>NC_142503.1:107432500-112252500 GCF_057876585.1 Rhinolophus sinicus | reverse complement strand
GTAAAATATTAGCTTAGTCCATGTATTTTTTACATATATCCAAATAATTACAAGTAACTATTTTACTGAATTATATCTGCTGTCATGGAGCTAGTAACAAATTTATTTTAAAATATGGTAGGTTGGTAATTTAAAAAGTTATTTCAATTGCATGATAAAATAAGACAAAAACCTTTTATAAAAATGTGTTGGTTATAGGATTTAAAGGCATATATAGAAATATATTCCTTTATGATTTTATTTAAATAAAATCTTTATAATAATAGATTGTGTCATAATTGGGACATCCCTTACACTGTGTAGTTATTCATGTGGTGAATGCTTCATAATCTGTAAACAGTGACTGAGGGAGTACACAGATGGGGAAGCTTCCTGGGGTAGAGCACATGAGCTTTTGAGCTCTGCACCATTAAGCGCTGATTGAAACACAGAGTATATTACTCACTACCTCTGGGCCTAGTGTATTACCTGTAAAATGTGACTGTGATATCGACATTGAACGATTATTTAAAAAAAATAAATTAAATAATGTGCTTTACATAGCACAGGTGCTCCACAAATGTTAACTCCTTTGTTTAACTTAATGACTATGTACTATTTTAGGAAGCAATACTTTCTGTATACCAATGGATAGAACCACAATTTTAAGTTTTGTAACATGAATTTAGCTATTCAATTTTATAAACAGTATGATTGCTAGGGCCTCCCCTCTTCTATACATAGAATATCTTGTAAAGATGTTTGATTCCCCCGTCCCAGTTTTAGTCATCTGTCCTGTCTTCGCCCCCTTCCCGCCCCCACACCTTAGTATTACTATTTAAATAATAGTTAAACTTTGGGGAAGTATTTTGTTTTAAAAATAGTAAAAATATATAGAATAAAAAAGTTATAAAATATTCATTGGTTTGAACATATGACATGATTTTGACTAAGTTGTATATTTAAGATTATACTGAAACATATAATTTCTAAATTAATTGTGCCATAAAGTGCAAACCATCCAATCTGCTGTGACTATAATTCATTTTATTCATTTATTGAAAATTTCCACGTTATCAGTATCTGTTAATTAATATGCAATAGGGCCATCATCTCAATGTAAACATAATAACAATCAGTGATGTAAAATTATCTTCCCAAAAGAGTCAATGTAGTATTTTGACACTTAGAAAATGGATATTCTAGTCAGAGGGACTTTGTATACTAAAACTCTAGGAAGATGAACTTATAGTGGCCTATAACTTGGATGACTAAGTAAAAATTGTAGAAAGAAAAGGATGTGATAGAGATATCAATCTTATAATATTTATTTGATTTTGGTAATGTATTTCAGGTTGACTCCAGAACTACCTGAAGAGGTAGTAACATGGTCAATTAATATGGGTATTTTTATTCACCAGAAATTTCTATCCCTACAGTGGAAGTTTAGAGTATCATGTTTGAGGATTCAGTCAGAAAGAACCTATGGGCTCATTTTTTTCAGGTGTTACATGTGGTTACCAGGGAGTCTCCTGTATATTTACTGATTACCCTGGTTTATCAGGTTACCTTGCATAATTTTGAACTGAGTGAGACTCATCAACTTGGGATCTCTAGATTGACACACTGGTGTTTGTCAAAAACAATAGTTGTTTTTTGTCTGGCTTCTTGCTTTAAGTTAAAAGGGAAAAATCTGAGATTGGATCCAAGGTGATGCAGTAGATAAACACTGTGTTGCCTCCTCTCATGACCCCATTAAAATTACAACTAAATTATAGAACAATCAACTGGGAGAACCATTTGAGTCTGCTGAACAGAAGTTTTATAACTAAGGATATAAAGAAAAGCCATGTTGAGACTGGTAGGAGGGGCAGAGAGGCAGAATGGGCCAGCCCCAAACCTCCCTAAAGCAATTTAGAATCAAGAGTGATATCTTGGCTGTGGAGGTTCTCCCCAGAGAAGTGAGGGTCCCCAGCCCCACCCCAGGATCCCAAACCCAGAGTACTGGTACTATGAAGAGGAGCCCCTACATCTGGCTGTGAAAAACAGTGGGAAATCAGACCATCCTTGTGGGATGGCAGGCTGTGTGGGGAACCCAGATGTGCTCCAAAAGGGCCCACACACAGATTCATCCACTTGTAGGCACTCATCCTTGGCTCTGGTGGAAGGACAGTGACTTGGGGGTGTCAGAGACATACAGGGAGAGACTGAGTTGTGTTACTTTGGGGTGAGGACAGGAGGGACAGTCGCAATTTTCCCTGTGTGGGGTCTGCTTTCTGTGCAGCCAGCAGGCAGGCAGTACGTTTCCTGTGTTGAGCTCCCCCCATATTCCCATGGCCAAATTTGAATCTGAATTGGTGAGGTGAGCTCCACTCAGTCCACCATGGTGACTCTTTGGGGCCCCATCCCACCATACTCACTGAGGCATTTTCTCAGTGAGCAGCCATCCCTGCCTGCATTGTACTATTTATTGGACACCTATCAGGGGTCCGTGGGCCCTAGGTGGATAGCATCTGGCCTTGGTGAGCTCTAAGACTTTTGCTGGTAACTCTAGGCTCAGCACTGGCACCAAATCTGAATCTACATTAACCTGGTAAATACACCTTATCCGAACTCGATTCCCTGAGACCCTGCCTCACCCAACTTGTGTATCCCATGAAGCTTTATCAGTGGTTGAACCTTGCAGGAGCTGGCAGGTGGGAGCAGGCCTTAGGTGTCCTGGCTTTTTGTAAAGTTACCCTAGGATGAGTACTGGTTTCAGCCATCCTCAGTTCACAGCATGGCCTCTCTCACATTCCTTTAGGTTAAGCACAGGCAATGACCAACTGTGGGTGGCTTTGTATCCCCTACCACTTAGTCCCTGGTCAATCACAGGCAATGGTTGACCTGGGCCTGTACCAGACGGTCCCAGAACCAGGATACTTGAGGTTGGCTTCAGACCACCGCAGAGCACCACCCAATAAGCCCCACAAGCAGCACACACAAAGGGCAGTCTCAACAGGCACCAGAGCCTGCTAGGGCAAATTCCACTCCATGGAGTTAGTTGCCCACATAGCATCCTATAAGCTGGGGATATGGCCAGACCCCACAGCCAGTCAACCTGAGGGTCAATCCCACTGATGGTTCAATAGCAATGAAGGCTCAACTATAACAGGAGAGCACACACAACCCACTCATGGTACACTCCTGGAGGACCCAGACAGATGACCTGGGGGACTGTGTCACTGGGCCCCAAAGGACACCTACTACATTAAACCACCAGACCAAGACTGGGAGACATAACAGATCTACCTACTACATAGAACAACCATGAGGAAACAAAGCAATACATTACAAATGAAAAAGAAAAAAAAAAAAAAAAAAAAAGAGAGAATACTCCAGAAAAAGAACTAAACAAAATGGAAGCAAACAATCTACCAGATACAGAGTTCAAAATAATGGCTATAAAGTTGCTCATGGACCTTTGAGAGAATTTCAACAAAGAGATAGCAAGCGTAATAAAGGATGTAGAAACAATAAAAAACTAGTGAGAAGCGAAGAATACAATAACTAAAATGAAGTATGCACTAGAAGGAATCACCAGCACACTAGATGAAGCAGAGGCTTATTCAGCAATTTGGAAGACAAGGTAGCAGAATACACCTAATCGGAATAGCAAAACGAAAATTAAAAACAAGGATAGTTTAAGAGAACTCTGGGAAACATCAAGCATAAAAACATGCATATCATAGGGGTACCAGAAGGAAAAGAGAGAAAGCAAGGGATTGAGAACCTCTTTGAAGAAATAATGGCAGAAGACACCCCTAACCTGGTGAAAGAAACAGACATACAAGTCCAGGAAGTGCAGAGTCCCAAACAAGGTGAACCCAAACAAGATCACCCCAAGATACATTTTAACTAAAATGGCAAAGGTTAAAGATAAAGAAAGAATCCTAAAAGCAGCAAGAGAAAAGCAGCTAGTTACTTACAAGGGAACTCCCATAAGATTTCAGCTAGTTTCTCAACAGGAACTTTGCAGGCCAGAAGGGTTTGATATGAAATATTCAAAGTGATGCAAAGCAAGGACCTACAAACAAGATTACTATACCCAGAAAGACTACAATCAAACGACAGCTAAATAGCTGCCCAGACAAGAAGAAGCTAAAGGTGTTCATCACCACCAGAACAGTATTACAACAAATGCTAAAGAAACTTGAAGAAGAAGAATGAGGAGGAGGAGGAGGAGGAGGAGGAGGAGAAGAAGAAGGAGAAGAAGAAAATATGAATAACAAAATCGTAATAACTAAATATCTATTAGCAATTACTTTAAATGTAAATAGATTAGATGCTCCAATCAAAACACATAGGGTGACTGAATGGATAACAAAACAAAACACTTACAATGTGCTGCCTACAAGAAATTCACTTCAGATTGAAAGACACACACAGACTTAAAGTAAAGGAGTAGGAACAAGATATTTCATGAAATTTAAAAACAAAAACAAAAACAAAAAACCAAAAAACAAAAAACTGAGATAGCAATACTTGTACCAGACAAAATAAACTTTAAAGCAAAGGTTTTAAGAAGATAGGACCCAGTTATCCCATTTCTGGATATTTATCTGAGGAAACTCAAAATGCTACTTCAAGGGGACATGTGCATTCACATGTTCATTGCAGTGCTTTTTACAATGGTCAGAGTGTGGAGGCAGCCAGAGTGTCAATCAATGGATGAACAGATGAAGAGAAGTTGATTTTATATATATGTACATATGGACTTCAATGATGGAAAAGAATGGATTCTTGCCATCTGTGGTGACATGGATGGATCTGGAGGGTATTGTGTTGAGTGGAGTGTGTCAGATACAGAAAGACAGATGCAGTGTGATTTTGCTTATATGTATGTGGAATCTGAAGGACAAAATAAACAAAATGACAGAGGTTGTCTCATAGATAAGAGAACATTTTGATGGTTTCCAGATGGGTGGGGCATTTTGGGGGGTGGCTGAGGGGGGAGGGATTAAGAAGTACAAATTAGTTGCTACAGAGTAGTCAAGGGAAGTTAGGGTATAGCTTAGGGAATAAAGTCAGTAATATTATATTGAATATGTATAGTGTCAGATGGGTACTAGATCTATTGGGGTGACAGATGGGAAGAGGATTGGGGGCAGGTTGAAAAAGGTGAAGGGATTAAGAAATACAATGTGGTAGTTACAAAATAATAATGGGGATTTGAAATAAAGTATAGGGAATATAGTCAACAATATGGTAATAATTATAGTGCCAGATGGGTACTAGACTATTCAGGAGGATCACTTGTTTATGAAGTCTTCTTTATAGATGTCTAACCATATGCTGTACACCTTGAAGTAATATAAAATAAATGTCAACTGTAATTGAAAATTTTTAGAAAGGGTGGAGAAATGTGAAGGGGAATAACAGACCCAAATTTCCAGGTATAAAACAAGTAAGTCATGGGAATGTAACGTACAGCATATGGAATATAGTCAATCATATTTTGATAGTGTGGTACAATGTCAGATGGTTGCTGGATTTATCATAGTGATATCTTCATTGGGTATATAAATGTTGAATAACTATGGTGTGTACCTGAAACTAATATAATATTGTATGTTATCTATTTTAATAAAAATCTTGAAAAATAAAAAGTAAGCATCCTTCAAGATGAGTAAGTTTATGCACATGATATTTATAAACATTAGGTGGATTTAAGAGACATGTTAAAGAACCATAATTCACATATCATCTTCCCAAACCCTTCAACCAAATTGATAAATCGAAGTGATATTTGTTTTCTAATATCCTTTATACTTTAGATTTATTCTCTACAGATAGACAGTTGAACGATGGATACTATATTTCTTCACTTAAATTCATATTATATTTAACTCATTTGTGTAGTCTCTGCTATTGAGATGACAAATTATACTACCTTGGGAACAAAATAGGACTAAATAGTAATAGAATAACATTATGCTTAGCTCCATTATATCAGGGATTAAGATACCTATTGCTTCATGAATTATCAAGAATGTAATAAACAAGATGAAAAGCAGACTGCGGTGATATGTTTCCTTATTACTACCAAACTTAAGGTCATTCTGTTGTGTTAATTTAAGTAAACATCTTCAACATGCTATTTCAAATTTGAGCCACACTGCACACTTTTGAACTGTAATTTTAATTTAATGGAAATGCCAAAATATTTAAATATTATCTTATTTAAAATTATATCATATTTAAAAAATAGTATTTACCTTAACAATATGTAACACAATTATAGAGATTCAAATTTAGATATATCTGCATAACTAATGTTCAGGATAGACTAGAGTTTACAAGGAAGTGTTCTGCCTGAGTATGAACCTCAAGTCCACATTTGTTTTTGTTTATGATGTGCAAAAAATTTTCTCAGTGTCAGATTGGAACAATATATACAATATGCAGTAAATATACATCTAAGTGCCCATAATTTTAAAACATGAAACTAGTTCAGTTAAGAAAATTTGCAGACTTAGAGTAATATTTTACGATAACTAAAAAAAAAATCAGTTGTTTTAACATTTTTTTTTGAATTATGTATTAGCTTTCTATTGCTAAATAGCTAATCATTCAGAACTTAGTGGTTGAAAACCACTGTTTATTACTTTTTTATTGATCTTCTGGGTCATGAATTCTGGAACAGCTTGGCTCATAGTTCTGGCTTGGATTTTTCATGATGTTGCATTGATAGGATAGTTAGGGACAGAGGATTGTCTCAAAGCTTCTTCAGTCAAGTGTCTGGTGATTGAGCTCGGAAGACTTCAACAGCTGGGAGCTGGAACACATCACACTTTCTTAGGCATCTCTGTCTATCTCTATTTGTTCTATCTATGTGGTCTCTCCAACATGGCTGCTTCAGAGTAGTCACACATCCTCCACAGATACCGAGGGCTTCAAAGACATGAATCCTAATGGAGTGAGACCTAAAAGAAACCAGTTTGCAAATGTCAAACAGCATCACTCCCACTGCATTCCCTTTGTTAAAAGTGAGTCACTACATTCACCCATTTTTCAGAAGTGAGAAATTTTTTGTGAAAGCAATGTAAAAAAAAAAACACCACACACACAAAAAAAAACATGCTGACAAGTTAAAATCACCATTGTTTGTCTTCTGCCCATAAATTTATATCCCTTCCATGTTCAAAATATACTCTCTGCCCCTCAATTGACCACCAAAATTGTTTTTTTTATAGCATTAGGCACACACTCAAGTTCCAGGATTTCATCTTTTAAATTAGGTCCAAGTATAAATGAGGCACCTTAGGTGTCGTTCCTTGAGTACAGCAGTTTAAATACAATTCTTCCCATGAGAGCTTTAATCTTAAGAGACAATTATGCTCTCTACCCCAACCACACCAAAGAGATAATGACACGACCTGACAGAAACAGGGTAAGTGCTCTCATCTCTTCTGTTTAAAATGTGTATGTGAGGGGAAACAGAAGGCAAACAGGGGTCACTGAGGTGGTGGAATGCAACATTTTAAAAGAACCTTACAGCACAACTTCCATTTGTTTTCAAAAGTATAAACCAGAAATCAGAATCATATATATTCAGATAAGAAAGGAACTTGAAGATTGCTTGGTCTATTGTTCCTCAAAATTTAGTGCTTGGACCATGTGCTTCAGAATAATCTAAGGTACTTACTAATAAAAATACAGATTTCAGCTCAGTTCTAATGAAGCATATCTCATTTGAATCCTGGTCATTTCCTTTTGTAACAAGACTAAAAGGTGATTACTTTATAAATTATACAGATACGCTGAATTCAGTTAATGCTTATATTTCATAGATGAAAAACCTGAAGTAAAAAATTAAAGTTTTAACAAGTGAAAATTTTACAAAATGAACATAATATTAAGGACAAAAACCAAATCGTGCTGTTGGGTGATTCTTTTGTGACATTTTCTGCAACAGAATACTTTAAATCTCAAGATTTTTGGTGTTTTATTGAATTTGAGATGAAGAATTACAAGTAAAGAAATAAAGTGTATGAGGTGAATACATCAACAAGTCAGGCAGGAAGACTCATTCGACTTGATTTTGAGCAAATTATATTACACCATCACAATTGATTGCTAATTTTAAAAATAAAAATACATTTTAGTGCTAAAATAAAATATATGTAGATGATAGCAAAGAAAATTATAAAATTATTAAAACAGAAAGTAAAAAGTCAAAAACACATTTTAAAGTGAATGTAAAAGACGTATAAAACTATACATAATGCAATACATTATTATATAAAAAAATCCTTAGCTCTTAGATGACACTGAGAATATACTGAAAGGTAGCAATGTATTATAAGAATTTTAAAAATGTATTCTATCTGTTCAAAATATTTAATGAGCTAGGCAGTAGGGAAAGGAGAAAAATCAATTTCAGTCTTTCAGAAATATAGATGACAAAAGAGAAAAATAAGGAGAAAAATCGTTTTCATGTGCAATTTAGCTGAAAAGTGGAAGATGTCGCATCCAGCGCAACACAGGCAGTGAGTGAATGAGAAGGGGCGGCAAAGGGTTAAGAAAGTAAGAAACAGAAATCAAAAAAGTTATGAAACAGGGGCCAAGGGTCTCACAGCCTCATAGGACTAAGAGTCCTGAATGGGGCCATCCTGTGGCTTTTATTGATGCACACACAAGAAAGCAACATTGTTTTCTCCAAGGTCTGTGAATTTCACACATTATAATAAGAAACTCATTTGAACTAATTACCTCTGCCTGCAAGCAGCTGAACAGTCTATTTCAGGATGTACCTCCCCAAGAGACAAAACCTTTATGCTGAAACTTACTGAAATGGATAGATGAAGAACTGATGTTATTACACCATTGAATCTCTTCCCAAGCAGGTCGTGGGAAGGAATGCAGCCACAAAGGCAGAAGCTCTCCTTAACCCAGGGAAGGTGGAGGTCTATGCCCACCTCTATCAACCCTGTAGGTTCTCCTGCTGGTCCCCACTTGACTGTGCCTGGCTTGAGTCCCCCCACCCCACCCCCAGTGGGGAATCTTACTTGTTATTGGCTAACCAGCCATCCTCCAGGGCCAAACAGGGAGACGTAAGGTGTAACCACAAAGGTGAAGCAAAGTCCCTGAAAGGATTAGGTCACAGACTCTCCTTTCTTTATGGTCAGGGAAGAGGGGACAGACCGGTAGGCTGCTGCATGACAACAGAAGATGTACTTAACCAGTGCCCAAGTACAGAGCAAATGGGACTTAAGGCAACTTACTCTCTCTGGTTACCAAGAATTGGACTCAATAGATTTCTCAGAGTTTAATAAAAAATACACAAAATAAGAACAAAGAAAATAAAAAAAAGTACATAAAAAAATCATCCTGAAAATTCAGAGGAAGAACACATTTCTAAGATGATTTATAGGAGAAACTATAAGAATATTTGGAATCTTCAGTATGATGAAAGATGATACAACTTGTAGGGAGAAAGTGCAGCCAATTTATAGGGAGATGAGCCAGATAAGAAAAATGGCAAGAAAAACAAAAGATTTAACTTCATCAACGTTTACAGCCTCATATGGAGAAATAAAGAACAGAAGCAGGTCTATTGAATGTCAAAACTTGGGTATGTTGGAAGATAAAGACCTTAAAAAAATGAAAAAGAGCTGATTTGACACAAAATATTTGAACACATGTTCAAAGGATTATTGGTTCTTTGAAGAAAGTAAGAAAGTAAAAGCTGAACCATTGGAATAGAATCTACACTTTAGAGTGTGATTGAAATACGACTCTGAATTAAACACAAATAGTGTATATATATTAAATTATTAAAACATATTTACATTTACATGCAATGAGGTAATTTTCTTGCAATTGCAGGATAAAGAAAAACCATATATGCCTCCAGAATTTTTAAAAGATAGTTTTAGAAAGCGCCTCAAAACATGCTGTCCTTAAATAAACTCTGAGAAAATTTTAAGAACAGAAAATATATAGCTAAAAATACCCAAAATTTTTCATTCAGGAATTTTAAACCTAGCTAATTTGCTGATCCTCAGACAATGATAAACACATTTTTAGTTACACAAGGTTCTAACAGCGCGTTTTTCAATTAAAAAGATAATTCATGTATCTATAATGAAATATTTTGAAAAGATAGATGAAGATGTACTATGACAAAGGAACACTTAAAAAAGAGTTCAAGCATTCATAGGAAAGTCATGATACATAATTCCCAACAGTTAAAACAGAAAGAAGGGCTCAATAATTCTCATAAACTTCATTGAAAATATAATTAATTCATAAAATATATTCCTTAAAACTGTGCATAATGTAAGAATGTGTGTAGAGGACATTTTTATTAAGAGAGCAGTGAGAGATAATGGTAGAGACGGAGAAGGGAGTAGATCATGGGGCAGTGTAAGAGGACAGATTTTATTCGGAGAGTAATAATCCCTGGAAGGCTTCAAGCAAGGAAGAAACATGATCAGATATGTATTTTCGGAAGGTAATCGAAGATGAAATACAAATCGATAATAGTAGAGGAAGATTGAATCCTGAGTGTCCATTGAACCCTGAGGTTCACGTCAAGAATCCAGAAAAAGAAGATGGGCAAGACCAGTGAAAATAAAGACAAGTAAGGGGAGCTAAGAAATATTTACAAGATACACTCAAACCGTTCTGTGCTTGTTTGAATATTTACTTCAGCATATGAAGGTATCCCAGCTGCTTCATATTCAATGAAGATGTGTGAAATTATTAAGAATGCCATCCGAAGCAATGGATCTTCAAAGAGTTATTTATTACTGCTAAAAGAAAATGTACAGAGTAATACTGCCTTAATTTTAGTTTTGTACATAAGACCACAATCCTTTCCAAATTTCACCTGGTGACAAACAAAATGTCCAGGCAGGTTTTCTTTGCAATTAAGTTAGCTGAAGTAGGCTTTTCCTAACTCAGATCTGCTTTTTATCTTTTTATTTTTTTTTGTAGTTTGTTACTTGTATGTTTTGTTTGAAAATAAGATTTAATTTGATAACCTCAGGTACTTTAATTAAGTGTCTGAATTCAGAATATTAGAGATAAGGTGTAAAGTGTGCTAAGAGTTGTGAAAGGGAACTGGCATACCTGTTTGTGTAAAGAAGGTCGCTATTCTGCTATAGTAATAGCGAAAACCTTAGTATCAATTATAAATAGCAAAAACCATAAATGTGTTTTATAAGCAAAATGTAGTCCAGGGATATACAGCTAATGTAGTTAAAACCTTTAGGGCTCGCCTGACTAATTTTACCAAAATTTACTAGAATAAAATTTTTCAAGATTATGAAATTGTTATCAGGAAAGACGTTATACCTCAGTTCATATCTTCTTGAAGGAAAGAATTCAGTCAAGAGATAAAGTCAGGTTCAGTCTTTAGTTTGTGCAGCAAAGGGCAGCAAGAAGTTTATTAATAAAAGCAAGTAGACTCTGCGACATAGGGAGGGCTGACCCTAGAGAAGGAAGCAGCCTCTCCTTACATAGTCTGAGGGTTTTATCTCTATGGGTAGAATTGTCTCCTCCTCTCCCTCTCCCTTTCTGTTGTCTCCCCTTCTCTCTGCTGAGGTGTCCAGTCTTCCCTTCTGGTTCCCAAAGTTGTTTCTCAGGGTGTAAGCATGAACGTGTCAATTTCCCATGATTTATTTGAGAAGCTCATTAAAATGGTCCGGAGAAGCAGGATGTATATTTTGATAAATGGGGTTGTTTCTGTCCCTCTCTGGCATTTTTCCTTCTTGTAAGGACATATCTTTTTCTCAATATCCTGCTGAACATGCAAAGTATTTGTGCCCCAGGTGAGAGCTACAAGGGGCCTTGACCCAAGTAGGAGCAGCTGCAAGCGGCCTCCTAATGGGGCTATTCTCCCCCTTCTCCTGCTCATTTCTTCCTTGCTACTTACCCTATCAAAATTATTATATAAAAAACCTAAATTTTACCTGTTGTTATTCTTGGACTCATTGTAGTCATCTATAAAATTGAGACTATTGGGTCAGAACAACATGGTCTGTTGAAAAGGTAAACACACAATGCTGTCATTGAAATCCATTTGTCTATACATTTATTAGGTATTGTCACCCTTTATCACAAACATTTTAATTCTTCACTTTGAAATTTTAAATATATGTTATTTTAAAGTTACAGTTGTAAATAACAATCATGTATTTTTGGTATTCTACCATTAGAAAAAAAATGAGTTAATCAGTGTGCTGTAATGGACATAAAAAAATCTAATCATATTCAAAATTGATTGAACAATGAGATTTTATTCGCAGCACAATTTAACCATTGCATAGTTTATTTGCAAAGCATCTGCAGAAACATTCAGTATCACTAAGAGAAATTACATAATAGGAAATGCATTGTCATCAGGTGAAATGTTTATTTGTAGTATACTTAGTATACTTACCTTTAAAGTGTACAACTTGGTTAGGTGACTTCCTTGAGGCCTGTGGTTGCCCAGATAACTGTAAGACAGGAGAGAGCTCCTGCCTTGTTGGAAGAACAGCCTCCATGTTCTTAGCTGACCTCTTAATGCATTAAGAGTACTTCATTCTCAGTCTGGTAATTTCCATTCTATGTAAATAGAAGGGCAGACTTTACTCAAGAGTTTCCATACCAAATGGTTCCTTTTGTAGTTGAAACTATCTTTCTTGTCAGTTAAACTTCCTATGCAACAAAACTCCCATACCTGCTTGAGGGTTAAAACACAAAGATGTATGATTCCTCTCAATCCTGTGGTTTAGATGGGTAATTCTATCACTCTAGACCAGCTCAACTGTTTTCTGCAATTGGCTCAACTGGAACTGGATGGTCTCAATGGCCTCACTCATCTATCTCATGGTTGGTCCAATATCAGCAGGAATGATAAGATTAATTTGGTCATGTCCATGTGTCACTCTCACCACCCTGAAGTCAGGTTAGGCTGGGATTCTTTACGTGGCACGTGGATTCCCAAAGCAGTCAGAGAAGAACTCCAAAGGAGAAGTACTTCACAAGTTTGTTTTGTGTCATGTTTGCTCTTGTCTGGTTGCCGAAAACAAGTCACTAAGCTAGGCCAGATCAATTTGGAAGGATACTTTGAAAGGACATGAGTGAAGAGAGAAGAAAAATATTGCACTTATATTTTATAATTTATCACACCCATCAACATAACATGGGTGTTAGAAAAATGTTTCAATAGATCTTAGGGCCTTGATGGTGGGATTTAGGGGTTATCTTACAAAGATTATAGACTTAGTCTCAGTTTGCTATAGATGCTATAACAAGAATCCCATAGATTGGGTGGCTTATAAACAACAGAAATTTATTTCTCATGGTTCTGGAAGAGGCTTGATTCACTGTCTGGTGAGAGCCTGCTTTCTGATTTATAGACATCTGTATTTCTACTGCATTCTCACATGGCAGAAGGACCTAGGGAGCTCTATGGTGTCTGTTTTAGAAAGGCACGAATCCTATTCATGAGGGCTCCACCCTCATGATTTAAGCACCTTCCAAAGGCCTACCTCCTTGGGGGCATATAGTTTGTTTCAATGATACTCTTTTTTCTCACATACATATACATCTATGTGAAAATTTCATGGTAAATAGAGGGTTTTGTTTGTTTGTTATTTTTTTCCCTCTAGTGGTTGGATCCAGAAACAGTTATTATAATCTTATTTTTAATAGCAACTATCTCAAAAAATGATTCTACAGAAAACATTTCAAGGAAAGCATTAAAAAGATTAAGGTGAAGGGAATGTTTCATAATCTGATTAAACTCAATTTGAATGAGCACGTATGTAGGCTAATGAAATAATTACCAAAATGAACTGATTCAATGGGAGCAGTCACCTAGGCTCAGAGACGAATATAAAAACAAAAACCAAACAGAGAGACCAAGAAGGCAGTACTTCCTACCACATATGTGATGGATTTTGTAGGAATTGTGTTTGGATCTCAGAGGACAGGGCACTGGAGCTCACAATTTTGTCATGCCTCTGAGGTCCCTTGAGGCTTGTGTTGTAAATAACTCAGGTTGAGTTATGTAATTATGTAACTATTACCCTAGAATTGAGCCAGGACAACATTTGTATCATGACTGACAAGCGTTAGATACCTGCTGATGGAGAATATTAATTAACCCAGGTCAAGCTGTGTTCATACCTCATGAAATATCATTGCAGTCTGAGGAAGCTGTAGAAAGTATATTTGGAATCAACATTAAAGGCTATGCAGGATACATAATTAGAAGTTAAATGTTTCAGAGGAAAAGCCCTGCATGTGTAGTGTCTTGTAATCAATGTCATGTGATTAAGATCAAGTGATTCTCTCATAATGTAATGTGTGTCAGGGCATGGAGAAAATAAGGTGGTAAACTAAGCAAATAATTTTTTGGGGAAAAATAATTGGAGTCTCCCAAAAAGGGAAAAGGGGTCAATGACACATATACTTGGACTGAATAGGTCCTCCAGCTGTCAAAGTGTATCAACACAAGGGCCTCGCCTCATACTGTGAAAAAGTTTGGAGCAGCTGGTGGAGACCATTTGCTACCAACTGTGAATATGGTCTTAGGACAGGGCAATGCATCGGAAAGTAGGCTGATAATTTCCTCATCAAGGAAACATCCAGGAATAATAAATCCTAATGTGGAAGCGAAGACAAGCTGCTAGGCTTTTCCTAGTCTTCATGTTTAGAAGTCATCTTATATATAGCCTGAAACCTTAAAACGTCTCTTGCCCTGTGACTTACTCAACAATGAACTACTCAAACAGGTATTTGGTAAAATGGAAGGTGCCTGGGCCTAATCTGTAGGAAGAGCTCTGCCTGGTGTATTGTGTGACCAGAGACTTTGTCAAATATAAACGTGCTACTGTAAACCCCCCAAAAAAGAAGGGGCTCAGTAGCAGCACGTACATATGTGGAGTGGACTCTGAAATCTTCCAGGAGAATAATGTGACATGCCTACAAGAACTGGCTTCCCCCTTTCAGTAAAGTGAACTGAGAAGTGAATAGTAGCTATATGGAGAGATGTCTGTTCCTCAACATTCTTGTAAATTCTTAATAAGAATAGCAAAGTCTCCCTGAGAGATCCACTCAGTGTCGAAGTGACTTGGGAATTGGGAAGGCTGGAGACTTGAAGTTTGGGTTTGGTACTATTTTCATTCCCAGACAGAACTCATTGTGGATCGTAGTCCAGGAGCAGGCAAGTGATACTACCTGCTAATTCGCCACCTGTGAGCAACACTTATTATAAACTACTAAGCTGTATGCTCCTGGAAAATCTAACACATAGTTCTTTGGTACTTAAACATGAATATTGTTTTCGAAACTGCTTATATAATGAGATTGTGGCTCTTGGCGTAGATTTGTTGTGGCTCTGGTTGTAACATTTTTGTGAAGTTAAAGGATGTGATCATTAGAAAACATTTATCACAATGGCTGGCATATGGTAAATAATCAATATAAGCAATTTATTTGTATTAGTGAAAATACTGGCAATACTTATTTTAAGTATTCAACCTATTACATATGCACACTTTTAGCCCATATGTCTCTTGTTGCAACTAAGTGTATGAAGCTGTTGTGTGAAAGCTTTGAAACTTATAATTTATGTGGCCATGTCTAATACTGAGAGTGAGAAATTTCCTGAATTTGCCCACTTTGGACCTTCAGATTCACATGAAAGACTTATTTTCCACATGCGAAGGATTCCTGAATACATGCACACGGTGCTGTGCCTCCTACGCTTTCAGCCGCAGTGGAAGAAATGCCTGCCTTTACTCCACCATATGTAATTCCACAAGTCAGTTCCCCATGTCAGTTCTCCTGACCGTCCTATAGCTCTTTTGTCAATAAACTTGGCCCATTGCCTGAGCAGTGATATCAACATGTGTGTCAGTGTACTTGGATATTAAGTAAGTAAAACAAAAATTTTGTTACTCAAATGAATTGAAGTAATAAGAACTCTGATTCCTTACTGAAAAAAGGAAAGAAAGAAAAAAGAAAAGGAAGGTTTGTTTTGAATTTTGCCTTTTTTTTTACGGGGAAAAACAAGGAATGTGGAAGGAAATGGAAGATGAAAAAAAATAGAGAGGGTATGAAATGACCAGAATTATGAGAAAAAGAAAAAGAGGATTAGACATGGCAGGTAACTACTACCTCAAACATGGATTTTTATGTAACATATCCAAAGGATTTGAGGATAATTTTACATGTGATTTTCTATAACCCAAGTGTGGTTGGGTCCATTATTTTTCTGTTTGTTTCTTTCAGGAACATAATGAAGATTTAATCTTTCTACCTCTCAAGTATAGTTCCCTCTAGTAGCTGTAATAGGTGAGGTGAGGCATTTCTGCTGCCACTCAAAGTCATTGTAGATTCTAGATCACAGCTCACTTAAGGGGCAATGCCCCCTACTTTTGAAGAAAAAAACCCGAAAGGATCTTCTAGCTACCATTTTCCTTTGGAAAAATACAAATTCAAATGGGTGATATGCACATAAGAATAATATATAATAAAAGTGTAGGCCCTACAGTAATACCTGAAGAAAAATCAAAGTTAGGAAGAAAAGTTTGAAGTTTTCACAAAATCAAACTTTGTATTGTTCTGCATAAGGGAAGATAGTCCAAAACCTAACACCACCCAGAGGTATGTGTATCTATAAATATCATTTCTACTCCTTACCTCATTCTGCTTTCCAAATTGTCACCTCAAGCTCTCTCTCTCTCTACACACACACACACACACATACACACACACACACACACACACACACACACACCCCTCTCTTACTCTTTGATAAATCATCCCTACTCACAGGAGAAAGTGATTCCTTCAAAAATTCTCATTCTCACCTAACATCAGATGTCTCAGTCAGGAGCACATGGGTGTTTGTACTTGTAAAGATATAAAAGCTCAAGGTGACTTATGAATACTAATCAATAAAGATGAACTAAATTATTTTCTAAAGATTTGTTGAGTTATACATCAGCTGGCTTCCTTCCACGGTAGGTAGTCTACTACGGTAGTATTTCTGTCCAAAACATTATTTTCTCTCTTTGGCAACAACCTAATGGCATATTGAAGAAAAAAAATATTTCCTCTAGTTGGGAGGATTTGGCCCTGCCTTTTAAACACAATGGTATCCCATTATTGTCCTGAGGAACATTTGTCTTTGTTCTGCTCTGCTTATGGCCTACGCCACAAAGAAATTGCAATAATTGCTGTTCTTTTAGTTTGTTGAGGAAAGAGGAGAGGCTCCAATTCCAGGTTTTTACTTTGAGTGGGAGCGTTGTAGGAGGTGCCAGTTCTTTTCTTGGCAACAGGCTTGTTTTTGGCATAATGGCAAAAAAGGGAAAAGAAGGTTCAGGATCATTTGTATCCTTTTTGGAATTACTCACTCCAATTTCTAATACCAACGTGTAAAAAAGACCCAGTCCAAGTTTTCTCTCATCTAATCAACCCAAAAGAAAACCTACTGTTTTCAATGTTAGCTTATTCAGAAGTATATAATGAGATAAAATGCAGTATTAATCATATTATTTTACCAAAAAGGCTTCTATTTCTAACAGGCTTTACAACAATTTAGAACATTTATTAAAAGGGAAACAAAGTTATACCCTCTAAAATTATGATGTACTTTAAGTTGAAAAACTTAGCAATAGTCAATGCTATTCATTTCTTTCTTATTCTTTATTTGTTATTTGTTCTTCATACTTTGTGTCATATTTCAGGCTAAGTACATATGAAATATAATGGATCTATGTGGCAACACATTTCAGTTTTCAAAACTAAAAGTGTGCCAATACAAATGTACACAATTATATATATTATTACATTTATACACACATACATGTAACTATTTTTTTGCACTGCCTTATGATGTTCAGATACAATTGCTTATGGGAAATAATTCAGTACTTATGTTCAATAACAACGAAAATCAGAATCTAGAGCATGTTTCTCAAGGGAGACAGTATTTCCCACAAAGATGCATTTTGGAAATGCATGGAGGTATTTTCAGTTATCATAATGATTGTGTAGGTATTGTAGACAGGGGCTATTGGAGGTGCATGTTGAAAAGAAATGTGTTGGTGCCATACATTGAAGAATTTTGTGTCCTTTCCAAAGTACCTTAGAGAATCATGATGTCAAACATATGTTTGTCATGCCTACTTTTAGCCTTTGATTGCATTTTACATAAAATAACACATTTGTGTACTGTTCTAATATATACTGATTTTTTTCCCCAAGAATATAATATTGAATAAATGAAGACATGCATTTTCTCAGGAATTTTGACCAAAGTTATTTGCCATTTCAGAAAATAATGTGAATGATGTCAACATACTTTTGAAGTATTTGGTCATTGATCAAACATACCTGCATTAACTGGCATTTGTAGCTTTACCACTAAAATATCACACACACACACACACACACACACACACACACACACACACACTTAGCCCTTATATCAAAATGTGAACTGTAAAGAAAAGCCTAATCTGTTGAATATTTTCTTACTCCTAGTAAGCACAATTTTAAAATTTATAACTTCTTCATTATGTATACAAATCTATAGAAATGACTATTGTTTGGAAGATGGAAAAGACTTTCCTTTCCTCTCCTCTCTCCTTTCCTGTCATTCTGCCCTCCCTCTGTAGCAAATCTCATAAAAACTTTTTTATTCCTCCCAAAAAGCTGAGACCCATTCTTGGTCATTGTGGGAGTGAAATAGTAGATATTAATATTATAATTTAGCTAACTTCAGTGGATTTTTCAAAAAATAACTTGTATGTCATGATTTTCTATGCTCAATGTTCTCTCTCTATTATGGAAGAAAAAACACTATCTTCATACATTTGTGAAACCTTATTTCTGATATTTATCCTTATTAAATACATGCAAATTTAATGTTATATTAATCAGAACATCCATATGAAAACTGAAAATGTTTATTCTTATAATTTTATGTTATTCATAAAATTTATAAAAAGGCCTTTATAATATTTGAAAACTTTTAGAACATGTAGACTGTCAGAATGCAAAGTAAAAATGTGTCTATGACTTTCAATAATTGGTTGTTTTTACTATTAAAATTAACCTCTTCACACTATTATAGTATTGTGAATTGCTAATGGAGGGTAAATTTCCACTAACACTCTTTATTATCAGTTCATGTAGTAATTATGAGTTATGCCTTGCTAATGCAGCATCCATTGTTTTTGTAATTTGACAAACATTCAACATACTTTCTATTTTATAACTATGTTTATGATATTAAATTTGCATATTAAAGTATAATGGGATTCTGTGTAATCATATCAGTTGCAACTTTGCAAATGCTGTTTAATATGTTTCAATATATATTTTCTAATTAATCTGTATTTTATATTTTTACTTGGTATGATTTTTCTCCTGAACTTTTGGCCAGTTCTTGATTACTCGATCAATGTTAACTACATTTTTCCAAGAAATTGTCAGGAATTGTCATTTTTAACAGTGTTTACCCTGGTGTTTTTCATGTGAATATATTTGGATTACAGTTTTTCAGAATAGGTTTCAATAAAGAAGTAGCATGCAGTGAGATGTATGAGGCTACATTAATATAAAACTCAATTTGGCTTTTGGTTTTTGTAATTCTTAATAACATCTTTTAAAGAATGTATTTTCTTGATAGTCACCCAATAATTACATTAAAATTAAATTTAATTAATCTTTTCACTTAAATGAAAAGATTTAAGTAATGAAGTAACAAAAGCATTATTTTGGATTTGCAACTACATAGATTTCTTCAAATGGGTAAGACTTCACACTGAGTTTTGTAAAATATTTAATCTGTAATATAAAAGGAAGTCATCAACATTTTGAGAATTTTCAGTGGCTATGTTGCTTCAAAAGTAATTGTTTTAATAAATAAAATAAAATAAATCAAAAGAAGAGTAATACCTGTTACAGGTAAAACATGTTAAGAAATTTAAATTTCAGTGTCCCTATGGTTTCATTGGACCATAGACGCACATTATTTTACATATTGGCTTCCCTTCACACTGCAAGGGCTGATTTGAGTAAATGTAACAGAGATGGTATGGCCAGCCAAGTCTCACATATTTACTATCTGGAACTTTATAAAAAAAGAAAAGCTTGTAACCCCTAAACTAAGTAAATGAATTAACATCTCAAGTATGAAAAACAAAAATGGGCAAAGGACCTGAATAGGAATGTTTTCCAAAGAAAGCATAGAAATAGCCAAAAGTTAATGAAAAGGTTATCAACATCTCTAATCATCTTTTAAATGCAAATCAGAACCACAATGAGGTATCATCTCACACATGTTAAGATGTCAATTATCAAAAAGACAAGAGATAATAAATGCTGGTCAGGATGTGGAAAAAAGTATTCACCTGGGCAATGTGAGTGGGACTATAAATTGGTGCAGCCGCTATGAAAAACAGTATGGAAGTTCCCCAGGAAATTATTTTCTTCTTTGAAAAAGTATCTTATCTTTCCTGTCCTTTGTCCAATTTTAATTGAGTTTTCTGTTTGTTGTTATTGAGTTTTATGAGTTTGTTATATGTTTTGGATATTAACTCCTTATCAATAAATCGTTCAAAAATATTTTCTCCCAATCTTTAAGTTGCTTTTTAATTTGTTGATGGTTTCCTTAGGTGTGCAGTAGTTTTTTTAGCTTGATATAGTCCCACTTGTTGATTTTTTGTTTTTGTTGCTGTTGCTTTTAATGTCAAATAAAAAAATAAAAAATAAAATTTGCCAAGACTAATGTGAAATAGGTTACACAATATTTTTTTATTTTAGGAGTTTTATAGGTCTTAAAGTCTTTAATTCATTTTAGTTGATTTTTGGCTGGTCCAATTTCATCCTTTGCATTTGGCTGTCCAGTTATCCCAACACTTTTTTGAAGAGACTCTCCTTTGCCTCCTATATATTCTTGGCTCTTTTGTCAAAATGTAATAGACTATATACATGTGGATTTCTTTCTGGTGTCTATTCTGTTGCATTAATCGATGTGTCTGTTTTCATGCCAGTACCACGCTGGTTTGATTACTATAGCTTTGTAATGTTTGAGAACTGAAAGTGAGATGCCTCCAGTTTTATTCTTCATTCTCAAGATTGCTTTGTCTATTCAATGTCTTTTGTGGTTCCACACAAGTTTTAGAATTGTTTTTTTTCTATTTCTGTGAAGAACACCATTGGATTTTTTACAGGGATTGCATTGAATCTATCAATTTCTTTGGGCGGTATGGGCATTTTAACAATACTAATTCTTTAAAAAATATTTTTACTAAGATATAGCTAACATACAATATTATATTAATTTCATGTGTACACCATAGTTCTTCAACATTTATATACCTCAAGAAGTGATCACCATCATAAGTCCAGCAACCATCTGACACCGTACCACATTATCACAATATTACTAACTATGTTTTCTATGCTGTATATTACATCCCTATGATTTGTTTTATACCTAGAAATTCGAACTTCTTATTCCCCTTCATCTTTGCCCCCCTTTTGAATTTCTCAATAACAGTTGACATTTAACATTGTTTTATATTACTTTCAGGAGTACAGCATCTTTTATATAGATTAGACATCTATATAATTAAAGAAGTGATTCCCCCTGACTAGTCTAGTACCCACCTGGCACTATGCATAGTTATTACCATATTATTTACTGCATTCCCTATGCAGTACTTTACATCCCCATGACTATTTTGTAACTACCAAGTTGTACTTTTTATCTTTTCACCTTTTCCACCCTGGCCCCAAGCCTCCTATCTATCACCCCGATAAATCTAGTACCCATCTGACAGCATACATAATTATTACAATGTTATTGACTATATTCCTTATACTGCACCCTTCATCCCCATGACTATTTTGTAACTACTGATTTATACTTCTTAATCCCTTACCCTTTTTCACCCATCTCCCCAACCCTCCTCCCATCTGGCAACCATCAAAATGTTCTCTGTAACTATGAGTTTGTTTCTGTTTTGTTTAATTTGTTCTTTGTATTCCACATATAAGCAAAATCACATTGCATCTGTCTTTCTCTGCCTGATACTCCACTCAGCACAACACCTTCCAGGTCCATCCATGCTGCCACAGATGGCAAGAACCCATTCCTTCCATGGCCGAGCAATATTCCATTGTATTTATAAACCACCTCCTCTTTATCCATTCATCCATCAATACTAATTCTTCTAACACTTAAGCATAAAATATTGTTCCATTTATCTGTATGTTCTTCAATTTTTTTCATTAATGTTTTATACTTTTCAGTGTACAGATCTCTCCCCTGCTTAGTTAAAAGTTTTTCCTAAATATTTTATTATTTTTTATGTTGTTTTAAATGGGATTATTTCCTTAATTTGTTTTTGATAGTTAATTGTTGTAGTATAGAAACACAAACAATTTTTGTATCCTGTGACTTCACTGAATTGTTTATTTGTTCAAATAGTTTTTGATGGATTTTTTAGAATTTTCTATATATAATATTATGTAATTAGCAAATAGAGACAGTTTTACTTCTTCCTCTGTGATTTATTTGTTTGTTTTGCTTTCCTACCTGCTCTGGGTAGGAGGCAAGAGTGGGCATCTGGTCTTCTTGATTTCTGAGGAAAAGCTACCAGCTTCTCACCACTGAGTCTGTTTGCTGTGGGCTTGTCATATGACCTTTATTAGTTTGTGGTACATTTCATCTATATTTAACTTTTGAGAGTTTATATCATGAAAGGTCAATTTTGTCAACTGCTTTTTCTGCATCTATTGAGAGGATTATATAATTTTTATGTTTCATTCTTTTAATGTGGTGTATCACATTTTTTATTTGGTTATGTTCAACTATGCTTGCATCCCAGGAATAAATCCCACTTGATAATGACGTATGATCCTTTAATGTATTGTTGAATTTGGTTTCTGATATATTGTTGGGGATTTTTCCATCTATATTTATCATGGATATTGACCTGTAATTTCTTTCCTTGTGGTACCCTTGTCTAGTTTTAGTATCAAGTTAATGCTGGTATGATGAAGTGAGTTTGGAAGTGTTCCCTTCTCTTCAATTTATTGGAAGAATTAGAGAAGGATTGACATTAATTCTTCTACAAATGGTTGGTAGAATTCACCAGTGATGTCATCTGAGCCTTGGCTCTTCTTCTTTTTTTTTTTTTTTTTCTTTTTTCTTTTTTTTAATAAAATACACTTTTTATTGAAGTATAACATAGCATGCTAAAAAAAATGCAAATTCTAAGTGTAGATTGACATTTTCCCAAAGTAAACTCACCTACATAGGAAGCATTCAGATCAAAAAACAAAATAAACCACTATCCTAGTAGATCTGTTTGGGGGGTTTTGATTACTGATTCAATATTGTTGCCAGCAATTGGCCTGTTCAGATTTCTATTTCTTCACAAGTTAGTCTTGCTAATTTACATGTTATTAGGAATTTGTAGCTTTTTCTAGGTTTTCTAATTTGTCACTGTATCAATGTTGATAGTTTTTTTAGTATGTAGCTCCTTAGTATTTCTATTTCATCATTTGTGATGCCTCATCTTTCATTTTTGATTTATTTCTTTGAGTCTTCTCTTTTTTTTCCTTAGACTTAAATGTAGGCTAATTAGAAGCCAGCACTTCAGGCAGCAGCTGGTAAAGTATGCAATCAAACCTCTTCCAGGAAAAAAACACTGGGAGACTGGTGTTTTTGTGTGCAATCCACATTAGGGAACAGGGGCTGGGGCTAGCTGCGGGGAGTGATCTCATGTGGTTAACAACTCATCTTTCTTTGTTACAGTTTGTAATCTTGTGAGAGTCATGAATGTCATTCCCATTGGCGATCAGTGCTAGCTGATTTGTGGGCTTGTCTCTCAGGTGGCAGCCTTAAATGCTGTGGCATTGGACGTATGATCCAAACCCTTCATTTTTCATGGAGAAGCTGGGAGCTGCGAGTTCCCTCTTTCTGTAAGGAACTGTGTTGGAGCTGGGGTTTAGGGAGAGAGTACGTCTCAGGCTTTCCTACCCATTTCAATGTAGGTATTTTCTCATTCACCAATGTGGAGGAGACACTCAAGTAGTTTCAGGATTTCTCTCAGAGGGAATTGAGCGTGTATAGCTGTATGTTTGGTATGTTTATGGGAGGATGGAAATTCAGGAGCCTCCTATGTCACCATCTTGATTATGTCCTGGGATTCATTCTTGGTTCTTCAATTCTCTCAACATGACAACAAATTTTTCACTGAGTCCCGAAAATTAAATTTCTCTATATTCCTGTAATTGATCATTATCTTTCCATCTTCTCTAATTATGTATTAATTATATTTCTCATCAGGGACAACAGCTTTCCTCTATATTCCTTAAGGGTCACTCTCTGCATCCTCATAATTTTTGTCTTTGACTTTAAATTGTTTAGGTTCCTCTTGAAATTATTCAGCAGTTTTTCAAAACTATAAGCACAATAGGCAATTTCATTCACAGTTTAGATTATGCCTAGTATTTCTGCCTTATTGTCAATAATGTGTTAAAATTTACTTCTTCCTCCAGTTACACCGACAGGATGTTGTTAGGATTAAATTAGACAGTGTATCCAAAATACTGTTCAATTTTTAATTTGTGCCTGACACTTTTAATTGTATCAATATAAAAAATAATAAAAATAGGCCATACACTTGGAGTTTCATCAAAGATCTGATCTCAAGGTAGCCTTTGTATGTGATTCTGGTGCAGCAAAAATGAATTTGATTGTTGTTTTGTTTGTTTTTTTGTCATGAAATGCCTCTGAATTGTTTTTCTATAGTTATGAATTTTAACCCATTAAGCAACTTGTATCTCTCTAACCTGCTATATCCTTTTTTCTTTATGGATCTTTGAACACATTGTTTTTCTCCACTATGTTATTAATTCTTAATTAAACAGATTAAACTAAATTACTTTCTAAACCTATACAGTGTTCGTATAATTTATCCAAGTAATTGTTTACTAAGTGTTCATTTATTTATTTAAAATATATGTACTTTTATTTAAAGGTAGATTCTATAAGGGTTTTGTTTGGAGTGTTTTAATACATTTCAGCTAAATCAGGATATGAGTATACCATTTGTTACAGTGAGTGAGGAGCATTGTGCTTAACTCATTCAGCGTAAGTGTTCTTGGCTGATGGTTGTTTAATATTATGAAAAGTGATTCAGTATTTAATTGGTCTCTAAGGGTTAATGAAAGCTCCAAACATTATTAGTATTATCAGGTAATATGTGTACTGGGAAAATCATTGCTCAGGTTTTATAATCATGAAATATCCTATGACATAGCTTTGATAGTTAAGATATTTTTGTCTAGAAACAATAAACTGAGTTAGTTGGCCATGAAAAACATTTCATCTCTATTTCTAGGTTAAAAAAAAAAAATCTTGAAAATTGATCTCTGGTCATGCAGAGGTGAGCTAGATGGAAAATAAAAGAATGTTGGTATCAGTACTGCTTGTAGTAGAAATGTCACAGAGCAGCTACAACTCTGCTATATAACCTAACCTTTCTATGTACTGACCATTTATTTCTTAATTTCCTGACAATAGAATTGTGCCCTTTTTTTTAGTTTAAATTAGAAAGGTCTTTTAGACATTTATCTTCATTGCAATCTCCTGTATAAGGTTCAAGGATTTTGCTGCTCAGATACTTAATATCTGAATCTCTTAGTCTTTACAATATAGTACTTATAGATATAGTGGTATTAAACATGTTATAATAATTTCCATTTAAAACACGTTTCTTTTTTTGAAGTTACGCATCATACAGTGTAAAAATATAATGCATTGAAATGACAACTCCTGGAATGAGTTATTGTATGCAGTGTTAGCCATGTTAGGTGTGTATATACAATATAAAGCACATTAAAAAAATACTCTTTTGTCAAATCAGCCATATTTTTGAGCAATGAAAATATTTGTCTATTTGAGCAAAATTTAAATGGAATCCACCTTAGGCAAAAATCTTGATGTTTGTCCATTTTACATACAACGTCAGATCATTTATCCTTCTTCCTAGCATAACTAAACATAGCTAATATCTCTGCTCTCTGATTTTCCTGTTTCTAGTGTATTTTACCTAACTGAAACATATTGTTCTGCAAGTTGCCTCAAGTACACATTATGATCTGAATGCTTTTACCCTTAACTTTTAAACAAAAAGACTTAATCTCTCACTAAAAGAATTTTGCACATGAATTAGACACAGGGATTTTTGTGAAGCCAGCTACTAACAGACTTAAAATTGCACAGATTTAAAGCAGACTAAGTTTTATTTATTTATTTTTTTAAGTGATCTGAAATATTTGTGGTAATAAGTTTTTAATTGTTCTTCTGAGTCAAAAGCTGTACGTACTGGGACCCAGGTGGTGGAGACCAAATGTTTTATAACTTTATCAGTGACTTCTAATCTTAAACATTATTCCTATAATTAATGATGTTTTTGAGAAGTACTGAAACAACATTGTGCCTGTTATTGCAACAAGTGGGCTATGCAGCTTTCTAGAAAGAGATCTACACTTTATTTTCAAATATAATATAGCTATATATTTTCTGTCCATTCAATGAGATTATCCATTTTCTTCTTCAAATAGATGAAGTTAAAATGTGAAAATTGCATTGCAATAAATTACAAGGAAGTTGATATGTTATTTTATTTAGAATAAGGGATTTATAGTTAAAAGTATTTTTGTCAGCTTTTTTTTATGCATTGGTAAAGTGATAAGTACCAGAAAATTAAAATATTATACTTCTAGTTTTTCTTATTATTTTGAAAGAGGAACTCTGTATTATTTGTTATTGGAACACATGAGACAACTCCTACAGAATAAAATTATGGTTGGTTTTCTGTTACAAGTGAAAATAGCTAGTGGGAATATAAGTCAGAGAAATATAAAGCAAATCTTATTTTGCCTTTAAATTTCTAAGTACAACAAATATTTCATCAGCCTGTATACTAAATAATTAAACACTTTCATAAATAAACTCAGTAGAAATAAAAACTATAAAAAACTTTAGCAACAGTATCTTAGGTGTTTACTAAGTTAGAGTGAAGCTGTGAAGAATTAAAAAACAAAAAAACAAAACTAAGTAAATGTTTTGTTGACAATAAGAGAGTTTTACCAGGCTAGGAAGATAAAGAAAGCAAAGCAGTTTTGATAATTATAAATAAGTGATATAAGTGAATATGTAACTGATATAAGCTATACAGTAATGAAATCCTCGTCGCTAAATTACATCACTACATATATAAATCAATATGCATACAGATAAAAGTGAAAACATGTAAACATATAAACATTTATATTTCAACTGAATGAGTTCCTTAGTTCTCCAAAACAAACATTTCTCTGAAGCAAAATGAAATATCATTATTTTACAAATTTTAAATGAAAAAAATTAGTCTAAGTTTAGGTTTGATTGAAAATGTTCTAAATCTTAAATGAAAACTTAAGTATAATTATAATGTTTGCATTACCTGAGGGAAAATTACTTTCTTTAAATTACTGCTGTATTTGGTTTTGTCGTTGATGCAATTTCTTCTCACAGGACTCCTCTTGTTAGTTGGTTTTGTTTGTTTCTCCCTGACATCAGAAGAGTCTAAATATGAACTTTCTCCTACTGATTCTTTGTGTACATGAAAGAATGTTTAGGTTAATAAAAGGTACACACATATACACATACTGGTTATATTTCTTACAGATAGGAATGATTATACATACTCATTCATATGCACCTATTTTCTATATGCACTCAAGGCTATTCGTTCCACTCAAGGCTATTGTCTACATTTAAGTCCATCCATAATTCCTTGATTCCAGGTTTAGGGGAAGTTGCAGTTCTCTTGTTAGAAGTCAACATTCTAATTATGATCTTGTATTTTCCCCATTCTACTGTCTGGAAATTAAATGTGTTGTTTTCTTTATTTTCAAATTCTACCATGTCTTAAATATATATACGTGCCCGATTTGGTACTGGTAAAAATAATTTCTACTTAGTGGTACATAATCCTTAAAACTGTTTCCTATTTTCTTTCAGTGTATATTCTCAATTGGTTTAATATATATACTTTCACATTTTATATTCATATACATTACTTAATTTATTTCCCACCTGAAAAGACTTTGTTTCCTTCTGGGCCAGCAGAGGAAAATAAAAGCTGTTGCACAATTTTAAAATGAACTGAACTAGAGTAATAATTACTATTGCCTTTAAGTTGTAAGAAACACCAAGTTTGTATATGTCATGTGTACAAGATAAATGTCATAATGACAAGAGTTAAAAAATTAAAGTATTCACATATGTGGTTATGCCATAAGGTAACTTTAGAAGTTTATACAGTAACAAATAAAGTCATTTCAAGTAATTGCTTGAACATAACAGATACGTAATTGCAGGTACATGACAAGAATTTTAATCTTCTTTTCCCACATGACTTTGATTTAAAGTAAATATTTTAAAGATTTAAAAATGCATGTTGGTTATATGGAACTCAAATAATTTGTTTGCTACTGACCCAAATAATTCCTGATTGCATTTTTACAAATTAATTTGAATAGCACACCTATGGGATCAATGAATCTTATGAATTCTCTTGACATGAATCTAGTTAGCGTCATAATGCTGAGTGAGAAAGCTACACAATTACGGCTAAGTTATGATTTATTTTGAAAATGTTTTACGGCAGCATATTTAAATACAAAGACTCTCTCTAACAACAAAAGTTTCCTAACTCCTCCTCTGAGCAGGGTTTTCTGTATTCTAAAGCAAAATCTGGTGGATTATTAATTAAATTAGTGGTATCCAATATGACAGTGTGCAAGATCAATAAATTATTATAAGTTATAGTATATGTTTTTGTTCTTTACCTTAAACTATTATTAATTTTAATCCATCTTCTTTGATAAGCACATATATAATGAAGGCAAGGCCAATGCCAAGGCCTGACTGATTTGATCTGTAAAGAGAAAACGAAGCAATGTTAAATGTACACAGTTCGCTACTCTCATAGACAGAGGAAAGACAAATATGCCAATGGTGCCATCAGCTATGATTCTAAGTATCTCACAAAGTGAAAAAAGATAATGTGGAAACAACACAAGCTGGATAACTGCAACACAAGTTGTGGGAAACTCTGTTGCTGAGGAAGGAGCTTTAGGCTGCAAACAAGCAGCCATTTTCCTCAGGTCTATTCCAAGGGGACAGGGCCAGAAGATATTCTGGAGAGGCTAAGCTAAGCTGACATTCAAACCTTTTCCTATGTCGATATAGACAAGCTCTCTAGGGTACCATGGTACTGTCGCTCCTCCATAATGCCCAATGTTACATGTTAATGCATAAGAAAGTATGATGTATCTGTGTCACTTGTTCTTTTTTTAAAAAAAGGAAAATAGAAAGTAATTGTAGAGGAGTTCTCCTTCTAGTAGAGACGAAGCACTTCATATAGGACCAAACATCTGTGTATAACATTTATAAATTTGAGGCAACAAATTACAAATAACCAACTGAAGTGAAAAAACAAATTGGGAAAAGCTGGAAGTGAGTTGACATTGGAAGAAGAACAAAAGCTGGGAGATCTCATTCTTAAAGCTTTTCACACAATGATGGTGTGACGTGTCTAAAATAAGATAAAATCATTCAGTCTTACTGATTGAGATGTCAGAGGACAGAGTTTTGAGTGATCCCAATGAGAAGAGAAATCCAGTAAAGGAGAGGACAGTGGGGCAAGGAAGGCTCTGAATACACACACTGTCCAAATCTCTGGTTGATCCTTGAACTATGAAGTGAAGGGAAGGTTCCAGAAGCACAGCTAAGACCTCTCCTAATCTTCTATCTCCCTATATCCCTCTTCTCAATTTCTTCCTTTGCTATTTTTCATAAATCTTGACATTTTCTACTTAAGTTTATGTCACACAACACAACCTAAGTCCCTTTGTTCCCTAAAGTTAATGAACATGGAATGTGGGTAGAATAGACTGTATGAAATATTTTGGGTGTTTATAATCATCACTAAGCAGATTATAGTTCTGATTATTACTGTTATTTATATTAAGGCTTCCCTTGGTAGTTTCTTATTGGCCATTCATTCATTTAAGTCATTCATTGAATCTTAATTTCTTTGTACACCTTCTAGATCCCGGCTCCATGCTAGTATATGAACATGATGGGATATTATGCTGATCAACAAAAACAGCAGTAAAACTGATTGTGTCGATAATGCTTAAATTCTAGAGGAGAGACAGAAAATGAAAAAGAAACCATTAATTTATTAATGGGATAATTAATTGTAAGTTTAGAAAAGTGCTATTATAAAACAAATTGTATTTTCTAATGTAGAAAATGTAGTCTATGCTGTTAAATTTTTATGGTAATAAGAGAAATTGCCTCTGATATGACATTGAATATTAAATATGTACAATAAGAAACCAAATATGCAAAAGAAAATTGAAGACAACAGAAGCCCAGATATAGGAACTAAGATGGGGAATTTATCCTTGTGCAGAAAATAGTATATTTGAAGAACCAGAAAGCTAGTATGGATGGATTAAAATTAGAGTCAGAGTGCTTCTTCAAACTTAGCCAGGAAGAGAAAGTCTCCTAGCGAGATGGGCAATATATTACAATGTACTGGAAAGTAATTGCTTATATCCCATCTCCTTTGATATACCTTATTGGTTAGAAGCTAGTCACCAGTGGGCATGAATTCCATCAGGCGAGGATCAGTGAGGTCGCCTTAGAGTCTGTCTGCCACCAGTGCCAATTTCTCACAAAGTTATCTGCTAGGAATTGTACATAAAAAATTGTAGGGAAAATTCAAGTCTCAGAATATCATTAGTTTTTTCTCTTTTGATTCTTTCCAGAATCTGGGCTAGGAGAATTTATTATCCTATATCACCTGAACACAATTAGGAAGTTGAATGATTTAAAGTAATTTTTCTGTCCCTGGGAAGGCTGGTTTCATTCTAGTTCACACTTTATTATTTTGGGTTTTAAATCGAAGTCTACTGCTGGTGACAAGATACTTTTAGGAGCTCCCTTCTAGCAATGTAAAATTCAAACACATCACTACCTACCCTCTCCTTCTAGTTAACTTACTCGAAGTTTCTCTGCAGTTTTTCAACCTCACAGCCACGAATTTTGGAATCAGCAGTTGCCTCAAAAGGAATATTAACCACCAATTCTAGGCTCAGTTATTTACTCCTGTCCCAGAAATTTCTTATTGACGCAATGGCTCTCCAATGACGTCAAATATATGATTTTCCCAAGTTTTTCTAATTACTTTCAATTATAAAGTTGAACAAACCTTACAGACCATCATTACCCAAAGGAAAACTCTTGTAGTGATACATTTTAAAGTTTTACTTTACCTATGACTTCAGTACACTTTGTCTTTTCATTTTAAGTATGTTCCAACAATTTCCACAGAAAGTTATAAAAGCGACATAAAAATAAGTGTTATAAAAGTTATTTAAAAATATGTTTTCCATCATGAATCAAAATAGCATCTCTACCAGATCCCAGTAGAGCTTTATCATATTCCACTCTGAAATACCCACAACGCTATAACTCTCTATCTCATTATGTGAATTACAGACAACTATATGCCAAAACACTAGTCATTCTCCCGCAGACAGACCTAACCTCGGGAATAAAATAATGTAGAGTTCAGATAATGGCATGGCTTTGTTTTGATACATAAAACAGAGCCATCCAAACAAAATTAATGGCAGAGTTTCATTTGGGTTTAAAGCGTGCACAGAGGACTCCCTCTGCCTGGGTTAGAATCTGGCTCTGCCACTTTTTTACTGTGGAAACCCGGACAAGTCATTTCAGCTACATGAATCTCATTTCCCTTATCTGTAAAATAAGAATGATTTTCAATGATTAATTAAACCTACCTCCTCAAAAGACTTTTCTTAGGAATACATGATTTAGTGTATGAAAAGTCTTAGGATGCTGGCTGGAACATAGTACATAGTCAATGAAAGAAAAATACTCTCCTCTGAAATAAGAGCATGGAGCAATAAGTAGGACACCTGCGATCCTAAAGCCATTGATTAAAAAAAAATAATAATAAAAGAAGAAATAAAATAATCTCTCTGGATTAGGGGGGAATAAAGTCCCAGAATGGCAGGTGTGCCACAGCCTAGAAAGCAAGAATCTCAGCTGAAAATTCTAAATAGCTTGTCTTTTCTCAATTAAATGAAACTGATATATTAACTATTCATTTGATGTTCATTTAAAATATTTTTAGGGTTCTATTGCAATATTAATTCAACTCTGCCATGTGCCACAGGAAAAATATCCCTTTATATATCTACATGAGCCATAAAACAAGCACAGAAAATTCACAATGTTCTTGGAAGTAAAGACATTTACTAAGAAAGTACACACAATTCTTATACATTGCTACTGAATGTGTCTTACTGAGTTGTCTTACCACTTCCATGACCATAAGCTTAATTGTCTGAGAATTGCAAAATTAAAATTTGTTAAAAGACGCTATGTGAACATTGGATTTCATTCATACATTTATTTTTCTTCAGATTGAATTTGTTGACAGTCAATGAGATACGATTTTAGCAAAAAAGGTAATCATTTATAGTTACTGTAACAATACTTCTAAATATGAATTATTTTTCTCAGGGTAATAAAGGCCCTGAAATTTTTTCCAGCTGTCCAAATAACTGCAAATAGCTCATATGAAAAAGATTGTGAACTAAAATAGAACTACTTTTGAACATTTCTGCCTATGTGTTTATGCAGCGCTGTTTTTACAAGTTCAAAAACTAAACCTGAAAAGAACTCCTGGAATGTATGTGGCTATCCTTTGATTTCCCCCTTGTATTAAAAAGGATTAATAAACTGATAAGATGTTATAATTATATGATATAAAAGTAATGTAAATATTAGATGACTATTAAAATATAAGTGTTTTATAATACCAATGGAAAGGGTAATCTAAAATTTAATCTAAAGCAGAGGCAAGGATTACCCTTTAAAGATTTTTAAATATAAATTATTTGATTTAGGAATTCAGCTGAAGATTTAATGGTAATATATACAAGTGATCCAATTAAATAGATAAGTACTTTTTGACTTTATACACATTAGTAAATGTAGTAATGAATTTTTCAGCTAAGACCTTAAATCCAATGCAATTATGTCCCTGTATAAGTTTTTACTTTATCTGCTGATAGTTCTTGCCTGTTATAAAGGTCAACATGGATTTCATTCTCATCTTTCCCCTCTTTGTATCCCTAGGAAATAAATCTCTAGAATCATACTGTCCATTCAAAGAGAAGGAGTATTGTTTTATTACTATAAAAATATGTTCTACGAATATTTTGATTTCTAGAAACAAGTAGAAGTGGTGTTTCTGGAGAGATACTGACTACATAAGGGGAAGTGTTAGGTTTATCACTGAAATATAATATTTTGGTTATAGTAATGTGAAAATGCAATATTGTGGCAATCTGATTTTAAGTGACTAATTGAGCAGAAAAATTGAGTAGTAGACGCTCATTCTAGAAATTCTCTTTGTGTAAATTATTTATTCTATACAACTATATTGATTAGAAAGCTCACATCTGTATACTTGCTATTTTGTACCTTCCACCTAAAATTGATATCAAAACAATGAAAACTATAGAGAAAACGTTTTTTTTATAGTTATTAGCATAACTGCAATGCAGATTGCATTATACAAAATCATTCATATATTATTGTAGGCTTCCCAGTTCCTTAATTTTGGCCACCTTGTTTGATTGCATTATTTTTGTACAATAAACAACCTATAATAAATATTTTGATCAGATTCAAAGGAGGGTGTTTTTCATTTACCTTAAATGCTGAAATGACCTTTGGATTGATTTATTTGTTTCTTTATTTAAATTTCCCCATATATTTCTAACGTAACTGATCTTTTGCTATGTTACTTCCTCTTAGTTTTTCTATTTTCTTTTCATTTCCTTTTTTATTCTCTGAAATGCATGGCAATCTCTTAATTTATTTCAATTTATATATAATTAAAAATATTTGGATTTATCATTGTACCTGATCAAATCTTTACTCCTTTAGATTAAAAAAAAAAAAGGTCAATGTCGTGAACATTTTTTCTCCTTCCTTCTTTCCTTCCTTCCTTTTTCTTTTTCTGCTATTACTTTCAGCTAAACACATCATTAACCAACAAAATAACATGTACATTTTCTATTACCAAATATATTCATTATAAAAGTATAGTTATATAGACAAATCTCAATTAAAATCATAAAATCCACTTACAACCACTCAGAGATAATCATGGACAGCCTGCTGAATATTAAATTGTAATATTTTATTATGCATAAAGTGTATTTATAATTGTGTATATATTAACACACATGTATTTATAAATGTAGCATAATAAGTGATGTAAACATTCACATAGGAATATCTATTAAAGTTCATTTTCATCCTAAAGACATAAACTAACATGTTAAAACATTTTTATTTTTCTTTACCATTTTAGTCCAAATCATATGACATATGTATGTTTTAACATTTTAAATGAAGTTGTTCTAATATTCCATAATTAACATATTTTTCCTCTATTGATTGATTTTTACAATTGACAAGTTTGCTCAGAATTTTTCAAGGTTAGATCTTCAGAGTAATTCTAACTGTAATAAATATATTTAAAATAGGAATGAACATTTTGTTCTCTGTAAAACCCCAAAACATTCTCTTTATACTTCAGTTTTAAAAAACGTCATCATTTTTATGACATTTTGAATTTCATAATAAGGCCATGTATGTACTCATGAAAGGTGACTTGAGAAATCATATACTAGATGAAATAAAAAATAGATGAATTGAGAAATCATATAATTAAAATTTATATAAAAAAGTTACAATTCCCCAATGATTAAAGTGAAATGAAAACTATGGAATTATGTAAAGCATAAAATGTTAAAACTTTTATTTTTACTTGTCTCTATTCTCTATGGAAAAAAGATGATTTATGGTTAAGTCAGTACTTTCTATACAATCAAGCTATAAAACATAACAATTGACATTCTTTTTTATAAAAAATTACATAAATAAGTTTAACTGATAAATTGTATAATACATACTTTCTGTCACTTGTCTACTATAACTTTCAGGAAAATATGGCATATATATATATATATATATATATATATATATATATATATATATGACATGTTATATAATTCTATAAATTAAATGGTTGATCATGTTGAAATTAACTTTTGGTATATAGATGATAACTACATATTTATTATATTCTTTGATAAGCACAGTATTAAAAGTTACCTCAGCAAACCAAGATATGATAAATCAACAACAGCTTTAAAATAACAAAAACAAATAAATAGACATGTTTTGTATATTCTTGAATTCTTTACTAACAAGCATTATCTTAATAATGACACTAAACTACTAGTTACCAAATGGGTAACTTTGTGGCACCTGAACACCAAATCAGATAAAGTAGGAAGAAAGTGGGACTGTAATTACACAGTAGGTAGACATAATAGGATTAAATTTATTGTGATACCAGAGAACTCTGCCTATGACTATGTTTCCTGGGAGCAGCCAGAGGTCTCTTCTATTGGGAGATAAGCCTTTCCGGATTCAGCACATCTTATGAGCAGTGATATTGGCTGTTTTTGTTCCAGATTATTTTTCTAAGTATGTATTTATTTCAAAGTGCCTTAGCATACTGAGTTTGTCCCTCTAGAGTAGAGGTAGGATTTATTTGCTTGTATCCCATTGTAGTGTTTGGGTTTACTAAAACTGGAGTTCCTCAGCCATGAGGCAAACCCCACTGTGAATGCAGCATCTACTGTAGCCTCTTATCTCACCACTATGGTAGTTGCGAGGAAGGTGTATTAGTTTTCTACTGCTGCATAACAAATTACCACAAACTTAGTGGCTTAAAACAATACAAATGTATGGTCTCACAGTTTCTATAGGTCAGAAGTTTGGGCTCCTAGTGGTCCAATTCTCTGCCCAGGCTCTCACTGGGCAGAAATCAAAGTGTCAAGTGGAGCTGTGGTTCTCATCTGGGGCTCAGTGTCCTCTTCCAACCCCATTAATTGTTACAGAATTCATTTCCTTGTAATTACAGGGACAGAGGTCTATGTTTTTCTGCTACTTGTATGCCTGGTATTTCTTTCAGCTCCTAGAGGTCACCAGAGTTCCTTGCCACGGGGCCCCATATGAAATTCACAACATGGATGTTTTCGTCATTTCACGCCAATCTGAGTTTGTTTCTCTGACGTCCTGTTCTACAACCAGGCAGAGAAAACACTTCACTTTTACAGGACTCATCTGATTAGGTCAGGCCCACTCATGATAGTCTTAGATTATGTTATATCTCAAAATACTCAGTTTCTATCAAGACTCAGTGGAGAGTTTTATACATTGATGAGCAGAGTCATTGGGATCGTCTGAGAATGATACCGACACAGTAGGCAAGAAAAAGTGGCATAGACAGCGTAGCTGCTGTGCAATGAGTAATAAAGTCCTTTGTCTTTGAGAAAGAAATCTGGTAGTTTGTGCCAATATTTGTGAAACAGTATTAGTATAGCTGTTTACTTAAAAGTAGGGTAATATCACAGACAATTCACTATTCTTGACAATTGTCTTCACTGAAGCGATAATGTACTAGTCAGAAAGATACAAAAGATCTTTGAGAAGCTGATCATTTGTTTCTGCGTTAGGCTAGTGATAATAGTGAAAGTTCCTTCTTTGGGGCTGAGCAAATTGACAAAAATGGTGATGATCGGATTACATAAAGGCAGAGGCGAAATGGTAGCACTTAACCTTCAGAAGCAAAAGAGATGTAATTATCATCAGTATAAATATATAGAGCATCGTGCAGAACACCCACATTGGTTTCCTGACACAAGATATGATATAGAAATTACAGTAGAAAGGCAAAAATGCAGCCTCTGAATATGAGCTCCTACCCAGCCGAGACAGTGCCTCAGATGTATTGCTGAATCTCATTAGGAAATGCAGACTGGCAGCTCCATCAAAAACTTTAATATGGATTCCCTAGTGTATCCTCATTTAGACCACTTGTTTGGATCCTGGAAAACTATATGGAACATGGGGAATGATGGCAAACTACGAGAAACAAGATAGACCCAGGATCAGCTTCTGTCCTGGGCAAGTGTCACTGCCACATTATAAACAGGAAAATATGTTCTCTACTATTCCTATAAGTAAATAAATCAGAACCAATTATTATTATTTTTTATGTGGGACAGATAGCAGAATAAATTCACTGGTTTATTCGAGATTATGTTAACATTTTTTGTCACTAAATATATAGTCTTTAGGGAATTTGGTAGTCTTGAATATTTTGGAGAACATCATGCTGATCCATTATATTTGAAGACATTGTGCTATTATACAATAGGATCTGATAAGCAGCAAGTAGTAAGCACTCAGTGTGCCCTAGAAAGACACATGAAGACCAAAGCATTGGTGACAAACCCCATGTATATGCAAAGACCTGACAGGTCAATGAATTTATGGCTTCAGTGATCTTGGGTCTGCCAGGATTTATGCTTGAAGTTCATGTCGGTATACTCCTGTTATAGATGAAATGTTTGTGTCTCTCCCCACCCCCAATTTGTATGTTGAGATCCTAATGCCCAATGTTATGGTATGAGAAGATGGGGCCTTTGGAAGGTGATTAGGTCATGAGGGTAGAGCCATAATGAATGGGATTAGTGACCTTATAAAAAGAGACCCCAGAGGGCTCCCTCACTCCTTATGTGATGAAGGACTCAGGAAGAAGATGGTCCGGTATGAGCCAGGAAATTAGAACTCACCTGGCACTGAATCTTCCAGCACCTTGATCCTGGGTTTTCCAGCTTCCAGAACTGTGAGAAATAAATTTCTGTTCTTATAAACTATGTAGTCTAGGTACTTTGTTACAGTAGCCTGAATAGAAAAATATACCAAGTCAGAGTCATATCAGTGAAACATAGATACCAAATATACCCCAGAAATAGTATATTTGGGATGAGACCAAAACATATACAGTTTTTGTTTTTGTTTTTAATTTCAGATAAACTCTGTTGTACCAATGTCTCTTCTCAAATTGTATTAGGACCTAAAATTGGGGACATGTTATCCTCCCTAGAATCAACTGCCAGAGGAAAATAAAGAACTCAGTTTGGTTAAGATATGGTTTGATCCTACATGATGTGTTAAGTGAAAATTGAAGATGAACTGCTACAACACAACCCAAATATGGCTCAGAAGGATATTGGTAAACGTAAGCCATCCAGTGGCAGAAATGTGAGTAGAACACTGTGTGAGTCATTTTTTAATGAAGATTGAAATGGCCCTAATTAATAATATCCATAGACTAGTGGTGTGAGAAATGGCTTGCTGGTTGGTCAACGGCCTAGAAGTAGCAAATTTCAAAGACTAGATACAAGAAGGTTTTGGGAAAAGACTTCTGGATAAAACCTTCTGTAAATAAAATGGCAGATCTTCATTATTCGTATTTGAAAAACTGTGACTGCCAGTCAGTCTTTCTCCTTGGCTGCTGCACTGCTGATACAATGACTGCTGTCAAAAAGGAATGACTGACTTACCATTACGAAAACTTCAAAAACATTGCTCCAGCACAAGACTTATTTTGCAAAAGAAGATATAACAGTGGACTCGTGATCACAGAATCAAGTTTTCCTAGTCTAGCCCTCTAGAAGCAGCAGTTCTGATGGAATGGAATGCACTACTAAATATTAAGCTGAGATACCAGCTCAGAGAGATTTTCCTGCTGGGTTTGAGTAATATTCTTGAGGATATCATGATTGCACAGAGCTAATAGCCAACTAATATACAATGTTCTAGTACATAGAATCAAAACACAGAATTATATTTGGTCTCTCTAAAAGTCATTTCTAGTGAAAAACTTAAAGAATTGTTATTTCAGATTCCTGAATCTTAGGATTTGCTGGATCAGAAGTCCAGGGTCTTGTAATAGTAGTGAGAGCTGATGAAAATGCTTCCACTAGGGGCACAGGCAGACATTGTAGCTATTACTACCTTGAAATCAGTTTAGGGTCCATATATGGAACAGCAAGCAAAGAGTTACTTTACTTGCAAGGGATTGTTTGTTCTGATTACCATGAGAAGCTAGGCTCACTGCTACACTATGGGTGCAGGAAAATGTAAGTATGAAACCCATGAGACCTAATGGGGTGCCATTTAATTTTTCTATACCTTCTCAGAGTGATAAATGGCCAATTGCAGCAATTATGACCTACAAAGGGCAAGACAAGTAGAGGTTTTGACTTCCTCAGGATAGTATGGGATAAGCCAACTCAGAATTTCTGAAATACTAGCCAAGGATGAGGACAATCTATAATTGGTACTAGAGGAGGCAGGACATTTTAGCTTTGGAAAAAGTTGCAGTAACAAGAAATGTAGCTTGTTCCAATACCATTCCTGAATTATGACTTTTGTAAATAGTGCAGCGTGTGTTCCTAGACCACTCCAATATTTATCACAATTTTAGCTTCTTTCTAGTCTAAATAAGATTTTTGTTTTGTTTTGGTTTTGGTCACTTGAACTCAAACTGAATACTAATAGAAAACTCTATGTGTAAAAGGGATTGGTAGAGAAAACTTTTTCAAGTGAAAGAGCAAACAGATGGGAATGTAAAACTAGGAATACCAATATTTAAGGTTTGTGTAGAGTACGAAGTCTCTAAAGAGAATAAAATTGCTGGACCACAAAGCAGTAGGAAGCTAATGATGTTGAAGGTGTTAAGCCAAAATAATACTTCGAGTAGGAAGAAGTAGTCAATAATGTCAGTTATAGTAAAAAACAAACCCAAAACAAGCAAGATAAAGATAGAAATACTCTATTTTTTTTTAATTTGGCAATTACTAAATACTTAGTTATTAGGGTAGCTTTCTTTGATTTTAAAACTCAATAATATGCATGTGTGCTGCCCTTGCATCCATTTTGCTATTTACTTCATTGACTGTTTTTTCATGTTAGCAATATTAATTTTTATACGCAGTATTCGTAAGTGATTCATAGTTACAATATCTTTTCATAATCTTTTTCAAAAAATGTTTATGCTTATTTAATATTTTTGGTCTTGATGTTCCATTAATGTATTTGAAAGAAAATAAAGATACAGAAAATATAAGAAAAGAGATGTGAGCATACAAGATGTGTTCATATCCATATAGTAAGAATCTAAAATGAAAGGAAATGAAAGTTATAAATAGAGGAGAAAAATATTTAAAGAAATAATGATTAAGAATTTCCTCATATTCAAGAAATATGAAAAAATCCCAGTATAAAAAAATTCAGACATAGTAGTAAAATTCAAAAAACACAACACACATCGACTAAAGTGTGCATATTATTTTCAAATGCACACAAAAAGACACTATACAAAAAAATAAATAAATAAAAGTATTCTTACACATCAGCAATTAACAACAAATATAATTAAACCTATTTAAAATTTCATTCAAACACATGAAATACTTGGGGATAAATTTAAAAATACATGTGAAGAATTGGGCTTCTGGCCAAAAAACAATAGGTGTGGTTATTCAGACCCAACCGTGCTTAATGACAAGGGCTTACCTGGCAGGCCTGGTAGGGAAGCACTGCCTTCCCTACACCAGATTTGGTGCACAACCAGCACATGGCACTCACTGAATTACAGGCATGACCTTCTGCTCCCCTGGGTGGCCATGTTCTCATACAATCTGCATTCTTAGTCCAGGTGCCTCCATTTGCAGGTCATTTATTTGTAGGGTAAGCTGGAAGGTATTTTTCTCCAATCTCATTCAGTATTCAGTACTTTTCCACTCCTACTCCTTTCCCCTGGTCTTCCCTTAGTCTCCAAGTTCCTAAAATTTTAGGAGATTTTGTTTGTTTGTTTGTTTGTTTGTTTGTTTTTTGTGTGTGTCTGACTGTATCAACAGTGTAATGACCTCCCTGCCTCTTATGTGCTGATTCATCTGAGTGCTGTTCCATAAGGAGAAATGGAACAAGAGGTAGGTGGCACCTTCTCTGCCTTTAAACTCTTGCTTACACTATGGCAGTAAGTGATTAAAGTCTTGACCATCACTTTGTTTTTGGCTTGTTGCTTTAATTGCCTATTCTGATACTTGGTAACTCAGCTCTCTCTCTCTCCTGCTCAGCTGACCCACACACAAATGGTCAAGTGATGGTTCTTTTCTGATCAGAATTATTTTTAGCTTTTCACATTGAAATGATTTTTAACTTCAAGAAAAGTTGAAAATAGAGCAAAAAGAACACTGATATTTCCCAAGTTCCTTCACCCAGCTTCCCATAATATTAAAATGTTACATAACCATTGAAAATTTGTCAAAATCAAGAAATTAATATTGGTAAAAATACTATTAACAAAACTACTGATTTTACTTGGATTTCACCAGTTTTGCTCCATTTTTTTCCTGTTCCAGGATAAAACCAGGATACTCTACTGCACTTATTTTTTACGTCTTCATAGTCTCCCCCAATCTCTGACAGTGTATCTGTCTTCTCTTGTTTTTCATGGTGTTGACATGATTTTAAGAGTGCCTTAGTCTCTATCTGTTTTCCCAAGAAATCAGAGGAAAACTCAGTTTTACAATCTACTTAAGTAATAAGTTTGTCCTATCTTTAAATGCTATATATTTTGACATTTTTTTCTCATAATAACTTAAAAATTACTTGAAGTAATTTCATTAGATTAAATATATATTTTCCAAAGATAACATCTCAAGTCTTCGTGAGATGTCTCTTATCCCTTGCCAGGAAGTTAACAGAACACTCAATCTTTTTCATCCCCACCACCTAATTAACCAACTATTCAATTACACATTGCCATTGTTCTTCCAAAATCTCAAATTTTGATTACAGTAAGAATAAGAACCGTAACTTGTCTTTAAATCTTCTAATTTTCACATTATTTTTGCCCTAGTACGTCAACTTCAAAATCTTTTGATTAATTAGATACCAAAGTTGTATATTAACACTTTATTAATTTGTATAAAATCCTTGTTGAATTACTTTCTATTCCATATTAGTAGTCATTATTCCATGGCTATGCAGTTTGAATGAGATGCACACATTTTTTTCTTATAGCTAGTAGAGTCTCATCACCCCATTTTTCTTTTAAAATTCATTGGTTGTTTTATGCTATGTTATCTTCTAAATTGCTGATTTGATCTCCTGCTTCATTTAATCTACTGTTGATTCCCTCTAACATAGTCCTCATTTCCGTTATTGTAGTCTTCATTTCTGACTGGTTCTTTTTTATGTTTCCTTCCTTTTTGTTGAAGTTCTCCTTGAGATGATTGGGCATCCTTATAACCACTGTTTGGTACTCTGCGTCTGGTAGATTACTGGTCTCCATTTTGTTTAGCTCTTTCTCTGGAGCATTGTTCTGCCCTTTTATTTGGGACATGTTTCTTTGTCTCCCCATTTTGGCTGCCTCCCTGTGTTTATTTCTATGTATTAGGTAGGGCTGCTATGTTTTCCAGTCTTAGTAGAGTGGGCTTATGTAGTAGGTGTCCTGTGGGGCTCAGTGGTGCAGTCTTCCTGGTCACCTGAGTGACACATTCCAAGTGTCCCTTGTATGGGCTGAGTGTGCCCTCCCCTTGTAGTTGAGCCTTGGTTCCTGTTTGCACATAAATTGGAGGTATTGACCCTTAGGGTGATTGGTTGTGAGGACTGGCCATGACTATAGTGGGGGAGTTGTGATGCAGATGTTGTCCCTACAGAGCAGGATCTGCCTCAGCAGGGCTCTGGTGCCTGCCCAATCTGCCCCAATCCTTGGAGGCTGCTGGATGATGCTTCAGCTCATTTCAAAGATGGCCACTGGGAATGCCCACCCCAGGGCCACCTGGGAGGGGACCCGCTACAGTTCAATTTCAACCACAGCCCTTGCCACACCGGGGCTACCTGACAGGAGCCACAAAGCAATCCATAGATGACCACTGCATGTGCTATGCTTGGAAGTGCCTCAAGAGGCCAAGCCATGAACCATGACTGGCTACTGTGAACCAGTGCCAGGCTTAGGACTGCTCAGCCAGAAGTACAGGATGCACTCAAGCAGATGCTGCTTGTCTAGGCCCAGGGACCTTGAGAGTCCCTAGGAAAGTCTGCACCATGAGCCAAGGTAGGGGATTTGTAGGAAAAAGCCATTGGAATTGGCTTTGGTGTGCCTGAAATTTGGGCCAGACAGGATCTCAGAATCACCGAGGTGTGGGGAACGAACATGTTAACCAACTTGATGGAGACTCAGATAAGGCAGTCACCTGCCTCTGCATGCCAGGGATGGGGAGAGCTTAACAAAGAAACAATGGCTTATTCCAGCTCCTCCATCTGGGAGAAACCTGCCTCTACAGCCCTTGTCCTGCATCCAGACAACTCAGTTCCCTACCCCATGTCCCTGTTGCCTATCTGCTGCCCCAGTGCCGGAGCTCAGCGCCAGTGATTCTTTCAGTGAGTAAGTCCTTGTGTGGTCCAATTAAGAGGAAGCTGGGACTCCTGCTGCCCCTCTGTCTCACTCAGCCACAATCTAGCTGGTTTTCACAGCCAGAAGTAATGAGGACTTTTCTCCCTGTCACTGGAACCCTGGTGTGAGGAGCTTGGTGTGGTGCTAGGACCCGTTGCTTTTATGGGGTAGAACTCCACAGCTGAGACATACCTCCCAATCTCTAATGATCACATGTGGGAGTGGGTCCAGCTGGTTCCAAGTCTGTGCCCTTCCTACCAGTCTTGAGGTGGCTTCTTCTGTATGTCCTTAGTTGTAGGGCTTTGGCTCAGCAAGATTTCGGGTGATTCTCAGTAATAGTTGTCTTATAGTTTAGTTGTAATTTTGATGTAGTCATCAGAGAAAGTAAGCACAGGGTTTACCTACTCTGCCATCTTGATGGGAACCTCCAAAAGTCCTCTCTTATAAGAATAGTAGTCAGATTGGATTAGGGCCCACCCTAATTACCTCATTGTACTTACAATTTTTTGTAAGAGGTTGATCTCCAAATATAGCCAAATTCTGAAGTACTGAGTGTTAGGGCTTCAACAAATGAATTTTAAAGAGAGACAATTCAGAAGATAATAATGTGCTACTAGTTTCCATGGAAGTTACCATTTCTATGAAACCCATATCAATGGTTTGAAATACATAGCACATTTATAACTTGTTTTTACTGTGCATTCCCACTAAGAGTGCACAAAGGTTGTCTTTTCTTCACAACCTTGCCAATACTTGTTATTTTTTGTCCTTTTAATAATAGCCATTTTAACAATTGTGAGGTTATATCTAATTATTAGTTTTGATTTGCATGTCTCTGATGATTAGTGATGTTGAGCACCTTTTTATGTCACTGTTGGCCATTTGTATGTCTTCTTTGGAAAAATGTCTATTCAGATTCTCTGCCTGATTGTTAATATAATTGATTTTTGTTTGTTTGTTTTCTATTGAGTTGTACGAGTCCTTCATATATTTTGGATATTCATCCGTTATCAGATATATGATTTGCAAATATTTTCTTCCATTTCATAGGTCATGTTTTCATTTTGTTGATGTTTTTCTTTGCTGCACAGGAAATGTTTGATGTAATCCCAGTTATTTAATTTTGCTTTTATTGCTTTTGGTGTATAACAGCCCCCCCCCAAAAAAAAAAAAAAAAATCATGACCAAGACCCACTTCAAGGAGCTTGCCTCATGTTTTCTTCTAGGTGTTTTATGGTTTCAAGTCTATATTCAAGCCTTTAATCCATTTTGATTTGACTTTTGTGTATGGTATAAGATAGCCATCCAGTTTCAATCTTTTGCATAAGACTATCCAGATTTCCCAGCACCGTTTATTGAAGAGGCTGTCCTAGCCCATTGTATATTCTTCATTTATTTGCTATAAATTAATTGACTCACTATATATGTGGGTTTATTTCTAGGGTCTGTATTCTGTTCTCTTGATCTATATGTCTGTTTTTCATGCCAGTACCATACTGTTTCGATTACTGAATTTTTGTTGTATACTTTACAATCAGGAGGCATATTCCTCTAGTTTTGTTCTTCTTTTCTTCTTTTGTCTTTCTTTTCAAAGATTGCTTTGGTTATTTGGGTATTTTGTGGTTCCATACTAATTTTAGGATTGTTTTGTTTTCTATTTCTGTGAAAAATGTCATTGGCATTTTGATTGGTATTGCTTTAAATCTGTAGATTGCAATATGCACATTTCAACAATATTAATTCTTCTAATCCATGGGCTACTCTAGAATGGAAGAAGAGTATATGTCATATAGGATATTCCCAAGGCAATCTCTTGTATTACCATGCTCTGTGGTTAAAATCAATGGGAAATAACGACAACCCAAATCAGGCAGGACTGCTAATGGTTAGGATCCTTCGGTAATAAAGATTTGTGTCACTTCACCAAGTAAAGAACTAAAACTAGCTCAAGTGCTTGCTGACAACAAAGAAGATATGGAACGGGTAGAGGGAGATAATAGTTATGAATACCAGCTATGACCACATGAATAGTTACCAAACCAAGGAGTGGATTTGGGATGGTTAATTTTATGTGTCACCTTACCTGGACCATGGTGCTCAAGTGTTTGGTCAGACATTATTCTGGATGTTAATGTTGGGGTGTTGTTGGATGAGATTTATGTTTAAATTGGTACACTTTGATTAAAGCAGATTGCTCTCTAAATGTGGGTAGACCTCATCCAAACAGTTGAAGACCTAAATAGAACAAAAGGGTGATCTCCCCCAAGCAAGAGGAAATTCTACATAGTCTGCCTTCAGACTCCATCTGCAACATTCACACTTCCTGGTTCTACAGCAGACTGCCTTTGAACTCAAAGCATAGCAGTTTCCAGTCTCCGGACTGCCAGCCAACCCTGTCAGATTTTGGACTTGCCAAGCCTGCAAAGTCATGGGAACTAGTTCCTTATACATCTTATCGATTCTGTTTCTCTAAAGAACTCTGACTAATACAGAAGCTGAATTAAACTATGTAATAATATATAAGTACATCAGATGATGTACTTGACATATTAGAAAATTTATAACGAAATCTAGAAAAAATTTGACATATTAGAAATTTGGCATATTAGAAAATTTATAACGAAATCTAGAAAAAAAGTTCCCATTAATAAGTATTTTGTAATGTGCAAAATGTAGGCAATGCCTTTACAAACTATTTTGTTAATCAAACTTTATAAATTTTATGAAGTGAGTTAATCAGATAAGCAAATGTCACTAATAGTATAAAATTATTTCAGATGTAGTAAAAGGTGGCTGACATAAATTAAATAATGTTGAGACATATAATTTTCAAATCTTAAATTGTTTCATCTTCAAATGAGGTTTCTATCTCTATTGCTTATTTTAAAAATGATGTAGGTTGATTTGCTTCATCATAGAAGGCAATGTTTAATTATCTATGATTCCAGAAAACTATGTTAAGAACATATATGTTGAATGAATTGTGTATGTATTTTATGAAAAAGTAGAATATCAGTTTAAAGCCCCAGATTTGTTTATTACAGTTTTATATTTATTTTAAACAATAATAACAACAGTATTTGTTTGCATTGACTGAGTTTGTTCTGAGAATTTGTAAACATCCATGATAACTGTATTTGAAAGAAAACCATGACTCTTGTATTCTAGTTTAAATTTCAGCAATGGATTAATTTGAATTCAGACTATGAACAGTGGCAGTCTGTCAAAATTATGTGAATATTTAAAAATATCTCTTGCTGTTGTTTCAATTTACATAGAATACAAATATACTAGGAATAAGTGAGCATGTGCACACACAATCTTTCCATGTAACATTTCAAGATAATGCTTCAAAGGCCAAAAAAGGCAGCACATCTGAGTTTTCTTTTCATTATAAAAAATCAAATTAGCTGTGTATCAAACTACTCTATTGTCTAACTAATATATATAGTTACATATATTATATATAACTACATATAATTATATAGTTAAATATATAGAGTTATTTAGTTACGTGTGTGTATCTCATACTTTTCAAAACTGTATTTTTGAGATATTTTGATTCATTTTTAAGGCATAGAATTCCAGAATTTTATATTAAAATAAATTATAGAGAAATCTTGAATAAACATTTAAAATCATACCCTAGTTTACATAATTTTCACTGGATGGCATAAATTCCACTCAAAAAATGCAGGAAAGGCTACCTCTCTTCTTGATAAGATGGATGACAATGAAAAGACATCAGAGGCACTCTCAAAAAAATTCACTATCCTTTGCTTCCCCTATTTCCCATCGGAATTCTTAATACATAAAGAGAGAGAGAGAGAGAGAGAGAGAGAGAGAGAGAGAGAGAGAGAGAGACAGAGAGAGAGAGAGAGAGAGAGAGAGAGAGAGAGAGAGAGAGAGACCCTTGTACACAAATTAAATGATGGCAAGAATTCCACTTTCAGAGCTAACAATTTAACTTCATAATGGTTACCCACTTAATCAGTAATATAAATCTTCGAACAAATTCAAGATATTAAAGGTATGTTCAATGTAAGAGGGGCTGGGATGGGGAAATCACTGAAAGAGTAGAAGGAAAACATACAGCAAACTTTTGAACTCTGTCACATGCCATAGAAGCAGGGAAATAGTGAATCATTCTAATTGTTACCATATTTGATATCAACATAGTATCAATCAATTAGATATTTTATAACCAGTTATTTCCATCTCAGAATGAACATTTAAGGATGACCTATTCTAAGTTTATTACACAAAATCAAAGATGCCCATGTCTTCTATATGCTATGCTGTATAATACAATTATTTGGAGTAGGGCTAGGTGATGGTAAAGCGTTTGGGCACTAAAGTCTCAGATTAATTTGTAGCCCTTAAGTCCTTTCCAGCAATTCCCATTGACTTCAACATAGTACTTTACATTTTATATCCCATTTGGATTCCTGTGAGTTTTACATTTCAAGTTTGAAATGGCTCTGACCATTCATTGTATGTGGAAAAAAAATGCATACTACAAATCTATCTTCCTTCCATCCATTTTTTCTCCCTTCCTTCCTTCTTTACCACATTCCCTCCTTTCTCCCTCTCATTTTTCTTTCATTTTTATCCCTTTCTGGCTTTCTTACTTTTCTTCTTCATTAACGTTTTTTTAATCCCTTACTTTACTAACTCAATTCAGCATCTAGATTTTATTCATCTAAATTATCATATTGAGGCAAACAATCTCAGTTTCAGATATTTGAAAATCATATTACCAAGAATTACTACATATTTTTTTAGCTCTTTCATTAAAACTTATTGGGGTGGCAATGGTTACTCAAATTACATAGGTTCTTGAGATTATTATGCTAAGAGAAATAAGTCAGACAGAAAAAGTTGAGAACTATATGACATTACTGATTGGTGGGATATAAAACTAAAAGCAACAAAGGAACAAGACAAACAAAGAAACAAAAACTCACACACACACATAATAGTTTAGTGAATTGCTACATATTTAATAATTATTTTCCAAATTTTAAAATTCTGAGGAAATATATCTTACTGGTTAAAAGTGATTAACATGCATTAAGCAACTATTATGCCAGCATGGTTTTAGACCTTCAACTATGTCAATAATAATATCTGACATTTATTGAACACTCAAACTCTTTACATGAAATAATGCACTTAACAATAACAATCATATATTAGGAAACAGCATTAGAAATATAGTTTCTTCTAGCACACAAATTCCTCATTTATTCCTTTCAACAAACCTATCAGTCATTATTTACATTTTAGAATTAACAAATACTGAAGAGTCTATGGAACAGTCACTTTTAAAGGTAGCATTTCCAAGGAAGCAGTCAGAAATGAAGAATACAATAATTGAAATAAAAAATATATTAGAGGGAATAAGCAGTAGATTAGATGAACCAGAGGTTCGAATCAGTGATTTGGAAGATAAGAAAACACCAAATAGAAACAGAAAACAGCAAATGAGAACAGCAAAAAGGAAAATGAACCCGAAAAACTGAGGACAGTAAGGGGCCTCTGGGACAACATCGAGCATATACCAACATTCGCATCATAGGGGTACCAGGAAGAGAACAGAGAGGGCAAGGAATTGAAAGCCTATTTGAAGATTTTTTTTCCAATTAAAATAAATAATATAGATAATTGCTTCCATGAACCGTTTACTACAGAAGACATATTTTCTGATTATTTGAACTAACATTATGATTTATGGAAAAATTTATATATGAAACAAATATAAATTCCTTTCCTGCTTGTGTAATACACATCAGACTATTCATTACTCAAATGAGCTTTTCACTCTTTCTCATGTGGAAATAATTGAAGACCTTCTTGAGCATTTATCACTGCAATGTGTGTTAAGTTTGAGATGTATTTCCCAAAACATTTTCATATTTTTCAAAATACATTCATGGAAAATTATAATTTGAGAATGTGACTAAATATATAGCAGTGATCAGTCTCATTATTGGTTCCTACTCAAGCAAAATGCAAAGTTAAGGGAACAAGAATTGTCCACAAGAATATCTGTATCAGTGGTACAGATAGCTTTATGTTGGTCTTATATTGGGACTTGAAATTCACATGTAATTACAAACAGAAAATGGTCTTATTATCTTTAATGTCACCATCATCATTGAAAATTTAAATCATGTGTAAAATAATGGATGATATTTTGGTAAAATTTAATTTTAATAACTCTGATGGACTGAATCTTTAGATCTCCCCAAAATTCATATGTTGAAACTCTACTCCCCAGTGTGATGGTATTAGGAGGCAAAGCCTTTGAGAAGTAATTAGAATTAAATGAGATCTTGAAGGTACAGCTCTCATGAACGGGATTAGTGCCCTTAGAAGAATGAGAAGACAGTTTGCTTACTCTCTTCGTGCTACATGAAGGCACAATGAGAAGTTGGCAGTCTGCAACCAGGAAGAGGTCTCTCACCAGAACCCAACCATGCTGGCACCACTATCTCAGACATCTAGTTTCCAGAACTGTGAGAAATAAATTTCTGTTGTTGATAATCCACCCAGTCCATGCTATTTTGTTACAGCAGCACAAATATCCAAGACAATATTTGTATTTTACCTTAGATTTCACTTTATGGAATTAATTTCAATATGGAGAATGAATGTAAGATAAAGTCATAGAGTACTTTTGAATGTTTCCTGTTTCTTATATTTATTACATATTACAGAAATGAATAAAATCTTCTATGTCTTTATTTTTCCATTATTTTTAAAACATAATTTACAAAGAATCTACGGATATTTCTTTTTAAGCTGATGTTTTACACACACACACACACACACACACACACACACGTACGTGCATGTACATCTATGCATAGACCACCAGGTATTCTATCTCTAAATCTATGGAAAAAGTTGTGTTTGAAGTCCTATGGGACTAGATATTTTATTTGTCCTAAAAGGAACTTTGTTGCAAACATATCACTGCCATTAACCTAAATAACTAAAATGAATAATAATGAAATATTATTAATTATTTTATTATAATAAAATAATAAAATGAATAATAAGAAATGCTGTAATTTCTTAGAACTATGTCTGGAAAAAAAACGTTTAATTCATTCATTTTCAAAGGTATTTCCAAAATGTCAGAACTTGAGCATTTATTTTTTGAAAAGAATAAAACATATATAATTGGCCATGGTCTTTCTTTTTTGTGATGTTGGCTTCAGTTTCCAAGATAGCCTAAGAATTAATAATCCATTAAAGAAAATGTCCCTATTTATTCCAGAAAGGCTAAGAATCATTTAAAACCCCAAACTCCCACTTCACACTCCAGTTTTCTAAGAATGAAGTGTTTTTTATTGTGTCCTAATAGGTACATGGGTTTTTTGGTTTGTTTGTTTTTCTTTTTTTCAGAACAGGTTTTTGGAAATGTCTTGAGAAAAGAAACTGTAAAGAGAAAGTCTTTATCATTGAAGATATAGTGTTTTTGCCCAGGTGTGCTATCATAATAGATACATGAAGCATATATACTGTACACAAGTAACACTTATGTAAGGAAATAAATCAGTTTTAGAATTACTGGAATGTTGGGATTGGACATTATACAGCATATTTTACAATATTAAATATATGGATAATAATCTTGGGAAATATTCTTAAGGATATCTTGTCCATCTGCCTATTTATTTATTCCTTTAATAAGGAAAAAATAAGCAGAACATGTCATATACAGATACAAAAATTTACAAAAATAAGGCTAAATCCCTTTGTTCAGTAAGAAGTACCATGATGATATTGAAGGAAAACTATATTAAAATATCTTCAATTTTGTTTGCCTTTTTTTCCCTAAATTTCTTGTCTTTTATATCTTTTACTTGTCTTTATCAACTCTTAATGAGAAAAATGCAGGTAAAAAATTGAAGTTATTCAAATTTATTTTTCCCACCAGCATGTCATCATATAATTTTAACTACATTTTACTCATATGTCTTTTGAATTTTAATTAATTACTCTTCTAGAAAACTCATTTTCACTTTTATTTAACAAGAATTGTTTTCTAATTTTAATTCTCTCAGCATTCATTCTTTCTTTTATTAATTTCAAAAGATATATGAATTCAGCTTTTACCTTGTAGGCTTTTCTTTTCTCAACTGCAGAAAAGGAATGACTTGAAATCAAGGGTCTTATTATTTTAAAACAACGAGTGGGTATAGCATGTAATTGCAATTAGTAATTTCAGTATTATATAAAAGAGAAAAAGAAAATAAATATTGTTTCTAAGAAAATAATTCCCAAACAACCATACCACCACCACCAACAACAACTACCTAAAAAGATACTTCACCTCTACTTTATGTGAGATAACATTTTATTTTAGTGCACAGTTCTTATTTTTTCTTTAATTAAGTTTATTGGGGTGACAATTGTTAGTAAAATTACATAGATTTCAGGTGTACAATTATGTAATACATCATCTATATATCATAATGTGATAAATAGATGATGTATTTCTCTTTCCATCACCATATGTTTGATCCCCTTTACCCTCATCTACCACCCTCCCCTCCACCCTCTGATAACCATTAAACTATTGTCTGTGTCTATGAGTTTTTGTTTGATCATTTGTTCATCTTGTTCCTTTGTTGTTTTCAGTTTTATATACCACATATCAGTGAAATCATGTGGTTTTAGACTTTTTCTCTCTGACGTATTTCACTTAGCATAATAATCTCAAGATCCATCCATGTTGCACATGGTACTAGTGCACAGTGCTAATAATATTTTTATTTTATTATTTAGCATAAATGCAATGTTTTGATTAGTGTCCTAGTGGCTTTAGGTGACATTCAAATAATATATGCTAAGGCGAAAATGTTTAATGTGTTAGTTCCATCTGCCCCATAGTTATAAATTAACTGAAACTTTATCAGAAGACCCGTTTGCTGCTAATTTCTGTAACTTATTAGGAAATAAAGAATTTCATTAATTATCAGATATTGTTAGTTATAAGAAGATATTAATATGTCACAAAGTCCATGTAGTTCTTCCTTTTTCTCAACTTCTATCAAAGCTACCCTTTTCAATTTACATCACCAGCACTATTTTATAGCCCATTATTAATTCGTACTTAGAAGTACCAGGCCACAGCAATACCCTCAAAACGTAATGCCTTGTCTCCAAAGTTGTTTTTCATTCAAAACTCCAGCAAGGAGAGTATTGTCAAAAACTGCTATAATTTGTTTGGATATTCACAAATACAAAGTTTAAATACTCACCAAAATTCAATCTACTGAGGTTGGTGTTAAAAATCCTCTATATATGGGAGTGAGCCAAACAATGGTGATTCAGAGTGTTCCATTCAAGTATTCCATAAGAACAATTAGAATATCCAGATAGTTTTTAATAACCTTGTTTTTTTTTAAAAAAATAAATTTACATTTACAAAAAAAACAAAAACATAAAAGATAGGACAGAGAGTTGTCTTTGTCTTATTCCCCTTGGGCTGCTGTAATAAACAATAGCAATTTATTTTATAAACAACAGAAATTTATTTCTCACAACTCTGGAGACTGAGAAGCCCAAGATCATGTTCCTGGCAGATTCAATGTGCTGACTGGGGAGGAGGGCTTGCTTCCTGGTTTATAGATGGCACCTTCTCCTTGTGTCCTCCCATGATGGAAAGAGACAGGGTGCTCTGTGGGGTCTCTTTTACAAAAGCATTCATCTCACTCATGAGAGTTCCACCGTCATATCCTAAGTACCTCTTCTGCCTAATACCATCACCTTTGAGTGTTAGGACTTCAAATGATGAGTTTTCAGGGGACACATTCAGACTAGAACACTCCTTACTCAGTTTCTACTTTTGTTATATTTTAAGTTTTCATATACAGTTGTGAAAACTAAGTAACTATGAACTAAACTCCTCACTTTATTTGCAGTGCACATTTTCTACTAATGTGTTTTTCTGCCCCAGGATCCAATCCGGGATAACACACCCATTTAGTTGTGATTTTTTCCTAGTTTGTAAATGTCTCTCATTCTTTTCTTATTTCCCATGACCTTGGGTATCTTCAAGTGTCCTGGCCATATATCTTATAGAATGTCTGTCTCCCAAGTTAGATTTGTCTGATACTTTTCTCGTGACTAGACTGAAGTTACAGGTTTCAGAGAAGAATACTGCAGAAGTGAAGAGTCCTCCTTATCATATCATAACGGGGTATATGATACCAAAGTGACTTATCACTGGTAATACATTGATTACTTGATTAATAGTAATTTCCAGTATCTCGACTGTGAAGTTAGTATTTTTTCCTTCCATAAGCTGTTATTTGGAATTTAGTCATTGTGTTCTGTCCATACTAAAAGGTAGGGAGGGTTAACTCAACTTCCAAGAAGGCAGTATATCTACATATACATTTTTTGGAATTATTCTGTAATAAACGTATGTCACTTTACCCCATTTATTTATTCATTCAATCATTTATTTTTTTGAGACTATTTATGTGTATTTACTTTATACTTTGGGCTAGTCTCAGACCTAAAACTGGAACTAGTTATTTCTCCATATTTAGCCTCATTCATAAATGATAATATACCTAAATAGACATTAAATAATAAGAATATTTTGGGGGAAATTCATCTCAAGCCAAATGTTCATAGTAGTGATAATTACTCATGAGTGCTATTTAATTATTTTCAAGATGAACAGAAAAGGACAAAGTTTAATGATGAATGGTGTGGTATAGGTATTATAAAAATATAAAGGTACTTAAGCTTACAGTATATGTTAAAACAATATGATATTTACTATAGCTTAGGTAATCTCTCTTCTCCTCCCTCCGCCGCCCCACAGACACACACACTCTGTTTTCCCCTTGCTTTTCAGTTTGGGTAGTTTCTATTGAAATATCTTTGAGTTCACCACGTCTTTCATCTTTTTTGTCAAGTCTACTGATGAATCGAGTAAAAGCATTAATTCTGTTACACTGTTTTTGATTTCTCTCAATTCTATTTAGGTTCTTTCTTATAGTTTCCGTGTGTTTTCTGAAATTACCTATCTGTTCTTGTGTGTTCCATTAGAGCTTTGAATATGTTAATCACAGTTATTTGAAATTCCTGTCTTGTTTTTCTGATATCTGAAATATTTTTCTCGTAATGACTTGTCTCTTAAGTGCTTTTTTTTTTTTTTTTTTTTTTTTTTACTTTGGCCTGCTTAGTAATTGTTTGTTGAAAGATAGACAATAGATAATAAGGGACTTTTTTTTATTATTGTTTGGAGAAGACAAAAAAGGGTTTGTGTGAATCTATTCAAGAATCAGATTGCGTGTGAAGTTTGTTGTTACTATGGTTACCAGAGTTAAATTTGTTGTTGCTATGGCCACCAGAGACCCGAATTCCTATAATAAGACATATGGTCCCTGACTTATAATGGTTAGACATTATTTTTTGGATTAACATGGTGTGAAAGTGATATGCACTCAGTATAAGGTATACTTCAGATTTTGAATTTTGATCTTTCCCTGGGCTAGTGATATGTGCTATAATGCTCTCTCCTGATTCTGGGCAGCAGCGTGAGCCACAGCTCCCAGGCAGCTATGTGATCATGACAGTAAACACCCAATACTCCACAGTGTACTGTGTTGCCGGTGTTTTTTGAATATTGTGTTTTATGTTTTCACATCCTTACATGTCTACAAAACGCCCATCTGTGTCTCCTGCTTCTGTTGAGAAGAAGAGGAGGGCAATTCCACTTGAGATGAAACTCAAGATAATTGCCCAGCATGAAGGTGGCAAGACATAATTACATAAATTACATGAAATATTCAACGCTTTATTATAAAATAGGCTTTGTGTTTGATGATTTTCCCATCTGTACACTAATGTAAAGGTTCTGAGCACATTTAAGGTAGGCTAGGCTAAGTTATGATGTTCTGTTGGTTAGGTGTATTAACTATTAAGTGTATTTTTAATTTATGACATTTTTAATTTTTGGTGAGTTTATCAGGATGTTACCTCATCACAAGTCAAGGAGCCTCTGTATTTTGTTTTTGTCTCCCTAGTTTGGTTTTGGTCCCTTCATTGTACTGCTTCCCTGAAAATGTCTCTCTCTTACAGCTTTCCTAACTCTGTTTCACTATTAGTTTTTCCTTGGGGCTTGTTAATGTGGTGATAGAGAGGAAGGGGCATGGGGGGAGCATTTTATAGTGTTCTGATCTTCTTAGGTGATCTCAAGCCTCACAATGTGGACCTGAGTTGAGACTGCAGCCTTCACTGGTTTTTCTTCCCCTCCTCCAAGGAAGACTTTTCTTTCTTTCTTTTCTTTCTTTCTTTCTTTCTTTCTCTTTCTTTCTTTCTTTCTTTCTTTCTTTCTTTCTTTCTTTCTTTCTTTCTTTCTTTCTTTCTTTCTTTCCTTCCTTCCTTCCTTCCTTCCTTCCTTCCTTCCTTCCTTCCTTCCTTCCTTCCTTCCTTCCTTCCTTCCTTTCTTTCTTTCTTTCTTTTTTTTCTTTTTTTTGGGCCTCTCTTTTCTTTTTCTAGCTGCGGTGGATGTCTACCAATGTCTTCAAACTAGTTTAAGTGTTCCACTTACAGATTACAGCCTTAGTTACCTAAGAGATATAAGAAAAATGGGACCAGGCAGAGTGTCTGTGGTGGCTTCCCTGGTCTCCCAACAGCTACAGTGTGAATTTTCCCCAGCAGAATCAATCTTTTGATCCATAAGTGAGATAAGGAGCATGGGTTTACATAGATTTGAGCAGTGGCTGTTTTTCCTCTTGTAAATGGAAGTTCCACAGGACTCTTCTGAGGGATAAAAGGTAGTTTTATTCTGATATGATTTGCAAATCAGAGAATGTAGCCTTCAGCATAAACTGAAGGCACACTCTAAGATGGCAAGAACAAGATGGAGGGTTTTAAAGGCAAGAGTTGTGAGGAGTTGCTGATCAAAAGGATGGGTTGCTAGGGAAGCAAAGCTATAAACTTACATCACTCATGTTCTGATTGGTGGGGGGCAACTGATTTTTAGGGATCTGCTGACTCAGTGGGCAACCAGTGGGGATGTGAGATAAGAACAATAGGTAGTTTTAATTGACTCATGGTCAACAAGTGGAGTCAAGGCATATGGCCAGTGGTTTGAGTCATAAGACATGGTCAGCAAAGGTGAGGAGCATAAGTCATTGGCCAACACCTCAGTTTGGGTGTCTGCAAAATAAACTAGTATAACAAGTTTTATAGCGAATCGGACAACACAGACTGCAATCAGCCAGGTAGACAGTGTTAGAATTTAAACTGCAAAATGGCCTAGTCACCCTGGCAAAGCCAGAGACAAAATTGCAAAAGGGTCCAGGTATGTGGTCACAAATTATATTAGAATCCTCACCTCACCAGCCAGCACCACATAGGGTGAGGGAGGCTCAATTAATCCTCCTTTTGGGAGACAGATGGATAGCTTTAAAGGAACTGCCCTATGACTCTGGATAGGTACCAGCAACTTTGCAACCTCATAGTAGGTTACACTTAAACTTTATCGATTCCTAAGACTTTTTTGTAGGAAGATTAAATTTATGGCTTACGTAGTATCAGGTGGCATCTGCCACAAGTAAGCAAAAGCTCGAATTTCTCCCTGTAGTCACCATCCTCTGTGACCTAGGTTCCCTGATGGGTTCAACAAAAGTCATTAATTGAAGTTTGTCCAGCTTCTGTATTATGAGTACGGGAGTGAAGTGTTTCTAGCTCTACGTGTCTGAGAAAAACCCTGATGCTGTGATGCTGTCAAATATTTAATGTGTGCTTGAAGTCATCGGATTGCTCAAAGCTAGTAAGGACTTGGGTAGCTAATATCCTGAGAAGTAGGAAAAACCAGAATTGTGAGTCCCACTTGGTGTCACTTTTCCCTTCCAGTAAATGATAAACGTGGAATATTTAAGTCTTAGTGAAGGAGGAATGAAAAAACAACAGCTGCATCTAAAGGTAGTGAACAGGAGGGTAAAACTGCCCATTTTTGGAAGAAACCATCATGGGCAAACACTAAGAGCAAGCGTACATCAGAAATAGACCACTCATCATAGGAATCAAAGCCCACTTACAATTAATTTAAATTAAGTTGATCTATGATTGCTTTTGCCTCCAGCCTAGCTGTCAGCCTGAAGCCAAATTAAATCCTCAACGGGGCAACATAAGCCAGAGCTTTGAGTTATCTACATGATTTTTCATAAACAATATCAATCTCTCCATCCAAATGACTAAACCTATAAAAACACAGCACTTACTCCAAAAACGTGAACACAGAGTTGAACAGCAGAAAGAGAATGAAGGAAGATAAAGATAATAAAATTATTAAATACAAATTTTAATAGTATTATGCACAGTATGTTCAGGAAAATTAAATGTAAGATGAAGAATGTAAGCAGAGAACCAACAACTATAAAAATAAAGCAAACAAATGTCCCAGAGTTATAAAATACGATAACTAAGATTAACTAAGAATTCAGTGAATAGATACCCAGGAGTTGAATTGTTGCATCATAAGTTTGTTCTATTTTTCATTTTTTGGGGGAATCTCCATACTGTTTTCCACAGTGGCTGCACCAATCTGCATTCCCACCAACAGTGCACACAGTTCCTTTTTCTCCACATCCTCACCAGCACTTGTTTGTTGATTTATTGATGATAGCCATTCTGACAGGAGTGAGGTGGTATCTCATTGTGGGTGTATCTAGAACATATTATGTTAAGTGAAATAAGTCAGGTTGATGAAGACAAACACCATATAATCTCACTTATATGTGTAATCTAAAAAACAGAATAAATGAGCAAACAAAACAAAAATAGACTCAGAGATACAGGGAATAAAACAAAACAAAACCTGATGGTTGCTAGATGGGAGGAGGGTGGGGATGGAGGAGAAGGTGAAGAGATTAGAAGGTACACGTTAGTAATCACAATATAGCACAGATATATGAAATACAGTTTGGGGAATATAATCAACAATGTTTTAAAGATTATTTAGGGTGCTAGACGGGCACTGGACTTATCAGGGGATCACGTCATAGACTGTGTAAATGCCTGCACTGTATACCTGAAGCTGAAGTAGAATAATACTGAATGTCAACTATAAATAAATAAATCATATATATATATAAATCATATAGTCACAGGATGTGGAGTACAGCATAGGGAATAGAATCAGTGGAATTGTAACAGTTATATACGACGTCAGAGGGGTAGTAGACTCTCGGGGGGCGGTGGTTATCACTTTGTGAGGGATGTAAATGTCTAACTATTATGTTGTTTTGTATATCTGAAACTATTTTAAAAAATAATTCAATGAAAGAGTTTTAAATGTGATTAGAGGGAGCCTAAGAGAGAATTAGTGAACTGAAGACAGTTCAGAAAAATATAAACACTCTGAAGCACATAGAAATTGAAAAATGAGACCTAAGAAAAGAGACTACCAACCTGCACAAACCAGCATAAAAGTAATTCATGCAGGAGAAAATTAATACCTCATGGCAGCTCAGAAAAATAGGAAAGAAAATGTTAAAAGATTGTGGGGGAACATATGTATGATAAATATAAGTAAATATTGACTATATAGATAAAAATATTCACCTGTTGAGCTTAAATAGATGAGAAGTCAAAATATATGATAGCAGCATAACAGGCAGGAGACAGATAAAAATAATAAGATTCGTGAGCCCTGTTTAATATTACCTTTCCCTGCAAACTTATTGCTGAATTCAAAATGGTGGCTAAAATGTCAGTAAATTAAAGCTTAATCTAGATTCACAGGGATGGAAGAGGCCTCTTGAGATAATAGAAAATGATAATAGAAAGTGATCATGTGTATAATATCAAGAATAATCTTATAATCCTAAAACACCACAAAAAGTAAAGGCATGCCTAACCAAATGCTAACAAAGGGGAAATTCTAATAGCATGATTGTTAATCAATCAGGAAGATGTCAAGAACAGAGAGATAAAGGAACATAAATAGCTATTAGGTATAAACCAATATGTGATAGGTCTAACCCAAATATATATCAATTGCATTAAATCCACTATGCTTATATAGAGACAAAAAGATAGCTGCATTATTTTATCAGAATCAGAGAAGAATACTTTAAAGCAAAAATAAAAACAGAACAAAAATAATAATAAAACATTTAATTCCACAACCTTTCCAGTAGCCAGTCATAACCACTCAGAAAACATAGTGGAATTAAACGGAATGGCATTCACAGTCATATTGAAAAAAAAGAAATCTAATATGCCTATGAAATCACGTGAGAAATATCCAAGATCATTATGAATAAATCTCTAAAACAGCAGTTTCCAAAATGTAAAGTGGAGTTTGTTAGAGGCATATGGTATCCCAACAGACTGAATTCAGAAACGTATCAGAAGACATCAAAGATCTGTAAAAACTCAAACCAATGCAACTCTTCTCACTATGTTCTGTTTTGTTTTGTTTTGGAAAATATTGCTACTGTTTTCATAAAACATGCCAGTATGTTAAAATGTGATAGGTTTAAAATGTTATTTTTAAGTGAATTAATCTATTAATATGTTTTAAATTCCACAGTTTTAATTCCTAACAAAATTAATATTATTATATATAATGCAAAGGAGTCCTGAGCCCCAAATTCCTGAGTAGTACCGCTATAAAAAGCTGACAAGAAACATAAAAGGAGATGTACTATTACTATTCTACTAGATGCATGTTAAAAGTGTTGCTTCTGTCAAAGTCAATCTGTAAGCTCAAAAATGGGTTCCATATTCTTTCTTTTAGAAACATCCTCAAATTTACATGCGGGCAGGCAAAACTATGATTAACTCAGATAGTTTTGAAAAGATGATTAAAGATGAAATTCTTGCCCATTGGAAAAAAAAAAAAAAAGCTGGTTTCTGAAACCCAGCACCCGGAGAGATACATTTGTGCAAAAATATTTTAAAAGCCTACAGCCTTAAAAGTCTGCAGCCTCAAAACTGGGTTTCCATTATGGTAGGAGAAATATGGTAGGGCAAAGAGTTGGGGTAGCTTAAGAAAGTTATTTGCAGAAGACTTTTAAAAATCTTTCCTAAAATCAAAATTATCCAATTTACATTTAGTCAGCAAATAATTTTGATCAATTTGAAGAAGCAATAATAACACCAAAACAATTAAGAGCTATACATTTTTAAATTACATTGCTTTCCTTAGAAAGGAATTCCGATACTGTATGTAGATGAACACTTGTTGCTACAAAGGAAATTGAATCGTAATTAAAATATTTGGATTACCTCAACTTTAAGAGTCTTTGTAACCAAAACTATTTATATTCTTTCCACATTCATCATTTTTATTCTTTCTATATTCATCCCAATAGCTCCACCATGATTTACAAAGTGCTGTTTTTTAATCTTATTAAATTATTAAAAATATATAGCAGGAAAAAAATAAAACTGATTATTAAACCAAAAGCAATCCAATGAAATAATCAAAGTTTTACAGAGACGGGGCATGAGGATAAGGGAACTCTAACTGTCCATTAAGACATACATTAAACACTTTTAAACAAAGTGTTTGCTTGAAAATAATAATGAAAGTATAGTACTGATGATCAAAAATGAAAAAGTTATTAGTCAGCATTTTCTCTGAGGTTTCAAAAGCTTCCATATAAAGTACCCCTGCACATATTTTGGATAAGTACTAGAGCTACAGAAAGTCTCATTAACATTGTTAACCAAATCATGTTTGGCACTGACTGCGAGAAAGTTCAATGAGAAATTGTCACATTTGAATTATCACTATAAAAAATAAATTAAAAAAAGTTTGACATAACTGTGTACTTTTTAGAGTACACAAATACTAAGAAAATTCTGTTTTCCATTCAGAAGGAATTTCGAAGCTCACGCATCACTTGTGCTCTCGACCATCACCTCCTAATCCCTAAGGCATCATACATACATGTTGGGGTTTTCTGTATAATTGTGATAGTTGTAATAAAATTGTGTACTTTGGAAATCCCATTAAATATACACTTGAATAATAATGCTAAATTGTATATAACTTATACCTCAATTAAGCTGCTTAAAAAAAATCTCATGTGATTTTATGAAGGGTTTAACATTGAGTTATTTATTCATACGAGTGAATCCTAGATGCTATAAATATGAAAATCTTTTGAATGAAAGAGAAACTTACCAAATACCACTTAATATTCTTTTTTATATGATGATATAGTTGTCAATCCTAAACATGTGCAAAGAGTTGTGAAAGTTCAAGTATGATTGTGCCTATTCAGTGGCTTATTATTGTGAATATTTCAGTCTCTTTTTTTTTTTTTTTTTTTTGGTAAAACAAACTAAGCTGATTTAAGGTTGATGGTGAACATGTCAGCTGTGAATTTCTTCATTTTTCTTTCATATTCTCTGTGAGGACGATCTCGATTTATATTATATCATTCCATTGAACTTTGTCCATGGAGTTGTCTTGACTTACCTTGAAAACTGTTTTTATTTGTCCCAATATATACCCACAAGAAGGCTTTCGCTCAGTATTATTGGAATAGTTGAGATGTGAGATTCCTGAAAGGACACTACAATCCTTGAGAGAAGTATAGTAATATTATCACTATGGTTTTCTTTATTTCAATTAGTTATCATACTTCATTATATTTATTCTGGAAAATTAACCAGAGATGCTATACATCCCAAATCTACATGTACTCCAACATTAATGTAACCAAGCATTGTTACTTGAGCCTGTAACAGATTTCCTTTAGAGTTAAGTGGCTTCCCCTAATATTTGACAGATTAGTGCTAGTGATTCTACATATTCTGATTAGTATTTGGTGCCTTTGAACTTATATGGGCATATGATTGCATGCATTGCTTTTTCTGAGTATAGAAGGCAAAACGATCTTCACAAACCAGGGCACTGTGCATTTTTACGAGCTTGCTTAGAGAAATAGACTGACATAATTTATTTTCATTTTGTTTTTCAAAGTAAAGTACATGTTTTAGGGTGAGAAAAGAAACAGGGAGCAGATATTTCCTTGAATTGATAGACATGACATTTGTGCAAGTAGGTAGATAAAATGATTCACAAAAATGGACTAAAAAAAAAAAAAAGGGGAAATATGAAAGCTGGAACTAATGCTATCAACCCAATCTGTTACCCGAGCTCACAAGTTAAACAGTGAGGAATGCAATATCAGCATTTCTCCAGGAGAGTGGAATGCTATAAATATCCACTGCATGGGAGTGATATTTGACCTATAAAGAACCACCATCCCAACAGTGCTTGCTGCAGAAATTGGATAATGGTTGTCTGCAAAGAGGCAGAATTTCTTTGAAGTCTGGGCTGAACAGAGAAGTAAATCCCGTGTAAAATGGCAATAAAATATGTTGTGAATTTTCAAGTTTGGACTGACACATTTTGTTCATTATGCATTTTCAAGATCTACCAGATTTAGCCCAGCATTCTTAGCACTCTTCTAATAGAAACTGTGATATTTCAATTCCAAACTGTACTAAAACGCTAGTTGAATGTTGCAATGCCATAAAAATTAAAATCCTAATTGATGAAAGGCACTACTATTTCCTATTTCAAATCATGTGTTTGTGCATCAGTGCTTGTGATACTGTAAAACACAATTATAAAATATTTGTAAATTGATAAGCTTATCTTTGTTTTGGTTTGTTTGATTATTTCTGTTTTTGTTTGGTCAGAGAAATGCTAATGGCACTAATAACTCTAGTCCAGTATTTTCTCCACTGCAGAAAAATCTGTTGATTGATATATATACACTGTTTTTCACACTTTTCACAGAACATGAATAACATTTGTATTATGCATCAGTCTAAGGGCAACAGATTTATTCAAAGGTTATTTGCCATGCTCATTTCTGAAACAATTCCTGCTGTTTCTCTGTTAGTAACACTGTGACTGCTGCTACCTGAACTTTTGATTTTAATTTATTTTACTTCCATCCTTCCTGAAAAATTATTTTAGCCATATACACTTTAACAAGTGTCCATTTTCTGTCAAATTTACATCATTATCTTGTATGCAATAATATTTTACCACTAATGAAAAAAATCAAAATTATTGTTTCAAGATTCATCATAATTTCTCCATTAATAAAGAGGTTAAGATTGTTGTATATCGATAAAAGTGTTGCTATGGCTATAGCTACAATAAATGATAAGATACAATTCATTTATAATGCCAAAGCTCAGAGAGAACAACTGTTCCTACTTGGTAAATGCATTTTCATATTTTTATAATATTTCCCATCCAGTCTGAAAATATAAGCTAGAAGAAAGCAAATCATGAAACAGTTGTTGATGATTTGAAAGAGGAAGAGAAATTGTTAGGACAAGAGGATATAAACTGCAAAGGAGAGTAGATTTTAAAAGGTCCATGCTTTCCAAACCCAATCTAGGACGCATTAACGTTTAATTCTGTGTCTCTAATCAGATGATCATACACGGTTTTAAAATTTTAAAGTTTATTTGAAAAACTACAGATTACAATTAATTTGTATATTATACAATTGCATAATATACAATTAACACATGTCGATTTCTTTGATTACAACCTTTTCTTTCATTTGTTTGCCTTTTTAAATGTCTTTCTAATTGTTTTGTTTTTGAGTTATGTGTAGCTATTCTTGGCCACTTTCTAAACTTTGTAAAAGAACAATCTCTCATCAAGTGTGGCCATAATTTATCAGGAATTTTACATTTAGTAAAATGACAGTTTCAATAATGTCAAAGTAGTTTAAACACTTCAGTACTATGGACAGTGTTATTATTATTATTATTTTTGTATTATTGAGCACCAACGAAATGAAGGTAATTTTAACAGTGATATCTATCTATATATATCTCGCTATACATCTGTATCTATGTATAGATATAAATAGATACTTAGATAGCTATAGACATGTATTTAGACAGATATACATGATAGGCATTATTTATGTATTTTTTCTTTTTACATATCATTCTTGAAGAATTTAAGCTACTTGGTTAGGATTACTAAGAGGATAAATGGAGAACCAATATCTAACTCTGGTTTGTGGCTCCAAAACTATTGTTTGTGACCTGATGCCTCCGGACACTCTCCCTGGTAGGTAAATTCATTTCTCCCTGGAAGTTAAGCACATCTACATTGAGGACACCATCTATATTTTCTTCCTGTCTCAGATCCTAGGTATACTTTCTCATCAGTATCAGTTATTCTTCTTATTGTCATCTAGTTAAGTTCTCAAACAACATCTAAGTGGTGAACGCTGTAGTAAATCATTTAGGAACTAATTAGCAAATGTAGGTGTGTGTGTGGACACACACTTGCACGTACACTCATGCACATTTTTAAAATATATTTTTATGTTTCAATTACAGTTGTCATACAATAATTATATTAGTTTCTGGTGTAAACCTAAGTGATCAGACAATTACACAACTTACAAAGGGATACAGTACCCTTATTAATCCAGTACCCACTTGGCACCGTACATAGTTATTACAATACTACTGACTATATTGCCCATGCTATGCTCTACATCTCCATGACTGTTTTATAACTATCAATTTGTATCTCTTAATCCCCTCCCCTCTTCACTCATTCTCTCATTCACACACCCCAATCGACAACGATCAAATTGCTCTCTGTATCTAGCTTGTTTCTTTTCTGTTCATTCATTTATCTTGTGTGATCATATGGAATGTGAAATCATATGGAATTTGTCTTTCTCTGTCTAACTTACCCCACTCAGCGCAATACCCTCTAGGTCCATCCATGTTGTTGCAGATGGCAAGATTTCATTCTTTTCAATGGCTGAGTAATATTCCATTGTATATATCCACCACCTCTTTATCCATTCATCCACTGATGGACAGCCAGGTGCCTCCATATCTTGGCTATGGTAAATAATGCTGCAATGAACATATGGATGCACATATCCCTTCTAAGTAGTGTTTTAGGTTTCTTCAGATAAATACCCAGAAATGGGTACAACATATACCTACTCTGCCATCTTGAACAGAACTCTCTCCACTCATACACATTTAACAGCGGCAGTTAGGGTTCATTTGCTGCAGAAGCTTTTTTACAGGATCAAAACGACAATTTTTAAAAATTTAAGATTTATTGCTGGAAAATGAGACCACATAGCAAAACATTAAATAAATAATAATAATCATATTCAACAGCTGGCTCACAGCAGGGGTTCAAAAAACCTGGATGCAATCTCCAATCAGCCTTCCTCTGCAGGACACCATGATGTGTTTTCTCTTTTGGGTTAGAAATCATTATCTTGTTCATGAAACACTATGAAATTCAGGAGTCCACAACACAGTATAGACCAGGAGTTATAACCTGTAGGTTACATAGGCTTAATTTTAATATACAAAGGGTGCCAAAAAATGTATACACATTTTAAGAAAGGAATAAACTGTATCAAAATTGCAATACTCAATATATACCGATAACAAAAGAGGAATACAAGTCACATTTGACTTCTGCAATTACAAGAGGTGCTCAAAGTGGTTACCATCACCTTCCAGTCACTTGTGATTATGTCAAACTACTGCTTAAGCAAAGTTGACCAAAGTATCCACTTGTACACATTTTTGCCCCCCCCCCCCCATAACCCATCCAATGACAGAGCCCTCTTGCAGATCTCACAGAAACCACATGGAAATCATCAACCTCTGTTATTGATAAACTATGCTGATAAGCTTAAACTGGGCTTTGTTCTAGTGGTTATAAAGTAACGTTATTAATGCATAAGTTCATGCCTTGACTAGGGATTAGTGTCACACAGTGCATCCTTTATTTCAGTAAAGTGGCTCAGGATGATTCCAGAACTTCTAGAGTTAATGCTTGTTAATGCACAATATACATATCTTAATATATACTTTTTAGCTGATACTGTGAAGCAAACTTGAGTATGTACAACTTACTCTTTCTTACAGACCCTAACCTAACAGTCTGCCCCATCCCTAAGACTGACATACCCAGTAATCATGAAATTCATATATGTGATTTCTTGTTTTAATTTATATAGGAATATTTTTATAGAAATTGTCTACTTTCCAACTTTTTGTCCAGCAGTCCTTTTTGTTTTGCTTTAATTTTTATATGAAATGTTACTTGGTACTTCATTATGTATAATAGATTAAAGAGTGAACTTATCTATGCCATACGGGGAAAGGGAAAGGGATTTCTACCCCTACTTCCTCCACATCCCCATCCCTTAATGGCCCTTAAAGAAGCAAATCCTAAAACTCCATGAGTCACAGCTTGAAAATCATTGCTTTGAGCCAATCCTATTGTACAGAATCTGAAACTGAGCCACACTGAGTTTAATCTTTATTTGCAATGAAGTACTGCTTGTTGCTGACGATGGTAAGAACCAGATTTTCTATCTAGCCTCCAAGTGTTCTTCTCAAATGGAAGTATCAACAGCTGTCCAATTAACATGCAGATAATATTTTCTTATAAATAGTAATAATCATTTGTATAGATCAAAGTTAATAGGTGATTATCATTAAAATATTAACTTAAGCAGATTAATTATGCTTCCATAAATTTGTGTGATCTGTTAATTTGCATAGCTATTATTTTGTGCAGTTCAAACATAAATACATATTCAGCTTGTGGAAAAGTATCATAAGCTTAAATAATTAGTATCTAAATATTTACTGCTGTCTCTTATTGATGTTAATATTCATGTGCCAGTCTCATTTTATTATCTGTGTTAAATGCTTCTTAATATTGTGTTTACTTCATTAGCATTTGTTTTCTTCCATAGGGATACATGAAATGATGATGTTATTTTAAAATGGATATCTTAGTTTCTAAAATACATATATTTAAAAGGTGTTCGATCAGCATGTTAATTGTGCTTGAGACTGACTCACAGGTTTCACTTCACCTAAAATTCATTTTGCTTCATTCAGAATATAATGTGACTTATAAATGATGTATTACAGAATTGTACAGCTGAAACCTATGTAACTTTACTAACCATTGTCACCCCAATAAACTTTAATTAAAATATATATGTATGTATGTATGTATGTATTCCTCTGTGGCTTTTTGCTGCATTTATCCTTTATCAGTTCTAATGATAGATGGAATTATTGTTTGTAATTATTTGGTTTCCCTCTCTGTAAGCAGTGAAAAGTACAAGTATGTGCAGTTTATTCTATCACAGAGCACACTAATCAACCTACATCTATAACATGCTGCCACATTATACAACCCTGACCATTGCCATATGTAATGCCAAAATTCTCATTGAAATCAGCCTTGGCCAAGTGACTTGCCAGGACCACAGAATGTGAACAGAAATTACATACTTTTAAGTGGCATTGCCTTTTTGGCCATTCCCTTTCTTCTCTCTGCAACAGTCTGTCACCCAGCTGAGTGTGGCTCCCTCATCCTGGGTCATAGCATAAAGACTTTTGGAGCATGTTGGCAATTAACTCACAGGAAACATAAAATACAACCAAGAAACAGACTTATGTTGAGTATCTTTTCATATATATGTTGGCTGTTTGCATGTCTTCTTGGAAGAAGTGCCTGTTCAGGTCCTCTGCCCATTTTTGAATTGGATTCTTTGGGGTTTTTTTGTTGTTTGGTTATATGAGTTCTTTATATATTTTGGATATTAGCCCCTTTTCTGAGCTGTTATTTGTAAATATCTTCTCCCATTTGGTTGGTTGTCTCTTTGTTTTGTTGACAGTTTCTTTTGCTGTGCAGAAGCTTTTCAGTTTGATATAGTCCCATTCATTTATTTTAACTTTTATTTCCCTTGTCTTTGAGGTCAAATTTATAAAATCCTCTATCAACCCAAGGTCTATAAGTTTAGTATGTATTATTTCTTCTATGCAGTTTATTGTTTTAGGTCTTATATTTAGGTCTTTGATCCACTTTGAGTTGATTTTGGTGTATGGTGAGAGATAGCATTCTTGTTTCATTCTTTTCACAAGGCTTTTCAACTTTTCCAGCACTATTTTATGAAGAGGTTTTCTTTTCTCCATTTTATGTTTCTGGCTCCTTTGTCAAAAATTATCTGCCCATATGTATGTGGGTTTATTTCTGAGTTCACATCTATTCAATTGCTCAGTTTTTCTGCCAGTACCATACTGTTTTGATTATTGTCACTGTGCTTTATAATTTGAAGTCAGTGAGTGTGTTAGCTCCAGCCTGGTTCTTTTTTCTCAAGATTGCTTTGACTATTTAGGGTCTTTTGTGTTTCCATACAAATCTGATAATTTTTTGTTCTATTCTTTAAAAAATGCCATTAGGATTTTTATGGAAATTGCATTAAATCTGTATGTTACTTTGGGTAATATGGACATTTTAACTATATGGATTCTTACAATCCAGGAACATGAAATATCTTTCCATTTCTTTGTGTCTTCTTCAATTTATTTTAGTAATGTGTTGTAGTTTTACGTATATAAGTCCCTCACATTCCTTGTTAAGCTTATTCCTAGGTATTTTATTATTTTTGTTACAATTGCAAAATAAATTGTTGTGTTTTTTTTTCATTTCTTTTTCTGAAATTTAATTGTCACTCTACAGAAACACAATGGATTTTTGTACATTGATTTTGTATCCTGCAACTTTACTGTATTTGGTTATTGTTTCTAATTGTTTTTCTGTGGAGTCCTAAGATTTTCTACATAAATAATCATGGCATCTACAAAAAGTGACAATTTGACTTTTTAATTCCCAATTTGAATGTCTTTTATTTCTCTCTCTTCCATGATTGCTCTGGCTATGACTTCCAATACTACCATGTTTCCCAAAAAATAAGACCTAGCCGGATCATCAGCTCTAATGCGTCTTTTGGAGTAAATAGTAATATAAGACCTGGTATTATATTATATTATATTATATTATATTATATTATATTATATTATATTATATTACATTACATTACATTACATTACATTACATTACATTACATTACATTACATTACATTATATTATATTATATTATACATGACCCGGTCTTACATTAAATTAATTGTTGCTCCAAAATGTGCATTAGAGCTGATGGTCCAGCAAGGTCTTATTTTCGGGGAATCATGGTATGTTGGTGAGAGGAGGAATCCTTGTCTTGTTCCTGATCTTAGATACTCAAATTCACTAGTTATTGGGGAAATGCAAATTAAAATCACAATGAGATACCACCTTATACCTGCTAGAATAACTATGATCAACAAGACAAGTAACAACAAGGATTGGAGAGGCTGTAGAGAAAATTAACCTTAACAGTGGTGGTGGTAATATAAACTCATAAAGCCACTATGGAAAACAGTATGAAGGATTTCTCAAAAAATTAATAGAAATAAGATATAACCCAGCAATCCCTCATCTGGGTATCTACCTTCAGAATATGGAAATATTTATCCGTAAAGATATAAGTACTCCTATGTTCACTGCAGCATAAACACAGTGGCCAAGACATGGAAACAATGGAAATGTCTTTCCATAGATGATTGGATAAAGATGTGGTACAAATATATAACGGATACTACTCAACCATTGGAAGAGATGAAATACTTCCTTTTGAGACAATATGGATGTATCTTGATATTATCATGCTAAACAAAGTAAGTCAGACAGAAAAATCAAGAACTATATGATTTAACTCATATGAGAGATATAAAACTGAAAGGAACCAACAAACAAGACAAATAAGTAAGCAAAAACTCATAGATCCGGACAACAGTTTAACGGTTACCAGAGGGTAAGCGTGGAGGGGGTGGTAGAAGAGGAAAAAGGGAGTCAAATATATGTGATAGAAGGAAAATTGACTTTGGGTGGTGAACACACAATGCAATATACAGATCATGTATTATTACATGTATTGAAATCTATGTAATTTTACTAACCAATGCCACCCCAATAAATTTAATGAAAAGTTAAAAACGTAAACTGAAAGAAAGACCAACAAATTTAAGAACAAGTGTCTGCCCTGGTAATCACATGCACTTGAAAGAACACATCAGGAAAGGCCGCCACTGAGGGTAAAATTTCAATCAGTTATCAGCTCTCAGGCTGTTGTCCAGCATAGAGAAAATAACTGAAATACTCAACAAAGATGTCACCAATCTAGGATGGAAAACTCTGCTACCATTACAAATTATACTTCAGGAGGAAGTCTGTGGGGATGGGAAATCATACCTTTTATGTTAAAGAAACAAACAAAAAAAAAGTATTATATCACACATTTTAGTTTTAAATATCATCAGAATAAAATTGTTAGAAATTTGTAAATACAAAGTGTTTATCTTTGGTTGGTGAAATTATAGCTGAGCAGTTTTTGTATTTTTTTTTTTTCAGATTTGTGGTATTTCCAAACATCCTTAAGTTTCTGTAGTGAATATGTGCTACTTCCCTAATTAAAATATTTTTAAATGTTAAACAAAAGAAGTAGCTTAATGTGTTATTCACTGAGATTTGGGCGTGGCTTATTTCCACAGAACAATTTTTAAAAAATGATTAATATGAGTATATTCAGTGAATGTATATTTTTTTGTCAGGCATTTTTAGGATGTTGAAAGACAGCTGTTAGCATGACAGGAAATCCACGGCTTTCTTTCATGGAGCTTATATTCTTGAGGGAGAAACAAACAATAAGCAGGTAAACAAATAAAAGGAAAGATAATTTGGAGAGTGGTAGGTACTGTTGATAGTACATAACAGTGGGCCTTTGGAAGTGGGGATTTGTAGGACTTAAATACAGTGATTAGGGAGGCAGGTCTAAAGGACATGAAGTTTGAGTTAAAATGTGAATAGCAGGAAGAAACTAACAATATGACATCTGAGGGCACAAGTTTCTTGTCAGGGTTTGCAGAAAATCCAAAGACTGGAAAGCAGGACTAGGGGACATGAGTAGAACAGTAACAAAGCCAGTAGGCATGGCATGTGGTGAGCTAGGAAGGCAATGGTTTAAGATGTATTAGGAGAGGTGGCAGAGGACACGTGACATCAGGCCTTGTTGGATTTAGGAAGGAGTGTACAATCTGTTCTTAGGCGAGTCTACAATAATCAACTCACGCTTGTAACATGCTTTCAATACTTTATACATCAATGATATCATTGATACAATATATTCTGATATCATCAACTTTATCCATTGAATTCTTAGTTCCTGACCTGTTTGTAATCTCTTAATTTCATTGTAAACTTTGGTCATTATACGTTAGGCTATGCCAATGATATTGAGGGATTTCTCTTATACTAGAGTGCATATTCACCCAATATCCATTTTTGTCACTAAACACTCCAGTTCAATCTAACCCCACCTCTAGGGACCGTCTCAGGTATCAATCTCCATGGTTAACTAACAAGCCTAATGAGTCTGCCCTCATGTTACAAAAAGGAAATACAAAAGCTGTTATTTTTCTTCTTGAAATGTTCTCAAAGAGAGTGTTCTCTTTGACTGAGAACATTTCTGGTTTTATTCAGAAACACGTTCTCTCTTTAGATGGTGGAGAATCAGCATCTAAGTTTTAGGATTGGCTATTAAAAACAAACAAACAAACAAGCAAGCAAAATATAAGCTAGTGGACATCTATTCTGTCTTCTGCATATGGTTGCTATAAACTCAAAATGTTTTGTCTCCAGCATTTTTTTTGAAAATGAGAAATCAAATTTCTATTAGTTTAGAGTATAATAATAGCTAAAACTAAGGTGACAGTTATTTAATTAATTACAAAAGATTAAGAAAAAAAATGTATTTTTTTGTCAGACGTTCCTGGATTTGGAGTAAAAATTGTGTCTTCACATGCAGGCTTTGTCAACTTATTTAATAATAGTGTTAAGTATCCCTTTTCTCTGTGTATGTAATTTTGACCTTCCAATATTTATGTCATTCAGGAATACATGCACTAGAAACTAAAAATTCAAGGCCAGATTATATTTATGTGGAGAAGCAGGATTAGACTGGAGGATTATTTTAGAATTGAAGGACATATGTTACTGAAATTGGCATATGTGATCCATTATATATTAATAAGATAAGAGATGCAAGTAAAAAGTTCGGCAAAATGTCTGAGTTGTTACTGTTGTTAAATAACAATATTGCATCTTCTCTGCCTACTCTAGAATGTTTTTATAGTACTGAATATCTCAATCTGAGAACTCATCATATTGTATTTTATATTTCATGTAAATGTTTAAGAAGGGATTAAATTGATATTGAATTTCAAAAATATTTTGGCTACAAAATATATATTGGTTAACAGATCTAGTGTTTTTGTTCAAATATCCTTAAATGTATTTTCCAAAAATATTCCAGTGGTTAGGTGTAAAATTGGATAGAAAGATCCATCTAGTCCCTAGCTATTCACATTGATGTCCAATTCTCTGGCTAGATCCCTCTTGCTGGCAAGAAATATAGCACAGCCTGTAGAGACCCAAATTAGCACTTCCAAGTGCTGGCAGGACATGTTCAGTATCTGGCAACTAGGGCTTTTAGGATTTGATTCTACCTCTTTTTAGTTTAATTTGCAATATTTAAAACCAGCAGCTGTATTTTATTCGTATATTTCTATTTACCTTAAACAATTCACTTTACCTGAAATACATCTTATGATAGGCAGGGATAATTTCTGAGACATACGTACATTTCTTGAAGGTTATAATAAAACATTATACTTGGAATATAGAAAAGTTAGGACAAAATCCAAGCTTATTAGCAGTCAGTGTCTGACTCAAAAAAGCAAATTCATGGAAGATGAGTTTGATTCAATTAAGATAAAGGGAGAACTTCTGTTACGATCTACAAAAACATGCATGCTAAGTAGTCCCTCTTTATGGAGATAAGGATGGTAATTAGTTATTCAAGGAAAAGGATTGTTGTAAGCAGGTGTGAACCTAAACCCCTATTGCTTTTGAAACTTGTAGGCAACTCAAGGCTTTTTTTTAGATGACTAGTTCTTGTGCTTTGTGCCTGCAGTTCAGTTCATATATTATTCTACATATGCATCACTGTGTAACTATCTTATCTGGATTCTTTTAGATTCCATGTATTGCAGAGAAATAGAGCACACTTTAGTATAATATGCATATTAATTCTGCCTGACTTTGATTATCTGATTCAAAATGTGTACTTCTAAACGTATTCCACTAAAAGCATATAGTCATATCTGAGTTCAAATCTGAGCTTTATTACTAAAATATTTTTAAATATTGCCAAAGCAGCATGTCTTTGTTTATAATACCTACACATAGGTAGCCATGAAATTCAAGTGAGAAAACGTAAAATATTAGGGCATGCAGAGCATACAGGAAACATTCAGTCAATTTTGGTTTCTTTTTGTAATCACAACAATCAAAACTAGTTCTAAATCAAGCAATTTAAGAGCAAAGCAATAAATTATAGCTGATGTAAAACCTCTTATATCTCTTCAACCTGAAAGAGAATTCCATGTGATAGACACCAGGCATATTTTTTTTTCAATGTGACTTCTAGAAATATTTTAATAATATTATATTTCTGCTTAAAATTTTAGTTGGTTTTGTGGAAAAACTTACTCTGTAGTTTCATAATTTCATATGGATAAAACTATAGCTAAAAATGCAATATTAATATGAGAAATGCACATCAGTATTTGCCCAGGGATTGATACAAAGTTTCAACAATATTTTCTGTAGTTGCATAATTTTATAATGAAACAAAGCAAGAAAGGGTATGAGGCAGAATTATATTAAATCACATACTGGGATACTTTTGAATGGACAATAGGCAGGAATAGAAGAATATACATTAAATATATAAAAATAAAATGCATATATATATATATATATATATATATATATACACACACTATTAATGAATATTTGGAAAGTGATATAAAAACAGTGTCTTATAATACAAAGTCTTATATTATGCAAAATAATTAGTATAATGCATTATAAGACACACTTTACATTATTAGTATTATAGTATTATTAATATAATAAAGTATTAGTATTAGGTTGGTGCACAAGTAATTGCAGTTTAAATGGTTAAAAATAATTGCAAAAACCATAATTATTTTGCACCAACTTAATATAAGTTAAACTATAGTATTATCATACACTATAAGATCATAAACAATGTATCCTCATGTTAAATTCTAACTAAATATGTGCAAACTTTCTAGGATGAAATTACATACATATGTATATATACTATATTGAATTTTAAAAGACCTATATAAATAGAAATATTCTTACAACTTAATAAGGTGACAAAAAAAGATTATAAATGGGCAATATGTTTGAACCAGCATTAACATAATAAAAAAGAGGTACATATGACAAACATATGAAAAGATCTGTCAATAGGGAATTCAAATATGCACCACAATACAGCTGTTTTACATCTATTAGAATGGCTAAAGTTAGAATAGTAGACAATGCGCCTACTAGAATCCTTCATTTGTTTTTTGTTTTTTTCACACTTCATCTTGTATATACAGTTACTCTACTTAGCAAGCTGCATATGTTACCTTTGAAATTTTACCTAAAATTTACAACACTGATATAGTACAAATTTAGAGGGGTTTGTCACAATTGAAAATCATCATAAAATATTAATATCTAATTGTCAGTTAAAAGACACATAAGCTTTAATCACCTGTTTATATTTCATGTATTCTTCAATTAATTTAACAAATATCTGTCGAACTCACTATGTCCCAGGCAATACTTCAGCAGTAAGAATACAAAAGACAAAATGACCAGGCTTATATAGACTTTCCCATTTAGTCAGGTGACAGAGACAATACAGAAGAAAAAAAAGGAAATTATAGTGTATGCTACGGAATAGTAAGTGCTGGAGAAAAATAAAGCATAAACAGGTAAAAAGAGTGGGAGAATATTGCAATCCTGACTATGGGTTTACAGAAAGCCTCACTGAAAATATGGAATTTGAAGGATGGCCAAGAGAGGGACTGATCAGTGCAGATGTCTGAAGTACCAGACAGAACTCCCTACCGTGGGACAATTTCAGTGACGAAGGTGGCTGACATCTGATAAAATTTGTGATTGTTTAAATGGAGAAATATAGAAATTGAATACTTGATTTTAACAACATCAATGTAATTATTCAATGTGTGCGTGCGTGTGTGTGTGTGTGTGTGTGTGTGTGTGGTGTATTCATATTGCAGATTAGGGATACCCTCTCTTTACCTATCACCTCATCCTACAAGTTTACACTGGTTAATTATTTTAGTAGATTTGCCTACTTTCATTTTAACATGGTAATCATGATAATCATTATTAATATGAATTTATTCTGAGGGCAACTGGAGCAAAGTCCCTTGTGTGATGTTTAAATTCTCTCATTTGTAAGTTCAAGAAGATGGTAAAATGACCAACTATTCCATTAACTGCTATAACCTGAGGCTAGCTGTTCTGAAAAAATCAGAGTAGAAGCTAACTACCAAAATAAAAGTGAAGACCTCTTAGTCACATTTCATTGGACAGACATGAATATAACTTCTTCAGAATTAAGACCAACTTCCGTAACTGTTGAGCCCTGAATAGGTTAGAGACTACGTGATACTCCATTTATAATCCCAGAAGCAGTACATTTACGAATGTGTCACTTCATTATATTTGCTGTGTAATACATGAATAAAATATTGTATATTGTTGAGAAATTGGCTCTGTTGTAAATTTCTGAGCATTTATTTTACAAGGCTTATGTATTAAGATATCCATGAACTTTTTATGATAAAATATCCGTCAGAATGTTTGAGTCCTAGCTTCAGTTATATATTTTAATTATTATATTTTTATAAATATATTTTCGAGTAGTGTTTTCTCAAAGGGATTTTCAGCTTTTACACATTGTAATATTCTATAGAAGCAGCACGGAATTAAACAATCAACTCAAATACATTAACATGAGATTTGTTATGTATTAACCTTTCAATCCTATGTTAAGTTATTTACAAGCACTATGATAACAGACAAAACTAATCGATGCGTCAAACCCTGACAGTGCTTGAGCACTAAATGTTTTCTTTTCATTTCTAGGGCTTTTGTTTAGCTGATTATAATCACTGTGGTTGTTAAAATTAGTAGTAGTGCTAGTAGCAGTAAGAGGAGCAGTATGCATTTTGGTTCCTCTTGGGCTTCTTTTAGAAAGCAGGAAATTCTAACTGGACTCTCCTACCTTTTTAGGTAGTGGAAAAAAGCTAGTGTGAAATGCAACCTGAAAATATCAACAATATTTACCCTGAATTATAAAGACATTTGTTTAAATATTTTATTTAATTACCTTCATATTGATAAAGTCCAAAGTCCTCTTAATTCTCATGCATCCGTATACTCAAAGATAAACTGAAAATTTTGATCTGTTTTCTCCTTTCTTTTAAAGAAAATACAATGCTAAAGCAACACAAAACTTTAGCAGGAGTAAGAATAAGTAGTCAAACAAAAAAGAACATAACTTTTCTTGAGATTATAAAAGGAGAAGAGAAGTATAAAAGCAACATATTCCAAAATCAGTGGAGATAAAATGAGAGGGGAAGGTGAAGAGGGAGGTGAGGGAAACATGAAAGTATATAACTGACTGTGGTTTAACTTTAGACAGGATATTATTTTAAGTGTGTTTTTTTCTTTGAATAAGTAATATGTTCACCTGATACAAAGTTCAAAAGTTGTAAGAGTAGATAATGAAGTTTCCCTCTCTGACCCCAAGCTACCTGGTTTTTCTACTTGACAGGCGCCCAAGGTTTAGTTTCCAGAAATACCCAGCACCTGTACAAAGATATACACATATATTATATTTTAATTTCCTTATACAAAAGGTAGCATGTTCTTCATATTATAATTCATGTTTTATAATTTATATGGTATCATATAAATTATCCCATTTCAATATAGAAATAATTTATGATTCTTAATTGCATTATGTGAATAAATTATAACTAATTTTCTATTGTATAATTTTGTTTCAGTTTTTTGGTATTTCAAGTAATGCTGCAGTGAATACCTTTGAAAATATGCAAGTTCATATACGTGCAAATACATCTGTAGGTTAAATTCTCAGGAGTACATTTGGTGGGTCGAGGTATGAATGAGAGTACAGTTATAATTTGGGGGATACATTGTTCAATTGACCTCCATTGAGAATTTTGCCAATTTACCATCTGATTAAAAATATATGAAAATGCCTATTTCTCAGTATTCACCTACACTTGTTTTTTGTTTTGTTTTGTTTTGTTTTGTTTTGTTTTACAAATAATTTACAATTATGTTACTATTTGAAAGATGAAACTTTATATCTCAACATAATATAATTTGCCTTTCTCTTATTACTAGTAAGAATTATCAATCTTCCATGGGCTTACAAAGCATTTATATTTGTTTTTATAAAATATTTTATATAGCTTATTTTGTGTTACATTGTTAGGATTTTTTTGCTTGTTATTTTAAAAAAAACTTGGAAATTAAGGAAATGACTCTGTTACTTGTTCTATGACATGGAACTTTGTTCCTAGTTATTATAACCATCTTGCCAAACAAAATTGCTTTTAATGTTCGGTTAGTCAAAATTATTAATGTTTAATTTTATTATTTTTGCATTTTGTAACATGTTTGGAAAAACCTCCACTACAATATTAGAAATGACAAGAAAAATATCCTGAGTTATCCTAGCACATTTAATCTTTTTATACAGTTATATCTTTGAAACATGGAATTCACTTTGTGTAATTTTTGAGGGGTGACTCCAACTTATTTTTTTAGGTAGTGTAAGGTTATCCCCAAACTACTGACTTATAATCTTGTATTGTTATTTTAAATGCTACCTCCAATGTATATTAAATCTCATATTTATTTGGGTTTATTTTCTGACTTTCTATTTTTTCCATTGATTTTTCAATCTATTTATGTGTTAGTAGTACAATGTAGTTTTTAAATATATTTTAATATCTTGAAAGGGTAGGCTTGTACCACCTAATTAATAATTTTAAAAAATTGGCCAATATTGCAATTTTATTTTTTCACATAGATTTTTATAATTAGCCTAATTAGTTTTAAAATGTTGTGGTATTAAATTTATAGTTTAACATAAGTAGAATTACTCCAGGCATAAATTCATCAATCATCCATCGTATGCTGAAATGGTATTATCTGCAATACATCATGAGCAGGGTCAGAAGTCACATAAATGCTGAATTAACAAATATCCAGACATCCTTGTGTTTGAAATTTTCAGCAATATGAGATAAAGATACATTAATATACCCAACACTAAATTGATTTTGTATTTTATGATGTAGTCCTGGAAATTTTTCTAACAATTTAGAAAATATTTGTTTGACTTATTATTCTTCATAATCTCCAAACTTTAGAATTATATATTTAATATTTATATTAGTCTGTAATACATAGAATTGGTATTTTATTAATGATTACACTTCAAAACCAGTTTCAAATAGGATTTTAATTTTAAGGGAAACTATGCTGAGCAGCAAAATATGATCATTATAAATTTATATTTAGTGATAGTCAAATGGACATCCCAGTACATAACCATACTGTATTTTGAACTGAAGTCATTTAAATAGAGACAGATAAAGTTCAGTTTTAAGAAATCATTTCAAATTGATTGGCAATATTGAGCAATGTGAGTGTTAGATATTTGTGGCTGCTTTCTTCCCTCCCTCCCTCCCTCCCTCCCTCCCTCCCTCCCTCCCTCCCTCCCTCCCTCCCTCCCTCCCTCCCTTCCTTCCTTTCTTTCCAACTCAGCAACTGAAAATTCTTCCAACTTTCATAATGGAAGCTGGAAGTTTCATACACTAGCCTTCCTTGTCCCTCTTTTGTCTGGAGAACAGATACCTGAACTTAACAAAAACTTTGATTGGAAAGCATTAAGGGGCAGAATCCATCTGGCATTCATGGCAAAAGAGGATATACCTTCGCTCAGTTTCTAAAGACAGAAGTAATTATAACACTAATACTGTCTAATAATAGCATTATGTGATTCTAGCTGCAGTGTCCAACTATGGAGGAAAGGGGGATTGTATAATACAATCTCAAAGTCTCCGCCTGCTGGCTGTGACAGTGACATGTGTGTCAGACTGGTTCTGCAACACAATCTGAAGGTCAATCTGGCTGTTTATCATCCTTCAACTTAAATCTCTGACTCTCTTGCTGATTCTATGAACTTTCACACATTTTAAAATAAATTATCTTGCTTCATAAATTAGCTGCATTCCGTTCTAATTACTTTCATTAAGAAGTGCTAAATAACAATGCTATAAATCAGTATCCCTTAACCTTGGCATTATTGCTATTTTGGGCTAGATCATTCTTTGTTGGGGGCTGGGGTGGTTGTCCTCCACATGGGGGTATGTGTATCAGCCTTCACTCACTACTGCCAGTAGCATGTTCCCAAAATGTCTTAAGACTTTACAAGTCTCATGAGACAGTATTGCCCCCACCTCAATTGAGAACCTTTACTACTAATATAGAGGTAGTGCTCTGAAAGGAAAATTGGATGATATGACACATGCTGGGATATTTCCTCATTAAATAGATGTCAACTTCAGTAAATAAATATGAAAAGGTAATCTTTCAGAATCATATAATTTTAAGGGTAAAATTTACATGAGAGCGATGAAAATATTTGTAAAATTTAATATAAAATATATATTTTATTAAAAGCAAGTCAGGGAGACACACATTTTATCTCTTAGAGAAAAAGTAAAACTGCAATTCTCCAGTGACTAGTTCAGAGAGTAAATTAATGTTTCCTGGAATACCTCGTATTATCATTAGAGATTGAATAAAAACAATACTATTATTGCTAAGAAGATGAAATCGATATTTTGTGCTCCTTGTTTCTCAATTCTGTGTCTTTTTGCACAAAATTATTTTTAGTTTATTATCAATTCCTAGATATATTACACAATTGTTATGGTTATATAATTGAATAATCTTCTATTAATGAATTGTGCATGCCATATATCTGGATGTTTAGGACATTTTCAATTTTTTCTCTGTTTATTATAACAATATTACATGGACAAGTTCATTCATAGTACTTCTCTATACTTTCTATGTTTGATTTTATTGCCTTACAATAGAATATCCAAAGTAAATTTGTCAGATTAAAAAATGTAGCACGTTTCAAGCTCTAAATACAACCTGTAAATGTATACATTAGTAATAGTATTACCCCAGTTTTAGTCTATGAACAATGTGTAGAGCTTCTCTTTTACAGTGGCCTTAGTATAATTAGATTGATTTCTATTGTTTACAACAATTGATTCTTTATGGAAAAGGTCTTTTTTTTTAATTTAATATCAGAATAAAATAGTACAATCAAATTATGGGGTTCAGCAGATATTTTAAGAGATTAAGATATTACTACCTGTGGGACCTCAGGCTTTCAATATCTCTATCTACCTATCAATAAATTGTACCCAGATCAATTCTATATATGGATATATTATATGTAATATATATATATATATATATATATATATATATATATATATATATATATATGTATATATGTTTACAGACACATATATATGCAGTAATTTGAATGGTTCCTTGGTTTGCTCTTAAAGTGAAGCATTGTACCTTCGGTATAGAGGCCAAAACAAAAACCTGATTTATTGATTTAGGACTATAATATTATAAAGTAAACAAGAAGATTACACAAGAAAATGAATTGATGGTTTTATTAAGAGAGTTGTTAAATAATTCACCATTTTTCCTTTGTAGAGTAGAGACATGAAACCATGATTTCACTTTCAGAGAAAATGCTTGGCAAAAGTTTGATAAATTACTTTAGGGAAAGGCAAGAATATTGTTAATTTACTGTCACTTAGGTTTTGGTCCTCAGCCCTGCAGTTAAAAATTATTTTTTATCTGTCCAGTTAGAAATTAGTAGACCTCAGTGAAGTGTTCATAAAAAGAAAATTTACATGAGAGCGATGAATGGAAAGCAAATTGAATGCAAAATAGGAGGTTATATCTTTCTAGGGACTTAAACACATATATTCCTTATTGAGGATAGCAATCCATTCTCTGAAATTAGGATATATTACAACTATGTTATTAATCAGTTGCTTTTACATACAAGCGTAGACCCAGTAATTCTTACATATTCTAGATGGATTTGTTTTGTACTTCACGTATAGAGTTAAACATTTATTTCTCAATATTGCCACATCTTCACTGATATTCTTTTTTTATAATATCATTAATTAATCTCAAATACAACCTAATAATTTCTTATATTTGGAAGTGATTTCTTTTCATAGGTTTTTCATGCTATTTAAAAAATCATCTTTGTTAACAAAAGGCAAATTACACTGTACAGTTTTAAGTGTACAATTCTGTAGCAAGTGTCAATTGGCTAAGTTATGGATGTAAATTGTCGTATAAGGTACTCTATTATGTTTAAAATGTGAATATTAGTTTTGGTTACATAACAGTTACAGATAGAAAATATCAAATGAAACAAATATAAAGAAGCTTTTACTACCTTTATTCTGACACCTACCCATTAGCTAGCATAGTGAAACGAAATGTCCAGGGACTTCTTAAAAACTTGAAAGTATAATTTTTGTCAAATTGCCTCAAAAATTATGTATGTTAGTCCATCTAAGAAATCCATAGTTATGATTGTTCACACACAAGTGCATGGGCACATGCACGTGCGTACACACACACAAAGATAATTTGGAACTGTTGGAACTTGAGTTTTCTGAAGAGAAGAGAAAAGCCCAATTTGAAAACCTAATATTGCTATTGATTGACAATAGTCATCTTTGATTAAGAGAGCAAACTTGTGCACACACAAAACATCATATATATATATATATATATATATATATATATATATATATATCATCTTTTTCCTTTACTAACATATGATATTTTTGTTTTTAGCATTTTTTCAGTTTATAAAATCCTCAGTTTCCTACTCTGAAGAATGATGTGTGACTATCTATATTGTATGTGTTATTTTAAGGTTAATTTTAGATAATTTACATAATGTCCTAAGTATCTTTTATTTGACAGTCGACATTCCAGTAATATAATTTTTTGTTGTTATTATTGCTATCATTATTTTCCTGTTAAGTATATGGTATGATATATAGTGATAGAGAGGAAATGATGAAGCCTGAATTATCCAGAATGCCTTTTACTGAAACAGAGAAAAAAATAAATAAATAAAACAATGGCATTTGGCCCAGAATTATTAACATATTTTTCTTTTATTACATTTCAATGCAGTTCTTGGGAGAACTGGAAATTAGGTAATTTGTGTTTATCATACAAGACAACACTTTGACAACTCTTTAGGTAGTCAAACACAACTGTCACTACCACCCGTAAAGGGGAGCTCTTTTGGAAACTTCATAGCCTACATTTTCTTTGAATTAAAGGTAAAAGAAACTATACGTAGCACAATATCAACAGAAAGAGAAATTCAAACTCTTGTCTATAAGTGGAGGACCTTCACGATTTGAAATGAGTTGTGAACATTTGAGGAAGAAATCTTTACTTATCATTGTGGTCGTATTCTATTCCAATCTGTATTAGCGTCAGAGGTTCTTTCAAACATCTTGAAATACATTTTGCCTGTGGACGTGAGATTGGCAACTTTATCAGAGACATTCTTTTTTATTTACTGTGGTAAAATATACATAACATAAAATTTACCATTTTAACTATTTATGTGTATAGTTTTGTGGCATTATGTACTTTCACATTGCTGTTCAACTATCACCACCATTCATTTCTAGAATGACTTCATCTTCTCCAATTAAAATTCTGTGCTAATTAAACGTAACTCCCCATTCAGCCCTTCCTCTACCCTTGGCTGCCATCATTTTACTGTCTGTCTCTATGAATTTGCTACTATACGAACTTTATATAAGGTCAATCATATGACATTTGTCCTTTTGTTAGTGACTTATTTCACTTAGCATAATGTCTTCAGTGCTGTAGCATGTATCAAATTCCTTCTTTTTAAAGGTTGAAAAGTATATCTGACACATTTAGATCATTTATTCATCTGTCAATGGACACTTGGGTCTCTTTTACCATTTGATTGGTGCAAACAACATTGCTATGAACATGAGTGTACAAAGATCTGTTTGAGTCCCTGTCTTTACTTATTTGAGGTTATATACCCAGGAGTAAAACTGCTGGAGCACATAGAGACTTTATCATCTTTTCAAGTCATTTTGTTGAGTTAAAAAAAAAAAAAAAAAGCATAGTAAATCTCTCTTTTTGATGATAGAAACGTTTGCCACTTTTCTAGAGACAACTCAAAGCGCTTGACTAAACATGGGTGGAAGTGTATTTACTTATTTATTTAGCTAGTTATTTAGTTAGCAGGTGAGTTAGTAAGGCAAAGTATACTTTCAAAAAAAAAAAAAACACAGGAATATGTTCATTCATACCTTGACTTATTGAGAATACACAAGTTATTCTCTTAGTTCAAAATCCTTCAGACTAATACTTTGGGTAAAAATAAGTTTTATTTTAGATATATGTTTGCTTTATGTTAAAAAGCTATAACATTTTTTAGCCAATTTTCTATTATGGAAGAGATCAGAAATGTATAATCATGTACTCTTCCAATTAAGGGATCATGCTGGAAAAGAATAAGAAAGCATGGCCACCTTTGCACAAACTGGGAATCACTAGAAAATATTGTAAAATTATTTGACAATTATTCTCTTCAGATCAACTTCATACAGATCACTTTTGGAAAATAAAAAATACCAATACATATATAAAGAAGAAAATGGTAGTTATCAATATACCCATTGCCTTGAGGTAACCATTATTAACCATTTGGCATATTTTCTTTTAATCATTTTTATGTAAATTTTTAGGAAAAATACTCGGGTAAAACATGTGTGCTCATTATCAGTCACGAAAAAGAATAGAAGAGAGCACAGACAAAAATTATAAAGTAATTTCAGTGTTCTATAACAATCTTTGTTAAACTAGTTCATTGAACCTCTGCAGATATCTTTCTATGTGTATAGACATTGTAGGCATATACTTTTGTTACAGTGAGATTTTACTTTGGGATGTTGTTTACATCTTAAAAATAATACTATGTCTAGTTTTACTTATGTTTAAGAAAGAAAAAAGGAAGTGAAATAGGAAGACATTTTTTCATTCAAATAAATATATTTTGAAGATGAAGTTAGTTTCCTAACTATATGAATTGATTTTCAGTAAAATTGACTGACTCCCAGCTACTTAACATAAGGACTTAGTATTCTTATACTTAATTCAATTTCCTCTGCCTCCCATCCATAATTGTTGATAGTCTTATCTTTACAATGTATAGTTTGTAGCATTAACATTTCTGTTCTCTACTTAAATTTTCCATGTTTAGATTTATCTTACATCTATATTAAATTCATGATATTCATCAGCCATTTTACCATTTTTCTATTTTCTTCAATGCCACTGAAATTGGCTAAATATTTTAAAATTATTTTTAAAAATTGTTTCAATAGAAAATAGATCTACAATTAGTATATAGGGTGATTTAGTTAATGACAAGGAGGCAATTTAATTCAATTTGGAAAATATGACTAACTATTGAGGCATTTCAAATGACATTTCAAAATCAATTTAAATTCATGCCTTCCACTATATATCAAGATAATATCAACACATATGGAGGATTTTGATGTAAAAAATGAATGTATAACAGACAAATCATTAGAATATGTATTTTAATCTTAATATAGGGAAGATCTTTCCAACAATGATCCCCAAATCAGAAACTATTACAAATGAATAAAATATCTCTACATGCACAGAAAATGCCATTTGTAAAATGAAAAGATTAAAGACTGAATTTAAATAAGTATTTGTAACTCATATAACAACAGAATAAATGCAGAGTATGAGAAATTAAAAACTCTTAAGAACATCAACCAATTTGCTATGTGTGTTCACTAACCCTATTTAACAAATACTCATTTCCATTTTCTTTTCTCCTAGGACTACACTTCCTTGCTCACTTGGATTAAATAAGATTATGTGATTTGTCTTGGGGGAAAAACAAAGCAAAACAAAACACGTACGGAAGTGATATGTATCAATTCTGAGCTTAAACTTTTAGATCAACTGCATCCTCAACCTTCTATCTTAGTGGTCATAGGAGTACATGTGAAGTTGAATGCCAGTCAGCTTGGATTCCTTATAGGTTATGATTAGCAGAGTTCCCAGTCAACTTGTGATAGACATTTGGCCCAATCAATAAACAAATCTTTGCCTCTTTAGTTACTTCGATTATAACCTAAGGGTTGTTTGTTGTTTTTTGTTTGTTACTAGAGCATAAACTAGTCCTTCCTTACTGATACACAGTATCTACCCGAAGATAACAAAGGATAGCCCATCTTATAAGTACATTCCATGTATTTCAGAACATTTTGAAATCAGTCCAAATTCCAGTGTATTCTACAATCTAGTACAAGGATTTAATGTACTGCTTGTGAAGCAAAAGCTAGTATTATTTCACTCTTGAACAGGAATACAAAAATAAGATAAACTGGCAATCATACATCTTTGTATCTGTCAGTATCACTGATAAAGAAACCAGAATCCTGGGTCGCACTCTGGATTACAAGGCAATATCAAATACAACAGAGTGAAATGCTCATGTTAAATTAAAGAACCATAACAAGTCATTACATGTGCTAGAAAAGACATCATAAGTCTGGATACTTACGATTTTCCTTTATCCCTTTCCTCAATGTCAGAACTATAGGAAAATATCCTGATATTCTGAGACATCCTCTCTTGAGGATAATTTCATCAATTGTATTTCTCATAGGAAACCCCATGTGCATTGTATTTCAGAGCAATGGCGAAGAATTTAAAAAGTACTTAATCAGCCAGGGGTCCATGCTAGGAGATACAACAATGAAGTGTACTTCGCACTGTTTTCTTTTTAGGATTAAAGTCCTTTAAACTGCAAAAGGATTAGACCACTTTCAAATTATCTGCAAAACAAAACAAAAAGCCTATTTCATCCAATCTCCTCATAATTTTTCTTTCATAGCTGAAGAAGCTAGTGATAAATGTAACCACTATATATATGCAAAAGGATGAATATCTAAATTATATTGTTTCCCATCATATGTTTATTGACTACTTAGAAATAATGACAGATATACCACTATATAAATATATAGATAGATTCTAATTAATCGTAATTATGAAAACTCTACTACTTGATTTAATTATTATACATTTTTAAACTTCTACGGAATCTTCAAAACCAAGAAAAGATAATCAAGTCAAAACATACATATGACAGTCATCTCTGATTTTGACAGGTTTTGATGCTATTTCATCTTGAGATAAATACCTCCCATTCACATTCATATTATGCATCATACACATATCATTTACTACATTTTTTTTTTTTATCCTTTCTGTTCTTGGTTCTTCCCCATTTCATTCTTTCTTTTTAAACATTAACAGTTTTGTTTCTTTATTTCCTGTTTGGATTAACTACATAAAATTCTAGTTAAAAATTGAGAATAGAGAGGATTGACCTTTGACTTCCTAGTTTATGGTAGTTATTTTCTTCTCATGATCCATTCCTCCATCATGCTTTAACTTCTTACTAAAATTAATGACTCGATTTTGTGTTGGTGATAATATGCACTGAAATATCACATATTCTGACTCTCAATTCTTCAGGTTTGAATCTCAATGGCCCCACTTATTGGAGTGTTGATTTAGAAACACTCAGATAAATTTCAATTTACTCTTTGGTAAAATGGAAATAATTTTTCCTAATTCAGAGACTAAAGAAGAGACGTGCAAATACAGGCATGGTAATAGAGTTTTGGTAGGTATTAAACTAACATTATCTTTCTTGAAATCTTGCTAAACAGACAAATTAATCTGTGCTAATGGAAAATGTTACAGGCCTAAAGTGTGACTCTCTCCTGTATTCATCTGTGGCTGACTTTGTCAATGTAACTTATTTGAGCTAAGAAACTTTGTGGTTTTATTTTTTATTTATTTAATTATTTTTTTTTACTAACTTTCTCAGGGTGACATTAGTTAGTAAAATTATGGGTTTCAGGTATACTATTTTGTAATACATCATCTGTATACTGCATTATATGTTCCCCACCCAGACAGTTCTCCTTCCACCACCATATATTTGACCCTCTTTTCTGTCTTCCTCCACCCATCCTCTCCCTTTACCCTCTGGTAACCACTAAAGTGTTCTCTGTGCCTATGAGTTTTTGCTTCTTTATTTGTTTGTCTTGTTCCTTTGTTGCTTCCAGTTTTATATCCCACATATGAGTGAAGTCATATGATTCTCGACTTTTTCAGTCTGACTTATTTCTCTTAGCATGATAATTTCAAGATATATCCGTGTTGTCACAAGAGGAGGTACTTCATCTTTTCTTATAGCAGAGTAGTATTCCATTGTGTTTATGTAGCACATCTCCTTTACCCGATCATCTATCGAAGGACACGTTGGTTGTTTCCATGTCCTGGCCACCATGAATGATGTTGCAATGAACATAGGGGTCCATATATCTTTACAGATAAATGTTTTCAGATTTTTGGGGTAGATACCCGAAAGAGGTGGATCATATGGTAATTCTATTCTAAAAATTTTGAGGAACCTCAGTAGTGTTTTCCACAGTGGCTATATCAATTTACATTCCCATCAGCAGTGTATGAAAGTTCCTTTTTCTCCACAGCCTCTTTAAAACTTGTTATTACTTGTTTTATTGATAATAGCCATTCTAACCGGTATAAGGTGGTATCTCCTTTTATTTTTTATTTACATTTCCCTAATAGCTAGTATAGTTGAGCATCTTTTCATATATCTGTTCGCTGTTTGTCTATCTTCTTGGGAGAAGTATCTGTTCAGATCCTCTACCCATTTTTTAATTGGATTGTTTGTTTTTTTCTGTTGAGTTATATGTGTTCTCTATATATTTTGGATATTAGCCCCTTGTCAGAGGAGTTGTTTGCAAATATCTTCTAACATTGTATTGGTTGCCTCTTTGTTTTGTTGAAGATTTCTTTGTGCAGAAGCGTTTTAGTTCAATACCGTCCCATTCATTTATTTTAGCTTTTACTCCCCTTGCCTTTGAGGTCTAATTAATAAAATCCTCTCTGAATGTGTTTGAGGGAGTAAATAATATATAGGGAGTGTGATTTTGATCTCGCACAACTCAATCTGCAGGCGTTTGCTTTTATCACCTAAGAGTTAGTTCAGTCAAGAGTGTGGTAAAATTGGTGATCAAAATCAGTCAAGCTAACTGTCTCAAGGAAGAATAGAATTGTCCTTTATAGTCTCTGGCTTTTAGAAATTATTTAAACATGTTAACTTTCTGAATAACTGAACATTGAAGTTCTAATAATGAATTACTGTGATAATCACAATAACATTTAGATAAAACCTATTAAATGCAGTTTTTTGTTGAAATGTGCATATTAAAGTGCTGTGTAGAAAAAAAAAGTTTCATTAGCAAAGTTATCGTGTGACATCTATTCCTTTGAGTATATGTCCAAAGTAATTAATCTATAGAGTCACATTTACCTATATTTTATCATACATAACCTCTAGAGATGGTGATCATATGATTGGCAGACCTATAATACAGAAAGTGACATGGCACACTGGGTTTTCTTTGAAGTATAGTTGTTGACATTTACTTTGAAAATACCAGTAGTAATGAGAGGTTGTAGAGCCATAGTTAAGTTTTCAAGAACCATAAGGGTATATACATTGTGGTTCTGTTTGAAAGAAGAGGCACTTTTCTTATTTGTTCTCTCATATAAGTAAGAATGTTGCTATTTTGTTGTTTGTTTTTCTATTGGAAATTAATCCCCATTAACTTCTAGGGAGCACTAACTTTAAGGCATGTATGTTTAGTGCCATCTCCATATTCAATGTTTCCCAAGAGATACCATTGAAGCATTTTTTTGAAAAATGTGTAAAGAACATTTTATACCTTTTATATAAGTGAAATTTAAAACTGATGAAATTCTAACATAAGTATGAAGATAGAGTTCCGTTGATACACAAAAAAAGAAAGAAAAACAAAACATGCTTGAACTAATAGTAAGAAAATGTTGTAGCATATTTTCTAAACAAAACATACACCACCAATAATTAATATTAGTGATTTCATATATGTTGTCCCTGGGCTATGATAAAGGAGAGAGGAAATTACACCAATATAATGCCTAATATTTGTCAAAATGCATTCTGGATATTTTCTTTCACATTTTCCATTAATTTTTAAAATAAATCACTGAAGAAGGAATAATTATTGTCATTTTTAAGAAGAAAAAAACTGGGACTTAGAAATGTAAAGTGATTTTTTTCAAGGGTGCCAATTACATTGTAGTAGAAGTAGAATTTAAACTCAAATTGTTTAGCAACTCAACAACAAAAAACAAAAAACTCTAATTAAAAAGTGGGCAGAGGACCTGAATAGACATTTTTCCAATGGGGCCTATCTTTAAACCTACCATACATGCATACCATATTTCCCTGAAAATAAGATTGTGTCTTATATTAATTTTTGCTCCAAAAGACACATTAAGGTTTATTTTGAGGGGATGTCTTATTTTTTCATGTACAACAATCTACATTTATTCATGTACAACACTCTACATTTATTCAAATACAGTCATGTCATCTTCTGGGACATCATCATAAATCTCCAAACCCTGAATTCCAGGTTGAATTTCTTGTGACTCCGTTTCCTGTAGAACCATTGGCCCCAATCTATCATGTCCAGCAATAGAGCTCTCCTTAAATGAGCACTTCTTGTCCATGTAGCCTGCTCGTAGTGCATTGGCAACACAGTTGTCAATGATTTTATCCCATGAATTCTTCACCCAAGTCATGACCTCTTGTAGGCTAGGCTTCACAAAGTTTCCACACAAATTTCTCTCCATTCTATTTTCAATGAAGTCATTGATTTCTATGTGCAAATGGCCCCTGAATGGCTTGTTTATTGCAATATCAAAAGTCTGGAAATATGCAGTCTTTCCTGCGGGAATTATTATTTGATCTATTCTTCTTTCTTCAAGGAAGTTCTTCAGGTCTTTAGCATGGTGAGTGCTGGCTGAATCCCAGACTAGCAGACCTCTTTGGCTACCTCACAAAATAAGTGACAGCATAAAATCAATCCACTTTTTTTTTTTTTTTTTTTTAATAAAAAGACTGGTGTACACCAATCTTTTCCAGTTTCAAGAACATAAATGCCTGAAACACGTTCAACCTTATCTTTCTTGCCCTTAATGATGGTTAGAGGTGGGGCTTTCTTTACATCCAGATGAATTGCCAAAATACAGGTAAGACATACACTTTCATAACCAGTGGAGGGAATATAGATTGACGAGACATCCCTCTGATCAATTGTCATTTGAGATCCTTAGCTCATAAACACTGCAGTTTCATCCATAGCAAACATGTTGGAGAGTTGGTATTTAGAAAAGTCGATGCCAGCAACAAAGCACTTGAATGCAAGTGCATGTTTAATAATTTTAGTATGTTCCAGCTTGAACAGTGTTGGCAATCTTAGAGACAGTTCCTATCCCTGATGGGAGCCATCCAGCCCGTGTTGTGATGCTTTGAATTCTTCCGGGGATATTTCTAACTGTGGTGCCATTGCAAGAGCAAATGCTTGAATATCAGCTTTGAGCACAACCAAAGCCTTTGCTCTCCTGTCAGCAATCTATTCACAGATGATGTCTCACGGCTCAGGAAATAATGGTTGCCGACCTGATCCATGCTTGTGCTTCTTAGCATTTCCCTTGTCCATCTGTTGACTGAGGTTATCTATAATCTGCTCGCCATTTTCGGACCATTCAGAGATCCAAGTTCTCTTTGCAGAAAGCCGTTAAGATTCTTGCCCCAGGAGTCCACCACAATTCCTTTTTTGTACTTGATGGAATAGTTCTTTCTTTTTGTACTCATCTTGTCTGGGGGGTCAGAATATTATTCCCTTTAAATCTACCATTAAATCAAGTGTTAATTGAAGACTTATGAGACAGGAGTGGCAACAAAAATGATGACAAGAATGATGGTCCACACAAAAACGATGAAAAAGTGCAGGCACCAAAATTCAGAAAATGTTTCATTTCACACGAGTGCATTAAGTACATCCATTACAACACATAACGTATTGCATTATGAAGATTCATATTAGGCACAATCATATCCGTTCGTTATCAAGTGTGCACGTTATTCGTGTGTTGTGTCTGTACTCCAACTTGTCATTTGGCAATAAATCTCGAGTTCATCTGTTTTCATAGGCATTTACCTCTCTTCCAAAGGTGCCTGCTTGGGTATTTACAAATACTTAATTATAGTTTATATTATCATTTATTTTAAGTATTAATGTCAATAATATTATTTATTTATATGTAATTATATACTAATATTATTATTTTATTATTCAATATGTCCACCGTGTGTTGCAGATGTAATAAATGCGTCCGTTTTGCTGACAATCTTAACTGGGGCTTATTTTTGGAGTAGGGCTTATATTACGAGCATCCTTAAAAAATCATGTTTGCTTGAGCTAATTTTCCAGTTAGGTCTTATTTTGGGGGAAATACGGTATGTATATGTGTAGTGTCGGTGAATACTCTGAACACATATATCCAGTAGACAGTTTAATTATCCATTTAATATATGAGAAAATGGAGAAACAGAGAGATTAAATAGGAGTTCACACAGTAAATTTGAAAGCTCAAGTTAGATCTTTAAAAATATGACTGTAGTAACCACTCCTAAACCTATACAATGGCCAACTAAAAGAAAATCATTACAGAAATAAAGGAGTCCAAAAATTATGGAACAAGAAAGTCATAAAGGATGCAAAATAAAACATACATGTGAAGACATAGAGGTATAAAAAAATAATTGCTTTTCAATTTTTAAAATCAGTAATCTATACACAATGTATCAAAACTTATTTACAGTAGCAGAACAGAATGTAAATGCCATTGAACCTGATAGTTTATAAAGTAAATATGAATAGAAATCAGGAGGAAAATTGGATGAAAAGTCAGGAGTGACCATTGCTTCCTTTAAAAATGAGAAACAAGAAATCCAATAAATGCTATTAGAATAAGAGATAGAGGTAATTTATTATGAAGTCAGCAAAATAATAAAAGAATGACAAATTAGTGATGTAACTATAAAATATTTCGATTACCAAAATAAATCTACATCTAATGGAAAAATATAAGGACCCCATGGAAAACAAATGAACAGAAGGACACTTCATTGCCTATTGTTTAATATTAGGTCAATATCCCAGGGTTCAGAGGAAAAAAATTTCAAAAGTGTCCATTTAATTGTATGAAGTGTTGTAACCTTCAGCAAACTTCATATCACTACTTAAACAACAAGTTTAAATTCAGTATTGCAGACGTTTATTACATGACAAAATGTAAGGGGAAGGAAAATGTTCTTTCGTGTAAATGGATGAGACACTTACTGTGACAGAGCTAATTAGGCTCTTGGGAGAATTTATGCACAGCTAATAAGAAGCAGAGCTAAATGTGTCTTAATTTACCCTCCAGCTCTCAAAAAAAGTTGTTCATTCAAGTTGCACTAATTAAGCCAACAATCATTAACCCCTCTTTTCTGGATGCATTCCCATGCTAACAAAAACTGAGCTATAACTTTCCCAAAGAACAAATTTTGTTTTGTTTTTCCATGCATCTTTGAACATGCATCCAAACAAAGTTCATTATATTTAAAGATAAAGCAGATGCACAGAATTCAGAAATTTATTTTTCCTCTATATAGCACTTTGATTATTGATTTTACCTGATAATATGGCATAACATAGAGTAAAAAAGATTAATAATTACCAGTATTATCAAGTAGAGTTACACAGATACTATCAAATAATATTTGTGAGTGTGAATGAAAACATCCCTTAGTGTGGGAAAATCTCTTTATAACTCAAAACTTTTAACATTCTTTGATTCCCTCCTAAATACGTCTCTCCAAGAACATGTACAGAGATATGCAATGACCAATACATCAAAGAAATTCATTCAAAGATTATAAATCAGATCTGGTGTAAATGGCCCTAAACTGGGCTTGATTTACATATAACATCTACAAAAACTGATGCAATTCTATGTACACCAGTTGGGAATAATGTTTTCAATTAGGCATGATATTTATGTCTGGGTAGATACCAAATTTCTAACTATGGCCATCTTTTTGACAATGATACTGGATGGATTTTTATTTAAGTTTATGGACTTCTTTATTGTCTGAATGGCTTACTATGAGTGTTACTTTGGAGATAAGAAAATTATTTAAATTTTGTATGATAGACTTCATTAATAGAACAATTTAAATTATCTTAAAGGACATACTTGGCCATATGAAATTTATATTAATAATCAAATCAAGGAAATTGATGTATTTCACTTATGTGATAAAAGTTGAATTATATTCTTTTAATGTTAAAAATAAGCATACAAATATAATGATTTTAGGGATACATATTGATGAAGCAAAATGACATAAAACAAAAACAATGACTAGGTACCAATAGGATTCAGTAAGGTTATCATAATGTAAACAAGAGTGGAATGCTGCAGATCTACAGATCTAGATACAATATATTGTTAAACTCATAGCTTATGTTAGTTGGTGAATTCCAAGTTAATTTTTGCATTATTAAAATTGATTCTAGAAAGGAAAGGAAGTATCCATGAATCACACATTTTGAGTATTTCATTTCTGTGGACCTGAGTTACAGAAGAGAAACATAGAAAAAAATATTTTTATATGAAACAAATACCCTAAAACACTCTTTAACCTCTTTGTTTTTGAACATTAAAGATTTACTTTTAAAGCCACAATGTGTACACAGAATAAAAATGAGAAATAAATACTCCAAAATGTTAGTAGTACTTGTCTATAGATGATGTGCTTAGACAGGTTTTTACTTTTCAAGAATTTTTAAACTTTCTGTAATAAACATGCATGATACTTTTTTGATTTTTATATATACAATAAAATATATTTTATATAAAAACTTTAAAATATAAACTACAAAGAGTTTTCTAGACACATTTGAAGAAGGTCGTGGGAAGTTTTTATCTGCAATTCTCTTCTATTCTTTTTTCAATTGCACAATAGAGACTAATGAAGGAAAATGATGCTCTTTACGACAAATTTTACTTACAGTTAAAATGAGTGTTTAATAATGTGTGCAGAACGTCTCTCCCATTGACCATATGCCAAGGTCACTCTAAGCATTTTTATTTTCTGTGAAGGGATTTCACTCAAATTATCATTTAAACACACACACACACACACACAATTGTTTTATCTCCAATTTACCAGCACCATAATTTTCAGATATTAAATAAATAAAACTTTATATATACATACATACATTCCCTAAGGCACAGTGAATCAAATGTATGTAACACAAATATATGATTTTTTGCCTTTGGAGAATTCATAGCTTAGGGATATAAGTCATGTGACCAAATACCGTTCACCTATGCTATGCTAAGTGTTACAGCAGCGTTATTTATAAAGCTGAGTGGAATTGTGGAGCTAATGTGGATAAGCAGCAGCTTTCACAGAAACACAAATAATAAACTGGGTTTTCAAAAATGAGAAACAAAACTTTTCCAGATTTGGTCAAAAGAAAATGACATGTCTACAAGAAAGTTTTGCACATGCAAAGCCACGATACCAGCATTTTAGCAATCATACATTAACAAATGTATATGATATTTTAAGATCTTAGCATACGCAAAATATTATTTTAGGTTACAACGATGCACAAAACGTGATCCATTGTGTCTTAAAAAATAAGTCTGTGGGAGGAAGACAACATGGGAAAATACACACAGTATAATTTTATAAATTTCTAATGACAACCTTATGCACTACAGTGTCTACTATAGCAGTGAGGAGAGAGTAATCACCTCTTTATTGGGGTACCTGCATGTTTTTTTGAAGAACTGATTTTGTAATGGACTTTGAAAGACATGTGGGCCTATAAAAAATACACCAGACAGAAGAAAGGAAGAGATAAGGATTCTCTTAATGAAAAGGTAGGGGCAAATGTATGGAGTCCATTGCCTGACAAATCTTTCATCTCTTTTGATCATGTTTCCATAGTCTTTGCATCGCATAATTTGAATGGGTGCATTGATATAGTTAATGCTGGCAGATTGAAATCCTAAATGGATAAGCCAAAAGAAAGACAAAAAACAAATGTAACCTTAATATAGGCATATTTTTATATTTATAAATAATGTACATCTGGTATTGTATTTCTAGGTATACACTACAGAATGTTTTTTAAAAAAGATACATATGTATGAAATAAACAGTATATTGCAATTTTTGTTCTACTATGTTCTAGGTTTTAGTTTGCAAATGTCTGCAATTAAGCTTTAATATTAGTATACTATATTATTAAGGAGAGATTTATTTTTTTTAAAACAATAATAGGCACAAATATCTATTTCAAGTTTTTGTTGTTGTTGTTGTTGTTTTGGTAATTCCAATGCATTTTGGCAACTTGTCTAATCTGACTTAATAGTATTGTTTCAAACCTGTAATGCAGCCAATGATCTATTTGTATTTTTCGATTACTTATAATTCTTACTTGCTTTATATGCACTGTGTTCTTCCATAGAGATTTTTCCCCAAATACTTGATCTCATCAGAGTTAAAATTAGATAATTTGTTTCTATAAACTCACATACCTAGCACATGAAAATAAAACAAAACAAAACTAAAAACCCATTAAAAACAGATGGAGAATACTAAAACTCTCTATATTGGGACTTTATATATAGAACATATTAAAGAAATCATATAGACCAAGTATTTTCCAATAAGTATCAGCATATTAAATATATCTTAAACAGAGTCACTTTTTAATTTCTATTAAAATACTCTAAAGATGTATTATCTTCACTCCTAACGGTATTGCACTAGAGTACGTGGAATCAATTTAAAGAAATGTACGCAAACCTTGGAAAGCCGTTTATGATGTTATTAACAGCTTGGATGTAATTTGAAGTCAATAAGAGTCAATAGAAAAATATCAAAAAAAGTAATTGATGTGACCAGAATCTTTTGGTTGCATGGGCAGCTCTGACACAAAGAAGGACAGGATAGAAAAAATAGAGTTAAGAACCGTATGATTTCACTGATATGTGGAATATAAAATTGAAAACCACAAAGGAACAAGACAAACTCATAGACATAGACAATAGTTTATTGGTTACCAGAGGGTAAGTGTGGAGGGGGTGGTAGATGAGGGTAAAGAGGGTCTAATATATGGCGACCGAAGGAGAACTGACTCTGGGGGGTGAACACACGACGTCATATACAGATGACATATTACAGAACTGTACACCTGAAATCTATGTAACTTTACTAAAAATTGTCACCCCGATAAACTTAAAAAAGAAAAAAACAGCATCACTTGTGTGGTTCAGAATGTTCCCCTTCCTTCATGTTCCCCAACTGCATTGTAGGGCCCCAAAATCCTACTTGGTTCATATTTTTCCTTAGTTCAGATCTTACTCCAGTAAAAGAGTATTACCAACAATTCATTAACATCAGTTTGTCAGTTACCTAGCAAAACTGAGTTATGTAAACTATGAAGAGATAAGGAGTATAATTCCACAATAATTCAAAACAATTCCTGAGTACCTAGAAAATGTGTAAAATATGAAAGAGAAGATTTTGAATATAGACTGTCCTGATTTGCCCCATTTAACAATAGAACCCATTCTGATGGAAATCTCTAAGAAAATGTCTCACCAAGTTCAGGGAGAAATCAATCCATTTGAACTATTAGGGGCATAACTTTCCCCAAATTCATCTCATAGGTATGGCTAGAGAAAAGTAGAAAATTCATATAATGTTGGGCTCAGTATCAGGAGCTCTCTACTTTTCCCTGTATTGTTTAGGAATATTTACACTTTTTGCCTCCCACAGAGATCTATTCTAGAAGGAGAAGTGCCTCTGGGTGGTGAACACACAATGGGATTTATAGATGATGTAATACAGAATTGTACACCTGAAATCTATGTAACTTTACTAACAATTGTCACCCCAATAAACTTTAATTAAAAAAAAAAAAAGAATAAACCTGCTGGTAATGATTGTCCAGTTCACATCTTTCTATATAAGTGAAGCCATCAAAGGGATCAGAGCCCTATTTCATCATTTTACAGAAAAGGAAATGTAGGGCAACTGGGCTATGAGCACATAATAAACTAAGAAAGGGCTGAGAAAATTTTCATATTCAGTTTTGTGAATAAGGATATGCAGCGTGGGTGAGGATTACATTATTTCAGCATGTGTGAATTTGCTAGTTAATGTACTACATTTAAAAAAATAAAATAAAAAGTTAGGTCTAGCTCCAAACTGTTCTCTTTCCTAGATCATTTCATTCACATCATAGACACTTTTGAATCGCTCTAGAAATTGAACCAAATTCCATGAGTTAAAAAAATAAAAGGCCCTGTAAATTTAGAATGAATCGTCTTTATAGATATAACTCTTTCAACATGATCAAACCTATTAATGACACCACATTGTTAAAAGCTGAGGCCAAAAAGACCAAATACAAACGGAACAGAACAAATGCAAATATAAAGAGTATGACAGCCCCAACTGGATGTTTCTGTGTACGTATACTAACTTTATTGTACCTCAGAAAGTTTTCTTTCTGTTCATGATTCTAGGAACCTAGGCTGAGCATTACGTGTAGTTGGAAAAGGCAACTGACTACAAGGAAGAACTTGATATACACTTAATCTGTCCTTACCAAAGTCACCAAGACCATCTTTGTTGACAAATCTAATGAGCACTTAAGATCCTGGAAGAGTTTAACATTTTTGATGATTCCTTTAATTATCGAACTCCTTCTTCCTTTGATTTCCATAATAAACTCTCCCAATTTTATTTTAATATTTTTTAAATTAAAATTTATTGGGGTGACAGTGGTTAGTAAAATTACACAGTCACAGGTTTCAGACATGCAATTCTGTAATACATCATCTCTATGCCACATATAAAACTAGTGATATCTGAATAAAGTATATAGTTTTTAATTAACATCAATTTTCTGATTTTTATATTGTGTAAGATATTATTATCATTGGGAAAACTGAGTTCTTGGTATATAAATGATCCCAATTTTTGACCAATACTCTAACTAACCTATTATTTTTGGCATGCTCTGTGTTATAAATGTCAATTTCCCTTCAATTTAAAGCCTTGACATTTTGTACATTTTGAACCCATTTTGAACATTTTTTGTGAAAATCCCTCTAAATGGACTACTCTAATTTTGCTTAGAAGTGCATATGCATGCCTTCACATATTTTTCATGTTTCATACGTTATTTCAAGGTTAGATACTGTTTTCTATGTATTTTACACCTTTCTTGGTTGCCTAGGATAGATGATGCTCACATTTTGTTGGTAAATTAATGTATAAAGTTATCAACGGTTTACTTTCATGAGTTTAAAACTGATATATGCTAAGCAAAGTGGCCTTGAAGGTGCATTTGTCAGTTGGAATGTCATGTCACCCTGTGACAAACAGACCAAGCAATGATGGAAAATCCCAATGATCCAGATAAGCCTTAAAGGACATTAAAATCCAACAAGATTAAATGACAAATCTAAGGTCCCACATTGAATTAATATGAAAGATGAGAAAAGAATCATGTTTCTATTGTCAAATTCCTACGCACTGTCACTCAGTAACTGACTGTCAGGGAAACAGTGACACAACATTAGGAGTCTAACATGGTTACAAGAGATCTGCATGAGTCACCTTTTCTTATCAGTTTCTTCCTGTTGTCAGTTGCTAGACACTGATCTCTCTGTGAATAATACAAAAGGAATTGTTGAGCATAGTGGTTGAAGCAAAAGTTTTTCAACGGCTTTCCTCTTTAAAATAAAATGAATAAACAGTTTTTGGAAAATGGTTAGTGACTATTTGGATATAGTCATCACAGGAGAAACATTTGTTCAGTAATTTTTTGCCCTAACTATATTCCCATTCTTTTCCTCTATTCCGCTACATATTCAGGTTTTAAAACATACATGAGCATATTTTAATATTAGTTATAGAAGAACTATTTTATTTAGAGATATTCCAGACATTATTAGATCATGACATATTATATTCACTGTTTCAAATTGAAAATAATTCAGAACAAATTATTAACTTTTGGAAATTAGTTGTTTGTTATGGATTCAGAGAAAAGTAACTTTTGCTGAGTGAGTCATAACAGATGCTAATCACATTAATTTTACTACATTTGGGATGTCACAAAAGCAGACGGGCTGGTAAAACATTTTGTGGGCTGGTAAATGTTTTTTATCTATTTTCATGGTTGACTGATACCATTAAATAAACTTGTTTTAAAGAGCCCCACGGCAAAGACAGTAAAATTTAATATGAGGAGATGATAAGCCAATTAAAGCAAATTACTGCCAAGCAAGGCAATTATATTTAGGCTTAAATACATTTTATGCAATGGATTTATTATTTTGTCACATTATTACAGGTTAATCAAATGTAGGGTAAACACTAAGAAAATAAAGAATTTATACATGAAATTTAACTTGTATGACAATATGATTGGATTGATGGAAGAAAATATTTTCTTAAATAAGATGCATGGTCATAACTTAATCTATATTCATCTTTTTGAACATTGTTAAATATTGCTGCTTTTAAAAACAATATTATGAATTTGTATGTGGATATTATGGCTTAATGTTCATTTTTCATGCTTTGCGTCATTTGGTATTCACAATTGCTCAAGATATTTCATGTTTATTGCAATTTTTTTAACGTCAGTGAAAACAGACTCAGAGAAGTTATGTGATTTTCATTTTATCATGTCATTTTAAAATATGTAGTCTTTTTATCTATCTATGTATCTATATATTTGTCTATCCATCTATCTATCTATCTACCCATTTACCTGTCTGTCTATACACACATACTTGTGTTTATATTTTGTATTTTATTCACTTCCAATGCTATAATCAGTTATTCAGTATGGCAATGAGTAAAATTAACATCTCGAATATTATCTAAGAACACATACCGTTACATTGTATGTTGAGAGCTAAGGACTGGTAATTTAGTAATCATTTGAGAATTTAGATATCATGAGTTTTATATGGAATATTAGAATTTATGTAAATATTTATATTTTTTTCCGAAAATTGAATATATATTTTTTATTGTGAGGTATATATACCTGTGTATTATGTATAACAATACAAATGAGACATGGAGTTATACACAAACACATCTACCTTTTTTCCCTGTTGCTTATCTTCCTTTTACCACAGTGCATCTCTCCTTTCTTCTACTTGCATGTCACCCAACCTGGGTGATCCATGTTAACAGCTGGTTAAAGATCCTTTTAGAGCTACTCCATAATCATACAATCTAAGAGTTACGCAATCATATATCTGTATCCAGGTATATATAATCATTTTAGAAAGAAAAATTTGCTACGGTTTGGCAAAAATGATCCATATTATATACATAACTCTGAATCTTGCTTTTTTCACCCAACAATACCTGATACAAATTCTTCCAAGTTTATTAGTGGAGCTTTAATCCATTCTTTTATAACAGCTTCATAATTTATTCTACCACAATATATGAAGCCATTTCTTTAGTGATTAGAAAATTAGTTTACAGGTTTTGGCCATTATAAATCGTGGTGCAAAATTCATCCTTATAGGCTTACCTTTAGTTCACATGCTTTTGCTTTCTATTAGGTAAATTATATGTAGTAGGGTGGTTGAATTAATGGCATACGTATTTTAAAATTTATGAGCTATTATCACATTGCTTTCTGAAAAGGCTATACTAGACTTATTGTGATCATTTCACAATATGTACAGATATTGAATCATTATGTTGCATGCATTGTTTATCATAGACTATAATGTAAACCAAAACTTCCAATACTGATATTTCTTTAAATAGTAAGCTGAAATTTTCATAAATTTTATTTTTGAATTTTGTTTTTATCATACAAAGTATTCTAAAAATAGGACTTATATTTAATAACAAAATAGTGACATTTATTTCTTAGTTTCTGTTTAGTTTCCTTTTACAGTTTTAATTTTCAGCTTGTAAATTCTCTTGATACATATGAAAGAGCCCACTCCTCAGGTAAATTAATTTTTCAATTAATGTATATTTATATTTGATAACTGTATTAAGGGTGCCACCATTATTACGACATACATTTTTCTTTAATACAGTACCATGCTGGTGTATTTTTAAAATATCCTTAAAATAAGGGGCACAGTTTTCATATATAACATTCACTTTTACATAGTACTTTTACTTTCCAAAATTTCAATAGCATCTTTATTTAATAAATCTGTGAGATTTTAGATATTATTTCATCTAACAAATAGCTACTGAGCACTAAAAAGTGGCAGTGTCTTCATCCTTACCTTATCCTTACCATAGTCATTTAACTAATGACTTTTGAAGAGAGTCAATTATTGGTAAACATTCTTCAAGGAACTTGAAGTGAAAAGATACAGACAACTAGAAATTAGCTTTGCTCCCCTTTCAAGATGCTTGTCATAGAACAAATAAGAGTCCCAATTCAAGTATTGATAAAATTGTATATCTTCTGTTGTACAGCAGATTTCTAGAACTTATTCATCTTGCATAACTGAAACCTTATATTCATTGAACAACTTCTCATTTCCCTCTCTTCTTAGCTTCTGGCAACCATCATTTTACTCTCTGCTTCTATGACTTTGACTACTTTGATATTTCATATAAGTAGAATAATGCAGTATTTGTCCTTCTGTGACTGATTATTTTACTTAGCATACCATCCTCCTTGAGGGGGTATCCAAAATGGCAAAGTAGATTAATGTTGTGCTTGCCTCCCATGACCACATTAAAATTACAACTAAAAGTAGAACAATCAAACTGGAGAACCATCTGAAGTTTAGCTGAACAGAAGTCCTATAAGTAAGAATATAAAGAAGAAGCCACAGTGAGACTGGTAGGAGGGGTGGAGACACAAAACCTCCATGTGGTGGTTGATAATCAAGAGAGATACCTTGGCCATGGAGGTACCCCTGAAGAGCAATGGCCCCCGGCCCAGATTACACGTGCTGGGAAGAGTAGCCCCCATAAAAAGTGTAAAAAACATTTTTTTTTTCACATAATAGAACAAGTAATCATAAAATTTATATGGAACAACAAGAGACCCCAAATAGCCACAACAATCATGAGAAAGAACAACAAAATTAGAGGTATAACACTACCTGATATCAAACTATACTACAAAGCTATAGTATTTAAAACAGTATGGTACTGACAAAAAAACAGACACATAACTCAGTGGAGCAGAGTAGACAGCCCAGAAATAAACCCACACCTATATGGTCATTTAATCTATGACAAATGAGAAAAAAGCATACAATGGGGTAAAGATAATCTATTCAACAAATGGTGCTGGGAAAACTGGACAGATACATGCAAAAAAAAAAATAAAATTAGACCACCTTCTTACAACATATACAAGAATAAACTAAAAATAGATTAAAGACTTATAAATGTAAGACCCAAAACCCTAAAACTCATAGAAGAAAACACAGGCAGTAAATGCTCTGACGTTGTTCTTAGTGATATTTTTTTGTGATATATGTCCTTGGGCAAAGTAAACAAAACAAAGAAAATAAACAAATAGGAATATATCAAACTGAAAAGTTTTTGCACAGCAAAGGAAACCACCAACAAAATGTAAAGATGGCCTACTGAATGGGAGAAAGATATTCCTCAATGATACACCTGATAAGGGGTTAATATCCAAAATTCATAAAGAACTGGTACAACTCAACAACCCAAAACAAACAACTCAATTAATAAATGGGCAGAAGATCTGTATATACATTTCTCCAATAAGGACCTACATATGGCCAATAGACATATGAAAAGATGCTCAATGTCACTAATCATAACAGAAATGCAAACTAAAACCACAGTGAGATATCAATTCACAACTGTTAGATGGCTGTCATCAATAAATCAACAAACAATAAGTTTTGGCGAGGATGCAGAGAAAAGGGAACTCTGGTGCACTGTTGGTTGGAATGCAAATTGGTGCAGCCACTATGGAAAATGGTGTGGAAGTTCGTCAAAAAATTAAAAATGGAACTACCTTATCACCCAGCAATTTCAGTTTTGGGTATTTATCCAAAAATTCAAAACACTGATTTGAAAGGATATACGCATCTAATGTTCATTGCAGCACTATTTACAATCACCAAGATATGGAAGCAACCAAAAGGCCCATCAATAGATTATTGGATAAATAAGAGGTGGTACATATATACAATGGAATATTACTCAGTCATAAAAAAGAATGGAACCTTACTATATATGACAACATGGATGAACCTAGAGGGTATTATACTGAGTGAAATAAGTAAGACTGAGAAAGATAAATACCATAAGATCTCACTTATATGTGGAATCTAAGAAAAAAAATGAACAAACAAAAAAGAAACAAACTAATAGATACAGAAGACAAACTAATGGTTGCCAGAGGGTATGGGGCTTGAGGTGCTGTGTGAAATAGGTGAAGGGATTATAAAACACAAATTGGTAGTTACAAAATAGTCATGGGGATGTAAAGTACAGCATAGAGAATATAGTCAATAATGTTGAAATAAGTATAGTACCAGGTGAATACTAGATAATCACCAAACACACGCGCGTGCGCCCGCCAATCTTTCTCTCTCTCTCTTTCTCTCTCTCTCTCTTTCTCTTTCTCTCTCTCTTTCTACGGTTTTTCCCCATTAGAATAGAATGGGTATAAAATTAAGGAGCAAAACTTGTATAGTTTTTTTTTTTTTTTTTTAATTCACTGTGGTTAATATAACATGGAAAAATTAAGTGGTCTTTTGATTTGCCAAATTTAAAAGAGTCTAGGAAAAAATAAAGTATCCTGAATATCTCTGGATAGCTTTTCTGTACAACAAAGTAAGTACATGAGTATGTTTGTTTGAAGACAGTTCTAACTTTCAAAACGCCTTTCTTTATATTCATTATGATAACTTTGATTTTTTTGTTTAAATTAGTCTTAAAGTCCCAAAATATATGGTATATATGTTTATGTTTTCTAAAAGATCATTTGTGGTTTTATTTTATCCAATATAGCTTACCTAATATGTAAGAAAAGTTAGAAAAAAAAAGGAAAGATTAAAAATTACACTTATTAAGATCATTAAATAAAACAATTTTTAAAGAATACATGTTATCCTTGTAATAATAACATTAATAGATAAGATTTTCACTGACAAATATTTTCCTTGGGTTTTGCCATTGAATGATTTCTCTATTGTTAGTGACTATTCAATTGATATTAATTTTATTATTATTGAATATATTAAAAATATTTGTATTTGGTGAATATGTCTGTATAATCACCATTAGTAAAATATATATCCCATACAAATTTCTATCAATAGGCCTAACAAATCAGATCCAAGAGTAAGAACATAAATCATTTCTAAGTTCAGAATTTATTAGGATTTTTGGTGATATCAGGTAAGTGTGTTTTAAAAGTTGCAGATGGTCTTTTCATAAAGTATATTCAATTCCAGCTTTTTATTATATCATTTTTATTCAGCTATATTAAAACTATATTCAGAAATAGACAACATGAATTCTTTTAAACAGATTTTTTATTAACATTACAGAATATAACAGTTATGACTTCTATATTTAATTATAATTGATTATGGGAAGCATGATCCCAAGGTTTATAATGCTTTGCTAACTAATAGACATCCAAAAATTTTTAAAGCAGAATAATAAAAAAGAAAAAATCATCATTCATTAGTATGACATCAATGATGGAGTAAATAATGAAATAATGACAAATTAAAGGAAAGTTTTCTAAAAATAAATCCCAAAAGAAAGCTACTACTATGTGCTATTTTATTAATGATCAATTACCAAACTAGATGATATGTAGAGACATTATATTTTTGGAATGGGTATGAATAACATCATATCTAAAATTATGCTCAGACATTTATAATTTTTGTATATATTTTAAAGTTGAGTATTATAATGTTGATGATAAAATTTCACATAGGACATAACATCTTTTATTAGCTTAAGTATTCATGAATTTTCATATTTTTTAACATTACTGTCAATTTGTAGAGGGGAAAATAAACCTATCATACTTACATACTCGTATGCTGTGTTTTTTTAAAGTATTACTAAACACATGAATTGTGTAATTGTACAGCCACAGATACATGGTGATTAGCACTAAGACTGCCATATTTGTAAGAATAGTAAAAATACAAAGGTAGGTTAATAAAACTAGTCTGCCTACCATGTACTACAACCCATCTCTATCCTACCACTCTCCCAGCCCAAACACACACGCATGTGTGCTCGCACGCGCACGTGCACACAAACACATACTAGCACATACAGTTTTACAACTGAAAGAGGAGATTGTAGCATAAACAGTAACAGACACTTATCTAAGGAATGCTGACCCTTAACTGAATGAGGGCATGTACTAAGGGCCACAAGGCTGACCCATCTCCTAAGGCAGAAAGAGGATGAGATTGGAGAGCAAAAAGATGTTCCCAGTGAACATAAACCAGGTATTCAGTCTATATAAGAGCTTCTTGGCCAGGAAACACAGATATATGACCGAAGATTCAAAATGGGTCTTGCCTCAAAGCCTGCTGTAGGGAATGGCATAGTTCTGCCCTTAAAATATTTGAAGGCATTGATTAACTGGGTCAAACTAAACCTGCAACAAAATCCAGACTGACTTAGCTACACTCATGTGACCTGAAGAAATACTGTAGGCATGTCCCCTTTCTGAAAGTAAATATTATTTACCTTAATCTTTGCTATTATTTTATAAATATCTCTGGCATATAGTAAAAATTAAAAGATACACAATATATGCAAGCAAATGTGATGCAGGGACAAGAGAGGAAATTGTCACCACAACAGCTAAATATCAGTATTAATATAAAATATTTTGAATATTTTCTTTCTAAAATATATTTTTGTATATTTTTCAAAAAACCAATGATAATAGCCGTGTAGTGTGGGAATTATTGAATACTTAGAAATAAAATGTAGAAGCAAAATACAAGCAGAAAGAGCATAAACTGTGAGAGGGGGATAAATGTCATTGCGTTGTTGTGAGATTTACGTATGATTCATCAAGTATTATAATGCTTAATTGCAAACTGTGACAATATAAAGATGCATATTGTAACTTATAAATTAATCAATAAAATGTGGAATATGAAAAGGAATGTGTAATGCACAAAAAATAGCAAAAAAAAAACACAAAAAACAAAACAACAATAACTACAACAACAAACAGAGGAGAGGAGAAAGAGCCTCAGCAAAGATAAATGGGGAAAATAAAATTTTAAAAAATTACTAACATAAATTACCTGAACTCGACCACATCGATAATTGCCACAAGTGTGAATTAAGGATGAAGGGTACAGGATGTCAAATTGGATATATAAAGCACATGGCTTAGCTATATGATGTTACAAGTAGCATACTTCAGAAAGATGAAAGTCACTTGAAAGTAAAAATGTGGAAAAAGATGTACTATAAAATGACAAACCAAATGAAAGTGGGTGTAACTCTAATAATGTTAGACATACTCATATAAATATTATTTGACCCTCAATTCTATTATATTCCTAGTATTTACAAAGACAAATATATAAATGTGTCCACTATTGTACATGTATTTTGTAGCAGTCATGTACCTGAATGTAAATAAGTGCAAAAACAACTAAATCTCATGAAAAGAGAATAAACACATTCAGTTAGTCATGCACTGAATACTATTTAGCAATAATAAATGAATCAACTAATGATAAAAGCAACAATATGAAACTCTAAAAAATATATATATAAAGGGAAAGAAAGTAGACACACAATCCAAAATATTGTGTTATTCTATTCATATGAAGTCCGTGAAAAAGCAAAACTAATCAATTGCGATAAATATAAATGATTGCTGGTGTGTGTCGGGGGGGATTGTTTGGAAAGTGGTGGAAGGAAATACTGTGGGCACATTTTATATACTATCTTAGTGCTACTTGGGTGTGTGAAGTTGTCAAAACATAAATGGAACACTAAACGGAACTCTTCTAATACATTTCTTCATTCAGTTTGCTAATCTTTCTCTATATAAATCAATATGCAAAATAAACCTATTGCATCAGAATGTGTGTAAGAGGAATTAGTAGTAGTTTTCAGAGTGATCTGAAATGCTTAAAATATTTTACATGCATAACATTCTATGAAAATAAGTTCTTAAAAAGTTTATTTTTAATTTAAAAAAAATAGACTTAATTTTTTCGACCACTTTTAGGTTCACAGCAAAATTAAGGGGACAGTAGAGAGATCCATATATCCCTTTCCCCCATTATCATTATTTTTATAGTTAATTCTTACTTTAATTTACCAATGGGTGTTTTGATTTTTGGTTTCTTAGTGCTTCAGCATCCCATACGTTCTTTCTTAATTTATATTCATTTATGTAAAGTGAATCTCAATTATAATTTTTAGAAATGCAAAATAAATATATCTCTAATTTTTCAGGTGTAAAAACTTCTCCTTGTTGGGTCTGTACATTGACTTAATCATTAGAATTATCTTTTTTTTTTTTCATAATATTTTGTGAGTGAGTTGATCTTCATGGGCAGTATCTCTTTCGAGAGTCCCATGTATGCCTTGGATGGGAGGGATTCCATGAGACAGACTTTTTGTTTGTCTCTGTCCAGGCTCAGTAGTGTTCATATGTAAAACCATCTGTGAATGATACCTGTTGCAACAGTATTTATAAATCTGTGAAAACTGATACATACTATGTAAGATACATTTTCTCTATGTTTTGAATAAAAGAAACTTCAATGTTTAGAACGACTTATTATTACAAATTACATTATATTCAGATCTTGAAGAAAACTAGATAGGTTTAGGTTGAGAAAAAAGTGAAAACACAATTATATAAAATACAGATCTACCTAAACAAATTAGCTTATTATAATTAGTTTCAAACATCAAAGGTTATTTTTATTCTTAAATCCAGTAAGATAGTAGAATGAAGAAATATTTCAATGACCTAATGGATGTATTATATTGAGATGTTTTCTATTTTAAAATAAATATTTATTCCTTATATCAAGAAACAAATATCCATTCCTTTTTGTGGACTTAGTTAAAACTCTGAAGTCTTATGATTATGGCTTTAGCAACCATTAATCAAACTTTCCTATGGACTTTTATTTTGTTATTCCTCAACATTATTATGACCTGGAGTCATTTGAAGCAGTGGAATATTTTTTTTAGAATTGAAACTGCTGGATTTCCAGTTTACCATAGGTAAACTATTTATTTTATTAGCAAATACCACTCCTATAATAATATTTTACTACATTGGAGTCTATACCTCCTCCTTCTCCTCCTCCTCCTCCTCCTCCTCCTCCTCCTCCTCCTCCTCCTCCTCCTCCTCCTCCTCCTCCTCCTCCTCCTCCTCCTCCTCCTCCAGCACCACTCCACACAATAGGCTTGTGAATTCTCAAGAAGAAGAGATGAAAGCATATGAGACATTGAAATGGAATATGGAGATTTGAAAAAGACCAATGAGAATGGAATGATACATCAGAGCCTGAAAGTGGAAACCAAGCTATCTAGAAAGAGAAAACTAGAAGCAAGCAAACTTCTGCCAAGGGCAAGAATTTGGAGAAATCTGATACTTCCAAATGAAGGGATTTGTCTATCTTTGGATAAATGTAGTCACAAAATTAAATTTTGGACTTAAGAAACTTATATTGATCTATAGTAGTGATAAGGAGGCACAATTATATATGTTTGTGTGTGTGTGTGTGTGTGTGTGTATACATACATGCTATACTAAGTAACTCATCTTGAGTATATTTGCACTAGTCCTCTAATCACTTGTGAAGTACTAGTTTCTATGAAGTATGACATGGCATATATTATTAGAACAAAACAGTTCTTAGATTGTTTAAAAAGTTATTAAGTCCTTTAGGAATATCTTTCAAATACATTTATTTATTTATTTATTTATTTATTTATTTATTTATTTATTTATTTTTCAATTACAGTTGACATACAATGATAAATGATAGAAGATAGATAGATAGATAGATAGATAGATAGATAGATAGATAGATAGATGATAGATAGATAGATAGATAGATAGATAGATAGATAGATAGATAGATAGATGGATGGATGATAGACAATTTGTGAATACTGTCTTCCAAAAATTTGTCAGATGGTTTTATGCTCTAAAAATCTCTGGTAATATAAGTAGAATTGTACCCTTAATCATTGACAGTGCAGTCTAACAAAACTTCATATAATCTTTATATAAACTTTGTATATCTTACAACAAGCTCTCCTAAGAAGTAATGGCAAACCTAGAGTCTTCTGAAAATATCATGGGTCAGTAACATTTAGAAATCATGAATTTCATTTACCAGCTCCAATGGTTAAACAGATATTGCAAAGCTTAAGTAAACATTCTTTTCTGTTTTTTAAGACTTTAATATGTAGATCACTATTCGGTTCACAATAAAACTGGTTGGAAGACACAGAGATTTCTCCTACGCTTCCTGCCCCTACACATACAGAGCTTCTTCCACTATCAGCCCCCTCCAGTACAGTTGTACATTTGTTACATAATGAACTTACATGGACTTGTTTTTGTCACATGATGAACTTATGAATTTACATGAACACACCATAATCATCCACGGTTTACCACTAGAGTTCACTCTTGGAGCTGTACATTCTATGAGTCTTGAAAAAATGCATCCATCATTATAGTATGACACAGAATATTATTACTGCCCTAAAGTCCTCTGTGCTTCACTTATGCATCCTTCCCCCCAACCAATCCCTGGCAACCAGTGATGTTTTTACTGCCGCCATAGTATTGCCTTTCCCAAAAAGTTTTACAATTGGAATTATACAGTATGTAGGCATTTCAGATTAGCTTGTTTTGCTTAGTAATATGCATTTCAGTTTCCTCCATGTCTTTTCATGGCCTGATAGCTTATTTCCTTTTGGCATTGAATATAGTCCACTGTCTGGATGTATGACAGGTTATTAATCTAGTCACCTGCTGAAAAGCATCTTGGTTCCTTCCAAGTTTGGGCAATTATGAATAAAGCTGCTATAAACATCCACTTGCAGCTTTTTGTGTGGGCATGTTTTTAACTCCTTTGGGTAAGTACAAAGGAACACAGATGCTGAATTAAATGGTATTTTGAGTTTTTTAAGAAACCATTAAACTGAATTTGAAAGTGGCTGTGCCATTTACATTCCCACCAGCAATGAATGTGAGTTCTTGTTGCTCCACATCCTCGTCAGCATTTGCTGTTGTCAGTACTCTGGATTTTGGCCACTCTCATAGGTGTGTAGTCGGTATCTCACTGTTGTTTTTATTTGCATTTCCTTCAAGATATACAATGTAGAGTGTGTTTCATATGCTTATTTGCCATCTGTTTGTCTTCCATGGTGAGGTACCTGTTAAGATCTTATACATATAATTGTATTTACACATGTGAAAACTAATATATTAATTTAAAATTTAAATATCAACAAGAATCAGAAATACTTTACTTTATAAATATATAAGATTTTGGATATTTTACTTGGACATGTTATTAAGTAGCATTTGTTTTTGCTTTGTTTTTTGTATATATATATATATATATATATATATATATATATATATATATATATTATACATCTATTTTTTCCCTCACTCTTTCTTTCTTAACAATGTTAAGAGCCATAATGATTTAACTATTTTAAACCTTGGTAGGATGATTCATTAATGTTTCATTATTTTCATAAATTATTTATTTTAATTTTTAGAGTCAGGTGTTTATTATAAAAATATTGCATATCATGAAACTAATAACTTAAATACAAAACCTACGAAATTAACTCAATAGTAAATATATCTGAAAACATCAAATCAAAAAAAAATTTATTTTCTTCAGAGGGAGCCACTGAGAAAAATCTGACTCTCCTAAATATAATTAAGTAATCAGTTAAAGGGGCCATGTGTTATTAAGTAACTCATCTTGAGTATATTTGCATTAATCTTCTAATCAGTTGCAAAGTACTAGCTTCTATGAAGTGTGATATGGCATATATTATTAGAACAAATAGTTCTTAGATGTTTAAAAATGTTATTAAGTCCTTTAGGTATGTCTTTCAAATGCAATTTTTATATCTATTTTTTTATTGTTCAATTACAGTTGCCACACAATATTATATTAGTTTCAGGTGCACAACATAGGGATTGGGAATTTATAAAATACACAAAGTGATCATTCTCATAAGGCTAGTATCCATGTGACAACATATATAGTTATTACAATATTATTGACTATATTTCCTATGCTCTACTTTACATCCCCATGATTTTTTTTTATAACTGGCAATTTGCACATATTAATAACTTCTCCCTTTTATTTATTTATTTATTTATTTTAACTTCTCCCTTTTAACCCATCACCTCAACATCCCTCACATTTGGCAATTATTAAAATGTTCTCTGTACCTATGAGTTTGTTGGTTTATTTTATTTTGTAGATTCCATATATAAGTGAAATCATACAGTATTTGTCTTACTTTGTCTGACTTATTTCACTTATCATAATATCCTCTAGGTCCATTTGTGTTGTCCCACATGGCAAGATTTCATTCTTTTTTTATGTCTGAATAATATTCCATTCTATACATGTACTACATCTTCATTATCCATTCATCTATTGATGAACACTTAGGTTGCTTCCATATCTTGACTATTATAAGTAATGCTGCAATGAACATAGGGATGCATGTTTTTTTGATTACTGTTTTGGGTTTCCTCGAATAAATACCCAGAAGTGGAATTGCTGGGTGTCTCTTTGTCTCTTGTTATAGCCTTTGTGTTAAAGTCAATTTTGTCTGGTATAAGTATTGCTACTGCAGCATTTTTTTTTTTTCCTTTCATTTCTATCTTCATGATATCTCTTTTTTCCATCCCTTTACTTTCAGTCTGTATGTGTCTTTTGATCTGAAGTGGGTCCCTTGTAGGCAACATATGTGGGGGTCTTGTTTTCTTCTCCATTCAGCTACACTATGTCTTTATTAGTATTGTTATTATTAGTTTCAGGTGTACAAAACAATGTAATAGTTAGACATTCACACCCCCACAAAATGATAACCCCTTCCCCCAATGTACTACCTCTCTGACATTGTATATAGCTGTTACATTTCTGTTGACTCTGTTCCCTATGCTGTACTCCATATTCTGTGATTATATATACATAGTTGATCCAAAATCATAAAACTCCTAGAAGAAAATAATAGGAAGTAAATTTGCAGATATTACCCTTAGTAATATTTTTACTGATATGTCCCCTCAAGCAAGGGAAGTAAAAGAAACAGAGAAACAAAAACATATGGGATTACATCAAACTAAATGTTTTTTTCACAGCAAAGGAAACTATCAATAAAACAAAAAGGCATCCTACTGAATGGGAGAACATATTTGCCAATGATATATCTGATAAGGGGTTAATATCCACAATTTATAAACAAAACTCATTCAACTCAACACCAAAAAAAAAAAAAAAAGCACAAACAGCCAATGAAAAAAAATGGGCAGAGGACATGAAGAGACATTTCTCGAAAGAGAATATAGAGATGGCCAACAGACATATGTAAAATGCTCAACCTCACTAATCTTTAGAGAAATGCAAATAAAAGCCACAATGAAATACTACCTCACTCCAGTAACAATGGCTATGATCAATAAATCAACAAAAAGCAAGTGCTGGTGAGGATATGGAGAAAAGGGAACCCTTGTGCACTGTTGGTGGGATTGCAGATTGGTGCAGCCACTATGGGAAACAGTATGGAGGTATCTCAAAAATCTGAAAATGGAACTACCTTATGACCCAACAATCCCACTTTTAGGTATTTGTCCAGAGAAATCCAAACACTAATTCAAAAAAATATATGCACCCCTATGTATATTGCAGCGCTATTCACAATAGCCAAGACATGGAAACAACTAAAATGTCCATTGGTAGACGAGTGGATTAAGAAACACCCCATGTCTTTTGATTGGATCACATAATCTATTTATATTTAAAGTAATTATTGGAGGGTATGTAGTTATTGCTATTTTATTACTTATATTTTTGATGTAGCCCTCCAATACCGCTGGGCTCAGCTCCTGCATAATAGCTCCTCCACTGTAGTCATGGCCATTTCTCACACCAAATCAGCCTGAGAGTCAATCCCTCCACTGACATGCCATTAGCAATCAAGACTCAACTCCGACAGGAGAGCACACACAACCCACAGAAGGGATACACCTGGAACACCCAGTTCAAGTGACCAGGGAAACTGCAACCATGGGCACCACAGGAGACCTACTATATAAGGCCTTTCTACCAAGACTTGGAGATGTGACAGATCCACTTAATACATAGAAACAAGCACAGTGAGTGAGCCAAAATGAAGAGACGAAGAAACATGCCCCAAATGAGAGAACAGAACAAAACTCCAAATAAATAACTGAAGAAAATGGAGGTAAGCAATCTACCAGATGCAGTTACAAATTTAAGGGAGGAGTAGATGAACTCGTGAGAAATTTAACAAAGAGAGAGGAAACAGAAAATAGAGATAGAAATCGTAAATAACAAGTCAGAAATGAGGAATACAATAACTGAAAAGAATACATTCAATGGCATAAACAGTAGATTAGAAGAAGCAAATCATCAAACCAGTGATTTGGAAGATATGGTTGTAGAAAACACCCAATCAGAACAGCAGAAAGAAAAAAAAAAGAATTAAAAGAAATAAGGATAGTTTAAGGGGTATTTGAGACAACATTCGCATCATAGAGATACCAGAAAGAGAAGGGAGAGAGCAAGAAATTCAAAACTTACTTGTAGAAACAATGATGAAAAACTCCCCTAGTCTTCTGAAAGAAATTGACATAAAAGCCCAGGAAAAGTAGAGAGTCCCAACCAAGATGAACTCAAAGAGGCCCACATGAAAAATCATCATAATTAAAATACCAAAGGTTGAAGACAAAGAGAACTATCTTAAAGTCATCAAGAGCAAAGCTTTAGTTACCTACAAGGGAGCTCCCATGACTGTCACTTGATTTCTCAACAGAAACTTTGCAGGCCAGAAGGGATTGGCACAAAATATTCAAAGTGATGAAAAGCAAGGACTTACCACCAAGATTTCTCTACCCAACAGGCTGCTATTCAGAATGGAAGGACAGATGAAGAGCTTTCCAGACAAGAAAAGTTAAAAAGAGTTCATCTCCACTTAAGAAGTATTACAAAAAAATGTTAAAAATGATTCCTTGGTGAAAAATAAGTGTGAAGATGAGGATGAGGATAAAGATGAGAAGAAAAGACGACGACAACGATGACGAAAAAGAAGAAGAAGAAGAAGAAGAAGAAGAAGAAGAAGAAGAAGAAGAAGAAGAAGAAGAAGAAGAAGAAGAAGAAGAGATCAAAAATATAAGTAATAAAATAGCGATAACTACATACCCTCCAATACCGCTGGGCTCAGCTCCTGCATAATAGCTCCTCCACTGTAGTCATGGCCATTTCTCACACCAAATCAGCCTGAGAGTCAATCCCGCTGGGCTGGAGCAGGATTTACTTTAGTTGAACTCTGATGCCTGTCAATTCTGCCCTTTGGCTGTGGCATTTAGGAGGTGGTTAGGTGGTTCTCTATTGTGGTCTGAAACTGGTCATCAGGAGTGTTGCATCTGGGACTTCCTGGGAGGGGCTCTAGTGCAGGCCAAGGCCAGCTGCTGCATGTGCCTGACCCAGGGCCACCTGATATGAGCTACAAATTGATCTGCAGATGATTGCCACTTGTTCTGGGCTTGGACATCTGGGATAGACTGAGCTATGAACTGAGGCCAGCTGCCACTAGTTCCACATGTGGGGCTGCTCAACAAGAGGTATGGTGCACATCAAGGCCAGATGCTCCTTTTCGGAGGTTTGTAAACATTTGAGTGATTTTAGAGAAGTCCAAGGAAAAGTCACAGGAAGCATCTTGGCTGTACCCAAGTGTTGGGAGGGGCAGGTCTCAGGGAATCACCAGGGCAGGGCAAATTGTGTTACTCAAATTGATGGAGACTCAGACTTTGGGCCCACCTGCATCTTCAGGATGAGGGGGAGGAGGTTGTTCTGCAAGGGAACAACAGCTTCTGCCAGCACTTCTGTCTGGCAGAAACCTTCCCCTCCAGCTCTTTCACCAAAACCAGACAAGTAAGTTCCTCCCCATATATCCCTGGCACTTTTCAAGCTGCTGCCCAAGTGCAGGAGCTCAAATCGAGTGAGTCCATGTGTGATCCCCTTTAAGAGGAGCACCTGAGACCCCAGCACCCCTCCTTCTCAGCCACAACCTCCACTGGTTTGCACCGCCAGAATTGTGGAGGCCTTTCTTCCCAGCACTGAAACCCTGGCTTGGAAAGCCTGGTGTGGGGCTGGGTCCCCTTTCTCTTCCACATCTGATATATTTCTCCTGATTTTTAACCACCACATGTGGGTGTGGGACCAACCTGTCCCTCATCTCCTCCCCTTTTACCAGTCTCCAGGAGGCTTCTTCTGTATATCCATAGTTATAGGACTTTTGCTCAGCTAGTTTTCAGGTGGTTCTCAATGATGGTTTAGTTGTAGTTTTGATATGGCTGTGGGAGGAGGCAAGCACAGCATTTACCTACTTTGCCATCTTAGCTGGAAGTCTCAAATGCATTGTTAAAAAACTTTGTCAATTCATAAAAATACTGGAATTTAGTGTAACATATTTTATTGACTTCCTCATGCTTATAAGGACATTCCCTTTCATTTTGTTTTTAATCAGGCTTCACATATTTTCACCTAGTTAAAGTCCCCAAAAGTAGCTTGGTTTCTTTTCTTTTTGTGCTTTTCTTTATTTTTTTTTCTTTTGTTTCTCTTAAATATTCCAACTGATCAGTATAGAAATGCCTGAGTCAATTTCAGTTTATAAAATTGTCCGACAAAAAGAAATAATAATAATGTCCTCTTTTACTCTCAAAAGTTTATTGCATTGGACAATGAATTATGCAGTTCTGATACTCAATGCAAAATTAAATTTTCAAAGTCAACAGTTAATAAGTAATTCAGCTGCATTTGATCTCAGATATCTCTTTTAATTTTGTTAAATTGACCTAGACATTGCTACCTTATTATTTATAATTGTTATATATATTGTGTCTCCCCAGTTTACATGAACTTTCTCTCTATCTTTCTTATTATGTATTAGAAAAAGCATGCCACTTTAGATAGTATAAGTAATCTGTACCTGAGAGACATGTTTTTGTTTTTATTTCATCCTTTTTGGCTATATTTTCTTACGGAAAAAATATTTGAAAGTTTTTATTTTTAATGGAACAATAATTATCAGACTGATAATGATAAGCTACCATCATCATCCATCCATTTATTGCTCATCTATTATATGACAGGCACTCGTTGGAGCTCTAAGAAATATAAAAGATTAAGATGTGGATCTCACCCTTGAGGTCTGGTAATGAAGATAGGCAAGTATATTTATTATTGTATTTCAGCAACTCTACATGGCCATTGACTGTAACAGAAATCTTTTATATACCATTAAGAAAGAAAAAAAAAATACTGTCAATTAAAACTGACCTAATCCTCTTTTATCACATCAATTATAACACATGCCCAGATTTTAGAGGTATTGTAATGTAGAAAAAATATGCGTTTAGAATATTTGAAATATGATACTGGCATCAATGTGTCAAATGTTTTATCAAGCTATAGACAGAGGACAAAGAGAATAGAAGTAACTAAGGTTGATTTTTCTTAAGAGAATGGAGGAGAAGATATTTGACTTATGTCATAAAAGATAAATAATATTTAAGATATGCCTTAAAGAATAGGTGGGGATTTTATGGCACCACATTTAAGTAAAGAAAATAATACTGTTCTATGCCTAAATTCTATAATCCTACAGTGACACATTTGTAAAATGTATTATCATAACTGTGATTTGCCCTCATAGATTTGATGTTATTGAGTGATACTCTCTGTGTTTGTCATTATTTTAATAGTTCTAACTTTTATCTGTGCACCCCATACTCCTTAAATATGAATGGGATGATTTCATGTATTTCTTATCTGTGTTGTAAGGGTTTGCTAATTACCAACAGCTACTAGATTTCAAAGTCAGTCTTTCAAAATTTTATTTTTATTGTATTTATGATTTTGCAGTTCATCTCTAACAAATTCTATATGGAAATACCACAATTTTATTTTAATTCCAGAGTTCCTTTGAAAGTTTTCCAGGAATTCTATTTCTGTAATTTACTGGCAAATTACTCAAGGAGTATTACAACAAATGTCTTTAAGATACATGATTTCCCCAAACATCCATCTCTGTACCTCAGTTGGAGACTGTCTGGTTGTTTGGTGTACAATGCCAGCATATTGCTTTTACTGGTGAGTTAAATATTACACGTGGTTTTCATAATCCATGATCAGATTCATGAGCAACATCTAATTTCTTATGGCCATCAGTATCTTTTCAGCTATATTATATCAAATGCTCTCAGCTTATTTTTATGAAAAAAAATCACATTTTAAAAACGTATGACTTTGTTCATTTTTAAAATTACATTCTCCAAAATGTTTGATTGTACTTTATTATGAACTGCTAATTGTGAATAACTAACAGTGTATAACAAATATACCAACAGAAAAGGTATAATTATCTATTTTTCTTTCTAGTTTTCCTACATTAATACAAATGCAGAAAGAAATATGTATATATATATATATATATATATATATATATATATATATATATATATATATATATATATAATCTCTGCTTTTGAAGACATTTTTTATGAACATAAAATAATGTGATTTCCGAATCAATACATAAACGAAGTTTGGAGAGGTATTTTCAAGTCATTATACAACGCCAATAGTATGTGAAGTTATTTCATTGAAAAGCTCCTTTAAAAACTTTAATAGGGATTTCTTTCCAATTCTCATGGAGAAGATAATGACTAATTTTCATGTTAACGCTATGACCCTGATAGAGGGCAATTATCTCTGAAAACCAATCAAATATTCATTAGAGCTGAATAAATTTGTTATTTAACTTAACTGCCTTTTTAAAAACTCAAATGCCAATTTAGAAACGATCTCAGAGTATTTGACTGCATTGGTGGGCCCATGTTTTTAGGTATCCTCTTATCTATATACTCTATCATCTTAAGCACCGCTGTTCTTAACTTACTTCTAGATCAAATTTGCATGTAATGATCATACTCAATTTGATGTATGAGAGCATAAAAATTCAGAATGTAACTATAGTACTCGTAGTTAAGTGAAATTTGATGTACTCTGTAGTAGATGGGCATATGCCAAGAAAGATGATATTTAAGCAATTGCTAATCAAGTCAGCTGAAGCAGTGCTCATAGAGGCTGATTCCACTTTCTGATAGTTGTGCAAAATGAAAGAGTAAGCCTAACCCAAGTAAAACCATTTATGCTTGTAGCTTCATAATAATACATCCAAAGAATCACAGAGAGAAAAAATGCTGTCATTTTTCCCTCTTCTGAGCACACAGCTCATTTAAGTTTCAGCTTTTCTTCCTAAAGAATCTAAAATATAGGATTTCTTCTTACAAGAAAAATATTTGAATTCTGAAGTCCAATTTTTATTGAAAATTAAATCGTGGCTGCTATAAAGTCATACATTGTTCACAAATGGGTTTGGTTTTCTTTATTTCTTTATTTTTCATTCTTTTTTTTATTTTAAAATATATAGCCATAAACCCATTCCCAACAAAAAAGTAGAACATTACCTACACTTTGCAGGTTTATATTCTCTCCATTTGCTCACCTTTCTGCCCTCTAACCAAGAAATAAACAAGCATGAATTGTGCATTTGTTATTTCTTTTGAAAAATAGTTTTAGTACACATTTTATTTAAAAAAAAACATATTATTCATGTATACTTGTTATAGATTCTAGATATTTAAATATTTTTATCATAACAACCTTGTATAAGTTTTATAAGTGAATTTCTAATTTCCTTAAAATAATGTGGTAATTATAAATATTATTTTTCACTAAATTAATTGGGTTGACATCTGTTAGTAAAATTATGTAGGTGTCAAGTGTATAATTTTATAATACATCATCTATACATTGCATTTATGTTCACCATCCAAAGTCAAATCTCCTTCCATCACCATATATTTGACCCTCTTTATCACCTTTCACCTTCCCCTTTCCCTTTTACCCTCTGGTTACTCACTAAACTGTTGCCTGTATCTATGATTCAGTTTTATATACCATATATGAGTGAAGTCATTTGGTTCTCATAATCATAAGATCCATCCATGTTGTCACAAAAGGCAGTAATTCATTTTTTTCTCATAGCTGAGTAATATTTTATTGTATATATGTAACATATCTTCTTCTTTATCCAATCATCTATTGAAGAACACTTGGTTGTTTCCATGTCTTGGCCACTGTAGATAATGGTGCAATGAACAAAAGGGCACATATATCTTTACAGATAAATGTTTTCAAATTTTTCAGTAGATACCCAAAAAAAGAGATTTCTGGGTCATATGGTAATTCTATTCTTATTTTATTTATTTATTTATTTTTTTTTTTTGAGGAACTACCATACTGTTTTCCACAGTGGCTATATCAATTTAGATTCCCACCAGCAGTGTACAAGAGTTCCTTTTTCTCCACAACCCTTCCAACACTCATTAGTTGTCTTGTTGTTAGTAGCCATTCTAACAGGTATGAGGTTGTATATCATTCTGGTTTCAACTTTCATTTCCTTCATAGCTAGTGAAGCTGTGCATCTTTTAATATATCTGTTGGCTTCTTCAGAGGAGTGTCTGTTCAGGTCCTCTTCCCATTTTTTAATTGATTTTTGTTGTTGTTGAGTTGTATGAGTTCTTCACTGTGGCATTTTTTAAAGACACAGAAGAAAAAAATCATCACATTTCTATGGAATCACAAAACAGCTTTCTCAGCAATCCTGAGGAAAAAAGAACAAGGCCAAAGTTATCACACTCCCTGACTTCAAATTACACTACAAAGTGACAATAATCAAAACAGCATGGTCTTGGCAAAAAATCAGACACATAGAACAGAATTGAGAACCCAGAAATAAACCAACATATATGTGGGAAAATAATTTTTGACAAAGGGGCCAGAAACAGGCACTTGATAAAAGAAAATAAATGGTGATGAGAACATTGGAAAGTCAAGTGCAAAAAAATGAAACTACACTGCTATCTGTTGTCATGCACCAAAATTAACTCAAAATGGATCAAAGACCTAAATTTAAGACCTGAAACAATAAATTGCATAGAAGAAAGCATAGGTACTAAACTTATGGACCTTGGTCTTAGAGAGGATTTTATGAATTTCACCACAAAGGCAAGGGAAGTAAAAGCCAAAATACACAAACAGGACTGCAACAAACTAAAAAGCTTCTTCACAGCAAAAGAATCATCGACAAAATAAAGAGGCAACCAACTGATTGGGAGAATATATTTATATACAATACCTCTGATAAGTTGCTAATATCCAAAATATATAAATATTATTTTTATTTAAAATTATTTTTAATTTCCTCTGATGTAGAGAAATATGATTAATTGTATATGACTCATTATTTAATTAGCAGTTTTAGAAAATTTAAAATTTTTAATTGTGATAAAATACATGTAATGTAAAATTTACCTTTTACCATTTTTGAGTGAACGTTTTGGTAGTATTAAGTACATTCACAGTCTGTACAACCAATCTCCAGAACTCTTTTGGTCTTGAAAAGCAGAAGTTCTACACATTGACCAACGGTTCTCTATTGACCTCACCGTTCCTAGGCCCTGGCTACTGCCATTCTACTTTCTATCTCTATGAATTTGACTACTCTGGATATCTCGCATATTTGGAATTATACAGAATTTGTGTCTTTTTTTGTTTGTTTTTATTGACTGCTTATTTCTGTTAGCATGATGACCTTAAGGTCCATTCATGTTGTAACCTGCATCAGAATTTCCTTCCCCTTTAAGCCTGTTTTTTGTATAAGCTACATTTGGCTTACCCATTCATCTACCAATGGGCATTTAGATTACTTCCACTTTTTGGTTATTATGATTAATGCTCCTGTGAACATGGGTATATAAATATCTCTTAGAGAACCTGCTAAAATTATTTGGGTATATAAAAGTAGAACTGCTGGTCATATGGTAATTCTACTTTTAATTTTTTTTTTAAGAAACTGCCATATTTTTTTCCATAGCAGCTACACCATTTTACAATCCTACCAACAATAAAAAAAAATTCTAATTTCCCTATATCCTAGTGAATAAATGTTGTCTATTTTTTTTTTTCAATAGTAGATACTCTAATAGATGTAAGATGGTATGTCATTGTGGTTTTGATTTACATTTCCCTAGTGATTAATCATATTGAATACCTTTTCATATGATTGTTGGCCATTTGTTTATCTTCCTTGGAGTAATTTGTTTTCAAGTCCCCTATCTATATTTTAATTTGGTTGTTTGTTGGTTTGTTTTTTCTTTGTTTTTGGGAGTTTTAGGAGATTGTTAAATATTCTTGGTATTAACTCCTAATCATATATGTGATTTGTAAATATTGTCTAATATTTCATAGGTTGCTTTTTTAATTCTATTGATCCACCAACTATCTTTTTAAGCTCACTTAAAATATTCAAATGATTGCTCTGTCAATTTGTTTTAATTTTTATCAATCTGGAAACTTGCATAAAATGACAGTGTTGTTTTCACATTCAAGATGCTACATATTTTCATTTGATTTTGTGTCTAATTGTGCTACCTAGATCCTCTAAATGATAATACTCATAAGCATTAATAATAGGAAATATTTTGTTATAAATTCTAACAAAGTGTTTCAAATATTTCCCTATTTAGAATAATATCCACCATAATTTTAAATAAGTATTTTTAGAACAGTTTAAGATTTATAGGAAAAATTGCAAATTTAGTACAGAGATTTCCTTTACTAATAACATTTTCCTTTACTAATAACATTTTCTATTACTATGGTAAATATATTAGAATTAACGAACCAATGTTAATATGTTATTACCTAATGTTCATATTTTATTTAGGATACCACATTACATTTAGTTGTTGTGTCTCCTCAGGCTTCTCTTATCTGCTTCAGTTTCTTAGACATCCCTTGTTTCTGATCAGTGTTCTGAAGGATGCTGGTAATATGTGTTAAAATATAAACTGAGACATATTAAAACTTTGAAGATTTTATTTGAGCAAAAATTGATTAGAATCAGGCAGTACCAAACCAGAAGTAGTTAGGGGTGCTCAGCTGACAGAAGCTAGGGGAATAATCTTATACAAAGAGTTGCAGAAGCAACGAAATAAAATTATTTGATCGATTGACTATAGTTTAAAGCCTAGTTTTTTGTTTTTTGTTTTTGTTTTTGTTTTTGATTTTGTTTATTTGTTTGTTTGTTTGTTTTCATGATTGGTTATCCTTAGGTTTTGATTTCTTAACCTGAGGCATTTACGGGCTCAGGTTTTGGTTTGCTTATATCGGCCACCAAATCATCACAGCCACTTCAGTCTAATGGAGCCTTGTTTAATTAATTTAACAGGTGTTTTCTAGAACGTCCCTCTACTTGGATTCGTCTGATGTTTCCTCATAATTAGACTAGAATTACTTGCTTTTGAGAGGAAGGCTACATGAGGAGGGTATCATTTTTTTCACATTCTATCAAAGGTACATACCATTTATTAGACTTGTCACTGTTGACACTGGCCTTGATTATCTGTCTGAGATAGAGTTTGTGAGATTTATCCACTGTAAAGTTACTCTCCAACCCCCTTTTTACACTGCACTTTTGAAAGCAAGTCACTTACTAGTATAACACACTTTAGTAGTGAGCAGTCACAATTTATCTCCTCGAGGGCGAAGCATCGATATAAATTTTCCATGCAGATGTATCCCAAATGATTTATCTTTCTCCCTTATTTATTTGCGTATTCAATCATTTATTTATATCAGTATGGACTCATGGATATTTATTTCTATTTAGAATTTGAATCCAGCACTAATATATTTATTTTGTTCCTCAAATTGCTACAGCTTTGGCCATCAGAAACTCTTTCATTGGGTATCTATCTTCCTTTGACGTATCTCCATCAGTGTGTGCATGAGTATGTATGCTGAGCTCTATATTATCTTGTGGTACTACAAGACAGTCTAGACTCATCTTGTCTATTTCCTTCTTCAGTCCTCAATCAGGAACTCTTGTTTCTTCGTGTTGGAAAATGGTATTGGAAACCATAATCTAGGTGTGACAACTGTTATTGAGTTTCATCGTTTCTAGGCCCGTTCAGTTTACAGGGTGAAAATATATATGTTTGGTGTTAACCCATGTGTATGCATATATCTATAAATACTTATCTATCTAATCATCTGTATATATGTGTTCATACTAATTTTTCCAATTCTAATCAATTACCCCATGGATCATCATATTCTCATCCCAGTGATTGCATGTAAACATCTCTTCCAAAAATGAAAAACCTGAATTTTATCTTCTGCTATCTATTTGCTTAATTGTTTAGCATTCATACACATGTATAGCACTATCAGAGTTGTTAATCTGAATCCCCGGGAAAAACTTAAACTAGATTACAGTGTTTATGTATAATTTCTTTTGCTTTCAGTTTGAAAGCTTCCTTTTATATTCATAGTTATTTTGGTCAGCACATTTTCCTTCACCCCCATTCATGAGTGCTATGATCTGAATGTTTGCGTCCTTCTAAATTCATATATTGAAATCCTAACCCCAAGCATGATAGTATAGTTAGGTGGGGCCTTTGGGAGACGATTAGGTCATGAGGAAGGGGGCTTCATGAATGGAATTAGTGTCCTTATAAAATAGAGCCCAACAAGCTTCCTAGCTCCTTTCAATATGTGAAGAAACAAGGAGAAGTCTACAGCCTGGAGGAGAGCCCTCCTGATGGCTGACCTCAGACATCCAGTCTCCAGAACTGTGAGCAATACATTTCTGCTCTTTACAAGCCATCTCGTCTGTGGTATTTTTTATAGCAGCCTGAATGGACTAAGACAGTGAGGTTGTTAAATATATTTAAAATACAATTGGCTTGTTTTGTCACATCCTGCTTTCCACTCTTTGAATCCTCAACCTCCTAAATAATATGTTTATATTTTTCATACGTTAAATTTCAATGGGTTTTGACAAAAGCATAATGTCATATAACTGCAATTACATATAATAGAGAGTAGTTTAACCTCTCTGAAAAATTCCCTGGGCTCTCCCTACTCAGCTCTTCCCTGCTGTCTCAAAGCTTTTGACACACTGATCTTTTTAATGTTTCTATAGTTTGCTTCTCCCAAACTATTATATAACTAAAATTATACATTACTACTCTTTCACATCGACTTATTTTCCTTGGTAATACACATTTAGTATTTATCCATATCTTTTAGTGCCTTGATAGCTATATTTTTTTATTTTTATTGCTGAATAAAATTTCATTGTATAGATGTCACACAAATTTTTAAAAACTGATTTTGTTACTGGAGGACATAAGGTTGCTTTCAGTTTCCTGACAATTATGAATAGAATAAAGTTTCTATAAACATTTACATGAAGTTTTTTTGTGTGGATATGAGTTTTCAAAGCAGTTTGATATATAACTAGAAGCGTTGACTGCTAGATGATAAGTTAGGACTGTTTAGCTTTGCAAGAAACCATGAAACTGTCTTCCAAAGTGACTGGACATTTTTGCATTCCTTCAACAGTAAATGGGAGTTCCTGATGCTTGGATCCCAGTCAGCCCATTCAACAGGTAAATACAGTCACATGTGTAAGCTTTCAGCCTCGTAATGATTGTCCACTACACTTTTTATCAGCCATCATCTACTGAATTCACAAATTTAGCCACTTTTGCATCTTTTCCATAGTTCCCTCATTCATTCTAGATGTTACTTTAGCACTTTCCAGATATTCACATGGAGCTCAGTGAAAACCATATTGTTGATTCATTAACACTGAACTCACTGCCAACAGTACTATAATTCAAGCTCAAAGGGATTTTATCTACCACAGATATTTTTTCTACAAGGCACATCACAGCTTTCTTGTACTCAAGAATTACACAGTACTTCAGCACTATGGTCGGTGATCATTTGAAACAGTTAAATCACCAGCAAATAGCTCAAATATGTGAAAAATGTGACACCAAATGGACTCTGATAAGGTCACTTACTTTCAATATGAGAACTGAGGCAAGACGGCAGAGTGCAACCTTGTTCAATCTCATGTGGGAACAGGCCTGTCCAGGTATTCAAATTTTTCCACAATTCTGCACATGTCTACAAGTAACTGCAAAACAGCCTCAATTATTGACTTGGGGCTTCCAAATAAACATTAGCAAGTAGTCAAATTCCCAAATCTGGAATCCATTAATAATGAGGACTGATTGTAACAGGATTATATATGTGCACATTTGTATATAAAAATTTTATTTTGCAGAGTAGCAGATAATCAGAGTTACAGGATGTGAAAATTCCCAGCTGAAGTCAAACAAGGTGATGCTTGACCATCTTATTTCAATCTTATGCAGAGATGACAAGGGAACAGAGGTAACAGGCAGCCATGAAATGGAGTGTAAGAATCTCTGGCACAGGGGCCCTTTGAAGAGGTTTGAATCCCACCTGGGCTGCCTCTTAATGTAGCAGCCTCAGGCAAGTCACTTAATATTTCTGAACTTCCTTTTCTTCTCTGTAAAATAATAAAAAAAAAAAATCTACTAGGATGAGTTCTTTTTAGGATTTAAGATTATACTGCAGGTGAGATACATGTATTTTTCACCCTGTGAAGAGTGGTTCATCATTTACTAATTTTATATTCATGGAGCCTTTATAAAACAACCATGAATAATGAAGACTAACTGTGTATGTATGTGTGTATAAAATATGTAATTATATATATATATATATATATATATATATATATATATATATATATATGTATGTATATATATATATATATCATACATGTGCATGTGAGTGTGTGTGTGTGTATCAGCCACATTGACAAAATATGTTATATCCATAAAATGGAACACTAAAATGAACAGCTGCAAACACGGTACATATTCTCAAAAACATTATGCTAAGTGAAAGAAGCCAGAACAAAGAGACTACATATTTTATGATTTCATTTACATGAAATACTCAGAAAAGGCAAATTTATTGGGACTAAAAATAGATTAGTGGTGGTGTGGGGCTATGGGTAGAAGTGGGGAATAGCTGTAAATAGGCAGGAGGGAATTTTCTGGAGAGAAGGAAATGCACTAAAAGTGATTGGTGGAGCTAGTTATACCACTTATTAAAGTTATTAAAAAATCATCACAGAATCATACACTTGAAATTGTTGAATTTTACTATATATGTGTTATGTGTCATAACTTATCTAACAAACTGTTGTAAAATAATAAGGGTGACTTTTTTAACTAATTATTTTACTTTTGAAGGAGATCTAGCTTATAATATCTCCATCATTCTTGGTTCCCTTCATCTGGGGAATGGATTACAAGGGCTCAAGATGAAAAGAGAAATACACAGTAGGGAAGATATTGCAAGTAAATAATTGTGGATGAGACCTGGGTGGTAATTGAACAATTTCTGAAAATGAAAGGGGATTTTGAAGTATTTTAAAGGCTAATAAATAAATGTTAGCAGAATGAATTAAGGTAAATATAATACAATTTAGATATGTTTTTGTCACAGAAAGAAAGGAGTAAGGAAGATTACTCCAAATTGTGGACCTTAGCAGCAAATGAATGGGGTTGTCATCTATTGAGGCAAACCACCTAAGAAGGTACATGTTTAAAGAGAGAAACCATGAGTCCCATTGTGTCTCATGTGAAGTTTAATTAGATATTTAATTCTAGAGTTCAGAGGAGAGAGTAATTTTGGTCATGTAAATATTGCAATAAAGATGAATTATTTAAAAACACAAGGACTGATGTTTCCCAGGCAACTACTGTAGATAGAGAGGGAAAGTGTCTGAGACAAAGACCTGAACCACTGCAACATTTAGACGAGGGAGCAACAACAGTAGCAACGAGAACAATAAAAGGAACTACTGAGAAGATGAGAACAAGAATCTGGAGGTCATACTGCTTAAGTCATAACTGTGGAATAATAATTTACTAAATATTGTAAAAACATTTTTTGGAAATCTTCTGACTCTTACTTTTTTTTTAAAGTCGGTATTTAAGGTATGTTATGAGATGTAGCAGAGGTAATATTCATTATTGCATATCAGGACTATGGCACCCCAGACTCCATAACTAATTAGAGTTGTACCTCAATATCTACAGAGAATTGATCCCAGGTCCCCCTGTGAATACCAAAAACTGTGGATCCTTAAGTCCCTTATATAAAATGGTATAGTATTTGCATATAACCACATATGCACATTCTCCTGTATACTTTAAATCATCTCTAGATTACTTACAATACCTAATACAATGTAAATGTTATAGAAATAATTTTTATACTCTACTATGTAGGGAATAATGACAAGAAAATAAAAGCCTATACATGTTCAATACAGAGGCAACCCTTGTAGGTCTAACTACACAGTACACGTCCGAACGTAATTTTTTTTTCCTGAATATTTTCAATATGTGGTCGGTTGAATCCACGAATGCTGAACCTGTGGATATGGAGGGCTGACTATACATTTATCAAATTCCTTATAGGTAAGGTGGACATAACCAGATTCTGGCCAAAATTATAAAAGCCAGAGTGATTTATATCAGTTACCTGTCTTAAAAGATTTTTTTCCTTGATTTTTGTCCCTCCATTCTGCTAGCTATAAATCAATGCAAAATCTTGAATCATATGGTTTAGAATCATGTTTCAGGATTGATGAAGTGGTTAGTTGTGGGTCCTCAAGAATGCCCTGCAATTAGAATCACCATTCTAACCTTGAGCTGCTTGCCTCCAAGTTGATTTAGGTGATTAACAAAAAAAAATAAAAATACAAATAAATAAATAAAATAAATAAATTGCTAGACTGTTTAAGCTACTGTTATGTATGATTTTCTCTACTCCTCTAGCCAAACTCATTCTAAAATTTTAGAAATAATTTAATCATTACTTTTAGAAATAAAAGTAAAGAAATTTACTCTTAAAACTATAGTGCCAGGAATACATAATGAATTTTAGAAAGCAAATGTAAATGGAGATTACTTATCAGAAGTGGAATTTTAGGAAAAAGGAAGTCTAAAGGCAACCATTGGCATGAAATAGGAAGAATCTAGACAAATAAGAGGCAGTGACTCATAATGTTCTAAAACACAGGTTAAATATATTAACAAAAAAAGCTTAATTAAATTTCCTATGAGTCATGTATTCTTAAGTAAAGTGTTTAAAATTGTAAACCATAGTTGGATTATTGCTATAACATGGTTATAACATCTCGCACATAGAGAAAACATTTTTATCTGTCGTCATTAGCACAATGCCTAGATTATAATATGTATTTAATCAATTTGAGTTGCTGTTATTTGCTTTACTCTGTTTTATTTTGTGTTCCTTCTTTAACACTAAGATTCATGGTTTTGTTTCTTAGACTATTTCAAGCTCTAATTGTAGAGACTTGCATATATGAATGACCAAAATAATTATTCTGAAATTTAAAAGTTCTTCTTTCTTCAAACATCTGCCCCCATAATATTACTGAGGAATTTCTTCATTTTAATGGAATTAAATAAACTGATTTGTAAAACTTATGTGATACAATTTTGTAAAACACTGTTATCCATAAGTAACAAAGGCTTAGAAAGTTTAAATTTTTAGCCTAAAATCACACAATAATTTGGTTCAGAAGTAGAGCTACAGGATCCAAAAGTTTAATTGTAGTCAGATCTATTTACTCCATATCACACACTGTATTTTTTTTTAATTTTCTCTTTCTTATTTTTGAAGTAACACTTTTAAATGAATTTTCTATGTCATAAAAAATACAAAACTATTGGATGTCATTTCAGTAAGAGTTTACAAATTAGCCTTTAACTTTTCTATTATTCTTAAATCCTTAAGTAATTGTGTGTAAATAAGTGAAGAGGCATGTAAATATATGAGTACTCCTTTACATGTCTTCACTGTAGGGTTTGGCAGAAGGGATTATTTTTTTAAGGTAAAGAAGGATAGTGAATAATAGTGATAGTTCAAATTTTGTACCAATTTCATCTTCTATTAAAACTCTATTATTATATTTATATGATTTAGTGGAATTATCTTTCTGCAAAGAGGCAGTTTTTGATGGTTAGGCTCTGGCTGTGGTTGTCAGCTTTAACAACCATTCAGATAAATATGGGTTGTATAGAGGCCAGTATATCATGATATACTTAAATCACTATTATTTCCTTGGTATTTCTGTTTCAAAAGCTTGCTATATCTTGGGAAATAGGGAACTTATATAAATTGTGAACATGTTTAAAATAGCAAAAGATTTTTGACCTCCACTTTCTTTCCATTATCAAAACAAGTAATGTAGATATACCCCCAATCTAATATTGTAACTGAAAATACTGAATGTTTAATCCTTCTTTTTTCACATAGAGAAAACTGCATTGAAATTGCAAAGAAATATTCTCTTGATACTTATTTTTATTGGATACAGCATTGGCTGGAAACTAAAGTAGTGTTTAGGAGCCAGAGGGTGAATTTTTTTTTTTTTTTTTTATAAAATAAAAGCTATATTTGGTGACTAACCTAGAGCTACTTCTTATGTTTTTCATTGTGATGCTAGTATTTCTGAAGTTTTCACTAGGCAAGAACTTATATGTTTACTTTTAAATTCTTCCTTTTAAACAGGTAATACAGATCCAGAAAAGATATGGTAATATTCATAGAGCATATTGCAAATGTTTGGAAAGTATACATTTCATGGTATGAATCAATCACTATTAACAGTAATGTTAAATGAAAATTAAGGTAAGAATAACAAGATGTATTTTGGACATTTTAAGGATGTCTGAAACAGAAAGTTCTAATGTTTGCTTATTTTTATACTTATTCTATAGCATCTACACTAGTTGCATAAGAGATTTCGGTTGTGTTCATTAGCCTTTAGCTAAATCTCTTTGCTCTTAGGTCTTTGTAGTAAACTATCAAGACACTTACAATATTGAATTCAATTATTAGTGCATTTAGTCATTTAGCAAATATTCCTTTATCATGTAAGTCTTGGGAATCATGGCAGTGAATAATAAAAGGCGTTTTTATAAATTGTGCTTTGGTTGTCAAGAACACATAAACAACCAAATAAGACAAATTTATTTTCTCACAATTATTATGACACAAATAAAATAAGGGTAGTGGGAAATAAAAGGCCAGAATTGGTTTGTGTGTGGGGGTGGGGGGGGGGTACGTGCACGCTGGTGTGTGTTTGTGATTTTGCTCCTGGATTATTTTTGTTAATTCTTCCTTGTTACATGATATTCAGTTAGACATCTAACCAAGAGCTAAACGAATATTTAAAAATTTGGACAAAACTACTGTTTATCCTAAATTGGATGACTGACATAGATTTAATATGTTATTCCAATAATGTATTGCATGTACAAATATTGTAGCATTTCTTAGAAAGGATATAATTAATCATAAATAGATGCAATACTTAACTAATAATTATTCTAATTTATTTAATACTTATCCAAGGTTTTCTTTTTGGATATTAGGTTGGCAATTTAGTCTATGGGAATATATTAAGTTTGATTGAGAAAAAGAGCAAAGAAATGTGACCGTTCAATAATTAGAACAGAACAGACACTTATATTATCCTCTTTTGTAAAATCATGTTTTGTGGAAAATGTTTATGTATATAACTGTGGAGTTTTCTTCAGAGCAGAATAATTATTTCCTCTAGAATATTTCCCCTCATCTATGTTTCCCCTCATCTGAGTTTAACTAATTTACTTTTTGAGAAAATTCACAGTAGAAAATAAAGAAAACCATACAGTTAAATATGAAATATTGCAATCTTTGAATTCATTAATCATATTTTAAATTATCTAATCTCCTATTGGTTCTATTTCACTAGAAAACCCTAACGCATACATACCTAAAAGTTATGGCTTTCTGCTGTGATATTTTTTCTGAGCTGCATGGGAAGGTGAATGTGCATGTGTGTGTGTGTGTGTACACACATATGTATTACACTGGTGAAAAAAGTGGAATATTAACATTAGTTGATGCTTGATGAAAGGATTATGTATTTTTCTTTACTCTTCTCTTTAATGTTATAGTTTCTATGTTAAGTATCTTCTATTATTACTAGAAGCAGTAGTAGAAAATTTTAAATATAAAATGATAAAAAATTGCATGCAGGCTCCATACCATATTAGCAAAGACACTATCGACTTTCTCTTAAGTAACCTAGTGTCAAGATTCTTATTGTTGTGATAATTTGAATGTGATTTTATCTTACAATATAACATATTTAACAAAAGCAGACTAAAGAAATAGACTTGTTACTAGATGAATAAAAATAATAATTAGGAAAGGTGAAAGTATAGATAATAGACAGGATTGGAAAATATCTGTAAGTCAAGGTTTAAATAATTAGATACCTGGCAGCAGTATGTGCTGGGCTCCATTAGATTCTATGAATGTGCAAACACACACGTGTACAAACACACATGTGTACACACATACTCTTGCACATACAATTATTATATAATTCACCCAATAATTCAAGGTTATAATAATTTTAATTTTACTACTACAGCCATCAACAGGTTCTATTAATAAACCATTTTAATAAGAAATTTATGAGAATTCAGGAGAGCAAGTTAAATATAAAGAGGTAGAATTTTTATTTTACCTCTTGGGAGAACATTGTAAATTTGACGGCTTTATGTCTAGTCTTCTATCACCATTGTTGCCAGCACATTATTCCTCAATTTCATAACCTGTGCCTACATAAAAAATAAACTCCAACTGGGATAATGTACTGAATCACATTTATTAAAACTCATTGTGTTGGCCTAGCTATGCTATAAAAAAAATGTGCAAAATGTTATCCATCCATGTCACATTGTTCCAAGTTTATAGAGCATGAGAGAACATCCTGCTTCATCTCATCATTACCCTATGTTTTGAAGTCATAAGACCCTGCATTCCAAGCCTGAGGGCGATTATCAAAAAACTTTTCATGGATTCTACCCTCTCCTATATCATATATGTAGATAGTTCTAGAAAAAAATGCATTTCTAGAAATTAGATATATGGGATTTGGGGGTATTATGAGGGTGTGCAATATTCTCCATGATGTAGGATTTAGCCATGAGATCAGATAAAGATAAACCCTAACATTCAAGCTTTATAACTTTACCTTAATGCAAATTGTTTGTTTACAGAAAGTAAATAAATAGATAGGTATCAATTTACATAGGACAAAATGCAACATGCTTTTTTCTAAATTACCAGACTGCTTTTTAATTATGATCATTTTGCTTTATTTTCCTAGAGTTCACTTAAAATAACAGAGTTCATACCCAACAGTTTTTGTATCTTAATAAATGGAATGTGCTACAAAATAGAGTTGTCAACTCCGTACATTGATATTAGCTGTTTGAAATACTTCAAAAAGATATTATCTGTTTGAAATATTATTAGATATCACAGATAATGAATTTAAACTAGACTATATTTTATACCACATAAATACTCTTTTCCACATTCCCTAAAATATCTACTGTTATAAACTCTAACTGCTTCTTAATCTCTTTTAAAGGAGAATTAATATGAAACCATTTGCTAAATTATGTTAGTCATACTTTATTTTCTGAATTTCTTCAAAGACTGTCATGTTATTTTAAAATCTACAACCCATTAACTATTAAATAGTATATGATAAAAGTTATGATATACTAATTATTCATATTGTTGTTGTCTTAAGATGAATACCTCTAAAAAGTAAGTCTTATGTCCTTGTTAGTATTGCAAACAGTTTCTTTTAGCCTCTATGCTTCACTTATTGAAATTCCTAGTTTTACAAAATGCTCACTGATCAACACACTGATTTTATATCCCTATTAAACCTTCATTCTATAGTGCAGAAGAAGCCAATCTAGAATCTCAGATATAAATTCAAGTCCAAATTGGCACGGCTGTAACTCAGAATATGCTACTAAAAGAGATTCTATGTGTTTATTGAGCAATTTCACACTATTTTGATGAAGCCATGAAGAAATCAATTGCATCACAGCTGCAATACTTGACCCTAAATGTGTAGATGATAGCAAATAGCTCAAAGTGGCTATGCAAGGAATACTTACCTAGTTCCATAAAAGTCTTAATCAATATTGAATACATAATTAGTAGATGTTGTAAGACTTTAATGTTATCTGTACTTAATAGTTGTCTCATTTCACATATAGTCAGCTACTTTCCTAAGTGCAGCTAAATAGATTAGAATAATTACATTAAATTCCTTATCTTGAATTAAGAATGAGAGCCTGTTTCAATTATAATAATGATGATCTGGGTCTAGAAAGATAAAAAATAGCTTTACTCAACTTGTGTTGATGGTAAAGCTTGCAAATTAAGTAGTTTTGAAAAAGAAAGATATTTTTTATTTTTAAAAATTTTTAAATATTTATTTCTCAATTACCATTGACATGCAATATTATATTTGTTTCAGGTACAAAAAAATAGTGATTACACATTTACTTACCTCAAAAAGTGATAACCCCAATAACTCTATTACCCATTTGACACTGTACATAAGAGGTGTGATCAAACAATACAGTGAATGTTTAAATTAAAAAATATATATATTACAATAAAAGACATATTGCCATTAATTCCCCTCAAAATACTCCCCCTCACTTCAAACACACTTATCCCATCCTTCTTGCCACTTTCAGAAGCAGTTCTGGAAGTCCTCTTTCGTGAGTGTCTTTAGTTGTGTTGTCCTGGCAGCCTTGATGTCCTGAATTGATTCAAAATGTTTACCTTGCATGGTCATTTTTACTTTGGGACAAAGAGCCAGAAGTCACATGTTGTCAGATACATTGAATAAGGTGGATGAGAACACACCGTGATGTTTTTATTTGACAGAAGTTGCCATGTACCCAAAGCGATATGTAGCACGGAACATTGTCATGATAGAGGATGATTTACAGCACGTTTTAAAACACACTTTCTCTCAACTATACCTCACACCCAACTGACTGCACTGAACAAGCTGAAACTTATCACACACTGTTACTAAGGTTAATCATGCCACTTCCCATGTTGAAGATCCTTGCCTTTTCATTGGATGGCACGCGGCAGAAGCATTCACAGTATTTTGTGATCACAACTGAAAGTCTCCATCTATTAGCCATCTGGGTGTCCTGTTTAGAGAAATGTCTATTTAAGTTCTCTACCCATTTTCAATTGGATTGTTTTGGGTTTTCTTTTTTTTTTCTTTTTTTTTTTTTGGGTTTTGAATTGTATGAGTTCCTGATACATTTTGAATATTAACCCCTTATCAGATGTATCATTGACAAATATCTTCTCCCATTCAATAGGATGTCTTTTCATTTTGTTGATAGTTTCCTTTGCTGTGAAATAAAAAAAAATTAGTATGATGAAGTCCCATTTGTTTGTTTGTTTGTTTTGATTATCTTGCCTGAGGGGATATATCAGTAAAAATAGTATTAAGGGTAATGTCTGAGAGTTTACTGCCTATGTTTTCTTCTGATTTCTAGTTTCATACCATTCCACAATGTTATGAAGGAGAAGATGCTTTATATGATCTCAATTTTCTTAAATTTACTGAGACTTGTTTTGTGGCCTAACACATAGTCTAGCTTAGAAAATGTTCCATATGCACTTGAAATGAATGTATATTCTGCTTCTTTGGATTGATATGCTCTAATCATACCAATGAAGTCCGTCTGGTCTAGTGTGTCATTTAAGACCGCTGTTTCTGTGTTGATTTTCTGTCTTGAATATCTGTTCATTGATGTCAGTGGGGTGTTAAAGTCCCCTACTATGATTGTATTACTGTTCATCTTTGCCTTATGTCAGTCAATATTTGTTTTATATATTTTGATGCTCCTATGTTGGGTGCATAAATGTTTGATAGAGTTATGCCCTCTTGTTGAATTGATCCTTGTATTATTATGTAATGTCCTCTATCTTTTATTAAAGCCCTCGTTTTAAAGTGTATTTTGTTTCATATAAATATTGCTATCCCAGCTTTTTTCTCATTTCCATTTGCGTGAAGTATCTTTTTCTATCCCTTTATCTTTCAGTCTATGTGTGCCTTCCGATTAGAGGTGGGTCTCTTGTAGACCGCATATGCATGGGTCTTGTTTCCTTATCCATTCAGCTACCCTATGTCTTTTGATTCAAATGTTTAATTTATTTAAATTTAAAGTGATTATTGATAGGTACATAGTTATTAACATTTTATTATTCATATTTGTGATCTTCATTGGTTTTCTTGTTCTGCTTAAAGAAGTCCCTTTAACATTTCTTGTAATACTGGTTTGGTGGTAATTAATTTCTTAGCTTTTTCTTGTCTGGGAAGCTCTTTACCTCTCCTCCAATTTTAAATGTTAGCTTTGCTGGGTAGGGTACACTTGGTTAACTATATTTTTCATCATTTTGAATATTTCTCGTCACTCCCTTCTGACCTGCAAAGTTTCTGTTGAGAAATAAGCTGATGGGGTTATGGGAGCTCCCTACTAAGTAACTAGTTGCTTTTCTCTTACTGTTTTTAAGATTCTCTTTTTGTTTTTAACCTTTGTCATTTTAATTATGATGAATCTTGGTGTGGGCCTGTTTGGGTTCATATTGTTTGGGACTCTTTGTGTTTCCTGGGTTTGTATGTCCATTTTATTCACCAGTTGCGGAAATTTTCAGTCATTATTTCTTCAAATATGTTCTTGATTGCTTGCTCCCTCTCTTCTCCTTCAGGTGCCCCTATGATGCCAATGTTGTTATGCTTGAATATGTCCCACAGGTCCCTTGAACTATCTTCACTTTTTTTTCATTCCTTTTCTCTTTTTGTTGTTCTGATTTGGTGTCTTCTGCTACCTTTTCTTCTCAATCGCTGACTCTATTCTCTGATTCATCTAATCTTCTGTTGATTCCTTCTAATATATATTATTCATTTCATTTATTATATTCTTTATTTCTGACTGGTTCTTTTTTATGGTTTCTATGTTCTTCTTTATGCTTACTATATTTTTGTTGAAGTTCTCACTAAGTTCCTTAAACATTCTTATAATCAGTGTTTTAAATTCTGTCTCTGGAAGATTGGTGGCCTCCATTTTATTTAATACTATGTCTGAAGGTTTCTCCTGTTCTCATATTTGGGATATGTTTCTTTTTTTCCTCATTCTGGCTGCTTCTCTGTGTTTACTTCTATGTATTAGGTAGATCTCCCATGTTTGTCAGTCTTGTTGTGTGGCCTTATGTAGTATGTGTCCTGTGTGGTCCAAGTATGTGTGCTGTGTGGTCCAATGGTGCAATCTCTCTGATATCCTGTTTGTACAGTCCAGGAGTATCCCTTGAGTGTGTTGTGTGTGTTTTTGTGACCTGGCTGATCCTTGATTGCTTTTGGCTTGTCAGTGGGTAGGACTGATTCCTTGACTGACTGACTGTGAGGATTGGTTACACCCCATAGCTGCTGTGTGGGGGCTGACCCCTCAGAAGGGGATTCACAGGCTCTTGTTCCTGTGTAGACTACTCTTTGGTTGTGCCGCTGTGGGGCTACCTAGATAGTGCTCTGGTGTCGTCTGAAGCTGGTCTCTGTGTGTCTTGTTTCTGGTGTCTCTTGGGAGGGGCTCCCATACAGGCCAATGTCAGCCTTGCCTGTTACCAGCCTGGGGCTGCCTGGTAGGAGCTAAAAAGCTATATGTGGTTGGGTGCTGCCTTGCTGGACCTGGAGGCATGTGAAGGTTGCCTTGCTGTGTGAACCAAGGCTGGCTGCCACCAGTATTCGGCATGGGGCAGCTTAGCAAATAACCCAAGAACCCTTAGGTGTGTTGTCACCTGCCCATAAGGCTGTAACATTGAAAGAGCCTCCCTAGGTGCATGGGCTGGTCTGGTTGATCCAGTGTTGAGAAGGTCTCCAGTATTGCTGGGTGGGATGGGGTTCCAGGGAGTCAGGAGACATGGCCAGTTGTTTTTACAAAGTTAATGCAAATTCAGTTCTTGTGCCAGTACCTGGCCTATGACCACTTCACAAAATGCCCTGAGCATACCTCAGTTAGCCACATTTTGCCTCAAGTTAACAGATCACTGAGAGCCACTCAAGAGAGGCTGCAGTACAAGTTATGGTTCACTGTCCACCATCAAAATCTCCCCAGTCCACTGCAGGCTGTCTGTTGCTGCAAAAGGCCTCTGTGGCTTATGGATTGGGTTCACCACCCAGGCACCCAGAGTGTGTCTGGCAATGCAGCTCTAGGTGGGTAGGATGGGCTTTCAGGGAGTTAAGGGATGTGGTAGATGGTTTCTACAAAGTCAATGCAGTTCCAACTCCTGCATTTGGTGTCTCTTGGGCACAAGCTACTCAAAATATCCAAGGCATAGTTTATCGTTTACTTAAATTTACCAATCTTATTCTTCAAGAAATCTCTGTGTAGCAAATAATCTTGTTGCTCAAGTCAAAAAACCTATGAGTTTTACTTAACCTTTCCATCCTCTCCTCATCAAAAATAATCACTAAAGCCAGCATTGTTTTCTTAGCGCCTTGTATCTCCTCTGACATCACTGGACCTGGATTCATGCTAAAGCCTCAAATCCTCTCCCTTCTAATACTGTCTTCCTAGTATGTATTTTCCATAAGGCTATCAGTGAGTTTCATCAAATAAAAACCTGATCAAGTAGTTTCTTAACTTGAAAACTCTCCATGTCTCACTATTTCCATTAAGCAAAATTTATATGAGGTCTGACAATTAAATTCAATAATTTATCCTAGAAAAAGTGTGACATATTTCATTGCTGAATATCACTCTTGTCACCTTTGAATTACTCCCCTTGGGAAGTTTTGCACCAACACCAGTGCCTAGTCCACCCTCAAAAGCAATGTTGGAATTCATCCTGGAATGGACATCAGAGTTGTCATCATATTATCCTTGATGTCCTGAATGTCATCATAATGTTTTGCTTTCAAAATTTCCTTTATCGTCAGGTAAAGAAAGAAGTCCTTGGGGGTCAGATCAGGTGAGTAGGGAGGATGTTCCAATACAGTTATTTGTTTACTGGCTAAAAACTCCCTCACAGATAACACTGTGTGAGCTGATGCATTGTTGTGATGCAAGAGCCATGAATTATTGACAAAGAGTTCAGTTCATTTTATCTAACTTTTCCATGCAGTCTTTTCAGCACTTCCAAATAGAAAGCCTGGTTAACTGTCCAGTTGGTACAAATTCATAATGAATAATCCTTCTGATATAAAAAAAGATTAGTAACATTGTTTTGACTCTTGATTTGGACTGACAGAACTTTTTTGGTCATAGAGAATTGGTTGACTTCCATTGTGCACTTTTACGCTTTGGTTCAGGGTTGTATTGGTACACCATATTTCATCACCAGTGATAACACAGTCCAAAACATTGTCTTGTCTCTCCAAAAGATCTTGGCAAACTTTGACTCTCCTTTGCTTTTGTTCATCGGTGAGCTTCTGCGGGACCAGTTTTGCACACACCTTTCTCATGCCAAGATTTTCTGTTAAGATTTTCCTAACTGTTTCTCTATTGATGTTTACTTGGTCTACTATGCCTCTCACAGTCAGCAGATGATTTTGACGCACAATTTGATGAATTTTTGCAATGTTTTCATCAGTTCTGCTCGTTACTAGCTGCCCTGACCTTTCTTCATCAGTGACGCATTCTCTCCCCTCAGAAAAACGTTTAATCAATCCATTTGTACACTGCTGTTTTCTTCATGGCATTATCCCCACAAACTTGGACTAACATGTCCCTGATTTTACTTCCACTCTTTCCAAGTTTAGCAAGAAATGTAATGTGTATTCTTTGCTCTTAGTCAAGCTTGGACATGCTCACAATGACACACAGAAACACGCAACAACAATGAACACCACTCAGCAAAACACCGCCACACATTGACACGAACCCAGCTGTGAGACACTGATATACCAAGATTAGGAAATCTTACTGAGCTGTTTGTAGAGTGCTGCCTATGTAAGCGCACAGTGGAAAATTGGTAAACTGAATTATCAGATGTTTTATATTTTGTAAGACAAACTAAATATAATCAAGTATGAATCACGTTTTAATAAAATTTTGTTATTTTAACTCCTTCCTTATCTCATATATTATTTTAGAAAGAATAGTAAATGATTTTGTGGGCAACATAAATATTTTAAATTTATTCTTTAAGGAAAAGCATTTTCCTTAAAGAAAAAATTTAATACTATATAATCTCCTTTATAAGATGAATCTTTAAAATGTCAAACTCATAAAAAGTGAAATTCATAGAACCACAGAGTAGAACAGTGGCTGCAAGGTGTGTGTGGGGGGGTGGGGATGAGGGGTGATGGGAAGATGTCAGTCAAGGAGTATAAAATTTCGGTTATATATTTTCAGATTTTTTGGGTAGATACCCAGGAGAGAGATTGCTGGGTCATATGGTAATTCTAGTCTTAATTTTTTGAGGAACCTCCACACTGCCTTCCATAGTGTGCTCCAATGTTCACTGCAGCTTTATTTACAGTGGCCAAGACATGGAAACAACCAAAATGTCCTTTAATAGACATTTTGGATAAAGAAGTTCTGGTATATATACACAATGGAATACTATTCAGCGGTAAGAAAAGATGAAATAGGACCATTTGTGACAACATGGATGGATCTTGAGACTATAATGCTAAGTGAAATAAGTCAGACAGAAAAAGCAGAGAACTATATGATTTCATTGATATGTGGTATATAAACCCAAAACAACAAAAGAACAAGACAAACAAATGAGAAACAAAAATTCATAGACACAGACAATAGTTTAGTGGTTACCTGAGGGTAAGGGGGCAGGGGGGTGGTAGATGAGGGTAAAGGGGATCAAATACATGGTGATGGAGGAAGAACTGACTCTGGGTGGTGAACACACAACATGATATATAGATGATGTATCACAGAATTGTATACCTGAAATCTATGTAACTTTACTAACAATGGTCACCCCAATAAACTTTAATTAAAAAAAATCAGTTATATGATGAATATACTATGTTCCCTCGAATATAAAACCTAGCCAGACAACTAATATAATAAAAATTAATATAATACCCGGTCTTATATTATATTAAACTGGGTCTTATATTAATTTTTGCTCCAAATGACACATTAGAGCTGACCGTCTGGTAAGGTCTTATTTTCAGGGAAACACGGTATTGCATGCATCTAATGTACAGCATGGTGACTATAGTTAATGATACTATTGTATACTTCAGATTTACTGAAAAGTAGATCTTAAGTGTCTTTACCACAAAATGAAAAAATAAGATAAATATATGAGTGATGGACATGTTAATTAACTTGACTGTGGTCACCATTTCACAATGTATATGTATATTAATGTATACGTACATTAAATCATCACATTATATACTCAAAATATATACAATTTTTATTTGTCAATTATACCTCTATAAAGGTGGGAAAGCAATTATAAGATGTTAAAATCTATTTCAACTTTCTAAGAGGTTATTCCCATATTGCTCTAGTTTCTATTCCAGAGTTTTCATAAAAATATTGATATAGCAGTCAAGTGTCTTTAAATTAATTTGCTTTTAGAAAGCCATTATGGGATGAATATAGTTTAAAGCTACACAAATATCACATTTTAATCATCTGTTTTATACAATGATTCATTGATCCTTTTCCTTGGGGAAGAGAGGTGACATTAGAGGATGAGTTCTGTCTTATATAACAATTGACTCCCTGCCACTTTGAATAGTGACCACCTACTAGATTGTAGGCACTCAGTAATTATTTGTTAAGTGAATTGATTTTTAATTTTAAGAACATTCATAACAATAATAAGTATTGCATATAATATGAAGCCTTCATTAAATAAAATAATTTAATTCACTCTTAGAAAAAGTTACTAAAAACTTACTTAAATACTGTTGTTATGTTTTTACTGCACCAAGACCAAATTGACCTTCATTTCAGCCCCAGTTAGCCTGATTATGTAATGAGAATTGGAAAGATAATTTATTTAAAAACACCTAACCTGTAAGTCATACTAACCTAAATTAAATACATTCTTAAAGCAATAAATTACCATCTGTTCACTTTTCCTAAGGGCTACAGGGTTTGAGATTAAGACAACTTCAAAGGGAAAAATGATGTGAAGAATTACGGACTGTGAATTATGCAGATTACATTCCATTGCTTATTCAAAAGGATATATAAAATCATACCAAAATATTAACATTTAATTGTACGTGATCTACTTCCTTTTAAATTCCTTTTATATATCACTAGTACCAAATACCATGAATGTAAAACAGCAGCAGAGACCTTAATTGTTCTAAAATCTATATTATTTACTAAGTCATTCAAACATACATAATATTACCTTTGTCTTCGTTTAATTGTTAATACTTCTACATGTATTTGATTATAATCTGTTAAGACAAATATAATTTTACAAAAGAAAAGGCAATGCATTAGAGTTCAGAATTGAAACAAAATTTCTCAGTCCTCTTTAGTAATTAGCGAAACTAAATTGAGTAAGCAGCCTAGTGCAAACACACTGCTAGGACAAATGGGTGACATGTCATGATAAGGATCATCCAGTCTTTGTTTTAAAAAGTGCCATCTTTGGAATTTGAATATGATTTATCCCTCTATGTCTCATGTCATGAAAATAATTATAAATGAGTCTTAACCCAAATCTATTCCAAAGATATATTCTCCTAACCTCATTGATTTTTGTGCACAATTAGTCCTTCTATCTCTACTTATAAACTTATAAATTCAACAAATATGTTTTGAACATTATATGTGAGAAACATTTCTAAATAATGGGAATGGAGTTTCTGCCTTTCAACAGTTTATAATTTTGATATTTTCTGCTAGTTCTTGGTTTGGTGACCCAGTTACATTCCCACTTGTGGCTTATAGACTTGCTGTTTCCATTCATTTTTGAATCTTCACACTTTCTTGTTTTCAGCTTCAGCATGCACCAATGGCCCTCAACACTGACACATCCACAAATTGAGAAAGATTCAAACACATAATAACTAACAACTTCAATAGACCCTGAATCACGCTGATGAAAGATTCTTATTTTTCATATGCCCAGTGCTGATCAATATTGAAGACACAGAAAAAGTTTAAACCATGTTTCACGTTTACTACTTTCCAACACTGAATTTTAGTTTTAGAAAACTAATATGGGGAAATAATATGTAATAGACATCTATTACATTTAAAATACTAAATGTGTGGTTGTAGTGAACAATATTTCATTTCTGCCCTCAACTATTTTAAAGTAGAAAAGCATTTAACCAAAGGCAGAACTCAATACCTACTTGGAGCTTATAATTTAGTACAGGGGAAGTAAAGACAATAAATGGAATAAATAAAACATGCAATATGCTGGATAAAAGCAAGTGAAATGGATAGATGCAATTTAAAATGGTGGTTAGGGTAGGTTGCTATGAAAAAATTGCATTTAGATAAAGACCTAAATGCCATGACAGAGTGAGCCAGTTAACAGGGGGTGTAGTGGCTCAAGCAGAGGAAAAAATTAGTGCATAGGCCATGATTTAGTTTGTATACTTTGGATGTTAAAGAATAGCCACAAGAAGTAGTAAAGCCACTGCCTGCTTTTTTTTTCTTTTTTTTTTTTTTAAGAGCAACAAAAAGAAAAAAGCAATAAACAAAAATGTGGAGAAAGAAATGAGGGAGAAAGAGAAAGAGAAGCAAAAGCAACAGATAAAGCCAGAATCTGGAGACTAACACGTCAAATTCAGTTAAAGACTATTAAGAAAAGAAACATTTAATATTCAATTAAAAACTATCTACCATAGTGATGCTATAGATCCACTTACTGTTATTGTTATTATTAAACCTCAACTTTACATAACCAATATTATTAGGATATGGAATTAAGAAAAAGAGTCTTCTCCTAAGTGGGTAGATACTCAAGTGAAACAAAAGAAGCAAATTAGAGAGAAGAAATAAATCACAGATAGAGTTACCTATTTATATTTACATATAAATATTTGAGAATATAGAAATCTTTGGCAGATACTAGATGAAAGTTCAAGCCCTACAAATCTAGATTCTAAAGGAAAGAATGATACTAGCATACATTTGGATCATACATATAACCAACACAGTATTTCTGAATATCTTATAAAAATAGTCTATGAAACATCATAGCCACATAAGTTAGATTTTGTGTTGCACCACTTTATTTTCTCTCTCTTTTTCTGTTTTTTTTTTTTTTTTTTCAAATTTGCTTGAGATTCTCCATTTAGATGCCTGGAAATTTTTCATGTTTAGAGCGTAAAGGGCAAAATAGACTCATATATCTTAGATTGAGGGCGCTGTAACAGAATTGTGAACAGAGAATTTCAATTTAAAGCAACCATATTCTACAGGTCCTTCTGAGAAAGCATATTTTTATATATCAGCATATATTTAAATCAGTGTAAATATTTAAACTCTCATCAACCTCACCAATTGTAAAAGGTGGAATTTAAGTGTCATTTCCAGGCGTTTTATCAGGTATATATTTAAATATTTTCTCCTATTCTGTGGCTTTTTCTTTCATTTTCTTAACAGTTTATAGGCAGAACAGAAGTTTTTAATTTTGTTAGAGTCCAATTTATCACTTTTTGTTTGTGGATTGTGCTTTTGACTGATAAATGTGGCCCTAAATAGAGATTATTTTTATAGCGCCCCATTATCGGAATAAATTATTCCCTTTCTGTTTCTAAATTGCTGTTTTTAAAAGATCATGAATATATATTGAATGTTGTCAAATTCTTTATATATCTATGCAGTATTATCATATTAATTTTCTTCAGTGTTTTAATGTGATGTATCTCATTGATCAATTTTTGAATATTGAACATGTCTTATAATCCCCAAATAAATCCTAATTGTTGTCGATGAGCTCTCCTTTTAAATACTGGCAAATTTGAGTGGCTTTATGTTACTGAGAATGATTATGTCTATATCAGTGAGGCAGATTCATCTTTAGTTTCGGGGGGTTTTTTGTACATGTTTTTTATAATGTCCTCATCTTTTATTGACACCAGAGTAATGCTAGCTTTGTCAAATGTTAGGAAATATTTCCTCCTCTTCTACTTTGGAAAACTTTATGTAAAATTACTATGATTTCTGTAGCAAACAGCCTTCAAATCTGACTTTCAGTGATTCCCCACCTCCTTGTATCCATGGTTTTGCATAATCCTCTTCCTTTGTGAGCTGGACCTAGTTACTTGCCTCTAATAAACAGAATAGTACGCAAAGGTGATAGGATGTCACTTCTGAGATTGGGTTCTAACAGCTGTGACTTAGTCTTACTAGCTTTTTCTTTCATATCCTCTCTCCTGCTTGATCTGGTGAACAGATGTCATGTTGTGAGATGATCTATGAAGTGGTTCAAGGGCACAGAATTTGGGGAGCCTTCCAGACAAGTGCTCATGAGGATCTGAGGCCTCAATTCAACAATCCAAAGGCACTGAATCCTGCCAACAGCAACATGTGTGAGCAGGAAGCAGAACCTTCTCTGTGGAGCTATAATTGACTGTAAACATGTGAGGGACCCAGAACCACAGGAACTGGCAAAGCCACAATTTCTCAAACAAGCATAGATAGTTTGTGTCTTACATGAAATCTGTTCATTTCCTTTAATCTGTCAAATTTATTGGCATCAAATTGTACTTAATGTATCTTAATTATCACTTTTAATCTCTAGGTTTTGTATTCATGTCCTGTCTTTCATTTCTTTTAAAGTTTATTGGGATGACCATTGTTAGTAAAGTTACATAGGTTTCAAGTGTACAATTTTGTGATACATCAACTATATATCACATTGTGTGTTCACCACCCAGAGTCAGTTCTCCTTCCATCACCATATATTTGATCCCCTTTACCCTCATCTACCACCCCCTCCCCACTTACCCTCTAGTAACCACTAAACTCTTGTCTGTGTCTATGAGTTTCTGTTTCTTCATTTGTTTGTCTTGTTCCTTTGTTGCTTTCACTTTTATATCCCACATATCACACTCTAGTTTCTCTTCAGATTGTGTAAATCTTTTGCTTTCTTTCATTTCTGATTTTGACAATTTGTGTCTACTGTTTTTATCTTGCTCTGAGTAGCCAGAGGTCTTTCAAAGAACAACCTATCATCTGAAAGAGCAATCTTCCATTTATTTCCTCTATTGTTTTTCTGGTTTCATTGTCATTACCACCTGCTATAATCTTTATTATTTCCTTCTTTCTACTTTCTTTGGGTTCAAGATTAACTTCTTTCATTAGTTTCTTAAGATTGGCGGCACAGTCATTGTTTTGAGAGTGTTTCTCCTCTCCTGTTAGCATTTAATGGTATAATTCTTTTCTGTGAGAACTGTTTTAGTTGAGTCAGACAAATTTTGATTTGTTGTTGTTTTCATTTTTATTTAATTCAAAATATTTGGAATTTCCATTATGATTTTTTTGATGATAAGCTACTTGCAGGTTTAATTTACCAATACTTGAGGAATTTTAAGATACATTTTATTGATTTCTAGGTTAATTCTGTCATGATCTGAGAACATACTTTCAATGATTTTAATACTTTAAAATTGTTGCGGTGTATTTTTGGCCCAGAGTAGTTGACTCTTTTGGAAACATTCTATGTGCATTTAAAAAGACTGTCTTCTGTTGCTGTTTGGGTGGATTATAAAGATCAGTTAGGTTAAGTTGTTTGAAAATGTTTTGAGAACTTCTCCATACATAATGATTTTCTTCTCTATACATAATGATTTTCTGTGTGTTTTTGTTAATTGATTACTGAAAAAAGAATGTTAAAGTCTACAACTCTAAATGTGTTTATCTTCTCTCTGTTCTATCATTCTTTTGTTTTAGGTATAATAAAGCTCTGAATTCATAAACCCTAAGAATCGTCTTCTTAGTAGTGAATTTACCATTTCATAAATACCCCTCGTTATCCCTGATAATATTGCTTCTTTTAAAGTGCACTTTCTGAGGTTAGTACACACGTTGTTTTTCTCTGTATTCATGTTGGCAGTGCCCTCTCTTCCCATTCTTTTGCATTTTATCTGTAGACAGTATATAGTTGGGCCTTGCTGGAAATTATCCATTAAGTACATCTTTTAATTGATGTGTTTATGCTAGTAACAGTTGATTCATTTACTCGTACAGTTGTATTATAATCTTTCTTCTTATTTTTTTTGTTCTTTTTGTTCTTTTTCCTTTTGTTTTATAATATAACACCATACCACTTCAATTGTAGTGTAAGAATTTTACAATCACATATTTCCAATTCTACCCTCCCAACCACTCTCTTTATTATTACCTATATTTACTTTGGCAAAAATCCATAAACCATTGCTATAATTTTAAAAAGCAGTCAACTATACTTTAGAGCATTTTAAAATAAGGAAAATTAATTTTATTTTTATTTTTTCTTCCATTTCCAGCATCTTCACTTCCTTGTAGATCCAAGTTTCTTTTTGTTACCACATGCCTTCTACCTGGAGACTTCCTTTTACATTTCTTTTAGGGTATCCCTAAAAGAAATTAGGAATCCTTCCAGATCGATTACGTTTAAAAACACTATGTATTTTTTTAAAAAATTAAATGATAAAGGATAACTTTGTACTTCTAACATTGGTAAAGATCTCAGCAATAACTCTGAACCACAAATTGGGGATGTTTATTCAACTGTGAAAACCTCTTATGGGTCTTGTAAAGATGACAAGTATGCTTTCAAGAGGATTCTCAGGATCGGTTTCTTTCTTACCAGATTTTTTATTTTTTATTTTTTTTTCACTATAGTTTTAGGCCCAGAGAAAATGGTGAGGAAGAAACAGAGATTTCTCCTATACCCCCTACTCTTACACATGTATATCCTCCTCCACTATCAATATTCACCACCAAAGTTGTCCTTTTTTTACTATTGATAAACCTATACTGACACATCATTGTTACCCAAAGACTACAGTTTATGTTATTACTTTAATTTGAAAGATACTTTTGCTATTTGTAGAATTCTTGTTTTGTAGGTTTTTCATTTGTTTGTCTGTTTTTTTTTCTTCATCTCTTTGAAGATGCTATCCCTTGGCTTCTGGTTTGCAGTATCTTATAAGAAGTTAGCTATAATTTTAATCTTTATTCTTCTGCATAAAAGTGCCTTTTATCTCTGGTTTCTTTTAAAGTTTTCTCTTTATCGTTGGTTTTTAGATGTTTGGATATTATGTTTAGCTAGTTTTGTTTGTTAGTGTTTTTTTTTTCTTTTTTTGGTATAAATAAATAATTTATCATACTTGTGGTTCTCTGAGCTTCTCAGATATGTGGTTTGATATATTCCATGACTTTTGAAAAATTGTTAGCTATTATTTTTCTTCTTTCTTTCTTCTTTTTTTACAATCTAACACTCTTCTATTCTAATTCTGAGGCACTGGTGACCTTATAAAAAGAGGAAAATTGTTTACACATAAAGAGATACCAGGAATGTGTACACACAGAAAAAAGACCATATGAATGCACAGCAAGAAGGCATCTATCTACAAGCCAAAGAAAAAGGTACTGACAACTTGATATTGATCTTAGACTTCCACCTTGCAGAACTGTGAAAAAATAATTTTCTGTTGTTTAAGCCACCCAGTCTATGGTAGTTTGTTACAGCAGCCTTAGCAAACTCATATAATCTTGGTTCTCTATCTTGTGTTGGGAAAATGGGGATGCCCTGTCTCTTGTACTGATGCAACCATTGCCTGTATTCCTGGACCTTTGGTGTTGGGCTTTCTCAGGGATCTTGCTCCCCCCAACCCCAGAAGTAGATGTCCAATTGCCTGGGCCAGTAAATGTTCCTGCCATTTCCCAGGTATTCTGTTTTTGTTTGTTTTGCTGATTTTCCCCTGTTCATTTCCCCAGTTGCAATGGGTCTTCAGCTGTGTCATTGGGATCTCAAGGACCTATGGGATAAAGGAGCACAAGTAAAACACTAGATACAACCCAGTGTCATAGGCTGCTTTCTAGAAAAATGCAGAGTAGGAAAACAGAGCTATGGACAAGATATTTTACCTGGGAAGAGTGGGAAAGGTTTCATCAGAGTCACAACAGGAGAACTAAGATGTACTGCATTTCCCCGAAAATGAGACCTAACTGGAAAATAAGCCCTAGCATGATTTTTCAGGATTATCCTAATATAAGCCCTACCCCCAAAATAACCCCCAGTTAAGATTGTCAGCCAGGTGGACGCATTTAGTATGTCAGTTGCAACACATGACAGATGTATTGAATTATAAAATAATAATATTAATGTATAATTAAAAATAAATAATATTGACATTAATACTTAAAATAAATGATAATATAAATTATAATTAAGTATTTGTAAATACCCAAGTGGGTGCCTTTGGATGAGAGTTAAACGCTTCTGTAAACAGATGAATTTGAGACTTATTGCCAAATGACTAACCAGAGTACAAATAACTTGCACACTTGATAACTAATGGACATAGTTGTGTCTAATATGAATCTTCATAATTCAATATGTCGTGTGTTGTAACGGATGTACTTATTGCACTCATGTGAAATAAAAAAACGTTTTCTGAATTTTGGTGCCTGCAATTTTTCGTCACCTTTGTGTGGACCATCATTTTTAACTGTCATCATTTTTGTTGCCACTCCTATCTCATAAGTCTTCAATTATCACTTGATTTAATGGTAGATGTAAAGGGAATATTATTTTGACCCCCAGACATGATGAGTGCAAAAAGAAAGAGCTATTACATCAAGAACAAGAAAGGAATCATGGAGGAATCCCGGGGCAAGAATCTTACAGCTTTCTGCAAAGAGAAGTCGGATCTCTGAGTGGTCCGAAAATGGCTAGCAGAGTACAATAACCTCAGTCAACAGGTGGACCAGGGAAATGCTAAGAAGCACAAGCGTGGATCAGGTCGGCAGCCATTATTTCCTGGGCTGGAAGACATCATCTGTGAATGGATTGCTGACAGGAGAGCAAAGGCTTTGGCTGTGCTCAGGGCTGATATTCAAGCATTTGCCCTTGCAATGGCACCATAGTTAAAAATATCCCCAGAAGAATTCAAAGTATCACAACACTGGCTTTCTTCAGCGATATGAACTGTCTCTAAGATCGACAACACTGTTCAAGCTGGAAGATACTGAAGTTATTAAACGTGCACTTGAATCCAAGTCCTTGATTGATGGCATTGACTTTTCTAAATACCAACTCTCCAACATGATTGCTATGGATGAAACTGCAGTGTTTATGGGCCAAGGATCTCATGACAATTGATCAGAGGGGTACCCTGTCAATCCTCATTCTCTCCATTGGTTACGAAAGTGCACATGTTACCTGTATTTTGGCAATTCCTCTGAATATAAAAAAAAGCCCACCTCTAATCATCACTAAGGGCAAGAAACATAAAGTTGAACATGATTCAGGCATTTATGTTCTTGAAACCGAAAAAGACTGGTGCACACAAGCAGTTATTAAGGAAGTGGGTCGATTTAATTCTGCTACTTGTTTTGTGAGGTGGCCAAAGAGGTCAGCTAGTCTGGGATTCAGCCAACACTCACCGCGCTAAAGACATGAAGAACTTCCTTGCAGAGAGAAGAGATCGAATAATGATTCCTGCAGGAATGACTGCCTATCTCCAGACTCTCGATATTGCAATAAACAAGCCATTCAAGGAACATTTGCACATGGAAATCAATGACTCCATTGAAAATAGAATGGAGAGAAATCAGCTTGGAAACTTTGTGAGGCCTAGCCTATAAGAGGTCGTGACTTGGGTGAAGAATTCATGGGATAAAATCACTGAGAGCTGTGTTGTCAATGCACTATGAGCAGGCTACATGGACAAGAAGTGCTCATTTAAGGAGAGCTCTATTGTTGCATGTGAGACATTGGGGCCAGTGGTTCTATAGGAAATGGAGTCGCAAGATAGTCAAGCTGGAATTAGAGGTTTGGAGAGTTATGACAATGTTCCAGAAGATGACATGACTGTATTTGAATAAATGTAGATTTTTATATGTGAATAAATGTAGGTTGTTATGCATGAAAAAATAAGACATTCCCTATAAATAAGCCTTCAAGCATCTTTTGGAGCAAAAATTAATATAAGACCCAGTCTTATTTTCAGGGAAATACGGTATATCAACTATTTAACTTCTTTGAGCAAGTTACCAGCCTACTAAATAAAATGATGTGTTTAACATATAAATAAGTCCCACAATAGATGGCCCATCTTAAGCTCATCAAGATGAAGATTTATATCTGCTTCACAGAAAAGAAATAATAGATAGCTGGTTCTTTTAAGTGCCTCAAATGAAATTTAAAGTAGATATTGTCAGAGGCAAACATTTGTTTCCACTAAATTAAACTCAAGTGATGTTTAAAATACACGCTATGGAAACCTGGTAATGTGCAATAAATCTGCATTTTAATAATTCTTGCATAATCACAATCCACCTGAAACAATCATTCTGTATTAACCCTTTTCTTATCTGACTTACATGTAAGATAATAGTTCTCTCAAAAATATTATTTCAAGTAAGTCTATTTTCCCTCCTAAATAATTTGTTTTCACTAATTTTACAGATATTGGGTCACCTTTGGACTAGAATTTAAAATTCATGAATTTAAGATTTTTATTTTATTTTTTAGTCTAACTATCCCTGCAATTTGACATTAGTAATAAACAAATAAAAGAAAATAAAACAAAACATCAATAATGACAATAAGAAGACATTCTCTGAGGACAGGAGAAAACCCACATCATTTAGAAAGCATTTGTGGAACCAAAGTTGGTCTCCTTTGTTATTGTTTATTAAATAGTTTTTTTTAATGAAATTTTGAATCAGATCAAGGAAATTCGAGTTATTCTAAATCTCTTTTGCTAAATGTGTAAACTCGTTTAAGATGCTTCTAAGTCTCCAATTCATTACAAAAGAAATGAAGAGAGTAACAATTCCTCACAGTTTCCTACTGGCATTGCATTTATTTATGTGATAGGGTGAGTAGAATTTGAGGCACAAATGCTAGTCCCAATTCATATAGTCTGTGGGGGTATTTGGGTTCATGTACAATGGTAGTTTTCTTTATTCGCAGACCTTATCATGACTGCCAAAGAGGAAAAGGCCTTAAATCTGTGTGGAGTGATTGATTAAAAGTAAGCAACTTTGTTTCATTTTCTAAACCATTTCTTATAAATGCATGAGCTTATATCTTTTCAACTCTTATGATATTAAGAGAAGAATTATTTCTTATATAAGCTATGGATTTAAATTTAACACTAGAAAATTGCAGATGGTATGTTTTATGGTTACATATATATTTTTTCTCATCTAGTTCCCTTAGGAAATACTGGCATATATATTCTGATATGGGTAAAAATGAAATAGAAAAGTAAGAAACATTGCTGTCAAATTAACATACTTAATGATATGGAGCAGGTTGTGGTGTAAATTGATCATCTGTAGGCCAAGAAAGAAAGAGAGTATGCAGAGATTAGGATACACACAACAGGTCAGGGTAACAGTGAGGGCAGGATGGCTAAAGAAGACATTTCCTTATTGTTGGTATATGGGCCTTGACAATGAAAACTCGAGGATTGGCCAATACTTGTAAATGCAAAAAGGCATGCATTAGTACTCATGGGAGGGGGGACGGGGGGGTTGTCTTTCAACAAGACCTGGAGGATAGCATATAAGGCAATGCACATTAGACATTTAAGGTGACATTGAAGCTAATCACTTTTACTGTTCAATGAAGTCCCCATTTTCTTTAAAACAACAACAACAACAACAAAAAAAAAAAAAAAAAAACAGATATTTTGAAAGAAAAGCATCTAAACCAATTTGTCCTAAGGTAATTAATTTTTGTTAATATTTTGGTGTTTAAAAAAGATAAAAGTTTTAAAACAAATAGTGTCTGAATAACCGTGTCTGAAGAAGGCATAGTTTAAGCCAATATCTGTTTTACATTATCTACATGTCACTGTTGGTATACATAGGATATTTTCATAGAGGTTTCCCCATCCTGTAGAAGTTACATTTTGCTCTGTCACAAAGCAAACTTTAGAACATCAGCGTTTCACAAAAGGCATTTTAATAAATTCTACAATTGGCACATTTCAGATATATCACCATTTCTGTGGTATAAACCATAATGTTTTCATAAGGGTTTTGATTCTGTTCTTGAAGTTTAAATCTAGGGATTTTAAAATTAATATCAATAAACATGTGTCGCCATAATGTATCCATATTTAGGATGCAGTATGGACATTAATTACATTGTATTGTGGCAGATATTTGCATCACAGTCTTACCACACAGGGTAGGCAGGGAACATTCTATCTCTCCCACACTTTTATGTGTTTGCTTCAAAAGAAAATAAAAATCATCCCAGAATATGATTGTCAAAAATATGTTTGGTTAGCGTCTCTTAACTATGCCAAAATTATCATTTGGACCCCAATGTCTGCTAAATTTCAAAAATAGAGATACTTTTACATTACATCTTATTTTTTCTTGAAAGTAAAGTATCTGTGTTCATGTGTATGTTTTTTTCTTCCTTGCAAATAGAAGTATTATTTTATTTTGTAATGATAAGAGAATGAACACTGAACAGCCAAATGACCTCTAAATGCTACAAAACTACTTGTATGTTCATGATAGCCAAACTTAGAAACTACCAAATACACATTGTAAGTTAGAAGGGTTATAGTCAAATATATATGTGTGTGTGTGTGTGTGTGTGTGTGTGTTTGTGTGTGTATAGTGTACTCTCTCAGTACTGGTTTCATTCATCCAAATTATACTCAGTAGATTCATTCATAATGATGTGTGTAGCTATAGATTTTGATTTTCATCAGTGTATGAATTTTATTAACTATAACCCTTCTAACTTATAATGTGTATTATATATATTAGTATATTTTCAAAAAAAAGGCAAAACTAATTCATGCTACTAAATTTCAGGATAATGGTTGTTCTTTGTGGAGGAGAGGGTGGATGGAAGGGGAAATAAGGGGTTTCACAGATGCTGGCAATGTTGTTTTTCTGGATTGGTCAGTTACATGGGTGTGGTGTGTTTAGTATGAAAAAATTCATTAAACTATAATTTATTCTTGTGAGACAATTTCCTATGGGTCTCTTGCATATCTGCATGTTGTGTGAGCTGCTACACTGGTTGTCTTTTATTCCAGACTGTATTTTCAGAGATGTTAAACAGTTCCCTTCAGGATGGATAGAAAATGTATTTCCTGAGTAGTTTAATAAAGATAACGTTTCTTTCTAGGCAAACGTTTGAGTAGTTTTTCTTTTTTTTCTTTTTTCTTTTTTTCCTGCAGCCCAGTATAAAAGATTGGGTTTCTCTGAGTTCAGAGTCCTCTTCTCTAACACAATCCACTGCATGTGCACATGTTACGGGCCCTTTTTGCATGACCTTGTGGGAATTGAGGCCCAGGAAACAGCAAAGGATCATAGTACGGTAGCTACTGTTCTTGCTGTTATCAATACGCTGTCCTTTGTTTCTTCTCGCGAGTCTCATGGCTTGTGCCAGAGTCCATGATATGGTGGCATGCTAACTTGCTAGTATGAGAGTGGGGATATATCTCAGACCCTTCACATTTCTTGACATTAAAACAACGACTTAACAGATTTCATAAATGTAGCATATGTATGAATGCAGAGTAAATTACAGTTTGTGACACTTATATGTATGTTTCCATATGTGATTTTTACTTTAATAGAAACTTAAAAATCACTTGCAACAATCTCAATTCCTTATGAATTACACACCACAGGGGAAGTAAATCTAAAAACTAAAGAATATTTATTCTTTTGGAACACACACATACACACACACACACACACACACACACACACACACACACACACCAAACTAAAACACCTGGTAGCATTCATAGAGCAATAGTAAATTTGTTTGATTCCCACTGCATGAGTTACTCTCTCGGGAAAAGAGTAATACTAAATAACATGGATTCACTAAATCTCTGTGTTTTTAATTATATGAAATTTTACTTGAATTTCCATTTAAAAAATTGTCCTTTCCTTGTTACTCTGTGACACATATTATCTATTCAATTTTTAAGTTTCCCTTCAAATCAGTGACACTTAAATACTATTTCAAGATTTAAAAACTGTAACATTATTTTATTCACTTTGTTGCAAGAGAAGCAAAGATGGATAGGAAATTCAGTATTTGTCCAGTGAACAATAGTATTGTTTGTGCTGTTTATGGGGGAATCTATTGGTAGAAGACACATGGTTGGAAACTGAGTCTGATAATACCTTATTTTGGCAAAGTCTAAGTTTTTGGAGAAACTGAACTTATATCAAATTGAGTTATAAATCTATTGTGAAAGAAAGTACAGATAGTAATAGCACTCAGTATAGAGAATAGGGCAACTGAAGCAGAGACGGCTTAATTTATTTTTCCAAAGTTATATAACAATTTTGTAGAAAAGGGAATTAAACCTTAATCTCACTAAAATGCCTTGCCTTTATAGTGACAAATTTATCTAAAAAGGCAAATGATAATGGCCTTTCTGTTTAAGAAATACATTTATGGTATTAAATGGCAAACACTTATAGGTGTGAAAATCCCGTTATTGTAATATGTGAATATTGTGTAATTTCCATCTTCTAAATATAGAAAAATGAGTGATTATTTTTTTGAAAATTGACATTGCATTGATGATAAATCATTAAAACTAACACTCAGGAATTAGAAAACGATAGCCAGGTATGCTACAAAGATAACACACTCAGGGCTTCAATTCCCATAGCGTGCAGCTTTCTCTAAAGTTATGTCAATGACTCAGCTCACTCTAATGATGTTTAGAGCAACAAGAAACAAGGGTGCAAAAATGGCCTAATAAAAAATAAGTTATCTGTGGATGGTGAAAACATATTATTGTATTATTGTATTTTGCACGGGACCCTATGGAATTCCTCTCAGCTATACAGCTAGGCTGGCTTTCATTACTGGGGCTGTCCTCCTGGGATTTTTGTGTTGCTTTCCAGAAGAGAAGAGAAGGGATGGGGATATTGAGACTGATTGGTTAATTACTCTAGGGAGACGGACTCTTGAACTCCTCAGTAGGCTTTTCAAAATAAACAAAATACAGTTTTTGAACTATAACAAGAAAAAAAGGTTTTATTAACTTAAAAGGAAAATTGGTTTTAGGTAGTGATATTTTTATGGTTCTTTGATCACTGCTCTCACCTCCTGATTCCTCAAATCAGCTAATTTTGGCTAATGAATGGGCATAATTCTCATCTTATTACTGTATTCAGAGATATGGTGATTCTATTAACTTGTTAATATATTTTGACTTTAACAAGTTATTCTGTGAATTAACTAAGATCATAACAGCATGATTGTTGAAAATTGTTTTTCACTAAATCATATTAACAAAAAATGTATTCATGTTTGCATAATTTATTTATGTTTGCATAAATTCACCAGAAATGTCCAATAGGAATCAAAAGTTTAATGAATCAACATATGAATAAATATGGTCATTGTAGATATATAGGAGCACCTTATTGCCTGTATATTGTATCTCTCACAATAACAGGATCTTGTGAAAGATGCTAAAAATATTCTTATTGAGCCATTATAAGTGAAGAAAAACAATTCAATTCCATGGCTGATTTTTTTCCCTAAGAATAGCTTAACACTATGCAATCATTCAAACTTATTTGTTTTCCAGTATCTTTGTTAACAGATAAGAAATTATTTTATAAGATTAGCTCATATTCACAGTACTAAAAGGTATCCAAATTATTAGCAAGAAAATGTTATCATATATGTAAGTGTTGTCACTGCCAACCATGCCTAACGTGCGATGCTCATAGTACAAATTTTATCCTTATAATTGAAAAGTCTTTGAATCATAAGGGTAGATTTGAAATTAAATACAATTAAATCTAAGGGTCATGGCTGGTTTTCATTTTCTATTAAAGCACCAGATGTCTGATGCTTTTCATATTTTGACCCCAAAAGGTGACCTTCTTCTTTGTGTACTTCTGACTCCCAAAGCTCCTAATTTCTCATGTTTCACATAATGTTCTTATTCTTAGCAACTTATTTTTGCTCTAATTGCTTATTCTCTGTTTGGTCACCCAGTCTTCCCTTTCTATGAACAAATGGCAAGGATGTCTTTTGAAGAACTGTGAATGAGAAGGACTTTTGTTTTTAATTTTATACACTTCTTACTTTTTGAGTTTGTAATGAGAAACAAGTAATACTTTGTGAATAAAATTTAACAATACAGAAAATAAGTCAAAATCATTTTACGATATTCATAATTTCTCGTTATTTAGACTATATAGTATGATATTACGTTTGTACTAGATAATTCAAACTTCAAATCTAATTTAATAAGTTATAAATCTACAACCGAGGGAAAGTCTACTGACATTGTTTCCAAAAGGTCACACTTCAGAGACACGACTACAATCCACTCAACTATCCAATATCTGTCGATATATGAGGCTCTGTCTATTGGTATAATTAATGTCAGATGTGAGTTTTTGCCAGTGAAATCATAGTTTGTTAATCAGCATTGTGTCTTACTACTGGTGTGGAGGGTAATGCTGTTGCCTTATGTCAACCACAAGCTATTACACCTAAACCATGGAATGTTGTTCATATACACCAATAGAACATTTCTTCAGAGGCAAGAGTATATCAAAGAAGATTAGTAAACAGGTTCATGAACGTTTAGCACCTGTTTTCTAATCAATATATTTCTAATACGTATTTGTATGTGTGTCAGAATTTGGACTGGGATTTTCTTTAATTAAAACATTTACGTAGGGTGAGGAGATAGCCATTCAAATTCAAATTTATTCTAGGTCAAAGGGGAACTTTCAAAGAGTTTTAGGCAAACATGAGGCATGATACAATTGTATTTTAGAGCAAGAGATACAATGAGCAGCTTGAACTGGGATGAGTTGGAAGACCAGACAGGAAGGCAAACATTAAAGTAGGTAAACAGATTTTGTATCTATTACTTCCCCTTTTTTTCTATTAAAATTCCCCTATCAGTAATCACAAAATAACATTTCAAAGGCATCCTTTTTATTACTTGTGAGAATATTAGGAGAAAAGATGTTAAGCCCTTCACTGCTGACTCTGGGTTACACAGTAGTCTAGCTCTAGAGAGACATAACTGCAAAGTTCAACAAAATATCATTTAGACAATATTAGGTAGCAGAGAATAAATAGCATAGGGTAGGATATGGTTAATGTTCAAATGGAGGGTTGGAGTTCATTCTGTTGAGTAGTAGAGGAAGGTACAACAAGCTGAAGCTTGGCGGAGGAGAATATTTGAATAAGTAGCGATTCAGGTACTAGAATGTTACAGTCAATAATTAATTTACTAAAATGATGAAGATTCATTCAACAGCACAATTTCCGTAAAGGACTCTTTAGCTTCATAGTTCATGTGAGTGAGTGCAAATATAAGTGTTTCACTTTTCCTTGGCTTCATGACTGATATGGACCAAAACGAAAGCTAACCAAACCAGCTGTGTTAATTTTGATGAAGCGACCCTATCAATGAATGAGGTTCAATAAACATTAGTGTTATCATGGCCAGCCATGTGTAAGTAGACAATGCAAGTTGATTTTTTGGATCATTTTCACACAGAACAGACAAGAAGGATAAGCTGACTATATTGCCAAGCTTTTCAGGAACACGGGCCTGGCTCTGTGCAATGTCCCCTAGGCCTGGGCACAAGCTGGCATAAGTTCTTCCATGGCAGGCATATTCAGAATGTTCTCGTCACCAGTAAAATCTCTCCTACCAGAGGCGGGAAAGATGCTGGGGATTCGAAAAAGTGCCATTTTTACTTAGTAACATTAGTGATATGTCTGAATTGGGTCACAACAACATAGGCATTTGAGTTTCCAAAAGTCACTGTTTACTATGCCCTGTACTCTAACTCGTATTTTGAAATGTATTTTAATCTATATTTAATTTGCTGGTGTTCAATTAGTTTGAGAGATTTGGCAGGATATGTAGTATATTATGACTTAATTCCAGTGAGTATATAGGGTATTTTTATTTCATTTTCTCTCAAAGCAGTTAGAACCCCAAAAAGGGTTAACTGATAAATGCAATATTTGTTTTTCCTCTAATGGTAGCTTATAAATTCTCTGAGTAAGTTCATGAAAATCTTCAGTGTGAATAGCAGCAGAATCACTGAAACTTATCTGTATTACGAAGCATATTTAATTTCTAACCATTTTTCTCCAAATGAATATTATGACCAAATAGCATACACCTTAGAGAGGATTCTATAATGGAAATCCTGATGCAAAGTTAACTAAAACAACTCTAGAAGTAAAGGCTCTGATAAAAATAAATTGGATTTATGTATGTTGTGTATTGCCTACTCCTTGCAAAAAGGAACAGCAAGGGGAAAATCAGCAGTATTTGCAGTCCTGTTAAGTTTAATGGATTTACAGGTTTGAATTATCAGGTGTGAGTTATATGAAAATTTGCAAAGAAAGCGGTATATACAGCTAATTCATTACCCCTGTTAATAATTAGCCAACCCCCATATGTTTATATTTTTCTTGAACCTAGAAAATATGTCATTTAGTGTGTAATTTTGTGGAAGTCCATGCAGTGACTAAAAATATTGTGTGCATATGAACTTCTAATTGTGTGTTTTATTTAAGACTTAAACCATTTTTATAAAGCAGAAGCCAGTGGGTAGCCACAGCTGGTAAAAGGAGAAAGCATTTGCTACTGCAGCAAACTTGTTCATGAAATGTTTGAGCTCACTTAAAATGGAAAGGATCCTATCACAAGCAAAGCAGCCAGTGGAAAGACCTAAATATGTTCTTGGGTTAAGATTACACTGATTTTGACATAAACATCTCAACTCTCAAAAGATAAAATTCCTTTCCCTTGAATGTCATTTCTGTGAAATTTGAGGCTCTTAAAATCAAGAGTTGAAGTCTGGAGAGTACCAAGGGAAGTATAAATGTGTAAAACTATTGAGTGCCAAATTTATTGCTAATAATTTATTCTCTTAACACCCTTACAAAGTACATTTCCACTGTTATTTCCATTTTGAAGGTTAAAAAACAACAACTTATAAACCTATTGACTGTTTTAAACGTCCAAGCAAGCGATATCTCACCCAAAATAAAACCCCATGAGAATTTTGTCTGAGGTTTAACAGCTCATTCTTCCATGCCCTCATTTTTAACACTCCCCATCCATTACTCCTCAAATGCAACTTAAGAAATATGGTTCAAATGGCAACAAGATGAAAATCAATTGATTCTTGAGAACTTCTAGGGAAAAAGTTTTAGTGAGTTAAGTTACTCTTAAATTCATTTAATTTATATATATATTTTAGGTAATATGTGTTCATATATTAAAAAACAAAACAAAATGGCAGCCATTGCCATACCATTCCCCACTGTAATTCCTATGTCTCCAAGTCAACTCATTTTAAATCTTACCAGGTTTTTGTTCTGTTTTCCTTTTGGTATTTAATTTCATGCTTTTAAATAGCATATCATGTTGTTTTATGTTTACTTTTAAATTTTAGATTCCTATATATGTATTTATCTCTAACGGAAGATTAAAATTTAGCTATTTTACATTATGATGCTGAAATAAACATATCCTTATCAAACCAATAAGGCTCAGATCTCAATTTTATTTATATTAATTCTAGATGAAATAAAAACATGGCAAATTGGACATCAGAATGCTGACTGAAATGAATTTTGTAAAACAGTAACAAGTAAATGGGAAGTAGATAGAGATAGAAATTAATTTTTATGGAGTCCACACTAATTACATAGACCACTGAAATTCTACAACCATGTCCATGGTTTCTGAGGATTTCCTGTGTTACATCCTCAGTGACACTTAATACTGTGACTCTGTAGCCTTTAATGTATATCTACTTTATTCCCAATTGATCACACTGAGAAACTAAGTCATAGTTTTGTTTCCAAATTAAAAAAATAAAATACTCTCACTAGATATTTTTAAGTGAAAGCCCCTTTCTGCCTAGTTTTTAATATGCATTCAGATCATGGTCAGAACATTCTTATTACAATTGTCACCTCCCCTTATCACAATAGTTCCTTTTCCACTCCTTACAATAATGCATTTCAATAAAAGCTCTTCTTACTTAAGTCCCAGTTTGTTTATTATCTGAGTGTGAGTTTGAGAACCAGTACTGAAGCTTTCTGGGGTTACAGAGAGGAAACACATCCTGCAGCCTATAGTTTTGATTCATATCATTAAGCCTTTCTTTTATTCCCCTTCCTAACCCTGCCTCAGTTTGCTACTTAGAATTTCCTGGTAATTCTTAAAATAACAGCGAATTGACTTCCAAGTCTTCAGGGATTTTTATTTTTCCAAATAAATGTACATTTGGAAAAGCAAGAAATTATTCCATGCAAGTATTTAATTTGCCGGCAATTAAGAAGATACTCATTCTCCAACTTGGCATGAGATCCTGGATAAATCCTATATAATTCAATATTCCTAGCTGAATAATTCTGTCCTGGATACTATTTTTATTAACACAATTGCTAACAATAACATAACAGGCTTAGAAAAATTAATAAAGAGATATTTCACAAAATGAAATAGATTAGCAAAATCTGATTTTGGTCATTTTTCAAATTTAATTCCCCTTGGTAGTTTGTATACACATTTTTAAAAGTTTACAGTCTATCATTTTGAAGATAGATGTGTGTTAAGAGTGTAGATCTCATGTTAAATGTTTTCATGAAGAGAAGGGGAGAGGAAGAAATAGAAAATGAAAAAAGACAGAACAAGAGAGAGACAGTGAGACAGAGACAGAGATAGAGAGGGATGGGGTGGGGGTAGATGGGGGACAGATGGGAGGACAAAGGGGAGGAAGGGGGCGATGGAAGAGAGGGGAGTCTGTACCATAAACTACGCAAGTGGCATACTCTATTCAGCCTACATCAGGACCTGGCAAGGAGCCTTTCAACTATGGGAGACACCATAAGCATTGAGGAATGGATGCGATTAGAGGTGATTAACAGGTGATAGATCCATATACTTTCATTTATAGATATAATATGTCTTTCTACCATTTTGCTTTTAAGCTAATAAGCTATAATTAGATGAATCAACAAGTTAGCATAAAACTGATCCTACTTCTAATATAGAGGGCATTCAATAATTATTGCTTTTAAAGTTCAAAATATAAATTACAGCCTACATAGCCTCATTAGATTTATCTCCTGTCTAGCTGTCTCCTGTTATTGCTTCCATATCTTTTCCATTTCTTCCCCCAAAACCACATTTGCATTCCTTCTCCCCAGTTCTACACATATGACTTTAATTGTTGTAATACTACATGCTTTCTTTAGACCTGGACCATTTATGTATACTACTCCCTTTTCCTAAAATACTCTCATTTACTTCTTTCATGGTTAACTCCTACTCATCCTCCATATTTCATCTAAGAGGCTGTTTCATTTAAATAACCTTCCATATCCTCATTTGGATGAAATGTCCCTCTTATTTGTCTTCATTAGAACCCTACTTTCATATAATCTATCCCACTGAATTGTACTTGAATGCATATTTGTATAAATTATAAAGTTCCAACTAGGAGGTGGGCTTTTTTTTAATACTAAATAAAATAACAGTAACTTTATCCCCCATAATTATTGAAAACCCAGTGCTTTCCCTAGGATTTCTTGCTAACAATCACTTTTGCTCTTGCTCTGCTATTCTCATTTTATAAGCAACCCTCCAGTCTGTACCGATTTCCCACTGTCTATCTCACCCCAGTATACAAACTTGGCACTTCCCCCTCTTCATTCATTAAGGGACCAGAAACAAAGATTGCTCTATATAACAGAATATACGGAGATTTCATAAGGGAATAATGGCACACAATTAAAAGCAAGAACAACAATCTTTAAAACTTGAATATAAGAATCATGGTTCCTGTTAGGGGTCTAACCTGTCTCAAATGATTGTGTTTCCCTATTTGTCAAGGGCTATATCTCACAAAAATCCCCCCCTCTCCATACAACTGAAGAAAAAATAAATGGATAAAGTACCTCACCCTATGCTTCAAATTATTCCACCCCAGCTAGTTTTAACTTCTCTTTCCAATGCACAGACAGTGGTGGCCCAATGAATTTATACTACAAATACATTCTACCCTCTGTGGCCATCTTACAATACAAAAGCAGGCATTGATTCTGAAAGGGTTTTAAAATCTGTTTTCCCTATGTTACTGAAAAGTACTCATCTCTAAACTATATGTTAATAGTGTAGTCAAAACTGTCAGCTGCCTAATAAAATATATTCTCTACTTTCCTGAGCATTTAGCTGGATTCTCTCTCCCAGTCTGCCTTATAATTAGGTATGACCACGTAAACGAATGGTCTTCACTGGCAAATAAGCAGAACTAATGTTTACCACATTTGGACCTGGCTTATTAATATCTCTGATACATAATTTTTCATGTTCCTTCCCCTTTTCAGAATACTGGGATAGGAAACCTCAGTTATGTGTCCCTGAATAACTCTGGGAAGGAGATATACTCCTATGATCAAAACACCTGTCCAGAATATTATATGAGAGAGGAATGACTTTGAATTGCCTAAAATATAATAATTTTAAGACTAACTAATCTGTGTTAGTGAAGCCTAGACAACCTTAGCTGACAAACACAGATAATATATATCTTCTTCAAGTTTTATGTGGATACACTATTGCTTAGCAGGATGCATTTCATATAATTGAAACTTAATGGAACATATATATGTATATGTATATATATGTAATGGAACATATATATGTATTCATATATATGAATGCATTGTGTGCTTACATGTAGCTTCCATTACAGCATTATTTGCAAGAGCCAAGATATGGAGATAACCTAAGTGCCCATCAGTAGGCATTTGGGTGTAGAAGAGGTGGTACATATCCACAATGGAATAGTACTCAGCCATAAAAAGAATTAAATCTCACCATTTGCAATAACATGGATGGACTTAGAGGGTATTATGCTAAGTAAAATAAGTCAGACAGAAAAAAACAAATACCATATGATTTCACTTATATGTAGAATCTGAAAAAACAAAATACACTAACAAACAAAACAGAAAGAAACTCAGATACAGACACCAAACTGATGTTTGCCAAGTGGGAGGGGGTTGAGTGGTTGGGTGAAAAATGTGAAGGGATTAAGTACAAATTGGCAGTTACAAAATAATCATGGAGGTGTAAAGTACAGTGTAAGGAATATAGTCAATAATACTGTCATAAGTATGTATGGTGCCAGGTGGGTACTTATTGGGGGGATTACTTCGTAAGTTATATAAATGTCGAACCACTATACTGTACACCTGAAATTAATATAATATTGAATATCAACTGTAATTGAACAAGACAAAACAAAACAAAAACAAAGGCACGAAAATCATTAATAAACCTTTACAAAATACATAATTTCAGGTTCCAGTACTGGATGTTCTGATTTAGTAGGTCTCGGATGGGCCCTAGGAATTAATATATAATAATATATAAAGATAGATGATTATGTTACCCATCCATGTTTGAATTACTGTTGTCAGTGTTTATCGGAAATTCTGATAGCACAATAAAATCTGCATCTCTATAATGTATCTCTCTAAATATGCCACTCATAGGACTTTTGGGAAGTCATGGCTAGCTCCAAAGCGTCAGGAGGTTATTTATTTTAGGCTTTACTTACCTAAGCATAATAGTCTTGATTGAAAGAGTCTCATTTTAGCTACAGATCTTTCAGTATTGAACTGCCTTCTCAATGCATGTTGGCAAATTTCTATAATCACCTTCTCATGAAACCATACTTCCAAGTAAGGAAAAACACTCTGTTTTTCTCCTTTTGGTTGAAAAAAGGTAAATATACTACAGTTTGTAAGTAAATGATTGTTTTTCTTGTGACCTTGTCAGGCATTGTTGTTTTACAGCTAGCAAGTTCAGTTTCATCAGTTAACTTGTACAGAGTGCCCACCCTATGCCAAAGCCTCATGTAGGAACTGAAGATACAAAAGAAGGGATACTCCTAAAATAACAAGGACATAAAATCCACATTTCTCAGATATTTACCACTATCTGATCTATATAAATTGGAATATCAAATTACTAGCCTGATCAAATCATAAGGTCATTAAGACACACTTAGATATCTTAAATTTACCAATATTTGGCCCAAGGAAAATCTCTAACCTAAATTTCTTCCAAACATGCTGACCCCTACATCTGTTATCATCTCCTGTTTCTTTTATGCTGGTATACTCTTATCACACATTACCTTGTGGCTCGTTATTCCTTCACTTCATCTGTACTCTGTCTGGCTCAAATGTCCATTATTTTGGGAGGTCGTCCATTAAAACCTATGTAAAATTAAACCCTCCTTTCCCTGTACTCCATTTTCCCTTATCATGCTCCATAAATGTTTTTACTTATCTTAATTAATATTACATATATATTTGCTTATTTTTAGTATTTCTTTATTAAAATGCTAGCTTTGTGATGACAAGGACTTTGTCATCTCCACAACACAGGGGAATGATGACTCTTAGTTAATATTTTATGAGTATATAATAAATATTTAGTAAAGTGTCATTAATTAAACATATATACCCTTCTTTAGAAGAGTATCTAATTCGCTTTAAATTTGGACTGTGAAGATAGCCTCAGTTTTCATTGAAAGTAAACTCTAGATCAATTATTTTTTTAATTAAGTATCACTTCTCTTTTCTTCCTGAGTATAAGAAAATTGGCCAAGAAGTAGTTTGCTTAAGTTATAATTTTAGAGTCTATAAGTACTCCTTTAATATTTTGGTGGGTGACAGCCAGTAGATAGTCAGTGGAATTATAAAGTACTTATTTTTAAGAACTCAAAAAGAAAAAAAGAAAAAAAATCAATAGTCTTTATTTTAACCTCTCCAGAAGAAATCATTATTCATATTTACAATACTGCATCACCTTTTAAAGCCAAATAGAGGAAAATACTAGATTAAAAGATATTTGATTCCCAGGGTATCCTCAGATGAATTGCCAAACAAAAACCAAACATCCTCAAACCAGAGGGCAATTTTAGATTTAATAGGTTAAATTTTTTTTAACAAAATAATAGTATATTTTAAAACATTTTAGGAAGCAAAATTGCCTTAATTTATTTTGGTGCACATAGTTTCATTTCTATTAAAATGCAAAGATGATAAGTTATGCCATCCTATAAACGATTAGGCCATGGGCTCATTTGTTTTTTTGAGATTTTCTATGTCCTACAGATTCTGTAGCTTGATATTTTTCTGTTTATATATTTTTATGTTCCAAATTAAAAAAAAAAAGTTACAGTTCATATAACATATTCTTTAAGTAAGTGAATGCTTATATTTTTTATCAAAATTTTGTTTGTTATAAGAGAAAATCAATATACCTTATTAAAAAATAAGATTTAAAAATAGCCTAAATACACTCTTTGGGACTTCCCTTATTTCTCTCATTTGTCAGATATTATATTCAAGATTTTCTGTTGGTGAACTAACTTACAGATCTGTATTGTATAACTCCAATGACATTAAAGCAACACCTTGATCAGGAAAAGTTCTTTATCTGAATATGATAGGGTCTATCATTAAAGTTGCTCAATATTGACTGCTCCTTCACAAATGTTATCAAGGAAGAAGGCCTATTATTGGTCATCATGACAGTTTAAAAAAAAACCAAAATGGACATTTAGACCCTCTGTTATTTCTTTATGTACACTTTGTCTACAAAGAGGAAGACAGCAAGATATGAAACCAGACACTGTCAAAGGTTTTTTTTTTGTGTGTGTACCTTACACAGATTAGACTGATTTTACACCCTAATGCAGACCTTGAGCTAGTTTTGCAGAAATAGCACTGTGTATATGCATCCTTCCATAAGGAACATCTGGCATCTGAACTAAATATAGACAAATTTAAAGTTGACCAATTGAACTCCGCCGGATTGGAATTTCTTTGTGACTCTTTTGCCTCTCTCATTTCCCTTACCTTACGTGGCTAATTTTTAAAATTGTCCAATAAAAACCTAAGTGGAAACATAAATGTGGATAAACTCTTCTGACCCTCATCTTTTAAAACTTGTCTCAATCCTTTGTTCAAGGAGACTAATTTGAGCCTTGTCTCTGGTCTTCTTATTTGGCTGTCTTACAAATAAAAATCCTTGACTCTGCACAAGGTTTGTTATGCAATCCTTGGAATTGCCTTGCAATCCTTGGAGTTCCAAGGCAATTGGAATTTGCCTTGGAATTTGGAATTCCATTTTTCTGTTGCTCAGTGTGCAGCGGACGGCCTGCTGAATCACAGGTATAGCAGAGAATATCATACATTCACATTAACTTTATTACCCCCCAAATTTTATACACATCGGAACACTTTAAGAGATCATGATATTGAGACCTGCAGAAACAGAATATCTAATGAAAATAATAAATCAAGTTTGTCCATGTTGGAGATTGCTTCTTTTGCCATCCTTGTACTGAGGTAACTTTCTGCTCTCTCCCAATCTCTGTCCTTTCTGTCTCTTTCTGTGTCTGTCTGTCTCTCACTATCTCTTTCCTTCTTACTCTCTTGTCAACTAAGTCTATGCTTCTTACACATACAAATTTGTATTGATTAGGAACAGTCCACAGTTCTTTGTCAATTCATGAGCATTGCTACACTTGGTCGTAGAATCAAAGGTAAGGATATTCTGAAAGAAATGAGGTGGACTCTGACTGATGAAATAAATTCCTTGAAGGCAAACAGTTAATCACAGGGATAAAAATCACAGATCCCTTGTGTTTTGTTTTCTTCTACACACTATCATCCTCAGCAGGCAGGTTTTGTCATTGTTGTTTGCTTGTTGTTTTGTAATATGGAACAAAACAAGTTATTTTTGTGTTTTGGTGAAGAACAAAACCATGAAAATGATTTGTCTGTATCCTTTGAGCAAGTAACCTTTACAATTGAGCTTTGCCTAAAAAAATTTCCATAGCGTTCTAAAGAAAGAATAACCAGATGTATTTATGTTCGTGTTAGATTGATCAATGGAATCCCTGGTAAAGCATCGGATTATAAAAGAAAAACAAAAAAAATGAAAGGCAAACATAACATTTTTACAAAGATAATGCTATGATATATATAAATAGCTATTACTATACAAGCAGTAAATTCATAGTAGATAGAATAAGACCTGATATAGGTTAGATATATAAGATATATGGATCAAAAATGATGCATGTCTAAAAGCATACTACCTTGTATGGCTTTCATTTACTCACAGAACCTATTATTCTGTGGATTATGATTAAAAAGCTATATTTTCAAAAAAGACTCAATTATAATTATATTCATATAACTCCTATAATTTGGAGTCTTAATTCTGCCAGCTTTTCATTAGCTGCCAGTATGTATTCAATCAAAATTGTTCTTTTATATTTAAAACATAAAGGCTTTCACAACAAATAATTTCATGAAACATAGTATTCTGGAGAATTATTCATGTACTAGTCTTTAGGCACAGTTATGTGACTATCAGTAAAATCATCGGCTCATTCACATACCATGTCTTTGAAATGAATAGACTGAAAAAATAATAAGACTTTGAAAATGCATTTGTAGAGAGATTAACATTTTAATATGAATGTAAACTTTATGGTGCAAATTCCTGAGCTTAAGATACTGACTAATTGTGTGGATATTTCCTTTGAAAGCTGTGGCAAGTGAAGTACTTAAGCATACTTTTTTTCTTTAAATGAATCCATTGGAAGCCAATATCCTACCTATATTATAATTATATGAAATACTTGGGCATTCTTCAATTCAACTCCATGTGGAAATTTTCAGATGTCACCAACTAATCTTCAATATAGAGCACATATGAATTGCATGCCTTTCACCATGTTTCTTTACAATGGGAAAATACAGGGAAGTCATTTACTTTCAGTTTGACAAAGGAACTTGAGCAGTGTTTGATTTTGTAAAGCAATTTATCCTTACTTCCATTCCTTCCTTTTTTCCTTTCTTCACTTCTTTCTTGAACCAAGTGTTTATCAAATCTCCACCTTTTATCAAATATTATGCTTTACAAAAATTAAAAATTCTGTCCTCAAAAACTTTCTATTCTACACAAAGTGATGAGCTTTATAACTGAAGTGACAATAAGATAACTATTATTTTCTAGGTTCATTGATATATTTAAAATAATACTATTAAATTTTAGATGACTTTGCCCAAGTAAATCAAATATTTAGTAACAGAGGCATAGTATAAATATTTCTTACTTATTTAATTATGTGAAAAACTCCATAGGTCCAAGTTTTTTTTAAAAAAAATAGAGTTAACTGAATTATAATTATTAAATTTCCAGATATCTTGAAGTTTCTGTTATCATGATAAAATTAGGATAAATAATAATAAAACTGGAGTAGTATTTGTGAAAAGTTAATTGGTTTCTCAAGAATAATCTATTTGCCTTGGAAATGTTTATATTATAAGACTTTCTAATGAATATATTTCAAAATCAAACACAAATGTGTTTGATGACAAGATATAAAATGTTACATTAAAAAAAGGCAGTTGTACATCATGCTGTGTAAACTTTATTCCATCACCATCATCATCATCATCATCAAAACATGAATTCCCAAAACATTTCAGAGACTACATCCAAGAACCATGCAGGTTAGTGGCATCGGAAAGACTAGAAACTAAATCGGATTCTGTTGTTCCATGAATATCCCCATAAGAGAAAGATGTAAATTCTATGACAAGAATTAAAAATGGCTTTGTATAAATATATCTCTTTGATCTTAAAATCAGTGGTGAAATAAATCTTGGGTCTGTTCTATAGTAGCAACTTTGCTGGATTGCTCAAGCATTTATTTTTTGGTTTAGTGTGTGTGTGTGTGTGTGTGTGTGTGTGTGTGTGTGTGTGTGTGTGCATTTATTAGGAATATCAACTTGCAGTAAATAATGAAGTAACTGCTGTAAAGGGTATCATCCTTCTTTAAATTTCCTCCTTTGTTACATCACTATGCTCTTTTTTATATAGTGTCTTGGTCTTTACTCATTGCTCTATAATTGTCCCTGGGGGAAAACTGTTATCGCCTACTCATTTTTCTCTCTGTTGCTCAGATTCCCTGTGGACTGTATTACATCTTGTTGACACTGCATTTCCTAGTTGCCTTTGATGGTTTTCTACCCCAAGGGTCCTTGAAAGATCAAAACATTTAGCTGCTTCATTTCCTATGGCAATTATGACCACTTTTCTTCCATGTTACGATCACGTTGTTGAATTCATAAAATGACTTTAGTGAAGGAAAGCTATCAAATTGCTCTACTTTGACACTTTTGTTCTACTAATAATTTAGAATAATTAAATGTCTACTATAGCTTCTAATTATATAGTCTTATTTTGGCAACCCAATTTTTTAACGTCTTTTATAATCTCAATTATTTAAATTTGTTTCTGTCATTATTACAATGCTATTTTCTAAGGATAATCATAACTTTCATTGTTTTGAATTCCATTTGAAAATATACATGCTTCTTTATCAGAATTATATTCTTTACAAAATAAAAATCTGCGAGTCTATAAATAATCTAATACTAATTTACAAAATTCAATTATGAATATTTATGATTAGCTTTATCACCTGTGTATAGTTTATATTAACATAAAATTAAAATTACATTAAAGTTAAAATATTTTTCTTCTATAAAAATATTATTTGTTAAAATAATTAATATTGTATTATACAATTATGTTATAAATATAATGCTAATCATTATTCTCAAAAATGACTTTGAGTAAACAAAGCATTTGAAAGTATGTTTAAATGATTCTTTTAAATATAATTGATCGGCATTTATATTATTTTACACCTATATTTCCATAGAGACCATTTCTGTTTTTAAATCAAGGACAAACAGAAACCAGCTTTGAAAATTCCCTGGGCAGACAAAACCAGTTTAGCCTAATTTTGAAAGACAAGCAAAACTACCTTGATCTAGGTCACTTCTTGTTTTTCCCTCTGAAAATCATAAGCAAAACTTAAATTATTCCCCCAGATTATTATGAGGTAACCATTAACCAATTCCCTATCATTTAAGAAAATAATATAACTAATCACTGTGAAAGATAAACAGTCACTGCGTCCTCACTATATAAGCTGCTTTATAACAAATATACCCTGGAGCCTTATTCCATCTTTGTTTTGAAGTGCTTCTGGTTCCGAGCTGTCTCTTTGGAGTGTGCACAATAAACATTTACTGATTACTATCTCAGTGATTCATTGGTTTTACTTCTGCTATTTCTAGACTTTTGACTCCTGTATTTATATTTTACATCTAGATCAGAAGTATGGTTTGTTGTTAATGTTTAAAAGATAATGACAGCAATAAAATTATCTACATTACTAATTAATTTATATAATTTTAGCCTAATCTTTGTCTAGCAACCCTATTTTTCTGCTTCTAATAAGATTCTTTCAGTTAAACTATATTTTGCCAATGTTAGCGCAGTTTATACACGTTCCCTTTAAATCTCAGTCCAATCAACATTTGCACAGGAATACTTCCCTGTTAAAAAAACATTGTCAGTTCACCCCCTTTATATGTTATTATAGTATAAGATATCACCATGTTATAACAGAACTTATTACAGTTGTAATTTCATATCCACTGTGTGATATTGGGGTAATGTATATGTCCTTCCACAAGACTGTAACCTCCTTGACGTAAAATAGTCTGCTATTCATTCAGCCATTTTTCTTAAAATACATTTCCTGTGATCAAAATATAGCTGCTGCTGAATTAAGTATTTGATGAAACAATCAGAATATCCAACTCACATTGAGATAGGATAAAGAATGGCATTATCATTCTTTGATAACTTAACCATCTTAGTGAATGTTTTGTTTTGTCTATTCTAGATCCTTTCAATCCCCATATATTTTTTGAACCAGTCTGTCGATTTTTTCCAAATCTTTCTGGGATTTCTATTTGGATTTCTTGGTTCTATATATCAACTTGAGGATAATTGACATACTAACAATGTAAAAATTTCCAGTCTATGAAAATGGGAAATTTTCCTTTTGTTTAGATCTGTTTTAAGAATATAGTTCATGGACATATATTAAATGTAATACTAAGTACTATTATACTATTATAACCGGTATTTTAATTTTATTTCCCATTTTCTAGTTCATATAAATATAATTGATTTTTGTATATGTGAGCTTTCTAAGCTAATTTATTAATTCTAGTACCAACTACTATAGTTTTTTTGGGGGTTTTCTACAAACAAGGTCACACTTGATCTAGCAATCCCACTTCTAGGCCTATATCCAATAGTACTGAAAATGGTCTTGAAGAGATATTTGTACACCCATATTCACTGCAACATTATTCACAGTGGCTAAGAGGTGGTAGCAACTGAAATACCCATCAACAGATAGACGGATAACAAATGTGATATATATATATATATATATATATATATATATATATACACACACACACACACACACACACACACACACAAGTAATATTATTTGAACTTTGAAAAGAAGGAACTCCTGCCATTTGCAGTAACAGGAATGAACCTGGAAGATACTATATGCTAAGTGAAATAAGCCAAATACAGAAGGACAAACACTACATGATATCAATTATATGAGGAACCTAAAATAGTCAAACTCATAGAAAGAGAGAGTAGAATTGGGGCTTCCAGAGGCTGAGAAGTGGTGGTGGGAGGGAAAACAGGGAACTGTTAGTCAAAGGGACAAAGTTTCAGTTACACAAAATGAGTAAGTCATACAGATCTACTGTACAGCAGAGATTCCATAGCTAACAACAATATATTGTTTGCTTAAATTTTCTAAGAGGGTTAATCATATGTTAAGTGATTTTATCACACACAGATAATAATAATGAGAAGAAGAAGAAAAAGAAGAAGAAGAAGAAGAAGAAGGAGGAGGAGGAGGAGGAGGAGGAGGAGGAGGAGAGGAAGAAGGAGAGGAAGAAGAAGCAGAATGAGAAGAAAGAGGGGGAGAAGGCGGAGGAGGAGAAGGAGAAGAAATAAAGAGGGTGAGGAACTTTTGGTGGTAATGGATATGTTTACAGCATAGGTTGTGGTGATGGTGTCATGGGTGTATACTTATCTTCAAACTCATCAAGTTGTATACATTAAATATGCACAGCATTTTTTAATGAAAGTCACACCTCAATAAAGTGGTAAAAATAAAAGAAACTATCATTTTTAAAAGTTCCTAATATAACCTGAAAAAAGTTAAAATAAAACAAAAAATCATATCTTCTGTGAATAGTTTCATTTCTTACTTTCTAATCTTCATACCTTATATTTCTTCATCTTACATTATTAAAATGGATAAAGCCACCAGTACAATGTTGAATAAGAGAGGAGGAGTGTAAACACTTGTTTGGTTGCAGATCTTAGAGGAATTCTCCAATCCTTCATCACTAAGTATGACATTGGTTGAAAATCATTCAGTGTTCCTCATCAGTTATGGAAGTTTCTTTCTTTCTTTCTTTCTTTCTTTCTTTCTTTCTTTCTTTCTTTCTTTCTTTCTTTCTTTCTTTCTTTCTTTCTTTCTTTCTTTCTTTCTTTCTTTCTTTCTTTCTTTCTTTCTTCCTTCCCTCCCTCCCTCCCTCCCTCCCTCCCTCCCTCCCTCCCTCCCTCCCTTCCTCTCTCTCTCCCTCCCTCCTTGCTCTCTCTCTCTCTCTCACTCTCTCTCATCTCTCTCTCCCTCCCTTCCTCCCTTTCTAGCAATCCAGGAAACAGTAAACACAAATGCTTGGGAAAACACAACATTTGTCTGTAAAATAGAAAGAAGGACAGAGGGCCTGAAGTATAATGGATGTGGTAACAAATGAGCTTGTAGGAGATGTCAGGGCCTGATAATACTGGGCATTGTAAGTCTTGCTAAGGAATTTTGAATTTTTAAAAATTGAGGTATAATTGACATATAACATTTAATTAGTTTCACGTGTATCACATAATTATATATATATATATATATATATATATATATATATATATATATATATATATATATGTATATCCAACACAATAAGTTTAGTTAACATCTGTCATTGTGCATAGTTAAAAATTTTGTTCTTGTGATGAGTTTTTTAAGATATACTCTCTTAACAACATTCAAATAAACAATACAGTATTATAAACTATAGTTACCATGCTATACATTATATTCCAATGACTTACTTATTTTATAACTGGAAGTTTGTATCTTTTGACCTCCATTACCCATTTCAGCCACCCATCACGCCCCAGCTCTGGCAACCACCAACCTATTCTCTATGAATAGGAGCTTGTTTTTGTTGATGTTGTTGATTTAGATTCCATATATAAAGAAGATCATATGGTATTTTTCTGTCTCTAATTGACTTATTTCACTTAGTATAATGTTCTCAGGGTCCATCCATGGAGTCAAAGATGGTAGAATTTCTTTTTTATATAGATTAATGATATGCCATTGTGTGTGTGTGTGTGTGTGTGTACAACATTTTCTATCCATTCATCCATTGATGGACACTTAGGTTGTTTTCATATTTTGGCTATTGTAAATAATACTGTAATGAGCATGGAAGTGGATATATCTTTTCACCTTAGAGTGAACATCAATCTTTTCATTTTATTCAGATAAATACCCAGAAGTAATACTTTTATTTATTTATTTATTTTTTGAGGACCTCCATACTGTTTTCCATAGTGGTTGCACCAACTTATATTACCACCAAGAAAATTTATCTTTCTTTATCACAAATTAATAATAAATTCTGCAAACTACTTTTCTTATATCTTGTGTGATGGTTATAAGATTTTGCTCATTTTAATGTAATAAATTATATTTATTAACTGAAAAATGTTTAAATATGCTTGTATTCCTGGGCAAAAATATCCACTTTATTATAATGTATTATCTTTTTATATTGCTGAGGTCAATCAGTTTTCTTTTGTTAAAGACTGTTTGTTCATGTCCTGAAAGATACTGGTTTGGGGGTTTTGGAAATGTCTATCAGGTTTCAGTATTAGGAATACAGTAGCTCATGAGTTAGAAATATACTGTTTCCTTTGATAGTTTGCAAAATGTGCATGATACAGTGTTTTTCATAAATAATAGAATTTACCAGAGAAGTTATTTGGACTGGAGTTTTCCTGGTGGAATGGTTTTTGACTATTTTTTTTTCAGGAAATACAAACCATTTCAGATTTTTCCTTTCTCTTTATATCAATTTGGGTGACTTTATTACTTATAAGGAATTTGTCTATTTCTTATAAGTTGTCAGATATTCCAACATAAAATATTATATAATATTTACTTATCATAATTTTAGGTCTATTGATTCTATAGCGATGTACCAATTATTATTCCTCCAACTGGTAACTTCAATCTTATCAGTGATCTTGAGATTATAATGCAAAGTGAAATAAGTTAGACAGCAAAAGCAGAGAACCATATGATTTCACTGACATGTGGTATATAAACCCAAAACAACAAAAGAACAAGACAAAAAAATGAGAAACAAAAACTCATAGACACAGGTAATAGTTTAGTGGTTACCAGAGGGTAAGGGGGACAGGGGTGGTAGATGAGGGTAAAGGGGATCAAATATATGGCGATGGAAGGATAACTGACTCTGGGTGGTGAACACACAATGGGATTTATAGATGATGTAATACAGAATTGCACACTTGAAATCTATGTAACTTTACTAGCAATGGTCACCCCAATAAACTTTAATTTAAAAAAAATCACTATTAAAGTGTTGAAAAGTCAAAAAAAATAAATCTTATCAGTTATCTCTAGCTTCATTGATCTAATCAAATAATTCCATTTTCTTTGTTTTCCCTACTGTTTCTTCACTAAAAATATATATGGATTTCCACTCAGCTTTATGATTTCATTCAATTACATAGGGGTGTATATATTTAGTTAAATTAGTGTTTTGGATTTCTTTGGATAGATACCCAGGAGTGGAATTACTGGGTCATAATGTGGTTCCAATTTTAATTTTTTGAGGTACCTCCATACTGTTTTTCCACAGTAGTTGCACCAATCTGCAATCTCACCAACAGTGCATGAAGATTCCCTTTTCTCCACACCCTCACCAGCACTTGTTGTTTATTGATTTATTGATGCTAGCCATTCTGACCGGGGGTAGTATCTCATTGTAGTCTTTATTTTCATTTTTCTAATGATTGTGACATTGAGCATTTTTTTTTTCATATGTCTGTTGGCCGTCTATATGTCCTCTTTAGAGAAATGTCTTTTCATGTTCCCTGCCCATTTTTTTCATTAAGTTGTGTTCTTGGTGTTGAGTTGTATGAGTTTCTTATAAATTTTGGGTATTAAACCCTTATTAGATGTATCATTGGCAAATATGTTCTTCCATTCAGTAGGATGCTGTTCGTTTTATTGATGGTTTCCTTTGCTATGATAAAACTTTTTAGTTTGATGTAATCCCACATGCTTATTTTTTTCTTTTGCTTCCCTTGTCAGAGGAGATATATTAGTAAAAATATTGCTAAGGGTAATGTCTGCAAGTGTACTTCCTATATTTTCTTCTAGGAGTATTATGGTTTTGGGTCTTACGATTTCATTCAATTACTTATGATTCTTTTAAGTTGATCTCTTTCAAGCTATTAGAGGTTCAAGTACCACATATTTTTTATGTTAAATGATTCCATTTTCTAATTAAATATTTAAAGCTATAACTTGAAGAATCACATTATTTTAGTTGTCATGACTTTTAATTTATTTAGCTTCTAAACTGAGTTCACTCATATCTCTCTCTTTTCAATGTTTATTAGAAAAACTCAGTGGTTTATTATGAAAAATAACTTTTGAAATATTTTTATCAAGTTAACAAAAAGTAGAAATCCTACTAGGTTTGTACTCTAGTTAGTATTTGTGTGTTTTCTATATGTTTAATTTGCAGGTATTTCCTATTTTGATTGTTAATTGTACATATTGACCAATCACTCTGCAAACTTACTTACTTCATTATTAGTTGTAATCACTTATTTTTAATTGGATTTCATAAGTATTACCTGTAATCTGTAAATATTATAAATATTATATTCCAAATTAATATTTACCAAAAAAGCAAAAAACAAGACAAACAAATGAGAAACATGTATTTTTCTTTTTAATTAAATTAGTTAAAACTTTTTTAACACTATTGCAATCATGCTTTATTTCTTCACTAACAATTTCTGCCTTTTTTTAAACCTGATTTTTATATAGATGGGCTTTACCACAGTTAGGTAATCATAATTAATTATTATGACTGCTATAATTTTCCATTTCCATATATATATATATATATATATATATATATATATATATATATATATGCTAATGTGCTTCAACTGAATTTTTCTTTTTGTTTTATTTCCTTGAATTTTAATGGCAAGAATGACTAGGATTTTTCTTTCCAATGGACTAAGTAACCTCCATTTATTACATAAAAAAGAAAAAATACAGACCAATATCTCCTATAAATACAGATGCAAAAATCTTAAACAAAATACTAGCAAATTGAATACAACAATACATTAAAAATATTATACATCAAAATCATGTGAGGTTCACTCCAGGGGTACAAGATTAGTTCACCATATACAAATCGATCAATGTGATACAGCACATAACCAAAATAAAGCATAAAAATTATACAATCAAATCAATAATGTAGAAAAAGCATTTGACAAGATACAAAATCCATTTATGATCAAAACACTTAATAAAATGGATATAGAAGGAAAGTACCTCAACATAATAAGGTTATATATGACAAAGCCCCTGCTAATATGACACTTAATGGTGAAAACTGAAAGATTTTCATGTACGATCCGGAGAAATACAAGGATGCCACCTCTCATCAGTGTTATTTAGCGTAGTATTGGGACTCCTAGCCAGGGCAATCAGACAAGAGAAGGAAATAAAAGGCATCCAAATTGGGAATGAAGTCAAATTGTCACTTTTTGCAGATGACATGATTCTATATATAGAAAACCCTAAAGACTCCACCAAAATCTATTAGAAACAAAATAAATACAGTAATGTTATGGATGATTATAACATAATCCATTCTAACACAGTTATAAATATATTTTATTAATATTGACAGTAAGTTAAATATAATTAATTATATTCTATTGCATTTAAGAACAAAAGGACAGCATATCTATTATAGCAGGATACAATGTACAAAAATCCATTGCATTCCTATATACTAACAGTCAAATTTCAGGAAAATAAATAAGGAAAGCAATTTCTTTTCTAGTTGCAACAAAAATAATAAAATACTTAGGAATAAACTTAACAAAGGATATGAAGGACATATACACTGAAAACTATAACACATTATTAAAATAAATTGAAAAAACACAAATAAATGGAAAGATAGTCCGTGTTCATGGAGAGGAAGATTCAACATGGTTAAATAGCCATATTACTCAAAGTGATACACAGATTTAATGCAATTCCCATCAAAATCCCCTTGGTTTTGTGTTTTGTTTGTTTTAATAAATAAAACAAAAAAAACATCAGATTTGTATGGAACCACAAAAGATCTCAAATAGCCAAAGTAATCCTGCAAAAAAAGAACAAGCCTGGAGCTATCACACTCTCTGATTTCAATTTATACTACAAAGTGACAGTATTCAAAACAGCATTGTTTTGGTAGAAAAACAGACACACAGACCAATGGAATAGAATTGAGAACCCGGGGCGGGGGGGGGAATATATATATATATATAGTTTGACAAAGGAGCCAAAAACATACAATGGAAAAAAGAAAGCCTATTCAATAAATAGTGCTGGGAAAATTGGAAAGCCACATCGAAAAGAATGAAACTAGACTTCTGTCTGTCACCATATACCAAAATTAACTCAAAATGGATCAAAGACCTAAACATAAGACCTGAAATAATAAATTGCATAGAAGAAAACATAGGTAATAAACTTATGGACCTTGGTGTCAGAGAAGCTTTTATGAATTTGACCTCAAAGGCACAGGAAGTAAAAGCAAAAATAAATGAATGGGACTATATCAAACTAAAAAATTTCTGCCCAGCAAAAGAAACCGTCAACAAAACAGAGAGGCAATCAACCAAATGGAAGAATATATTTGCAAACAATTCCTCCAATAAGGGGCTAAGATACAAAATATGCAAAGAACTCATATAACTCAAAAACAAAAGAAAAACAAACAATTTAATTAAAAAATGGTGAGAACCTGAGCAGACACTTCTCCCAAGTAGACACACATATGGCCACAAACATATGAAAAGATGCTCAACTTCACCAGCTATTAGGGAAATGCAAATCAAAACTACAATGTGATACCACCTAATACCTGTTAGAATGGCTATTAATGACAAAACAAGTAATAAAAAGTGTTGGGAAGGTTGTGGAAAAAAGGTACCCTCATACACTTTTGCTGGGAATGTAGATTGGTACAGCCACTATGAAAATGGCATGGATGTTCCTCAAAAGATTAAGAATAGAATTACCATGTGACCTAATAATCCCTCTTTTGGCTATCCACCTAAAAATTGGAAAACATTTATTAGTAAAGATATATGCACCCCTATGTTCATTGCAGCATTATTCACAGTCGTCAAGACATACAAACATCAAGGGTGTTCTTCAGTAGATGATTGGATAAAAAGATGTGGTACATATATATCATGGAATATTACTTGGCCATAAGAGAAAATGAAATACTGTGATTTGCTACAACATAGATGGATCTTGAGATTATCATGGTAAGTGAAATAATCAGATAGAAAAGGCTGAGAACCATATGACTTCACTCATATGTGGGATATAAAATGAAAAGCAACAACTGAACAAAACAACAAATAAACAAAAACTCATAGACACAGACAACAGCTTAGTGGTTTATCAGAGGATAAGAGTGGGAGGCAGTGTAATAAAAGAAGGAAAAGGCAGTCAAATATATGGTGATGGAAGGAGAACTGACTGGGGGGTGAACACATGATGCAGTATACAGATGATGTATTATAGACTTGCACACTTGAAACCTATATAATTTTACTATTGTCACCTCCAATAAATTCAATACAAGTTAAAAAAATTAAAAGTAAGCTCTGTAACCATGTACAGATCTGGGGAAAGAACATTCCAGGCAGATGAACCAAGCAAATGCAGAAACTCTGAGGAGGGAAGAAACTTGGGTGGTCAGGAAATGCACAGACTAGAGTGGTGAGAGCCAAGTGAGGAGGGGGTGGGGGTGGAGAGAGGGCAGACCATGAGTTCGGAGTGAGGTAGGGTTACACAAGGCTTGTGGGTACCGAAAGTAGTTTTGATTTTACTCCAATTGTGAGGAAAAGATGAGGCAAGGCTTTAACCCGGACATTGATAGTTTTTATTTGCACTTGTAATTGAGATTATAATGCTAAGCAAAATAAGTCTGACAGAAAAAGTAGAGAACAATACGATTTCACGGATATGTGGTATATAAAACTGAAAGCAAAAAACAACAAGATAAACAAATGAAGGAACAAAAACTCATAGACATTGACAATAGTTTAAGGGTTCCCAGAGGTAAGGGGGGCAGGGGACTCTAGAAGAAGGTAAACGGGGTCTAATATATGGTGATGGATAGAGAACTGACTCTGGGTGGTGAACACACATCGTGAGATACAGATAATGTATTGCAGAATTGTACACCTGAAATCTATGTAACTTTACTAACAATTGTCACCCCAATAAATTTTAATTAAAAAAAAAAAAGTAGGCTCCATCTACTGTTCATTTGTTGTTGAAATAGTCCTAATAACATCTTCATTGTTGGAATGTTACTGTGCACAGTCCCTAACAAAATGTGAAAAAACCTAGAATATAGTTAAATTGTATCTCAGTACTGAACAAATGTAACACTTCATTTGCCTTATTGATTTTTTTGTAAGACAAATATACCTTATGAAATAGGAGTCAATTTCACGTCTTATTCACTATATTTCATCTTTAAAAACACTTCCTCAGGGAAGCCTTTCACAACTCCAGTTTAAGTTATGTCTCATAGGGATTTGCTCTTTATAACCCTTGAATTAGGGAGCATATCACATACTTGCAAATATATAACCATTTATGCAGATAATATTTACAGTATAAAGTTCAGAAGTGTAAAATCCAGGTCTGTTTGTTCACCATGTATTACCAATGACCAGGAGATTTTTAAAAGTACTTTCTGATTTACACACAGATGAAAGAATATGTAACGTGACAAGTCCAGCCCCTAAGAATTTGTTTCTCTCCTTTTCAAACTTTACTTGAGTTGAATAACAAGTACTCAACGGTTCAATGTAGAACTTCCCATTTCTATGCCCAGATAGTTTGCTTTTAGGAACTTTATTCTGATTGTATTGATGAAGAAATAATTGATGCTAATGGCTTGATTACCTCAAAGATTAATTCTTGGGCAGGTGGAATTATATACACATGGATATTTAGTATGTACAAACCATTAGACCCTTTTATAAAGAAAGAGTATTGTGAGAAAAAGCCTTTCTGTTTGGTGAGCTGATCGCATAGTTGTGGTTCAATGCACAGCATATAGAATATATTACTGTGTTTTTAAGTCTTTCTCAATCAGTACTGTACTTAGTAACTTGTACGAAGAATTATTTTGGGTCACAGTGATTATTTATTTTATAGCTATATATTCTAAGGTCAAAGACACAATAAAATAAAATCTGGGCAGAATATCAGGATGAACAGATATCACTATATTGTCATGTATGATGATATCATAATTCACTCCAACACAGTTATAAATATGTTTTATTAATATTAATAGTGAGTTAAATATCATTAATCATGTCCTATTGCATTTAAGGACAAAAGGATACCATATCAAATATAAGATCAAAAGTAAATAAAATATAATTTTACCAATATTAAAACAAAATATTTCATTTTTAGGAAACTTTTAGGGGTTTATGTGTGTATGTGTATGTGGGTGTGTGTGTGGGGGGGTGTTCATACACTAACGTTAGTTCATACACTAATGTTATACAGATAATAACATTTTTAAAACTGAATTTTAAGATAATGTAATAAGAGTTACGAGAATGTGCCATTATTAAGAAAAATAAGTTACCTGAACACAAGCACTGTGATATTACAGCAGTAGATCTGATAACCTACGGCTACTAGGTGACTTATGGGCAGGTAGCTTATACAGAGTGTATATGCTGGACAAAAGAATGATTCATCTCCAGGGAGGAAGAAGTGTGATGGTACTCAGAATAGTGTGCAACTTGAAATTGTTTATTTCTGGAATTTTCCAGTTCATATTGTCGGATTGCTGTTGACAGTGGCTAACTGAAAGTGTGGATAAGGGAGGGGAACTTTGGTATACAGAAATATTTGTACATTTTCAGCCTTGTTCTGCTTTTCCAGGCAATAATTTAAATATAAGTGGCAAAAATGTGAGAAAAGATGATAGTGAAGATGTGAGAATGTATTTTGCTTGCAAATACTTGTGTTTCTCTCAGAGAAATTGTAGACTTTGATTTCAAGATGTAAATGTTTCAAACTGCTAAGTATGGCTTTCTGTTGTGAAAACCAGCATATGTCTATTAATGTAAAATAATTATATTAAGAGAGCATAATGCTCAACTTGAAAAAAATTAACCTTTACAGTTGAGATACATAGACTTATATCAAATAATTTTCTGGTCACTTATTTTAGCCATGACCTGCACACCACTTTCAGTTTTTCTTATCAAAAATGGGTTTTCAAAGTATAATAAAACATAAGCACAAAGACATTCTATGATTGACTTTAAGCACATAATATAATTAGGCTACAACTTGCAAATTCTTGTTGGTATTAAAATTTATAAAGTATCTTTTTATAGTTCCTTCCACTAGGGTACGTACAACAGCTATATCAAATTTGTATTGCTAATTAAAGTCTAATTTAATTTCAAAACCTACAGTGAATCTTGGAAAGCCACATAGACTCATTAATTGACTGAACATTAGAAATAAATATTAATCTCTTTTTTCTTTTGTGACTTTATTTAGAAAGCAAGAAGAATAGATGACATTCAATTACCATAATTAAATTTGTATAATATATCACCCTTCATTACTTCTCTACTGATGTGAATATATTTTGAATTAGAAACATAATCTAACATTTGAAAGAAACTTGTTCTCTTCAACAGAAGTTTCCAAATATAACAAAAAGACACAATGAGTAAATCTCCTTTAAAGTCCCTTGTTTCAATATTACAAGATTTATTGCAAATCTTTTTTTTTTCCCTTTTTTTATTGCAAAATTCTCATTGGTATAGGACCTTAGAATTAGGTATAGTAAGATGAGTGAGAATATGAAAAGAAGTTCTTGCCCTCTAACTTTTTATCGCTCAGGGATTATATCATTCTGTCTACTAGGAAGGCACTACAGGCTGCTAGGGATATAATATTGACCAAAACATGAAAAGGGCCTTGCCTTCAGGAAATACAAAGATTAACAGTTGAGAACCAATATTACATTTAGTAAATCAATTAAATATATACTATGAATGCTGGTAAGTAAAATGAAAGAAAGCATACCGTGTTTCCCTGAAAATAAGACCTAGCTGGATAGTCAGCTATAATGAGTCTTTTGGAGCAAAAATTAATATAAGACCCGATATTATATTTATCATATCATATCATATCATGTGATATCATATTATATTATATAGACCCGGTCTTATACTACAGTAAAATAAGACTTGATCTTATATTAATTTTTGCTCCAAAAGGCGCATTAGAGTTGATGGTCCGGCTATGTCTTATTTTCGGGGAAACATGGCATGACATGGAAAGTCATAGGATAGACATAAGGAAGGAAAATACACTGTGAAAGAAACACTTTAAGAAACACTTAAACAATAGTGTGTTAAGAAACACTATTATAATGTTTGTTATACCATTTTTCAATATTGTAAAATGTATTATTTTACCAATTATTAAAGAGTAATGGCATGCCTTTTTATATAAGAATATATTAACATACATACGTTTATTTTTTTTATTAAAGATTATTGGGGTGACAATGGTTAGTAAAGTTACATAGGTTTCAAGTGTATGATTCTGTAATATATCATCTATATATCACATCGTGTGTTCACTATCCAGTCAGCTTTCTTTCCATCACCATATATTTTATTCCATTTACCCTCATCCCTACCTTACCCTCTGGTAACCATTAAACTAATGTCTGTGTGTATGAGTTTTTGTTTTTTTCATTTGTTTGTCTTGTTCCTTTTTTGCTTTCAGTTTTATCTCCCATATATCAGTGAAATCATATGATTCTCGACTTCTTCTGTCTGATTTATTTTGTTTAGCATAATAATCTGAAGATCCATCCATGTCGCAAATGGCACAATTTCATCTTTTCTTATGGCATATTTTTATAGTCTTAAAAAAAAAAACTGTTGCTAATGTTGCTGTTAATTATATTTCTTTCTGTCATCTCTTTGTCAAAAATCTTTTGATGAATTTTTTATGAAGACGTTTTACACTATGTATATTAATATATATAGATGTGATATATTTTACTTTGTTTATTTCATCTTTGAATACAAAATGCAGCATAATTCCTCCTTAGGATAACAAAGGAATCCAAAAACAAAACACTTCTGCCAAGATTTCAGCCTTGTTTTCAACTGCCAATGTGAAATAATAGTTAAGAAGAATCAAGATTAGAAGAATTAGTTAGAGAACACAGCACTGGATTTGCATAGGCAAGTAAAACCCTAAAACTCTTTTATGTAGCTTTTAACATGGGGAAATATCAGCCATGGACAATGGAGAAAAGCAATGAAATCTGGTTACTTTTACAAGTTTTTACTATAGATTCAGTGTTGTAGTTTGAGGGGAAAGGAAATGATTATAGGAAAACATTATAAAATGACACATATGTTGTCATTCATTTAATTTTCATAATAAAATTGTATATGTAATTCCCCCTCATATTTATATTACAACTATATAATACACATGAATACTGAAAATTATATTTTATGATTTATCTTGTTATAGTCATCATTGATGGCAGTAAGTTTTGCACCTTTTTTGTTCACTCCTGTATTCTTAGAAGCTAGAAGAGTAACCAGTTTATAACCAGAATCAACACTTGTTGAGTGGATACAGAACAAAATATATAACAGAATGCTAAACATCTCACTTGAAACTCTGACTCCTTTAATCCAAACCTCCCTGAGTTAAGCATATTTAAGTCACAGTGTCTCATTCCACACATATATGTATAAAGATTGTATAGGAAGTTTATTTATCTAATGTAAACATGATCATAAATGCTCTCTAGTTTTTCTTTAAGTTGCTTTTCACTAATCACCAGTGCACTTGTGCAAATTTTCACATTGTAAGTACTTTAATTTACTCTTTTATAAATTCTCTATTCATATATTTTTCCTACATTCGATAGGATATTTTATATATTTATTTTTGTCTTGTAAATTTGTAAAAACCACTTGGTATGTTCGTTACAAACACTTTTTTTTTTCAGTTCTAGCACTCGTGTTTTGGTTGTGTAAATGGCATACCTTAATTTCCAACCACAAAAAATTGTCATATAATTAAGTGCATCTGTCTCTCAACTAACCAGGTTTCCTCCACAATTATTGTCATATATTGACATATCACATATATATATTCACATATATATATTTACACACATATATATATACATATACATGTATATGTATATATATGTATATATATATGCATCTGTTTCAAAATTACCTAATCTATTAGTATACCCAAACCATTGTTGTTACATTACACAGATTATCTTCCGTTTCCTCATCTTGTTTATAATTTCTTTGACTTTTTTAACCTTTCATTATTCTGCTAAACTTTAAAATTAACCTATACAAGTAAAAATTGAAACCGTGTGATTTTGGTTGTAACTAATTATATTTACATATTGATATGCAGACAATTGACAGTTTATGAAGTTAAATGTCCTCGTCAAGAATACTGTATTTTCCCATCTTGTTTTATATTTCTAAATACAGTGTTAAAGTTTTTTTGCATCTTACATCTAGACACTTTATAATTTTGTTACTATCTCAATAAAGCTTTTCCCCCTTTTATTTCCATGTGTTTGCTGCTATGGAGAAACACTACTTATTGACTTTTACACATTTGCTTGTATATAGAGTATACTCACTATAGAATATAAATTTATAAATTTATCTTAAATGTTGATACCAATTTGTCTGTTATTCTTAGAACGTTTTAGTAGAGTTTTCTGGCTAAAGCCTATTATGGATAAACTGAAATCATACTTACCTGCATGTGCAATATTTCATTGTATGAAATTTTATCTTTAAGTCAATTATAAAAATAATTTTGATAAAAGAATTACTATCTATTACCTAAGTTTATTAAAATAAATTTAGTGTTTTTCATTTGACATAAAAAATTTCTTTTGATTTTTAAAAAATAGTTTTTATACATTATCCCCCCTCTATTCATCTTATCTTTTAAAAAATGTAGGAAACTTGTTAAAGAATCACCAATGACTTTTTGGCATTCATGGATATAATTATTTGCCTTATTTTTAAAAATTTTTATGGGATAAACTGTGTTAATAAGTTTTCTACTACAAAATCAGTATTAAAATTCTGGGATAAACATAAAGTTGTCAAAGTTTACTACAATTTGTTAGAATACTCATTTTTACATTTAATTCAGAATAGTCTGCACAATTTTCATGGAATTTATCCTAGTTTACTAACAATATTGAGTTGTGATATTAATATTATGCTATTTTTCAATAATTATTTGTAAAGATTTCATCTTTTCCTTTGCTTAGAATGTTTTTCAAAACAATGATATTATACACTCTTCAGGAAGTTGTGTGGGGATTTCTGGTCAAAATGACACAGTAGGTAAATGCTGTACCTGCCTGCTCTTACAACCACATCAACACTACAACTAAACTACAGAACACCATGATTGAGAATCACCTGAAGTCCAGCTGAACAAAAGTCCTGTAACTAAGGACATAAAGAAGAAGCTACTTCAAGACTGCTAGGAGGGGCAGAGATGAAGGACAGGCTGGTCCCACACTCACATGTAGTAGTTAAAAATTGGTAGAAATAGCTCAGCTGTGGCGGTCCCTCCTGAGGAGAAGATGTCACAGTCCCACACTAGGCTCCCCAGTCCAGGGTTCTAGAGCTGTGATGAGAAGCCTCCATAACTTCTGGCTGTGAAAACCAGTGGAGGTTGTGGTTGAGTAAGGAGGGCTTCTGGAGTCTTGAGTTACCCTCTTAAAGGGGTCACAGATGGATTCACTTGTTCTGAGCCCCATCACTGGGCTAGCAGCTTGAAAAGTGTCAGGGACACATGGGGAAGAACTGAGTGGTCTGGCTTTGGTGCCAAGGCTGGAGGGGAAACTTTCTCCCAAACAGAAGTGTTGGCAGAAGCCACTGTTCCCTTATAGAACAACCTCCTTCCTGACGGCACAGACAGGCACAAAGTCTGAGTCTCCATCAATCTGGGTAACACACTTGGCCCTGTCCTGGTGATTACCTGACCTTACTCCCACCCAGCTTGTAGAAACACCAAGCTGCTCTAGAGACTTTGCCATGGGCTTTCCTAAAATCTCTCAAAGTTTCCTCAAACAAGCAGCATCTGGCTTGGTATGTTATGTATCTCTTACTAAGCAGCCCCAAGCCTGGCCAGTTTCAGTTCACAACTTGGCCTCTCCCAGGCACCTCTAAGCCAAGCATGGTTGGATGGCAGCAGCAGATTTTGTGGCCCTGGGCAGGGCACAGGCATAGACTGAATTTGGCCAGTAGTGGGGCTTCTTCCAGTATCCCCCAGGGCTGGCATATCCAGTAGCCAGATCACAATGCACCAAGGCACCACCAGGCCGCCCCCACAGACACCATAACCAAAGGGCTGAATTGACAGGCACCAGAGACCCTCTAAAATAAAACCTATTCTGTAGGCTTAGCCCTTGAATCACAGCTTCTGTACTGTAGTGACAGCCACTCCTCATAACCAATCAGAATGAGGGTCAATCCCTCCCATTGACATGCAAACAGAAACGAAGGCTCAGCTATAACAGGAAGGCACACACAACCACACAAGGGACACACTTGGAACACAGGCTCTGGTGATCAGGGTGACGGTGCCACTGGGCCCTACAAGACACCTACTATATAAGGCCACGCTTCTAAGACCAGGAGACATAGCTGCCCTACCTAATACATAAAAACAGATGCAGGGAGGCAGAAAAAGTAGGGAGACAATGAAACATATCCCAAATAAAAGAACAGAACAAAGCTACAGAAAAATAAATAAAAAACAGACACAGAGTTTAACATACTGATTATAAGGATGCTCAGTGATCTCAGGGAGAACTTCAACAAACAGGATCGAAAATGAAGATAGAAATAAAGAATACAATATCTGAAATAAAAGAAACATTAGAGGGAATCAACAGTAGATTAGATGAAGCAGAGGCTCGAATCAGCAATGTGGAAGATAAGGTAGCAGAAAACACCCAATCAGAACAGCAAAATGAAAAAAAGAATCAAAAACAATGAGTATAGTTTAAGACACCTCTGGGTCAATATCAAGTGTACCAACATTCACATTATCGGGGTACCAGGGGAAGAGAGAGAGCAAGAAATTGCAAAAGTTTTGAAGAATCAATGACAGAAAACTTCCCTAACCTGGCAAAGGAAATCGACATGTAAGCCCAGGAAGCACAGAGACCAAAACGAGATGAACCCAAAGAGGCCCAAATCAAGACACATTATAATTAAAATGCCAAAAGATAAAGACAAAGAATCTTAAAAGCAGCAAGAGAAAAACAGTTAGCTACCTACAAGTGAGCTCCCAAAAGACTGTCAGCTGATTTCTCAACAGAAACTTTGGAGGCTAGAAGGGATTGGCACAAAATACATAGAGTGATGAAAAGCAAGGACCTACGATGAAGATTACTTTATCCAGCAATGCTATCATTTAAAATTGAAGAAAAGATAAAGAGCTTCCCAGAAAAGGAAAATGCTAAAGGAGTTCATAATCACCAAACCTCTATTACAAGAAATGTTAAAGGGAATTCTTTAGAAGAATACAATTTTAAAAAGATCAAAATATGAATAATAAAATTGCAATAACTACATATCTATCAACAATTATTTTCTATGTAAATGGATTATATGTTCCCATTAAAAGACACGGTTGCTGAATGGATAAGAAAAACAATACCTTTACTTATGTTGCCTATAAGGGACTCACTTCAGATCCAAAGACACACACAGACTGAAAATAAAGGGATGGGAAAAGATATTTCATGGGAAAAAAATTCTGGTGTAGCAATACTTATATCAGACAAAACAGACTTTAAAACAAAGGCTATATAACAAGAGACAAAGAAGGACCAGTAATCCCACTTCTGGGTATTTATCCCAAGAAACCCAAAACACTAATGTGAAGGGACATGTACACCCATATTTTCACTGCAGCACTGTTTACAATGGCCAAGATATGGATGCAGCCCGGGTGTCCATCAGTGGATGAATGGATAAAGACTATGTTGTACATATATACAGTGGAATATTTCTCAGCCATGAAAACAAATGAAATCTTGCCATCTGCAACAACATTAATGGACCTAGAGGGTATTGTGCTGAGAGTAGTAAGTCAGACAAAGAAAGACATATGCTATATTATTTCACTTGTATGTGGAATCTAAAGAACAAAATAAATGAACAAATCAACAGAAATAAACTCATAGATACAGAGAACATTTTGATGGTTGCCAGATGGGAAAGATTTGGGAAGATGGGTGAAAAAGGTGAAGGGTTTAAGAAGTACAAATTGTTAGTTACGAAATAATCATTGAGATATAAAGTAAAGCAAAAGGAATATAGTCAATAATATTGTATTAACTATGTACAGTGTCAGGTGAGTATTAGATTTATTGGGGTGATCACTTCATAAGTTATATCAATGTCTAATCACTATATTGTACACCTGAAACTAATATTGTATGTCAACTGTAATTGAAAAACATTTTTTTAATTAAAAAAAAGTTGTGTGGGAATTCATCTCTTGATATGACATTATAATATCAAATATTTAATTATATTTCTAATATCACCTTTGACAATTGCTCTACTCAATGGAATTAATTTGGATAAATTATATTGTACTCTAAAATTTCCAGTTCTAGATTTTAGTGACATTAGACTGTATAAACCTGAAAATAAACGCTAATAACCCTTAAAAATTACAAAATACCTTGTATAATTTTTAAGTTACAGTTTAAATGGAAATTTAAAGCAGTATTTTTTCAAAATATGTCTGTGCATTAATATTCCCTGTAATATCTGGACTATTCAGAAACTTGAACTCATGTTTAACCTGTGTGATAAAAATCTGCAAATTGGACCAAATGTGATGCTTTTTCACATACACCTTTTAAAACTTTTGTCCTATAAATTAAATATCATTGTGAAAATTAGCCAAAAAATTTAATTTTTATAATACTAAATAATATCACATATCTTAATATTAATTTGAAAGCAAACATAAACACAATCTCAATAAATATTTAAGTTAAGCATAAAAGATTGTGAAAGAGATTGATCTAAAGCAGCCACATTCAGCCATAATCAATAATAACTTAAGTATTCATAAGGGTAATATTTTTCAACATTTTGTTATATTTAAGATGTTTCAACTTTGCCATTGCCTGGAGAAAGGCATAACTCAGTTTAATGGGTCTGCTTTTTTTTTTTTTAACCTTTTATATATTAAATTTAAACCATGTAATTTTGTATGTAATTGTTTATATTTGAATATTGATATACAGAGAACGGACAGTTTATGAAATTAAATGTCCAATCCAAGAATATTGTATTTTTCCTTTTATTTTCACACCTTGCTTCATATTTCCAAATACAGTGTTAAAGATTTTGAATATATAACCAAAGGTCAAGTATATTTCTCTGGAATGATGAGTCTGGATAGAGATAATAGTTTACAATACAGCTAAAGGTTGTTAACATTAATCCCTGGGAAAGCCTGTTCCCTACGTTAGCTTGGCTTTCTTTGTTACTATAGCTCCCTGTGAGAGTCTCAGAGCAAAGACATTGGAATGCCTCCAAATTGGCATAATATAATGCAGTCAATCTTAAGGAGGAAATCAAGTGTGGCATGACCCATAATTGAATTGTGGTTCTCTAAGGAAACACCAGGGCTACAGAAGCTGATTTGGTAACAAGGACTACCATTCCCTTCAAATCAATATTAACTAATATTCCCTAAGCTCTCCCGACAGCCCAGGAATTGTTCTATATGCCACACTTAGGATGAATTTCAAAAAGAGATATTAAATAGGATCAAATATATGGTGATGGAAGGAGAACTGACTCTGGGTGGTGAACACACAATGTGATATATAGATTATGTATTACAGAATTGTACACCTGAAACCAATGTAACCCTACTAAACATTGTCACCCCAATAAACTTTAATTTAAAAAAGAGAGTTTTATTCATAAATCACAAAAAGGTAATATTTTTCTAAAGTATAATTGTTAACCAGTGGAATTTTTTTTCTGTAAAATTACCTTGCTATTTTTAAATAAACTACTTTATTCAAAAAGCACTAATTTAACAACATATTTATTTTAACACTGAGTTAGGAGGTTGGAATACACAAAGGCTTTTGGAATCATTAGTGAATGAGATAACTTAAGACTCATTTCCAAACAGAAATATTCCAATAAACTTAATATTATTGATTGTCTATTTCCCAGTGTGGGTATCTGATTCTAGAAAATGATTTAAAATACTCTAGAATTATGCTAACCACTCCAAATTACTAGATTGACATTATTGAAAAAGTCATTATTTGTAGGAAAAAAATGCTTTTATTCATATCTTTATCATTTCCGTGTTCTAGTTGAGAATGTGCTGGCATAGGTTCTTCCACACTTTTTCTATAAAAGTGGTTTGAAACAATAGGAGGATATGTTTTTCTTACCTTAGGAAGGTAAGTTGACAATATAGTCACTATATTAGTAACACACTTTTTTGTAGTAGGCACAGTAAAGAACGCATGCTATCACGGTACACACTCTAGGCCAGTGGACAAGTTGGAGGAGTGTAACACTTAAGATAAATCTATCCCTTTTATATTTTGTGTGGTGTATACTGTCCTACCATACTGGTGAAGGATTTTTTTTAATTAAATTTATTGGGGTGACAATTGTTAGTAAAATTACATAGATTTCAGGTGTACAATTCTGTGTTACATCATCTATAAATCCCATTGTGTGTTCATCACCCAGAGTCAGTTCTCCTTCCATCACCATATATTTGATCCCCCTTACCTTCATCTCCCACCCCCCACCCCTCACCCCCCTTACTCATGGACACAGAGAATAGTTTAGTGGTTACCAGAGGGTAAGGGGGCTGGTGAAGGATTTAAACAGAGAGAGAGAGAGAGAGAGAGAGAGAGAGAGAGAGAGAGAGAGAGAGAGAGAGAGAGCAACTTTGTTAAAGTTTCTTTGATCTTTACACTACTACTCACACAGTAGTCCCTAACTGGAGGTGCATTGAATATTTTTCAAGTCATGTTATTATATCTAGTACTTTGATCACCCAAATATTTACTTCAAGAGCAGTCATGTATTAGTCATTATTAGCAGCTGAAGTAAACTTTAGTAGCCCTCAACTCTCAATATCACCCACCAGCCTCAGTTGATTACCTATAGATAAGCCTCAACCCAAGCTGAATCATATATTCTCTTCTTCAAACACTTTGTCACTTTATATGGGGAGAAATTCACCAAAATTTTGCAGCAGGTGGACAAATCTGCAACTTTGTCAGACCCTACCTGTGATCATATTTTCTACTCAACAAGATACAAATAGAAATAAGGAAGAAAAGGGGAAGAAAAAAGGGAGGAAAAGAGGAGTGGAAAGACATGACAAAAGAGAGAATAATAGAGAATAAAAATTAGGGCAAACACAGAAACAGAAAGAAACCAAAAAGGCAGGCCCATTTACCGACCATTTTATGTCCAAGGTCTCACCATAGTCCCATAGTCCTTGGAGCGGAGAAGAGCCAGAGTAAAATGTGTTAAATAAATGAATAAAAAGATGAATGGATGAAGACAGTACTGACAGTGTTTGAGCTTTTGCTCCAGTCTTTGCCTCTACTTAGGTTCTACAAGCACCCAAGCAAGCCAATTGGTGTCTGCTGTTTTCGTGAGAGGTTCTAACACATACCTACCCAGGTACGTGCCCACACAAACCTTTTGAGTCACAGAGAAAGGAACCTAGAAGGTGTATTTAGAAAATCTTGTCCCCTGATTTTAATTAGAACTCTTAGGTAAAAACCACTTAATTAAAATAAAAGTGTACAATAGTATATCCTCTTTGGTGTCAACATAAATTCAAAGATTATTCTATTGGTGTAACCCTTGAGTTTTTCAAAATTAGTAATTTCATTCAAGGTGAAACATAATCAATGTCATGAAGATCACTGGAATAAGCAGAATAGTCATGATAAAAAATGAAAACCGGTTTTAATTTGTTATAAATGGGTTTAAATCCTTTGGGTAAAATTACATGAGCATTCCTTAAGCTGTTCAGAAAACATTATTTTCAGGAAATGTTAATAGATAACATTTACAATTAACCTTAATAATGTTAACAGTAGATGTGATCAGGGTATGATCATAATTTGAGCTGTGAAAATTGCCACTTATTAAATGTACCTTGTGGGGATTTAAAGTATACTCTTAATATAATAAAAGAGACAAAGAGTGTTTTTTTAATTAACTTATTTAATCATTAAATAAAAAATAAATTTAGTCTATGTAAGCTTTTTTGCCCTATGGAAATACTTGTTAATAATATTATAACCTGCAATGGGACTTTGAATTATATAAAAAAGATAATTTTTAACATTTGACTGAAATTATCTCTATTTTGTTGTATTTTATGGAGCTTTTATTTGCCCTGAGATGACTGAAGAACTGTGTCAACAAAATGTTTATTTGCCCTGAGATGAGAGGTTCTAACACATACCTACCCAGGTACATGCCCACACAAACCTTTTGAGTCATATTTAGCATAATATTATTCTTTAATATAATTGACTATTTTAAACACTGACTTTAAACTTCATTGACATCAAGCATATTTTAGAATATCAATATTTATCTCAAAACTTTGAAATTTAGAAAGGATTTTATATAAAGTGTTTTGCTTTTACTTTAATATTGCACCTGTATTAACACTGATTTGAATAATTCTGTTTGTATCAATACTTTAAATATAAATAGGCACACCATATATATCTGTTTAGAAGCTATAGCTTCAGTTAAATTTAATAACATTTTTCTGTAGTGTAGGACTGAGAGTAGTTTCTAAATGAACAAGATGTCTATCAAATTTAATTACTTCTTCCAGTAGGTGAAACATTATAGGTGATACCCAACAAAGCAGTCTACAAATTTTATTGTCTAATAAAGTTGAGGTGTAGACTTTTAAATAAGGATACCTGCATTTTAAATTTTAATTTAACACACCCAATTATAGAGGGTATTTTTTTTTGTCATTGTATTATCCTATTTCTTTATTTTAGACTGCATTATATATATATATATATATATATATATATATATATATATATACACATATATATATATATACACACACACATATATATATATATATATATATATATATATAGCCATCAATAAACACACATACAGTTTTTAAGTTTAAGTTAGAGGGCTGTTTGTTCTATTTTTTTATTGAGGCTAGGTTGTGGTGCTGTAAAGCAGAGTTAAAGAGTTCAGCTTCCTTAGTGCTTTGGTCAGGCTATGCTATGATAAACACCTGGAAAGTTGCTTTCTTCAGTGAGCTACCCTCAGAGACAAAGACTGAGAAAGAAATTGATTGAATTCCAGTTTTGGGGGTCACAAGTGAGACAAGAGAAGGGAAGGAAGCCAGTATAAGGTACATGATTGATTGGAAAAGCCCAATGGTACTGTGGATCTTTGCGAAAACATGAACATTCAGTTCTTTCACCAGAGGGCACCAGTGTTATTTATCTACCAACTACTACCAGTCATTGGTTGAGACCTGCCCTTTGAAGTACAATGGAAGGAACAGATAAATCATGAGGCAAAGCATTTCATGTATTTGAAATTGGAAGTCTGAGTTGGTATGCTGGGATACAGTCAGAGCCAAGGGGATAAGGGAAGGTCACTGAAACTTTACTCTGGTTACTGACTGGACTTCTTTTCTCTGCAAGGTACAGTATTCAGTCAGGCTCTCTTACGAGGTAGTCCCAAAGTGGAGGCTAAGTGCAATCAAACATTATCAACAACTTTTATTAGACATCTATGCCAGTGCCGCTTTAATTGAGGTAGACTATACAGAAAGACAAAACATAGTCTAATGAGGAAGGTGATAAATTGTATAGTCCTATATTTTGAAGAATTGCATATGAAAATAGAATTTTTTTATGTTCTCTAAATGTGGTATATGTTAACCTGTTTCCTGTGACTTTCTCAATTTTTGTTCTAATTGCTTCTTTCAGCAGTAGATTTTCAGTTAAGTATTATTTCAAAGCATTCAATTGCTGACTGTCTTTAAACTCACATTTTTCTCTGTATCTGTCCATATTTCCTAAGCTATAATTTCCTCTGCTGTAACCAATTTTGTAGGCCCAGGTTCCAGAAATAATAAATAGTTAAAAACTCAGTTATTACTTGGGGGTTCCTTTCTAAAATATCAAGCTTAGTTGATATTTATAGAGTTATGACAGATCGGTGTAGTGATTTATAAAGACACCAGGAATTAGGACACTTTAAGTTGAGGCACTGTAATTAGATTTTAAAATTTAGGAGTGGTGAAAACAAAACAAAGTTTCCTATATACTAATGGCAGTGGAAAGTGAGATTATTTTTAAAGGGCAATTTAACAACATTACTGAAAACCATTGGCTCATCTATTCCACTGGTAGCAATTTAACTTAATGATGTACATGTGTATGTCCAGAGATGTACTTTGAAACATGTTCCTTGCAAAAAGCTTGTATAGCTAAAACAAGTCTGAAAACAATTTAAATCAATAGTAAAATAGGCAAAACATGATATATCTATATAATCAAATACTATGCAAGTTTAAAGGGATTAGTTAAAATTTCAAAGCCTGATAAATGCACAAAATGCATATGCTGTTTTATATATATACATTATATATAATATATATATATAATATATATAATAGATACATTAATAAGTGTAAAAAGCAAGTGTGTAATAATATGTTTAGGTCATGTTTATTTGTGTAACTTAAAAAGAGATAACAACATGCCAATATTTGAGTTGACTGAGTCAGGGGTAGGAGAATAGAGATTTCAATTACTTATTTTAAGACTTTTCATTTTGGTTTGTATACCATATGCATTTGTTACATTTATAATTTAATGAAAGACACTGAAATCTCAAAAGATTATTCTGTTTTATTTCCACCCAAGTCATTACGCGAGATACATTCCAGACCAAAACAGGAACTTCAGAGTGTTCAAAGTTTTCATGTGTTTGAAAGGGTAATTCAGATTTTGAAGGTAGTTTTACATTACTGCCAAATAAAACCAATGCCATATGAATTATGAAAATGCATGATAATAGGTAAAAATTAATGTTACATTTGGAAATTTTTCCTTGAGTTAATTTAACAACAAATGCCCCCATTCAAATTGATAGCAAAATATGTACTACAAAATGGTAAATTCTAACTGGGATCTAAGACTACTGTAACTAAACTAAATAGAACATGCAGCTTCATTATGACTGTGCATATTTAATTCTGGACACAAGAATGTTTGTAATAAAAAGCCAGCTTCCATTGTTTCTATGAAACTTTAAATTTCAAAATAATAAAAGGAATTCCCTTTACCCTTTGGTGAATTTACACCATTCTCCTTCTGGATTATTAAAATGTCCTGGGAAGTCATTTGTTTAGATTATGCTGCCTCATTAAACAAATGCAAATGCGGCTTGAGCAAATTCAATCAAACTGCCTGCTTCTTGCTTGTGTGCATCCAAAAGCCCTCATTGACTGAGTCAACATAATATGCCAGTGAAACCAAATACAGGGCTATTTGTTATCCCATTGTTGAGATCACAAATAATGCTAATAAAACATTCATCATCATTTACTGCAAAACAATAGCAAAAATGTGAATCACATTATTTCATATTAGTTTTCCTTCCATTAGAGACATATAGGATTATTGAATCAATGCTGAGAGATTACATACTAAGCCTTAGATCTTATTCCACTGACTTAGATGATCATGTAATTATGGCACTTAGGGATTCATTGAGAATTTTATATGGCACCTAATATTTTATACTTCACAAATGATCTTATTATAAATAAGGTTTGCTTGTTTGAGTATTTATCTGAAATCTAAGATTTAAGAGAGCATGCAACTAGATATTTTAAACTCAGGAAGAATTGCTACAAAACGAAGTATATTAAATAAAATACAAGTAATGAAAAATATGCTCAATTTCTTGGATATATTTCTTGCATAAAAATGTCAAGCAATTTAATTCATATGAGAAGTAAGTTTTGATAGCCCCCATTCAAACTTCCTAACTGCTAGTAACACTATGGTGTGTATCTTGAATATCTATTTCATCGCATTTATGGATATCCATTTTTACAATATATACACATAAAAACACATACACACATAGATTATTTTAATAATCATTGGACTTCAACTCCTTTTTTTGCAAGCTGTATGTTTTGGATTTTTTTAAAGCTCTCTGTATCACTTGCTTTCTTTTTTCCAAAGGTGTTAGATTTAAAAAACAAAAACAAAACAAACAAACAAAAAAAAACCTCCTGGAAGTGAGATATGAGACTGAGTACTTTTAATAAACTCACTAGCTGATTCTTTATATTTTCAGTCATTTTAAAAATGATTACATGCTTTATGTTTCAATATATATCAGTGATTTAGGAAGACTTCATGTACTTACATAGTATAAACTAGTAAAAATAGTATATGCACGTGATTTGAAGACACCTGTTCTTTGCAAATTTATACCAGGTCTGACAAGTAAGTCCATGACTTGTTGCAACCAGATTGTTAACATTTTTTTTATATCAGAAGGATTATTCATTATGAATTTTTACCAACTGGACAGTTAACCAAGTTTACTATTTGGAAGTGCTGAAAAGGGTGCGTGAAAAACTCAGATGACCTAAACTTTTCGCTAACAATTCATGGCTTTTGTATCATGACAATTCACCAGCTCACACGGCACTGTCTTTAAGGGAGTTTTTAACCAGTGAACAAATAACTGTATTGGAACACACTCCCTACTCACTTGCTCTGGCCCCAGTGACTTCTTTCTTTACCTGAAGATAAAGGAAATATTGAAAGGAAGACATTTTGATGACATTCAGGACATCAAGGGTAATGCGACAACCACTCTGATGGCCATTGCAGAAAAAGAGTCCAAAATTACTTTGAATGGTGGGTTAGGCCCTGGAGTTGGTGCATAGCTTCGCAAGGGGAGACTTTGAAGGTGACCGTAGTGATATTCAGCAATCAAGTATGTAGCAGTTTTTCTAGGATAAGTTTGTGAACCTAATTGTCTGTCCTCGTATGTAAGTGTGAAAATGGGGAAAGTCTAATACTATTTCCTTCAAAATTGTAGACAACCTCATTATCATAAATGCCATCTTTATCAAAACTAAACTCATAATTCTACATAAATTTACTGTTTAAATCATCTATTGTTCATTTTATACTGTTGTTTTCTGTTATTAATGCATTTATTCTGCATGTTCCATTTGCAATATTGTCTTTCTTGATGTATTTTGGATATTATTGCACCTTTGCTTTTTTTAATCAAAATAACAATAAGCTTTATTAGGTAAAGGATAGTTTTCTTTTCAAGTTTATTATAGAATATGGTGTTCTCAATGATAATCACCATGTTATACATTAGATCCTCAAAACTTATTTATCTTACATCTGAAAGTTTGTACCCTTTACTAACATCCTCCTATTTTCCCCCACCCATCAGCCTTGGCAACCACTTTTCTACTTTTGTTTCTAAGAATTTGACTTAAAAAAAAAAAAAAAAATCCCACATGGAAGCAATAGCATGCAGTATTTGTCTTCTTCTGTCTGGATTATTTTATTTAGCATAGTAGTCCTCATGGTCCATCCATGTTATAGGAAATTCCAGGATTTCTTTCTTTCTCATGACTGAATAATATTCCATTGTGTGTGTTGCGTGAGATTGTGTGTGATATATATAAATATATACATATATATATTCACACACACACATATACACACACACATATATACATATACATATATATACATATATATATATATATATATATATATATATATATATATATATATGTATACACATACATATGCACACACATGCACATGTACCTTGTTTATCCACTTGTTCATCGTCAGATATTTAGGTTGATTTTGTATCTTGTATATTTTGAATAATCCTGTGCTGAACATGGAAGTGCAATATCTCTGTAATATTCTGTCCAAATTTCTTTTGGACATATATTCAGAAATGGGATTTGCTGGATCATATGGTAGTTTTATTTTTAATTTTTTGAGGAAACTCCATATTGTTTTCCATAGTGTCAGCACAAATTTAAAATCTACCTATAGTACATGAGGGCTCCCTTTTCTCCACATCCTCACTCACACTAACTACCTCCTGTATTTTGATGGTAGCTATTCTAGCAGGTGTGTGGTGATAACTCATTGTTGTTTTGATTTTCATTTAAATGATTTGGGTTGCTGAACACCATTTCATGTGCCTATTTATTGTCTGTATGTATTCTCCGGAAAAATGTCTATTCAGTTCCTCTGTCCATGTTTTAATCACCTTGTTTTTTGGTTATTGAGTTGCATGAGTCCTTTATATATTTTGGATATTAACCTCTTATCAGATATATGATTAGCAATTATTTTCTCTCATTCTGTCTGTTGCTTTTTCGTTTTGTTTATGGTTTCCTGTTCTGTGATGAAGCATTTTATTTTGGTGTAGTTCCATTTGTTTATTTTTGCATTTGGTGCTTTTCCTTTTAGTGTCAAATCCAAAAATATAATTGTCAAGATTCACATCAAGGAGCTTACCCCCTATGTTATCTTTTATGGTTTCAGGTCCTAAATTTGAGTATTTCATCTATTTTAAGTTGACTGTTGTATATGGAATGAGATAGGGGTCCAGTTTCATTCTTCTGCACGTGGCTGTCCAGATTTCCCAACAACAATTATTAAAGAGATTATCCCTTTTGTATATTCTTTGCTCTTTGTTGTAAATTAATTGACCATGTATGTCTGGGTTTAATTCTGGGCTTTCTATTCTGTTCCATTGATCTATGTGTCTGTTTTTAGGCCAATAGCTTACTACTTTGATTATTATAGCTTTGTAACATATTTTTTGTCCTTTCTAAAGATTATTTTGGTTCTTCAGAATCTTTTGTGGTTTCAAATTAATTTTAGAACTCTGTTTTTCTCTTTACGTGAAAAATTCTATTGGATTTTGATACAAATTGCACTGAATTTGTAAATCACACTGGATAAGATGGACCCTAACAATATTCAGTCTTCCAATCCATGAACACAGACTATCTTTCCATTATTTGTGTCTTTTTCAATTTCTTTCTTCAATATCTTATAATTTTCAGTGTATCGATCTTTCACTTCCTTGATTAAATTTTTTCCTAAGTATTTTACTCCTTTTATGGTATTGTAAATGGATTATTTTCTTAATTCATCTTCTGCTTGTTGTTGTTACTGTGTAGGATTGCATTCAGCCCCCATTCTTCTGTGGGTGATATGGGTATTTTCTTGTTTGCCCAGTGTGTAGGAATCACTCAGCTAGTTTCTGGATTTCTTTCAGTTTATTTCAATTGATTTCTTTCAATTGCTCTGTGTGTAGCTGTAGATTTGATGTGTCTATAGTAGGTAGCGTATTCAGGAGGCTCCTATGTCTCCGTCTTGGGTTGGAACATCTCCAAAAAGTCTATTTAAAAAGTATACAGGCTTTAAAATATTAACTATTAATTTATTATATGCATGTGTCAAATTATACATATGAGGCTTGCTGATACTGTAGAGAAAGAGGTTTTAAATTAAAATGTGGGTATTAAAAATTATATATTACAAGGCAATCCTTGTGGATTAATTTAAATAAAAACACCTCATAATATCCACATTTGCAATTAGAGACTAAATTTATAACAGTTTAAATATATTAAGTACAACGATACTTTTGACAGGTTCTAATATTAAAAGTATTTTTATAACCAAAGTATCACAGGCGTATATATGAATGATTACTGAAACATGTTATATATTTATTTCCATAATGAAAATATTTAGTCCAATAATTTATATCTGTATATGATTCTCTCAGCAAGTAATTGTTCTTGTGCACATGCTTATAAATTTTAGAGTACCTTGTTTAATAGTTCAACACATGCTTTTTATATGCTACACATTAAGCTAATGAGCATAAATTTTAATAAGGTTCACATGTAGCTATCCAATCTCTACATGTAAAATTCTTTGCTTTGGGTATCTTAATGTGTTATTTAAACTTGCTTATATAAGTAATGCCTGGCTTTTCTATTTCCCCTTAGTTTCTATGACAAATGTTGAAAGAGAATATGCTAGTTAAAGTGCCTTCCAATAATGGGGAGGAAAAAAACACACGTTACTCTATGCAAAGCCTTTTTGTATTACACATTTTAATTTTCTTATACATGTTTTTTTTTTTTTTTTTTTTTTTTCTGTGATGAGGTTTTATTTCTTCTGCATATGTGAAAATAACTAGGGATTGAACTTAAAAAAAACTTTGCCATACTATTCCTTCATGCTGTATTTAAAAATTAACATAATCATAGCCCTTTTGATATCTGTGTACAATGGAGCAGGATAGAAAGTCAGATGTAATTAAAAAGGCTTCCCAATTTCGCAAAAGACAAGGGCCACCATTCTAACACAATTGTTGTGAAAATATCTGTAATTTATTTACAGTGAACTATTTATCATTATAGTCTGGTTCTGTTATCCATTTGCAGGTTAAATGTCATAATCAAAGTTTTCAAATCTAGTTAGTGATCCATAAATTAAAGTTGACCTTCCCAGATAAATATTTTCAAGTTAATATAGATTATAATTATTCTGTGAAAAAAAGCATTATTTAAATATACAAGTATCAAAACATTTCCTGCCAAGTTCAGATGAAGTTAAATTACCAGAGTAATAAAGCATAATTTCTTTAGATATTATTTTTCATATAGTAAAGAGCTAAAAAGAAAAAGTTATCTTTTTATGTTTTATCTGTCTATACAGGAAAATATGTGATATTTTTAAGGTGCTTAAGTTGTTCCAACCTGCCAACTAACAGGCATTCCTAAACTAAAGAGGTAGTGGGAACTCAAGTATTGTTAATAGACATAGAAATATTCAACACTAAAAATCCCTGCAAACAATAAGCCTTGTAAGAAAAATAAAAACAAAACAAACAAATACTTTGCTTGGAGACATGTCTGTGAAAGTTATGAGTTGGAAGGTGCAGAATCTTTACTTTTTGGGTGACTGGATGTTTGTTCCAAAGAAGCAAAACAGAGAATGCAATCCCCTGACCTATGAAAGACTGGTTCACGATGGTATGTAGGTAGGATGGATCTGAAATGACAAAAGAAAGGCAAGAGAAGAGAGATGTGGTACATGTTGAAAAAGTCCAGCTCCCCATCTCCTTACATGATTATATAAAGTGCAAGAGCACTGAGAGTTACTGCTCTAAACAGATTCCTCCCACAATTAACAATATTATTTCTTACAGATTTGTAGATCTTCACTGGTGAGCAATAATACAAGGCAATTCACCTTCGATGAAGTCAATTGTGACTTTTAAAAATTTTCCAACTTTATTTTGCCTTATGTTAGCATGAGGCAAAAGAAACTGTTTTTTGATTTCCTGCTACACATCAATCTTTGAAGCTTTTAGATGTCATGTCATTTCCTTGCCCATGAAGCAAATATTCACCTTTTATTCTTCTGATCAGGCTAAGTTCTTTACCAAACACCATACATTTTTTTTTTACATGCTACCCAAATACAATTCTACTTAAATCATAACTCTAACTAATGGCATATGAAAAATGTTTAGAAGATTTCTGATTGATTTCCTCCAATTTGGCAGACTTTCTTACATTTATATTAATATATATTCTAAAACATCTGTGTGAATTTTTAATTCACTCCATATTTAAATTCAACACAAGTATATGGAATTCCTGGTGAAGAGGTGGAATAGGTAAACCCATCCTTGCCTTCTCTCATGACCACACCAAATTACAACTAAACCACAGAATAACCATCTTTGAGAAACACCTGAACTCTAGCTGAACTGAAGCCCTAGAACTCCAAACATACAAAAGAAGGCACCTTAAGACTGTTATAAGGAGCAGAGATGCAGAACGGGCTGGTCCCACACCCATATGTGACCATTAAAAATCGGGAGGGATATCTTGCATATGGAGAACCCCCCCGGAGGAGCGATCACCAGGCTCCTCAGCCTAGGGTTCCAGTACCAGGAAAAGAAGTCCCCATGACTTCTGGCTGTGAAAACCAGCGGAGATTGTGACAGAGTGAGCTGGAGGTGGCCGTATTCTCAAGTGTTTCTTTTATAGGGCCCACCATAGACCTACTTGCTGATGGACACACCTGCTCTGAGCTCCAACACTGGGGCAGCAGCTTGAAAGGCACCAGGAATATATGGAGAAGAACTGAATTGTCTGGCTCCAGGATTAGGGCTGGAGGGACAGCTTTCTCCTGGGCAGAGGAGCTAGCAGAAGCTATTGTTTCTTTGTTGAGCTCTTCTCTATCCCAGCGTGCAGATGCTGGTAGGTGCCAGGTCGGCTTCTCCATCAATCTGGTTAACACCCTTTGCCACCCACCCTCCCCTTGCCCCCGGTGATTTCCTGGTCCCACCCAACATGCAGGTCCACTCAAGGCTCTTTCAGTAATTTTTCCATACAAACAACCTGTCTTGCCCAATGCTGCAGACTTTCCTAAAATCTCTCAAATGTTCATAAAACCCAAAACAAATAGCATCTGGCTTCAGTATGTCCCATAGCTTGCTGAGAAGCTCTTAGCCTGGCAAATGGCAGCCAGTCTCGGTTTGCAGCTCGGCCTCCTGAGGAATTGCCAAACCCAGCCTGGGTGGTGGCCATCAGTGGATTGCTTTGTGGCTCATGCCAGGTTGCCTTAGGCAGGGCACAGGTGGAAGCTAAACTTGGCCTGTGGAAGGGCCCCTCCCATGAGGTCCCGAGGGTGGCATTCTTGCTGGCCAACTTCAGAAGGAATCAGAACACCATCTGTTTGCCTCCACAAACCACACACCCAAAAAGCAAACTGAGCAGGCACCAGAGCCCCACTAAAGCAAATCCTGCTCCATAGGATCAGCTCTGGCTCAACAATTCCTCCACTATCACAGCCAGTCATCACAACCAATCAGCCCCAGGGTCAATCTCTCCTACTGACATGAAAACAGAAACCAAGGCTCAACTACAACAGGAGAGCACACACAACTCACACAAGGGACACACCTGGAGCACACAGCTCAGGTGACCAGGAAGACTGTGCCACTGGGCCCCACAGGACAACTACTACATAAGATCACTCTATTAAGAATGGGAGTCATAGCAGTCCTACCTAATACATAGAAACAATCACAGGAAAGCAGATAAATGGGGATACAAAGAAACATATCCCAAATGAAAGAACAAAACAAAGCTCCAGAAAAAAGACTAAACAAAATGGAGACAAGCAATCTACCATATGCAGACTTCAAAACACTGGTAATATGGATGCTCAGTGTTCTCAGGCAGAACTTCAACAAAGAGATAGGAAACATAAAAAAGGATTAGAAAACATTTAAAAAAAAAGTCAGAAATGAAAAATACAATAACTGAAATGAAGAATGCATTAGAAGGAATCAACAGTAAATTAGATAAACCAGAGGATCAAATCAACAATTTAGATAATAAGGTAATAGAAAACACCCATTCCAAACAGCAAAAAGAAAACAAGAATCCAAAAACATGAGGATAGTTTAAGGGGCCTCTGGGATAACATCAGGTATACCAACAATCACATCGTAGGGGTACCAGAAGGAGAAGAGAGAGAGCAAGGAATTAAAAGCCTATTTGAAGAAATAATGACTGAAAACTTGCCTAATTTGGACAAGGAGATAGACATACAAGCCCCGGAAGCAGAGTCCAAAACAAAATGAACCCAAAGAGTCCCACACCAAGACACATCATAATTAAAATGCCGAAGGTTGAAGTCAAAGAGACAATATTAAAAGCAGCAAGAGAAAAGCAGTTAGTTACCTACAAAGGAGCTCCATTTGACTGGCAGCTGATTTCTGAACAGAAACTTTGCAGGCAAGAAGAGATTGGGATGAAGTATTCAAAGTGATGAAAAGCGAGGACCTAAAAGCAAGATTACTCTACCCAACAAAGCTATCTTTTACCAGAAGCAATGTGTGACATGGAGCATTTCCATTGCGATAAAAAAATACAGTGAATGCTGCTGCTGAGTGCAATCCAACAGAAAGGCAGGGATCTTCAATACAGGAAGCAGCATGTCAAACCTTAGTAACAGTGTGTTACAAGTTTCAAGTTGTTCAGTGCAGTCAGTCACATGTGAGCTACGGTTGAGAGAAGGTTTGTTTTAAAGTGTGCCGTAAGTCACCCTCCATTATGACAACACTCTGTGTCACACATCGCTTCTGGTATATGGTAATTTCTGTCAAATGAAAACATTATGATGTGTCCTCATCCACCTTATTCACCAAATCTGGCACCGTGAAATTTCTGGTTCTTTCCAAAGTCAAAATGATTGAGGACATCGCGGCAGCCATAACAACAAAACTAAAGACACTCACAAAAGAGGACTTCCAGAACTGCTTCAGAAAGTGGCAAGAACTACGGGATAAGTGTGTTAGAAGTAAGGGGGAGTATTTTGAGAGGCATTATTTGCAATGTGTCTTTAACTATAACAATTTTTAAAAATTTAAACATTCACCTCATTGTTTGACCACACCTCATAATGTTGTAATAACTATGTATGATGTCATATTGGTACTAGATTTATTGGAGTGATAGATGAGAGGGGTATGGATGGCAGGTTATAAAAGGTGAAGGGATTAAGAAGTACAAATTCATAGTTACAAAATAGTCATGGGGATGTAAAGCATAGGGAATATAGTCAATGATATGGTAATAAGTATGTATAGTGCCAGGTGGGTACAAGACTAGATAAAGGATCACTTCTTAAATTATATAAATGTCTAACCACTATGCTGCGCACACAAAATTAATATAAACAAAATTTAATGTCAACTGTAATTGAAAAATTAAACAAGCAGGGGGAAAGGTAAAGGGGAAAAACTGATTCAAATTTCCAGGTGTAAAATGAATAAATCATGAGGATAGGGAATATAGTTAATAATATTGTGATAGTGTGGTATGGTGTCAGGTGGTTGCTGGACTTATCATGGTGATCACTTCCTTAGGTATATAAATGTTGAATGAGTATGGTGTACACCTGAAATTAGTATAATATCATGTTAGCTATATATTAATAAAAATCTTAAAAAATAAATATGCATATGTATATATAATACATACTATATATACAATATATTATGAATATAAAGTATTTCATATAGATGTCAGATTCAGACCAAGAGACTTATAATGGACATAGTTTCCTGTCAATTGAAAGGATAAATTCACATACTAAATTGTGTTATTTTGTTAGCCAAATATAATTAGACAATGTTATTTGCAATTCTTTTTGTTAAGTGGTCATGCTGCATTAATTCAACATATTAAAAAGAATAACATTAGTTATGATGAAGCCTTTAATTTTCAACACGCTTCCAAGGTAAGGTTATTATTTCCATTTTACAAATGAAGTAAGTAAAACAACCTCAGAGTTTAAGTGATCAAATTACATAACCTTCAGAGAAAATTTTAGATTCAAGAGGCCAAACTATTTACTAATTCTCTTGCTCCATTACTCCACAATCCAAAGCCATTTTTGAAGGCATACAATACATACTACTCAATGCAGGTTATTTATTTTTTAGCTGACTCTGAAGTATTTTGTTCAGAATGATCACTTTAGGGAACAGGTTTTCAGCATGTGTCAACATAAAAGATGATGATGACATAAATAATTATGATAGATTGTCTACATATTGGATCTGAATTTAGGTTTCAAACTCATCTTGCTACTATTATATTTAGGAAATTGTTTAAATTGCTCCCGATATAAGGTGCTATTTGTAACCTCCTATCTCCTGTTGATAAAGATAAATCACTACACCATTTTACATGCTTTGCTTTCTGCCCACACCTTACTTTTTTGCCGCATGCTAAACACATTGCAGTGCTCTTCATTCAGTATTAGTGATCACCTGGTTTAGGAGACTTTAATACACACTTCCATTAAATTATCCTTTATTAAAATTTTATACATTAATAGCTATCTTTTATTTTTAAGGAACTTTAAAACCTTTATTTATCTTTTCTTGCCACCAAATTTTGCTCCTCAAATTTACTCCATATCTTCTTTTTTTCGGAGATATGGATCCACTGTCAATAAAGTAATATTTGTCATGTTTCCATGTTTTTATACTATGACAGCATTTGAAAAATTTAGTAGTATATATCATGTTACAATAAGCACTTTTATTAACTCTTCCCTACACCTGTTTTTTTCCTAAATCATTGACATATTAGATTCACACTTTACTCTTCCTTACTACTCTCACCGACTTGTCGTGGATGTTAATCTCTTCCTGACTCAATGGGATATAGGAGCTTCATAGCTATTTAACCTGATATTTTCCTTCTTCTCCCTTAATAATTCCAAGTTCCCTTGTTGATTATTGTTTCCCAAAATTTGTTTTTCTCAAACATATTTAAAATCACACTATGTGTTGTCAACTTTTCAATAAATTGAATAAAAAATAATATGGCTAGATGTCAATGCACTCCACAATCTGGCTCCAGTTTACTTATCTGCCTTATTTGGAACTGGTTGCTATCATTGGTAATACAGACTGCATGCTTCTCAGTGAACCATATTATGTGCATGCGGCCTGGAACTTTATTATGTAATAATATGGCTTTATATTTTCATGTGCATTATTCTAACCTACCACATTAGTCATAATTATAGATGTTACAATTTTATAACACAATGATATTTGAATAGGTCATTTTATAGCACAATGATTTACTAAAACACCTAACTTTAAATTACTATAATTTATATTGTTGTTATAATCGTTTTAAATTTTCAAAATGTATTGTGATCCTACAATATGCAAATTACTATGCATTCTTTCAGTTGATCTTTATTACTATAGTTTGAAGAGGTATTAAAGTATTAAAACATGAAAGAGTTGAAGCTTATAGAATGGAGGTAAATTATCAAAAGCCATATAGTTGATTAAGTGCCAGATACATGTCTCAAACCTAGCTTTTTGTAGTTAATTATCTAATCTAGGCTTTTAACTATGTTGTGGTAGCCATGAATCTGAACAGTAAGTTTTAACTAACGCAAGTCTGTGTATCTCTACTTTAAAAATAAATGATTTCTAATATCTAAAGAACAATTCTAACTCAACAAAATATTGCTCCATCTATGTCCTTTTTCTTTTTCACACATGACCCAATACTTCTTGCCATTATCATTTACATGTTCCCAGTTAAGCTATTCTATTCATTATCACCTATCATGCAAGTCTTCCTCCATGGAGTATTTGACTTATAAACAATGACTAATACAGGTAAAAATAATAATAGGAAGATAACACATGTCTTTTACATCTATCAACAAGTTATATTTGATAGTTAAATAAGTAGCCTTGTTTTGAAATGACATCTAAAACTACTATTTAAATTTATAAACTGGAAATAATAAGATTATTAAGTGTTTAAAATAAATGGTATATTCTTAAATTTAGTGGAAGGCAAAGTTGTTAAACGTAAAGTTCCTTGAGTTTTAATAAATGTGAAATACTTTTTGGCCCCCACGTTAATCATTGTAGAAAATCTGTTCACCACCCTATTTAGTTTCTAGTAGAGTCCATTCTGCCTTCCCATTTTGAAGCAAAATTGTAACTTCTATTACACGGAGTAGTTTTTCTTGTCCTTGAACTTCATCAAAATTGAATTGTGGAGAATTTTTTCAGTTTGGATTTTCTGACAAGCAAACCTTAATATGTATTTAGACATACAAGAAATTTATTGGGAAAACAATTATGAAGAATAAAAAGGGCAGAGATAGGAATTGAAAAGAAGAGCCTTTTGTCTGTGATACAGGTCTGATACCTGAAAGGTAGAAGAGAAGGAAAAAGAGTTAGGTAGGAACTGCCTTAGACTGTGATGGAGTTCTGAGAAAGTTCTGACCTGACCAGACTTACAGATAAAACTTCAGCAGAGATTGTCTGTTAAGAAAAATGTCCTCTTACTGTTGTACATTCTATGGGTTGGACACATTTATAACGACATGCATACATAGTGACATACAGAGTAATTTCGCTTCCCTAAAAAATCTATTGTGCTCAAAATATGTATCCCTCCTTCTCCCCTAACCTCTGGTAACCAATGGACGTTTTACTGTCTCCATAGTTTGCCTGTCCCAGAATGTCTATAGTTGGAATTACACAGTTTGTAGCCTATTCAGACTGGCTTCTTTTACATAGTAATATGCATTTAAGTTTCCACCATGTTTTTCATGGCTTGATAGCTCCTTTCTTTTTAGTACTGAATAATATTCCATGGTCTGGATATACAAGTTTGTTGATATATTCACCGACTAAAGGACTTTTGATTGCTTCCCAGTTTCGGCAATTACAAATAAAGCTGTTATAAAATCCATAAGCAGGTTTTTCTGCAGACATAATTTTGAACTTCTTTGGGTAAATACAACAGGTCCTCAAATAATGTCATTTTGTTCAATGTGTTTTTGTAATAACATTGATGAGATGTTGTAGGAATTTAACTCTTGTTTCTATCAATTAGCCTGTGGTAACATTGGTTTAGATTTTTCTTAAAAGTGCAGAAATTACTGATGGTGTTAAGTGAGTACTTACTCTACTGAGGAGTGTGATTATTAGATCATTTGCTAGCAGTAGGTTTAGTTTTGCAAGAAAATGTCTTACTCTTCCAAGTGGCTCTTCTATCTTGTATTCCCATCCATACTGAATGAGAGTTCTTGTTGGTTCATATCCTCACCAGCATGTGATATTTTCAGTGTTCTGGATTATGGCCATTCTAATAGGTGTGAAATTTGCATTTCACCAATGATATATAATGTAGAGTATCTTTTCATATGCTTAATTGACACCTGCATAATATCTTCTTTAGTGAGGTGTGTCACATCATTTTTTTTTTTTTTTTTTTTTACTTTTTGCTCATGCTTGCTTTTCCAATGAAAATCCACACTCCATGAATTGTTTTCTTAGTAGTGAAAATCCACAAATTTATTGTAAAACCTTCTTTTGCATGAAATATGAGCTTCTCAAAATTTTACATGATTTGATTCCTTTTAAATTTATTGAAACTTGTTTTACTGGCCATGATTGGTTATTTTTTGTAAATGTTTCATTTGTGCTTGAAAATGATATGTATTCTACTATAATTGAATGTGCATTTCTCTAAATATCACCTTCAACGGTGTGGAATATCAGTTTCATGTGTCCTATATTCTTACCAACTTTCTGCCTTCTAACAATTATTAAGAGATGAGTACTGAAAACTAACTATCTTTAGATTTGTGTGTTTCTAATTGAAATTCTATCAGTTCGCTTGACATAACTTGAGACTCTGTTGCATGCATGTTATTTGGATTATGTCCTCTGGAGGAATTGACCCATTAATCAATAGTCCATGATACTTTTTATCCCTGATAATATTTTTTTTCTCTGAAATGAAACTTGTTCAGTATTAATATAGCCTCTTCAGCTTTCCTTTGATTAATATCACTATTATTATTATCAGAATGTTGTTATTTATCCTTTTGCTTTAAGCCCTTTGTTTCTTTTAAGTGGACTTCTTGTTGTCAGTGGATAGCTGCATCTTCCTTTTGTACCCATCTAATAATCTACAACTTTTAGTTTGGTTGTTTAGACAATTTACATTCTATATGATATTTTATAAAAAAATAGTATTTTATTGTGACCTTTGTTAAACAATACATACACATGATTAGAAATAATAAGACATATCTGATGTTCTTCATTTTGTTTGTAGATTTCTGTTACCATTTTCTTTCTGCCTGAAGGACTTTCCTTCACGTTTTTCTTATTATGGGGTGAATGGTGATAAATGATTTCATCATTTGTATGCCTGTAAAAGTATGGGTATATGACTCGAGGTGACATTTTTGTGTGTCATATTTGTTTCTCCCTTTCAGTTCTTTAAAGATATTGCTACAGTGTCTTCTTGTTTTTATTGTTTCTTGGAAGAGAATCATTCATTCTTATTTCTCCTCTATATGTCATGTCTTTTTTTTTTCTTTTTAAATTCTGGCTGCTTTTAAATTTTCCTCTTTATTGTTAGTTATAAGCAGTTGATTAAGATGTGCTTTGCTTTCATTTGTGGCATATTTCATTGAGCTCATTAATCTGTGGATTTATAGATTTCATCAAATATGGAAAACAGAGTCATTATTTTCTTTAGTATAGTTTCTGCTGCTCTTCCATCTCTAACCTTCTTCTGGGACACCAAATGTCCATACCTTAGGCTTTTATCTAATAGTTTACTAACTCTCTTTTTATTTTTCTCATCTTATTTCTCTCAATTTTAATATTGTATAGTTTTTGTTGTTACATTTTTATATTTACTAACCTTTTGTTCCGAAATATCTAACATGAAATTAATTTTATTATATTTGTACTTTTCATATCAAACAACGTACTTTTTATCTCTAAAGTATGATTTACATCTTTTAAATATATCCATGTATCTACTTAACACAATTTAATCTTCCTCAGGCTTCTTGGTCATGTAGAATAAAGTTATTTTAACTGTTTTAATGTCTTTGTATACTAATTATGCTGTCTATGTTATTTCTGGATCAATTTCAATTGGTTTCTGGGAGGTCTTGTTATTAAGCTTTGTTATATGAGATCAGAGTGATATTTACTCAGGACAACTTTATGTCATGCCCAGATAAATAACATGGGGATTATTCCACTGGATGGCTCATGATTCAAGAGGATTTCCATTTGGCTGGGGGAATTAGTAACTATTCTCAGTTCCGAGTGAGCTCTAGGTATTGTTTAATCTTTTCAGATAGTTCTGTCCTCTGCCTTAGCAATTTCTTTATATACATGCAATGATAAGAACTCAACTAAAATTAAGGTGTGGGGGGGCTTTCAGAACTCTAAATGGTTATATTGGCACATCTCACTCTTCCTATTACTCTGCCATGTAAGCTCTATCTCCTCAGCCTCCCCAGCCTCTCAGCAACATCTTTTCAACTCATGAAGATTTCTGGGTTCTGAATGGGAAACTCTCTCTGGTTCAGAGGTGGTGCAATCACAGGGAACATTTCTTTGTTTGCTGTGTCTCAGGTATCACTGTCCTTCTTTGCCTAATGTTTAATATCTTAGAAACTATTGCTTCATATATTATTTTATTTTTTATTTTACTTTTAGGTGGGAGTGCAAATCTTGTCTCTGTTATTGCATCTTGGCCAGAAGCAGAATTACAAAATTATATTTTAAAACCAATTAGTTTGTTAACTACCTGAAACCTACTTTATGACATACATGCAGTTTATTTTACAAAGAACATTTTTATGAATATATAAATTCCTGTTCACTTGTTTGACTGTAAAGCTATAATATCAGCAATTTTTATAGAAAGAAATATTGGGTAACAATACATTGCAAGCTTTAGGCATATTTATCCTGAGAAAGGTTTGATGTATTATTGCTGGCTTTGAAATGGAGGGTCCCAGATACAAAAATGGGTGAGAAACCTCTTGGGGCTAAGAATGGCACCCTGCTGACAGCCAGCAAGAAATCAAGGACCTCACAAACCATTAAATTTGTGATAATTTGTTAAGGCAAGAGTAAGAAATGAATGCATACTATCTCCCATTTTCTCTAGCTGCCATGGAATTAATTTGAGATATCATGTTTGGTCAGGACTTCAACAAAGATTATAAGAAAAATTATATTAACAGTCCACAGGAGGTTGGAAACCACTGTTTTGTCAGTGTTCATTTTGGTTTTACAGGTAAAAAAGTTTCAGATAGTTTAACTGACTTTTCTAAAATAACATAGTAAACATGAGACCACAGAATTGAATTTAAAAAATTATGAAAGTAATTCATTAGATACCTTTTGTTCATTATAAGATATTTCAGAAAAAAATGTATATATGAACTTACTCACAAATCTACTTATCATCTGACGAGTTTCCCTAAAGTTGACCCTATGTAAAACTAGTGAAGGTAAAGGTTTAAAATAGTATTAAAATTTTTAGCTTGCTCTGTAGATTGACTTGGTCAAAATCCTGCAAGTACAATCCCAAATGCTGCTTCTCATTAAACTACAGGAAATAAAATATTATAAAAGTAACACACGAATCATGTTTGATACTTCAGCAAATTAACAAAGACAGTTCAGGGGCAAAAAGTGATTGTTCTTAGGACGGTTTCATCTATTTTTTAGGCATCTTTAAACATGTATGCATGTGGTTCAGGGATTACATAGCTGTGTTTAGAACTACACTATTCTGAAGTCAAAATTTGAGTTCCATATTTTTACAATCTACCAAGTCTGACTTTAGTTGTAGTTACCATGGAAAATTGGGTCATGAGAACTGCCGTGTGCCATTATTTTATGCTTAAATTGATTTCTATAGCTTATTACATTTTTTATCTTAATGACACTTTTGCAAAATTAAGGACACTATTAAAAATAAACATGATAAAATAGTGGTTTCATCTTTATGCCATATGACTCCATGGGCTAAAATGAGATAAGGCTAACTTTTCATCACTTTTCGTGTTTTATTACACAGATGAGGCTCAGTTTCTAATACTGGTAACTTTTTCTTTGTTCCATTCAATATCTTTCAAATGCCTTCTTTAATTTACGTAGAGATTAATTACTATGAAAAGCCTTTTTATACTTCAGGCTGAAGCACATCTCCTTCAGATCTAAGAACTCAACTGCCACCAGTTTAAACCCATAGCTGTCAATCTCTATATCTCTATATACAAAGAAAAAATTCTCCACCTTTGCCAATGACCCCCTCTTCAAAAAGCAAAAAAGACAGTAATTGTATGTGCTCAACAGATACGCTAAGAGTAATTTATATATTTTCATGATCTTTCCCAATCATTGGCATACTTTAATTTTCTTTTTTCTTCTCTCTGTTCTGACCTTTGGTGTGGACACCAAGATTCATGGGCAATATAAGCTCTAATATGTACCTTCTCTTATTCTCAGTCATTAGAAACACATACATCTAGCTATATTTGTTTATATTTATTTATGTTTAAGCCTTTACATAAGAGTTCTTATCATTTATAGCAACCAGTGAATCAGGATGTGTATTATAATTAATACTCCCTAATTGCTCACAGAATTAAAGACAGCATAACAAAACAAACAAAAAACACTCTGAAAGGATGAACTCATTTGGGCAACTGTTTGCAGAGAGAGTTCATCTCAATCATTTCGAACAGAAGGTAGTTTTCAACGGTCTGAAGATAAGTAGAAGTGTGGATTGCTAAACTACCAAGTCATTTTTATGAAAACAGCAACGTTGATAATAAGAGCGAAATACTGGAAACCATGTAACATCTATCTATTAAACAATGGTTTAAGGTATTATGGTACATTCAATGAACAAACATGTAAGAAATGTGTTATCCCTCCAGTCTATTTTAATTTAATATAGTGACTGTGATCTACTCTGAATCTATTGAATAGATTATTCCAGATGGTAATTAGAAATCAATCATTTATGGCACATGAGCAGTATCATCTGCAGACTAAACTTTCTGTAAACATGTTATCAGAAAAGAATCCCTTGCTGTTATCCCTGATGTTCAGAAGATTCACAACTACAATCATGGCCACACTTTTAAAATACATGTACTCTTTTGAACTCTTCTAAGAATGGCTATGATCATAATTAAATCACAGCATACCACGTGGCATAATTTCTTCTGTATTTATGACAATGCTCTCTTGACAACTCTGGAAGTACACTATCATACCCTAATACCAAGGGCCATCGGCTACTGCAGATACCAGGTTCTGGCCTATTAACAGTTTTGATGATAGCAAAAGATTTATTCTTTGCTAGGGGCAATGAAAAATGTGTACAGTTGGTGCCTCCAAATATAATTCAAGTAACGTGGCTTGTGTCATAAAGGTTTAGAATGCAGATGAGTTAGTGGAGCAAAGCCCTATTCATCAGATGTGACATGTATAGGAATGGAAAACTCCTATCTGCTGGGCTAGAGCTATGTATGAGTTGTCTGAACACAACAGGGTGTAACAGAGCAAATGTGTTTCACACTCCCTGGTCTGATCTTTTATCCATCCCACATGCCCTGAGCTCAGACTACCTCTCTGACTCCAGCTCTCATACTTTCCTTCTTTTATTTATTTATTTATAGATTTTTTTTTTTCAATTATAGTTGAACTTTAATTTTTTATATTAGTTCCAAGTGTACAGCACAGTAGTTAGATATTTATGCAATTTATGAAGTGATCCTTCCAATTAGTCTAGTACCCACCTGATACTATAATTATTATTAGCTATTAATATTACAATATTATTGACTGTATTCTCTATGCTGTACTTTACATCCTTGTGACTATTATGAAACTACCAGTTTGTACTTCTTATTCCTTTCACCTTTTTAAATCCAGCTTTACAACCCTCCTTGCATCTGGTACCCATCACTTTGTTCTCCATCAATAAGCAAGTTTCTGTTTTTGTTTATTTATTTTGTTCTTTACATTCCACATATAACAGAGCATATGGTATTTGTCTTTCTCTGTCTGACTTATTTCACTCTAGGTCCATTTATGTCGCAAATGGTAATATTTTTCTTTTTTTTTTTTCCTGTTTTTTATGGCTGGGTAATAGTCCATTGTATACGAGTATATGTACCACCACCTCTTCTTGCCAAATTTACTTATTTATTTAATTATTAGTTTCAGGTGTATAAAACAATGTAATAGTTAGAATTTATACCCCTCACAAAGCAATAACCCCCTTACCACAATCTACTACCCCTCTGACATCTTACATAGCTGTTACAGTTTCACTGACTTTATTCCTTATGCTGTACTCCACATCTTGGAGGTATGGGATAACATATATTATCCCATATTATATATATATATATATATATATATATATATATATATATATATATATATATATAATTATAGTTGACATTCATTGTTATTCAGCTTCAGCTTCAGGTGTACACTGCAGTGGTCAGGCATCTACACCATCCATGAAGTGGTCTCCCTAGTAAGACAAGTGTCAGTCATTTAACCCATAAAATCTTTACAACATTATTGATTATATTCTCCAAATTTTCTTTCTTATCCCCGTGGCAATCTTGTGATTACTGATTGTGCTTTCTAATCCCCTCACCTTCTTCCTCATCCTCAACCACCCTCCCATCGACCAACCCTCAGTTTTTCCTATATATCTCTGAAACTGTTTCTGATTAGTTTGTTCATTTTATTCTTTAGATGCTACATATAAGTGAGATCATATGGTATCTGTCTTTCTCCGTCTGACTTATTTCACTTAGCATAATGTTCTCTAGGTCCATCATTATCGTTGCAAATGGTACGATTTCATTCTTCTTTATGGCTGAGTAATACTCCATTGTATAAATGTACCTCAGTTTCTTAATCCAGTCATCTACCAATGAGCATTTCGATTTGGCAATAATTTATTGATGGACACTAGGTTGCTTTCACATTTGGGGTATTGCAAATAGTGCTGCAGTGAACATAGGGGTGCATATATCTTTTAGAATTATTATTATTACTTTTTTTTATTTCCTTGGATTAAATACCCAGAAGTGGAATTGCTGGGTCATAAGGTAGCTCTATTTTTAATATTTGTGGAACCTCCAAACTGCTTTCCATAGTGGCGGCACCAATTTGCAATTCCAACAGCAGTGCATGAGGGTTCCCTTTTCTCAACATCCTCATCAACACTTTTGTGTGTTTTTCTGATTTGTTGATGACAGCCATTCTGATAGGTGTGAGGTGATATCTCCCATGTTTCCCCAAAAATAAGACCTAGCCAGACAATCAGTTCTAATGCGTCTTTTGGAGCAAAAATTAATATAAGACCCGGTTTTATTTTACTATAATGTAAGACTGGATCTATAATACAATATAATATAATATAATATATAATATAGTATAATATTAATATACTAGGTCTTATATTATTTTTTGCTCCAAAAGATGCATTAGAGCTGATTGTCTGGTTAGCTCTTATTTTTAGGGAAACATGGTCATTGTGGCTTTACTTTATTTTTCTCTGTTGATTAGTAATGTTGAGCATCTTTTCATATGTTTATTGACCATCTGTACATCTCCTTTGGAGAAATGTCTATTCAGGTCCTCTGACCATTTGTTAATTGCAGTGTTTGTTTGTTTTTATTTATTCATTTTTTGGTGTTGAGTTGTGTGAGTTCTTTACAAATTTTGTATATAAACCCCTTATCAGATGTATCATTGGTGAATATCTTCTCCTGTTCAGTAAGTTGTCTTTTAGTTTTGCTGATGGTTTCTCTTGATGTACAAATGCTTTTCAGTTTCATGTAGTCCCATTCTTTAGTTTTTCTTTTGTTTTTCTTGTCCAGGGAGATATATCAGGAAAAATATTTCTAAGAGCAATGTCAAAGAGCTTATTATCTGTTTCTTCTAAGAGTTTTATGGTTTTGGCTATTCTTAAGTCTTTAATCCATTTTGAGTTTATTCTTGTACATGGAGTAAGAAAGTGCTCCAGTTTCATTTTTTTTTTTTTGCATGTATCTGTCCAGTTTTTCCAACACCATTTACTGAATAGACTGCCTTTTCTACACTTTATGTTCTTGACTCCTTTGCCGTAAGTTAAATGATGATACTGGTGTGGGTTTACTTCTGAGCTCTCTATTCTCTTCCATTCATTTATGTGTCTGTTTTTATTCCAGTATCATGCTGTTTTGATTACTATGGCTTTGCAGAATAGTTTGATACCAGGTAGAGTGATGCCTCCAACTTTGTTCTTCTTCATCAAGTTTACCGTAGCTATTTGGGGTCATCTAGAGTTCCATATAAATTTTAGGATTATTTGTTTAGTTCTATGAAAAATGTATTTTTGATAGGGATTGTATTGTATCTACAGATTGCTTTGGGTAGTATGGACATTTAAACCATGTTAACTCTTCCTACACAAACACAATATGTACTTTTTAAAAATTTGTATCTTCTTCAATTTCTTTCTTCAATGTCTTATAATTTTTTGAGAACAGGACTTTTACCTGCTTGCTCATACTTACATCTAAGTATTTTATTTATTTTGATGCTAAATGAAATTGTTTTCATAATTTCTCTTTCTGATAATCTGTTATTAGTGGATAGAAATTCCACTGCATTTTGTATATTGTTTTTGTGTACTACAACTTTACTGAATTCATTTATTAGTTGTAATAGTTTTTTGATGGGGTCTTTAGGGTTTTCTATATAATGTATCATGTCACCTGCAAATAGTGACAATTTTATTTCTTGCCTTCCAATTGGTTGCTTTTTCTTCCTTTTTCTTGTATGAGTGCTGTGGTTAGGGTTTCCAGTACCATGTTAAATAAAAGTGCTGAAAGCAGATATCCTTGTCTTGTTCCTGATCGAAGGAAAATGATTTTATCATTTCCCTGTTGAGTATGATGTTAGCTGTGGGGTTGTCATATATCACCTTTGTTATGTTGAGATATGTTCCTTCTATTCTACTTTTTTGAGAGTTTTTATCATAAATGGATGTTGGAATCTGTCAAATGTTTTTTCTGCATCTATGACATGATCATGTGCTTTTTATCTTTCATTTTGTTTATGTGGTGTATCCCTTAATTGATTTGTAAATATTGAACCAAACTTGCACCCCAGAAAGTAAATCCCACTTAATCATGGTGCATGATCTTTTTACTGTATGCTGGATTATGTTTGTTAATATTTTGTTGAGCATTTTGTATCTATGTTCATTAGGAATATTGGCATATAGTTTTGTCTTTTTGTAATGTCTTTGTCTGGTTTTGGTATCAGGGTAATTGTTGCCTTATTAAATGAGCTTGGGAGCATTCCGTCCTCTTATATAATTTGGAATAGTTTGAGGAGAATAGGTGGGAATTCTTCTTTGAATGTTTGGCAAATTTACCTGTGAAGCCATCTAGTCCAAGACTTGTTTATTGGGAATTTTAAAAATTCTGATTCAATTTCATTAGTAGTTATATGTTGGTTAAGGTTTTATTTTTCTTCTTGATTAAGTTTTGAAGATTGTATGTTTCTAGGAATTTATCCATTTCTTCCAAATTGTCCAATTTGTTGGCATGTGTTAATTGTTCATAGTACTTTTTTTTACATTCTTTGTATTTCTGTGGTGTCCATTGTCATTTCTCCTTTTTCATTTCTGATTCTATTTATTTGGGTCTTCTCTCTTTTATTGATGAGTCTGGTTAAAGATTTATCAATTTTGTTTAGCTTTTCAAAGAACCAGCTCTTAGGTTTCATTTATTTTTTTTTCATTATTTCTGCTCTGATCTTTATTATTATTATTATTATATTTTTTTTATGTTTCTCACTTTGGGATCTTTCTGTTGTTCTTTTTCTATTTCCTTTAGGTATAAGGTTAAATTGTTTATATGAGATTTTTCTTGTTTCTTGGGGTAGGCCTGCATTGCTATGAAATTTCTACTTAAGACTGCTTTAACTGTGTCCCATAGATTTTGGGTCATTGTGATTTTGTTTTCATTTGTCTCAAGGTATCTTTTGATTTCTTCCTTGATCTCACAGTTAACCCATTTATTGTTTAGTAGCATGTTATTTAGTCTCCGTGTGTTTGCGTGTTTTTCAGTTTTTTTGTCTTGTAATTGATTTCTAGTTTCATACCACTGGGGTTGCAGAAGACACTTGATATGATTTTAATCATCTTAAATTTATCGAGACTTGTTTTGTGGCTTAACAAGTGCTCTATCTTGGAAAATGTTCCACGTGCACTGAAAAGGGTGCATATTCTGCTGCTTTGGAGTGGAATGCTCTAAAAATATCAATGAAATTCATCTGATCTAGTGTGTTAGCTGCCTCCATTTCATTTAGTTCCTTTTTGGGAGTTTTCTCCTCTTTTTTCATTTGGGAAATGTTTCTTCATTTTGTCTGCCTCTCTGTGTTTGTTTCTATATATTACGTAGATCTTCTATGTTTCTCAGTGTTCAACAGGTGAGCTTATGTGGTAGGTGTTCTGTGGGGCCCAGTGGCAGAGTGTCACTGATCACCTGTGCCAGGTGCTCCTGGAATGTCCCTTGTGAGGAATGTGGTTTTCTATTGTAGTGGAACTATGGAGGTTGTTGGCATGTCATTGGGTGAGATTGACTCTGAGGCTGAGTCATTGTGAGGACTGGCCACTCAGACAGCTTATGAGCTGCTATGTAAGGCTTGACCACAGAGAGGGGATTTTGCCCATAGACTCTTGTGTGCCTGTTGAGACTACCCTTTGGATGTGCCACTTGTGGGACTAATCAGATAGTGCTCTGTGGTGGTCTAAAGGTGGTCTCCAGGTTTGTTGTTTCTGGAATCTCTTGGGAGGACCTCCCATCCAGGCCAAGTTTAACCACTACCTGTGATTGACCAGGGGCTACCTGGTAGGAGCTACAAAGTAATCCACATTTGGTTGCTGCCTATGCTGGGTCTGGAGCCACATGGGAGAGGTGAAGCTGAGAACTGAGACAAGCTCTTACCTGTACCAGGCCTGGGGCAGCTTAAGAAAGGCCCAGGGCACCCCAAGGTTCAATACCACATTCTGGCTACCTATAAGGCTCAGCTATTGAAAGAGTCTCAGGCATACTAACACAGAGACAATTTAAGATGCCAGGTAGTCACCAGGGTGGTTTGATTGGTGTTCACAAGGTTAATGCATGTTTGGCACAAGTGCTGAGCCTGGGGCCCCTTACCAAGGTATCAGAGCACACCGGGGCCAGCCACATCCTGCCTCCAGCCTGCAGACCCCGATGACTGTCCAGGAAAGACTGCAACACAGATTTGAGCTGGTTGTTGGTCACAGAAAATAACTCTGTAGGTGATGCACGTGTTGGACAGGGCATGACCCCACTGAGTCACCAGAATTGAGTGAGCTGAATTCACCAGGCAAGTGCAGTTTCAGATTTGGCCATGAGATAGAGTGCTTAACCCAGGAAAGAAGGTGCCTACCTGTAAGGTGTATAGGAGGAGGGCTCAATACAAGGATAATGGTGGCTGTCCCTCTAGTTGAAGCCATAAAACTCAGTCTTTCCCTGTATGTCTCTCATACCTCTCAAGTTAACTTCTCTCTGCCAGAGCCCAGGGTGAGTGCCTACAAATGAGTGAGTCTCTCTGTGGGCCCTTTAAGAAAACATCTGGGTTTCTAGATGCCTTCTGTCTCACCTGACTATGTGGAATTCCCACTGATTTTCACAGCCAGATGTGGGGACTCCTATTCTTGACACTGGAATCCTGGGCTTGGAATCTCAGTGTTGGCCTGGAACCCCTCACTCTTCAGATGGGACCTCCACTGTCAAGATATTATTCCTAATGCTTAACCACCTCACATGGGTGTGGGACCAGCCGTTTCATGTCTCTGCCCCTCCTACCAGTCTCAACATGGCCTCTTCTTTATATCCTCAGTTATAGGAGTCCTGTTCAGCTGGTTTCAGGTGATTCTTGAGGTTGATTGTTCTATAATTTAGCTGTAATTTTAATGTGGTAATAGGAGGTGGCAGGCACAGAGTATACCTACTGCGCCATCTTCCCTGGAACTCTCCCATGCCTTCCTTCTTTTAGTTTTATGTAATGACACCTCCTATTAATTAGGTTGTTGAATTTGCCTATGACCAGCTCCGCTCCCTTTTCACCCATGGTGGGTTCTTGGACCCTACTAATTCCCTTACCACTACATAATCAGAGGGGGAAAAAAAAGGTTTTGTGATTTTTGCTTTTAAACACTATCAACCCTGATATTTGAAGATGTCTTGACACAGTGTGTCCCAATGTGCGCACTATTGCAGACTGGAGTGCCATACTGCATATGCTTAAATATCAACTTCCTCACTCACAAGCCATGCAAACTTAAGAAAGTAATTAAATTTCCTAACTCTCAGTTTCTTAATCTAAAAAGGGCGGATATGACAGTGCCTTCATATAGAGTTGTCATAAAGATTAAATTTGATAATCAATTTAAAATGCTTAACACAGAGACAATTTTCACATAAATGTTAGTATTCATTATTAATCATAAATGTTCTCCTTCCAAGGTAATTAAAATATGGAACATTATGTACTGTATAGTTAGTATAGACGTTGCTTGGTCTATATACACTGAATCTTCATTATTTGTGAATTTGTCATTTATAACTCCAAAATCAATACTTGTAACACTTTTATGATAATTTTCAGACACACACAGAACCTCAAAACTACCGGGTTTCCCCGAAAATAAGACCTAGGCAGACAATCAGACCTAATGCATCTTTTGGAGCAAAAATTAATATAAGACTTGGTCTCATTTTACTATAATATAAGACCAGGTCTTATATAATACAATATAATATAATATAATATAATATAATATAATATAATATAATATAATATAATATAATATAATATAATATGGACCCAGTCTTATTTTACTGTAATATAAGACCAGGTCTTATATAATATAATACAAGACCTGATCTTATATTAATTTTTGCTCCAAAAGACGCATTAGAGCTGATTGTCCGTCTAGGTCTTATTTTCAGGGAAACACGGTAAGTCACTCAATGTCAGAGATTTCAGCCTAAATCTAACAAGAGATAACTGTCTTCTTGGTTCAGCTATCCTGCTGTAAGCCTATATCCTTTTTGCAATGAAGTCAGTGCCAAATTGTGTGCTTTCTTTGGTGATTTTGCTGTCTATAATGGCTCCCAATTTAGTGCTGAAGTGGTTTTTAATGTTCATAAACACAAGTGTGCCTTATGGAGAATACATGTGTTTCAAAGACAAGCTTTGTTCAGTCGTGAGTTATAGCGCTTTTGGCAGTGAGTTCAATGGTAATGAACCAGTAACATTCACATCCAGAAAAAAGAAGAAGAAATTCACCAATCTGTACATAAATGAATGCTATAAGTGCCAAAGTTACATTTAGAGTGTATGATGAAACTGTAGAAAAGTCAGAAAAGCTGCTAAATGCAAGAGATGGCAACAATAAAAAAAAATGTAATGAACAACATTGTTGTGAAGTTAAAGCCAAAACAAAACAAAACAAAACAAAACAAAAAAAAACACACACAAAAAAAATGACAACAACAAAATGTCACGTTACCCCAGGTCATGAAAACACTAAACACTTCTTGGACTATGCTAGCTAATTCATATGTTTCAAAATGCAACATGGTACAATAAATAAACCTGCAGGCCAAGCTAGTTCTGTAGATGAGGAGACCATCCCCCTCAAAAAAAATTATATATACACATACATATATATGTATGTATGTATATATATATATATATATATATATATATATATATGTATGTGTATATATATATATATATATATATATATATATATATATATATATAAATTCTTGCTAAATCTTATGCAGGAGAAGTGTTACATGAAAGAACAGATTTTCATTGCTGATGAGACTAAATTGTTTAATAAGAATGTTGGTATTTGAACCCATATAACACAGGTGGCATTTTGGTTGAGGAAACCATTGTAATTAGATGCTTACAAGAATCTAACCCTGGATTTTCCCTAGGAGCAGTAGTTCAGTATTTGATAATTCTGTGTTCATGGTGACTTTACAGAACAGAGCTACCATGAATAGTAAGAGTCCACTATATTGAGGTGTTACCAGATCTACTGAGAAAAGGAAGAAGCACTGTGATACACTAAAGAATGGTAGACTTGTACTTTCTCACAAACTGATATAATAAGGACATTTTTATTTATTATACTAACATAAAAGTTTACCTTGATGATGCTTCAAAGAAAATCATTACTAAATTAAACAGTTCATTTTTATGTTGGGGATTCTGATTTAATGTACATACATTACATTTATATATTTGTGTCATTAGTTACACGGCATTGTTAGCCATGAATCGCTAAATATCTGCCATGAAAAGGTTCCAGATATTCTTTACTTGTCTTGAAAGACTAAGTATGCAACACAAAGGTCGGATGTTAAAGGTGAATACAAAGGGATAGAGGCAAATACAAAGGGATCGAAGCCCTTCATTAAGCTTAAACTCACATACCACACAGTGCTCTGCTGGGAAGAAATTGAGAACATCTTTTACTGAAGATATTTTTATAAGAATCAATATTTTCTACCTTTACATTTCTCAATGTGTCAGTTACCATTTCTGATAAACAGTAATCACATAAACCACATTCAGGGAAGAAACTATATTTGGCTATTTTATTTTAAAAAGAAGTTCGTTTCTTGGTATTATTCATTTAAGGAATAACTGTGTTTGTGGCAAGTCAAGCACCTTAAAGCCTCTGTAACGCTATTACAATTTGCTATAGTATTTACTAATTGATATTGATTATGTCTGTGTAAGGTGAGTAGTTCAACCAAATTTGTATTAAAAAAATCAATTCTGTATTTACCATTTTAAGTGGCATTATTAGGTTTGCTTCCCACTATGTTGTTTGTTTTTGTTTTTGTTTTACTTATTATATATGGATTGTATTTCATTTCTTTTCAACCTGTCATTTGTACAATCTCTTTCTTAGTGAATACAGTTTGTTTAGCAAAGATGTCACCTAATGAGCCATTATAATAGTGATCTCTTTTCTGGTTTTATATTTCTTGTTGTTATTTTTATTTTATGATTTTTTAAATACCATAAAACCTTAGCACAAGGGAAATTTATGTCACATATGGTATGATCTGTAGATTATAGTGTAGAATGTCATAGTTATTTATAAAGCAGGTTTCACAATATCTGTGTGACAGTGAAGGCCAACAATGCAGTTCTAGAAGCACTAATAAAAGCAAACACTTAAAACATTTAGCAAGTCCAGGAGTTATTCTAAGTACTTCACATGCAATAACTCATTTAATTAACAATGTAACACTATGAAGTAGGAAATCTTTATCATACACAGATTACAGGAAATAAGGCATAGAGAATTTAACTTATCCCATGTCATCTGCCAGAAAAACAACAGAGCCAAGTTTTAAACTCAGGGAGTATGACTATAGAATCTGTGTCCTAAATTACTATCTTGCCCCTTACATTGAAGAAAGCGCTAATCCATCTATTGTTTCACTGACTTCACAATAACCCTGCAAAATAAGCCACTTCAGAAATCCTATGAATTTCCCTTTGGACTCCCACTTATTTTCTCTTCCTGAATCGTAACCTCAGCTATGCCCAGAGCTCACAACATTCAATTTTGCTGCCTTGAAGCTAGCTGTAGACTGAACTTCCCAGTTGATTAATTTTCTAGAACTGTATATCGCATGGCCATCCTAGGAACAATAGCCTCTGCTGGCATCTGTGTGAGTGACAGCCTAGGGTTTTAATCCAGACTTTTTGGGTGGTAAGTTAAAAAGCTACATAAATGAACTGAAGCAGGAAAAAATAGGAAAGGTGGAATTTATCAAAAGGAGACATGTAGATTAATACAGTTTTCCTCACATGGCTCCTTTAACATTTTGGGTGTCACTAAAATATATAATCAAATCCCAATCTTAATCAAATATAAAATAAAAATATATGTGTATTTTTCCATTACACTATAGAAAGATAGCCTACTTTGGGTTGTTCTGGGTCATTAGCATTAAGCATAATTACCCAAGTCTACAAAACAATGTAATATTCAAATACTGTTTTTCATGATTTGAGAAGAAACTGCTCTATTCAGAATGCAAGAATAAAATTTGGCAATTATGAAGTCAAGATATAAGTGATCTTGACTTTTTTAAAAATAATATTTAATAACCTTAAGAGAATTTCACAATAAGGGAGAGAAATATGAGCTGTAAGCAACCTAAACTTTAATAGTGAGCAAGGAAATTAGGGAGATCCTACGCAGTAATTTGATTCATGAAAACTATGACTGGAGAAAAATGTGGTTAAGCAGTATACTTTTATGTGAAAATATTGAAAGTGAAGTCAAAATTAAGATGCTATCAATTTATTCCTAGATTTATGTGATAAGAGCATATCTTGTCTCTTTATACCCTCTGCCTATTTCAACATCTATTTATCTTGCCCTGTAAGTTGTTACAATATGAATGTTCCTGAAATATCAATTTTATTAGTTTTGCTTGATATTCCTGTAGCTCCAAGCTGCCCTGATGTGTACTTATCCGGATTAAATTGTGTATGAAGGAGAACAAATTATAATGGAATGATTCAGAATTTATAGGTACTCAGTTATAGTTAAGGTTATAACAAACTAGAGGTCAAACATTACAGTTGTTTCATTAAACATATATCTTTATAAGTGTTATAAAATCATTGACTTATATTGGCTACACTCTACCTAAATATTTTCTGTAATAGAATTTCAAAAATATCTACTTTTTAAATCAATTTATTTTATTAAGTTATGAAAAAATAGAGATTTTCAAAAAGACAAACATTTCTAGGTTTTAGAATTTAGATGTGTACCAGTTTAACTGACAGATCTGTACATAAAACACAGCTCAAGATAATGCTTTAAAGTAGCATCTGCATATCATATTAATATCATAATAAATCTGAATAGAGGTTTTCTGGAATGCAAGTTTATAATAGCTAGAATGACTTTTATTCTATCTTTTTAAAAGACAACACGTACTTCTCAACAAATCAAAATGCAAAAAGTTAAGTGTTGCTATTTCACTTGTACATAAACCTTCAAAAGTCAACTGGAATGAAAAATTTTTGTTTTACTTAAGTTTGGAAAAATTTAGCTGAATTAAGAAGACTCCCAAACATAAATCAATTCAGTTTCATATATCCTCTCCACAGCCTTCTTCTGACATTGTCACCTGTTGTCGCTACAGAGCTGTAAAAAAAATCTATCCAGAAGAAACCGTATCAGTCCAGGAGGAGAGAGCTGAACAAGCAGTTAGGCTCGCTTTACTATCATGTAGTTAAGTTATCATGCCCAGGAAAAGTCAATGGGAAAGAGCTTGAATCTACTACAACTCCAGAATTGAGGAGAACCTAAGTCAGCAAAAGTAGTGCATAAGTAGGCCCAGCTTAGAGATAAGGGCAGACAAATGAGGGTTATCATTGGGGTACACGGTCTGAGATAACCGTCATCATACAGTTACCTTGTACTGAGGTCCATTTGCCACATTGTGACTTCGGTGGAGTTTTATGGGGAAAATGCAGCTGACATTTAAACATTGGTATATGGTGTCACTTATTGTAGTTTGCAAAATAATAGAGACTACAGACTAATGACAGTTGTGGTCCAAAATATTATCGTTTAAGGACACCTAAACTAAGAAGCAGAACATAACGTTCAAAAAGAAAACGTACTCCTAAATAAATTAGAACAAAATTAAATATATCTAGAGAACATTGCAGATTCATGAGCTGGTGATAAGAGAAAATTACTGTAAAATATTAGAACTCTGGTTATCAATGTTTGCATTTGAAAAATAATTTTAACTATCACTTAAATATGGATATAACTATTTCTTTCTTCATATGGCTAAGGTCTACATGTATCTAGTACAGTGTTACAGTTGAACATACATATTTACAACAAGTGAAATATTTTTGGGGTGGCTGGTTAGCTCGGTTGGTTAGAGCAGGGTGCTAATAACACCAAAGTTGCCAGTTCAATCCCTGCATGAGCCTGCACCCTCCATAATAAATAAGTAAATAAATAAATAAATAAAATTTAAAAATAAATAAAATATATATATATTTTTTATATTTTGTTAATATTTTAATTACAATGAAATTAAGTGTTGATAATGGTAAACTTGCTAATTCTCGTAAAATTACTAATTTGACTAAGTTAAAATTACTAAAATGTACTAATTTTACTAAGGAACTAATACATTCCTCCCTACATTTTAAAACTTACCATAGGATTAGAAACAGTGTCATGTGCATTCCAACCATACCTTATATGTCTTAATCAAGCCATACCATCAGATAAGACTAATAAGGGGTCAGGCATACTTCACTCTAAATTATAATTTCCTACCTTCTTAGAATTTCATCTTAAAATGTGCCTTTTTCTTAATCAGAAGTAACTGAGAAAAGCTTTTCTTGGCAAAATTATTTCTCTTTTGTTAAATATCCAGGAATATGAGACCTGTGATACTTTCTAGAATTTAAAAGAATATTTAAAACAGCTTTTAAGTTAATGGCGGCTTTTAGGACAATTTTATATTTTTTCATCTGCATCTCAATTACTAATTTTGTGGGAGAAGCAAAAGCATACTACCAACTAATCTTGTCTTTAGGAGATACTTCGGTAGGGATATTTACTTTACCAGAGCCATCTCCATATTGAGAGGAGAAGCCACTGTATTAGTGTTTAATTCTTGCCCTTCTGACAGTGGCAAGGTTCAAACTTTGTCAAGCTGTGAAGAATAACATCATCAATGGAAAAAAGAGAATGACTTCTTAATTCACCTCTTACAGTTTTTTAAAACATGGTAAAGTGTACCGGGGAAACTAAATGAAAAAATATCTCAAATCAAATTAAATATTTTTATTGAAATGCTGTAAATAAACCTCTGAAAAAGTTTTACTTCCTTTAAATAAAAGTCAGGTTCTTTATCGCCTAGTCTTTTATACCACAGATTTTCACAGTGCACAGCTTCTCTGAAAAAATATGAAAGCCACATTTATTCTCTCTGCCATAGTCTACCTTCTTTCTTTTCCCAAAGTCAAAAATACATTACAGTTCATATTACTTTTTCCTATCATAAAACCCGAGCCAGAAGAAATCTAATAGAATTTGAAGCTTTATAACAGAGGTAATATTTTTGAACTGTTTTTCATCAGAGTGAAAGTGTTAGCTACCTAATATTATAATCCCATTGGTTTCCTAGCCCAGTGGCTAAACAGGGTACTATCCATGAATAGCTACTTCTTCTGTCATATAATATAGCATGATGATGACTGTTTTTTTCCTAAATTTTATAACTAGAAGAATTGTTTTTACATTTTGGCCTGTCCCCTTTATTATTTTATGATTACTTGATTATTCAGAACATCTAATAATAGAAGGAAATGTATACAAAATAGTATCCCCATAGATATCAATTATCATTATTTGATAGATGGTGACCTTTATGTCCATATTGTGACTATAAATATTGATGTATATTGCAATAATGTAGGTTGTGTCTGTTATATGTAAACATTTTATGTGTAAGGCTAAAAGTTCCTGTGAAAAATGCCAGGCAATGATCTTCAAGAATGATCATTTGGGGATACTTTTGTCAACATATGTCTCCTACAAAGTCAGTAATTATTAATTACTTCTTTACAATGTGCAGAAAAGTAATTAGGTTCTCTCTGTTTCATTTAGTTCATAATTTGACATATATTAAACTATTTCTGATCTCCTTATTCTTTACATATTTCAATCAAAAGAAATGAAGGCTTTATTTTGATGCCTCCATTTTGAACCTATTCTTTCACTTACCATGTGAGTAACCTACTGAAAAATTCTCAGAATTTTTACATACCAAAGACAACGAAAAAGTAGAATGAAATGAGCATTCCCTTGCTTCTCTCAATCTGCTGCCTTGCTTATTAAAACATGTTTGTCCAATTACAGCAATATATATGTATATATATGTGGTTTATTCATAATGGCTGGAAACAACTTAAAGCGCTTCAACTGGTGAATGGATGAAAATTGTGTTTTCCCACACAACGGAATACTATTCAGTAATAAAAAGATATAACTCCTGCTATACACAAGATGGATTCATTTCAAATTTATTTTACTGTGAAAGAAGCAGATTCGAAAGAATATGTAGTGTACATTTTTATTTATGTGACCTCTTGGATTTGTCAAAACTCATAGTTGTACACTAAAAAGTATGATTCAGAGGTATGTAAATTATAGCTCAATAATAATTTGTTTGAATGGTATCAATCTGCTGTAAGTGTCGCCTCCTGGTGCCTTTCACTCAGAGATCAATGTAAATAAACATAGAGAGAGGAAGGAGGTTTTGATGTAACAGGATAATCACGATAAAAGACAGACAATACATACTGGGAGATCTATTCTATGCCAAACACTGCCCTTAATGTTTCATATGCATTATATAATTTAAAAACCTACTAGTATAGACACTTTCCAGATAAAAGACATCTTAGGTAGGTCAAAATAACTTTACCAAGGACTATTTGGGAAGGCAGAGACTGATTTCAGCCTTGTTGCTGTTCTTGTTTTTGTCTTTACTTAGTATAATTCCAGAAAATACTTTGCATTTAGCTAATAAGTAATGTAAAAATAAAGGTATCTTTTAATTTGAGGAGATTCCATTGAAATTATGTTCACAAAGAAATTGTTAGAACAAGCCCTTCAATAAACTTGTGAAATGTTCTTAATGAAAAATAGTGGAAGGGACAAATAGAAATAGGGACTAAGGACATACTTAAATTTTTGTAGAAAAAGCCAAAATTTTACAATGGAATCAACACTTCACTTTCCATATGATCCACATGATAATTCTAAGGGTTCATTAAATGCAAAGTACTGAAAAATGATTCTGCAGTTATTAGTTAGATTAGGGTAATAATTAAATGTCAGGTTGATAAGCTCTTGAATAATGAGGTTGACAAAGAGGATAGTAGATCAAATCAAACTGCAAGAATAACAGAATTGCATACTGTACATTCCAATGAGACTCAAGTAGACACTATGATGAGGAAATCAAGATTTTAAATTTCAAAATTTCATTTTTGATGTATCAAAGTTTTCTCAATTTTTCTGAAAGACCAGTTTTTTTGTTTTTGTTATCAATTGTTTGCAAACACATGCTTTAAGTATAATTAAAATCATGCAAGATTAGCCATGAAAAATCAAAATTATCATTATAGGTCAATATTACTATAAAGCTTATGATATAGAAATAAAGGTTTATGTATCTGCATTAACATTAATACTTAAGGCTTGCTTTTATTTTGCATTAAATGGGTACTAAAATAGTACACACTTATACATATGACTGAAGATAAATGGAATATATCTGCTTTCATGATGAACATTTAATTAAGTTTTATCTTTTAATAAACCTTGATCAGGTTTATCTACCTCAACCTTTTCTCACCCTTTCATAAATATGATAAGTAATGAGCAAAGATTTGTGAAATAAATGAATTAGTGTGTAGTTAACTGACTGACCCTAACCAATTTGATCTTGCACAATTTTACTTCCTTTTCTTTCTAATAATGTGGTCACAGAAAAATTTTGAGAACCATTAGAATTAGCTACTTCCCTCCAAAATGTTTTATTATTTATTTATAGTAAAAGTGAGTCTCAGACTGTTATGACAATTGTCAAACATTTAATTAGCTGATTAGTTGCTAGTAGGTATGTTTCATACAACCTCTTCACTAACCTAAAGCAAATCCTAGTTCCCTGCTTTTCAGATGCTCAGAGAAGTACCCATGTAAATGTCCATTTAAAGCAAACACATCAGAATTCCAAAGGCCAGAGTTCCACTACTGTCCTAACAAGAATCAGGCATCTAGAATTCCCAGGTTCAAGGCTGGCACAGAGTCATTTAGAGGGTGAGACAAGGACATCATCTGTAAGGGTAGTAGCAATAGGTGTTGCTGTTATATGGTCTCTTCAGCCAAGGACAGGGAGTATCTCGAAAATAATTTCCCCAATCTGTATTTTCTACTAACCTTATCAATGAGAGCTCATCATTAATATTCAACATGTTCATTAACAGGCCATTTTTTTCCTCATTTCTCATTAAAACAAATTTTTCAAGTTTACCATGCTAATTAAGAAAGTGCTGATCACAGTACAGAAAATAGAATCATGTTTTAACCACACACTGAAGAATATAACTATCTGATGAAAAAGTATACTCTTTGGAATGCTGTCTGCACTTGGGTTATAACTTAACCTAAAATTAAACAGTATTACAATTCATGGTGAAGTGTTTTTAAGAATCACAGTTGTTATATGATAGGAAAAATGAACATCAATAGTGTTAATTATATTTTATTCTGTTTCTATTAAGTGTTCAGTAACTTTGGATCACTTTTCTTTGTAGGAAAAGGTTGTTCTTACTCTATATAAAATTAAACAGCAACAAGCTTCATTTACCAAAAGAGACAAAATAGCAATATTTCTAGACTATGGATTGCTTTACTTAGAAATTGCCTTGTTTCTTCAGACTATCATTTTTCCGAGCTTAAAAATTATGAAAGCAAATAGATTTTCCATGAACATATACTAAAAGATTTTCAAAAATATGCATTATATGTGTTTCAAACTACATTACGTCTAATGAGCTGTTAAGTGTTAATTTAAGGGATAACCATTGGCACTTTAAGCTTTTGCAATTTGAGGAAAATATTTGAAATGGAAGAAGCTATTTTCAGTCTTTTATAATAAACTGAGAAAAGAACCAAGAAATTAGTAGTTTCTCAAAATAGAAATGTTATGCCAGTGTGGCTCCACTGAAGGAATCACACTACAGGAGAAAAGCAAAAAGAAATATGCATCTAATAAATAACATTTTCCTTTATAGGTTTGTATAATTAGATCAACTACCACAAGGGGGACAATAACCTTGCAAAAGAATTCAATTCTTGTTAATAGAAGGACAGTCAGAGATGCAGCAAATCACCCTAGATACATGGGCTCTGGTATTATTTCTTAGTAATTTCTGATTGGCTTTTAGGAATTTTGCTGTTCCCTTAAGTGAAAGTCTCAAGTAAAAGCCTGTATTAGCAGTAACATATGGGACATAAGTTGTCATCACTGGCATTTTCATTACAAAAGCCACCAGCTCTCTAGACTTCAGTTCCATCATTTGTTAAAAATATGGAATATTATTCAAGGTAACTAAATAAGTTCTCACTTTTCATGCACACCCTCTCTTTCAAGCATATACAAATGGTTTATAAAGTATATGAAAATAGAAAATTAAATGACAGAGATTGGCTCTGAAACAAGATAAACACTTTTAGACGATGCTGAAAGTAGAACACACCACAGCAATCAATGCTGCTTTTCTTTCATTCCAGAAGTAGGAAGAAGCATGCAGGAATTTAGCAGGGATGAGTAATAAGATCTAGCCAATTCTAACCAAAAAGAGTAGGGTTTGGATAAGCTTCCAAAGAGGTCTTATCAAAGGGGCACACAGAGGAGACCCTAGGAATAGGGAGAGAATGCTTATCACAAGGGCTTAGGGGAAATCATATCAGGAATGTATATTTGTGACTTTGCAAGCTGTTATCTAGAGCAGATGCTCATGGGAAGGGTTAATGTCAGTTCAAGACCACTTGGCCACACAAAATTGATAGCTAGGCAGTGATATTAGGGGGTAATTTACCTAAACTCTCACAATGGGTAACTAGGGTACTTCTACGTGGTGTTTTCAATGTCTTAGACTAGTTTATGGTTCTCATTCTCAGCAAATAAAAATGGTTCTCCAGACATCGTATCATTTTTTTTAAGTAGTAAGACAGAGAAAAGGAGGAGAGAGCACTTCCCATTTCCCCTGTCTTTATTCCATTAGCTAGAGTGTACCCATAAAATCACAACTATCTCTAGGCTAGGACGCTACAATATAAACTCTATATTCCAGCTGACCATATGCATAGCTACAATGTAGGTGTGCTATTACTGTAGAAAAAACAGTGATTCTCTGGGACAACTAGCAATCTTTGCCACAAATTTTGAACAAGTAATTGATAAATATACATTTAATTAAGAATACATTGAATTGAATATTAAACATATAATATTTGTGTGAGAAACATTAAAATAAAATAAAAATTAGATGTAACTAAAAGGATGGAAGAGGTGATGTTCAATGGTATTTAAAGTATCTATGAAATAAAGAAGATAAACATTTAATAAAAACTAGAGGATTCAAGCAATGAAATTAATGGTTTGATTCTATAGGTATATATTAAATAATGTACCCTTATATAGAAAATACATATTACTTTCAAGCCATCAAGGAATTATAACAAATATTAGGCACTTTCTAATTTAAAATGGATATATTAACTACATAAAAAAATTTAGTTGAATATTTAACTAAAATAGAAATAATTAAAGGTAAATAGTGTGAGTTTACATATCATCCATGTATTTATTTGACAATGGAATAGCGGAAGAGAGCATTAAAACACAGATTGTAGGACCATACCCTCAGAGTTTTTGACTCAGAAAAGCACTGATATCTTAGGAGTGCAACTTACAAAAACATACATGATTAATTAATATTTTTGCAGCTTAACAACAACGTAAATATTATAAAGCAAAAATAAAAAAAGCAGGAGATAGAGAAGTAGACAGAAACATTTTAGTAGTAAAAGACTTCAATTTCTTCTCAGTGACAGACTAAGTAAAAAATAAGCATAAAGCAAGGATATAGAAAGGCTATATCATAAAATAATTATGTAGATGTCAATAACATATATGAAAAAAGATAAAACTTCTTTCAGTGGCAATGAAACATTCATGGTGACTCATCATATATTAGATTCCAAAGTAAATTAAACGAAATAAAGAAAAGTTGTAGGTGTAGATGATTTACCTTATCACAATGTGATAAAATTAGACAAAAATCAGAAATCATAAAAGGTCCTCTCTCAAGGAAGTTACACAAAATACACTAACAAAATTCCCTCCTAAACATACTTTGGGTCAAATTTAAAATATTTTAAATAATTAAAATAATTAGAATAATATGAAAATCAGAATATCAGAACCTTGACATAATTAAAGTAGTGTTTAGGGGACAATTTAAAGCCTTTCATATTAATAGTAATTAACCATATAATGAAATTATATTAAACAATAATTATAAAATATTAGAAAAGCACAACAAAAGAAGTTTAAGGGAAATAAAAGGAAGAGATTTATTAAAACAATAGTAGGTGACTTAGTGGATTATATAACACAGTTCATAATTGGTAGCTCCTGTAACATCATCATCTTATGACCCACGATTATGTAGTCACCTAATCCAAGAGCAAACACTGAAATGTTCTTCAAAATGAGGAAAGTGACTTACCAAAGAAGGCATAGCTCCAATACCTTAGAGGTCTCTTCTGTATATCTCTTATTAGACTTTGGCAGATTCTCATTCAGCTTCTTGCTTCTCCACACACACGTATCAACATTGATCAGCTGAAACAAAAGGAAAAGTAGCAGGTTATAGGTTCACAAGCGTCACTACTCAGTGGAGAACCTTCTGTCCTTTGGGTTACACTCAGACCTAGCCATCTTTCAGGTTGTTTAATAAATTGTTCTGAATGGCATGCCCAGGTGTGGCATATGTTGTTCTCATATTCCTGAAATATCAACTGCAACAACCAATCTTAACAATGTTGGGTTCAACTGGATATTTCAAACTTATAAAATTGAAATAGGCCACCTCCAGCACTAGGTTTCTCCAATTTATAGAAAGATACAGAACAGCAAACTCAGCATGTGAACATCAAGAGCAATACTTAGATGGGAGTCCCTGCAGATGCCAAGGGCCTAATCATTAGCCTCAACACCCATCCGGCCGCTCAGTGTTGAGCTGAAGGGGGTGAGATGACGGAGTGGGGCGGAGGTGCACATCAACTTACAGGTCTGAGTTCCACATAGCAATCAATATTTCTTCCAATAGTTTCATGAGATTAGCTTCCAATTTACCAAAAGAAGAACATACTCAATTTTAAGCATCATCAAGCTCAGGAAAACCCAAAGCTATGGCTTCACTCAGGTCTTTATTGTTGTGTTTGTTTTAATAATCACCTAATCCACATGCAGTTTACTAATAATCAGTGTGTTTTTGTTTAGGGTTTTACCATAAACAACGTTGCCTAGTACTACAGCTGAAATTCTACCATTATCAGGTTTCTAGTAAGTGGAGTCAGGCAAATTCAAGAATCATTTCCATTGGGAGAGAATGGAAGAGGAGAAAATTTTGTACTGTTACCTTTACTCATACCTGCCCTGCATAGTGACTGTATTTGTAACTGTGTGGTAAATGTCCTTTAGGGGGTTACCTAACATGTCCCAGGCCACAGAATTCCAGCATTTGGATGAGTAGTAGTTCCAAAGAGAGTATTTCCTCAGGAATCAACTTCTACCTTATTGTATATATGTCTCTCACCAAAATATCATTTTCCCCAGGATCTATCAACAAAATATCATCAGATTATCATTTACTGGGCCATCATGTTTTGTAGACTATCAAGGTTAGAAAGTTCTCTTAAGACAAATTTGTGTAAGAGTGCAGTAGAGTTCATGGAATCCTGCAGCAAAAAGTGGTGATGTCCTCAGAGACAGGTTTCTCAAGAAGCTAATAAAGCTTAAATTGCAGGATTCCTCATTTGTACAGCTGGTCCTGAGAGATTCCTTAATAACTTTATACTAACAATTTAAATGTTTTTCTAAGAAAAACGTCACCTCATTTATAGGAGCTTTAGATACTAAAATATGAATCCACCGGCAGCATTTTAGTTTGTTTTAGTAGAGAAAAGCTAGGCAACTTCCAGAACAATAAATAAAACAGCATTGGCTATTTTTACTTACTACAAAAGAGAACACATCCAAAATAGAAATTTCAATTGGGATCACCACTTGATTAAGTGATTATAATCCATAATCAATTCCCTTGTCCCATCCACATTCTGTACAGTCCAAAAATAAACTAAATGGGAACCTTTAGGGAATCAATTAACTGGCATCACATAAGTTTCTTTCTATAATAATAGCCCTTACTCCATAAATCAGTAAGGTAATATATACATGTACCAATTACCACGTGAATTTACTAAAATTTTATATGCAGGCACTGGAAAAGAAATCAAAGAATGAGTTTGAGGCCCTATGGGCCAAATATGTAGCAATCATGAGTGAAAACTCTATCACTAGACCATGTTAACCTTCTACCTTGATCTGTGGAACACAAATTATTCTGGGTTCCAAGGACTTTACATTTACTTAGACCAATGTGTAACAATCCCTGAACAATTACCATGGTGCACACTTGACAGGTCTCTTTGGGAAAGGCAAAAAGGAAGATTTATAAAATGTACTTGTTATGCTATTATAGGAATCTTCATCTTTGCTGCCTGGATTTAACTCCTTTAAAAAGGATCTGGAATTGTGAAATGACTCATTTCTTACAACTGGGTAAGATGCTTTGATTTTCTATTAGAGTGATTCAAGATAAGCCACCACTTGCCATATCTTGATTTTTTGCTTGTTTTATTTTGCTTAGTTTTATATAACTCTTTATCCTTTTACAATCAAATTGGACTTCAATGAGTTGCCCATTTCCTTCCATCCCTAGAACTCCATAATCAATGAATAGTTTTTGCATTTAAATGAAGTTGTTTGGCCTCTATTAACCTGTGGTTACATCATTCCAAATAAGACCAGGGGACCCACTAAAATAGTAACAAATACTACCAATATCTCTGCCTCTCAAGGAAACACCACTACAGTGCATTTCAACAATATTATCATTATCATAAAAAATGTAGTCCTCCATGATTTGATGAAAGCCTTATTAACCATCTCTAGGGATATTAAATAGGAACTAGGTAGCAGTAGATTGCACAACTTATGCCTATTTTGGCATTCATAAATAATCAGTTTTTCTATTTCTTCTACTACCTTCAACCAAGTAAATTCTGGCATCTCTTTATTTAGTGAGAGATAACTGAGTCCAAACTCAATCAACAAACAACTAGAACCATTCACACTTTCTTTTCCTACTTGGAATATTAAATCCTCAATCAATGCACTCTTTAAAAAACTGAGCTTTACTAAAATCTGTTTATTTCTCTTTGGTCAAATGCTCTTAAAATCCATACTCACAAATATCATTCATATATTTTCCAACATAAATTAACAAAGCTTTGCAATACTTTTACTTTTAACTTTTTTTTTCTCCCACATTAACTTTATAATTGGCCGCTTGGGAACGCTATATTCTCAGTCACATTACAGATCTGAATAAAATGATGAAATGAGAATTAGTAGAGGTGTGCATGAGAAGTTTGACTGATCCCGGAATTGTTATAGTCTTCATGCAATACAAGAATAGCCTCATGAGACCTTGGTGAGCAAAGGTTGCTTCTGATGACAAGGGAGGTATGGTTAGTGGGTTTTTGGGGTACTCCAGCAATCTTCATGCAGCCCCTCCCCAATGCAGTCATCTGTTTTCAAGTTCATGCTCTTTCATACACTTTATTAATTACTTAAATTTAAAATGATATAGTTTATATAATTAACAGTGGCTAAACTTAATTGAATAAATGTTTCAGACACTGTTTTGAGCATGTCATATATGTTAATTAATTTATCTTTCACAACACCTTACAAAGAAGTATTGTTATTCAAATGAGAAAACTAAAGCAGAGATGTCAAGTTGCCCAAAATTACAAAGCTAGAAAAGAGTAGAACCAGAATGTAAATATACTTACTATACTGAGATTCAGAGTTCAGTGGGTATTTAATTCATAAACCCATATCAAATTTTGACTTCAGCTTTCAGGTCTATCATCATAAAATGTAGTTGATAAAAAAATCCTTTAAATGTAGTCATAGAAATGATTATTGTCTTTTTACTTGAGCTGAGAAATTGGAGCTTTGAGCTTTCCATTCTCTTTCTTTAAGATGTCCAATACAGATGGAGAAACCAGCTCATCACATAGATTCCTTGGAGTCCTGGTGTCTTTTATATGTTTATAAATTTTTTCTGTGGAATGGCTTCACTTGGACTTTATTACAGTCATTCATAGATGGTAACTTAGTTATTTTGCCAATGCATGCAATGGACTTCCATGAGTCACGTATCTTAATTATGCTTTTAAGTGAAAGAACCAAACCAGGCTAGAAAACTAATTCCAGACTTCCAACAGTACAATGAGAGTTGCTTTTATTCAGATCAATCACCTGACTAGATTCAGACTAGTCAACTTTGATAAACATATATTCTGTGTAGCCAATTAAACAGAAAAGGATATTGTATACTTTACTAAATCATTGGAAAGTTTGGTGAGGAAAGCTTGAAGATAAGCTACTAGATTCTAATATGGTGGAAGATGGCTATTATAAAAATGAGAATTGTCCCAAATAAGGGCATCAAGACATACTGAGTAGACAGAATACAGTGCATGACAAATATTCTAAGGAGAAAAAAGGTCCGTATAATCTAAAGACAAAAAAGGACCATTTACTGACCTATTTGTATATATTCTGAAGAATATAATACTCATCATCAGGTTATTGATAAGAAAGAAAATCCTAGTAAAATAATAGCATAAAGATATTTTTAAAGAAGGAAAACATTTAGTTTCACAAAATTTTTCTAGTATCATGTTTAATTAGAAACACTAGAAGCAGTGCCAATAAAATCACAATCTAGATATGTTATTCAGCTATCATTATTATTATTCAACAATGCCCTGGAAGTTGTAGCCTATATCATCTGGTAAGACAATGTAATGAGAGATATAAAAATTGGAAAGGAAAATTTGTAATGCTTTATACTTGCCAATAATTTTTTTATAACTGGAAAATTCAAAAAGTTTAAGTAAATCGATATACAAAAGAGCAAGAAACTCGAGGAAGCTGTGTGGTTAAAAGATAATACTATTTAGAAATCAATAACATATAGAAACAACTACCAATTATGATACAACTTTTGATGTATAATTAAACAATAAGAAAGGATAAAATGCATATAAAATATACCTAGAATTATACAATGTCTATATAAAAATAATCTTCTAAAATATTTTAAAATCTCCTTAAATAAATAATATAGAGTAGATAAAAGGGTTACATAAGTTAGGTTTATAGATAGGAAAATTCAATATTAAAATGTCAATTCTTCTTATGTTAATCAATACATCTAATGTACTCAATAAAAATGACAAAAGGAGTTTTGACTAGAAAATATGATTGTAAATTTTACAGGAAAAAAAATAGAACCAAGTAGAAATATCTCGGGAAATTCTGAAAACTAAGAATAATATGCAACGCTACTCCTAACAGACAACAAAATATAATGTCATAATAATTAAAACATGTGATACTGGTACATGAATAGACAATTCAATAAACTAAAAACTAAAGATTTAAAATATCTCCAGATGCATGAAGACTTGTAATATGTGATAAAATTGATGATTCTGATCAAGGGAAAATGATGGAATGTTAAAAAAAAGTGATGTAAGCCTATCTGATTGCTAATTTAACAGAAAGGATATTATGGAACCAAACACCGAAAACTAAGATAAATTATAATTTGATTTAAGCTATGTTAAAGAAAAACTCAAGAGGAAGAATAACAAAGAATAGGAGGAACAGCAGAAGAGGACAAGGAAAGAAAGAGCAGAGGAGCCTATAAAGAAATAAAATTATTGAAGAAATCATGGCAAAATTTTGCTTTTATAATTTATTTTTAATTTCCAATTTTTATTAGTTTCAGGTGTCCAAAACAATGTACTAGTTAGACATTTACACCGCTCACAAAGTGATATGCCCCCTACAATCTACTACCCCTCTGACATCGTATATAGCTGTTACAATTCCATTGAGTATCTCCCCTATGCTGTACTTTACAATATGTGACTATACACGTGTACATATATATATATATATATATATATATATATATATATATACACATTTAATTAGAGTTGCCATTTAATATTATTCTACTTCAGCTTCAGCTGTATAGCGTAGGCAAAGATAAATAAAAAAACTTCCAGAAATTTTAACTGACAAATTTGAAATATAAATTTAAAAAAATAATTGACTATGACAAAAAAATAAGTTACACCACCACACTGGAAGTAAAAGACAAAATCAAACTGGGAAAATATTTGCAAAATATACTAAAAAGGATAATTTAATTAAAAGTTAAAGAATTTGAAATCAATAAGAAAGAGGGCAATAGGTGAATATCAAATATAAAATAGTTTTAAACAGTAAATTTATTGAGACAGAGACGTTTCTTCCCATCAATTACCTATCAATTGAAAGGATAATACTCAATTTCACTTATTAAAGAGAAATGAATATTAAAATGAACTGAAATATATCTACAGCCATTACTGCAACTAAAGTTCTAATCATTTGGGAGCATATTAAATTGGGATTTAGGTTCTCTTGCACATTGCTGTGATTAGCGCAGTATACTGTTACTGTTTCATAGTCCAGCATCCATAAAAGTAACATGGCAAAATTTATAAAAACATCAAACATGTATTATAACATTTGACCCTCAAAAATATGTATTGATATTAATTGGAGATGCACATACACACACGCATAAATCAATTGCTTACACTAAAATCATTTTTATTTTTTTTAATTAAAATTTATTCGGGTGACAATAATTAGTAAAATTACCTAGGTTTCAGGTGTACAATTCTGTAATACAATATCTATATATCACATTGCATATTCACCCCCCGGAGTCAGTTCTCCTTCCATCACTAAAATCTTCAAACCACATTTTTTATGGATTTGAGGACATGAAAGAAGAACTGAATTAATGGAAAGTTAATTGGTGGGAAGATATAAGGATGCAGATAAAGAAAAGATCTTACTACTTAATCTGTCAATTTAAAGTGATGTAAGTGATGCTTAATATCACTTGCTAAAAATATTTTTAAGAAAGGGAAATATAGTGATTTCATAAGAACAATTCTTAAACCTACCATCCAGCTTTAACAAATCAATCTTATTCCACATAGCAAGTTTGTTCTTTTGCACTGTTTGAGGAATTCTATTGTTTTAATATAGCATATATATTTATCATTTTCACTATTAAATTCTTCTGGAGGACATAAACACTCATTGCTGTTTGGTATATACTTGGGAGTGAAATAGATTAGGAAAGATTGCGTTTAAAAGATACAGTTTTAGTAGATACTGGCATCACCATTACCTAATCTGTGACCTTGTACATATTTTTCTCTGTGTCTCTGTTCCTTCCTCTGTATACCAAGGGTAACAGTACTTATCTGATGAGGTATATATGAGGATTTAATTACATAATATGTGTAAAGTATTAAGATGAATGTCTGGAACATTGCAATTCCATATTAGTCATTTAATACCATCACCTTCTATAAGATTGTTCTATAATTCTTTATGTAAGGTAATTCTTTATGATGAGCTACAAATAATGAACTACACAAGAAAATATTAACATGTTATCGTAATAATCAAATGATTTTCAAGTAAGGATGCCTTTATAAACATGCGGGTTTCTAATTTCTCCATCCAGCAATGCAACACTTGCATTTATTTTTCAAATTACAATACCCCATGACTTTATCATGCCAGCCTCTAGGAAGTCAAGTGTTGTATCAGAGCCTCTTTGTTCATTCTCTCAGGCAAGCCCTAGGAAATGCTAACTCACTTCAAAACTCCGAGTTCTGTTGCCACTTGCCACCGCAGTCAGTTGTTCTTAAGAACACAGCTCAACTGCTTCCATCCTGATAGGACTCCTGAAGTGGTTTCCTCTATTTACCAGTGTGTTTAATTCTATTCTGTGAATGTAATGGGCCCCTAAATAATACTTTGGAATGTGGCTATATAAATGAAAATATAAAACTTAGGCAATAATTTAATGAGATAACTAATTATTTCCATTTTATTTTACTTTTTGAGCACCTACGAGCACTCGTGTCTGTTTTGGAGAGTCTTATAATTCCCTCAAATCACATAGAAGTTCAAGCAAGATACTCATTTCTGAGTAGTCTGCATTTTTTTTATTAATTTATTCCTCCTGTAACATCTTAAGAAAAGAAAAACATTTGGTCTATTAAAATGCTTATTGCATAATATAAACAGGAAAAAATGTATTTTCCAATCTATTAACCTCTTTCAGAATAATGTTATATTGGATAAAATAAGAATCTCAATATTGACTTTAGTTATTTTTCTAGTGTCTTTAACTTCATTCAAACCGGTAGCTAGAAGACTAAGAGGAGGTGAGGGAGTGACACCGCATGAATCATGAAAGAAGGGTAAGTGAGAGATACAGGTGTTTCAGGCAACAGTGAATGATGGGAATTGTGAAAGACTGATGTCCATATCTGAATAAAAAGAGACAAAAACCCACTGGAGAAAACTCTAAAGGACAAATTTAGCCTTTTGTGAAGCTGTAAGGTGGATGAGCTAAGTTTTGAATCCAGGTCTATTTGATGTTGAAATCCATCTATCTTAAACTCTGCACTGAGGGCTTTAGTTGTAGTTCACTTCAAAACCTGTACCTTAGTGGACAATTTTCCAAAATCTTCTACAGTCACACTTTGTCCAGCCTTTTCTTAGAATGGGCTTCTAGACACATTCTTAATTCAATCCATAATACCTTGATTCTGCTCATTTCACTCACAAGGGCTGATTTTAATTTCATATTCTGAATGTTCCTTGTAAGTGCTATATATCAGGATTGTAGTAACATATAAAAAGATGTCTGGTGTGCTGTCAGTTTCCCATGTCATCTGACTGCATGACAAGCAAAGTGTGGACTTAAGTATTTCTTTGCTTCTTGCTCCTCATAGCACTTCTTAGCCACAATGCTATGTAACTTATGTTTCATGCACAGAAGGAATCAGAAAAGTGAGGAATGTATAGATCAGGTTATAGAGCAGTCTATTTTAACTGAAAAACACATGGAGCCATGAACAATTAGATCATTTCCCAAGGTTACTTTAAATAGTGGAAATAAGTTAATAAGTGGGTAAGTAAATGAATAAATGAATCCAAAGTCAGTTCCTCCTTCACTGTTTAATAGATCATTGTGTTATTTTATAACATTACATCATTTCTTCCTCTGGTATACACTGTTAATGTAAAATTTCCTAAAACTGTTAAAATGAATTTCAGTAAAATATATTTTGTGTAGAAAATGTATGATTATTTTTTCTTTTTGTTAATACTTATTTGGAAGATAGAATATGATACTCTCCATATGTGTGTGAATATTTTGTCTTTATATTATTTATGTTATCTGTCTCAGTGACAATAAAATATAACCCAACCCAACCAATCTTCTTACCGGGGGATTGGAGCCATGAGTATCATATGTTATTAACTGGGTAAATAAAGCCTGTCTCTTTAGAGTGTAAAATTGCAAAGCGTTTTGGTGATTTGCACGTGTCAATGCTACTTCCAGTAAGTCTCTTTGTGTAAGAGGAAAAAAAATGGTTTTCCAATATATGTCAAATATGCTGTTCAGAGTTGAAAAACTAGTTGAAAAAGACAGTAGCTGTGAAAAGCTGAAGGGAATGTGGATGAGAGGATAGCCATTTATTTTACTGTGGGAATTGATTTATACCAAATAAATGGCATAAAAAAATCAGACCTTTCTCCAAAAGTTCAAATATGGATACAAAGGATGAAAGTGTAAAAGGTCAAACTGTGCTTGCCAAAGTAAGAGCAGGAAGTAGTTATCAAATACATTTTGTCCAAGTTGGTCCAAAAGAATTGGAAAAAATATCATTGCACTCTAGGAAATTATCATTCTGTATGACTCTTTTCCAGAAAAATACAATTCCTTATAAGATTTCCATTTAACAATTAAGTTAACTTTTTCCACTTAATTACTCAACGTTTTTTCTGAATAAACTGACCTTTCCATTGCATAGGCAGGGAAGTGGTTATGAGCAGTGATTATGGGGTCAGGTAGGGCTCAGTCTGAATCCTTGCCTTGTTATTACTAGATGTATGCAAGCAAATTACTTAAGCTCTCTATGCTTCAGTAATATAGTCATACAAATAAAAATAGTTTCTATCTCACACAACCGATTTAAGGATAAAAAGAGACATTAATGCAATGCACTTAGTAGAATGCCCGGCAATTGGTAAGCATGATAAGCATTCAATATTTGATAGCAAGGATAAATATTATATATTTATGTGTGTGTATATGTATACATATATACATATGTATATATACCATTACAATATTTATACATATATATAATATTTATATATATATAATATAGATCAAAAATGTATACACATTTTAAGAAAGGAAAACTATATTAAAATTGTAATATTCAATATATACTGATAACAAAAGATGAATACAAGTCACATTTCACTTCTGCAATTACAAGAGGTGCTCAAAGTGGTTTCCATCAGCATAACTTTAATACGGTTTTTTCCTTTCTTAAAATGTATATACATTTGTTGGCACCCTCTGTGTATATATATACCCTGTGTATATATGTGTGTGTGTATATATATATATATATATATACATATATATATATGTATATATATATATATATACCCTCTGTATATACACACACACACACACACACACATGGATGATAGATAGTTAGATACAGATATAAATATAGATATAGATGATATATAGATATAAATGTTAACATAGTGGCCGCACAACACTAACGTGTAAAACTGTGTGTGTATGTGTGTGTGTATGTGTGTGTATTAGTGATATTACATATTTGATGCCTGACATTAATAGAGGCATCTTCAATTAGCTGATGTGAACCATGCCTTTAACAAGGCGAAGATGCACTTCTGATGTGCAGCCAGCAGCTTTTCTAGTATGCACCACACATTAGAAAACAATAACTATGTTTTCAGTAATGTTCTAAGAGATTTAAAATGTTAAATTATTTCATTCTCTAACAAACTCATGAAATGCATTATTGTTGTAATCTCTATTCATACTTAGAGAAATGGAGACAGGGGGCTGTTAAGAAATGTGCCTAAAGTCATACAATCAATAGGCAGACTGCATACATACTATCTGGCTTCAAACTCTATGTTCTTAAGCGTTATTGCTTTGTACAGAGCAATTTGAGTTTTTAACTCTTGAGAATTACAACATCAGAAGGAATCAGAAGCACTCTGTCACTTTGCTTTTCAGCAAATGAGATTTTATAGGTTTTCTTTTTACAAAGGGGCAGTTAGAAATTGAAGACTGTGCATCCCCAAGGTAATGTATTTGAAAAGAATTAGTAAATATTGTTAAAGAATTGTGGCCAGACACTCTTCATTTCTCCTTTCAAAAAAGCAGTCAGGGATCTCCAATTGATCCATAACTTCAGGACATAAGGAGGGATAATTGAGTTTTCTGGCTTTTACCTTAAATGGTTATGTAAAAGGCCTGTTTCTACCACACAGGACCAGCCTCCAGCAATCGAAAGTAACTTCATATTAAGAATAAAATAGTGTTTTTTAAATAAATTTTGTTCATCTAAAGAGATTATAGAAATGATTAGAATATTCCAAAATGGATTTCTAAGGCTTGAATTCTGAAGATAAGGCTGAGGATAAATGTCATCCTCTACACATTTCAGGGCTCTCCATGCTTTTGTGAAAAGTTACAGATTTAAACTCTGTGTCTCTTACCCTTTAGCTAGTGCCATTTCAAGAGAATAGAAAATTAAACCAATGTAAGTTTTGCTATATGCATTACACAAAACTAATATTTTTAAGGAATTTTAGATTTTAAAAATTTATTTGTACAGTTAGTCATGTTTTCACTAACTGAGCTGTAACAGTTCATCTAATTTCCAGTTAATATTGTTCATTTATGGAATACTTAGAATAGAAAGAAAATATTTTAAGGTTTCTGTTACATGACAAACTATTCTTTGACCAGTGATTATTGCTCTGAACTTGTGAATTTTTTAGTTAATAACTTACAAAATGTCCTTGGTTTTCTGAACACTTTATATAAGGAAAGATTGAATTATATTTATGTCCGAAAGGTATAATTTGAAGAGTTACATGCTAAACATCAAGAGAATAGTGTACTAATTTTACCACTTACATTCCACAATATCAGACAGACCATGGTTGGCCTTTTTGTTGATTTCTTTGCTTATTTGTTTTTAATCTCCAAGTACAAAAGATTGTGTTATATACATTTTTAGTTGAAAATTGAAATAATAAAGGGAGACTTCAACTTCAAAGAGGTAGTATTAGATAGCGGAGGATCAGCAATCCCACTGAAACCACTAGAGAAATGTATTTAAAACACAGAAACCAACTGGTTGAAGGCAGTAAGAACTGCAAAGGCAAAGAGACCTCATCAAGATGAAACCGAGGGCCTTGATTTAATTAATGTAGGATTTTGATGTAATATGTAGCCCTAGCACTCTATTTAGTTTCTTTACAGCATGCCCTGTAAACCTTAGTCTTTCGCTTATTAGTCATTAACCCCTGAGGCAGCCAGAAACAATGGCTATGTCTTGACTAAGGGTCCCAAAGTCTGGGGGGTTCTATTAAGTTAAAGATAGCATCTTGACCTAGTTTAAGTTCCCGAGCCCTAAGGTAGAATGAACCCTTGGTTAATTTTCCATGAAATCAGAGAGAGGGATATCAGAGCAGACCTTAGAGCTGTCCTCAAGACCTGAGGAAATGATTCATTACCCTTACCTCACCTCCAACCAGTCAGCTCCCTACACGCGGTGAAGCCCTCACCGCAGTGTCTTGTGATTTTTGCTCTGTGGAATCTGTAACCTACATGCCATCGCGGAGTTTGGGCTTTTGGATATTAGCTTCTTGTTCTCCTGGGTGGTGCCATTCATAATAATATAGCCAGTCTTTCTCCACTGCAATTCTTGGTGTTTAGTGTTTGGCTCTACTAGGTGGCCAGGTGGAGGAAGTCTTCGTGTTCGGTAACAGAGGTAAGACTCCAGAGAGGGGAGAAGCACCTCAGTGAGGAGGACTGGCTTTTATAGACTTTACCTGGGAGCAGGTGGTAATTCTGGGAAAGTATTAGTAAATACTATGAAAGAAATGTGATCAGCCACTTGTCACTTTCCCTTCCTACAAGAGCATTCAGGGATCTAATACTGAGCAAAAATTTCAGTACATAAACAGGAACAAATGAGTTTTCTGACTTTTATATCAAATGATTGCCTAAAAAGTACCTGTTTCTACCAAACAGGCCCAACCTCAAGCAAAGCAGAATAATAGTGCTTAAAACCTGTATAAGAGAATTAAGGTTGCAGATGCATTTCTGGTTGGTAATCAGCTAACCTTGATACAAAGAGAGTATCCTGGATTATCCATGTGAGATCAATCTAATTGATTAACTCCTTAAAAGCAGAGAACCCTTCCTGGATATGGTCATGTGGGGGTCAAAAACAAAACAAAACCAAAAAAAAAAACAAAAAACCAAAGCTTCCCTCCCACATTTCTAAATTCTGGCTGAGCTAATAAATCACTTAATCACTTAAATGAGCCAAATTAACAGGAGAAAATGTCAAAAATGTATTACGGATGTACATGTGGAAGTGCCATTAAGAATATGAAACCCGAGACCCACTGGGCAGTTGAGGTTTGCATGCCATTCTGAACTAAGGAGAATGGGGCGAGGGTCTGGGAATCCAATGGGACAGTAGTCAATTCACAAAGAGAAGAGAAAGATCAATCATGTGTTAAACAAATTCTTGCTGGGCCACCCAGTAACAGTGGGACACAGAGAGCAGTCTAACAGGTTTTGCTAGATTTCTCCCTGTCTTGCATATTTAGTTTATATTATGATGCTAAGGTTTTGCTCCCTCCTTTAAGCAGGTTTCCATCTGAATTCATTTAGGCAAGTAAGAGAGAGGGTCAAAGGTTCTTTCTGACTCTTTTGTTTCTCAATAACCAGCTTAAAATCAATAGCATATTTTAGGGTGCAAAATTTTGATCCTCTTCAGCCAAAAGGGAAGAGAAAATAGAGGAAGGGTCAGATATGCTGTCTGCGCTGCTGACTCTAAAGATGGAGGGAGGGCACAACAAGTTAAGAATGCAAGCAGCCTCTGGAAACTGTAAAAGTGTAGGAAATGGATTCTCCCCTCCGGCTTCTAGAAAATGAACACAGCCCAACCAAGCTCCTTGATTTTAGTCCAGTAAGACCTGTGTCAGATTTCTATTCTCCAGCATTGCAATATAATGAATTTGTGTTGTCTTAACCACACAATTTGTGGTAATTTTCTATGGCCACAATAAAAAACTAATACATCACACAAGCAAGAGGGTGACAATTCAGACTGCCACAGGGGGCTATTGCTGGGTGACAAATAAACCAGCAGAAATTTTGACAAATATATATTTGCTTTTCCCTCAGGAGCTGGAGGAAGTTGGACATGTAATATTTAATTTAAAAAAAAAAGAAAATTCTGAAAACAGAGTTCATCAGCACTCTTGTGAGGAAAAGAATATAGACGAGTTCAGCCTATTTACATTTAGGGTGATTATCGAAATATGAGGATCTGTGATGGAAGGAGAATTGACTCTGGGTGGTGAACACACAACGTGATATATAGCTGACGTATTACAGAATTGTACACTTGAAACCTGTGTAACTTTACTAACCATTGTCACCCCAACAAATTTTAATTAAAAAAAAAAGAAAAGAATAGATGAGTCTTTTAGTTGACGATCTTGAGGATAAAGAGTGAAGCCAACATATAATTAGCTTTACCGGAACTGATATGATAACCAGGCTGGAGAGTGTGTAGTCCTTATTTGCACTGAAAGAAACTATTGGCACTCCATCTCCCCTCTCTCCTGGACTACATTTGCAACAATGGGAGAAAATTTGATTTTATCCCACAGGTTGATGTTCTTTCCTGTATATCAAATTTCACTTTTTTTCTGTACTTCAGTTTAGATATTGACTTAATCTGTCTTCCAATTCTCCTATCCTACCTTCTGCTCTTTCAGTTCTGCTGTGTCTATCTAGAGGTATTAATTGCAGATATAGTATTTTATGTTATAAAATTTTAATGATTACTTTATATATTTCAATTTTCTAGTGAGATGTTCCATATTGTCATCTATTTTGTCATTTTTATCCTCTATTTTCTATTACATATTCTTAAAAACAATTTTAAATGCTTTGTTAGTTACATCCATTATCTGGATTACAATGTTTCTGTTTTTTTATGATCTGTATTTTTTTTCCTCTAGATTCTTTACCATGTTGTTTGTTTTCATGCCTATTAAAGAAATGAGATTCCAGATGATGTTTTCTTCCTTCAGGAAGGGGAGGAGTTTTTACTCTCCTTCTACTAGAACAGGAGATTAAAGTTATATGTAAGAGTATATAAACCAAAAGCAACAAAAGAACAAGACAAACAAATGAGAAACAGAAACTCATAGACACAGACAGTGGTTTGGTGGTTGCCAGAGGGTAAGGGGGGTGGGGGGTGGGGGGTGGGAGATGAGGGTAAGGGGGATCGAATATATGGTGGTGGAAGGAGAACTGACTCTGGGTGATGAACACACAATGGGATTTATAGATGATGTAATACAGAATTGTACACCTGAAATCTATGTAATTTTACTAACAATTGTCACCTCAATAAATTTAATTAACAAAAAAAAAAAGAGTGAATAAAGAGCACCAAAAAGGTAAATATAATGATTGTTGAGCAAATATATAAAACAATAACAGTAATGAATGATAGGATTTAAAATATAACTAAAAAGCATGAAAATAATAATGTAAAAGATGAGCAGGAAATAAATGGAGTTAAAGTATTATAAGTTTCTCATGTTATTAGGGAAGTAATAACAGCAGTTATAAGGGACTGAAATAAATCAAAGTTACATCTTGTAATCTTTAGAGTACTTACTAAAAGAACAGAAAGACTGTTTAATTAACAAGTTTATCTAGGGGAAATGGGCAGAAAAAACAATATTGGGGTAATATAGACAAAGACAAACATGAAAGTGGTTCATATAGGAAAAATGGTCAGATAATACATGTAAAGTCTAGCATTTCGATAATTCCATTAAATATAAATAAACTAAATATTCCAGTTGAAAGACTATAGTTTTTGGACTTTGTAATATATGACAAATGGAGCTATATATGCCTTTCTACACTTGGATTTGCCATTTTCTTCAATTATCTATATGTATATGTGAACTTAAATTGGATGTCATTATAGTTTATAGGGCAAATTCACTAAACATAGAGATACATATATCCACATTTAAATTATGTATTTTTATGATTATTATTTAATTAGCTTTCCACACTGTTGCATCTTATTTATAAATGGCAGCACTGATAATAAACAAATGAGACAAGATTGACCAACGAACAATTGTACAATAATCAAATGGGATCTGGTTGACCAACTAAAACTAGACACACTTTAAAAAGTAATTTATATTTACAGAGGTAAGGTAATTACAGATTTCTTAGAGAACAGTGGCATGCTACAACTTAACAATTGTATTTTGTTTCAATGTAACATCCATTTATTGACACTCAACAACACTGTGTAACTGACAATGATGGAAACATTCTATGTTTGCTCTATCAAATACAATAGCCACTAGCCACACATGGCTACTGAGCACTTGATATTCGCTAGTGTAACTAAGGAACTTAATTTTAATTAACTGAAATTGAATTATCCATATATGGTTAGAAGCTATTATATTATACAATATAACTCTAACAAGTATCATGTACTATTGCCAAGCCTGGAAAATACAGACATTTAAAAATAATTTTCCCTCAAGACAATTTCATCCTTGTGGGAAAAAAGAATCATTTACAAATATACAAAATGGTAAAATGCATTAATAGATGTAAAAGGCACATAGGTTAGCTAAGAGATGTAGCATTGGGAAGATTATCATCAATTTAAATAAGAAGGGATATTGTCCACTTTGATGAATAACTAGAGTTTATCAGAAGTACAATTAGGAAACACCACATAAAAAGGTATCTTAATAAATGGCCCTGCCATCCATAAACCTGCTCAAACCACAAAATTAGGCATTTTTAAATCCTCTGTATCCCATCTCCATATGTATTTCATCAACACACCCTGTCAACTCCACCTCTAAAATATAGATGGAAAATACATACTTGGTGTTATCTCCACTAATTCTACCCTAGGCCACACAATCATCACCTAGTGCTTAGCCTACTGCCATAGCCTCCTATCTAGTTTCTCTACTTCCTTTCTTTGCACCTTAAAATAATTTTTCCATACATCAGCTTAGTGAGCATTAACATATGAATTAGATCATGGTCCCTCCCTACTTAAAATAATTCAACAGATTCCCAAATATATTTAGAATGATTAAAAACAAGTAAATAGACAAAACCAAAAATGTCTTTCCCTGTCTTACAAAATGTTATGTGATATATCATTGTTCACTGCTTATAACACATCCTTAACCTTTCTCTCTCTATGCTCCCGCTCTTTGCCTTTTGATTTCTCTGCCTTGCTAAGATTTTTCCAAAATTTACAGTAGCCATGCTTGCAGCCTACGAATACTTTCCCACCTGGTGTCAGCTAGCTTTCTCTCATCACTTGGGATTTAACATAAAAATACTTTTTTTAAAAGCATTTCCCAGCAGCTAACCTAACAATCTATTTGATAACTACCATGTTACCCTATTTTAATTTTCTGCATAAACATTATCTAATATTTTATTATAATTATTTATTTATTCATCTTATTTTTTTAATCTCCTTTTGCTAGAATATAAAGTTGCAAGAAGATTGTGTCTATGTAAACAATAGTCCAAGTACCTACAATAGTAATGGGATTGTAGTAATAAATACTCAATAAATAGTTTTTAGATAAATAATTGAATGTAAAAGTACAGAAATATATTTCAAATGTATTTGGTAAATTGTTTCTTTTTACATTCTAAAATGAAAATTATAATATAAGAGAGGAGGAGTAGAAATTAAATCTGAACAGGCCAGGCAGTGGTAGATCCTTAAGGATATGCACATAACACTTCCTCTAAATTAAAAACTGAGGCTCCCGAAATAAATAGGATGGAGTTCAATAAAGATTAGAAGAAAGGTGAGTGAGAACTCTGAATCCAGCCACTTGACCACCAGGGACGCTAACGTGATATATAGACGATATATTACAGAATTGTACACTTGAAACCTATGTAACTTTACTAACCATTGCCACCCCAATGAATTTCAATTAAAAAAAAATCAAATTTAACATAAAATATACATAAAAAAAAGAAGAAGAGAGGTGAGTGACATGTCCCCTGACTTATAAAAGGTTTTATTTTCCTTTCATTACATTGAAAAATATATTGTGGCATAACTTACATATTGTTATAATTCATAAATCTTAAGAATGTAACTTGCTTAATTACAAGCAAAACTGAATCATAAGCCAGATCACAGTCTTCACTCAGCCTTGGGTACTCTCACAAATGGGTTGTATTTTTTTAATGTGTATCATTTAAAATTATTCTTTGTGGTTTTGAGATGCTGAGATTACACAAATGCATAGTCATGCCTCCATGACTACTTGCATCCACCACTATGTTATAGAACTGGATAGAACATTGGGTTCACAACAAAACATTTCGTACTGACCTTTTGAAGTCAGTCTGTGCCCCTACATCTCAACCCCAACAATAATTGATATGTTTTTCCACCTCTATTGTTTTTGCCTTTTCCAAAATGTCATATAAATAAAATCATAGTATGTGAGATCTGGTATCTTTCAAGAAAGCTGTTTTTAAGATTTTTCCATATTCTGCAAATCAACAGTTTTTTCTTTTGGTATTGGTTAGTATTCTAGTGTATAAATATACTAAAATTGTTTATCTGTTAACTGTTTGAAGGGCATGTGTGTTTTTCACAGTTTTTAGTGATTAAGAAGAATAAAGATGATATAAACAATTGTGTTGTTGTCTTTGTAAAAACATGCATTTTCATTTCCCATGGGAAGATACTCATAGGTATTGAATTGCTATGTCAAATGGTAGTTGTACGTTTAGCTTTCTAAAAAAAAATTGCTGAACTGATTTCTAAAGTAGCTGATCTAGCCTGAATTCCTACCAACAGATAAAAGAGTCTCAGGTCACACAAGAATGTACTGGCAATTATAATTACTTTGTATTTTATTTTAATTAAAAGTCACCAAAATTATAAAGTATAAGAGTTAATATTATATACTTACAATTTGAAAAAATCACATTGGTTTCTATATTGTCGGGTCAACCGTAAAAGTATTTAGTAAACTTTTACAAAAGGACAGTAGAGAGAAGATGCCATACACACAGACCCATGGACACACAGTCTCTCTCCTTCACACACACACACACACACACACACACACACACACAAAACACACATCCCATCTTGTTTCAAAAAATATTTCAGGGGATTCAAATAATTTAAAAGTAGTATTTATAACTCTATAATATACCATTCACATTTTCACAAATATATTTAATCACTATATATTTGGTAGCATTATACTAAGTTTTGGGGAAAGTCTGATCAATTATATGATCTATATCTATATCTATATCCATATCTATATCTATATCTATATCGCGCCAAAAATATATACACATTTTAAGAAAGAAAAAAAAAAAACTAATAAAATTGTAATACTCAATATATACCGATAACAAAAGATGAATACAAGTCACATTTGACTTCTGCAAATACAAGAGGTGCTCAAAGTGGTTACCATCAGTGTCCAGACACTTCTGATTATGGCGAACTACTGCTTGAGCATAGATAACATCTCTTAAAATGTGTATACCTTTTTTTGTATGCCTTTTTTTTGCAGCCCGGTTTTATATATATATATATATATATATATATATATATATACATACATACATATACATATGAGTATAGATAACATCTCTTAAAATGCGTATAACTGCGTATAACTTTTTTTTGCATACCTTTATTTTGCAGCCCCGGTATATATATATATATATATATATATATATATATATATATATATATATGTATGTGTATGTATATGTATATGTATATAGATGTGTGTATATATATATATCTCTCCTACATGGATATTAGAGCTTTTCTGATTATTATGGTAATAATAATAGAGATGAAGAATAGTAATATTTTAATCTATCAAATTAATGTTATATAAATTTATAAAATTAAATGTATATGTTTAGCAATTTTCCTTAGTAAAATCATATTAATAGTTCCTTAGATATGTGTACAAGTTAATTACCTAAATTATATTCTAATGATTATTATTGTGTTATATAATTGGTGAAACTTGCAATATTGAAGAGACATTTGATTCTAGAAATTATTTACCAGAGTTAAAACTAAATAGATTTTTTAAAAAATTTTCTTCCATGTTATATTGGCAAGCTTATTAAATAAAATTCACCAGCATGCTTTCCATTTTTGCATTCCATTCATAGTTTTCTATTTTATGTTTTCCACAAAACTAATGTAGGCTATTAGATACATGAAATAATATATCTGGAGACAAAGAAAAAGTGACGTGACATTTAATTTCAGTATCCGATCCATTTGTAAGAATTTAATTCCACTTTTTTTCCCAAAAGGTAAGTATTTTATGCATTGTTTTGTAGTTTAGTGCTGATTTTCAACATCATGGTCTTAACTTTGAAACTTTCAATTGTGTATGGTTACTTTGTTTGTTTGTATATGTTTAAGCAGGCAAATCAAAGAAACTTTAATGATTTAAAATACTTGCAAAATGGCAAACATTTCTTATTAATCTAGTCCTGTATTCTAACTGGTTTCAACAATGTAGATCCTATTTTATATCCTTATGAAGCAGGACAGGTAGCCTAGGAAATTGACCACCCCCTCCAGCATACAACGCGATGCGCCTCGCTGGTTACACCAGTAACAAGTCACTGTATCCAGTACCTGCAGCTGGAGAAAAACAAGAACCAGTTTCATCCAGCAAGGCTAATCCCTATGACTGGGGACCTGACCTTTAGCTAATTTTAATGTCATTATAATCTCATGTCCATTGTGGTTATTATGACTCCCATCATGCATCTGATGCCATGACAGTTCCTGAGGAAACAAATAAGGAATAGAAAGTGGGAAATGGAGAGTCCCGTGCAAAAGAAGGAGATGCATGAACCACATCAATGGGATGTCACCAATTCCGACCCCCGGGAGGATTAAAACCCCTGATATTGACTTCCTTGGTGTGACTTGTTCTTTAAGTTTGCCTGCACTTTCCTTTCAAGTGTACTTTCATTTTCAATAAATCACTTTCGCTTTCCTACATCTGTCTCCCTCTTGAATTCTTTCTTGCATGGAGACAAGAACCTGGTCATCACGCTGCGGGTTGAGTCCTCTCTGGACATCCCTGTGAGCCTCCAGAGACATCTCATGTCAATATTTCTTCTCAGGAAATTTCTATTGTCCTGTTCTCCTGTATTATATATTTATTTATTATAATTACCCTGGGATGTGCGAGTAGACTAAAGAAATAGAGAGAGTTGGTTTAAGTCTTTCTGCAGAAACACAATGTTTGGTTGGCTAAGATAGTCAGGAGAAAAACCCAACGTGCTTACACATTCTCTCTTCAATTTTTATTGATTTATTTATTTCCTTTCCTTAAATGTTTCTTTCCTTTAATCAGTATATAGGTTTGAAGTTGTAATGTGATTTAGATGAAAATTTCCAATCATATAAGGATGATTTGGATGCTTCCAGTTAAAAATCGAAAATATATATTTGAAATACAAAAAAATCAACAAATAACATTTAATAATAATATTAACAAAACAATCTTCACAACCATTCATCTTCTTCTGTGTACTGAGACATAAATAGAACCTTGAGAATGACTGACAAGTTGTTTTTCCTGTGTCCTCCAACCATGAATCTGTCATGTTTATTCTTATTCAAAGAAGGTGACAGCAGATGAGAGAAATTGAATGGTCTTTTTAAAAAATATAACACATGACAGATGCCATATGGCTCCCCCCTAACACTGTTGAATGCATTTATAAAATAATTTCAAAAAAGGTAGTAAAGTGAAAAATTATTTCAGAAATGGCCTTGCATTTCAAACAAATATACAACAAATGTTTAAATTTAGTGACCTGATATAATCCTGAGCAATACTTTATAAACTATCTATAAGGTAATGATTTGAAGAGTTGGATCATAAAACCTCATATGAAGAAATTCAAATAATATGTTAAAAAGTAGAGGGATAAGCATTATGAACCACAGTATGCCCATTATTCATTTTTTTTTTTTTTTTTACCATAGACAATCATCTGCTTGTCCATCTTCTCCTAAACCTGAATTATTTTGAGGCAAGTACAAGAAAGCATACTTGTACATTATTCCATGATGTGACTCTAAAATATAAGTATTATTTTAAAAATATAATGAAAATGTCATAAATTATTTTATCAGAAAAGTAATAAATCCTATTTAATGTCATTTAATACGCCATCACATAGGAGAAGGAACACTTACAATTCATTTTATAAAGTTGAAATTATTCTGATACTAGAATCAGACAAAAGCAGTAACTAAAAAGTACAGCCCGATGTTCCTCATGAACAGACACAAAAATCCTTAGCAAAATGTGTAACTATGGATATATATATATATATATATATATGGATATATATATATGGTAACTATATATATAGTAACTATATATTATGTAAAATGTATAATTACATATATGTAATATACTTTATATATAAATATATATATTTTCTATCACCAAATGGTATTTATTCACTTAAACCAGTGACAGGACGCTTGTTTAAGTTTTGATAAGAAATGTAATCTGCTATATTAAAGTGCTAAAGAAAAAAAAAGTCACATGATCATTCCAATCAATGCAGGAAAATGATTTGATGAAATGGAAGAATGATTCAGGATAAAACCTCTCAAAAAATAGGAATAGAGGGAAACTTCCTCAATTTGATAAAAAGCACTTATAAAAATAATTCAGCTAACATTATATTCCATGATGAAAGACTAAATGCCTTTCTCCTAATATTAGGAACATGACAAGCATGTCTGCTTTCACCGGTTATTCAACGTAGTGGTGGTAGCCAGTAAGGTGAAGTAAGGAAAGGAAATAAAAGGCATACTCATACATATTCAAAAAGGAAAAAATAAGGTTGTTTCTTTATCATGTAACATGTTTGTTTAGGTAGAAAATCTTAAGTAATCTATCAAAAAATTCTACAACAAGTTAGTTTAGAAAGGTCACAAGACAAGATAAACATTCAAAAATCAATCACACTCTATATGTTAGAAATGAAAACATGAACCCCAAAAGTAAAATGCAATACAAATATTCCCCAAAATTAATATTCAGCTACAAATCTAACAGAATACGTGTAGATTCTATATGCAGAATATTACAAAACTCTGAAGAAATAAAAAATCTAAATAAAAGAAATCTCTCATATTTATAAGTTCAAAACTCCAATGTTAAGATAAAAATTATCTCAATCATGTCCTATAAAATCTGTGAAATACTATTCAGAATTTCCCCCAAAACTACCAATAGATATGGACAACTTGATTTTACAATTTTTATGGAAAGACAAAAGACCTAGATTAGCCAATACAACAAGGTTGGTTTTGTGGTAATACATTTTTTAACTAAAAATAAAAGTTTAATTATTATTTGTTTTGGAAAAAAAAACAAAGTTGGAAAACACACATTGCCCTATGTATGAGGTCGGACAATTAAGTTCTGAACTCATCCTAGAAAAAGTGCTCCATACCTCATTGCTGAATATCATTATGGTCACTTTTGAAGTTCTTCCTTTGGGAAATTATGCACCAACGCCAGCACCTAGTACACGCTTCAAAGCAATTTTGGAAGTCTTTCTTTTTCTGGAATGGCCATTAGAGCTGTCATCGTATTACCCTTGATGTCCTGAATGTCACCAAAATGCTTTTCTTTCAATATTTCCTTTATCTTCAGGTAAAGAAAGAAGTTATCGGAGGCCATAGCAGGTGAGTAGTTTACCTGCTAAAAACTCCCTCACAGACAGTGCCATGTGAGCTGGTGCATTGTTGTGAGGCAAGAGCCATGAATTATTGGCAAAACATTCAGGTCATTTAACTTTTTCATGCAGCCTTTTCAGCACTTCCAAATAGTAAACTTGTTTGTCCAGTTGGTACAGATTCATAATGAATAATCCCTCTGGTAGCAAAAAAGGTTAGGAACATTGTTGGAACAATTTTGCGAACTTAATTGTCTGACCTATGAAATCAAGACAGCATGATAGAGAAAAGAGGAGCTATCCAGATCCTCAGAACAGAATAGAGAGTCCACAAATAGATCCACACAAATATAGTCAACTGCTCTTTGACAAAGGATTAAAGGCAATTTAATGGAGAAAGGATCATCTTTTCAGCAAGATCTAGAGACTTATTAAAACTCTATATTAAGATATTTTCATAGGGGTGTTCTATGCTCCTGTCAGGATGCACATAATGCTTGAGTGTTTTGTTTTTAGACATTAGCAGTAACTGATGACCATTGCCATTACGTAGATTAATAATTTCAGTAATAGTGAGCCTTCTAATTCTATTATCCCTTCTTTATTAGCCAGGCACTTCTTTAACACAAACTTTCCTTTATTGACTATTTGATTGAATTCCTATATAAATGTAAGGATAGATTCTTGATTATTTTCGCTTTCAGCCAGTTTTGAAAATCCTGACTTGGTTGCTTAGCATCATCCAGAGATGAAAATGAACTGTTTCTTTCCATTTTGAAAGCACATGATGCCCTAATGGATTTTACATATTTAAAGTGTTCAGTCCATTGCAGTTAATATACCAATATTAAAATTGCCCATAATTGGCTAGGGGACCACTTCAAGTTGTTTCCTTAATAATCTTTAAAAGTACTCTTCTTTTGGTAATTACAACATATTTCATGCTTATCTTGGATATTTCCAGTCCCAGACTTAAAGACAACCAGTTCACAAATAAAATTTCGCAAAATTTATGGGAAATTGTTAGATATATTGACATTTGAGATATATATATATATATATATATATATATATATATATATATATATATATATATATCAAATATATATTTTCCCTGAAGAAAAGGTTGGTTTTGTGGTAATAATTTTTTTAAATTTATTGTGGTGAAAATTGTTAGTAAAATTACATAGAATTCAGGTGTACAATTCTGTATTACATCATCTATAAATCCCATTGTGTGTTCACCACCCAGAGTCAGTTCTCCTTCCATCACCATATATTTCATCCCCCTTACCTTCATCTCCCACCCCTCTACCCCCTTACCATCTGATAACCACTAAACTATTGTCTGTGTCTATGAGTTTCTGTTTCTCATTTGTTTGTCTTGTTCTTTTGTTGTTTTTGGTTTATATACCACATATCAGTGAAATCATATGGTTCTCTGCTTTTTCTGTCTGATTTATTTCGCTTAGCGTCATACTCTCAAGTTCCATCCATGTTGTCACAAATGTTCTATATCATCTTTTCTTACCGCCGAATAGTATTCCATTGTGTACATATACCACACTTCTTTATCCATTCGTCTATCGAAGGACGTTTTGGTTGTTTCCATGTCTTGGCCACCATAAACAAAGCTGCAATGAACATTGGAGCACACGTGTCTTTAGGTATAAATGTTTTCAGATTTTTTGGGGAGATACCCAGGAGAGGGATTGCTGGGTCATATGGTAATTCTATTCGTAATTTTTTGAGGAGCCTCCACACTGCCTTCCATAACAGCTGCACCAGTCTGCATTCCCACCAACAGTGTAGTGAGGGTTCCTTTTTCTCCACAGCCTCTCCAACACTTGTTACTATTTGTCTTGTTGATGATAGCCATTCTGACTGGGGTGAAGTGATATCTCATTGTGGTTTTTAGTTGCATTTCTCTGATGATTAGTGATGTTGAGCATTTTTTCATATGTCTATTTGCCATTTGTATGTCCTCTTTGGAGAAATGTCTCTTCGGCTCGTCTGCCCATTTTTCAAACGGGTTATTTGTTTTTTTGTTGTTGAGTTGCATGAGTTCCTTGTATATTTTGGATATTAGCCCCTTATCGGAGGCACTGTTGGCAAAAATCTTCTCCAATTCAGTTTGTTGCCTCTTTATTTTGTCGAAGGTTACTTTTGCTGTACAGAAGCTTTTAAGTTTGATATAGTCCCATTCGTTTATTGTAGCTTTTACTTCCCTTGCCTTTGGAGTCAAATTCATAAAATGCTCTTTAAACCCAAGGACCATAAATTTAGTACCTATGTTTTCTTCTATGCAGTTTATTGTGTCAATTCTTATGCTTAAGTCTTTGATGCATTTTGAATTAATTTTGGTACATGGTGACAGAAAGCAGTCCAGTTTTATTCATTTGCACGTAGCTAGCCAATTCTCCCAGCACCATTTATTGAAGAGGCTGTCTTTTCTCCATTGTATGTTTTTTGCTTCTTTGTCAAAAATTATCTGCCCATATTTATGTGGTTTTATTTCTAGGTTCTCAATTCTATTCCGTTGGTCTATGTGTCTGTTTTTCTGACAATATCATGCTGTTTTGATTATTGTAGCCCTGTAGTACAAGCTAGTCAGGGAGTGTGATACCTCCAGTATTGTTCTTTTTTTCTTAAGATTGCTTTGGCTATTTGGGGTCTTTGGTGGTTCTAAACAAATCTGATGATTTTTTGTTCTATTTCTTTAAAATATGCCATTGGGATGTTGATGGGGATGGCATTAAATCTGTATATTGCTTTGGGTAATATGGCCATTTTAACTATGTTGATTCTTCCAATCCATGAGCACGTAATGTCTTTCCATTTCTTTGTGTCTTCTTCAATTTCTTTTAAAAATGTCATAGTTTTCAGCATATAGGTCCTTCACATCCTTGGTTAACTTTATTCCTAGGTATTTTATTCTTTTTGCTGCAATTGCAAAAGGAATTGTTTTTTCGTATTTCTTTTTCTGAGATTTCATTGTTAGTATATAGGAATGCAATGGACTTTGTACATTGATTTTTGTAGCCAGCAACTTTACTGTATTCGTTGATTGTTTCTTATAGCTTTCTGGTGGAGTCTCTAGGGTTTTCTATATATAGCATCATGTCATCTGCAGAGTAACAATTTAACTTCTTCATTCCCGATTTGGATGCCTTTTATTTCTTTCTCTTGCCTGATTGCTCTGGCAAGGACTTCCAACACTATGTTTTTTTTGTTTTTGTTTTTGTTTTTAATTTATTGGGGTGACAATTTTTAGTAAAATTATATAGATTTCAGGTGTACAATTCTGTATTATATCATCTATAAATCCCATTGTGTGTTCACCACCAAGAGTCAGTTCTCCTTTCATCAACATATATTTGATCCCCCTTACCCTCATCTCCCATCCTCCAGCCCCCTTACCCTCTGGTAACCACTAAACTATTGTCTGTGTGTATGAGTTTTTTGTTTCACTATGTTGAAAAGCAGAGGTGATAGGGGACAGCCCTGTCGTGTTCCTGAACGTAGAGCAAAGGGCGTCAGTTTTTCACCATTAATTATGAGATTAGCTGAGGGTTTGTCATATATGGCCTTTATTATGTTAAGGTGTTTTCCTTCTATACCTATTTTATTAAGTGTTTTAATCATAAGTGGATGTTTTATCTTGTCAAATGCTTTTTCTGCATCAATTGATATAATCCAGAGGTGTCCAAACTGTGGCCCGCGGGCCAACTGCGGCCCGCGATCCATTTTTTATTGGCCCACAGCGAATTCCAAAAATATATTTAGTTTAGTTAAATAACCAGGTGAGGCAAAACGTACTTCACCTCAGTGAGTGGCCTGCTGTTTGTGTATTTTACTGCATATGGCCCTTGGTGAAAAATGTTGAAAAAAGTTTGGACACCCCTGATATAATCATATGATTTTTGTCCTTTATTTTGTTTATGTGATGTATCACATTGATGGATTTGTGGATGTTGAACCATCTTTGTGCCCCGGAGATGAACCCCACTTGGTCATGATGAATAATCTTTTTAATGCATTGTTGTATTTGATTTGCTAGAATTTTGTTTAGTATTTTTGCATCTGTATTCATCAGATATTGGTCTGTAGTTTTCTCTTTTTGTGTTGTCCTTACCAGGTTTTGGTATCAGGGTAATGTTGGCCTCAATAAATGCGTAAGGCAGTACTGTCTCTTCTTCAGTTTTTTGGAAGAGTTTGAGCAGGATTGGTATTAGATCCTCTTTGAAGGTTTGGTAGAATTCACTAGTAAAACCATCTGGTCCCAGACTTTTGCTTTTGGGAAGGTTTTGGATGAAAGATTCAATTTCGTTACTGGTGATCGGTCTGTTTAGATTTTCCAGTTCTTCATGGTTCAGCCTAGGAAAACTATATGTTCCTAAGATCTAGTTCTTTTCTTCTAGGTTATTGAATTTGGTGGCATATAATCGTTCATTGTATTCTTGGATGATCTTTGTATTTCTGTGGTGTCCGTGATAACTTCACCTTTTTCATTTCTGATTGTATTAATTAGTGTCTTCTCTCTTTTTATCTTAGTGAGTCTAACAAAGGGTTTGTCAATTTTGTTAATCTTTTCAATGAACCAGCTCTTTGTCACATTATTTTTTTCTATTGTCTTTTTGTTCTCTATTTCATTTAGTTCTGCTCTGATTTTTGTTATTTCCTTTCTTCTGCTGACCTTGGGTTTCATTTGTTCTTCTTTTTCTAGTTCTTTAAGGTGTAACATGAGGTTATTTCTTGGGACTTTTCTTGTTTCTTGAGATAGGCCTGTAATGATATAAATTTCCCTCTTAAAACTGCTTTTACTGCATCCCCCAAATTTTGGTATGATGTATTTTCATTGTCATTTGTTTCTAGGTATATTTTGATCTCTCCTCTAATTTCTTCTTTGACCTGGTCGTTCTTTAAAATGACATGTTTGATCTCCATGTATTCGTGTTTTCCTGCTTTCTTTTTGCGGTTGTTATCCAATTTCAAAGCCTTGTGGTCAGAGAATATGCTTGTTATGATTTCAATCTTCTTAAATTTCTTGAGGCTGATTTTATGTCCCAATATGTGGTCTATCCTTGAGAATGTTCCATGTAACACTAGAAAAAAAATGTATAATCTGATGTTTTAGGAAGAAGTGCTCCATAAATGTCAATTATGTCCATTTCATCTAATGTGTCAATTAAGGCTGCTATTTCGTTATTTATTTTCTGTTTGGATTATCTATACATAGCTGTCAATGATGTATTTAAGTCCCCTAGCATAATTGTATTTTGGTCAATCTTTCCCTTTAGTTCTGTTAGTAGTTGCTTGGTATATTTCGGAGCTCCCTGATTGGGGGCATAACTATTTATGACTGTTATGTCTTCTTCTTGCATAGCCCCCTTTACCATTATGAAATGTCCATCTTTGTCTCTTGTTAGCTTTTTCACCCTGAAGTCTGTTTCATCTGATATCAGTATGGCTACAGCTGATTTTCTCTGCATACCATTTGCTTGGAGTGTCAATTTCCACCTTTTCACATTTCAACCCTTTGAGTCTATACTTGTCCTTGTAGCTGAGATGTGTCTCTTGGAGACAGCATATAGTTGGGTTTAGTTTTTTGATCCAATCTGCTACTCTGTGCCTTTTTATTGGTGAGTTCAGTCCATTTACATTTGGGGTGATTATTGGTATGTGAGGATTTTCCGTCATTCTATCTTTAGTTTTCTGGTAAGGCTGTGTCTTTATTGTTTCTTTGCCTTCTCGTTGTTGTCTATTATTTCCATGTGGTGGTATTCTATGATGATTCCTTCTGTTTCTTCTTTTATTACAGTATATATTTCAGTTCTGGATTTTTCTTTTTTTTTTTTTTTTTTTTTTGAGTGGTTACCCTTAAGTTTATGTAAAAGAAAGTTTGATATTTATAGTATTCCATTTTCTTTAGCACACTTACTTTCTCCATTCCCATATTCCCTTTTAGGCCTTTACTCTCCCCCTTTTTATGTTTTTGTTGTCACAAATTGTCCCTGGTTATAGAGGTCAAATAGCCTCCTTTAGTAATTCTTGTAGTGCAGGTTGTGTATTAGAAAATTCCCTCAGCTTCTGTATGTCTGTTATTCCTCCTTCATATCTAAAGGATATCTTTGCTGGATATATTATTCTTGGCTCATAATTTCTCTCTTTCAATACTTTGAATATTTGGTTCCACTCCCTCCTGACTTGTAGAGTTTCTGCTGAAAAATCTGATGATAATCTAATGGGCTTTCATTTATAGGTTACCGTCTTCTTTTCCCTGGCTGCCTTGAGGATTCTTTCTTAAGCGTTCATTTTAGACAGCTTCAATACAAATTGCCTTGGAGAAGGCCTGTTGGGTTGAGGTAAGTAGGTGTTCTATTTGATTCTTGGATTCGAGGATCCAGTTCTGTCCACAAGTTTGGGAAGTTCTCATTGACAATTTGTTTGAATATATTTTCTGTTCCCTTCTCTCTTTCTTCTTCTGGTATGCCCATTATTCTTATATTGCTCTTTCTGATGGAGTCAGAAAGTTCTTGTAGAGTTCTTTCATTTCTTTTAAGTCAAGTCTCTTTCTTCTTCCATCCCTGTCATTTCTAGGTTTCTATCTTCGATGTCACTGATTTTTTCCTCCATTTGGTCAACTCTATTACCTAAGCTGGTTATTTCATTCTTAATTTCTTCTATTGAGTTCTTAATCTCCAGAAATTCTACTTGGTCCTTTTTTAAAATTTCAATCTCTTTCGTAAAATGCTCATGTTGTTCTTTGATTGTGTTTCTGAGTTCATTAAACTGCCTTTCTATGTTTTCTTGCATCTCGTTGAGTTTTTTCAGAACTGCAATCTTGAATTATCTGTCATTTAAGTTACACATTTCCATATCTTTAAGTTCCTTTTCTGGAGACTTTTCACTTTCTTTCTGAGCTGTTGTTGCCTTGGTTTCTCATGGCAATTACTGATTTATTATTTCTCTTCCTAGACATGTACAGGAGTGGGTTCTGCAACAGGTTGATAGGAAGAGGTCTTTCTTTTATTTTCCAGTACTGTTGGTAGAATGTTTAATTTTCTTTTTGACTGCAGCCTCTTTTTTCTCTCTCACATGGTAGTGCTATGTTTTCTCTGCACTATTCCAGCTTCTCACACAATGGCGGGGTTCCCTGGGAGACGGGCTGCTCCTCTGTTAACAGTTCGCCTGAGTCACAGGGCGCAGTGTCTTTGTGGGTATGCGGAGAGCTTTTGAAGTTCCCAAGCTCTTCCTGCACCAGATTCAGACCCATGTGTTTCAGCAGTTCTTTTTACTCCTGCAGGGTTTTGTCCAGAGTGGTGGGGACAGGGGTGGGGTGATTGTGAGAGGTGGCCCAGAGCAATGGCGGCGACCACCACCACAGCCGTACTGCTTCCACAGCTCCCTCACCTTTGCCATAACTAGTTGGGCTGCGAATCTGTGTCTGCGGTCCACAGTTCTCAGAACAGAAAATATTCTGTTATTTTGATCTGACATCGCTACTGTTCTGCTTCTAGCACCAGGCAAGTGGGGGTGAGCTCTGGGAGGGTAGGGAGGGGGCAGCTAGTCTCAGTGCCTAAGGCTTCCGTTCTCTGCTCTGCAGTGAGTGATTAAGCCACTGTTTTCAGCCTTCTTCCCTCAGTCATTTCTCCGAGGTCTCTACCGTGAGCGTTGGGTTCAGCCATGTTATATGCTGTCCCCTCAGCCCTGTGGGGCATAAATGGAGCCCTAGGAGTTCGAGTTTTTCCCTCTCCCGCAGCTGCGGTAGTTCCAGGATGCAGCGAGCTCCGAGCACTGAGCTAGGTCTGCATCCTACGCCCAGGAGGCTCCACTCCGTTTCCGCACTTCTCCCTTCCCTCCTCCCCCGCTCACACCATTCACCCACCTTTAGGTAAATTCAGTAATGGACCTCTTCGTCTTGCCTGTCTGCTGTGCGGGGAGTCCTTTGTGGAATTATAGTTGTTTGATTCGTTGTAAATTCCAGGGCAGATTTACAGAGGCTCACCTCACGCCGCCATTTTGATCTGGTCTCCATCGGTAATAATTTTTTTAAAAGCAAAAAACCTTAATTGTATAGATCAATTTCCATAGTTTACAATAACACTTTCAATTCAAATTGAAGACTACAGGACTGTTTTTTTCTTAAACTTATACATATTTTTCATTTGTCTCATGCCAAATTCTAAGATCTGAGCTACAATAACATATTTTCTAATTTGCTTTATATCATTACAGTATTTCTACATTTACATTATCTTAATAATTATATTATTATATTACAAATAATGACTCAATAGTCCTTTATATCTGTATTTTTGCCAGTGTAGCTTTGCAATGGATTTTTTGAGTGAAATTATTTAATCAAAATTAGACACTAAGTATATTGTATATATCGGCCTATTCCCAATGTATATGTATAGCAAAACATCAGGTTGTACATCTTAAATATATACCACTTTTTTATTTGTCAATCATAACTCAGTAAAGCTGGGGTAAAAAAGAATTATGTAGTTGGAAAAGCCCAGAATATATTGGTAAACTTTGAAGAGAATTGTGAATGTCCTTTGATAATACACACAAAAAAATTTGACAAGTCGTTATTTATTGAAGGTAACTGAAGTATAGAATACAAAACCATAAGTATTAAAATTGTAGTCTATTAAATTATAACCTATTGATCTATTTTGAACTTTGAATGGATATTTAATGTATTTATTATTATCCAACACCATAATTTGGTCATTTGTAAAATATTAGAATATTAGCTTTCATAGATTGACATATTTCATTATTCGATATAAATAATCACATTTGTTAAAATCACTAATGCTGTCACTTTAAAGCAATTTAAAAATTGGTAAGCTTTAAAGCCCACAGTGTCTTCTACATTTTCCAAAATTTTAACTTTACTTTAACACTCAAATTTTATTATTGGCAACAAACAGTGCCAATTATTTTCCTAGAAGTGATACACTTCAGTCATCTTCTTAAAAATATCTGCCAAAATCCAAATCTGAATAAGCATGCATTATCATTCATTTTAGTAAAAATGGTGTTCTATGTAAAATTAAACTAAAAACCAAAACCTCAGCTAATTCAGCTCACAGCTCAAACAATTGCATAAGTGTTTTCCTTCAAGGTTAAAAGAAATGATTTATATGTTTTTTCCCATTTTCTTTCAGAGATTATTAGAAAGAACTTTACACTGATTTGTTATTAAGGAAGATTATATTTTTATTCTAAAAGAAAGAAGTAGAAGACAATGGAGTTAGACCCTCTTTAGCATGAATCCCTAGTGTCTTTAAAAACAAAGGTTGGCCTTGCTGCTAACATTTTATTTCATTTCATTTCATTTTATTTCATTTTATTTACATGTACATAATATATATGTATGTATATATATGTGTGTGTGTGTGTGTGTGTGTGCACTTGTGTGTATTTAACCTTTAAAGATGCAGTTTGTTATATCTGCTCTAATTTACTTATGTAATACAACATTTGGTCAGATAAAGTAATTAGGAGTCACAACTAGACTTTCAAAAACTATAGGAAATTTGTCTGGTACACTTCTTCCTATTTTGTCAAATTTGTCTGATTACCACTGAGAGTGATGAGTGTATTTTCATTGTTTTTTTAATGATCTGAATGAACCATTACCTATAAGTCCTCTCTTCTGGCTGAACACTGATTTTTTGTTAATTATGTATATGAGGTCTGAAAATTAAGTTCCTGAACTTGTTGCAACAATGTTCCTAACTTTTTTTGATACCAGAGACATTATTTATTATGAATTTGTACCAACTGGACAAACAGTTAACCAAGTTTACTATCTGGAAGTGCTGAAAAGGCTGCATGAAAAAATTAGACGACCTGAACTTTTCACCAATAATTCATGGCTTTTGCATCATGACAATGCACCAGCTCACACGGCACTGTCTGTGAGGGAGTTTTTAGCCAGTAAACAGATAACTGTATTGGAACACCCTCCCTACTCACCTGATCTGGTCCCCAATGACTTCTTTCTTTACCTGAAGATAAGACAATATTGAAAGGAAGACAGTTTGATGACATTCAGGACATCAAGGGCAATATGACGACAGCTCTTATGGCCGTTCCAGAAAAAGAGTTCCAAAATTGCTTTGAAGGGTGGACTAGGAGCTGGCGTTGGTGCATAGCTTCCCAAGAGAAGTACTTCGAAGATGACCATAGTGATATTCAGCAATGAGGTATGTAGCACTTTTTCTAGAATGAGTTCGTGAACATAATTGTCTGACCTCTTAAGAACTATGTGGCAATATTCTATAATAAGAAGTTGTAGGAAGGAAAACATGGCATTAATATTAGTTTTTAGAATTCAGTGAGTAAAGTTGTTTTATGGAATATTTTGACCCTCTCTCACACTTGCTCCTTTAAACTTAAAATAGTATTAATTCATCAAAAGTTTGAATTTTCTAATTTAAATTACTGCTGCTCCTGCATGTGATTACCATCTGTCTGCTCAACTATGTTAGTGACAATGAACTCACCATTAACCTCTAAAACCCAGTAATTAGAGAGTATGAGACTAGACACCTTGGCTTATATTTTTTCACAGATGAAGAAGCATGAACATAATTGAGAAAAGATGACTTGCCCAAGGTCACAGAATTTGTTTATCTGTTTATTTTTGTCATCACAGTGGGTTTGAATATCATTTATTTCTCGTTGAATATCTTACTACAAATAGATTCTAAATCCTTTAATTATTTGTAGGTGTTTAGCAAATAAAGCAATTTTTTAAATTACCATAAAACAGCATAGAATGAAATTTTTCTTGGTTTTTCAGAACAATGATGAATTTACTATTTAACTAAGAGTTTTATTCACTTCTATTTTTATCACTTAGTTTTAATAAGACAAATTTTGAAATATATTGCATTTCTATTTTTAAAAATGTCTCTTTTTAATTAAGTTAAATATAAATATTCAAAATCAGGTGATTTTGAAATAATAAACTGTACTTTATATGATAAAATCTCCTGAGATTTATCATTTTGGGGTTATAACAACAAAACGGTTTCTTTAATATATTGTTGACATTAAGTTAAAATTAGGGGTTATAGTTAACCTTTTCAGTATGACAATTTTGAGGATCAATTTCTTCTAAATTAACTTGTTTATAAATTATTCTCTCAACATTAAATAACTTTGTTATCCTATGTATTAAATGTTACTTAGAATGAAATCCAAAATTAATGTGCCACATTACATATTTCTAGTCATGAACTGAATATTATTCTCATACAATTATGAATATTAATTTTAGCTCAAATATTTCTTTTTATCACATCACAAGGCTTTTTCACAACCTTTAGTAAGGACAATTATAATTAAGCTAATTATTGGTAAGTCTGACATGTGATGGAGGAAAAAAACTCTAAAATATAAATTCTAATCTGTTAAAGACATAAATAATATATGATTTTATATGTATCCTGATTTGTACAATGCTTGCCAGCATTTGGAACCATATCTGCATTGGCCATGTCTTTATTGTTTTATAATTTTGAAATAAATTTGTCAGAAATTATAATATAGAGATGAAATTAGCCATTCTCACTCAAGGTTGCTGAAGTAACCATATATATGCTTCTGAATCCAAATGGATATTTACCTGTTCCATTGTGATCTAGTCTCATAAATTACTCCATTTGCCATGAGGTTCAAATTAAAGATAGCAGAAATTAAAAGACAAAAGGTTTTGAAGAGGCTTTTTTTGCTTATTTTGTAAGTGATAGCCTTAAAGTGGATTCTTGTCATAGTAGTTTCATTAAAAACTATTAAGAGGGAATAATTCTGGTCCAAGAACATGGCAGCTTTTGTATAACTACTATAATTGTTTATTTTGATATGTTTATTCTGTTTATTTTTTAATTTAGTTATTTGAATATCTATGTGTGTGTGTGTGTGTATGGGGGGGGGGGGGTTGTGTGTTTCTCCCACTATCTAAAAGTAGAGTGTTCCTATGAAAACTTTTGTAAGCCAAAATAGCATAGTGAAGAAGCAATTAACATTAATTTAGAAGGAAAAATTATTGAGCATTCCCAGACCCCAAAAATAACCTACCAAATCAAACCAATAACACATAAAACCTAAAATAACACAAATATATAGTAAAAGCAGTGCCACCCTTACTGCTTGGGGTGTGCACTATGTCTATAACACAAAACAAATGCTAAATTCTATTTTCGCTTTTTGCCTTTTTATGTAAAAGTGAAAATCCTCTTCGAATTTCTTTTGGTTAGCAAAAACAGGTTCTAATACAGATTTTTTGATAAAGCAAAGTGGCTTAACACAAACTTGTGAAATGCAGGTGGTATCTGTGTGTGTGTATATATAAGTTGGTGAAAAGTAATTGCGGTTTTTGCGATTATTTTTAACCTTTTAAACTGCAATTACTTCACCAACCTAATACATATGTATATGTGTGTGTGTGTGTGTGTGTATATATACATATATACACATATATATACAAACACACAGACACACACACAGAGACATATATACATACACACATATATGCATATATAGTATTTATGTATACTTTACATATTACATTGTATGTATAGTTACATTATTACACATTATGTCATATATAGAGACTAGCTAATATTCTATATAGAGAATATCTAATATATAGAGAATATCTAATATTCACTCTACATAGTAATCTACATATATAATATTTTACATGTATACAAAAAAGTAACTGACCACTTTTATTTTATAGGGCAAATAAATATAAATGTTTGTAATTTGTTTTGTACTTTTCAAACACTGAAAAGTATATGTGTGCAAAAGTATTGCTACTTTTTCTATAAAATTTTTCTTTACAATGAGATGGTGGTCATGTTAAGAAGCACCAACAAATATTGGTTGATTATTTGGTTCTTTAAAATTAAATAATTTTCAGGTCCAGATGAAATTACATGGATAATATTATGACCATGATTTTCATAAACTTCAATAAAATCTGATTACTTTCATTAAAAATATGACCTTTTCTTTTACTAGGTTAGCCTACGTGGCAGGCATTTTTTAAAAGAAGTAGAAGTTGAACATATAAACAACAAAATATTTGAATATAATACATAAATTCTGATTTGATTAACCTAAGATAATATAGGAGAATGTACTTTGCAGAGTTCAATGAGATATACAATGGATAAATGATACTACCATTTTAATATCTTATTATTACACATAATTTTTTTGAAATTTTCAACATAATTAATACTCTTTATATTGGCCTAAAAGTTTACTTGGATACCAAAAATGGCTTAAGTTCAATGACAATAAAATTTATACAAACATCCAAGGCAGTATAGAAGAATGTAGCATAAAAGATTTCAGTTAAAATAAAAATGCTCTCTTTGATTGTACTGTAATATCCTAACCCCTCAAGAACTTCACCTTATGTTGTTGTATTGGGCCAAGCCATACTGTTTTGCACAACTCCTCATTTGCACAAAATGATCCCTACATAGTATAATGTACAATTCTTAGTGCGGATTTTCGTTGCGATGTATGAAAATGCTTCAATCAGAATGCTTTGGGAAACTTTATCATGCTGTATATTGCCATGTCAAATAGTTAAATTTCCCTCCAATTTACAGAAGCACTCAAGAATATCATTTAATGTGAAAAATGCTTGCTTAAATTTATATATAGCTATAAATAATATTGTTTATATGTATTTCATATGTGTATAAAATGCATTCATTGTTCAATAAATTTTAAATAGATTTTGTTGTAAACTCTTTACACTGGATTTTAGCGATTTAATAGGTATATATAATTCCAGACAAATAATGATTTGGACGCAAAGAAATATACAAATTAAGTTTATTTTTAAAATATATTATAATATATGTTAAATTTGGGGGGAAGGTTTTCACAAATTAATTTAAAATAATTAACATATGAATCTAGCTACAGTATTTTACACATAGTACTCTAATACCACAACACATAACAAACTAGTGATTCAAATAGTAAAGTAAGCATTGATAATGTCATCAACATTGTCATTATATGAAACTTCTTACCAATTAAAAGATGAAAACACATATTCCTCTTTCAGGAAAAATGCAACCAACAGGGGTAGTAACTACCATACATTGCACAGTGGAAAAGTGCTTTTCATAGTTTCAGCATTCTTGTAGAAAGGATTTGACTACAGAGAGTTTGAAAGAAGATCAAAAGCTCCATTTTCCTTTAGGAATACTGCTTCTGTCCTGTACACAGCACTGCCTAACTAACCACAGCAAAAAGCCTAAGCAACAAACTTAATTTTAACAGAGAAATTTTCAACATTCTTTAAGGAAAATAATGTTCAATGAATTATTGTCAAACAGGAAATAGTTGTTCAAAATATTTCAGCTTTTTGAAATATTTTATGTTATATTCTATAAATGTAATGAACTCAATACTGTATATTTTGATGGGAATTTGTATTTCCTTTCTTAAATCTCTGCAAGTAAGGTTTTCTTTTATCTATTCTCATAGGCACTTGCTATCTGGCATAGATTTAATGGGTATTTTATATACTCATTATAAGGAAAGTTGATTTTGCACATTATTGAATTGGAAAATCATTCATCTAAAAAGAGATCATCTGTGCATTAACCAGCATAACTTTATTTTATTACACTTGATATCCATGAGGGAGTGAAGTGATCATGGCTGGTATCATTAAACAGATGGCAGTGATTTTTCCTTCTATCCTGTGTAACTCAGAAGGAGTGTCCTTTTTTATTCTATATCAAAATTAAGTTTAATCTAAAGAATAATTGAGTAGATGTTATGGTTTTCCATTTTCAATAAAAATGTGGGACTTCACTGATGACAATTATTTCATTTAACAATGAGAACAAGTCAGATAAATTAGAAAATCTCAGTATCTAAAATAATCATGGTGATAAGGACTCACAAAAAAACTAAACCAAATAAATGGAGTTTTGAATAATACCATACCTATCCATTATATAAGCAACCTATGACTGTTTTCAAGCCTGGATATTGGTAGGGATTAGAGTGAATAAAACATAATTAGTGGTGAAAATAATTCACCCCATCTTTTAACTATTGTTAGAGGGCTAGAGATGAATGACTTTGAATGCCAAAGAAGCACAATTACTCAGTGAGTCAGTACTCACCTGCCAACTCTTTTCCATCGGCCTTTCCAGGGCATGTGCTACAACCCATACAGGCTGAACGCTGTGCAAGAGAGCTAGGTAAGATTGATCCCCACTACAAGGTACACAGGATCTTTACTGATTACAAGGATTGAGGCCATAAAATATTGAGGCAGGCGAAATTGTCCCTGAGGCACATGGAGCCTTCATCTAATCTGAAGAATAAAGATGAGAGAGGAGAGATGAGAGACATCTCTCCAAGGTACACTGGGCTTTCATTGAGTGCACATCCATGGACAGATAAACACAACGGGGGTGGGGGAGCAAGGCAGCAAGACACAGAGAAGTCACGCAAGGACCAGGAAGTTCAAGAAAGTGTGTGTCTATGTGAAGAGAATTCTCCAAGAACTCCAAAATTTAAATGTCATGTAAATCAGAGAGAGTTATTCTAGACTTCGAAACACTTCAATGTAAAGTACAAAGAGTACTGTAGAATCTTACTATTGCAAAAATTCAGGCTCCTGCTTAAAGGGAAGTGATAATACATTCCTCATAATTTCTAGTTAGTGTTAAACTGAATATAAATAAAGCTGCAACCAAGCAAGATTAACTTCATTCTGATGGGCTCACGATACTCCCAACCCATATAAACAGCTTGATATAAATAGATATGTGCCCTTTCTGAGGACAAATGAATTTAATGAATGTCCCATTGTTCTTTTCCATTCAATATCTTGTACATAACCAAAAGTACTGAGAAATGTGAAAACGGGAAAATATTAACTACATCCATAGGTGATCAAATTATTGGAGCTATTGGATGAAGATTTTAACATTATTAAAATAAATATATTCAATAATGTAAGTGAAAAGATTAAAAATGTGTATGAATAAATAAGCAATTTCCACAGATTAATGGAAATTACTGTAGTCCCCCCTTACCCGTGCTTTCACTTTCTGCAGTTTCAGTTACCTGTGGTGAACCTTGGGCTAAAAATATTAAATAAAAAATTCCAGAAATAAACTATTCATAAATTTTAAATTGCATGGAGCTCTGACTAACGTGATAAAATCTCGCAGTATCCCACTCCATCCTGCCCAGGACATGAATCATCATTTTTGTCTAGCGTATTCATGCTGTATAAACTACCTGCCTGTTAGTCCCTTAGGAGCCCTGTAAGTTATCAGATCTACTGTCAAAGCATCATAGTGCTTCTGTTCAAGTAACCCTTAATATATTTAAATATTCTACATTCACATAACTTTTATTACAATTCATTATTATAATAATTCTAGTTTATTATTAAAGTTGTTCATTTCTTACTGTAAAAGAACAACTGTAAATTAAACTTCATAATAGGTATATATGTACAGAAAAAACACACACACAGTGTGTGTGTGTGTGTGTGTGAGTGTGAGTGTGTGTGTGTGTGTGTGTGTGTGTGTGTGTTTTGATACTATCTGCAATTTCAGGCATCCACTGAGGGTCTTGTGACATATCACTGGTTATTAAGGGAAGGTGGCTACTGCATAAAGTACTAAATAATAGAAACCAGATCCAAAAAATAGTTACTGCTTGAAACATTTATACGAGGTACAAAATTAATTTATACTGCTAGAAGTCAGAAAGTATTTACCTAAATTGGTCATAGGGATTAACTGAAAAGGGGCAGCGGAAATTTTTTTGGGGTGAGGGAAATAGTCTGTTTTATTTTATGTGTTGGTTATGTATGCTAAATATTTGCTGAAAATTATGTAGCTCAACTGAATAGTAGGATCCCTAAATGTAATTATCTGTAAATTAGGCTTTATAAATATGTTAATAAATAAATAATCCTTTAAAATGATCCACTAAAAGACTTCAGCACCTTAAAATCGCAAGTATCCATACTGATTATTTTGCATCTATACATCAATTTATGTGGATTATATTAGTCTTTTTATATTTTTTTTGCAGAGTAGAAGTTTTTTTTATTTTAATGATGTCCAGCTTATTAATTATTTCTTTCATGAATCATGCTTTTGTTCTGTATCTAAGAAGTCATCACCATACCCACTTCATTTAGATTTTGTCCTATATTCTAGGAGTTCTATAGTTTTGCATTTTGCATTTAATTATGTAATTCATTGTTTATTAATTTCAGTGAAAGGTGTAGGGTTGTGTCTAGATTTTTTCCCCCATGGATGTCCATTTGTTTCAGCACCTTTTGTTGAAAAGGCTATCTTTCTTCCATTGCATTCCCTTTGCTCTTTTATCAAAGTGCATTTGAAGATATTTGGGTGGGTCTATTTTTTAGCCCTCTATTCTCTTCCATTGATCTATTTGTTCTTTCCCTGTTACCACACTCTTGATTTCTGTAGCTAGATAGTTAGTACTGATATCATCAGTACTCCAACTTTGTTTTTTTCCTTCAATATTATTTTGGCGATTCTGGGTCTTTTGCCTCTCTATATAAAGTTGTGAGTTGCTTTTGTCCTTCCACAAAATAACTTTCTGGGATTTTTATTTTTATTCCATTTACTATTGATCAAGTTGAGAAGAACTGATATAATGACAATATTGAGTTTGAGCATACTGAATATGAATTATCTCTCTATTTCTTTAGTTTTTCTTTTTTTTTTTTGTTCATCGCTTTTGTAATTTTAATCATAGAAATCTTGTACCACTTTTATATTTATACCTAAATATTTTATACTTTTGTTGAATGTGTTCTATCCCTTTTTAATTTTTATTTAATGTATCGGAGTGATATTGGTTGGTAAAATCATATAGATTTCAAGTGTACAAGTCTATAATACATCATCTACATATTGCACTGAGTGTTCACCACCCAAAACAATTCTCTTTCTATCACCATCTATTTGACCCCCTATTTTCTACCACTCATCTTCTTTGCCCTTTGGTAACCACTAAACTGCTGTCTGTCTCTATGAGTTTTTATTTGTCTTCTTCGTTTGTTGCTTTCAGTTTTATATCCCACATATGAGTGAGGATGTGATTCTTGATTCTTTTCTCTCTTAAAAAAAATCATTTTGCTTAGCAAGATAATCTCAAGATGTATCCATGTTGTCACAAACAACAGTATTTCATCTCTTCTTAGGGCCGAGTAATATTCCATTGTATATATGTACCACATCCTCTTTATTCAATTATCTATCAAAAGACACCAGTTCTTTCCATGTCTTGGCCACCATGAATAATGATACAATGAACATAAGGTTACATATATCTTTATGGATAAATGTTTTCAGATTTCTTTGAGTACATACTCAGAAGAAGGATTGCTGGGTCATATGCTAATTCTATTCTAAATTTATTGAGGAACCTCCATACTCTTTTCCATAGTGGCTGTACCAATTTACATTCCCACCAGCAGTGTACGATTGTTCCTTTTCCTCCACAATCTCTCCAATATTTGTTATTACTTGTCTTGCCGATAATTGTCATTCTAACAACATTCTAACAGGTATAAGGTGGTATTTCCTTGTTGTTTCGATTTACATTTCCCTAGTAGCTAAGGAAGTTGAGCATCTTTTCATATATCTGTTAGCCATTTGTAAGTCTTCTTGGGAGAAGTGTCTGTTCCGGTCCTCTGCCCATATTTTAATTGGATTGTTTGCTTTTTTATTGTTGAGGTTTATGAGTTATTGATATATGTTGGATATTAGCCCCTTATCAGAGGTGTTGTTTGCAAAAATCCTTCTCCCATTCAGTTGTTTTCCTCTTTGTTTTGTTGATGATTTATTTTGCTGTACAGTATATTTTTAGTTGGTTATAGTCCCATTAATTTATTTTTGCTTTTACTTCCCTTGCCTTTAAGGTCAAATTCATAAAATCCTCTCTAAACCCTAGCTTCATAAGTTTAGTACATATGGGCTCATTATTTCAAAAATTAGTAAAATTGACATATCCCTGGATAGACTCACTAAGGAAAAAAAAAAAAGAAAAGACACAAATTAACAAATCAGAAATCAAAAGGAAGTTATCACAGACACCACAGAAATACAAAGGATCATACAAGAATACCATAGACTATATGCTACCAAATTCAATAATCTAGAAGAAATAGACAAGTTCTTAGAAATATGTAACCTTCCTAGTAGACTGAATCATGAAGAACTGTAAAATATAAATAAACTGATCAGCAGTAAGGAAATTGAAACATCATCAAAAACCTCCCCAAAAGCAAAAATCCAGGACCAGATGGCTTCAAGTGAATTCTACAAAATATTCAAAGATGATTTAATACTTGTTCTTTTCAAACTCTTCCAAAAATTTGAAGAAGAGGTAATACCTCCCAAGTTGCTTTATGAGGCCAACATTACCTGGCCAACAAAACCTGGTAAAGACAACACATAAAAAAGAAAACTTCAGACCAATAACTCTGATGAATATAGATGCAAAAATCCTAAACAAAAATTAGTAAATTGAATATAACAATACATCAAAAAGATTATACATAACGAGCAAGTGGGGTTCATTCCAGGGGAACAAGGATGGTTTATCATATGCAAATCAGTCAGTATCATACACCACATAAATAAACCAAAGGATACAAATCATGTGATCATATCAATAGATACAGAAAAAGCATTTGACAAGATAAAACATCCATTTATAATTAAAACAATTAATGAAATAGGTATATAGAGAAAATACCTTAACATAATAAAGTCTGTATATCATAATTAGTGGTGAAAAACTGAAAGTTTTTCCTGTACTATCAGGAGCAATATAAGGATTCCCCATGTCACCGCTGTTATTCAACATAGTATTGGAAGTCCTAGCCAGAGAAACAGGCAAGGAAAATATATAAAAGTCACCCAAGTTGGATACCTTTTGGAGATGACATGATTCTTTATATAGAAAATCCTAAAAATTATTAGAAATAATGAACCAATACAGTAAAGTTGCAGAATACAAAATCAATGTACAAAATCCATTGCATTCCTATATACTAACAATGAGATTTCAGAAAAAGAAATGAAAAAATTCCTTTTGCAATTGCAACAAAAAGAAGAAAATACCTATAGTGTTTCCCAAAAAATAAGACATAGCTGGACAATCAGCTCTAATGCATCTGTTGGAACAAAAATTAATATAAGACCCAGACTTATTTTACCATAATATAAGACCGGGTCTATAATATGATATGATATGATATGGTATGATATAATAAAATAAAATATAATACCAGGTATTATATTAATTTTTGCTCCAAAAGACGCATTAGAGCTGATTGTCCGGCTAGGTTTTATTTTCAGGGAAATAGGGTAGGAATAAACTTAACAAAGGATGAGAAGGACATATACACTGAAAACTGTAATACTTTATTAAAAGAAATTGAAGAAGACACAAAGAAATGGAAAGACAGTCTGTGTTCATGGATTGGAAGAATCAACATAGTTAAAATGGCCATGTTACCTAAAGCAATATTCAGATTTAATGCAATCCCCATCAAAAGCCCAATGGCATTTTTTAAAAAGAAAGAGAAGAAAAAATCCTCTGATTTGTATGGAATCACAAAAGACCCCAAATAGCCAAAGCAATCCTGAGCGGGGTGGAAAAAAAAGAAACACACAAAAAAAAACAAGGCTGGCGGTATCACACTCCCTGACTTGAATTTATACTAGAAAGTGACAAAAATCAAAACAGCATGGTATTAGCAGAAAAACAGACACACAGACCAATAGAATTGAGAACCCAAACATATACCTACATATATATGGACAGATTTTGACAAAGAAACCAAAAACATACAAATGAGAAAAGACAGCTTCTTTAATAAATTGGAAAATTGGAATGCCACATGAAACTAGACTGCTATCTGTTACCACATGCCAAAATTAACTCAAAATGAATCAAAGATCTAAATATAAAGTCTGAAAGAATGTGTTCTATTTCAACACATTTTTTCATTGAAATTTTAGTATTACTTATATTTGGAAACTTATTTCTAGAGTTTATATGCATCTTGATATTCCATCTTAATAAGACATGAAATTCATACCACTCTCAATTTCCTCTTTCTAGCCATACCTGGCACCATCAATATGTAAAACATGTTAGCTGTAAACAGAAATTATCATAAAAATGTGTTTTAATATTATTTATAGACCTAATTTAGATAAACACTTAGTTCTAGTATTTCCTTTCATCATCAATCTTTCAATAGGCCACATCTTTATCTTAGAAGACATATTTATTTTGTTAGAATATTTTTAATTATTATATTTTAAGTGAGTATTTATGATTACTTTATTTTGCCTACTCTTTTAAGTGTATTGCGGCAAAGTACAGAATTTATTTTTAAAAATAATTTCCTCTCAAAACATTGCAAATAGAGTTCCACTAATTTCTGATGCCAAGATAGCTGCCTCCTCAATTGAGCAATTATCTTTGAAAAAAAATAGAAAGAAATGCTTTGAGATTTTGAAAATGGAATAAATGCAAACAACAAATTGCAAAGGGATTATTCTAGAAAAATTGCTGAACTTGTAGTATGAATAGAGGAAATCTATGATGTTTGGCCTAGTAAAAGTCTTATGCCCCAACCCAGCTTGATCGATATGCTTTTTCAGTATACTGAGCCAAATCTGCCATAAAAGCAGAAATAAAGCTGCTTAAATGGGTTGATTTGATTTGGACCAAAGGGTACAAATCACTTGCAAAAGTAGCAAACAGGAAAAGTCTACAGCTTGTTTAACCTGAGACTGTGATCCTAGTAGGACAGTGGCAGAACAGAGAACTAGCCATGAATATAACAGAGGCTCCTGGAAATGAAAAAGCCATTGAGAGAGGCTGATAATGATCACATATCCTTGACTGAGGAAGTATCTATACACACGTACAGGGAAACGGCTGGATAGGAATCAGCCTCTCTACACAACCACAGCTGAGTGAGAGGTTTCATGCAGGAACAAGGAAGACATGAAATGACCCAAGTTCACACATTTCTAGCTGACTTGGAAGCTTACACAGGCAAGAGTTGAGAGGATTCCGTGAAATATAAGATTCATGGGAGAATTGAAAACTGCCTGTAATTTGAATATGAAACCTGATCTATACACAGATTCATTGGAAGAAGATGGAAATTGTGCTGGCTTAAGGTGTTTGATCACAACATTTGACCAATCAGTGACTGACACCTAAGCTTTGCAGACACAGCACTGACCTGTACAAAGTCACAATATTTTTTTTTTAAATAATCAAAATCAACTGAACAGAGATATCATTGTCTCTATACCATGGGGGAGAAAGATTTCACAGATTAAATATAGAAAAGAGATCAGTGTTTCCCAGAAGTCAGGGCTCAGGGAAGGATAATGATTACCAAGGTTCTAAGAGAAATTTGGGCATTGATGGAAAAGTTCTATACCATTGTTGTGGTAGTAGTATGACTGTATACAGCTGTCAATCTCATTAAATTGTACACCACATGACTGTATACAGCTGTCAATCTCATCGAATTGTACACCACAAATTGGTTAATCTAATTGTATGTAAATTATTAAAACTATAATTGATTGTATCCATTGTATTCATTTGAATAAGTAATAATGTTGGTATGGTGTAGATTAAATCATGAAAGTATAGTTTCCTTGTATTAAAAATAATATTTTCCCCAAATTGTAATGTAACAATATTTTACTGTTATTTTATCATTTATAACAAATAATCATGATAGATAGCTATTGATGATTCAGTAAAGTACCTTTGGTTTTTCTTGATGCTACATTTCTAGGATGATAGGGAGAAGCATGAAATTCCTATTCCCTCTAGATTTTCTCAATATCTTATCTAAGATACATGTACTTAGATTATATTTGAGGGATCTAATTTGAGGATGGTCTCAGACTTCTTGTAATGAATCACTTTTGCATTTTACTAATGATATTTGGTTATAGTTATATGTGTTTTTTTTACCAATAAAGTTTTTGTTTTGATCCTTATTCTCTCTCTCTCCCTTTCTCTCTTTTTCTCTCTCTCTTTAATTGCATGATCAATATTCCAACATCCTGAAAAAAAAATTCCTGACTATTAGTGATACATTATCACTAAATTCTGATATTGAAGTTAAGTATCCTTCTACCTTGATAAAAATTATAGACTTTTCAAAATTAATTAAAAATGTTTGTTATTGCTTCCATTGTGATGAAATTAATTGCAATCAGTAATGTTGCTGGTGTTAAGAAAAGCTGCATTTGGAAAATAAAGTATAGTTTCCTCATAAAGAAAATTTCAAACTTTTCAAGTTTCATAAAAGAATCTTTTAATTTATTAATCTGAATTCAGATTTTCCAAATCAGAATATACTCTCTCAATCCAAAACAAATACACAATACTAATCATCCAGATATTTTCCAGAGAATAAAATTATTAAAACTTAATATTATTAAAATGTATTACCCTAAAGTATGATCATTCATATCAACTTTCTCAATAGTAGTATATTTTAAAATTTTCTACTGTCTTGCCTACCCTAATATAGTCATATGTATTTCCTCTTTTTCTTCATCCCAGAAATACGGTGGTATAATTTTTTTGTTCTTCATTTAGTAAACATGTAGTTATTTTATTACAATATTTCGAAGGCCACTTTTCAGAATGCAGTTTATAGTTGTGAAAACATTCAGGATAAAATAAACTACAACCATAATGTGGAAGTTTTTATTCTCAATGAAAACTCTGACCAAAGATTAAGATTTTCTTATTCTGCTTGTTTCATTTTTCTTTTCTTTTCCTTTCTTTTTTTATTATATTTAGCTGTATTTAAAGAAAATTTTTGTCATCCCCATAATGCACCCTAAGTAAAACAGAAAAAGAAATAATCTCGTATTAAGGCAGGGGACACTAATACTAAAATTTATGTAGGCAGATCATTTCGTCAAGATTTATATTTAAATGAGTAATTAGGAAGCTATCCCTTGCTTGTACCTTGTTATAATGAAAGGTATACCCTTCTATCTTGTCGTTCACTTTAAATTAAACATCTTATCATAGTATATGGTATTCTAGAGTCATTTTCTAAGATATTTTATATGACAGATGCTCATATTTTATTAAGTAATGATGATAAACATATCTAAATACATTTGCTACTCGAAATGTATCATAACTTAAATTCTGAATATATTTGTTGCCTTAGTCCTTTTTTATCCATTTGCATTTTCTCTTGATGTCCATTTTCATTTTTTTATTTTTTAGCAATATTGTTCTGACAGAACCATTAATTTTCTAGACACAAACTCTGACCTCGGTTCTTTCATTTGCCTGTTTCAGAAGCTGCAACCCACATTGTTTGCACCATAAGCCTAGTCATATTTACTGACATATTGTTTTTTGATTGAGTTAGATATCTTTTCTAGCATAATTGGGAGAAATTTGTTTTCAATGGGTAAGTTCTAAAGTGGCAATTTGTGTTCCTAATATTAAATTTGTGTATCTTTCCATACTAATGTGTATTATGGTCATGAAATCATAGTGCAGAAAACCATTGTTAAGTGACTTCTAAATTCAATGAATTTTAAGTTGCATTAAACAACTGCACATCAACAATTCTCAAAAAACTTATATGTAGAAGAAATTTGTCTGAAATTGACCAAGATTATTTGGGAATTAAGCAGTTCTTCTAAAACTTGCCAAAACATAGAAGAATAAATATAAAAATATTAATTTTAAATGAACATTTGACATAATAAATGTATATGATAAGACATATATTAGATAGAATAGAATACATTACCCTAATAAGTAACATTGTAAAAACAAATAATTAACTTTTAACAATCTTCAGTGATTATGTGATTTATATGCATTTATTGTATATTTGCAAATGCTTCAAATATACCATAGATCTTCTGAACATAAATCCTATTTTACATACAAATTTTTCTTGCATGTATGGCCTTTTCCATAAAGTCCAAAGTCATACTACATTTAAATGGTATAATTAGTAACCAAATTTTATATATATATATATATATATATATATATATATATATATATATATATGTATATATACATAATGTATGTGTACGTATTGGTAAGTGTCTATCAGGTAGTTTTGTACAAGTATCTGCAGTTGATAACAGAATTTAGTATGTGTATGGATATAAAGACATAAAAGGTAAGAGCAAATATGTAATCTTAAAGTCACTGGTACAGAAAAATACCTAAGGAGGGAATGTGTAGCATGAAAATAATATAGATTTCTAAGCTTGGATAATATGAATATTCTAAGAAAAACATCACAGAAGAATAGAATAACTGAAATAATGGAAACTAAAATAAATAATCAGAGAAGGGGGGTGAGAATCAGCATATTACTGAATTCTAAGTATAAGAGTTAGTGAGGAAATAGGGATTTCTATTTACAATAGAAATCTGGTGGTCAAAAAATTCCTCATCTGCCAACTTTTAACTAAAGTATCACACAGAGGTAGGTATAAAAATTCAACAATAAAAAAAACAAGGATTGAGACCATCGGGAAAAAATAAATTAACAAAAACAAGTGGACCCTGAAGCACAGAAATATAGGGTTCACCAAGAAGATATTATAGGATTTCTAATAACTCTCTATATAGTTTTGGGAGATAATTGTTTACAGTGTATAACTTCTAAAGGGGGAACTTCTGTTATTAATATTGAATTTATCTTTCCATATTACAGTAGATTATGGTTATTAAATCATATTGCCAATTGGATAACTCTAACTCAGTGGCATAAAGAATGACGATTCAAAGGAGGAAGACGATAACAAGCAAATGAATACTGCATTATGGAACATAATAAAAATTGTAGAAAGATATGAAGATAAAAAATATCCTAGAAGTGATGAAATTTATATAGTTTTTTTAAAAAAAATTCTAAAAAGAATAGAGTAAATGATCTTTCCACTTTTTAATACTATATTTCTTTTTATGTAAAAAGACCAGGACATGGAATCTAAGATACATTTTGAATTAGATGAACCTCAATTATACGAAATCAAAGAAAACTTTTCTTAATTCAACAGATATGAAACTGTCATTAAAAAATAATCATCAGCAGAAATTCATTAAGAATCTAGTTAAAATTGGAGAGAACGAATGTTAAAGATGACTCTTAAAATAATACATAAATATACCAATAAATAAATTAATGAATAAATGAATCATATATTCATATAACTCACGTCACTTAGAGTTTTGGTTTGAAAATAGTAGCCACCAATATATACAGCAGTCACACTGACAGACTTCCTTCAGATAATTCTGAGTTAATTCAAGTCTAAAAAAATCCTGGACCAAAAAATTCAACATAAAGTTACTCTTCCTATGTGGTGTATTACATGTTGCATAGTAATTATACAAGTTGATGTCACCAGTCCTTGCAAAGTATCCCCACATTATTTGACACTCTTGATCTTTTCTCTTTCTTGAAATGTTCTTGAGAATCAACTCCATGATTTTAATGTCTCCAAGTGTTTATAGTACTACTAAGATGTTGCTTTCTCAGACTCCTCCTTCATCTTCTCTTTAATGAACATCCTTTTCATGGTTTTGTAAGAAAAGGCAACCTGATTACCTATGATGGATTCAAGGATTTATTGGGACTTATATTTTTAATCAAGTATGGAAATGCTTGAGTTGTGATTCTGGACTGTATTCTAGTTACTTTATATAATGTTCCTAGCTATGCTTGTTTGCATTCGTATCTGTTCTCCTGATTCATAAATGTCTCTGCCAAGCCACTATCCTAGCATATTAGTCAATGAATGGTAAGGGAAAAAGTAGGACTTCTGGTTACTGGTCCAGCATATAAAATGCTCAAAAGTCATCACTCTGTCCTAATAACAAGTAAAAAGATGAGCAAATTGAAGAATCAGTTACAATCATGTGCCACTTAATGAGAGGGATATGGTCTGAGAAATGCATTCTTAGGTGATTTTGTCATTGTGCAAACATCATAGAATGCACTTACACACACCTAGATGGTACAGCCCATGACACATCTAGGCTAGATGGTGTAGCCTACAGCTCCTAGGCTACAAACCTGTACAGCATAGGCAATTGTAACACAATGGTAAGTATTTGTGTATCTAACCATAGAAAAGGTACAGTTAAAACACGGTATAAAAGATTTTTTTAAATGGCATATTCATATAGGGCACTTACTATGAATAGAGCTTGCAATACTGGAAATTGCTCTGGGTGAGTCAGTGAGTGATTGGTGAGTGAATGTGAAGGCCTAGGAAATAACTGTACACTGCTGCAGACTTTATAAACACTTTACTACACCCTACCCCTGCTTTCATCCAACAGGGTAAAAAATAGACCATTAAAGCTGCCAGTGCTGCTCCATGAACAGGGGTGTGAACTGGATTGATTGGAAATATTGAAGAGAAACAGGCTGGGCAATCACCATAAAAGTGATTGTCAGGAGGGAGTGAAGGTAGCCTGAGAAGCAGAAGGAATAAGAAATCAAGATGGAGGGATAAATGAACATAAGGGATAGTTGTGGTAATATGATTGTGGCTACTGTGTGTTACAGCAGTGGTCATATTCAGACACTTTGTAGTAGTCATTAAAAAATATAAGAGTGTTTAACAAGGAGAGGGTGTAGAACTGAGGACTTAATATTTTGACTTTGGAAATTTGTTTTTGGTTCCATTTACCCTATCTAGCACAAAGGGCTCTCTCTGGTATTGAACTGATGGACGAAACAAAACTTATCTATGCTTTACATCATTATAACCTAAAAATATTCCCAAAGTACAGGGACAGGCTGACATTATACTACCACAAAAAGGTTTTACTAAAGTGGCTGTGGCACTTGATCCTTGTTAAGGGAGCTTCTGTGGGCCTGTGTCCTTGTGCAGGGTCTTAGGTCCTCAACAACAAATTTGTAGCAATGTACTCTGAAGACCGTTAAGCTAAATCTAGGGGGGTTATAGCGCCCTCTGATTGTCTAGCACTAGAAAGGGGAGCGGCTCCTCTGTGTGGAAACAGGTCAGTGGAGAGTGATGGGGATGGAATCTGTGCACTCAGAACTGAGGTCTGTGAGAGAGAGGGAATCTACTTCCAAGCCCCACAGATACTCTCCCATCAGAGAAAAGTAATTCCTCCTGAACCACATATCCTTCTATTTCTTACAGGAGATTCAGCTCCATTATAATCTAATGGTACCACCATTGTAGATGCAGTCTGTTGTTGACCGAAATGTCATCATTTCACACATGACTGTGTTCTTTTTAGATTTATACGAGAAGTGAGGTCACAAGGCAAACCCCTGCTCCCAAAATTGAAGGAATTGACAGATAAATATAGGGGATCACAGCTTACTGGAGCAGAAATTCATGAGAACCAGTGCCAGAAATGCAGATTAAAACAGCAGTGAAATGCAATTGCACACCTATTAAAATGGCTAAAATCCAGAACATCAAAAAGTCCAATTACAGGCAAGGATGTGGGTCAAGAGAAACTCATTCATTGCTAGTATCAAAGATAAACTCATCCAAACATTAGTTACTGTAGTGAAAACAGATTTTATTCAGTAATTATTGACAGTATAAGAAAGGTCTCATCACCATTTCAATTTCTGTAGAGACGATGGACTTTTTTAAAGGGAGAAAAAGAAAGGGGAGAGAGCGAGGGCTCAGTAGAGTGAGAGAAGTGAAAAATAATGAGTGTAAATGAGATTAGGCCAGCTATGTTTGCTAACTGGCTTTTACTGAAGTTAGTAATCTATCCTCTAACACTTACTGGGAGACAAAGGTATTCTTCCTGATGATTATATTTCAATGGAATGGCCCTCAGGTCCTTGAGAAATATAATTCCGATTTGTAGGAGATATATATTCACAATTGCAAACCCTTTTAGTAAACACTCTAAGAAAGGGTGGTCAGGGGCCTATCATCAGAAGTTGGCTAAAACACACAGTAAATTTTCCTGGCAGTGCTGAGCTTTCTCAGGCAGGCATTTTAGTGGGCATCTGGGATCATCCCAGAAGCATAGCCTTATGCTTCTAGAAGCCAGTCTAGAGTTTAATGAAGCCTCTTAGTACAGAGGTTTGGGCGGAGTTGTTCTTTGCCAACTGTTCTGCAGTTTTCACTAATGGGAATGCAAAATCATACAGACACTTCAAAAGGTAGTTTGACAGTTTCTTACTAAAACTAAACACACTCTTACCATAAGATCCAGCAATGATGCTCCTTGGTATTTACCCAAAGGAGTTAAAAACTTAGGTCCACACAAAAACCTGCACATGAACAATTATAACACCTTTATTCATAATTCATTTATTTGGAATTCATAATCCGAAACTTGGAAGCAACTAACATGTTCTTCAGTAGACAAATGGATTAATCAATGTGGATATCCAAACAGTAGAATATTGTTTATTTCCCAAAAGAAATGAGCTATCAAGCCATGAAAAGACATGGAGGAAACATAAATACATACTACTACGTAAAAGAAGTCATTCTGAAAAGGTGACATAATGTTTGATTCCAACTAAATAGGATGTCATTCTAGAAAAGGAAAAAAATTATGGAGATAATAAAAAGATCAGGGGATAAGGAGGAGGGAGAGATGAATATTAGAAGAATAAAAGATTTTTAAGGCAGTAAAACTACTTTATCATTCTATAATGGTGGATACATGTCATTCATTATACATTTGTCTAAATCCATAGAATGTACAACATCAAGAGTGATCCCTAATGCAAATTATGGACTTTGGGTGACAAGAATATGTCAATGTACATTAATAAATAATAACAAATGCACTAATTTGGTGGGGGGATGTTGCTAATGCGGGAGGCTATGCATGTGTGGGGTGGGATGTGGGAAATCTCTGTAACTTTCACTCAATTTTGCTGTGAACATAAAATTGCCTAAAAATCAAATTCTATTTTAAAAATTGGATAAAATCATGCTGAGTGATACACAACCTGGACATCAAAAGCCTTCAGAAACCTCACCTACAAAAAGAATCAACAATTGTGAAGATCTGGACAATACTTGATAGTTTCTCCTATATCATCAAAAGGAGTGACTGAGAATAAAAATGTCCTACTGAATTAGGAACAGAGTATTATACGGTAGCCATGGTAACAAGTACTCACCAGAAAAGTATAAAACTCTTCAATGACAACTTGGCTCAGTTACTATGCTTTCATGAAATAAATCAGTTTCAGTGTCTATCTTCTACAAGTCAGCCAATTAGGGATAAACTTACTTTAATAAATATACCTTCATGTGCCAACCATTAAACAATAATTGCACCAAAAAAAGACACTTTTATATATGATGAATGGAAACCGCTGATGCCCCAGAAAATCCACCAATATTTGCACTTCATGCTTCCAAGAAAGCCAATATCTGATCTCATGCTACTCTGTTCAAAGAGACCATGTCCAACCAGCATAATCCCCACTTTATTATAGTACACAATATTTCCTGCTTTGTATTTTTATTTTAGTTATCCGATGGTGATGTCATCATCCAGGGACATTTTAATTCATTTAAAGTTTTGGCATCTTTTAAAACTTAGTTCAAATATGTCAAAGAAGGTTAAGACAACCTCTAAGTATCTCAACTAAAAAGACAAACAATCTATTCTCATTATAATAAAAGAGAACTACACTCACCAGTCAGTTTTGCAAAGTAAACTTTTAGCTGACACTACATAGGACCTTGATGAGTAAGGATCTTGGTTATTGGCAGACATTCAGAATATTAAGTCTTTTGACATCACATTTAGAAATGCAGACACTTAGATAAAACTGCCATTGGTTGTTTGGCACTGAGAAACAGATATTTAGAGTTCATTTTAGATTTGCTGAAAATTTGAAAGTCTTGAAGAAATTGGTTGCTTTAATAATTTACTATAAATCATGCAAAATAACAACAACAACAACAACAAAATGATTTAGAAGTTCCAAACAGATGATTCCCATAGAAGAAATGCAAACAAACAATTAAACAAAATTGTCAGAAATGTACTTTCAAATACAGGCCCAGATTATTTTAGGTGAGTTCTACAATATATTTAAGATATAGTTCATGCTACATTAGTAGCAACAATTACACTAACATAGAGAGTAGGGATGCTATGCTTATATGTTCTATTAGAAAAGTAGGTAAATTTTGTTATCAAAACCAATAAAGAGAGCTCTAAAAAAGAAACAATAGGCCAGTCTTACTTATAAATAACAATACAAAAATCTTAAATAAAACTAACAAAACTTACATCAGATCTTTGAAATAGTATCACAAGATCAAATTTTTTGTTTTGAATAAAATTTAATCTATATTAGGTAACCTAGCAATATAACATTCACATTAAGAGATTAAAAGAGAGAAAAAAATATCTGCATATATATTGAAATTATATTTGTTAACATTCAACATCCAGTTTTAATTTATATAGAACTCACAATAAAATTCAAATTATATTCTATGTCCTTAAATTTAAATATTCATATATCTGAAACAAAATATAATAGAGTGCTGTTTTCACACCAGAGTTTTAATATTGATTGGATTTACATGTTGCATAAATAGATCAGAGAAAATAATAATTAGTTGTGATAGGCAAAATAATAGCCCTCAAAGATGTCCATGACTTAATCCTTGGAACACATGACTACGTTATGCTACATCATAAGGAGAATTAAAGTTGCAAATGAAAATAAGGTTGCTATTCTACTGACCTTAGAAGAAGAAGATTTTTCTGGACTATCTGGATGAGCCCATTGCAATCAAAGGGTCCTTTAAATGTGAAACCTGGACGGAGAAGCGTTACTGTTAGAATGATGTAGCATGAGAAATACTTCACTGGCCATTGCTGGCTGTGAGAATGGAAGGGGACATTAGCCAAAAAAATTGGGAAAGTTTAAACGTTTTGTTATCTAAATATAGTATTTACTGAAGGTAGAGTTATATAATTGGAAAATCTAAGAGAACATTGGAAATATTACAAAATAAAACTTACGAACGATGCTGGAGAGAATAAGTTTATAAAAATCAATTGTTTTTCTGTCCAGAAAAAATATGTATGCATAGAAATGAATGTTAAAATGTGAACATCTATGTAAAAATTTTAACGATTGACATAGTCTTAACAAAGACTTGAAGAAATGAAAATACAAATACTCAGAAAAAAATGCAATTCACAGATATAAGTACTATATTAATCTATGTATAATCTTGATTCCAATAAAAAAATACAAAGCTATTTTTCTAAACAATCAAGCTGTGTGAAAAATGCACAGGTAACATTTAACAAGTAATTCTCAGAAAAAAAGAAGGGAACACTAAATTTTTCAGATGTTAGAAATCCACCACATTTTCCACAATGTGGAGCTATTGAAATAATAGAGGAGGGAAATCAATGTTACGGAATGAAAAACTGAAGAATAGACTCAGATATGGGAAGTAATACACAAGTTTTTATAATTGCACATAATTTGACATAATTGTCCGGAATAGAAATGGATCTTCTTTTCATAATCTTATCTCAGAATCAATCTTGTTAAGCCCCAACTCAAAATGAGTAATAAAGGGATAGCCTCATTTTAATAATTTATGAAAATCTGTTTTAAAAAGATAGTAATTTTTAAATGATTTGACAGTTCTAATGCTATAATTATATATTAATTAAAAAATATATTTCTCTAAGCATGCATTAAATCAGAAACTTGTCCTGTGTAGAAACATTGTATTTTTCATGTGTCATTTTCTAGACTAGGGCTCAATGATAGCTAGGTAAAATTTCCAAGTCCTGTCAATACTAATTAACATTTTAATTGTATAATGACAGACTTTTGGGGGAGAAAGTTCTACTTCATCCAAAAACTAATGAGGGTAGCATTTTCTGGCTTTTCCACATTATGAATGATATCGTTTGCATTAATTTCAAAGCAACTATAAAGATCACCCTGTAAGTACTTTCATCAGCTGTAAACTTTTTTTCTGTGCTTCCTTGCAATATTCTTAAGATGTAAAAAAACAAAAACAAAACAAAACAAAAAAATATACTCTGATATTCATCTGAATTGCTCCAAATATTTCTCATTTCATTTTTATTGACATGCATATATATCTCTTGCACTGATATCTGCAATGTCATTCTGCATGCAACTGAGAAGACACATTTAAATAAGAACAATTAATATTGCAGAGGGAATACATTTAATAGGAATATAATAGTTATTAGTAAATTATACAATAAAACCTTTTTGCTGAAAGAAATGCAGTTAAGCTCTGCAATATAATTTCCATCAGAAAATCATGATGGTCTTAATGAATCAAAGCTAAAAGACCTCTGTTCTCTACAAGTAGGTAGGTTCATTTTCTATGCAATTAGTTAATTATAAAAAAACAAACAAACAGAAAAAACCCACTCATTTTATTGGTACATATTTTTAAAAAGGAATGATGCATAATTACTTCATCTTTCAGGTGGCTGTTTACTGAACATGCAACAATATTGTAGCAAATTATGGGGTTTTCTGCTTCTGAAGAATTTTTTTTAAATATTAGTTAACTTCTTGATTCATAAAGAAGAAACATAAATGTCTTAGGGAAAAAGAATTTTCAATCGTCTGTCATTTTTGTAGTTACATATATTGGATATTATATATGTCCTAGGTAATATCTGAACATGAAACCAAATACCTAACAAAGCGGTAGATAATAATTTTATTTCCAAAGCAATTTTCTCTAAAATATGTCATAAAATTGAAGAAAGAAAGATTAAAAACAACAACAAAACAAAAAAAAGGAAAAAGGAAAAAGAAAAGCTTTTATCTGCAACAAATTGGAAGGCACACAGGTATCTATTCAGTCTGTAGGTATATTGGAAATTTTGGAATGAGTCAGAATGTTAGTATGTTTTGTTTACTCTTGACTCTCTTCAGAAAAGTATCACTTTAAGATTTGCCTTATATCAATTTGAGTCTTTGAGCATGACTGTGCCACTGAAACTGAGCATTCAGATGGTCTTCATATGGCCATCAAGCTATGAGTCACAGAAGGAAATATGCATATAATAACGTTCCTTGCCTCAATATTTCAATATGTATGAAAATATCTGTAAATCTTATGAAGTTCCCGAAAGGACAAACTCACCATGTATTTCAAGTGAAATGGTGAAAGAGGAAACTGTGAAAAGACTGAAAGAGTCAAAACAAACAAAAACTGTACATAGCAGTTCCTTGCAGAGAGCAGTATAAGGTACTAATTAATGAATGTCCTCATCCCAAGATAGACAATCTCATATTGTCGAAATGGATGTTAGAACCAATAACTACTGTGTGCTCCATTTGTCTTTTTCTACCTGAGAATGTTTTCTTGCAGTTGGTGTAACCATCATAGTCCCCTGTTGCATATTGGGTGTGTGTAGATCAGACAACTTGTCTTTTTAGTGCATAGGCCTGAAAAAACAACGTACCTGATCGAGAGACAGCTACATTTTTCCCACTATCCAGGACTTTTGAACTGTGACTGGATAGAATTTGGGTTGCCTGCCTTATGGGAAAAGTGTGAGATGTATGAGAATAAGAGTAAATCAAATGGTTTGTTATGGGGTAGTAAAACAGGATTTTGTAGACATTAATGGTGTTTGTCAATGTCTAGTTCCTGACTTCTTAGTAAGGTAGCCAAATTTAGCAACTTGTTAAATTTGAATTTCTGATAACCCAAGGATACATGTTTGTACGTCCTATTTTACACCAAACAATTGTGTGTGTGTGTGTGTGTGTGTGTGTGTGTGTGTTAAATTAAAATTCAAGTGAACGTCCTATACGTTGTCCAGTAATCCCACTTCGGTGGCACATGGCAGACTCCACTTGCCAGACTCACTGCAGTTAAGAAAACACATTTAATTAGTTTTACTAAGGAGCTTTGAAGAAAGATGGCACATGTCACCTCTAGGTAAAACTTCCAGTATGCAACTCTTTTCTCAATTCCAAGCTATCCTATCCAAGTAGACTTCAAATGATTCATTGGAACAAGATGGAACTGTCCTGTATTTCAAATTCACTGTCCCCTCTAGCAAGTGAGAAATCAACTTTTATCCTTATACAACTGATACACAATCGTGAGTATTACACCCTAATTTTATCTTCTTGCTTTTCTCTATGGCTTTGTCTTTTGCCACATCTATTATCACTTAATATTATCTTATCAAACCTCTCACCTCACTTTGCTCCACAACCACCCTGTGAAAAAAGTAGCAGTTAATCTCGAATAATATATTAATTTCTAAGAACATTAGTGTGTGGGAGAGATGTCATCAAAATGGCGGCATGAAGTGAGCTTCTGTAAATCTCCCCTGGATTTACAACAAATCTAATAACCATAACTCCACAAAGGACTCTCTGCATAGCAGACAGGCAAGATGAAGAGACCCACTACTGAATTCACCTAACAATGGGTGAATCACGCCAGTGGGAGAGGAGGGAAGGGAGAAGTGCGGAGACGGAGCCGTGGGGGTGCAGGACACAGACCTAGCTCAGTGTTTCTAGCTTGCTGCATCCCAGAACTACCGCAGTGGTGGGAGAGAAAAGAACTTGGACTCCTAGGGTTACGCTTATCGCCACAGGGCTGAAGGGACAGCGTATAACACGGCTGAACCCAATGCTCATGGTAGATACCTCGGAACAAAGACTGAGGGAAGATCACTGAAAACAGTGGTTTAAGCCCTCACTGCTGAGAAGAGAATGGAAGCCTTAGGCACTGAGAATAGGCACCCCCCTCCTTACCCTCCCAGAGCTGGCCCAGGCACAACCTGCCCGGTGCTAGAAGCAGAACGGTAGTGGTGTCAGATCAAAAGAACAGAATATTTGCTGTTCTGAGAACTGTGGTCCTCAGACACAGATTCGTAGCCCAACTAGTTCTGGCAATGGGGAGGGAGCTGTGGAAGCAGGACTGGCTGTGGTGGTGGTTGCCGCCATTGCTCTGGGCCACCTCTCACAACTCACCTCGTCCCTGTCCCCACCTACCTAGGCAAACCCCTGCAGGAGTAAACAGAACTGCTGAAACACACGGGTCTGAATCTGGTGCAGGAAGAGCTTTGGAACTTCCAAACCTCTCTGCATTTCCACATGGACACTGTGCCCTGTGACCCAGGCGAACTGTTAACAGAGGAGAAGCCCATCTCCCAGGGAATCCCCCCATTGTGTGAGAACCTGAAATAGTGCAGAGAAAACATAGCACTACCATATGAGAGAGAAAAAAAAGGCTGCAGACAAAGAGAAAATAAAACATTCTACCAACAAGTACTGGAAAACAAAAGAAAGACCTCTTCCTATCAACCTGTTGCAGAAGCCACTGTTGTAGATGTCTAGAAAGAGAAATAATAAATCATGAATAACCATAAATAATCAAGGCAACAAGACAGCTCAGAAATAAGGTGAAAAGTCTCCAGGAAAGGAACTTAAAGATATGGAAATATGTGACTTAAATGACAGAGAATTCAAGATTGCAGTTCTGAAAAAACTCAACGAGATGCAAGAAAACACAGAAAGGCAGTTTAATGAACTCAGAAACACAATCAAAGAACAACATGAACATTTTACAAAAGAGATTGAAATTTTGAAAAAGAACCAAATAGAATTTCTGGAGATTAAGAACTCAATAGAAGAAATTAAGAATGAAATAACCAGCTTAGGTAGTAGAGTTGACTAGTTGGAGGAAAGAATCAGTGACATTGAAGATAGAAACCTGGAAATGACACGGATGGAAGAAGAAAGAGACTTGAGACTTAAAAGAAATGAAAGAACTCTACAAGAACTTTCTGACTCCATCAGAAAGAGCAATATAAGAATAATGGGCATACCAGAAGGAGAAGAAAGAAAGAAGGGAACAGAGAATATATTGAAACACATGGTCGATGAGAACACCTCAAACTTGTGGAAAGAACTGGATCCTCGAATATAAGAAGCAAATAGAACACCTAATTACCTCAATACCAACAGGCCTTCTCCAAGGCACACTGTATTGAAGCTGTCTAAAATGAACGACAAAGAATCCTCAAGGAATCCAGAGAAAAGAAGACGGTAACCTACAATGCAAAGCCCATTAGATTATTATCAGATTTTTCAGCAGAAACTCTACAAGCCAGGAAGGAATGGAAACAAATGTTCAAATTACGGAAAGAGAGAAATTATAAGCCAAGAATAATATATCCAGCAAAGATATCCTTTAGATATGAAGGAGGAATAAAGACCTTTCCAGACATACAAAAGCGGAGGAATTTTCTAATACACGACCTGCACTACAAGAAATACTATTCGGCTATTCGACCACCATCACCAGGGACAATTTGTGGCAACCAAAACATAAAAAGGGGGAGAGTAAAGACCTGAATTGGAATATGGGAATGGAGAAAGTAAGCTTGCTGAAGAAAATTGAATACTCGAAATATCAAACTTTCTTTTACATAAACTTAAGGGTAACCACTCAGAAAAAAATCCAGAACTGAAATGTATACTGTAATAAAAGAAGAAACAGAAGGATGCATCATAGAATACCACTACACATAAATAATGGACAACAACAAAAAGGCAAAGAAACAATGGAGACACAGCCTTACCAGAAAACTAAAGAAAGAATGATGGAAAATCCTCACATGTCAATAATCACCCTAAATGTAAATGGACTGAAGTCACCAAAAAAAAGGAAAAGAGTAGCAGATTGGATCAAAAAAGTAAACCAATCATATGCTGTCTCAATAGATACATCTCAGCTACAAGGACAAGCATAGACTCAAAGTGAAAGGGTGGAAATTGACACTCCAAGCAAATGGTACGCAGAGAAAATCAGCTGTAGCCATACTGATATCAGATGAAACAGACTTCAGGGTGGAAAAGGTAACAAGAGACAAAGATAGACATTTCATAATGGTAAAGATGACTATACAAAAAGAAGACATAACAGTCATCAATATTTATGCCCCCAGTCAGGGAGCACCGAAATACACCAAGCAACTACTAACAGAACTAAAGGGAGAAATTGACCAAAACACAATTATACTGGGGGACTTAAATACATCATTGACAGCTATGGATAAATCATCCAAATAAAAAATAAATAACGAAATAGCAGCCCTAAATGACACATTAGATGAAATGGACATAATTGACATATATAGAGCACTTCATCCTAAAATATCAGACTACATGTTTTCTTTTTTCCTAGTTTACGTGGAACATTCTCAAGGATAAACCATATATTGGGACATAAAACCAGCCTCAGCAAATTTAAGAAGACTGAAATCATACCAACCATATATGCTGATCACAAGGCTTTGAAATTGGATATCAAGTGCAAAAAGAAAGCAGGAAAAAACACAAATACATGGAGATTAAACAACATACTTTTAAAGAACGACCGGGTAAAAGAAGAAATTAGAGGAGACATCAAAAGATACATAAAAACAAATGACAATGAAAATACATCATACCAAAATTTTGGGGATGCAGCAAAAGCAGTTTTAAGAGGGAAATTTATATCATTATAGGCCTATTTCAAAAAACAACAAATATCTCAAATAAATAACTTCATGTTACACCTTAAAGAACTAGAAAAAGAAGAACAAATGAAACCCAAGGTAAGCAGAAGAAACGAAATAACAAAAATCAGAGCAGAACTAAATGAAATTGAGAACAAAAAGAAAGTAACAAAATTAATGTGACAAAGAGCTGGTTCTTTGAAAAGATTACAAAAATTGACAAACCCTTGGCTAGACTCACTAAGATAAAAAGAGAGAAGACACTAATTAACGAAATCAGAAATGAAAAAGGTGAAGTTATCACGGACACCAAATATACAAAGGATCATCCAAGAATACTATGAAGGACTATATGCCATCAAATTCAATAACCTAGAAGAAATGGACAAGATCTTAGAAACCTATATAGACTTCCTAGGCTGAAACATGAACAACTGGAAAATCTAAACAGACCAATCACCAGTAACGAAATTGAATCAGTCATCCAAAACCTTCCCAAAAGCAAAAGTCTGGGACCAGATGGCTTCACTAGTGAATTCTACCAAACCTTCAAAGAGGATCTAATACCAATCCTGCTCAAACGCTTCCAAAAAACTGAAGAAGAGACAGTACTCCCTAACTCATTTTATGAGGCCAACTGATACCAAAACCTGGTAGGGACAAAACACAAAAAAAGAAAACTACAGACCAACATCTCTGATGATACAGATGCAAATATCATAAACAAAATTCTAACAAATCGAATACAACAATGTATTAAAAAGATTATTCATCACGACCAAGTGAGGTTCATCTCAGGGGCACAATGATGGTTCAACATCCGCAATTCCATCAATGTGATACATGACATAAACAAAATAAAGGACAAAAATCATACGATTATATCAATTGATTCATAAAAAGCATTTGACAGGATGCAATATCCACTGATGATTAAAACACTTAATAAAATAGGTATAGAAGGAAAATACCTTAACATAATAAAGGCCATATATGACGAACCCTCTTCTAATCTCATAATTTATGGTGAAAAACTGAAGCTCTTTGCTCTAAGTTCAGGAACACGACAGGGCCGTCCCCAATCACCTCTGTTTTCAACATAGTATTGGAAGTCTTTGCCAGAGCAATCAGGCAAAATAAAGAAATAAAAGGCATCCAAATCGGGAATGAAGAGTCAAATTGTCACTCTTTGTAGATGACATGATGCTATATATAGAAAATCCTAAATATTCCACCAAAAAGCTATTAGAAATAATCAATGAATACTGTAAAGTTGCCAGCTACAAAATCAATGTACAAAAGTCCATTGCGTTCCTATATACTAACAATGAAATCTCAGAAAAAGAAATACAAAAAACAATTCCTTTTGCAATTGCAACAAAAAGAATAAAATACCTAGGAACAAACTTAACCAAGAATGTGAAAGACCTATATGCTTAAAACTATAAGACATTTTTAAAATAAATTGAAGAAGACACAAAGAAATGGAAAGACATTCCGTGCTCATGGATTGGAAGAATCAACATAGTTAAAATGGCCATATTACCCAAAGCAATATACAGATTTAATGCCATCCCCATCAAAATGCCAATGGCATTTTTTAAAGAAATAGAACAAAAAATCATCAGATTTGTTTGGAATCACAAAAGACCCTGAATAGCCAAAGCAATCTTAAGAAAAAAGAACAATACTGGAGGTATCACACTACCTGAATTTACCTTGTGCTACAGGGGTACAATAATCAAAACAGCATGGTATTGTCAGAAAAACAGACACAGACCAATGGAATAGAATTGAGAACCCAGAAATAAAACCACATAAATATGGACAGATAATTTTTGACAAAGAAGCGAAAAACATACAATGGAGGAAAGAGAGCCTCTTCAATAAATGGTGCTGGGAGAATTGGATAGCCACATGCAAAAGAATGAAACTGGACTGCTATCTGTCACCATGTACCAAAATTAATTTAAAATGGATCAAAGACTTAAGCATAAGACCTGACACAATAAACTGCGTAGAAGAAAACATAGGTACTAAACTTATGGACCTTGGGTTCAAAGAGCATTTTATGAATTTGACTCCAAAGGCAATGGAAGTAAAAGCTAAAATAAACAAATGGGACTATATGAAACTTAAAAGCTTCTGCACAGCAAAAGAAACCATCGACAAAATAAAGAGGCAACCAACTGAATGGGAGAAGATTTTTGCAAACAGTGCCTCCGATAAGGGGCTAATATCCAAAATATACAAGGAACTCATGAAACTCAACAACAAAATAAACAACCCAATTGATAAATGGTCAGATGACCTGAAGAGACATTTCTCCAAAGAGAACATACACATGGCAAATAGACATATGAAAAAATGCTCAACATCACTAATCATCAGAGAAATGCAAATCAAAACCACAGTGAGATATCACCTCACCCCAGTCAGAATGGCAATCATCAACAAGACAAATAGTAACAAGTGTTGGAGAGGCTGTGGAGAAAAAGGATCCCTCATAAACTGTTTGTGGGAATGCAGACTGGTGCAGCCGTTATGGAAGGCAGTGTGGAGATTCCTCAAAAAATTATGAATAGAATTACCATATGACCGAGCAATCCCTCTCCTGGGTATCTACCCAAAAAATCTGAAAACATTTATACATAAAGATACGTGTGCTCCATTGTTCATTGCAGCTTTGTTTACGGTGGTCAAGACATGGAAACAACCAAATGTCCTTCAATAGATGAATGGATAAAGAAGTTGTGGTATATATACACAATGGAAAACTATTTCGCGATAAGAAAAGATGATATACGACCATTTGTGACAACATGGATGGATCTTGAGAGTATAATGCTAAGCGAAATAAGTCAGACAGCAAAATGGGAGAACCATATGATTTCACTGATATGTGGTATATAAACCCAAAACAGCAAAAGATCAAGACAAGCAAATGAGAAACAAAAACTCATAGGTACAGACAATAGTTTAGTGGTTATTAGAGGGTAAGGGTTGGGGGGGGTGAGAGATGAGGGTAAGGGGGATCAAATATATGGTGATGGAAGGAGAACTGAATGTGGGTGGTGAACACACAATGGGATTTATAGATGATGTAATACAGAATTGTACACCTGAAATCAATGTAATTTTACTAAGTATTGTCACCCCAATAAACTCAAAAATAAAAAAGATTTTAAGTTGATTACATCTTCAAAGACCCTTTTTCAAATAAGCTCATATTAATAAGCTAAAGGGCTCAGGGCATGAACATGTCTTTTGAAGATCTGCCATTCAACCCACTACAGTTCTGTTGCTTTTAAGTTTTGTTTATTTTTTTTCCTGTGTGCTTGAATTGTTTCTATTGTATTCTTTTAATTTTACTGATCTTCTTTCAGGAGAGTCTATGTTGCTTGAGATCACATTTATATAGTTTTTAAATTTAGAATTTATATTTTTCCCCCATCTGCCACTCCCCTCCCCCTTACCCTCTGTTCAGATGATGTTAAATGGGGTCAAAACAGTGGTGGAAGGAGAACTGATTCTGGGTGTTGAGGATACAATGTAATAGATAGATGATGTATTACAGAAAGGTACACTTGAAACTATTGTAACTTTACTGACCATTGTCACCCCAATAAACTTTAATAAAAAAACAAATTATATATTTTCAGTCTAAAAAAGAAAGAAAATTAGTGTGTGAAAAGATGGAGATATTGAAAAGATCATTTCAATAGTGCAATTTGTACTTCTCTAGAGACAAAAATAACTCTATCCTGTTTGTATGAATTGGCGGAATATATTGGCTCTGTGACTCAGGACTCTTGTATTTCCATAGCAGACTGGAATAAAAGCAGCATAGTCATCCAGCGCTAGGTTTGAGAGCTAGAATTTTAAATGCATGGAGAGAGGGAAGAAGTTTTGAAAGGACAGAAAGGAAACCATAAAAATAAGTAAGTTAAGAAGAAATAAAATTGTGAGGTATAAACCAATAAATTTAATATCAGGAAGAGAAGTCTTAGGAAAGTCAAATAAAAGTTCACATTGTTGAATGTTTTGTTGCTTTGTTTTATTTGAAACTTCATTGCATTATTGTGGGCCCAATCCTCATAATTTTAAATATGGGAGAATTCCAGAGGAAAACAACTCCATGTCAGCAATTATAGTCAACAGAAGGAAATTACCTCAGGAATTGAGAAAACACAAGAGAAAGGTACTGAATTGGCTTGTCTCATACATCAAAAGTAGAGACATGATTGAAAACATTCCATGGCTGAAGAATGGAAAATGAATTATGCTTCAGACTTTGGTCTTTCTTATTGTGCTAACATAATGAAGAACTATTGGCACAGTGTACGCCAATTTTGTTTTGATGTGACACATAGCTGATATTTCAAAAAATCAAATTAATTAAGTGTATTGAACTATCTACTGTAATATATGCTGTCAAGAAAATTGACACAACTCATGAAAAGCAAAGACCTATCTATTTCCCACATTAATATAATTGACATTCATTTGATCAACCTATGTAAATATTCACATAAGTCACTTGAGATCTGCCACTGTTAGAAGTCAAAATTATAATCAATCTTTTCATCATTCATTTCTTAAAGTTAAAAATACTGAATAATCAATCAATAGCACTGGAGAAGCAATTCTGTTTTAACATTATCTGTCAAATAAAATGTTTGTAACCTACTAAGGCAAAACATGTTATAAGATAAGAATATGTGTGTGCTCATAATTTAGAGTATTGTTCAAAAAGAATAGAGCCAAAGTCATTTATTCAAATGTGTATTTCTTGTGTGTGAGCGTGTGTGTGTCTGTGTGTGCGTGTGTGTGTGTGTGTGTGTGTGTGTGTGTGCCTTTGCTCTATGGCATCTTATTCTGTTGTACTCTGGTTGAAAAACTATCCAAAATAGAGACAACAGAAATATTTAACTCTATCAACATATTTCATTTGTTAATAAAAATGATATATATTTGAAGTGTGCAACATGATTAGATATACATATGGTGACTGATTACTACAGTCAAGCTAATCAACATATCTCTCATTGTTGCAATATTGTTTTTTATCAGAGCACTTGAAATCCATTCTTAGCAAATTTCTAATATTCAACTATATTATTAACAGTATTATTCACTCTAGTCACCATGCTGTACATTAGATCTCAAGACTTATTCATCCTACATAACTGCCACTTTGTACCGTTTGACCAGTTTTCCTCAGCTTCCCTCATGCTCCAGACCTGGATAACCACCCTTCTCCTCTCTGCTTGTATGTGTTCCACTTTTTCAGATTCCACATATAAGTGCAATCATGCAGTTTAATTTTTCTTCCTGCGTTTGGCTTACTCCACTTAACATAATGTCCTTCAGATTCTTTTTAAGGATGAATAATATTCCAATGTACTTACTTATATACCACAATTTCTTTATATCTGCCTCTGTCAATGAACATTTTAGTTGTTTCCATGTCTTTGCTATTTTGAATAATGCTGCAACAAACATAGGACTGTAGATATCTCTTGAAGGTACTGATTTCATTTCCTTGGTGATATAGAACCTAACAAGGGATTGATGATCATATGACAGTTCTATTTTTTAGTTTTTTTGAGGAATCTCCAAACTGTTTTCCATAATGGTTGTACCAGTTTAGATTCCCACCAACACAGTATCAATGATACAAGGATTATTTTTTCTCTGCATTCTTTTCAACACTTATTTTCTTTTATTTTTATGAAAGTAGTCATCTTAAGAGGTATAAGGTGATATCTCATTTTGGTTTTGATTTGCATTTCCTTGATGATTAATGATGTTGAGCACCTTTTCATGTAGCTTTTGGCCATCTGCATGTCTGTTTTGGAAAAGCAGTTATTTAGGTCAAATATTTTTTTGTTGTTGTTGGACATGATACCAAAAGTTCAGGCAACAAAAGCAATAAAAACAAGCGGGACTTATAAAGCACTTTTACACATCAAAGGAAACAATCAATAAAATGAAAAGGTATCCTATGGATTGGGAGAAAATATTTGCAAACCATGTATCTGATCAGGGGTTAAAATCCAAAATATGTAAGGAACTCATACAATTAGATAACAAAACAACAAACAATCCAATTAAAAAATGGACAAAAAACCTCAATAGACATTTTTCTACCAATGTATTTCTGAAATGTATTATTGTATCTCACATATTTTTAAATAGGAAAAGGAATTTTACCCCTGCTATGGGATTCTCAGATGAAAGTTTCAGGTGTTAATTCAAGAAATATTTTGTACTATAGAAAATAAAAAAAAAGTACACTCAGATTATATAAAGTATTGTTAAATATTAAGGTTCTAGATCATGATTTTTGTAAAGCATTCTAAAACTCGGGCATGTAAAATTATAATATTATATACAACCAGAGGCCCCAAAATAGAAAGCCCTTAAAACTAATTATACTAATAGCTATCATATCAATAGCATTATGTACTATCATAACATTAAAATGAAACCAAGATTATTTCTTTTTCATATTTAATATGATACCAAGTTAATTGAAATAGTTAATATATTTACTTTAATTCGTTTGCTTATGTTATGTAAACTGAAGGACAAATATCTTTAATTTTACTAATTTTGTTCAATTAACACTTCTCCATCTCTATTAAATTCAGTTGCATTTGCTAATAATACTAAATACTATGTCTCATTATCATAACTGGAAATAATTAAAGACATATATGTAAATCTTTTATTTAAGCATTTACTGAAAAAAAAAATACTGAATTCTTATCATATGCTAAGCTTTATGACAGAAAAAGATGACCAGAGAAATTTTAAGTCATATAATTTTAAGTAATTAGAACAATTATGTATAATTACTTTTATAACAACTTTATTTTTAAGCACATCAGCAGATTAGATGATTCTAAAATGTCTCATTAACATTCCTTATTAGATTACCTAAAACAGTACACAGAAATGCTAAAAATTGGTCAAAAAATAGCATGAAAAGTTAATGAAATAAATATAATTTGTCAAGATCTCACTGATTTTGAATTATTCAGAGCAGATATTAATATTTAATCAATTTTAATATTTAGACACCATTCCAATAGTCTGTAAAAATTCTGGACATATATTAAACCAATGGCATTATGTGCAAATAATTTACAGGAAACTATATAAGCAGTATAGAGATCAAAAACATGATGTCAATATAATGTTGATAGAAAAAAAAACAAAGTAAAATTGATGAAAGAAATTGAGTATTACAAAATAGATATTCAAATTAACATTTCTAATTTTTTAGGAGAAAAATTTTAAAGCAATAGGTATATATACAATAAACATAGAAGAAATATTAAAGATCTCAGAAAGTTCCAGAGAAAACATTAAACTATATTCTGAGATATACAAAGGTATTTTTCCCACTATTTTTAGACTGCTAGATATTCAAAGTATGTGCCAATAGCTCATATTTTTCTACAGAGTATTACTAGGAATATAGAAAACTAGAAAAAAGTAGGATAGAGCATGTTAGAATTTCATTTTTATTTATTCATTGTATGCATAAAATAAATAAGGTTATTACCAAAAGGTATGAGTAGTTATATGTTAGTGATAAGTTTTGAGGTTTATTGTCTTCATTCTATATCTTCTATGTATTTTTTTAATGTAATACAAGATAATATTTCTGATATTGTAAAGGTAAAGTTTTTACTTTTTCTTAACTTTTTAATATTCTTAATTTTATTGTATATTTTAATCTAAGTTTTAATTGTAAACTTTAAAATTGCATTCAAAATAAGTATTTTAGAATTATTTTCCTTCTATATCATAAAGTTTGATAATAATTACATCTGTCCTTAAACACCACAATTTTCTTATTTGCCTCATGTCTATTTTGATTCCCAAAATAAGTAAGTGCCATCAATTGTTATGAATATATGAATACTGTTCATAATCATGTCAAGAGTCTGTCATGATTATATTTCTTTTTGGTTTTGTTCATAATACCATGACTCTCATACTTCTCAAATAAGAATATTCAATGTTTATACAGTCTCCTGTTTTAGTTTATAAAAACTGCAATACATTTAAATTTGTTGCACTTAAAAACTGAAACATGACTAAAAACTTCGCTCTGATAACCAATGTTTAAGTTCTAATATATTCTATTTTTATCAAAGGGCAGAAATCTTTAAATTAATTATATGTATACAACTAGAAACTCTGGGAGTAAAATATCTATGCACACTAGTTCTCATGTTGCTCTTTTTTGAATAGTTTTGTCCATCTTAAGCTCATCTTTGGCATATTTTTTAGGATAAGCTCATGTAAACATAACTTGCATATTGTTAATGTTCTCTGCCATTTTTACTTACAAATTATCTTGACTTACAAGTAAATTCTTCATCTACATTTTCATACAGCATAGTGTAATGTTTTTTAAAATACTGATTGTGATTCAATTGTCTATCTTTTATAAATCACTTGATCTTTTGGTCTAGTTATGCAGAGTTTCTCTTTCTTCTTCCTTAAATTTCAGAAATTGTTCTATAACATTTATTGCACGTTATCCTCAAAATTGCGGTTTCATATTTTATACGTATCAAATCTTATTTTCTTAATTTAGGAGTATTTGTTGAAATTACAGTTTTATAGTTGTTGTTTTTTCTTTTTTGAAATTATAGTTTTCAGTTTGTTCAATTTTCTTTGTTTTTTTCCCCTCAGGTATTTCTATTAAATATGTTTGATCTTCTTAAGCTACCTTCAATATTTGCCACTTCCATGATTTTTTTATTATTTCTTTTTTGATTTCATCTTTATTTTTAAAATTATCTTCTGTTTTACCTTCCTTTTCTACTGAGTTTTCATTTTTGGCTTAATTTCTGATAATTTTTTCTATTATAATTTTTTCCTGTATTCTATAAGCTAACTTCTGAGTTTGTCTAAATCTGATATATTTTTGCATTTTTCCTACTTTGCATCATTTTCTTCATGATTTTTAACTGATTTTAAAATAGACTTTTGATCTATTTTGTGGACATGTCTTTGTGGCATAATTCCATTGCCTTTAGAAAAAAAGAAAAAGAAAAAGAAAGCAGTCTATGAACTACCTTAGTACTATCATGAAACATGAAGTCTTTGGTGTTTTGAGAAGCTAGCCGGACAATCACAGCTAAGATTCACTGTGTCAGGTTACAATTTCACAAAGCGTCAATATCAAAGGAAGCTACCTGTGACTATGACAGATTAAAACAAAAATAAATAATACCAAGACCGCTCCATTGTTATGTCTGAAAGCGCACCTGTGCATACACACACATTGCCTAAACCATAAAAATAGCCAAGCATCCCCTATCTTGGCTATTATTAGTGATTGCTACTTCCTTATAAATTAGTGTTAGTCTCACTATAGTTCCTTCTTTTAGATAAGATTTATTAAGATAACCAATTATAAAATTGTCCATTTCCTGATATCATCCAATCTAGAGTAAACTCCACTTCAGTAAATCTTCCTCTAAAGCTACCTAATATTAGCCCAAATCTCATTATAAGTATTTTTTGGCATGCTCTATTTGAAACACTCTGCAATTCTCCATGGGGTGTGTTTTCTCTGATTCTAATGAGCCATACACCCAACTTGTTCAAATACAGGTGTTTCTCTTCCTAGTGATTCTTGGCTTGAGGGCATTGGCACTATGGATAGTAATAATGTTTCTTTTTTAATTAAATTTATTGGGGTGACATTGGTTAATAAAATTATATGTTTCAAGTGTACAGTTTTATAATGCATCATCTATATATTGCATTGTGTGTTCACCACTCAAAGTCAACTCTAATCCTCATTTTCTTAACAGAATATGAGATCTGACCTCAATGTTTTTCTGATATTCATTTAAATGTAAAGTTAGTTTTATTGAACTTTTAGGAAGAAGTGTAGTTCAAAATACCTTTTTTAAACTTCAAGAAACTACTGTTGTTCTTTCTTGGAGTGTGAAAAACATATGGTTGTTTGCTGAGAGTTCCCCTGACTTAGCTTTATCTAGACTTTTTTCTTTCTTTATTCATAGCATCTTTGTCATTCTCAATTTTGTATCTTCTACCAGAAGTTTATATTATGTTGGTGCAAAAGTTCTTACTTTTTTTTCAGCTATTTTTAACCTTTTAAACCACAATTACTTTTGTACCAATCTAATGTTAATATGGATTCATATCTTGGAATGAGCCAAACTGGTTTATGAAAATTTATAATTTAAAAAATTTCCAGTACAATTTTGAACAAAAGCCAAATACTGGACCTCCTTGCCTTATTTTTCTCAGTTAAAAAAGTTCAATACTTCATACTTCAATATGAATTTAGCTCAGATTGCCTTCTATTCATATTTTGTCAAAACTTTGTTTTATCATCAAAGAATTTTCAATTACATTGAAAGATTTGCCTTCATCTGTCAAGATAATTGTGTGAATATTTTGCCTTTTGTCTGTCATTTTTTTGAAAGATAAATAAGAGTGTCAATCTGTATTTGCATTAATAAATCTCCCTTGTCAGTGATATTTTATTATTTTCATATATCACCAAGTTCATTTGCTGATTTTTTTCCTCACATATTCACATCCATTTCTGAGAGAGATTGACTTCTAAATTTCCCTCACTTTAATGTCCTTGTCAGGATTTGTTACCTAACACATGCTGGCGATACTATATGCTATCATATATAGGGCATTCTATCTTTTTTCTAGTCTCTGAAAGACTGTAATATTATTTTAAAATTTGGAAGAATTGAATGTACTGTTTGAGTTATCTAAATCTAAACTTTGCTTGGTAAGAACTTTTTTAAAGAGCTCTATATTAAAATATCTTTCAAATGTTATATTTATTTCTATATACCTTTTGGGAGATTATGGTTTTCAAGAAATTTGAGCATTTCAACTATGATATTGAATTTATCATTATTATATTTTGTAATACCTCATTATAATCTAATGATTTTAAACTATATTCAGTAAAATTTACATGAAATATAATGCACCCATTATCACTGTACAGTATGATGACTTTTGACAAATGTCTACACTCCTTTAACCACCATTAACTTCAAAGTATAAAGCTTTCTATTCACCTTTTTGATCTTTAAAATCAATCTTCATTTCTGTCCTCGAGCAAGCAGTAATCTGCTTTCTGTTACAATAAATTAAATTTAACTTTCCTAGAATATAAAATATTGAATCACTCAGTAATTACTCTTTGGCATCTCCTTGATTATGCTCAGCATGACTTTGAAATTTACCAGGGATGCTACCTTTATAACAGTAGTTTACAATATTCCATTGAATGGATACACTACCATGTGTTTATTTGTTCACCTGGTTATGATCATTTAGATTGTTCCCAGTTTGTGGCTCTATATAAAGCTGCTAGAAAATAACTTATGCAGACACATTTCATTTCTCTTCTGTAAATACATAAGAATTACAATTGTAGGTCATATAGTAATGTTTATGCTTAACTTTATTAAAACGGTTGTCCAAAATGATTACACACTTTTATAATTCCACTAGCAAATTCCAGCTGCACAATCTCATCTGTAACACTTGGTATTATCTTCTTTAATTTTAGCAATTCTAGGGTGTGTGTAATAATGTTTTAGTGTAGGTTTATCTGATGATTAATAAAGTTTAGCTTCGGTTCATATAATTATCGGCCATTCATATATCTTTTATTACCCCTGAAGTGTCTGTTCAAAAATTTTGACAATAATTAAAATTTTCGCTTCTTCTTTTGGAGCTGTAGGAGTTGCTTGTATAGTTTGGACACGTTATCTTGTGTGAAATATATGTACTGCAAGTAAGTCCTCCAAGTCTGTCACTTACGTTTTCATTTTTTAACAGAGACTTTGGAAAAGTGGTTTTCATTTTGATGGAGTCCAATTTACCATTTTCCCTTATTTTTTTAATGGCTAATGCTTTATGTGTCCTAGTTAGAAATCTTTGCTGACAATAATTGTAAATATGTTCCCTATCTTTTTAAAGGTATACTTTTAGTATTTAACTTTAGGTCTATAATTTGATGCAAGAAAAAGCTAATACTGATTATGCACAATCTCTTCTAGACAAGAAACACTGCCTAACTCATCTTAAGCAGAATCAATCTCGTATTAAAGTAAATGCGTAGTTTGTCAAAAAAATATTTTCCTTATTGAATAATATTGGCAACTTAAGCCAAAACCATGAAGCATATATGGGTGGATCTATTATTAGATCTGTAGTGATTTTACCTCTTTCCTTATATTAATAATTTCAATTTTCTCTCACTCCTGTTTTGTCTTGGATGGAGTCATAATAATTATTTATGTGTTTGAAGAACTCTTAACTTTGTTGATTTTCAATATTAATCACCTGTTTTCTATCATATTTACTCTGCTCTTTTATTTCCTTTCTTGTCATTTCTTGGAGTTGATTTTACCCAATTATCATGATGCTGTTAATCTATTATTCATGATATATTTTTATAGTTACTTATGCATTTAAAGCTATGAAATATATTCTAAACTTTGTTTTGTCTGTACCTTAAAAGTTTAATATTCTGTATCATATTATATTTACATATATTTAAAATATAATTTAAAATTGTAATTATGTTTTATTTTTGGAGCCAAGTTAGAATCAAAATATCCTTTGAAAAGCAGTTGAGAATTTTATGGTTTACTTTATGTTATGGTCTACTATCTTATTGTCATTATGAACAGAAAAAAAACACTGATTTACACCCTTGGAAATTTATTAACATTTATGTATAATATTTTTGTTCAATATTGAGAAATTTTCCATGTGCACTTGAAAATAATGTGCATTGCCTTGGTGGGGAGAGGGTTTAGTTCATTAACATTAAGTCAATTTTCTTGATTGTGCTCAGATCTACTAAAGCATTACAGTTTTTTTCTCTGTATTATATTAACTATTAACAGTGGGATATAAATATATTCCATTACAATTTTGAAAAACTGTACATATGATAAACACGTGTTTATATATGTATATATTTCTCTGTACTTTACATATTTGAAATCTATATTAATACATGCATACAACTTTTGAATTGTGATATGTTTTCCTGTTTGTTTAATTACAAAATATTCCTCGATCTTCTAATAATGCATTTTTCATTAAAATGTACTTTGACTATTAGTACAATTACAAAATTTTTGTTTCACTTAGTGTTTACATGATATGTCATATTTAGTTCTTTCACTTTTTAACTTTCCATATCCTTATCTATATAGCATATTGCTCTTGAAAACAGTTGTGTTTTGCATTTTACTTGTTCTAAAAATCATAGCATTTTTCTTGAAATATTTTCTGTTTGATCCATCTAAAATTTTATTAATATGCCTTTTTCTTTTCTCCATGGTTTGGTTATACATCAAAAGTTATTATTCTATGTTCTCTATGGTAATTTGTGAGTTATGCAATTATTATGATTGTTTAAGCAGTTTCTTTAAAGATTACAATATTTAATTTATGACAATGTAATGCAAATTATTACTTTTTTCACTTTCCCAAGCATACTTGAAACTCATCTGACCTTTTAAATAATTTCTAATGAATTTTATTTCTAATATATTGTAAACATCCCCAGACATTTCTATTATCGTTTTTGGGCAGGAAATACATTTTGACTTCTTTTATTTTCCACATATTTACTCTTACATCATTTTTCTGTTTTCTTTTAGGATCAATTTAATGTTTCTGCCTGGCATTGTTTTTCTTCTCTAGAAAAATGCCTTAAAGATTTGTTTTGAAACAGGTTTTGTGTACACAAGCTATTTCAGTGTTTGTTGAAATCCTCTTGATTTTCATTTTATTGTGTACGATATTGTCTTTTGGAGGAGAATTCTAGAATAATATGTATTTTCAGTACTTTGAAGGTGTCATATTACTGTTTAGAAACATTCATCATTTTGTTGAGAAACACAATGTGCTTTGTTATTGCTTTTTCAAAAGTAATGTTTTTATTTGTTTTCTCTTCTTCCATCTGGCTATTTGTAAGATTTTCTGCTTGTCTTTGGTTTTGAGCAGTCTAATTGTAATGTCGCTAGAAGCGATATTCTGTGAATGTACTGGATCATTGCCTGCCGAGTCTCTTAAATCTGTGGCTTGAATTCTTTAACTAGCTTTGGACTATTTGAAGACATCTCTTCCGGTCTAGCTCTTTCCCCATTTCTCTTTACTTTCTCTGTAGAATTACATTTACATCTATTTAGAATTTCTTTTCCCACCTTATTCTTGTATCCTACTGTATTTCCTTTTTCTATGTTTTTTCTTCAGACTCTAATTTGTTTACGTGTCTTAATCTGTTTTCTTCCCAACTAGTCATGCCTTTTGTGATGCTACCTTTTTGGTACGTTTAGTCTTTTTTGACAGAATATTGCTGCTTGTAAATTAAAATAAAAGTGTTTATGTTAAAAATAAAAGTGTATATGTTTTCTACCTTTATGTTATCTCTACTTCCTGAGATAATAGAATATGGGCTGGTCATTATTAATCAAGTAGAGACTTAATTCTGAGTTGGAGCTCTTAATAAGATTCAGGGGGCCTTTGATACTAGTGTTTTCAACTGAGAAGCTTTCATATTTTGGGGGAATCCTTCTCCCCACAGGTTCTAAACAGTAGCGCTTAGTTCTCAGTATTGCTGAAATGTCTGCTCTGTTGAACAGATGTTCTACTAGGTTATGTTAAAATTAAACAAGGAGGCCATTAGACTGAAATGTCTCTAATATCCTGCGATTACATAAGCAAACTGAAACCTAAGCTTGTACATGCTACAAGGTTACAAAATCAAAGCTTTAAGGATGATCAATTACAAACAGCCAAATGAGCTTGAAGCTGTCCTACGTGATAATTCCCTGAGTGTGCCTCCACACTCACTAACTATGCTTAAGACTTTCTCCTAGCTCCTGTCAGCAGAGCTCTCCTAACCACCTCTGGTGGCGCTGCCCCATTCAATTAGATTTTTGCTCAAATCAACACTTAAAAAATTTTAATATGCCTCAGTTTATCTTTCAACAGTTCTTAGCCTCTTATTTTGCACAGTCTTCAGGATAAATGTACCAGTTTCCAAAAGCTTTGCTTGCAAAAGCTCCACAATATTTTGCTCTAAAAGCTTTCTTTATCTGAGGAGTCTTTCTCAGTTGCAATGTCCATATTCTTACTTTTCTACCTGTGTCAGAATGCAGTCCTCATCCAAAATGCTCTTATAATTGCACCTTGGAGTAATTATAAAAAATAGGAAAATAAATATCTGTAAGTCTTTATACCTTAAAATAGCCACTGCCATGTGTTTACAAGGTCTATATTATGGTAGGGATTGCTTGATTTGGGTTTGATGAAATGCCACATAAAAGTTTAACTTTTCCAAGAACGCAGTTATGATTATGAAAATAATGGATAAAAATGTTTCCAAAGATCATGCTAAATTGTCATAAAACACTTATTGGTACAAATTAATTGCTCAAAGTTGCATGACTCAAGGCAAAGCATCCTATAAACCTGTGAAATAAAAACTGCAGAGGCATTATCTCAAGTTACGTTCTTTAGTAGCATTTTCTACAGTAAAAAATTTTATCATGAGTTTTAGGAAAATATTCTACAGTCTGTATTTTTTATAAACAGCTTCAAAAATTTTTTTGCATGAATGGTTTAACAATGTATTCATAAAACAGTTTCCAAATAGTATTTCCATTCACCTTGGTATATTTACTGTGTCAAAGATTATTAAAAAAAATACCAATTTCTTGTCATATAGTAATTTACTTATGCTTGGCTATTAAGAGAAAGTGTAAATTCCTTTCCCAATGAACCAAAAGTAGCACTTGCTGTAGAAATGAGACATTGCAATAATGAAGTATATTTTACCACGATTAACTTTTTAGGTCTTCACATTAAATTTTTGGTTATATACAGTACTGAAATATTACTTCTAATAGTAAAAATTCTTAATAGCAAATTTCAGTAAATAAAAATTTTTAAACTTTCATTTTTTTCATGCATGCCCAATATGACAATTAGCAGAAAAGTTAAATAATTACAAAGAAACAAATGACATAAAGAAGAAAAACAGCAAAATGAATATCCCAAACTGAATCTATATTTAACTATGAAGTATCTATGCTTGGTTTTACTATTTATACATGTATTAGTAGAATCATCTATCCCTGCTTTAAACATACAGACACACATGCACACCACAAATTTTTAATTCCTTACCTTAAATTACCTAGGAATTTTGCTTTGCTTTAGTGTGTTGAGAATATTCTTATTCTGACCTACTAGATTATACATATTGCAAAACGAATAAAATCTTTGTAATTAAACAGATACAGTTCTAAAATTCTAACTCTGTCACTTGATAGTTTTGACTTCCCAATACTTCAAATACAGTACTTCATTTGTGTAGTAAGACAAAGAACATTTACCTCACAGACTTTTTAGAAGGAAGGTAGAAAAACACCAATAATAACATTAGTTTGCACTTATTAAGTAATGGGTATGTTACAGGAGCTATTCTAAGTACTTATTGATCATTACACTAAACATATTTGGAAGAAAATTGTATTCTCACTATTTTATGGATAAACAAACTAAGATTTTGCCAAAGATGTTTTAGTTAATGCATAATGGAGAAAGGTTTTCAAACTCAAGTTCTTAACACACATTTGACTTTATTAATCATAAACGTATTGATACATAGATAAATCCTGTAGTCACTCAAGGCAGGAATGGTGATTTTAGATACAAGATATTTGTGCATGTAAGTTTTTGTTATAAGTTTGCAGAATTAGCTGAAGATTTTTACCCAGTCTTTTTCTGGCTTTTTGCCCCAGTTAGATATCCTTTATGCCAGGATTGATTTTCTTTCATAACTGGGTTCTTGGATAAGCATAATTCTGGTTTACTTTCTAGCACTTACAAACTTCCAATTTATATTTTTCTTTTATCTCTTAACTCTATTTAATTCATCTTTAAATATGATCAATATTTATTGATGTATAAAATGTATTCAAATAAGCATACTATTATAAAATAAAAACCTTTCTTGACCAATATGAACCATATTATGAATTCCAGTTTCAATATTCTCCTTTTTGATCATTTTCATATTGGAAGAAGTCGTCTACATATTCTGAGGCCCTGTCTCCAACTGTCAGTCTACTATAATATGCTTACTGGCTTCATTATTTTCTGAAACGATGCTTAGGTAAATAGTGAACTAAATCCTATAGAGACACTTGACTTCTTATCTTGCTCTTTTCATTCATAGCATTTGAAATTTTACTTAGATATGAGAGCATTTGACTGGGGAGAGTGAGGATATGTAAAGGAACATGGCCAACATCAGAACATTACAGAAATTCTAGAGCACAATGCATAATAGGTACCAAGGAACCTTTGGTAAGCTGATCCATTTAATCAGATCTTAATCCCCATTCGCATGAACCTACTGCACTATCTCCACAGAAGAGCTATATAGACACTTTGTTTGAGCTAGTTGTTTCTAAACCTAACAAATCACATCTAGATACTTAGCTATAATAACTTTTTAGCCTCTGCTGACCAGAAATGAGTGTAGAGTAAGAGTTGAACAAGACATTTAGTAGCATCACCCAAAGGACAGAATTAAGAAAGACACTTAATTATATGGCAGGAGCATCTGGATAAAAAGATAGAAGTACCACTATTTCTGATAAGGAAGACAAAAAAATGTAATACACTGAAGCACAAACACTATTCATTTTGAACATGTTAAAGATAGGATTCCTATGAGACAACTAATTTGAAATTTTGACAGATGGCATATAACATTGGACATATGAATGTAGCTTTTAGAAATAGATATTGGCAGAAGAAATAAACTTTATATGAAAAAAGGCTTTGTAGGATAAACAATCATTGAGAAGAATGTCTAGATAGAGACAAGGAAATATGTAATAGAGAGATGCATGCTGACCCAGGATATACCCTAGGTAACTTCACTTATAAAGGGAGAAAACTAGCATTATATAATGTAGTTGAAATCTAGACAAAAAAAAAAATTATTAACAAGCTAATTTAAAACCTATGTGGAAATGCAAAGGACCAAGAATAACTACAACAAAATTGAAAATAAAGAGCAAAGTTGAATGACTCACCCTACGTGATTTCAAGGCTTATTAAAAAGAAACCAGTAAACAAGACAATGATATATTGATATAAAGATAAACATGTATGTTATTGGAGGAAAAAAGATACTGGGAAAGTAGACCCTTAAACATTTGATTTTAAAGAAAGATGCAAAGGGAATGCAAAGGGGAAAAGGAAATATTGTCAACTAGTGGTGCTGGGATATTGACGATGCATCTATAAGAAAGATGAAGCTTCATTCTTGCCCAAAATCACATACAAAAATTTAATCAAAGTAAATCATGGACCTAATGGTGAAACTTCAACTTATAAAACATAGAATAAAACCTGAGAGAAACCATTGTGTCCTTGAGTTTGACAAAGATTTCTTAAATAGTACATACCAATTATATTGTACAAAAAAAAAGTTATATACATTAATCTGAACCTCATAAAAATTTTACAAAATAGCTCTTTAAAACATACTCAGTGGAAAATAAAAATGAAAGACACAAAATAATAGAAAATACTGCTAAACAATTATCTGATAAAAAAATGTATGCAGAATGTATCTTAAAATATGTTCCGTCTGGCCAGATGGCTCTGTTGATTAGAGCACGAGATCTTAACAACAAGGTTGCTGGTTCGATTCCCAGATGGGCCAGTGAACTGTGCCTTCCACAACTAGGTTGAAAACAACGACTTGACTTGGAGCTGAGCTGCACCTCCCAAAAACTAGATTGAAAAACACTGACTTATCCTGGAAAAACACACTGTTCCCAAATATTCACCAATTTAAAAAATATGTGTATAAATATATATACATACATACGTATATATGTATATATATATACATATATACGTATGTATATATTGCAATAACAAGAACAACAATCTAATAAAAATTGGCAAAACTGCTAATTAGACATTTCACAAAAGATGTAACAATTGAAAAGATACTCAATCTTGTTAACCATCAGAGTAATGAAAACTAAACCACAATGAAATACTACTGCATCGCCACTGCATGGTTAAAAATTATAAAGCCAACAATACAAAGCATCGGTGCAGAATATTCACTGCATTGCAGCAGTTTTCATTAATTGTTTATGGAGGTGCACAATGACATAAACACTTTTGAATGCAATTTTGATGTTTCTTATGAGGTTTAAAAATGAAGTCACCATTGACCCAGCAATTTCACTCTTAGATATTTTCAGAAGAGAAATGAAAAACGTCTTCACAATGAAGAATCATTCTAGATTGTTCATAGAAGCATTGGTCATAATTTCTAAGAAGTGGAAAAAATGAGAGGTATGTGGAAAATATTTGTATCTCACTCACAATTTTGTTTTAAAGCTAAAACTCCTATAAAAAATAAAATCTTTTTGAAATGAGTAGAATCCAGGAGTGAAAACAAGTTATCATCAGACTGGACTCAAGTGACATTACTGAAAGTGTACTTACTGAATAACAACGTGAAAACATTGGGTAACCTAAAAGTTATTCTTATGACTTATTTGTAATGATAATGCATTAAAATTTGTCCATGAGGTTTTAAATATTTGTAATTCTTATGGTATATAACTATTACTCAATCAAAAATGTAAATGAGGTAATGATGATAAGTCCCTTCCTCAACATTTTTTTAAATTTATTGGGGTGACAATTATTAGTAAAATTACATAGATTTCAGGTGCACAATCCTGTATTACATCATCTATAAATCCCACTGTGTGTTCACCACCCAGAGTCAGTTCTCGTTCCATCACCATATATTTGATCCCCCTTACCCTCATCTACCACCCCACATCCCCCTTAACCTCTGGTAACCACTAAACTATTGTCTGTGACTATGAGTTTTTGTTTCTCATTTTTTTGTCTTGTTCTTTTGTTGTTTTTGGTTTATATACCACATATCAGTGAAATCATATGGTTCTCTGCTTTTTCTGTCTGACTTATTTCGCTTAGCATCGTACTCTCAAGATACATCCATGTTGTCACAAATGTTCCTATATAATATTTTCTTACCGCTGAATAGTATTCCATTCTGTATATATACCACAACTTCTTTATCCATTTATCTATCGAAGGACATTTTGGTTGTTTCCATGTCTTGGCCACCGTAAACAAAGCTGCAATGAACATTGGAGCACATGTGTATTTATGTATAAATGTTTTCAGATTTTTTGGGTAGATACCCAGGAGAGGGATTGCTGGGTCATATGGTAATTGTATTCGTAATTTTTTGAGGAATCTCCACACTGCCTTCCATAACGGCTGAACCAGTCTGCATTCCCACAAACAGTGTATGAGGGATCCTTTTTCTCCACAGCCTCTCCAACACTTGTTACTATTTGTCTTGTTGATGATTGCCATTCTGACTGGGGTGAGGTGATATCTCATTGTGGTTTTTATTTGCATTTCTCTGATGATTAGTGATGTTGAACATTTTTTCATATGTCTCTTCAGGTCCTCTGCCCCTTTTTCAATTGGGTTGTTTGTTTTTTTGTTGTTGAGTTTCATGAGTTCCTTGTATATTTTGGATATTAGCCCCTTATCGGAATCACTGTTTGCAAAAATCTTCTCCCATTCAGTTGGTGGCCTCTTTATTTTGTCCATGGTTTCTTTTGCTGTGCAGAAGCTTTTAAGTTTCATATAGTCCCATTCATTTATTTTAGCTTTTACTTCCATTGCCTTTGGAGTCAAATTCATAAAATGCTCTTTGAACCCAAGATCCATAAGTTTAGTACCTATGTTTTCTTCTATGCAGTTTATTGTGTCAGGTCTTATGCTTAAGTCTTTGATCCATTTTGAATTAATTTTGGTACATGGTAACAGATAGCAGTCCAGTTTCTTTCTTTTGCATGTGGCTACCCAATTCACCCAGCACCATTTATTGAAGAGGCTGTGTTTCCTCCATTGTATGTTTTTTGCTCCTTTGTCAAAAATTATCTGTCCATATTTATGTGGTTTTATTTCTGGGTTCTCAATTCTATTCCATTGGTCTATGTGTCTGTTTTTCTGCCAATACCATGCTGTATTGATTATTGTAGCCCTGTAGTACAAGCTAAAGTCAGGGAGTGTGATACCTCCATTATTGTTCTTTTTTCTTAAGATTGCTTTGGCTATTCAGGGTCTTTTGTGATTCCAAACAAATCTGATAATTTTTTGTTCTATTTCTTTAAAAAATGCCATTGGAATTTTGATGGGGATGGCATTAAATCTGTATATTGCTTTGGGTAATATGGCCATTTTAACTATGCTGATTCTTCCAATCCATGAGCATGGAATATCTTTCCATTTCTTTGTGTCTTCTTCAATTTCTTTCAAAAGTGTCTTATAGTTTTCAGCATATAGGTCCTTCACATCCTTGGTTAAGTGTATTCCTAGGTATTTTATTCTTTTTGTTGCAATAGCAAAAGGAATTGTTTTCTGTATTTCTTTTTCTGAGATTTCATTGTTAGTATATAGGAATGCAATGGACTTTTGTATGTTGACTTTGTAGCCAGCAACTTTACTGTATTCGTTGATTGTTTCTAATACCTTTTTGGTGGAGTCTTTAAGGTTTTCTATATATATCACCATGTCATCTACAAAGAGTGACAATTTAACTTCTTCATTCCCAATTTGGATGCCTCTTGTTTCTTTCTCTTGCCTGATTGCTCTGGCGAGGACTTCCAACACTATGTTGAAAAGCAGAGGTGATAGGGGACAGCCCTGTCGTGTCCTGAACGTAGAGAAAAGGGCTTCAGTTTTTCTCCATTAATTATGAGATTAGCAGAGGGCTTGTCATATATGGCCTTTATTATGTTAAGGTATTTTCCTTCTATACTTATTTTATTAAGTGTTTTAATCATAAATGGATGTTGTATCTTGTCAAATGCTTTTTCTGTAGCAATTGATATAATTGTATGATTTTTGTCCTTTACTTTGTTTATGTGATGTATCACATAGATAGATTGGCAGATGTTGAACCATTTTTATGCCCCTGGGATGAACCCCACTTGGTGATGATGAATAATCTTTTTAATGCATTGTTGCATTCGAATTACTATAATTTTGTTTATGATTTTTGCATATGTATTCATCAGAGATGTTGGTCTGTAGTTTTCTCTTTTTGTGTTGTCCTTACCAGGTTTTGGTATCAGGGTAATGTTGGCCTCAGAACATGAGTTAGGAAATACTGTCTCTTCTTCAATTTTTTGGAAAGGTTTGAGCAGGATTGGTATTAGATCCTCTTTGAAGGTTTGGTAGAATTCACTAGTGAAGCCATCTGGTCCCGGACTTTTGTTTTTGGGATGTTTTGGATGACTGATTCAATTTCGTTACTGGTGTTGGTCTGCTTAGATTTTCCAGTTCTTCATGGTTGAGCAAGGCTGTACGTTTCGAAGAACTTGCCCATTTCTTCTAGGTTGTTGAATTTGATGGCATATAGTCCTTCATCGTATTCTTGGATGATCCTTTGTATTTCTGTGGTGTCCGTGATAACTTCCCCTTTTTCGTTTCTGATTTTGTTAATTAGTGTCTTTTCTCTTTTTATCTTTGTGAATCTAGCCAAGGGTTTGTGAATTTTGTTAATCTTTTCAAAGAACCAGCTCTTTGTCACATTAATTTTTTCTGTTGTCTTTTTGTTCTCTATTTCATTTAGTTCTGCTGTGATTTTTGTGATTCCTTTCTTCTGCTGACCTTGGGTTTCACTTGTTCTTCTTTTTCTAGTTCTTTAAGGTGTAACATGAGGTTACTTATTTGGGATATTTGTTGTTTCTTGAGATAGGCCTGTAATAATATAAATTTCCCTCCTAAAACTGCTAGTGCTGCATCCCCAAAATTTTGGTAGGATGTATTTTCATTGTCATTTGTTTCTATGTATCTTTTGATCTCTTCCCTAATTTCTTCTTTGACCCAGTCATTCTTTTAAAGTATGTTGTTTAATCTCCATGTATTTGTGGTTTTTCCCGCTTTCTTTTTGCAGTTGATATCCAATTTCAAAGCCTTGTGATCAGCAAATATGCTTGGTATGATTTCAATCTTCTTAAATGTGCTGAGGCTGATTTTATGTCCCAATATATGGTCTATCCTTGAGAATGTTCCATGTACACTAGAAAAAAATGTATAGTCTGATGTTTTAGGATGAAGTGCTTTATATATGTCAATTATGTCTATTTCATCTTATGTGTCATTTAGGGCGGCTATTCTGTTATTTGTTTTCTGTTTGAGTGATCTATCCATAGCTGTCAATGATGTATTTAAATCCCCTAGCACACTTGTGTTTTGGTCCATTTCTCCCTTTAGTTCTGTAAGTAGTTGCTGGGTTATTTCGGTGCTTCCTGACTGGGGGCATAAATATTGATGACTGTTATGTCTTCTTGTTATAGTCCCCTTTACCATTATGAAATACCCATCTTTGTCTCGTTACCTTTTTCACCTTGAAGTTTGTTTCATCTCATATCATATTGGCTACTCCTGATTTTCTCTCGGTACCATTTGCTTGGAGTGTCAATTTCCACCCTTTCACTTTGAGTCTATTTTGTCCAGGTAGCTAACATGTGTCTCTTGGAGACAGCATATGGTTGGGTTTAGTTTTTTGATCCAATCTGCTACTCTGTGCCTTTTTATTGGTGAGTTCAGTCCATTTACATTTAGGATGATTATTGATATGTGAGTATTTCCTGTCATTCTATCTTTAGTTTTCTGGTAAGGCGATGTCTCCATTGTTTCTTTGACTTTTTGTTGTCTATTATTTCTGTGTGGTGGTATTCTATGATGTTTCCCTCTGTTTCTTCTTTTATTACAGTATATATTTCAGTTCTGGATTTTTTTGACGGTTTCCCTTAAGTTTGTGTAAAAGAAAGTTTGATATTTAGACTATTCAATTTTTTTCAGCATGCTTACTTTCTCCATTCCATTATTCCGGTTCAGGTCTTTACCCTCCAGCTTTTTATGTTTTGGTTGCCACAAATTGTCCCTGGTGATGGTGGTTGAATATCCTCTTTTAGTATTTCTTGTAGTGCATGTCATGTATTAGAAAATTCCCTCAGCTTATGTATGTCTGGAAAAGTCTTTATTTCTCCTTCATATCTAAAGGATATCTTTGCTGGATATATTATTCTTGGCTCATGATTTCTCTCTTTCAATAGTTTGAATATTTGGTTCCACTCCCTCCTGGCTTGTAGAGTTTCTGCTGAAAAATCTGATGATAATCTAATGGGCTTTCCTTTGTAGGTTACCGTCTTCTTTTCCCTGGCTGCCTTGAGGATTCTTTCTTTGCTGTTGATTTTAGACAACTTCAATACAATGTGCCTTGGAGAAGGCCTGTTGGGATTGAGGTAATTATATATTCTATTTGCTTCTTGGATTCGATGATCCACTGCTGTCCACAAGTTTGGGAAGTTCTCATGAACAATTTGTTTGAATATATTCTCTGTTCCCTTCTCTCTTTATTCTCCTTCTGGTATGCCCATTATTCTTATATTGTTTTTTTTTCTGATGGAGTCAGACAGTTCTTGTAGAGTTCCATCATTTAAGTCTCAAGTTTCTTTCTTCTTCCATCCATGCCATTTCTAGGTTTCTATCTTCGATGTCACTGATTCTTTCCTCCATCTGGTCAACTCTACCTCTTAAGCTGGCTATTTCATTCTTAAGTTCTTCTACTGAGTTCTTAATCTCCAGAAATATTATTTGGTTCTTTTTTTACAATTTCAATCTCTTTCGTAAATGCTCATGCTGTTCTTTATTTGTGTTTCTGAGTTTACTTAACTGCCTATCTGTGTTTTCTTGCATCTTGTTGAGTTTTTTCAGAACTGCAATCTTGAATTGCCTGTCTTTTAAGTCACATTTCCATATCTTTAAGTTCCTTTTCTGGAGACTTTTCACTTTCTTTCTGAGCTGTCTTGTTGCCTTGGTTATTCATGGCAATTACTGATTTATTGTTTCTCTTTCTAGACATCTACAGGAGTGGCTTCTGCAACAGGTTGATAGGAAAAGGTCTTTCTTTTATTTTCCAGTACTTGTTGGTAGAATGTTTTATTCTCTCTCCGACTGCAGCCTTTTTTTTCTCTCTCTCATGTTAGTGTTATGTTTTCTCTGCACTATTCCAGCTTCTGACACAATGGGTCAATACCCTGGGAGATGGGCTTCTCCTCTGTTAACAGTTCGCCTGGGTCATATGGCACTGCGTCCATATGGGACTGAGGAGAGCTTTTGAAGTTCCAAAGCTCTTCCTTCACCAGATTCAGAGCCCGTATGTTGCAGCAGTTTACTCCTGCAGGGATCTCCCCAGATAGGTGGAGTCAGGGGCAGGGTGAATTGTGAGAGGTGACCCAGAGTGATCGCGGTGACCACTACCACAGCCGTTCTGCTTCCACAGCCCCTTCCACTTTGCCGGAACTAGTTCTGCTTCGAATCTGTGTCTGCAGTCCACAGTTCTCAGAACAGCAAATATTCTGTTCTTTTGATCTGACACTGCTACTGTTCCGCATCTAGCACCAGGCAGGTGGGGGTGGGGTGAGCTCTGGTAGTGTAGGGAGGGGCGGCTAGTCTCAGTGCCTAAGGCTTCCATTCTCTGCTCAGCAGTGAGGGCTTAAACCACTGTTTTCAACCTTCTTCCCTCAGTCTTTTCTCTGAGATCTCTGCCATGAGCATTGGGTTCAGCTGTATTATATGCTGCCCTCTCAGCCCTGTGTGCCATAAGCGGAGCCCTAGCAGTCCAAGTTCTTCCCTGTCCTGCAGCTGTGGTAGTTCCAGGATGCAGCGATCTCGGAGCACTGATCTAGGTCTGCGTCCTGTGCCAATGCGGCTCCTTCTCTGCACTTCTCCCTTCCCGACTCCCCCGCTCGCGCATTACCCACCTTTAGGTGAATTCAGTAGTGAGCCTCTTCGTCTTGCCTGTCTTCTCTGCAGGGAGTCTTTTGTGGAGTTATTGTTGTTCAATTAGATGTAAATTCCAGGGGAGTTTTACAGAGGCTCACCTCACGCCGCCATTTTGATGACGTCTCTCCCTTCCTCAACTTTTAAAAGACCTCTAATTAGAATTACATAGTTCTGAGGAAGAAAACAACAGGTAAGTCACCAGGCAAGATGGTAGAGTAGGTAAATGCTGCGCTTGCCACCTACCATTATCACATTAAAATTACAACTAAATTATAGAACAATCAACCTCAAGAATCATCTGAAGACTAGTTTAATGGAACTTCTATAACTAAGAATATAAAGAGGCCACATCCAGACTGGTTGTGGGGGCAGAGACACAATACAGGGTGGGCCCACACACAAAAGTAGTGATTGAACATTGGGAGGAATATTTCAGCTGTGGAGCTCTCCCCTGAGAAATGAGGGTCCTAGCCTGACACTGGGCTCCCCAACCTGGGGTTCCAGTGCCTGGAAGAAGAAGGACTCCCCACAACATCTGCTGTGAAAATAGCGAGAATTCCATCTGTTTGGGTGAGCCAAAAGGCTACTGGAAGCCCATGTGTCCTCTTAAAGGGCCTACACACAGACTCACTATGTTGCAGGCACTCGCCCTGCACTGGAGGGGCTGTGGCTTGGGAAGTGCCAGAGCCATATAGGGAAAGATTGAGTTGTGTGGCTCCAGGGAGAGGGCAAAAGTTACAGCCTCCATTATGCCTGTGCTAAGCCCTCCCTTATAGCCTACAGGTTGACACCATCTTTCCTGTGTTGAGCTCGCCCCCACACGGCCAAATCTGAAACTTTATTGGCCTGGTGAAATTCACTCACTACACTCTGGTGACTCAGTGGGACCCTGCCCTACCCATCTCACTCCATCAGGCAATCAGCCTCACCCTGCATCTGCAGGAGGCTCTTTCAGCAGCAAAGAGCCCATTTTGGCTTGTGTGCTTCCTGAGACACTTTCAGTGGAGGGCAACAAGCTCAAACAACACTGTAATGTTTCTTACACTACTCTTGTGTATCTGCAGGCCAGAGGTGAGCAGTGGCTGGCCTCAGATTCTCTCGGCGTTTTGCAGAGTGGCCCCAGGCTCAACACTGGTACCAGGTTTGAATCTGCATTGACCTTGTGAACACTACTTGCACCAGCTCAGTGACTCCCTGAGACACCACACTGACCAACTAGCATAGCACCTCAGGAAGTACCCTTAGTTGGGCAACCAGCCTGACCCTGCACACCTCAAGAGACTCTTTGAGCAGCAAACAGCTGGCCATGGCTTTTGTGCTACCTGAGCCACTTTAGCCCCAACCCAGGCTGAAATATTTCCTTGATAACCCTCAGGGGTCTGAAGGCCAAAGGCAGATGGCAGCTAGTCATGGTTTGTTCTGGGACATTTGTGAGACACTCCAAGCTCAGCACTACCACCAAACTTGAATCTGCAACAAACTGATGAACACTTACCAACCCTGGTGACTACCTGGGACCCTGCCTCACCAACCTGCATATCAACTAAGGCTTTTTCAGCAACTGAGCCTTATGGGCAGCCAGCAGGTAGAACAGGCTTCAATGTGCAGTGAACCTTTTGTGAAGCTGCTCCAGGCCTGGTACTGATGGCAGCTGGTCTCAGTTCCCAGCATTGACTACTGAATGGACCTCTCAATAAAAAACAAAACAAAACATAACAACAACAACAAAAAAAAAAAAAACAGGAAGAAAACAAATGTGGATAGCTTTGTAGCTCCCAACAGATAGCCCAGGCTGATCATAGGCAGAAGCTGACTTTGGCTCACACAGGAGCCCCTCACAAGAGGCCGTAGAACCAACACACCTGGAGGCGGACTTCAGACCACAACAGAGCACTACTCAAATAGCCCCACAGTGGCAGACCCAAAGAGTGGTCTCAACATGCAAAGGAGTCTGCTGAGGTGAATACCCTTTGTGCAGTCAGTTCCCACACAGTGGGTCATAAGCTGTGTGAGTGGTCAATCACCACAGCCAGTCAGCTTCAGAATAAGTCCCACCCACTGATGTGCCAATAGCAATCAAGGCTTTACAACAGGAGGGAACACACACCCAACACAAGGGACACTCCTAGAGCACATGGCATAGGTGATCCGGGAGACTGCGCCTCTGGGCCACACAGGACACCTATCACAAAAGGTCACCCAGAAAAAATTGAGAAACATAAGTAACCTACCTAAAAAATAGAAACAATCACAGAGAGGTAGCCAAAATAAAGAAACAAAGAAACATGTCCCAAATGGAAGAACAGAAGAAACTCCAGAATAATAACTAAATGAAATGGCAGTAAGTAACCCACCAGAGACAGAGTTCAAAACTCTGGTTATAAGGATGCTCAAGAAACTTAGTGAGAACTTCAACAAAGATGTAGTAAGCATAAAAAAAGAACACAGAAACCATAAAAAAGGACTAGTCCAAAATGAAGACCACAGTAACTAAAAAGAAGAATAAACTAGAAGGAATCGTCAGCAGATTAGATGAAACAGAGTATCAAATAAGCAATATGAAAGATAACTTTTCAGAAAACACCCAATCAAAACAACAGCAACAAAAAGACAGCATAATGGACCTCTGGGACATCAAGTATAACAACATTTACGTCATGCGGGTACCAGAAGGAGAAGAGAGAACAAGCGATCAAGACCTCTTTGAAGAAATAATGCTGAAAATGTCCTAACCTGGCAAGTGAAATAAACTTAAAAGTCCAGGAAGTTCAGAGAGTACCAAACAAGATGATCCCAAATAGGCTCACACCATGACACATCATAATTAAAATGGCAAAGGTTAAAGATAAAGATGAACTTGTAAAAGCAGCAAGAGGAAGACAACTAGTTACTTAAAAGAAAGTGACCATAAGACTATCAGCAAATTTCTCAAAAGAAACATTGTAGGCCAGGATGGAGTGGCATGAAATATTCAAAGTGAAGAAAAGCAAGGACCTACACCAAGATTACACTAAACAGCAATGGTATAATTTAAAATAGAGAGATAAACAGCTCCCCACAAAAGAAATAACTAAAGGAATTCATCACCACCAAGCAATTATAAGAAATGTACAGGGACTTCCTTTAGAAGAAGAAGGGGGGGAAACATAAATATGAATAAAGGCAATAACTATGTACCTATCAATAATGACATTTAATACAAATGGATTATTCTCCAATTGAAAGACATAGGGTACCTGAATGCATAAGAAAGCAAGACCCATATATATGCTGTCTATAAGAGATCCACTTCAGATTGAAAGACAGAATAGACTGAAAGTAAAGAGATTGAGAAAGATGTTTCATGCAAATGGAAACAAATAAAAAGCTGGAGAAGCAATACTTATATCAAACAAAATAGACTTTAAAACAAAGACTATAATAAAGAAGGATAAATAGATATTGAGAAATAGATCACTCCAAAAGAAGGATATAGACCTAGAAAACATCAATGCACCCAACATAGGAGCAACTAAATATATTAAGCAAATATTGACCAACATAAAAGGAGAGATTGACAGTAACATAGTCATAATAGTGCCCTTTAACACCCATGGACACAAATTCTAGACAGAAAATCAACAGGAAAACTGTGGCCTTAAAAGACACAATAGACCAGATGAATTTCATTGATAATTTTAGAGCATTCCATCCCCAAGCAGCAGAATATATATTATTTTCAAGTGCACATAAAACATCTTCCAAGTTAGACCATATTTTAGGCCACAAAACAAGCCTTAATACATTTAAGAAGATTGAAATCATACCAAGAGTCTACTCTGACCACAATAGTATGAAACTAGAAATCAATTAAAAGAAAACAAACAAACAGAAAATAAACAGACAAACACATAAAGGCTAAATATCATCCTACTAAACAACGAATGAGCTAACAATCAAATAAAGAAAGAATTCAAAAGATACCTTGTGACAAATGAAAATGAGAACACAACATCCTCCAAAAAATCTGTGGGACACAGCAAAAGTGGTCCTATGAGGGACACTCACAGCACTGCTGTCCTACCTCAAGAAACAAGAAAAATCTCAAATAAACAATCTGACCTTATGTCTAAAGGAACTGGAAAAACCACCAGAAAAATCCCAAAGTGAGTAGCAGGGAGGAAATAATAAAGATCAGAGCAGAAATAAATGAAATAAAATGAAAAACAAAAACAACAAAAGATCAATGAAACCAAGAGGGTGTTCTTTGAAAAGTTAAACAAAATTGATAACATTTAACCAGACACATCAAGAAAAAAATAGATAAGGAAAAAAAAAAAGGAAAAAATAGATAGGACCCAAATAAATAAAATTACAAATAAAAGAAAATAAGTGACAAATAACACCACAGAAATACAAAGGATTATAACAAACAAATATGAGCAATTATATAGCAACAAATTGGACGATCTGGAAGAAATGCATAAATGCATAGAAACATATAAACTTCCAAGAGACTGAATCAAGAAGAAACAAAAAATCAGAACCCATTGAAACTACTAATGAAACTGAATCAGAAATAATAAAAAAAAAAAACTCCCGACAAACAAAAGTCCTGGACAAGATGGTTTAACAGGTGAACTTTATCAAACATTCAAAGAACGAACACCTATTCCCCTCCAACTAGTCCAAAAAATCAAGAGGTGAAAAGTCTTCCAAACTCATTCTTCCAGGCTACTATTACCCTGATTCCAAAACTGAACAAAGACATTACCAAAAAAGGAAACTAGAAAATTCCCTGATGAACATAGATGTAAAAATTCTCAACAGAATATCAGCAAACCAAATCCAGCAATACATTAAAAAGATTATATACCATGATCAGGCTGGATTTATTCCTGGGATGCATGGTTGGTTCAATATCTGCAAATCAATTAATGTGATATATCACATAAACAAAATGAAAGATAAAAACCATATGGTCATATCAATAGATACAGAAAAACCATTTGACAAAATATTGATTTAATTTTGATTTATGATAACAACTCTCAGTAAAGTAGGAATAAAGGGAACATATTTCAACATAGTAAAGACCATATATTACAAACAAACACATAGATAACATCATGCTCAACAGTGAAAAGCTAAATGTGTTTTCTTTAAAATCAAGAACAAGATTAGGATGTCCACTTTAACACTTTTATTCAGCATTGTATTAGAAGTTGTAGCCATAGCAATCAGACAAAGAAAAGAAATAAAAGCCATCCAAATTGGAAGAAAGAAGTAAAACTGTCATTATTTGCAGATGACGGGATACATATAAGAACCCCAAAGACTCAACCAAAAAAACTATTAAAACTGGTAAATGAATTCAGTAAAGTAGCAGTATAAAAATTAATAATCAGAAATTCATTGCATTTTTACACATCAATAATGAACTATCAGAAAGAAAAATTAAGTAAACAATGCCATTTATAATTGCATCAAAAAATATCTAGGGATAAATTTAACCAAGGAGGTGAAATATCCTGTACTCTGAAAATTATAAGACATTGAAGAAAGAAACTGAAAAAGATACAAATAAATGGAAGCATATTCTGAGCTTATGGATAAGAAGAAATAACACAGTTAAACTGTTCTTATACCCAAAGCAATCTATAGATTCAACGCAATCTCTGTCAAAATACCAACTGCATTTTTTATAGAACTAGAATAATCCTAAAATTTATATGGAACCATGAAAACACCAAATAGCCGTGAAAATCTTGAGAAAGAAGAACAAAGTTGAAGGTATCATGCTATCAGGTATGAAACTATACTATAAGGCTATAGTAATAAAAAAAAACATGGTACTGGAATGAAAACAGGTTCCTAGATCAATGGAACAGAATAGAGAGCTCAGAAATAAACCCACACCTATATCACATTTAATCTATGACAAAGGGTCAAGAATATACAATGGGGTAAAGACAGTCTATTCAATAAGTAGTGTTAGGAAGCTGGACTGATACGTGCAAAAAAACACACAAAAAAACTAGACCACATTCTTACACCGTGTACAAGAATGAACTCAAAATGGATTAAGATTCCAATCATAAAATTCCTAGAAAAAAGACAGACAGTAAACTCCCTGACATTGCTCTTAGTAATATTATATATATTAAATGTTATACATACATTTTGTCTGTTTGTTTATATTATATATATATATATATATATATATATATATATATATATATATATATATACATATATTAAATATATAATATTACTAAGAGCAATGTCAGGGAGTTTACTGTCTGTCTTTTTTCTAGGAATTTTATGATTGGAATCTTAATCCATTTTGAGATCATTCTTGTACACGGTGTAAGAATGTGGTCTAGTTTTTATATATATATATATATATATATATATATATATATATATATATATATATATATATATATATCCATCCTAGGGCAAGATAAACAAACAGACAAAAAATTAAGCAAATATGACTACATCAAAATAAAAAGCTTTTGCACAGCAAAGGAAACCACAAACAAGACAAAAAGACAACCTACTGAATGGGAGAAGATATTCGCCAGTGATACATCTGATAAGGAGTTAATAGCCAGAATTTATTTAGAACTCATACAACTCAACAACAAGAAACCTAACAATAAAATTTGTAAAAATGGGCAGAGGACATTAGTAGACATTTCTCCAAAGAGGACATACAGATGGCCAATAGATATATGAAAAGACGCTCAACATCACTAATCAACAAAGAAATGCAAATTAAAACCACAATGAGATATTACCTTACACTTGTCATAATGACTATAATCAATAAATCAAAAAACAAAAAGTGTTGGTGAGGTTGTAGAGAAAAGGGAACCCTCAAGCACTGTTGGTGGGATTGCAAATTGGTGCAGCTGCTATGGAAAACAGTTTGAGGAACCTCCACACTGCCTTCCACAGTGCCTGCACCAATCTGCATTCCCACCAACAGTGTATGAGGGTTCCTTTTTCTCCACAGCCTCTCCAACACTTGTTATTATTTGTCTTGTTGATGATCGCCATTTTAACTGGGGTGAGGTGATATCTCATTGGGATTTTATTTGCATTTCTCTGATTAGTGATTTTGAGCATTTATAAAACTATAAACAACAAAGGAAGAAAACAAACAAATGAAACAAAAACTCATAGACACAGACAATAGTTTAGTGGTTACCAGAGGGTAAAGGAGAGCGGTGGGAGATGAGGGTAAAAGGGATAAAATATATGGTGATGGAAGAACTGACTGTGTGGTGAACACACAATGTGATATATAGGTGATGTATTACAGAATTGTACACCTGAAACCTATGTAACTTTACTAACCATTGTCACCCCAATAAACTTTAATTAAAAAAAGAAAAGAAAAGAAAGTTTGGACGTTCCTCAAAAAATTAAAAATAGAACTACCTTATGACCCAGCAATTCTACTTCTGGATATTTATCCTAAGAAATTCAAAACACTAATTTGAAAAGATATGTGTACCTCTGTGTTCATTGCAGCACTATTTACAATAGCCAATACAATGAAGCAACCTTAGTGCCCATCAATAGATGATGATTGGATAAAGAAGATGTGGCACATATATACAATGGAATATTACTCTGCCATAAAAAATTAAATTTTAGCATTTGCAACAACATGGATGAACCTAGGGGGTATTATGCTAAGTGAAATAAGTCACCCAATTAAAAAAAAAATAAGTCAAAGAGAGAGAGAGAGAGACAAATAACACACAATCTCACTTATATGTAGAATTTAAAGAACAAAACAAACCAACAAACAAAACAAAAATAGACTCATAGATACAGAAGACAAAATGATGGTTTCCTGATAAGAGAGTTATTGGTTTGCTGAGTGAAAAAGGTGGAGGGATTAAGAAGTACAAATTGGTAGCTACAAAATAATCAGGGGGACATAAGATAAAGCAAATGGCATATAGTCAATAGTGTTGTAATACCTATACATAGTGCCAGGTGAGTACTAGACTAATGGGGAGTGAAGGATAACAGCAGAAATTATATAAATGTCTAACCACTATGCTGTACACCAGTAACTAATATAAAACAATATTGAATGTCAACCCCAATTGAAACATTAAAAAAAACCCACAACAACAACAGATAAACCCAAGAATACTTAAGAGTTATGCAACACCACAGTGATTATTTGTCAACTGGATAAGCTTACTATTTTTTTAACTGTCCTTAAAAAGGTGAAGGGATTTCATGTATATAATTTCACACTGCCTTGCTCAAATTCTTAATTATTTATAATATTCAACATATTGAATTTTCCAGGTGAGTAAAAGTCAAATGTTACAAAAGATTAAAAAGTAAGAATAGGTTACTTCCAAACTTCTGGGACCCTGTGGACATGTAGAATGACATTTAGTTCAATAGATACCTGTTGCTTTTCTGAGATACCTATAGAAATCCTTTCTAGTTCCTATAGGTTTTAAAATTCTCTGACTTAATGGTGGAGGGGCAGGGGAAGACAGGGGCTGAAAAATCATTCTGTGTATGAGCAAAATAAAATAAAGCTAACAGTATGCTGAAAATAAATGTGGAAAAGAAACACAAATGTCCATCAACGGGTGAATGAATAAACAAATTGTAGTATTAACAAACAATGAAATACTAATTAATAATAAAGACCAACTGATATAAGCTGTAGCATCAGTGAATCAAACAGCATAATGCTTACTTAGCATAATAATCCAGATAAAAAATATTACTTATTATAAAATTCCATTTATAAGAATATCACTAATCATCAGGTATTGAATATCAAAATTACAAGGGTATCACCTTACAGTTATTAGAATGGCTATTATTAAAAAGATAATAGAAACAAGTGTTGGAAAGGATGCAAAGAAATCAAAACTTTTTAATATTGTTGGTGGGAATGTTAAATGGACAGTTATTATGGAAAATAATATTTCATTTCAATAATGAAAAATACAAAAAACATATTATCCAGCAATTTCACTTTTGGGTATATATCCAAAAGGAATTGAAATCAGGATCTTGAAGAGATATCTGTGCCCCCATGTTTACTGAAGCATTATTCAAAACAACCAAGATATGAAAATAATTCAAATATCCATCAACAGATGAGTGTATAAAGAAAAAGTGATATATATACACATATATGTATATATGTACACAAGTGCATCTGTACATATGTGTATATATATATGCATATATTTGTATACATATATATGTATACAATGTAATATTATTTAGCCTTAAAAAGGAAGGAAATATTGCCATTTTTAATAACATGGATGAACCTGGAGGGCATTATGCTAAGTGAAATAAGCCAGACACAATAGGACAAATATTGTATGATCTCACTTATATGTGGTATCTAAAAGACAAACTCAAAAAAGCAGAGAGCATAATGGAGGTTGCCAAGGCTTGAGAGGAGTATGAAAGCGGAGGGTTGATTGCTAAAGGGTACAACGTTTCAGTTATATGTGATAAATAAGTTCTGGAGATCTACTATACAGCATACTGCTTATAGCTAATGATACATATTTTACACTTGACATTTGCTTAGAGGGTAAACAATCTTATATTAAATGTTCTTACCACAAATAATAATAATAATAGTAATAATAATAATGGAGGTGGAAGTAAATTTTGTGAGGTGATGGATGTGTTTGTGATCTTGATGGAAGTGATGATTTCACAGATATATATTTAACACCGAACACATTGAGTTGTAAATATTAAATATGTACAGCTTTTTATATGTCAATCTTACCTCAATGAAGTGGTGTTGAAAATGCTATAAAATGCAGACTATAATGACAGAAAGCAAATCAGTATTTGCCATGGGCCATGTAGCAAGAGGAAGGGGTACCTGCAAAGGGGCGGAAGAGAACTTTGTAAGTTAATGGACATAGGCTATATAATGATTATATGTTATATGACTTAATGTTTTTCTCATAACTCATCAATTTATACATAATACTTCTAACAAAGAGTTAAAAGTATACATATGTTAAGCCTTGGAGAAATTATTAATGGTAAGATATACTAGAAAATATATACTATCAATACATAATATAAAAATATATAGCATCAATTGACATAATTAATAAAAGTCTATGTTAACAAAGACAAATATAAACATAATCCTAATGAATTAGTGAATTGTTTAGGATAGTAAAATGATTTTTGTAAGGTTACAAAAATAACGCCCATATAAAATATGTTCTCTGGATCATTCATAAACAAATTATAACATGAAAGTTGGAAGACATTAATCCACAAATAGCAACAAGATAACACAGAAGAGGTTAATTTTATAAAATTCATGATTATTACCGTAAAGTATATTCTTTACATTTTATGATGAAAATTTCATCTCTAATAACCATAGAATGTAACTTGTAAAACTAATCACTCTGCATTTGAAATCTTGAATATAGATTGTTTTTAACTGTTAAAAATCTTCCAATAAACATTTTCAACTTATTTTTTTTTTCACCTCACTTGTAAATATAAAAAATTACACCATCTGTTTATTAGTCAATCTAAAACACAGGGGTCAAAAGTATTTTAGAATTCAGATTTTCTTTTATTTCTGAAAGTTGGTATATGCATAGGTTATTAATTATGGATACCTCCCAGCTGGATCTGGGAGAGCTATCCAAAATTAAACACACTAAAAGTTTATGAATGTGAATCCTAAATTAATAAATAAAAATTATATGTGGTCTCTCCTCAGGAGAAATTAGATTTAGTCACCAAATAAACTATGAAAAAAAAACTTTTTTCACAGCTTTTTTTATTTCTGAAGTTTGGACAAAGCACAATGGAACTATGAAAGACAAATTTATCTGTATTCGAAGTACAGAGCAAGATATTTTATTTTAAATATGTTGAATTATCATGACCTGCATATAAAGTGATTTCATGTAGGGTGATATGACTGTAATTTTGTGTGTGAATCCGGAAAAATATTCCGTAGAAAATAAGCCTGATAGTGCATGTCATAAAAGAAGGATATTATATTTGTTCACATCTTCATCATAATGTTTGTCTTAGTATGTTTTCATTTCTCACTACTTAGTGTTGAAAAATATTTGCCTTGAATTTTTTGCTCTGCCAATTTACAGCCTATTTTATGAAGAACATAGCTTTAAGATCAAAAGCTTTCCGTGGTGATTTTCACCATCATACATTCATGACCTTTTCAGTGTTCCATGTTTTGACTGAGTAGCCACTCAGTTCACTTCCTGAAAGCTAGTGTAAACATGGGGGAACCAGTTAATCAGAATATATGGTTTAAATGTCACGAAAGCATTTTTAATATACTAATTTTAAAAAGTACAATAAAAGAAAATGCTAAAATCTGTCTTGTTTAGATACAAGAACAGCAAAAAAGTCATATATATATATATATATATATATATATATATATATATATAAAATAGTAAGTAGTTCAACTGTGTGTAGGTGTGTCTATATATTTGTCTGTGTATAGCTTACCTAAAACTGAATAGGAATATATATATTAAAAGCTATATCAATGATAAATACAATACTATATATAAAATAATTTTCAACACTAAAATAATTATTTTGAATGCATGAAGTAGATTTTTTTAAAAAAATGCTTAAAATGGTAATTTTATTATGTATATTTTACCACAAAAAGGTAAATTATTTTAAAGTATATTAATTGTATGTTGAAAAAAAAGAAAATGTATATTTTAGAATACATTTTAAAATAAATATTCCTGACTAAACAAATGTAGTAATCAGCATGAAGTAGATTTAAAAATAGACTAATATTAATTCATGCTGTGTTATGTATTTCTCTTCATGTGCTCAGTACTTTTCTATTATACAGGAAAAGAAAGAAACCTAGACTACTCATGAATTTCAGTTTCAAAATGAATGTGCAAATGGAAAAGCCACACTAGTAAATTTTTAAGCAATTTTATATGGCTAATAAAAATTATGAAATAGGGCCAACGATCCAAAATTGCAGAGTAGGTAAATGCTGTGCTTGCCTCATCCTGTGACTACATCAAAATTACAACTAAATTACAGAGCAATCAGCCTGGAGAACCATCTGAAGTCTAGCTGAACAGAAGTTTTATAAATAAAAATAAAATGAAAAGCCACATAGAGACTAGGAAGAGCGCTGGAGACGCAAAATGGCCAGCCCCAAATCTCTGTGTGCTGGATGAAAATTGGGAGGGACAGTTCAACCACAGAGGTTCTCCCCAGAGGAGCAAAGGATCCCAGCCCCCCCCCCACCAGGATCCCCATTCTAGAGTACTGGTGCTGGCAAGAGGAGCCCCCACAACATCTGGCTGTGAAAAACAGTGGGGGTTGAGACAGTTTTGGTGGTATAAAAAGCTGCAGGAAACCCAAATATCCTCTTAAAGGGACTGCGCACAGATTCAATCTCTTGTAGGCACTCACCCTGTTTGCCAGCAGAGGGACAGTGACTCAGGGGGCGTCAGAGGCATATGAGAAGCAGGCTGAGGTCTGTAGCTTTGAGGAAGGACTGGAAGATAGTTGCTATTTCCCCTGTGTGGGATTCTCCTCCCATGCAGCTGGCAGGTAGGCACAATCTTTCCTGTGTTGAGCCTGCCCCCTATGCTTACGGCCAAATGTGAATCTGATTGGCCTGGTGAGCTCTGCTGTTCCAAAATTCTAACTCACTGAGATCCCACCTCAACCAACTCAGTACCACACAGGCTTTATCTGTGGCTGAACCTTACGGATCCAGCAGGTGGCATCAGTCCATGGCGAGTCCTGGCTTATTGCAGAGCTACCTCAGACCAGCTACTGGTGGCAGCCATCCTTGTCGCACAGCTTGGTCCCTCCCACACAACTCCAAGTCCAACACAGGCAGAGACCAACCACAGACCACTTTGTAGCTCCTACCAGGTGGTCCTCAGCCAGTCACAGGCAGTGGTTGTCCTCAGCCTGCATCAGAGCCCCTCTTAGGAGGCCCCCAAACCAATACACTTGGAAGTTGGCTTCAGACCACAGGCGAGCACTGCCCAATTAGCCCCACAAGCAGCACACAAAAAGGGCAGTCTCAACAGACACCAGAGCCTGCTGGGGCGACTCCCAATCAGAGGGGTAAGCCTCCTGCACAGCAGCCTACAAGCTGTGGGTATGGCCAAACACCTCTTTGAAAAAATAATGACTGAAAACTTTTCTAACCTGGCAAATGAAATAGACATACAAGCCCAGGAAGTGCAAAGAGTCCTGAACAAGATGAACCCGAAAGGGCCAAACAATAAGACATGTTATAATTAAAATAGCAATGGTTAAAAACAAAGAAAGAATCCTAAAAGTGGCAAGAGAAAGGCATTAGTAACTTATAAGAAAGCTACCGTAATATTGCGAGCTGATTTTTCAACAGAAACTTTGTAGGCTAGAAGGGATTGGCACTAAATACTCAAAGTGATGAAAAGCAGGATCTACAACCAAGATAACTGTCATGCAAGAACTCTGGTCCCGCTCCCCGCACGAGAACGCAGGACATGGTGAGGCCAAAAAGGAACACCCATGGAGCCATAGGTAGGGGAGTCATACCACTATATTCTTGATGGTGGCTGGGTTGGAGACACAGGAAGAAGTCTCCACACGATGAACAATCTGCCGTCTGCTTCTCTGCCAACCAACTCACCCCACTTGCTAGCTGCAATCCGCCATCTGCTTCTCTATCAACCAACCCACCAACCAACCCCACTTGCTAACTGCAATCTGCCATCCACTTTTCTGCCAACCAACCAACCCCCTAGCATAGCCACGGCAGTGATATTAGTGGCTAATGGCTAACCAGTAATAGTAGATGGCCATCTGATTACAGCTGATGGCCATCTAATAACCGAGCCAACATTTTCCCACTGAGCCTGAGAGACTGGAAACTGCTCTCTGGGACTCTATCCCCACAATGACTATACCCAGCAAGGCTATCATTTAAAATCAAAGGACAGATAAAGAGCTACCAGACAAGAAAAAGCTAAAAGAGTTCATCACCATTAAACCCAAGGAATGTTAGGGGAACTTCTCTAAGGAAAAAAAAAAAATCAAACATATAAATAATAAAATGGCAGTAACTACATATCTATCCACAATTACTTTCAATGAAAATGGATGAAATGTTCTGATAAAAAACATAGAGTGACTAATGGATAAGAAAACGAGACCCTTACATATGCTGCCTACAAGAGACTTACTTCAGATTGAAAGACACACATAGGCTGAAAGTAAAAGGGCCAAAAAAGACATTTCATGAAAATGGAAACAAAAACAAACAAACAAACAAACAAACAAACAAACAAACAAAAAAGCTAAGGTAGCAATACTTATACCACACAAAATCGACTTTAAAACAAAGGTTACAACAAGAAACAAAGAAGGACCCAGTAAGCCCACTTCTGGGTACTTATTTAAAGAAACCCAAAATACTACTTTGAGAGTACATGTGCATCCATATGTTCGTTACAGCATTGTTTACAATGGCCAAGATGTGGAGGCAGCCTGGGTGTCCATCAATGGATGAATGGATAAAGAGGAGGTGCTACATATATACAATGAAATATTGCTTGGCCATGGAAGGGAATGGGTTCTTGCCTTCTGCAGTAGCATGGATGGGCCTGGGAGGTATTGTGTTGAATAGAGTATGTCAGACAAAGAAAGACAGATGTAATGTGATTTCACTTATATGTGGGATCTAAAGAACAAAATAAATAAACAAACAAAACAGAAACACACTCATAGATAGAGAACATTTTGATGGTTGCCAGATGGGAGGAAGATTGGGGGTATGGGTGAAAAAAAGGGAAGGGATTAAGAAGTACAAATTGGTTGTTGCAAAGTTCATAGGTATGTACTATATAGCATAAGGAATATAGTCAATGATATTGTAATAACTACTGTGTTTCCCCAAAAGTAAGATCTACCCTGAAAAGAAGCCCCAGTTAAGATCTCAGCTGAACGGAAGCATTTAGTACATTATGACGATGTTCCAGAAGAAGATCACATGACTGTAATTGAATAAATGTAGATTGTTGTCATGCAAAAATAAGACATTCCTTAAAACTAAGCCCTAATAGAGCAAAAATTAATATAAGACTCAGTCTTATTTTCGAGGAAACATAGTATATATGGTGTAAGATGGGTATAATATTTTCAGGTTGATAGATAAGAGTTGGATGGTAGGCTGAAAAAGGTGAAGGTATTAAGAAGTACAAATTGGTAGTTACAAAGTAGTCATGGGGATGTAAAGTATAGAGAATATAGTCAGTAATATGGTAATAAATATGTATAATGCCTGGTGAGTACTAAACTCGTCAGAGAGATCACTTCTTATACAAATGGCTAAGCAATATGCTGTGCATCAGAAATTAATACAAAGTAATATTGAATGTTAACTGTAATTGAAAAGGGTGAAGAGGAATAAGAGGTTCAAAGTTCCAGGTATAAAACAAATAAGTCATAGGGATATAATGCACAACATAGGGAATATAGTCAATAGTATTGTGATAACATAGTATGAGTATGGTGTCAGATGCTTGCTGGACTTATTATGGTGATCACCTCTTTAAATACGTAAATGTTGAACAACTATGGTGTGCACCTGAAACTGATATAATGTTGTATGTTAGCTATATATTTTTTTAATCCAAATCTTTAAAAAATTACAAAATAGGGTTGATGACAAAGAATTAAACAGATATCACATATTGTACCTAGTATATATTTGTAGCATTTGTAATGCATTTTCAAGATTGCATTACACTATCATGGGGAAAATTATCCACGAGATTCAATGATTTTGAAAGCTCTGAAAGTTTCTTGAAAAATGTATGCAGGATGGGGAGAGGCATTTTGGGGAAACCGGGGTATGAAGCCATACTCATATCTAATGTGGCATGGCAGACCAAATCAATTATCTGAAGACTAGCTAATCACTGACAGATTCTAGTGCTAGAATTAAAAAAAATAGCTTCCAATATGTAAACTGCTTCCATAGGCTTTTATTTCATAATAATATAGACTGCATTATTAACTTTCCTCCAAGTACATGTTAATTTATAGATGATGTGATAGTCCAGATTCTCCGTACCTATGTTCATACTGAATCCACATTACAGCCAAGAAAATTAAAATATATCACAAAGGGGAAAATATTAACATTATTACATTTTTTAGAAAAAAAATGCCGTGTAGTCATATTGATCTCTTTATTATCATTGTGCTATATATATATTGGAAATGTAAATTATTTCAATATTTCATGTGCTTACAAGGGGTTATTTGAATATTTATGCATTCGTTATGCATCTATTGTTTTCCTCAGGAATTTTAAAGTGTAATAAAATTGTCACAGAATTTTCAGCTGAAATGAATAAATAAGTGAATGCTTGGGTTCTTTTTCATTCTATAAATAAAGAACATCATATATTTTTTAAAATTTATCTTCACCCCAAAATAAACCACTATTAATTGTGATCCTAAAATAAGATTATCAAGTTTGCTATGTCAAACTCGTCAAGGTCTATTTATTTAGAATCTCTGAATTGTATCTTTGTAATTTGTTTTATGTAACATAAAATAAAATAAAAATAAATGGGTAAATTAATCCCTAATGATTTTCTTTCTGCTAAAATGACAATTGCAAAATTAAGATGTGAGACATGAAAGTAAATACTGCATTTCACCTGTTCTTCACAACTTAAATATATCCAAATATAGTACAATCAACTGAGAAACACTTTTGGAATGGGAGAGTAAAAACTGAACATCTATTCTTCCACAAAAGCAAGAACACTGGGAACACTTGTCAAAATTAACCTAGTTAGAACTCTGGAAATTTACCAAAGCCTTGTAACAATTCAAAAGTGATTTATCTACAAAAACCTCTACTGATTTTCAGAACAGTGAGCTTCGTGGCATGCCCTATCTTCTATCCTTTCTAGGTACATAGTACCCTATACACCAGCACTTTGGTATACACTGGCAGGGAAGATGTTTTGGAACTCTCCAAAAGCTCCAGAGTATTGTCATTCTCTGACCTGTCTTAAAGCTCCACGTAAGAGCCCCATCCACTGTACTTATCATTACTGATCTGACGGAAAAGAACTAGGCTCAGAGCATTTATCAAAAACAATCAGTGGCAGGTGTTTACCATTGCAGCTGACTAAGGAGGCAATATCAATCGGGGCAAACATGAGGGTAAAAAAAAACTTTAAAAAAAATTGAGGCGTGAGATAGCCACAGGGTCCTGAAAGAGTCCTAAAATATTCTTAAGACTGTAAGAGAGTCACTATTGTCACTCTATGAACATAAAGATTTTTACTACCCTTTTAAGTAGAGGAGAAAGTAAAATTATTTTGACTTTCATATTCTTACTAAGTAATGGATAATGAAATGAAGTGTTAGTAATAATTGAACTAAATACTCATAATAATAAAGTGAAGTTTCTTGAGAAATTACTACTAAATGAAATAAAAATCAACAAAGAGATATAGGAAGTTGTTCATTGGTTTTATTATTTTTATTTCAACCTTCAATAGTTTTGCAGACTCTCCAGTATTTAATAGCATTCTCTAACATCAAAAAATCTGAAAACTGGGGCCGGCCTGGTGGCTCAGGTGGTTGGAGCTTTGTGCTCCTAACTCCAAAGGCTGCTGGTTTGATTCCCACAAAGGACAGTGGGCTCTCAACCACAAGGTTGCTGGTTCAACTCCTCGAGTCCCACAAGGGATGGTGGGCAGCGCCCCCTGCAACTAAGATTGAACACGGCACCTTGAGCTGAGCTGCCACTGAGCTCCCGGATGGCTCCGTTGGTTGGAGTGCGTCCTTTCAACCACAAGGTTGCCAGTTAGACTCCCGCAAGGGATGGTGGACTGAGCACCCTGCATCTATCAACTGCAACTGGACCTGGAGCTGAGCTGTGCCCTCTATAACTAAGACTGAAAGGACAACAACTTGACTTGGAAAAAGGTCCTGGAAGTACACACTGTTCCCCAATAAAGTACTGTTCCCCTTCCCCAATAAAATATTAAAAAAAAAAAAAAAAAAATCTGAAAACTGCTATAAGAAAATATAGGGAAAAACTGTCATGCATTGGCCATGACAATGATCTCATGAACCTGCCACTAAAACAACAACAAAACAAAACACACAGGCAACAAAAATAACATTAGACAAGTGGAAATATGTCAAACTAAAAAGCTTCTGCACGTAAAGGAAAGAAAACAGTCAACAGAATGAAAAAACAATCTATGGGATGAAATAAAATATTTGAAACCATATATTTGATAAGGTGTTCATCTCCAAAATATGTAAGGAATTCCAACTCAAAACAAATACACAAACAAAAATGAATTATCTGATTAAAAAATGGAAATAAAAAGGAACTTGAATGAACTCTGTCTCCAGAGAAGACATGCAAATGGCCAGTAGGTACATGAAAAGATGCTCAACATCACTAATCATCAAGAAAGTACAAATCAAAACCATAATGAGATATCCCTTACAAGTGTTAGAATGGCTATTACTAACAAACAAAAGAGAAAAATGTAAGTGTTGGCAAGGATGTGGAGAATTTGGAACTCTTGTATACTGTTGATGGAAATTGTAAGTGATGTAATTATTATGGAGGTTCCTCAAATAATTAAATATACAAATACCATATGATCCACCCATCCCACTTCTAGGTATATATACAAAAGACTTAAAATCAGAAACTTAATAAAATATTTGTACTCCCATGTTCACTGTATCATCATTCCCAATAACCAGGATATGGAAATAACCAAAATGTCCATGAATGGGTAAAGAAAATATGATATATATATATAGAATATTACCTATAATAAATTTATTATACAGACATAAATTATTATATCATATGCATTCATATACTATATATAATACTGTATATATTATATTATATATTATATAAATGTATTGAAATAATATGAAATGTTATTTAGCTATATGAAAGAAGGGAATAATGTCATTTGCAACAACATTGATAAAATTGGAAGACACTATATTAAGTTAAATAAGTCGAAATTAGAAAAAATATTGCATAATTTCATCTATGTGTGGAATCTAAACTAGTGAAAAATTTATAGAATCAGAGAACAGAATGGTGGTTGCCAGGGCCTGGAGGAAGGAGAAAATGGGCTGATGTTGATCAAAGAGAGTTGATCAAGTTTCAGCTATGTCAGATATATAAATTCTTGAGATCTAATGTACAGCAAGCTGTCTATAGTTAACAATACTGTATTGTATTCTTAAAATTGCTTAGAGGGTAGATCTTAAATTAAGTTTTTTCACTACAAAATAAAAAAAAAGGAAACTGAAATAAAAATTATGTGGATATGTAAATTAACTAGATTATGTGATCATTTTACAGTGTATGCATATCAAAACATCAAATTGTGTACCTTAAAGATATACAATATTTATGCCAATTATGCTTCAGTAAAGCTGTTTCAAATCTGAAATTTCAATAAACTTTAGCTGGAATCTTAGGCATCTTTTGACAATATTATTTATACTTCACTTTTTAAAAATGTTATTGCTTAGCTCACAATTTTTCAGGTTACTTTTTGGATGAGGCATATTTTGAATACTTGGTGACTGGTTCATATATTATTCTTGTCATGCTTCACTTATTATCTTTAAATATATATAGAGACTATAAGAAATTAAATGTGGAGCGGAAGTCATCAAAATGGTGGCATGAGGTGAGCTTCTGGAAATATCCCCTGGAATTTACAACAAATCGAACAACTGTAACTCCACAAAGGACTCCCTGCACAGCAGACAGGCAAGACGAAGAGTCTCACTACTGAATTCACCTAAAGGTAGGCAAATTGCATGAGCAAGGGAGGAGGGAAGGGAGAAGTGTGGAGACGGAGCAACGCAGGCGCAGGACACAGACCTAGCTCGGTGCTCTGAACTCGCCGCATCCCTGAACTACTGCAGCTGTGGGAGAGGGAAGAACTCGGACTGCTAGGGCTCCGCTTATGGCCCACAGGGCTGAGGGGACAGCATATAACATGGCTGAATCCATTGCTCACGGCAGAGTCCTGGGAGCAAAGACTAAGGGAAGAAGGCTGAAAACGGTGGTTTAAGCCCTCACTGCCAAACAGAGAACGGAAGCCTTAGGCACTGAGACCAGCCACCCCCTCCCCACCGTCCCAGAGTTCATCCCACCACAACCTGCCCAGTGCTAGAAGCAGAATAGAGGCAGTGTCAGATCAAACAAACAGAGTATTTGCAGTTCTGAGAACTGTGGTTCGCAGACACAGATTCGAAGCTCAACTAGTTCCAGCAAAGGGGAGGGAGCAGTGGAGGAAGGACTGGCTGTGGTGGTAGTCGCCGCCATTGCTCTGGGCCACCTCTCACAACTCACCCTGCCCCTGGTCCCACCTATCTGGGCAAACCCCTGCAGGAGTAAACAGAACTGCTGAAACACACGGGCTCTGAATCTGGTGCAGGAAGAGCTTTGGAACTTTAAAAGCTCTCCGCATTCCCATATGGACGCGGTGCCCTATGACCCAGGTGAACTGTTAACAGAGGAGAAGCCTGCCTTCCAGGGAATCCCCCCATTGTGTAAGAAGCTGGAATAGAGCAGAGACAACATAACTACAGTGTGAGAGAGAAAAAATGCTGCGGTCAGAGAGAAAATAAAACATTCTACAAACACATACTGGAAAACAAAAGAAAGACCTCTTCCTATCAACCTGTTGAAGAAACCTGTCTAGGAAGAGAAATAATAAGTCATTAATTTCCATGAATAACCAAGGCAACAAAACAGCTCAGAAAGTAAGTGAAAAATCTCCAGAAAAGGAACTTAAAGATATGGAAATATGTGACTTAAATGACAGAGAATTCAAGATTGCAGTTCTGAAAAAACTGAACGCGATGCAAGAAAACACAGAAAGGCAGTTTAATGAACTCAGAAACACAATCAAAGACCAACATGGACATTTTATGAAAGAGATTGAAATTGTAGAAAAGAACCAAATAGAATTTCTGGAGATTAAGACCTCAATAGAAGAAATTAAAAATGAAATAGCCAGCTTAGGAAGTAGAATTGACCAGATGGAAGAAAGAATCAGTGACATCGAAGATAGAAACCTGGAAATGACACAGATGGAAGAAGAAAGAGACTTGAGACTTAAACAAAATGAAAGCACTCTACAAGAACTTTCTGACTCCATCAGAAAGAGCAATATAAGGATAATGGGCATACCAGACAGAGAAGAAAGACAGAAGGGAAAAAACAGTATATTCAATCAAATAGTGAACGAGAACTTCCCAAACTTGTGGAAAAAACTGGATCCTTGAGTCCAAGAAGCAAATAGAACACCTAATTACCTCAACTCGAACAGGCCTTCTCCAAGGCACACTGTATTGAAGCTGTCTAAAATGAATGCCAAAGAAAGAATCCTCAAGGTAACCAGGGAAAAGAAGACGGTAACCTACATAGGAAAACACATTAGATAATCATCAGATTTCTAAGCAGAAACTCTACAAGCCAGGAGGGAATGGAACCAAATATTCAAATTATTGAATGAGAGAAATTATGAGCCAAGCAAAGATGTCTTTTATATCCAGCAAAGATGTCTTTTAGATATGAAGGAGGAATAAAGACCTTTCCAGACATACAGAAGCTGAGGCAATTTTCTAATACATGACCTGCACTACAAGAAATACTAAAGGAGGCTATTTGACCACCATCAACAGGGACAATTTGTGGCAACCAAAACATAAAAAGCAGGAGAGTAAAGGCCTGAACTGGAATATGGGAAAGGAGGAAGTAGGCAAGCTGAAGAAAATGGAATACTCTAAATATCAAATTTCTTTTATATAAAATTAACGGTAACCACTCAAAAAAAATAAATAAATAAATAAATAAAAATCCAGAACTGAAATATATACTGTAATAAAAGAAGAAACAGAGGGAAACATCATAGAATACCACTACACATAAATAATGGACAACAAAAAGGCAAAGAAACAATGGAGACACAGTCTTACCAGAAAACTAAAGATAGAATGATAGGAAATCCTCACATATCAATAATCACCCTAAATGTAAATGGACTGAACTCACCAATAAAAAGGCACAGAGTAGCAGATTGGATCAAAAAAGTAAACCCAACCATATGCTGTCTCCATATACACGTCAGCTACAAGGACAAGCATAGATTCAAAGTGAAAGGGTGGAAATTGACAAAAAGAATAAAATACCTAGGAATAAACTTAACCACGGATGTGAAAGACCTATATGCTGAAAACTAGAAGACATTTTTAAAAGAAATTGAAGAAGACACAGAGAAATGGAAAGATATTTCATGCTCATGGATTGGAAGAATCAACATACTTAAGTTGGCCATATTAACTAAAGCAATATATAGATTTAATTCAATCCCCATTAAAATCCCAATGGCATTTTTTGATGAAATAGAACAAAAAAATCATCAGATTTGTTTGGAACCACAAAAGACCCCGAATAGCCAAAGCAATCTTAAGAAAAAAGAACAATGCTGGAGGTATCACACTCCCTGACTTTAGCTTATACTACACGGCAACAATAATCAAAACAGCATGGTATTGGCAGAAAAACAGACACATAGACCAATGGAATAGAATTGAGAACTCTGAAATAAAACTACATATATATGGACAGATAATTTTTGATGAAGAAGCAAGAAGCATACAATGGAGAAAAGGCAGCCTCTTCAATAAATGGTGCTGGGAGAATTGGAAAGCCACATGCAAAATAATAAAACTGGACTGCTATCTGTCACCATGTACCAAAATTAATTCAAAATTGATCAAAGACTTAAGCATAAGATCTGAAACAATAAACTGCGTAGAAGAAAACATAGGTACTAAACTTATGGACCTTGGGTTCAAAGAGCATTTTATGAATTTGACTCCAAAGGCAATGGAATTAAAGCTACAATAAATGAAATGGACTATATGAAACTTAAAAGCTTCTGCACAGCAAAAGAAACCATCAACAAAATAAAGAGGAACCAACTGTATGGGAGAAGAATTTTGCAAAGAGTGCCTCCGATAAGGGGCTAATATCCAAAATACACAAGGAACTCATGAAACTCAACAACAAAAAAACAAGCCAATTGAAAAATGGGCAGACGAACTGAAGAGACATTTCTCCAAAGAGGACATACAAATGGCAAATAGACATATGAAAAAATGTTCAGCATCACTAATCATCAGAGAAATGCAAATAAAAACCACAATGAGATATCACCTCACCCCAGTCAGAATGGCTATCATCAATAAGACAAATAATAACAAGTTTTGGAGAGGATGTGGAGAAAAAGGAACCCTCATACACTGTTGGTGGGAATGGAGACTGGTGCATCCACTAGAGAAGGCAGTGTGGAGGTTCCTCAAAAAATTAAGAATAGAATACCATATGACCCAGCAATCCCTCTCCTGGGTATCTACCCAAAATATCTGAAAACATTTATACATAAAGATATGTGTGCTCCAATGTTCATTGCAGCTTTATTTACGGTGCTGAAGATATGGAAACAACCAAAATGTCCTTCGATAGATGAATGGATAAAGAAGTTGTGGTATATATACAGAATGGAATACTACTTGGCGGTAAGAAAAGATGATATAGGAAAATTTGTGACAACATGGATGGATCTTGAGAGTATGATGCTAAGCGAAATAAGTCAGACAGAAAAAGCAGAGAACCATATGATTTCACTGATATGTGGTATATAAACCAAAAACAACAAAAGATCAAGACAAACAAATGAGAAACAAAAACTCATAGACACAAACAATAGTTCAGTGGTTACCAGAGGGTAAGGGGGAAGGGGTGGTATATGAGGGTAAAGGGGATCAAATATATGGTGATGGAAGAAGAACTGACTCTGGGTAGTGAACACACAATGGGATTTATAGATAATGTGATACAGAATTGTACACCCCAAATCTATGTAACTTTACTAACAATTGTCACCCCAATAAACTTTAATTAAAAAAAAAAAGAAATTAAATGTTATCTTTAACAGAGGATTCAAATATATTTGAGAAATTATCGCAACCCTAAATACATCTTCCTTTTTCTAAACTTAGCTGGTAAACTTGGAAGTCATATCTCCAACCTGAAATTTTAATTTAGAACTTTAAGTGCATTTGGCATCACCTAACAGTGAATTCATAAATTACTTGTGCTGGATAATAGTATTATTTTTTATGAAATAATAAATTTAATTTTAGGATAATTAAGTTTAATTGAGTTTTTGGAACAGTAAAACATGTAAAAAGTTTATTTAAAAGCAACAAATGAATGAAATTAACAATTGATTTTAAGGGATTTTCAGATTATGAAAGAAGTAGAGAAAAATCCATAAATATTTTATTCTCAGTATGTATAGGAAAGACAAAATATTATATTACAGAGCTAAATGTTTCATGACTGGGATATATAATCAAACAATGATAGTCACTCTTACTGTTTCATTTTCCCCCTCACTTGACTTTAATGGTAAATCCATTGGAGAGTTCGGTATCTCGATGGTGCACAATCACTGAAACCAAAGTGAATACAGTGTGTTGATGAACACAGCAGTGGTTTTCATTTTTATCTCTGTTCCAGAAAGAATTATTTTATCTATGTACCTTAATCAAATCTTTGCTTATAGAACGCTTTCCTGTGAATCAAATATTTTCAAGGGGAAGAAAAAAAGATTTGTTTACTAACTGTAACCTAATTAGACAACACAAAATTCCCGAACAAAATGTATACATGATTACATTTATTCATTTCTACTATTTAATAAAAGTGAAAATAGGTTTATGCACTGTAAGTCATTTTAGAATCAGTGTACTTTATATTGTCCATTATAAATACAACTTTTTCATTAAATTTTCTAGAGAATTTGTTGTTTAAATTATTAATTCGAACAAACTTTTTTTTATTTTTTATTTTGTGTTATATTAGTAGGCTCTGTATACCATATGTGCACAGTATATTGGATTTATATAGCCATTTTATGAAATCTGATAATTTACAGTAGTTTCACAATATTTGCAAAAAAAAAAAATGATGCTAAAGAGGAATTTCAGTGATGCGATTTCATACCTTATTTTTAAAACCCTATAAAGATACACATTAATAAAAATCCATTAAATGATAAAATAAAAGACAGCAATGTTTAATATTCCCTTTAGAATGAAAAAATGGTATTTATATAATCATATGAATTTAATAGACTTTTCACTTTTGGTCCAGTGTAAACACCTATTGAAGTGACATTAGTTAATGTGCACATAAATAGCTAACAAAATACTTGGGTTAAAGTAACAGGTACAAAAAAGCAACTGCTTTACTTAGAGGATTGTGTGATCATTAAAAGTGTATTAAAAGATTATCTAAATGTAAAGCATAAATTTAACTGTTGCAGAACAATCACAATGCTAATGAATAGAGTAACCGTTTGAAATTTAGTGGTACTGGTTTCTTATATATCTGTATATACTGGAGAACTTATTAAATTTATTATTAAGTTATTAACAAGAACAAAACTTTACATCTCGTTTTTACTCTATAAGCACCTACTAAAGATATCTAATTTATAGATATCATTACTATGATACATGAACTGAAATTAAAGTCAAGATTAAAAACTGAAATGTCAACCAATGTTAAACTTTTAATAAAGTGTTATCAATGTAATCACTAGATTAGCATTTGAATAGCAGAATAGTAAATATACTAAATGATGTCCATCAGATTGCCTAATCATTGATACGATAAAGAAAGACTACCGTTGTCTTAAGATACCTAGTATACTAGAAGTATGCTCTCACCCGGTTTTGAGTGAGTGTTCTATTATGTAGGTGAAGGAAACACAAGTATGGAAGTAGAGCACTGAATGATGGCGGGAGAAAGTCGATAAAAGATGTGGAATCAAGCCAGGTTCCGTTCTGAGTCTCTGGGCTCAATACTGCAAGAGAGGCTCCAGGAGTCCCGCCTGGCAAGCTGAGTTCAGGCCGCTGGTCCTCCAAGACCCTCTGGAGTTCAGTGAGGGTCGCAGCAGCAGCAGGTCACACACCGAGGCCAGTGACTGAGCCTGGTCTCCACGTGCCAAGATGCTCTCAGGAAGAATGGCAACCGAGGAAAGCCTGCTTGGTCTGCTATGACAGCATGTGCTGATGGCGCTGCCCTGTGGGCTGCCTCGTGCAAAACTGACAGCCGCTGAGCGAGCCTGAGCACGTGCCTGGCGGGTCTACACCTGATTCTGGTCAAGCAGGACTGGCTCTACTATCCACATTTGCTACCCGGAGCCGCCACAGATGCTCGCAATATACGTGGACCTGGACGTCCTGTCCCCAGATGAGAGGCGGCGCGGTTCCAGAACCGGAAGGCCCAACTCAGAGGGTTGTGAAGGAGCCAGAACTCAGCTTTATCCACTTCTTCAGGTAATTTTATGCACTTCTGGTAATAAAGAATTCTACATTAACCAAGATGGATGCCTAGCAACTGTATTTTGGGAAACCATTTTAAATAAATATTTTTTAGTGTACAGATATTTATGTAAAACCTCATTAGTTAACACTGTGCTTTGCATTGGATTATCCCTATAAATATTAAATACTCAGTTATTAGGCCATTTTTATCTTAATAATATCACACCTATCTACTTAATACAATGGAATTATATTCAATTGAAATATGTACATGGAACTTTTAATGCCATCAGAACATTCTAATTATAAAGTGTTCATTAGGAAAATTATAATTTGTAATTACAAGATGCCAAAAATATGGCACATATTTTTAGACGTGAATATATGATCAAATATATTAAATATTCTCCATTTAATATTAAATTATCATAAAGTTAATACATTCTTATTTATCTAATTATATTGCAATGCAATGAGGACATTTTATTTTCCAAATGACTCCAAAGTGTGCATTGGAACTTTCATAAGAAATGTTAATATTTAAATTGACTTTTTTCTTCCCCTTCTTCCGCCTCCCCCACTCTGGTTCAAGCCTTGTTTCTTAGTCTAGTTGTGTAGGACACAGCTCCCTGGCCCAGGTCACCAGCTCACAGCAGCTCAAGACGACCGCCCGCTGCTCAGGGCAGCCCTGCTCCAGGGAGAGCTGTTGTTCACAATCTTAGCTGTAGAGGGCGCAGCTCACTGGCCCATGTGGGAATGGAACCTGCGACCTTGCAGTTAGGAGCTCTGCACTCAAACCACCTGAGCCACTGGGCTGGCCCTAAATTGACTTCTTTATAAATAAAATCAATAAATTTTTAACAAACACACACAAAAAAATGTAAAATATATTAAGGTAATTTAGAGTGAGAGAAAGCTCAAAAATATTGTTTCAATCATTTATTACAATTAAAATGTCAGTGCCTTCATTTTACAAATTCATTTTAAATATTAAATATCTAAAGTGTATAATTTATCATCTTACATGCGTGTTGTAACTTCAACATTTCAGTGCTGAGTTACTTAAAGGTGTGTATGTATATTATATGTATATGTGTATATATGTATATATACATATACATATATATATAATACACACACAATTTTAGAGATAAACATTAAATCATTTTTTTAATTATTGCATGACAATTCCTTCTTGGAAACAAATAAAGCACAATTTCCATTTCTTTCTGTTCTAAATAGGTGAAAATGATAGGAAAATCAATAAAGAGAATTGTAAGGTCAGGATGAAAAACATTCCCAGTTCAGATCTTAATTTCAGGAACAATTTGCTGTGACATCTGTGTAGTCTCTTCATGGAAGTTTAGCAGATCTGACAGCTAATTAATTATAAAGCAAGATTAGAGACTGGACAGAAGTGCTGGCAGAGGAGAATTCATCTTTTGTGTCATCATGTTTCAGTATATTCGTTTTCTTAGGCCTGAAACACATACCCCTAGTAAATCACTGTTTATCTTTAAGCTCAAAAAGGAAATTGAACATGACATGAACAATTACCAAGATATTTCAGAGAAATGCAATCTCAAAAAAGAAAGATAAAAACAAATTAGAACTATGTGACATTGAGATTTCCCTGTGTTTTTGGTCTAAATTATATTCAGTGTCTCAAATGACTTTATTTTAAAATCATAAGACAGAAATATAAAAATCATCACTATAAACAAAATTCATATAAAAAATCATGAATTAAATATAGATACAAAAATCATAGATTATGATTTAAAAATGCAAAGCTCAAGGTAACATTATTATAAATTACATAAGAAAACTTTGCTGATAAGAAATGATCAAGAAGCTCAAGAATACTAACATTATAAATGCAAAAAAAAACTACGCCTGCACATATTATTTTCAAACTGTAGAATATCAAAGATAGAGAAAAAATCCTGAAAGAAGCCGTGTGTGTATGTGTGTGTGTGTGTAATCCTACATCAAAAATTTATACAGAGAAGCAACAGTCCCAAAACAGGCAACACAGTATTAGAAGAATAAAGTTGGAGTGACATTATCAACTTAAAGATCTATAAAGCTACAATAGTTAAGACACTGTGTGGTTTGTCAAAAGGATAGACACATAGAGCGATGAAACATAATAGCTCAGGAATAGACCCACACAAATATAGTCAACTCATCTTTGACAAAGGAAAAAAGGGAATACAATGAAGAAAACATAATCTTTTTAACAAATTGTTCTGGAACAACTGGACATTCATGTATAAAATAAAATTAATCTAGACATAGACCTTATATCCTTCAGAAAAATTAACTGAAAGTATATCATTGACTTACATGTAAAATGCAAAACTACAAAACTCTTAGATAACATAGAAAATCTAGATGACTTTGGGTTTGGCATGTTTTAGATACAACATCAAAAGGCACAGTGTATGAAAGAATGAATTTAAAATCTGGAATTTATCTTAAAAATTTCCGACCTGTGAAACTTACTATAAAGATAATGAAAAAACAAGCCACAGACTGGCAGAAGTATTTGCAAAAGACATATCTGATTAAAGACAGTTACCCAAACATACAAAGAATTCTTAAAACTCAACAGTAAGAAAACAAACAACTTGATTGAAATGTGTGCAAAATATCTTTACAGATACCTCCCAAAAGACGACTTACGGTTGACTAAATAAGTATATGAAAAAATGCTCACCATTATGTGTCATTAGGGAATTGTTAATTAAAACCATGAGATGCCGATACACATTTATTAGAATGGCCAAAATTTGGAACACTGACAACACCAAATGCTTATGAGAATGTGGAGAGACAAAAACAGTCATTAGGGAGAGAATGTAAAATGGTACAGCCCCTTTGAAAAACAGTTTGGCAGCTTCTAACAAAACTATACTCATCATACCATCCATCAGTTTCATTCCTTGGTCTTTTCCAAAAGAGTTTAAGACCACACACACTAGCCTGCACACGGATGTTAACAGCAGTCTTATTTATAATCTCTGAAGCTTGGAAGCAACCAAGATGTCCTTCAGTAGGTCAATGGATAAATAAACTGCAGTACATCCAGACAATGGAATATTATTCAGCACTAAAAAGAAATGAGTTATCAAGCCAAGAAAGTCCATGGAGGAATCTTTTTTTTTTTTTTTTTTAATTAAATTTATTGAGGTAACAATTGTTAGTAAAATTACATAGATTTCAGGTGTACAATTCTGTATTACATCATCTATAAATCCCATTGTGTGTTCATCACCCAGAGTCAGTTCTCCTTCCATCACCATATATTCGATCCCCCTTACCCTCATCTCCCACCCCCCACCCCCCACCCCCCTTACCCTCTGGCAACCACCAAACCATTGTCTGTGTCTATGAGTTTCTGTTTCTCATTTGTTTGTCTTGTTCTTTTGTTGCTTTTGGTTTATATACCACATATCAGTGAAATCACATGGTTCTCTGCTTTTCCTGTCTGACTTATTTCACTCAGCATTACACTCTCAAGATCCATCCATGTTGTCACAAATGTTCCTATATCATCTATTCTTACCGCTGAATTTAGAGATAAAGACACGTGTGCTCCAATGTTCATTGCAGCTTTGTTTACGGTGACCAAGACATGGAAACAACCAAAATGTCCTTCGATAGATCCATGGAGGAATCTTAAATGCTTATCACTAAGTGAAAGAAAATCCAACCTGAAAGTGTCCCATGCTATATGATTCCAATTATAATACATGACATTCTGGAAAGGGCTATAAAGACGATAATATCAGTGGTCTCCAGGGGTTAGGAAGAATAGAGGGATCAATAGGTAGAGCACAGATTTTAGGGCTGTGAAACTATTCTGTATATTATTATAACACTAAATACATGTCATAATAAATTTTTCCAAATGCATAGAATGCACAATACAAAAGGAAACCGTACTGTAACCTGTGGACTTTGGGTGGTGTATCACTCTGATGGGAAATGTTTATAGTGAGAGAGTCAGTACATGTGTGGGTCATGGTTGTATGAAAAATCTCTGTGCCATTTACTCAATATTGTTGTGAATCAAAAATTACTGTTGAAAAAAGTAAAATTTAAGTAAATAAATAAACGAATAAATGAATGAATGAATGTTGATTTTTATCTCCATTTAGCTCAGTGTAAAGTGAATGGTTAAAAAAACACCACATCTAACGAAATTGCTTCTACTTTGGAATGGCTATTTCCTAGGAAATAGCAGAATTTCATGTTTAGAATAACATGTTCCCTGAAATCAGAAAGGCTTGGGATATAATTCTGACCTTGTAACTTAAGGTGTATCTCCTTCTTTTACCACCTGCTTCCTCAAAATAATTAAAAATATATCTAACCAATCTTTCTTTGCAATGGGTTTGCTGCCAGAACACAGGTGTAGTGAAAACCACCACTAAATCTAACCCAAAATGGGAAAGGAAAAGACTCACATCAATATCGTTGTCATTGGACACGTAAATTCCAGCAATGTGGTCGGTCATCTGATCTAGTAATGTGATGAGATCAACAAAAGAACCATCAAAAAATCTGAGAAGGAGGCTGCTGAGATGGGAAAGGGCTCCTCCCAGTATGCCTGGGCCTTGAATAAACTGAAAGCTGAATGTGAGCGTGGCATCACCATTGATATCTCCCCGTGGAAATCCGAGACCATCAAGGATTATGTGACCGTCACTGGTGCCCCAAGACACAGAGACTTTATCAAAAACATGATACAGGCACATCCCAGGCTGACTGAGCTGTCCTGATTGTTGCTGCTGGGGTTGGTGAATGTGAAGCAGGTCTCTCCGAGAACTGGCAGACCCATGAGCATGCCCTTCTGGCTTTCACACTGGGTGTGACACAATTAACTGTGGGTGTTAACAAAATGGATTCTGCTGAGCCACCCTACAGCCAGAGACACAAGAATATCATTAAGGAAGTCAGCACCTACATTAATAAAATTGGCTACAACCCTGACACAGTAGCATTTGTGCCAGTTTCTGGTTGGGATGGTGACAACATGCTGCAGCAAAGTGCTAACATGTCTTGGTTCAAGGGATGGAAAGTCACCTGTAAAGGTGGCATGCCTGTGAAACCACGCTGCTTGAAGCTCTGGATTTCTTCTGCCACCAACTCGTCCAACTGACAAGAGTTTGTGTCTGTCTCTCTAGATGTCTACAGAATTGGTGGTATTGGTATTGTCCCTGTAGGCAGAGTGGAGACGTGTTCTCAAACCCGACATGGTGGTCACCTTTGCTCCAGTCAATGTTACAACTGAAGTAAAGCCTGTGGCAATGCACCATGAAGCTTTGAGTGAAGCCCTTCCTGGGGACAATGTGGGCTTCAATGTCAAGAATGTGTGTGTCAGAGATGTTTGCCGTGGCAATGTGTCTGGTGACAGCAAACATGACTCACCAATGGAGGCAGCTGGCTTCACTGCTCAGGTGGTTCTCCTAAACCATCCAGGACAAAACAGTTCAGGATAAGCACCTGTGCTCGATTGTCACACAGCTCACATTGCTTCCAAATTTGCTGAGCTGAAGGAGAAGATTAATCTTCGTGCAGGGAAAAAGCTGGAAGATGGCCCCAGGTTTTTGAAATCTGGTGATGCTGTCATCATTGACATGGTTCCGGCAAGCCGATGTGTGTTGAGAGCTTTTCTGCGACCCTCCTCTGGGCTGTTTTGCTGTTCGTGACATGAGACAGACAGTTGCTGTGGGTGTCATCAAAGCAGTGGACAAGAAAGCAGCTGGAGCTTGCAAAGTCACCAAGTCTGCCCAGAAAGCTGAGGAGACTAAATGAATATTATCCCCAATACCTGCCACCTTGGTCTTAACCAGTGGTGGAAGAAAGGTCTCAGAACTGTTTGTGTCAATTAGCCATTTAAGTTTAATAATAAAAGACTGGTAAATGATTACAATGTACCATAAAACCTTCAGAAGGAAAGGAGAATGTTTTGTGGACTATTTTTTTGTGTGTGGCAGTTGTGAAGTTATTAGTTTTAAAAATCAGTACTTTTTAATGGAAACAACTGGACCAAAAATCTGTCACAGAATTGTGAGACCCATTAAAACAAAGTTTAATGAGAAAAAAATATCTAATCAGATTACAAGAATATGAAATACTTTGTACAATGTAGCAAATTGTGCTACTGCCACAAAGCAACTTATCAAAAGCATTAGGAAGAAGGAAGGAATGAATAGGCAAGGCAGAGCACAGATTTTAAGGGCAGTGAAACATTGCATCAATTTTGAATCAGCAGATAATTTTTCTCATGTACTGGGAATCTTAGCCAGCAGATTGCAAACATGTGAGTATCTTCTGACTAACTCTAGTTATTATAATTAGGGTTATCGTATAATTGCAATTATTAATTCCATAGCATTGAGAAAGGATGTCTTTTTCATGGTTTTCAAATCTAAAATTTTTTAAAGTTGGATTTTTAGGAAGTAGGGGATTTTGTGGCCAAGGGGTGATTTTCTCTCAAAGTTTAAAAACAAAAATAGCCCTGATGACATGAAGTCTTAGTTTTCTTTATGGAATTATGTCTGCATATTTGTTGTTTTGAGATAATGTCTACAGATTCTCCCCTCTGTTCCTTTTGCTTAAGTTCAGTGTCAATATGTGTTGCTAATTTTAATGACACAAGCCACTTACGTCTGAACTATATATGTAATTTGGACCAGTCCCATGACCTCTCTGGGCTTGATTAATATTAAATATTAAGATAACAATGAAAGTCTAGATTCTGAGTTACATTGTGTACTATAAATTAATAATTTTATGTGTATTGTTGTTTTGTTTGTCAGCTTTGTTACCTAACTGAAAGTTTTAAAGAATAGTGTATCTCAGTGTAATCAATTGTGAACACTATTTCCTAGAATACAGTGATGGAAGGAAATGTAAAATTTATCTAAATCAAGGATTTGGGAGCAGCAAGTTTACTTGGAAGGTGACTCCAAGAAGCAGAAAGAAGAGAGTGGTGCAAGTAAGACAGAGAAAGTATAAAAGTAAAATAAAGAGTTTGTTAAGCTGGTCATCACTGTGGAAAAGATAGGCTATCCTTGCTGCAGACCATCTGGTTAACTGTGTAGAATGTACATTAGACTTGTTTTATGAGAGAACAAGTAGCTTGGAGAATTTATCTACCACCCGTATGCTCCATTGCTAATGGTTCCTTCTGGAGTTGTCAATTCTCCCACACTTTTGAAGTGCACCTGTGTTCCAGCAGAGGAGCTTTTTACAGCTTTGGAAAAAGCAGCGAGAGACCAGGGTCCAGGCTTGATGTGGAACTCTGGGGCAAATGCAGGGAACTGTTACCTCAGCGCTAACAATGTGGCAGGCATTATTCAAGTGCTTTAGAGTCAATTTTACCTTATCCACTCACTGAGAAACATACAAACATCATCCCCATTATACAGATGAATAAACTGAAGTACACATTGACTGACACATAGCCAGTATCACACCACTACTAAGTGACTCAATCAGAGTTTCATCATTAGCAGTCTGACTCTGGACCTTGCATTATCAGAAACAAAACAAACCTTTAGGACTGTTTAAAAATACATACTTAATATCACTGCTTATAAGCAGTTTTTCCCCAAACTAAACACCACTGAAAAATTATTGAACCTCAGGTAATCGGATATGTATAGCCCATGATGTCTTACATCGTCAACTTCAGTTCCTTATGAGAATCACAAAATTGTGTAGGTCAACACACAAGAGAACAATTTACTGTAGCAGTTTGCCAATAAGGAAAAATAAAATTTCAATTAAAACTCAATAGCAGAAAACCATTATCCCAAACTATTTTGCTTAGTTGTTTTCTTACTGCTAGTCTTTGTTTATTTTAGCCTGCTTAGTTAAAATGTCCCTAGTGTGTTCTTGTCATCACAATGCTCTCTTATTTATTTTGATATTCTACTGTAAGTTTTATTTCACTGGTGGTTACTGTCTGATCCCTATCAAACATAATTTTTTTTTTTTTTTATGTTTTGTAACCTTCTTTATTTTTCAAATTTTATTGAGGTATAATTGACATAAAACATACCAGTTTAAGATGCACAACGTATTGATTTAAGTATATTGTGAAATGATCAGCACGATAAATTTAGTTAAAATTTATCCCCTCACATACTTAAGTTTTTTCTATTAATATATAAAATTATGATTCACACAAAATTAAACATATTCTTAAACAAAATTTTATGTGCGTACATCATCATCAGAAAAAAATTTAGAATGCTTATACTGAAAACAATCTCCCACCAAGTCCTGACTTTTCATGAGTTAGTCGAGAGTATCAAAATCATTGTTGTTATAATAATATCACTTTTATTTTAATGATTCTTATACAAAAATTTCACATAAATTTCAAGGCACATCATAACCTATTTCAACTTTGGATAAACATGGCAGCAGATCCATTTCTTTTTTTTTCTATACTTTTCTGAATTCCTTGTTCTGATTAAATTGCCATTTGATCAGATACATTGCTGTAAGTTATTTTTCTCCTTCAGTTATCATTCATAGTTATCCTCTAGTGACTTTTACAAAATAGTAAAACAAACAAACAAAAAAGTTTTGTTTTGGTTGTTGTTGTGGGTTTTTGTTTGGTTTTGCTCTAAAAGAAGACAGCACAACTGTTATGTGGTTGGACAAAGGGTTCTTAATGGTAGTTTTTTCTCTGCAGAGCTGTACTTCTGCTGGCTTCCTGTTGCACATGGGAGACCCAACATCATACTATAATTGTCTTTGCCCCATAAGTAAACTATGCTTTCTCTCTGTAAGCTTGTATTATTTTTCTTTATCCTTGAAATTGAGGGATTTTTCACCAAAAAATATATCGTAAGCTTTATTGAGGTATCATTGATATATAAACAAATATACATATTTATTCTATACATTTTGATGAGTTTGTACATGTGCATACATCTATATACTATCACCAAAATCAAAGTAGTAATCATATCCATAACTGCCAAAATTTTCCCTATTTCTTTTGTGTGTATGTGTGTGTTTGTTTTTGTTTGTCTCATTGTGATAAGAACACAATACAAAATCTATCCTCTTTACATATTTTAACATACACAGCACCATATTATAACTACAGGTACTGTGTTGTACAGCAGAATAAATTTCTAGAATTTATTCATTTTACACATTTTATACCCATTGAACAACAATCTCCTATCTCCCCACTTCCTCTATCCTTCGGAACCACCGTTCTATTCCCTGCCTCTATGAGTTTGACTATTTTAGATACCTCAAAGAAGTGGAATCATGCAGTATTTGTCTTACTGTGACTGGCTTGTATCACTAAATAAAAAGTTCTTTAGGTTGATCAATGTCAAAAATGATACATGTCCTTTTTAGAGTCTGAATATTTCATTGTATGTATATACCACATTTTCTTTATCTGTTTATTTGTCAATGGGCAGTTGGGTTGTTTCTATATCTTGGTTATTATGAATAATACTGCAATGAACATGAGCATGCAGATATCTCTTCATGATTTCATTCTTCTGGATAAATACACAAACACAGGGTTGCTGGATCACATGCTAGTTCTATTTATTCAATTTTTTTGAAGAACCTCCACAATGTATTTCACAATGGGTAAACCAATGTAATATCCACCATCAATGAGTAAGTGTTCCAGTATCTCTATGTTCTTGTTAATATTTGTTATCTTTTTTTTTTTTATAATAGAAATACTATTAGAGATAGTATTTCCACTATCTCTTTGTGATTTTGGTATCTCTTTATGATTTTGGTTTTCATTTGCATTTCTCTGATGATTGGTGATGTTGAGCACTCTTTCATATACCTGGTAGTCATTTGTATGTCTTCTTTGGTGCAATGCCTATTTAAGTCATTTGCCCATTTTTTAATCGGTTTATTTGTGTGTTTTTTGATACTGAGTTGCAGGAGATTCTTATCTATTTTGGATATTAACTCCTTATCAGATAGATGATTTACAGATATTTTCTCCCATTCCATAAGATGCCTTTCCACTATGTTATTGTTTTTTGTAGAAAATCACACCAGTTAATATCCAAAATATATAAAGAACTCATATAACTCATTAATAAAAAACTGAGCAATCCAATTAAAAAATGGGCAGAATCAAATAGATTTTTTCTTAGAAAATATTTACAAATAGTCAATAACTACATAAAAGTATGCCCAAGTCACTAACCATTAAGGAGATGAAAATAAAAAACACAATGAAATATTACCACACAACTTTTAGAATGGCTATTATCAAAGACAAGAGATGACAAATGTTGGCGAGGATGTGGAAAAAAGGGAACCCTTGTGCACTGTTGGTGGGAATATAAATTCCCACCAGTGTGGAGGTTCCTCAAAAAATTAAAAATGCCTGCACTTCCATGTTTATAACAGCCTTATTTACAGTAGCCAAGATAAGGAAACAATCTAAGTGTCTGTCAATGGATGACTGGCTACAGAAGATGTGACACACACACACACACACACACACACACACACGCACACACACACACACACAAGAATATTATTCAGCCATGAGAAAGATTGAAATCCTGCCATTTGTGACAACATGGATGGATATTGAGGGCATTATGTTAAGTGAAATAAGTCAGACAGAGAATGACAAATACTGTATTGTATCACTTATATGTGAAATCTAAAACACTCAATTTTGTAGAAATAGAGAATAGAATTATAGTCACCAGGGGTTTGGGCATGGGGGAAATGGGGATATATTGTCAAAGAGTACAAACTTCCAGTTAGAATATGAGTAAATTCTGGGGTACTAATGTACAGAGTGGTTATTATAGTTAATTATGCTGTATTATATACTTGAAAGTTGCTAAGATTGATTAAATGTTCTCACCACAAAAAAGAAACGGTAATTATGTGACGTGGTGGAGGTTTATGGCAGTAAGATTTTGCAGTATATAAGTGTATAAACCAACATGTGTTTCTTAAACTTACACAATGTTATATGTCATTATATCTCAAAAACTGGAAAAATATTTCTGGAAAGATAACGAAGAATAGTCAACAAGTTTGCTTCTGGAAATTATGAAAATGTAGGGTGAAAAGTTTTTATTTCTTATGTATATGCATAAATTAACTGTTAAAATAATAGTAACAACAAAACATATCCAATATAAAACTTTAAAATAATTCTTATAAAGTGAAATATCATTTTAATCAAATTAAAATATTTATTTTGAAAAAACAAGTTTCTCTTCATCTTTGTGATATTATTTGTTTTCATTTACTAACTTTGGTTTCTTTTCCGAGATATTTTTTTCTAGCATTTTGAAATGGTCCATTTTTTCATATTGTAGGTGACAAAGACTCTTTACCTTTGAATCGTCTGAGCTTGGTCTAGAGTCTAGACCTTACTTTAGATCCCTTCCTTGCTAGTCTTGCATTGCCTGTTGTAGCAAGAATCCTGTTAAGTCCGTTTAGTGAGAATCTTCCCATCCTTGATAACTGATCATTCTGGCCTGTCTTCAGCAAGAATCCATTTAAGCATATTTGACAAGACTCTCCCTACCCTTGATGTCACTTGGTAATTTTCCATCCCCTAATCTCCCCACCCCCATTCTGTTTTGGCTATAAATCCCCACTTGTCCTTGCTGTAGTCAGAGTTGAATCTGATTTCTCTCCTTTAAGGTGAGTCTTGACACCTGTGTCAATAGCCCTCAATAGTTCTTTACCATTTTAACAAGTGCAAGGATTTTATTTCTTTAACACTGGCCACCTTAATTTGTCTTCCAAGTCTCTTACACTGTCACTCACATTTACCATCAATTTTCTTATAAACTTAGTGTATGAAACATTCCACTTGGCCTTGTACAACTTCAGTGTTGATCACTCTGTCAGCTTCAAATATACAGATTACGTTTTTATGATAGTATATTTATCATTCAGAAAGTTTTTCTATTTTGGGTAACAGGAAAATAGAAACCAGTTGAGAGTCCTTCATTTCTGTATTTGTAAATCAGGAGCCAAACACTTGGCAAACAATTACAATCTACTCAATTGATGAAATATCTGGAGTGAGGCAGTGAGGTGTGTGAACGGAGAGGAGCTTCCACTCCCTGATCGCTCCAGCTACAAGGAGCAATTTCCTACATTTTGTAAAGACCAGGTAACATTCACCCTGCGATTGCAAACATGTTGACATTTTAAAACTTGAAAAATGTGGGTGTTCTACAAAGGCTCACTGCCAATTAGCAATGGGTGCATCGTTGCTCATTTTAAATGAGAAAATATATGTAAATCTGTTAGAACTATGCCTGGCACTCAACAAATGTTAGCTATTATTTCTGTTATTAAGTGAGTCTACACACTCCTGTCAATCAGGCTTCATCTGGGAGTTCAACAATCATCAGTCTTCAACACAGCTGATTAGAAGTTCATTACATCTAGACTTCAGAATTTACATTTTAAAGACGTCCTCCAGGCAGAACCAGTGTCTTCTTTATTGGTGTATTATTCTAGACAAGGAGGTGTGAAGGCAAGGGCAGGTAAAAATCTAGCCACCTTCTTCCTACAATTTTCCTTCTTTCTTTTTCTTTTAAGACTTTTTAAATTGAATATTGCATGCAGACAGAAAGATGTACATATCACAAACTTATATGTTGATGAATTTTTAGAAAGTCAAGACTCCTGAACAATCACTACCGAAAATAAGAAATATAACATTACTATCACCGCAGAAGTCTCCCTCAACATTCCTAGGCATTACAGCTCACCAACGATTACCATTATTCTCACCTCTATCCCCAAATATTTGTATGGTTTTTATTTTGTTTTTAACTTTATATAAATGAAACCAGTATTTTTTGGTCTGGATTTGTTGTTGTTGTTATTAACATATTAGTGATACTATTCTTCATCCACATACATCATTTATTTACATTTCTATACAATGTTAGTTTTATTAAGAATACGTCCCAATCTATTTGTCCATTTTCCTGTCAAATTTCTTTCAATATCAGCTACTACAGATTATATTGCTATGAATACACTGCCCTTCTCTTTGGTGTAAGTATATACTCACTTCTGTTGGTTACATCTCTATAAGGGGTTTGTTTGGTAATAGAGAAGGCATATATTCAACCCTAATAAATGTCATCAGTCTTGCAAAGTACAAGTTTCATGTTCCTTGCCCCACAGGAATACACGAGGACTACCATTGTTCCATATCCTTGCCAAACCTCATTAAGTTCAATTCTTTTTTGTTAGGTATATTCCAGCACATGTGTAGTTACCTCCCTTTGCTGTTGAGGGAGTTCAGAACATGCTATCCCAAAATATGCTGGCATATTGACTATTTTGAGTTAAAGGCACTTGAAAAGCAGCAGATGCCTGAAGAACACTCTGACCTTCCTTCTTTGTCTTCAAAGCAAGAGATGAAATTCCCATGTGGAAGATGTCCTCTCTATACCAGAAGAAAGGTGACATTCTTATCACCAGCTGGAAATGGAGAGAATTCTGTACAAACAGTCCTTGTTAATATAATTCATATTTTCCTTTATACTTCTCACAGAGTTTAGTGACTTTTTTCACTATTGCCCTTCTTTATTAAATCTGCTATAATAGCATTTGGATTTTGCCACTACTTTGGGTCTTCATTCCTTATGGGGTTCCTGTGTCACATAAAACTTGCATTAAGTAAATTTTATGCATTAGCTCCCGCTGATCTGTTTTATGTCAATTTAATAATCAGGCCCAGGCAAAAAAAAAAAAAAAAAAAAAAAAAAATTCTAAGAGGGTAGAGGTGAAAATTTGCCTCCCTATCTTGTTTTAATACTTTCATTTTTTACTAGTCAATTGCAAATGCTTTTTTGGCCATTTTGAGTTGACTTCTTTTCTGATTTATTTTAAGAGTTCCTTATATTGTTAATATGTAAGAAATGATGCTCCAATAAGATCCTAAAATTAAGTCGAACTTATCATTGTCTGTCAAGGGCTTCTGTGCTATTCATGTGCAGGTTCGGGGACTTGTCCAAGCAAAAACATTGAAAGGGCTAGAGCAAAAAGAGCACATATCCCAAATGAGGCAAGATTCTAAAAGTCTTTGTTCACAAGGTGGACTGTCAATTCTTTGTGATTGATTGGACATGTTCCATTTTCATATCACAGATGTTTGGAAATCTGGTTTCAAACAAGTCTGATACGAGTTGCGTAAGAGCCAGCAGGTCTGAAATTCCTTAGGGAGCTTCATGTTGCTGAAGGTTAGCAGAATTCTTGCTATCAATATATTCTGGATACAAAAACTTTGCCAATTATTGTTTTGTTACTATTATCACCATTCTGAATTGCTTTTTCACACTGCTAAAGATTTTTGTTTGTTTGTTTTAACAAAACACTTTAATTTTCATGTAGCCCAAATTCACAAATTCACAGCTTTTTTCTTACTGATTAAGGCATTCTCAGGCTTTTTTTATTTAGTGCTGATTTAAAAATTCTTCCATAACCCATAGTCAAGAGAATTTTCCATATTTTATTTTCTCATTTGAATTGGCAGTCACCCTAGAGTTGGTTTTTTAAGGGGTGAGGTAGGATAATGTTACACTTTGTCCATTTGGACATCTACTGGACCCGGCACCCTTTACTGAAAAGAATGAACTCCCTCAGTGTTCTGCAATGCCACAGTTGTCAAGAATCAAGTATCCTTCCATTTGTCAGTCTTTTTCTGAAGTGTTCAGTCTATGTTTTTACTCTTTGTCTATTATGGTCTCAAAATCAAACTCTTTTCCAAATTGTAGCTTTATAATTCCTTAAAATATGATGATGCAAGTCCTAATGTATTAGCAGACTTTGTATAGAGCTATAAGATGTGTTAAAGGGGGGCGGGGGGTGGGGGGTGGGAGATGAGGGTAAGGGGGATCGAATATATGGTGATGGAAGGAGAACTGACTCTGGGTGATGAACACACAATGGGATTTATAGATGATGTAATACAGAATTGTACACCTGAAATCTATGTAATTTTACTAACAATTGTCACCCCAATAAATTTAATAAAAAAAAATAAAGAGTGTGAAAATCTGTAAATTGGCACAATGTGTTCAAATTCCATTGCACTTTAACAGGCATAATTTTATTTTATTTGTCACAGTAGCACCCTGGGGGATACTACCTTGCCTTCCTACCCATTTTTCACAGCAATTATGAAGCTCTGACCTCTAATAGTTAACCAGCAGGATTTTCCCCTGATCCTGTCTGACTTCATCAATTGTAAATCAGGAACATGATCTCCTATAAGAAGGAACTAATTGTTTGACTGACAAATAAAACCAAATTGTAAACTATGTAAAGAGCTTTTGAGAAATTTCTATTAGAGTATGACCTTAAATCTTCCCAGTAAGCCAGAGAACTTATATTTTGTGCATCGTTTATCTCATTGTGATTTTTTCATTTTATTTATTTGGTTTTACATCTATTTCTTCATTATTATACAATTGCTCCCACATCCCACATGATGTTAAGCTTCTTTAATTGGGGATTATGCTGGGAAGTGAAAGTATATAAGCACATGGCTTTCTGAAATCAGAAATACCTATATTCAAATCTCAGTACTATCAGTAGATATGTAACCTTGTGGAAATTGAAACGGCATTTATATAATGGAACCAAAATACCATAGTTACCTCTGAATTCCCAAAAAACAAAACGCCTTTTTCTTATGGTGAAAACTCAACCGATGTTTATTAAAGATTGAGTTGTTATGGAATTGTTATTAAGAGCTGTGAGACAGTTTCTATTAAACCCCTCTAGGGGGCATTTAAGGTGTTACCTTTATAAGAGGAGACTACAGCAAAGCTTAGAAAATATTTAGAGAGTGCCATTAAATCTCAGAGATGCACTCTCAAGCACAACCTGAAATGAACTTTAATGTCATGAATTCATTCCCAGTTAACAAATAAAACTGAGGCATGGAAATCCTTAGCTGTTTGGAATGATTTATTTTTGTTACCTTCATTAATTTATAGGCAGAGCTTTGCAATCCTCCAGTGAGATAAATAGGTTAACACCATTTAACACAAAGCACTTGGAAAAGAAGTAAAGGTCCTGATCCCCTTCCATGGCAACATTTACACCATTCTGCTGTGTGGATAGAAGATTTACACTGTGTACACCTTCGGAATGAAAGGCTTATTTATGGTACTTAGGTTTAAGTCTTCCTCTGGACCATGTGTGCATATGGCTCCATCTCTCCAATCCCAGGAGAGCTGTAGGAATAAGGTAAGTGGGACCCAGAATATCAGATTAACAGAGCAGATTTCATTCCAGTGCAGCAAATCTTATTCTGAGATTTGGCGTATACACTTGCAGTCACTGTCCGTATTGCTCAAACTCCATTATCTCTGTCTTTCTAAGTTGTACACATTTTTCTAATGTTCATTGTTGATCCTTGAGAAGGTGCGTCAAAGGAAGTTTCTCACCTTGTTTCATTTACTGTTAAGAATCAGAGGGAAAGAGATGATCTAAGTATGTTTAGCACAACTATTGTATAGCAGTTGGAGAGATCTGTTTAATGAATTAAAACTATACTTCTGTCTAGGTCATTTTGACCAATATGACATTATTTTTTATTCAGGACCCATAATGAGTCAAAATATATACTTGCTGTAAGAATGCTAAACAATAAAAGGACCTTGGCTCTTCTCTTACTAAAAAAAAATAAACAAATAAACTTTAAACAAAAATATTTTACACTCTCAAAGTTCCTTAAAAACATCCTTTATTTGAGGCATCTTTGAGTTATTTATATGAGGTGTGCTCAAACAATACAGTGAATACTGCTTCTGAGTGTCATCCAATGGAAAGGCAGGGATCTTCAATATGGAAAGAGGCTCATCAACCCTTAGTAACAGTGTGTGACAAGTTTCAACTTGCTCAGTGCACTCAGTCAGGTGTGAGCCCCGGTTGAGAGAAGTGTGCTGTGAATCATCCTCCATTATGACAAAACTCTGTGTTACACATCACTTCTGGTATATGGTAATTTCTGTCAAATAAAAACATTATGGTGTGTCATCATCCACCTTATTTACTGGATTTGGCATCATGAGACTTCTGGCTGTTCCCCAAAGTCAAAATGATCATGAAAGGTAAATGTTTTAAATCCATTCAGGACATGGAGGCAGCCATGACAACGCAACTAAAGATACTCACGAAAGAGGACTTCCAGAACTGCTTCAGAAAGTGGCAAGAATGATGGGATAAATGTGTTGAAAGTGGGGATGAGTATTTTGAGGGGGATTAATGGCAATGTGTCTTTTACTGTAATGACTTTCTTTAAACATTCATAGTATTTTTATATCACACCTGTGTCAGCATAATTGTTTCCTACGCAGCATTCAGCCATTGTGTTTCATTTTAAATTTAGTACATCATATTTTATTGAGTATAACGAACCAAAAATATGCACAAATAACAGAATAGAAACAACCTATTCTCATACTAGCCAAATTAACTTTGCCTAAGATTATCCTCCCACTTGGAAATGTATAACACTTAAATAAACATGACAAGGTTGAGTTTAACATAACCAAGAAATTGTTGCTCCCAAATTCTAGAGCCCTTCCTTATTTCTTCATAATTCCTTTGATCTATCTTGTGAGATTCTCATTGTGTAAAATTCTGGCAAATGGCTCAGAGACAGAGACCGTCAAACAGATGTCAAGTTTTTACAGTTTTCTGCTGACTGCTGTTAAGAGGAATAGTATAGTTTGCAATGTAGAACCATGTCTATATTTGTGAACACTTGGATACATCTTTTATTTATATTTAAGCAAAGATGGAAACATACCTCCTAGTGTTAAGTAAAATTTTTAAAAAATCATTTACACTTTAACATATACCTCTTGTGAAGATATTAAAAATGTAAAGATGTGGAAACTAAAAATTCAGTTACTTGCTAAAAACAATTTATTTGATTCAATTAATTTCAATAATTTCCAATGTTGCTTTGAGCCACTTAGAGTCAGTAGAGCTTATATAACTTAAAAGAAAATGCAAACTTTAAAGAATGAGCTTTAAAATTAAACAAAAATTTGTGCCATCTGCATTACCTGATACTATCATATGACCTGAACATTCTAGCCATGTAAAATATGTTATGAGATTAAATGCCTATGATAAAGGAGGAAAATAGAATCCTCTGAGTTAACATACCCTTATTCTGAAATAAATTAAGCATTATTTTTCTAAGTTTTTTAGTGTAACACATATCTTTAATATGAAAGCAAAAACTCCTTGTGCTTGCTTTTAGATTATTAATCTTTTAATTCTCTGTTGAATTGTTTTATTTTAATGTATATTTAATGTATATATATATATATATATATATATATATATATATATGTATATTTTACCTGCACATTTAGATTTCCAATATATTTTCTTACAGATATAAGCCAAATATGTTAAATATGCCCCTCAGAAATGTAAAGATAATTTTGCTTCTATTTCTTTGCAATGACCTCTGCTCATAGGTAGATGCATAATTGCTGACTTCACTGTTTGAGTTCTGACAGTCAAAGTATAAATCCTTCTGAGAATATTTGCTTTAAGAGGGAACAAAATCTTCTTTTCTTGGAATATTCTCTGTTGGTAAGACTCATGTTGTTTTCCTCTTTTTGTGAACTTTTTATAGTTCATCACATCTTTCAAGTTACTTCTTTTTTGAAGATTTGTTTTTCTGAAAATATTCCCTGAGACATAATTCATTACTTGACACCTCAGGTGAAATTAAAATTATGTTAACTCTAACCACATTAGAAAACTTCTGTTTTTCTGCTACCTTTCACCAGCAACTGCATGGCTACTTTTTCTGTGGCTTTACTTTATATACAATTTCCATAGGTAAACTGAAATTTGTGTTCTACTATCCATGTTTTAAAAACACGAGTTTTCTTTTGTTCTTTGGCATCTGAATTTTACTGAAAATAGCACGTGAAAACCCATCGTCCTATAACTCTCCTTACACCTTAAGTACTATATGAACAGATCTATTTTGGCCTTTTTGGAATCTATTCTATATTGATCACACCATAATGTGAATTTTATTTGAAAATGTTGTGCTAATTCAGTTTGGTAATGTTTTATTATTACCCTGGTTTACTCAATCATGTTTCCCTATAGTTTGTAATGTTAAGTTCATTATCATTGACATTGTGGTGTGTCTAACTTTGGTCTCTGCTCTCACAATCCCTTACTTTTTTCACAGATTTGTCATTGTAAGAATAATCTTTATTTTTATAAGTCTTTTTAATGGGCATGATATTCTTGGTTATAAACTTCTTAAATGCATTCACATTACTCTGTTATTTTTGAAACAATGATCGGAGTGATCTCTTTATTTCTATATTCAGTGTATATTTGTTAAAGACTGATTACTTAGTAGAGCTACCTGGGAAGTTACATTGACTTATTTATGTTTTGTTTTGTTTTTTCACTTTCTTGTTGGGATACTAATTAATGAAATTATTTCTTCATTTCAAATGTATATATTGAGAACTATGATTAGCACTAGGAAAACGTAATCATTGCTTTAACATACCTGACAGTCAGTTTTGCTTCGAAGACACCTGCTCTCTCTGAAGCTATCAACTTCAGAGGCATGGAATAATACTTATATTTCTTTGAAATATACAAAAATTGGTTTCCTTTTTATATAGCACATTTTCTATAGTTATTGAAAACTCTAACATGATGTAATTTTTCGTAAAGTTTTTGCTTTCATCTTAACTTCAGTTGGCAATTTCTTCCTGAAGACAATTGCATCTAGGTAATTATTCAATTATATTTTGCCTCCAACCTGAGACAATTGTCTCCAACCTGAGACAATTATGATAAGAGCAATTTATATTCCAGGCAATTTTTATTTAACAGAAGCTTATAGATTACATCTGTATAGTTTAAGACAAATTTATCATATTGTTCTTTCTCCTCATCTGTGCAAACCATGGAACAATTTTGTGGCTCTTTCTTTCTTTCTTTCTTTCTTTCTTTCTTTCTTTCTTTCTTTCTTTCTTTCTCTCTCTCTCTCTCTCTCTCTCTCTCTCTCTCTCTCTCTCTCTCTCTTTCTTTCTTTCTTTCTTTCTGTCTCTCTCCTTCTTTCCTTCCTTCCTTCCTTTCTTTTTTTCTTTCTTACATTTATTGGGGTGACATTGATTAATAAAGTTATATAGGCTTCAAATTTACAACTCTATAATGCATCATCTACATATTGCATTGTGTGTTCACCTCCCAAAGTCAAATCTCCTTCCAACCTCCCTTACCCTCTTCTCCACATATACCTTTTTAAATAATATAATAATAAACAAAACACACAGTTTTAATGTAATTTGTATAAAATTAAACTCATACGAAAGTATAAAACTTCAAGAACGACAAAGGCAGTGTTTTATACAGAAGAATAAGGAGGGAGAATTGCTAAAGCAACACAAGTGGCAAAGCATAGCAAACAAACCATTGTATATTTATCCAGGGGTAAAAGCAATATTTATGATCAGAACAGAAAACCCAGAAATTGATGCATGGTGGTCAGGATAATTATTATATTATAGAGGTGACATTACAAATCACTATGCAAAGCTTTGCTATCTAAAAACAAACCAAAAAAATCCACATTTTTTTAAAAATGAAGAATAACTCAACTTCCATATTAAAGATAACATATTAAAGATATTAATCTAGTATCATGCACAACATGAAATTTTCCTGACTTAAAAGTCTAAATGTGAAAATTACATTTTGATGCATTTCTATTCCAATACCTCATCAGATTTGTTACTGGTTGCTGGATATCTAAACATAGTGCTCACCCACTCAGGAAAAGTCCATAAGAAAACTATAATCAGCTACTACCTATTGTCACTCATGTCCTAGTTGGAAATGGGGAGCTAATATACATTAAAAAAACAAATTTTCTTATGCATAATTAGGCATTTGAAATTAGCAAATGCAAAAAAAAATACATTTTAAATTTACTTTTATAAAAAATGCACGTACATGATAAAAATGTTCAAACTACGGAAAGTAGAAAAATAAAGTTATAAAAAAAATCCCCTCCTAAAGCATTAACTAATGATACCATCTGACTTAATTTAGTACTAACAAGACCTTAGTAGACAAAATAATGCCCCCCCTCAAAGACATCCATGCTTTAATTTCCAGAACCTGTGATCTTGTTAATTTACATGAAAAGAGGAATTGGGTTGCAGATGCAATTAAGGGTGCTAATCAGTTGACCTGAGATGATGAGATTATTCTTGCTTATTTGGGTGGTCTCAATATAATCGCAGGAGACCTTGCAAGTGGAAAAGGAAGGCAAAAGAGAGAGAGAGATGCAGAGGAATGGCAGCATGAGAAGAACTTGATCTACTTTTGCTGGTTTTGAATATGGAGGAAGAAGACTTCGAGCCAAAAAACACAGGTGGATTCTTAAAGCTGAAAAAAGGCAAGGGGACTGAATCTCTCCTAGAGCCTCCAGAAAAATACAGCACTGCTGACACCTTGAGTTTAGTCCAGTGAGACCCATTTGGAATTCTCACCTCCTGAATTATGAGGTAATAATATAGTTGTGTGGTTGTAAGCCATTTTTTAGATATTTTTTGGTAATTTGTTACAGCAACAATAGGAGAGTAATGCAATATGTTAATAAAAAGTTTGTTTATTTACACAGATCAGAACTCCATGGGGAATAAGCAATTCACCTTACCTGGAGTTCCCTGAAGTTGTGCAGTACAACTTGGGAAACGACATATCATGGTGGCCAAGGCCCTGCATGCCACTATTTTTGCTAACGTGGTAGAGATATTCTTATATCAGCATGTGTAGAGCTTTCTTCCTCACGGACGATGCACAGTATTCTGTTTTATGATTGTACCACAATGTCACTGTACTTGAACCATAAATTAAAGCCACAGGACTAGAAAGCCTTTCTGTTATCTTTATCTATAAACAATAGAACATTTATTTAACATATATTGAGGTATATTTCAGCTGTTCCCAGTATTCATTATTGCAAATAACACAATTACATCCTTTATGCAATATGTTGACTTTGAAAAGTCTACCTGTAGGCAAAATTGCTAGGTTACAGGATACAGCCTTCATTTCAAAGATATAGCCGAATGACCCTGTGCCAGACATTGTAAAAATCATCCTACTATTTTTTTTTTTAAATTTAGTCCCAACAGTATCCCACGAAATATAGGTACTTTGGTTTTCATTACACACCAAAATAAACTAAACCTAAAATATATTAAGTAATTTCAATATGTCCTAAGAGTTTCAACAAAGTTAACAGCTCTTAAACACAGTGCCCTTTAAGGATGTGGCACTTTTGCATCTAACATTTTCAATTTTAAAAACTCAGGTAAATGTCAAAGCAACTTGAACATATAATTTGATCAATAACTGGTATTGACTTAGTGTGTTTAAATTATTTTCAGGTAATTATGGACAAATTTTAAAACAGAACAAAGGCCATTGAACACAATGGTACAATACTTTTAATGTTATTTTTGTCAGTACAAAGAAAAATAATACCAAAGTGGTTTTTGATAGAGATTGTTATAACTAGATGTATATTGTATATAGAACATTTATATGTTATATTTTAGTCAAGGAACATTACATAGAAGAATATAAATATCTATGTGTACAAAAACATTTTTTCACAGCCTAAAATGTCTGTCCATTGGGCTCTGATAATACCACAAACTCTTTAAATAATTTCATTTTTACTTTTATTTATGTTAGTGTAATTAAGGTGACTTTTGCCATGAGAACAAAACATTTTAACCCATTCACCTCTAAATATTGAGATTCATTTGTAATGAGTATTTTATTTTTTAACACGAATAGAGAAATGCATAACATATAGGTAATGCTATTGAGTGTTTTATAATGGACCAAATTACAGTGGCACAGTTATAGTCTCTAGAAGTCACTTATTCAAGTCAAAACTAGTTTTACAGATTTATCTTTAAATTTTAGTTGAAAATATAACTCATAAACATTTACATCTAAATGAATCATGAACCATAAACATAGATGTCTACCTTCTTTTTATGTAAAGTGTATCAGGTATTTTGGAAACTCATAATGACGCAGTTCATTAAACAGTGGTGGGAGATGATGGAAAGCAGAGGCCATAATTCTTTTTTTTTTCAATATGTACACAAAGCTTTTTGAGTTTTATTTTCCTTGCATTGGAGATTCATCTTAACATGCTTGTATGTTAAAACAATAAGAGGGACTCTAACTGTTCTGAGCACATGTTAGACATGCACAGGTGCTGAAAATTCCTATTTAAAAAAATGTCAATTGCAGTGGGAAATGGAGAAATCACACACACATATGGCGGGGTGGTCATTTAGCCTGCTCCCCCCAAATTTGAATCTAAACTTAATTCATACTTTGATTACAATGTGCTGCTCTGACACTTGGGTGTGCAGAGCAGCAGCAGGCCTTCCCTGAAATGTTGTTGGTTCCTACTGCCTGACAATGTGACTCTGAGCAAAGGGAAAGGGCTCCCCTGAACGATTCCAGCCCCGAAGAAGGTGAGTACAATCTGCTGGGGACAGCTGAGTCTCCTCTTCCTTTTGAGACATTGCTCATAAGTGGCATATCTCAGAGGCAGGCTAGGGCCATGTCACTGACCTCTGCAGATGGCTAGTCAATTTGGGGGCAGTTGTTTGAATGTGTTTTCCCTTTGATTCCTGTGGTCAGAGAGGACCCCCTTTCCCCAAAAGTCTGCACGAAAGAAGTGAAGTCCCTAGAATTAAGAAGAATCACTGGTCTAAGACCAGAGATCTAAGAGTTATTTAAATACACTCCCTTCCAGCCCTAACATTTGAGTAGCTCCAGTTCTGGGGAGTGCTGAAGTTTCTTCTCTCTCCCAACTTGAACTGGTAAAAAGACAATTGAGGGGTGGGGGATTAGCTACTGAGAAAGGTCCTGGGTCATTTGTCCACCTCCCCAGGGCAGACCCTGGCAGACTTGCTTGAGGCCTAAAGCACAGGAAAGGGAAACAAGTGAAGTAGGAAGAGGGAGAAGGGAGGAAATGCTGCCTGTGGTGGGAATTTAGGAAGAGCCACTGAGAACAGCCACAGGAGCGACTCGTGGCACCTGCCACAGACCAGTAACCCCTGAGCTAGGTAAGGAGAGTTGGAGCACTGCTTAAGTCTTTGCTCCTGGAACTGCTGGCTTCCCAGGCCTGTTCCCTAGCCCCCTACTGCAGGGCACAGGGAAGGAGCTTGCACTGGGGCACAAGACTCAGTGGCTCATTAATACAAGCAAGAACCACGGGCCTTCATGTACTGGTCTCAGTGGAGTTTTCAGATAGCGCTGTACTTTGGCTAGGAGACCTGAGAGCCTATATATAATTCCTTAACTGTAGACTTTCAGAAGAGGGGTGCTATAGGAGGAGCTGTGACTGGTTAGGGGGTGGATGGAGGGAATGGGAAAGGAATCCTGCCCTTTGTCCCCTACAGATCTCACCCAGCCAGCCATGTCCTCTTATACTTTTGTTCTTGGAAGACCTAAAATTATTCTGGGATGCCATAAGACTGTTGACCTTCATGGCTCGAAAGAGTGAGATTAAGGATATTCACTTCCTCTTAAATACCTTCTACTGCCCAGAGAGGGAATGGTGGGATTCTAAAAAAAGAGTGGGGGCAGATCAAAGTTTGTGGGTCAGTTCACTTTTTCTACATTTGGACTGCAAACCAGATATAATATCTTCATCATTACAAAAGGAAGAGAAAGAAAACTTGTGTAAACCAAGATAAAAAGCTTTTAATTGTTTGAACGCCAAAAGAATTAGATGGTGAAACCCAAGGTTTGGAAGATAGTGCAGACAGTCACCTTTTAAAAAAATCTAAAATCCACCAAACCACAGCTTAAATGTTCTGCCCCAATCAGCAAAACTGTCAGAAACACAAAAAGAGCATTTGGAACGGTTCTACCTCTCAAAAGGTAAACAGTATACAAAACAAAACAAAACAAAAATCCCAACAACTTAATGTTGAAGAAGTTATCAGTAGATACCTGGTAGCTCGTCTTTCACTGATAGGCATATATTACAGGGTTCATACGTATTACGGCTACATGGTCAGCACACCAAGTGCAGGACGCCAGCCCGAGGCTGTGGATGCTGGCAGAGGACAGCCTGCCAAGCTTCCAAGTAACTGGGCCTTTCTAGGAACAGATCCAAATTTTCATTCTTGATTAGGAGGTGGGGAAATCAATTCCAAAGATTATTCCTATATAATTCTTTCCTAAGTCAGCTTTGATTGCTCCATGAGCCACTGGGTTCCACATTTTCCCCACGTTACTTCATGGTCTTACTGCTGCTGCTCAGAGCTACCTACGGCCTTTTCCTGGGGTCAGGGTGTCTGTTTCATCTTCCCAATGTTTAAGACAATTAGCGCTCATATCCTTGAATTAGATAAGCAGCCTCACATAACAGTTGAGAACAAAGACTCGGGAGCCAGACAACCTAGTTCTGCACTCTGGTTATGTTGTGTGACCTTGGACAAATTACTGAAACTTTTTGTGCTTTGGTTTCCTTGTATATAAAATGGAGATGATAATAGTCCCCACCCTCTAAAGCTATTCTGAGGATTCAATGTTAATATTTGTTTAACACACAATAGTGCCTGACACCTAGTAAGCACAACATATCTGCTTACTTAATAAATTACTTCCAACTTATTTAAGACACATTATGGACTGAATTGTGTCTTTTCCAAAATTCAAATGTTGACACCTGTTGGGCAGAAACAACATGCACCCATTGTCAACGTCAGAGGTGGACTCCAACTACTTGGAGGACAGCAATGATTATCACAATGCCAGCCACCAGAAATAGAAGTCCAAACACTTGTCCACTGCATCTTGGCATCGGAGTTGCCAAGGAAAACACAACACAGTCAAACATTGGGTGGAACTATGTTATACTCACATAAAGAGGGGATGGGGTAAAATCAATTCCAATAGTGTGTTGGGTCCCCAAGACTAGCAGATTTCCCCAGCAGGTGACAAAGAGCAATTGGCCTACTAACATCCCTCTTATGCTGCAGCCGAAGGACCCTCTTATGTCTCCCATGGAGTTAAAAATACTAAATGCTGGAGGTGAGCCAGAACAAAGCAGAATAAAGGAGCACACACTGAGTCTGAAATAGAGAAAGATATTCCCACACAGGTGATAAGCCCGAAACAGGTTGTGTGGGCTTTTTAGCTCTAAGGAAATACTCTAGGTCCAAGGCCCCTTCTTATGTGGCTGCGTGCATGCTCATGATCTGCCTTTCCCAGCAAAGCCCCAATCTCTGATGTGACTGGAGGAGACAGGGCCTTTAGGGAGGTAATTAAGAGATCATAAAGGTTGGCTCTAATCCAACAGGCCTGACATCCTTATAAGAAGAGGAAGAGACACCAGGGGTGTGAGTGCACAATAAAAATGACACAGGTAGGAGGCAGCCATCAGCAAGCGAAGGAGAGAGGTTTCAGGAGAAACCAAATCTGTAAACAAATTGATCTTGGACTTCCAGCTTCCACAACTGTCAGAAAATAAATGTCTATTGTTTAAGCCTCCCACTGTGTAGTATTTTGTTATGGTAGCACTAGCAATCTAGTATACTAACCATCTTAAGAATCATAAAAAGATAGTCCCCTACTCCCCTCTCCCTTCATATATAACATTTTAGTGGTGCTTCTTTATGGGTTTACACCAACTCACACATTGAGGACACTTTTTTTCTTTTAAGGAATATGGAGAATATGTGACATTTTCATTGCCTTTCCATTTGGAAATAAACTTTCAACAAGAAATATAGAAATATATTAGATAATATTTGCTGTACTATATTGAATGTTTGTTATCGAGGTTTGGATTATGATATCTTTTAACTCAGAGACCACAATTTTCTAATTTTGTCATTTCACAAATTAGCACAATTACTAACAAATAATAACTGCATAAATATATACGTGGTGAAACCCTAAAATAGCTAAGTGGTATAGAAAAAAGATGGCTCATGTTTTATAAGATATGATTTCATACCCAAGGTATTTTGAATGGCCTACCTTCAAATATAAATCTTGGAATAAAGTGCATGATTCGAATTAATGTAAATAAAAACTATTTAATGGTATTCCTTAAAAAGACATCTAAATGATTCCACAAAAGCAAAATAATAAAATATCAATTTCAGGTTCAAAGTTATGACTGAATTTTAAATAAATAAATTGGTGTGCCACTGATATATTTAACATCAAACAAATCTGTTTTCTAAATGTGATGACAAAGTAGTCAAATTTTATGTATATAATAAAATAAATATTAAGAAGAACTAAAATTTAAAAGATAAATTGTTACAGAGTTACTAAAGAAAGTAACTAAGTCAATAACTGAATTATTCTGAAAATGTTGCTACTTATATTTAGAATGCAAGGAATTTGTTAAGTGCTAAACTGCACTTAAAATGCAAACGTTTAATATATTCTGATTGTAATTATTTCCTTGGTATACATACTGTCAGGTCCAAATGAAATTTTTTTTAGTAGAAGTTCTGATGTTTTTAAATAAATACGTTCAATTTATAGCTATCTCATCACTATCACACTCTCAATCAATATTGTACAAAAATTTGCGGCATGGGTGAAGTGGTATATATTTTATAGTTTTAAAATTTTGAAAATAAATAGAACACTATTTGTTTATTTAATAGGTTTATTAATGTGGTTGCATGTTTTCAGTACTTATATTAATAAAAAGTTCTGAGGATACAGAAGAAAGTCAGAATTTCTTGCTTTTGTTACTCTCTATCTAGAATTTCTTTAGTATTAATACATGAAAATATGAAAATGCCTGGAGTTTTGCTATAATTATTTTAGGAATGTTCTGCAGAAATTCTAATCCTGACATTGACTTACCTAGGACACAAAAAGTGTCATATTTTCTTTTTTACTTTGTGTATTGAAGATTTATAGTTGGCTTAGTTTCTTATGGCTCCATAGAGACTGAAAAATGTGATAAAAGAGATAAGCTGTGTCAGCTCAGGAAAAAAGAATAAAAAATGGAAATGAAGATTTAAAGTGTCTCATAAGACAGGAGAGATTAGAAAAGGAAGATAACTGTATTCATGAAAGAAGCAAAAGAAGGGTATCAAGAAAAAAAAGGCAAAGTTTTTGACCAGTAAGGAGAGAATAAAAAGGGAAAAGTAGAAAAAACGTAAAAGTAATTTTCGTGTTCTAAACTTTTGCAATCACATTTTAGTTTAAAAAACTTTAACTGACATATTTCTTACAGAATTCTTGTCCTAAAAGCAGAGAGTATATCAGTCTTTTTGAAGTACTGATGTGGTACTTACCAGCATTTAACCTAGACTCTAATTTTTGTTGAAAATATTAAAAGTACACTTAAAGTGATGTGGACATTTATACAAAATATTCTCAATAATGATTATTCATCTCTTGATATCCATTGATAGTAAAATTTTGAGTGATTTCAATTTCTTTCTTTGTACATGTATTTTTTTGTGTCAAATTCTTCAAAATGAGCACATTTAACTTTTCAGTCATGGTTCAAAGCAGAAAATCAAAAATTTTAAGCAGGAAACATGTCTTTATTCCCTAAGCATATAACATCTTTCCAAGGTCAGAAGGAAGAGGTTTAGGTTGGAATTTCAAATATGTCCCTCTAAGCAACAGAAAATGGACTCATAAGACACATACTACTTCTGAGGCGACTGAAATAATTGTGTGCCCCAACCTCGTAGTTATGGGCAAAGGATCAGAAAATGAGAATGAAGAAGGCTTTGCTGTTACCAAAACGGATTCTCACCGAAAGAGGTCAGAGAATTTCAGCAATAGGTTTTAGTAGTACTCATTTGTCCTCAATAACTGTCACAATCTAGTAAAACCTTGATACACTGTAACCTAGAAAGTGTAATAGATGTTCACATTTACTATCACCAGTACATATAAAATAAGAGGTGAAAAGATATGTAATATATATAGAGAGATAGAAATAGAGATAGATAGATATAGATATAGATATAGATATAGATATAGATATAGATATAGATATAGATATAGATATATAGCCTTTTGGCTTGATTTATACATACATCAAGCAAGAAAGACAATATGGATAGTGTCTTAAGGCTCCTTGGCTGCCATAACAAAATGTCATTGATCAGGTGGCTTAAACATCAGCAATTTATTTTCTCACAGTCCTGGAGGCAGGAAGTATACAATCAGGGGTGCCAACATGGTTGGTTTCCAATGAGGGCTCCCTTCTTCACTTGTAGATAGTCATCATCTTGCTGTGTATTCACATGACAGAGTAAGACAGAAAGCAAGTCTGGTATCTCTTCTTATAAGCGCATTAACCCCATCATGAGGGCCCCAGACTCATAAACTTCTCCAAAGTCTAATCTCCTCCTAAAAGCTCAATACCCAAATAACATTGGGGATCTGGGCTTCAACATGTGAATTTTGGGGAGACACAATTCAGTTCACAGCATCTAGAAACTAAGACTGCTAAACTCTCTATTTTGAATATTTTGAGGGACCTCATACTGTTTTCTATAACTGCTGTACTATTTTACATTCCCACCAGCAGTGTTCAAGATTTCCAATTACTCCACATCCTCAACATTTGGGGTATATGTATATATATGTATGTATATGTGTGTGTATATATATATATATATATATATATATATATATATATATATATATATATATATAAAATAGCCATCTTAACAGGTGTGAGATGATATCTCATTGTCATTTTGACTTGCATTTTTCTGATAATTAATGATGTTCAGTACGTTTTCCTATACCTGTTTTAATCCAGCAATCCCACTTCTGGGTGTATATCAAACCAGGATCTGGAAGAGACAACTGCTCTCTCATGTTCATTGTGGTATTATTCATAGTAGCCAAGATATGGAAACAACTCAAGTGCTCATCAACAGATGAATAAAGAAAAAGTGTTATATACTTACTGAACCTTAAGAAAGAAGGAAATTGTGCTATTTATAGCAATATGGATTAACTTGGAGGATATTATGCCAAGCAAAATTAGCCAGTCACAGAAGGAAAAATGCATTCTTCCACTTAAATGAAGTCAAAATAGTTAAAATAGTCAAACTCATAGAAGAGAATACAATGGTAGTTGTCATGAGTTGGAACGGTGGGGAAAATGGGGAATAGCTGTTCAGTGGGTACAAAGCTTTAGTTACACTAGATGAGTAAGTTGTAGAGATCTGCTTATACAACATATAGTGCATATAGTTTTTAAAAAATGGTATTTTGCATTTCAAAATTTCTTAAGAGGGTAGACCTCATGTTAAGTGATTTTACCACACACACACAAAAATAGACACAAGGAAACTGGGCAATGTTAGATATGTCTATTGCTTTGATTGTGATGATGGGATTATAGGTGTTTGTCTATGTCCAAACTCATCAAATTATATACACTAAATATGTGCAATTCTTTGTTTATCATTATATCTCAATAAAGCTGTTATAAAACAAAACAAATGAAAAAGAAAACTTAAACTGTCAATGTCCATTGTTTTATGAAAAGGAATAAAATGGTTTATGAGTGGGTTACTAGATGTGAAAAAATGCCATGCCTATCTCCATTCCTTTGCTACATGGCCTCTACATTTTTTGGAAGGCCATTCTAGTATTCTAGATGCTACTGGTAGCTGGGACACTGAGCAAAAGCAATATAATACAATCCATGCTCATCAGCCCATTGCTTCTCTCTTACTCACTGAAATTCAGTCACTTGTTCTCACAAACCAGAGTTTTAATTCTGCAGTGCTCCACTTTTAGCTGGTGTCTGCTTATCATGCAGAACCCCTGTTACGCAAACTAAAATGTTGTTTTCCTCAGTTAACTGATCATAGAAAACCCCTCATGAGACCATGGTGATAGGATGAGGGTGAGAAGCAATGTAGCAGGAGTAGGGAGTAGGTTTCATAATCAACTACTGAATCTGCTCTGAAAATGACTCATGCCAAAACGCTTAACATCTGACTATAAGCCCTAGCTCTGGTAGTACACAGTGGCGTTATATTTCCACAAAGACAAGCATGGTTTTAGAGTCGGTAACCAGTTACACCTGTACATTTTACCATTAAATGTCTGGTGTTTCATATTAATTTAGTGTCGTTTACATCAAAGACTGGGTTTTAGTCAAACAACTAAACAAACTGAACTACTCTTGGCTGTTCTGAGTAGTATATTGCAAGCCATATTGATTAAGTTGTCCTGATCTAATCTATTATTTTCTTCCTTATCCTTCACTTAGAATACATTTCCAAATAAATTGCTCAGGTTGTTTTGCCATTATGAATGGTGAAAATAATGTAGTATTTGTCATCTAGTGTATTTAACTTGATCTTACTTTTATTTGTCCCCTGGGTGAACTGCTATCAGAATCTACTTATCTGCCTAGAGGCTGTGAGGTAGTAGGAGTGTTGTTGTAATGGGAGTTGGTATTTTATTCCAAGGCAATAGTCTCAGGTGAGTGATTAAAATGTTTCCCCCAAAGCATGAACAGCAATCAGGAGAGGCTCACAGGTTAGGAATACACAGAAGTAATATCCAGATAAATCCACTTAAATGACCCATTCCAATCCTGAAGCTCCACTCCTTTCCAATCAATGCTCCAGCCTTCACGTAAGAGAACAGCAAATGTATTGATTCAATAATAGGATAAAACTCCGCACCTGATTTTTGCTTTTATTGGTCCTAGCGCTACTAAGTATATAAAAATTGTACCTGGATCTGTGAATTAAAAGGACAGAGCTTGTAACTATCTTTCTTTAAGCTTTTGAATATTGTCAGAAGTAACTGGCCCATCTCCGAGTTCTTACATTTCCTTCTCTTCACCATGATACTCTATTGTAGCCATTACTCTATTCACAGCAGCCATGTCTTCCTTCGTACTTTTTGCCACTGCTTTCCATGGACTATACAACTGTCATCCTCCAAATGTAGCTGCCAGGTAAATGCATATCCAAGCAGGTCAGGTAAACAAAACAAAACAAAACAAAATACAGATTTCCATCCTTGAGCATCTGTTTTTACATCCATTTCTGGCATCAGCCAAATCAACTACAGGAAACAGAAACAACTCTACAGACGTAGTTTTAAATAGATACTGTCACAAATCATAATGGATACCAATGAGGAATAACTCCCAGATACCACAGCACTTTCCTACTCCTTCTGAGAATTAGAGCCAGACTTCAAGAATATACCCCTGAAAATGAAATTAAAGAAATGAAAATTCAGAAGCAAGAAGCTGCCACTACTGATGCCACAGCTCTCTTCACACAGTGCAAACTGGATGAAGAGACCTGAATGATGGCTACCAAAAGTCTTGAAATGGCTCCAACACTGTTTGCCACCAAAAAGGACAAAAATAACCAGTATATTGGCCTCTGCTTAGTTTTTATCTTCCAAACCTTATGCACATGTTCCTAAGTTGTGGATTATTTTTTTTATTTTTTTTTTTTTTTTAAATCCAGAACCAAAGCTGCAAGGGAATATGAGAAGTAAAGTTGTAGGTTTCCAACTTCTCTAAGAAAGGAAAGAGGAATGGAACTTGAGAAAGACAATCCACCATATTTACCTCACAGTTCAAGAATAAAACTTCATATTAAATGCAAATAAGTAAACAATCAAAAATGCAGACAACCACATTTTCCAAAAACTCATTAAAATTTAACTATTTTAATACTTGCAGTTTTCAAAAATGATTAAATAAATGTTCTATAATAATGATTTGGAGATTTAGTTTTATATGTATTTACTTTGCACTGCAAGAAGCTAGTCCAATTAATAAAGTCCTTGGACTTTGAATTTAGAATCATATTTTAACAATTAGGCTTCTGACATACATTCCCATGTCTTCTCCTCTGCATTAGCTGTTTACATTTTATTCTTCATCACTGTTCTTCAGCTCTGAGCATCGTTTGTTATTTGTTTATTTATATTTAAGATACAAGGCTATTTCTTGTACAGTCACAAAGTGAAAAGATATTGGGTTAAATCCAGCATAGAGCCAAGTCCACTTTCGGAAGAATGATAGGTTTTTATATTCAATCATAAATTACTTTTACGCCCTCAAGTTTACCTGTCAATTCACTTAAACAGTACGAAAAACAATAGTATTATATATTTCACACTCGGGCCTTAAAATTTTTCCCATGAATTTCATTTCTAGTTATTTATCCAAGAGAAATAAAAACTGTACCACAAAAAAAATATATATATATTTAAATAGAATTTTCATAGCAGCTGTTTTTCTAATAGGCAAAACCTATAAGTAACCAAAAATAGGTGTCCATCAACAGAAGAATGGATAACCTCTGGCACATTATTAACATAGATTACTACTCAGCAATAAAAAGGAACAAAGTATTGATTGATGCAACAATATGGATGCAGAGATATTGCTGAAAGCTATTTTTGTAAGAAATAGTAGTAGCATACAAGAAAGCATACAGTACTATCTAACTGAAAAGTAGTAGCATACAGACTATCTAACTCCATTATTATGAAGTTGAGAGCAGACAATACAAATCTATGATGATAGAAATCATACCTGGGAGTTCACAGTACAGAGAATCGACTGCAAGGGCCATAAACAAACAATCAAAATTCTACTCCTTGCTAAGGATGTATGTTACATGGCTATATGCATTTTTCAAAACTCACTGGCTTATCTATGCATTTTATAATATCTATTTCATACCTCATTTAAATAAATTATTGAAAAAACAAGACAACAGCATAAAAGTTATGAAAATAAATAGTACCAATATTAGATTACATTTTGGTACTAAACTGAAATTAATCCTTGGAGATTTCATTGGCCATTGTCAAAGGGACTAGAACAATTGCAAATTGAATTGTGATTTATTGCTTCTTCATTCCTGTCAGGTGATATCACTTCTTAGATGGAAGTCCTTGTCTAAGGATAAGAGAGTAGACACTCTCCATGTATACAAATAAATCCACACAGAGGCTATTTCATTAGCTTTATGCTTTTTTATATTCAGAATGTTCAGGAAATTAAATACTGAAAAGATTTATAAATGATGATTTATTTGAACCATTAAAATGACAGAATTACCTAGAAAAGCTATGAGGTGACCTTTCTGTTTAAAGTCTGTCTTATATAATAAGATTATATACTCATCAGTTTGTTCACATAGTCTGTCCACTGGGTGTAATAGGCAAATAATTTATAATACCACTCTTGTAATTTATCTTATCATTGTGTTTCATTGGTTTTCAATTTTATATTATAATTATAGCATCCCATTAAACATTAAATTTCTAAGTAGTTCCTAGCACTAATCAAATGTTATCACTATCAAGATACTAATTATTGAATGTATTAGTTTAAATGTAATTGGTTGATCATAAACATAGATGTGTGGCAGTCTGACTACTGAGAGATGCAATTTGTGTTATTTTATAAACATTGTTTGAAATGTTGAAATAAACCAGTTGTGTTTTGCTTACGATACCTAGAAGCCAACAACATGTTTTTTAGACTTTGTTATAAGGCAGATAAACTTATTGATGGAAAACTGCTGTATTTTAAGTCGTTCATTAAGCCCACCACTAGACTGCAAATTGAAAATAGCATCAGTGAGCAACCCCTGAAGTAAAATGATCTGAAATCCATGATACCAAAAGTTAACAGGTTTCTGTTGTCAATAAATGCATAACAAAGGCATGGGAGGACAAACTGATAGCAGTAGAGGTAAACTATAGGACAATTTGTTCTCATGAGCACTTGGTTTAACATTTTACCATCTTATAAAGAAAGTGATCATATGTCAATTTCTAGGAGAATTCATAAGACATTACTTTGGTCTCTTAAAACATACAGTTATACAAGTTGTTTCTTTGTTATTCTTATTTTTATTTTTGCCTATAAATAGTGTTGTATCTAGAGTGCGATCAATACACAATAGAGAGATGAAAACTCTTACTTTTATCTGCTTTTTCAAGTTATCCCTGTTGGCAGTTGTATTTTAATTTGTTTCCAGTTTGTACCTAGAATTTTTATTGAAGAATGCAGTTAAAAAAAAAAAAATACTACACACACACACACACACACACACACACACACACACACTGAGGCACTGATGCAAGGACACATCCATATGCATGTTTTCAGATATGTATCAGTTTGTATGCTGAGGAGGGACTTAGTTTTCTCTGCATGAAAAATACATCAGATACTTATGATTGCTGAGGAGTAGTGGAGACCATTATTTATAAAGCGCCACAATGCTTTCTAAAAGAGCAAGAACAAAGCGCTCATTACCTTTCTCCTGAAACCTGTATTTCTTTAACCATGTGAAAGTGAACCACACTGGTCAGTAGAGCAATGAGTCCCCTGATGTGAAATCATGATATAACAACAAATGAAACTTGTGGACTAGATCCTGCAGAAACACAGTAACACTTGTGAACATGAATTTCCATCTGTGATATGGTTGACACTGGAGTCTAACATAGAACAAACTTCCTCTGGGAGTTTTTAAGCTTAAATAGCAACTAGGTTGAAATGTCAGGCCAGGTTTTATAGGAAACATGATTATTCCACTACATGGCTGGTGGGAACAATGATTTTCTTTCCCTCGCACCTTGAAAGACTATAGACCTGGTGGTTATTTACAGTAGTTGTTTGTGTCTTGAAGAGACTGCTGCAGCCTCATTGCCTGAATGAGAAACAGTGTGTGCTAGAGATGACAGAAGTGGCAGTGCCACCAGAGAAGGATTTCTTGAGCTGTTTGGTCAGCTGTCTCCAAGTCAGGTGACACATCACAAGATTAAATGTATGAGCAATCATGACTCATTTTTAAAACAGCAGTCAGAATTTAGGTGTCTTTTTGAGTTGTCATAGGAAGGGGAAAGCCAGGTAGGAGAGGAGAATATGACAGGAAAAGTGAGACTGAAAACCGTCTGTAAACATACTTTGGAGCTCAAACTGGTGTAGAATACATCCATTACTGATAAATTAATGGAAGCTCCCTAAGTTCCTACAGTATGTATTCAATGCTTGTAACCTATCTTTTCCAACACATGGCTCGGAGGGTTCTGATGTTTTTCATAATTCAAAAAATCTATTGATTACACAGCATTGTACACTTTTACATACTTGGCAACCAAGTTTGCTCAGTTTAACAAAGAATAAACAATAACTAAACGGAGGGAAGCTGTCTTTCTAAATCAGAACCATTACTAGAATATAAAGTGGTAATAATACTCACCACTGGTTACAGATGAAACCACAGAAGTCTGTGTCCTACAACTAAGAAAAATAAAGAAGGTGTTAAACATGATTTTTAAAAGTTAACCTCAAAGTCACTGGAAATGAATAAGCCGTTGCACTTAATTAGGAGAAAAACCCTTGCCATAAAATGCCTATCTTCCTTTAGCTACATGATATGTGTGCTAATTAACAATCAAAGTACAGCCTGAAGGAAATTTGGTACAGTAATTTGTTAAAGTAAAAGTGGAATTTGAAATGACCTGTCAGTTCTAATTGAGTTATGACACAATCTCCAGGATGAAGGTTTCTTGAAAATAGCAGCTCAAATTTAAAAGAAATCTTTAAGCAAGATAATAAAACTGACTGCTGAGTAGTTTTATGTATTATATAAGCAGAATATGTAAAATATTTTCAAGAATTTTATTTTTCTAAGTTATTGTGATCAAGAGGATTTTTTTTTTTCAGGAAAGTCATCATGAATTAATGGTAGACAATGGAATAATGTAGGCTAAAGAGCTCTGGCAGCAGTTATCACTCATCTGAAGACTCTCTCTTTCCATCAAGGAGCAAATAAGTTGGAGTCCTTCTGATACAGAGCATCACTGATGGGTTTCTGACCTCAATACATATGTACCTCAATATATACCTTTGTATATATAATTCAACGCATAAATATGATTTTGTGCTCAGGCTTATCCTGAGTGATATATTGAGGAATTGAAAGAAAAGAATATAAGGTGTTGTCCATTCAAGAAAACTGTATTCTTCTTAGGAAAAAGCACTTTACACATATAAGTCATTTGCTAATGATGAAAAAATACCTAATGCATTTGCACTGATGATTAGAATTGTTAGAGAAGGGTAGAGTTTTCAATGATTTTGTAGTCAATTTTAGACAAAGCATGAATGAGGCCCAGAAAGATGAAAATTATTCAAATACCAGAAGAGTGTGGCATATGTGAAATAGTGGATAAAAACATTCCCCATAAAGGAGAAAATGAGTCAAACTTCTGAAATAACTCTCTTGCCTTCAATGAACATTTTTAATTAAGAAAAATAAGAAATAACTTTTAAAAGGATATTTTGAAAGTTTTTAAAAACCAATCTCAGCAACTTCTACTGGGGAAACTTTCTTAAAATGTGCATGTATATAAAATAGCAATAATTTCATTTACAGCCTTCCTTGATTATAGTTTAACCCTTTTGCCACAACAGTCAGATATATATGAATGAATAATCTTGACATTTTCATACATAAAGTCATGTCATTTATACACAAAGCAGCTGAAATTGTTATTATTAAATGCATAAAATAGTCAAAATATCAACTTTTTGTTTTTTTGTGTATTTTTGACACATTTTGAAAAAAAAAAAAAAACCACCTTGAAATCAATTAACGCAGTGGAAGAGTTAAAGCTAAATACCAGCGTCTCCAATATGGATCTTAATTAACCTCATCTCCTAGTACTTATATTCCTCTATAATCTTCTCCTACGTCAAAAAGGATAGATCGGTGTAATCAAAAGAGCATTGCAAAAATGTCCATGTGTGCTAAGACCATGTAGTCAAAGTCTCTAATGGCCACCTATGCTCTAAGGAATTACTCTGGGGATATCAGGAGGACACTCAAGCAGCCTTATGGAGAGGCCCACGTGATGTGGAATTGTGACCATGTGCCCAGAGCCACCGAGGAATAGGGGCTTCCTCTTAACAACCATATATGAAAATCGTATTGGAAGTGGATTCTCTAGGCTAGTCAAGCCGTCAGTTGAGTGCAGGCCCAGCTGATATCTAGACTGTAACCTCCTAAGATACCCTGAACTAGTACCACCAGCTAAGTCACTTCCAAATAAGTCAGAAATGGTGATATAGTAAATGTTGTTTAAACTGCTAAACTCTGGAGTAATTTGTTATGCAGCAGTAGGTAATAAATAAATTAAAAAAGCATTAATTTTAAACATTAGTGGCAAAAAGGAAATAAGAAAGTACCAACTCTCTATATCTAATCTACTAAATATTACAAATACTTTCTGGTAATCGATGACTTTTTTCCTCTTTAAAATATTTATTCTAAGGGCTAATGAATTTAGACAAGTACATATTTACATATGTACATAAGACTATATACTTTAAATTATCTGTCTTCTCCCATTAACACAAATGTTCCCCTTGTTTAGATTCATGAAGAAATTAAATAAGGAGTTATTAAGAAAAGTTATCTAATATCAAATTCAGAGACAACCATGATCCATTATTAATACGGTCAGCATATTCCCAGAGCACCTGAGTCACTCCTTTATGCCATCTTGTCTATTTTGGCTAAGTTAAGGTTTGATAATCTTAGGTAAATGCTAACTGATGCTTTAAACAACTCCAATACTGAACTAGCTTAATTGTCACCCTTAGAAAAATATGAATATTCTTTTTTCTGAGACAGAAGAATGTACAGTTTGAGCAGGTGGTGAAATTCTGGCGGATATGAAAATATGCTTAACTCAGAAACTATTTGACTTATTAAAATTCTTCTTCACTGACATTTATTGTAATTTCATCAGAATATCTACAGTGCTGACAAGTTTTAAATAGGCATGGAATCTGCTATAAGAGGGTTAGAAATTCTGAATAGAACATTAAAATACTGCAAGTTTTACAAGGAGTTTACATGTTTTACTTCAAAGTCTTACTCATTTCATCCACCTGATTCTTAGCTGTGAGGGGGAAGAGCTGCATTCAATTATGCATTAGTTTTGATTATGTGCTTTTACATAGAAAGATAATAATAATAGAAATAAAATAAACTCTGCCCCTCCCAATATGGAAAGGACAGAGATTCTTCCTGGTCTGCAGAGATAAATATATTGTTTTCTCTAAGAAAGATTAAGATACTATTGACATCCCTTTTTCTACTTCATAGCTTCTCACATTCCATATCAAAATAGGCTTAGTTATTATTTTTTTGAGGGGGCTAAGTTACATTCCTCTAAGTTACTTAATTCATATCCTTTCTATATATAATACTAGAGGTATCTAATATTTTAGAATCTACAATATTCCATCTTGCAAGTGTAAGAATGAAAATTAATGGCAGGAAATTACTCCTAATCCATCCTTTTCTGACCTTAAATACTTAGCTCCAAGAGGTTTTGGGTTATGTGCCCGGTTATATAAAAGTACATAAAATTAACAATTAATGCTCAAGTATAATGGATACATTTATGCCTCTAGCCACTTAGAGGCATGGAAAATAATTGGTCTATGTATGTTTAATATAACTTTAAATGAGATATATTTGTGAGTAGATGAGTTATTATATATACATCTCATTTGGAATTTGGTACACATTTCAAACTTTCAGTTTATGCGAGTATTGTCGATAAATGCACATAAAGTAGAAGTCATAATACCAGGGGTGCCAAAAAATGCATACACATTTTAAGAGATGTTATCTTTACTCAAGCAGTAGTCGCAGCTTGAAGTGTCCAGACGCTGATTGCAACCACTTTGAGCACTTCTTGTAATTGCAGAAGTCAAATGTGACTTCTATTCATCTTGTGTTATCAATTTACATTGAGTATTACAATTAATACATTTTTTTCCTTTCTTAAAATGTGTATACATTTGTGGGGCACCCTTTTAATATGTGGCTGTAATAGTTTTTATAGAGGATTAAAGAATATAAGCAATATTAAATTAATTATTAAGTACATTCAAATTTTCTCTTAACAAATATCTTGGATTAAGTTAGTATCAATGGACTGGACTAAGAGAAAAATGCAGACCTCATGTTCATGCAATAATCATAGAAAAACAGCTCATTGAATCAAGCCATTGGCCTCCTGACACATAAGGTAAGTAGAACTTTGAAAAGAAAATGTAAATTACACTGAAAAACAATAGAATTTAATCAGAGATGAAAATATTATGAAAATCAAATCATAAATTTTAAAGTACTACATAATATTTACATTCTTGCGTAGTATATCATTTTTGGTTAAGCTGTCATGTAGTTGTAATTTAATGTAATTGTATTCCTAAAATGATTAGAAAAGGTATGCAAGTTTCTTAAAGTTTTAGTGTATATTCAGTATATGTATTTGTATTGTTCAACAAGAAATCCAGAAATGGGCATCAATAGAAATGAAAAATAGACTCATCTAAGCTCTCAAAATGAATGTGAGTATCATCTATTTGATTATAGTTTAACAAGAAAAAGAAATGCATGAGGGATCAATATGCATGATATACTTTAAATACAAATGATCACAGGGGCTAATGAATTGCTTTACTAGTTACATTTATACTAAATAATGGGATGAAATGCCACCTCACTTAAATTGATCAGTTCACAGAATATTTAGAAAGCAAATGTTCATATGTTATAATGTTTTCACATAGTTAAGAAGGTAGAGAATGAGAATACTAAACTTTTAACAATGGAAAAAATATCAGTCATTATTGAAGGGCAATTTCATCCCATAAAGCTAGTTAGAATTATAAGGGGAGACAGAGGAGAAAAAAATGCTATCAGTAAATAAATAATACTATAATAGGTTCCAAACTCAAAGATGTCTTAAATATTCTGAACCATCATTCAATTACATGATATATTAGCAATATGAAAAAGCAATCTAATTACTTTTGCATTTTGTCTCAGTACCAATTTTATGTCAGAAAAACAATGTTGAAAACTAGAATTTGGGACTGAGGGTTCGGGATAATTGGTATTTATTACAACGCAATTGATATAAAATGATAAAGTGTTAGACAACTTTACATCTGCATTACTTTTAGAAATTAAAAGGGAAAGGTTACCACTTACAATGCTATTGAAGTTTCAGTATTTGTCATGATTAGAAAGTAAATATAAATTTTAAGTTTATTTTAATTCTAACGAGTTGAAATACTGCTGATGTATTCCATAAGGCATGATTTTTTGTAAGTAATTTTTACTTAAGTACTTTTTAGTTTCCAGTTTATTTTTACAGAAAAGGAAATAAAGCAAACAACAATAAAATTTGTAACTTAACTGATACACAATATTGCACATTTTTCAGAAGAACAAAGCACATTCTATCTATGATGATATAAATGATCCTTCTATCGTATTCAAGATTGGCAAGTTTATTTGAAGAAAATTATTTTTAGGTCATGTTGTTTCTGAAGAACTCAGGAATATCTTCTGTATGGTCTAAACTAATCTCTGGGCATTACATCTAGAAAATAATGATGTGAATGATACAACCCTTGATGTACGAAACACTAAGATATTTATCAAGGAAAACTATAAAATGGTAGAATATTTCATTTAGAAAGCATCGTAACACAAATTTGAATAGATTTCTATTCTAATTCATGACTGAGTTTAGAGATACTTATTGTCCCATAATTGGAAGAGGGCTATCTATCCACTGTTAGAAAAATCTCTGGCAATCAAGAGGATATTATAGTACAAGTCCAGTGTCCAAAAAGTTAGGTTCATCATTTAAATTGAACTAAAGTCAGCATCTAGATAACTCCAAAATTTAGTCTTAATAATTCTTTCTAGAAGAATTCTAGAAGAATTCTAGAAGAATACTACATCTTTCTAGAAGAATACTACGTCTACTACCTCTGCACATCATTTCTTTTAATAGTTGAGTGTCCTCATCTTTCTTCATTAAATGTATTATCTTATGAATTCTTTTGAAAGGACATGCTTTCTGAGCTCCTTCACCTTGTTTTCATGTTTAAAATTATTCTAGTTTGTAAATATTTTTAAAATGAGCTATGTAAAAATGTTTATTTTACCTAGAAGATTTTAATATATTACTATATGCTTTGTAGGTGAACTTTATACATCAGATATGGCAACCCAAAATTGTCTTAAATTTTGTTCATTCACACAATTATTTGGAAGTTAATATATTGATATACTAAGTCACTCAACAACTCATACCACAATTTTGGCTGTGGAACCTGAAACAATCCTAAGGTTGTTTCCAGCCCCTGTCAGCCATGGTCCATCCAGGGACCCATCCAGTGACCAGGCAGCAGCCTTCCCCAGGACCTGGTGGAAGTCACAACTATTACACAACAGGTAATAGAACTGCTGTCTGAAGACCCAAATGTGGACCCTGAAGTGAACACTTGTCCCAATGCCACCCTCCAGAACAAAGTATTGGAGGGAGTCCCATTCACCCAGGGACCAGACAGGATCCACACTCAACCAAGACCCTGGAAACAAGCCTGCCAACTGCAGATCCAACTGCAGACTCAGCAATAGCCTCGTAACCAACTCTAACTCAGCAAGACTGCAATTCTAGAGGTAGTTCCACCAACCTGGGGAACAGATAGAAGAAGGTCTTCATCTGCTAAAAGCAGCTTGTAAGGACTGAAAGAAGTGTTCACTATTTCAAATGGACAGGCACCACACAGGCTATGTGGCTTATAGAGAGCCAGGAAAATATGATACCATGAAAGGAAACAAATAAAATTCCACTAACTGAACCCAAATATCTGGAGATCTACAATGTGTCTGACAAAAATTCCAAATAATCATCTTAAAGAACTGAATGAAATGCAAGAGAACACAGACAACTAAATGGAATCAGGAAAACAATACATGAACAAAATGAGAAGTTTAATAAATAGAAACCACAAAAAAGCAAAGAAACACATATTAGCTTCCAGTAAAGATGGCAGAATACATATCTTGCTGTGCTTGCCTCCTCTCATGACCACATCAAAATTACAACTAATCTACAGAACAACCATCATTGAGAATTGCCTGAAGTCTAGTTAAACAGAAGTTCTATCATTAAGGACATACAGAAAAGGCCATGTCGGACTGGTAGGAGGGGTGGAGATGCGGAACAAGCTGGTCCCACATCCATGTATGGGGGTTAAAATTTGGAAGGGATATCTTGACTTCAGAGGGGCCCTGACCAGCAAGGGGTCCCAGCCCCACACCAGGCTTTCTACTCCAGGGTTCCAGTGCTGGTGAAGAAATCCCCATAAATTCTGACTGTGAAAACCAGCAGAGATTGTAGCTGGGGCACATGTCTCCTCTTAAAGGGCCTGCATACAGACTTACTTTGTGACAGACTCACTCGCTCCGCACTCCAGTACTAGGGCAGCAGCTTGAAAGGTGCTAGGGACATATGGGGAGGAGCTGAATTGTCTGGCTGCAGGGTAAGGGCTGGAGAAGCAACTTTCTCCCAGACAGAAGTGCTAGCAAAATCCATTGTTCCTTGGTTGAGACCTCCCTACACCCAGCCTGGATACACAGGCGAGTACCATTCCTGAGTCTCCATCAATGTGGCTAACACTGTTCACCTCACCCTGGTAATTCCCTGAGACCTCACTGCATCCAACTTGCAGTAACACCCAAGTGCTTCTTGTGACTTTTCCGTACAAATGGTCTGCCTTGGCTCATGCTGTGGACTTTACAACAATCTCTCAAAGGTTCACAAACCTCAAAAAACAAGCATCTGGCCTTGGCATGCCCCATATGACTTGCTAAGCAGCCCGAACATGGCACTAGTGACTGCCAGACTTGGTTCGCAGCTTAGCCTCTCCCAGATACCTGTAATCCCAGCACAAGTGGCAACCATCTGCAGATCACTTTGTAGGTCATACTAAATGGGCCCAGGCAGGGCACAAGCAGCAGGTGACCTTGCAGCAAAGCCCTTCCCACCAGGCCCCAGAAACAACAAACCCAGTGGCCAGCTTCAGACTACACCAGAGCATCACTCAACCACCTCCACAAATGGCACACACAAAGGGCAGACTGTGCAGGCACCAGAGTCCCACAAAAGTGAATCCTGTTCCATATGGTGAGTCTCTGCACAATAACTACTCCACTTAAGTCATGGACAGTTCTCACTGTCCTGAGGGTCAATCCCTCCTATTGATGTGCCCACAGCAATCAAGGCTCAACTGCAACAAGAGGGCACACACAACACATACAAGGGACACACCTACCAAACAGGGCTCAGGTGACTGGGGAGACTGTGCCATTGGGCTCCTTAAGACACTTACAACATTAGGCCACTCTACCAATCAGCAGACATAGCAGCTCTACTTAATACATACAAACACAGGAGGTATCCAAAACAAGGGAGACAAAGAAACCTATGCCAAATGGAAGAACAAAACAGAACTCCAAATAAAGAACTAAACAAAATGCAGACAAGCAAACTACCAGCTAAAGTGTTCCAAACACTGGTTATTACTATACTCAATGATCTCAGGAAGAACTCCAGCAAAGAAATAGGAAACATAAAAATGGAGACAGAAAACATAAAAAAGAACCAGTTAGTAATGAAGAATATAATAACTGAAATGAAGAATATATTAAAGGAAATCAACAGATCAGATGCAGCAGAGGATCAAATCAGCAATTTAAAAGATAAAGTAGCAGAAAATACCCAACAAAACAGAAAAAAAAATCCAAAAAAGTGAAGATAGTTTAAGGGACATTTGAGACAACATCAAGCATAGAAATATTTATATCATAGGTCTACCAAAAGGAGAAGAGAGAGAACAACGTGTTAAAAGCCTATTTGAAGAAATTATGACTGAAAACTTCCCTAACCTGGTGAAGGAAATAGACACCCAAGCCCAGGAAGCACTGAGTCCTAAACAAGATGAACCCAAAGAGGCCAACATTAAGACACATCATAATTAAAATGCCAAATTTTAAAAACAAAGAGAGCATCTTAAAAACAGCAAGAGAAAAGCAGTTAGTTACCTACAAGGGAACCCCATAAGATTGTCAGCTAATTTCTCAACAGAAAGTTTGCAGTACAGAAGTGATTGGCACAAAATATTCAAGTGATGGAAAACAAGGACCTATGACCAAGATTATTATACCCAGTAAAACTATCATTTAGAATTAAAGGACAGCAAAAGAGCTTCCCAGACAAGAAAATGTAAAGGAGTTCATTACCACCAAATCAGTATCACAAGAAATGTAAAAGGACTTCTTTAAGAAAAAGAAGATGAAAATATACATCAAAAATCTGAATAATAAAATGGCAATAACTATATATCTATGAACAATTACTTTAAATGCTCCAATCAAAAGACATAGAGTGTAGATGGGAGGGGTTCTGGGGGATGGGTGAGAGAGGTAAAGGGATTAGGAAGTACAAATTGGTAGTCACAAAATAGTCACTGGGAAGTGAAATACAGTAGGGGCATATAATCAATAATGTTGCAAAGACTATGTAGGGTGTCAGACAGGTACCGCCCTTATCAGTGGGATCACTTCATAGAATACTATATTTTGCAGTGTATAACGTGCCCCCGTTTATAATGCACACCAACATTTTTATTTGTTTACAATTAGGTACTTGCGTTTTGTATTATAAAGGAATTTCAACAAGTGAACAAACACATAATTAGAAACTGTAGTACCTGGTCCAACGGAAATAAATATGGTGTAGTGAATAGAGAATAACAGTGGGGAGGACTCCATAAATTGATCAGGAAAAATTCATCCAAAGAAATGACATTCATGCAGAAAATTAAAGGAAACAAGGAACTAGATTTACCAAGTATGGGAAAGAATATTCCAGGGTTGTGTGGAAGGCCCCAAGGTCATCAAAGTTTGGTATGTTTGAGGAACTAAGAGAAAACCATGCACACTGACATGGAAAGATCAACTGTTAAGTGAATAAGTTTGCAGAAGAGTATGTATAATCCAATACCATTTTTGATAAAAGAGATACTGTGGGGACAGAGCTAGGAGTGCAGTTTCCAGGCTCTTGCCCTCATGTGGAAAGGTGCTCACTCGGGTAGTAAATGGCCATCAACTGTGATTGGATGGCTATCAGCTGTGGCTAGTTGGCCGTCAGCTGTAACCAGTGAGCCATTGGCCACTAATATAACTGCCGTGGCTATGCTAGCAGCAGATGGGGGGGCTAGCAAGAAGATGGTGGCTGAGCTTGCAAGGGTGGAATGCGGGTTGCGGATTGCAGAGAAGTGGACGGCAGGTTGCAGATAGTGTGGCTTCTGATTCCTGTGTCTCCAACCCAGCCGCCAGCGAGAATATAGTGGTATGACTCCCCTGTCTATGGCTCCGTGGGTGTTCCTTTTTGGCCTCACCATATCCTGGGGTTCTTATGTGGGGAGCAGGAGCTGAGACCCCGCATGACACCCTGCATGACAGATACATACACTTTCATGTATGTCAGTGCATGAAAAATCAAGAAAATATACAGTAAGCTCTTAATAATGATTATTTGAGGGCATGGAAAGAGTGGATTATAGTGGACTTTCACTTTCTACTTCATATATATTTCTGCATTATTTAAATTTTTGCACAATTTTGTATTCAGGATTTACTAAAGCTAAATATTAAAATCAAATTCTGTATCTTTAAAAAAATAAAGGAATTTCAGCATATACTTTTTAACATATGGTGCAAGAAATTTAATGTAACAAATAATTACAAAACACAAGAACAGATACAAGGTACAAGAAGTTTTATGTATTGGTAACAAATTTATGATATTCATTCATCATAGAAGGCCAAAAACTCTTTGTTGTTGCAAGTTTGTGGTAAGTTCAACAAAACCGATTATCATAATCCAGGGTGTTATTTTATATGCAGATATCATTACTGATTTCTAGAATTATGCTTTTAACTCATAAGCATAAATAAAAGAATTAAAAACTTTATATGGATATGGAATTCGTACTACCAATGTATAATGCACCTCCTTATTTTTGCCTCACAAATTTGGGCAAAAAAGTGTGCATTATACACATCAAAATATGATACATAAATACCTTATCACCAGGCACTATACACCTGAATATAATATAAAATAATATTGAATATCAACTATAATTATATGTGTGTGTGCCTGTGTGTGTGTGTATAGTCACAGAATGTAAAGTACAGCATAGGGAATATGGTCAATAGTATTGTAATAACTAGGTACAATGTCAAACAGGTAGACTTGATGGGGTTTTCACTTTGTGAGGACTGTAAATATCGAATCATTATGTTGTTTTATACAACTGAAACTAATATAAAAAAAGACATACATAAGTTGGCTGAATGAATAAGCAGACCCTTACATATGCTGCGTACAAGAGACTCAATTCAGATAAAAATACACAGAGACTGAAAGTAAAGGAATGGAAAAAGATATTTCATAAAAATGGAAACAATAAATAAATAAAAAAAACTGGCATAGCAATACTTACACCAGACAAAATAGACTGTAAAACAGGCTACAATAGGATCAAAGAAGGACCCAGTAATTCCACTTCTGGGTATTTATTTAAAGAAACCCAAAACACTGATTCCAAAAGACACATGAATCCATATGTTCACTGCAGCATTATTTACAATAGCCAAGATATGGACAAAACCTAAGTATCCATCAATAGATGAATGGATAAAGAAAAAGTGATACATATACACAATGGAACATAACTCAGCCATAAAAAATAATGACATTTTGCCATCTGCAATATTATAGATGGATCTAGAGGGTAATGTGCTGAGTGAAATAAGTCAGACAGAGAAAGACAAATACCATATGATTTCACTTATATGTGTAATCTAAAAAAACAAAATAAACATACAAACAAAACAGAAATAAATTCATAGATACAGAGAACATTTGATGGTTGCCAGATAGGAGGGGGATTGGAGGGATGGATGAAAAGGGGGCAGAGATTAAGAAGTACAGATTGGTAATTACAAAATAGTCATGGAGATGAAAGTATAGCTAGTATAGGGAGTATAATCAGTAATATTTAATAATTATGCACTGTGTCAGATGGGTACTAAATTTATTGGGGTCATCACTTTGTAAGTTATATAAGTGTTTAATCACTATGTTGTACACATAAAACTAATATAATATTGTATATCAACTGTAATTGTAAAATTAAAAAAAATATTTAAAAAAAGACAATCTGGAGCTGAAGAATACAGTGACAGAACTGTAAAATTTAATAGAGAACTTCAAGGACAGACCTTATCATGCAGAAAAACGAACCAACAAACAAAGATAATTTGAGATTAGCCAATTAGAGGAAAAAAAAAAACAAAAAGAATAAAAAGTAGTGAAGAAAGCCTATGTGAATTATTCGACAGCAAAAAGCAATGAAAAATTCATTTTGATCCTTTTATCACATTCCTCATTCTATCGTGGTGTCCCCAATATCCTACATATTTTTTTTAAATTTGCATACATTAGACCTGTAAAGTTCTGTGGATTCTTGACAAATGCTTGATACCTTTTTTTCACCATGATAGTATCATACAGAATCGTTTTGCTGTTCTAAAAATGTCCTGTGCTTCTTGTATTCATTTTCCCTCCAATAACACTCCCACCAAAATTCTTGGCAAATATTAACCTTTTTTTTTTTTTTTTTTTTTTTTTGCCTTTTACAGATTGCCAAATAATTGGAAACATACAGCATGTAGCCTTTTAAGACTGGCTTTATTCACTTACCATTGTGCATCTGTTTAAGTTCATCTTTGCGCGCGCGTGTGTGTGTGTGTGTGTGCGCGCGCATGTGTGTGTGGGGTTTTTAATCAATTCCTTTCAACAGATGTGCCACAGTTTTTGTATACATTCACCTGTTGAAGGTTGATTCCAGTTTTGGTAATTATGAATTATGAATAAAGCTACTATATACATTTTCATGCGTGTTTTATGTGGTTATAAGTTTTAAAACCAGTTGAGTAAATATTTAGGAGTATGATTACAGGTCATATGGTTAGACTTGTATATAAGTTCCCTATGGTTGATATAACAATTTGCACAAAGTTGGAACCTAAAACATCAAAAACGTATTCGCTCACAGTACTGGAGGCCAGAATTCTAAAGCTATGAACAGATTTGGTTCCTTCTGGAAACTCTGAGATCGGTGTCATTCCACTCTGCTAACTTCTGGTGGTTGCAGGTAAATCTTGCCATGATTTGGTTTGCCAAACTATATATAGATGTTAATTAGACTTACTGTGATCAACTGGAATGTGATACATCACCCCAATTTCTGCCTCTATCTTCACATACCTAAAGGGTATCTCTATGTCTTTTTCTTGTGTGTTTTTTTATGAAAGCACTCATAATTGGATGTAGGATCCACCCTAAATCCAGGATAAGCTCATCTCCAGATCTTTAACTTAATATATCTGCAAAGGACCTTTTTTCTAATGAGGTCAGATTCTCAGGAACAAAGGGTTAAGACTTGGAGATATGCCTTCTCCTCCTGTACCATATATTAAATATGCTATTTTTTAATTTTTATTAAATTTATTGAGGTGACATTCGTTAGTAAAATTACATAGGTTTCAATTGTACAATTCTATAATAAATCACCTATACATCACATTGTATGTTCACCATCCATAGCCAGTTCTCTTCCCATCACTGTATGTCATCTCATTTGCGAAATGCATTCACCCCCTCCAAAAGTTCCAAAAATTCTCAAAAAATTACAGCATTAACTCTTAAGTCCAAAATCTTATATAAATAGTATCAGTTCAAAAATCCTGAATCTCATTTGCTACACTACCTTAAATCATATAAATCAGGTATGGGTGATACTATGGGTATAATCTGTTCTGAGACAAAATTTCTCTTCATCAATGGATCTGAGAAACTAATTAAAAAATTACCTGCTTTTACAACAGTGGGGCTATACCACAATAAAACTTCCTATTCCAAGAGGGAGAATGTGGATATTTTGTTCCTAGTGTATTGGGAAGCATAAAGCAAAGTAGTTGAGGGAAAGGACAAAGGAGTAAGAGGGCAGACAAGAAAGTCAAACAACAACAAACCACAACAACCAGTTGAAATTGGGACATGACGGAGCTCATTGTGGCGAATAATTTCACCTTACTATTAAATAAAACTCAAAGCTATCTAGTCAGAACTGTAATAAAATTAAATATGCCTGGCTATATTTTCTACAGTAATACGTTTTTAAGAATGATTATATCAATGAAAACCTAAGTTCAATATATGTAGTAGCACAAGCAGACCTGGAAGCATGCAATTTCATTGAAGCTTGTGTGTAACCTTCAACGTCTACTTACTTAAAGATGTCGAATGGAATCATTTCATGCTAAATCCACCCACAAAGAATTGGTGAACAGCTTCCTGAGTGTTGTACATTTTTAGGTGAACATCCTTTTCTTCAAGATTAGAGAAATTTTAAATGATCTCATTTTTAATGGATTAAATATGTATGGATGTTAACTAGACTAAGCTGGATAATTTTGTAATATGTACAAATATCAAATCATTATATTGTACACGTGGAACTAACATGTTCAATTACACCTCGATAGAGAAAAAGAGTAGGATTGAAGTAGAAGCTGACTGGTTAAAATGGAGGAAAATCTCAAAATAAATTAGGGTTATCCTTTACATATATATTGGAAGAATGGAAAAAAAACCCAGGTGTCCATTTAATAAGAATAACATATTACCCATCAAACAAGAACAGTTGTCTTCTGTAATTAGTAGAGTACAAGAATGCCAATGTGACATTCAAACACATCATCCTAAAACTGGGAGCTAAATTGTATAATATCCTTATAAGAAGCACCCATTTTCTGTATTCCTTTTTATCCTTACAACCTTTTTGTGATTATTATTTTTTTCTTGTACAAGCTGTATCAGACCCATTTGAAAATAAACACCTTCTCTAAGAAAAGATGATGACTGACAATTAATACAATTGGTCATTATTATATTTTCCTATAATTTTACCAATGAAATTGCTTTAACTTTTATAGTCATATATACATATGACTATAAAAGTTAAAGCAAATTTAATCTACTTAAAGTTAAATTAAAGTCCATATATACATATGTATGTATATACATAGTATATGACAACTTGGCATTGCCAATATGTACACAGGTACTTGATGACACACATTTTTAGAATGTATAATTAGAATCAAATGTATGGAAAAATGTAACATTTTTGCCTTTTTTATGTTTAAAACTTTCTCAAAGTATGTAAAATAAAGTTTGAAGTTGATATTAACATTCTTCCCTATAAATTTCAATAATGGTAAAGAAAACAAAATATCCTGGTTTAAAATAAAACAAAATCAGTAACATAATAGGAAAACTGCTAATACTATTTCTCCATCTGAATGGTTTTTACAAAGAAAACTGACATATCCAGAGATAAATTTCCTTGATTTAGATTGGATAAAAAAGGAAAGCAAATTATTTTGATATATTTTGATCCTCTGATTTTTTTCTCCTTTATAAGTTTCTCTGACACTAATGTGTTGTTTATGGTTTTTCTCCTTCCACTGCTCTTTGTACATGGAGAGAATCAGTGGCATTCCATTATTTTGTGACAGCAGAGGAGAGAGGTATCCACAGATTATTGTTTTGTCCACTGGTTCCTTACTGTAGCTTTTATGGAGTGTCTGGTTTGAGTAAAAGCTGAGGCAAGACATGTCCTTTCCTGGATGAGAGCCATGTCACTGCTGCTAAAGTTCTTGGCTGCTTTAACTCCTGATCTGGTCATTCTCTTGGCTTGCTTAGGGCCCAGTAACCTTTCATGAAAGCTTATGCAGCATCTTAGATCTCCTTTCCCCCAAGGCCTCGAAGTCTCTTTGTATTCTCTCTACAGTCCCTGGCCCAGGATTTCTATGCTACATCCACAGCTGTGGGGTCACTTCACCTCCTGCTAGGGTTGGTGGTGGTAACTTAAGACATTTCAGTCTTACCGACAGGCTTTTAATTAGGCTAACCTCTGTAATCATCAAACAGATGAAAGAAAGCATGTGTGCTGATGCACTACCTGCAAGCTTAATGAAGTTTGGGGCTATTAAATAATCCCGTTCTCTGCACATTCACTCTGTTTTACCCTCTTTTCTTGCTGAGACCTCCCCATGTCAGTGCAAGGCCTCTCCATTGAGAGGTTTTCTCCCAGGGTCCCAAAGGGAAAGTAGGGCAGTAAGAGCTTTTCCTGGCATTTCCCTCCACCTATCAACCTATCAACATATCAAATACCTCCCCAGATTCATCAGCAGAACAGGATCTTAAACTTAATGCTTTTCTCTTCTACCCCAGACTCTTTTTTTCTTGATAGTCTTCCTTCCACCACCAAGTGGTCAGCAAAATTCTTAATTTAACACGAGTCTTTGAATTTCATTCTATAGTGTGAAATAGTTTATAATCTGGTCATCTAGATTTCACCCTTGATATGTTAATACATAATAAAGGATAAATTTATTTTTCTTTTACTAAAAACAACAACAACAACAACAACAAAAAAGCAGGTTTCCCAGACTATTGTATTGCTACTAAATTAAGAATCCAAATTTTATATCTTTCTTTATTCCTATTATAAGAGTTCTAACTTCTCACCATCACTGCCCCACTCTTGGAAGGGCACACTTCATTGTCTAGATAGTTAGAAACTTTGACCAAACAGAATGTTATCAACAACAACAAAACTGTAAAAAGGGAGAAATGCATTCACATATTTCGTATTAATAATTTTTACCTCTTTTACATATACAATTAAGTTCGAGAACTCATCCTACAAAAAGTGTTACATACCTCATTGCTGAATATCATTATGGTCACCCTTGGGAAGCTATGCACTGACAACAATGCCTAGTCTACCCTTCAAAGCAATTTTGGAACTCTTTTTCTGGAATGACCATCAGAGCTGTCAACACATTACCCTTGATATCCTGAATGTCATCAAAATGTCTTCCTTTCAATATTTCTTTTATCTTTGGGTAAATGAAGTCATTGGGGGCCATCAGGTGATTAGGGAGGGTGCTTAAATACAGGTATTTGTTTACTGGCTAAAAACTTCCTCACAGAGAGTGCTGTGTGAGCTGGTGCATTGTTGTGATGCAAGAGCAATGACTTGTTGGTGAAAAGTTCAGGTCGTCTAACTTTCTCATGCAGCCTTTCCAGCACTTTCAAGTAGTAAACTTGGTTAACTGTTCAGTTGGTACAAATTCATAATGAATAATCCCTCTAATATCAAAAAAAGTTAGCAATATCATTGCAACAAGTTCACAGACTTAATTTTCAGACCTCATATATATTTAGGAGGTGGAGATATCACAGGGTAGAATTCAGACTTGAAAAACAAACCTGAGGTATCACAAAGTGGATTGTAGACTTCACAAATGAGTGTAACCATGTTGTAAATGTATGAAACATCTTCATTGACATGAGGGAAGAAGATGCCGATCTAAGTAACTTTGGAAATGAAGACTAAAGAAAAAATGAACTGAACATAAGCACTGTATTACAGTTGACAAAATTCTTCCCGTGTGCATGGGTTAAGAATTCTGAAAACATTATTCATGTATATTGGAACTGGACAATTAAGTAAAAGAATCAGGTGACTGTGGCCAGTTTTGTCATTGTTGGAGTCTGAGGATACGGACCAAGAAAGGGATAAACCATAAATGATGCATGTGCTAAAAGATGAGAGTTCAAGTCATCATTGTGAATCCATGTTTAATGTACTATCAATACAAGTGGAGATACATACACACATTCTCTGTAGATAGATGATAGATAGATAATAAATATATTCATGGGTTTGTTTACACACATATTTTTATTTTTCTTTTTTTTAAATTTATTTTTAAAATTTATTGGGGTGACAAATGTTAGTAAAATTACATAGATTTCAGGTGTACAATTATGTATTACATCATCTATAAATCCCATTGTGTGTTCACCACCCAGAGTCAGTTCTCCTTCCATCACCATGTATTTGATCCCCCTTACCCTCATCTCCCACACCCCACACCCTTTACCCTCTGGTAACCATTAAACTGTTGTCTGTGTTTATGAGTTTTTGTTTCTCATTTGTTTGTCTTGTTCTTTTGTTGTTTTTGGTTTATATACCACATATCAGTGAAATCACATGGTTCTCTGCTTTTTCTGTCTTATTTCGCTCAGCATTACACTCTCAAGATCCATCCATATTGTCACAAATGTTCCTATATCATCTTTTCTTACTGCCGAATAGTATTCCATTCTGTATATATACCACAACTTCTTTATCCATTCATCTATCGAAGGACAATTTGGTTGTTTCCATGTCTTGGCCACCGTAAACAAAGCTGCAATGAACATTGGAGCACACGTGTCTTTATCTCTAAATGTTTTCAGATTCTTTGGGTAGATACCCAGGAGAGGGATTGCTGGGTCATATGGCAATTCTATTCGTAATTTTTTGAGGAACCTCCACACTGCCTTCCATAACAGCTGCACCAGTCTGCATTCCCACCAACAGTGTATCAGGGTTCCTTTTTCTCCACAGCCTCTCCAACACTTGTTACTATTTGTCTTGTTGATGATAGCCATTTTGGCTGGGGAGAAGTGATATCTCATTGTGGTTTTTATTTGCATTTCTCTGATGATTAGTGATGTTGAGCATTTTTTCATATGTCTATTTGCCATTTGTATGTCCTCTTTGGAGAAATGTCTCTTCAGGTCCTCTGCCCATTTTTCAATTGGGTTGTTTGTTTTTTGTTGTTGAGTTGCATGCATTCCTTGTATATTCTGGATGTTAGCCTCTTATCGGAGGCACTGTTTTCAAAAATCTTCTCCCATTCAGTTGGTTGCCTCTTTATTTTGTCGATGGTTTCTTTTGCTGTGCAGAAGCTTTTAAGTTTCATATAGTCCCATTCATTTATTTTAGCTTTGACTTCCATTGCCTTTGGAGTCAAATTCATAAAATGCTCTTTGAACCCAAGGTCCATAAGTTTAGTACCTATGTTTTCTTCTATGCAGTTTATTGTGTCAGGTCTTATTTTTCTTTTTCATTACAGTTGAGAGGGCATAGAACCAATGTCCTGAAGTCATAATAAGCACATGTATTTTCCAGATCTTGGTTTCTAATATCTTTCTTCAATTAAAGAAGCCAAGTCTGCTTGAAAACACAGCTAATTCTCAGAATGGACTAAAAAATATACAAGATGAGCCTGGGGCAATTATAATACCAGAAAATGAGAACATGGTTAAAACCAGAACACACACACACAATGATGAGATATATAAAAAGGACACAGGATCCAACTTAAAGAACTTCCTATTATCAAAGCTTGAACAGTCAATCAAAGAAAAAGTATGATAGAATGGGATATATTGGATTATAAACTAAAATGTAAATTGGTACCTCTAAGTCCATAATTATATAAATAAATGATTGAATGAATAAATGTTGAGGGGAAAGATAATTATATTTTGCAAAAGAATTATAACTAATTTATGTAGATACTCCACCCTCATAATGGTGATGCTTAATTCTCCACTCCTTAAATGTGACTTGTGCATAGTGACTTTCTTCCAAAGACTACAGTATAGAAAAGGGGAAAAAATAACTTTACTGTGTTGCAACTTGACCTGTACTTAGTCAGGTGATCAAGGTTAACTTCAACAGTTATTACATGTTAATATAAACCCTGGATATGATGAAGTGAAAATGATACTGTACTTCTGTGATCTCCCTCTCAAAAATCCCACTCTAATCATGAGAAAAACAGGAAAAAAAAATTGAGAGGGATAGCCTACAGAATATTCAAGTAGCATTCCTCAAAGCTGTCAATATCATAAAAAAGAAGGAATGTCTGCGAAAATGTCACTGCCAATAGGAGCGCTGGGAGACATAAGAATTAAATGTGACAGGTATCTTGGATGGGATCCTAGCATAGAAAAAACAACATTAAGTTAAAAACTGAGGAAATCCAGTTAAAATATGGACTTTAATTAGTAAGAATAATGCATTAACATTGGTTTATTAGTTGTGTCAAATATACAACACTAATATAAAATCTTAATAATAAGGGATACTGGGTATAGGTATGTGGGACTCTATATGTATTCACAAGTTTTCAATAAATCTAACTCTATTCAAAAATAAAATATATATTTTTTTTAAATTAAATAACAAAAAATACAAGATACACCTTAGCTTCTCCTTTTGGACAGAGCTACTGAACACATATGACTCTCACTCCTGAAACTGGATTAAAACCAAAATGTAAAAATAGGTAAAAATCAATCTATAACAGCAAATTTCTTCAAATGATAAATTAGATGGAGCACATTTACTGGCTGAAATTCATAGAAAGCTACTGTTTAAGGTAAGCTATGAGGGTGTGCAACAGAAGTTGTATTACAATTGACACACTGACACCCTAAAGTGCTCTTGGCTCATATTCATTAAGTATAAAACTGTGCAAGGGTAAAAATTAGAATTGAAAACAGAGTCCACCTCCAATCCCTTTGTTCCCCTCATTCATTATGCAGAATTGAGGCTGTAAGCATTTACATCAAGGAAAAATTGCAACTCATTCTTCTTTAATGCAATTAATTGAAGAATGTGGAGAAAGCTGACATTCTAGTGTGGGTTTTATTTCCTAGAAAAAAATCCTTCTCAGTATGGCACTTGGAAAATCCACTTCCTTACAGAAGCCTCTCAGCTAAACTATCAAATTGAAGTCTAGGAATCAACATATCCCATTCTATAATGCATTGAGCTCCTGGTAAATTTGTGAGCTATAGCAGCGATTAATGACTATTATAAATCTTTAGCTTTATTGTCTGGCTTTCCAGGGCCTAATGATAAAACTGCAATTTGTGGCCTTCTTGTGGTTAAATGTGGCCCCTCTAACTAGTTCTAATCAATGAGCACCACTTCCAAGGTGGGAGCATTTAACTGTTGACAAAAGAGCCTCTAGTGCTGTTTCTTTCTGCTATGATGACCAGTAAAAAATCCAAATAGTGACTGCTGTGCCAATATAAGTCCCAAAGTGAGGGCAATTTAAAGCACAACATAGATCCAAACCACAGACAGAAATTCAACACAAACAAAAAATAATGTCTTGTGTCAAGCCACTAAAATGAATTTATTCCTGTTAATGCACCATTAGAAAAAATGATCTAGAAATAATCCAACTGATCAGACAGCACAGGAACCCACCCAGCTACCGTTTCTTCTTTCTTTTTCTTTTCTTAAATATAAATATTAATGATAATAATTAGATAGCTGTAAGAAAAAAAAATCAAAGGGTTAGAGGGTAAGGGGGAGGTGGGTGGTAGATGAGGATAAAGGGGATCCAATATATGGTGATGGAAAGAGAAGTGATTCTGGGTGGTGAACACACAATGTGATATATAGATGATGTATTACAGAATTGTACACCTGGAATCTATGTAACTTTACTAACAATTGTCACCCCAATAAACTGTAATTAAAAAACAAAAGAAAAATCAAAGGAAGATAATTTCAAAAATAAAGAACGTAGGTGATAATAAACCTTGTAAGAAATAATGACAAAAATAATACAAATAAAAACCCTTGACAAATATAATGAATTACATCCTTAAAATAACAAAACTGATGCTGTAAAAAGAATATAGGGAATATGAAAGAGCCTTTGGAGATTGAAACTATGATCACGACCAACAACAAAAAGTATTGGAAACCCTGAAAACATTCAGATAATCTTACAGCCTGTATAGCAAACATGGCAAAAAAATTAAAAAATATGAGAGGAAGGTTAAGAGACAGACAGGATCAGTCTGCATTTGAGCATTGGGGAAATCTCAGAAGGAATATAGGGTTACATTAAAATTGCACTTCAAATTTTAGTGTTTTAAGCTTTTCAATTTTAACAACTTTTATCTTGTTCCACACTGTTTTTTGACATTGGGAGATTTTTCTGTTAATTTTTTTCTTTCTTTTTTTATTATTTATAATATATATCCACTTGGTTTAGAACACGTTTCCCATATTTCCAAAACATGAGCAAGCTTGTCCTCCATGAAATCGAACATTTAAAACCCAAGATTTTTTTTTTCTTTCTTTAACTATTTGGAAATTATGCCAAGTTTGTTTGTTTTTTAAATAGAAAAATGTAAAAATAAAGGAAGAAAATTAAAAAATATATATCTTGTTCTTTTTAAATCACTAAATTAACATTACACAAAACCTACTTGACTAATAAAATGTATCAAATATATTGATTTGGCAAATTCAAAACAAAGGCTTTTTTATAGGAATTAATATATGTACCTGAGCAACGAACCCAAAACAATCACATCTCTATTATTTTTATCTAAATTAAATCCTTTATGCTTGAATGAGTAGCTGCATTTTCCACATGTGAATTATCTCTTAGAATGTTATGCCTGATATGAATTCTACTTCTAGAAATCAGGAAAATGGTGACATAATAGTGACCATAATGCAGATGCTGCACTGTACGCATTTTAATATTGAAAGACATATTTACCTGTCATTTGTAGCTATGCTATCTTTCCATCCTCTTGTCTCTTTAATACTAGTCTTGGCAGGTACTAGAAGGCTCATTGAGATTTCCTATGGTTTATGACCCAAGTTGACAACTGTGACTTCTTCTTTGTAGCATTCTGATGGTTATGTCATATAAGAATCACCTTTTATCACTTCAGAAGCTGCTGACATGGAGCACCCGTTTGATGGATGACCTGAGCTCCGCTATTCCCCTCAGAGGAAAGCAGCAAGTGCTACAGGAAATTATTGGAGGAAGATACATTGAGGTACAGAAAGAGAAAGTAATGTGCGTTATATGTAGACTGACAAAATAATTTGCTTACAATTCCAAGCTGGCATAGCTGAGAACAGCAGGAAAGCAAAAAAAAAAAAAAAAGTCTTGTCAATACTTAAATAGCTGATTATATAATCAACTTGACAAGTCATTTGTAAGTGCAAATTATGGAGCAGAACTACAAGCTATGAGGGCCATTCTGCCCCCACTTACACATTTTGCATTTCAGGTTTATATAGTAACACAAAATAAAGGTAGTTAAATCATGTGCTTGTTTCATTGCTTTATACCAGTGATTCTCAAAGTGTGGTCCGCAGAAATGGCATTAGTGGTGAGAACTTGTTAGAAGTACAAAGTTTCAGACCTCACTCCAGATCTACTGAAATTTTAGGTGGGGCTCAGCAGGCTGTTTTAACAATCCCTCTAGGTGATTCTGATGCAAAATCAAATTTAAGACCACTATTTTCTACAATCAACATTTACTCTCTTTAAATTCCCAAACATGTAATAGCCATGTGAACACATCTTTAATTTTCTTAAAGGATTTGTATAATATAATTAATTCATAAGAAGAGAAAATAACATTGGCAAAATTAAATTAATCCAACTCTATTGTATGTACATACACAAACATACACATATGATATGCAGTACTTCTAGGGACTGTTTTAGCAATATAGTTATTACATTAGAAATATGATCATAGAGCCACATATTGGAAAATTACTTAGAAAATGCATACCATGCTTAAAGTAGATTAAATCTCTATAATCAAAATGATAATCCAGTCAATAAAATGTGTTAGATGTATTTATCCAATTTGCAGTTTAGCATTCCTGGTAATAGAAAATTTACCACTTTGTAAGACAGTGGAGTCAATTGGTAGCCAATGCTCCTGTGATGGGATTGAATAAAACAGCCAGCCACATTTCAAAACACAAGCAGAGCTTTCAAGGCGTCTTGAGAAATGTGGAAGGAATGGGACGTAGATAAAGACAAAGTCCACAGAAGCAGAAACATTCTTAGGTGAACAGAGAATCACCAGCAAACATTTTCCCTTAGGGCATTTGATGATTCTGGGTGGAGCATATTAGTCCTCAGGTAAAGAAAGATCAATGGAGCTTTTGATGGTTCTTGCAAAAAACTGGAAACTGCAAGTGCCTGAAATGTATGGTCTGTTTTCCCACAGGATAATGCTAAGTTCTGAGCAATGTAGATAATGGGAATCTTGGCTAGAAGGTTCTACAAGACAAGGTAAAAATGTCTGCAGTTTCAGTGTTCAGTAAACAAATTCTGATTGAGGTGGGGAACCATAAGGGGAGCAGGATAGGAAGAGAGCTTTCCTCAAACACAATACTGCCTTTCTAGTATTACTAAGTTTTCTTTAGGAAAACAGAAAACAGTCTAGGGACATTAAGAAGAAAGAGATTTCATATAGTGAATTAGATGCTTAGAAAACTGTTGCAAGAGCTGGAAAAATAAAAGTTAGAAACACACCTGCTATTGCTAAGAAAATTAGAAGGTGTGGAATTTTAGGAGTTGCCCCTGATAATCCCTGCTGCCTATAGCACAAAAATGTGTAACTCCCAGGAAGACAAGGCAGAGGCCGCTGGCAAAACCTTCTGCCATGTGTCAAAGCCCATTTGCTTGATTACTACTGCGGGAACTATAATGGTTTCTCCTTACGCCCTACATTCCACATTATACATATATCTCTTGTTGGTAAGTCTCAAACTGTAAGCATGCTTGCAAAACTGCCTTGAAAATTTAGTGTCTAGACTTCCAGGCCCTGTGATACTGGGGAGAGCCTAGAAAGGAACAAGAATAATGTTAAAATGTCAAGACTCTCTTACTATCTATCTCTTGCACCGGTTTTTATTCTTATCCATCCTCCTAAGCCAGTTATATAGCATCATACTTCTGCCTAATTACGTGTAATTATCCTTTTTACAAATGAAGACACACTCATCTTTTCTCCAAAGAGGAAAGGCACATAGTTCTAATCATCAGTATATCACCTAGCCATCCCTATAACTTGTATCCACTTCTGGATGATGTAGATACTGTGTAATCTATTAATGACCAAATAAATACCTGAAAGTAAATTACATATAATTTATATAAAATTAAATATATGCATCTATTTGCAGCCATCACTAATACTCTGTATAAAATATTAGAGATAGAGGACTGAACACCAATATGTACATAACAAAACAAAGAAAACTATGCATATTTGCTACAGACCTCATTTCTGTAATCATTTATGAGGTATTTATACCTCCTACTACTTGTAACTTTTCCTACTCATTCCACATTCCCTTTCTTCTCAACGAGAAACACCTAGATGCATTTATTTACCTGGCAGGGCAATCCAAGTTCATTTTTAAATAGTATGAGTAAGCCTTTGATGGCTCCGCTTGTGTTTTGGTTTGCCAATCATTTTTACCACTTGACAGGAAGAAATAACTCCTGAGAATGGATGTATGGAAAGTGAATTTTTGGGGACTTCTCTATCATCCTCATCTCTGGTAGCACCTACCCTTCAGGAGATTGAGAGGCTTGTGAAGTACCAAGAGACCAGTGGTCTTCCCGATCACGGAATCCTACTGCTTTGACTTCAGCAAGGTCTAGTTGCTGTTGGATGAGGACTGACCAATTGTCCAGTGGGACTCAGGAAGAAATGTCCTCCCTTTCCCCATCCACTAAGCTGCCCTGTCCTGAGAGCACCCAATTAAAGGTATTGGAAGTTTTATGGTTTTGTTTGTTTGTTTAATAAAATTATTTGCAGCTTTGCATGTTTCAAGATATTGCTCATACATAATTTTTGAAGAACATGGAAAGATCATAACCATTCCACTTTCTTTTTTTGTTTGTTTTTTTGAAGCATTTAGGAAGTACTTCCCTAATTCTTAGTGACTCTGTGCCTCAACAACATAAAAAAAAAAAAAAAAGTCAGTCCATCTACTCATGTATTTCTTAACTTTGGTGACCTAGAATGGTAGACACACTCAAGCAGCACTCAGTGGGTTGGCAGAGTAGTTAGTGCTTACACGTTTTGAATCCACATTCTCTATGACTAGTTTCCAATGTGACTGTACCCTCAAGGAGAGCTATCTCTGTACTCTACTTTCCACCTGAATTCCTTCACATCTCAAGACTTTGTTTATGTCTCCAGCTGCTGGGGGGTCAGTAGCAGGCTTAATAGGAGCTAGTAATGGGTGAAAAGGAAATCATATTGATATTGACATTGTACTAAAACAGTTTTGTATCGTAATTGAGTCATTCAAGTTTCTATATATTTTGAATATTCATTGAAAATAAAATAAATAATATCCAAGTAATTCACTACCTTTAAAATGTTTCTGATAATTCAGTGTAGAAAATTAGCCATATAATGATTTAAAAAAAAAAACCACCTTACTTATTTTAACAGAATTCAAAATATTCTTTAGCTGGATATACTGTGATTTTTAAAATCTGTAAATCTTTTTAGTAATAACTAAATATAATTTTATTAAATCAAGACATTAACTAAATATAACTTTCTTAAATCAAGAAGTTATGCTCTATAACTTCTTTCTATGATGGATATCAAAATAAACTTTTATAAAATACAGATATATAGATAAACATGAACTTAATGTTTTATACCATCCAAATTATTTTACTCTATAATAAAAATGTAGTATATTATAATTTAAGAAATTTCAATCTTAGCATAACTTATAACTTCACAATTAAATATATTGGTCCAATGAATAAAATAATGGTAGGAAGCCAATTTAAGAAAAGCTAAACTTCAAGTTAAGTATGATAGCTTTTTCATTTAAATGTTAATGTATATCATTAAAATTAAAAGTGCTTACTATTAAAAATGATCTGCACTCTGATAATGGGACAATTTTTACAATTATATATTTTATTGCTGTAGATGAAATGTTATCTTCCGAGTGGGAAGAGAATATCTTTGTTAAAAAAAAAATGTGCCTTTATTGAATGTCTTTTTTTTTTTTCTTCTTCAAAATACTCTTGCTTGATAAGAAAAAGACTTTTTGTTCTGTGTATGGAGTGAATGTCTGGTTCTCAATGGAAACAGCCTCAACTCAGCTTGCTAAAGAAGGCATCAGAGGGTGGGGATGGAAGAGAAGGTGAGGGGATTAGAAAGGACAAATTAGTAGCCACAATATTGCCGTGGGAATATGAAAGAGAGTTTGGGGAATATAATCAATAATGTTGTAAAGATTTTGTAGGGTGTCAGATGGGCACGTGTCTTATTCTGGAGACTACTTCATGGACTGTGTAGATGCCTGACCACTGCACTGTACATCTGAAGCTGAATAAGATTGAATGTCAACTATAATTTAATATATCTATATAGTCATGGATGTGGAGTACAGCATAGTGAATAGAGTCAATGGAATTGTAACAGCTATGTAAGATGTCAGCGCGGTAGTTCCGTGTTTCCCCGGAAATAAGACCTAGCTGGACAATAAGCTCTAATGCGTCTTTTGAAGCAAAAATTAATATAAGACCTGGTCTTATTTTATTATACTATAAGACCAGGTCTAATAATATAATATAATATAATATAATATAATATAATATAATATAATATAATATAATACTGGGTCTTATATTAATTTTTGCTCCAAAAGACGCATCAGAGCTGATTGTTGAGCTAGGTCTTATTTCAGGGAAACACGGAAGATTGGGGAGGAGAGTTATCACTTTGAGAGGGGTATAAATGTCTAACTGTTACATTGTTTTGTACATCTGTTACTAATAAGTAAATGAATGAATGAATAGATAAATAAATAAATAAATAAATAACTACATAAAGGCATCAGAGCCTAAGATGGGTGATAGGTAGAAATTAAAAGGAAAAAGTAATGCATAATGGTTTTGAAGGAGACTTAGGACAAAAAACAAGCAAACCTACAACTATCATTTTCTATTGAAAAGGGATGTTCCATGTAATATTAGCTCCCCTATGAACCTTTACCCCTAATCTTTGAGATTTCTTCCTAATTAAAGTATGGCTTTCAAGATAGTATTTCTTTTGAAAGATTGTGTTCAGGCTAGGTTTTCTGTCAAGCATGCATCAGATTTTAACAAAGGCTGCCCACTCTATATCTGAATGACACCTTTTTTTTTAGAAAAATATAAAATTTTAACACTTCAAAACAAATAAGAATTACATAAATTAATATAAATAACTAGACTTTTGATATCTAAGCGGAAGAGGGAAGATTGAGCATTAGCACAGATAAAAGATGCTTGATCCAATAAAGAGATATCAATTCATGTTCCAAGCACATGTTATATCTCTTTGATGTTAGAAGATTAACTGACAGTTGGGGGAATTTAATTGCTCTTGAAATCAAAAGAACTGGGTTCAAATCCTGAATATATACCAGTTCTGTGACTTTCGGCAACCTGAGCATATGTCTGAGGTTCTTCACAAAATCTCAAAACTGTAAGAATCGTACAAGCCACGTATTCCTCTCAGGGTTGTTTTGAGAAACAAATGACAAAACGATATCTGAAATTATCTGGCAAAATTACCAAGCACCTTTCCGTACGGAATCCTTACAGAAAGTGACACTGTGTATCATATATGAGATGCAACAGTTAGGAAAAATTATACAGTCTTCTTGGAATCAAATATCATGTATTCTAGTTCCATTAATTTGTGCTTTTCTGTAAAGTGAAAAGTGTCTGCCAATGAAAAACAGTGAGAAAAACCACTCATTTTTAAATAGACCATTCTGGAATTAATATTTTTCTTTTATGTAATAATAATTTGCTAGGAAATCCTGCATTTTCTTATATGTGAAAGGTTGGAAGTGGGTCATGAAAACTTGTGATGAATAGTGTTGAAATGTATAAAGCACTAGTAGAGTTTACAGTATTAGGTTGGTGCAAAAGTCATTGCTGTTTAAAAGGTTAAAAAGAGGAAGAGAGAAGAGGGAAGATTGAGCATTAGCACAGATAAGAGATGCTCAATCCAATAATGAGATATCAATTCATGTTCCAAGCACATGTTATATCTCTTAGATGTTAGAAAATTAACTGACAGTTGGAGGAATTTAATAGCTCTTGAAATCAAAAGAACTGGGTTCAAATCCTGAATATATACCAGCTCTGTGACTTTAGAAAAGTATATAATGTGCCAATACATTGTGTGGACTCAATAGATTTCAGTTATTGTTATTTTCCTAGTTAATAAAAATGTGTGAAGGTCATTCTAAGGAAATTAAAATGATTGTAAAAAATGATACATAGCATTAAAATTAAGTGTATCGTAATGCAAATCTAACAAAGCTCTGTTTTGCTAAACATTTATTTTGATCTATTTGTAAAAAATGTGTTAGCAGAAACATCAGTAGCTGTACTAGTTGCAAGTTGCATCAGTACTAATAGTATTAATAATAAAATTATGTATCATTCAACAAAACTTATCATTATAATGTTGGTCAAAGAAAATCATTTTTTTCTAATTCAGATTGGTCTTTCCCTAAGATTTGGTGAACTGCACTTTCTAAAGAATCGATTCACATCTTCAGTGTAAAACTGTAAAACAAATACTCTCCGATAAAGTAGGGTGACTTAATCCATTCTCAGCTCCATTCCTTGGCTATGATTACAGTCTCAGGATCAAGCAACAGGCTGGGCTCGCTGCCACAACGTGCTCTCATGACCCGAAAAGTTGCCAAGTAGTTTGTTCACAGTTCAGAGTCACAATATGCAGTCTTGCAGCTCTTGTTCAAAAAATATTCCTGAAAAGAACATCCTAACTTTTCTCTTATTTTCTTTCATCCTTTGCTTTTTAAAGATGTGTTCTCATTAAATATAGAGTAGAAAAAGAAGAATATATATGAGGTCTGGCAATTAAATTTGTGAACTTGTTGCAGTGATGTTGCTAATCTTTTTTTGATATCAGAGAGATTATTCATTATGAATTTGTACCAATTGAACAAACAGTTAACCAAGTTTACTATTTGGAAGTGCTGAAAAGGCTGCGTGGAAAAGTTAGATGACCTGAACTTTTCGCTCACAACTCATGGCTCTTGCATCACGAGAATGCACCAGCTCACACAGCACTGTCTGTGAGGGAGTTTTTAGCCAGTAAACAAGTAACTGTGTTAGGACACCCTCCCTACTCACCTGATCTGGCCCCCAATGACTTCTTTCTTTACCCGAAGGTAAAGGAAATATTGAAAGGAAGACATTTTGACGACATTCAAGACATCAAAGGTAATACGATGACAGCTCTGATGGCCATTCCAGAAAAAGAGTTCCAAAATTGCTTTGCAAGGTGGACTAGGTGCTGGCATCGGTGCATAGCTTTCCAAGGGGAGTACTTCAAATGTGACTCTAGTGACATTCAGCAATGAGGTATGTAGCACTTTTTCTAGGATGAGTTTGCAAACATAATTGTCAGACATCATATATAAACAATGTGTAGAATACAAAAAACAACGAATGAACACATGCAAAGTTCTTAGCACAGTGCTCGCTGAACAGTGAATGCTGAGAAGGGTGACTATGATTAACAATTAAAACAATTCTTAGGTGTAGTATTTTCAGACTTATAAAATAAATTAGAAATATAAAGTGAAACAGATACATTTGAACTTCCTCTATCTTATTCATTCTGCTCCATTCTCAAAGGAAACTGCTATCCTGAAGTCAGTATGATTTATCCATATGCGATTTTTATGTTGAAATAGTTGATTTTAAAATTCTGTGCATGTTTTATTAAATCTAGACTAAAACCAATATTAGTTCATAAGAAGGAATAATCTTGAGGCATAAAGAATTTGATCACAGCTCTCAATAGTAATAATAATAATAGAAGTATTAGGATAGATAACATTTGTAATATGCATATATTGTCTATGTTTCAGTTACTTCTGGGTACTTTAACACATTTACTTCTCACAATAACTTTGTGATGTAAGTTATATTTTTGTGGCCATTTTACTGATACTGTAAAAAAACAGAAACATTAAATACCTTGGAAAAAAAACAGAGTCTTAACTGGAACCCTGGAGTTCTGATATCAGAGCCACTGTTCTAATCACTACTCCAAACTGTTTCTCAATAAAAAAAAAATAATGGAGACATTTTTATCAGTTGTTTTTTACTATCTACTCCTTAATACTATGTTCCATGATTCTGATGGAAAATTTAAAAAAACAATGATTTTGAGATGCCACTAATTATCAAACTTAATTTGTTACTACTACATCTCCCCTCAAATTTTTGTAGTTGTCAGAAGTTAATCACACATCCTCCCAAGAAACAGAAGCCCTCAGTTAGGCATTGTGTCAACTTCTTTTCCAGAATTAATATTATTTTTTATTTTGTCTATATCTTTTCCCTTGGTTCTTACCTGAGAAGACCCCTAGTCCTCTCCAAAAATAAGGTTTTAATTAGGCTCAGGATTAAATCAGCTCACAGATTTTAGGGAACTTCTTCTCCAAGAATCGTCTACCCAGCCTTTCACTCAGGTCTTCTGACTCATTTTGGAAGCAAAATCCTCTCTTGAGATTATTATGCTAAGCGAAATACGCCAGACAGAAAAAGTATAGAACCATAAGATTTCAGTGATATGTGGGATATAAAACAGAAAGCAACAAACGAACAAGACAAGTAAATAAAGAATAAAAAACTCACAGCCACAGGCAATAGTTTAGTGGTTACCAGAGAGTAAGGAGGGAGAAGGGTGGTAGATGAGGGTAAAGGGGATCAAATATATGGTGATGGAAGGAGAACTGACTCTGGGTGATGAACACACAATGGGATATACAGATGATGTATTAAAGAATTGTACACCTGAAACCTATGTAACTTTACTAACAATTTTCACTCCAATAAACTTTAATTAAATAAAGAAAAAGCCCTCTCATGGCCACGTGACTATAGACTTGCCACTATTTTTCTCTAGTCAAGATTCTTGAAATAAATAGATATTTTCTTTTTCTTTTGTTCATTAAATTGTTCTTGGCCATATAACTGCTTTAAAACTGACATGATGACAATTACCTAAATTATTTTATAAGAATTTAGTAAGCAACCAAATACACACTACATATTTTATTAATTTTACTACATATTTTATTAATTTTATTAATTTTATTAATTTTCAAACACCAACCTAGGGTTGTTACATTTTAAACACTTTATAAATATTAACTCAGGTATTCTTCATAATAAACTTATGAGGTATAAATATTACCATTCCCATTTATAAATGAAGAGATACTGAGAAATTAAGTAGCTTATTTAAGGTCACACAGCTAGCAAATGGCAGAACTAGGATTTGAATGCAATCATCTACGTCCACAATATCCACATCTACTTTCAATTGGCTCTGAAAACTAAGCATTTGGTCATTCATTTTATATTACTTTGATAATATTTTAAATATAATCAATACAAAATACAGATAAACTTGAATACCCTCTTACTCGTACTTCCTCCCACATCTCCCAACGATAAGTAAACCTTCTCCTGAATATGGCATTTGCCATTCCTTGCATAGTTTTATATTATTACCAGTTATGTAAGTATCTTTAAAAGATCATTTAAGTAAATAATATTATATTTTGCAATTTATTTTTTTAATATCGTGCTTCCCCCAAAATAAGACCTAACCGGACAATCAGCTCTAATGCGCTTTTTGGAGCAAAAATTAATACAAGACTCGGTCTTATTTTACTATAATATAAGACCGGGTCTTATATAATATGAGAATGGGTCTTATATTAATATTTGCTCCAAAAGACGCATTAGAGCTGATTGTACAGCTAGGTCTCATTTTTGGGGAAACACGATATGTTTTCATGATTTATACATTATGACTCATATTTTTCTAATATATTCCTTTTCACTGCTATGTAATTTCAGTAATACCATAACTTATTTTTCTATTTTACCACATAATTTAATGCATTGTACCAATAGTTTATATTGTTATCAAAAGACCATGCTACAGGAAACATTCTTCTACACTTCTCCTCACACATATGTAATGAATTATCTTAGGATGCATAGGGAGAAGTGAAATTGCTGGATCAAACAGAATACCTCGTTTATTTAAAAGGTATTGTTAAGATGATTTAGAAATGGCAATACCACAATATGCTCTTGACTGCAGATTCTGCATTATTTTTGCGAAGATTTGATATTGTCAGACCCTTTACTTTTTATAAGGGTATTGGGTATAAAATGCAGAACTTTAATGTGCTTCCACAACTATTTACAAGTTTGTACATTGTTTTTGTGGGTTCATAGGCCACATGTGATCTTTTTTCCTGTGAAATTCTTCTTCATGACTTTTGGCAATTATTCTCCTAGCTTCTTTGTCTTTTCATCAGTTGAAATTTATATGCAAAATATATTTAGCAAATAAATGCATATAATAATTTATTTGGCTTGCAAATAATCTCTAGTTGCTTTCCCATTTATTCTCAGTATGGTGTTTTAAAATAAATATGATACTTTTAATATTAATACTCGCAAAATCACCAACTTTTTTTTTAATGATACGTTTTGGTTAAAAATATTTTCCTACCCCATGTTGTTGCAGATGGCAAAATTTCATTCCTTTATTATGGCTGAGTAATATTTCATTGTATATATGTATCACCTCTTCTTTATCCATTCATCCACTGATGGACACATAGATTGCCACTATATCTTGGCTATTGTAAATAATGATGCAATGAACATATGGATGCACACATCCCTTCGAAGTAGCGTTTTTGGGCGTCTTCAGATAAATACCCAGAAGTGGAATTACTGGCTCCTTCTATGTCTCTTGCTATAGCCTTTGTTTTAAAGTCTACTCTGTCTAAGTATTACTACCCCAGCTCTTTTTTGTTGTTTTCATTCCCATTTTCATGAAATATCTTTTTCCATCCCTTTACTTTCAGTCTCTGTGTGTATTTCAATCTGAAGGGAGTGTCTTGTAGGCAGCATATGTGAGTGTCTTGTTTTGCTCTCCATTTGACCACCCTATGTCTTTTCACTGGAACATCTAATCCATTTACATTTAAAGTAATTGTTGATAGATATGTCGTTATTGCCATTTTATTATTCAGATTTTTTATCTTTCTTCCTCCTCCTCCTCCTCCTCCTCCTCCTCCTTCTCCTTCTTCTTTTTCTTCTTCAAGTAGTCCCTTTAACATTTCTTGTAATACTGATTTGGTGGTGATAAATTCCTTTACCTTTTCCCTGTCTGGGAAGCTCTTTAGCTGTCTTCAATTCTAAATGATAGCTTTGCTGGGTACAGTAATCTTGATTGAAGGTCTTTGCTGTCCATCACTGAATATTTTGTGCCAATCCATTCTGGTCTGCAAAGTTTTTTGTTGAGAAATCAACTAACAGCCTTATGAGAACTGCCTTATAGGTTAGAATCTGCTTTTGTCTTGCTGCTTATAAGAATCTCTCTTTCTCTTTAATGTTTAACATTTTAATTATGATGTGTGTTGGTGTGAGTCTTTTTGGGTTCAACATGGATGGTTTAAGGGTTATTGTGCTTAGTGGAGTAAGTCAGACAGAGAAAGACAAATGTCACATGATTCCACTTATATGTGGAACCTAGAGATCAGGATAAATTAACAAAAAAAAACAGAAACAAGCTATGGATGAAAAGAGCATTTTAATGGTTGCTTGATTGCGGGTGGGGGGAGAGTTTTGAGAGGAAGGTTGAAGAGGGAGAGGATTAAGAAGTACAAATTGGTAGTTACAAAAGAGTCATGGGCATGTAGAGTATAGCATGGGGAATATCGTCAGTAGATTGGATTAACTATGAATGGTAACAGATGGGTACTGGATTTATTAGGGTGATCACTAAGGTACTGGATTTATTAGGGTGATCACTACATATACATATATATATATATATATATATATATATATATATATATATATATATGTATGTATTTAAAATCACTGTGTTGTATACCTAATATAATACTGTTTGTCAACTGTAACTGAAAATAAAAGAAATAATAAAAAATATTTTCCTATCCCAGATGTATAATATATAGAGCTTTCTATAATTTCTCCTCTGATTAAATTTTGACTTTCCACATTAACTAATTTTTTCATGATAAAAAAGTAGTAAATTTATTTTTCTGTAGATACAATAATTTGCCTCAGCACCACTACCAAATATATCTACGACTTTTCAAAGATATATTGTGTTCCAAGCCTAACAAATTTTATATGCAATTATCAAAATACTCTGTGGAGGTCTCTGTCATTATTCAAATTCTATGGTGTCCTTGTCTGCTAAGCCCAGCTCTCTAACAGAATTATAGTTCCTTGCCCCAAAGAAGTCAGACTTGGCCTGTGGTAGCCTTGAACATTGATAAATGTGAAGATGTGGTACATGTCACTTTTGAGCAAAATCCCTATAAGATCTAGCTCTTGAGGCTGCCATATGTCTTTTTCCTCTGCCACAAGGTTATCCTGTCCACCATAAATAAATTTTTGTTGTTGTAAATTTCAATGATAGGGAGGATGATTATTTAGCATAAAAGCTCAATTTGATAAATTGTCTGTGGTCTTTCATGTCTCTAGCTTAGAATGAACTGTCTGCTTTGCTTAGAGGCAATTTCTATGTGTACTTTCCAACACTACTCTAATTTATATATCAAATAAAGCATTAGGTCTTCTGATATGATTTGATAGTTTTTTCTGTTTTATTTTAACCTTCTAATACAATTACAATAGAGTATACAGAGGGTGCCAAAAAATGTATACACATTTTAAGAAAGGAATAACTATTAACATTGTAATACTCAATATATACCTATAGCAAAAGATGAAGACAAGTCACGCTTCAATTCTGCAATTACAAGAGGTGCTCAAAGTGGTTACCATCAGCATCCAGACACTTCTGATTACGGCAAACTACTGCTTGAGCAAAGCTGACCAAAGTGTCTACTTGCATACATTTTTTGGCACCCCCCAAATATAGTAGATTATAGACTATGGTTAACTTATCTATTTACTCCTTTTAAGTCTCTTCAGAGCAGGATATTTCATAAATACACATTAGTATTTTTTGTTCTGTTTAGAATAGGTATAACACTCGATATGTTTTTGTTGAAATAATAAAGATATAAACTAGTAAAATAAAGATAGAATGAATCTCACATATGTTTCTCCCTACTGAGGTTAAGAGATATTGACTAGTTCTTCTAAGGCTATGCAGAAGTAGGAAAGAGGCATACACTTGAATTTTAATCTATTATCAAATCTTGTATTTTTTCCCCCAATACTCTCAGCTGTAGATTTGGTCAACAGTCTATGAAATATTAATCTCTATAAATACCAAACTTCCTTCTAGAGTAAGTATAGTCAGTCACTGAGGAGCAAGTAGAACTTGTGGTTAATTTCTTTGTCAGTGTATACAGATATGGAGAAGCTCCTATGACCATAAATATATGAAAACAACTCTTGGTTATGAACTCAAACCCAGCACAGAAAGTATTAATTATTATCAGCAATGAAATCAAGCAGCAGTTTGTGCTCATTATTTTGTGACCATCATTTAACCTGAGTCTACTGATGGACAACAAATGAAAAATACTCAGTGTGGTCCATGAAAGTTTATTTCCCATCCCCTTTTCTGTTCTTTAAACGTCAATAGCATTTATCTTGCTTAACATTATTTGAATTATTCTATGTCTAATGTCAAAATCAGTCCCCATTCTACATTATTTTTAATTTTAAGCAAATGACTTAAAGATCCTTGCTTTTGTATTCTCACTGACATCACCTTGAGGTAACTTCCACTTTGTCTTTAAAGTTGTATCTCTGCTTCCAAGTTATCCATTTCTCTTCAATAAGTTAATGTTCTGCAAATATCACTGCCAATTTGTCCCCAAACCATTGATCATTTACTACAAATAACTTAAAATAAATTGTTATAAATTATATATAAGTAAAATTTACAGTCATTCTGAAGGAAAATCAGTAGAGATTGGATCAACCTAGTATACTTACCATATGATTCACATGATTTCTCCTAGAAGAAAATATATGAAGTAAACTCGCAGATTTTACCTTTAGTAATATTTTTACTAATTTATCTCCCCAGGCAAGAAAAACAAAAGAAATAATACACGAATGGGACTACATCAAACTAAAAATTTTTTCACAGCAAAGGAAACCACCAACAAAATGAAAAGACATGCTATTGAGGGGAGAAGATATTTGCCCATGATACATCTCATAAGGGGTTAATAGCCAAAATTTATTTAAAAAACTCATACAGCTCAACACCAAAAAAACAAACAATCCAATTTAAAAATGTGCAGAGGACCTGAATAGCCATTTCTCCAAAGAGGACATACAGATGGCCTATACACATATGAAAAGATGTTCAACATCACTAATCGTCAGGGAAATGCAAATAAAAACCACAATTAGATACTCCTGTGAGAATTAAGAATGCATTTCATCAATAAATCAAAACAAGTGTTGGCGAGGAGGTGGAGAAAAGGGAATCCTTGTACACTGTTGGTGAGATTGCAAATTGGTGTAGCCACTATGGAAATCAGTACAGAGCTTCCTCAAAAAATTAAAAACAGAACTAACTTAAGACCTAGCAATTCCACTTCTGAATATTTACCCAAACACCCCTATGTTTACTGCAGCACTATTCACAATAGCCAAGTTATGGAAACAAGAAAATGCCCATCAATACACAACTGGATAAAGAAACTGTGGTACATTTATACAATGGAGTATTACTCTGCCATAAAAAAGAATGAAATCTTACCATTTGTGACAACATGGATGGACCTACAGGATATTATGCTAAGTGAAATAAGTCAGATTGAGAAAGACAAATATCATATGATCTCACTTATATGTGGAATCTAAAGAACAATAAATGAACAAACAAAGCAGAAATAGACTCATATATACAGAGCACAAACTGACGGTTGAGAGATGGGAGAAGATTGGGGGAAAGGGTAAGGAAGGTGAAGGGATTATGAAGTACAAACTGGTAGTCACAAAATACTCATGGGGATGTGATATACATAATTGGAAATTTAGACAATAATGTAAAACTATGTATGGTGTCAGATAGGTACTAGACTTAATCAGGGGGATAACTTATTAAATAATATAAATGCCTAAGCATGTGCTTGTACACCTGAAACTAATATAAAATAATATTGAATGTCAATTATAATTAAAGAAATATATATATAGTCATGGGATGTAAAGCACAGCATAGAGAATATAATCAATATTGTATTAGTTATGTACGGTATCATATGGATAGTAGATTAGTTGAGATTATCACTTTGTGAGGTGTGTAAATGTCTAATCATTATGTTGTTTTATAAACTGGAAATTAATAATAATAAATTAAATTAAATGACAAAAAATTAAAAAAACAAAATCACTATTGTAAAAACTGACCTTCTGTTGTGTAGAACAACCAAATATCATAACATGTTGTTTACAAAGACTCAATCATATAAAACTACATAAAAATATTCAAATAAAAGAATAAATTTTTACAAATCAAAGATAAATCAAATAAATTAGGGCAGCAATTTCGTTTCTGACAAAATTGACTTCTAGATAAATGTAGGAGAATATATACTGTATAAAAGTAACAATAGAGAAACATATTTAACCATCAAAATATATATATATATATATATATATATATATATATATAACACTAAAATTTTCATTGTTAGCAATAATTAATAAAATTGCAAAAAGTGACAGATGAATAAAAAATTGTAGTTTTGGATCTTTACCATCCACTGACAGTTGAAAGATAGGGGAAAAAATAAGATATAAAGATTTAAATGCTACTAATAACAATATAATAAAAAATTAAATATATAAAAATGGATATATTTTAAGAAATATAGAAATGATCAGAATTAACTAAGAAAATAAGCTTGAATAATAAATATTTTAAAATACTATAAAACTTTTATTGTAGTCTAAATAATTTCACAATTTCTACAAAATAATAAAAATGTTTGGCACTCATCAAACATCCATTCCTCACTTAATATTCTCCAGAAGAACTATGATTTTTTTCCAACCTCCATTCTTCATCCATGGGAATTAATGTGCTTCAGGGAAGCTGACCACTCTCATTGACTCAGAAGGATTCCTGATTAGTCAAAATGTAATCCTTGCCAAGAACTAGTTCAAAAATTAGCATTCAAATCAATATGTAAAAATAAGATATGATGATTAGTTTGCTTGTAATTAGTAGGAAATATTCCCTTTCTCTTAACAGAAAGCTTTATCACAAAAAACTGTGTTTCTTGATACTAAGCACAGTTATGAATCTGCAACCATTTCAATAAGATAGTGGCTTTGAAGTAAATATATGGAAGAGAACTGAAACAAGGTAATTCCAGGGTATAATCAGGTAAAAAATCAAGACTCACCCTTTGTCCAGTTTACACTAGTTGAGATGATATGTTTTCATATTTTAGAAATTTCAGTTAGAAAGTCTTAACTACTGCCCTGTATTGATTCTTTCCAAATTCAAAATCAGTTATCTCATGCCAACTTTACTAAAATGGCCCCTAAACTACATCCATGCAGTCTTCTGCACCTTGGAGGTGTCTAGTAGTTTAATCAGGTAAAGGGACATCGCCAAACCACACTGGTGCTCAGAGTGGCTATTGTGAATACATTAAAATCCTTCCTCTCTTTGACTTGTGGCTCATTATAAACAGCTCTAATGGAGCCAGGAATAATGCAAGCTGACAAAAACCTCTTTCAAAGTCAGTGCTAAATCCTATTTCCCTTATTCAACATTTTAATTTAAAGCGACTTCTTTTTCCTCTCAGTTACAATTACAAGACTTTTCACTAATAGTATACTGCATTGTTATAATGTACTTTAACTTTTCTGAGCTGTTTCCTTGACTTTCTAAAGGTCAATCTGTTGTATTTGCCTATATCCCCAAAACACAAATTCACAATGAATAATAATACGTGATTGTATCAATGAATGAATGAATGAAATTATGACTGTTAAAATATTTCTGTTCTTAGGAAATTTGCAGTTTAGCATTGTAGAGTTGGTTATGTAAAATGAATCATTGGAACATCGCTGCCAAGGCAATTGTCAAGTGAACACAAAGAGGACAATTATGCTCTTGGTAAGCAATATAAGTGTCTCAAGGACTTATTGAAACACTTTGTAAGCACAATATCACAATGACATCCGTGGCTGGGAAAAGATCAACACATGCATCAAATAGAATGAGATGGGCTGATGTCTTTGAATAAAATGAGTGCATACAGGGAAGTTAAAAAATAGAAATGCCGTTAGATTATGTAGGCAGCTGTCAATGAAAGCACTGTAGAAGAAATTTCTCATTAGACATTGATCACTTCACCAACACATATACACATGTAAACAGTATCCACTAATTCAAAGCAAATTGTACTAAGTGTTCACTAACATTATGGCCTTTTGGTGCTAGAAAAAATACTCCTCTTTGTTTAAATCATATAGATTCAGTAGTGAACATTACCTGCATTCTATAGCTAATTCTGCTATGTCCCTTCCTTTTCTCTTGTTAAACTTGTATATTTTACTCTTAAAAACTTTTGAGATAAACAAAATAATAATGATCCTCACAATAAAGCTTAATTAGGGGAAGAACAAAGCTGGGAAAACTTGTATCTAGACAATTCAGTGCCTTGACAATGGGAACATTCTCTTAACTGTCATTCAATCAATAAGACTGAGGAATCCTCAGAGATGTCAGCCTGCCACCATCTCTTCTTCATGTTATTAATGAGAAAACCATGGTTTCATTACATTCTGCCAAGAATAATTTCTTTAAAAATTGGAGAATCCTGATATCTTATTAAACTAATTAAATATAAAGAATGAATTGTTCAGAGGAAACTGCCATATCGGTACTTGAGATCAATCATCGTTTACAGATTGACTTATAGGATAGAGATGAGATTGTTTTATAATGGAGGAGAGAATAACACATAATAATATTGTGTACATTATTGACATTTAATTACAACTAGATTGATTTAAGATATATGAAGAGCACATGCCATTAATAGAAAAGACTCAAATCTCTTCTGTTGAAAGATTTAAAATACATAAACAAAAGATAAAAATGTTATTTTTATTGGATAATAAGCCTCTATGTTGAAAATAGTTCATTGAACTTAAAATATATTAATATGATTCAGTCAGACTCTCAATAGCATTTTGTGAAATATTGAAAAGTGTATGAAAAAATCAAACTAACTTACAAAGGCATATGTATTGTATTAGACAGCATGATGTATATTAAGTTATATATTAATTAATCTAGTACAGTCAGCATGATTGATGGGCAGATCAGAGGGATTGAAAGTAGTCTTGAAACAGATTCAAGTACTTATAAAATGTGTACATAATACATGTGGCATTTCAAATATATGGACAAAGGTTTGTTTCCACAATAAATCATAATAAGTTAGCAATGCAGAAAGATGGAAGGGAGAGATGTTGTCCCCTGCTTTCTGCTCCTGACCGTATAAAAGCAAAGTTCTGCACTCTGGAGTAACACATGACTTCAGGGAAGACTCCTGATACAGTGGTGTTGGCTGTCCTTTCTGGGGGGGAAAAAAAAAAAAAAAAAAAAAAAATATATATATATATATATATATATATATATATATATATATATATATAATTTATCTTGCTCTCTCTCTCTTTTCTTTCCTTTTTTTTTTTTGTATTCTGAGCATTGTCCTAACTTTCTTGCCAGCTGAGTTATATGTTTAAATAAATTTATCTAACATTTTTAAGTATTTTGTATCAGAAGATGGTAGATAGAAATATTTAATATATTTTGCATCATATCCTAGAGGCCATAAAATAAAAACAGCATCCAGAGAGAGTTTCTTTTAACTGACACCTATATCTTTGATAAAATCAGTGGAGAAAAGCAAATTATTATCCTGAGAATCACCTCTGATTTTGAACATTTATTGAAATTCCACAAGTTACATCATTGAGGCAGATTTGCAGGAATGAAAAAAGAAAAGTAGAGAATGTAGTTTAGTGCTTTTAAGTAATTTATGGTTCACAAATAGTGATACAACAAACACACAAATTTAATTGGTTTTCTCTATTCGGAAAGAGATGTTTTAATTCACATTTACTGTTTCTTTTTAAAGTAACTTAAAATACAACTAATCTTTTGTTTTTCTTCAATAGAATGTAAATTTTACATTATGTTTCACAACAGTAAAAGATGAGACAAATAATTCAGTTTACAGTTCTATGTAAGAGTTCTTAGCCTAGAATTTATTTTCTCTTAATTCTGTACATAAAATAAAGGTAATTTTTATTTAATTATGTTATTTATAATAATTAGTAGTTTTATTAAAGATATTGAATAGGTATCTGCAAGTAAGCTTAAGAAAATATTGAAATTAATTAATCATAGAAAATATTAGTATCAGATATTAAAATACCACCAATACCTGTAGTCACAACTACATATTTATATTTTACATGAAAAGACATCTGTTTTTACTTCCAGTTATCCAGTTGTTACCTAGATAAGATTCAGAGTAGTCAAATGCCTAGTTGAAGATAATTGAGTGAATTCATATTTGAATCTAGACTCTAACTCAGGTGTTCCCGAAACCTATGTCCTTGCAACTATAAATATACAATTAATAACATGCCTGAGAGGAAACCAAGAGTAACACTTATATATTAAAAAATATTGTCTAAACACTAAGCAACTTAAAGTGAAACTTCTGAACTGTTTCTTTTAGGCATATTATTATATCTCAAAATAAAAACGCTATTTGGATTGTAAAATAAAAAATCTAACCCAGTTACACTCACTGTAAACAAAACAAAGGTGGTGACTTGCTAACTCCTCCTCTTTGACACAAGGATGCACCTGCTCACCTGATCATGGAACTTATTTTTATAATTTGATAATAAATTAAATCCTAAAGACATCAACGGATTTAAAAAATTGCATACATATGCTTAGAATGGTTGTTATTAAAAGGAAGTAAACTGTATAATATCAACTCCATAAACAGTTCTTGAATGAATAATCGTAATAGTAGCCCCAAAATAGTAATGTTTTAAGTTCCACTTATTTTAGAATTGCATAATTTCTAAAAATTATTTACACTTGTATTTCTCCTAGTGTTTTCAGGAATCATTGAGTCAGTTATGTTTTCTCAAACTTAAAATTTCAGTCTATAGCATTATTAATTAGTGTTATTGTAATTTTTGTATAAAATAATTACATTATATATAAAAAGTAAAAGATCACATAAATAGATAGCAGTTTTTCAAAAAGGACATATGAAGCATTAAAATATTGAATTATGTTTATTCATGGCCTATACAAAAGTGATCATCTATAATACATAATATTAAAAACATCAAATACATTAATGTGCTGACTAGTTAATAATTCAATATATGCTATTTCTAAAATAGCAGGAATATATAAAATAGAAGTGAAGAGTTAATTAGATAGTAACATTATGAAGTAATTTTAAAATAAATTAACACAAGTAAGGAGTTTGGAGTGTTAAGTAACTTACAGTATTGGGTTTTATGCATATAAAGGGCCTGTTATTTGTATCCTATGAGAAAAATGTATACAGTTTGCCTTCCTTTTAGTGCCCTCTTATGGACTTCTAGTTCTACGTATCCTGATTCAGGACTATATGTCTTTATATTTCATTGAGTAAATATTTTTCAAATGGCAAATATAGAACATATTTTTATACATTAACTTATACTTACTTAGCTTTATGCATTATAATGCTGGACTGATTAATTTGAATATTCTTCAAGTATTACGATATTACCTTTTGTATTGTAATTTAGAAATATATTGATTTAGAATTCATTATATAAACTAAGGTAAATACAAATTATAATGCCAATATTATGATAAAATAAAGCAATGTAACATTATTTCCGATAGATTTTTCTAAAGAAAAGTAGAATTGCTCACAGAATGTACTGGTTGATGATTGTCTACAGAGTATGAAGCTCTATTTCATTTCCTTTTATTCACTTGCGATAAAAGTGCATGACAACTGCTTTCACGAAGGTGAACAATGGACTAATATTTTAATCCTCACTCTAAAAGAAGGATTGATCACAGAGAAAAGTAACTTCAATTGCTTTCTAAAAAAATAAAAGTTGAAGGAAATTGTAGTACTTATAGAATGGTCATGTCCAACACAGTGACATTTCATTCAACATATATCATTCTTAAAAAAATAAAATAAAATAAATTGACAAGCTTTTATGCTCCACGTATCCTTAGAGTCCTCTCAATTCCAAAAGGAAGACTGTTACTATTGATTTTTTTATAGAAGAGTAATCCCATATCTTTCAGAGCTTAGTCATTATAGATGACAAAAGGATATGAGGAATGACATCAAGATGCCTTATTTTCAATGTATTTTTCTACTCTGAATGAAAGTTTTTCAGAATCATTGCTAGTACAATGTAGTACCTGGGGAAACTAAAATAATAAATTCAAAAATAGCCAACATGTTCCTAAGTTCAAAATGTATTATCTCTTCTGATTCTCTCAAATACATGTGAAATAGAAATGGCAAACATAGATAAATGAGAACACCACATTTTAGATATTTACATAGCAGCATGAATTTTGTTAGAACTGTATTTTTTTTTACTGTATCACATACATATTCTTTCTCCTGTGCCCCTTCTACGTGAGATTAAGCTAATATTATGATAGAATGTTTATTAATGATTTCATCCACAAATGACTTTTATTTTTATATTAAATTGGCATTGGATGTTATAGAATAATAGAATATATATACATACATACATATATATACATATACATGTATACACATATACATATATACATATATACACATATATATACATATATACATACATATATACGTTTACATATATACGTATATATGTATGTATATATGTGTATATATGTGTGTATATATATACATATATATGTATATATGTGTGTGTGTGTGTGAGTGTGTGTGTGTATATATATATATATATATATATATATATATATATATATGTATGTATGTCTCTGTCCATGGTTCCCGGCACAGAGCTCCTAAAACCCTTGTAATTTCCTATGTGGAACACTAAGAGCATCTTTTGTTCTAACATTTCATGTTTGACCATGTTTCCTGACACAGAGTTCTTAAATTCCTTGGAATTTCCTGGACAATAGCTGGGTTTTTTTGTTCTAATGAGGTGACTCTTGGAAGGCTCCTAAATGGAACTGGTCACCAGAAAGACCAAGCCATAATAAGAAGCTTGGAATTTCTGGTCCCAATTCCAGTCCTCCAGAGTGGGGAGAGGGGTTGAAAACAGCTAATGATCAATCACACCTATGTGATGAAGCCTCTAAAAATTCCCAAAGAATTGGAGAGCTTCCAGGTTGCTGAATACATCCATGTACTGGGAGGGTGACATACCCTAAGTCCCCAGGGACAGAACCTCCTATACTCAGTATCCTCCCAGACCTCCCTGTATGTATCTTTTCATCAAGCTGTCCATTTATATGCTTTATCATATCTTGTGTTATATATTAAACTGGTAAAGGTAAGTGTTTTCATGGAGTCTGTCAGATGTTTTAGTAAATAATCAAATCCATGAGGAGAAAATCATAGTAACCCCAAATTGGTAGCCTCGTTGGACAGAAGTTGTGGAGAATCTGTGGACCTACTAACTATAATTGGCATCTGAAATACAGGGCCAGTTTGCAGGACTGACCTCTTAACCTGTGAGATCTGATGCTGACTCCAGGTGAATAGTGTCAGAATTAAGTTAAACTGTAAGACACCCAGCTGGTGTCACAAGAAATTGCTTGGTGTGGGAAAACACCACACAGGTATGATGTCAGAAGTGTTGTGAGTATTGTAATAGTGTGAGAGTACAGAAGAGACCCACAGGAGAAGTGCGTTTTTCTTATAAATGTGGTTAAGAAAGATTAAATAATTCCATACAATGAAAAAAACTGAAAATTCAAAATTTGTGTTAAAATAAAAAATGTATCTAACCCCTCTGTTTCTCTTAACCTCACCTTCTCAAAACCATCTTTTACTGTACTACTCAGATTAAGTTCTCCCATCTCGAGGGTCCCATATTAACTTATTTTCATTTATTTTATGTCAGATTATATGGTGTTCACAAAATTATGGAAACGAACTGCTCCTTGGTTTTAGCAGGTTTCTTTATTACTTACACATTTAATCTCTCAACCGAAACTGTAAGCTCTTTGACATTAGAATCAGCTTCAATTACTATTTGTATGTCCTAGAGCATATACTTCAAATCAGTACATAATAGTTGACAGGAGGAAAACACATTAAAAAAAAAAAGACAGGTGTTAGGTAGATTGATAGAAATATAGAATGAAAGGAAACTGATTAATACCTGTTTTTAGGCCAGAAATTTCATGAGAAGAGGCATATAGGGTTCTCCCTGGAGTGAGGTAATCTGTGTGAATGATGAGTTAGTCACGATTCTCTAATACGGTCCCTGTAACAGAGATCACTATCAATAGATAAGAATGAGGGCAAGGAGAAAAGCTTATTCATTATTTGGTTCCTTGTATTTATCAAAATAGGCTACAAGCACATGAAAGGTTTTTCTTTTCTGATTATTTAATAGAAAAAAAATGACACTATAACTTAATCATAAATTTTCTTCATCCTACAATTTTTAAAGAAAAATCCTCAAAAAAAAAAAAAAAGAACAACTCATAGCCACAGACAATAGTTTAGTGGTTACCAGAGGGGAAGGGGGAAAGGGGATGGTAGAAGAGGGAGGGAAAAAGGGATCAAATATATGGTAATGGAAGGAGAACTGACTCTGGGTGGTGAGCACACAACACAATATATATAGATGATGTATTATAGGAATGTATGTGGACTTGAGACCTGTGAAATTTTACTAAACAATGTCACCCCAATAAATTTAATAAATAAAAAGAAAGATTATCATTTAGCTTTATGAATTGCCACATATAATCCACATAAAAGTTACATAATGTATAGCATATGAGTATGTGTAATATCTTGAGGTATGTCGGAAAGGAAAACTGTTAGAGGCATACTAAATGTTATTCAAATAGTATATAACAATACTACGAGTATGTTTTTTGTATTATTTGCATTCAAGTTAATAGTTAATAGGAAAAAAATCAGCAAAAATATTAGTTCTTAACTGACATTAATATTTATAAGGGCATTTTCATTTGCTTTATTTGATATGAATTTTAAATATCCTAGCATCACCATCATAAATTTAGAAATATGGGAATTAACATTCAAAGAGTATGTTTCAAATGGTCAGGAATAGAGATAATGTGCTGAAAACATTTTATTATATATTTTTATTCTTTTCTCTGCTTTTTTCTTTATAACTTGTAAAATAGTTTCTTGGCATTAAAATGTGATTGTGGATTTCTGGTTTTAGCTCCAACATGTAAAATTCTTTGAGTTGTCTTTCCATCACTCCAAGAAAATAGCTGAACAAACTGCAAAGCAGTGACTTTATTATACCTATCAGAGAACTGAGGTCAGCAGACAAACTACTACCTGGACTCTATAGAAACTGATAAATACAGTGAATAATTTATATCAGCTTACCTGGAACAGAAACTTCTGGAGTCATAAACTGGCAGAAACACATGGTCACTTCAACTACCATGTTTCCCCGAAAATAAGACTTAGCTGGACCATCCGCTCTAATGCATCTTTTCGAGCAAAAATTAATGTAAGACCCGGTCTTATATTGTAATGTATTATATGAGACCAGTTTATATTATATTATATTATTATATTATATTATTATATTATATTATATTATATTATATTATATTATATTATATTATATTATATTATATTATTATATTATACCTGGTCTTATATTATATTAAAATAAGACTAGGTCTTATATTAATTTTTGCTCGAAAAGATGCATTAGAACTGATGGCCAGTCTAGGTCTTATTTTCTGGGAAATACAGTAGTTGCTCGAGACTCAGTGTGTGAGAATGAAAAACTCCTGGGATCCTTGTCAAAATGTTTCTGGATTGTACCTTCAGGAATCCCACCAGGTTCTCATGTTTAGAAAGAAAGAAAGGGGGGAGGCGGAGAGAAAGGAAGGAAGGAAGGAAGGAAGGAAGGAAGGAAGGAAGGAAGGAAGGAAGGAAGGAAGGAAGGAAGGAAGATAATTGTCCTCACATTGGTTTAGAGGAAGAGGAAAAGCAAAATATTCCCAGAGCATTCTCCACAACAAAGGCCAACACTCCAAGGGAAACTACTTTAATAGAGATTTATCAGGGAAAGAGCCATTATCTCACTCCAGCACCCTTTGGCCTTTCTGTCTTACGTGTGTGTGTGTGTGTGTGTGTGTGGGGGGGTGAGATGGTCGGTGGCTAAGAGACACTTTTGAGAGTCACAGCTCAGGATCACAGGCCCACTAAAAGATTAAGATATAATCTTCCAATTATAGAACATTTTCCCTCCCACACACCCTTCCATCATCCACTTCAGCAGGGGTAGAATACAATAACAGAGAAAGATTGGCAAAAAAGAAACTCTATTTAAGTTCTTAGGAAAATATAAAGAAAATGGCAGAGGAGGGGTCAAGAACACTAGAGAAAACTGAAGCCTCTGACACCTAGAACTACAGCAAACATTAATCAAAATGACTACCAAAAAAGAAAAGAAAGAAAGAAAAATCTACATTTTGGCATATCTATTCAGAATGCAGGAAAACAAAAAGAAAATCTCAAAAGACGTCCAAGTAAAAAAAATGACACTTTAGCTGGGAAGAACCAGGATAGGAATTACATCACATTCCTATTCACAAACCATGCAAACGAGAGTAGAATGAAATATTTAAAGTATTCAAAGAAAAAGAAAAACCCACCAACCTAGAATTCCTTATCCAGTGAAATTATATTTCAGAAGTGAAGGAGAAATAAAGGCGGTTGTAGGACAAACAAAACCTAAGGAGTTTGTTGACAGAAGATCTGGCTTCCAAGAAACGTTAAAAATTTTTCAGTCAATGAATATTATAATGATCAAAACCTTAGATCTACATAAAAAGAGTGTCAGAAAAGGAATAAATGAAAGTAAATAAAACATTTTGTTTTTCTTCTTCCTAGTTCTTACTAGGTAACTGTTTGTCTAAAATAATGCTAACAATGTTAGAATGTTGATAATATGCAGAAAAGTGAATTGAATGACAGCAATGTTACAGTGGGAAGGAGGAAGGAATTGGAAACTTTCCCATAAAAAGTATGTGTCTTGTCGCTGAAGCTTATACTGTTATTTGTAAGTGGACTTAGGTAAGTTATAAATAAATATTGCAAACTCTACTGTAACTAATATTTTTAAAAGAAATATAATTGATATACTAATAGACTAGAGAAAATTGACTAATATAAAATGCTCATTTAAAACCCTGAAGTCAGAAAAAATGGGAACATTTAAAAACAGAAGAAACAAAGAACAAGCGCAAAATATAGATGACAGTTACAAATAAGTTAAATATTTGTTTAACTATATTAATAATCACTTTAAATGTGAATGATATAAGAAATAAAAGTGAATGAATAACTGACATATGCAGCAACATGGATGAACCTCAAAAACGTGTTAAGTGAAAGAAGTCAGATCAAAGACTTCATTCATGGAAATTCCCACTAATATAAATGCCGTGAAAATAAAACTTATTGGCATGTTTTCACAAGTGACATTTTCTCAAAATTTTTCCATAAGTGCTACTTCAACTTTCAGATAAAGTTCTCTGTTCATTCCTTTGTGATTCTTCAGAGAATTGGTTATGCCATTCTCTGCAATTACTAAAAATTGTTCAATAGCTTCTGGGTTTCAAAAGTAAGAAAAATCCTCCATTTTCTCCCCCCTTAAAATCTGCTGAATATCTAACAATTTGCTGAATGAAACATCTCTGAAAAGTATTCTCAGGTTGCAATAAATAAATGAGGAATTTTAATACTTGAATACTTTAATACTTAACCAAACTAAACTCTATGTGTAAGTGAGTAAGTACTATTGACAACATGCCAGTGAAATTAGCAATGTAATTTTTAAATATTCTGCAAATATCCCAATATGTAATTTTTAACACAGAGTCAAAGAACATGGTCATATAAAGACTAGAAGATTCTAAGCCATCTGTTTATTTAGCAAGTAAAGCGATGAGTAGTTGAACAGCTTAGTATTTCTGAAGGGAAAATCACTTTACGCAATCCTGAACATAGATAAGAGCAATACAGTGTAGGTGAGAAAAAGGGAATCAGATAAATGCCTGAGTGTCCCTAGAGAGAATATTAGCACCATAGATTGTCTCCTTTTGAGAGAAGAATATCGGGGTGAGAAGGTCATAGTGATCAAACCCCATCAGGTGACTCACTATTAAATTCAATACCCTTTGCAGTCTTCTTATCGACTTCTCAAATCTCCATTAAGGAAATGTCTCAAGGGAGAGAGAGACAAGTAAACTACCAGGAAAGTGACTTGAAATAAAGCCAGCTCCAGGAATAAATGTCCGGTTGCCAATGAATCTGAAACTAAAACAGCTATAAAATCAAAGCAGAATTAGTGTTGTTTAAATCATCATAAATGCAAATTTAAATATCTTGGCTCTCCTGTTAGGAAACCAAATCACCACTTGATGTTGGAAATCTTACTAGTAACATATAAAGTGTAGACATTTGGAATAGTTAAATTCTACCTGAAGATCCAGTCTCTTGTTTAGGGGGTAAAATCATGCATTGTGTTCTCAGAAACATAGAACTCTTTAATAAAGTATTACAAACAGGGGCAGACCGTTTCTTATCCCTTTTGTTTTTTTCATATGATCCTTCCTTATCTAAAATGGGTCGGAAATAATTGGAAATTCTGGATGAATCTCTGTGTCTGTCTCTCTTTGTATCTCTCTTATATAAGAGGCATACAAATTTAATATCCATGAAAATGTGTGTGTGAGAGAAAGGTGTTTCAAACAGTCACAATCTCATTTGCCCCTAATGTATTCATTTACAGTTGTACAAATAGCCTAGTGATGGAAAAATAATCCAGATAGTTTCCCAACCTATTTTTTTTTAAATTTTGCAACATGGTAAATCTCTTAATTTTATTTGGAAATACGTAAGCACTCTACTCATGGTCTGGCTGACACATTATTCACATTTTCAATATCATGCAACATCTGTAAATTCAAAAACATTCTAATGTTCTACAAAACAAAATAACTCTGCATTGTTCTATTCTAGCTCATCTCCATTGGAAAGATTATAGAAAACTACACATAACTCTTAAATGGGAGAAAAAAGTTTTGGGTTTTGATTATTTTGTGCATTTAAGAGTTATTGTCATATATTCTGAAATCTAAAATTTGGTACATTTATATCATTATAATTAAAGTGTATAATTTGGATATTGATGCATTATTTAACAGCAGCTTAATTTCTAAAGGCAGCTATTACTTAATAAGTTCAATAGACTACATGAATCTAAGAAACTGCTATACTAAAATCTGACCAGCTGTCAGTAGAGGTAAAGGTATCTCATGATTCTATAACTTCATGATTTTTTGAAAGATATATGGTGTATAGCTCTTGATTCTCTAACTTTTCCACTGCTCACTGTACCTAATTGCTTATATGATGATTCATTATCTATAATTATACTTAATGTGTATGTAGTAATCCAATTATGAACATTTTGATATAATATTTTGAGATCCTGATTTCCTATTTGAGGAAACAGTGGTAAATATAGGGACTTGTAATGAGATAACATTTGGGTAATAATTTTAAACAATGAAATCAATACAACAGTGTGAATAAAATATTTATAATTACTGGAAAATGTGAGTGACTTACATCCATAATTTAGAGCAAAAGCTAGATTAAAATACTACATCACGTATAGTTTCATCTTTATAGAAAAAAATATCTGTGCTGTTAGATGTTAGAGTAGTATTTATGTTGTAGTCTTGTGAGTTCTGCTGAGGACACACCTGTGAGCACTGCAGGTTTGAAAGCTCCTGTTGGTACAGGGGTCCTAGTAGTGAAGTTGACAGAACACAGAAGAGCGAGCATCGAGAGAGGCACCACCTTGGCTCTTCTCAGCTCCAGCTTTTGACTTAAAGAGTTTTACAAAGCTGTCTCCTTCCCATGAAGCTTCTCTGCCTGTCCTGGGTAGAGGTCAGCGTCATTCCCCTCAGGCTTACTCATTCTTCTGTCTGCTGCCACCACCTTTTGCCACAGCTTTCACTCCAGTTTATTGGTACTATTCTGACTCTTTTTATGAAGGTGAGTTACAAATGCCTGGAGGTATGTTCAGAGGTCAAAATTCAGAGCTCTACATCTATGATGCATGCTCTTATGTGCATGTATATTTGATAAAGTTAAATATTCAAGTAACCAACAATAAATCTATTAAATGACTTACAAGACCTCAACACCAAAAACTGCAAATCATTACTGGGAGAAATGAAAGTAAGTGGAGGATTATATAATGATCGTGGTTTGGAAGACTGAATACATAATGGAAAGATGCCAATTCTCTCCAAATTGACATTCTACCCAATAAAAAATCTTAGCAGATTTTTCTATTGAAAGTGACAGGCTAATTTTAAGATTTGTGTAGAAATGCAAATGTCTGGGGATAGTCAAAGCAACAAAACAAACACTTCTAGATAGTAAAAGAGTATAATAATAAAAAGTATGAATTTGACACACGAGTATAAAAATAGACAATGGAACAGAGATTCCAGAGAAAAGTATAGGCACATACTTGGTCTTGAGATCAATGCTAACAGCAATTCAGAAAAAAATTATCATTTTGTAAATAACAAAAATAATTTTTAAAAAACAGTCTTTCTTTTTCCATTCCATAAGCACATAACTTAAAATACCATCATTTAAAATAAAATTGTCTAACATACTATGAAAAAAATGCATTACATTATAACTATATAAAAACATACTTTGATTAAATGCTCAATTTACATTATTTTTGTACTGAGGTTAGTTTCTAATGCAGACTTAAATTATTCCAGTATTTTTAAAAATAGTTTTTCAGTCCTATAGTGGAACATAATTCTGTTTTCAATTCAAAATAACCAAGATTATGACTTTAAATTCTTACTCTGCTGAATTTAGAAAAAGTAACTTAAATTTGATGAGATAAGCAAAGGATGATAAAAATAAATATATGAGGCTAATTTATTACTTATTTGAAACTCTAGTATATCTAAAGCTTATAGTTTCAAGGAAGTATCATAGATCATATAACAAATCACTCTCTGAGCAGTTACTTTTTCAATGTATATTTATGTAGAAAACCTGGGAATTTCTCTATCCCAAGTGTCCTCAATGCTACTTAATGCTACTTTTAAACCCTCAATTACCAAAACATATATGTTGCTTTAAAGAAAGATTATATTACTGAGTACTTTCTTATGCCTTCAGATATGAACAAGATAAAATTGATGTTTGTGTCAAGATTTGTTTTGAAGCCGACTGAGAAAGTCTTTTCAGCAAAAATGATCTTATTTCTAGTGGGGCTTGTTTCTAGTGGGATTAAATTATCTAGTGATAATTTATGACAATTTTCTAGTGATAATTTATGACAATTTTCAAACTTCTAACTGAATCAAATTTCTCTGTTTTAATTTTTTCCAAGGAGCCAGCTATTTGTTTTCTTCTTCAGTAAATTTGTTATTTTCAGTGTTTTCATTGTAATCTGTTTTGGATATTTTATTTAAAGAAGTACTACTGAAATGTGGAACCAGCATAACTATATCATCAGCATTAAAGAGCTTATTGTTCTTAATTTATGGCTGGTAGGGTGATATCTGTAAAACAGAAAGAATAAATGATTTCACTAATCTATATTTTAAAAATAAAGTTAGATGCCAATTATATATTTATATGTACTAAGAGGTTTTTGTCATAAATATGATACTAAAATATGTTGTTATAGTGACCTCCCCCTAGTTTGTCCCTAAATTGATAGAAATTTCCAAGTGTATTTATTTATGATATTTATGCTTTTCTTATGATCTCTTCCAAACCAGACACCTGGAAAGAGCTGATTTGTCTGCAAAATGCCTAAGATAGTAGTAATTGACCAGAAATGGTACCCTCTCATTCCTTATAAAGCAGAAATGTCTACCACATCCTGGGTAAAGAAGTAATATATGAAATGCTGTAGAGTTTTTGAAAAAATTCTGATATATAGGGTAATAAGTTTCATACCATATATACAATGGCATGGGGAAGGGGAGAGGGGGAACAAAATAAGAAAGAGGGGGACTAAATTTTCATGGGTACAAATCATAAAAGAACTTGATGTGCCATTCTAAGAAATGTAGACATCTTCTACAGGCAGCAGAGATCTATATAAGATCTCTACTACAGAAACAAATTGACCAGATTAAGATTTTTGAATGATAATTCAAGTTGTAAAAACTGGAAGTCAATTCATCGCAAAGGAACCTGTGTCCTAGAAGCCAACTCATTACTGTCTCTGTACCCTTTTCATCTATTTTTTTTCCACGAAATAACTACTTAATATAATTTTCAATCTAGAATTCCTACAAAAATCCCTAAACCCTAAAATCCCTAAAATTCTTGAGTTTCCAAGAATCTATAAATAATTATTTATCAACTCAATATGCCTAAATATAATTTAAATGCCTAAGTCTCCTAGGAAATTGATTCCATGTATAAAGTATATCCAAAGGACATTTCCAACATTTGACACATCCCCTTGCAAGCATTTTGTACCATCTTCCTACATCATCCCAATATTAACTCCCGCTTTTATAGAATTCTACACATAAGCTGAACTAATTCTCTTTATTCCCCACATAAAGTGGCATAAAAGGTTCATATATTTTCCTACCAAAATGTAGTAGTTGGCTCTTCTGTGCCTCAGCAATGATGTACTATAATTGTCTAATCCTGGCAATGTTTGTAAATCAGCTGCTATAAAAACATACAACTGCAAAAAGTTTTAAAAGAAAAGCAGTGATGTGATATCTGGCCCTGTATACTTCAGTGTGGCTAAAAGTTTTCTCAATAGATGTTGCATAACAGGCTAAAAATATAAATAGCCTAATATGATAACCTTGTATATCATAATTAGTACTATCATTTTTAGAAGAGAATTATACATATAAATTTGGTGCACTTGTCAAAGGTACCAAAGGTACTTACTTTTGGAAAGCACTTGCCAAAGGTATTTTGGCAATGGAAGTCTAGTTGCAAGAATCATGCTAAAGGCCAGAAAAAAATGTTTTCTTTTTTATTTCATATGAAAAATGATACATTATGTCAATCTTTTTTGACATTCAGTAATGCAGACCTCATTTCAATGCTCAGCTAAAGGTCCTTATGCTTTCATCAAATAGTTGCATCTAATAAAGTTCAAATTTATACTTTAAAGGTAATATTACTGCTATAACTCCTTGAGTTTCCAAGTGATAACTAATTATAACAACTGTGACAAAAAAAAATCTGGACAATCCTGTAAAGTTGTGATTTGTTATTTTGTTTGTTTTTCTGTAAAATATACATAATATAAAATTTACAACATAACTACATTTAAGTATACAATTAATGGCATTAAGTAACTTCACATTGTTGTGCAATAATCATCACTATCTCTAAAACGCTTTCATCATTCTAACTGAAATTCTGTACCTGTTAAATAATTACACATTCCTCCCTTCCCTCAGCCCCTTATAACCACAGCTCTACTTCTATAGCTATTAATTTGATTATTTTAGGTACCTTATGTAAGTGCAATCATACAATATTTGCCCTTTTGTGACTGGCTTATTTCCCTTGGCATAATGTCTTTAAGATCTTCAATGTTATAGAAAGAAGGAAAATTTCATTCATTTTTAAGGCTGAATAATATCCCATTGTATGGATAAACTATATTGAATTTATCCATTTATTCATTGATAAGAACTTGGGTTGTTTCCACCTTTTGGCTATTGTGAACAATGCTGCTATGAACATCGGTATACAAATATCTGTTTGACTCTCAACTTTCAGTTCTTTTGGATTTATACCAAGAAGTGGAATTGCTGAATCATATGGGAATTCTATGTTTATTTTTTTTAGTAATTACCATATTGCTTTCCAAAATGGCTGTACTATTTTACATTCTCATAAGCAAAAAGCATGTTTTCTAGTTTATCCACATTCTGGTCAACCTTTGTTATTTGTTGTTGCTGTTTTATAGTGACCAACTAATGAATGTTTAAGTGGTATCTCATTTTGGCTGCCTCAAAGTTTTTAATAGGTTTATTTTCCTAAAACCAAAGCAATCATATAGGTAACAAATATTTCTACAAAAGGCCATTTAACAAACCGTAATGGTTCAAAAGACTAGTTTTCTATGAGATACCAGTCTAGGCCTGTCATGTCATCATTTCTTGTAATCTCAATATAATACTGTTTTATGGAAGTCTGGGGATTAATATAGAAAAAAAATAAAGGCACTTTATTTTTCCTAACTTGGTTAATATTTCTTCAAAAGAGAATATTTTATCATAAGTATGTCCCTACATATTAACATTTGTGAAATAAATACCTTAGATATTATCATGTGATTATCTGTTTAATACATTTTTACCGTATATGTAAGCACATGTAACTGAGGTACCAAAGTCAGGGATTGGAGATAAATGATATACAGGGAAACCACCAAATAACAAAAATTGCCTTCTAGGGTCCAGAGAAGGAACATAAATGTTGTTTAGATGATTTCTACGAGTGTCTTCCCTACTCAATATGACTTACTATATGTTATATTGCATAAAACATCTGTGTTATAATATATAATAATAGCATGTAATAGGAAGTAACATATACAATCTAGTGTATATCAAAATATAATAACAAAATATTTTGCAACAGGTGCATAGATATGTAATATATCATTACTTGTTTTGAAAAAGAATGCTAGGAAACCAATAAATATGACATATTTAGCAAGGTAGCTTTTTTAATGGAAAACTCATGCACCTAAACAATATTGTGTCAAAAGTAAGTCTAAAAATGAACATAGTGCTTAAAACAACTGTTGTACTTCTTCATGAAAAACTCCATGCCTGGACATGAAGGACAATACCACAGGCATATTGGGATACACAGAGACTTATGAAAGAGATTCAGATCAAAGAAATCTGGAGTACATATTATACTGATTTATACTGACTTTTGAGTCCTAAGATATTCTTTCAATTTTTAGTTTCTAGATTAATCAGCATCAGACATAGATTAATCTTTTTTATTACAGTAAGTCTGATTCATAATTTTAAGTTTAAAACAGACATAGAGAACATGATTTGGAGCAGAAATTGTTTTAAATCTTGGACTATAGTCTTTGAAAGTGATTCATTTAAAAAGCTCAGATATTATTCATTTCCAAATTCATTAAAATTTGATGAGTTCATTTTGTCTACAAGGAAATAAATACAATTATATAGGTACAATTTATACAAAGTATTGGTTTATGGACATTTTCTGACCATAGACCAACTTTCTCAATAAGACAAACAACGTACACGATTTCAATGGAAATTCTTCAAACAATACCACCTAGTAAATCAGAGTAGGAAGAAACCAATAGAGGGCATTCTTATATGTTATCCTGGACGCCCATTGTCAGTCAATATGAAATAAATGGGAAAGATTAAACCTCTTACCAGAAATAACTGAATATCCAGACAGAATATGTAAAACAACAATTTTCAAGACATTGAAACAAAGGACACCGATCCCTAAGAGGCAGTGGCATGGTGAGCTTTATGATTACCTGGCCATACTACCTTGAGTTTCCAAATGGCAATGCAGGGGGTGGGGGTGATCTAGACTAAGGAAGCAGACTTCCTCAATTAAGAAGATAGAGTTGCAATTTCAGGAGATTAAGGTAGCTAGAATTTGTGGGACAATGTATCAGAAAGGAGAGAGCCTCCCAGAGAGAAAATTCTGGAGATCTGCAGAGGGTCTCCCTCAAGTACTCAACAGCACATGGGCTTGGGAAAATCAACACTGGGGAAAGAACTATCAGAAAGGATTAAAAGTAACAGTAGCTAGTACTCACAAAGGCTGAGAATAATGCCTATTCCCAGTAGACTTGACTGGAAAACCTTACAAATGAACACTTGGTAGAATACTCAGAGGAGTTTTACTTATTTGTGAAGAATAAGATTTAGACTAAACACAAATTTTATTTTACCTGACAAATCTTAAAAGGATCTAACTCCTTCCAAGTATATCTAATGTATCAGAGAACAAAGCTCAAAAGTATTTATAGGATTACAAAAATATCCAGCATTCAAGAAGGTAAAAGAAACATTGTCTGTAATATATAATAAAATCACCAGATTACTGAGAGTGATCCAATATGGGAGAGTAGATAAACACTCTGCCTGTGTCCTTCCATGAACACACTAAAATTACAACTAAATTATAGACAATCAACCTGGAGAACCATCTGTAGTCTAGCCAAACAGAAGTCCTGTGACTAAAAATATAAAGAAGACACGTCAAGATTGATAGGAAGGGCAAAGACACAGAATGGGTCCCAAACCTCCATGTGAAGGTTGACAATCAGGAGGGATATCTTGGCCATAGAGTTTCCACCAAGAGTTGCAAGGAACCCAAACCTCCCACACCAGGTGCCCCAGCCTGGAGTACTGGTACAGGAAAGAATAGCTCCAACATCATCTTGCTGTGAAAAACAGTGGGGATTCCTATATTCCAGGTGGGATGAAAGGCTATGAGAAACCCAGACATCCTTTTAAACACCTCACACACAGACTCACTTCTTCATAGGCACTCACCAGCAGAGGATAGTGACTGGGGTGGCATCAGAGACATAGGTGTGGGGCACAGTGAGTGTGTGTGGCTTCAGGGGGAGGAGCAGAGGACAGTCAGTATTATCTGTATGTGAAGTCCTTCTTCCATGCAGTCAGCAGGTGGCTGCCATTTTTAATGTGTTGAGCCCTCCCCCACGTTGGCTGAATCTGAATCTAATTGGTCAGGTAAGCTCTAGGACTCCAACCTGCTGACTTACTGGGATCCCACCCCACCCAACTCCCCCAACACTGGAGGCACTCTCTCTGCAAAGAGTCAGCCCCACCTGCATTGTACTCTTTCTTGAAAAACGATCAGAGTTGGGCATGCCCTTGGTGGGCAGCTAATGGTTCAGTGTGCTCTGAGACTTTTGCTGAGTAGCTCCAGGCTCAACACTGACACCAAACCAGAATTAACATGAAATTGGTGACCACAACTCTTCCCACTCTAGTGACTCCTTGAGACCCTGCCTCACCCAACTTGCGTACTTAATGAGGCTCTAACAACAGCCGAACCTTAAGGGAGCTGGCAGGTGGCAGCAGGCCTCAGGGTGTCCTGGCTTTTTGTGGAACTACCCCAGGCCTGGTATTGGTGGTAGATGTCCTTAGTTCATAGTGTGGCCTCTCCCACGAGCCTCCGGGTTTAGCACAGACAGTAAACAAACATGGATCACTTTGTAGCTCCTACCAGGAGGTCCCCAAACAGTCACAGGCAGTGGATAACCCTAGCCTGCACCAGAGCCCCTCTCAAGAGGCCTCAGAACCAACATTCTTGGAGCTTCCATAAGATTGTTAGATGATTTCCCTAAAAACACTTAATAGGCCATAAGTGATTGTCACAAAATATTCAAAGTTATGAAAAGCAAGGACCTACAACTAAGGCTAGTCTACCCAGCAAGGCTATCATTTAAACAAAAGGACAAGGGCAGATGGGTGGCTCAGTTGGTTAGAGCACGAGCTCTGGGCAACGGGGCTGCTGGTTCGATTCCCACATAGGCCAGGGAGCTGCACCCTCCGCAACTAGAATGAAGTCAATGAGCTGCCACTCAGCTCTTGGGTGGCCAGATGGCCAGATGGCACAGTTGGTTGGAGCGCGGGCTCTCAACCACAATGTTGCTGGTTTGACTCCTCGATTCTTGCAAGGGATGGTGGGCTGTGCCCCCTGCAACTAACAATGGCAACTGGACCTGGAGCTGAGCTGTGCCCTCCACAACTAAAATCGAAAGAACAACAACTTGACTTGGAAAAGTCCTGGAAGTACACACTGTTCCCCAATGAAGTCCTGTTCCCCTTCCCCAATAAAATCTTTTAAAAATAATGATAATAAATAAAATCAAAGGACAGATAAAGAGCTTCCCAGACAAGAAAAAGCTAAAGGAGTACATTACCACCAAACCATTATTACAAGGAATCTTAGAGGGACGTTTTTAAGACCAAAAAAAAAAAAAAAATTAAAAAATTAAAATAAAAATTATGAATAATAAAATGACAATAGCTACCAGGTCTGACATATAATTTCACAAACGTGTTGCAGTGATGTTGCTAACCTTTTTTTGATATCAGGAGGACTATTCATGATGAATTTGTATCAACTGGACAAAGAGTTAACCAAGTTTACTATTTGGAAGTACTGAAAAGGCAGCATGAAAAAGTTAGATAACCTGAACTTTTCACCAACAATTCATGGTTCTTGCATCATGACAATGCACTAGCTCACAAGGCACTGTCTGTGAGGGAGTTTTTAGCTAGTAAACAAATAACTGTATTGGAACACCTTCCCTATCACCTGACCTAACCCCCAATGACTTATTTATTTACCCAAAGATAAAGGAAATATTGAAAAGAAGGCATTTTGATAACATTCAGGACATCAGGAGTAATACGATGATGGCTCTGATGGCCATTCCAGAAAAAGAGTTCCAAAATTGCTTTGCAGGGTGGACTAGGTGCTCACATCAGTGCATAGCATCCCAAGGGGAGTACTTTGAAGGTAACTTTAGTGATATTCAGCAATGAGGTATGTAGCACTTTTTCTAGGGTGAGTTCGTGAACTTAATTGTCAATCCTCATATATATCTATCAATAATTACTTCAGTGTAAATGGATTAAGTGCTCAAATCAAAAGACATACAGTGGCTGAATGGATAAGAAAACAAAATTCTTATATATAATGCCTACAAGAGACTCACTTCAGATTGAAAAACATATACAGACAGAAAGTAAAGGGATGGAAAAAGATATTTCATGAAAATAGAAATGGAAAAAAAAAGCTGAGGTAGCAGTACTATTACCAGACAAAATACACTTTAAAACAAACGCTATTACAAAAAAAAAAAAAAAAAAGAAGGACCCAATAATCCCACTTCTGTGTATTTATCCAAAGACCCAAAACGCCACTTCAAAGGGACATGTGTTCATTGCAGCATTGTTTACAGTGGCCAAGATGTGGAGGCAGCCTGGGTGTCCATCAATGGCTAAAGAAGTGGTACATATGTGCAATGGGATATTGCTTGGCCATGGACGGGAATGTGTTCTTGCCATCTGCAGCATCATGAATGGACCTGGAGGGTACTGTGCAAAGTGGAGTGTCAAATGGACAAAGACAGATGCAATGTGATTTAATTTATATGTGGAATCTAAGAATAAAATTAACAACAACAACAACAACAAAACAACAACAGAGAAACAAGCTCCTAGATACAGAGAACATTTTGATGGTTGCCAGATGGGAGGGCGGTTGGAGGAGTGGGTGAAAAAAGAGTAAAGAATTATGAAGTACAATTTGGTTGTTACAGAGAAGTTATAGGGATGTAGGCACAGCATAAGAAATATTGCCAATAATATTTTAACAACTAAATATGGTGTAAGATTTGTTGGAGTGATAGATGGGAAGGGGTCGGGGGGCAGGGTGAAAAAGGTAAATGGATTAAGAAGTACAAATTGGGAGTTACAAAATAGTCACAGGGATGTAAAATAAAGCATAGGGGATATAGTCAACGACATGGTAATAACTATGGATAGGGCAAGGTGGAAACTAGACAAGTCAGAGGGATCTCTTCTTAAATTATATAAATGTCTACTCACTATGCTATACACCTGACAGTATAAAATAATATTGAATGTCAACTATAATTGAAAAATTTTAAAGGGGGGGAACAGGTGAAGGGGAATAAGAGGTCCAAATTTCCAGGTATAAAACAAATAAGTCATGGGGATGTAATGTACAGCATGGGGAATATAGTCAATAATATTGTAATAGCACGGTTCAGTGTCAGATGGTTGCTGGACTTATGGTGATCACTTCTTTAGGTATATAAATGTTGAATAACTATGGTGTACCCCTGAAACATAATATTGTATGTTAGCTATATTTTTAATAAAAATTTTAAAAATATATAAATAAAAAGCATGTGGTAGATATAAATAAATAAATAAATAAATAAATAAATAAATAAATAAATAAAATGACCAGATTAGCAAAGAAGCAGGAGAATATTATCCATAATGAGTAGAAAAACAATTAACCAAAATGCTCCAAGAATTATCATAGATGTTAGGATAGCAAATGAGATTTAAAGCAGCTAATATGATGGTATTTCTTATATTGAAAAAAAATTGGCGCATAGAAGATATAAATATGAAGCGAATTGAGGTTGTAAGATGAAAACTACAATGTATGTGTTAAAAACACACCAGATGGTATTAATGGTAGCTAGGACACAAATAGAGACCCTAACATAAAACACAAGAAGAAAAAGACTGAAAGAATTAATAGAGTTTCAATTCACTGACAGAAAACTTGAAGCAACCTAATATATGTGTAATAGGAATCCCCAAACATGATGGGGTGGAGGAACTAAAATAATATTTGTAGAAATTTTGACTGGAAACTTTCTAAGTGATAAAACTTATAAACTGATGGGTACAATAAGATTAATACATTTCAGGCACAAGAAACAAGACATTGAATAATATTGATAAAAGCAAGTGACAGTGTCATAACAATAGCTGAGTGATTGGGGGGCATATTGTAAACAGAAGATTAAAATAAGTGTGACAGCAGTTTTCTCATTGGAAATAATGCAAATGAGAGACAGTGGAGCAAAATCTTTAAAACAATAGAAACACTGACACCTATATACTATAAACAGAAACAAATTGTTTTCAAAAGCAAAAAAGAAAAAAGATTGTTTCAAATATATAAACAGTAAAATGATTAATAACTAATAGACTCACACTACAAGAAATGTTAAAAGATATTATTCTGCAGAAGGAAATGATGAGATGAAAATATGGATCTACACAAATGGACAAAGAGTCACAATATTCTCATTCACATCAGAATAATATAATTACATAATAGCCAGAAACCCACAGTAGTTACTGGCAGGAATACATCAAATTATTTATTTATAAATAAAAACTAACAACCAAACCTCACATTAATTTTGAGTATATTATGCCATTAGGGAAAAGGATCAAGATAAAAGGCAGATTGTTTGATTTGAAGGTAAAAAGGAGATATAAGCAAACTGAAAAAACAAGATTTTTTAACATTAAATATATGTGGTTAAATTACAAAATGAAATTGGTTTACTAAATAATACAGTTTCATTAATATTAATTTATTATTTATGTTATTTATTAAACCTATGTTTTATTAATATTAACAATATTTTATTAATATAGGTTTAATAAATAACATAGGCAGTTAGTTATAAGGATAAGGATTAAGGGAGAATAATGTACACATGTTTTTATACAAGAACATTTGTGTGAACATTCAAATGTTAATTTTGGATATAAAGGAACATATAAAGTTTGCCACTTACACACTTCATATTAAAAAAATAGCTATTATTTAAGGAAATACTGCACAAAGTAACAACATAAAACAGCAAATATCAGAAGAAAGAAACACTGGTAGCTAATATAACTATTGGTTTCTTGTTCTTTGAACATTTCCTCTTATTAGACCTGGGTCAATTACATTAATTCATTAATTTTTCTATTGGTTCCATTATACTATTAATACATAATACCATGGATAAGACTGATTTTTATAAATATAACCAGTAAACACCGCTAGTAAAGACATAATATCTAGCAAAGTAAAGCATAGGGAATATAGTTAATAATATGGTAATAGATATGTATAGTGTTAGGTGAGTACTACACTAGTCAGGGGAATAACTTCTTAAATTATACAAATGTCTAACCACTACCTGAAATTAATATAAGGTAATATTGAATGTTAATTGCAATTGAAAAATTTAAAGGGGGGGGGAATTGTGAAGGAGAATAAGAGATTCAAATTTCCAGGTATGAAATAAATAAGTCATGGGGATGTAATGTACAGCATGGGGAATATAGTCAATAATATTGTGATAGTGTGGTACGGTGTCAGATGGTTGCTGGACTTATCATGGTGATCACTTCTTTAAGTATATAAATGTTGAACAACTATGGTATATACCTGAAACTCATATAATGTTGTATGTTAGCTATATATTTTAATAAAATTTTTTAACATAAATTAAAAAGACAAATATCTAGAATCAAGTAACTGTCAAATTGGAGACCTGGATGATTTCAGAACTGAATGTGAGAGTCATAAACACTAGTGATAATTTTAAAAATGGGATGAGGTAGATGGGAAAGAAATAGAGAAAAGTTGAGAAAATTCTGCACAGTATCAGACATTTACTGAAAAAAAAAAAAATCAGGCGTATCTTCCTAGAAGTGGAACACATTAAAATATCAACTAAAATCCTTCAACTTTCTTGGCTAGGTGGCAACATACCTCTTTTCATGATGAATTCTTCTCTCTCTAAACATTATAATAGTCTGGTAGCCTCTCCCTACTCCTTTCCATCCCTTTGCTTTTACATCTTTTGTGTCACTATGTTTTAGGATATTTTAAATACAGTGTTTAGCTGAAATTTAATAATATATTTTAATGGCAAAAACAGGACTATGTGAGTCAACGAAATCTCAAATTAATTCATATTTATATCTTCTTCTCCACTTCCCTCCCATCTATATTCCACGTCAATTTTCTACAATTTGTTACTGCTCTATATTTATCTGATGCCCTCAGACCAATTAGTAATGTTGGGAAAACAGTCCTCACCACCATGAAATCTGTAAGATTGTTGCACAATGTTTTTAGCAGGAAAAAAAAAAGAATGAAAATAATTCTACCCTCCAGTACAAGTGTGACAATATGGAACAAAGTAAAAAACATATCTATACATTTTTATGTTATTTCTGTGTAGATTGAGAATTTAAATTGGGTTTTAAGATTAGTCATTTAGAGTTGCTTTAATTCTGCTGTGTAGAATTTTAAAAACATATTTTAATCAGTTTCCTAATTTTGGAAAACTCTGAACAGTCCTTTCATACAGGTTGAATTTAAGTGAAGTATAATAGGGGCTCAAAATGAGTTAACAATCCATGTTAGGTCATTAAATCTTATATGCAGATAATTATAGATTTATAGGTAGGCAAGCACAGTCTACAATTTTTAAGTGTACAAATATATTTGTTTTGCCAATATTTTAACAAGTTTATTTTTACTTACCAGGTATATTAGTTACAAAAATATAAATCCAATAGTTATTGGAATTCCTAAAACATACTTTTCAATATTAAAGGAAAGTTTGCTTTCATTGTTAACACATAGACAAATACCACATCTTCATATTTGTGTTATTTGAATGTTATTGTTCTTCATATTTGAATGTTATTGTTCTTCATATTTCATTTCTGGATTCTAGGCTAGGCATAATGTGCTAAAGACCATTCTTCCAGAAATCCATTGACTAGGGTCTGGTACAGCTAAACTCAAGTACTTATATGACACTCTTTATTTATCTCTCTTTCTTCAGGCAAAGTTTAGGTGACAGTTGTTTACTGCTGATCCCTTGGCAATTTGAATATATTACACCACTGACTCTTTGCATGTATGTGACTGATGTGAAGTATACTGTGAGTGTAAGTCTCATTTTTTTCTAGGTAGTTTCAATTTCTTTTTGTATCTTTTAAGTTTTTAAGATTTATTTTCTTTTTGTAATTTAGGATTTTCAAAATAATTTATCTACGTGTAAGTTTTATATCTGAAGACTGTTTTCTTTTGTCATTTCTAGAATATGTTATGCCATTATATCTTTGAAAAACAATTCCCCCAAACTTTCTCTATTTGTTTTATTCCTCATGAGGTTTAAGTGTGTTTATTATGCTTTCACTTCAGCAAGTATTATTTCCTGTGAAACATAATATTCACACTGTAAGGTTTTTGAAGTTACATGAGTGGATGATGCATAAATTATATGAAGAATGAGAGTTAAAGCAAGGACAAAACAAGAAGGAGCAGCAACATTTAACAATGGGAAGAGTAAGGGTGTGATATTGTGATTCATAATCAGAAATATATATTCAATCTTCATCCAGTTTCTGGCACAGAGCTCCTAAAACCCTTAGGATTTCCTAAGTGAGGAAAGCAAAAATGAAATATGTCTTTTTGTTATGTTATTGACGTGACCTTTGGAAAGACACATAACTTAAGTATGGGGATGGTTGCTAGGGGAGCCAACTTTGTGATAAGACTAGACCTTCTAGGGATGGAGAAGAGCTGGAGATTGAGTTCAGTCATCAATGGCCAATGATTTAATCAATCATGCCTATGTAATGAAACCTTCATAAAAATCCAGTAGGAAAAGATTCAGAAAAATTCCGGTGTGTGAACATGTGGAGATGTAGGGAGAGAGGCAAGCCTAAGAGGGCATGGAAGCTCCTAGCCCTTTCCCCTTACCCTATGCATCTCTTCCATCTGGCTGTTGCTGAGCTATATACTTTTATTAATAAACCAGTAATCTAGTAAGTAAAATGTTTCTCTAAGTTCTGTGAGCTGCTCTAGCAAATTAATGGTACCTGAGAAGGAAGTTATGGTGACCTCCCTTCCAAAGACAGGTGGTCAGAAACACAGGTGACAATGATGACTTGAACTTGAGATTGGTATCTGCATTGGGGAGGGGAGGCGGTCCTGTGGGACTTAGTCCTTAACAAGTGGGATCTGATGCTGTCTCAAGGTACATAGTGTCAGAATTGAGTTGAATTGTAGGATACCCAGCTGGTGTCAAAGAATTGCTTGGTGGTGTGAGGATCCATCCCCCATAATTGTAACTGATGATCAAAATTATTAAAGGGGAGCTCATAAAAAGACAAAAGCAATAGCTCAAGAATTAGGATGAAAATCAGAATGAGTAGTATTCGTAAAACTGAAAAATAAGATTGTTACTAAAGGAGTAAATTTTCACTTAAAAGGCTAATTCAAATGTAGTGTGAATGGGAAAGGATGTATAGGATTTAGAAGCAAGGCAGTATTTTGTATCTTGACAAGAGCAATTTTAGTGGAATATTTGCAAACATATGGCAGTTCAGTAAGAAGACGGTGAGAACAAAATAAATAACGCAGATAGATAATGTGAACAACCATTCAAGCATTCTGCTATGTCTGGCTGAAATTAGGAGAGAGTTTATTATGGTACAAAATTGAGAAATATTTTTTATCATTGTTATCATTGGAATATAGAGTTGATTTGACTGTGTGTAAATACTGATAGAAGCAACCTATAAAGAGGAAGAGTTCAAAGTCCCAGGAAAGACACAGACAATGAATTAGTTGTGTTATAAAATGGGTTCCTCCATTAAGCAGCCTCTAACATGAAACTTGGCATGCAGGAGGTTTATTAAGGAGTACCCATGGGATAGACAGCTGTGGAAGAGAGATAAATTGGGCAGAGGGTAACATCATCTATGATACAAACCCAACAGCATCCTCAAGCAACTTCACCAGGAGCTCTAGATCTGTAATGGCTTTTCACAATGGTCACAAATTAGGCTAAAATGTCAGGCCATCATACTCCTGCACTGATCAGTTATTGGCCTGGAAAGTGGAACTGAGGCTGTCACTAAAGGTACAGTAGCAGCTGAAGGCTGTCTGCCAACAACAATTTCAGTAGCTAGGTTCTATAAAGGCAAGAGAGGTTGTTTATCCTAAATACAGATAAAATAAAAGCTTTGGATAGGTCAAGAAAAAACTTTTCCAATAACACCAAAACCAGCCTTGTGAATGGCGTGGAAAAACATAACTAGTTTTTTGGTATATACTCATACAAACAAACTGGAGGCAAATCCCTAATGGCTAGACAGATGATTAGGAAATAATAATTTGAGAAGAAATGGTAATCTGAAGTTCAAAACAAAGGGGAGGGGTCTGGCATAAGGTGAAGACTGGAAGGCCAATCAGGTTAGGTAATCAAGCAATAAGAGGATCAAATGTATATTAGCAACCCTAGAAAGACTATGGAGAGTGTCAGAGAAACTTGACCACTAAATATGGAATGGGGAAATGGGTAACTGCATTCATTTCGAGTGCCTTAAGTGCTAGAGACTACGCTAAGTGTTTTATGAGGAGCAGCATAGCGGTTAAGAGTAAGGGCACTGAAGCCAGAGAGCCACTGCTAACAATCCCGTATTGCTACATGCAGTCTGGTGACCTCAAACAACTTATATAAACTTTCTGGGTATTAATTTGCTTTTCTGTGAAATGGACTTGAAAATGACATTAGTAAATTTATTTGGATTGCAGCAAGATTTCACGAAAGTTAATACGCAAGCCTTGTCAATGGAGAGGTGATTAATACTATCATCACAGCAATCATGTGAAGTAAAGCAGAAACCCCAACCCTCAACCATGGGGTGAGGCACAGGGAAAACAAACAAACCATTAAACAAACAAACAAACAAACAAAGATACACCTCACTCATTGACAGTAAGAGAGAAGACAAAATTTGGAACTGAATAAGGAAAAGTTTAATGCTGAGCCATTCATATAATAAACCTCTAAACGGCAAGATGAGTTCCAAAATGTGAACTAGGTTTCAAATATATATGTGGATTTGTGTTGACTAATTGCAAAATAAACCAGAAAACTATTTCACAGCTAATTATAAGTGGTAAGACTAACACTTACCAAGCACTTGATATATGCTAGTCATTGTTAAAAGCACTCTATGTATATTATTTCATTTAATTCTCACAGACATTATGTGAATTAATTATTTTTAAAGAGATACATAGAACATTTAATTAAGTAAGGGAAATTTTGACAGTGATAACTGGTAACAATTATTATACTCTCAGAAATCAGTCACTGGATGTGAGCTGGCTAAGAAAGGAGTGTATATTATGATAATATAATAACTTAATGACACAATTTGCATTCAAACAGAGGTTTGCCTCATTTGAAAGTCTGTATGTACTGTTATAAGTTGTGTTGCATGTGTGTTCATATCACTGCAGGTAGCTTCATGTAACTAGAAAGGGAGACATATCTAAAATGAAGGAGAACTAAGAAGATAAATAAGGACAGGAACATGATTTTACTGACCCCTCAAAAATAATTAACTTACATACATTAAGCCATATGTACAGATATTATTGTACCAGTTATGAGAAATAAAAATAAGCTTGGCATATTTTCTGGTGTATTTGTCTTCATTTCCACTGTGTTTCCCCGAAAATAAGACCTAGCCGGACAATCAGCTCTAATGCGTCTTTTGGAGCAAAAATTAATATAAGACCTGGTATTATTATATTATATTATATTATATTATATTATATTATATTATATTATATTATATTATATTATAGACCTGGTCTTATTTTAATTTTAGCTCCAAAAGACACATTAGAGCTGATTGTCCAGTTAGGTCTTATATTCGGGGAAACATGGCATTAAATGTTAATAAACTATGTTGTGTTTATATGCTTATCTCAAAGTTTCTTCTGCATTCCTCACTAGAAAGAAACAGTGGGAAATTTCCACTGGCTTGAACCTCTACCTGCAGAGTGCAGGATCGTGGCTTTCTAGGAAGTCCACTCAGAGCATGTGTGGGACTTTGTAGAGGGTGCACTACAAGTGTTTGTGTATGTGCCCCATTTGAGTGGACTTTGACATAAGTGCCTATTATTACAACTTTTCTATTGAGCGTGGTTACAGCTCTGTAGAGCATAAAATAAAGCTAGTGTCACTTCTTCACTATGCACCTTAGTGCTGGCAGACTGCCTCGCTTCACAGGGCCACCTAGTCTCCTTCACACTTTTCTCTGCACAATCACTCTCCTGCTCTGTTGTACAGCACACTTCCCACTTGGGCTGTTGGTGACAGTCCACTAAAGGCCAGTGTGAGGGGATGGTATGAACACCCTTTTACCTTCAGCTTTGTACTTTATTAGAGGATTACCAAAGTACATCAACATGTGCCCCAGTTCTTTATGGATTACGTGTAGTACTCTCTTGCCTTAAGACCTAAATGGACACCTAAGGTCCTGACCCTGGAAATGACTAGTGTGACAGACAATATGCTCTATGTCAAATTATAGCTTCCAATAATGAGTAAGGGTTCACATTGAGTTAAACCTGTTTTGCCGGGATCCTTCTCTCAGAACGATGTGTCACCTCAGTCTTCATACCTCAAAGGGTCTGAGTCCCACATCTCCCAGATATAGCAAGAAACATGTCTGAATCCCAATGTCTGATATATTTGTGCTTGTGTGTGTGCATATGTATATAGTATAGTCATCTCTCTTGTGATACTCTCTTAATGAGAATAAAAGGATACCTTGATGTGGTTAAATTATAGAGATTCAACACTGCTATAAGACTTTACCAGTCAAAAGTCATTTAAATTCTCTTGCATTTAGAATAGAAATTATAATTAGCAGTACATTTTGGGTAATGGCCTCCTTAATGCCATAATCACAGATATCCTACCAGAATGTGGGTGACTTGATTGGAGCCATTCATTGGCTTGCTCCAACTACACCCTGCAGAGCAAGTTGTTTCCTCAAATAACCATCCTCTACTGCTAAAAGCAACAATGTGTCATACAAAGTAAATTAATATATAAATTATTTGCTTATATCAACAAATCCTTAATTTGATTCAACACAAGAAATTTCTAATAAATCTGAATTGATATCTTCTGATGGAGAGATAATTTGATCTACCTTAAGATGAAAATATTCTCAAAGATTTCATAAATGATATGTGTACTAGCATCACAAAGTAGTAGTGCTAATTGAATTTCTTATACAAGCTGCTTTTTCATCCACTTTAGGAGGGGAAAAAAAATAAAACTTCCATCCGGATCTAATGCATAAGGGTTTTCCATGGAAGTTAGTCAGTGAATAATTTATTTTCTTAGCCAACTCATAAAGCTCAAATTGTTATTGTGAGAGATTTTGCAGTCAAGATGGCAGAGTAGATGAACCCTGTGCTCACCTCTTCTCAGGATCACATCAATACCAACAAAACTACAGAACAACGATTATTGAGAATCACCTGAAGTCTAGCTGAAACAAAGCACTATAACTAGGGTCATACAAAAGAAGCCACCTTGAGACTGATGGGAGGGGTGGAGATGTGCAGCAGGCTGGTCCCACACCTGAGTATGACCATTAAAAATCAGGAGGAATATCTTGGCTACGGCGGTCCCCCCGAGGAGCAAAGTGTCCCAGCCCTACCCAAGCCCCCCAGCCCAGGGTTCCAGTGCCAGGAAGAGAAGTCCCCATAACTTCTGGCTGTGAAATACAGTGGAGATTGTGGCTGAGTGAGATGAGGGCAGCCAGAGTCCCAGGTTCTCCTCTTAAAGGGACCAGGCATAGATTTACTCACTGACAGACTCACTTACTCTGAGCTTCAGCACTGGGGCAGCAGCTTGAAAGGTGCCAGTGACATATGGGCAGGAACTGTATTGTCTAGCTTCAGGGTGAGGGCTGCAGGGGCATTTTCTCCTGGAGGGAGAAACTGGTGAAAGCCATTGTTTCTTTGTTGAGCTCTCTCCCACCCCTGTGTGTAGACATGTGCAGACACCATATCTGAGTCTCCATTAAACTGTCTATCACCTTTCATCTGCCCTGACCTAGAAATTCTCTGAGACCACGACCCACACAACTTTTGGGCACACGCAAGCCACTTCCAGTGATTTTCTGTACAAACCACCTGTTTTACCTCATGTGGCAAACTTTCCTAAAATCTCTTAAAGGGTCACAAAACCCAAACAAGCAGCATCACCCTTCGGCATGTCCCATACCTCTGGTTGAGCAGTCCTAAGCCAGGCACTAGCAACAACTAGCCTGGGTTCATGGATTGGCCTCTTCCAGGGATTTCCAAGCCCTGTGTAGATGGTGACCATCTATGGATTGCTTTGTGGCATATACCAGGTGGCCCCAGGCAGGGCACATGTTACAGTCAAACGTGGCATGCCTAGTGGCCAGCTTCAGACAAATCTGGAGCATCATCCATCTGTCTCCAAGGATGACACACCCAAAGGGCAGACTGGGCAGTAACCAGAGACCCACTATTACAAACCTTATTCTGTAGGATCAGCCCTTGAACCACATCTTCACTGTAATCACTGCCACTCTACACAAGCAATCAGCCCAAGGGTCAATCCCTCCCATTTACATGAAAACAGAAACCAAGGTTCAACTACAACAGGAGGGCATATAAAACCCATACAAAGGACACACCTGGAGCATGTGGCTCTGGACACCAGGAAAACTGCACCACTGGGTTTTACAGGACACCTACTACATAAGGCCACTCTACTAAGACCAGGAGGCATAGCAGCCCTATCTAATACAGAGAAACAAACACAAGGAGGCAACCAAAATGGAGAGACAAAGAAACATGTCCCAAATAATAAATAAATAAATAAATAAATAAATAAATAAATAAATAAATAAAATAAAAAGAACAAAGCTCCAGAAAAAGAACTAAACAAAATGAAGACAAGCAATCTATCAGATGCAGGGTTCCGAACATTGGTCGCAAGGATGCTCAGTGATCTTAGGGAGAACTTCAATAAAGAGATAGAAAACACAAAAAAGGAGACAGAAAACATAAAAAAGACCCAGTCAGAAATAAAATCTGCAATAATGGAAAGGAAGACTACATTAGAGAGAATAAACAGTAGAGTAGATGAAGCCAAAGATCAAATCAGCAATTTAAAAGATACGGTAGTAGAAAACACCCAATCAGAACAGCAAAAGGAAAAAAGAATCCAAAAAAAAGTAAGGGTAGTTTAAGGGGCCTCTACGACAACATCAAGTGTACTAATATTTGCATCATAGGGATACCAGAAGGAAAAAAAGAGAAAGGAATTGAAAGCCTTTTTAAAGAAATAATGATGGCAAAATTCCCTAACCTGGTGAAGGAAATAGACATACAAGCCCAGGAAGTGCTAAGAGCCCCAAACAAGATGAAACCAAAGAGACCCACACCAAGACATATCATGATTAAAATGCCAAAGGTTAAATACAAAGAGAGAATCTTAAAAGCAGCAAGAGAAAAGCAGTTAGTTTCCTACAAGGGAGCTCCCATAAGATTGTCAGCTAATTGCTCAACAGAAACTTTACATGCCAGAAGTGATTGGCAGGAAATATTCAAAGTGCTGAAAGCAAGGGCCTACAACCAATATTACTCTACCCACCAAAGCTATCATTTAGAATTGAAGGACAGAGAAAAAGCTTCCCAGACAAGAAAAAGCTAAAAGAGTTCACCACCAAACCAGTATTACAAGGAATCTTAGAGGGACTTCTTCTTTAAGATGGAAAAAAAAAATAAAATAAAAAATATGAATAATAAAATAGTAATAACTACATATCTGTCAACAATTATTTTAAATATAAATGAATCAAATGCTGCAATAAAGATATAAGTTGGCTAAATGGATAAGAAAATAAGACCCTTAGATGTGCTGCCTATAAGAGACTTACTTCAGATCAAAAGGCACACACAGACTGAAAGTACAGTGATAGGAAAAAGATATTTCATGAAAATAAATACAGAAAGAAAGAAAGAAAGAAAAAAAAAAAGAAAGAAAGAAAGAAAGAAAGAAAGAAAGAAAGAAAGAAAGAAAGAAAGAAAGAAAGAGAAAGAAAAAGAAAGAAATCTTAGGTAGCAATACTTATATTAGACAGAATAGATTTTAAAATAAAAGCTATAACAAGAGACAAAGAAGGATCCAATAATCCCACTTCAGGGTATTTATCTGAGGAAACCCAAAACGCTACTTTAAGGGGACATGTGCATTCATATGTTCATTGCAGCATTGTTTACAATGGCCAAGATGTGGAGGCAGACTGGGATGGATGAATGGGTAAAGAGTATGGGTTATTGCTTAGCCATGAATGGGAATGGGTTTTTGCCATCCGTTATGGAATGGATGGATCTGGAGGGTGTTGTGCTGAGTGGTGTATATCAGACAGTGAAAGACAGATGCAATGGGATTTTGCTTATATTTGGAATCTAAAGAACAAAATAATACAAACAAAACAGAAACAAACTTCTAGATACCAAGAATATTTGATGGTTACCAGATGATAGGGGTACTGGAGGTAATTGGAAAAGGGGAAGGGATTAAGAAGTATAAATTGGTTATTATACAGTTGTCATGGGAATGTGGGGTATAGCATAAGGAAAATAGTAAATAATATTGTAATAACTAAGTGTGGTGTGAGACGGATACTAAATATATGGGAGTAATAGATAAGAGAGGCTTGGGGGATGGGGTGAAGAAGGTGAGGGATTAAGAAGTACAAATCGTTAGTTGCAAAATAGTCATGAGGATGTAAAGCATAGAGAATATAGTCAGTAATACAGTAATAACTATGTATAATGTCACATGGGTCGGTACCAAACGAGTCAGCGAGATCACTTCTTAAATTACATAAATGTCTAACTATTAAGTTGCACACCTGAAATTAATATAAAATAATATTGAATGTAAAAATAAAGTGTAAAATATATATAAAATTTAAAAAATAAACATAAAAAAGTGATTATAATTTGTAAATTATTGGGATTTACCCATCTCTTTTTGTGTTCATGCCTGAGTTCAATTGTTTAGATTTGAGGACTTAGCTGTTAACTTATCATCCATTTGAACATGAAGATGTCAGTTAAAATTTTAAATTTTATATTTATTTTACCCTTCATTTTCTCATATCATAAAATTAACTAATACCATCATTATTAGATGTAAAGTATATGCCACTCTACTAAGACCATAGTAGCAATGCACACTGGTCTATATACTAAAGTAATCTTGATAATTTATTAGCTTAAAGTGCTTCAGAGGTACAATTATCATAAGTAATTCAAACTTTATTTAGTAAATGGATTTCAAAAGGAGATAATTGTGTGAAAATAATGTGTATATTGAGTTCTTCAATGAGATTTAAAGGATAGCATCTCTTTTTTTTTAAATTAAAGTTTATTGGGGTGACAATGGTTAATAAAGTTACACAGGTTTCAAGTGTATGATTCTGCAAGAATCACTAACATCGAAGATACAAATCTGGAAATGACACAGATGGAAGAAGAGAGAGACTTGAGACTTAAAAGAAGTAAAAGAACTCTACAAGAACTTTCTGGCTCCATTAGAAAGAGCAACATAAGAATAATGGGCATACCAGAAGGAGAAGAAAGGGAGAACAGAACAGAGTGTATATTCAAACAGAGAATATATACAAATTAGTCGATGAGAACTTCCCAAACTTGAGGAAAAAACTGAATTGTCAAATCCAAGAAGCAAATAGAACACCTAATTACCTCAATCCCAACAGGCCTTTTCCAAGGCACATTGTATTGAAGCTGTCAAAAATGAAGAACAGAGAAAGAATCCTCAAGGCAGCCAGGGAAAATAAGATGGTAACCCTCATAGGAAAGTCCATTAGATTATCATCAGATTTTTCAGCAGAAACTCTACAAGCCATACAGGAGTGGAATAAAATATTCAAACTATTGAAAGAAAAATTATGAGCTAGGTAATGGCTGTGTGTGATGTCAGAGGGGTAGTGGATGGGGGAAGGGGTTTGTCACTGTGTGAGGATATATAAATGATAAATGTCTAACTATTGCATTGTTTTGTGCATCTGAAACTAATAAAAAATGTTAAAAAATAATATATCCAGCAAAGATATCCTTTCGATATGAAGGAGTAATAAAGACCTTTCCAGATATACAGAAGCTGAGGCAATTTTCTAACACATGACCTGCATGTCATGCGGGATGTCATGTGCGGTCTCTGGTCCCACTCCCCACATAAGAACGCAGGACATGGTGAGGCCAAAAAGGAACACCCATGGAGCCATAGGTAGGGGAGACATACCACTATATTCTCGCTGGCGGGTGGGTTGGAGACACAGGAAGCAGGAGCCACACTATCCTCAAAATGCCGTCCATTTCTCTGTGCCAACCAACCCCACTTGTTAACTGCAATATGCGCTTCCTAGCTCATCCACCATCTTCTTGCTAGCCCTCATTTTCTGTTAGCATAGCCACAGCAGTTATATTAGTGGCCAGTGGCTCATTGGTTACAGCTGATGGCCAACTAGCCACAGCTGTTGGCCATCCAATCACAGTTGATGGCCATTTACTACCTGAGCCAGCACCTTTCTATGTGAGGCTGAGAGCCTGGAAACTGCACTCCCAGCTCTGTCCCCACACTGCACTATAAGAAATACTGAAGGATGCTATTTGACCTGAAACAAAGAAGCAAAAGAATATGAACCATGAGTGGTATTATGGACAGAAGCAGGAAATAGCTACCCCTACACTAAATAGGATACTATACACTTGAACATAGCATCTCTTCTACACCAGATCTGAAAAAAATTAGAAACAATGCAAAGGAATGGTAGAAGGAGATCAACATATTTAGTGTTATTTATACTAAATCTTTGGTTAGATGCAGTAGGAGTTCGAATACTGAACTCCAGAAACAAGCTGACTCAGCCATCCAGTTACAGGCAGCACCAATTAGGGCAGGTTTCCCAAGATAAGAAATTGAAAAGATGAAGAAGCAGCTTTGTAGATTAAGTCCAGTGATTTGTTTTTGCAGATTTAACAACTAGTTATATCATTCTACTGTGGAATGAATAACGAAGTTAAAAGATGTCATAGTTGTGCTTAGAGAAAGTACCTCATCTTGATAACTGATGTAGAAAAGGGCATTCTTCTAAAAATTTGGTTCCTGAGTCATGTTTTTCTCTTTAAGAAAATAAAAATTACGATAAAGAATCACAACATTCATCATGCTGAAGTTTCTCCCTTGATTATTTCATAATCTAATTACATGCAATATTACTGAAATTCCTTAAAAAATTGGTCAAATAAGTAATCATTTCTCAAAATCTCTTTATGTCCTCCTAAAGTCTAAATTGATTAAAAATGCACAACTTCAATAATTATATTATTTTTATATTATTAAGAGCCAACACTTACTTTTTTTAAGCTTGTAAACTATGTTAACTTATACATAGAAACTAGAATTGCTGCAGTGGGGATAGCAGTAGTACCCATCCCATAGAGAAAGGGTAGAGGTCATCCATATAAATTACTTAAACAATGTAAGCTATATAATTAGTGATCTTTAAACATTTTCTATAATTGTTATAATGATTATAATGGCTATTGATGGATTGCCTTTGGCATCTATTAACTTAAAAAGAGAATACAGATTATTACAATATGACATAGCACTAGAGAGCATAAATACTTTTTTGTTGTTATTCTGTGAACTCTCAATTATTCATTCAAAAATAGAGAATTGTTTAGGAAGTATTTATGTTTTTCTTAAAATGTGTTCTTGCAAATGAATCTATTTGCTCTTTTCTGTCATACAACTCAGCGTATTTGACAAACCTGTTTTATAGCTGTCTTCTTCAGGATCCGTAAGTTCCATGAAGACTTTGTCATCCCTATGGCCCTGCATTATATAGTGCAGGACAATGAGATGTAGCTAATAATTACCTGTTGAATAAATGAATATTTACTGAAAATATTAATACAATTTATTTTTTTTAGTTGTATTAAGACTAATAGGTTATCTGAATCAAGGCGCAATCCTTTTGATGATCCTATGCATTTATATAATCTGTGAAATGTAAGCCTGGTTTAGAAATGCAGATATATGTAAGAGCATGACCAGAGAGGTCTGAGTCCTGGGAGAAAACTCCCTTCAGAGACTGCAATGCACTCGCTATCTGCATCAATTCAGCTGTGGGGAGGGTAGTTTACTCCTGAGACGCCTGCCAGGTAAAGCCTGTCTAGTTGCCTATAGTTGGGCCTAAAAAAAAATCACACATGGGTTTTGGACTCCTTGCCCACCAGTGCTATATTTAAATTTGCATTCTCCTAATAACTAATAATGCTGATTGCTTCTTTATATATTCATTCATTGGTAAAATATATAAGTTCCTCTTTGAAGTCTTCATTAAAGCATTTTGCTTATTTTGTCATCTCACTATTGATTTACGGGAAGTTTTCACATATTCTGGAACCAAGTCTTTGGCCAAACACATAGGTATAACGTTTATTTTTTTCACATGCTGTGGCTTGCCTGCTCATTTTATACCTGTGTTTGTTGCATAACTTTTTTTTATAATTGTTAATATTTATTGTTAATGTTTCCTGGGTCCTTTCTATGATATCTTAACTCTGCCAAGTTTGTAAAGATATTTTACGGTGCGTTCTTGTAGAATATATATACTTCCAGCTTTCAGGTAAATGTCAAAGATCAGTCCCAAATTGTGTGTAGTATGAGATAGTGGTTCATTGCTTTTACATACGAATATCCCACTGCATCAGAACAATTTGTTAAAAACGCATCCTTTCTCCATTAAGTGGATTTGATGATTTTAAAAAAAAACCTTTGGTTATATAAATGTGTGTCTATTTCTGGACACTTTATTTGGTTCAATTGATCTGCTAATCAATCACCATGTCAATACCACAATAAGTCTGGATTATGAATTAGTGTGCTTTCTCAAAATGTTTAAAATATTTCTTCAAAAGTATTTGGGTATTTTAGGTTCTCTGAATTTCTACGTGAATTTTAGAATCATTTTGTCAACTTATAAAAACAATTATTCTGGAAATTTATTAGGATTTATGTTTAATAATTTCTGGGATAATTGATATTGTAACAAAATTGAATCATTGAATTCATACACATTATATAAATCTCAATTTGTCCGTCATCTTTGGCTTCCATCACAGTTTTGTATGTATTACTATAGAGATCTTATACACATTTTGTTGCATATGTCCATACACGTTTCATATTTTTCAGTATTTTTGTAAATAATATTTTCATTTTATAGTTGTTTGTTTATAATATACAGATTTACAGTGAATTTTAGATAGTGATATTATAACAAGTGAAGTTACCAAATAAATTCCAGTGGTATTTTTTTATATCTCTTAGGCTTTCATGTATAGAATATTATCTTCACTGTGAGTAAAACTGTTTTATTTCTTCTTTTGTAAACTGTATACATTTTATTTTCTTTCTTTCCACTGTTGAACTTGCTAGGATCTCAAACTTAATGCTAAATCAGAAAGGATGAAAGTAAAAGTCCTTACCTTATTCTCAAACATATGAGAAAAGCTTTCATGTTTTTACCAACAAGAGCATAAACACTATGTTGTTAACTGTAAAATTTACATAAATTGCTTTTATAGAATGAGAATGTTTTCTTCCACTTTGCTTCAAACCCATTTATAACTATATTATTTTGAGGATTACCTTTCTAAAGGCAGAAATATTCAAATATTTTGGGCAAACAAGGGCATGTAGGATGAAGTAGGAATCTGAGGGTGAGTACATAAAAATAATACAGATGGTAAAACAAAGAATAGCTACCATAGAACATTGACTCTTTTCTTAAGAGAATGTCTGTACATCCACTATAGAAAACAGACACACTGCCACAAAACTGCCTTTTAGCATCTCCACAACCAGGGTTTGTATTTTTGATATCATGTTTTTAATCAGATGCTACTTACATTCTTTGCATAACTGTTCCGTCACGTTTTCTTAAGTAAAATATAGTACTTAGAATTGTGACAAATAAATGGAAGAAGAATATATGCAAATCTTCAATTCATCCACTGGCATAGAGCAACGTTTCAATTTTTTAATTGCTCTAGTAGTGATGTTTCAGATGATGAAGATCATAATCATGATTATCATGAAGATGGTGATGATGGCAAATAATAATTATTAAACACTGGTTACACAGTTGTGTTTACTGCCCATGGTAGATTGATAAAGGAGAACTACTGAACCCAATAGAAGGAATAAATAACTACTTAAAAATAAAATATAGTACCCTCGCGGAAAGTCGCAGCAAGATCCAAGCTACCTTCCATACAAGATGTCTCATGGTAAAAATAACGGAAATTTTAAAACAACAATATAAAATTTGAGTTGACAATGAAAACTGCTTAAGAAGCTCCTGTACTTTTTCTCTACAGTTATGTAAACTGCCAGTCCTCTCAATCTAGTGTTTTTTATTCTAGTTGTTCATTTTTCCCCTGTTTCATTCTAAATAGGTAATTTATCACACACAATATTTCAAATTGAAATGATTTAAATTGGGAGAACAAGGAAACACAAGTAAAATAAGTTGACTAGAGTTTGTATACATGTGCATGAACTGAAGTTCTGCACTTTTAGTGGAAGAGGTTCATTTTTAGTTAAAGCTATCAGTTAAAAGCCAAACAATTATGTAGTTTAATGACTAGACAAAATAAAACACAAACAACATTTTTTTTTTTTTTTTTTTTTTAGAAACCCTTGGAAAGCATTCAGAAACCTAGGTGATAGCTAACAGAGAAAATGCTAATAATGTAAGATGAACTTACGTTACAATGTTCTTACATTACAATAATTATAGCAGTATGTTTGGAATGTCTAGGTAAGGTGTTCACACTACACCAAAGCGGAGTTGGGATAAAAAATTCTATAGGGTCCTTTGTGATGAAATTCAACTCTATGATTCTGTTTGGTTTTATAAAAATTAAGCATACTTGAATATCTCCTTATTCCTTTGAAATTTTCCTCATGCATCTCCTACTATAGATCAAATTCAAAATCAGTATGTACACTTTTTCCTCAAGCAATAACTCCTTTTTATCAAGGATGACTATCTTTTCTTCAGAGAATACCAATCGATTTATACTTTTAACAAAAACAAATCATTATTTACACAACTGTAATATATATATATTTTTCCCCCTGAGGAATGGATGTAAGGAAGTAGTTGTTCATCCTATCTGTGATAAAATTCACCAATGCTTATGATTTGAAAAAAAAAAAAAAAAAGAGACAAAATTTTGAGCTGACTTTACTGTTTGAAAATTAATGCTAACAAGTGTTCAGAAAAGATACTTAATTGAAAGAAAATACTTTATGAAACTATGTCAGTTATGTAGGTAAGAAGTGACAAATAATGCAGTTATTGAGTTATTTTTCAATAAAAATCTATGTTATTGGTATGTGGTATGTGAATTAACAATTAGCATGATTGGTGAGAGAACCAGTAAAAATGCTGCCTAGAAAATATTTTCCAGAATGCCTCTGTTCTTTTGTGTGTGAATTAATAATTTTTCTTTTTGAAATGCAGACTTTGACAATTTAACTGTCCATTTGTCATTCCTGAAGGATTCTGACTGATAAGTTCTTCCTGTAAACTTGATTACTTAGCAATGCTGAACTTGCAAAATATAAACAAACTCTAAATATTTTCTCAAATGTACATCCACAGCATTGCTGTCTTTACAAATTCAGGTTGTCTAAAGCCTTTTTACTACTCTACTACGTACTTGACCATTCCAGCTCCATATAATATGAAGACTGAAACTAATGCTCATAAGTTCTCTTTGTTTCATGCACAAAATAATGGAATTGGTGGCGACAATAGAGTAGTTACTAAAGTCAGTATTAACTGAAAACTGGATATCAGGTAGAGTGCATAGAAGTTAGTTATATCTCAGAAACAAAATCTCTTAACTTCCATTTTAATATTGATGTTTAATTTTTAGTGTATGTAAAGAGTATGAATGGAATGTTTTCAGAAAGGACTTTAACAGAGGAGAAAGCAAATTTTTATTTTGGTAGCATATATTTCACCATTGTTAAAGAGATAAGTCACTTTCAAGGTTACACTTCAGCAATAACCAAGTTAAAATTAAAATGTTCTTTCAGAAATGGCAATAAAGTAATTCTATAATTATTTCTTGAAAGAAAAAACAATACATCCTAGAAAGAAGATTTTCTCCTACAAAGATTCAAACTGTATGGGTATTAAATGTTTATATTTGAATTATGCAATTTCAAAATAAAGTGATATCACATACATTCCATATGTTTTCATACTTCTATATTTCACCTGATAGAAGCATCATGCTTCCATGAATCCATGCAAATGGTATGATAGTTTAGCCAAACTCAACTTGGAGATACTACCAGAGTGCAAATTGAAGTCAGATGGCAGAAATGGAAACACAAAAACGGAAGTAGGGTTGTGCTCCTAGAAGTGACAAATGACATGGCCACTAGCCAGCCTAGGGAGCCACTTCTGCTGCTGCTGTTGCTGCCCTGTCGGATCTGATCCCCTACGGTTAGGCTGGCTCTCCTGCAGTAAAGAAGTTCAACCACACACGAGCAGCTGGCCAACCAACCGTGGGCAGAGCTGAGAAAACAGACAACCTCTGAGAAGATCTGTTACCCCTCAAGCTTCATGAACATAGTGCAGTCAATGTGCCACCATTCCCACAAGAGCCTGATGATGTGCTTCCAGGGGCAGCGTGGCATCGATGCCAGAAGAAGCACAGGGTAAGAGCTTTGACATTTCTCACTCAGAATATGCAAGAAGCATCAGCTCAGCTCTAAGACTTTCTCTTGGGGAAGATGCTGGATGCATGTGGAGATGCCAAACATCCAGAAACAGAAGAAAGAACTCATTTAATGGTTTTGGACTGTGAACTAAGCTCACAGAGCTTCAGGAGTCGTCTTTCAGGGGCTTTAATCAAAAATAGATACCATAAAGAAAGAAATGGGTGAAGCTGGAAATACAGTAGACCAGCACAAAGATCAATTTGCAGCAGTCATGTGAAACTATACGGCCAAAGAAGGGCAGTGTAACACATTCTTCAGATCATTACTAGAAGCCCAAGCAGATTACCAAAGAAAAGCATTAGCTGCCTTAGGAAGGACCCTCCCTGAAATGTGAGTTGATTAAGATAAGTGGGTGGGAATCAGCTTTGGGACCCCTTTGAAAGAATCCTTGAGGTCATTCCAGTTGAAGCCTATGATGTGCTGTTCCTGGAGACCAACATGGAGAAGAATGTTTTTTTTTTAGCCAGGGCTGGGGACTCCAGTTTCAAAAAACTGAGAGCTGATTTAGACCGTCCTGCTTCTCACCTGCCTAAGTTTTATTCAGACCCCTGTGTAACAGCAGTTACTTTAAAGTCCTAATTAAAGGAATTGCCTGAAATTTTGATGACTTTTTATCTGTGTGAATAATGGACACAAGTTGCAAGTGTGCAGGATTAAGACAAAATATATTCAAGATTTATGGAAAATATGTCAGAAGTTACCACCACAAAAGTCTGTTAATTTTATGTACGCGTATTTAATCGTTATTGTGGAGTTTGCTCATACCAGCAGCATTAATAAAATGCTCCCAGAAACACTGCAATCATTTCAGTTTCTAACACCTTATGGGTCAAAAATGAATGAATGCTTGCTGAAATGACTGTAGCTACATCCATTCATGTGGTTAGTAATTGAATGGATCATCCAACATGCCAAATGGTTCTTCCTTAAAAAGGTGAATTTGATGTATCAGTGGCATTTGTACCTCTCCCCACCCAAATCCCAATCACTCATCCCACCCTGGAAATGGCTCTAACTCAGGGCCCTGGAGAAGTGGCCTGCCAATACTGTGGTCATGGAAGGAGATTTGGTTAAGAAGGAGACTTTAAATGTGAAGCTGATGGTTTTATAGGGTAGCACTCTAAAAAAAAACCACATATCCTCAGATTTTCAGCTGCCACTCCCACCTCCCAATCACATCACCTTGGTTTCAGTGCACCCTCCCAGAGCACCCTCCCAGTGCTCGAGGGCTGAAAGGAAGACAGAGGATAAGAGTATCCCAAACATTGTGGACACAATGGAGCAGGTGCTGGGCCCAGGCTACAGTAAACCTTCGAGTCCTTCAAAACCCAAAGACTTGTATCTGTAGCTGATATGACCAGGAAGAAACTGGAGTCAGATAACTATTGGTCAAAACGAGGCTCAGGCAGCTGCTAGATCCTATTAGATTTCTGTTGGCATGGTTCACAATTCCTTTGGTCTTAGCATTCATACTTTGCTCTGAACTCTTAAAAATCCTGCTCCAGTACTCCTGAAACCAGGAAAACCTCCCCTTGGCCATTTGGGGACCAGAGTTGTCCAAGAATATCTTAGCATTCACCCAGTCTCTCACTAAAGACATCTGTCAGAGGTCTTCCTTGCACTCATCACACAGGACAGGCTCTAGACCTGCCCTCCACTGCCTCCCAGCTCTCTGCACCCTGGAGGTACTCCAGCAGCCTTTTTCCTATATGAATTCACACCCTCCCACTGACACAGCCCCAACCTAGGCTAGCCTCTAATACATATCAAATTGGGTAGCCAGGGGCCTCCCAAGCCCATGGCATTGCCCAGTGAGCATGGACTTCTCACATTTCTCCCCAGAGTCCAATGCCCCCATACTCCACCCAAAGAGGATAATCTCAGACTGCTAGCTTCTTGGACCCAAGATGTGAATAACCTGGAGACTGTGCAGTTATATAGTGGAACTTTATGAGGACTAAGACCAGAACCCAAGCCAAGAAACTGACCAAATATGCCCCACCCCCTCATCTTCCTGGTGCTTTTTCAGCCAGGGATGACAATCTCAGCAACACTGCACTGACAGCTTTCAAGATAGTAATGGATATATGACTTGCCATATTATGTAAGAACTGAAGTTATAATATATAGTGACACCAATTCTAGGTTTTCCGACCCACTTGGCAGCATCTTTCAGAAATGCACTCATATGCAGCAAGCACAGATTGTCTGGCTGTATTTTGCTGTTAATGGACAATGATCCAGAGAGTACAGCCTCATGGAGAAAGCCACCTCCTAGCCCTTGACCTCTTCCATCCGGATGAGTGGCAAAAGGGCAGTCAACCATTTATCTTTAGAGAACAAACAGTGAAAAGCTTTCATTAAAAGTGGGAAAAAGAACATCTTACAGTGCAAGACTTTGCCTTTTGCCCAGCTGGAGGAGAAAGTGGAAGCTAGCACATAAACTGAATGACCTGTGCCTTGAAAAAGGTGATTTTCTTTAAATGGGAAAGAAAGCATGTCAAAGCAAAAACAAAACAAAATATCTAGACTGGAAAGAGTATTTTTACTGCGATGTTTATAGGGAACTTTAGTCATGGCTGTTAATGCAGGTTGTACCAGTAGCAATTTGAAATGAATAAGAAGGAATGTGTTAAACATTTATTTAATGAAATACATTCATTGTAAATCCCCGACTTCTAGCTCCTGGACTTTTATTCTTATACATTAGAAAGGAGTTTCCTGTCCTTCACTCTTGCTGCAAAACAATTTTGTATCAAGTATGGGCTATTTCTCCCCAAATCTCCTCAAACCATAACTACTGGTGTTGACTTGGTCTTCATTTGTTGGTCATTAGTTGGAAGCAAGGGAAAACAGCCAAATCAGCAATTATAGACTTTTCTGGGTCAATTTCTGCACAAATTGTGGTTTATCTTCCTGGGCCATTTCCTTCAGAGGTTGTGGGTCAGAATTCTAATTATCATATCTGATCTGGCCATTGTTCATTTGTGTATTCAGTTTCTCAGGTGTGTGTGTTTTGTTTCTTTTTTTTTTTTTTTTTTTTATCATGCTGTCACTTGTGAGAAGTTGACCAATTGAAAAAAGGCTAGACCTAGATCTTCACTGCTTGATAATTGTCTGCGGTGTCCTTATGCAACTATATGACAAGCTCTTCTTAGCCTTTTTGTTGTTGTGTCATCAGGGTAATCATGTCATGTATAAACATGACAAGAGAGCAGCTGCCCAGAAGCATTTAAGATTCTGGCTAGAGTGTAATGGAACAGCATAATTACTACTACAACAAAAACAATAGTAAATAGTCCATGCAAGATGCTTTGGAATCAGGAACACAAACTTCCCAACCCAGGTCAAATTTCACAGGCCATGAGGATCGCACATAAACATCCAAGTAGCTTCTTCCTTAAGACAATATATAGCCTGTTCTGCTTTGCTTGCTTCATTCATGCAAATATAGCAAGAAGTATCAGCAATGGCACAGACATCACCATGTCTACTAGCCAACAAGAAATTGGGAGCAGTGTAAATGTCTATGTCACTAGTCATGTCAACGAGTTGAGACTGACCTATATGCCACCTAGGACAGAGGTGATAGATTTGACAACTTCTGTTAGAAATACTAGATGTGTGTTTCAATCTTTTCTGTTTGCATGATTAGCACCAGAGGGGACACTGGTTCATACTAAAAAAAAAAAAAAAAAAAAAAAAAAATCAGTGATTTTGAAGAATACAATGTGTGAATAATCAAGAGTGGCCTTGTTTTGGACATTGTGCCTGGGTTAGAATTTCCAGACTTGGTTATTTATAGAATTAGGGTCTCCGTGTACAGACAACTCTTTAAATGTATTCTTAAATTTCATGAGGTATTTTTCGGAGGCAAACAAGTTCAGGAACCCTGGTTGCAAATAAAGTAGTATCTGCTAGGGGCACTTAGAGGTGCATGGAAAAAAAAAAAAAAAAAAGTTGTTCAAAATACAAAGTCAGAATCAAAGCCTTACATTAGCTTGGTTACATATTTGGATCTCTATCAATCTCTTCAGGTGGCAATTATTTGGCTTATTTCCCTGTGAAGATTATTGAATTCAAATTTAGAATTGCCTATAAATAGATTTGTAACGATTTTTTTTTTCTTTTTCTAAAAGGGAGTAACACTAGCAAAATCAAATTTATTTATGGTCATGTGTCCATATAGTTACAAGTGGAAATACTATTCAGTTGTAATTCCCTAAGGAATTTAATGAGAGAATTGGCCAGAAATGCTTATAGTGGGGTTTCTGATGATGGATGGCATATGCAGTAGTAGGTGAAATTGAGGGTAGTAACTATGTTTGGGCTATTCTAAAAGTTGTGTCACATTTTGTGTTTTGATTTTTAAAACACAGTAAAGGTAAAAGAAAGAGGAAAAAGGATCATTTTAAATACAAAACAAACAAATAAAAAAACCCCACAAAAACCAGGGGTCTATAAAAAAATAAGAAGAATGATCATAAGCAAGAAAATAAGAAACAAAACAGAACTTAGACATGGGTCCAGGTTTGATGTTTTGAGTGGAAACATTGCTCTATATGACATCATCTGCTTATCCTGAAGGTCTTGGACCACCTGTGTACTTGGGAAGATGAGCTGTTTCTTTATGACATCTAAGAATCCTCACTTTGAGGTCCCCTATTGAGGTATCCTTCCAATTATGTGTAATTCTGAATTACTTCTTCAGTTGTGAAATTTAAACCCAAGGATTGACTCCCTGAAACTTGCTGGTATTGTTGTTAATGACCTGGTAAAACTGCTTCCAAGAAGGTTCAAGAGTAGTTTTTTCTGTGATGTTTCTTCTAATAAATGGATTGCCCTTGTTCAAGATCATGAGGAGGGAAGGCAATCTCAACTTATTAGTGATGGGTTAGGATACAGTACAGGAGTCCTTTGCAGTATTTTTACCTCATGGGCATGTAGCAGGGCCCAGGCTAGCATAAAATATTTTAAAATCTCTAAATGCATAGACATTTTAGTTATCAATTCATGGAAAATAATCAAATGTCTATGAATGAGCGAACTCTATGGCCCTGTGGGTTAATCGGAGTGACTTTGGCCAAAGGAATTCAAGGTTTTCTGAAAGTTTTACTCATTTTAATTTAAGGATGCCAGTAGTGTCTTTCAACCTTTACAGAAAATTATGGGTGGTTAAGACAGTGTGATTTTTGAGTAAAGGGTATCAGCTATCAGAGTTCTTTTATAATTCTTTCCAGAAAGAGTGTGCTTTGATCACATGATATAAACATTGGAATGCCCCAAGTTGGAACATAAAATCAAACAGTATTCTAGTGACTATTAGGGCTGCAAGTTTTTGGCAAAATGAATTTTCAATTCATTCTAAAAATAGATATGTAATAGCTAAAACATAGTTACAGCCCACAGAGGATGCAAATCAGGTAAAATCCACTTCACATTGCTCAAACATTCCTGGAGGATTTGCTTCTGGCTGTATCACATTTACAGTGTGCCAGAATTAAGTTGTTGCTGGTGATACATGACCAATTTGTCTATACCATGATGAGTACTTTCATAGAGAAATATTTCTAATATTTATTAGAACTCATCTGGTACTGCTAAGAGGCTGACTTAAGAGTTCCAGAGATTTTTCAGAAAAGGGTACAATGTGAGAATGAGAAACTACAGGTTTCAGTCTTAAGGGGTGCTACTCTATTATAAGGGGACTCCAGTCTTTTGTGAATTTTCCTTTGAGAATCCCATCAGATTCTCAAAGCGAGAATTTGAGAAAGATCTCTAATGGCATTAGAAGACAAAGGGAAAAAGTAACCACTCTGAAACAAGCAGAGACTTAACAATAACAAAGGCCTATATGCCAAGGGAAAGAACTTCACCAGAGTGCAATTCTGAAACTATATTCCATCTAGGGGAAGAGAATTTCTCCTTGTTTCAGCCTCTCCAGTCTTCCTGGAGGGAAGAAAAAAATAAAAAGTTTTTTTTTCATCAGGGGACAGAACTTTAAAGAAACAGATTGGTAATTCTGCAGTTAGAGAAAGGAGTAGAGCATGAGGAGAAAAAAAAATGAAAGCATTAGAGAAGAACTAGAAGCACTGTGACAGCCATCTGAGACGCAGGGCCGTTAAAAGATGAATATTAAATTTAAACTTTACAGAAATGTTCCTCTTAACACCTTACTACCACTCCAACAGGGCTCCAGTTTAATTATAGTAGATTATATCTAAAGAGTTATAAGACAAAGACTCTCTCCCAAGAGCAGCGTATAGGAAAGCCTCAAAGCCACCAAAGGAAACAAAAACAAAATATGCTAGAGGAATAAGTTAAAGCCTCTTGTACATAAAGCTAAAATAAACATTAGACATATTAACCATTAAATAACACAATTCAAGCACTAGCCAAATTAGCATAAGTTCTTACTAAACATTTATGTTCCTTGGTTCTATTATTTGGTACTGAGGTAGATGAAAGGCAGGGCTGGCTGTGGAACAAGAAACTGAGACTGAAACGTAGCACCAGACCACAAGGTGGGATGGACAGTTAGAAGTTTGTGAGCTGGTTTAAACCAGTTAAATCCAACAAGGCAGCAGACTTCACCTGAGAGTGACCCAAAAACTCATTATATGCTCATTATAATAGAGTAACATGCTAAATGGCACACCCCAAACCACCATTATCAGAAACAGAATGACCTTAAAAGGACACAAAATGCCTGATGGATCCCTTCTGTGAATTTTCCACCCTTTCCCAAGAAACCCTGAATATTCTTCCTACAAATTAGAATGTACAGCCCCTAATTAAAAGGACATATGATAAAGGTTCAAACCCCAGCAGGAGCAGTGCTGCTCTGTCTATGGAATAGCCTGCCTCTTGTCTTTTCTATGCTTGAGTAAACTTGTCCTTGCTTTACTTGCATTTCAGCTGGTGCTAGAATTTTTTCCTGTGAGCTGCCAAGAACTCACTGGTTGAGGCGCCTTCTCTGGGCCTGCGGGAGGCAGAGGCATCACCTAGCCTACTGCAACAGTACAAATTGTCCAGCTTTCAATAAAACATTTAAAAGCGTGCTAAAGGCAACAAAAAATACAGTCTGAAAAGACAAAGCAAGCATCAGAACCACATTTAGATATGAAATAGATACTGGGATTGTGACAAAAGGATTTAAAAATAACTATAATTAATATGGTAAGGGCTCTACTGAAGAGAGAAGACCATGCAAGAATGGGTGGGCAATGTAAAGAGAAAGATGGAAAGCTATAAAAAAAATTAGGCAATGTTCACACAATGAAATAATATTTTTAAAGGCAATGCTAGAAATCAAATAGTAATAGAAATGAAGAATGACTTTAATGAACTCATTGGTAGACTCAACATGGCCAAAAAGCATCTGTGAAGAATAAGAAAGATCAATCAAAACTTTACAGACCAAAATGAAAAGAGAGAGAGAGAGAGAGAGAGAGAGAGAGAGAGAGAGAGAAAAGAATGATTTAAATAACAACAAAAGAAAAAAGAACATCCAAGAACTGCTTAACAATATCAAAAGATGTAACAACATCTAAGTAGAATACAAGAAGTAGAAAATGGAGCAGAAAAATGTTAAAAAGAAATAATGGCGAAGAGCAGAAAATGTTAAAAGAAATAATGGCCAAGCCACCCACCCAGGGAGATAAGAGTAAATCAATTTTTACGATAAATACCAAAAAATTCATATCTAGACACATTATACTCAAACTGCAGAAAAACACATACAAAGAGATGGCCAGGGGAAGACATGATGACACCTTACTTGTAGAGGAAAAGGATGAAAATTACAGTGGAATTCTTGCACAAACTATCCAAGCAACGAGTGTTAAGTACGTAATGTGTTGCATAAAAAAAGGAAACAAACTAGAACTTCATCTCCAGGAAATTATCCTTCAGAAGCGAAAGAGAAATAAAGACTCTTATGAGTAAAAACTGAGAGAATTCATCACTAGCAGACCTGCCCTGCAAGATATGTTAAAAGAAGTTCTTCAAGGAGAAGGAAAATTTCTGACACTGGATCTACATAAAGGAAGAGCACCAGAAAAGGAATAAATAAAGAGGGGAAAAAATCTTATTTGTAAATGTTTTAAAAGATGACCCTTTCTAAAATAATAATAGTATACAAGTGTTGGGTGATTATGGCATGTGGATAAGTAAACAGAGTGAAAGCAATGACAGAAAAGGGAGGGAGGGAGGGAAGGATGGAAATACTCTAAGGTACTTGGCACTACATGTGTAGCAGCACAGTAAGGGTACATGTAACAGTAGAGGCTCATTCAAAGAAACTTAGATTGTTTTGAAATATACAATATAAACTCTAGTGCTACCATTAAATATTTTCAAAAAGAGATATAAGTGATATGCTAAGGGAGGAGAGAAATGGGATCATATTAAATAGTTAAAACAAGGGGAGGCAGAAAGAGGGAGAGGGAGAAACAACAAAAAATGCAATTCATAGAACACAGACATAAATATAATAGATATTATTCCAACTATAGTATCTTCAAATAGGAATATTCTAAATACACCAATTGAAAAACAGATTTCAACATGAATAAATAAAATAAGACCTAATTAATGTTACAAAAGAAAAACCCATTTTAAATTTAAACAGGTAGATGAGTCAAAGGGCAGAGCATGAAGTACCATAAAATACTATAAAAATAACACCAAAGTACCTTCCTATTCAAAATGAATTTAATATTTACTTTCAGTTTTAACGTTACAATAAAAGTCCTCTATTATTGTTATAGAATGCACATTCTGAAACCGTAATTCCTACATAGCAAATTTATGTAACTTTATTACTATTGAACAGTTGTCTTGGGTTTTTGTACATTTTATTAAAATTTTTGGAAACTGATTAAAGACAGTTAATATCACTTTTAGTAGTTGTGTCATACTTTGAAAAAACTTACTACTTTAATAATTACTTCAGCTTCCATTTAAAGATTAAAAGATACTGAATACTGCTTAAGAAGATGTTTTAAGGAATATTAAATTACTTTTAGATTTATCTCACAGGTTAATTCTTCTAGGGGTATTTTGATTTAACAATGAAGATTGTATTACAAGAAATTTGAAAAGGCAAAGGAAACCTGTTTCTAATAAACTCAAAAAAGCTGTATGAACAATTCATTGAATACTACTGTTCATATTCTATGTTGATATATTTTAAATCAGTTTTATGCTAATGACAGATTACATGCCTAGGGCAAGGTATAATGTTGTTTTATTCAAATGGTGAATTAAAATGCACAGAGGAAAAATAATCTTTTTCAATTTTAGAGACTGGGTCCATAAAAGAGGTTTTTGAGAAAATGTGAAGGACAACAAAGTAACTTGCATTGAAATTGTTTCTCTATTTTTGAATCTTTACATCTTTATTCATTTTTATATATCTTTGTGCAATCAATTACAATTATATTACTAGGTTATATTGATTGAGCAATTATAACATCCAAGCTTTGTATGAAGTGCTGAATATAGATTTTTTCCATTTTAAAATTTAAGCCATAATTAACATACTGTATAATTCACACAATTAATTGCCTTGTTCTGTGAATCTTTACAAATGTATACAGTCTTATAGCTACTGCTAAAAATCAGGATATGAAAAGTACATCATTCCCCAAATTTTCTTAGGTCTTTTTGTAGTCAACCCCTCCACTTTCCTCCAGGCTCTGGTAATCATTGACCTGTTATCTGTTCCTAAAGTTTGCCTTTGAATGAAAGACACATAAATGAAATCCTGTGACTTTTTGAGTTTGGATTCCTTCACTTAGCAAAATGTATTTGAGATTCATCTGTATTGTCACTTGTAGCCATAGCTCGTTCCTTATTGTGGAAGGATAGTGTTCTATTATTGGGATTTGGATATTTCATAATTTATTTCACAGTTGAGGAACATGTGGCTGATTCCAGTTTGAAGTAATTGTGAATAAAGAAAGTCTCCATACACATTCATGTACAGGTTTGTGCAAACATAGGTTTTCATATTACTTGGTCAAATTTCTGGAAGTGTGGTTATTGGGTCATTTGATGAATGTATGTTTAATTCTATCAGTAATTGCTGAACTGTTACTAGAAGGATGTAATATTTTGCATTCCCCCAGCAATATGAGAGTTCTAATTGTGCCGTATCTTTTACGAGTATTAGTACTCCCTGTATTTTTAAAGACATTCTAATAAGTGCATTTTAGTTTGCATTTCATTAACGAGTAATGATGTTGAGTATCTTTTAATATGATTACTTGCCAGGTATATTTCTTCTCTGGTAAAGTATCTGATCAATTTTTCAATTGGGTTAGTTGTTTACTTTCTATTGCATTTTGAGTATTCTTTATATAATCTGTATACAAGTTCTTTATAAAATAGGTCATTTACAAATATTTTCTCCCTTTCTGTGTTTCAATTTGCATTTTCTTAAAATTTTTAATTTCAGTGAAGTCCAACTTATCAATTGTATACTTTTATGAATCATGCTTTAAGTAAATGAATGTCATGCAAAATTTCCCACAGTTTTTCTAGAAATTTTTATAGCTTTAGCTCTTATCTTTAGGTCTACAATACAATATGAATTAATTTAAAAATATATTTATTGGTGAGTGTGTTTATGTGGGTGTCGATCCAGAAATGTATCATTAGTCAATTTGCTGTACAACACCATAATGTGCAACAAAAATTTTCTATGGTATTATCAGTAAATTTCACTGATTTTTAAATTTAGTGAAATTTGATCTTGCATGTTTTTTTAAAAGTATATTTAAATTAAAATAATAAATGTAATTATACACATAAATATTATATAAGTAGTTGAATTCAGGAAGAATCAACTGAAAATGTGGTTCCCATTAAATATGGGTATCAAAGTTTAAACATGACAAATGTAGTGATGTTTTTAATGCAAATGATTGGACACTATATTTCAATTTTTGAAGAACACATTAGCATAGAAATAAATGCCTATCCCAAAATTAAATTCTGTGTAATTGTAGTCTTGAGGAAATTCACCAGGATGGTTAAACCTATGTATGGCACATATATTTGATGACTGAAAATGTTCTAAAGTTAGATATCATAGCTAAAAGCATCATTATATTTTTTTAAATATGCACTCATTTTCTTATTTGAATTTATTAAAATATAGAAACAAATTCGCAATAATTTGCCTCAACGAAGCCCACAAAATTATTTTAGTAAGATTTTTGTTTTGTTTTTGCTGCACATGAAATATCTCCCATTAACTGTCTATGAGGAAAATTATTGCCAAATAAACATTGTATCAGGGATATTATATGGGGAAAGTAACAAATAAAAAGCAATAACAGATGGGGATTATATAAAATATTTTACATTTGCTTTTGACATTTTTACTTAAATGGTTACTTTGAGTAAGATGAATATGAATTTGCATATTCACAGCAAATAACTTTATGAAATTATATTTATCCTTCAGATATCCAACTAAATGATAAAACATCCCTTTTCTTTCAAAAGATCTCAGTGCTATTCTCTAACACACATATTTATTATAATGATAAAGAGATTTATATAACACCTCAGCTATCAGGATGTCTCCAGAGTTCACCAGCAGTTTTATAAATGTCAACTCCTGAGTATTACATGTAAAAGTGCAGCAGAGCAGTAAAGCATCGAACTGCCCTTTTGGCAATCACTGCAGTAGTATATTTAAAGGTCAGATGTACATGATTATTTTACCTGAGCCACTTTGTTGGGAAGAGAGGGGCTGAGTCACTCATGACTTGTTCAGATTTTCCTTTATGGTTTAAAACTTAAAGGAAAGAAACCTGGAAAGAAGAAGTGCAAAATCCAGATATGTAAAATGTAAAATAAACTATTTATTGGAAAGCTGTAGGTTAGACACATGGGTACTTGGTGTTAAAAATCGGGGATGATATAAACAGTGTATACTTAATTAAAGTACAAATGTGATATAACTTTTTAAACAATATAGATTTATCCTAAATAAATTGTGAAAATAACAATATAAGTAGTTGTTCCATATTTTATCCTATGTCTATATATTTTATACATAAATTGTAACTTGTACTTTCTATTTTTACTTTAGATAGAATTCTATCTGGTTAATTTCAACTTCATCAGTTTTGTAAACTTGCTCCAATTCTCCCTCAAAAAATTCCTGGAGGTGCATTTTGAGATTCATTTCACTCTGAAAATATTATTCTGTCAGATTATCATGTATAAATGACACGTAAATCCATTAGTCATCCAGTTGCATATATAGTATCCTGACTTCATATTGTAGTAAAATAGTTTCATATCAATTTTCAAATGTCCCCGAAAAACAAGGATATTATTACCTATTAATATTTCTTACTTTACATTATCCACATTAGAACTACATGACTATAACCTGACATCAAAATTCAGGACCCAGGATAGGCAGACAAGTAGGGGCATATCCCCACATATTTATAAGAATCATCATAGGTAGAGCTAAATTTTATTCTGGAATCTGTTAGAGAGACCACATCATATATTTCTTTTCTTTAAATATTCTGTTCACAAAAAAGTCTAAATGAAAACCAAAAATACTATCTCTCAAGAAATTTAACAAAAATGAGGCAGTTATTCAACACCATGATATCTACTTAAATATATTAGAACACAATATTTATAGATTAATTAAATACTTTCTACCTTTCAAACAAATAGCTATTGATGTGTTCAATTTGCACTTCACCACTATTTCTAAATATTATTATGCAATATTCATACATATCTTCAATGTTTACGAAAACTTAGATTAAAGCTTAATCTAAACTACTAAGAACCTAAAATCTTGAAGGGGATGCAGATTGACACTACCAATGTTTATTAAAAGTGAAGATTTCTTGTGAGACACTTTGCTTTTAAAATTAAATTAAAAAAAGATACAGTTCCAGGATGGCACAATAAAGACTTCCAAAATTAGCTTCTCCATGAAAATAATAAAATCATTGTTAAATACATCAAAATAAATTAGTAATCAAAAATGTTTCATAAAGAAAAATCCAGGCTCAGATGGTTTTACTAATGAGTTTTAATAAATGTTTAAAGAATTAGCACTTATTTTTCACAAACCAATTCAAAACTAGGAGAACTTCTTCCCAACTCATTCTGTGAAATTAGTATTATTGGAATATCAAATCCAGACAGATATTAATGAAAACTACAAGCAAATGTCCTTTACAAATTAGATCTAAACATTCAATAAAAGACTAGCAAATTGAATTGAGCAACATATATAAAGGATAATACATCATAACCTAATGGTATGATAATACCCTATAACCAAGTATATCTCAGGAATGCTGGGTTGGTTTAATATACAAAAATCAATCACTGTAATATGTCATGTAGAGAAGAAATGGAAAAACATATGGTCAACTCAAAAGACACAGAAAAAAGCATTTGACAAAAATCAAAAAACCCTGTCATGGTAAAAACACTCAAAATGATGAAAGGCAGTTAGGAAAAATCCCTACTTAACCTTATATTTACTAGTGCTTTCCTCTTAAAGTCAGGACAAGACAATGATGTCCACTCTCCCCACTATTATTCAACAATGTCCTGAAGGTTCTAGGTTGGGCAATCAGGCAAGGAAGTGAAATAAAAGAAAATAAGAGTAAAAAGAAAAAAAGAAAATTATATCTATTTACAAATGACATAATCTTATATGTAGAAAATTCTAAGGAATCCACACACACACAAAAAAGCATGAAAACTAAAAAAGAGTTAAACAAAGTTGCAGAATACAAGTCCTTAGACAAAAATCCATTGTATTTCTATAGACTAGCAATGAGCCATCTGAAAATAAATTTATGAAAGCAATTCCATTATAACGACTTCATTATTTTTAATTACATTTAACAGGGTAACATTGGTTAATGATATTATATAAGTTTCAGGTGTAAAATTCTATAATACATCATATGTATGATATGCAGTTATTGTGTGCTCTCCACCCAAAGTCTAATCTTCTTCCATCACCATATATTTGACCCCTTTTACCCTCTTTATTCTCCCCCTGCTGCCCTCATCTAGAGAAATAACAATTGTTGGAGAGGATATGGAGTAAAAGGAACTCTCATACACTGTTGGGAGGAATGTAAATTGGTGTGGCCTCTATAGAAAACAGTATAGAGTTTCCTCAAAAAATTAAGAATAGAGCTACATTATAACTCAGCAATACCTCTTCATGGTATCCACCCTAAAAATTTGAAAACACTTGTTCATAAAGATGTATGTACCACTGCATTCACTGTAGCATTATTCACAAGTCAACACACGGAATCAACCTAAGTGTCCTTCAACATATGATTATGTATATACACACACACACACATATATATATATATATATATATATATATATATATATATACACACACATATATATGTGTGTATGTATATATATATGTATGTGTATATATATATGTATGTGTGTGTGTGTATATATATATACAATTAATGTAGTGTGTGTGTATATATATATATACAATTAATACACACACACATACATATATATATATATACACGCACATACATATACATATATATATACTGTTCCCCCAAAAATAAGACTGGATCTTATACTGTATTTCTCTGACAATAAGACTGGGACTTATATTAATTTTTGCTCCAAAAGATGAAGTAGGGCATACTTTCAGGGGATGTCTTACTTTTTCATGTACAACAATCTACATTAATTCAAATACAGTCATGTCATCTTCTTCTGGAACATCGTCATGAAGTACCAAATGTGACCGTCTGGCTGACGATCTTAACTGAGACTTATTTTCAGGGTAGGTCTTATTTTCAGGGAAACACCACATACACATTTTCCACCACATACATCACCACATTTCACATTTTCATATATACAATGAAATATTACTCAGCCATAAAAAATGATGAAATATTGCCATTTGCGACAACACAGATGGATCTTGAGAGTGTCGTGCTAAGTGAAATAAGTTAGATGGAAAAGGGTAAAAATCATACAATTTCACTAATATGTGGGATACAAAACAGAAAGCAATAAATAAACAAGCGAACTCATAGACACAGACAACAGTATGGTGGTTACTAGAGGGAAACGGGGCATCGGGGAGGTTGAAGAGGGCAAAAGGGGTCAAATATATGGTGATGGAAAGGAGACTAGACTTTAGGTGGTTAGCGGACAATTCAATACACAGATGATGTATTAAAGAATTGTATATTTGAAACTTATATAATATTATTATCCAATGTCACCTCAATAAATTTAAATAAAAAATTAAACACATACTGAAAAACAAATATAAATGAAATAATTTTTTTGCAAATGATAAATCTGCTGGGGTATAGTTTCCAAAATACATAAAGAACTCTTACAATTCAACAATAAGAGCACAAAAAGAAATGAAAATGTGGAAATAATTAAAATAAACATTTATCCAAAGAACATATGTAAATAGCAATAAACATATGGAACAATGCTCAACATCATTAGTCATTTGGACAATGCAAATCAAAACCACAATGAGATATTACTTCACACAAACTAAAAGATAAGTAATAACAAATATTAGCAAGGATGTGGAGAAATTAGTTGTGAAGTTATAAAATAATGCAGTCATTTTGGAAAACAGCTCCATAGTACTTCAAAATGTTAAATAAACAGTTACTTTATGACCTAGGAATTCCACTCTTAGATATATATTCAAGGAAATTGAAAGCATACGTTCACAAAAAAAACCAAAAAAAAACCTTGTACATAATTGTCTATAGAATCATTATTCTTAAGAGTTGAAAAATGTAAACCAATTGCTCATCAACTAAACAAAATAGCTAAATAAAATGTGGAAATATATAAGGAACTACTATGGTAATAAGACTAATGAAGTACTGATACTTGATATATCATGGGTAAATCTAGAAGACTATGTTACTTGAAAGAAGCCAGTCACAAAAGTCCACGTATTGTATGATTATTGTATGATTCAATTTAAATGAAATGTCCCAATTATGAAAATTCAAAGAAAGAGAATATAGATTAGTGGGTGCCAGAAGAAAAGAATAGGAAGAATGTGAATGATTACCAATGAATCTGGTGCTTATTGAGGTGATGAAAATATTCTGAAATTAGCTGGTGTTGATGCATAACTCTGTGGATATACAAAAACAACAACAACAACAACAAAAAAAACTGCTGAATCATATACTTCAGATAGGTGAAATTATATTTGATGTGAATTGTATCTTAATAAAGCAGTGTTTGAAAAAATATCTGGGCATATCCTCTTAAATTTGGGTCTATATCAAAGTCTCTTTCATGTAAATTTTTTTAAAAGTTTAAATAAAATAAATAAAAGACTCTAAAAGATTAACTTTAAAAACAATGCAGAGGAAACAATCTGAAATTAATTCTACAACACTTTATCCTGTACTCTTCCAAACAGCCATGTTCTGAAATACCAAAAAAATGTAGTGGAGCTGTTCTACAACTAAAAAGACAATGAAGAGAACCACCGACGAAGAACCGAACAAAGAAGTTCCATTCAAGCGATCTGGGTTTCGTATTCTATTCATTTTTTTTCAATGTTTCAAAATTTAAAAGAAAGAAAAGTGAAACTATAAAGTGAGCTACCATATATTTTAAAAATTAAACCAATAAATAACAAAATAATTCACACAATATTATATAATATAAAAAATGCATTTTACTATATAAAATAAAGCCATTTATACCGGAGTTAAGCATAGTCGTATCTTGTAAGCTAATAAAAGTGTTATGCTTTCTGTAGCCCCAGGGCAAAATGTAATCTGTTGAAAAAAGGACAAGCATATTAAATAATTTTCTAAGTTTCAATAAATAATGCATAGCCTAAAGAAGCTGTCAATAACTTCACATTATCAAGTCACACAGTCCTCAACAAAGAAAGACATCTCATTATTCTTTAGAAGATGCACCATGCACTGAAGTGCACTCACCTGATGGCCAAGTTCATTCAGTTAATGAACTTAAATTATCCAGAGAGTTACAAGTACAGATTGCAAGCAAAATTAGCACAATGTTTGATAAATAAATATTGTTACTTATGTAGGTATGTTCACTAATTTTTATACAATACTCCTTTCTCACCTAACACCACCACTTCCCCACTCTTGATGAATGCTTACAAATGCAGTATTTGATTTCAAAGATGACGCAAGTAGAGGGAAGCATTCTTTTTTCTGAGATAGGAGCTTGAAAAAAAAAGATACATCATTATGCCATATTCCAGTTTAGATAATTATCTCCCATGGTTAGAGACTCTGAAATTCCACAAATGATTTGAATATACAAATTCCATAGGTTTAGCATAACAGATGGAATTCTCATGTTTTCCAATTATAATGTCAGAAGTCATTAAATAATTATTTTTAAATTTTCATAAAATTATTCAATTACTAACAAGAAAAGATTCAAAGGTTAATATATCATGAATGGTCATAGTTTTAATAACACTAACATTTTGACAGATTTTAGTATGTCTTTTAAATAAAAAGCAGTTCCCTAAAACTGGAACCTAAAAGGTTAAAACTCTCCTCTTTATCCTTTCAGTTTCCTCCCTTTTCATATAATATACATGTTGTCGGTATAATTCCACTCACATGCCTATTTATTTTTTTCAATCTCCAATAAATAAAGAAACCAATGGGAAAAAATGTGTTTAGGGGAAATTACTCAAAATCTTTATAAACAGAGGCAAAAATTAACAGCCTTACTGTAATTTAACATATTTAAAAAGACATTAAATATCTACAGGAATTGCTATAAGACTTAGAGTGCTGTGACAAAAGAATATGTCTTATCCGGAATTTGGTGCATTTATTTCAGAAATAGTTTGAATGAAATATCAGAAAATCCAATTAACAATGGCTTATAAATCAATATTATTTATTTTCTTTATAAAATAAGATTAAGAGCGATGCTTCCTTTGTTTTAGATATTCGATCAGACCCCTTGGATCTTTCTGTCTGATGTATATAGTGAGTTAATTTTTCACAAGTGCTTTATAAAATGTGACTTTTTAATAATGTTCAATTCTTCTACATTTTGTTGATTATCTGCCCTTCCATTAGTTTCTGAGAAATAGAAATTAATACCAATTCTGCATTATTTTATCCAAAGTTGTCTAACTGGGGAGGTTTGTCTGGGAGTTTGCCTGTAATTATTCTTGTAAAGAGCATATACAGCAGCTGGATTTTGTACTTGAGTTAACATATGTTTTATCCAAACTGAGACTTTCTATCTTAATGCACGATTTTTAAGTATCTCTGTTGCTTTATTGTCACTAACATTTTTTTCGCTGATAAAAACAGGGAATAGGATCCTATACTGTACATTTTAATTCTTTCAAAAATGTTCTTTATTCTTCTTTTCTATTACTCCTTTGGACTGATTCAAACACAATTTCTGTCACTTATAACACAAACAAATACAGAGAGAGAGAGAGAAATATATAGAATGATGAATAGATGGGGAGTTAAAGTAAGCATCCTGACTTCAACTGGGGTCTCTCAGTTTGGAAATATTTATGTAAATTTACCTCAAACCACAACTTCTCTGTTTACCTTCTCATTCTTTGTTCTTCTGCTCACCTCTTTCTGTGCATATCTCTTGATTGCACTCCACAACACCTGAACTCAAACACCATCTCTTCATTTTAATTTACACACACACACACACACACACACACACACACACACACACTACATCACATCTAAGGATTTAATGAGTTAGTAATTATCCTGAAGACTTGGAAGTCTACTTAGTCATAAAATGTTCACATTGGATAATATTTGGTGAAAGCAGATCGTTGAGCTAATTTCACATTATCATAATTGTTTAATAATTTTCTTCTGCTTTAATTTGATGGTACACCTGAGCACCAGGGCTTTAAATGTGTTTTCTTGTATAACACAGAAATTTCATTCCAGAATGTCTTCTAAACATGGTTGACTACTTTTATCACTCTGTACAGCTGTAGAATTGTTTTGATATAGTTTCAAGAAGAATACTAAAATGTTCCAGTTATCATCTGGAATTTTCATTATCTAAAATTCCATGTTTTCAGATTTCTAAGCAAAGCAAGTGTCTAGTGATGAAATGGTATTATACATTTGTACTGTTTCAAGTCTATCTGAAACTAGTAACTAACCCCAAAGAGCTCTAGACTAATTAATATTTTAAGGTTGTAAATTATTAGTATAAGCCTTGATTATTTTAGAGTAATTGCTCTACTTGACACAGTCAAGTCTATTTCCTTAGCAAAAAAAATTACACATGTATATATGTACATAAGTATGCATAAAATCTAGAAAATTAGGTAGCTCAGGCAATTCTTGACTTATGCAAAGTAAGAATAGGATTTGAGATTTTACTTAAATATATTTTTCATCTGAGTTCAATTGTGTTATTGAAAGCAGAAGAGCCTGCTTTCATGATATCCAAAGTGGTAATTAACAAAGAAAAGACATATTGTTTAGTCTTAAACATAATTTTCAGTCCTAACCTAAGAGGCAAAAGTAACTGTGGGTCCTTGAGTTTCTGCACTGAATATATAAACTGTCATTCATATTATAGAATAACATGGGGTGGCAGAATACTTCAATATTTCATTCAATGATTAATATATTCCTACTTATTATAAAGAAGTTATTATCATACTAGAAGTCTCAGAATTACACTGAATTTTGTATTTAGAAAGTATGGGGTAATCCATAGAAATCAGTATGTCTTTTATTTTTTCTACTATAATCATTTTTAAAGCTCATGAATTAGTTTCTGATTAATCAATGGTTCCAATTTATTTGTAAGTGGACAATTATTAGATACATTAAAATACCTGTTTTTCCACTAAACCATTGCAATCTTTACACGTTAAACATCTACTTGACTATATGTTATTTCTGGGTGATCATATTACTAATGTAAATATTATAGAACTCTACTGTAAATTAATTTATCTAAATCAAGCATTTTTTTTTTTTTTTAACTTTCACAACTTAACCAGAAGACTTCTTTATAGTCACAGAGCAGAAATTGGCTGTGGAAATCATGACAAAATAAATAGTAAATGCAAGGAAGGTTTATACAAAGTTTGGAGTCAATGTACAAATGTACAATGTACAAAAGAATGGCTAGATTATTGAATGCCTTTGTCCAATGTTTACAAAACATTGCAGCTTTGTAAACAAACATTGTGTACAATTGTGTAAACAGTACAATGCAGTACCTATTTATTGAGCAAACTAATAAATAGATATTTACTTTGACATTATAACATAATTCTGAGAGGTGATTATTAATTCTAGCTTTTAGAATTATTTTATTTATTCTTTATGTATGTATGTATGTATGTATTTATTCATTCATTAAGGAGGGCGCAGCTCACAGTGGCCCATGGAGGATCGAACCGGCGACCTTGGTGTTATTAGCACCACGTTCTAAGTTCTAACCAACTGAGCTAACCGGCCATCCCTAGAGTTATTTTAAAGTAAATCCAACTTTAGCATTTTGCTAAAATAAGGCCTGTTACACACTTTCCAGGACTACTGTTTAGAATTTTGCTCTAACACTATTGAAAAGCAAAAGCCCTATTTGATGTCCACAGACTTCACCATTTGAACTGTGCCAAGATATTTTTCTTAAATGAAAATTTGATTTTTCTGTCCAGTCTAAAATATTTTAATGTCTCTCCATCCAACAGGATGAAATGCAAATGCATTAAGATGATCTACAAGGCTCTTCATGATCTTTTCCTACTGCATGTCCAGTCTCATCTTGTGTCATTTTCATGATAGCCTCTATGTAAAACATATTGGAGTCCTCCAAATTTAATTTATCTCTCCTTACTCTGAATGCCTAATGTAGAAACAACACACAGTGTAGGAAGATCATACCAAGCAGAACTTCTACATATTTTGATAGCATTCAATAACAAATTATAATGTGTACGTGGTGGCAGGAATAAGAAACACAAATAGAATTGAAACTATTTCTATTTCTAAAACAGGTGATATAGATAATGAGTTTTTCATATATGGACTTTAATTGTGATTAATATGTTCAATAAGATAGGTAATAAGATTCTCTAGTTCATCTGATAACTGAAATTAACATATCAAATGGAAATTATACAACTAAAGATATGATATCTCAAAATAAGAATTTAGTAAGTAGGTATAATAAGTAAATTAGACTTGGATGAAATATTTAATAAACTGAAATATAGGTCAATGACAGATTGAAGCAGGAAAATAAAAATGGATAAAACTCAGGGAAGAGAAAAAGAGTCACGTGGGGCAAATTAGTTTTTTTTAAATATAGAAACAATGAAGGCCTCAGAAGAATAAGCGAAAGAGAGTGGGAGAAATACAATTCTTGAAGAGATAATTACCAAGAGCTTTGAAACACTGAAGATAGTCATCGAGATACAGATTCAAGAATTACTGTAAACATGAATAAAGATAAAAAGACAGAAGAACACACCTGGATATATCACAGTAAGGCAATCTAAAGAAAAAAAAGTCAAATCATCCAGAGATTAAAGACACATTATCTTCAAAGGAACAATAAAATTGAAAGTTACATCACCAAATAAATTATTGAATCCAGAAGGGAATGGGATGGAATATTTACAGGGCTGAAATAAATTAATAAATGGATAAATGAAATATTTTTATCAATCCAAAGGAACACAGAAAAGAAGTTGTTTTTTAAGGAATACAAGTTAGGTGGTCCAAATAGAAAACAAATAAAAAAGGTGGACACAAAATGAACTATATCAATAATTAAACTGAAGGAAAATAGAATAAATATACATGTAAAATAGTAAAATTGGTAAACTGGATTAGAAAAAAAAACAGAAAAAAGTCATGCTCACAAAATGCATAACAAATATGTTTATACCCAATAGCATAACTTCAAAAGATATAGAGCAAGTTGAAAAAAAAAGTAAAACTAGAAAAAAAACAAAAACAGAAATGGTAATTTGAAACATATTTCTCTCAATAGATGATAGAAAAATTAGACAAAATCAGTAAGAATTAAATAGTACTGTTAGCATGACAATTATGTAAATGACTTTTCCAATATTAAATCAACCTTGCATACGAGTATGTGAAGTAAACCCCACTAGGAACCTTCTTTATATGTTTCTGGATTGAATTACTTCTGCCTCTGTGATTTGGACAGTTTATTGGTAAAGACATTTGCATGCAGGTTTTCTTTAAAATAGATTTCCAAGTATCCAGATTTTCAATTTTTTTTGTCCATTTCTAACATTGTTCATTTGTATTCTTAAGTATTTTTTCTATTTCATACAAAAATGTTTAATTTATTAATGAAAAGTCTTATATATCATTTTTGTCTTTTTGATACCTATCGTATCTTCAGTGACATATCATTTTAAAAAATTTTAAATACAGGCAATGTTAATGTTTTCTTTTTTCCTGATAATTATCACTATGTGTTTATAATATAATTGTTTGTCTTTCTAGAGTTTCTAGGTGCATTCCTATCTCATTTTTTTCTTTTTATTTACTCTTTCTTTTACTTTCTTAAGTTTTTCTCTTTTTTACTGTCATTATTAAGAGGAAAATTGAAGTACTGATTTTAGCTTTCATTTTTTCTGCTCTTCTAACATAGGATTATTTTTATACGTTCTCATTTCAATATCATTTTAGCATCTTCCCACAAATTTTGACATATGTTTTTACACCTTTATTCAGTTAATTACATTTTCTGATTCATGCTATAATGTCTTCTTTGATCGATGGAGTGCACAGAGTTGCATTATTTGCATACAATTAGGTATTTTCTCTTTATTTTTTTTAAATGCATTTCTAGTTTAATTTACTTGTGATCAGAGAATAATCTGAATAATTTCAGTTATTAAATGTATAGAGAGTTTATTTTATGGATTAGTATATGGTCATTTTGATATTTTTCCCTGTACATTTGATAAGAAGGTTAATTTTGTTAGACATAATTACATAGTATGCATAATATTTATAGGACATATAAAAAAATTGTAAGAAAAATTGTTGGCTAACCTATATACCAAACTTGGCCTTTTCTCCCCCTCTTCATTCTATCATAAGAGACTAATTATTGCATGTCCTAAGGGAAAGATCCCAAGCAACAGTAATGGATGATATAGGGACCTGGTTCATCAATTCATATGCCCTAATGGTGGCCATGCTGATGGAGATAAAGGCTACACATGGCACAATACCATAAGCTTCCTTTAACAAGGATAATCTTGCAAATGTTACTGTTAAATGGCTCTTCTATCAAAAGCAGAGATCAGCAATGAGCTCTGATATAGCACCATTCTCCAGGGAGACCAGTACCTCCACTGGGCCTTCATCAGGCCCATTTCATCATAAAGGGGATTAAAATTCCTCCTCATGTGCATAGACACATATTCTTTATATGACTTTGTCTTCCTTGCCAGTATTGCTTCTATCCATCATTGTATCTGCCATATTAATAACATCTGACAAGGAACTCTTTTCACAACAAACTTTGTAACAATTAGCGCCTGGTCTAATAAAAAAAAATGGCTTACTGAAGATTTTGTTATGTAGTCAGTTGGGAGAAAACATCCTTGAAGAGTGGGGGCAATCTTACAGGATGAATCAGAGACCATTATATAGTGATATCTCCCCCATAGCCAGAATATGTGGGTCCAGGAATCAAAGAGGAGAAGTCACTCCTCTCACTATTAAATTCAATTCTTACATAAGTTTTGCTCCCCATTCTAGCAAAATTGAACTCTGGTGGTCTGGAGTTCTTAATCCCCAAGTGGGATTCTCTCCATCAGATTGGTAGATGAGACTACCACCTGGCCTTTTGAATTTCTTATTCCAGTAAACCAATAAGAAGAAACAAGGGTTAGTCTTCAGGTTCAAGTAATTGATCTCAGCTATCAAGGGAAATTGGGTTAGTCCTACACAGTGAAAACATGGGACTATTTCTGAAGCCCATGGAATTCTATGAGGCAACTCTTAGTACTTCCATAGCCAAGAGTTAATGGAAATCTATAGTTAAAACAAAACACACAGAAAAGCAATGAGGACGCAATGGCTTTGGGTCACTCTATCAAGTAAAAGAACTGACCATCTGAGGTTCTGGCTAAGAATAGAGAAATACCAAACGAGTAGTAGAAGGAAGCCATAGATAACAATTACAGCCTGTGACTAATTATGAAATCAAGAACTGTATTTGTCAATTAGATATTTTGCCAATTATATATTTATTGTTTTGTGTCTATTGTAACCATTTTATTCTTCTCTCTTATTTTTCCTTTGTTTAATGTACAAGTTGTTGGAGATTTAGTCTGTAGGTAACACAATAGTCAGTGGAATTGCAATAAATCTGATGCCTGATTAATATAAACAATGGCTATAATGACTCAGGATTGTGAATTTCCTCATTAGGGAGAAATAGTGAGAACTTCTTCACTTGTTATAATGATAGTTGTATCTTATGGTGGAAATATGAAGTGATTTTTTTTCGTGTATAGAAGTTCAAATGCATGTAGAAAGGTACATGCAGAAGCTAAATATCCAAATAGGTGGACAGTGTCATTTATCAACTTAATGATTCTCAACTCCAATCCACCTTATGTTGCTTGCTCTGGGGGAAAAAGAGTGGAGCTATAAGTACTTTTATTTTGCTAGCTGGCACAATGCTAAATTTTGTCAATAGAGGGCAATGAGGGACAACGATAGAGAATGAGATTTCTCTCCCTTGTTTTGGAGTGATCCTCTCATCAGACAAGTGATCCAGTTTTGTTTTGTTTTGCTTTTGCTTCAGCACCTTGCAGCCAGGAGAATATGGCACCTTGCAGCCAGGAGAATATGGCATCTTACAAAAGGCAGCTTCCCTCAGCACCCACTAAAATAGTATTGTCCCAGAGTTGCAAAACACTTCTCTATGACTGACCTGTCTCAGCATACCCTACTCATGTTACTTCGTAGCAGTGTCACTGGTGGGCTGCTTCCCTATGGCAGGCTTCTCCAGGGACCTTCTTAGGCAGCTTTGCAGCAAATTGCCACCACAAGGACACGTGACTGTGACAGATACTCCCAACAGTCCAGAGAGGAAATTTCCAATGAATCTTAGAAAACATCTTTGCTCTCCCTGGAGCTATAGCTGCGCCCTTTCTAGTTAGATTTGTATTTCAGTCCTCTGGTCTGTGTATGTGCTTTCTCAGTCCTAGGGGTAGTAGCTGCTGCTTATATCTGCTACTCTTATCTTCTTTAAGCTTCTCTTTTTCTCTTGCTAGCTAATTTCCCATTACTCCAATCTCTTACTTATAATATTTGTGGCAGGTTGAATAATGCCCCCCCCAAAATAGCTGCCCTGCATTCTGTGACTATGTTCCCTTATATGTCAAAAGATACTCAGCAGATGTGATTAAATTAAAAATATTAAGAGACAGAAATTTGCCTGAAATTTTCAGGTAGGTCTTAATGTAGTCACAAGTATCTTTTTGAGAGGTGGGCAAAGGGATACATGACTACAGAAGAGGATAAGACAATGTGACCAGGGAAACAGACATTGAAGTGATGCATTCACAAATCAAGGAATGCTGACAGGCTCCAGAAGCTGAAGGAGGCTGGGAATGGGCTCTCCTCTGGAACCTCTAGAAGGGATTAGCAATGCCAACACCCCGAGCTTAGGCCTGAGAAATTGAGTTCTGGCTTCCAAAATTTTAAGAGAATACTAGTGTTGTTTATGACACTAAGGTTGTGGTGATATGTTACAGAAGCAATAGGGAGCTAATATTATACTTTATATAAAACTTTTCTGTTCAAACTACTGTGTGGTTTTTGTCACCTGTTAAGATTCTGACTAATATAGTTCAGCATGGATGTGAAGTATTTCTGATACTTTTTGCCAACAGGGATGGAAGAGAATGCAATTTACATTCTCACAATGGCTGCATATTGTGTCTTTAAACTGTCAATATGTTGCTCACAGATGATGTCTGGTGTGGAAGCTTTTGTACGTTATAGACTGGTGAATCAGATGGGGTTATGATGGGACTACCATGCCTGCATTGCTTAACGGTGACACTGTGCTCTGCCATACCCCTGGGATGTAACATTTTATTGGATTTACTATCTTGGTCAGAATGAAGATCAAAATCAGAAGCTTCCATTTGATTTTCTCCATTAAAGTAGTTCTTATCCCACATGCCAAGAACAAAGAAGTAGTTTTTACCAACTCACAAACACGAACATTCTAACTTTACATTTCAGAACAAGGAAACGACCACTGTCTATGTCTATGAAGTATGCCAAGGCTCCGATTACCTCTTAGACTTCACATCACATACCCTGCACTCATTGTCGGGGAGGACATGATGCTATGTCACATCCCTGGGTATTAATGTCACTTCAAATCCTATCTATCTCCAGGAATTCTCAAAATATCAGAATGTTCCGATTTTGCAACATATGGTTACCCGATTAAATGGACAGAATTGGAGGTATCATAACCATATACAGGGGCTCTTCTAACGGAAATAAGTCCTCTTCTTCAGGCAAAGGTTTACAAATCCATAAACCACAAAACCCAGATATGGAATGATAATTTTAATGGTTTGATGATTCTCAGCTGACTGATCATCCATTTTTTTATTGTAAATTAAATAACAGACCTGTTGATTGCCAATCTATTCTTTTCCTAAATTCATCATGTCTATTAGCCATCTCCATAATTCTCTTCATGTCAGGCTTCTCTGCCTGCCACTTTGAACTTGAAACTCATTACAATAATTGCTCCTTCATACCTTCTAATAATTGAGACCATATGTTGGCCTCTATTATTTCAGGATCCTACTATTCCCATTACTAAAAGGGAGTCCAGTTGTGCAGTAGTAGCACCTGTAATCGTAGCCCTGCCTTACACAGGGCAGTTACCACTGAGATTCTCATTGCTCCTGCTGCTCACACACTGGAAATTTCCTTATCTGTGTGGTAAACAGAGAGTCCTTTGTGCCTTTTCATGGACATTTTCCAATGGCAGTTTCGAGCTCTAGTTTAATATTCATACTAACATGCCCAATTATCAAAGGCTTTTGATCTCTTTCTCCAACCCTCTGCTATTGCAGTGGCGGCATTTCTACAACTTTTAACGTGGGCCACCTTCCTTGCTCTACTTCTTCCTTCTTCACCTCCTTCTTTCTCTTTTTCATTTAGTGTGGACCATTACAGGGTTCTCCAGAGAAACAGAACCAAAAGTAGGACTAATCCAGGCCACACCTTGCTCCAGGAAATTTTACAAATTCAGAAATTAGGTGACTGATGCAGGTTATAACAATATATTGACAGATGACCAGCAGATGTTCCCTTTCTGAAATCCAAAATAAAATTTAAAATCTGCTTCCAAAGTTTGCAAGAGACTGAGAGAAACAGGATTAGTTAGGGGTAAAAACTGAACTGGGAGGCAATTACAACATGGATTTTATTCAATCTCATGGAGAGCTCTGGAGCTAGAATATCCCCTCAGAGACATCCCAAATTTCAGATAATGTAGTTAGGTGTTTGTATACTCCATATTAGCCAGTCATTAGATATAGGCTTCCCCTGGAGAAAGGATACTTTATTAAAAAGGACATTAAACATGAAAAGGTGCTCAACTTTATTAGTCATAGGGAAAATGCAATTAAACTTACAATGAGATACCAGTATACACCACAAGAATGCCTAAAATTAAAAAGGCTGACACGCCAAGTGTTATCAACAATGTGGAACAATTAAAAAATCCTATACACTGCAGATGTGAGAATAAATTTGTACAAATACTTTGAAATATCATTTGGCAATATCTACTGAATTTGGATCAATGCATACAGAATGATTTAACAGTTCTCATCTAAGATACATCCCCAATAGAACTGTTCTCATATATTTACCAAAAGACATAGAATGTGCTCAGCATCACTATTTATAATAGCACCAAACTTCAAAGTACCCTAAAACCATTCATTGTTTTAATGGATAAATAGATGTTGGTACATTCATATGAATGAAAATGCGGTTTAGGTAACGGGGAATCGACGATCTACAACCACGCAAAACAATATAGATGATTCTCACAAACATGTTGAACAATAGAAGTCAGACATAAATGTGTGCATAACATATAATTCCATTTATATGAAATACAAATACATCTATGCTGTTAGAATATATAGAGAAATTTGAGTGCCTTTTAAAGATGTGAAAATATGTATTATAAACTCAATAGTAAGTGTCCAAATAAAAGTTAAAATTACACTATAACACTATTTTTCACCTACCAACTTGGTGAAAATCCCAAAGTTTGATGCCTTGCATTACATGAAGAATGAATTGCTGAAAAAATGTAAATTGGTACCAACCTCCGTGAGAGAGATTTGCCCATAACGTATGAAAACATTTTCTTTAGGTCAGCATGCGTAAGTATCACCTATAGAGCTCATTAAATGCAAATTCCTGAGTCCCACTTCTTGAAATTTGGATTCAGTAAGTCTGGGGTGGAAGTAATAAATTTCATTTCTAATAGCCTTCCACATGTTACTAATGTTGCCTCTTTGCAAACTACACCTTCAATAATAATGCCTCAGGCTCAATTTCACTTATAAGAATTTATCCAGTAGGTATGCCCTTGTGAATGTTTGTATCAGTGGTAAATATAAAATGTGGCAGAAATCATACTTTTTAAATTGTCTATTGTTTGAATGGAAAATAAATTCCCAATCAAAAAGTACAAAAATTTTTTTAGAAATTATTAGAGACTGTGTATTGAAAAATTTCCTCATACTGATCTCTACCAACTCTTTAGTCACCTCCCCACACACACCTCAGCAAGGCAAGTCACCATTGGTGCTAACTTCTACATTCTTTCATGCACCTTTTTAAAATATATACTCATATATTTTCTTTTTACCCCCTTTATTAAGCAAATACATGGATAATATAGAGAGTGGTTAACTTAGTTTATTTGAAACCCTGTGAATGTGTTTATATTTCCTATTCAAATATTAAACTTTTCTGAAGTAGTGATTATTGTAACATTTATAATTATTCTCTGACAAATCAAAATGTACCACATATTTGTCGAAGTCAGCATGCTTTTTTACTCCGTTGTTAGATATTATTAACATTTGGTGTCATCTACTACTGAAAAAATAAATCCTTGAAATTTATCACTGATATTTAGTTTCTAGTAGGACTCTAGTTCATACCAATCAATGAGAGGTAGTCACAAAAGATTTAGAAAATGGAAGCAGCAATTATTCTCCCAAGCACCTCAGGCAAGAATATTGGTTTCAGCAAATGGCCAATTTGAGATTGCACCCAGATTCTTAAGGGTTCTTCTACAAGAACCACTTTGGAATTACAGCAACCCGAGACTGGTGGAAGCCTCCATGCAAACACTGCTCTACAGTTCCCTGCAAAATTCCTGATCTAAGCTTCTCCAGTCTTCTAACAGGTATTAATTAAGCTATGAGTTCCCTACATTAACCCACTTACTCTAAGTAACTAAATAACCCACTTACTCTAAGTAACTAAATAACCCACTTACTCTAAGTGACGTTGGTTTCTTGACTAAACCCTGAATGATGCCTGTAGATATTTAAATCCCATCTGTCTTTGTTCTACAGAATTACAAGGAAGTTTAAATATCCATACCAATGTTTTCCATCATTTGTTTCTCTGTGTTATGTCATTCCTCTTACATAGCGTAGTGCATGTGTGTATGGAAAGAGTTTAGTTAAATGTAGAATGAACTTTGCACTGTGAAAAGTCATGCAAGAATACTTCACAAAAGCTAAAGGACACTTTTTTCCCCTATGATCTCACTACTCTTGCAGGATAGAGGTGATAGCATTTTGCACTAGGTATTGTCAAGCTTTGGACTTGTCACATCAGAAAATAAGAATTACTAATGGATTTCATGGAAGAGTAGGACTTTAAAAAAATGATTTTTTTAAACCAGTCTAATTAATTAGACAATAGCCTCTCCATTCTAATAAATTACACAATAGCCTCATCATATGTGATAGCAGTAAGCTTTTCTAGGGAACTGAAATAAACAGAGTAGTGCCTAGAGAAATGACAAATTATTATCCTGAAATAAAGACTATTAATTACATTATTTATGCATGCATTCTATACCTGGGCCTCTCTAGATATGTGAGATAAACTTTATTTTTAAAAAAGCATTGGATATTCCTTTCTCAAAATATTAAGTTGTTATGTCTATCTTACAACAAACATACATTTTTATTTCTAAGAGTCATGTGAGGTCAATGGGAACACCACCACAGGGATTAAATAATATTGCAAAACAGGCAATATATCAATCAATACAAATCAGATAAATGTAAGTGAATTAAAATTAATAGTAGTGAAAGAGACATTTTCAAATTTATATTCATCCAGTTGGTTTAAATCCTAAACTTTCATTGGAGCCCATTACCTGAGTCCTCCAGAATACTATAGTCACTGCTCCATTAATGTTTAAGAGCAATATCTTCACGGCCTTTTTAGAACATCCTCTGAGTGACAGAGCCAATCCTTACCTTGCATACAGATTCTCAGAAAACTTATGTTTCTCTCAGACCTATTTTTTCTGTGCTGTTTCCAGAGTTCTACGTCTGTTTTGTTCTCACTCACTTCTTATAAAGGCATCATTTTCTCAAACAGTTTTCGCTCTTTTCTCATTCTCCTTGATTTAATCAACAAATTCAATTTATGTTTGCTATTCCAATTTAAAGAAACTCCACAGATTGAAGCATTGCATAATACAGGCTCTAACTTAAATTGAGTACTACATACTTGTGTCTTAAAAGTTCTTACCATGTAGATGTTCCTACTGGCTGTGTACCTCTTATTTCTGCATCAGTCTGTCTCTTGTTACTTGTCTTTTACTTACTTTCTCTTTATCCCTCCCCGGGAACCCCAATACCTCATGAAATTCTTCCCTTTTCCTCTCTCACTCATTAAGTCTTGAACTCTCATTGATTTCATGTCTAAAAGAGTTTTAGTTTCTTCCCTAAGCCCCAAAATTTCTTGGCCTACCTAACCATTGCAAAACCATTAAGATGGTCTCCTAACCAAAGAAAAATCTACTTGGGAACTTTTTAAAGCATTAAAAGATTCCAATTTCTAGTCTTTTGTTTACTCTGTCCCCAAATAAGGCAAGGTTTCAACCACTCATTTCCCAGAGTAAATTCCTAAGCCATGTGGAAATTTTATTTTTTACCTTGTGAATCTGGGACTGATCATAGCAAAGATTTTAGGGTAATCAATTCAATTTCAAAGGAAATCAAATGCTAACTTATCACCAATCTCTTCATCACTTTTCTTTGATGGCAGAGCTCAAAATTCTTCTGGCTGTTATTTCTCCAGAAAGCACTCTATAAAATACAAAATGTTCCCCAGGAGAGTTTATAATTAAACCACTATCACTTTCCAAACTACCCAGTAAGGATGGAGAAAAGAAGGAGATAGTACACTACTTTAAAATACATTGATTCTATTTATATATACATATGCAAATAATTTAGGAAGAAAGCTGGACTCATTACATACAGCCTGGGCAGTCACCTAAACAAATGTTAACCAAAGCACTTCTCATCTGAAGATGGCAAGAAAAACAATAAACCAACAGCTAACTATATCTATCTTGGACTCCTGCTAATTTCTAGAAATTGGGACAGATAACTCAGATGTCACAGTCTTGCAAAAACCACAATCATGAGATTTTCTTTTCAATCAACGTTGAATATGAGACCATATGCCGAACCACAGGAATATCAGACCGTAAGCCAAACCTTTCTGCTCTTATCTTTATCTTACATATACTTGTAAGACTATGACAGTAGCTGACACTTCAACATCTTAATATTTTTCATAAAAGGTTTTGTATTGCTGTGTCCTCAATGTCACTATGATGCTTCAGTATGTGTATGTGATTTTTAAAAGAATGGTTGTGGTTTTATTTAATGAATTAATTGATCACTTAAGAAGAATGTTGGAAAGATTTCCTTACATTATAATCATGAAAATTATATTTGTCACTCAGTTGTCATTTTTTTGGTCAAACATTTTAGAGAATATTAAAAATATTTTCAAGAAATAAACATTGAAATGAAGTTTTAAAAAAAATGGCACGCTTAAATATAAGTAATACTCCTGGTCAGCCTCCTTCAAGCAATTTTAGTAGATTTAATAGGAGATCATTTTAAAGTGCAATTTGTCTTTTTAATACAAAACATATTTTAAAAATTTAAATATAACCATTTATCTTTTCTGGTATTATTATTGTCATTATCTCTTAGATTTTTACTTTTAATTTCATTGTGTGTGTGTTTTTTTTATTTCTGTAGTTCTATTTTTCACTTTCTCCCTTCATATCTCCATTTTCTGATGATCTATTTAGTCTTGTATTTGTTCCTCTAGGTTTCTAAAATACATTCAGCTTTTGTTTCTTTTTGAGTTACTTTTGACTTATTGTTTCCCACTTGAGATCACCTTCTTTCTTCTATTTAAAAGAATAATTATCAACATTTTTCTGTTTCTTCCCAACAGAATATATTTTCTATTTCAACATTTTATAACCAACATCTCTAATATAATTTCAGAACTTGATATTAAAATTTATTACTTCAGCCTCAAAGGAATGTTATACAATATTTCCAGAACAAAATAAATAAGTTTCTTTCTTTGTTTTCTGTGACATATATAATAGCAAAATTGAGCCCTATTCAGTAAAGTTTAAGTAACAAATTACCCACTTTTTTTTTTTTTTTTAACCACTAAGTAGATCTGGGTTCAATCAGGCTTTATATAATTCTGACTTTGTTAGGATTTCTTACCAGTAGTATTAAAAAGGCAATCCATTGAGACCACTTAATGCATATAATTTCAAGAGAGAGTAACAAATTTGTACTCAAGAATAAAGAATAACTAAGGCATTGTGTCATTCTGCTTTAGAAAAATCCTGTCTTTTATCCTAGGTCTGTGAAATTTAGAGGCATTCCTTCTAAATTTATTCATCATTTAGCTTTGCATTCAACTATTGATTACTAAAACATCCTTTGTTCCCATTTGCAAACCATTTTGGCCTGTCTTTTGAATGATTCTCAACTGGTCCTGTTCTTTTTTTTTGTTGGTGCTTTTCGCATTAGGTGGTTTTGTACTTCATCCAGTGTAGTGCATGCTACTATGTTTCAGGTTAGCCTTTTTTTTTCTCTCAATTGAGTTTAATGTCTTAGGAGTTCAGAGTACAAATTAATTACATCTCTTTCAAAGTGCAGTCATGCATTGCTTAACAAGGGTATATTCTGAGAAAAGGGGATACATTCTGAGAAATGTGTTGTTAATGTGATTTCCCCTTTGTGCAAACATCATAGAGTGCACCTAGAGGGTACAGCCCACTACACATTTAGCTCATTGCTCCCAGGCTATAAACCTGTGCAGAGTTAAGGTACTGAATACTATAGGCAACTGAAAAACAATGGTAAGTATTTGTGTATCTATAGGAAAGGTACAATAAAAATATGGCATAAAAGATAAAAACTGGCACACCTGTATAGGGAACTGACCCTGAATGGAGCTAACAGAACTGGCCTTGGCTCTGTGGCGAGTGAACATGGAGGTCTAGGACATCACTGTGCACTTTATAAACACTGTCCACGTAAGCTGCAGTAAATTAAAAGTCGTTTTCTTTCCTCAATAATAAATTAACTTAAGCTTATGGGAACATTTTTACTTTGCCAATTCAAATTTTTTTAAACTTTTTGACTCTTTTGTAATAACACAGCTTAAAACATCAGCACATTGTACAACAGTACAAAATGTTTTCTTTCTTTATCTAGAATAAGCCTATAAACTTTTTCTATTTTTATTTTATTTTATCTTAACTTTTAAAACTTTTTTTGTTAAAAGCTAAGACACACACACATTAGCCTAGGCCTACACAGGGTCAGGATTATCAATATCACGGTCTCCACCTCCACGTCTTGTCCCACTGGAAGGTCTTCAGGGGCAGTAATACACATGGAGCTGTCATCTCCTAGGATACCAATGCCTTCTTCTGGAATGCTTCCTGGAGGACCTGCCAGAGCTCCTCTTGTGGGGGTGTCATTTTTTTCAGACATCTGTCTGTCCATGGGGGTTTGCTGGTTGTGTTCCTTTATGTTATCATAAATTTGCTTGTAAGCAGATAATGCAGCATGAACATTCCTCTCTATTAATGAAAACCTTTTGGTGTTGGGGTTTGTGTTTTCAAACATTTTAAGGAGCTTGTTGAGGTCTGCAAAAGCTTCTGCTAAATCCTTCACTGTAAATTTCCTGGAGGCTTTTCTTTTTCTCCTCCTGCCGTTTTCTCTTTTCTTGCCTCTTCTTCAGCTATGCATCCCTTTTCTATTTCCAACAACTCCTCATTAGTCAATTCCACAGGCACCACCTCTAGGGGCTTCTCAATGTCATCCTCATCCACACTCAGGTTAAAGCTGTTTGCCATCTCAACCACAACCTTGTTGATTTTTGCAACCTCCTCATTCTTGGCAAATTGTTTGAAGTCCTGGGCGAACCTCTTGGGTATCTCCCTCCAGATGCCATTTATACTCTCCTTGGTGACATCACCCCAAGCCAAAGCCAGGATCCTGATGTGCTCATAGATGTAATCCTTCCAGAATTGCATCAGTGTCTTCTCAGTGTCTTTCAGTTGCAGAAATAGCCGGGGCAGAGGTCATCTTCAGGTAGCAGGCCTTAAAAACTACTATAGCTTCTTAATCCATCCGTTGGATCAAAGAGGTGGTATCTGAAGCACCACTTTGATGATGGGATGAAGATCACCTAGGAAGGGAGGATATTTGGGAGCATTACTAACAGCTAGTGAAATTTTGAAAGGTAAGTTATGCTCCAAACAGTACTTCTCCAATCACTGGCACAGCAATCCAGGAGGGCGTCTTGGAAGAAGAGCTGTGTCATCCATGACTTCTTATTGCTCCTGTAATACAGTGATAGTATATGCTTATTGGTATATTTGCAGGCCTTAGGGTTCTCACTGTGCCACATCACAAAGGGTTTCAATTTGTAGGCGGAAACATTTCCCCTAAGCAAGACTGTTATCCTGTCCTTTAAAGCCTTAAAAATTGGCATTGATTTGATCTCCTCATGGATGAAAATCCTTTTTAACATCTGCCTCTAGAATTGGGAGATTTCATACATATTGAATATTTGCTCTGGCAAGTAACTTTCCCCCACAATCAATTTATCTAGAGTTTCCAATAATTCTTCAGCTGCCTTCACTTCAGCACTCACAGACTCACTTTCACATCATGTGATGAATAATGATTCTCAAATTGTTTAACCCCCCCCCCCCCAAGAACTAGCAACAAATTTAACATTGTGTTTGGGTCTAGGCTTTTCTTTCAACATTGCAAATAAGCATTTTGTTTTGGCCATGATTGTCATGGTGCCAAAAGAGATACATTTCTGTGTCTGGTCTTCAATCTAGATCATAAGAAGTTTCCCCAGGTCTGATAGAAGCGAGACTCAGAAACAAATTTTGTATCACAGTCTATGAAAAACTGCCCACAGGTTGTGTATAAGTAAGTTATTTATCCTTCCAGGAAGCTTCTGTAAGTAAGTAAGGGTAGCATCAATTTGAAAAGATCACCACAGTCTTCTGAGGGGCCCGTGATCTGCTGGTGGGGTTCCTTAAGCACTTCCAGTTCTGCTACAATTCCTTCTAAAGTGCAAGTCCTAAATTTGAGAGGGAGTCAATTTAATTCCTACCTTCCACACCATAAGTACAGTATGAAGTACAAATGGTGCCTCTAGAAAGAAAATATTGCTTATAAATATTAGGGCCTATTAGAGTCTGCCAAGTAGGGCATCAGTCTGCAGTACAAGATGAGAGTGTTTCCCACGTCCCAGTGCATTTTCCTAGACACAACACCTCCAGATAGTCTTTAGAAAAACACAAACAACATTAACATCCTCCCGTCCTCATCTTTCCCAGATGCTTGGGTTATTGCTTTCCCTTCAGCATGAAAAATCAGAGTTTTCCATTTTGATAGGTAAAAATTCACTACTTTCCCAATCATACTCTCTCTGCTTACACAGGGGAAAACAATTTTTTTTTTTTTTTCATACAGAAGCATTAAAAGTTTGAGGGAGAAGGGCATGTTTATAAAATCTATAGAAAAATGTCATGCCCCTTAACTTGGTCTCTGTGAGCTTGTGAGCCACTTTGAGTGACTCACCAAGCAGTACACTCTACCAAGTAGTCATTATTATTCTTTTCATCTAGGTCCATGGACAAAGGTAGCTGCAAATCAGAATTAGATTTGAATCCAGGATTCTTTGTGGTCAGACTAATAACCAGTAGAAATATCATTCAGATGGCATTGAGTTATAGATAGGAAAATAAAAAGAAGCAGCATGCCAAGACACAGCCAGATGAGTCATAAGATCATGCAGTGGTAGCCTCTGCATCAGAAACAGAGTCCTTTATTTTGTGTACAATCTATGATGGTGGATGTCTTGCCAAATCTGGTGTGATGATGGATCCAGGCAGAAATGTTTGCAATCTGCTGTGTACAGGCTCAATCAGCAGCTGGCTTCTTTCCTACATGGCGTCATCTGAGAATGGGCATGGTGCAGGCATCTATGTATATGAATGACCTTAATGATTAGATCAACAGCTGTGATTTGCCTCCCAGGTGTGTAGCCCCAAACAAGAGTGTTTTAATATGCTAATCTGTAGTTTTCCAAGTGGTAGATTAAGGCTACTGGTAACAACTCAAGAATTAGTAAAATCAAACAAGGTTCATCAAGGAATATTGGCCAGAACAATGATAATCCCTTGAGTTATACCCAACAAGTGAGTATTTACACCCATTCTTTTGTTCTGCACAGCTGGCAATGAGCTTGAATGGAGACCAGCTGGTTTCAGCATGGTTGAGCCATCACTAGACCAGGTTCAAGAATTTATGGGAATGTCTGTGGCTTGAAGATACCAATGAGCAACGAGCTTTGCTTCAGATGGCAAAGTGAGGGATAACGATTCCCCCAAAGGGTAGCTTTCACTTTGTTTACTTTCTCACGTATAGTACAGATACGACTAGGACCAGGCTGACAGAGCCTTCATGCATACCATTTATTTTCTACAAGTAACACTTATAGACTCCTAAGAACCTTATTTACCACTGAATCTGAGTTGATCATCCATAACGGAAATATCAGTCTAGAGAGTTAGCCTCCATAGGATAGGCATTCAGATTCAACAAGAGCCCTAATAACTGCTTCAAAAACTCAGAGCACACATTAGCTATGTCAGAAAGGTAATGAATTCAAACCCTTTCAGGGTATCCCTAGGGGAATCCTGCCTCCCTTTTCCAGAGTCTCCAGCAAAGTCAGCCGTCATAGAATTTGTATCCTGAAGGTGTCATTAGTGTTGTAGTGCCCAAAGTATTAGCACTTCTTTATAATCGTATGTGAGTTTTTCCAATCAGGAGAATTCCTTCTGTCATTTATGGGACCAAGAAGTATTAGCATATAACACACTAATTCCTACTATACATTCATCTGTAAAAGAAATAAGAAGAGTAAATTGAATTGGCTTATAAGACCACACTCAAATTGTCATGTCAACTGTTCTCCTCCATTGAGAACCCTCTTGAAACATTATCAGTTTAATTTGGTACTACTTAATCCCAAAGGGGCCCAGCAAAATGGTGACTTGGATGTGTATATCAAACAGAGCCATAAAAGTTTGGTTTCTCTTCCCCATATTCCTGTGCATACTCAAAAGGATGCACATGGCCTCCAGTCCCCTTTGGGTTCCAGGAGACCTTAATCTCACAAACATTCAATTTCTTAAAAACAGCTAAGGCAGGGATAGGGGGAAGGAACTCATCACAGTGTGTGTTTGAAGGAGAAACTTTCCAGTACTGTGATGTCTGCTTATGGCTCAATCAAACAAACTTGCAAAGTTTGCAGTCTACCTGGAGCTTTGTAGTTGGCAGAAAGGTCATCATTACTGACAGCTTTGGGACTTTTGTCACAGAGACACAGACACATTGATTTTGGCTATGGCTATAGGTTTTGTGCCCTTTGACTCACACAGGCTTGACTTGCAAAGTGTGTACCTGGTTTGAAGAGTCCATCTTGTCAGGCATTTGCTGCCTCCATTATCAAGATAACATTTACTAGCTTATCTCTTAGAGTCAACATAACGACTAGCAGAGTTTCCCCAGGTATAGGACTAACGGAAAACAATTATCTAGATTTATTTGGGTCAGTTTCTCTTTCTCCAACAGTTCACCTAGTTCATCATTGAAAACTGTATCCAGAATAGTAAGAGTATGAATGGCAGTTATTGCCTCATCTTTACCGTCTCAGGGAAATCTATCTTATAAAGCCAGAATCCACTGACAAACATTGATATTCTTAATGCCATCTCTGAATTTATCTAGGGTTGATGTAATATAGACTTTAGGAGGGGCTGAGTCTTAAGACAACACAGCATTGCTATTTTCCTTAACAGACATTGCACATCTTGCCTTCTCTTCTCCCAAGTGAACCAGCCAAAATTCTAATAATACACCAGGTTTGGGCCCGTAGCATATACAAATTTCTCTCTTTTATGTTCAGTGTAGTGATGTAGGTATGTGGGTCTCTGTAACTATTGTTTGAAAGGGGCAGAATCTTCTGCTCATCCACAGTGAAACTTAGTACCAGTTGTTATAGAAGAGTGTCAATCTGATCACCAGATTAACAAGGATGTTTCCAGAGCAGGAGAGAGTGAGCAACAAACTGGACACTTAGGGGCAACTGTCTTTGAACCTACTTCCTAGTATTCAGCCGGCAACCCCCTCTCCTGCTCATCCTTATTAATAGACAATAGAGTGGGAGATCATTATCGTCCAGTCAACCATAAAATTTAGTCATTTTGTTCACTACCAATTCACATGGACTTCACTCAAATCCTGTTATTGGCTACATTACCATTTTTTTCTCTTCCTGCCTCTTCCAGAAAGCCTCCACTTAACAGCTAACAAGTTAAGCTGACAGTTTCATGGAAGCTGGTCAAAGAAATAAGAATCCTGGGTTATAGACAAATGTATGACTCATAGCAATAGCAATGGCCAGAGTATGAGCATTTTTTTGTACTGTTTCCCCAAGCCTCAGTTCCCAAAAAATATCACAAAGAGGGCCTGGTCACACCTGCACGTACAATCATTTGTGTTGTCTCTGAGTTCAGGAATCCTGAATACTTGAAAATGGGAACTAAGCACCCCTGTCCTTTGTTCCTCAGGAAAACACGATCTCTACATTCCACGGGTGTTTGTTATACAAATATCCTTGGAAAGATAATCCAGAACAAAGACAATCTGTACCTCTGCTCACAAGATATGTAGAAATGTGAGTGAGATCCATGGAGATTATCTTCCAAAAAGTAATCGGCAAGATATGACTGTGCTTGAGTGACTGTGGTGAAAAGCAAAACATGGTTTTGACAATAGGGAGCGCAAAGAACTGGCAGATGCAAAGTTTGGATGGGTCACTTATGTGTCTATTAAATTCACTGTGGATAATAATACACAGTTGTGTGGCTTAAGACACTGGTTGGAATTTTGACAACTTCAAAATGAAGGGGCGTATCTGGGAGTTATTTCTAGTGGATTATTCTAAATTCTTCACTGGATGGTATGGAAAATTCTAAGGCATCTATTTCTTTTGTCAGTCCATGGTCCTAGAATATATAAGAAATAAGTTACATTTTAATGGCCTTGACAAGTTGATTTCTGATTAAGAAAACATTAAGGTAAATTATAAATGCATTTTATAATTTGAGAAAATATGTTAAATGAGAAAGAGTATATGCAATTATACAGATTCATATATTTATGAATATATATACACACATATATACATATATAGACACATATATAGTCATTGTGTGTGCATGTGACATATATTTATTGCAGTGATATATTTATGCATGTGTATATGTGAAATATATATATATATATATATATGCATGACTATACCTCACATATATAATATATATGTGCCTGCATTCTATATATATATATATATATATATATATATATATATATATATATGCCTGCACTATATATATATGTAGTGCAGGCAAACACATATTACATATGTGATATATATATATATATATATATATATATATATATATATATATAAACATTGAATTCTTAGGTTCTATATTAATTATTTATCAATACCACAACTTGCAATCAAGTTTGCCTTTGTGCAGTGGTGTGACACCATTACTAAGAAAACAAAAAATTTCAAGTCCAGATGTTATTATATGGAGAGGGTACCAGATATGCTAAGCATTTCTCTCTTTTATCAGTGATAAATGAAAGAAAAGGAAATTGCATAAAGTATTTCTAATTTTATATTAGGATAGTGTAGACATAGAACTAGAGCTCTAGGCTACAAATTACCTTGGAATATGTAGTCTATTTTTCAGATAAGAAAATGAATAAAAAAGTAAATACTGAAATGTGCGAAAGTGATTTCCATAAAAAATAAACACTACCCCCCCAATTGATCTCATTACACTTATATGACTTACAAATTCTTTGATAAAGTTTGATTTGTGTCCCATAGAAATAGTATTTTTAAATATAGTTAATGCTCTATAAATTTGAAGGAATATTAGAGAATTCTAAAGCAAGAGATTTTGAAATCTTCAAAATGTTATTTTTCTTTTTTATTTATATATTTCTAGGATTCTTTAATTTCCTTTTCTCAGAAAAGTAAATCCTTTAAAATCTCACTCTGTTTTCCCTTTTAACTTGCTTTTTTTGATTGAAGTATAATTTATATAAAGGAAAATTATTTTGTTGTTGTTTTTGTATGGTTTTAAGAGTTTTGAAAAACTCATGTAGCCTTGTATCCACAACCAAGGGGAAGATCAGTTCTATTACACAAAAAATTTATTTGTGTCCTTTTGTAGCTATTTCTTCTCTCTAGACTCTGGCAACTACTTATCTATTTTTTTTTGTCACAATAGTGTTTCGTCTTCAAAAAGTTATATAAACGAAATAGTTCACTTTGTATACTTCTGAGGCTGGCACCTGTCATTTAACAAAATGCACTTGAGACTCAAACATATTGTTACATAGTTTGGTTCTTTTTATTGCTAAGTATTATTCAATTATATGGGTATATGAAAGTTGCAATAGCATTCTTTTTGTGTTTATTTGTGTGTGTTTTACCATTTTGGTGATTACAAATAAATATTTTCATATAGGTTTTTATGTAAGTTTTCATTTCTCTTGAGTAAATAAACACTTAAGAGTGAAGTTGCTGCGACATATGTTAAGAAAGTGCCATACCAGTTTCCAGAGTTGCTGCCCATCAGTAATTTTTGAGAATTCAAGTAGTCCCATATCTTTACTGCGTTTAGCATTTTTGACATTCTAATATTTGTGTATTACCTCTTATTGTGGTTTTAATTTTACTCCGTTAATGACTAATCATATTGAGCATCCTTCATGAACTAAGTTTCTATGTGCATCTTTTCTTTGACACAGTATGTATTCATATATTTTGTCCTCATTTTTATTAGATTGTTTATTTGATTATTATTCAGCTTACACATTCTTTTTATATTCTAGAATCAAATCCTCTATCAGATATATGATTTGCAGATAATTTCTACCAAGCTGTGGCCTGTCTTTTCATTTTTTAAATAGCATCATGGGGAGAGCAGTTTTAAATTTTGACGAAGTCCAACTTAGCCATTTTTTTTAATGGATCATGCTGTTGATGTTATATTAAAATATTTCCCTTTTTCAAGATCACAAAGATTTTCTCCTATATTTCTTTCTAGTATTTTATAATTTTAGCTCTTTTTAATTTTTAAAAATTTAGTTTTCAATTACTATTGACATTATATTAGTTTTAGATGTACAAAATAACATAGTGATTAGGCATTTATATACTTCAAAGTGATAACCACAATAATTCTATTACCCATCTGACACTATAGATAGTTATTAAAATATTATTGACTATATTCCCTACCTTGTACTTTTTATTGTGAAAGTTTTAGATGTACAAAGGTTACTATCAATAATTACACTTGACAACAGTGAAAAACAAAATTGCCTCACACAAACCCAGGTATTCCTAACTACAGGTCAAGATTGCTCCATGGACCATTCAGGATTCTGTCATTTGGCTCCTTTGTGGTGGCTTAGGAAATCAATCATAGTCCATATCCACAAGTGTGACATTTCATGCTCATCTGGAAGTGGAAAGGTAAATTGGCACAGATGGAGCTTGGCCTGCAGGGTGTGAGGGCCACTCCAGGCAGTGTGAGATGTGCATGCCACCAATAAAGGCCATAGCAACACTGTTCTGGAGGTGGGCAGTCCCAGTGAAAGGAAGGAAGTGATCAAGGAAATCTGAAAAAGTACACAGATTTGTGCCTAACCTATCTATGTACCCAAGGTGCTGTTGGAAGGCATAAAAATCTAAGTAATTATAACTCAAATAGCTAACATTTATGAAAAGAGCCAGGATTATATGAGCCAGGTATTCTTGTACATATTATACATGCATTTATTTACTGAATTCTCAAATAAATTGAGAAATGGGAAGTATTTTAATTGACATTTTATAGACATAAAAACAAAACAAAACAAACAAAAAGAAACAGCCAGGATTCAAACCCAAATACTTGGGATCAAGAGCCTATAGTTTTAATCATGATGTTATTGAGCTCTCACTACTATGCTCTACCATATGTAAGACCTTTATTGATTATAAAATATTACATAAATGTTAATATTTATTGTTAGTACAATAATTTTTATCAACCCTGAGATCCTTAGATTTTTATAACATTTTTTCTTACTAACCCCCTCCCCTTTTAAAAAATTATCGTTTATATTTTTCAAAAACCTAGATCATTTGTGTATCCTTCTACTACTGTGAAGTTTAGGTCTTGGAAAATTCTATAACTTCTTGGGAATCTCTATTTTTATTGTATAAATTCATTTTAAATGAAATATATTCTAGTGGTAACACCTGTTAGTTTAAGATATACATTTTATTCCTCAATTAATTGCTATTGCTGTTGTTATTTTTATTACCCCATTTTGTAATTACTAACAAAAATAAGTCAAGTTTAATAAGCAAAGAATAGATGAAAAAGTTTTACAAGAATTGGCTTAATAGTGTTTGTCATTAAGGGACTAGACTAAACAATAGGGACTAGACTGTAACAAAACAATAGCAATATATTTTAAAATAAAAACATTTCTAGGTAAGTGCATTCATTGTTTTATCTATTTTTTTTTCTTTCTCATTGTATTAGTTATTGCATAGGTATAATCTTGATGTTAAGGTTTTCATTAAAATGGAAAATAAAGTAAGTGTTATACAGTATAATTATAAACTGTATTTGTAGAGTAATGAGCTTTGTTTAATTTTCTCATTAGGATTTGAAAATAATGAAAGTATCTGATATAGAATATGCTACAATGTCTTAAAAAGAAACTTGAACTATTATAGGCAATTTCACAGTTCTTTTAGTTCTTTTGCAATTTGAGAATGTTTTACATTCCGGGATTTTTTTCACTTCCCTAACATTCTTGGCCTTAATGGAATTCAAAAGTAGTACATGTGCTGTACCCCACTATAAAGGTAAAAATGTGGGGAAAGATTTTGAGCTGCATTTTTGCCAATGCCTCTTTCTCTTTCCTTTTTCTGCTCTAGATCGATTTTGAGGGGTTGGGTGGTTTATTTGTTATTAATATCATAGTTTCTATAATTCAGAGCAGATTGTTATATCAACAATATACCCTTAATATTAATATTTCTCACTGATGTGATGATATTTCAAAGCCTTTAACATAGTATAATCCCAATAAAGCAAAAGGAGGAAGAAACAAAGAAGCAAAATGAAGGAGGAGGGGTAGATATGAATGGGACTATAAACTGATAAAGTGAAGTGTTTCTTATAAGATTATAGGAAGTACACCAACAATTCTGACATTAGTAGGTAAATGGACACACAGGAGAAAATACTTCTCAGAGAACTTTGGATCCTGTCTACTTGGGAATGGCTATCTTGAAACTTTTATCAACTCAATTAGTTATGTCTGTGACATTGGGCATTTTACGTATTATTTCCAGCCTTATTATGCTCTACCAAGTATGGATTCTGTCCTTTTCCATCTGTCTTATTGGGTCATTCCACTAACTTTTATCTTGCATTAATTCTGAGACATCCAACTTGACAGATATTTCTTATTCAAAAGGTCTAGTAAAAAAAACTAACACCAAAATGCTTACCAAGCATTATATATATCCTTACAGCAACCAAGGAGGCAAACAAGCACAATTTCTTCTCCATCTTAAATATGTAGAAAGTCAAAGAATAGAAATATAAAGTAACAAGCCTAAGGTCACAGAGTGAATAATGTGAATTAAAGGTCGAATTCAAACCCAGCTAATCAGCCCTCAACATATTCTTTAATTTAAGAATGTAGTAGCTATTTCTGTTTTCTTTTCATTAGGCAGATGGAATGTATGTTGTCATTCCCATCATACTTGTACATTTTGCCTAATACAAATTCTTACTTTTAAATTTTTTCTCATATAAAATTCTATAATCACAGCATGTTCATATCAACTCTAAAATTTCAGTCATTACATTATATCATAAAAACAGTTTTTCAAATATATTATTGTTGAAAATAATGTAAAAGTATTTAGAGAATATTTGTACTGCTTAAATTTACTCTGAAATATGTTTATGCTTTTCTATTTGTGAGATATGTAAATATATAAATAAAACTATTGCTAAACTCAATAATGTCTACAGCTGCTTTTAGTTTTGAAAACAATTAACTATTTACTACCAACAAAAGCCATAAAATTCAGAACTATTTGCCAAATTCTTTTGACGGACAATAGGGCTAAAAAGCGCCAACACAATAAACACATTGTGGAAAATCCAAACAACCAAAATTTTAAAAGCAGAACACCAGGTAACTATACCAATCTATTTTGCCAATCATTTTTGGATTTTGAAAGTTTCATTACAGGATTTACTAAAACCACTACTGTGCAAACATTTAAACTGATAAAACCAGCAATCGTTTATCACTCACTAGTGTCATCTGCCTCCTGTATTACTTATCATATTTTTACAATTTTTATTAAGTCGAACAATAAATACCCCAAACCACATTCATTTGTGTAATAATACCTTTTCTAAGTATCACCTTGGGCTGTGTAAATGTTCACAGTTATAAAGTGAAATATTATTTAAATGTAAATTTTTATGTAACGTGATAGGCAACACTTCTGTAACAGCGCTTTTGAGTAACGAGGGACAAGGTTGGTATTGGCAGGTTAGTGTCAGGGCCAGGTGTGTGGATCGGTTCACGTACAAAAGGGGCGCGATCCTCTCATCTTACGCATGCGTGTGCTGCAAGAAAAGGAGGGAGGCAGATTGTACATTGCGTTACCGTTCAAATAACACCTTGTAATCCGCCTTTGCTATAAAAGGGGAAAAGAGGAAAAATGGTGAGGCTCCTTGTCAGTATATAAATGAGAAACTTTGATGTCCTAAGAAATGATGAGGAGTGATACAATATAGGGTAGCAGAGACATCCAGTTTGAGGTAGAAGGGATTTTTTACACTGGAGGGGACGGGGTGAGGGGGAGGGGCGCGGGAACCCATGTTCCCATAGATTCTGAGCTGACATTGTCTAAAACTAGTGCCATGTGACTACAGATTAAAAAACCATTCTGTAGAAAGGAAAATTAGTACTTTTGACAATTTTTGATGGGCCCAGACATTGGCTGGAGATACTAATCATGGGATGGATTTTTGTTTTGTTTTGTTCCGTCTTTTTACAAAATTGTTTGTAAGTGACAAGTATTGGTTAACACTACAACAGAAGCCATAAAAAGTGAGTCTCTAGAAATTCATAGAAAACTTGGAGTGCTTTAGAATATGCCAGGCCACAGAATTAGGAATTTGAAACTATCCTTTCTAGGTCTCATGCAACATGAAAGCCATAAAGCAATGAGGGGTATATGCAAATCATCTCCATTGTATACTAAATTATAGTGGTACAAAAATGAATCATATAATTCTCCCAAATTATATTTTAAATAAAAGATCATAAATGTAATTTAATTAATACTCTTTAATCCCCATTCTGTAATCTTCTTTCAAATTTATAAATGGTGTATCTTTATAAAATAAATGATTCAGCAATCAGCTCGGAGCAGTTTATTATTGCTGATCCTTTATGTCACTGTACTAGTTTTACAACACTATAGAAGTCAAGGGCTCTTGAATAAAATTTGTTTTTTCTCTTAAAATTAAAATTTATGATTTATTAAAGTATAGTTGATATACGATATCATATTCGTTTCAGGTATACAGCATAGTGATTAGACATGACTATACCTTACAATGTGATAACCACAATAAATCTAGTACCCATCTGTCACCATACAAAGTTGTTACAATGTTACTGATTATTTTCTCTGTGCTGTACATTACATCCCCGTGACTTATTTATTTTACAACTGGAAATTTGTACTTTTTATCCCCATTCACTTTTTTAACCCTTCTTCCAGCCTTCCTCCCCTCTAGCAACATCAGTTTGTTTTCTGTATCAGGGAAACTTTTACTACTAGAGAAAAAAAAAAAAATCTTTAATTCCCTTGGTTAGTTCACAGTTTAGTTGTTAGGATGTGCATTGGGACAGCGAAAGGATAAGGTTGGAGATATCTAGTAGACCAAAGCCTGACATTTCTAAAAGACATGAAGTCTTTTTTCACAAGCAGTTTTCATAAGTGACATTCATTCTGTATAAAAGAACCTGATGCTTGACCTAGAATAGTAAAGGAAACCTCTCGGGATTTGCAAACCTACTTTCCAAAACTTGAAAAGAGAAAGCATACTTTGAGCTCTACTGCTCAGAAAATTAATGACTGATTCTCCCCAGCCAAGGATGAGTTAGAATTATCGCAACCCACTTTTCATACCCCAGTGGGTGTGTTATATATAAATAGGAGGTGAGAAAAACTTGGTTAATTATAACATTTAGCCTCTTAGCCTGTATTAAAATAAATAAATAACGTGCTATTGTAGGTCACTCAGTGAATCTTTGTTTTACCTAAGAGAGTGAACATAGTCTTGATAAATACAAACTACAAAACATAATTTATTTTTTGCGTACAGACACCCTATAAAGAGACAATCTTTGATTTTGATGGAAAATCAAGTAGCTCAGTTATCTTACACACATCATTTGTTTCATTTCTACCTTTACTTAACTAGTGAGCCAAGGCAGAGATGGAAGTCGTCAGCTATGTACTAACATGATTCAAGTTGTTCATTAGCATTTTAATCAACTAATCTGGATATTTAAATCAGGCTTACCAACCTGCATTTTATATGTTGAGATGCCCAGAGCACATGGATTTGGAAAGGAAAACCAATTCAATGTTAGGGAATGATTTGAAATCACTATGAACATTTGACTAACAAGGTTAACAAAGTTGTTTTAGATGTAATAGCATTACAAATGTTTTTCTTTCTTGGTTATTTATAACGCTCCATTTTCACTTCTCTTGGCTTCTGCTCCTTGTCCATTATTGTATTGCTTAGGACGAAACCATACACCACTCCCATGAATGTCAACTAATACACAAATTAATATACATAATAATAATTATTGTTTTAAAATTTATTATTGACAAGTTACAAATGTGAAAATGGGCTTTAGCTATTTTAGGGATTGTGCTTATTCTCTGAGTACCTAGATAATATGTAAAAATTCCTAGACTTTCCTTGCTATTGGATTCAGATTTAACTATTAGCTATCTGGAATGACATGTTTTTGAAATGACACTACTCTTCTCTAATTCCCTTTTCTTTTACAGCAGGAAACTCACCTCCCCCATCCCTGGGCTGTGAATTATTGAACTACAGTAGTGGCCTCCTGAGATACTGGAGGGAAAATAATGTACTTCAAAAGATGTGGAAAGAAAGTATTAGAACTCTTCTGTGTAATTATTTTTAGAACATACCTTGAAGATGTTCACTTTTTATAGTTTATGGTGTATGCATTATGTCACATTAGCAGATAAAGTGTGATAAAAAAAAAAAAATATGGTGAATGCTACTGCCAAGTGCCATCCAATGGAAAGGCAGGGATCTTCAATATGGTAAGCAGCACATCAAACCTTAGTAACAGTGTGTGACAAGTTTCAACTTGTTCAGGGCAGTCAGTCAGGTGTGAGCTACGGTTGAAAGAAGGTGTGTTTAAAGTGTGCTGTAAATCATCCTCCATCATGACAACGCTCCATGTCACACACTGCTTGTGGTATATGGCAATTTCTGTCAAATAAAAACATTACAGTGTGTCCTCATCCACCTGATTCACCGTGTGACTTCTGGTACCATGTGACTTCTAGTTCTTCCCCAAAGTCAAAATGACCATAAAAGGTAAAGATTTTGAATCAATTCAGGACATTGAGGCAGCCATGACAGCGCAACTAAAAACACTCACAAAAGAGGACTGCCAGAACTGCATCAGAAAGTGGAAAGAATGATGAGATAAGTGTGTTTGAAGCAAAGTATTTTGAGGAGGATTAATGGCAATGGGTCTTTTACTGTAATAATTATTTTATTTAAATATTCACTGTATTTTTTATCTATATATATATATATATATATTTTTTATCTATATATATATATTTTTTTTTTATATATATTTTTTTATCTATATATATATATATTTTTTATATCTATATCTATATATATATATATTTTTTATATATATTTTATATTATATATAATATAATTAAATATAATATAAATATTATATATTTATAATTAAATATATATATATATTAAATATAATATAATAATTAAATATAATATATATATTATATATATATATTTTTATATTATATATATTATATTATATATATATATTTTATATTATATATATTATATATATATTATTATATTATATATATTTTTAAAAATATATTATATATATATTTTTTATATATATATATATATATTTTTTTTATCTATATATATATATATTTTTTTATATATATTTTTTTTATCTATATATATATATATATATATTTTTATATATATATTTTTTTATCTATATATATATATTTTTTTTTTATCTATATATATATATAGATAAATATATATATATATTTCTTCAAAATTGGAGTGTTCATGTTAAAATAACTCCAATAAAAGCTCACATTAAAACTACTAGAGAATGTGGGGATATATTTGATATACAACGCATTTCTTTAGGTAGATTTTTGTAAGTACCTTTAACTAAAATCTGCACTCATTGCTTTTCAGAGTTTCTTACAAGTGCTCTGCCAATGTCATGGAGGTATCAGTAGAAATATGTGTGTAAGTTGTCCAAATTCAGATATATTCTAATTGCTTATTGTCACTATGCCAATCTTGATAAGCCATTTGTGAAAATTAAGATATGTTTCAATTTAAATTATGCAGCTGGTTTGGGGAAAATGTACACCTATAGATATGTCAATAAGCAGAACACATTCTCTCATGACAAACGACAATTCTTATTGACACTTGAAGGCTACATGGTCTATATAACATGTATAAAACCTACAGAAAAAAGTGAATTGGGACAGGAATATTAACATGAAAGAAACTGATATAAAAATATAAGGTGAAAATACTATTGAAATATATTTTATACATTGTCTTCATATTTTATAATAATCTATTAACAATTTAGTTCACTATACTGTTTAAAATTGTACTTTTTCAATCAGAAATTTAAAGATTTTCAGCCTATGAATTTTAAGTCATATACTTCTTCTTCAATCTTAATATTCATAGTAATTTAAACTGAAAGATTATAATTATAAATATTAATGTTAATATTATTTATACTCAATTGCTGTACCACTTTAATATATGTTTTATTATTAAAATGTAGGTTAACTTACATAACATGGCTTTACCAATACCCCAGGGATATTAATATAATTTATTCACAATATAATAACTATAAGTATAAAAAATGCTTACTTTGTAATATAACAAATGACATTTTCTATGATTTCATCTTCCGTCTATCTCTTGAACTATCCTATGTTAGTTTGTTAACATTTGACTGCATGATCCCTGTTCAGAAGCAGTATCTCTCTCTTTGTCTCTTTCTCTCTTCCTTTGCTATAAAAAAGAATAAAACAAAAATGAAGTTTCTATCTAGAATAGCATTTGAAGCATGGTACATACATAATGAATATGAATCTTACAATAACTTAAACAATGTGAAAATGCAATTAACCGAACTGCTGTAATCAGAAAAGATTCCATCATTCTTATGGGGTTCAAATCGTATTTATGTCAATATATGTTAAACATTTTCATAATCACTGATGATTTTTCTTAAATTTACCTTTCTTTGCTATATGTGACAAACAATCACATCTTAAGATATATATGTATGTTGAATCACTATGTTATACATCTGAAAATAATATAGTATTGTATGCCAACTATACTGTAATAAAAAATAATTTTAAGAATTAAAAAAAGAAAAAGAAAAGTTCTATATTTATTTTACATTTCCACAAAGAGCAAGGTCACTGAGTTTATGGTGCACAGTAGGCCACTTTTAATTAACTAGGAATTTGTTTACCTAAATAGGTGAGGAGAGAGGAGAAAAATACTTTTGAGTAACAAATTTCTCATGCAAACTTTCATTATAAATAATATATTCAGATTATTTAAATATCTCCCTTTCACTCCATAAACATTCAGGTACAGACCTCTTACAAGTTATTCAAATTGTACTTTGCCGATGGGCTAGTTATCTCTCTCTCTATGAAGCAATGTGGTAAAAACAGATAGAAATATTTTCTTGTCAACTATCACGTTACTGAATGTTTCTTTGCTATTGTCACCAATGTGGTTAACAGTGATGAAATTAAATATTTACTTTTTATCTTTATTATATACTATTTCTGATACTAAAAAATAAATTCATCCTTAACTCAAAATTCATTTCTTCTTTGGAGTATGTATGAGTCTAAATAGTTTCAGATGGCAGAATGGGCCACAAGTGCCATTTTCATGCCTCAAATATGTTGGAGAGAAGAAAATGTATTTGTTTAAAATTTCCATATCAATCTCTAATTGATTTAGCCTCTCCCCTTTTAAATAATTTCGCTTATGAAAGTTTTATAGAACTAGAATATATTTTGGATAGCTCATTTAGGCTTGAATGCCTTTTCTTTTCTTACTGCAGATTCAACATTCAGCATCCTATAATAAAATGGTACCTGCCAATATTTTATACAACTTCATTTAATTGTACTCCGCCCCATATTGCTTAGTTTTCTAAGGCTCATGCTTCCAGGGCTCATATACTTGTTGATTTGAATTTGCATAAAGAGAAACATATTAAGTCACTATAAATGCAAATCCCTTTATACACTAAACTGAAGAAAATGTAGATGATGTTGACATGAGTTTGGGTTTGAGAATACAATTCTTACTTTACAAAAATTTCTCTACAAGTATGAAAAAATGATTTAGAGAAAATGTTGTTCTAAATAATGTTCATTTGTTTTGGATTTACTTGTAGTAAATACTCTTATATTTAAGAATAATCTTAGAAATCATTTAGTACAAGTATATCTGTATAACAAGAGACCCAAAAATTCCAAGTGACTCACCTGTCTAAGAATATATAAGATTAAAGCTAGAAAAACTCATTTCAATGTACCTTATGGTCCATTATCTTTCTGGTTACAATCTAATATATTTTAAGCATTTATAAATAAGAACTTCAAATTGTAGGTGGAACAGGTGTGGTTGAAAAATCTTCAACTCATTGATGTATAGGCATGTACTAAAAAAACTTAGATATAAAGCAAAAGCATGACTGCATGTCCTTTAAATACCATAGACTGTCTAACACAGGGACAAGCAAATGATAGCCTGCTGACCAAAGCTGATCAACCATGTGTTTTTATATGACCCACAGTCTAAAACTGTTTTACACATTTTAAATGTTAAAAAAAAATCAAAGGACGAATATGTTTTGACACCTAAGACTTACATGAAATTGAAATATCAGTGTCCATGATAAAATTGTATTGAAACATACCTATGGTCCTTTGTTTCTGTATTGTCTATGTATACTTTTGTGCTACAAGGAATAAAATTGAGTATTTGCATCAGAGACCGTATGTACCACAACTCTAAAATATTTCCAGTCGGGCCTTTCACACACACACACATACACACACACACACACACACACACACACACACACTGATGACCTCTAACCTAAAAGACTTACCAACTATTATTTAATTTACTATTGACTACTGATCAGAGGCTGGTCTCTTGAAGTTACAGGGTAAAATATACACTTTTTGGAAGGAGATACGTAAATGCTTTTTATGTAGAGAAGGTAACCCCAAAGGTTATGGTTTTGTTGTCCTATGGAACATTAACCAATCTGTTCCAACTCAGCAAATTTTTCTCAAATGAGTATGAAATCAAATTATATTCTAAAGAGCTTCACATCTTGCAAATTCACTCTTGAATAAGTTAAATAAAATTTGACTAATGCCCAGTCTGTGTCGGTCTGAGAGGCATGTTTCTAACTTTTTGAAAATGATGACTTGACTCATGGAATTATTTTGCTTTTCTAGTAAATTTAACAGATATACTCCATTACAACAACTTTGATTCCAGGTAATGAGTTTCCCAAATAGCAAGTCATTATTTCAGTCAATATTTATTAGTACGACTTAAGCCTGTCTACTTCAACATTGCAATGTATTTGACTCAAGTGCCACCCTCACTCACTAAAAAATGGCATCAGCTCAATGTCTTAGTGAGGTGAAATTTCATAATATGCTTTTCCATACTCTTCCTGTGTTCCCTTGCTATGTTATGCTTCTGGCATTAGTAAATTGAAAGGGGAAAGGGAAAGACTTAAATGTAGCTCCCTGTGTCCCACATGAGTGGGTAGTGCTAGTTTTTTATATGTTGGAATAGAGGTCTGACAATTAAGTTCACGAACTTGTTGCACTGATGTTCCTAACCTTTTTTGATATCAGAGGGATTATTAATTATGAATTTGTACCAACTGGACTAACAGCTAACCATATTTACTATTTGGAAATGCAGAAAAGGCTATGTGAAAAAGTTAGACGACCTGAACTTTTCACCAAAAATTCATGGCTCTTGCATCACGACAATGCACCAGCTCACATGGCAATGTCTGTGAGGGAGTTTTTAGCCAGTAAACAAATAAGCGTATTGGAACACCCTCCCTACTCAGTTGATCTGGCACCCGAAGACTTCTTTCTTTACCAAAGATAAAGGAAATATTGAAAGGAAGACATTATGGTGACATTCAGGAAACGAAGGGTAATACGACAACGGCTCTGATGGCCATTCCAGAAAAAGAGTTCCAAAATTGCTTTGAAGTGTGGACTAGGCACTGGCCTGGGTGCATAGCTTCCCAAGGGGAGTACCTCGAAGGTGACCATAGTGATATTCACCAAGGAAGTATGTAGCACTTTCTCTAGGATGAGTTCGTGAACTTAACTGTCCAACCTCGTTTGAAGAACACCTAGTAAATAGTGACAAGGGTGCTGTCCCCATTCTATTTGTCAACAATAGAATGTGTGGTTGATATAAACTCAATTTTACATATATCTTTAACAGTTATCAGCTGACCTCACCCCGATCTTCATCTAATTTGCTAATCTCCTGTCCCTCCAGACACGTTGCTGTTGTCCCTTCCAAATCTGTAGCACAGAATTTCATGTACATTTGAGGTCTGTCAGCGAGGATATATCTTATACACTCATCTCTCAGGTTTCTTTAGAAAAAGAACATGAGCAAACAAATATTACCAGACTAATATCTATGTACTAGTTCTCCCTAAAACATTTTCTACTCCAGCCAGAGTGCAAGTCTGATGACTAAGGAGTCAATAATCTAAGGCACAAAATAAGTCTTCTCTTCTGAAAAATACCCCCCACCCCAAATTCTTTTGTCTTTTCCCCTTTAAAGAGAAGAAGAAACCTAATTCCTCCAACCATCCTCCAAGAGCGGAACTGGGGAGAGAATAATATCTTATGGCAAACACTAAAATGCTACAGCTAGGAGAAAACATTTTTATGTTTTCCTGACCAATCCTTAACCACACCCCTTACTCCTGCCGATTTTTCTTTCATAATGTTTTCAAACCAGTCCAGAATTGTGAGTACCTGGGATTACGGAAGTGGGTACACCATCGAGCAGGCTCCCTTTGATTTTAGCCTTAAATTTCTAATAATGTTGTTTTTAATATTGCACAATATCCATTCTTAAAATATCAATCAATACTTTGCCTCATCGTCTTACCTATTTATGTGTAGACATTCCTTTTATCTTAGGTCTGAGACAGAATTGGACAGAGTTTGTTGGAGGCTAACTGAAATGGCAGGAAGTCAACATTTCTCAAAAACAGCAAAAATGTATTAAGGATTTGTAAGAAAATATTATGAAAGGTATATGTCTCCAATTTTTCTGAGCTTTGTTTCATGTTTTAAACATAAGGGACTGGTGGGAAAAGCTTTTATGTTCTTATAGGTAAACCACATGAAAAGAATTTAAAACCCACAGGTAATTTTAAGTCCGTATATTAGTCAAAACAAAATCTATAAACTTAGTGGAAACCCTGTAGGCTTAGGTGGTGAGCTCTCTCTTCCACTGAGATAAATATAAACGTAAGTGGCCCAGAAGATGCTCTCAAACCTCAGGGAGCCTCAATGACTTGAATTTATACATTGTGAAATCCACTCGATGATGTCAAGGTGGATAGCTCCTCATGTTCCAGAGAAATGATAACAGATCTGTAAGTCATCTCAACATGCTTGATACTATGTTGTAATTTTGTTTTAAACTGAGCGGCTTGAAATAGTACCTCACTGTGCATAACTTTATTGAGTAATATTATGATTGCAAATATATATTTTATGGCTACAAATAACCATCAAATATGTATGTTTAGAAAGTTTGCAATCTGCCTATTTAATCTTCAATAAATGACATCACTCTCATCAAAAACAGACTCTTAAATTACTAGTCTTAAAAAATAGTTCGTATTTAAAAGCCTATACTTGTAAAATTCAACTTTTCATGAATGATCACATGTCATCTGCAGATACAAAATTTGAAAAATAAATTTACATGTTTTGCACCATCTAATCTTCTCAGGTAAAGCTTAAGTAAAAAGCATTACATAAATTGAATTTAAGTATTCCAAATCTATTCAATAAATACAGTGTACCCAATGTGTGCTAAACACAGTTAAATATTTCAACATTTTGTTTTAAACACACAGTACACGAGGAACAAATTGAAGTCTTCTTTTTGAACAGAACAATAGTACTTAATTTGGAAATTCCAGTCATTATGACATTTTTAGAAAGATTTTATCAAATCATTATTTTTTGAAAAATTGTATGTCTGTGTGTGTGTATCTGTGTATGTTCACTGAGATATTATGGCCTTAATGATTTGCTATACCATCTAATTAAACACATTTTTCCTATTAAAAAGTTTAATCTTTTTGTTCCACATTTCCGTCTAAAACATCCTTTAAATATAAAAATTAATTTAGACTATTAGGCAATCGAGTTAAAATAAGTTATATTAGAATGTATAATTGAATTAAATGATATATCAAGTGAAGCTCACTCCACTTTCCAGCAATGAAGCAGCATCTACTTATTTATGGTTTTCTCTCTCAAATCTGTTGTGTGTAATTAAATTATAGACAAATATAACACACACATAATCTTCCAATGTACAAAGATTTTCCAGTAACTTTGTAATTTGTGTTGATGACAGTAAAGGATCTATTACCTTTAATTGATCTCATACACACAAATTGCCATTTAGAAAGCTTTTACCTTCAGTGCATGAAGAATTTTTAATTTAGCTTAATGAAATGTAACTGCATAATGTAATTCAAATGGACAAATTTCTTAGGTAATACCTAGTAAATTGGTAAAAGAAGAGTTTACTCCAAGTCAGTTTATTGATTTCTAGGAATTAATTGCACTAAGAGTTAAAACTGTCCTAAACATAGAAAGAAAGCAGTTCCTCAAAGTCTAATTTTATGTTTCACAAAGTTATTATTATAGAAAGAGCTTAGAGATGAATTGTTTAGTGTATTTAAATATATTTTTATATAATTAATACATTGTTGAAAATACCATTTTATAATGATATATTCAAAAACATATATTTTAATGAGCTTTAGTCTCTAATGTTTTAATATTTTCACCTGAAACACAAACTGACATCTCTCTCAGAGGCCTCAATTAAATATAACTCCAACTTTTCTGGTACAGTAAATATATTCAAGTATTTTTTCTAACTCCCTAGTGTCAGCCACATTGATTTTCAAAATTTATTTTTACTTTAAGTACATTTTTTCTCCTTGTCTTTTTCGTCTTTTCTCCTAATAAAATCTTTATGTTTATCTAGCCTTAGTGCACACAGTGGTAAAGTGTTGTTGTGAAACCAAAATAAATATTTAAATGGATTTTTAATTCAGATCTGTTTTACGTCATGTAAATGAAAGTCCTCTTGCCAATTTGTGTAAAAGGAACTATTGCTGTTTCTTTAATAACTTACAGTCACATTGACCTTGAGGTGGTATTAAGATGAGTGGGCCGCTTAGCATATGTCATGTTGTAGCTCTTTCATCCTGATTGAGAATCAAAGCTTTGCACACTACCTAGAAATTGATAGCAGCAAAGTTATAAACATCATAGAGATGAGCCAGTGGGTTGGCATCAAAATGAGAAGGCTATGTGGTTCACATAAAGATGTCAACACACGCATTTAAAGGATGCATATTTGTTAAAGAAAAATAACATGGTAACTTCTGTGGATGTTCTCAGAGCAGGAGAAACGATAGCATGTGACTCATCTGAGATGCCAGATTCTCAGAACTCCCCTAATTCTCATTGGTTTGCACATCAGCTGATGAGATAGCACATATGGAATATAATTATGCCACACACATACTTAAAATCTCTAGTCACATTCTCTGGATTCCCTTGTTTATGCCCTCCAGAATCTTCCTGCCTTGTTTAATCTGGTCTCCTTTCCATATGTAGTTCTGTATAGACTCCAAGTGTTTAATAAGAGGCAGAAATAATTTTTGAACAATTTCCAAAGTATTCGTGTTTTTACTATTCTTTAGCAGCACTGAGACTCAGTCTTGCTGGAAGCTATATAAAATTTTTAAAAACACTGCCGTTATTTTGATCTACTGGATGGATCTTTTGATGTGGGCCATAAAAGTACTGTTTGCATGAAAATAATATTTTCAAACCATATTTCATAAAATCAAAAATGGTATGGTTATAATTTTAGTTGAAATTTAACTCATACAAAATCTATATTCTGTAAAATGTGGCATTTTTTCTATATCATCAAAGCTCTTTGCATAGCACAATTTGTGCAAAAATACACTTAATCTTGAGGAAAAAAAGGAAAGGAAGGAGTATTATTACCAATGTGTCACTATGTGCTTTGTGTAAAACTGTTACAATATTTTGTCCTTTGTTTCTCTGCATAATTGAGATAATGAATGGACCAAACATCCAGGCATGACTATGGGTTTTGAAGCGGGAGGAGAGATTTTGTGTATATGTTCAAAACCTGCTTTAAAAAGTAACTAAGGAATAACATTATGAACACTGCCTTTTCAAAATATGATCCATCCTCCTAGAAGCTTGAGCTTTGTTTCTTTGCCAAATATTATGTAAATTAGAGTTCTGTTTTGTTTTTTCAAATAAGCAGACATGAGCTACATAGACGATGAGGAAGAATAAACACAGACTCTAAAATTGTACTCAGGTAGCACTTCAAAGAAGGAAGGCAAGGGACATAGCATATGAGAGCATCTTAGAGCATGTGTATTGGCATAAAAATATATTAGACAGAAGTAAACCCATAAAACTCAGGTCATGGGGAGGTATAGCAGAAGCTTTAATCTGTTTCAACTTTTTGCTTGTTTGTGTGGTTTCAAACAATCATGCTAAACTTTAACAATGGAAACTCTGCAAAGGTAAGAAAGAAAGATACTGTGTTTCTCCAAAAATAAGACCTAGCTGGACAATCCAGCTGTAATGCATCTTTTGGAGCAAAAATTAATATAAGACCCGGTCTTATTTTACTATGATATAAGACTGGGTCTTTATAATATAATAAATATAATATAATATAATATAATATAATATAATATAATATAATATAATATAATATAATATAATACCGGGTCTTATATTAATCTTTGCTCCAAAAGACTCATTAGAGCTGACTTTAAGTTACTTTAAGTAACTAGGTCTTATTTTTGGGAAAACACGTTATGTGAATCAAAACTTTGACTCCTAATACTAAAATTTATTTGGAGGCAGAAAAAAATCACAAACAAAATCAGTTCTTATAGCAAAACAAAATTTATCACCATGTATCTCATAAAAATGTGAAGGAAGTAGATGCTGACAATTCTTTTTTTTTTTTTTTTTTTTTTGTAGGTTAAGGCAGGGTACCCAGGAATTATCTGTAGAGTAAGTAATATTTATTTACCAAAAGTAAAATTTCATTACATTTTGTGTAGCATTTATGATATGTTACTGATTGCCTGAAACTTTTTAAAATCTGTCACGGTTTCATTTACACCTTGCTTTTGCAACCCTTATGTTACAAGTAAGACCTCTGGTATGTCCAATGCAATTTCTCCGAACACATTAGGTGCTGCTGACCCTAAGACATAACACTATGGAGAAAGTTTCACTATCTCCTATGGTGAAAGAATTGGAGCTTGGATTATAGATGACAAGGAGGGAGGGTGTCAGGATTTATTAGTTGGTTCTGTTTTTGAGGGCAAGAATTGTACAATTAATTTCAAAAGGGACTACAGTGAGAGAAATAAAATCCAACTGAAAAGAAATCCAGGTAGCAGGAAAAGGAGGAGATTAAAGCTGAGAGGGTACAAAAGAAATATCTGGGCTTTTTATTATTATTATTTTATTATTATTTTATTATTTTTTATTTTGTTAAGCCCAACTCTAACCTTAAGGAGTGTTTATAACCCACAAAAAAAGAAAATCTTGTCATTATTTCATCAAAATAAAAGTTTCACTTCTATGCTTCCTTCTGGAATTATCCTTATAGAAAAGCCTATAGGAAATGCAATTAGTGCACAGGCAAGCAGATTTTTATTTAGTTTAGCTCTGCTTCTGCAGCAGTGCCATTGTGTGTCAGCAGAAATCCACAGCCAGAATAAGGTTAATTTTTAGACACCTGCTAACGCAGAAATATGAGTGAAAGGACATGGAATGCAATGGAACTTTATTTCTCAATGTGGAAAAATGCCCAGAATTGAGAAATATGAGCCTCTTACAATAAAAGCATGCCGTGGAAATGTAAAACAGATTAACAGAGAAAAGCAAGAAAAGTAAGAAAAATATTCAAAATATCTTTCGAACAGTTTTACTTTCAAGAGGCAAACTCGCATAAAAGTTGAATTTGACAAAGCATACATATAGCAATACCTACTAGTTTTCATATATATTCCTAGAAAACCTCACATTAGGAAAACAATTTTTACAATAGGTGAAATAGTTTGTGGCTAGAAATATTTAGTTTGATATGAAAATTATTTTCCTGAAGATAACAATGCTATTAAAATAGCATTGTTTTGCTAAAAAAAATTTAACTATCTGATATCTAAACTCTACTATAAAATGTTAAAGTTATAGGCTTTTGAGCAAGATGGTGGATTAGGTAAATGCTGCACTCGCCTCCTCTCATGACCACATCAAAATTACAACTAAACTACAGAAAACCATTATTGAGAATTTCCTGAAGTCTAGCTGAACACAAGTTTTATAACTAAATATATACAGAAGAAGCAATGGCGAGACTGGTAGGAGGGGCAGACATTCAAATGGGTGGGCCACACAACCATGTGTGGCAGTTAAGAATCAAAAGGGATATCTTGGTTATGGAGGTTGTATCCTGAGGAGTGAGGAATCCCAGTCCCACACCAGGCTCCCCAGCCCAGGGTTACAGTGTGAGGAAGAGAAATTCCCATAACTTAGGGCTGTGAAAACCAGTGGAGATTGTATCTCAGTAAGACAGAGGGCATCTGGAGCCCCGGGTATTCTTCTTAAAGGACCTGTGCATGGACTTACTCACAGACTCAAACACTTTCAGTTCCAGAGCTGGGGCAGCAGATCAAAAAGAGTCAGGGATATGTAGGGAGGAATTGAATTGTCTAACTTCAGGGTGAGGGCTGGAGGGGCAGCTTTCTCCCAGACATGTGTGGGAAGGTGCCATTGTCCTTTGTTGAGACATAACCCCCACACAGCCAGCAAGCTTAGGCAGGAGCCATATATGAGTCTCTACCAATGTGGCTAACACTGGCGATTCCCTTAGACCCCACCTCACCCACATTGCAGGCCCAACTAAGCCATTTCCAGTGGCTTTTCCATACAAATGGTCTTTTTTAGCTCATGCTACAGACTTTCCTAATATCTCTCAGTGTTTCACAAATTGCAAACAAGCGGTGTCTGGCCTCAGTGTTGCAGTGTTGCCCTGCACCTCTTCTTAAGCAGCACTAAGCCTGGCACTAGTAGCAGCAGCCAGCCTCAGTTTTCAGCTTAGTCTCTCCCAGACACCTCCAAGTCCAGCACAAGTGACAACCATCTGCAAATCACTTTGTAACTCATATCAGGTTGTCACAGGAAGGGCACAGGCAGCAGCTGAACTTGGCCTACACTGGGGCCCCTCCCAAGAGGATCCAGAACAAGTACACCCAGTGGCCAGCTTCAGACCACCCCAGGCATCACATAACCACTTTCTCAAAAGACATATCCCAACGGCAGACTTGACAGGCACCAGAGCCTCATGAAAGTGAATCCTGCTCCATGAGGTCAGCTCGTGTACAACAGATCCTCCATTGTAGTCACAGTCACTCCTCACATCCAATCAGTCTGAGGGCAAATCCATTCCACTGATGTGCAAATAGCAATCAAAGCTCAACTACAACAGGAGGGCACATGCAACCCACAAAAAGGACACACTTAAAGCACCTGGCTTAGGTGACCAGTAAGACTGTACCACTGTGCATCACAGGACACCAACTACATAAGACCACTCTACCAAGACCAGTATACATAGAAGATCTCCCTAATACATAGAAAAAAACACAGGGAAACAGCCAAAATGAGAAGACAAAGAAAAGTGTCCCAAATAAAAAATTAGAATAAGATTCCAGTAAAAGGGCTAAACAAAATGAAAACAAGCAATCTACCAGATGCAGGTTTAAAACACTGGGAATAAGGATGCTCAGTATACTTAGGAGAAAAGTGGATAAACTTAGTGAGAACTTTAACATAAAAATGAAGACAGGAAACATAAAAATTTAGTAGTCAGTAATGAAGAATATAATAACTGAAATAAGGAATACATTAGAGTGATTCAACTGAAGTAGATGATTGAAACACTGGTTTGGAAGATAATGTATTAGAAAACAACTAGTCAGAACAGCAAAGAGAAAAAAGAATCCAAAAGAAAAGGAGGAGAGTTTAAGGGGCCGCTGGAACAACATCAAGTGTAACAATATTGATATCATAGGGCTACCGGAAGGAGAAAAGAAACAGCAAGAAATCAAAATTCATTTGAAGACATAATGATGGAAAACTTCCCTAACCTGGTGAAGGAAACAGATACACAAACCCAGGAAGCACAGAGAATTCCAAATAACATGAACCCAAAGAGGCCCACACCAAGACAAATCACAATTAAAATGTCAAAGGTTAATGACAAAGGGACTTTTACATGAAACCTACATGGGAGCTCCCTACATGAGAGCTCCCATAAGGCTGTCAGCTGATTTCTCAACAGAAAATTTGCAGTGCAGAAGCGATTGGAATGAAATATTCAAAATAATGAAAATATTCAAAATGATGAAAAGCAAGGACCTACAACCAAGATTAATCTACCCAGCAAAGTTATTACTTAGAATTGAAGGACAGATAAGAGCTTCCCAGACAAGAAAAATCTAAAGGAGTTCATCACCACCAATCCAGTATTACTAGAAATGTTAAAGAGAATTTTTTAATAAGAAAAAGGAGAAAAAAGAGAAATCAAAAATATGAATACCAAAATGGCAATAAGTGCATAGTTATCAATAATTACTTTAAATGTAAATGGATTAAAAGCTCTAGTCAAGACATAGGTTGGTTGAATGGGTAAGAAAACAAGATCCATTCATAAGCTGCTTAAATAGACACACTTCAGATCAAAAGGCACACATATGAGTAGACTGAAAGTAAAGAGATGGAAAAAATATTATATGCAAATGGAAATTTAAAAAATCCTGGGGTAGCAATATTTCTATGAGACAAAATACACTTTAAAACAAAGGCTATAACAAGAGACAAAGAAGGACCCAGTAATCCTACTTGTAGGTATTTATCCCAAGAAACCCGAAACACCAATTTGAAAGGACATATGCATCCTTGTGTTCCTTGCAGCATTATTTTTAATAGTAAAGATATGGAAGCTACCTAAGTGTCCATCGATAGATGAATGAAGAGTGGTACACATATCAAATAAAACATTCTCAACCATAAAAAAGAATGAAATGTTGCCCTTTGCAATAACATGGATAGACCCAGAGGGTATTACGCTAACCGAAATAAGTCAGGCAGAGAAAGACAAGTACAATATAACCTCACTTATTGCAGAATCTAAAAAACAAAATCAACAAACAAAACAAACAAACTCATAGATACAGAGAACAAAATTATGATTGTCAGATGAAAAAGGAGTTGGGGAGATGGCTGAAAAATCTGAAGGGATTAAGAAGCACAAATTGCCAATTATAAATTAGTCATACGAGTGTGATTTATATCATAGTGAATAGAGTCAATAATACTGTAATACTATGTATGGGGTTAGATGGGTACTAGACTTATTGGGGTGATCACTTCGTGAGTTCTATAAATATATAAGCACTATGTTGTGCACCTGAAACTAATGTAATATTGTATGTCAACCATAATTGAAAAATTTGAAAAAAAACTATTAAAAAAAAGAAAGGAAACGCCAAATTGGTAACTGCTTCCTTTCACAGTGAACTCACAGGAGACAAAGGCTTTAAATATCATTGACTGCTACCTGAAGATTCTGTTTATTGGAAAGGACATCAAATCAAAGACAGTCTCCAACCTCATTGGAAGGGGACCTATCAGGTACCTAATAGCAAATGGACATCTACCTCTATTTATGGATATCAAAGACTCCATGAGTATGAGAAGTTCCCAACACAACACTAGAGGTAGACAGATATCCCAAGGCATCAACAAAGCCTGCATACTTATGGATTGAGATTGAAGTCAGAATCCATTTTGTTTGATTGTTTTTAACTATTTGCTAATAATATTGGTCATGATAGTAGTTAAAATTGTGCTTTGGGTTTTTCTATATAGTCCAACCCTTTATCATTACTGAACATGTATAAGATAATTGTTAATGCTCTTTTTACAACTTACGCGAATGTTACACTAGATGCCAAATTAAGAAAAATGAGACAAAAGGCAAAACTCGGATCATGATAGTTCACAGGATAGAAATGATCCCCTCCCTATTCACCCCCACCCCCACAATGAAGGCTATGAGACCTATCTACCTTCTATTTACCTAGCTTTCTCTTTAGGGGAAAAACTGGGCTTCAACTCAGATCACATGGTTACAGTATTGTCCCATCCCCAATGATCAAAAAGATGAAGTCAATACGGAGACTTCCTAAGAATGAGCCTTCCTTAGTGTTTGAGACCACACTATCCAGCCAAAAGTTTGGTCATCAATAGGTTGATTTATGACCAAAAGGGGGAACTGTGTATAAAAAAGGGGGTTCTATGGACAATAACCTCACAGGTTGATCTGATCATAAATTCCTAACTGGGCAGGTCATGGTGGGTAGTTTCGCCCAGGTATATAACTTCCTTAGTAAAAGGAATATCTTTGCCTTAAGCAAACACTGTCCATTGTTTTTGTGCATCTAGGTTTGTACACCTCAAGAGAGCAGAAAACCTTGTTAACTGTCCTGTAATCTAATCCCCAAGAACATTTGAGGTTTTGCTTCTTGGATATGTCATCAGTTCGGCTAAAATAAAGTCTTATAAAAATGTTTCTAAAAGTTCAATTTATGTTTACTTACAAATTGTATGGGATAAGGAGATTTTCTTATCCTTATCCTCACAATTAGCCCAGAATTTCCATAGTATTGTGATGTACAGAGTCCAAGACTTCAAAATATCACGCTAAGTTGCTAGTACAATTTTTCTTTTTCTTTGAGGTTTGCTCTTTCCAAGTCACTATCATATCATATAATAATCAGTACTTCTCTATCAAATATAAAATGTTTTCTGCAATTAATATTTTGGGTCCATGATATCCATTTCCATAATGAAAACATGTACCATTTCACACATAAAAATGATGATATAAAAAAACATTATTTTGTTATCTTACACAAAAACTACAGTAGTCCAAGATCCTTATTTTCTTGCTTCTCTCTGACCATCCTGTGACCAGAAAAGATGAATACAGGGTCTATACCATCAGATCACTAGAGGAGAGGCAATGTTGTAAGGGGCTAAGAATAATAAATACAAGTCTGATAGAGACAGAAAGACAGAAAAACAGACAGAGCTAACAAAGGAATGAATAAAGAAACAAAAGGAAGAAGGGGAGGGAGAAAGAAGGAAGGAAAAAGGGAGGAAGGAAGAAGGAAGAAAGGGAGGAAGGAAGAAAGGAAAGAAGGAAAGAAGGGAGAGAGGGAGGATGCTTGGAAAGAAGAAAAGAAAGAAAGAAAAGGAAGGGAGAGAGGGAGGGAGGGAGGGAGGGAGGGAGGGAGGGAGGGAGGGAGGGAGAGAGAAAGAGAGAGAGAGAGAGAGAGAGAGAGAGAGAGAGAGAGAGAGAGAGAAAGGAAAGAAAGAAAGAAAGAAAGAAAGAAAGAAAGAAAGAAAGAAAGAAAGAAAGAAAGAAAGAAAGAAAGAAAGAAAGAAAGAAAGTAAAAACTAGAGGGAGAATATGACCATGAAATAAAGTCAGGGTAGGAAAGTTGTGAAAGAATGTTACAGTATTCTCTCTACTTTTCTCTTTCCAAGGCTCAATAGATAAGCAAAACAAGGAAAATGTATTCAGTCCAATTTCAGGAAGTAGTCTGACCCAGAATATAAATAAGGAAAAGTGACTACATAGTTACTCTTTAAAATTGAAATACAAATGATGTATATTTTAAAAACAATAACATAATTTCATTGATTTTAGAAGATAAAGGAAGTAGATGATATACTCCCCAAATACTAATCTTTTGTGAAGATAAATTTAATGTACCAATATATTATTACATCATTTAAATAAACTAAAGGTAAAATTTACAGTTGAGAACAAAGAAACAATCAATGATTTTTCTCTAGATCATCACTGTCATCTGCTAAGCACTTATAATTCTCAAATTATAGATCAGATGTTTGTCCGGAATTTTTGATATCTTGCAACAAAATAAAGATCTCCAAAGGAATGACTATTTTATAGAAACAGATTTTTTTTAAAAACCTAATTTTCCCACCACTGCAAACTTTACCTGTACCCCTTATTTTATGCCTCTGAAAGCCACTCCACCATAATTCCAGTTACCAAAGCTAGAAAGCAGAAACCATCTGAAATTCCTCTTTCTCTTTTATATATTGCATGTCTAAATATTTATGAAGCACTATTATTCAACCTTTTAACCATTCCCCAGACCAACTTCCTCCTCCATTTTACTGTCATTGAGTTGATCTCAGGTTCATGTTCCATCTCAATCACTGAAATACAGAGCTTCTGTATCAATACCCGGTCTCGATTTTTACATTTCTTTTGTCATTTCTCCACATTGCTAGCAGCATAATCTTTTCAAATAAAAATATAATCATAGCATGACCGATTTACATCGTTTGCCCCTTGATAAAAAATATCATATTCCAACCATACCTGACTGTTAACAATATTGTTCCCACTGTATTGTCCAGACACAGTTACTGTCATGACTCTTCACATTTTACATTGTAAACTTGTGGTTTCCTGAATATTACCTTTTCTTATATACTTATATACTTTCAGCAGCCATCTCTATGCAGCCTTTTAATTATCTGGTTCAAAGATGTTCTTTTTGTCCCCCTAAATAGTTAATGGCTTATCCTTTGTTCCAATATGTATTGTGCATATATTTCCTTTACAGGCATTACATAGCTACCTGAATATACAATAAGTTCCTAAAAATATTATGGAAATTAGGCTAGTGCCTAACACAACAGAGTCAATCAGAAAATTGCATGAATGAATAGATCACCAATAATATTTGAGCTTTCTGCATGTTCTGGTAAATACCCTAGCTGTCACAAGGTGCTATATAATACGATGCAAATACAGAAACAGCATGGCTGAACCAAAAATTCCAATATTCACCTAATAATATCAGTTAAAAAGAAAGTGAACATCATTTGAAAAGGAGTGGTAATATGAAAAAGAGGTTATTTGTTTGTTTGTTTTTGTTTTTTTCAGGCAATGTGGTATGAGTGTGAGTACAAATGTTTACTAGAAAGAATAGAGGAGATCCAAGATAGTGGAGTAGAACACATTAGAACTACAACTAAATTATAGAATAATCAACCTGGAGAACCATCTGAAGTCTAGATAACCAGAAGTTTTATAATTAAGGATATAAAAAAGAAACCACGTCACGACTAGTAGGAGGGGTGGAGACACTAAATGAGCTGGCCCCAAACCTCTGTGTGGCAGATGAGAATCAGGAGGCATATCTCTGTTGCAGAGGATCCCATCAGATGAGATAGGGACCCCAGCCCTATACCAGCCTCCCCACCTGGAATAGTGGTGCAGGAAAGAGGAGATCCTACATCTGGCTGTGAAAAACAGTGGGGATTTTGATCATCCAGGTGGGACAGACCACTGTAGGAAACCCAGATGTCCTCTTAAACAACCTGTGCACAGACTCACTTACTCGTGGATACTCATCTTGGCCTCTGGTGGGAAAGGGTGACTCGGGGGGCATCAGAGACATACAGGGCAGATGAAGGTGTGTGGCTTCACAGCAAGGATTACAAGACAGTTGCCATTTTCCCTGTGTGAGTTCTTCCTCCCATGCAGTTGGCAGGCAGGTGCCATCTTTCCTCTGTTGAGCTTTCTCCCATCATGGCCGAATCTGACATTGATTGGCCATTGATTGGTGAGCACTTTTGGGACCTCACCCCACCAAACTCCCCTAATATCAAAGGCAATTTCTTAGAAAAAGCCAGCTTCACCCACATTGCACTCTTTCTTGGAAAACTAAAACTATTATAGCTCATGGGCCCCAGGCAGGCAGCTATCGGCCTTGGTATGTTCTGAGACTTTTGCTGATTAGCTCCAGGCTCAGCCCTGGGACCAAACCAGAGTTGACATTAACCTGGTGACCACAACCATTCCCATTCTAGTCTCACTCACTGAGACCCTGCCTCACCTAACTCGTGTACCACACAAGGCTTTATCAGGGGCTGAAACTTAAGGGAGCTGGCAGGTATGGCTCAGGGTGTCCTGACTTTTTGCAGAGCTACCCTAGGCCCAGTACAAGTGGCAGCTGTCCTTGGTTAGCAGTGGCCTCTCCCATGTGCCTTCAAATTTAGCACAGGCAGCAAACAACTGTGGATTGCTTTGTAGCTCCTACCAGGTAGTCCTTGGCTGGTCACAGTCAGTGGGTGACCTGAGCCTGCACTGGAGTCCATCCCAAGAGATGCCAGAACCAACATACAAGGTTGGACAACAAAGTTTGTAAACTGATCCTAGAAAAATTGCTATATACCTCATTGCTGAATATCACTATGATCACCTTTGAAGTACTCCCCTTGGGAAGCTATGCACTGATGCTAATGTCTAATTCAAAGCAATTTTGGAACTCTGTTTCTGGAATGGCCATCAGAGCTGTCATCGTATTATCCTTCATGTCCTGAATGTCATCAATATGTCTTTTTTTATTTTTTTTATTTTTTATTTTTTGCTTTATCTTTGGGTAAAGAAAGAAGTCACTGGGGGCCAGACCAGATGAGTAGGTAGGGTGTTCTTTTTTAATCCAAAAATATTCACCCAGTTATTTTTTTACTGGCTAAAACCTCCCGCATAGACAGTGCCATGTAAGCTGATGCATTGTGGTGATGCAAGAGTGGTGAATTGTTGGTGAAAATTTCAGGTTGTCTAACTTTTTCATGCAGCCTTTTCAGCACTTCCAAATAGAAAACTTGGTTAACTGCTTGTCCAGTTGGTATAAATTCAGTTCCTATGATATAAAAAAGGTTAGAAACATCGCTGAGACAAGTTCTCACGTGAACTTAATTGTCAGACCTCATATTTGGAGGTTGGCTTCAGACAATAGCCGAGCACTACCCAATTAGCCCAACAAGCGGCACACAGAAAGGCAGCCTCAACAGGCACCAGAGCCACTGGGATGAATCTCACTCAATGGGATAAGTCCCCTGCACAGCAACCCATAAGCTGTGCACATGATCAAATCCCATTGCCAATCAGCCTGAGTGCCAATGCCACTAACTGATATGCCAGTAGCAATGAAGACTCAACCCTAACAGGAGGGTATACACAACCCACACAAAGGACACTCCTGGAGCACCTGGAGCAGGTGATTAGGGAGACTGTGCCAGGGTCCCACAGTGTACCTACTACATAAAGCAACTGAGCCAAGACGGGGAGAAAAAGTAGATCTACCTAATATATAGAAACAAACACAGAGAGACAGACAAAATGAGGAAACAAAGAAATATAACCCCCAAGAAATAATGGGATAATACCCCAGGGGAAAAACAAACAAACAAACAACAACAAAAAAAAACTAAACAACATGGAGGCAAGCAACCTGCCAGAGACAGAGTTCAAAACAATGGTTATAAGAATGTTCAAGGAATTTAGTGAGAACTTCAACAATGAGAGAGAAAGCATAAAAAAGGACATAGAAATCATTTTAAAAAATCAGAAGTGAAGAGTACAGTAACTGAAATAAAGAATGCGCTAGAAGGAATCACCAGACAAATAGATAAGGCAAAGGACTCAATCAGTAATTTGGAAGACAAGGTAACAGAAAATACCTAATTGGAACAGCAAAAAGAAAAAAGAATCCAAAAATCTAACCACAGTTCAAGAGACCTCTCGGACAACATCAAGTGTAACAACATTTGCATCATAGGGGTATCAGAAGGACAAGAGAGAAAGCAAGGGATTGAGAACCTATTTGAAAAATTAATGATTGAGGATTTCCCTAACCTGGTGAAGGAAATAGACATACAAGTCCAGGAAGCACAGAAAGTCCCAAATAAGAAGTACTCAAAAAGGCCCACACCAAGACACATTAAAATTAAAATGGCAAAGGTTAAAGACAAAGAGAGAATCCTAAAAGCAACAAGAGAAAGGCAATTAATAACTTATAAGGGAGCCCCCATAAGATTGTCAGCTGATTTCTCAATAGAATCTTTGCAGGCCGGAAAGGATTGGCACAAATTATTAAAAATGATGTAAAGCAAGGACAAACAACCAAGAGTACTCTACCCAGCAATCTACCCATATAGAATTGAAGAATAGATAAAGAACTTCCCAGAAAAGAAAAAGCTAAAGTTAATCACCACCAAATCAGTATTATAAAGAAGGTTAGAGGGACTTCTTTAAGATTAAAATTATGAATAATAAAATGGCAATAGCTACATATCTATCAACAATCACTTTCAATGTAAATGGATTAAATGCTTTAATCAAAAGGGCTGAATGGATAAGAAAACAAAACTCTTACAGGTGCTGCCTACAAGACACTCACTTCAGATTTAAAGACACACACAGACAGAAAGTAAAGAGATGGAAAAAGTTATTTCATGAAAATAGAAACAAGAAAAACAAACAAACAAAAATTTGGAATAGCAATACTTATATCAAACAAAATAGACTTTAAAACAAAGGTTATAACAAGAGACAAAGACGGACCCAGTAATACCACTTCTGGGTATATTTCTGAAGAAATCCAAAACGCTACTTCAAAGGGACATGTATATCCATATATTCATTGCATATTTGTTTACAATGGCCAAGATGTGGAGACAGCCTTGGTGTTTGTTGATAGAAAAATTGCTAAAGAAAAGATGGTGCATATACACAACGGAATATTGCTCAGCCATGGAAGGGAATGGGTTCTTGCCTTCAGTAGCAGCAGGGATGGGCCTGGAGTGTCAAACAGAGAAAGACAGATGCAATGTGACTTTGCTTATATATTATATTTAAAGAAAGAACAAAACAAACAAACAAACAAATGAAAAACCCAGAAACAAACTCCTAGATACAGAGAACATTTTGATGGTTGCCAGATGGGAGGGAACTTCAGGTATGAGTGAGAAAAGGTGAAGGGATTAAGAAGTACAAATTGGTTTCTACACAGTAATTATGGGGATGTAAGGTATAGCTTAAGGAATATAGTCAATAATATTTTAATAACTATATATGGTGTCAGATGGGTACTAGATTTTGGGGGGTGATAGATGGGAGTGGATTTGGATTTAAAAAGTGAAGGGATTAAGAAGTACAAATTGGCAGTTACAAAATAGTCATGGGGATGTAAAGTAAAGCATAAGGAATATAGTCAATAATATGGTAATAACTATGCATAATGCCAGGTGGGTACTTGACTAGTCAGAGAATCACTTCTTTTTTTTTTTTTTTTTTTTTTTTTTTTTTTTTTTTTTATTTTTTTTTTTATTAAATTTATTGAGGTGACAGTTGTTAGTAAAATTACATAGATTTCAGGTGTACAATTCTGTATTACATCATCTATAAATCCCGTTGTGTGTTCATCACCCAGAGTCAGTTCTCCTTCCATCACCATATATTCGATCCCCCTTACCCTCATCTCCCACCCCCCACCCACTTCTTAAATTATATAAATGTTTAACCATTATGCTGTACACCTTAAATTAATATAAAATAATATTGAATTTCAACTGTAATTGAAAAATTAAAAAGAGAGGTGAAAGTAAAGGGGAATAAGAGGTCTAGATTTCCAGATATAAAACAGTTAAGTCATGGGGATGTAATGTAGGGAATATAGTCAGTAATATTATGATAGCATGGTACAGTGTCAGATGGTTGCTGGACTTACCATGGTGATCACTTCTTTAGGTATATAAATGTTGAACAACTATGGTGTACACCTGAAACTAATATAATATTGTGTGTTAGCTAATTGATAATCAAGATTTCATTAAAAGTGATAACTTCTGCTCTGCAAAAGATAGTGACTGAAAAAAAAAAATATTTGCAAAATACCTAACCAGTAAAAGACCATTATCCAAAATGTACAAAAACTTCTTAAAATCCCAAAATAAGAAAATGAACCACGTGACTAAAACCCATTTAAAAAATGGGCAAAAGATTTAACTAAATACCCCACCAAAGAAGATATACAATTGGTAAATAGGCATATGAACAAATGCTCCACATCATACATCATTAGGACAATACAAATTAAAACAAAAATGAGATACTACTACATTCTATTAGAATGACTAGAATCAACACCGAATGCTGGTAAGGATATGGAACAACAGGAACTTTCATTTAAGGCTGGTAGAAATGTAGAAATGCAAATGGTACAGCCACTTTGGAAAAACAGTCTGGTATTTTCTTATAAAATGAAACATTATCTTTTCATATGAAACAGCAGTCACAGTTGGTGTTTATTACTCAAATGAGTTGAAAACGTATGTTCATACAAACTTATGCATGCATTTTTACAGCAGCATCATTCATAATTGCCCAAACTTGGAAGCAACGAAGATGTCCTTCAGTATGGGAATAGAAATATAAACTGTGGTACATCTAGACAATCGAATATTATTCAGCACTAAAAAGAAATGAGCTATCAAACCATTAAAAGCCACGGAGGAAACTTAAGTGCATACGAGTAGTATTAAGTGAAAGAAGCCAGTCTGAAAAGTCTAGATACTGTATGATTCCAACTATATGACACTCTGGGAAAGGCTAAACAGTAGAGACAGTGAAAATATCAGTGGTTGCCCGGGGTTAAGAGGGATAGAGGGATGATTAGGCAAAACACAGAGGATTTATATGTCAGTGAAACTATCCTGTGTTATACTGTAATGGTGGATACATGTTATTATACATTTGTCCAAATTGATATGATGTACAACACCAAGAGTGAAGCTTAATGTAAAGTATGGACTTTGGGAGATAATGATACATTAATGTAGGTTCATAACACATGTACCACTTCGATGCAAATGTTGAAAATGGGGGAGGCTATGCATGTGTGGGGCAGGCGGAATATGACACTTGCTGTGAACCTATTTTGTGAACCTAAAGCTGCTCTAAAAATTAGTCTATTTAAAAGAAAAAAGTGATTTACTATATCCATCTAAGTCAAATATTAAATATTGTTTATCAGATTTAAACCAAGGAACATTTGAGTGTCAGTACACAATTACCATATAAATATTTTTCAACTGATTTTTTTTTCTGTCTTAATAAAGCATTCAGGTATATAAGATATGCTGGATTAATTAATATGAATTTCTCCTCTGACTGCATTCTTTTTTAAATTTCACAACGTATTAGCTATGAACCAAAGAAACACAATTTGTATTTTGCGTTTGTTCTTACTTGAATATGAAATTATATAAGATGTTACTCATACTTATTCGATGTCAGCACTTGTGGATTAAATTTCATAAGGTTGCAGTTACTAAAATCAAGTTAAAAAATAATCCAACATCATAAATTAAATTATTTTAAAAATAAATTCTTTCTTTTTTAAGGCTCAAGCAGGTCTATTCTGAATTTCATAATAGTGAATATCTTGGGGTAAAACGATATTTAGATAATATCAATATAAAGCCAAATAATTATGCCAATATTAAAATTAGATATTTGTAAATGTTAAAAATAAAGTGGTATCTGCATTTACCATTTCAATTTTTTAATGTAAATTTAATTTTTTAAGAAAAATTCAATATTGATTTTTATAATAGGATAATAATATTTATAGAAATATATTTAAAGTGATCATAAAACATAATAACCTATCACCAACTGGAAGTAAAACCATGAACAAATATGAACACATTTAGTGTTTTTTTACATTGAAATAATAATTGAAATATTTTTTCTGCATGTTTCTAAATTAAACCTTAAAATGTTCTATATTTGAATTACAAACATGAGATTCCAAACATCAGACAGCTATGCAGACAGTATCACCAGCATGTCAACGAAATGGGATATTCTTGCCTTTATTTTTCATCTATTAAAGACAATTTAATTAAAATGTTAGCAATATAGTATAGTATACATGCAAGAAAAATCATTTTGTTACTAAATACCTAGAAATGATGGATATAATAAAATATTTCAAATGCATAAGTAAGTTTATAATACAATAAAAGTTATCTTAGGGGCCAGGATGTAAAGTAGCAGAAAAAAAATAACTGAAGAAGAGCTTTTCTCAGTGCATTGGCCCATAACATAAAACATATGTAAGGATGACTGAGGCTTTAAATCATGTGCATGTATACATTTGTTAAAATAAATGAAATTTAATGTATTTAGAATCAAGAATTATTATAAAGAGAAACAACAGAAAAAGAAAGAAGGAAGGAAGGAGAGAGGGATGGAGAAAGGAAGGAAGGAAAGAAAGAAAGAAAAGAAAGAAGGGAGGCAGGGAGGGAGGGAGGAAGGGAGGGAGGGAGACAAGGAAAGAGAGCCTCTTTCCTTGCCCAGCGCAGCCATGGCTGCTGGTCCTAAGAAACAACTGAAGTGTGTAGCAGCCTCAAAGCATTACATGCTGCATAAACTAAGTGGTATGTTAGCTCCTCGTCCATCTACTGGTCCCCACAAGCTGGGAGAATATCTCCCTCTTATCATCTTCCTAAGGAACAGACTGAAGTATGCCCTAACAGGAGATGAAGTCAAGAAGATTTGCATGTAGTGGTTCATTAAGATCGATGGCAAGGTCCAAACTGATGTCACTTACCCTCCTGGTTTTATGGATGTCATCAGCATGGGCAAGACCAGAGAGAACTTCTGTCTGATCTACGACACCAAGGGTCACTTTGCTGTTCATCGGATTACAGCTGTGCAAAGTGGGAAAGATCTTTGTGGGCACAAAAGGAATCCCTCATCTGGTGACCCATGATGCTCGCACCACCTGCTCCCCTGACTCCCTCATCAAGGTGAAGGACATCATTCAGATTGATTTGGAGACTGGCAAAATTACTGATTTTATCAAGTTTGGTGCATGGTGACCAGAGATGCTAATCAGGGAAGAATTGGTGTGATCACCATAGAGACACCCTGATGCTTTTGATGTAGGTCATGTGAAAGATGCCAATGGCAACAGCTTTGCCATCCCACTCTCCAACATTTTTGTTACTGGCAAAAGCAGCAAACCATGGATTTCTCTTCCCATGGAAAGGGTTTCCACCTCACTGTTGCTGAGGAGAGAGAAAAGAGACTGGTGGCCAAACAGAGCAGTGAGTGAAATGATCTCAAGGTGACATGATTGGAAGATATTTGTGCTTAAAGATAATATAGCATGAAAGAAGAAAAAGAAAAAGAACAGAAGAAAGGGAGGAAGGAAGGAAGAAGAAAGGGTATAAAATATTAAAGAAGAAAGAAAACTGGCAAGAAAGAGGAGTGTAGTAAGACACTTCACTTGTTTATAGTTTTCAGTTAAGGAAGAGTATCTTATTTCATCCTTCCCTGGGGAGGTGGGAGTAGAAACATAATACGCAATTCACCTATTAGTAATTAGACATTATGCACAACAAAGTGTAGAAATCTTTTAATTATATACTTTTGCAGGTTGTAGTCCTTCCTAGAGCCACAAATGGGTATGAGCAATCTCAGAGACCTCCCCAGGCCATTTTATGTTGTTATTATTATTTCAGTCAGAAGTATGGTTGCCCTTTTTAATCCATTCCATTGTATTATGTTGTGTGTCTATTGAGTAAAAGGCTTCTCCTAGGATTTGTAGTGCATACATTGGTAAAATATATTTTCTACTATTAATATCAAACTGCTCAACTCCAAAGAAAGAGGAGGCAAATTTGCAAATTAATATAAAATAAGATTTGATTGAATTAGAAAAAAAAAAAACCAGTCTATGTCCAGTTCAAAAATAAAGATTATATAAAGTACAAGTATAGAAAATTCTTCATGGAACAAGCATTTGAGCTGAATATTGAACTGAAGGAAAAGATACTGAAGGTGAGTCATGGTTTAGAGAAGAGTCCATTTCTATATTTTCATCTGGGGTGGCCTTCCTGTAAAGATTACAAATCACCAATGCCTCCGCCTAGGCTAAAACAAAGTGTGTTACAGGATAATCGGACCTACAGAAACACTGAGCTCAAAATCATGGAGAAAATCTTGTAAGTAGAGTAAATTTAGGGACAGACTCCTGAGATAGGATAAGCATTAGTAAAGTGTAATAGAGAGGCAGAATACCCACAAGTATAGTGCAGTGATGTAGGAACCCCAAATCTCATAAACAGGATGAGCTGGTAAGGAGCAACAGAAAATAAATTAAAAAGGACTAAAAGAAGATCTTAGAATAGTGTTATCAGTAGCTAGTTAGGATGTTTGGAGAGCAGTGTCAGTTGAGCTTAGAGGTAATACTGCAAGGAAATATTTAATGAGTAATGATATCATGAATGTCTTCATGCAAGGTGATAGGGACTGTTAGAAGATGTTGTATATATTAAATCATTTATCCTCCCAAGGACGCCATGCAGTAATTTATATTAGTCTCACCATTTTCTCAGTTGAGGAGATTAGGGTTTTGAGAGAGGCTATACAATTCAGAAGCTACATGGTGAACAAAAGGCAATCATAACCAGGGTGGCCATTATAAGCTATTACCATTCATACATTCTTTCAGCAGTATTATATATCTGAATGCTGCCATTCACTGTTGATTCAGCAATGCACATGACACATACTGTCCTTGTCTCAGATGTGGACTGAGGTAACAGAATTTAACATTTTATAAAATATTTTATAAATATTTAATCAGCATTTTATAAAATAGTTCCCAAAGACAAAGTTGTCTTTGAATCTGATAAATTAAGTGATTTTTTTCTGATTAGTCAGCATCCATTGATACCAATGATGAAAAACAAAAAAAGAATTCTGAGTTTGTTTTACAGATTGTAGGGTTTCTACTTTAGAAGAGAGTGCTGTTCTAGTTACCTTCATCCTGTATTAAATGTCTTAGAAATAAATGTATCCTCATCATGTCTATATCTAGATTTTGCCTTATGATTTTTGGGACCATCTAAGATCATCTCGAACAATTATTAACAGAACAAAGTCTTATAATTGATGGACTTAGAGGCAATGAGATATTAGCAAGTATAAAGCAAAATACATGCTCAGAGTTTGGAGAAAAACAAGAGTGAGGGTGAAAGTACAGGGTGAGATTCATACAAGGTATGACATTTTATTGTGGCTCTTCTTCAGTAGGCGAATTGCTGTACAGTTGACCTGGGGAAATATATGTACAGTCAAAAAAGTAAAAAAATGGAGGGAAGAGGACTACCTTTTCTTCACTGAGGGTGACTAGTCAAGAAATGGGTACTTAGCATCAGGCAACAAGTAAAATTCGCAAAATAATGGTGAGAGATTGGATGACATATCACATTTCTTGAATTCCAGAAAAAATACTGCAGATTTTGTTTTGTTTTGTTTTTGTTCATAATAAAATAGATACTGGTGGTAACAGATAGTAGACTCACCAAAATCCAGCAATTGGAAGATATGAACTACAGGAAAAGAGGTGAAAAATATCTAGGATTATGTGTACCTTGTTTTGAAAGTCTATAGAAATTAGGTGGGGTAAAGTATGAGTAGAAGCCACAATGAGACTGAGCACTACTAACATCTGTGATAGGCAAGTTAGTACAAGTCGCCATTAGTAAAATTAATGAGAATGAGAGTGAAAGAAAGACATGAGTATAGAGTGAGAAAAACTATTTCAGAATTGACCATATAAGAAATAAGAGATTTCTGATAGAGACATTTTAATGTTAGTTATTTGTTTGTTGCCTACAGTAAGACTAAAAAATTATAATTAATGGGAGATGATATATGAATAGAAAAGTCAAAATGGTAAAGAGATTTGTTCATGATAAAGGTGTTCTGAGGAAGCAATTCCAAAACTGAAGTGTGACAGAATCACATTCTAATGTACTTTATATTTACACTTTGACTTAGTATATCAAAACAAAGGAAGAACCGTGAAAAATTAGCAACTTGCTGTGCATCACAACATTTTCTTTCATTCAAAGATAATAAGGACAGGGTATTCTACCATGCTCTTTATAATGTCTATCCATTATTTGAACTTCGCCACTGACATAGTAAAATTTAAAACACACTCACATAAATTCAAGAGTCCACAAAAAATAATACATGGTTGTTTGTGAGGTTTGTAGATTAAACTAGCCTGGAATCACAATGATCTGAATTGTGTTATCAGATATTTACATTCAAGTCAATTAAAGTCACTAACAGAAGTAATCATATTCAGTACACTGTTACATAAACTTCAAATGTCATTCACTGGGAACTCTCAGTTCACTGACTGTCAAAATGACAAAAATAACATATTACCATGATTTTTAATGAATGAACTTTAATATAATACTTAGAATGCCAGAAAATAGATTGAATTACAAATGGCATTGACTTATCTTGTTCGGAAAGTAGTAGGTTATATATTAAAAATGTTAATAGGTAAAAAATGGTAAAAATATTAGAACCTTATGTAGTCTCATTGTGTATGTACTTATGAGAACCAAGAAGATTTGTTATCATAAATGGTGTAAATTTATATTTTATTGAAAACATAGATACATTCAACATATTTCAATAATAAAATATTACATGTCTCTAGAAATCAAAGGTAAATTCAGTCGTTCAAGTCAATCACTGTATTTCCCGTAATAATTCTACATATATTTAAGTGTTAAACCTGTCCCAATTCTATGCTAGTTGGCAGAAATACAAGGATAAACAAGAAATAGTAAAGACGGCTGTTTAAAATAATGAATATTAGCCCCAGAATATGCTATCCCAGATATATATATATATATATATATATATATATATATATATATATATATGTGTGTGTGTGTTACTTAGTGCCATTACGATGCTACATATTTAACAACAAAATCTCAGTGGTGTATAACAATACATTTTTATGTACACTCAGGCTGTGTATTTGGACTAGGGTGGCTCTGCTTTATACGAGTATGTGTTGTTGTTGTGTTAGGGCCTTGACTGATGGGGCAGAAACTACCAGGGCTATATTCTCCTTGTGGTGGAGGCAGAATGCACCATATGACAGATAGAACACACAGTGTCTTGAAAGACTCTAGCTGGAAACTGGCCCGCTCTCACTTTAGGACCACATTCCATCTGCTCAAGTAAACCACATGGTCAAGACAACGTCAGTGGGACAGGGACATATATAGTACCCTTTGTGACTGTAACCACAAAAGTCACATGACAAATAGTGTAGATGCAAGGAGAGAAAGAAATGGGAATGCTAACACTACCACACTACACTGGAATAGTGTATAGGCAGAATGGTACCCGTTGTTCTACCTAAGTGCATTTTCTGAAACAGCTCACTTTAAAGAGGGAGAAAGCACAAAATTTTAGACTAAATGATCATTAAAAAAGTACCTTACATACACTTTATTTTTTATTAATTTTTATTAAATGTATCGGGCTGACATTAGCTAGTAATAATTACATTGGTTTCAAGTGTACATTTCTATAATATATCATCTATATATCACATTGTGTGCACATTACCCAGAGTCAGTTCTCTTTCCATCATACACTTTAGATATTCGTAAAATATTAGTGGCAAGTTAGGTGAAGTTTCAATATAGTGTTAAATTCTATACAGGATAAATACATTTTCTATAGTAGTAATTTCCAAATTATATTGGGTGTCAGAACCACATGGAGTCTACATTGCATAAAATATTAATGTGCAGGTCATTCCCTTGGAGATTTTATTTAATAGATGTTACAGGACTCAGATATTTACATTTTTAACAGAGTCATCAGATGATTCTAATGCTTAACAATATTTCAAAACTATTGGTTTATTGATGCACTTTACGTATGTTTTCATGAAATTTTATTAAATTTAATGATTTTTCAAACATTTGCAAGGAGAATTTATATGAAATCTTTTAAAAATAAAAACGATAATTCGACTGTAGTTTTATATATATTAAATTATATATGATTAAAACATATATTAAAATTATTTCAAAATATACACTTAGTATTCAAAAAATAATGATAAAAATGAGTTTTAATTGAGAAATGGTTTTTCATAGAAAATTAACATACAGTCACTAAAACAGTTACCATTTTATATCTAGTTCTCATTTTTTAAATATGTAAAAATCAGACAAAAGAAAAGATATGACACTTCACCCAAAAAACAAATACGGAGGTCTATTTTGTGCAAATATTCCAACTTATGTTTATGAAATAACCCACCTGAAGGATCCCAGACTACCAAACAGAGTGTATACCTGGGAGATAAATGACCTACATTTTATTATTGCTACTGTATTACAGGGCAATGCATGGCAGACCACCTATTTACTTGTTGTTATTTTATTTTTTATTTTAGGCTAAAAACTAGTACTTTTATTCTTCATTAATTTGTTCTGAAGGAATATAACAAAAGTAATTACAAAACAATTTTGTCAGTGCAAAAATCTTTATAAATAACATATTATTGCTTTTGAATTGTGACTTAAAATCAGATACTTCAAAAGCCATTATTGTGAGTATACAACTTAAAAGTTCATTTTCATTGAGACTTTTAAAAATTAAATTTAAAAAGTATTTTACATTTTAAGAGATGCTTTATAGAAGCTAAACATTTAGTTTGTCCAGAAATAAATATTTTATTATTTATGCAAAAATATTATGCTAGTAGCTTCCTCTTTGACTTTCTCAACCCTCAATGATAAAAAGAACAAATGTAGTCAAGGATCATACGACTTCACTCATATGTGGGATATAAAACTGAAAGTAACAAAGGAACAAGAAAACCAAGAAACAAAAACTCATAGACACATACAATAGTTTAGTGGTTACCAAAGGGTAAGGAGGGGGCGGTGATAGAGGAGGGTAAACAGGATCAAATATATGGGGATGGAAAGAGAACTGACTCTGGATGGTGAACACACAGTGTGATATATAGGTGATGCATTATAGAATTGTACACTTGAAACCTATATAATTTTTCTAACCAACATAACCCCAATAAATTTAATAAAAAAGAACAAATGTAAAGGATTTAAAGTCACAAATAAGAGTACCTCTTGACTTTCACATCTTCAAAAGCATTAATACTCACACATAATTATTTCCCCTTTCATGTTTGTATTCACTTACACAATGGAGGGGGCACTATTTGAAGATATATAGAGAGCTGATGTCCACACCAAAACTACCATCATGACACCTGCACTCAGCGACCCAACCTGCACAGCCATTTTCCCAAACACATGTTTAAAAATGTTTTTGGATGCCAAGATCAAACAGGACAATTTGATGATGGGAATGATTATTGAGATCCTACTTCTAGGTCAGGATTAATAAGCATGTAAACTCAGGAAAATTGTGTTCATGTAACATTATTATGACCTGCAGACTGAGGTTACATAATTGGGTAATGAAAATTCACTTATTATTTTTTCCTAAAGATTTCTCTATTTTATTGATGGCTAGTTTAAACAGAATATATTATATTATTGTCAACATCCTAAGTAGCTTTGAAGACTCGAATTAATCTATGCAAACTGTGTACAACCATGTTTGGAAAAGAGTTCACTGTTATTATTATTACTATTATATAATTATTATTACTTTTATTCATTTTTAGTTCATGTTGAAAATGTTTCCTTGGGAAGGCTGTCAGGATTTCTAGTTACTTTCATCCTGTGTATTGCCCAGTATTGAGATAATACAAATGTGTTTCATGTTAAACAGTAGGTAATATAAATAAAAGGTCTTTTTTTTAAGATCATCCATACATCTTTATTTTCATGTGAAATCTATATTTTTGGATAAAAAGGACAGTAGAACAGGAAAGAACTTGTATTTATAGACAGTGTCAAAGAACAGGTCACTGCTTATGATCCCAGAAAAAAAAAAAAAGCTATTGAGAAGAAAACAAAACATATCTCTAGAGGAATGTGAGTCACATGTTTGGCAAGAGCCGAACTGACTGATTCACAAGGGCTAATAAAATCGTGCAAAAAAAAAAATATTTTAGAGAACAGTTGCTTCGACATAGAAAGAATAAAGGTGAGTGCATTGATTTTTTTAAAAAATCAAGAAAAATCACAAGGAAGTAAAAGGCAGTAGTTTTTGGCCTCACCTGGCTGTAGGCCAAAAATTGGATTTGAATAAGGAACAGAGGTAGACTGGACATTTTAACACAAGGAAGTCAATATAATCTTACAGTAATACTAAGTATGATAGGATGGGATTTAGAATTGAAACATTCCATACATTATAACAACAAATGGACTTGTTAGAGTAAAGAGTAACTTTTTATGAAGGGATATACTTTTGCGGGAAAATGTAAATCTAAGACTGCAAAGAGTAAAGTATACTAAAGTGAAGGTCCCCTTCTAGTCCTAGCATCTGCAGCATTTCCTTCCATACCCACGTGCCAATGACACAGAATTACTCCATTTCCTCTGATCGTGTCAGAGCATTTCACAATTCCAAATACTGCTATTATGTTTTTCTTCTAGAATGCACTACAGTCAATAACGAGATGCACACTCCTCTTTTATGTTCAGGGGCTAATGCTCTACAGATATGCTAATGCCCTTCTGCTCTCCAATCAAAACACAAGAAAACAGCAACAAAAATGATTCCATGTAATGTTATGTAGATTCTATTTCAATTTTTGACACATCCATAAGTCTGCCATCTCTGCTCCATGGAGCTTCTAAGGGGGCAATATTGTCATTTGGTTCCTGATTATATGCATAGCTCTGTGTCAGACACTCTGCTAGGCACTCAAGGAGGATACAGGAATGGGAAGGATCTTGGCACATAAGGGAAACAGGGAAACAACCTTATGGTTGGGGCTAAGAGAAAACACAGATTGGTGCTAGGAAACCGTGGTAGGCTGTAGGGAGGATTGAGAAGTTTATCCCAAGTGAATGGAAATTCATTGAAGGGTTTTAACATTTGAAATGCCACAACCAGGTTTGCATTGGTTGATGAAAAATGGATCTATGAAAGGGAAGAGGAAAGCTTGAATATGGACAGAGCAACTACATACGTAGTGATTTTTAAAAGTTTGTAAATCAAGAGGTCATTAATTTCAAGACCTGAGGCACGATTGTGGCTGCATCAATGGAGAGATGTGGATGGATTCAAGAGTAATATAATCATAGCTATACATGATTATGAAATTTCTTATGATGCTCCCTCTGGATGTATGTACCTTTTCCCTTGCCAGTTTGGTGAATGTCTAGTTATTTTTCAAGACTAAATTTAAGGAGCATGCAGAAGATACAGTTTATGAATCATTCCAGATCTGCACACTTGCATTTGTGTGCACAGACTTGTGTGATCCCCATGGTCATGCAAGTCGTTACTGCTACTGCTGCTGCTGCTATTGCCACAGCTATAGCTACCAGCTGAAGCGTCTCTGAGGCCACTACTCCTGATGCCTCTCCTTGCTTCCAGGCACATCTTAAAGAGTGACACTTCCCACAAATATCCTGCCAACTCTTGCCACCAGATATGGGGCATCCCTCTTATTGCTCCAGCATGAGAAGTATCAAGACTCAACAAGTGTTCAGCATGCATACCTGGCAATGATGGAGAATTTTTCACTCATGGCAGCAAATTTTGACCAATGGGATATCAGAACCAATAGAAAGTATGTCTGCCTTCCTCCTCCCTATGCTCCGTGGGCCATTCATAGTGCCTCTGTGAGGATGTCCCGGGAAAGAGAAAAGAGCTTCTCAGAGAGGTATGACCAGATTTTATTTGTTTTCCTTCTTTCTTGCCTCAGCATTCTTTTGCTCCTTTCCAGGAATTGTACTCCCTAATAATGTTTTATCTATAAGCGTTTGCCCTTCTGGTTTTGTTTTCTAGGGACCCCAGTCTAAGTCCACAACTCCAGGTGGCATGGCACACTTCTTCATTCTTCCTTCTGCAGAATCCCACATAGATATCCACACAATACCTATAAAATGGTACCGGGCACTTTGGGATTAATTTACCCAGCTACTTCTACAAAACATTAGGTTCTTTGAAGATGTTGACACCTCCAACACTAATCACGGGACCACCTCCTATGCCGTAAAAGTATTTAATCAATAATTGAAGAATGAAGGAATAAATGTAAGACATAATACAGTCAGAGAAAATATTACTCTGGGAGTTTAAGGTCTAAAAATATTTTCCCCGAATCATTGTTATGCTTCATAATATAGAAACTCAAACCTGTAAATTAATGGTCCTCTTCTTTCTGTTTTCACTTCTCTTGAAATTTATCACATATACAATTGCTCTCTTACTTCAAGTTTCTGAACTTTTTTCAAATTTATGGCACCCTGGTTCTTACTTTTTTCTTATTTACTATTCCCATTGTATCCAATGCTTTTCTCATATAGGGAAAGTATAAATTATTAACACTGACAGTTACATTGACAAACTCGAAAGTCTCCAGGGATGATTAAATGTTGAAACAGTCTGTAAAGTAGGTCACATAAGGTACTGTCAAATGCAATGAATAGTTTTCCAACAGTTGTTAAGATATGATATTGTTGTTTATTGAAGAGAAATAGACATTAGTGTATTGTTCAAATAACTGAAGACATACATAAATAACTATTTTAACTATTGGAAAAAATACCAAAGGAGACATTAAAAACATTACTGAGTTATATAAAGCCATTCTACCCAGTGTGGAATCACATTTCACTCCATTTATGATATTGAGGTTATTCCTCTCCTTTGTGATAATTTGGCAATATTTTCCACTATGACCAGACTGAAACATAAAAGAATGTTAAGCTCTTAAATAATTGCAATTATAATAACTTCATTTGTTTTCTTTTCTAAGCATCTTTAAAAAGAACTCCAGGCTGATTTATATATTTAATTTTTATTTCGTACTTTCAGTAATTTTTTTTATCCTAATGTGACATTGTGAAAGTACGGTATCTGATTACAGACATAGTGAGCAGTTAGTTACATTCTCTTAGGCCTCTATCAGAGAATTTACTACTGCCATAATTAAAATTGATGGGTACAACTTATGCATGGTAATAGGTCTTCAGAGAAAGGTTAAGAATTAAAATTATGATAAATTTTAAAATACGAGAATAAATCATAACAGGTTTTCAATACTTTGATAAAAGTGAGCAAATAAATCTTTGCCATCGTGTTGCTCTAGTTGTGAGAGGGCACCACATAATTCAAATAGTGATTAGAATTTAGCATTATCCAAGCTGATAATTCATAACTTGGTCTGAGTCACTAGACTCTTTCTTCCCCAGTTTCTTTGTTTCAAGAACAAATATGGATATCATAATGTAGCACTTAACAAAAAACATGAGAATTGCTCAAAAGTTATTTTAATTGTAAAACGGTTGTTCCCTCAGTTCCACTGAAAACCATTGTCAAAAAATTTCTGGCACGTCTCCTATCTTCTCTATAAATAAATTATACAGTCACTGAATTATTTCAAAATGAGAAGAAAAAATAAATCAGTTAATCAAAAAAAAAATCATTGATGTCTTAAATTTTAACTACATTAGTCTTAATTAGCTTTATTTTCACTAAACTTGACTATTTCAAGGTAACTAAATTTTTTCTTTGCCTCTGGACTTGATTTCTTATTTGTTATTTTCTTAGGTAGCCCATGATAACAAGAATACAAGTGTCATTATTGAAATGTCCACAGGACAATAGGCATTCGTGGATTATACTTGGCTGGGTCAGATGTTTCTTATCAGTGATGCACCAGTGAAATCATGTTCCTTCTTTCTTCTAATTAGCTGAGGTTAAATGGATTTTTCTTATTTTGAAATTACTTTGCTTGCTGCTGCTTGGCACTTCAGTTATTAGTGTTCAGTTTATCAATTTAAATAAAATCAAAATATACTTGATAGTATGATTAGACTTCTGAAAATGATCATTAAATCTTGATAAAGGAGCATGCCTATATAAATGTGGAAAACATTACTGTCAATTGAATGTTTTATTTTGGTGTAATTTTCCTACCTCTTTTAATAATCTTTTCTTCTTTCAAGTCTCTTTATTCTTATTTTTTTTAATGGCATGTAGAGGGAGATTATAGTGATTCTAATTTCATTAAATATGTTGTTAAGATCTTTTCCAAAAAAAGGTACGTCCCTCCCACTCTTCTCCACTTCCACTGTGTTTGATCAATGATTGATGTAAATGACTTTTTAAAATATGCTATCATAAACAGATTCCTGTTTATGAATATGTGCAATTCATTTGGTGAAACTCTTCTGATAACCATTCCAAAAACATATCTGTAGAGCATACTTTCGGTCAGACCAATATCTTCTCCAGAGTACCACGCTAGGACAACCTCTACACAGGACAATTGTGATTATGGCTCAAAATACTGTCTTTCAGAGCAGCACCATTGTTTTAATCTAGAAAGCATGTGCCTTGCCAAAGTTACTCACTAATTACCTCCTAGAGCCACAAAAATCCTTAATAATAAAATAGTAATCATTATCTGTTACAAAATATAATTATATCAGCTGTACTAAAAATAGTTACTACACAGTTTCAAAATGGCATAAACTCTTTCTTTCTGGCCCTGAATCCCACGTGTCTTCCTAGATACTATAAGTAATATACTAATTTTGCCCTGGTCATTCTTATTCAGAGATTTTTATAAAGTAGCACTTGCTAAAATACCACTACCCATTTAGTTTATAATCTCAATATCAGGAATTCCACATCTCATTGAAAGTGGCTTGAAAGCTCAGAATGCACGAAATAGTGTATAAACCACAGAGGGCAGGTTTGGTCCATGACCCCCTCTTAAAATCCCAATGTCCTTTGATTTTGTATTTTCTTGCAGCACGTTAGGTGCTCTTTGCATGGCCAAGGATATATTTCTACAATTCAATTTGATCGAATCATGTTGACAAGACATGATTTTTTTACAGCCCTCTTCATGACAGTGAGGGTCTATACTGTATCTCTTGCTACTTTGGGCCATGTGTTTATTTGATATAATAGGCTGTACTTGGGTAATGCAACTAAGACAGCATAAGCTCAGCTAGGTAACTTCCTTGGAGTTATTGCAACCCAGAGGAAACCTCTCATTCTTTCCAGTTCAAAAATGGAAGACAGAGGCTTCTTCCACTCCCCTTTATCAGGTTTGCCATTTCCACCTCATTTCTATATTCTGCCGTTATTATATCTATCTACCAGTTTAACTGTTCACCCAGTGTCAGAGGAGAGATGATCACCTTTCTACTTTGTGAAAGGAAATACATGCCCATTCATTTTTGTCCTTGCAAGCAAAAGAGGAGCAAAAGCAGAAGTCAAAAACTTTGTGATGCTTATTAAATCAAATTTCATGAAACCTCACGAGGAGCAATGTGTTAAGGACAGTCAGCAAAAGTTAGAGTATGGTCTGGACTCTGCCTTATGAAGCAGCTATCTAGAGACAAACCTGCTCTGGGTAATACTCTTTTCATTATTTTACCAAAATAAATAATGCCATGCAACTCGGAGTGCAGACCTTCACAACTGTATGGTATATGAATTGTTTTTACCTTCCTTAGAGTTGATATTTAACAGTGATAAGATTTGTTTTTTTGTTTTTTTTTCTGAAGTCTGACAGGGTGAAGAATGCAAACTTGCAGTTGTCATTTTAAATACTTTAGAATCTGAACATTCCTCCAAAAAGATATCTAGAGAACACCAGAACAAGTATCTTTGAAACAGGGGCCAAGTCTCTGTGATAATCTGATTCTTTTCCTGATAATATTCTGATTGTCAAAGTATTTGGAGGGACTTAAAATGAAAAGAGAATAAAATGCTACCATGAGAGAAATGACTCATATTGAATTATATAAGCTTGTTCAAAATAAGGAACTTAGGGTACAATAGGAAATCTTCATACATATGCTTCCAAAGATCTAGCAGGCAAAGATGACACAAACAAATCTAATTTCAAAGATGTTCTGTTTCCCCTCTTTTTGCACATATGGTAGCATAGTGTACACCATGTTCTGAAATTAAATAACAGTATACACTGGAGATAATGTCATTCCAAGACATAAAACTCTTTCCCATATCGCATAACATTATCTTGTGTTTTTGGTCTCTAAGTTCTTTAACTAGACCCCTACTGAAAAACATTTATATTGTTTTCAATCTTAAGTATAACAAACAATGTTACGATGAGTAGAGAATATATAAGAGTTCCAGGAAGTAGTAGTTCTGATCAAAGGAATGCATAGTTGTAGTTTGGGTTGATTTTCATAAATGCCCTACAAAGCAATTATATTAATATATAGTTCAAATAATAATATTTGAGAGTGACTCTTCCCCCACAATAAAGAGGAGATTATAAAATTTATTGATCTCTGCCAATCCGATAAAGTAAAAAAATTAAAAAATAATCAATACAATTTTGATATGGATTTTCTTAAATTAAAGTGATATTGAGCACTTTATCATCTATTTAGGTTTTGTTTTTTTTCTGTGAATACTTCACTAATGTTGTTTGATGTGTTTCTATTTGGTGATTAGACTTTCTTATCCATATTTATTTTAGGAAATGTGTCATGGATTGAGAAACACAGCCTTTTTTCTGTGACATAAATTGCAAAATCTTTTCTCCTATCGTTATTCATCTTCAATTGAAATAGCTTCTGTTTTGCAGAATGTGTGTATTCATGTAGTTTAAGATATTAATTTTCTACATCTCTTGTGATTTCATTAATGTTATAAAGACTACACACTACATATACTTAATAGAATTAAAAAAATAATTTTCCTACAGATTTGTTTAGGGCTTTTATGGTTTTAGTTTTTATATTTATAAATATTTAATTGATATGGTATGTATCCCAATATAAGATAAGAGCTATGAGTCCAACTGCATTTATTCTTCCAAAAGGCTACCCAGTTGTCACAAAACTACTTATAAGAAAAATAAGTAATGTGGTTGTTTATAAAACTAACTAGTTGAAACAATAGCCTTCACCTATTTTTAAAAAAAGCATATATTTGAAAGAAAATACCCCATTACAATAGGAATCCCAAACATAAAATACCTTAATTATAACAAGAAATAAGTGAATTTATTATAAGTGAATAAGTGAATAAAGATAACTATATGTTTCTAAATCTCTAAGATGGCATGATATGAATAAGGAAATGTATATTATGTTCTGGAGACAGAAACATTAAAAATATGTAAATTTCCATGAAAGTAATACCAATAAATAAACATGACCTCAAGAATATTACCTACAAGATGTTTTAAAAACTAGGTAAATTTCTATAGAAAGATAAATAAGCAAATGCAGCTAGAATAATCTGAGAAAGAAGAGTAATGAGAATATTGGAGATAAGAAAGAATGCTGAAGCTATTCTGTGGAGCTGAAATAAGTAAAACAGTGTGGCATGGTCATGTAACTAGATAGTTCAATGGAACAAATTCAGAAAATAGACTAGTCACATAATCCCTTATGAAATTTAAAGTAGGAGAAAGCTGACAACTTGATTTGTGAGGAAAGACATGGAGTATTCACAGTCTGCCTCCTCTTCATTTCAGAATTTTTATATTAATACCGTTTTGTGAATTTTAAAACTAGTTTTTCTCTTTTGGTGGGTATCAATTCCATAAATAATTTTGTGCTACAACCAAGTGCACTGTGCTGTGTTAGAAATTATTGGGGAAACAAAGAATTAGGTATGCTATCTATCCAACGAAAATATTTTAAGTAGCCAAGAATTTCACAGACACAAGAATTTAAATATAAATGCATATGTATAAATCCAACTCCATAGAAATATTACTCAACTTGCTATTGTCAGAAACCAAAAGGTTCTCATTTTGCCAAATCTCATGGCTATGTATGTGCCTTCATAGTTTTCCATTGTCAGCACTGCATTTGATGCAATTGAACACCTCTTCCTTCTTTTTCTTATATTTTAAAATAATGGTTAAATATTCATTACATAAAATTTACCATTTAAGCCATTTTAAGTGTACAGTTCTTTAAATACATTAAGTACATTCATGTTGCCAAGCAAGCATCACCACCATCCATCTACAGAACTTGTTTATCTTTCCATACTGAAACCCTATACCCATTAAACATTACCTTTTATTATCCATTGTTCCCAGTTCCTGGTTATCACCATCCTAATTTCTATTTCTATGAATTTGACTACCCTAGTTATCTCAATTAGTACAGTTATACAATATATTTTCTTTTGTGTCTGGCTTATTTCACTTAGCATAACATCTTTAAGTTTCATTCATGTAACATGTGTCAGAATTGCCTTCCCTGTAAACCTCAAAAACATTCCATTGTATGTATATACCACATTTTGTCTTTCCATTCATCAATCAATGGCGCTTGAAATGTTTCCATATTTTGATTCTTGTGAATAATGCTGCTAAGAAAAAGGGTGTACAAATATGTCTCGAGTTCGATTCAAATTGTTTTGTGTATTTAAGCAGAATTTCAAATCATATAATAATTATGTGTTTAAGATTATGAGGAACAGCCTTACTGTTTTTCACACTAACTGCACCATTTTACATTCCCACCATCAATGTACAAGGGTTCAAATTTCTCCACATCCTTGTCAGCACTTTTTATTTTCTCTTTTTTTACAATAGCCATCATAATGGGTATGAAGCAGTATCTCATTATTGTTTTATTTGGGTTTCCTTAATAATTAGTGATAATGCACATTTTTTCATGGGATTATTGGGTATTTGTATACCTTCGGAGAACTGTCCATTCAAATCTTTGTCTATTTTTTAATTGGTTATTTGATTTATTTGATGTTGAGTTGTAGGAATTCTTTACTTATTCTGGCAATTAATCAGATACTCAATTTGCAAATATTTTCTCCACTCCATGATCTGCCCTTTTACTCTGTTCATAGTGTTCTTTGATGCACAATAGTTATCTATTTTAATAAAGTCCAATTTAATCTTTCTTTTGCTTGTGCTATTTTTAATATTTTTTTATTTTTATTATTAGTTTCAGGTGTGCAAAACAACATAATGATTACACATTTATATACCTCACAAAGTGATAACCCCAACAAGTCTACTACTCATCTGACACCACACATAGCTATTGCAATGTCATTCACTATATTCCCTATGCTGTACTTTATATCCCATGATTTTTAGGTGGGTGCCAAAAAAAAAAAAAAAATGTACACACATTTTAAGAAAGGAAAAACTATATTAAAATTGTAATATATACCAATAATAAAAGATGAATACAAGTCATATATATACATTTTTTGGCATATATAGCATTTATATAATTTATGAAGTGATTTCCCTGATAAGACTAGTACCCATCTGACACCATACATGGTTTTTACAACATTATTGATGATATTCCTCATACTGTATTTCACATCTCTGTGGCTCTTTTGTGATTACTCTTTTGTACTTCCTAATCCCTTCACTTTCTCACCCATCCCCCAACCCTTCTCTATCTAGGAACCATCAGTTTTTTTGTTTTTTTTTGTATCTATAAGTCTATTTCTGTTTTGTTTGTTTGTTTATTCTGTTCTTTAGATTCCACTTATAAGTGAGATCATATGGCATTTGTCTTTCTTTGTCTAATTTATTTTACTTAGTATAATATCCTCTAGGTCCATCCATATTGTTTCAAGTGGTAAGATTTCATTCTTTTTTATGGCAGAGTAATATCCCATTGTGTAAATGTACCACGATTTCTTTACCCAATTGTATGTTGATGGTCATTTTGGTTGTTTCCATATCTTGGTTATTGTGAATAGTGCTGCAGTAAACATAAAGGTGCATATATTTTTTCAAATTAATGATTTGAATTCCTTTGGATAAATACCACAAGTGGAATTGCTGGGTCATAAGGTAGTGATATTTTTAATTTTTCGAGGAAACTCCGTAGAGTTTTCCATAGTGGCTGCACCAATGTGCAATCCCACCAACAGTGCATGAGGGTTCTCTTTTCTCCACATCCTCACTAACACTTGTCTTTTGATTTATTGATGATTGCCATTCTGGAAAGAGTGAGATGGTATCTCATTGTGATTTTTATTTGCATTTCTCTGATGATTAGTGACCTTGAGCATCTTTTCATATGTCTATTGGCCATCTGTATGTCTTCTTTAAAGAAATGTCTATTCAGGTGCTCTGCCCATTTTTTAACTGTTTAATTGTTTTTTGGTGTTGAATTTTATGAGTTCTTTATAAATTTTGGACATTAACCCCTTATCAGATATATCATTAGCAAATATCTTCTCCCTTTTGGTAGGATGTCTTTTTGTTTTGTTAATGGTTTCTTTTGCTGTGCAAAAACTTTTTCGTTGGATGTAGTCCCATTTGTTTATTTTTTCTTTTGTTTCCCTTGCCCAGGGAGGTGTATCATTACAAATATTACTAAGGGTAATGTCTGAGAGTTTACTTCTTATATTTTCTTCTAGAGGTTTTATATTTTGGGGTCTACATTTAAGTCTTTAATCCACTGAATTTAGTCTTGTATATGGAATAAGAGGGTGGTCCAGTTTCATTTTTTTTTTTTTTTTTTTTTTGCGTGTATCTTTCCAGTTCTTTCACTATCATTTATTGAATAGATTGTCTTTACCCTAATATACATTCCCGCTTCCTCTGTCATTGATTATGTGATCATGTAGGCATGGATTTGTTGTGGAGCTCTCTCTTCTATTCCATGTGTCTGTTTTTATGACAGTACAATGCTGTTTTGATTACTATAGCCTTGTAGTATAATTTGATTTCAAGTAGTGTGTTACCTCCAGCTTTGGTCTTCTTTCTCAGGATTGCCATGGCTATTCAGGGTCTTTTATGGTTCCATACTAATTTTAGGATTATTTGTTCTAGTTCTGTAAAAAATGTCATTGGTATTTTGAAAGACATTGCACTGAATCTATAGATTAGTTGGGTTGTATGGACAGTTTAACTATATTAATTCTTCCTACCCATGAGTGTGGTATATATGTCCATTTATTTGTATCTTCTATAATTTCTCTCTTTAATGTCTTATAACTTTCTCAGTATAGGTCTTTTACTTCCTTGGGTAAATTTTTTGATGCAATTTTAAATGCATTGTTTCTTAATTTTACTTTCTGATAGTGTGTTATTGGTGTATAAAAATGCAACTGATTTATGAATATTAATTTTATATCCTGCTACTTTACTAAATTCATTTATAAGTTCTGATTTTTTTTTTTTTTTTTTTTTGGTGGAATCTTTGGGTTTCTCTCTCTATAGTATCATGTCATCTGTACATAATGACAGGTTTACTTCTTCCTTTCTCATTTGGATGCCTTTTATTTATTTTTCTTGTCTGATTTCCATGGGTAGGACTTCCAGTACTATGTTGAGTAAAAGTGATGAAAAAAGTGGGCATCCTTGTCTTGTTCCTGATCTTAAGGAGAATGCTTTTAGCTTTTCCCCATTGACTATGCTCCTAGCTGTATGTTTGTCATATATGGCCGTTACTATGTTGAGATATGTTCTCTCTATTCCCCGTTTACTGAGAATTTTTATCATAAATGGATGCTGGATTTTGTCAAATGCTTTTTTGCATCTATTGATATGACCATATGATTTTTATTTTTCATTTTGTTTATGTGTGTTTCATGTTAATTGATTTGTGGTTATTGAACAAACCTTGCATGCCAGGAATGAATCCCACTTCATCATGGTGTATGATCTTTTTAATGTATTGTTGAATTCAGTTTGCTTAAATTTATTGAGGATTTTTGCATCTATATTCATTAGGGATATCAGCCCATAGTATTACTTTTTTGAAATGTGTTTGTCTGGTTTTGGAATCAGAGTAATGGTGGCCTTGTAAAACGAGTTTGGGAACTTTCCCTCCTCTTGAATTTTTTGGAATAGTTTGAGGAGAATAGGTGTTAATTACTTTTTTGAATGTATGGTAAAATTCACCTGTGAAGCCATCTGGTCCATAAATTTTGCTTCTTAGGAACTTGTTGATTACTGATTCATTTATGTTGGTAGTAATTGGTCTGTTCAGATTTTCTGTTTCTTCTTGATTCAGCCTTGGAAGATTGTATGCTTCAATGAATTTATCTATCCCTTCCAGATTGTCCGATTTTTTGGTATGTAGTAGCTCACAGTATTTTCGTAGTTTTTTTGTTGTTGTTGTTTTTTGTTTGTTTTTGTTTTTTTTTATATATTTCTGTGTTTCTGTGGTGTATATTGTCACTTCTCTTTCATTTTCGATTTTATTTATTTGGGTCCTCTCTGTTATTTTCTTGGTGAATGTGGTAAAAAATTTGTCAATTTTATCTTTTTAAAAAAACTAGCTCTTGTTTGCACTTATCTTTTAAATTGTTTTTGTTGTTGTTGTTTTAGTCTCTTTTTCATTTATTTCACTCTGATAATTAATATTTCCTTCCTTGTACTCACTTTTGGTTTTGTTGGCTGTTCTTGTTCCAATTTCCTTAGGTGCAAAGTTAGACTGCTTATTTGAAATGTTTCTTGTTTCTTTAAGCTATGAATTTTCTTCATTGCTATGAATTTTCCTCTTAGGACTGCTTTTGCGGTGCTCTATTGATTTGGGGTTGTTGTGTTTTTATTTTCATTTGTCTCAAGATATCTTTTTTTTAATTAAAATTTATTGGGGTGACAATGGTTAGTAAAATTACATAGATTTCAAGTGTACAATTTTGTAATGCATCATCTATATATCACATTGTGTGTTCTCCACCCAGAGTCAGTTCTCCTTCCATCACCATATATTTGACCCCAGTTACCCTCATCTACCAACCCCCTCCTCCTTAACCTCTGGTAACTACTAAACTATTGTCTGTATCCATGAGTTTGTGTTTCTTTATTTGTTTGTTTTGTTCCTTTATTGCTATCAGTTTCATATTCCACATATCAGTGAAATCATATGGTTAAAGTTATTTTTTGCTTTCCTCCTTGATCTCATCATTGACCCATTTATTATTTAGTAACATGCTATTTTGCTTCCATGTGTTCATGTGTTTTTCAGTTTTTTTCTTGTAATTGATTTCTAGTTTCATACCATTGTGATCAGAGAAGACGCTTGATATTATTTCAGTCTTTTAAAATTGACTGAGACTTCTTTTGTGGCCTAACATGTGGTTTGTCTTGGAAAATGTTTCATGTGCACTTGAAAAGAATGTATATTCTCCTGCTTTGGGGTAAAATACTCTAAAAATATCAATGAATCCATCTGGTCTAGTGTGTCATTTAGGACGACTCTCTGTGTGTTGATTTCTGTCTGGAAGATTTGTGCATTGGCATCATGGGTATTAAAGTCCTCTACTATGATTGTGTTACTGCTAATCTCTGCCTTTTTGTCGGTTAATATTTGGTTTATATATTTAAGTGCTTATATGTTTTGTGCATAAATGTTTACTAGGGTTATGTACTCTTGTTGGACTGATCCCTTTATTATTATGCAATGTGCTTCTTTGTCCCTTATAATAGTTTTCATTCTAAAGTCTTTATTGCCTGATATAAGTATTGTTACCTCAGCTTTTCTCTCATTTCCATTTGTGTGAAAAACTGTTTTCCATCCTTTTACTTTCAGTCTACGTGTCTTTTAATCAGAGGTGGGTCTCTTGTGGACAGTATATGCATGGGTGTTGTTATCTTATCTATCCTAAGTCTTGATTGGAGTATTTAATCCATTTATATTTAAAGTGATTATTGGTGGGTACTTAGTTATTGCCATGTTGTTATTCATATATTTTATGTTTGTTTGTCTGTTTTATCCTTTCTTCTGCTTAAAGAAGACCTTTTAATATTTCTTGTCATAATAGCTTGGTGGCAATGCATTCCTTTAACTTTTCTTGTCTGAGAAGCTCTTTATCTTTCCTTCAATTTTAAATGATAGCCTTGCCGGCTAGAGTAGTCTTGGTTGTACGCCCTCATTTTTCAGTACTTTGAATATTTCCTGCACTTCCTTCTGGCCTGAAAAGTTTCTGTTGAGAAATAAGCTGATGAAATCATGGGAGATCCCTTGTAAGTAAATAGTTGTCTGTCTCTTGCTGCCTTTAAAATTCTCTCTTTGTAACCTTTGCCATTTGAATTATTATGTGTCTTGGTGTGGACCTCCTTGGGTTCATCTTGTTTGGTACTCTCTGTGTTTCCTGAGCTTTTATGTTTATTTTCTTTGCCAGGTTAGAGAATTTTTCAGTCATTAATTTTTCAAATAGGTTCTCAATTCTTTGCTCTCTTTCTTCTCCTTCTGGTATTCCTATGATGTTATGTTGTTATGCTTGATGTTTTCCCACAGGTCTCTTAACTATTTTCATGTGTGTTTTTTTTTTTTAAGTTCTTTTTTATTTTTGTTGTTCTAACTGGCTGCTTTCTACTACCTGGTCTTCTAAATCACTGATTTGATCCTCTGCTTCATCTAATCTTCTGCTGATTCCTTCTAGTGTATTCTTCATTTCAGTTATTGTATTCTTTATTTCTGATAGGTATTTTCTATAGTTGCTATGTCCTTCTTTATACTTACTATCTCTTGAAATTTTAAGTTCCTTAAGTATTCTTACAGCCAGTGTTTTAAACTCTGTCTTTGGTAGGTTGATTGTGACTATTTCATTTAGTTGTATTTCTGGAGGTTTCTTCTGTTCTTTTATTTGGGATATGTTTCTTTGTTTTCTCATTCTGGCTGTGTCTCTGAGTTTGCATCTATATATTAGGTAGATCTCCTGTGTCTTTCTGTCTTTGTTGGGTGGCCTTCTATAGCATGTGTCCTATGTGGTCCAATAATGCAGTCTCACGGATCTCTTGGGCATATGTTCTAGTAGTGTCCCATGAGTTTATTGTGTGTGTTATCCTGTTGTAGTTGAGTCTTGATTCCTTTTGGCACAACAATGGGTGAGACTGCCTCCCAAGCTAACTGACTATGAGGATTGGGTACATCCACAGTTTGGAGATCCTGCATGGGGGCTGACCCTTCAGAGGGGGATTCACCCCCATAGGTCCTTGTTCCTGTTAAGACCACCCTTTGTGTATGCCATTTGTGGGGCTAACCAGGTAGTGCTCTGGTGTGGTCTGAATCTGGCCTCTGGTTATGCTCTTTCTGGTGTTGAGAGGGTCTCCTGTGCAGGCCAATTTCAGACTTACCTATGACTGGCCCAGGGTTACCTGGTTGGCACAACAAAGCTATATGTGGTTGGTTGCTGCCTGTTCTGGATCTGGAGGCATGTGGGGGTCACCTTGCTGTGAATTGATCCTGGCTGCCACCAGTATTGAGCCTGGGGCAGCTTATCAAAAGGCCTAGGACCCTCTAGGCCTATTGCCAACTGCCAGCATGCCCACAAGGATCATCCATTGAAGGAGCCTCTTTAGATGTACAGGCTGGGCTGGTTGACCCAGTGTTGGAAGTGCTTCAGGAAATACAGCACTAGGGGAAGTGCAAGGGAGTCATGAGGTGTGACCAGTGTCTTTTACAGTGTTAATGCAGGTTCAGTTCTTATGCCAGTGCCTGGCCTGTTACCACTTAGTGAAATGTCCTGAAAATAATATAGCCAGCCACCACTTATCTCGAGCTGACATATCCCTGAGAGCTTCCCAAGAGAGGTTGCAGTGCAAGTTGTGGCTCACTGCTCACCAACAAAAGTTCCCCAGGCCACCGCAGGCCATCACTGTTGTAGAAGGCTTCTGCAGCTTGTGAAGCATGGCTGGCTACTCAGTAGCTAAAAGTGCTTCCAGTGATGAAGTACTAGCTGTGTGCGACGGAGACCCAGGGCATCATCAGGGTGGTGCGTACATGTAGATTTTACCAGGGCATTGTGGTCTCAGATTTGGCCCTTTCGGGAAGGGTTCAACAAGGAAAAGATGGTGCCCTCCTATAGGCTACATGTATGGCAGGCTCCACACAAAGATAATGGCTGTTGTCCCTCTAGTCCTCACCCTGAAGACACACAGCTCCGTCTTTCCCTGCATGTCTCTGGTGCCTCTGGAGTTTCCACCCCTCTTCTGGAGCCCAGGTGAGTGTTTGCAAGCAATTGAGTCTGTACGCAGGCCCTTTAAGTGGGCATCTATGTTTCCACCTACCTTATGTCTCACCAGGACAGGCAGACAAAGTCCTTGCTGAGTTTTACTACCAGATGTTCTGGGAACTCCTCTTACTGGTGTGGCACAGGTCCCCTGGGCTGTATATCCCAGTGTGGGTCTGAGACCCTTCCCTCTTTTGAGGGGAACTCCATCGAGGAGTTCCTCCCAGTTTCCACCTACTATCTGTAGGTTGGGGTCACCCCATTTCACATCTCTGCCCCTCCTACCAATCTCAACGTGGCCTTTTCTTCATATATCTTTAGTTATAGGAGTTTTGTTCAGCTAGTCTTCAGATGATTCTTGAAGTTGATTGTTCTATAATTTATTCACAATTTTGGTGTGATACTGGGATGAAATAAGCATAGCACTTACCTAATCTGCCATCTTGGGCCCTCACTTATATTGGTGATTTTAACTGACCTAGTGCCATACTGTGTAATTCACACTTACTTCTGATATTATACTTCACATTTCCCACTTATTGTACAAGTCATTTATTAATTTTTATTCTCTTTTTCTGCCTCTCAGTGCATAGAGCAAGTTTAGTGTCTATATCTAAAATAATTATTCTTATCATAGTTGCCTTTCCTGCTGATTTTTTAAAATTTGTATACTCACAAACAGATAATTTAAAAGTGTGTATGTCTATATTTTCACATCTGTCTTCTATCTATCTATCTGTCTATCTATCTATCTATCTATCTATCTATCTATCTATCTATCTATCATCTAATCAAGATATAGATATAGCTTAAAAGGTAATTACAAACTAGGCAACCAGAGAAAGACATTACAAGAAAAGTAAACTACAGTACAGTATCTCTTATGAATGTCCTATACACAGAAATTCTCAACAAAATTCTAGGAAACTGAATGTGGCAATATATTAATAAAAAAAGGATTATATGCCACACCTAATGGAATTTATCACAAGAATGAAAATTTGTTTAAACATGTGAAAATCAATTAATGTAATTAAGGTCAAAAATCATATAATATGCCATCTTGGATCTCCTCTTGTCTGTACTTTTGGTGTCATATTCAAGAAGTCATTGCCAAATCCAATGTCATGATGCTTTCTCTTTATATTTTCTCCTAAAAGTTTTATAGTTTTAGCTCTTAAGTTTAGGTCTTTAAATATTAGTTACACTTTTAATTATTAATTTCTCATTATTTAATAATCTTTGAAATATTTTATAGTACTTCTTGCCATTAAATTTAATTGAGTCTATTGTCAGTTATGATATGATAGCCTTCTTTATGTTGTATTTGCCTGATAAACATTTTCCAATTCATTAATTTTAACTTGTCTATGTTACAATGTTTTACATATTTCTTTTATAAGGAAAAGTGAAATTATCCGGGACTTATTTCATATTCTCAATTTGCATTTTTTTAATATTCAATCTGCTAAATTCCTCTTATTTTTAGGGAAACTGTTTTTCTTGTATTGGCTTGAAATAACACATTGTATTTCTACTTCAAATACTTACTTTTAAATCTCCATGCTTTAATTACCCAATAATATTATCTAAAAATATTTATTGAGCTCCTAGTGTTAAACAGTAGTAAAAAAAGCAGAAACAAATCTTAATAAAAAACAGACAATTTTTTTTAGAAAAAAAAATCCTTTAGTACAAGAGTAATAGGTGTGAAAAAGAGATAAGTAAGACAAAATATAATGGAAGGAGGTGAATGTGATCTGTGTGTTTGAAATTGTTTCAGGGCTGTAGCAGTTCAGGCTGTAAGAAACAAGTGGATTCTGGATATACTCTGATAATAAAGCAGGGAGGAGGCCAATATATTGAGTGCAGGTTGTAAGAAAAAGAGAAAAGTAAATGATGTTTTTAAGAATTACAGCCTAAACAACTATAAAAATAAAATTGTCATTAACTGGCACAGAAAAGAATGTTAAGTTTCAGATGTCAAATAAAAACTGAAATGGCCCAGGCAAGTAAATATATATCTATAAGTTTCTGAGATGTAAGAGAGAAATCCAAGCTAGAAATATATATTTTTAGAAACATAGAATATAGGCAATTACTAACAGCCATCATTCTTGATAATACTACCAAAGGAATTAGTATATATAGGAAAGAGTAGAGATCCAAAAACTGAATACTGGGGCCCTGCACTATTTAGATGTTGGAGAGGGGAAGGGGGATATGAAGAGAAAACTAAGTATGTATGACAGGTACAATGAAAACTAAATGAGTATCGAGTCTTAGTAGCCAAGTAAAGAAGATATTTAAAAGAGGACAGAGTGATTAACTCTGTCAAGTGCTACCAATTCATAAAGTAAGATGAGAATTGCATATTTGATTAAATAAAATGGAGGACATTGTTGACTTTGATGAGAGAAGTTTCAGAAAATGGTGAAGTGGAATGCATAACTTTAATGACTATAAAAAAGAACGAGAAGGTGGAAATTGGTGGAACTCAGTGTAGACAATTATCTTGACCAACTGAATTGATAAACTTTAAGATTATCAATATATCTATTATAATATAAAAACCTTAGAATCTGTTAAATGTATAACCAAGAACTCCTTCAACCTTCTATGCTCCACTTTCTTAATTATTTAGTTATTCCACATAATATTCTTGATTTTATACCCAGTAGGTAATTATATTTAACATTATATTTACTTTATTTCCCTTCATGTTGCTTCTTACTTTGACTTTATCTTCTAGAGTTCAAGTGCCTATTTACTTAAACACATTTAAAAAATAATTTTGAGGACATAAATACAAAATCTGTAATTTTCATTTTAAAATGACTATTTTATCTTCAATTTTAATAGAAATTTAAGCTGTAGAATTCTTAGTTGACAATTGTTTTTCTTGGTTATTTGAAAATTTTATTTCATTTACTTCTTGCATTTATTATTTCTGTTTTGAAGTCAGCTATCATTCTAGTTGCCCATATTAATTTCTATTTACCTTAAGAGTTCTGCAGACTTATTACCATATTTATACACTTCTTGGAATGAGGTACATTTTGCAATCTGAGAATTCTTACATCCTAATCCTGGAAAATTATTATTCATTATCTTTTAAAATACTGCCTCTTTTCACTATGCTCCCCTTCTGAAATTGCTATTCAGACAATATTGACTTTGTCATTGTCATATATATATATATATATATATATATATATATATATATATATACAATGTTTCCATTTTGTTTCAAGTTTTTAACTTTTTTTTCTATTTTACTTGAATCTCTTCTCAAATGTATGTTTTTTCAGGGTATCTTATTTTTTCATTCTAGTTTCTCTTCCTTTTATTTCTTTCCTTTTTTTTTTTTTTTACTATATTTATGTTATGGTAACTCTATTGGTTAAAATATAGTTTAAGTTGCTCTTTAAAAGAGACTCAAAATTATAATGTTTCATATAATATAGAACTGTATTTATTTCTCACATAATAGGTCAGGCAGAGTGTAGGCAGCTCTGTCCACAAGACTGTCAGGGACACAGGTTTCTCATTATTCTGCCATTGAGTAGAATGTTATCCTTGGTATCATGTCTGGCAGGGTCAATGCTGGCTCATCAACACCATGTTTTTGCTCTGGCTGATGGAAAGAGACAAGAAGGTGCTGGAGAATGAGTAAATTATTTTCAAGGAAGTTATATGGAAGATGCAGAAAACAACCCCATTCAAAACCTTAGTCACATGGCCAGCAGCTATGTTCCCAAATAAAACTTATTGTGTGTGTGACTTTCATTAGCAAAAAGTGGGGAGAAAAAATGGGGAGAGAGGTGACTAGAGCCATAGTCTGTACAGATGTTAAATTATCTCAAGTTCATAGGTGGTTGTTTTTTCTTCTGGGTTAGTTTTATTTCCTTCATGTGTATCATTTCCTATGTGACAATTATTTTTTATTGTGTACTCATCCTTAATAAACAATTTCCCCTTCTGCAGAGATCTCTGGAACCTCCTGTTCTAGAAGTGTCTCTGAGAGTGTTAAGGTTTTGTTACCACTAAGGGTACCAGGGAAGTGAAACTATTACTCCAAATTTGCAAGTTTAAGATGCTGATGCCTTGGGTGAATTTTGTATCATTCACTGAGTTCCAAGATTACTTGATGCTTCCCTGGACCAGGGTGTACAATATTCTATCTCCATACTAAGTAGATGAAGATACAACTTATTTTACAAATAGGGATAATTATGCTTGGATAATATGTGTAAACAGGTACCTTTCCTGGGAAAATCACTATTATGGTTACTTATCATTACCTTACAGCCCAGATACGTAAAAGTTTTCAGTTCTAACTCCCTGCCTCACACATACCCAAATTTTTCAAAAATGTATTTGATGGGCAAGTGTGGCCCTTGAGATTAGCAGAGAATGGACCCACAGAGAGGGAGGGATAGACCAGAGGCCCTGCCATAAAACTTACATGTAATGTCTATGACTAGTGTCAAATTGTCTCATTTTAAGAGAGCAGTCCCCAGAATCCAGTCCAGATATCTGGCCTCACACAAACGGTGTGCTTCTTGGAACTTGAATTAATACTTTTAGTACATGTTAATTGCATCAAATTATGAAAACATTTTTCCATATCTTCTCACTGAGATTCCCAGAGCTTTTAATGATTTCAGAATATATTTTCCTCTTTTCATAAAACTCAAAAGTATTATAATCTCTAAAAATATTCACTAAAAAGGCTCTGCAAAAAGTGTTTGAAGAGGGCTCCGATGAAGAGAGTGATCAAAAGGAGATGAGTGAGCAGGGAGAGGAGGTTGAGGATGACGCCAGTGTGGTCAGAGATGTAAAGACTTGGAAAAGTTTTTCTGCAGGATATTACCCTGAAGATGGGCCTAGACATTGGAAGAAAATGAGAAAACCAATTTCCAAAGAAGTCAAGTAACTGGCTGTAAATCCCATGTGTCATATTTCCTTGATTCTAAGACACAATTAATGCAAACTGAACAACTGATTTACTAACAGCTTCTTGAAGAGAAAAGGAACCACAAATTTAGATATATACAGCAAGTAGAAATGCACTTGATGCCACAAATGCTACAATGTGAGAAGCAAAATTGAGTACACATTCTACAAAGATAAAGTCAGGCTGAATAGGGAAAAATTATGGAAGAAAAGCAGAATGGTTAGAGTGGAAGATATATTAAATCTTCTCATTGGAAAGGATAAAGAAGCAGAAATAGAGAGTGATGTGGATTATCCTGAAAAAAAAAAAAATAGTGTTTAAAAATGTATTTGTATCAGAAGTGACCATCAAACTTAGAAAATAATTTATTTTAAGTAATGAAAGAAATTTTTAAAATAGGGAGAAACCCTATAATTCAGGGATGTTGAATTAGCTGCCTGCATATAAAATACTTTAAAAACAATGCAGCTTTATTAATTCCTATAGAATAGAATAGCTTTTTAGATAAAATAAAATAATGCACAAAAGGACTTCATCACATGGGCCAACAAAAATCTTACATAAAGAAAAAAAAAGACTATCATTTTATCAAAGCAAGGTGAGACAAAGAATTCCAATTACTTAGAGAAAATATAGAGTTCTAATGCATGGTCAGGCCTGAAGATGTAAAATACACTGAATTACACTTATGATGTGTTTTTGAATAGTACCAGATGCTTTTGATAATCCGCTTGATGTGTATATACATCTTGGTATAACATATTACTACAAATTTTGGAAATTAGAAAAAAATTAAAAGTTTCTGCTCAGATTTTTCAAGTATGAACCAGAAAGGTCAATTTTTCTTTTAATACATGTTAATTTGGATTTAAACGATGTTTTTTTTTTTTCTTTTTTCTTTAGGCTTACATAGCTTCCCTTTTATTATTCTAGTCTGGTAAATGGGTAACCCTTAATCTGTGCCACACATTTTCTTAGTTAATTCTGTGGCGAGTGTAGAACATGAGAAAATACGAGTTTTCCTTCAAACACTTTATTAGTAAGACACATAATAAAAAGCACCATATTTCCCAATGAAAAATAATCAGTGAAAATGTTATTTTAAAATTTATCTTCAGGTATGCAAATATGTGTTAATTTGTTGTAAATTATAGATTGTACTTTGCAGTTTTCACCGCAAAATTATTCTTGTAATCTGTCTTGAATGAGAATAAATCCAGATAAAGTTTCACAATATATTCTTGTCTTTTGAAAAGAAATAGTCATATAAAGTATATGGATGGGCAGTTTCCATTCCACTTTCCTTAAGCCTTAGATTCAATTGTTACACAGACATTTTATTCACTCATCTTCTTTCCAAAGATATTTAGCTGACAAAATAATAGGATTCTCAGTTCCTTTCCTTCCATGTGTACCATGCACCACAATCCAGGCTGTATCCTGTGTCATCTATGCATCCAATACCACTAAGAGTTGTAATCACTGAGAGAGGGAGGGGTGTGAGTATGTGGTTGTAGGTGTGGGTGTGTATGCACTTACATAAAAGATAGAAGGTCAATGTTGAGATTCAGTCAAGTGTATTCTTAATACTATAAGAAGTTCAATGTTTCTAGGTCACTATTTGGTGAAATAGCTGTGCAGCTGAGATGTGATGCATTGGCACTACTGACTTTCTGAGTGTAAGCCTATCTGGCCTTGTTGATTTAGACATTAGCCTGGGAATATGTATGAGAGACAGATAATAAGTGAGGATAGGTTTGTAGTGACAGAGAAGGAATATGTAGAAGAAAGGAACTGTAAGAGATAGGCCATTTGAAAAGATAATATCTATGAGGTAATGTGAGTGGCAGGAATTTTATGTCAGAGAGAATCAGAGTATGACAGACAAGGTATGTAGAAAAATCAGGCTGCAGGTGTCAGAAAGGGTGTACATGTGGATGGTGGCACAAGTAGGAAGCAAACAGTAAAAGAATTAAGGTGAGAGAAAAAATTGGGATGTTTTAGGGTAGAAAGAAAAGAAAGGAGCTAGAAGGAAAATGAAATTTTAGGAAATTCATTTTTATTATCATGGCTTTTCCACCTAAAAAAGTACAAACAAAAATGATTTGTTTTTTGATGGAAATAATAACTAAGTTAAATTGTATGGGGGATTTTCAGGAAACAATTTTAGCAGTGGCAAAGACAAAAATAATCTACAGTAATTTACTATTTCTATTCATTTTCAGTCACCCAGAATGGTAGGAAGATGTGATGACAGCCAGAAAAACGGAATTTCTCTCCAGCATTTACCCATCAAGTTGTAACATTTGATTTTGGAAAAAATAACATTCTCCCTTAGTTTTTCAGCATGTAAAAGATTTGATAGCGTCGTTTCACTAACCTAGGAAGTCGACGTCCAGAGAGTCGATGCCTTTTCTCAGTGCTCATCAGAATTGTTTCTCTACACCCACTCTAGCTCAACATCCAGGTACAATGCAGCCCTACTGTGTGTTTTCTTTTCTCTCTTCCCTACTATACCTTCCACTCCTTGAGATCAAGGACTGTGAGTTATTCACCAGTACATCTTTAGAGCCTAATAATTAATGCGTGGAAGAGGAAGGAAATCCCATTTCAGGTCCTGGAACTAGAGGTTTTTGCCTTGGACTGTCAGATAAACTTGCTCAGAGAGTGCTGGGTGGCCCCACATTAGATTTCCTGAATATAAAATCATCATTTCTGGATGCCTGTGTACATCCTGCCTTGTTAGCTGGTGTCTCTTAGGGTTGTTTACTCCTTTAGACCAATGTTCTGTTCACAAGCACAGACAAATGTGGAAGGCTTTTCCTCTTTTATAATTTCAGATATTGTATTATAGCAATATTCAATCTTTAATCTTCCAGAATTTATAAACTTGTTTACAATAAAAAAATGAGTAAAACTAAAAGTGAATCTAATCATATCAGTGAGACATAAACTCCTCATTTCCCCCCACGATTTTCATATGTAGATAAAGGGAAATATATGCCAATGATTTATTAACTTGGAGCCACTATGAAATATTATATATTCATACATTCAACAAATTATTTTTTAACAGCATATTATGTGCTAGGTAATCTTCTAGGAGGTTTTGGTACAGAGCAGTGAAAAGAATAAGTTGCTCTTCTCTAGAGAAATAAAAATGATAGATATTTAGCAGCTTATTATATTTTTTGTTTAAAGTGAGAGATACTGTTTGTCATGCCCTGTAATGACAGACTGCAAAATTTATTTTCAATGTATATATAAAAGAAAAGAAAAAAAATTAGTACTTTTCTAAAAAAATTAGGTATATTTTTTACTTTTTGTAAATAGCATAATAAACTAACAGAATTCTCAGAAAACAAAGTCATGGTTTTTAAATGACATTATAACAAAAGTGTAATTTGAGAGGTTTGGAGGTTCCCAGGAAACAGGAAGCTAGGTTACTATGCTCCTTTGATACTAGGGAAGCAATGAAACCATCCAGACCTTTTTCATTATATAGGATAATATCTCAAGTTGAGCCACTGCAAAAACAATTACAGATCACTAAGAAAGGAAAAAGGCAAGACAAGAAAAATAATTTGGTCATAGATAGAAATTTTCCAGAGTAATTATTATATTTAAAATATTGTATCCTAAGGCAATACCACTAAAACAAATCACTACTAAAATCATCTTCGGTATCTCAAAGTCAACTCGCGGCTTAATTCGAAATGTATTTGTAGTGTAGTGACTATACAATGGATTTCCTTGTGCTGTATGGTGTAACAATTGTCAGGCTGTGCATTAAATAATGCACTAATCAATTTCACATGGATGCCACTACTTTTCTTCATTTTATCAGTTTCCTGCCTGGTATTACTTATCTAAGCTTATTCTGGAATATGGTCATGTCAGTAATATTTAATGGTACAATGAGTTTATTTTATTATGTTTTTAAAAATGTGTCCCTTTTAAAGACAAGCACATTCTTATGAAAATATTATTTGACTTTAGGACTTTCTCTTTCCTTTCACCCTTTTTTCCGTTCTTCTTTCTTTCTTCTCTCTCCCTTTCCCTCTTGATTTATTTTCCCTCGTATTTCTTTGTCTTTCTCTTTTTTTAATTAGCCTTTTTAGTATCATTCTCACTGATCACTACATTCTATCTTAACTTTATCATCCCACTTATGGTTTATCATAACAGCCCGAAAAGATTTTCTGCCCTTACTTTGTCTACTGCTATATTATCATATACTTTCTCTACGTGTATACCTAACAATTTTTCACTTTATTTTTTTCACTCTGTGTCCTACACGAAACAAAGCATCTTTTAAGCCCCCACCATTCTCTGCAATAATTAAAACATTCACTCCCAGAGAAAAGAACTACATGTGCAGGTGGAAACTTAATTCAGAAGTATGCATGCCATTATATGATATAAAAGTAAATGCAATAAGAATAAATAATCAATTCTAGGATATCTTCTCTCTCCTCTACATATATCAGAAGACAGTCAAGGACAATACATTCTGAAAGAAACCAGAAGAAAAACGTAAAAACAGAGAGAAAGAGAAGGAAACTAAATTTAAGGAAAGAAATGCTAGAAATTTTTCTTTTACACATTTTCCTTCCTAGAACAATAACTAAGCCTTATTGTTCTAAAGTCAGGTTCTGACAACTACCCTGGGTTAATGGACCATGGAGGACATCCCCCAACACCACCTTTTGCCTTTGAGTTTGAAGATAAACTCCATTAAAGAATTAAGCTAGCATAGCAGGCTGAGGGTAAGGAGAAGAGAGACTGGTGACTAGAATGGAAGAGGAGGCATGGTTAGCCCCTAAGAGAGGATTCCCGACTATGGACACTAGAGGACCAGAAAATTCAAAGACTGGGACAAACACCCATGATTCCGCCATTGACAGGAACTGAGACACTCCCACAAAGTGCCCCAAAGATGGGCCCCCTCACATGGGGAGAGGATGTGTGCATGCACGCGGAAGCAGGTTATAAAGCCCAGTGACCTCTGGTGCATTTTTGAAGGAGCAAGGGAAGAACATGGTATCCAACAGTTGGAGAACATTTGCAGTACTGGTAATTATAGCAACAACTGAAGCCTAATTATGAAACCCATCTAGTCTGAGTGAGAACCTGAAATTCCCTATTCCTTATGGTAGGCAGAAAAGTGCCCCCGTTCCCGAAAATGAGTATGTCCAGATTCCCGCCATGGGTCTGTCACTTTACATAGCATCAGGGAATTGAGGTCGCAGATAGAATTAAAAGCTGTTATTTACTTAAATGTAAAATAAAAGGATTAGCTTGAATTATCCAAGTGGGGCCGAATGTAAACACAAGGCTTCTTAAAAGTAGAAGAGGGAGACAGAAGTCAGGGTGATGGGGTGTGAAAATAACTCATCAGCCTGCCATGGGTTCTGAAAATGGAGGAGGTATTTGAGCCAAGAAATGCACGCAGTCTCCAGAAGCTGGAAATGGCAAGAAAACAGATTTTCCCCAAGAACCTTGAAAGGAATGCAGCCCCATGCACACTTTGATCTTAGACCTGTGAAAACTGTGTTGTGCATCTGACCTACATACTAACAGTAAGGTAATAATTTTGTGTTGTTTAAACCACAAAGTCTGTAGTGGTATGTTATAGCAAAACTAGAAAACCGACACTTCACAAATAAAATAAAAGTGTGTGGGGGTGGGGGGATGCTGAAAATGTATTGTTAGCCTTCACCATCAAATTTGATTAATAAAAACAAGAAAATACATATTACAGAATTGTACACTTGAAATGTATGTAACTTTACTAACCATTGTCACCCCAATAAACTTTAATAAAAAAAAAGGAGAAATATTATGTGTGTATTATGGAGCAAATTCACACCTATTTTATAAATACTTGTCAAAAAGAATCACCCATATGTAAAAGCGTCACTTAATGTTGAACCACTTCAACATCAATTCAAATGTTTAGATTAAACGTATGTGTGGATCTAATGAACAGAAAAATTGTCTACAGCAAAGAAAAGGTTTTGTGCATATGTACCCTGAAGGGATTTGCGTTGCAAGGTTAAACCTCCTGAAGCTGAGGCCATTTACACTGGAACACAGGAAAAGGCTCAGCCTGACTCAGCTCACCAGGGTCAGCGTCATGACCGACCTCAGTTAAGTCTGAAATTGACCCACCGGGAGCTATTTTATTGCTCAACTATCAACTGCAGAGAGATGACCAATATCCTGTAAATGCCATATAATGAGGAGATTTTGTTCTAGAGGGTGGCTATTACATGGACAGGAACTAGAAAAATCCTGTGTTTATATTGGAGATCAAATTCTCAGCAAGTAAAGCTTTTAGTTATCACCCTCCTAAGTGTAAAAGAAAGGTGAAATACTCTGCACTTCCCCACAATATGTTTTTCTTCCCTGTCAGGTTTCTGCCTAAAATACAGCATAGTGACTGCAGTTAAACTACATCCAGGTGCTGATACTGGCAGAGGGATAAAGGTAATAAAGAAAGTTCTACCTGGAGCAGAACTGCAGGGCAGCAGATGGAGAGTGATTCTTTGCCGATCCTGGCACTTGCTCCTTTATATACAGCATAGCACACCCCACAGGTATGAGCCTGAAGTAGGAGAAATATTGGCTTAGGTCTGAGTGCATTCACCCATAAACTGATGCTCAAGAAGAAAAAAAAATTCTCTGTGAAAGGAGAAAAAAGGGCTGTGATAGAATTCTACCATATACATGATGGAATATTTATAAAACATTTTACCCAATTTCCCTCATTTCATTTTCATATGAAAAAATGTTAACATTTATCTCACAAAACTCCATTTTATGCTTCACATTAATCAAAGTTGGTGCCTGATAGCATCTCATCCTTAGGAGTTCAGAAGGGCCGCTCAGTAAGACACAGCTGAGCTATTTTTTTTCAAAATCAGAGAAAGAGAGTCAGTAGAAATGTTTTTCTTTGCAAGGAGGAAATAGAAGTGGTCCTCTCTTGGGAAAAACTAATATTAATAATCCCCTTCACATAAGAATACAAACACTTTATTCTTTGAAGAGAATACTAGATAATGGCTTAAGTTTAGGTATTCATTCTATACCGTTTATGAGTCCACATGGGGACTTGAGGCCGTTTCCAACTACAAGCAAGGAAGGTCTAACCTTGCAGACTGTTAACTCAGCAGCCTTCCTAAGTGACCCCAGGGGTTCACCAATCTATACACTCTTCATATCAAAGCTTGCATCAACATAACAGTTATTACTCTGTACCAATGGGGGCAATTTCTTCTTATTTGAAAATTTTCTCTCAGGTGACTGGGGAATGAAAAATTTGTTGACACATTCACAAGGAGCATATATAATTGAAATCACTCAGTATGGGATTGCAATTTAGAGAGACATTATTTCATGAGGAAGAGTTAGCCTTCAAGATACAGTCAAATTAAATGTCTATTAGTTATATTTTACTAGTGCAATTAGAGAAGCATGAAATCTATAACCCTCTGAAAATATATAGCCTGTTATACTGCAAAGCCCAACACCAGTGAATTATTGCAGAAAGTAACGCCCCAACGTGAAAGAAAATACATCATTTCATAGGAAATTGATCTTCAGCTAATGATACAACTAAAGGCTAGAAAATGCTTTTGCATATGTGTAAAGAAAGATTATTTTCAGCATATTGTTTACATTATTCAGTATTAGTAGAAAACACTATTGCATTTCAGTTTACGTATAGCTAAATTTGGAAAAATGATAAATAAAAATTATTTAAAATTAAAATGATACATTTGTCAATGAATAAAACTGCAGACATTTAGATTGTTAAGGAAACGAGCAGTGGAATTATTTGTTCCTTTTGTCCAGAGAGACCTTGAATGAAATAAAGATGGGGGAAAGACCTAACAAATATGTATTTTAAAAGAAGTTAGATTCACAGCAAAATTGAGGGGAAGGTAAATATTTTGATAGCAATCATGGGTACATGAAAAAATAAACAAATACAATAATGCCTTTCCAACTATGGTTTCCCACATTTAGAAAATCAAATCTACTTGGATTCATTAACATATAACTTTTGCCATGCCGAGTAGTTTTAATTTTAATATGTGATAACTATCTGAGTCACTACATTAATTTATTGAGGATTCGTAGATTTGTCTTCTCTATCACATAAACATCAAGAAGAAACATGGTCAGGAAGTACTGTAGTGTTTACATTTAGTATCTTCTATAGTTACCACACAATCTCTGTAGGAAGAGACTGTAGTTAGCACACAATCTCCATAGAAAGGCCTAGCTTGTCTAGACAGAGGATTAAACCTGGAGACTTCATTGCCACATCAGCAAGGGGGAAAGAGGCAACACCAGAACCAAGTTCTTCATAGGTATAAGTTGTTTGTGGTAGAATGAAGAAAATTGGGAAGGGATGAGAGATGATCTAGTGATGGCCAAGCATTCATTTTAAAAAAGTGAGTAAAAAGGTTATTCTTCGAAACAAGCTTTAAATGTGATATATATATATATATATATATATATATATATATATATATATATATTTATATTTATATTTATATTTATATTTATATTTATTTATATATGTATATTTTTAAATTAATTTTTGTTTAGGTGACAATTGTTAATAAAATTACACAGGTGTACAATTCTGTAATACATTATCTATATATTACATTGTGTGTTTACCACCCAGAGGCAGTTCTCCTTCCATCATGATGCTATATATAGAAAACCCTAAATACTCCACCAAAATGCTATTAGAAACAATAAACGAATACAGTAAAGTTGATGGCTACAAAATCAACGTACAAAAGTTCATTGCATTCCTATATACTAACAATGAAATCTCAGAAAAAGATATAAAAAGCAACAACAATAATTCCTTTTACAATTGCAACAAAAAGAATAAAATATCTAGGAATAAACTTAACCAAGGATGTGAAAGACCTATGTACTGAAAACTATAAGACATTTTTAAAAGAAATTGAATAAGACACAAAGATATCCTGTGCCCATGAATTGGAAGAATCAACATACATAAAATGGCCATATCACCCCAAACAATATACAGATTGAATGCAATCCCCATCAAAATCCCAATGGCATTTTTTTAAAAGAAATATAACAAAAAATCATCAGATTTGTATGGAACCAGAAAACACCTCGAATAGCAAAGCAATCCTAAGAAGAGCAATTCTGGAGGTATCACACTCCCTGACTTCAGCATGTACTACAGGGCAACAATAATCAAAACAGTATGTTATTGACAGAAAAACAGACACACAGACCAATGGAATAGAATTGAGAACCCAGACATAAACCCACATAAATATGGACAGATAATTTTCAACAAAGAAGCTGAAAACATACAATAGAGAAAAGACAGTCTCTTCAATGAATGGTGCTGGGAGAATTGGAAAGCCACATGCAAAAGAATGAAACTAGAATGCTATCTGTCAGCATGTACCAAAATTAACTCAAACTGGATCAAATGTGATATTTTTAATTCATGAAGCAGACAAAACAGAGGCTTATAATTTTTTTAAGATTCTGTACCAAGGCCATATGGAGTATCTCTCATCAAACTAGCCCTCTAAATGGATGGAGGTTTCTTGTTCTGGTGAACATCCATTACTGCTCATTCTTTAATAATATGAATTATGAAGAAATAACACAATATACCCACATTAACAAATATAGATTGATTAGAATTAAAGCCTACAGAAACCTGCAGATTTTTCCTCGATGAATGCAGTAACAAAAATAATGTGCATTTCCACAAGCCATTTGGTTTAAAAAGAATGATACAACAATGAGCTAGGTAAACTTACATAGTCCTATATTGTCCCTAATGACAGTTATTAGAAGAGAAAGGTAGGTCTTGAGTTGTAGCCATAGGATGTTTTCAATTAAGTCTTCCTTTTTTTGCCCCCACAATAGTATTTTTACTCAAAATGAATATGGGTCTGGATCTATTGAAGTTTTAGAGACATAAATCAAGAGAAGCATGTTAAGCTCAGCTGAAATATGTTAGCTTGAAGTAGTTTCAAATGTGATGTGTTGGTGGGAGTCTGGGAAGGAGGTGTAGGGATTGAAGGAGAGATGAGTAAGCTTCTACAGCATTCCTGTTGTTCTTTTAAAGTAGAAGCTACCTTAGTGTAACAATACTGACTTAGATCCATCCATTCACCCACTGCACAGCTGGAAAAATGAAATGGCTTATGTAATTGGCAAGTTTAGAGGAAAAGGAAGGGCATGTGTTGACCAGACTCTTTATCATCCTCAATAGTGAGTGACCCAAGTAAAACATGATTCTGTTCTTCTCCAGGTGTAGGGTCTGTGCTTAAAAGAAGATACCTGTATCAGACAAACCCTGCTAGAAATGCATGTCTAAATCAAAGACTCAGTACAAGAGAAACAGTTCACCAGTATCTGCTTGGTCTTTAGTACACATATTTTTTGTCATTATTTTTCAACTAGTTTAGCATTTGAGTGCAGGAGTGTGGTCTATTAGTTTAGCCTCTTTTTAACCCAACATGTGGCATATAGCTGAAAACTATACATAGCCGAGAAACACATAGGGACTAGAATATGGAGGAGCAAAATGAACATTATAGAAAGATTATTATTGAAATTAGGGTGCATGTGTGGTTCCTACAGCTTTTTGATATGGACAGGTATTTTGACTCTGCTGTTTATAGATGCCTATTTCAAGCCATGAGGCTGTTTCCCACACTATATAAATGTATAGCTGTTACAATTTGGCTTTAACATGTTGGCCTGGGCAAGAGGTATGATGCCTTAGGCTTCTTAATGTTTTACCTTGGCAAGTTACTCCAGCTTATTGATGCTTTATCACCAGGTGAGTGGCTATTTCTATGAGTTATCAACAGTTTCTTAATTTGTGTGCCAGACCTTAAAAAAGTGGCCATGAGTCTCAGCAATCACGGGAGATCTACAGGCTTCAACGGAGGCAAACAGATGAGAAATGTTTGACTGTGACTACTGGTTGGCTTAATCCAATTTGAAGTGCAAGTGTGACCTCAACAAGTGCCAACCACAAATGACTTGGCAAGTTAATGTCATCTAGGCAGGCCTCAGCTACATGGTAGGATTTAGCGGACTCAAATAGCTTCAGGATGCAGACTACTGGTTTATCCGTGAATTAATTATACAGTTATATCTTTTCCTGTTCAGCTATAGGGAATGGACTCTTCCACATATAAGCCTTTCATATATTAGGAGCTAATAAAAATATTTGCTGCTTTAAAAAATTTAAGGCAACTAAGTTCTGAGTGTACTAAAGAGTCTCTAGCTTTAAATGGTTAATATCATGCCTTGTTAAGCATTTATAGATTTGTTTTGTCCAAATTCATTCTCCGTTTAAGCCATGAAAGATTTTTGAGCATGTAGCTTACCCACAAGTTCAAAGGTCAGAAGAAAGTCAACTCAAATAATCCAAAAGGAAGTTTCAGGGCCATACAGAGATTTTAAATAACTACAACAATTGCCTGTTGCCTAAGAGAAAAGGCCAGAGTAATTCCTGAAATTAATACTCCATAAGAAAAGAACAAAGGAGAGAAACGTGAGATCAAAGGGAAGAAACATGAGTTGGGAATCAGGAAGTACCTTAATATGTCGAGCTCAGATCTGGAATTGACGCTGGTTGAGATTTCTCAACTCAAGAAATTGAAAGGAGATAAGATTCATTGTCATAAGTGAATATTTTGTGCAGACTCCCTGAGACAAAATCTAGATGGTTATATTACTTGTATAAGTCATTAAGAAAAAGGAAAGTAAAATAGAGAATCATTTTGCAAATATTACTAGCCATTTATATATATATATATATATATATATATATATATATATATATATATATATATATATATATATGGAAGGTAAAGGACAAAATTAAGAAATATATTAAACTGCTACTCAGAGAAGTCTTTCTGAAATGCATGAATGAACAGTAGAAAGAAATAAAATATAACAGATATACTATACTGCTGCCAAAGAAAGTAACTAATAGAAAGACAGCTTTCTGCATTTCATAAAATGAGAATGCATATCATATATTGCTATGATATACTGAAAGTAGACAAAAGTACACAATAATGTGAATAGGAGGATATAATTACTTATATATCTAAGAAATATCTTTGGGACAGTGCATAAGAAACTGATAACCTGGGGAAGGAAATTGAATGCCTGAAGGGAAAGGGTAGGAATGAGTCTTCTCACTGTGTATACTTTCATACCCCTTGGCTTGCATATGAATGTTTATTGAAAATAAATAAATAACCTAAAGAACCTGTGCAAAATACTGTCAAAAATAATAAACAAACTCAGCAACTTTGCAAGATTCAAAATCAACACCCAAAAATCAGTTGCATTTCTATACACTAACAACAAATAATTCAAAATGGAAATTAAGAAAACAATTCCATTTCCAATAGTATCAAGAAGAATAAATGTTAAATGTTTCCTCTTGGGAAAGGGAGGATGCTTTTGCACTCCAAGGCAGGTAGCAGTGCTGTAAAAGAACAATGCTTGCAGGAGAATGGTGTTGGGGAAATATGCTTGAAATCTTCTCTCTATCCAGCAAACACCTCTAGAGAGGTAGGAGAAAAAGAAAACAATTCTATATTGAATAAGCATTAAACCAGAATGTGATAGACATCACAGGCAATCTGCTAAGAGATTGAAAAGACAATCTTTATGATTGAAGGTAGTGTTGTAGCTTGGAGCTAGGCACCCTGAGGAAATTAGGCTTCTACCTTTCCACAGAAACTGGAAGATAGGGCACTATCTTCCTTGATGTTTACATTTCAAAGAGATGGTTACTAGGTCCTTGAAAAAGACATTCCAAGGTCAGAAAGCTGGCAATTGGCTTATTTATATTTTTTAAAGTTGTATATACATTTCAAAGATATAGAGAAATAAATTACAATTACATCTAGTTTCTAAAGTAAATTCACTACAAATAGGGAGGAAGGAATCTTGTTCTTTACTTTCCCTTATTTTCAACAGGTCAAAAGACCACTTTTTTAATATATATATATATATATATATATATATATATATATATATATATATTTATTTTATTATTATTTTTCAATTATAATTGACACACAATATTATATTAGTTTCAGGTGTACAACATAGAGATTAGACACCCCAATAAATTTTAATTTAAAAAACTGCAAATTGGTAATTACGAATAGTCACAGGGATGTGAAGTACAGCATAGGGAATATGGTCAATAATATTGTGACGGGTAGATGGGTACTAGATTTATCAGGATGACCTCTTATTTTGAATTTGTATTTGCCCTTACAACAGACATCAGAATCTCAGGTCAAATTCTCACTAAATTTCAAGAATTAGTAGGCCAGCCCCACACTGCGATGGCAGCATAGCACCACAGATTTCTTGCCTTTGGAGTCTTGGGAGATAAAGTGCAATACTTCTACCTGGAAAAATCTGAAGGCAGGACGGTGGAGATAGCAATCTTTAATAACAATGCAAAAAAACACAGAGGGCAATAGTGGTAAAAGGTAAGTGTTCATGTGGAGACCATTTTGAAATGTTAAATGCTAGGAAAAGTAGGTATCAGGTAGGTCTACCAAAACAAGCATGAAGAGGGACCTCCAAAGAGGTCAAACAAAGGAGGCAATACTCATGGAATGGTACAGTTTGGCGATGATGTGTTGACGGGTCCTCCAAGGAACCCATTAAAGTACTCTCATTCAAAAACTTACATTTAGATGGATCTCATAAAAGAGGGAATTCAAATGGAAGATAAAATTACTAACAGCATGAAATACAAGAGCCTTTCCTTGTGGAATGTTTATCCCTCCTTTTTTCTATCCTTAAAGTTGAGTTGCAGGGAAGAAAGAGGTAAAATAAAGAGGATGAAAATAATCAACTCCTTCCTTTCTGGTATTCTATCCCTGACTGGGAATGTAGAGAAACATTGAATTGGATATAAGATTAAAGACTGATTAGGACTGTATGAGATATTTTAGCGTCTGAAAGAAACTGAAAAGCTACAGAATCTTTCCAAGATGTGGGGAGTTATCAATCTTGGCAGAAAAATATCCAAACAAAATATTTGAGGGGAGATGAAGTGTTGGTATGTTTTCCAAAAATACCATACCAAGTTCAACCCATTTATTAAACCATGTCCTATGCTAAATATTTATATACAAAATACATGCACACATTTTTACAGTAAAGAAAATGCCAACATAAACTCTTTCTGGTATTTCCTTTGTTTTGTTTTGTTTTGTTTTGATTTGTGTACATACATGGAATGCATGGATATATTTTGCCATCTGTTAAATATACAGGTGTCTTTTAGTTCCTTTTTAAGTTATTGTCATAAGATAAATCATATAATTTAATTACTGTGCAAATTACTTCCTCCTGCATTTCCTCTCCCACTTTATCTCAATGTTTTTATTATATAACAACACTACCTTTTATTGTCATAGTTTATAACGTTTTTGTTCCCTTGTGTACCATAATTCTTGCAATTGTAGTACTTTTCCACATTTAAATAGATTCGCTGCTCATCAGCAACTATGCCATAACATGATTTCTATATCTCTGTATTTTTTATTTCACTGAATGTATTTGTGGGCAGTACTTCATCTTCAAGCCACAGCTTTCCAGAGAGTCTATGGGTTCTACATTCCCTGAGCTCTTGTGTTGTTTGTAAAAGTCTTTCTTCTGTACCTATGCATGAATGACAGTTTGTGTTTAATATCTAATTCACCCTTTCCATCACTTAGCATTCAGCTGTCATTACATTACTGTAAATTGGAATTGACTGTTGCTATTGAAATATCTGGGCCAAACTTGAATTTATTCCTTCATTAGTTGGCTTAGTGTTTTTCTGCCTGAAAACTTGGTCAGGTTTTTGTTTGTCTGTTTTTATGTTTAAAATTCAATATGTGTGCCCCTGACCAGTGCCAAGGTCCAGGTACAAGAGTCCTCAGGTAAGACTGGGTCTCCCAGACAGCAGTGGGAGTGTAGGGGTCTGGAGAGGCCTCTAGGATAGGGGTGGTGTCAGGGAGGGCTGGGGAAAGACAGAGAGAGAGATCTACTGTGACTATTGTGATGGCCTTCATATTGGTACTGCTCCTGCTGGCACTTTTTCCCACAAGGTCGCAGAACCCAGTAATCTGCTTATCAGCTCCACAATCGGTGCCAAATAGCCTCTAAGCCACAGACCAAAGAGTGATGGAAGAGCGCTGAGTCCACAGCTAGTCTTCTCTTGACCTTGGTCACTACCCTTCTACCTTAACATCCATCCCTACTAAGGGACATAAGCCAAGAAACATCTCCACTTTCACATCTCATCTTTTAAAACCCAATCCAAATGACATTTAGAACTCTGGTGCGGCAAGGTAAAAAATAAGTTTTTATCAAATCTACTAATTCCATTCCTTACATTATGAGCACTGAAAATGTTGAAAACCCCAAATTTGATGGTTTTAAGAACAAATGAAAGATTTATCTAGATAGTATATGCCAATATTTAATCTTCTGGAGTTTTGTGTATACAAGTGAAGAGAGAAACATCCAAAATTAATATATGAGTTTATTAAATACGGCTTAAGAAATATGGAAATGTAGAACTCTACCTTGAAAATAAGATTTCACCTTGATCAAGAAAAAAAAAAGGACAGAGTGTAGAATTGAGGTGGGGTGGATTTGTTTGTATCAGGTTAATAAATCTATAAGGCTATAAAACTATTCTGTTTTAAAAATATGTAATATAAAACACTTCCATGATTTTCTTTTGTACATTGGAAGGAAACTCTGTGTGTTACTATAAATCTTCTGTATTATTTGAGCAGTATTAATTTAATGCTGGTATACCATAAAACGTGTTTTAAATTGTTATATTCTCAATATTCTCTTTATTCGGGGCTTTGAATTTGACTTTTATTTGACTTTCTATGTAGTAATTGAAGTGTGCTAAGTTGATGGATCACAGACCATTCCAAATTCAAGTATAATAAGTAAATCTTGCTTATACACTTATAAAGTCAAAGGGTAGACATTTCCCATCACACACAGTGGTCTCCACTAACTCTTTAAATGTTCTTTACTATGCATTCATTCAGTAATTTTTCAATATAAAAAGTATCTGTTTTGAAGGCATATTTGACAAATCTTGAAATTAAGAGACAAGCATTTTAAAGAGCCAAATCAGGTACTTGAGAAGTGAAGAAAAGAACCTAAAATACATTAAATTCACACACACACACACACACACACACACACACACACACACAGAGCTTTTAAACTCCTTCTTAAATTCATGAATCACAATAGCCACATTTAGAACACTTTCTGTACAAGTCAACAGTTTCAATTAGAACTTGATGTTAAGGCTAAAGTGGGCTTTATCTGGAAAGTAAGTCTTTTACAACTTGTTCAATGCACAGAAGCATTTTTAGAAATATACAATCCATAAATTTTTGGGTTTAAATGGTCATGTGCTGATTAGATATTCTAGTATTCAATATGGTCATAGTAGTCTTAATAACCAGTCAACTTTTTGCCATCTTTAGAAACCTCACCAGGGACTACTAGATTCAACAAATCTCAAGCTACTATGAGTGTGAATGAATGTTCCTTTTTGGTTCATATCTGAGGACTGTACATTATATTTTTATTTGTATATTTATGTTTTGATTTGTAATAGCTTCTCATAGAATTTATTTGTACAGGGGACAAAGTAAAACAGAGCAAAAAATGGCAAAGAAAATAAAATAGCAATACACTCAGTCAAGGTATATCTCTGTGTGTACCACTGTACATGAATTTTTCTTGGAACATGGTATTTACTATCACTATACAGATTCACGTCTTTATTTAGGTAAGATATTATTTTATTACTTCTTTAATAGATTTTTATTCTATTTTTTTCTATCAGTATTTTTCAAGAAAACTCTCTGTGCATATCCTGGATGTTTTATTTTTTTTCTCTTATATGTAGAACTCATTTGTTTCTTTGTTTGTTTTCACCATCTTGTTCTCCATGGCATTTAACACGTGTTCAGTGACATTCCTTTTAGTTCTTGCTGTTTTTAATGTATGAGTATATCTCATTTTTGTAACAGTTCCAATGTTTTCCTTCTGTAGCTTTGTTCATCATTCTTTTGTTGTATAAGAGGTAATAGAGGCAAGTGATCAAAGAATATGGATTTTGGAGCCATACTATCTGGGATCCGATCCTACCTCTGCTGTGAAAATTTTATCAAGTCATTTCACTTCTCTTTAACTTAGTTTTATTATCTGGAAAAAAATGGGAATAATAACAATGCTATCTACCTTATTAAGGTGTTGCTGTGAGGATTAAATGAGCACTTAGTGGAGTACCTAACAAGAGAGGATTGGAGCACTTAGTAACTGAGTACATAGTAAGCAATATATAATCACTACTTGTTATCTCTTCTTTAAATATTCTCTTTCCTTTGTGGACTGTTATATAAGAGGTTTTATCGTGCTTATTTATTTATAAGAAGAGAGTTTTAAAATGGGCCTACTCTTTTCCTAAGAAAATTATAGTTATGTATGAGCTAAGGCATCAGCAAATAAATTATACTAGGAAGTTATATACTAAAAGTCAGGTGAGTGCTGTCCCATTTCTGGTGAGTAAATCAATGAAAATATTTGGATAGAGTAGCTCAAAGGTCTTTGTGATGGCATACCTATTACTGAAATGTATCTGAAATCTGAGCCTGTCTCTCCTTTGTTTTTCTTCTTGCTTTATTTGCAGTAGTTTTTTTGTTGTTGTTGTTTTGTTTTCATTTATCTTTTTGTTTGTTGGTTGGTTGGTTGCTTGGTTACTTGGTTACTTGGTTTGTGGGTTGGGAATCAGATGGGAGAGGGGGATCAGAATTTTTGTGTTAGGATCTCCTTCTGCTACTCTATGGAGTAAAATGTGGATCTCATAGAGCTAGCTCTTGTTGTTCCCAGGGATAATTGAAACTTCCAAACCTCATCATTCATTTATTCAGTATTCATTCAGCAAATAAATATTGAATGCCTACTATGTACCACATATTGTATTAAGTGCTAGTGATGCAACAAACAAGAAATGAGTAACGTGATATTTTCAAAGTGCTGTAGGGGGGAAGGGGAAGCCAACCAAGAATACTATATCCAGCAAAACTGTCCCTCAGAAATAAAGGAGAGATAAACACATTTCCGAAAAACCAAACGTTAAAGGAGTAATCACCACTAGACCTGTCTTGTAAGAAATGTTAAGGGAGTTCTTCCATTTGAAGTGAGAAGACACTAAATAGCAACACAAAAACATACAAAAGTATAAAACTCATGGTAAAGCTAAATATATACATTGACCCTTGTACTGTGTGAGGATTAGGGGTGCTGATCCCTGACACAATAAAAAAATCTGCTTATGACTTTGATTTCCCAAAATCTTAACTACTGTCTACTATTTACTGGAAAACTTACTGGTAACATAAACAGTCAATTAACACTTATTTTGTATGTTATATGTGTTATACACTATATACTTAAAGTAAGCTAGAGAAAAGAAAATGTTATTAAGAAAACCATAAGGAATAGAAAATACATTTATAGTACTATACTGTATTTATTAATATCATAAATTTATGTTGTCTCTTTACAAGATGAATTGTCTGTCTGTCAGTACCTGTATCAATATTGTCTTATAAGATACAGAGCACTGTAGATGCCAAAAGTATTATTAGCACTGGACATGAGAAATGAAAAGATAATGTGAAAAAGAAATTCATATTTATTTACAGGTATAACAATTCATGATTTTATACAAAGAAGCAGCAATATGATTGCTTTATGGTAGCTTAGTATAATCAATATGATCACTTAATGGTAGTAAGAAATTCTCCAAAAACAATTCCAATATATTTATTGAAAAAAAAAAATCTGTGTCAAGTGGACCCATACAGTTCAAACCCAGGTTATTCGAGGGTCAATTGTAATCAAATTCGGATACCCTAATACTGTAATGATAGTGTGTAAATCACTATTATCTTTAGTAAAAAACTTAATATTAAAAATAAATGCAGCTACAACAATTTGTTAATGAATGCACAATATAAACAGATGTAAAAAGTGACATAGAGAGCATAAAACATGGGGGTAGGAAAGCAAAAGTGTAAAGCTTTGTATTCGATTGCATGTAAGTGGTTATTAGCTCAAATAGACTGTTTTATACATATAATAAATACATACATAAATTACATATGATATTCTGTTTAAGCCTCATGGTAACCACAAAGTAAAAGTCTATAATAGTTAAACATAAGAGAAAGAGAAAGAGAAAGGAATTAAAACATACCACTGAACAAAAAATAAATTACAAAGAAACACAATTAGGGAGGAAGAAAAAAAAACAAAGGAAAAATTTTAAAAAGTCAGAAAACAATTAACAAAAATGGAAACAGTAAGACCTTACCTATCACTAATTATTTTAAATGCAGATGGACTAAATTAGCCAATCAAAAGACACAAAGTGGCTGAATGGATGACAAAACAAGATTCAACAATATTCTACTTAGAAGGGACCCACTTTAGCTTTAAGGACACACATAAGTTGAAAGTGAAGAATTGGGAAAAAAAAATTCCATACTACTGGTGACCAAAAGAGAGCAGGAATGGTTATGCTTATATTAGAAAAAATAGACTTTCAGTAAAAATTGCTCACAAGAGACAAAGAAGGTCACTATATAGTGCTAAAGAGATCAATTTATCAAGGGGATATAATAATTGTTAATACATAGGCACCCAACATTGAGGCACCTAAATATTTGAAACAAATATTAACAAAGCTGAAGGGAGAAATGGACAGCAATGCAATACTAGTAGAGGACTGTATTACCTCACTTTATTACCTCACTTTGGATATTTGATCCAAACAGAAAATTAGTAAGGAAACAGTGGGTTTGAATAACACTACATACTGAATGGATACAAGAGACACATATAGAACAATCCACAATAAATATTCTTCTCAAATGCAGATGGAACATTCTCCAGGATAGACCATATGTTACATTACAAAATAAGTCTTGACAAACATGAAAATGTTAAAATTATATAAAATATATTTTCTGACTCTAATTGTATGAAAATAGAAATCAATAACAGGAGGAAGACTGAGAAATTAAAAAATAAACTGTGGGACTACATTAAACTAAAAACATTTCTGCCCCGCAAAGGAAACAATCAACAAAATGAAGAGGCCAGCCACAGAATGGGAGATAGTATTTGCAACTATGTATCTAAATATCTAAAATATATAGGAACTCAATTCAATACAAAATAAAAAAAATAAAAAGACACCCAAAAAACAAACAAAGTCCAACTAAAAAATAGGCAAAGGACCTAAATAGATATTCTCCAAGGAAGACATACAAATGTCTATCAGGTACATGACAAGTTCATCAATAATTATCCGAGAAATGAAAATCAGTCACAACACATTATCACCTCATACCTGTTAGGATGGTGATTATCAAAAAGACAAGAGATAACAAGTGTTGGCAATGGTGTTGAGAAAATAAAACCCATGTATACTGTAGTGGAATGTAAATTAGATAGATAAAGAGAATATGATATATATCTATATGTGTATTTATATCTATATCAAATATATATATACACATATATATATATACACACATATATATACATATATGTATATATATATCATACACACACACAAAAAAAAAAATAAATAAATAAATAAAATAAATGAAATGTTATTCATGTTATTCAGCCTTAACAAAAGAAGAAATTCCTGACATTTATTGAACCATAGATGAACCAAGGGGGAATTATGCTAAGTGAAATAAACCAGAAAGAGAAAGATAAATACTGTATGGTATCACTTATCTGTGGAATCTATTTAAAAAAGAAAAGTCCAACTCACAAAAGCAAAGAGGAGAATGGTGGTTGCCAGAGGCTGGGGTGGGGGTGGGTGGGGTAATGGGAGATGATCAAAGGGTCCTAGTTTTCAATAATAAGATAAAGAAGTTCTGAGGCTCTAATGTACAGCATGGTGACCATAGTTAATAACACAGTGTTGTATACTTGAAATTTACTAAGAGAGTAAATCTTAAGCATTCTCACAATACACACAAAAGAAATGTTTGCTATGTCTGTTCAAAAGGTGTTTTGCGTTTGGTGTGTCTTCTATTTCTTTTTTCTTAATAGCTGAACATGATGTACTGGTGTACTGGTATACTGATGTACTATAGCATGAACTGCTGTAAATAAGCCTTTACTAATGTGGAGGTAAAGTGTTAGAGGAGGGGATACATTCTATAGTTGTTTCCTTAGCTCTCTTAGTCTTTCGGTAAAACTGTGCCTCTGGACTGGGACCTTCCCATGTGCTTGTCAGTAACCCCTCCCCCTTAGGTGCGACAGGATTGCTCAAGTGGGCTGGATTTTGAGCATTTTCCTTCCTGCATGCGGAAAGCCAGAGACACCTGGAATTGGCTATTTCTCTTCCCTCAGGTGAGTCAGGCTTTGATAAAATCCCTATAGATCAGACTATAGTTAAATACTTTCTTCTGAGGACGTACCTTGTTAAGAGCAGCATGCTCTAGCAAACTTCAAAATAGTTCCTTTCCCCCTTCTGCTGGAAGCATAAGGGAGTTTTTCTACACTATTTACTGTGAGAATGTGGTAAAACTGCAGGAGGTAAAACTCACAAATGTGTGCCCACTCCCTCATGACATGGTCCCCTGGAGTTTTTAATTCTCTGCTTGTTCACACTGAGCCTCCAGAAATTCATCAATTACTGATTCTCATGAAGGTTTCAGCATAGGGATACCTGCTCAGGTATGCTGTGAGTCTCTGTCTACACCCATTAATCTAATCTACATTCTGCCCTGTAACCTTACTTTTCTTATGGCTCTAAGAAGAGTTATTGATTTTTCAGTTTGTTTAGCTTTCACTTCTTAGGACAAATGATGATTTCCAAGCTTCTTATGCCTGACTGGAAACCGGTATTCCCAGTTTTTAGCTTCGGAGGTGCTTCTGTGATCTGTTACTTCATTTTTGGTCATCATGAATAAGTTAAAGTAATTGAAACGTTCTCATTAAAAAAATAAAAACAAAAAGCTCAGCCTTTCAAAGTGCATTTTCTCTTGATTTGCTAGTATTGAAAGATCACCTTTTATGGAAAAATCTCTTTTTACTTCCCTCCATATCCCTTGAAATCAAGGCAAGCCTTTGGCCATGTTAATCTTCATGCAATTTTATCAGCCCTCCGACTGCAATGACTGTTTATGATCCTTCCACAACAGCAAAGCACATCCACCAATCTCTTAGTACCAGCTGATAACCATTCTGTGTTCAGTTGAGCATTTCCTTGGAGGTGTTCCAAACCAACGTTAACCTTGCACTTTAATATCTACATGACATCCTTTATCTCTTTACAACCAGTTCAGCACAATAACTTGCAAGTCTTTTATCAGTTATTATGAGTCCAAACTGGTTAGCCCAAAGATTCAATTTACAAAAAAGTGAAACACAGTGATTTAAATAACACAGGTCTTACTTAGTACACATTGAAATCAAACTAGTGTAGGAGAGTACTGAGATCAGCTCCACACACACAACGAGAAAAATACAATTTAAGTGGCAAATACAAACAAATGAAGCATTGGGTAGAGTTACATTTTACAAGTGTGTATTTCCATTTCCCATTGCAGGTGAAGTGTTTTCCTATTACCCTTATTTAGCTGGGCCGCCGCCACAGAAATTTTCCTGGAAACCTTGTTTCATAGTTCTGGTATGGGCTCTGGAGCTAAATTCCTCAGGCTCAGATCCTGATCCCTACTTGCTTTTGTGATTTTGATAAGTTATTACATTCTATCCTCCTTAGTTTCCTCATCTATATAATGAGGGTCAGAAATTTTTATGATAATTGAATATGGCAAAGTAAAAGGTGTGTGATCCATTTCAGGCAAAGAAAAGAATAATAGGGAAAATGAAGTCTCAGTGAGTTAAAAATACGTGCTGAGAAATGATAAGTAGAGTTGAATCTTAGAACCTGAGGTAGGAGGTAACAGATGGAGCTGATGTTTGAGATAATAATGAGCCTGATAATCTACATTTTCAATGCAATAGTTCTTCCTGGGAGTGAAAAAAGATCACTGAAGATTTTTAAAGATCTTTAGTTTACAAAGATTTTTGTAACTGAATTCTGAAGGATGAATTTGAAAAGATCAAGATGGGAGGCCTGGAAACGAGTTGAGAAAATAAAGATCTAGAGACGCTGGTGGGTAATAGTATGCAAGGAAAGGAAGCAAGAGGTATTTGATAGATACTAAATCACTATATTTAATAAAATTTAATGACAGCAATCCATCCCCTGGGTATATACCCCAAAAATCTGAAAACGCTTATCTGTAAAGATATATGTGCTCCAATGTTTATTGCAGCTTTATTTACAATGGCCAAGACATGGAAACAACCAAAGTGTCCTTCGATAGATGATTGGATAAAGAAGACATGGTATATATACACTGTGGAATACTACTGTGCCATAAGAAAAGATGAAATGGTACCATTTGTGACATGGATGGATCTTGAGATTATCATGCTAAGCAAAATAAGGTATACAGAAAAAGTCGAGAACCATATGATTTCACTTATATGTGGGATATAAAACTGAAAGCAATAAAGAGACAAGACAAACAAACAAAGAAACAAAAACTCATAGACAGAAACACTTTAGCGGTTACCAGAGGGTAAGTGGGGAGAGGGGTGGTGGATGAGGGTAAAAGGTGTCAAATATATGGTGATGGAAGGAAAACTGACTTTGGGTGGTGAACACACAATGTGATATATAGATGATGTATTACAGAATTGTACACTTGAAACCTATGTAATTTTACTAACCATTGTCACCCCAATAAATTTTAATTAAAAAAAATAGTAACATGGAATGTTTTATGATAGCTTTCATTAATAAAATATTCAACTAAGTAAATAGGAGGAAACTATTGATATTCATGAAAATAAATAAACATTACCTCTATTTAAAGCCACTGAATGTTACTTCATTTTCTGCAGCAAATACAACAAAGCACTTTTACATAGCTGGTCCACTTCTTCATAATCTGCTCCAATTCATTTCTTATATTTATTAACTGTAGTTTTCCTTCTGTAACCTTTACATTAACTATCCTGTTCTACTTACAATTCTCAAATCACCGTAAGTGTCCAGTCTTCCATTGCCTGTGTTACCTAAAATGATTTCTTTCTTCCTTTTCATATTTAAAGTCTATAAATTCCAATTTAAGTGCCCTCTCTTTGCTTCATTTCTTGTTTCCTCCATCCCTTCCTCTCTGTCACATGTCTTCTTTCCTTCCTTTTTAAAATTTCTTTTATGTTTGTATTGATTTTTTTCATACTATCACCCCCTCCATTGAACAGTCACATCCCTTAACAGCATCTATCACAGAGTGACATGCAATCATTTGTCACTCTTGTTCAACCAACATGTTAGGAGACTAATGTTGTTTGGCTTTAAAGTTGCATCAGTCTATAATTCAAAGGGTTATTCAAATACCTTACTTCTTCAACCTTGTTACTTTTATATTTGCACAAGATTAAAACACAGGCAATGTCAGCATTGACTAAGACCATTTTTTAGTACGTATTTCTATATTTCTATAGTCCTATCATTGTTTAACTCCTTGTATTTTTTAAATTAAAAAGTAATAATTCAGAGACGATTAATACATATGTATGATTTCCCCCATGAGGTGCAAATGGCTATTGGGTAATGATACAATTAATCACTTGGAAATATGTGGACTAGATATAGCATTAGCATACTGTATAAAGAAGCCTATAATGACTCAAGCAATATTGTTCAATATAGACCCGTAAAACATTTCCTTCTCAGTCAGTTGGTGCCTTCACCTCTCAGCCCTTAGAACACTATTCACTAATAACTCCTATTTTTTGCCAAGACTTGCAAGCCTTAGCACATTGTAATGCTTTCTTGGTGAGAGGTTGCGCTACTCAGCAGAAAACTCATCATTGTGAAAACTCCCATAACATTAAGCTATTGTGACTGACATTTCACTGTAAAAAGTGATTAATTCTGAAATCCACAGAATTTGAAAAAAACTGATACATATTAGATTATATCACGTTTTCGACAGCATTATATTATCTCCAGTAGGAGAGGAAGAGAGTGATAATGATAGAAAGATAAAGTAGAGATGAGAATGAGAGACAGAGAGATAAACACCAAAAAGTAAAGTTAAAATGATTTAAGTTTATAACATACGTCCCGCAGAACTAGATTCAGAGGTGACAAACTATACACTTTGGGGGTTGTCTCTTGTGCATGTCATTGAACTTGTAAGACTGGACAAAGCTGTAACTTCATCAAACAGCACTGATAGCAGAAACCAAAATTGCTTTTTTGGAAGTGTTACAAGGGGCCTTACTAAGCAGCCCAGCAGGAGCTCAAGCTCACAGACATTAATATCCAGAAATCTCAGTTGCTGCCTCAAATTAGACAAACAACCTACTCCCAGAAGAGGTGGAACTTCTCCTCACTGCCAGATATGATACATAAAAAGACTGTCCTTGGAAGTACATTTGTTCATTTATGTCTTTGTTCCTCAAGACTTAGTTCAAATTCTACCTGCTCTTGAAGACTGTCAGTCCCCAACTATCTTTAACGCTTTTCTATGTCGTTTCTTTTGTACTGAAGTCTTTAAATGAAAAGGAGAAGAATAGTTATTTTTTCCCTAATGTAAGACCTAAGAAAATTTCCCATTTTTCCCAAAGCAATGAACATTATGATTTTAATATCAAATATTGGGCCCTTTCTTATAATACCTTTAACTGAAGACTTATTTTATCAAAATAAACTTCCATAAGAACTATAAGGGGCCAAATTCAGTGCCTATATAAGATAATCAAATTATTTTACCAGAATAAAAGTGTGAGATTATAAACTAAAAAAGTATTTCATGTATATCTTTCAAGTAAAATCTCTGTATTATTTATTTAAGATGTTTTGATTACATAGTACAGTAGAGTTCCATGTAGTAGTATCCAACAATTCACTAAAGTTCAGAAATTCTGTGTTATAGATCAAGGGCAAGTACATTTACTTGCACAATTACCAGAGAGGAGTAGAACTAAAAGAATCCAATTTATTTTAGTGTAAATTAATTAGCCAAACTACTATTTGACTCATTACTGCAGCAAATATTTATTGAAATACCTAATAAAAAACCAAGAGCATTGGAGTAAAATGATAAACAAGTTGTGTTCATGTTCATTTCTTAATGATAGTCATCCCAAATCAATATGGATATAGGCTCCAGTACCGCCAATGGAATTGTCCAAAACACTCCTTAGAAAGGAATTTTTGAAGCCTCTAAATTTTGTTTGATAGAATATGGCTAATAGTTTTAATTGAATTTTTTTTAATCTTTGAAGTTCAGTAATTTATTAAAATGTTTGATGTTGAATAGACTATTACTTTTCTTGGGACATACATGTCTCAAAGATACATCTTTTCCATCTGAAGATATGTCATCTCATATCTGGAAATCTTTACTAAATTCTATTGTTCAATAATTGATTTTTTATTATTTAGCTTTTTTATAGAGAGGTCAATAATGTGCACACTAAATCTCATTTGCTTGCCTCTATAATTATCTCATTCATCATTTTAATGCTTACTTTTTTTAAAAAAAATGTTCTCTCTAGACTTCATTTCCAGTGACTACAGAGGCATCACAATTGCTTTGTGCATTTTTCAAATGTTTTTATGATTTCATTTTTTTTAACTGCTTTAAATTTGTCAGATTATATATCTCTTTCTGTTATCTCAGTATTTCTTCCTTGTCATATATTTCTGCTTTGTACTCTAGCCCCACACAGGATATTATGTTATGGCTCATTATTTAAAATTACGTTAATGTCTTTGTTCAGGCTTCTCTTCTTGGCAATATTTTTCTGCTAAGTATTGCTTTCTAGGTAGAGTATTTTCCTGTTCTTGCCTTCAGGCTGCCCAACTTTTCTTTCTGTTCCTTTTTTTTTTTCCTTCCCTTTCCTTCCTTTCCCTTCCCTTAATTAATATATATTAATTAAATTCCTCCCCTTAATTAGCATAAGACCCAGTATTATATTATATTATATTATATTGTATTATATACCCGGTCTTATATTAATTTTTGCTCCAAAAGATGCATTAGGGCTGACTGTCTGGCTAGGTCTTATTTTTGGGGGACCCACTGTATCAAAATGTACATTCTGCTTCTTAGGACCATATGAGGTCTGATAATTAAGTTCGCGAACTTGCCTTTATGCACTTACATCGGCAGCACTGTACACACAGCTCGGTAAGGTTCATAACCTTAGTATATCAGTGTCTCACAGCTGTGTTCCTATTGAAATGTGGCTGTGTCTTGTTGAGTGGCATTCATGTTTTTGTGTGCCATGGTGAGAATATCTAAGCTTGAGTTAGAGCAATGAACAAACATTAATTTCTTGTTAAACTTGGCAAGAGTGGAAGTATAATCAGGGACATGTTAGTCCAAGTTTATGGGGATTACATCATGAAGAAAACAGCAGTGAGTGTCCAGATGGATTAAATGTTTTTCTGGGGAGAGAGAATGCGTCACTGATGAAGAGAGGTCAGGGTGGACAGTAACAAGCAGAACTGATGAAAACATTGAAAAATTCATCAAATTGTGCATCAATATCATTGGCTGACTGTGAGGAGCATAGCAGACCAAGTAAACATTGATAGAGAAACAGGAAAATCTTAACTGAAAATCTTGGCATGAGAAAGCTGTGTCCAAAATTGGTCCCAAAGGAGCTCATCGAGGAACAAAAAAGAAAAGGAGAGTCGAAGTTTGCCAAGACCTTTTGGAGAGGCAAGCAATGTTTTGGGCCGTGTTATCACTGGTGATGAAACATGGGTGTACCAATACGACCCTGAAACAAAGTCAAAAAGTGTACGATGGAAGTCAGCCAATTCTCTATGACCAAAAAAGTTCCGTCAGTCCAAATCAAGAGGCAAAATGATTTTGCTAAGCTTTTCTGATATCAGAGGGATTATTCATTATGACTTTGTACTAACTGGACAAACAGTTAACCAAGTTTACTATTTGGAAGTGTTGAAAAGCCTGCCTAAAAAAGTTGGATGAAAACAACCTGACCTTTTCACCAACAATTCATGGCTCTTGCATTACTACAATGCACCAGCTCACATGGCACTGTCTGTGAGGGAGTTTTTAGCCAGTAAACAAGGAACTGTATTGGAACACTTTCCCTACTCACCTGATCTGGCCATCAATGACTGCTTTCTTTACCCAAAGTCAAAAGAAATATTGAAAGGAAGACATTTAATGACATTCAGGACATCAAGGGTAAGACGATGACAGCTCTGATGGTCATTCCAGGAAAAGAGTTCCAAAATTTCTTTGAAGGGTAGACTAGGTGCTGGCATTGGTGCATAGCTTCCCAAGGGGAGTACTTCAAAGGGGAGTGTAGTGATATTCAGCAATGAGGTATATAACACTTTTTTTTAGGATGAGTTTGTGAACTTATCAGACCTCGTACAGTATAGCTTTGTCCTCCTTTTAATGGGCTTCTCAAATAAATTATGGGAAATTTATGGGTTCACACGTAGCTCTTTTCAGAACAAAACAGAATGATGGGACAAACCAGCAAAAAAGAAAAAAAAAAAGAAATAAAGATAGATACTAGAGAGGGAGAGGGCAAGATAATTCTACCCATAGAGATAAAAATGCTCACACAATATAAGGAGACACTGCTTCCATTTCTTGGGTCAGCCCACTCCATATCTCAGAGTGTAGTATCTTACCATAAACCTTGCTTTTCTGCAACTCAGTTAATGCTGTTTCTTGACTAAATTCTTTCCTTCAAAAAGACAAGAACCGAGGAAAAATGTCACCCCTGGTAACACTCTCTCTGCTTCGATTCCCTTTGTCCTGCTTTCTCTCCACCGTTTATGCAGCTCCACCTTATCTCTGTTTCATGGTTGTTAGTTCCCTTCATTGCACTGAAGATGGAGCTTGCAGTTTTTATTCTCTGCAAGTATAAAATAATATTTCTCTCTGCTATAATAGGATGGACTATAACAAAAGTGCTACAAATCATGATGCAAAAACAATGATTTCAAAACACATTTATGTTTTATACTGTGAATTTTTTAGCTAACCAGGCAAGAAACCATTTCTTAAATGTTGTTCCTTGAAGTGGTACTAATATTAACATTCTATATAATTATTAGTAACCAAGGATTCCTATTATGTTGCTTACAATCTTTAAGTAATATGATACAAAATGTTTACATGCTTTGTCAAGAATAATGACTTACTAATATTTTTTTATTAGTATGTCTCATTCTCCTTCTAGGTAGATTATGAAGCCCTTTTGTTAAAAACAACATTTTACAAATATATATGCTTTAGTAGAGAGCACAAATTTGGCATGTCAAACATACTTATAAATTAAAACTACATGGTTGAATACTAAACAGCTAAAAACTATTTTAACAAAATTTTGAGATGGAGTGCCACTATTCCATGAAATTAATAGGAATTGATACATAGTATATGAAGTATGCGATATTTATCACAGAAAGTATGTAAACTTAATCATTATTCTCAGGGATGTTAAAGGTTAAGCAGTATATTTTCATAGTGTATAACCTAATCTCAGGTCTGAAAATTATTTTCCAAATCCCTGTCCAGGTGACATTTCTCATATTTATTATTCACAGACCCTGTTATCGAATGACACAGTGGACATCAGGACTTGGACAGTACTTTTATGACCAAAGATAAAACAAATCAAATGAATTTATATATAATATAAACTTTAAGGTCAGACCAAACTTTGAGGTCATTCCAAAATAACTACATTTGGGCTTCAGTAAATATCTTAGAAAATTTAACAGATAATGATTGAATCTCTTACACAGTCTTTCTTTTCAATATATTTTGGTTCAATAAATCTAATTTTGCTTATATTTTAATATGCAATTTTCTTCAAAAAACATCATTTAATATTTTCCTGTTCATCTGATGTATCTCTACTCCTCTCCAAACTTTCCTATATATTTCCTTTATTTGCAAGTCGTTTTTGACATTATATAAACATAGGTATGAATTGTTCAACTAAAATACCACAATTCATAAAACATATATAATTAAAGAGTCAGCCATTTGCCAAACTGACATCTCTGCCCTGACCATCAGTCTGAACACTGAAGTTCATTCCAGTGAGTAGATAGGTTACAATGTCCCCTAAAAGAGGTACAGTCTACTGCCTCGGCAGCTGGACCCACACAGGACAACCTCCAAACCCCAATCTGAACTTGTGATTCCTTCCAACTCATCAGAACACCTAATTTTAGTCAGCACTTGTTCCTTCCCTACTTCTCTTTTTGTCCCAGACCCAGGAGATCACAATTTGATTTTCTGTGACATTATCTCTGATTCTTAAAAATACCGAGCCTTCCACACAAACTGTAAGAAGCTACTGCAAAAAGCAGTTACTTTAAAAAATGAATAACCATAAAACTTTTGAATAAGTAATGCATGGACATGGTATAACATTAAAAAGTGAATAATTTTGCTTCCTTACATTTTACCCCCTCAACACCTCTAACACAGATGTGTTTACATTTTCTTCCTGTGTATGCTTCCAGAGATATTCTATGTTCATAAAAAGATAATATCTATATTGTCTTTTACAAAAATGGTCCCATAATATAAACACTATTCTGGACCTTGTTTTTACACTATTGTATATAACAATTCCATATATCGTGTAGTTTGGAAATCAGGCAGTGGAGGGAGAGTGCTCTGGAGCATGAATCAGCCAGCAGGATTTTCTTTGCTTCATTGAAGCAAGAAAACAAGGGGCTTGGCCCTTTGTACCTCAGTGTCAATCAGTTATGGAGGGAGGAATGCTTTCCAGAGATGGCAACTTCACTTAGCCAAGTCCAGTTAGCCAAGTTCATCATAGAAGAAGGGCAGCTATTAGCTATGAACAACCCACACTCATAGTAATTGGAGGATGGGTACACTAACTCACTAACATAGAACTGAGTCAAACATTACATTACAATATATATGTTTTACTTTAATATTTTATTTGGTAATTTTGCTCAATGCTCACTTTTGTTCCTAAATCCTTAAGGGGCAATTAACCATATATCGTGGTAAGGAAAATCCAAAAAACAGACACTTCTTTCCTGGGAAAGAAACTATAAAAGGTCCTTGAATTAGGCCCTCAATGAAACCAATATCATACACCAAGCATACACCTGCATAACCTACAGGAAAAATGAACTTTAAGCCTCGGGCTGAATCTCTCCGTGCGCTCTATAAACCATGATGTTCTTTACAGCAGAGGGCACAGGACAGGTGATCAAGTAACAGAATAAGGATGGATAATAAATAAATAAATTAATTAATTAATTAATAAAAGAAAGAAAGAAAGAAGAAAAAAATTGAAACCTATGACCACTGAGGACAAAGCAAAGAGCCTGGGCTATGTACAACACGAAGAGATTCACAATGCTGACAATGAAAAGATTTGACACAGGAACCAGGAGTAGGAGTCAGACAGGTAAGTGAGAGTATGTTCTAGAATTTTTTGAGAAAATGGGAGAGAGTGATGAATAGAATGCTTGCTTTTTAAAGCTATCTGTGATCATATTATAAATGCATATTTTTAATTGACTTAGGAAAGGATTTATACTCAAAAGATACAAAAAGTTTAATGTAAAATGTGGAAAGACTAGGCAAAGAGATGCAGGGAGATGTACTTGAAGATGTGGGTTAGAGTCAGAGTGTGAAATAACTGTAAAATAGCTATAGTCTTTTCATAATCAGAAGAATGAGAAACTATTTCAAATTGGAAAAAAATTGATTAAACATGCTGACATATTAGAGTGTAGATTTTGTCTTACTGGGCTGGGAATTTCATATGTTAATATGCTAGGTTAATTCAAATTCCATAGTTCACAGAATGAATTCCAGCAAATAATTGGCACATCCAAATAACAGAATTGTATTCATGATAGCATGTTTTTAAAATATTGTGTTAAGATTTGTTATTTAAAGATACCAAGAATATTTTTATTAGATATAATTGCTGAGAACCTAGATGAAATAAATTTTTATGTTTATGTCACAGTGACCGAAATCCTTTTATTACATATAATTTAAAAAGTAACCTATGTTTTCTTTCTTTCTTTTGTTTTTACATTTTAATACATTATAAATTGTAAAACTTTATTTAATTCTTAACTGGCAAATGGAGTCTTCCTTTAGACATAATCTTTGTGCATGCTTGATTAAAAATTCAGATTAAAAATGATTGCTGAATCGTTTATATCAATTATATTTAAAATCTCATTTTGATCTGTGAATAGAATTTAAAGACCCTGATCACTCTCACGGCCCCAGGACACTTTATGAGGTTTTAAGAAATTACAGTTTCCTCAAGTTTCCTTCTACCTTTACTGACTTCCTCTATTTCACAACCAATGCTATTCCTCCTCCTCTCACCTAACTTATATTTCTGGCATCTCCAGTTTTCCAAATTTGAACCTCTTCACTTTTCTATGTCATTTAATCACTTAATTATCATCCAGCCTCCTGGCATTAAAAAATACTATCCACTTGTGAATCCCAAATTTACATCTCTGGCTTTGACCTCGCTCATGAACATTAAACAGTCATATTTAAGGACCACTCAATATCTCCTATGCATATCAAATTCACCATTTTGAAAACTGATTTCTAATCTCGGTCCCATGCCTGCATGTTCCAAATTTTCCCCATATTAATTCACGACTGCTCTATCATTCTGATTACTAAGGCCCAATTTTGGAGGCATCTAGAGCCCTCCAATCTTCAACAATGTTTTACTGGCTCAGTATTTAAAATACAACTAGAATCTTACCTCCTCTTAGAGCCACCATCTCAAATAAGTCATCTTCACCTGGGTTACTGTAAATGCTTCTTAAAGCGTGATGCAACTCTTGGTCCTCCTCTGCTGATTTTCAATTTAGCGGCAGAGATATCCTGTTAAAAAGTAAATCAGATTATACTATTCAGTTCAAAAGCCTCCAAGGTTTCTAGTACCACTGAAAATAAAATAAAGTTTAAAATAATGCACAAGGCCTTATGTGATCTGCAAACCTAGCTACCTCTCAAAAGTTCTCTTCTAACACTTTCCCATGATTACTTCCTATTTCCATCACCCTGCTTTCCTTGCTGTATGTTTCATTGCTGGTTCAGATCCTTTGCACTGGGAGCGTCCTGTTGCTGAAATTCCCTCTTTCGAGGAACTGCATAGGACATTTTCTTGTGTTCCTTATGCCTTCATACAAATATTAGCTTCTCGGTGGAAAATTACCCTGCTCCAACATCACCTATTATTTTCTGTTTTATTTTCCTGTATAGAAAACTGAGCATCTAATATATTATGTATTTTTATTGTTATTTTTTTTGTCTCTCTCAAATATAAGATTCATGAAGGCAGTGGAGTTTTTTTTTTTTCCTTTTTTCATTGCTATATCTTTTCTTCTAGAAGAATATATGGAATATATTTATGCATTTAATGTATATTTATGTAATAAATGAATACAATTATTTGCTATAATAAATTAGTTCTAAAGTGGTGAGCAATTATAAATACATTGTATAATGTCAAATGCGTCTATAATTATGTGCCATAAAATAAACAAAGGAGTACTCAAAGCTGTTTATACACTATACTCATCAGAGAATTATTCATATTTAAACATTTGAAACAACCTCATTTTAAGTAAATTATTGTGCCTGTCTATGATGATATACAATAAAAGCACTGATATATACTATATTTATAAATTAAAAGGAAACATGGAAAAAAATCCTTCAATTTCTCAAGTGTTTATGCATGATATGTAGATGTGTTTGTGTGTATTTATTTGAACTACTTTCCCTATGTTCCCACTATAGAGATAATTTGATGTTAATGCCTTGATTGCAATTCATCATAAACATGAATACACGTACACATATTTTTGTTTCTTTCTACACACACACACACATATATATATATATATATATATATATATATATGATGAGAGAGTTCTTAAAAATTTGTTTCTACTGAAATATATTTTATTTTATCATTTTATATTCCTGTCTTTAGACACATACATCATACAGTCTGCAAGTACAGTATAACCTTTTAGTTTCTCCAATGAACACTGAGGTTAAAGAAACAATCACGCCCTTGGCAATATCAAGATTTTCTGCATTAACATGTTTTCTTGCCCTTTAGTGGTGTTGCTTATTTTTGCTGGGCTATTTCCTTCTTATATACATTTAAAGTATTGTATGCTGTTTCATTTTTGACTCATTTTCACATCTTCTTTCTTGTCACTTTTTTTATACTTATGAGGTTCTTCTTCCTGTTTTGTTGAGGTGTTCTTTTTTTGTTTTGGTATTTTACATTTTAACTACAGATGACTATTTCACCATTGTACAACAATACTTCAAAAACAAAGTGTTTTTTGTTTTTGTTTTTTGTTGTTCTTGTGTTTGTTTTTCCACAAAGAGTAGCAAAAAGCTATAAGTCTCTATAAAAGAAGTGCTATTTTAAGGGGCAAGATAGAAAAACAAAATTCCCCAAAAGGAATTCAAGTTAGTTAAGAGACATCTCCTCCTCATTAACTTTCATTACACCCCAGGAGCCTATGATCTTGTAAAATTCCCATTGACCAAGAGGATGAGCTAAAGGTGACAGGTCCCAAAACCTTCAAAAAGTCATAAAGAACACAATTGAATAATGTTACCTCCAGGAGGTAAATGATAAGGTTACAAGGGAATTCAAATATGAAGGAAAATGATTTCATTAGCAGTTGAAGAGTGGGTCAACATAAAGGTCTAAAATCCAATTTCTTATAATTTTATAACACAAACCACTCTAAAATATCTGAAATATTGAGACTGAAAAATGTGGTCACCCACAACCAAATCTGAATCTCCATAAACAAAGTCAAAGGAAGGGTTGAACCTTACGTAGTGTTTTAGTTTATAATCTGGAGAGTTTTATTTTCCTTCACGTTTTTATACACTTGTCCTATTTAAATTCAGCTATTGCATTGTTTTACATAAATTAAACCATGAAAATTGTTATTATAAATGACATACGTGAAGTTATGAACGATATAAAAATAGAAACTTAAGACCACTTAAATTTACATGACACAGTAATTCTTCTTAAAAGTATCACATGTAAAAAAGTTCAGAAATGCATGTACATTTATAACTGAACAAAAGGAGTTTGTTTGCCTGTGCACATCAAAAACAAATGAGGCACAAACAGGAGTTTGCAGCAAAGAAAGGAAAGGTTAATTTAAGGAAATGGCCCTCCTGCCGGTAGACACAGGTGAGCTAGTGCTTAAAGCCCTGGCCCCAATGGATAGGTTATATAGGGAAAGAGTCATTAGTCATGGGAGCTAAGGGAGTTGGGGTCATGGGCTCTACTGATTAGTGGCAGCTGGGGTAGAAGATAGTTGATCATTGCATCAGGTCCTGATGTCACCCATGGCATTGTCCTGTCTGGTTTCATGAGGATGTGGTCAGTGGGTCATTCCATTTTCACGGGTCTGAGGCTGAAACATAACTGAAGTCAAGATGTTATCTTTAGTTTGACCAAAACTCTGCTCTAGTTTGGGGTCTGGATATTACATCTTTGTCATTTGATGCTGACAGAACCTGATGTCCTAAGCAATTTATGATTAAGGAAGTGGACATGCAGTTATGCACAAAGGTGGAAAGATCTGGTTGAAAGAAGGCCAGTGAGTCATAGTTCTATTAGGCTGAACAAAGGGAGCTTGAACTAAGGAAAAAGTCATAGTAAAGAAATGAAGTTGTTGTGCGGCTACACCTCTAAAACAATTTTGCTTATCACATCCAACAAAATAATGATTACAGACACAATACAAAAAACTGACACTAGAAAAGAAAACATTGGAAGAAAAAGGAGAGAAACTAACGAAAAAAAATATCTAATTTAATTAAATCAAGCAATTTTTTAAATGGATTTGTGGAATTCAGTGATATTACTACTATTGCTTTTCTAAAAATGTTGGCTACTGTTTCAGAATCTTTATGTTTAGGTAGCTCTCATATTATATACTTATCAAATGGTATTCATTATATTCAAATAAGTGATTATTAATGCTTTGTTGGTTGGTACTTCATTTTATAGATTCATCTTTAAATATTTTTTGATTCATATCTAGCATGTCCCCTGCCCTCTGGGAGGCACTGGGAAAAGAAATGATGAATAACACAAGGCACCTGCCTGCTCTCAAGACACTTGCCACCTTTTGTAGGAGGTAATCACGACATAAATTGTAACAATGCATAAAAGAAAAAGCCATACAGGAGTCAGAGAAAAATGCTTTTGGACTTCAGTAAAGAAAGATATTATTTCCTCTTAAAACTATGAGTTATGGCATTCTCTTTGCATGACTAAGAACAAAAGAGAAAATATAAAATACCATCATAATCAAAACTTGTATTTGATATATCTTGATGTTTCAGTGTGTTTTGTGCATTTATTCTATGCTATAGCCCTAAAAGATTCAGTACAGATGTTTTCAAGTTGAATGACTAAATTAAAAATGACAATAATAACAGTTACTATTAGGTAATAGTATTTTTAATATGAGCTATCCCCTTAAATATAGTTTACATAATGCACTATTTAAAAGCTGGCTTCTCGAAGCAGTTCCTTTAAAAGAAGATTATAAGTGTTTTAGGTTAATTCTGTTTCTTCTACAAGAAAATATGGAATCAAATGATTTGATTGTTTTATGTTTTTATTTTCATGGTTAATTTAATGTCAAAATTTATTTTAATATATAATTTAATTATTTTACTTGACTATTTTTAACTGATATAATTGACATATAACATTACATTATGTTCATGTATAATGATTTTATATTTGTACATATTGTAAAATGATTATGACAGTAAGTATAGGTAACATCTATCACCACACATACATAGTTACACTTTTTTCTGTGATGAGAACTTTTAAGATCTACTCCCTCAGAAACTTTCAAATATATAATGCATTATTAACTATAGTCATCATGTTGTACATTACATCCTCTGGACTTATTTATTTTATAACCAAAATTTGTACCTTTTGAGTACCTTCACCCATTTTGCCACTCTCCCCCCGCCCACCTTTGGGAGCCACCAAATTTTTCTTTGTATTGATGAGTTTGGTGTTTTGGTTTGTTTTAGATTTTACATATAAGTGAGATCATAGAGCACTTGTATTTCTCTGAGGTATTGTTACTGGAGAACTGGTTCTTGGTAAATGTCACAGGAAAGAATACAAGGATGTACCAAATTAGTCACGTGAACAAAGACTGGCAAGCAGCAGGTTTATTTAAGGGGGAAAAAAAATAGTTCACTTTCAAAATGGTATAAGAGTGGGCAGGCCCAGAAGAAGAGCAACTGAGTTGAAGAACAAAGAAACTTAGGGTTTATTCAAATGGGGGCATGAAATATTCAAGATTTAGGGGTGGCGTTATAGGCGTTCCCAAGTCAGGTCCTCCCTGACTCCTTCCTCCTATCAGGAGGTGGGATTCCCGTGTTTTAACTTGGCCCTTGTTGGAACTGCCATGGCAACACAGGGGTGGAAATTTTTTTTTTCCTGTAATGCCAACAGTATTATCATCTATTACAATTACCTGTCACTGTACCTTTTTTTAAGAATGATCTCATCCCCGTTTCCTGTACTTCCTCCCTCCTTACCTCCTCACTTCCTTGTTCTTTAGGCCTTAGTATAACACCCTCAGGTCCATACATTTTGTCTCAAATGAGAAGATTACCTTCTCTTTTATAGCTGAATAATATTCCATTGTATTTATATGCTATATATATTCTTTATCCATATATGCGTCAGTGGACTCTTAGGTAACTTCCATGTCTTAGCTATTGTAAATAATGATGCAATGAATATTGGGGTCCACATATCTTTCCACGGTTAGTGTTTTTGGTTTCTTCAGATAAATACCCAGAAAAGAAATTGTTAGTGAGCCCAGTACACAAATACCATTGTTATAATTGCCTACAGTATTTAGTACAATAACATGCTGTACAGGTTTGTAGCTTAGAAACTGTAAGGGAACAGAATTAGTCACCCCAAAATATAGTTAATTGGCATTAGGACTATTTTAGGCTGGTTAATTTTAAGAAACAACGAAACAATGGGCATAAGAGAAGCTCTGAAAAACCAAGTAGAAGTTACCCTTTGTAAAATACATTTACATTTGTAAGGGAAATCTCCATTTGTAAGGGTGTGTCTCACTCTGTACCAACAAGAGGGGTGATGAATTCATCTCCTGAAAAGCTTATCAGTGGCAGGAGACAGAGACTTAAATCTACATAACAACTTTACCCTTGATTACTGTGCTTTTCCTGGTAACCTCCCTTAAATGACTCCAGCATCATCTTTTGTTATCAGCTGAAGACAGTATTTAAGATGAAGATGGTATTTAAGGTGGTGGCTTTAGGTACTTGGTGAGTTACTCAGTTTTCCTGGGTTTCTTCCACGAATACAGGGGGTACACGTATTATACTTGTTTGTTTTTTCTCCATTAACCTCTCTAAGCCAAGAACCCAGAATGATAGAAGGAAAAATATGTTTCCTCCCCTAAAGAGCAATAGACTATACCATATAGTTTAGGTGTGTGGTAGGCTACACCATCTAGCTTTGAGTAAGTGCACTCTATGGTCAAACAATGACAAAATCACCTAACAATGCATTTTTCAGAACATATCCCCATTGTTAAGTGGTGAATGACCACAGTATTTTAACCATGGGTATGATGTTTGTTGTACAGCAAATCTCTAGAACTTATTCATCTTGTATAACTGAAACTTTATACCTATTAAACAACAACTCTCTATTTTCCTCTTGTATCTAATTAATTTTATCATATTTCATTTTTTGTATCAATGACTGTATTCAAGTTTTCCATATCCACTTGAATATTTTTTTTAAATCTCTGACTTAATTGGTTTAGTTATTTCTTTTATATTCTCATTTATCTCTGTGAACATACTCAAATAGTTATTTTGAATTTAGTTTCTGAAAATCACTTTTTGAATTGTGGATTTTTCTAGCCAATCTTCTTAGCCTCAGATTCTGTCATGCATTTTGGAATTTTTATTTCTAAGTTTATTTTGTATACGATTTCCCTCTCTCTCTTTCTTCCATGCTTCTTTCCTTCCTTCTTTCATTTGTCTCTCTCTTTCTTTTTTACCTTCCTCCCTTCCTGCCTTCCTTTTTCCTTCCATCCTTCCTTTCTTTTTTCCTTGGATCTATCTACGTATGTGACAATCTTCTCCTTTTATCTTTATCTCTCTCTAATTGCTAGTTTGTAGCTGCCTCAATAGACTCATATCATCCTCCATTAAAACTGATATCTTAGATAGTGTTTCTGAGTGACTACAAGACATTAGAAATATGGTAGATCCAAAAGCATATTTCACTCAGGTCCTCATATGAAGACTATGTCTTTTTCTACCACCTTTCAGCTGTTCTCAGCCTAATTTCATACTGGGTTTGGGTTACGCTTCACCCAAAAGCTTAACTTTAGTCTTTAAACATAGCTCTGGAATTCAGTTTTCAGAAGAGTTCTTTGGCACCTCCATATATCCACCTGTTTCATCATTTTGAACCTACATGTGGTTTCAACCACGCTCGTTCTGTGAGGCCATTCTGTCTTTGTTTCTGGTGCATTAAGAAGTTTCCTTTGAGATTCTACTGTCTTTTTAATATTTATTTCTTAACCTATATGTTTACAGTAAGAAGATTTTTTGAATTTAGAATTCACTGCACCATGTTATCTATAAGTCCTTATTTGGTCTTCACAAGACATCTTTCAGTTAGTTATTATAAATTACATAATGAAAAAATTGAAGTCCAGAAATCCTAAGTTACTGGGTTATAAAGCAGTGGATCTGAAATTTGAACTCATATAATTCAGGTTTTAGAAACCTATTTTCTTTCTATTCTATAAAACTTATCTTCTCAGAAACTAAACAAATGCATTTTTATTTGCCCTTTTACAAAAAAATCTATAGGGAAGGTATTTGATGTCAAACACAGTTTTCTTTCTCAAATGCTTCTTTACAGTTATCATATGCCTACCTTTTAAACCTAGAGAGCCAAGAAAGTCCCTACTGAAAATAATAGTTCAGACATATTTTCATATGCTGTTACACAACAGTGTTATCCATAGAGAGCACATATAGCAAAATTGAATCCACATTATAACACCAAAGTCACATAGCATGTCAAAAGTCTAAAAACATGGGGATCTTTTTCTTTTATTTTGACAATTATAGTCAGACATGAGGACTATAACAAACATCTATAAACATATTTTTAAATAAAACCATACTCATCAATTTATTTTCCCACTTAACAATTTAATCATGTTATTTTAAATTAACTTGGAAGGGATGTTTTTGCCCAATATTGTGCAATGTAGTTCTCTTAAATGTATTGCTTTATGTCACTCTATACACACAAACACGTGTGCGCGGTCTGACAATTAAGTTCGCAAACTCATCCTAGAAAAAGTGCTACATACCTCATTGCTGAATATCATTATGGTCATTTGAAATACACTCCTTCGGAAGCTAAGCATTGATGCCAACGACTAGTCCACCCTTCAAAGCACTTTTGGAACTCTTTCTGGAATGCCCATCAGAGCTGTCATTGTATTACCCTTAATGTCATGAAAATGTCTTTCTTTCAATATTTATTTTTCTTTGGGTAAAGAAAGAAGTTATTGGGGGCCAGATCAGGTGAGTAGGGAGAGTGCTCCAATACAGTTATTTGTTTACTGGCTAAAAACTCCCTCACAGACAGTGTCGTGTGAGCTGGTGCATTGTCGTGATGCAAGAGCCATGAATTGTTGGTGAAAAGTTCAGGTCGTCTAACTTTTTCACGCAGTCTTTTCAGCATTTCCAAATAAACTTGGTTAACTGCTTGTCCAGTTGGTACAAATTCATAATGAACACTCTCTCTGATATCAAAAAAGCTTAACAATATAGTTGCAACAAGTTCTTGAACTTAGTTGTCTGACCTCTGTGTGTGTGTGTGTGTGTGTGTGTGTGTGTATGTGTGTATGTGTGTGTGTATTACATCAGAAAGCATTGGTACACTGATTTTGCATAAACACATGTATTTCTTCTCTACAGAAAAAAATCCTACAACAGGTTAATTTATTCCCACATAAGGGAAGAGAAATTAGGCAATTTATCAGTAAATTTAATTTTCCCTTAACACCCTTTTATAAAATGGCATCACGTACTTAAACAAAGATGAATGTATCCTTAAAACAAATATGTCTTCTTGAAATAAAAGCTGTAAGCAAAAACATACTTGAAAATATATGTGTGCTTTTTTTTGTTTTTGTTTTTTGTTGTTTGTTTGTTTGTGTTTTTTACCAAAGCATTTTCTTGTAAGACCTTCCAACACTTTGTTTTTCCCAATACATTTTGAAAAAGCTGCTGGCCAGGAGACAAGATTGATTTTCTCAAATACTTCATGTGTTCAGTATACTTCTAGGAATAGATGCTATAAAAATAAGCAAGAAAAATATTTTTATGAAGATACTCTTTTCAAGTCATTTTACTCCTAGGACACTAACCAGTAAATAGTGATTTTTCTCATTACATATATATATTATGTAAAATACACATAATGCCCTGTGTGTCTCTGCTGTTTTTCATTAATAAAGATGATACATTATATTACCTTTGCATTCTACATTGTATGCACTCAATAAATATTATGCTAATAGCTGCTAACATGATGATGGTATAAATAGCAATGCCCTGTAAACACGTAAAATAAATTATTTTTCTATGATTTATTTTTTAATTATTTCAATTCATGTTTTACATGTACAAATTTATTTTACAACAATATTATTCTTATTAATTAAATAAATTTCAAGATATATTCAGCATATGTGCACGCACACACACAAACACACATTGCATTTAAATGTCCATTTCATCTGTTACAACATAACTTTTTTTATCCACTGTCATTATTTGAAATGATAATTTGTCTTTGTCTAAATATTTTACTCAGACAATAAATATAATATTGGTCCACTAGTTAAGGAGACAGGTTTTTATTTTAGCGAGACCACAATTGAAATTAATTCTGCCAACTGCTTTTAGAACTTGGGCAATTCACAAACTTTCTAAACTGCAATTTCCTCATCTGAGTTTAGACCAACAATAACATAACCTTAAGGGTATTTTGTTTTTGGGTGTGTCAAGCAGTGTATCAGTTTCATATTAAAAACGCTATTAGACCTCCCATTGAAATGAAGACTTGTTTTCTGTCTTGTTCACTGCCAAAAATCTATAATGCAAAAACTGAGACCCTGCCTGGATTCTGCAGTCAGAGTGTCTGGTTTAAAATCTATGATCTTACACTGTGTAACCTTGAGCAAGTTACAGCGATTAATGAATGTGAACCTCAGTTTGCTCATCTATTAACATGGGGCATATAATAACAGTACCTGCTCATAGTGTTTTTGTGAGAACATGATGAGTTAATGGTTTAAAAACACTCAGATGTAGCCCCTGCTACTGTTATTACCACAGATACAATAGCTCTTGCCATGTAGTAGATGCTGAGTAAGTGCTGTTTACATAGTGAATAAAAGTTAACATTTACTTTTATCTTTATTAATTTCATATTTTAAATTTATATTGCTTATTATTTGAATTTATTTTAGGCCTAACAATTAACTTCTCATTGCAGCAATGGAAAATTACAGTAAATTATAAGTCTCAGAAAACTGTCTAAATTTATAATTCCAGGCAAAACAGAGGTCTCACACCAAACTTGCTTTCCATGCCTATCCTCATTTTTTGTTACTTTTATGAAAAAGTCTTAAATGTCATATATGTTGAACAATTATGTGTAAATATATACATGTATATATAAAACAAGAAAATTTGGATAAAAACACAACTCTATTTTGGTCTCTTACAGTCCCTTCAAATACATTTAATGCTATAAACTACCCTGCCCTTTAATGTAGACTAGTACAAGGCAATAACTTTCCTGATAATTACCAGATAGTAAAAAGCTCTTTTAATAATAAAATTTAAAAAATACATCTCAAGCCAGTAATTAGAGTATCCCATCACATGTATGTTTACGTCTTAATGTTGTAAATTGATCTAGAATTATATCTTCTCTCTTTCTCTCTGGCCTCTTTTGCATGGTGCACCTAAGTGTTAAAGGGATTGGAGCAGGTTTGGTTTCTTTCCCTCCTTTTTTCCTACTCAACCCTCCTGCACTCTCTGGAGCTGTTTTGCTCTCAGCTGAGGTATAAGTAAATGGAAAGGGAGGTAAGAGGCAGGAGAGTGCTTCTTAAACTAGGTGGCCTGAAGTATTGCATGTCTGCTAAATGGTTAAAACCAGAGTGTCTAAATTGCCTGGAGGGGATTGTGCTAATTTACTCAGGAGCATGTTGTAGTTTAGCTCTTTAGCAGGTCCTTCCTGGAGTACATCTTCTGCAGTTTCCTTATGGGATTGCCTGTCTCTTTATTCTAAGAGGTAACTTTGTTCTCCTTTGTCAGCTATTGGGTGTTTGGTAGAATAAATCCAGCCTCTCTTTGCTAAGATTCCCTACTCCATCAGGGAGTCCTACTGAAAATGGTCCATAGCAACCCCACCATGGGCAAAAGATCCAATGGAAACATTAAAAAATCCAACAAACTCTGGAATTTATCTGGGCTCTGTTTCTAAAGCAGTGAGCCCTGTAACAAATCATTTACAAACTAGAATGTCTGAGGGAATAGGTGGGAGGTGGGAATTCAGACCTCCACCCACAATTCCACTATAGCTTTCTGAGATGTGGTTCAGGCATGGGTCCTTGGTCTAGAAAACAATGGAAATATTTACATATTCTAATTTTTCCAAGCCCTGATCAGTAAGGTAATAGCCTCATAGAACTATTTTACAAAATTTCTCCTCATATTCTGATCTTTTCTATATATTCATATATTCACATATTCTTGGGGGAGGTGCTGTAACTCAAAAGTTGTAGATCATTTTCTCTGAAAATCTTCATATGTATATTGGTCTCACAATCATTTTGGTATCTAATTCTGTCTCACTGACATTTCAATAGACACTGAGGAAGAATGAGTCCTTTTCAATGTCCTGTTGTAAAGATTTAAAATATAGGAAACTAGCATATTTGTGTATGCAATGAAAATTGTTGAACATACTATATTTTTAATGGATGGTATAAATGCAAATTGAAAAAATATTTCTTAGGGTTTTATATTTTACTTTTATAAAGAAAGAGTATCATATTCAGATTAAGCAGAGACAGGCTTCACCATGTCAGAATAATTCCACAGAGAGGAAATTAAAGCCTGAGCACTCCAAGTAAAAGGCACATTATAGCTTTTCAAACACCTAATTTCTTTCACTGGTGTGGGAGATATAATGACAGGTAGCACTTCTGCAACTTAAGTGTCTCTTATACATCATCTGCTTTTAAATAGTGTAAACTGCTTTGCGCTTTTTAATTTTTCAATCTTCAGGGAAGAATAAGAGTGGAGCAATCATATACATAAAATCATCATATGTTTTTTAATATTTCAAAGCAATGATTTGTGACTATAATAGTACAAGTCACATGTAATGTTTTTTGTATTCTTTTAGAGTTTTGTTGTGGTTAGGCAAAAATATCTAAAATTGTTTTTCTTATACTAATATATGCTATTGGACCATGTAAGATAAATAGGGTATGGTCTACTGGACTTTAAAAAGAGAATGAAACGTGTAAGAGAAAATAATACCAGGTGATTAAAATCAGTGACTTTATTATTTTTAATATATATGTCATTTATGGAAGAACTTCCAAAATTACAGATGTAAAAAAATATAATAATTTCTCTATGGTGTTATCAGCTAATCTAGAAAAATGAAACTGAAGACCTCTGTACAAAAGAGCCAATCCTAATGAGTGAGTGACAGTTACAATACATTTGCAAATTAAGACTTTCTCATACTACAGATTTGACCCTAGTTAAATTTAGAGATCTTGACTTTGATTTTATTTAATTTCTGTAACAACTAAACACTTTTATCTAATTTGTATAGTTTTGAATGGAGTAATGATGATCAGTTTCTTCCCTTTAGATCTTCAAGTATTTTCTTTCTGCCATTGCAAATTCTTTCAATTTTGAAGACTCAATGCAAATATATAAAAATTTATTAGAACTCTATATTAATGCTAATATACAAACATCAAGAAACATTAAGTTAAACCACATGAAGTGCTATTTTTGAAGGTCAACATAATCAAATGTTAGCAATGTCACATGGTACAAACTAATATGAAAATGCATGGAGTATAATCTCCATTTTGAACTATGACTGCAAGAAGACTTTGAGAATTAAGAATTGTTATCAAGTGAAATAGTATTTGAAAGTAGAAAGGAAGGAGAAGCATTGTAATAGGTGAGAGAGACGACAATAAATTTTAGACTAAGTGAATAAAACAGACAAAGGAATTTTGATAGTATTGGCAAATAAAAGGGGGAGATCAGAAAATGTTAAGCAACCACATCAAAGTAGAATCCTGAATGAGAAGGAAAAAGAATAATGCAGTTTCTAAAAGAGAAATGTTGTAATGCATAGGAGACTTGACAAATGTCCCGGTTTTTTCTTCAGGTGCTTGAAATTTTGAAATTAAGAATAACCCGGTGAGTTGCTTAGGCCAATGGCTGGTAAATGAGAAAGACACGTGCTGCTTTCTTATAGAAATTTGAAGAGTCTCAATGAAATTTTCAATGAACGTGGGAAGCATGTGTCAAGATGGAGCTTCACTCCTCCAATAAACCCTCCTGGCTGATAAGCCAATGAATTACATTGTTACTACAGTATGATCTAACCTAACCTGACAGACAAAAGGAATGACACATTATCAACTGATTTTACAAAAATAGTTTTTATAACTGAGGATTTAATTGAAGATTCTAACAAAAATTTATCAGCCTCGTTGTCCGTTTACAATTCATTTAAACTACAAAAGGGAAAAAAATCTAAATGCCTAATGAGATGTTTATTAAATAAATTATGAATATATGTATAATTTACTATTGGTCACTGAAACAATTTTTAGTTTGACCTTATGGATATAAGGTCATATATATATGTGTGTGTGTGTATATATATATATATATATATATATATATATATATATATATATGCAAGCACTATCTATAAACACATACACATTATATATATGGCTATGCTTAAGGGAGGATAGGCTGATCTTGGAAGAGATTTAATGAACACAGTCATTGCCTGCCTCCATTCAACAAATAATCAATCAGTAGCTACTCTATGTCAAACACTATACTTGACACTAAGAATAAATTAGAGAATCAGAAAGGAAGCATGTTTCCTAAATTCACTCAACTTAAAAATTAAAGAGGCATGGTGCCTGTGACAGTATTTCCCTCACACTAATAAATATATGATGACAAATTATGACAAGTTCTGTGAAGAAAAATACTGAGTAAAAATAATGGTCCTAATTTGTATTGGAGCCACAGGGGAGTCTTTCTTTAAGAAAACCTAAGGAGCAGGGACAGATTTAATAGTCCTTCCAGCAGAGGCACACACTTATGTATGTCATGGAGGCAGGAAAACATATGGCATGTTTCCGGAAATATGAGTGGGGAAACAGGAATAGAGAGAGATTTTCAAGGGAACCAAGGGTTAAATCTTGGACTTGTTATTTTTGTGATAAACACATGCATCTGGAACTTGGAACAGAACAAAGGTGATGGATATCAGTCTATGAATTAATAGCATAAAAAGACTTTTGATTTATGAGTGGATGGTATCACCCAGGAGCTAACAGTGAGAGGAGAATGAGCGCTCAAGGAATTCCACTATATAGAAATTCCAGAAAGGATGAGTGTCAAGAACCATGAAGGCTTTTTTAGATCTCACATACAAGTAATATAATATAGTATTTGTCTTTGAACTCATAGAAACAGAGAGTAGGATGATAGTTACCAGAGCCTGCAAAGGGGGCGGGAAATTGGGGGGATTTCGGTGAAAGTGCATAAACTTTCAGTTATTCAGAAGATGAATAAGTTCTGCAGATCTGATGCACAGAGATGTGATTATAGTCAACAATACTGTATTATGTACTCCAAAGTTGCTAAGAGACTAGATCTTAAATGTTCTCACCACAAAATGAATTAACTACGTGACTTGATGGAGGTGTTAGCTAACCTTATGGTGGTAATCATATTGCAGTATATAATTGTACCAATTCAATGTGTTTCATACCTTAAACTTACACAATGTTATATGTCCATCAAAAAGAAAAGGTGTTATGAAGGGTCTGAGATTTTGCCCCACTTGCAAGCTGAAAATGTAGCCTGAGTTTCAATAACACTGGTGAAAGACATGAGACTCTGACTCTATACTCATGTCTCAGCAAGAGTTCTCTTTACCCCAAAGTCCCACAGGTCAATGCATGTGGGCTTAGACTGATGCCCACATATACAGTTCGTGTATATGAACTCATGTATCTGAGGACTGACAATTAAGTTCACGAACTTGTTGCAAGGATGTTGCTAACCTTTTTTGATATCAGAGGGATTATTCATTATGAATTTCTACTAACTGGAAAAACAGTTAACCAAGTTTACTATTTGGTAGTGCTAAAAAGGCTGCATGAAAAAGTTAGACAAACTGAACTTTTCACCAACAATCCATGGCTCTTGCATCACAACAATGTACCAGCTCACATGGCACTGTCTGTGAGGGAGTTTTTAGCTAGTAAACAAAAAGCTGTATTGCAACACCTTACCTACTCACCTGATATGGCCCCCAATGACTTCTTTCTTTACCCAAAGATAAAGGAAATATTGAAAGGAAGACATTTTCATTGCATTCAGGATATTAAGGGTAATATAACAACAGTTCTGATAGCCATTGTAGAAAACGAGTTTCAAAATTGCTTTGAAGGGTGGATTAGGTGCTGGCATCTGCACATAGCTTCCCAAGGGGAGTACTTCAAAGGTGACCATAGTGATATTCATCAATGAGATATATAGCACTTTTTCTAGGATGAGTTTGCAAATTTCATTGTCCAACCTCATATTACAGGCCAGAAACCCTGAGATAGGAAAGCAGAATCTTTTATAAAGGGCAGTAAGTCTTCCTACTCTTTGCTCTGGAGGAAGATGTTACCTTCCTTATACTGGACAATAAGCATGCTTCCACAGTATGACTACACCTGATCTTCCAAGGCTGTTTGCTATACAAATATCCTTGTAAAGTTAGAGTAAAACAATGCACAGTTAGTGCCTCACACAAAATGGGAAGAAAGGCAAAAGGTCCAGGGAGAATGGTCTCTCAACAGTAGGGAGACTGCAAAGCACACTAGGTCAAAGCAAGAGGAAAACAAATGTAGAGGCCAAGAAAAGAGTGCTACCATAAGGAAAAATCAGTGGTGGCAAATAGTGTTGAGAAATCAAGTCCGATAATACCTGAAACATCCATTATATTTAGAAACATGAAAGCCATTATCAGTGATTCATTTAATATTTTTGATAGCATAATACAGAAAATGATTGACTAAACTTGAGCAAGAAAGGAAGGTGACCATCCCTCCTCATCTGTAGGGCGAGTCCTGATTACATATGAGGTCCTTGGGTAATGATTAATAGCACCTCCATTAACTCTCAATAGTGACCTGGTTTGGACTATAAACTGAATTTTGTTAATACAAGAGTCCGTGAAAGTAAAATAAGAGCAGAGTATCTAAGAACAAGAATGATAGGAACACAGGCTGCTCCAAAGTCTTTTACCAGGAGGATTTTGTGGATGTTTTCTAGTGGGGTACAGTGATAGTTTTCTATCTTACTATTTAAGTATTTAAATCCTATCTAAAGATTTATAAATAGTTTACTTTAGCTAACAAAGTTGATTTAGCTAACTTTGCACTTATTGTAATCAGCCCAGCCAGGAGATATCAAAAGAAGAAAACGCATGTTTACTGGAGGAATCTTAATGAGTCAGCAGCTATCTCACTTGATGTTTTCTATTTTGATTGTAAAAAAGAAAAAAAAGAGAGACAGAGCAATTTAGGTGGCATTGTGGGAGTAAAGCCAGATTAGATTGGGTGGACATATGAAAAGGAAAAAGAAATGGAGACTGCATATCCAGGCAATTCTTACAAAACATTTGGCTGTGAAAGGGAATAGATGAGTGTATTGGTCATACAATCAGAGTGACTATTGGAGATTTCAAGGATTGATGCAGATGGTGAAGGACTGAGGATGTAGGAGCATATTCAACAACTCATGTAAATTCTCAGAGACATCAGCAGTGGTGAGGATCCGCAACACACACGGAGAGACTGGTTCTTAACAAGAGAAAGGCATTTCATCCATCGCAAACAGAGGTAAAAAGACAAATTTGTCTACAGACAGAGGTGAGGGTAGAGATTTGATGTCAGGAAAATGAGAAAGCTCTTAGCTGATGGCATTTACTTTTTATATGAGCCATAAAATAAAATTATATGCTGAGAATCAAGGGAGAGTAAAGATAGCTTTAGGATTAAGGCTAGAGAAGACATGAAGCTGTTTCAGAAATTAGAAAAATGAGGACAAAATAAAACTCCTGGGCAGTGGCAAGACCCCAGTTTATATTATTGTTCATAATTGTACAGTGTTATTGACTTGACAATTATGGGGTTCATAGTGGCAGGGGTCGTATTTGCATCAATTCCAAATCAAATAACGGCACATGTAGTCTATTGGTAGTACATAACATTTCAAATCCCAGAGTATTGGATTGTTAAAAGTGTATTTTCAGGCTTTCTTTCTCAAAACAAATTAGTAAAAATTATTTGGTGCTTTTTTTTTTTCTTTTTATTCTTAAACATATGACAATTTTAAATCTGGAGAGTAAAAATATTTTTAGATGAAATAGTAGGATTATAAAAGCAATTCTGTTCTCTCCATAAGTCTCATATCTCATACATTATTCACGAATGGCAAGATACACGTACCATCACTGCTTTCTAATAGGAAGGAGCATTTCATACTGAGAATCCAAAAGGTGCCAGGGGAGAAACTAGGAGATAAGGAAACAAGGTAATGCTTATCGGCTTGTGTGGCCTAGTTCAGAACATTCATGGAACAAAATTGGCTGACTGGAAATAATAATAATAATAATAATAATAATAATTAGAGTGAATTGAGTGGGATAGAGTCCAGAAGAACAGACCACAGATTTAATTTTTAAAATTTCTTATTAATGATATAGAATATTCATTTCGATCAGCTTTCCCCTGGACACTATCTCTCAGAAACCTAAGCATTGTGCTAGGTGCAGGATACAAATTTATCTCTCAGTATCTCATGCATGAATTATCTCCTTCTCTTTATGGGTTGTGGGGAGAGGGGAATCAAGTCAGTTAAATTTCTATAATAGGTCTCTTAATTTTCTCATGGGGTGTGACATTTTAGTTGTAGTAATTAACAAATTTTAAAAATCTGATCATATCATCCATGATACATATTTTTTGTCACCCTTTAAACCCTCCTTCTTGGCATTCTTAAAGTATCCATTTCTCCAGGAATATATAACTTCTTCTTTAAGAAATAATAAAATTATGTGAGGGTTCCTACTGAGGTCTGTGGCGGGTTATACTTGTAAAAGAGTGAACTTAAAACTTATTCATATAGCTCTATAAATATTTATCATTGGTTGATTTTTTCCCCCTAAAGATGGTCTGATATACATGAGAAATATGAACTTATCTATTATCATACTCTTGAGTCTATATATCAAAACTGATAATAGCTCGCTGTGTGCAGAGGTTATTTGCCTTTCTCTGGTCTTTGGTATAACCACACTTCATATCTTAAGTCAAAATGAAGAGTGTAACAGATACGGAAAAAGACAGGTTAAAATAGTTACTTTGTGGCTGTGAAGCTTTTTACTTTTACTTTTACTGCCATATAGTTATATTTTATGCTTTATCTCTTCATAGATTTATAGTTTGTATTTCAACACAGCATTTAGTATTGCTATATTTCTTACTTGTGCTATATTCTTTTACCTTTACTTACTCTTCTTTGAATCAAGGTGGGGGTTTTGCTCTGTTTATCTATTTGTTGGTTTAATTCTAACTTTTCCCTTCTATTGATTTGTTATTAACATTTTCTATTATTATTTTAATTTTTATACTACAAATTATACTATGTATCCCCAAATTAAAATCTAATATAAATTATTCATTTTTATGTCTTTCTAATCATATGTGTGTATACACACACAAACACACACACACACACACACAGAGGGTTTGAAAAACTTGTGTACACATTTTAAGAAAGGAAAACACTGTATTAAAATTAGGCTTATGGTTACCACTTTGAGCACCTCTTATAATTGCAGAAGTCAGATGTGACTTGTATTCATCTTTTTTTATTGGTATATATTGAGTATTACAATTTTAATACAGTTTTTTCCTTTCTTAAAATGTATATATACATATGTGTATACACACACACACACACACACACACACACACATATGGTGAATGTTTAAATAAAAAATTGATTACAGCAAAATTGCCATTAATCCCCCTCAAAATACTCTGCATTCCTTCAGACACACTTATTCCATCATTCGTGCCATTTTCTGAAGCAGTTCTGAAAGTCCTCATTTGTGAGTGTCTTTACTTGCGCTGTCATGGCTGCCTGGATGTCCTAAATCATTTTGACTTTGGGGAAGAGCCAGAAGTCACATGGTGCCAGATCTGGAGAATAAGGTGAACGAGGACACTTTGTAATGTTTTTATTTGACAGAAATTGCCATATACCAGAAGAAATGTGTGACATGGAGCATTATCATGATGGAGGATGAAGTAAAGATACTCTTGAAAGAGGACTTCCAGAACTGCTTCAGAAAGTGGCAAGAATGATGGGATAAGTGGGTCTGAAGTGAGGGAGAGTATTTTGATTTGGGATTAATGGCAATGTGTCTTTTACTGTAATAAATATTTTTTATTTAAACATTCACCATATTTTTCAATCACACCTTGTATATGAATCTCACTGAGATATTATTGTTATTTTCCCCGAGTCATTTCTGTGTATATTTGCCTGTATATTTATCTTTCCATTTTTTTCTTTATAATTATTTTGTCATTTTTCTTAGGCTTGCAGAATGCTTGTATGTGGATCTTATGGTTTCAAATGCTGTCAGTTTTATTTTACTAAAAATATATTTCTTTTACACCCAAGTTATATTTACTCTGCATAAAATTATGGACTGTCACATTATATTTCAACATAAAGAATCCGTTTCATTGCCTTCTGTGTTCCATTGTCCAGTTGAATAATATGATTTCATTATTGCTACTTCTTTAAAATTGATCTTTTTTCCCTGGTTATGTTTAAGATTACTTTGTTGTGTTTGACACTACTTTCCCTAAAATGTGGCTTTAAGTTGCTTCTTCCCCATTTTCTCTTGCCTCTTCTTCTTTAGATCCAAATAGAATTATGTTTGACTTTTTCACTCTATCCTCATTATCTCTTTTCCCTATTTGATATTTTCCACTATTTTGTCTCTCTATGCTTCATTTGGATATTTTCTTTCTCTCATTGGAGTTTATATGATGTGAATGCAAAAAAAATCTAAAGAGTCTACATTACAATATAATTTGTAGGTGAACAAGACAAGGTGTGGATGCAAGGTCAATCTATAAAACTAATTTTTAAGTCTATCGAAGAGGAGAAAAGTAATACAAAATGAAAAAAGAAAGTGTCCATTACAATAGTATCAAAAATCAAACACTTAGGAATAAAACTAAACAAAGATGTGCAAGATCGCTATGCTGCAAACTAGAAAAAAATGCTGAAGAGACCTAAATTTAATGAAGAAATGCATCTTCTGGTGTGCTGTACTCGTCTTCTTTTTGATCTAGTATTGGTTACAAATATGTGAAAATTTGTATAGCTATTTATTTATGACGTTCATACTTTTCTTAATCAGTTAAGCTTCATCGAAAAGTTCATTAGAAAAGTAAATAGGGCATTTACCATGAAAGACCTGTGAACAGGCAATTCCCAGAGAAACAAAAAGGATGACCCCTACTGTAGATATAGAGTCATAAATAAAATTATAATTATAGATATACCATGTTTCCCTGAAAATAAGACCTAGCCAGAAAATCATCTCTAATGTATCTTTTGGAGCACAAATTTACCTATTTACTTTAAGTAAAATAAGACCGGGTCTTATATAATATAATAATATAATATAATATAATATAATATAATATAATATAATATAATATAATATAATATAATATAATATAATATAATATAATATAATATAATATATTATAATATAATACCTGGTCTTATTTTACTATAAGACCCATTCTTATAATTTATAAGTGAACAAGACAAGGTGTGGATGCAAGGTCAATCTTATATTATATAAGACCGGGTCTTATATTAATTTTTGCTCCAAAAGATGCATTAGAGCTGATTGTCCAACTAGGTCTTATTTTCGGTTGATGCCTATTCATTCACATACAAAACTGATAAGGACAGCTTTAAAGGAAATTAGTTGCTAGATCCTCAGCTTACATGAATTCTCCTTCATAAAACTGATCTGCCAAATATATGTCTCCAGTCAAGAAACTGTGAGGTTTTCCTTCTCTTCCATTTAAAAAAAGGAAAATATTTTCACCCATTTTGAATTTTAATTTCATGTCTTAAGGTGTGAAAACTTCTAAAACATCAAAGAAAAAGACAATTTGAAATACTGATCAAAGCCTACTTTGATCAAGGCAGCATACACCCATTCAAGCTTTATAGCTTCCCCTGTCTCAGTGATATTTCTGTTATGGAAAAGTATTATATTTACATTAGAATTGGAACTTTGACCTATCGTGGTGTGTTCTGAATTCAGATATTTTGTTGAGAAGGACAGCAAGTGTGATGACAGTTTTACTGTAATAAGACTGCTTTTCCATACCCTCTCCATTGTTGAAAATGTATTGCTTTTTTTTATTAGCTTCAGGTGTACAAAACAATGTACTAGTTAGACATTTATCATTTATATCCCTCATACAGTGATAAACCCCCTCCCCCATCTACTACCCCTCTGACATTGCATACAGCCATTACATTTTCACTGTCTCTATTCTTAATTCTGTATTCTACTTCTTGTGAAAATATATATAAAATTATAGTTGACATTCATTATTGTTCAGCTTCAGCTTCAGGTGTACAGTGCAGTAATCAGGCATCTACACCATCCCTGAAGTGGTCTCCCTAAAAAATGTATTGTTCTTATAGAAGTGTCCTGAGACAGAAGAAAGATCATCAGAAAGATGTAGTGAAGAATATGGCACAAACTGTACTCAGATAACAAACTCATAGCAAACCACATATTTACCCCAACATCACTTAATTATAGCTTCATCAATGAAATATCCCTCTAGATCAAGATTTCTCAGCATTTGTATTTTTGAAAATATGGGCCATATCATTTTTGGTTGTTTTGGGGAACTGCCCTGTACATTGTAGGATTTTGAGCAGCGTCCATGACTTCTACACACTATATGTCTGTTGCATTTCTTCTGATCAGCTGTGACAATTCAAAAAGTCCCCAGATATTGCCAAAAATCCCCCGGGTTGCAAAATGTTGCCCTGTTGAGAACCACTGCTCTTTGTGAGAGATAACCAATGTCTGGGTATCAAATCCTCTTGTAAGAGAGCTGTTTTCAAATTTGTTGGTTTACCATAGTGGAGAGGGAGCTCTAACCAACTTGTCAGTAAGTTGATTATTGAAAGTAACTGAGTGGTAGGCCATTATTGATTTTTGACCTATGATTACAAAGTTATAAATTCAAAGAATGAGTTGAAATAATTTCCGGGTTCCACCTATGCACGTGCATGTGTAGATTTTCCCAACACTTATATCTATAAATATGAAAAATAGCATTAGAATTTATTAAATGAGAATAATTGAATAAATTAATGTAATTTATTATTCTCAGATTAGCAATAAGGAAATTATTTTATTCAAATGAGTCATATGAAGAAAACTAGCTTCATGAATTTTGTAATATATATTGCTAATAAAATTATACCCTTAATAGTAATATATACTAATATTAGAAATATGTTTATTGTGAGCTATTTTGCTCTAATAATAATTATAAAAATAATTTTTGAATAATTGTTTGAACACTTGGGACTATGACCACAGGAAATAATAAAAACACATTTAAATTTACATACTTTTATGTTTAGAGTTGTATGATAGTGGCATCAATAAGACTTCAAGAATAAACATATACTACTTTAAGATAAAATTCTGTAGGAAAAAAAGAATGAAAGGTAGTAGTTCCAGGGAATAAAAGAAATGAAATAAACTTTCTGGCTAAAAGAACTAGTTCATGAAAAAAAATTAGTTGGGTATTCTAGGGAAACTAACCCTTCTAAGGAATATTAAAGGATGTAACTAATTATATATTCTAGATACACTGTGAAGAGCAATTGTAAAAGGTTCTGATAAGAAATTATGAGGAACAGAATGTCAAAGGAAGCTTGATAAGGAATTATGAAGCAATAGAATATCAGAGGAAGACTGATAATGAATTATGAAAAACACAATATCAGAGTAAGCTTAGTGTAACTATGAATACAAATAGAGTATCTGCTGCCTGCTTATTAAAAGTGGGATGGATATACTTTAATACCTTCTACCTTTTTATCCTAATCACATCTCTTACCTCCTTAACCCTGTTTCTTAACATTTATAGTAAGAATAAGAATAGTCTTATTTGCTTGTTGTGAGAATTTTAGTAAGATTAATGTTAGTTCTTGTCCTTTTATACTAATCTTAAAACTTTCTTGAAATAATGTATTACTGAAAATCTATTCTTTTTCTGATAGAACATCTATTAACATTTTTAAAAAATCAATAGATAGGGGTAGAAAACCATCTTCTTAATGTATTTTTAAGTAATTTTGCTGAAGGCAACTTCTTCATACATAACTTTTCTGAAAGCATCCATCTAATTCACAGGTACAAATCACCTGAAAGTTTACAACTGTCCATTAAACTGTCGCCTTATGTATGTTTCTAGGAAGTCTACAGGTTTCCAAACCTAACACTTTTCACTGATTATTCTTACCAAGAGTCTATTGATAAAATATCATATAACATATCTTGAAAGTTACCAGAGCTATAAAATGCTATCTGGGTAATGTTATTATAAGATAATGAGACTAATTTTTTCTCTGACAACTTGCTAAATACAGTGTTGGAGAAGATGAACAAAATCTAACATGGACTCATTAGTTATATATTTTTAAAGTCGCTATGGGAATAATTCAAGATATAATTCAGAGAAAAATACAAGTAAGCAAACAGAAAAGGATTAGCCTCTTGAACCCATCCATCAAATCAGTGTTAGTTTAGAGCAATAGTGTAAAAGATCAAGAGAAGCAATATGAAGACTTAAATGATGGTTTATTTTTACTTTTGACTTAAGTTGATAATTTATCTTTCTGTTTTCCCACCTGAATTAATAACTGATTATTTCCTTGCTGCCTTACAGCTGCCGAACCATCTGTTCCCCACACCTTCCCCATGACATCACAAGGAGAGTCTCGGAAAGCTGAGACCCAATAGAATGCTTCCGGTAAAGCTTCCTTGAGGGAGTGCCCCGGAAAGCTGGGAACCGATGGAATAATATCAGTCAGCCTCTCTTATCTGATGGTTTCAGTACAGTGATTCCATCCGCTGGGGTTATGCGTGGGTGTGAAGGCACAGTACATGTTGGAGCACAATGGGGTCTTTCAGGAAGAACAGCCAGTCAGGCACGTGACTCGTAGACCATGGAAAAAACAAGCTTTACTTCCTTGTATGATTACCAATAAAAGCCATGCATTGGCCTGATTTGGGGCTCAGTCCTTGAGGTTTGAGTCCCTTGGCCCCGCTTGCACTCTACTCTTGTCTACTGTCTTTCTTAACCTTGCACTGCCCTTCTACTTCCCAGTGCTCTTGTCCTGCAGGACGTGACATTTCCTGATAACCATCTAAGTACACATTATTATCTTTTTCCCATGTGTGGTAGGAACTATTATGATGAATCATAAATTTGAGACGATTATTAACATAATGGATGATCATATGATCCAACATATGTATGCCTCTATAGCTTTCAAAGATATATCATCCAATGTAATCATCCTAACATCAGCAGGAATTTATTATTAAAATATTCTAATCAATAAATGGAAAAGTACATTAGTCACTTATAGCTAAGACTCCAAATTATACCTTATGATTTCAATATGATTTATAAATAAGTATAAAATGACAACATTTATAGAAGTCAGTATATAAAAATGGAAGGAGAAAATATTCAGGAACAATCAAATTAGCTTTTAATATGCTTTTTCAGAATAGTACAAAGTCAACAAACTTGACCTTTGCAGGTCATGGAAACCTGATTTATCTGTGTATTGGTGTTCACAAAATAAATAAAGTGTATAAATATATCTTGAAGGCAAATCTTTCAGATGTGTAGGGATGATTAATAAAATAACAGATTAGCATAAGGCAAGGGATAAAACTCATCCAAAATGTCTGTTCAGTCCTGTGTGTGCCTTCACACAGTTACTATATCCATTCCCCTCTGGTGAAATCTGGATTCCACTTTAATTCTCTACACCAAATCAGAAAGAGTGATTATTGCATTGGATAGATGGAAAATAAAAATAGATAAGGAATAATTTGTAATCCTCTCTCATACTATTCTCACCATTGAGAACTTTAAATAGGTATATGATAAAGAAGATCATTGGCTTCTCTTTATTAATTTATTCAGGATGTCTTGCAAAATTTTTATTTGCATAAACTAATGAATAATAATATAATTTGTTTCTATAGTATCAAAATTCTGTAACTGGTTCTCTTTGACAACTTTAAGAAATTTGTCATCCCAAGTCTATTAATAACTTTAACAACTGGGTAGCATTTTTATTATACTATGTAAATTAACCATTTTCCTTAAAGATTTTCTAATTATTTGAAGCTTTTTGAATTGTCTTCAATAAGAATAAGGGTACCTCAGATTGTAAAAAAAAAAAAAAAAAAAAGTATTATATATAAATAACAGTAGAGCAATTGGGTTAGATTCCAATTTCTTTTAAAATGACATTAGAATTCATCTTATGAAAGACATCTATAATAAAATATCTACTGAAAATTGGAATTTGAAACATTTATCTGCTAAATCGATGAGAGCAAAATAAAGAAGAAAAAATAAAAAGATATGCTAATTAATTTTACGTCTATCTCAATACAATGCAGGGAAATACTATTTTAAATAAATCAAATTAGGAAATATATAATATTCAACAGTTACCCTGATTATTATATAAAAACATAAAACTACAAAAACATTTAGATGTTTCATTCAAATATAAACCCTTATTTGAATATGACTCACTTAAAATAAATTTCCTGTTTCAGTTATCCATCACGATTTCCAGACAAGACATTGAAAATCTATGCTTTAATATTTGTAAACATAGCATAAAAAAATCAAAATAGAAGGAGAGATCTGAAAAAGAATGATATCAAACAATTTTCAGTTTGATCTAAGATGGTAATTGATCTTTTGTGTTCACCCATTTGAATTGATACTGCTTTTTCCTGGAAACCGTCTGAACAGTCTATTCTTTCTAAAACTCTCAATGAAAAACATTTTTTTTAGATGTTTTGGAAAAACATCCAATATATTTTTATGATGAAGAGCATTAGAGCACTAAAAATATGTTTCCACTGAAACTAAAATAAGCAATTGTTAAAATTATTTCTTTCTTAGGCTCACAAATATAGACCTTTTGTCACTATAATCATAATGTACCTACTGAAATGAAAGACCTCAATCTCAACTACCAGCTCCATCATGGTTTCATGCTTCATATAATAGTCTTCAGAAAAAATTAATATTTCTCCAACATCATCACTATTACCACATTTATAATTCTCAGTGTGGCCACGCAGCAGCCTACCCATCTGTCTCCTTGTACCTGCCACCAAAGAAAGGAGAGTTTGTGAGACAGATCCTTTCAGGGACTTTGCTTCACCTTTGTTTACACCTTATGTCTCCCTGTTTGGCCCCAGAAAGATGGCTGATCAGCCAATGACGAGTAAGATTCCCCATGGGGGGGTGGGGAGGACAACTCAAGCCAGGAGCAGTCTAGTGGGGACCAACAGGAGAACCCATGGGGTTCGTAGAGGTGGGCATAGCTTCCCACCTTCCCCAGGCTAAGGAAAGCCTCTGCCTCTGTGGCTGCATTCCTTCCGAAAACCTGCAAGGGAAGTGATTCAATGATATGCTCTCCATCTATTCATAAGCATATAGATTGTGTCCCTTGGGGAAGTACAAACATCCTGAAACTTATGGTTCTGTTGCCTGCAGGCAAGGGTGATTGGCTGGAATCAGTTTCCTATTATGATGTATAGGATTCACAGATCTTGAGATTAACAAGCTTTATCTCCTTTACTTCTTCACCTAACTAATAAAAACTAATGCATAGGCTGGATTAGGCGGGTCCAGTCCTTGAGACCCAGGGTCCCTTGGCCCTGTTTATAATCTATTATTGACTACTGTCTTTTATTAACCCTGCATCGCCCTCCTCACTCCCCACAACTCTTGTCGCATGGGACCTGACATCTCAGCCATTAACTAACTGTTGAACATTATTCACTATTATGGCACATACTACACTAAACTTGAATGTTATACCTTTTTGATATTTAATTCCTTTCATTCTCTCAATTTCTAATTAATGATTGAAACTAAATCATAATATTTTTGTAAATTATATTTTTGAGCCTGCCTTGATGACTGAATTGTAGCTAATGCTTTTCAATCATATTTGTGTAACGCAAAACCAATTATCCTTTCTGCTTTCTATGATTAGGGTAAATTCCACAAGCAGTGAACTGAAAGTGTTAGGCAGTCAATATTACTGTTTATGAAATAATTTCAGGTCTTTATATTGCAGACAAATGGTAGGCCTGCACTTTCTCACTTTTTTTTAAATTAAAGTTTATTGGGGTGACAATGGTTAGTAATTTTGGTCACAATCTTGCTTTGGTGAATGAAATGCAAACCAAAATGACTTAGCCTGCATTAAGTTGTGCAATTACAGGTGGGAGATCTAATACCCACTATGTGAGTTACTACAGCGACTCTCCTCTGCCGAAATGACCTTGGGCACACATGTGCGCGCGCGCACACACACACACACTCACAATGTAGAACATTAATATATAAAACTTGGACCATGTTAACCTGTTGGAATTTTTTGGTTGTCTGGTACCTCATAATAACCTAGCACAATGTCACTGATTCACAGAAACACAAATTAAATTGAATTCTATATACAGAATAACATAAAAGTCTTGAGGGAAATACACAAATGATTGTAATGGTACTGGGATTGTATCATTACTTTTTCTTTATTACAATATACTTGATTATAAAAGTATTTATAAATAATGTTGGAAATTAGAAACACTTTGTTATTGTGAACATATCATAGGATTTGTAATTCCCTTACCCCCCAAAAAAAAAATCTATTCTGTGCTTACATAAATTCATCACTGGGGACATCATGATTAAGTGAACAGACTAAACTCTGCCTTTTGGAGTTATATTCTATGGGGGGAATAAAATAATAAGAAATTTAAAAGAACTAGCTGGAAAACTACTATTATCAAGGGTAGGTGCTCTAATTCCTACTAGTAACCATGACTTTGAAAAAGTTTAATATGGTTATTTACTTAAAAAAAGACACAATTACATTTATGTTCAAATATTACTGAAAAATGAAGAAACTTCAAAACTCATTCCTTAAACATTTTCCATCTTTCTCCTTCTCTTCTTGAAAAGGTTTTAAAATGTTGATTCAAGCAACATGCGAGGTCCTCAATTTATGTCTTTCTTTTTTTCCATGAGTTTTTGTTTTTTTGTTTGTCTTGTTCCTTTGTTTCTGTTTTTGTTTTTTTTAATTAAAGTTTATTGGGGTGACAATTGTTAGTAAAGTTATGTATCTTAACCGTTGTCACCTCAATAAACTGAAAGCAACAAAGGAACAAGACAAATAAAGAAATCTGTAAGTCTTTTGACAATCTTCTCAGCACCCTTCTCGGCCACTGAAACTGCTATGTGAGAAGTCATTGATGACTTCCCATCTACGTGCATATATCTCATACTGTCTGAAGCCTTTATGTTTCCCCTTGGGCAACTTAACCTTCCTCATGACTTTGCCCATATCTGTTACTCTACTACTGTTTTACATATAAATTCAAAATTGAAATCTCTAGGCATGGACTTTGTTGTGATATCCTTTTTAAACATTCAAAAACTTTTGAATATTTTAAGATATGCTTAATACTGGACATAATTTTAATCAAATATATTTTCAAAGGAAGAATTTCTCAGACTGATTAGTTGATTAAATTTTATTAAATGGTCAGTATTCTAATTTTGAGAATTGAGGGGAAACTTGTTTTGTTGACTGAACCATCTTAATCAAAACCTCCTTATTTGTATTAATATCTTCTCAGGAATTTTAAAAAAAAATCAGTTACCTTCATTATAATTTTTACCCTCAAAGATTTTTGTTAACAAATTCAATTGATTATTCTTTTAGTTAAATTGAATCTTATTTATTCCAGATACTCTCACTAAACTAGTCCATGATGCTTCTACTTAATGTACATAATCTGAAAGGTTTTAAGTGATTTCTCTAGCTTCCTCTTTCTCAAATGTATATAAATTTATCTATAATTCAGATAATGAAAAAAAAAAAACTCTAGTAAATATATTTACAGTCTATACTCTATTGTATACAATAAAACCAAATTTATATGTAAATACTTACACATTTTATCTTGCCAACAATACTACCAAGGTTTTGAGGGCATAGTCAGTGATTATATTTCATTTTATTTCCTAAAGAATTTAATGTATGTTTTATACTTTCTGTGCTCAGTAATTATTAGATTACTGACATTTTAGCAACAATTTTAGCAAAATTATGCAATATTGTGAAAATATGTTTTTTATTTGACCTGGATAGAGTTGGGAAAAGCTAATAATTACAACTTCTTTCTGCATCAAAAGCAAAATAATAGTAACACACATTATATTTAGTCAAAATAACAATATTTAGATATAAAGTCAGCCTAAATTCTCATCATTCTTTTGATTATTTTAATTATTTTTGCTCTTTCTCCTGTATTTGGACTTGAGAATTTTAATAAACGTCAGACTATAAATCATGTTTCTTTTGGGTCACATGAAGGGTATATCACTTTATATTGTATCACTATTGGATGAATTTTATTAAGATTAATAGGTATGCATTTCAATTGCAATCTCCTCAGGTTGCTTAATAGGTTCCTTTTTCCTGGGCTTCAACAATTTTATCCCTGATTCTATTGCAATTATTTTTAACCTTTTAAACCGCAATTACTTTTGCACCACCCTAATATTACATGATGAAGTAATGCCTGCTGGCAATAGTAAAATGTCTTGGTGTGTTTCTATTTCTGATACTGTATTTCATGGGTTTAGTACCAACAATAAACAATTCTTAAATGTGAAACTACAAGGTAAATTTTGACTTGAGATTTTTACAAATGCTAAGTTATTTCAGCTTAGTTAAATTTTATTGCTATTTTTCAATTTGTACATGTTAACTGGTACCAATTCCTCAGTTTCTGTTTTCAGGGCTATGCTCATTTTAAAAATCATACATTAGTTACCGAGGATTTTATAAAGTATCCTATGTTCAGAAAACAAGGATTTGTTTTTCTGAGGTTCTTTTTTTTCTTATTTTATTTTATTTCTGTGAAGCAAACTCTACCATAAATTATGTTGTTATTAAAAAACATTCTGTGAATTAAATTACATTTTTGTGTTGTAATATGCTATGTATTGAAAATAGCTTTTCATCCTTGCCCCATACACTAGTTTGGATCTTTCTGTTCATACTAAAGAATGGGAAGCCATACCTAGACATGTAATTGCACCAGATGTTCAGAAGCATTAACTTTCAGGTCACAAAGGACCAAACTAGCATGATGGTGACAAAAGTGGAAATTACCTGATTTATTTGGGGAATTATTGCATTTAAGGGTTTGGAATAAAAATGTTGGAAACAAGATTTTTTTCTTGTTTAGACTATTTCATTATTTCTGTAATGAAACTGTTTAAATGATAATTTTTGATTGGTGTTTCCAGTAGTCTTTCTAAAGCAACATTTTATCTAAAAAGAGCAGACAAATTATTCCTGTTGAATATCATGTAAGATCAGGTTATTTAGCTTTTACCTTGAAATGACTGCTATGTTTTGAATAGAATGATAAGTACATATCTAGTATTCAGAAGGAAAGATATTTGTGTTGATGATCAAGTGTTAACATCTTATCAAGTACATGAAGTAAATGTCCTCTGTCTCTTCAACAGATAAATTTGGAATAAAAGTACAGAATGCTCAGGATTGACTCCATCTTAATAGTTAACCTGAGAGTTGTTCAAACTCTATCTGGTAATTATGTTTTCTCTATTTTGACAATAATAGCATGTTAAAATCAGCCTGAGAGAATAAAAAGTATTTACCAGAAATGTTCATTACATCTGTGTTAATAGAAATATGATAATGTTTGGTATATCTGCTGCCTTCAATGAGCTTAACTAAGATCAGAGAGTGACTACATATTCATGAAGAGCCATCCATAGTCCAAATAGTGGTAATCTGATAAGAATATAAAAAAGCACAGCTAGTTCATCAAAATCTACATTGAAGATATGGCTTCTACTATTGTAATTATTTTTTAATTCTAGTTTATGTGATAGTCTCAAATTTGTACAGAAAGAAATATGAACAAGTATGTTTATTATAATAGTGTTTGTACTAGAATATAATTCTTAAACTTACAATAACAAAACACCACAGACTGGGTGGCTTCACCAGCAGAAACTAATTTTCTCACTGTTCTGGAGGCTGAAATTCCAAGATCAAAGTGTGAGCAGGTTTTGTTTCTCCTGAGGTCTCTCTCTCCTTGGCTTGCAGATAGCTGCCTCTTGCTGTGTGCTCACCTGGCCTTTTCTCTGTGCCCCAACATCCCTGGAGTCTCTTCCTGTTTTATAAGGACACCAGTCCTATTGCATTAGGGTCCCACCCTCATGACCTCATTTAACGTTAATTACTTCCTTAAAGGGTCTGTCTCTAAATACAGTCACTATAGGTCAAGGGCTTTAACATATGAAACTGGGTTTGAGGGAACACAATTCAGTCAACAACAACCAATCAAAAAAATGGATAAAAATTTTAAGTCTATTTACACAATAAAATATTCACTAGCAATGGAACTAAATTACATCAGTCAGCTTAACCTAAATTATTCTGCAGTAAACAATGATCCCAGTGGCTTACAACAAAATTTTTTATTCTCTCACACTACATCATAGATTAGCCACTGTTCTGGTCTCTAACCTTTGCCCTCTAGCAATAAATAGACAGAGATGTCCCCGCTATGGTTCATTAAGCTTTTTGTGGGAAGGGGGAAGAAATAGAATAGTAAAAACATACTATTGATACTCATCTCTTCCCTCCACATTTCATTGCCTAAAACAAATCTTATGACCACTTCTGCAATCACTAGGATATAAATAATATTTCCACTGGAGAAGTGGCAAATATTTTATATTGCACCACAAAAAAATAAATTTCATTTTTAGGTATCAATATGAATAAAACTTACATGAATAAGTGATAAAAAGGAATCTGAAGATAACTTTATACAGTATAATATCATACTAGCATAAAATATAACTAAATAATTTGAACATATTTATTTAATATCACTATAAAGGCAAGGGAAATAATAAGTAGAAAATGGGGGCTAGTCATTAATTTTGAAGAAAAAGCATGGGAATGTGTTTGGGGAAATAGATACACAGATATGTGTTATATTATTCTGTGTATCTTCTTCATGTTTGAAAGATTCAATTTGAAAACATTGTAAATAGTACAAGATGTAGTTGTTATGAGGATAATGAGATTTCTGTTGGATTTTCTTACACATATTAGCGGTTTATTGTTATTTTTGAGATTGAACTAAATTTGGTGGGAAAAGACCACATGATATGTTTTTTTGGTTTAAAACTTCTGAAATTTATAATATTTTCTGCGTTTATGCATATACATCTCCTAGACTGTATGCAGTTTGAGGAGTTATAGTTATATGAATTGTGCCTAGAGTAGGAAATACATTATTCAAAATAAATAAATCTACTTTAATATCAAGTTCTTCCTTTTTTGTATATTTCTAGTTTTCTAAAATGTATAAGCATTATTTTTTTGTTGGAGAGGATGTGAAGAAAAAGGAACCCTCACACACTGTTGGTGAGAATGTAAATTCGTACACTGCTTTGGAAAACAGTATAGAGGTTCCTCAAAAAATTAAGAATAGAATTACCATATGATTCAGCAATCCCTTTCCTGGGTATCTACCCAAGAAATCCCAAAACATTTATCCGTAAAGATATATGTACCCCAATGTTTATTGCAGCATTATTTATTGTGGCCAAGACATGGAAACAACTAAAGTGTCCTTCGATGACTGGATAAAGAAGTTGTGGTATATATACACAATGGAATACTACTCAGCCATGAGAAAATATGGAATACTGCCATTTACAATAACATGGATGGATCTTGAGATTATTATGCTAAGCAAAATAAGTCAGATAGAAAATGTCAAGAATATAACTTCACTCCTATGTGGGATATAAAACTGAAAGCAACAAATGAACAAGACAAACAAAGAAACAAAAACTCATAGACACAGATAACAGTTTAGTGGTTACCAGAGGGTAAGGGGGTGGGGCATTGTAGAAGAGGGAAAAGAGATCAAATATATGGTGATGGAAGGAGAACTGACTGGTGAGCACAAAATGTGATATACAGATGATGAATTACACTTCAAGATTGTACACTTGAAACCTATATGATTTTTCTAACCAATGTCATCCTAATAAAATAAATAAATAAATAAATAAGTGAATAAATAAATATTTTTAAAAGAGAAAAAAGCAAAATTTCATTTAAATTTTTGTATGTCTTTTGCTGTCTAGAAATCAGTGTTCTATTAAGTTTGATCTTTAATTCCTTGACCTACTCATCAGCAATGACCTTCACCTCCACTTTACTTCACTAACTAGCTCTCATGAACAGATCTTGTGCATTGTCATTTCTCTATATTTTAAAGTACTGCAGATCAAACATGCAATTTCTGATCACAGCCTCCTCAATCTTTCATAAATGTCCAGCTTTGGAGCTTTTACATATGGACATGACAAAATGACAGAAGAGCAAGAAAGTTTAAGCCATTGACAAGAGTGTTCTTGAATGGTGAACTGTAACAAATATTGTAGATATTTACCTAGTATACTTTTCTCTCAATTTCTTACTAACAAAATATTTTTCAGTTGGAATCAGCACCAGATGATGAATCAAGATGGGGGTTGAGCCTGGGGAAGGGCACTTCAGGGATTTTTTTTTTTTTTTTTTTTTAAATAGGAAAACACTTTTGCTCTCCTTTCTCTTCTTTCTTGCTTATTTGTAGAACGTAAGTGAGAAGACAGTATTTGGGACTGCAGAATTCATCTTCTGACCGTGAAAGTAAGAGCAAAAAAAATGCACAGACACCAACTCAGAGCCCCAATATTATTGCACTACTCAAGGAACGCGAGTCTTTATAACTTTTGTTATATGAGAAAAATTAATATACTTTTATAACTCATTAGAAATCATGCATTTTCTTTTTTTTTTTTTAGCAAAATCAATCTTGATGACAGAATCAAAGCTAATTAGGTAGACAAATTTCAAAGGAAATAGACAAGCTACACACAGATTGGAAGTAATTAAAATAGAAGCTAAGAATTAGGGAAAACTCCATTGAGAGCTCTGGTCACAAAATACAGCAAATTGATTCTAGAACTAATTTAAAAATTAATTCAAGACTGACAACTTCAGATTGACCATAAATATTTCCCAAAATTTCTACTAAGTTCTTCTGTTCAACTTATTCTTGGTTTTCCCTATTGAGATTTACACTTTCCTCAAACTTCCATGTTCCACTAATTCTGAATCCTTGTTTTTATCAGAAGACATTCCTCTCCTTACAAAGAAAAGAAAAACTCTTCAATGTGAACTTTCTGAACAGCATCTACTGATCAGTTTTAGAAACTGAGTTTCACCTTCTGCTTCCCTGCCTCCCTCTCGCAATCCAGAGAATCTTGTCCTCTCAACCTAAGGACAACTCTTTCACCTTTTCCTAAAGTTTTGTCCTCTTCCTACTCATCTAGAATCAGATTTTATTTATCCATCAGGTTTTATTTATCCTTTCTATATCCTTTCAAGCTCCCATTCCAGTGGCTTTTTAAAAAATCATAAAAACTCTTTCATGAAGTATTTGATCAAGTCTTTGATCTTCCCTCCCCCCGCCATGCTGTTTGGTTGTCTGACTTTTGTTTATTAATTTATAGTTATTTTCATAGTCTTCACATATGTTATTTGTATTTTGAGAATTGCTAGATATATCTAAAGTAAACATATTTCCACACCCTGTCCAAAGTATTTGCATGCTCTTTCATGTTTGGTAACATGAAATTCTTAAATTTAATGTAATCAAATTTATAGTATTCCTTTATGGTTGGATTTTGTGTTTGTTTCAGGAAATATTTTTCTAATTCAAGCTCATAAAGTTATATTTCTATTTTTTTCTAATTTAACCATTCTCACTTAGAAATACAATTTATTGGGGTGGCCATTTAGCTCAGTTGGTTAGAGTGGGTGATAATAACACCAAGATTGCCGGTTCGATTCCCGCATGGGCCACAGTGAGCTTCACCCTCCTTAAAAAAAAAAAAAAAAAAAAAGTTCTAGTAGAAATACAAACTACAATTTATCAGTGTAAATGGTACTTATATGTTTTGAAGAAAGGGTTAAATTTTTTTTCATATGAAAATCCGTTTGATGCTATACCATTTATTGAAAAGATCATAATTTCTTGACTGTATCTTGGTGTTATTTTTTGTCATATATCAAGGAACCATATATGAATGTGTTTCTGAATGCTGAATTCTGTTGCACTTGTGTACTGGTTTATCTTTATGTCAATATCTCACTGTTTCATTTATCTCTATAATAAGTACAAATATCTGGTAGCTGAAATTCTTGAGATATTATTCTCTAAGATTATCTTGGAATTTTTCTCCCTTTGATATTTCAAATAAATGTTATAATTAACTTGTTAATTTCCATGAAACAAACAAAACTTATGGTTCTTTTGAATCCATAGACAAATTTGAAGAGAATTGACATTCTTACCAATTAAATTTGCAATCCATGAAAAATGGCATATTCTCCCATTTACTTAGAACTTTTTAAATCTCTTTAATATGCTTTTACAGTTTTCACCAAAAGATTTCAGACTTATGCTAGATAAGTCTTAGGCTTTTGACAATTTTAATGCTACTCTAATTTGAAAAAAAATCTACTTATATTGGTAGTATATAGAAACAAATTTATTTTTGTATATCTAACTTTGTAATCAGTGCTGTTGTAAAAAAAAGTCCTTAAACATTTTCATAGACTTTCTATAGATTATTTTGGATACTACAGGACATCTACTGCCATTTGTGAATAATGACAATTGTATTTTATTTTTTGTTCTCATCTTATTGTACTGTTTAGGGCCACCATTACAATTCTAAACAAAAGGGTTGATACTGAGTGTCTTTGTCCCATTCCTTATTTCAAGAGGAAAGCTTACAGTATTTTACCAGTGTACAAACATACTCAGTGTATGTAAGTATGATGGCTCTAATGGGTGTTTTGTAAAAACGCTTTTCAAATTTTAAAAGTCCATTCTATTCATAATTTGTTAATATATATTTTTATCACAAACTGATGCTAATTTTTATCAAGTTCTTTTTCTGCATTTACCTAGGTGATCATAAAATATTTCATTTTTTCTGTTAATGTGATGGCTTACATTGTTGAACCTTCAAATATGAACTATCTCATTTCTGACATAAACTCCTTTGTTCTTTCCTTTTATCATATATCACCGAATTCACTTTGCTAATTTTTTCTTTAAAATATTTGCCTCTCCGTTCATGGATATATTGTCTATAATTTCAGTGTCTTGTAATATTCTTGACAGGTTTTGGTGTAGAAATTTTATACAGCAAATTTGGAAATGTTTTCTTTTATATATTCTTCAGAAGAGTTTATGAAAGATGATTATTATTTCCTCCTAATTGTTATTTCCTCCTAATTGTTTATAAAAATGAACTTCTAAAAACAACTGGACATGGATATATGGGGCTATGATTTTGAATATTGGATTTAATGTTTATTTTGTTCTAGATTCAAGTATTGAATCATTAATGTTATTTCAAACAGATAATGCTTTAAAAATATCAAGTACAATTCCCTACTCTTGATTATGTACTAAGTTTAACAAAATTCTTAATACAGAAACTTAGCACAATAATGAAAGAAATGCCAATGCACTCAAAATGAGTCTAAGTGGTAATATAGTGAGGCATAGCTATATTTCCACACATAAGCATTATTACAATATGACAGATTAGTTTTTTAAAAATATTTTTGTCAATAGTCTAACTCATATTTTATTTAAGAGTAACAAACTAGTGTAGAACAGAAAAAAAGAAACCCTTTGTTAAATTGAGAGTATTCTGTACATGGTAATGTAATAAATTATTCTGAGAGATTGTGGCATAGGACTGATCTAACAATAAAAAAAAGTATAAATTCAAATACATTTCTTCTATTTTTAATAACATATCCATGTTATTTATCTAAATTTTAGTTCTTATATAATGCGTTAAAATATGAAAGTGTTTTGTATTAGTCATTCTCTTAAATAAGTAATTTTATTGTGGTTGAGTTAAACATTTCAAAATTGTAACCAGGAAAAATATTGTTTTTCATAAATAAGATAATTACCACAATATTTTCAAACATATTTTTATGTGTATGTAACCTAGGAATCAGTAGCATAGGATTTTTTGGAGACTCTAAAACAGATGGAAAATAACAGAGAGGAAAATATTATGCCACATATTTGCAAGTTTTCCATGTTCTTAAATAAATTGAACCTACCATGAAATCAGCAAAATTATTATGTGCATTTGTTTATAGATTTATTTATTTCAAAAGAAAATATTACTACTTTCTCTATATGCTTGCAAAGATAACATAGTATATAAGAAATAATATGAGAAAAAAAATTAAACTCATCTGGAAGCACAGTACACTGTCAGGAAAGTTGAGATATTACTGACTGGTAAGACTGGTTAGTTGTACTAAGAGTTACTCTCTAAAACATTTCCAACCTGACTGAAAAATGAATCAATATTAAATGATGAAAGATTATACAACTTTGAAAGAGGCAGACAAACTCTGAAATTGGTCTCTTACTACCTGAAAGAAACTCCCATCAGTGTACAGTCTGTGGAATGAAGAATAAAATAGCATCACCTTTGACTTGTAATTGATTTTAGTTGTTGGAAGGCACTAAACTGATCAATAACAGTAACAATGACAGAAACTAGGATCTCATGTTTGAAAGTTTAGATAAAATGTGATCTGTATTCAAAGCAATGCGAAGTTAGTAGGCATGAGCTCTTTCCCATGAAATGCCTTTTCTAACAGCTACAATGACATGTAAATCAGTAGTCCAAAGCAATGGATGATATACAGAATCTTCCGATTGAGTACAATAGTAGAAAGTGTTATTAAATAAGATAATCAAAATTCTGAATTTCAGTGAGGCTGCTTTTGGCTGCAAGTACAGAAGAGCCAATTATAATGGATAAAATAAGCAAATATATTTGCTTACACAACTAAAAGTCCAGAGATACAGCTGATTCAATCTAGCTAAATCCAGTTGATCTATTCTGTATCTTTCCAAGTTCCCTGACAATAAATTCATCTATCTTCATCCCTAAGGTGAGCGAGGCTTCATGAGAACAAAATAACTACGAAATGTCAAAGCTTCACAATCACATAACACAAAATCAACAGAATGAATAATAATATATCTGGTGATTTATTTTAGGAAATAGAAAACTTCTTTATCTTTAGCCCCCAGCAAACCTCTATTTCACCTTCTTGTCTCAGAGTCAGTCATATACCAATTCTGGAGCCAAACAGATTTTTGTAGTTAATTGACTTAGGGATTACCATCAGATTTGTCAGGCTCATCCCTGGACCTGTAGATGAAAGAAACGTCCCTTCTTCTATGAAACAAATATGGTAATTGGGGAAAAAAATGGAATATCCTCACAAGTAGAAATGGTAAAGTTTATATGTTGGCAAATGAAAATATCACCAACTCTGTTTTTTAGCTATCTTTTAAGAAGTAATAAAAATTATACTCAAAAGACAAATATAAGCTTTATCCAGTATAAGAGAAATTGTCAAAAGAGAAAAAAGGCCAATGTCCAGGTAAAATCTACTCAGTCTATTTCTATTTGCACATTAATTTTATAATGAGGTCTTCTCACGGAGATTATATTCTAGTTAAGAAGGAAAACAAGTCAAAAATTAAATGAAAAGATAACTCAAGATCTATGAAAGAAATGAACAGGGAAATATGATAGAGAATAATAGATGGAAGCCCTAATTACTTTTTCTAGACCGAAGAGAAAAACTCCCTAAGGAGAAAACATTTGAGCTTAAAAATGAAAGTTGAGGACAATGGAATAGAGAAAATATTTTCTGAAAGAGAAAACAGAACACGCACGCGCGCGCACACACACCACCACCACCACCACAACCACTACCACCACCACCACCACACTTCAACCCTCTAACCTCCCACTCACCCCCATCCTTATAGAGCCAGAACTCACTATGTTAAGGGTGAAAGTAAGGTAGAGAAGACTTATAAGCATGAGACGTATGCAATATAACAACTACGTAAAGTTGATTAGTGCTTTGGACGTAATTAAGCTGGGAAGATTTGAATGAGGTTGGAATGATAGAGACAGAAAAAGGGTTGAAACATTAGAGTGATGAGGACATCATTTCAAAGTACATGTGGAATTTGAGCAAACACCTGAAGGAAGGAAAAAGAAGTTTAGGTAGAGAGAATTGCAAATACAGACTCAAGGGGAAAACTTGCCTGACTTTTTGGTAAAAGCAGGAAGGCCAGGTAGCTCAGTAAAGTAAGCAACCTCCCACTAACCCCCTCTGTTGGGAGAACAGAGGGAGCTGAAGCATTGTAGGGGATTGTATGACTTGGGAGATCTTTGACTTTTATTCTGAAATCAAAGCTATTGGAGGATGAGTTGCATAAGAGCAACAATGATGTACATGAGCTGACAGATTACAAAGATCATTGAGGCTGCTGTATGAATTAGAATGTGAGGGTTGAAAAGCAAAACAGGGGGTCTTATTAGGATGCTATTGAAAAATCTGAGTGGAAGATAATGGTTGATTAGAACGGAACAATAGCAGTGGAGGCAGTAGGGGATGGTTGGATTCTGGATATGTGTTAAAGCAAAAACTGAAAAGATTTGATGATAGATTACATGCAGGTTTTTTAAAAAGTAGAAGGAAAAAAAAGGGCAATTTCCAAATTTCTTGGGGAAATGGCTATTTCCAAACATATATAAGTACCATAATAACAAGATCACAATTGCTTCATGTATTGTAATTCTTCATGTCTTATTCAATACTTTCCATTTTACTCTTTTTAGCAAAGAGGAGCTCTAGTAGTGACTTTAATTTTACCTTCGGAAATAAGTTATTTTGTGTGAATAATGAGGAACTACACCAGCCTTATTTTTACAAGTATTATTTCTAACAAGATAGCATGCTTCTTTGTAAGAGTTTTGTGCAGAAGCATAATGATCGAAAAAATAAAGAAACTACAAAGCAACGAATGGAGAAAAAGGAAACAAAAATTTAGAAAGGATCTTAAAATATTGACAAAGACCATATATACTAAATATAAACAAATTGAAAGATTTTTTTTTTTGGTTTTGTTTTGTTTTTTGTTTTTTTTACTTGAATGTTTTTTGACGTATAATATATATACTTCAGGAAGAAAAATGTTTGTACCATAAGTGAACAATTGATGAATCTTCACATGTAAACACAACCTTGTGACTAGTACTCAAAAAAGAAACATAAAATAAATAATACCTCAGAAACCTGATCTCTTTTAATCACTACCTCAATGAGTAACCACCAATTTTACATGTCAAAGCATACAATGATGTTATCAGTTATAATATATTGCATATAAATGGATTTATTCAACATGTACACTTTTGTGTCTGGCTTCATTAACTCAACATTATGTTTGAAAGATTCATCTAGATTGATTGGTTGAACTGCAATCTTACCAATGTATTTTATGGTAGATTGATTTCCGGGGATGGCCACAGAAGAATCTCCCAGCCTACATGATCTGCAAAGTGATGTTGTCATTCCAAGGGACGGAGTCTAATTCTCCTCCTGTTGAATCATGGTAACCTTAATGATTTGCTTTTAATCAATACAATGTGGCTTAAGGGAAAAGGTGTGGTTTGTGACTTCTAAAGCTAAGGAAGAAGAAACACTATAGTTTTTACTTTGGTTTCTTGAAACACTATCTCTTCAAATGCTCCCTCTAAGGACTCTCCCTTCTTAGAATGAAGCAGAAATGCCCAGAGAACTATAAGCCACATGCGATTGTTCTGGTTGAAGACAGCCTTCTAGTAATCCAATCAGATATTTAACACAGGAGTGAAGAAGCCTTCAGAAGTTTTTGGTTCCCAGCCATTGAAGTCAACCTTAACTACTGGAATATTTCCAGTTGACACCCTAGACATCATAGAACAGAGGAAATCCACCCCCACCGTACCTTATTTGCAATTCTTGATTCATAGTACCTATGAGCATAATGTTTGTTATTTTAATCTACTAAGCTTGGAATGGTTTTATATGCAGCAGTAGATAATTAGACCATGTAGTATCCATTCTTTGAAGGTACCACAATATATTAGGTCAACTCTGGATGAGAATTTGAATTGTTTACAGTTTGTGGTTCTTATGAATAGTGCTTCTGTGAACATTATAAAGTATATTGTTAAATCTGTATATAGATTTGTGGTAGGTGTATAAAAAGATGTAGAATGAATAGGTTACTCATTAATTCAGATTCAGAGATGGAACCAAATAATTTTCCAAAGTTGTAACAATGTGCATTCTTACAAGCAATATACGAATATGAGTTCTGATTGCTGAAAATCCTTGTCTATACTTGAATTTTAAATTATTTTTTATTGTAGCTATTCCACTGGGTATAGAGAGGTATTACATTGATACAACTTGGATTATCTACTTTTCAAAGTAAACTTTTAACTTATATTTCATTGTTTTCTGTCTTTTTCTTATCATTTTTAAGAATTCTTTATATATTCTGAATACACATGCAAGAATAGTTTCTCCTACTCTTGGGTTGCCCTTTCACTCTCTTAATTATGTTTTGAATGAATGAGATGTGAATATTAATATAGTCCATTTTATCATTTTTATTCTAAAGCGTTGTATACTCTATTTTAAAACTTTATGCTTAAGCCAAAGTTTTAAGTTTTTCTCCTCTAAAAGTTTTATTGTTCATATTTAGATTTTGATACATTTCAAATTTTTGTGTTTAATGTGAGATAGAAATTTTGTACATGTGAGAAATAGAAACTAAGGACATGCTTTTCTTATTATACCATTTATTATGTCATTTGCCAGTGCACTGCATTACTGCCTTAGTCATAAATCCTTATATTTCAGAACTTTATTGCTCACCTGTACTTTTCCAATAGCCTCCCAAACAATCATCCTGGGCTCACTGTTCTCAAATTATTCCTAAAAACTAGAAATATGGCAATATCAGTCCTCTATTTAGGTTTTCAGTGCCTAAAACAGTGTTTCTCCCAGTGTAAACCTCATTAATACAAATTCTTTGTGTCCTTCATCAAATGAAATAAATCAAAGGTGGAGCTGCTGGTAGCAGAGCTCTCAGTAACCGGCATTTTAAAAAAAGAAATACAAGCTATTATGCACATAGAAATATGAAAAGCAATGTTTATCAGAAGACAAAATTCCTTAGTGTAGATGGAAATATAAAAGAGCCTCTATGATATAGTTCCTGTTTATTCCACCTACTTTATGTTCTACCCATTTATTTCCCCATTTGCACTTAAGCTCCAAAAAAACACACAAACCATTTTAGTTCCCAATACACATACCCTGTTATTTAATTCATTTATGTATTTGCATCCATGCTGCCATCTTCATAGGACATTCCACCACCACTTTTCAAAGGCCTGATAAACCCCTGCTATATTTCAAACTCCAGGACAGTATCACTCTTACTGTTCTGTCTTCACTGATATTGTTTTTTAAACTCTTCAATCCTGACATAAAAATAATATATCACTCTCACTTCTTCGTTTCTTAATAGAAAAAAGTCATATTGCTTATGATTAACTTCTTTTTGTTAGACTTATCCATCAACTGATCTGATTTGCTTCTGAACAATGATTAACAGAAAAGCAAAACCTATCCTAGAATCTCAGTTCTGATGAGCAGCCATCTTCAATAATTTTATGTTTCTTATATTTTTGTTGCAAAATATTATTCATCTGTACTTCTTAGAAATCAGTAGAAAAGTTTATTAAAACTAACACCATATATGCAATGTTAATTGTTTTTTAATTGGTGATATTATCTTTATTATCCCCCATGTCACTACTTTGGACTCTGTTCTCTTTATAATTTCTTGAGTTAGATGATTAACTCATAAATTTTCAGACATATGAGGCTGTAAATTTATCTAAAGATACTGCTTTAGCTGCATCCCATGTTTTGATATGTTAATTTTATTATTTTTCAGTTGAAGTATTTCTTGTTTTTAATTTTTAAAAATTTATTTTTCAATTACCATTAACATACAACATTATATTAGTTTCAGGTGTACAAAACACAATAGTGATAAGACATTTATACACCTCACAAAGTGATGACCCCAATAAGTCTATTACTCATCTGACACTGTAAATAATTATTATAATATTATATACTATATTCCCTATATTGTACTTTACATCCCCGTGACCATTTTTCTTTCAATTATAATTGACATTCAATATTATTTTATATTAGTTTCAGGTGTACAGAGAAATGGTTAGGCACTTATATAATTTCTGTACTCATCTGACACTATACATAGTTCTTACAATATTATTGACTATATTCCCCATACTGTACTGTACATCTCCATGACTATTTTGATACTACCAATTTATATTTCTTAATTTCTTCAAATTTTTCACCCAGCTCTCCAACCCCTCTCCCAACTAGTAACCATCAGTTTGTTCTCTGTATCTAAGAGTCTGTTTCTGTTTTGTTTGTTCATTAATCTTGTTCTTTAGATTACGCATAGTGAGATCATATGGTATTTTTCTTTCTCAGTATGATTTATTTCACTTCGCATAATACCCTCTAGGTGCATCCATGTTGTTGCAAATGGTAATATTTCATTCTTTTTTATGGCAGAATAATATTCCATTGTATATATGTACCATCTCTAGTTTGAGGAAAATAGGTATTAATTCTATTTTGAATGTTTGGTAAAATTCACCTGTGAAGCCATCTGGTCTAGGACTTTTGTTTGTTGGGAGCTCCTTGATTACAGATTCAATTTCATTGGCAGTTCAGATTTTCTGTTTTTCTTGGTTCATGCTTGGAAGATTGTATGCTTCTAGGAATTTATCTATGTCTTCCAGATTGTTCAGTTTGTTGGTGGATAATTGCTTGTAGTTTTTTTTTGTTTTGTTTTTTTTGTTTGTTTGTTTGTTTTGTCTTTTTGTTGTTTGTGCTGTCCCTTCATTTTTATTTCTGATTTTGTTTATCTGCAGCATGAGCTGGGACTGTCGACCTGATGCCAAATTTTCCCAGGACACCATGGGCCATCTGATGCTGTAAAATCATCCCACAGGCTTGTAGGGTAGAGCTGGCCACCCAGAAGCTGAGAGAAACCCCGGCAATTCCACACTAGCTGGTGGGGCAGGGTCCTAGAGAGTCACCAGGTTGAGGTATGCATGGAATTTACCAGACCAAAGTGGTTTCATATTTGACCCTGTGGGGGAAGGCTTAACACAGGCTAGATGTTGCCCACCTGTAGGCTACATATGAGGCAGGTTCCACACAAGAATAATGGTGGCTGTCTGTCTAGCTCTTGCCCTGAAGCTATGCAACTCTGTATTTCCCTGTATGTATCTGGTGTGTCTAGAGTGCTGCCCCTACAATGAAGCCCAGGGTGAGTGTTTGCAAGTGAGTGAGTCTATGTGAGGGCCCTTTGGGGGGCATTGAAGTTTCCAGCCACCTTCAATCTCACCAAGATGGACAGACAGAATATTTGTAGATTTTTCCTGTCAGATGTTGTAGGGTCTCCTCTACCAGCACAGGACCCCTGGGCTGGTGAGCATAGTGTGGGGTTGGGACCCCTCACTCTTCAGGGGGTAATTATGCTGCTGAGGTGTCCCTCCTGGTGCTCAGCTACTACCTGTGGGTTTAGGGTCAGCACTTTTCGCATCTTCTCTCCTTCTACCAGTCTTGATGTAGCCTCTTCTTTATATCCTTAGTTATAGGAGTTGGTCTTCAGCTGGTCTTCAGATCACTCTCAAGGTTGATATTTCTACAATTTAGTTGTAATTTTAATGTGGTCATGGGAGGCAGAAGGCACTGCATTTACCTGTTCTGTCATCTTGACTCTCTGTATAACGCTTTTTGAAAAGATTGTTTAGGAAATATTCTTGAAAGTTGTATATAGCTGATTGGTAAAATGAACAAATGTTATGTTTTCTTTTAAACTTTATATGTTTATAATTTTAAATTTTGCAGTTTAATAACTGTAGTCATGTGGAAGAAGAATGAAGCAGAGGGTATCACTGCTTTTATAATGTAACCAGATTGTAATTTGTTCTGTTATTAAAATATTTCCTGAGCCTCTGGAGTTTTTATTTGAGTACCTTAAGGGATAAGAAATGATGATTGTGCTAATTCTGCATTCTCCACATAGCACATAGCAATGCTGAACACAGAGCTGTCACTTAATAAATTCTTAATTAATGAGCATTAGTTACTGTGCACACCAAGCTTATGCAGTACCAAAGAAATCAATAGGGACGAGTGACAAGAGACAACTTGGGATAGAGCAGAGACTGCCAAATGACTCTCACAGCTCTGATTTAATCATTCAAATTCACATAATTTAATTTTTTAACTCTACTAACACCCAGACAAAGGGGTAAGCAAACAAATACCTACCAAGCACTAAATTTGTTATGCATTTTTCAATATACATTATTTTATTTAGTATGGAAATAAGAATGTATAGTATAGTATACCTGCATTTTACCAATAAATAAGCAGAGGGTCCATAAAATTATATAATATGTTTGATATTGTTTAGTAAAAAAAGTAGTGTGCACAGGACTAAATGCCAGCCTGACTTTAAATTAAGTACTTAATCTGCCTCACCTCTGTGCTCTGTTCCACTGATGGAATAGTGGTTCAAAAGTAATTTAACTCCGAAAGCTGAATATACCATGTTTCCCCAAAAATAAGACCTAGCTGGACAATCAGATCTAATGTGTCTTTTGGAGCAAAAATTAATATAAATCTTATCTTATTTTACTATACTATAACACCAGGTCTTAATATAATATAATATAATATAATATAATATAATATAATATAATATAATATAATACCAGGTCTTATATTAATTTTTGCTCCAAAAGACACATTAGAGCTGATTGTCTGGCTAGGTCTTATTTTAGGGGAAACAGAGTATATGTGTCCTGTGTCCCAGAAATTCTACTTCTGGGTTATATACAATGCAGACATATGTACATACATTCACCAAACATATGTACATATGAAGTATGATCACAAAATCTGGTAATATTTAAATAAAACAAATTATTACAGTAAAAGACACATTGCCATTAATCCCCCCAAAATACTCCCCCTCACTTCAAACACACTTATCCCATCATTCTTGCCACTTTCTGAAGTAGTTCTGGAAGTCCTCTTTAGTGAGTGTCTTTGGTTGTGCTGTCATGGCTGCCTCAATGTTCTGAATTGATTCAAACATTTTCCTCTCATGGCAATTTTGAATTTGGGGAAGAGCCAGAAGTCACAGGGTACCAGATCTGGTAAATAAGGTAATGTTTTTGTTTGACAGAAATTCCTGTACCAGAAGAGATGTGTGACACAGAGCATTATCATGAAGGAGAAGAAGTAATGCCACTCATGAAAGAGGACTTCCAGAACTGCTTCCGAAAGTGGCAAGAATGATGAGATAATTGTGTTCAAAGTGAGGGGGATTGTATTTTAAGAGGCATTAATGGCAATGTGTCTTTTACTGTAATACATGTTTTTTTTTAATTTAAACATTCACCATAGTTTTCAATCATACCTCATATGTTCATAACAGCATAATTTGTAATATTAAAATATTAATATTAACATATTTCACCCAGTGGAATATAATACAATGTTAAAAACTGAATTATTGGCATTTGCAACCACCTGGGTACACTGGACAAACAAAATAATGTTGAAAGAAGCCAATCAAAAAGTAAAAGCCCTGTATGATCTCATTCTTATGAAATTCCAAATAGGCTAATCTATGGGGTAGTAAGTAGGCTGCAATATAATAATAGGTTCTGAATGCTAGTGATATGCTATTTATTGTTCTGGTTTATGGTACATGGGTGTGTTCACTTTGTAAAAATTCATCAACTTATAATTTGTGCACTTCCCTGTATGTAGAATTTATAAATAAAATTTACCCCCTCCTGTGGGTAAATACAATAAACATATCTAGGGAGCAGGATATTACCTGAAGGAGAACATATTCCCTCTGACTTTATTATTTCAATATATGCTTTGAAATATAAACTGACAAAGTAAAATTTTAAGCACATAAGTAATTCATATAACATCTGGTTAAGAATTTGTACCATAATTATGATAAATAACATATCACAGATAATAGCTCAAGACTGCTGTTTTCTGAATTATAAATATAAATAAACTTTAATGGGGGCTCCTTATTCTTTCAAATACCCCAAAGACTGTTAGTGGTTAGAGATAACTTAACATATTTTCTTTACTTCCAGTCACATGTCCTAAGTCCTTTGAATTAGTTAAAATGATGGATGTTTTCACTGCTGCATCCTGAGATGAAGATAATGTGAACAACAGCTGCAGATCTTTCCTTTTCCCCCCAGATGAAAAGGAATAGAGTATGTATTCATCTGTGTATTTAGCATGCTTTAGTGAAGATTAGCAATATGGAAAGATGGGGTAGAACTTAATTTTAGATTTCCTTGTTTCTAAAAAAATATTTCTGACACTTTTGTCAACTGAGTCCTCAGCTTTTAGAGGGAAAAAGGGCGGAAGGGGCAAGAGAAGGAGGGAGGCAGGGAGGGAGAGAGAGAGAATGAATAAAAACTATTTGAATTTTTTATGCAGCGCATCTCAGTGCTCTCTCTCTCTCTCTCTCTCTCTCTCTCTCTCTCTCTCTCTCTCTCGACCCAAACTGAAGGACCGCACATCAGCTTTATTCTACAGAGGAGACCAAAGTCATACTCAGGCATATTTACCCCTAAAGGAAGGTCATTTATTCAGGATCTCACCTCCTTTTTTTCACTCCACTAATGACTATAAGTGAAAAGAAGCAATAGAAAACCTTTTCAGTGAATATAAATTATGCACCAACATTAAGAGGCAGAAGGAGCTACTACCAGTTTTAATTTTAAAAAGAGAAATTTCCCCTTTGCATTTTTATTAACAGAATACAGTAAATCCAACATTAATTTCTAATGATATAGCCCATTGTGAGCAAATTCATTATTTTAGCATTATGATAAGATGAATGGAGATGAATAAGTACTATATGTTCAAAAGCTAGTATTAAAATATTATCTTACATAGAGAAAACCATTTATTTCAATTATTCTGAAATTTTTTTATGCATTCACATACTTCTAAGGCTTTGTTTGAAATTGCATGTACGCTTCCTCATAATTTCTCACCAACAATCGTAGGAGAGTAAAAATTATAATTATAAATCACACTTTTAAAAGTCTAATCATTTTTCAAATATAGTTATTATTCTATTCTATGCATTCAATTTTATTTGGAAGAACGTGGATGACATACATACAAGGAAACATTTCTCCTATGTATTTACTGTTTAGAATTAAGTGAATATTCCTGTATAAGAGAACTTAGCTATTAGAATCCGGTTATACCTTTGGGTTCCCCTGCAGTTATTTGCAATATTTGTGTGGGGAAGGGAAAGAGGGCATTTAACATAATTCTATTTTAAAAAATAGAAAATATATTTACATATTACAAAAATTAACAGCTATATGAGGGTGACTATGCGGTTAATTTATCAAAATCGAATGATTAACAATACTTTAAGCAAATTATTTCTCAGTAACAAAGGATCTTAGAAAACTTTAACACCACGTGCTATGCTCTCAATTGATTTTGAAAGTGTCATTTACTGTAATTCTATATTGCTTTTTAACTATACTTATAAAGATTATTGTTTAATGAAGGTGCCATTTGCTAAGATTTATTCGCAGAGTTACCAATTCATTTTCTCTCCATTTCTTCTTGTATCACAGGCATTCCTTCTGAGATCACCTTCCTTCTGCCTGAAGGATATCCTTTCAAATTACCTTGAATGATGGCAAGTTCTGCGTAAATCTGAAAATATTTTTGGGGCTATAAATTTCTAAGTTGAAACTTTCTTTTTCCTCAGTAACTGTCTTGCATTGTTGCTGTTCAGAAGTGGGCTATCAGTCTTATTATCATTCCTTTGAAGGACATATTTTTCCCTCTGACTGTTTTTAAGATTTTCTCTTTGATTTTTTTTTTTTTTATTATTGTTCATTTTCACTATGTCATGCATAAATGTATATTTCTTCTATTTATCTGGCTTAGGATTCACTGGGCTTCATGAATCTGTGATTTTTGCCCTTTGATTCTATAAGTCTCACTGGTTATCTATCTCTTCAATGTTACCTGTGACCCATTCTTGCTAATCTCTTTTTATTACAATTAGACATCCTCACTCTGTTCACCATGTTGTCTAACTTCTCTTACATATGTCCTGTCTTTGGCACTTACCTGCTGTATTCTACATAACTTTGCTGCCTTATTTTCCACTTCCTTTGTTGTATTCTCAAATATGTTTAATTAGCTTGTAAATCCACTCACTCAGTTTTTATTTTGAATTACTCAACATTTAATTGATTCAATTTCTATTCACTTCCCTCACCCTACCCCACCATCAAAAAAATAAATAAATAAATAAATGGCTAGGTCAATGTGTATAGTGCCTATTTTCTGCAAAGGTTTTGATGACTTTAAAAACTATTTGAACAAAATAAGCAGAGCAGTTTATTTTGTGTCTGATAAGTCTGATAGTTAAGGCTTGGTAGGTTTGTGTTTACTGTCTGTTTTTAAAACTCATTTTCACTCATGGTGCTTTTTCTTCAGGGACTTTATTATTTTGCATTCTAAGCTTCAGGTTTTCCTTGAAAAAATTTATTGAACTACTTTGAGTTCTAGGATGAAGTTTTATTTCTCCAGACACAGAAGCAACTTGAATTTGTTTTGAGCATATTAAGTTATTCTTAGCAGGATAGTTTGCCTGAATTAACCAGTCTGCTGTAATATAGGAAATGAATGTCTTCATTTCCATTAACTACTAAATCTTTTCAACATAAATAAAATTCTCTCTGAAAATTTATGTTGAGTTTAGTGAGTACATCTTTTAGCTAATGTCCAAATTTTAACACTAATTTTTTTCGCCCTTGGGAGCATGACAGAAAGACCTATGTGTAGCTTTTCTTTATTTTCATTCTTATTCCTTTTGTTTTCTAAAGAAGAAAGAACATAATTTTCACAGTCCCATTATCTGAATATATATTCTATATTTTGAAATTTGTTTACTGTTTTTTAAACAGCTTATTGAGGTATAATTATATAAAAAACACATTTAGTGTTTACAATTTGGTGAGTTTGGCGATATGATGGATATGTGTATTGCCTTGATGATGGTTTCACAGGTGTATGAACATTTTTACTCTTAATATTCACATTTAACACTCTTACTTTTGTCATTGCTCAGTAGTTAGGTTAAACCACTGAGGATCTCAGAAAAAGTTCCAAGGTAAAACCACAACTACTGTACTTATTTAATTTCTAGGGCAACTAAAATATTTGGCTTTTGTAATAAAGATAATCACAGTGTGAGGCAGCATAACTAAATGAATAAAAGTGAAACAAGTTTAAAAATGAATAGTCTTACTTTTTTTAGTTTACATAAATGTTTATGCTTGATAGAAGGAGATGCAGATTTAGCTGGAACTTTTATCACAATTTTGAATATATTTTCTAAGCAGTCTCATAATTTAAATATTTGTAGCAGTGTTTCTTTATAATGTTCTGATGCACTTCAAAAGCTCATAAATATGTTATTAGAACTGGACCATTTTTCACTAGTATCTTTGAAGAAAGTAATAGATGAAATGAATGGAAGGAAAATAAAGACAAGTTTTATTTTTTTTCTTTTTATGCTAAGCAGATAAGTTAAAGGAGAATGGAGAAAGAAGAGTATTTTAAGACATCTAAGCCCTTATTATGTGGGTCAGAAAAAAAACCCCAAATTATAAAACCTTAAGGAAAATCCAAGTTAAGATTTCAATAAGGTTTTCATAATTTAGGAGGGAGTGTGAAATAGTAGAAAGGTTTCTTCTACTTCTCTGCTTGGTGACCCTGGACTTGTCAAGTGGTTCAACCTTAGTTTCTTCATATGTAAATTGGGAGTAATAAAACTGACTTTTTCAAAAATATCTGAAATTATATATGGGAAACAGTACACACATATTAGGGATTGAGAAATTTCTAACTCCTACTGTTAATGTTGATAATATTGTGGTTAATTTGATCTTCCTACTATTTCAGGTGTGTATATCTCACAGTTAAAATATTTAGTTCCCTTTCACTCATTTAAACAATTATTTACCTAGTAGGCACAACGTGTTATGTATTGTACCAGGTACTCTAGAGAAGACAGGAGGCTACAGAGTCAATGCAAGGGATCCGTAATTCGTTAGTAGAAGTGAGCTCTCTCTGGAGACTGAATAAATAACAACTTCCATATATAAGTACCACTATTTTCCAATATGTGCAATTGCAGTTAATAAAGATGATTAAAGTAGGCATTTTTGAGAGACGTGTTTTGTTTTGTTTTTATCCTTTGTTGATGATCATTAGAGACAAATGCATAACTGAGGAAAAGTTGTATGCATAAGTGTGTGTAAGTGTGTTTATATTCAGGTGAGCAAAGGAGAGAACGAGCACAGGAAAGGAAGTTGATTAGTCATTGTTCCACAAATATAAATTGCGTGCTTATTCTGAACCACACACAGAAAATGCTCCTCCAAGGCTTGGAGATACTTGACAGGAAGAAAAAGAGGTGTGACACAACTCCTGTCTTTAGTTCCCCCCAGTACTCCCTCACGTAGTCCAGACAACCCAGAACAATTCATCTTTCTATCCAGGCCAAAGTCAAATGTATGTGCTAGCAGGTGTTTGTATCCCAGAAATGATCCATTTTGCTGAACAGGAATCATCCTCTGAGTATCCACCTATCCACCTGTATTCAGACTTTGCTTACCATGGGGAGGAGAAACTCAAAAGACCAACCTGTTTTTATACATCTAATGATGAATCTGTTCAATTGTCTTTGAAAATTTTCTATTGAAGTTGCTGTCATTAGGCACTAAAATAGGAATTTTACATTATTTATGAATCCCTATTTATCTTTCAAGGTACTCTGATTTGGTAGAGTATATTTTATAAACTATGCAATAATCTTACCCATTGAGACTTTAAAAAGCTATATAGACAAATATTTTTTTCCCTGACTCATTACTCCCACAAATCATATCTTATGTTTTTCCTCAAATCCACTCAGTTTCCAGTGTCTTCCAGTAATTGTGAGTCTCTACTGAAAGACCTAAATTGTGAGAATAACCCCAATCTTGGCCAATTTACTGCCATTAGACTCATTACATACTGAGTTATACAGATGAAGATGTGAAGATCCAGGATGAATTTATTTGAAAGAAATAATATAGCTTCTCTGAAATTTCCTGTTCTTATATTACTGTTCAGAGAGAACATTACCTAAATCGAGACGTGTAATACATTGTGCAGTTTGCCTAGTTTTGGAGAAAAATGAGCAGATATTTAACGAAGAGATATAACAACAAGTATTTTCAGCTTTTAAATACATATTTACATCTCTGAAAATAACAAAATGTTTTTGATGCACACAACCCACTATCTAAGTAATTTCTAAAATCTTTATGCTATTATTGTTTAATTCCAAAGAATGGAATTTATGTATAGCAATTTCTGTAATTCAGATGAATTATATGGAAAGCACACACACAAACACACACACACACACACACACACACACACACACACATATAAAACAGATTTCTTTTTTTAATTAGTTTCAGGTGTATAAAACAATGTAATAGTTAGACATTTACATCCCTCACAAAGTGATAACCCCCCTCCCCCAATCTACTACCCCTCTTACATGGTATATAGCTGTTACAATTCCATTGGCTCTATCCCCTATGCTGTACTGCAGCTCCTGTGACCATATATATAATTATAGTTGACATTCATTATTATTCAGCTTCAGCTTTAGGTACACACTGCAGTGGTCAGGCATCTACACCGTCCATGACGTGGACTCTAATAAGACAAATGTCTATCAGATACCTTACAAGTATAGTTTTATAAAATTTCCAAAGATCTCTAAAACATTGTGAAAATACAGATTTCACTAGTAATTTCTATTTGCTATAAATGATGTGGAAGAGAAAGTCAGCTCGCGATCTTTGATATCAGATAATTCTATGATTAACAAAAAGCCTCAATTATAGTTTTTTTAACCCAACCTTTTTATAAGTGATAATTTTCAAAATCCTAAAAAACTACATGGAAGCCATCCACATTCATACTGTGCTATCATGTTATTTACTTCTACTCTAATGAGTTTCAATGCATTTTGTATTTTATACTTACTTTTTTCCCCTTTGAAATTGAATACATATTTTTCATAATTGACTTAAAGTGCTTATTGTAGTTTCCTTTATGAATCACTTCTTAAGCATTCATAAATAGTGCGTGAAATGTTTTAGTGATAGGTAAAAGACTCAAAAACTTAAAAAAAGATAAGCTCTTTTTGCTAAAACTAGGAAAACAGGGACATGAAATCTATCTCGTCAAAGAGGAAAGTAGGTTCTTAAAGTACAATAAAAAAAATAGATTTGAAAGTTGTAATCAATGTATTAATCTAGCTAAAAATAATATGTTGCCACAACAAGGATGGGATACCAGAGTGATAAGACAGATAAATAGAAACCAGATAAATAGAAACCAGAGTAATAAGAGCAACAATTTGAAAGTATTTATTCAGTCTACTTGCTGTCCAGGTTTGAGAGATGCTAGTATTATAAACACTATATTATCCTGGGAGGTAATCTCTGTTATGAGACACAAATGGTTCATTGTTCTCATGAACATCTCACCTCCTTTTGCCTCAGATATGTTGTTCACCAAAACAACCTACTCATTTTTTATTTTATTTTTTTTTCTTAGGTTTTATAATTTTAGAAATAATAAAGGGCAGAAGGTGGTCTGTTGTTAGTATTGTGTCTGTTTGGAAATGAATCCTTTAGAGGAGATCATAATTTGCTCTTTAGCAACATATCAGAATCTATCCTCTACCTTCTGGTGTAATATCAACTTGCATCCTATCCCACTCAGTCCAACAAATTTCCTACATTTCCTCTGTAAAACCCAAGTTATCGTACCCATCGTTGCTGCTTTTGATCACCACCATAAAGTGTGATCTCATTCACCTCTGAATTATCACCATATATTCCCCACAACATTAATTCTTTTCTCTATCAATTCTGTGACCGCTAGGGATCTTTCAGTAATAGTCTTCTTCTGTGAAGTTTAATTCTCCAAAATATTTTAAATTCCTCTCTATTTGGAAAGCATAAATCTATCAACTACAGGATACAATCTCTCCTGTATCCCATGTCACCCCAGCTGCCATTTAGATGATATGCTCTATCATCTAAATAAACTAAGCTGCCTTTATGCTTTAAGTATTCTCTACTGATTATGACTTGTGTTTGTTTTAATAGGAAAACTGTGTACATTCTTATTTATCTCTAAATACTGAATATAGACAATTTTGAGTTGTTGCTTTTTTTTACCGTGTTTCCCCAAAAATAAGACCTAGCCAGACCATCAGCTCGAAGGCATCTTTTGGAGAAAAATTAATACAAGACCCAGTCTTATTTTACTATAATATAAGACTGGGTATAATATAATATAATATAATATAATATAATATAATATAATATAATATAATATAATATAATACTGGGTCTTATATTAATTTTTACTCCAAAAGACGCATTAGAACAGACTGTCCGGCTAGGTCTTATTTTCGGGGAAACATGGTATTGCAGTAACAACACTTAACACCAGATGTTCTCTATTAACAAACTTTAAGTGTGCAATACAGTACTGTTAACTCCAGGTACAATGTAGAACAGCAGATCTCTAGAACTGACTCATCTTTTATAATAGAAACTGTATCTCTGTTGAGCAGCAACCCTCCATTTGCCTTTGCCCCGAGTCTCTAGCAATCACCATTCTGTTCTCTGTTTTTATGTGATTGACTATTTAAGATGTACCTAATAAAAGCAGAATCATGCAGTATTTGTTCTTCTGTGACTGACTTTAGGAATAGGAAGGAAAAGTACTATAACATTTGACAAACTGGGTCTCTACCTGGGTGAGCCTTTAACTTGTTGGAGGCCATCTTTCTTCACAATACAGGAATACAATCAAGATGCAATCAATAAGCATGAATTTTTAACTAGCATTTTTAATCCTTTCTGTCCCCACCACTACATATATATATATATATATATATATATATATATATATATATATCATATATATACCATATATATGGTGTATATATATGATATATATATATACACACACACACACATATATATGTATTTATTATTATTATTTCCAGTATCATCAATGAACCGACCAGGCTTTTTCAGTAAAGCTCGAAAAATGTTGTCTATGTTTTGACTACAACAGCAAGTAGCTAAGCATGGTCTTCTCCCCTCCCTCCCGTATTTGTGTATTTTGAGTAGGAACGGGTAAGAAGAAGAAGTACTGTTCTTGTCCCTCAAAATAGCCAGTGGCTTATTTTTATGTCTCTTTCTAGTGTGCTGTATAGAGATACTCCAGTCTCTTGGATCCCCTCAAACCTTTGTTGATGCCAATTCTTTGTTACGTGAGGTGACTCTGCCAAAAATATTTCTCAAAATAGCTTATAGATTTAATCAACATCAAAAAATACCTATAAATACATGAAAACAAACTTTGAAGTCCTGAGACACTAGATATTTGTATAAAAAATATTTTTCAGTATTTAAACTTAATTTCCCAAGGTGGTTTATTTATGTATCCCTGCTTTTGTTCAGTTAACAAATAGCCAACCTTAAAAGTAACAAAGAGGGATATTCCTCTAAGACCTAATTAGCACAGTGCATTTCAAGTTCATTGCTTGGATGCAGCCTTGCCCCTTCGCCAATGACAATAAGCATGGAGTAGAATATTTTAACATCCTGAGGGACATGGTGATATCTCTCTCTATCAGCTGTGGCAATATGTTAAGAGACAAAAAACTGAGAAAAAAAGAAGTTTAAAAGTTGGTAGCCCCTGGCAATATTCATTAAAGACCATGGCACAGAAGTTGAAAAGCTCATCCTGGAGCTACAGTGGCGTTATCACTACAGGGCTTCAGCACTTTCCCAGAAGCGTAACACCGCCAGGCATTCTTTGAATTCCTATTGCCAGCCAAAGCAAAGTACCAAAGGCCAGAGAGAACAAGAAGAATTGATTTGTGGAGCAACCAAAATGACCCCATAATCTTTCCCGACTTGAAATTTTTTAGTGAGTTGTGAAAAGACTCAGGAAAAGGAAATTTGGTAAAAATATCTTTCCTGAGATTCTTCCAAGACACTCACGGTTCATCAAATATCTTAGAGAAATATGTACTCATGGATGCTTAGGAAAAAATAATAAAAAAATATTTTATGTGTGTAATATAACACATTCTGTGCTATGCACCTTAAACGGATAGTTCTACTTAATTCTCACATCAATACGATGAGATAGGTACTATTGTTTCCCCCATTTTACAAGTGATGAAACTGAGGTGGAATGAAATTAAGTAACTTGCTCAAGATTACATAGCTAGTGGATGATAGAAAGGGGACCCAAACCAAGTGTCTAATGCCAAGTCTGGCTTACCTAACTACAATAATTCATTGCCTCAAAATAACTCAAAATACAACAAATCAAACTCTTATCTCTCCCATGTCAATGAGAGACTACTCCTTTCTTTCTGTCAACTGTTCCCTAAAATAACTATTTATGAAAAACCTAAATAAGTGTTTAAAAAGCGTATTTTGTTTGACCACAAAACAACTGACTAATTATATGCATTCCCCTTTGCTCAAGAATATCATTTAATCTTTGGTATTCTCTACAACCACATAATTTCTTACCCACAAATACATTTCTAATTATCCCTTTTTATTTTCCTTCACAAATATAAATAGGCTTTTCTTATTATTACTGTATTTCCTCTCAGGGAATCCTTGGAAACAGTTATGCTCTTTTTGTATTTTAGAATGAACATGGAGTTCATTAACCAAATTGTACACATTTTCTAAGTATAACACTGTGACACCACACCACTGATGAGGTAAGTAAGGAATCCATTTGCTTTGTCAGAAGCTTCATTAATTCTTGTAAAAAGTGGCAGCAGTTCAATAATAAAGGGAGACATTCTAAAGCTTTATCAGGAGATAAATATAAATACTGGATTGAACACTTATGCTCAACCCAATAGGTTAGAACTGAAAAAAAAAAAATTATGACACCACACCTTAGTCTAAGATAGTTAAAGAAATGAAGAGATATAAAATATATCTATGAAATGATCATTTTCTTATTCATTTTCATGTTTCACTTTAGATGTCTTTTTAAAGGATAGCCAAAATACAGTGAACTCATTGTTTGAATTGGATTTTACATGTGTATTTTACCAGTCACTTTTATTATGCAAATTATTTTCTTCAAAAAGGTATGAATGATTTAGCCTGACTCCCCTTACGAAGCTATTTTAAATTTATCAAGGATTTATAATTGAAAAGAGCAAGTATTTAGGTCACTGCTAGGCATATTTTAACAACAGCATTATCTTGCCACCAAGTGGTAGTTTCTGAATTGCATTGCAGGAGTTGTATTTTCACAAGTATGTCTTTTATATCATCTTTGATATTTGCTAAAATTCATCAAACCCACTGTGGAAATGATAATAGAAATAGGGAAAAATATATGCTTTTCAAAAAATATTTGAGCGGTATTTATGATAGAAGAACTTGGTATTTGTACTTCCCACGTTGTTGGATCGATTTGAATTCCCTCATTTTAAAGTATCCTAGATAAAGAGAAGGTGATTAGATGTAAGTACTCTGAGCTTCATGAAGGACTTTGAATTTGAAGGCATGGTATCATCCTTTAATCTCTGTTAAGGGTTGAATTCTCTTCCCCCTGCCTCTCCCCCCCCCAAAATATGCTGAAGTCTTAACCTCCAGTATTTTAGAATGTAACCTTATTTGGAAATAGTCATTGCAGATTAAATTACTTAAAATGAAGTCATATTGGAATAGAATGATCCCATAATCCCATATGACTCGTGTTCTTATGAGAGGAGGGGAATTTGGACATTCAGAAAGGGAAGATATGGAAGGTCACAGTGGGGAAATGACCCTGTGACAACAGAGATTGGAGGGACACGTCTACAAACCCAGGAACGTCAAGGATTGCTAGTTTTGGAGAGCCTAATGACACTGTGTTTTGGGACTTCTAACTTCCAGACCTGGGAGAAAACACATTTGTTATTTTAAGCCACCCACTTTGCTGTACCTTGTAGCAGCCTTAAAACACTAATATAATTTCCATTTCAAAATTATAATATTTGTGCTAGATAACTAGTTAGAAATCAATGCTAAGAAGACCAAGATTTATAGAATATTTAACTGAGCCCACAAGATGAGAAATGTCCTTACTGAATTGATAGTTCATACACTATCTAGGGATAAAAAGCAACACAGGTTCAGAGAAGTGAAGTCAGGGTGGAGCTGAGAATGAACAAACAACAAAAAACAAGAAAACAATGGCAGTGACTATCTATGTTGGCTAATTCGCTTTATTCAAAGGAAAAATGAACTTCTCGCATCTTTATTACAAGAGGTAGTTTTCCAAATTGGAGTTAGGTTTCTACCCTCCCACAGAGATTGACGGAGATGCTATGTTTGTTGATGATGACAATTCCAAGAGAAGGTTTTTAGGTCTGTGAGAAAGACAGTTTTGGTTTGTAAACTGGCAAGAGGCTTTTTAAATGATTTTTATCTCATAGTGGCAGAGAAAACAATTTACAAGTTTCCTAAATAAATGCTCTGAGAAAAAGGAGGTCCTCTGGGATTAGGCCTGGGTGAGAGGGCAATTAGGGCCCCAGAGGCATAAAGAAGATTTTTAAAGTTTAGTCAAGCAGAAAGATATGTTAAGGCCTTCTTGGTCATGTCTTATGTTACCAGAGAGTAAGCCCTTCTCTGTGCAATATCCAGGTTCTTGGTGTCTCAAGCAAAGAATTGAACGAGATACTGAGGTAAAGTAGAGAAAAATCAGTTTATTAGAAGAAAAAGTACACTCCAAAAGGTTTGGAGCAGCCCCGAGCAAAAGCAAGGCTCAAAAAGGCTAGATCACAAGAGCCTGGGGGTTTTATCTGAGATGGGCTGTTCCTTTCTGGGTGTGGGATAATTTGATTGATACCTGTGATTGACAAGGGACTATTACTTTATATCTTCAGATTGCGCATGTTCTCTGCAGTTTGAAATTGTTAACTACAAGCTGATTGGCCCTTTCCTGTAGCTGGGCTGATAGTTTTGGCAGGCTTTGCAGCTTGAATGGCTTTGGTACAAGCTGAATGGCTCTCCACCTCCACACATGAGCTGACAGTCCTGGCATACTCTGCAGCTTGAATCTACCTTGTTAGCCATTAAAGTTATCTCCTCTGGCCCTGCCATGGTCTCTGCCCCAATCTCCTCCACCGTGGCCATGTCTCTGACTGCCCGTGGTTTTTCTATCTCACTTATGCTTAACTCTTTCAAACCTGATAGAAGCTATAAATATCATTCTCAAGATCTTCCTCGCCCTCAAGTTTAATCCGAAAATCTATGGTTTTTATTTCCCAAATGTTTACCTTATCTTTCTTCTTCAGACTCTGCCCACATTCTCTATTACTGGGGAAGCTTGCTCTCGTGCTCAGGTCTGGACCACGATCATAGCCTCTTTATTATTCTCTGTTAGTCTATCATTCTTCTCATCACTGTAACCAGTTTAGAATTTAAGCCTGATTCTGTCATTTGGCTGCTTAAATTCTGTCACTAATCTGTCACTGTCAAGAGTACAAAATCAAAGCTTTGAGGAATTTCATGAACTTGGCTAATTGGAATATTTGTCCCCACTCCTTGCAAGACAAATGCCATCATCTGTGTAAAAGAAAAGCAACTTGGTAGAGACTAACTTGACAGAATATCACATTTTTATTATTAAATCCCTACTGGTAACTAACTTTAAGACATACAAGTCATACACCTCTGGTAACAAAACAATGTGATCAATCAATTGAAGTTAAATTAGAGAACTCCTGGGTTTATTTTGGCAAAGGGGATTAGCAGCACAAATGTTTCCTTCTTTCGTCTTTTGCCCCTTGGTTAAAAAGGCCCCCGAAGACATTTTTCTTCAGGAAGGCAATAGAGATTATACAATTATTTCAGGGACTTTACTTCCTTTTTCTGAAAATGTTTGTGTGTGTGTGTGTGTGTGTGTGTGTGTGTGTGTGTGTGTGTGTGAGGGGGTGGGGGTGGGGGATCAGAGATTCACAAGGCTATTATTCCCTCAGGCAGTTTTTCTTGGGTTCCAATGACCTAGGCCATTAAAGATGTTATTTTTACTATTGATTGTGGTTATTTGTGTGATAATTTTTTATAAGAGAATGGAAGAAAGAATAAAGTCCATAACCCTCACTTGCTAAGATACCTACTCAGGAGCGATGCTAAGATCTCATGGGTAAATTTTCTTTAACCTTGTTAATATCAATTTGGTATAGCTTGTCTATAGAAGTTACTTTAAAATATGATGGCACAGCAATATTTGACCTTGAGAAGATTTTGTAAAGAGGGAAAATAATACGCAAAGCTATATATGGAATCACACCATAGAATAGAAAAAAATCGCAATTACACATCTCTCAGAAGCTCAATTTTCTATCCCAGTTAATATTAAAAGGAATTTTAAATTTAGAATGCAGAAGCACCACATGTTTCCAATGTTACAATTGTATGAGAACGGTGTTAACATATTTTTAAATCATTGCCAATTAAAACGTAATAAAGAAGTCTAAGCAATTGATAACTTTAACAACCAGGAAAATAGTAATTATTCTAGTCTCATACAATAGTTTTAACAGCATCTCCAGGGGCCATTAATGCCTCTGACAAGTATAGCAATTTTGAATCAAATATTAAAGTTCTCACTGTAACTTTAGAATAGGCAGGGATTTTTGTGTTTGTCTGTTTGGTGTGTGTGTCTGCGTTTTACTTTCTCAGGAAAATTTTTATTCTTTTTTAGTACAGCCCACTTAAGGTTAGTAATGTTTGTAAAAGCCATTTTCCACAAAATATATGGCTCCTAATATGTGTATTATAAAGAAATAACAGTAAAAACTTTATGGCAGCATGTAAATATAGCTACAATAATAATGTTTTGATTTAGCACGTGATAATATCCTTTAAGAATAAATAATACAAATATTTTATATGCATATAGGATATCATGCAAAATTTTCTCATATTTTCCCATTTGAAAGCTTGTATTTTACCAGTTGGATATATTTAAAAACTATACAGGACAATTAAGAAACTTGATGAAAATTACATACAAAATTAGGGTCACAGTTTTTTTCTAATATTTTACTAATTGATTATTTGATATAAAATATTAACTTCCTAAATCAATTTGAGGTAACAAAAATACAATCTAAAAATGAAATATAAGCAAGACCTATGTAAGTTAGTATATAAATTACATGTTGTAGTCTTATTAATTTGCTATAAGTGGACTGCAGATTCAGCTTTGACTATGCAAGTAGTAACACAAAGATGAGAACATGATCAATTATAAATAACCCATTTCTCAGCAGAAGCAACACTATTCCTAGAACAGATATCAGAGGGAAATTTCTCCTTAATGAAAGATGCAATAAACAATACTGTTCAAGTATTTAATAATGAGTTTTATAGGGTTGTTTCTGACAGTAAAAATAGTAATAAGAACTTAACAAGCATTTTTATGTGCCAAGCATTGTCTCAAGTTCTTTATATACTTTTGCTCAATTAATTCCTGTGGTAATTTTATGGAATAACTAGTATGACTATTTCCATTTAGCAGATGAGGGAACTAAAAGTCAGAGAGGTTAAGTAACCTCCCCAGAGTCACACAGTTGGTAGATGGTAGAACTCAAATAATTAACTCAGGAGCTCTAAATTTGTTTTACTTACAACTACATCAATTACTTCCTGACCTGAAATGGCATAAAGCTAAAATACTGTTACTGAATGGAAGAAACACTATTTATCAGCTGGTAACATAATTAACCCATTCAATTAACACTTTTTTTTGTCTTACCTTTGTCAGACACTGAATTAATCCTAGAGATACTATGTAGAATAGCAATTTCAGGGACCCATTTGCTTATGCAGGACATCTGAAAGAATTTTAAAAAGACCCTGATAATTTACTGCAAAACTGTACCCCATCTGAGTAGAAATTGACAGAAAGAGTAAATGGTTTAGTAAACAGTGGAACGGTAAATCCTACCTAAACATCCACTCTTGGATGGACCCTTTGTTCAGCACACAAACTGCAAAATCCTGCTGAAAGGCCGGAGGAAAACAGAAGCATTGTGTTCACCAAGCTCTAGTCTAATGAAAAATACAAATAATTAAAAGAGTGAAAACAGAAAGTGGAATAATGATTATAATCAGGGAAGACCTGTGCTATATGAGTTACATTGTAAGAGCACATGCTTAATATACTGAGACTTGGGCGGAGACTAGTAAAAAGGTTCAGTAAAAAAGATAGGAGTGTCAGCATTTGCACAGGTTGACAGGAAAAATAAAGCATCGATAGTGGGGATTTCAGAAAAAGAGAAAAAAAAATCAGTATGAAAAGCTAAATGTAGTAAGGAGGGGGATGGGAAAGATAACTGATTTGACTTTATTTTAAAAGAGAATGGAAATTTGATGATGTTTAAACCTAAAATTGATTTATATTTACAATACTACTATAAACTATTAGCTTCTTATGAAATATTATCATGCCTTAGACAGGTTAGTGAGACAGTATGAAAAACAAACAAACAAACGAGTAACACTAAGAGGCTATCTGAGCTGTATATCACATTCTCATCATACTAATAAAACACATAAATGCACTCAAAGTGGCAATTTAAAAAAACTTATAACAGCAAAAATAAGCAAGTGCTTAATGAAGTTCAGTGTGGATTGTAGTGTCATAAGAGTTGATCCTCTGTAGTGGGATTATTAGTACATGTTGAGGCAAGAAGCTAGAGAATAATTTAAAATTATTTCTTCATGGAAGGAGATGTCCCCACAATTGGTAGATTTCACTAAGTGCCATCATGAGAGATACCTGACTTTTAAGTTTGAACACTCTGATTCCCTCATGGGACAGAAGTTGTGGCTAATGATTTCCTCAAAAACAAACAAACAAATATTTTTTTCCCCAGGAAACATAAAACATAGCAAATCATATATGGCCTTTATTATGATGAGGTACATTCCCTCCATACCTGCTTTGTTGGCATTTTTTCTTTTTAATCATAAATGGATGTTGACTTTCGTCAAATGCTTTTTCTGCATCTCTTGAGGTAATCCTTTATTTGCTAATGTGGTGTATCATATTGACTGATTTGCTAATGTTGAAGCATTCTTGCATCCTGGAATGAATCCCATTTGATCATGGTGTATGAACCTTTTAATACATTGTTGAATTTGGTTTGCTAATATTTTGTTGAGGATGTTTATATCTATTTTCATCAAGAATATTATTCTGTAATTTTCTTGTGGCTTCCTTGTCTGGTTTTGAAAATCAGTTTTGAAGAGTTCCCTCCTCTTCTATATTTGCAAGAGTTTGAAAAGGATTGCTATTAATTCTTTTTTGAATGCTTAGTACAACTCATCAGTGAAGTCATCTGGTCCTGGTGTTTTGTTTGTTGGGAGGTTTTTGATTACTGATTCAATCTCCTTACTAGTAATTGGTCTGTTCAGATTTTCTATTTTATCATTGGTAAGTTGTATGTTTTTAGGAATTTATCCATTTCTCTGGTTGTCCAATTTGTTGTGTATATAATTATTCAAAGTAGTCTCTTATGATCCTTGAGTATCCTTATGATACTGTTGAGTTACCATCACACTCAACAGTAAAAAGCTAAAAGCTTTTTTTCAAAGATAAGGAAAAAGACAGAATGCTTACTCTTACCACTTTTATTCAACATAGTATTGGAAGTCCAAGCCCAAGCAATTGGGCAAGAAGAAAATGAAATGAAAGTTATCAAGATTAGAAACAAAGAAGTAAAACTGTGTTTCTGTGGTAGCAGTTATAACACCTCATCTTTCATTTCTGATTTTATTTCTTTGTCCTCTCTCTTTTTTTGTTGGTGAGACTAGATAAAAGTTTGTCAATTTTGTTTATTTTTTTAAAGAAACAGCTCTTAGTTTTATTGATATTCTTGCTTGTCTATTTAGTCTCTATTTCACTTTCTTATACGCTAATCTTTATTTCTGTTCTTCTACTAACTTTGGGCTTCATTTGTACTTCTTTTCCTAATTCCTTGAGGTATAAAATTAAGTTGTTTATTTGTGACTTCTAGTTTCTTGAGGTAGGTATTTATTGCTACCTTCAGACTGTTTGTGATGCATAACATAAATTTTGCTGTGTTTCATTTCCATTTTTGTTTGTCTCACAGTATTTTAGAGTTCTCTTTTGACTTCTTCTTTGACCCATTGGTTGTTCAGTAGCATGTTGTTTAATCTCCACATAGTCGTAAAATTTCCAGTTTTCTTCATGTGATTAATTTGCAGTGGTATAACCACGGTGGTATAACCATTGTGGTCAGAAAAGATGCTTGATATTAGATGCCTGTGGTTGGCCATATATGAGAAGCCCATAGTTACCATCATACTCAACAGTAAAAAGCTAAAAGCTTTTTTTCGAAGATAAGGAAAGAGACAGAATGCTTACTCTTACCACTTTTATTCAACATAGTATTGGAAGTCCAAACCCAAGCAATTGGGCAAGAAGAAAATGAAATGAAAGTTATCAAGATTAGAAACAAAGAAGTAAAATTGTCATTATTTGCAGATGATGTAATATTGTATATGGAAAACCGTAAAGCCTCCATCAAAAAACTGTTAGAACTAACCAACAAATTCAGTACATTTGCAGGATACAAAGTCAATACATGATAACCTGTTGTGTTTCTATCTACTAATAATGAACTATCAGAAAGAGAAATTAAGAAAACAATGTCCAAAAGAATAACATATCTAGGAATAAATTTAACCAAGGAGGTGAAAGATCTATATATTAAAAACTACAAGACACTAAAGAAAGGAATTGAAGATACAACAAATGTAAAGATATTCTGTACTCATGGATTGGAAGAATTAAACTGTTAAATTGCCTGTACTACACAAAACAATCTACAGATTCCTCAAATGTCTGTTGGACTGCAGTTCCAGAAGAGAGCACATATTTTATCTAATTTAGGTAACTACTTCCACTTTAAGTTTCACCTCTTAGTTTTTAAAAATGTACACAAATCAAAAAAGTGGAGGAAAAGAAAGTAAAGGATTAACTGGTCATTTGTATGTCCAAAATGTTTTCACTAGAAATGGAGAATTCAGTTACACTAAGTATTCAAGGGAGGACCCCTGACTAGGCAACACAATCCTGGTTTTGATTCCTGGCTTCATGACTCAATTACTTGCGTGTTCGCTGGTAAGTTACTGCAACTTATTCAACCTCAGCTTAATATTTGTGAAGAGGGAATGAGACTCACTTCCAAAAATTTTATTGAGGATTATATAGCATAACATCTTAAGTGCCCAGAATTGAGCTTAACATAGAGAACACACTTATGAGATGGTAGATATTGCTAAATATTTCAAATTCCCCCTCCTTTACTCTCCACTCTTCCATGTCATGTTACCTTAATGCCTTACGGTAGAACTGTTTTGCACTATGGCAAAATTTTCTGACGTAGCCCTTTGCAAAAGAACTGTTAGGTGTGCAAATTTACTTTTCAGTCCATTTAAGCATTGAACTATTATGTATCGTCAGGCAGTTTTCTTGAATTAGACAGTTTACTCCTTATATAAGGTGCCGATGACCAAAACAGTCTTAGCAGGGGCAAACCACATTCTTGCCTGACTGTTAAGTATACACAGCAAACCCAAGAAATTCATTTCTACCTATAAATTTGGGTTCATTCCCTTTACTTGAAGTCAACTCAAATCTTTTAACTTTCCTAATCTATCAGCAGTGACCTGGAAAGTCAAAGAACAGGTAATAAGCTAGTTTCGTGGAAGGGTTAGGTAGACATCTACACATGAACTTCAAACTTTACTGGCAGGCTTGTCACTCCATATTAAACGAAATCTATTATCAAGTATGAAACTCCAGGTATAGCCTTGATTGTACAATCAATGTGTCCAATTATTTCATAGTACAAAGGAGGACAATTTATTATTAAACATGTGTAAATATCTATACAGCCATTAAAAATAAAGAGCGTAGGTAAAAGCATTTTTTCTTAATCCTGCATGTTTGGCAAGAGCAAGATATCATTTTTTTAAAATGTTTTATTATGGTTTACAAAATGAGAATCTACTGAAATGAGAGGTATAGATCAAGAAGAAAGAGAAAAGTCTGTTTTATAGATGTATCAGATATTAAATTTTTAAGAATCTAATCATAATACATTTTTAAAAAACACATATTTCTTTTCTCATATCAGTTTACTCAGTCCTACATAATTAATTCTTATTCTGTCACCTATTACTCCAAATGACAATGGTTTATTAAAAAATACAGCAAAATACAATTGGAAGGATTTTTTTTAACTGTTTGAGGAGTGAGAATATTCTATCACTTGTTTGTCCTTTTAAAAATAATTACAGACAAGACAAATTCAGCAGAAAAGCACCTAAAGTTATTCTAGTATGATTGAAAAGTTTTCATACCTGGCAGATTACACACTAGCTCTCCTTAAGAGCAAACTTCATACTCCAAAACCAATTTATCATTTTAATAAAGAGAAAACAAAATTCTAGTCTTGCAGTAATATAACAATTGGAAGCAAAGAACTCAGAAGACTTAAGTTTTCTTTTGAATAACTTAATCCAAAAAGAGCCAACTTTGTCAAAATTTTAGCACATTTCATTGTTTTTTCACTCATTATCTGCAGGTATTTAAACTAAAAGACATCAAGTTCACTTTCCCTCAAATGTTCTATCACTCTCTGTATATCTGCAAATTGATGTTTTAATATCTTCTTTCACCTTCTGATACAACCACACATTTTGACTTTAAGCTATTAGTCCCTTTTCCCTTTAATAATGGGAAACTACGATACTGAGCAAAATACACACACACACACACACACACATACACACACACACACGCAATCTTCAATACATATTTGCATTTCTTTAATATCATTGTTTTTTTACAGTCTTGATCATCCATGTTAATTATAATTGAAACTGAAATAATTTCTCTACAGACATGCAAAAATTGGAAGAAGGGTTATTATATATGTTATACATAAGACCAGAACAGCTCACAAATATTTACTGTATGTTTCCCTACAGTCACACATACCTATTTATATGCCTTAAAGGAAAAAATACAGTATCTATACTGTATGTTTTCTATTGCTGCATAATGGATTACTACTATCTTTCCAGCTTAAAGTAACACAGATTTATTATCTCAGTTTTCCTGACTCAGGAGTCAAAGCACGGCTTAGTTGAGTTCCCTGCTCAGTTTCTCCAGGCTGAAATCAAGGTGTCTGGTTGGCCAGCACTATAATTTTAACTGAAGTTTAGGGCTTCTAAACTCCAGCCCACTGTTTGTGTGAGTAAGTTCCTTATAAGTGTAGGACTGAGGTCCCATTTTCTTTCTGGCTGTTGCTTAGGGGTCACTATTAGCTCCCAGAAACTGCCCTCAGGCCTTAGCCACATGGTTCTCATATATGTCATCTTAACATCTTTAAAGCCAGTGGAAGAATCTCTCCTTTGCTGCTCTGTTGTAAAATGGTATTTCCGTGGGCAATTGATGGCTGGGACTTCCTATTTGGCCATCTTGATAACATCACAAGTTCAAGGACTTTATTATTAACTAGGTTTTTCTATGAAAAAACAAACCCAATCCTTAAATTTTAAACATATACTTTTATTATAGTCTACATACAATTTTCAAAAATAGGAAGTGTGCTATCAGCTTTTGTGAGAAGGCATTTTTCTGAAAAGTCTGATACAGTTAAACTATTTTTTTTTTGGTATACTCAAATTAGATTCTATTAGATTTATACGAGCAGTTCGATCTGATTTATTTAAGCATTTATTCTTTATTAGCCAATCAAAATAGGAACTTCTTTAAAGTTAAGAAACTTCATAATCGAATTTGTTATATCCTAGGAAAAGATTTCACACTAATATTAATGGAAGAAAAACTAAGCCTCTTGTCTTTTACAGATAAAATGCCTAAAACCATAGCAAGTCTGCAACTTGCATTTTACAACTTTATCCATACATGAAATAAAATATAGGCACAGAAAGATATGAAAACAACTCCTGAGAGGTTAAATGGAACAAACAAAAAACCTGTAAAGTAGGCAGACCTCTAAGAAAGTATAATTTCTTACCCTAAAATACTCATGTACACATGTTTTCTTCTTTCTTCAGTTAAGACATATTTTCTCCCCCACTTACTTTCTGATACTAAGCTCTCCAAGCTATGAAATTCCTTGAACAGAAGAAACACTAAGACATCTGAATTTCATTATTTGCTTTCAGGTTCTGAAGCTTTCACAGATTTTTATTAATAATTGAAACTGTGGCATCCCAGACAGTACACCAGTTTCAAATTTAAAAAGACAGGTGTCCAACCAGAACCAGATGAACAAGGTTCTCACTCTGGAGGCAAAACTGCCACCCTGAACTCTAAGACCAAGCCAGACAGATATTTCAGACTCCTACTTGATAGATTAAACAGAATAATGAGGCATTAACTGTCTTTCACCAACTTTCAGTCATCACTTATAGGTTTATTTTCTAATTTTTGTAAGGAAAACACCTTAGGTCATTAGATATCAACATATGACCGCTGTGAAAATACGGCCATTCTACAATTCAGCAAAAACTCACAGATCTGGAAGGTCAGGGATTTCAAAGTTGTACTTGAGATTTCTTGAACCATGAGCAGTTTTTCCAGTCCAATGAGTATAACGTATAAGTGGGACTTCCATAAGTGTGAGTTATAATTTTCAAAATGTTAAAAACATAATGCTCAAACAAATACAACACATGTATCAAAATTTAATTTACATAATGAGGGAAACAGCAGGCTGCAAAGCGAGTTCAGAGATTTGAGAACTAACATTTTATATAGCAGTGAAGAAAATGAAATGAGATATGTAAATTACAAACAAATGATTTTTGAAAAGCTTTTGGGGTTAGCCTCTCATTAATGAACAGAAGAAAAAAATCACACTTATTTGGTTTCATAGAATTATAAACTATGCAAACCCCAATCAATTGTTTAAAGTTACATTCTTCCAAAGTATCAGAAAGCCTCACTCACTCAGGCAGCCTTGTTAGAAAATACCCTAGCAAGGTCTTTAAGGATTACACAGTCATTTTTTTCCTTATTCTCAAATTTAGAAAATTTTTATTAACATACAAGTGGGTATGTTTCCTTTTACTATAACAAAATATGCATATATTTTGGATATATATATCCAAAAAAGTGTAGACACATTTTAAGAGATGTTATCTATCTATCATCTATCTATCTATCTATCTATCTATCTATCTATCTATCTATCTATCTATCTATCTATCTATCCATCACAGCCACATGCACAGAAAGACATACATGATAAAAATTTAATAAGAACCCATTAATTCACAACCCAGGTTAAGTACCAGGAAATGGCAAAATAACCATATTTTTCAGTCCTGTTTATCACTGATTCCAACTCTTTCTCTCTTTTCAGCCAGAGGAAACCATTTACAAGAATGGTATGTGAATAATTTGTGGTTATAGTTTTTGTACAAATCTACACGTGCCCAGCCAAATACTATTTAGTTTTGCATGATTTACTCTTTATATTTAGTGGTATCATATTGGTTATTTTCTTCTCTGATTGAATAGGAAATATATCCATTTTGATGCATGTAACTGTATTTCATTAATGTTCACTATATGAACATGTTGTGATTTATTTATCCATTTTCCTATTGATGGAAACAAATTGTTTACAGCTCATTGATATTATAAACAGAATTACTTGGACATATTGGAGGTGTTACCTAGTACATATATCTACTGAGTATCTATCAAGAAGTACAGATCATAGGTTGTTTACTTTCTCAATTTTATAAGATAATATAAAAATGGTGATCAAAATGATTGCACTTTTTTTATTCTCAAAGAGAGATTTTAAGCATTGCTCTTTTTAAAAAAATTTATTCCACATTCTCATGGGATAATCTTGTTGTATAACATACTCGTATATAGAAGAAAATATATGGAAATGTCAATGTTCTTCAACCAATGCCCACTAGGAAAGCACCTGCAGTTAAAGACCTTTACTCTATTATTATTTGCAATGATGGAGAACCCAGCACTGGGAACCATGGAGTGCCTTACTAAGAGGATGTTTAAAAAACTGTATTACAGTATTTAGTCTCTGCCTGGAAAATATGTGAAAGGTATTAAAGAAGTAGTGGCTCATTCTTGATTGGGTGCTGTCTAAAAGTGGGACAACTGTATGGTTAGGCATCTCAATAAATCTTTTCTGCAGGAGGGAAGACCAGTGTGAGAATAGAGCTGTAATTGGTAAAGCCATTTAGTGAGAATGAGGGATGTGTAGTGTTTTGTGAATTGCCTAGTGACCTTGTTTTTGTCTCATTTTATCATGGTCTCAGAGTAACCTCATATAGACATTCTGTCACATTGTTATGTTCAATAGAACAAAATGATTTAGCAGTAAGCATTAAATCATTCTGTAATAACATCAAGTCTTAGCTATAAACATCAGATTAGTTTCTGGACATAAGGGGATGCTTTTTATTTTCCTTTTTTCAGCAAAAATACCACAAAGACTAGGGAGAGATAAATGGAAGTATATAGTTATGAGGTTCTTATATTAAACATTATATAAAACAAATATATCACTTGAAGATAAAGTGTGATAAGTTAAAAACGTATATAAATCCTAAAGCAAACATTTAAAGAATACAACTAATAAGCAAAAATGAGATAAAATGGGATTGTTAAAAAAAATATTTAATTTGTCTAAAATAAGGTAGAAAATGAAGAAAAATGTTCTCACTAATGGGTACACACAGCAAAGAGAGAGCAAAATGATAGATGTGAACCCAAGATTATCAATAAGCAAAACTAAGTAAATGAGCTAAATACTCAGTTTAAGAGACAGAACTTGTCTTAGTATATGTAATAAAAAGCAAGGCCCAACTACATGCTGCCTACAAGAATACCATGTTTAATATACAATTAGAAAAAAATTAAAAGTAAAATAATCAAAAAGATGTACTGTGCTATATCTTTAAAAAGAAAATAGGGATGGTTCTATTAATATTAAAGCAGATTTCAGAGCAAAGGATAAAGAGAATAATTGCACAATTACAAGAGGTTCAATTCATCAAAAACACAAACAAAACACAATCCTAGATGTTTCTGCATCTAATAAGAAAAAGTCAAAACACTTAAGCACAAATTGATAAAATTGAAAGGATAAATAGATAAATCTACAGTACTACTTGCAGATTTCAACACTCCTTTCTCAAAACTAGAGCGAACAGACAGAAAAACCAGTAAGGATTGAAAAAATTGAACAACACTATTAAACAAGTTAATCAAATTGATATTTATAGGGTACTTCACTCTTTTCAGTACACATAAAACATTTATCAAAAACATTCACTATATTTTATGCCATAAGACAAAGCTCAATAAATTCAAAAGGACTCAAACAGTACAAAGTAAGTTCTGTGATCATGAAGGAATTAATTTAAAAATCAATAACTGAAAGATAGTTTCATGTATTTGGAAATTAAATAGCATACTTCTAAATAACACATGGGTAAAATTTCTGGTCAAGATGGTGGTAAAGTAGGTAAATGCTGTGCTTATCTTCTTTCAGGACCACAAAAAAATTACAACTAAACCACAGAACAACCATTATTGGGAATCACCTGAGGTCTAGCTAAACTGAAGCCCTGCAACTAAGAACATGCAGAAGAAGCCACCTAGAGACTGGTAGGAGGGGCAGAGATGCTGAATGGGTTGATCCAATACCCATGTGTGACTATTAAAAATTGTGAGGGATATCTCTGCTGTGGAGGTCCCCCCTGAGGAGCAAGGGGTCCCAGCCGCTCCTCAGCTCAGAGTTGCAGTGCTGGGGAGAGAAGCCCCCATAATTTTTGGCTGTGAAAACCAGAGGAGATTGTGACTGAGTGAGACTGAGTGTGGCTGCACTCCCAAGCTCTCCTCTTAAAGGCACAGCACACAGATTTATTTGCTGATGGACTCACTTGCTCTGAGCTCCAGCACTGGGGCAGCAGCTGAAGAGGTAGCAGGGACATGTGGTGAGGAACTGAATTGTCTAGCTTCAGAGTGAGGTTTGGAGAGGCAGCTTTCTCCCAGACAGAGATGCTGACAGGATCCATGGTTTCTTTGTTGAGCCCTCCTTCCTCCCTGTGTGCGGATGCAGGCAGATGCCAATCTGAGTCTCCATCAAATTGGCTATCACCTTTCATCTGCCCCATCCTAGTGATTCCCTCTGGCCACACCCCACCTGACTTTAAGGCACACCCAACCTGCTTCCAGTGGCTTTTCTGTATAAATGAACAGCACTGGCTCATGCTATGGACATTGCTAAAACCTCTCAAAGGATCACAAAACCCAAACAAGCAGCACCTGGCTTCAGCATGTTCTGAACCTCTGGCTGAGCAACCCGAAGCCCAACACTAGTGACAGCCAGTCAGTAGTTAATGGCTTAGCCTCTCAAGGCACCTCCATGCACAGTGTGGACAGCAGCCATCTGTGGATTGCTTTGTGGCTCCTGCTAGGTGGTCCTGGGCAGGGCACAGACTGTAGCTAAATTTGGCTTGCAGTGGTCGCCTCTCAGGAGGCCCAGGTGCTGGCAGGTGGCCCAGAGGCCACTTTGGGCTGGGCAGGAGCATTACCTGGCCACCTCCAAGGATGACACACCTAAAGTGCAGACTGGGCAAGCAACAGAGCACCACTAAAGCAAACCCTGCTTAGTAGGGTTAGACTCTGCACAACCGCTCATCCACTGTAGTCACAGCCAGTCCTCACAACAAATTGGCCTGACACAGAGAACATTTTGATGGTTGCCAGATGGGATGAGGGTTGGGAATACTTGAAAAAGGGGAAGGGATAAAGAAATACAAATTGGTTGTTACACAGTAGTCATGGGTATGTAGGGTATAGCATAAGGAATAAGTCAACAATATTGTAATAACTATTTATGGTGTCAGATGGATACTACATTTATTGGGGTAATAGATGGAAAGAGTGTTGGGGGACAGGGTGCAAAAGGTGAAGGCATTAAGAAGTACAAATTGGTAGTTACAAAACAGTCACAGAAATTTAAAGAAAGCATAGGGAATATAGTTAATAATATGGTAATAACTATTTATAGTGCCAGGTGGATACTAGACTAGTCAGGGGGATCACTTCTTAAATTATATAAACATCTAACTATTATGCTGTACACCTGAAATTAATATAGAATAATGTCATTAATTAATATAAAATAATATAGTTGAATGTCAAGTATAATTGAAAATTTTAAAAAAGGGGGGGAAGGTGAAGGAGAATAAGGGTGTCAAATTTCCAGGTGTAAAACAAATAAGTCATGGGGATGCAATGTACAGAATTGGAAATATAGTCTGTAATATTGTGATAGCGTGGTACAGTGTCAGATGGTTGCTGGACTTATGGTGATCACTTCTTTAGGTACGTAAATGTTGAATAGCTATTGTGTTTACCTTAAACTAATATAACATTGCATGTTAGCTATATTTTAATAAAAATCTTAAAATAAATAAATAACACAAGGGTCAAAGTAGAAATGAAAAGGGAATATAGAAATATTTTCAAGTTATTGAAAATAAGAACACAGCATACTGATTTGTTGGATGCAGCTAAACTTAAAGGGGAAAATTAGAATAGTAAACATCTAAATTAGAATAAAATAAAGGTTTCTAATCAATGTGCATAATTACCTTGAGAAACTAGAGAAATAAGGGCAGATGGAGAACGAAGTAAGTAAATGAAAGGAAATAAATAAAGATCAAAGCAGAAATCAATGCCACAGAATATAACAACAACAACAAAAAACCCAATGAAAACAAAACTTGGTTCCTTCAGAAAATTGATAAAATTGATTAATTTCTGTTCAGATTTGAGAGAGAGAGAGAGAGAGAGAAGACACAAAATGCAAATATTAGGAATAAGTGGTACCACTTACTGTAGCATAAAAATATAAATTACTCAGTTCTAACAAAAAAATTCCAAGAACTATGCATTGGAAACTACAAGACTTTAGTTAAGAAATTATAGGAGACCTAAATAAATGGTGAGATATATACCATGTTTATGGATCAAGAAACACAATATATTTATTATTTAAATTCTTCCTTAATCGATCTACAGATTCAGTACAATTCCAATCAAAATCTCAGCAGGCTTTCTTTTGTAGAAATCAATCAAATGAAATTCATATTGAACTACAAAGGACCTCGTTGTTTTGATGGTTAAGTTTATGTGTTATCTTGCTTGGGTCACAGAATGCCCAGCATTTTGTCAAATATTATTCGGGATGTTTCTGTGAGGGTGTTTTCATACGAGATTGACATTTAAATTGTTAGACTGAGCAAAACAGATTGCTCTCTCTAATGTGGATGGGCTTCAACCAATCAGCTAAGGTCCTGAGTAGAACAAAATGGCTAACGTTCCTTCAAGTAAGAGAGAATTCTTTTGCCTGACTGCTTAAAACATTGCCTTTTTCCTGCCTTAGGACTCAAAGTGAAACATCAGCTCTTCCTGGATATCAAGCCTGCAAGCCTTTAGTTCTTCAGCTTGCTGACTCAAAATGCAGATCTTAGGACTGGTCAGGATATGTATATGTATATGTATATGTATATGTATATGTATATGTATATGTATATGTATATGTATATGTATACGTATATGTATAATAATCTTATTAATATATATATAATCTTATTAGTCTTATTAGTCTGTTTCTCTGAAGAACCCTAATACAGTAGCTAAAAGAACTTTTCTAAAATAGTAAAGTTGGAAGATGTGTTATAAAGTTACAGTAATCAATAGAATGTGGTACTGGCATAAAGATAGAAAAATAGATCGATATAGAGTTCAGAATTAGACCCATTGTTCAGAATGTGGAATTCCCAACTAGACCCATACATATATGGTCAATTGATATTTGTCAAAAGTGCAAATACACTTCCTTGGAAAAAGAATAGTCTTTTCAATAAACGTTGTACAACCTACAACTATAAAACTTCTAGAAGAAAACATGATAGGAATTTTTTGTGACTTTTTGCTAGGCAAAGATTTCTGTCATATGACACAAAAACACAATCACTAAAAGAGAAAAAAGACAAATTGTTCTTCATAAATATTAAGAACTTTTGTTCCAGAAAAATATTGTTAGGATAATGAAAAGCAAACTACAGAGTGGGAGAGAACATTTGCAAGTCATGAATCTGATAAAATACTTACATTCAGACTATATAAAGAATTCTCAAAATTCAACTGTAAGAAAAGAAACAACATATTTTTTTAAAGGAGAAGATTGAATCAGATACTTTACCAAAAAAGATATACGGATGGAATATTTATTCAAAATCATTAGTCATTAGGGAATGTCAATTAAACCATGATGAGGTACCATTATACCTAATAAAATGATTTCAATTCTAAATAATAACAAAATTTCAAGTGGGGGTAAAGATGTAGAGTAAGTAGAATGCTCTTATACCTAAAGTAGTACAACCACTTTGGAGTATCTGATAAGGTAACAGTTTGTAAAAGAGTGTTGTAAAAGAGAAACCTAAGATCACCTTATGAAACTTCAATAAAGCTAAACAATTTGCATTTCTTATATGACAAATTAAATAGGAAGAAAGCGACATTTATATATGTATTAGCCTTAGGTTTTTTCAGTTTTCTGAAACACTAGCTGTATCTTTTGACTTTATCTCATGATAGGAGCAATGTGCAGTTTCCCTTTAGGCCTATAACGCCCCAAATTCTTTTTTTCCAGATTTATTGAGGTACAATTGACAAATCTGTACGCATTTAAAGTGTATAACATGATGATTTCATATACATATACAATGCAAAACGATTGCCACAATATCAAGTTAATTAACCCATCATTACCTCATGCCACTAGTTTTTGCATGTGTGGTAAAGAATGTACCAAATTGTGATTTGCTGTGCTAGACTTTTGCAATGGTGTGGTGTGTGTGTGGGTGGGGGGCGCAGAGGGATACCATCTTCTGCATTCATGGAGCCTTTAACTTACCTTCTGGTTTCCAGATTCAGATACATTGTTTGTATGGTTTTTTTTGGGGGGTTGGGTGGGTTTCTCTTGGATAGTTCTCTTATAAGTTCTTAAAAGCTTGGCAGTACATTTATGTTTGTTGTAGTTTATCCAACTCCTAAATGTTTTGCTTTTCATAATATCTAGAATACTATGTATCATCATAAAGAGGGGCCCTAGGTAGATTCGTGAGATTTTTTCTTTTTTGTTTGTTTTCTTGTGTGTGTGTGTGTGTGTGTGTGTGTGTGTGTGTGTAAAACCCCCCAGACTCAAATGTGTTAATGTGATTGTGATTCTGCTGGAACCCTGGAAGAACACAAGACGTCTTGACATAGTCTAAAATTCATATAAAATTCAAAGGGATAACTTCAAATCTTTTCATATATGAGAGGATTTCCAAAATGATGATAGAAGAGATTTTGCTTGCCTTAGTAATATTTTTGTTTCTTTTGTGTGTTTGTGAAAGATGTGAATCCCTAGAGGTTGCTAGGTTACTGTAGAAGAAAAGGTTAAAACTAACAGCAGAATTATTCTAGATCATTGATAAAGTGGAGACAGAGAGAAGGGGGGGGGGAGAGAGAGAGAGAGAGAGAGAGAGAGAGAGAAAGAACTAGAAAATATGGGAAAGAGCAGACACCTATAAAAGGAGGGAGAAATCTAAATCATGGAACTCTGATACACTCAGATTCTCAGGATCAAGACTTGACTCTGCCACATACTAAATATAAAAGTGGGAAAATTATCAAATCTGAAACTTAATTTGACTTCTGTAAATTGTCAGTAGCACCTGTACTTAACGCAAATTTTGTCATGGTGATTAAATAAGACAGTGACTTTCAAATGTTTTGCCCATAACCTACTGTAAGAAGTATATTATATTAAGAACAGAGATGCCTGCATACACACACACACACACACACACACACACACACACACTCACACACACACACAAAGACAATATAAAATTGAAAAAAAAAGTTACATAGAATAATGCTTAACCTTTCTAAAAGTGATGAACTCTGAAATATACTTTTCTATATTATTATACAAGAAAATGTGTTTTCAGACACTAAGATGATTCCGTGGCCACTGAGGGGTTAAACTACAGTTCTAAAAACGCAGAGATAAAGTACATAAACGATTTATCACAGTAACTGATACATTCCAAGCAATTTTTAAAAATATTTTAGTGTCTTAGTTTTTGTACTACATTTTATTTTTTATTCTTTTTACTTTTCTTTTTTAATGATTGTTGGCCTTGATATCCAAATTCAGTGTCCATAATATAAACATTTATTCCCTCTGTGTTTTCTTTTAAGAGCTGTAGTTCCAAGGCTTTAAATCATGACCAAAGCAAAATATAATTCTGGAAATTGTTCTTGATAAATACTAAAACAATCTATTTTGAAATAGCATGCATCATTTTGACTGAGAAACGCTAAATATATATCCACAGAAGAACATTAAAAAAATTTAAAGATGCTATAAAGAAGTCTCTTATGAAACAACCAGTAAGATAAGTCATACTAAAAATCCTTATTGATGTACCATATTCTATTCATGCAATTCCTTAGTCTTACTGGAGGTCTTTTCTATTTTAACCATGTGGATTCCAAACCAACAGTCATACATGTAAGTATGTTTGTGTAAGTCCATAATCTACTTTTGTGAAGAATTGAACATATATTTAAATGTAGATAAAAATATCAATGGTTGTTGTCTTTATATGGAAATGCAAGTAATTTTAATTTCATTGTTTGTTTGTTCTTTTCTGATTTTTCAAAGCAATGTATAATTTGTGCAACATGAGTACAATATGAATACAGTAACACTTAATGAATTTCCTTGTCACAGTATTTTGGAACATAATTGTGTTTGGAAAAGTTTATACAAATGGAATTATTGGTCTGGGTTTATCTAATATTAAGGATTTTTATCCATCTTGATAAATAGTCCTCCAAAACACCTGTGTACATTAATTATATCCAAACACCTTATAAAAAAGGTCCTTTTTTTTCACAACATATCTATGAGTACTTAGTGCTATCTCTCACAGTTTGATATGCTAACTTTTTATTTATTTTAATTTCCATTTCTTTGCTTATTATAATATGTGCATATATTTCAAAGTATATTTGTCATTTTAAGTTTTTTAATTTTCTTTGCCCATATTAATTATTTTTTGTTTGTTTGTTTGCTTGTTTTTACTTTATTGCTTAGATGGATGAGCTTTGTGAGAATTAAAAAGATGAAGTGCTTCATATTATAAAAATTCTATTAAGTATCTGAATAAACTTCAAATTAAGATAACATGATGTTGCAATTCCATACACTTCCTAATATTTAAAAGTACTTATTACTGAGGGAAGTAGATTTTTTGCATTTCAATCTTACTTCCTATATCAAATATTATTAAACAGGTATTTTTGGCCTTAATTGCTGTCTGTGGAATCAAATCTTAATTACTAATTATTTTTTGCTACCTCATACCATTCAAATGTGTCTTATTTATATCTGTCCCCTGGTGCCAAAAACACAAGACACACTATGGGAGCACAATAACTTTGAATGGCTGGCATTTTAAAAAGGTGATCAAGATAAATGTTGTTTATAATTTCAATAATTTACTAAATATTTAGAAAGAAATTGTATAATTAATATCTTAGGACCAGAATAATAAATAATTCATACAAAGTACTAATAAACTCAAAGTTTCAGTGTCGGATTTAATGTATTTTTCTTTAACTATAATTAATCCTGTTGAACAATGAAATCTTCTGGAACCAGGACCTGTATTTTTCATTTTTATATCTCTAGGATTCACCACAGTTCCCAAAGCACAGAAGATACTCAATAAAAGTGTTTTAAACAACTGAATTGTTAGGTTCCAAAAAATTTATTAAGTAAATGGACACAGAATGGTTTAGAGACATTACCTATTAGAAATATATGATCCTCAATTATTACCAACTATTTTATTTTGAAAGTCCATCTCTAAATATAAGTCATAGGCAATATAACAGACATTTTCTTAAGGTGTTTCAGTCATTTTTTTAAAAATTTTATTTTAAAAATATCTGCCAACTCCTGGAAATACCTGAAATTAGTACTTCAGGCGGGTAAATAAAAGAAAAATATCTAGGTTTATTGAATGAAAAATACAACATTTATCAGGGAAGGTAATAATTAAGTATGTTTTTCCACTTTAAAAAAGTTAGGATTCAACCATGCACAAGAACACATTGCTAATTGTATGGTATGTGATAAATATTCAGTATTTTCATATGCTTAGGTCTTTTTAGTTGAGAAGGTTTTAGATACTTATATCTATAGTCTATATACAATTATGAATCCTTTATGAGTCAGATGATTCATTTAAAGCACTGATCAGAGTGCTCAGCACATAATTTTTAACGAATAAATGCATCGACTATAATATATTACTCTGAATAATAATAGTTGTTTTCATTACATAAAACCCAAACAAAACTGTAGCAGTGATGAGATTAAATGATACTGTGTTCTTTATTTAACTCATAAAACAATGCAGATGGAGGTGAACTATGTAGATTAAGTAGGTAATTTTACTTCATGAGATCATTCAAGGATCAATTTTATTTATTTATTTATTTATTTATTTGATTATTTATTGCTTACCATTTATTATGATATTGTTATCAATTGTTTCTTTCATCTAAGTCCTGTCTATTTAAGCACAAACATCTTTAAATTTTACACACTTTTTCTGGTCATATTCTCCTCTTTAAGATTTAATTCTATCCTTCTCTTGCTTCCTAAACTGACCTGACCATAATTGAAACTTTACTGCAAGACTCAGCAGACTCATAAATGATCTTTATCCTTTTATTGTATGATGATATCATTCCAAGACAGCATCTTTTTTTTTTTCTTCTTTCAATCTCAAGACTGTCAGCTAGTTCACCTTTTAACTGTTTCTAATAGTCTCACTCTAGTGTCATATTCCAATTTGCTATAGGCTGATACCAAGTAATTAATATTAAGAGTTATATATTAAATGAACATCAATGAAACTCTAAATAAGAAATAATAAGTACATTGGATGCACTCCTTGAATGAACTTTATGACAAAGTTTTATGTATTCTGAGGCATTCCATTGTTTGCTACTAGGTTTATGGTTTTGTTAGTAAACATTGACATTTTATTGCTGAACGTCCAACCTTGAGACACTATGTCTATATTTTGAGTTGAATTCAAAACCTAAGGGTTTTTAAAAGTTGAACTATTTTCCTGTGCTTTAAAACCCATTTAGAAGAGATATTTCAAATAGTCTATGTAATATATGCAGATGCTGAATTTGAATTCAGAAGGTCAACACTGAAATAAATAGAGTTATTTTCTCATTACCAACCCTAATATTGTGTTTATAGTATGCGTTAGTGACTTAGAAAGCAATATTGCTGTGTAAACTGATCAGCTTGTGCCAAATATTCTTGCTCATCCCTGCTTCAAAATGTCATGTCTTTCAGCTGTTCAACTTCCAGCTGCCAAAAATCAATGGGTTTGCATCTGCTGGTTCCATTTTCTTGTTCTAAATCAATTCACTGACAACTGGATAGAACAATAAACTAACTATATGATATTACTGTTGGTAATAATAATATGTTTACTTTAACAGATGCATGAATCATCTAAAATTATACTTTTCTATTTATATTTTTCAAATAGGGGAAAACGTGAAAGGTGTTTTTTTTTAAATCTAATAAAGAAATGTCTGTCATATAGACAGATATATACACACACACATACATACACACATACATATATATATACATATACATATACATACATATATATATATATATAATGTTTTATATACAACATGTTAACCTGGTTTTATGGAAGTAAAACCAAATCCTAAATTCATCACTATCCACACAGAAGAAGTAATGAAATGAATAGCATTTTTGTCAATACAGACTCCATTTGTATAACATCAATATAAACTCAGTTTTGTAATTTTTTCTGATATTTTCTTACAACTTAGCAAAAATTTCATCATGTAGAGAAATGGAAATTATAGAAAATTATGTGATTGAAAGTTTTCACATTAGTACCAGTACTTTAAATTTCTACTGTCGCCTGTCACAGAAGTATTTTCATAAGCCTTTATCTTCACAGAAACAAGGTACTGTTTTCCATTTAAAATATTGTTAAAATTGCCAATTTTTAAGATGCCTAAAATTTTCACACTAAAATCAAAATAGGCCATAAATAGATTGATTGATGGAATAAAGAAAATAGAGAAAAAGTGTATACACTTACATATATTTTTTTCACCATTTTTGTAAACCAAGGAAAAAGATTGGATTTTTGAACCAAATTTTAGGCACATACAAGAGTAAATCTAGTCTAAGTTTATAAATTAATGCTCTTATTTCAACTATTATTTCTCCCAATGGGTAAGGCGTATATTAGGTATACCTCTCCTGGCCTGACAACTGAAAAGGATTAAAACTAAGAGTAAGAACCGTTTAGAACCAGGAATGGCAATTTTTACACACAAAACATGAATTCTAATTAAGATGTTACCCTGTTCTTTCCCCAAACTGTGCACTACTTATGCACTACTATCAGCTGCTCATCTCTCCTAGGCAAGACTGGACAGCTTATTTGAAGGAAATAATTTAGGCATAAGAAGTTTTCTATTTGCATTAACAGGAAGAGACCAAGCTACACACAGGGAAGTTGCATTTCCACCTAAAAGACTTTGCATATATTGATTTTCACTGCAATTAGACTGAGGATGACCTGGGGAGGCGATCAGAATATTCCAGCATATGGATCAGGAAGCCCTGACCTACCCTTACTATGCCAAACAATAGCTAATCCTCCTCAGTTATTTGTGATGTATTCTTACTAGTAATTGCAAACTCAGCCTATTGTTCAGGCCTCAAGTAAGGTGTATTCAAGAAAAATAATTTATCAGAAAAAGCAATAACTAATGTTTATGAATGGCACTTTGAAAATTAAGGAAACTTTTAAATGCCAAGGTTTTAAACCTGGACCTCATGCTTCACCTTTTGTTTTACAACTGATCACATGGCACTGTACAATGATTGCATTTATTCTACGTGTTTTCTTTCAAGGTAATAATGTCTGCATATATTTCAGTTTTATTCATGATATGGTATCACATGGCTAAACAAGTAAACTTGACATGCTCAGCATTTATAAAAGATGTTTCAATTTTCCTTTTCCAAAGGAAGCCTTTTCCCACACAATTCAGTTTTTCATCTGAACAGCCTTACCCTCCATATTATTGCTGCTTATAATAATTATACCAAGTGGCAGTGTCCCGAATGTAGCATCTGTATAGTTATGTACTTCCAGAAATTGGCTACAAAATAACCCATAACCAGTTCACTCCAACATGTCAAACTGTGATTATCTGCTTAGTTTTATCTCTCAACGCTATAGTCTCCTTTTACTTTGAGCATACAACTGCATGGCTATTTACTGTTGTCAAAGGGTCTGGAATTGTATACCTTGTTTTCTTTTTTCTTTTATTTTTTTTTTAATTCAAGTTTATGGGGTGACAATTGTTAGTAAAGTTACATAAGTTTCATGTGGGCAATTCTGTAATATATTATCTAAATCTCACATTGTGTGTTCACCACCCAGTCAGTTCTTCCATCACCACATATTTGATCCCTTTTACCATCATCAACCACCTTCCTCCCCACTTACCCTCTAGTAACAACTAAACTATTGTCTGTGTCTATGAGTTTTTGTTTCTTCATTTGTTTGTCTTGTTCTTTTGTTGTTTTCAGTTTTACATACCACATGTCAGTGAAATCATATGGTTCTCAACTTCTGTCTAACTTATTTCGCTTAGCATATGTTTTCTTTATATTTTGCATCAGTCCAGTAATTTTTCAGAGAAACGGGTCGTGAACCAGATGGATAATCCCCCAGTAATTATGTTCACTGTTAATATGTTGATATGTTCTTTAATCATCAAAACACCTAGGATACATGCTTGTTGATTAGGCATTTGGGGACAAAAAGAGGGAAGGTAGTCAATTAAAGATAAAAAATCTATGAAAAAAGCTGCATGTTTTCCTCAAGGAAAGAATGAAATGATTTAAATTATAAAAGAAATGTCATTGAATTGGTATGCAGTGAAGTGAATTTTAGAAAACCAAAATAGATGATCACTGAGAGAATCAAAAAGTCCTTCCTTCAAGTCCTTAAAGCTAATGTCAGTGTTTGTGGGCACAATTCCCTCGTGCGTAAAGTAGAGGAAATATTAGCTAACTCAGAAAGGTGCTATGTAGACTAAATGAGAAAATTGTAGATGATTAATAATTGTAGCTCTTTCTTTTTTTCCTTCAAAGTCTCTTCTGACTCTTCTTTAAAGTTCTTTTAAGAATATGTATTTTATATACCTTTGGACATATTCTATTTTTATAACCCTTTAATCTTATTGCCTTATTCCTAATTATAGACATCCTTAGGGCAAAAACAGGGTCTTATATTGCTTGATTATCTCCCAATCTCCCATATTCTCTCTTTTAATGAACATAAAATAATAGTTAAGCATTAGGTTCTTAATTGTTTGAAGTCTGGAGGGAAGGAGGACCTTTCCCTCTGATGGAGAGTTATTGGAATGTTCTCCAAAAATCCTACATAATCATAAAATAGAATTGAAATGCAAGATTTTCCCCATTAACAACATTTCTCTAATCAATGCCACTTCTTTCAGTTATTTACTGAATCAGGTACCACGGAAATAGATAAATAAAACAATGTTATTTTAATGTTATTTTAATATGATAAATAAAACAACATATGCATGAAGTTCAAAGCTTAGTTCACATGGTTAAAAAAAGAGTATAATACAAAAAGTTATGAAACAATTATATGTACCAGTCCTAGGAAGAGAGGTGAACTGTGCATAGGGAGGTCTTCCCAGATGAGGTAAAAACTGATTAGATCCTTGCAGGTTGCCTATCAGTTTAGAGGAACAAAAAAAAAAAAAAAAAAAGTAATTCCAGATTGAAAGAAGAGCATGTATAAATCAATGAAGGAGTGAAAGAGCATCAAATATATAGACAACTACAAATTTTCCAGGACTGCTGAAGTATAGAGCAAGAATAGTTTGAAAGATTAGATTCTATAGGACCTGTATAGTATGTCTTCTTAAGGAATTGGTTTTTCTAGAAATAAAATAATGCTTAAAGATTTTAAGACAGATAGTGGCTGGATATGATTTAAAATTGTAAAAGATCATTGTATAGCAATATGAAGGATGGGTTTAAAGAGGAAATAAATGGAAGTAGATACAGCAATTAACAGAAGCCAGGTGAGGGTCTGGTGTAACATTGTAATAGTGAGGATGGGAAGAGGTAGCAGATTTTGGAGCTCCCTATGAGATAAATGGGAAGATTTTAATTATTAACTGAATGTGAGTAGAGAGAATGTCATGGGCTAGGCTTCTCTGGAAACAGATCTTCTGGCCGAGGTGTGTATGCATGAAGTTCATATGGGAGTGCTCTGGGAATCACCCCTATACAGAAATAAAGGAAGCGAGATTGGGCAGAAACTGTTGGATCATGGATGTAATCTCAACATTAAAAGCCTTTTAATACCACAGGGAGCTCTGAAGCTAGTATGGCAATTTAGAACTGTCCAGAATTGGGCATGGACCAGTCATTGAGCTTGACCTTGGTAGTGTCCTTGAGTAAATAGGGCAATGAGGTTGGGGGCTCAGATGTGAACTCTTAGCCCCAGGAGAATAAAAAAAAAAAAAATGTTTTGGTCCTAGAGGGTTTGGGAGATCTGAGCAATGTATGATTGCATCCAGTGCAGAGAAAGGAAGAAAAGGAGAGACCCCATGCTTTTTCTGAGCTATGTGATTAAGGTCACCTAAGTGTGATTTGGGGACAGTGTCTTAAAAATATGTTTCTATCAATGGCATTAGATATCATACAGTATTCATCAGGTTCGTTCTGAGAATCGCCAAAAGCAACCAAAATCCTTTTTGTGATTGTCATTAAAGAAATGGAAAAGGCCAATAAGATATTCTTATGCCAAATTATTGAAACTGTATCCTCATTGGAGTAATCAGAAATAGCCAATCTGAGAAAACTGAAAAATTAGAACACTCTGGTTATTTTGTCTTGATGACTAATTAAGTTCAATCAAACATTTAAACAAAGTATTTCAAATTTTAATACTAAAACATGAATATGATCTTCTACTAAAAGGGATAAGTCCAATTTAACAGTTAAGCAAATGCCTTTGTTAAGGTTGAATAAATTTTATTGTCTAGCATTGCTAAACTTGATGTTTGTCCACTCAATGAAAATGCTCTCCAAATATTTTTGCTAACATATCTTTAATGTATTAAAAACTGTGTAGCTCCCTGTAGAATTTAAAGCTGCTATATAATATTGTAAATAGATTCAGTGGACAAAATTTCTGTATTAGATATTGGATATGTGTTTTCAATATACTTTTATCAAAACCTTGGAGCTACAGATTTAAGTCATTCAATTTATGAAAAATATTCACCATATATTACCGAATGGTACAACGGGTGCTCACTGCAAATCTATCAACTAGATTAGATTTTTAGCTTTCTGCCGAAAAGGTATAACTTCATCCTTTTCTTTTTCCAACACATGTCCCTTTTTAACTGCTAAATTCTAAGATAAATAGAATGAAGGAAGGGAGAGAGGGAGGAAGTCATATTGAGGTAGAGAAAGTACCTATGAAAGATAAATATTTAAAAACAGATTCTGTGAAGAAATCCTCATGTGAAAACCTGCTGGAAGTCTGAGTTTTTCAGGAGTACATGTACTCCAGTATGAAGATCAGCATCCTGTGTAAGTTTGCAGTTACTTGGCTTTACTTAGTTTGTGCTTTCTTGTGGTCACTGACCACAGTTTTAAGAAAAAAATAACATACTTAGATTAGAGGAAAATAGTTGTTCATTTTTTCATAATTATTACTACATTGCATTCTATCATATACCCATTTGCTTGTTTTATTTATTGCTTATTTCTCTTCACTAAAATGTGAACTACTTGAGCATAACTTATTCACCTATATTTCTATTACTTATAACAAACAAACCATTCTTAGATACGTAGATAAATTTCATCAGTTTTTTTTTTTATTGTATTTATAAATACCTATGGAAAACTTGCCAGGGTATATAAAGAAGAAATGCACATCACAGTTTTCTATATAAAAAATAATTAATGTATGCTTTTGCATGTAAAGGTGACAACTTACTTCTTTCTGCAGTGAATACCTTATACACCAGGGGTGCCAAAATATGTATACAAGTGGACACTTTGGTCAACGTTGCTCAAGCAGTAATTCACCATAATCAGAAGTGTCTGAATGCTGATGGTAACCACTTTGAGCACATTTTGTAATTGCAAAAGTCAAACGTGACTTGTATTCACCTTTCATTATCAGTATATATTATTACAATTTTAATACAGTTTTTCTTTCTTAAAACGTGTACACAATTTTTGGCACCCCTGGTATATATATTGAGATATAATTAACATATAATATTACTTTCAGGTGTACAACATAACTCAATATGTGTATATTGCTAAATAATCACCACAATAATTCTAGGTAATATCCACCACCACACAGGTACATTTTTTTTTTCTTGTGATGAGAACTTTTAAGATCTAGTCTCTTAGCAACTTTCAAATATACAGTATAGTATTATTAACTGCAGGCACTATGGCATATATTACATTCCTAGGACTTATTTATCTCATAATTAGAAGGTTTATCTTTTGATCTCCTTCATTCATTTCACCTACCCCCCACCAAAATGCCTCTGGCAAACATCAATCTGTTCTCTGTATCAATGAGTTCCATATGTTTTTCTTTTTTAGATTCCACATAAGTTAGATCATATAGTATATGTCTTTCTGTCTGACTTATTTCGCTGAGCTTAATACTCTCAAGGTCTACCCATGTTGCTACAAATGGCAGAATTTCCTTTTTTAAGGCTGAATAATATTTTATTGCTTTTATGTGCATACATATACATATATATTACATGTATCATATATATCATGTCATATATATCTCATGTCATATATATATATCATGTCATATATATATACATATCTATATACATATATGTGTGTGTGTATATATATATATATACACACACATGTGTATATATATATATATATATATATATATATATATATATATATATATATATATAGTATTTCTTATCCATTCATTTATTGATGAACATTTAGGTTGTTTCCATATCTTGGCTATTGTAACTATTACCACAATAAACAGGGATGCAGATAGTTTTTCAAATTAGTGTCTTTATCTTCTTTGGATAAATACCTAGATGTGGAATTGCATGATCATATTGTAGTTCTACTTTGAATTTTGTGAGGAATCTCCATACTGTTTTCCATAATAGCTGCACCAATTTATATTCCTATCAACTGTGCACAAGGGTTTCCTTTGTCCACATCCTCAATAACACTTGTTATTTCTTGTCTTTTTGATGACAGTCATTCGAACAGGTGTGGGGTGATACCGCATTGTGGTTTTGATTGATATTTCCCTCATGATTAGTGATGTTGAGAATGTTTTCATGTACTTGCAGACCATCAGTATGTCTTCTCTGGAAAAATGTCTATTCAGACCAACGGCCCATTATTTAATTTGATTTTTCTTTTCTTTTCTTTCTTTTTTTTCTTTTGTTATTCAGTTGTATGAGTTCTTTATATTTTGGAAATAACCCCTTATCAGATACATGATTTGCAAATATTTTCTCCCATTTGGTAGGTTTCCTTTTCATTTTATTGATGGTTTCTGTTGCTTTACAGAACTTTTTTTTTTAAATTAAAGTTTATTGGGGTGACAATTGTTAGTAAAGTTACATAGGTCTCAGGTGTATAATTCTGTATACATCATCTATACATCACATTGTATGTTTACCACCCAGAGTCAGTTCTCCTTCCATCACCATATATTTGATCCCATTTACCCTCATCTACCACCCCCCTTCCCCTTTACCCTCTGGTAACCACTGAACTATTGTCTGTGTCTATGAGTTTTTGTGTCTTCATTTGTTTGTCATGTTCCTTTGTTGTTTTCAGTTTTATGTACCACATATCAGTGAAATCATATGGTTCTCTATTTTTTCTATCTGACTTATTTCACTCAGCATAATAATTTCAAGATCCACCCATATTGTTGCAAATGGCATTCTTTCGTCTTTTCTTATGACAGAATAATATTCCATTGTGCCATATGACCCAGCAATCAATCCCTCTCCTGGGTATCTACCCCCAAAATCTGAAAACATTTATCTGTGAAGATATATGTGCTTCTTTGTTCATTGCAGCTTTATTTACCATGGCCAAGACATGGAAACAACTAACATGTCCCTCGATAGATGATTGGATAAAGAAGATGTGCCGAACTTTTTGTTGGATGTAGTTCCACTTGTTTATTTTTGCTTTGGTTGCCTTTGCTTTTGGTGTCAGGTCCAAAATATCATGGCCAAGACCAATGTCAAGTAACTTACCACTTTTATGGTTCCAGGCCTTACATTCTGTGACCTTTACTATGTTGAGATAATTTACTTTATTCCTAGTTTGGTGAGAGTTTTTATCATGAAAAAACATTACATTTTGTCAAATGGTTTTTCTGCATCTATTGAGATGATTATATAATTTTTATCATTTGTTCTGTTAATACGGTGAACCACAATGATTGATTTTTGTATGTTGAACCATTTTTGTATTCTAGGAAGAAGTCCCACTTGGTCATGCTGTATAATACTTTTTATGTGCTGATAAACTCAGTTTGCTAGTACTTTGTTCAGAATTTTTCCATCTGTATTCATCAAGAATATTGGTTTGTAGCTTTCCAGTAGTGTCTTTTTCTGGCTTTGGAATCAGTATAATACTGGTCTCATAATATGAGTTTGCGACTGTTCCCTCCTCTTCAATTTTTTTGTAAGAGTTTGAGGAGTAGCATTCTACTTAAATGGTTGATTGAATTTATCAGTGAATGCATCCAATAATGGTCTATTCCTTGTTGGGAGGTTTCTGATTATTGATTCAATCTCCTTGCTAGTTATAGGCCTGTTTAGATTTTCTATTTCTTCAGACTCATTCTTAGTAGGTTGTATGTTTCTGGGAATTTATTCATTTATTCTAGGTTATCCAATTTGTTGGCATATAATTGTTTATAGGAGTCCCTTATGATCCTTTGTATTGTGGTGTCAGTTGCAATGTCTCCTATTTCATGTATAATTCCATTTGTTTGTATCTTCTTTTTTGTTTGGCTACTCTAGTTAAAGTTTTGTCTGTTTTGTCTCTTCGAAAAACCAACTCTTAGTCTCATTGATCGTTTCTTTTGTCTTTCACATTTCTATTTCATTTGTTTTTCTCGAATCTGTATTTCCTTCCTTCTTCTTATTGCGGGCTTAGTTTCTTCTCCTTTCTCTAGCTTCTTGTGTAAAGTTGTTTATTTAAGACATTTGTAGGCATTTATTGCTATAAAATCCTTAATACTGCTTTTGCTGCATGTCATATTTTTGTTTTCAATTGTCTTAAGATAGTTTCTAATTTTCCTCTTGATTTCTTCTTTGATTCATTGGCTGTTCCAGAGTGGGGTGTTTAATTTCTACATATTGTAAATGTTCCAATTTTCTCTATGCTATTGATTCCTAGTTTTATTTTATTGTGGTGGGAAAATATACCTGGTATTATATTATTTAATTAAGACTTGTTTTGTAGCCTAACCTGTGATCTATCACAGAGAATATTCCAGGTGCACTTGACAAAAATATGTATTGTGTTGCTGTTGAGTGGAATGTTTATGTGTCCGTTAGGCCCAATTGCTCTATAGTGTTAGTTTAGTTCTCGGCTTCCTTTTTGATCTTCTGTGTCCATAATTAAAAGTGGGGTATCAAAATCTCTTGCCACTATTGTATTGCTATTTATTTCCCCTTTCTATTATTTTAGTGTTTTCTTCATATATTTGGGTGGTTTATTAGGTCCACATACTGTGTTTCACCGAAAATAAGACCTAGCCATACAATCAGCTCTAATGCGTTTATAAGACCCGGTATTACATTATATTATATTATATTATACTATACTATACTATACTATACTATACTATACTATACTATACTATACTATTAAAGACCGGGTCTTATATTATAGCAAAATAAGACCAGTTCTTATATTAATTTTTGCTCCAAAAGACGCATTAGAGTTTATTGTCCGGCTAGGTCTTATTTTCGGGGAAACAAGGATGTAAGTCAGGTCTAGTGGTGGATGAACTCCCTTAGCTTTTATTTATCTGGGAAATTCTTTATTTCTGTTTCATTATTAAAGAACATTTGTGCCAGATATAAACATTCTTAGTAGGCTGTTTTTTGTTTTCTTTTTATTCTGCCAGCATTTTGAATATATTTTCCCACTCCCCTCTGCCCTGCAGAGTTTTGGCTTATAAATCCACTGATAATCTTACTGGGATTTCCCTTGTACAAATGTGTCATTTTTTTTGCTGTTGCTTTCAAAAGATTCTTTTTGTAATTGACTATTGACAGTTGGAATATAATGTATCTCACTGTGGGTTTCTTTGGGTTCATTCTATGTTTCTGCCTTCTGAGCTTCTGGAATATGGATGTCCATTTCCTACTCCAGATTTCAGAAGTTTTTGACCATTATTTCTTCAAGTAAGACTTGTGCCTCTCTTTACTTTCTGTGATCCAAGAATGTGTGTGTGTGTGTTCATCTGTATGTGTGTGTGTGTGCATAATACCTATATGTATATAATATATAATATGTATTATTGCATTAAATATGTATGTATACTGTATATTATTGTATATAATAGGTATAATGTGTACATTGGTCAACTTAATGTTATCCAATACATCGGTTAGGTTTTCTTTAGGATTCTTCATTCTCTTTGACTTTCTGTTCCTCTGACAAATACAAATAATTTCAAATTATTTGTATTTGAGTTGGCTTATTCTTTTTCTGTTTAATCAGTTCTCTTGAATCCCTTTAATGAACTTTTCAATGCAATTATTGTATTCCTGAGATCCAAAATTTCTCTTTGAGTCTTTGTTATATTTTCTATCTCATTTTGTTCATGCATTGTTTTCTTGAACTTGATGAACATCTTTATGATAGTCATCTTATTTTTCAGGTGATCCATAGACCTCCATTTATTTATGCTTAATTTCTAGAGATTTATCACTTTGATTGAGTCATGTTTTCCTATTTGTTCGTGCTTCTTACAATTTTGTGTTGGTATTTGTGAATTTGAAAAAAAACAGCCATCCCTCCCAGTCTTTGCAGCTTGGGTTCATAGGTAAATACCTTTGATGATCAACCCCTTAGACATTCTAGGGGTCTCTCATACCTCTTCGGTGGATATGGCTTCTCTGGGTATGTGCTTGTAAATTTCCGATTATATAGGTTTTTTATTTTTTTGTTTTTGTTTTTTTAATTACTCATTCTAGTGGAGTTTTTATTGTGGTTAAAAAAAGCATAACACAAGATCTAGCCTCTTAACTATAAGTACAATGTTGTACAGCAGATCGCTAAAACTTTTTTTATCTTACATAACTGAAATTTTACGCAAATTGAAAAGCAACATCCTCCTTCCTCTGAACCCCAGTTCCTGGTAACCATCGTTTGCTTTCTGTTTCTATGAGTTTGACTACTTTGGATACCTCATACAAGTGGAATCATGCAGTATTTGTTCTATGACTGACTTACCATAATGTCCTCCAGATTCATCCATGATATGAATGAATCGTATCCTTGTTGCATGACAGGATTTCCTTCTTTTTTAAGGCTGGGTAATATTCCATTGTATGTATATGCCACATTTTCTTTGTCCATTCATCCACTAATGGATATTTAGGTTGCTTCCTCATCTTAGATACTGTGCATAATGCTGCAATAAACATGATGGTGCAAATATCTCTTCAAGATCCTGATTTCAATTCTTTTGGATAAATACACAGAAGTAGGGTTGCTGAATCATAAGGTAGTTCTATTTTTAATTTTTTGAGGAACCTCCATACTGTTTTCCATGGCAGCTGCACCATTTTACATTTTCAAAACCAGTGCACACGTTTCCAGTATCTCCACATCTTTGCCAACACTTGTAACATTTTTGCTTGTTTTTTTGTTTTTGTTTTTTATTAGTTTCAGGTACACAAGACAAAGTAATACTTAGACGTTCATCATTTGTATCCCTCACACTGTGTGAACACTCCTCCCCCCATCTACTATCCCTCTGATGCCGCACAGAGCCATTATATTTCCATTGTCTCTATTCCTACTGCTGTACTCCACTTCTTGTAAGTATATACATACATATATACATGTATATATATGTATACATATACATATCATATAATTATAGTTGGCATTCATTATTGTTCAGCTTCAGGTGTACAGTGCAGCAATCAGGCATCTACATCATCCCTGAGGTGGTCTCCCAAATGGGACCCATATGCATCGGATACCCAACAAAATCTTTACATTATTGATTACGTTCCCCAAATTAATTTTCAGAACCCAGTGTCCATCTTGTGGTTACCGACTGTTTTCTAATCCCCTCACCTTCCCCCTTATCCCCCCCCACGTCCACCTAGCAACCCTCAGTTTTTCTTCCGTCTCCAAAACTGTTTCTGATTAGTTCATTCACTTCTTTTCTTTAGATTCCACATATAAGTGAGATCATATGGCATTTGTCTTTCTCTGTCTGACTTATTTCACTTAGCATAATGTTCTCTAGGTCCATCCATGTTGTTGCAAATGGTAAGATTTCTTTCTTCTTTATGGCTGCGTAATACTCCATTGTATAAATGTACCACAGTTTCTTAATCCAGCCATCTACCGATGGGCATTTCAGTTGTTTCCATGTCTTGGCTATTGTGTATATTGCTGCAATAAACATAGCAGTGCATAAAGTTTTTTGAATTGGAGTTTTGGATTTCTCCAGATAGATACCTAGGAGTGGAATTGCTGGATCATAAGGTAGTTCCATTTTCAGATTTTTGAGATACTTCCATACTGTTTTCCATAGTGGCTGCACCAATCTGCGATCCCTTTTTTTGCACAAGTGTTCCCTTTTCTCCACATCCACGCCAGCACTTGTCATTTGTTGATTTATTGATGATAGCCATTTTGACTGGGGTGAGGTGGTATCTCATTGTGGTTTTTATTTGCATTTCTCTGATGGTCAGTGAGGTTGAACATTTCTTCATATGTCTGTTTGCCATCTGTGTGTCCTTTTTAGAAAAATGTCTCTTCATGTCCTCTGCCCATTTTTTAATAGGGTTGTTTATTTTTTGGAGTTGAGTTGAGTGAGTTTTTTATAAATTTGTGATATTAACCCCTTATCAGATATGTCATTGGCAAATATCTTTTCCCATTCAGTAGGATCCCTTTTTGTTTTATTGATGGTTTCCTTTGCTGTGAAAAAAATTTTTAGTTTGATGTAATCCCACATGTTTATTTTTTCTCTTATTTCCCTCACGCGAGGAGATATATCAGTAAAAATCTTACTCTGGGTAATGTCTGTGAAGTTTCTTCCTATATTTTCTTTTAGGAATTTTATGGTTTCAGATCTTACATTTAAGTCTTTAAGCCATTTTGAATTTATTTTTGTACATGGTGTAAGGAGGTGGTCCAGCTTCATTTTTTTGCATGTGTCTGTCCAGGTTTCCCAGCACCATTTATTGAATAGACTGTCTTTACCCCACCGTACATTCTTGCTTCCATTGTCGTAGATTAAATGGCCATATAGGCATGGATTTAATTCTGGACTCTCTATTCTGATCCATTGACCTATGTGTCTGTTTTTATGCCAGTACCATGCTGTTTTGATTACCATAGTCTTGTAGTATAATTTGATGTCAGGTAATGTTATATCTCCCACTTTGCTCTTACTTCTCAAGATTGCTGTGGCTATCCGGGGTCTTTTATGGTCCCATATGAATTTTAGGACTATATGTTCTATTTCTGTGAAAAACATCGTTGGTGGTTTGATAGGAATTGCGTTGAATATGTATATTGCCTTAGGCAGTATGGACATTTTAACTACATTAATTCTTCCTATCCATGAACATGGTATGTGTTTCCATCTATTTGTATCTTCTTTCATTTCCTTCTTCAGTGTCTTATAATTTTCTGAGTACAGATCTTTTACTTCTTTGGTTAAATTTATTCCCAAGTATTTTATAGTCTTTGGAGCAATTGTAAATGGGATTGCTTTTATAATTTCTCCTTCTGATGTTTTATTATTGGTATATACAAATGCAACTGATTTCTGAATATTAACTTTGTATCCTGCTACTTTACTAAATTCATCTATCAGCTCTAATAGTTTCTTGGTAGAGTCTTTAGGGTTCTCTATATATAATATCATGTCATCTGCCTACAATGACAATTTTACTTCCTCCTTACCGATTTGGATGCCTTTTATTTCTTTTTCTTGTCTGATTGATGTGGCTAGAACTTCCAGTACTATGTTGAATAGAAGTGGAGAAGTGGGCAACCTTGCCTTGTTTCTGATCTTAGGGGGAATGGTTTTAGCTTTCCCCCATTGAGTATGATGTTAGCTGTGGGTTTATCATATATGGTCTTTATTATGTTGAGATGTGATCCCTCTATTCCCACTTTCTTAAGTGTTTTAATCGTAAATGGCTGCTGGATTTTATCAAATGCTTTTCCTGCATCTATTGATATGATCATGTGATTTTTAGTTTTCATTTTGTTCGTGTAGTGTATCACATTAATTGATTTGCAGATGTTGAACCACCCTTGCATACCAGGGATGAATCCCACTTGATCATGGTGTATGATATTTTTAATGTGTTGCTGAATTCTGTTCGTTAATATTTTGTTGAGGATTTTTGCATCTATGTTCATTAACGATATCGGCCTGTAGTTTTCTTTGTTTTGTGTTGTCTTTGTCTGATTTTGGGATCAGGGCAATAGTGGCTTCGTAAAAAGTGTTTGGGAGTTTCCCTCTACTGGATTTTTTGTAAGAGCTTGAGGAGAATAGGTGATAATTCTTTTTTGAACGTTTTGTAAAATTCACCTGTAAAGCCATCTGGTCCAGGGTTTTTGTTTGTTGGGAGATTGTTGATTACTGATTCAATTTCCCTGGTGGTAACCAGTCTATTCAGGTTTTCTGTTTCTTCTTGAGTTAGCCTTGGAAGGTTGTATACTTCTAGAAAATTGTCCATTTCTTCCAGATTGTCAAATTTGCTTGCATATATATGCTCATAGTAATTTCTTTATTTTATTTTATTTTTTTTTTTGTATTTCTGTGGTGTCAGTTGTCACTTCTCTTTCTTTTCTGATTTTATTAATTTGTGTCCTCTCTCTCTTTTTTTTAATGAGTCTGGCTAAAGGTTTGTCGATTTTGTTAATCTTCTCTAAGAACCAACTCTTGGATTCATTGATCTTTTGTATTGTTTTTCTGGTTTCTATTTCATTTATTTCCACTCTGATGTTTATAATCCCCTTCCTTGTACTCCCTTTGGGCTTATTTTTCCTGTTCTTTTTCCAGATCCTTTAAGTGTGAAGTTAAACTGTTGATTAGTGATGTTTCTTGTTTCTTTATGTAGGCCTGCAATGCTATGAATTTCCCTCTTAGGACTGCTTTCGCGGCATCCCATAGATATTGGGTTGTCATGTTTTCATTTTCATTTGTCTCGAGATATCTTTTGATTTCTCCCTTGATCTCCTGCTTAACCCATTCATTATTTAGTAACATGTTATTCAGCCTCCATGAATTTGTGTGTCTTCCAGTTTTTTTCCTGTATTTCATTTCTAATTTCATAGCACTGTGGTCAGAGAAGACGATTGGTATGGTTTCAGTTTTCTTAAATTTATCAAGACTTGTTTTGTGGCCTAACATATGGTCTATCTTGGAAAATGTTCCATGTGTGCTTGAGAAGAACGTGTATTCTGCAGCATTGGGGTGAAATGCTCTGAAAATATCGATTAAATCCAGATTAAATCCAAGAGATCCATTATGTCATTTAAGGATCTTGTTTCCATATTATTTTTCTGTCTGGAAGACCTGTCCCTTGTTGTCAGAGGTGTGTTAAACTCCCCTACTATGATAGTGTTACTGTTGATCTCTGTCTTTATGTCTGTCAATATCTGTTATATATGTTTAGGGGCTCCTATGTTGTGTTCATAGATGTTTACTAGGGTTATGTCCTCTTGTTGGATTGATCCCTTTATTACTATACAGTGCCCATCTTTGTCTTTTAATATTTGACTTACACTACTTCATTCTTCTCTGCGTGTGCTGCAAAGGTAACTCTTGTGTTGTGTATATTGTCCTGTTAAAGAAGATCTTTAATTGCTTTTCGCTTCTGAGTAGGTGGGGTTAACTCCTAGGCTGACTAGTTGTGAGACTTGGCTCTGCCCACCGCAGGGTGTTCTGCTGCGTGAGGGTTGACCACTTAAATATGGTTTGGCCTCTATGGGCTCTTGTACCTGTAGAGAATTCCCTCTGGGTGTGTCACTTGTAGGTCAAACCCTTTAGTACTCTGGTTTGGTCTGGAGTTGGCCTCTGGGTATGTTGAATCTTGTGCCTCTTAAACTGGCCCTGGTAGAGCAATTTCAGAACAAAGCAAATCACCAAGCTCAACAACAACAACAAAGAAAACATCAAATACATTCATATGTAAAAACAACCGACAACCCCCACTCAAGACAGGCAATGATATCAAAGATATAAAGACAAAACAAAATAAAACAAAACCAAACCAAAAGCAGCACCAGTCTTGGCTTAAGCCCACCAAGTAATCTCCAGGTTGTCCTCTGCTGTACCAAAGAGTCCCCTGCATATTGTGCAGGCAGAGCTGGTCACCTGGTGCCCAGAGTGAACTTGGGACTGCAGATTTAGACGCGTGGGACTGAGGCGTTTGGATGGTAGTTTTTACAAAGTCAGTGCAGTTTCTGCCCTTGCCTGCACATATACACATTGAGAGTAGCACCACCAGCCCTGTGTCCAGTTCTCCTGAGTCTTAGGGCACTTCTTCCGTGTGTGTGTGTGTGTGTGTGTGTGTGTGTGTGTGTGTGTGTGGTGGGCAGGAGATTTCTGAGCTGCTGAAAGCCGGGAGCTGCCTCTGCCGCTTACTGCTGATCCCTGGGAGTGCCTCCACAGTTTAATTGCCCTGCCCTAGGCAGGCCAGAAAGGGTGGGGGTTGGGGATGGAGGGGTCTTTTCTCTCCCAGCCCAGCCTGTCACACTCCTCCCACAGGCCAGAGAAGGTGGTGGCTGGGGGTGGAGGAGTCTCTTCTCTCCTAGCCCAGAAAAAATCACACTCTTCCCAGCCTCTTCCCTGGGTCAGAGCTGCCCTCAAGTCTTCCCAGAGCCTGAGCTCTGTAATCTGACACTACTCCTCAGTTCAGGGGCCAGTTTAAGTCTCTGGAAGGGCGGGGGTAGGATTGGAAGAGTGGGAGGGAGGGGCCCAGGTATGAAGTTTGTGTCCTTTGTCTGGCCTAGGGCCCAACTGAAGGTCTCACTGAGGTTATTGCCTCAAACGCTGGATATGCTGCCCCCTGGGCGGGAGAGATCAGCTGTGGGACTCAGGGAAAGAGCCCACCTCTTGGCTTTTGCGTTCTTTGTTCCGTCCTGGGGATCCCCTGCATCCCCACAGCCGCAGATGCGGGCCGCGTCTCCACTCCACTCCCTTCTCTCTTCCCCTGCTCACCCAATTTGCCCACCTGCAAGTAATCCTTGCACGAGTCTCTTAGCTGTTCTACATGATGAGCAGAGAGTCCTTTGATGGGTTAAAAATGTCCTGTTTGTGATAAGATCCAGAGGAGAACTTAAAGAGTGCGCCCTGCTGCCGCCATTCCTATGACGTCCTTGCATCAGTTATATAGGTTTTTACTGGTTTCTCTTTTCAGGAGTTCATCTCACTTGTTCTCTCTGGTGTCCATTTGTGGTACGTCTGGTTTTGTGAAGCAGCAGGAGGTGACAATTCAGTAACCCACCTCTCCTTTTTTCTCAATGCCCCCAGGATCTAGAATATTCTGGGTGCCATTAGCATTCTCAATAGGCAAAAAAGAAACCAGTCCTTCAGACAGCCCCGTAAAAAGCCAAAATATTAGATCTGCACTTCAGCTGTCTCTTTCCAAGGGGAAGCCAGAAGCAAGGAGTTTTCTCATGAGCATTCCGTGCCAGGGGAGAAGGGTTCAGGCAGGCATGTACATGTGTACCTACTAGTCCAAAGTCACCTTTGCTTTTATTGACTCCTAGTTTGGTACCCTTTCCTGTCAGCTCTTAGGTTTTGGAAAGACAGAAACCAGTCCCTTGGGCAGTCCCCCATAAAACTGGGATGTTAGACACACACTGCAACTCTTCTCTTCCCCTGATAGAATACACCAAGCTAATCAGTACCTTTCTGCTGTGCAGTGCATGGGTCCTCCGGACCCGGAGCAAAGCACAAACAAACCTCCCTCCTCTCTTGTTCACATTAGCTCTCAGACATCTAAAATATGCTGGTCCCAACAGCACTCAGAGACATGCAATAGAAAAAACATTTGAAAAGGCAGCCTCTCCCTTCACTCCCTGCAAAGCCAGAATGTTGGATGCATGCTCCAACTCTTTCTCTCCACATAGAGAAGCTGGGAATTGTTTTTTGGATTTTTGTTTGTTTGTTTCCTTTTGTTTGTGGGTATGTTTGTTTTTTTTTGTTTGCTTTGTTTTTTTCTGATTGCTTTGTACTCTTCCATGTGGGAGAGGCTCTCGTGGGTGCATACATGTTATTCCAAACTATCATGTTTCCCAGAGGCCCCTAGATTCAGGCAAAACAGAAACCTGTCTCTCTGTCACCCCCCTGAAAAGTCAGAACTTTAGATGTATCCAGTCTTCTTTCTTTGTCTCCACAAAAAGCTGAGAGTTGGAATTTTCTTCTCCATTGCACTGTGCAGTGCTGGGGGAGGGGATGTGGAGAGTGGGTGCCAAAATTTCCTTATCAGCTTCAATGCAGCTGGTCTCACACTCACCTAGGATGCCCTGAAGCCTCTTAACTGATTTTTGAATTTCTCATAAAGGGAATTGGTACATGTGTTGCTAATTTGAAATCTCAGTAGGGGAGGGAGGGGGGTTCTGGGGCTTACTCTTCTACCATCTTGCCGACATCATTCCCTCCAAAGTCACTATTTTTAATCCAACTGTGCAGTTACAAACTTTCTTCCTTTGCTGTGGCATTTTATTTTAAAATATTTTAAAATACAGTTTTGCATGTATATAAGAGTTTAGTACTTACTCTGTAGTCTCTTATAGATTAGAATTTTCTAAAGAAAACAATTATGTTTTTTCTCATCTTTGTATTATTTCACTGGCTCAGTAAATAATTTTAAGGGTTCAGGTAAATAATTCTTAAATAAATAGATAAATGAATAAATAAGTGAATTAATCATATATTTCTTTCAGGTTACATCTCTATGTAGGTAACACAAAAGTATCTATGCTTCCATACTTCAACAATATCTTCAACCTTCTTCTTCCCATGCTTATACAAGGTTGGACAATTAAGTTTGCGAACTTGTTGCAATGATGTTGCTAACCTTTTTTTGATATCAGAGAGATTATTCATTATGAATTTCTTTCAACTGGACAAACAGTTAACCAAGTTTACTATTTGGAAGTGCTGGAAAGGCTGCATGAAAAGGTTAGACAACCTGAACTTGTCACCAACAGTTCATGGCTCTTGCATCACGACCATGCACCAGCTCACATGGCACTGTCTGTGAGGGAGTTTTTAGCCAGTAAAGAAATAACTGTATTGGAACACCCTCCCTACTCACCTGATCTTCCCTGCAATGACTTCTTTCTCTACTCAAAGATAAAGGAAATATCGAAAGGGAGACATTTTGATGACATTCAGGACATCAAGGGTAATACGATGACAGCTCTGATGGCCATTCCAGAAAAAGAGTTCCAAAATTGCTTTGAAGGGTGGACTAGGCACTGCCATCAGTGCAGAGCTTCCCAAGGGGAGTACTTTGAAGGTAACCATAGTGATATTCAGCAATGAGGTATGTAGAACTTTTTCTAGGATTAGTTCGTGAATTTAATTGTCTGACCGCGTACATATATGTAGATTCCAATTGTCATTGTTTTTTAAATTTCAAATTCCAATTGTTCATTGCTGCTATATAAGCAATAAGTTAATTTTTGTATATTCATCTTTTACCCTGAAACCTTGTTATAATTGCCTATTAGTTCCAGGAGATTTTTTGCCAATTCTTTGGGATTTTCTATAGATAATCATATCTGAGACTAGAGACAGTTTTTCTTTTTTTATTTTCTTCATAATCTGCATACCTTTCATTTCCTTTTCTTGTATTATTGTAATAGCTAAGATTTCTGGTACAATGTCACATAGGAATGGTAAGACAGGTCATTCTTGCCTACTTCCTTATATTAGGGGGAAATCATATAACGCTTCACAATTTAGAATTGTTAATTATAAGTCTCTTGAAGATGTTCTTTATTACATTGAGGAAGTTTCTGTCTTCCTATTTTGCTGAGATTTATTATTTACCGTAAATGGTTTTTGGATTTTGTCAAAAGCTTCTGTTACATCAATTGATATGATTAAATGATTTTTTTCTCTTTTAATCTGTTGAGGTGGCAGATTACTTTTTTTTTTTTTAAATGTTGAATCAGTCTTGCATACATGGAATAAACCACACATGGTCATAGGGTATGTTTGTTTTTATGCATTCTTGGATTAAATTTCCTAATTTTGTGCCGAGAATTTTCATATCTACGTTAATGGGAGATATAGATCTATAGTTTTTTTCTTTTAATATCTTTATCAGATTTTGGTATTAATGTTGGCCTAATAAAATGAATTGGGAAGTTGTATTCATTTGCTTGGGCTGTTCTAGCAAAATACCAAATACTGGGTGGCTTAAACAACAGAAATTTATTTTCTCACTGTTTTGGAGGCTAGAAGTTCAAGATAAAGAGCTTTACAGGTTTGATTTCTTCTGAGGTCTCTCTCCATGGTTTTCATATGGCCACCTTCTTACTGTGTCGCCACATAGTCTTTCCTCTGTGAACGTGCATATCTGGTGTCTCTCTGTGTACCCAAATTTCCTTTTCTTTTAAGAACACCCTCCACATTGGATTGAGGTCCACCATGAAATTCTCATTTTAGCTTTACCACATCTTAAAGGCCCTATCTGCAAATATGGTCATAGAAATGACAGTAACATGTGTTCACCCTACTTATATATTCTGGAAGAGATTATAGAGAATAGGCATCATTTCTTCCTTAAATGTTAAGTAGACTTCACCATTGAAGATGTCTGGGCTTGGTGTTTTCTTTTGTGTAGTGTTATTATTACATTAATTTGTTTAATAAATATAGGCCTATTATCTATTTTTCCATGTGTGAGTTTGATAGTATGTATGTATTCAGGAATTGGTGTGTTTCATCTAATTCATGATATTTATGGCCATAGAGTTGTTGAAAATATTCTTTTATTAATCTTTGGATGTCCCTGAGATCAGTTGTGATGATTCCTCTTTTATTTCCTATATTAGTAATTAGTGTCTTCTCTCTCTCTCTCTTTTCTTTTTCTTGGTTAACCTGGTTAGAGGTTTTCCAGTTTTATTTATTTTCAAAGAATTCTGTATTGATTTCTGCTCTATTTTTTTAAAAAAATTATCTCTTTCTTTAGATTGTTTTAGGTTACTATTGCTCTTCTTTCTCTAGTTCCCTATAGTAAAAACTTAAATTATTGATTTTAGATTTTTATCCTTTCCTGATATTGAGAAATTTACAGCTTTGAAAGCATGTAAGCGGTACTTTGCTCCATCCCACGAATTCTGATAGGTTGTATATTAATTTCCATTAAATTCAATATATTATTTAGTGTCTCTTGAGACTTCTTCTTTGACCCACGTGTTATTTAGAAGTGTGCTGTTAATTATACAGGTATTTTGGGACTTTCCAGCTATGTTTTTCTTAGTGATTTCTGGCTTAACATTTGTGGTCTGAGAGCATACTTTGCATGATTTCTAGTTTTTAAATGTTTTCAGGTGTGTTTTATGACTCAGAAAGTGGTCTATGTTGGTGAATGTTCCATGTAAGCTTGAGAAGACTGTGTATTCTGCAGTTGTTCCATAAATGTCATTCAGATCAAGTTGATTGATGTTACTTTTTAGGTCAAATATATGCTTGCTGATTATCCGCTTGACCTATCAGTTATTGAAAGGGGAGTGTTTAAGTTTCTAACCTCTAACTATAATACTGGATTTATCTATTTCTCTTTACACATATTTATTTATTATTCATTATTTAGCCTAAGGTATTTTGAAGCTCTGTTGCTACATGTATAAATGTAAAGGATTGTTATGTCTTCTTAGAGAATAGACCCCTTTATCATGATGCAATGTTCCTATTTATCTGTAATAATCTTCTCCACCTACCTATATTCTTAGTTATCATTAGATCCTAATAATTGTTCAATAATTATTCCCTGCAAAATACTTAAATACTCAAATTGTTCCCTGTAAAATACTTAAATGTTAATTTTATTCACTTTTTCTGTGAAAAGTTATTCTGTTGATTGCTTTTCTGATACAATATTTACTGATACAATATTTTCCAGTGATTTTTATTTATTTATTTATCTTCTTAGTTGTTTTTGCTTGATATTTTTAAAAATTTTGTTTTGTTTTTGTCAGAGGACAGAAAGAAAGCGGGGTCAAAAACAATATCAAAGTTATCAAAAAACAGTGGATTTTGAGATTTGAAACTTTTTAACTCATTTTATTTAGTTGTTAAATTTTTTATGAGATCTTTTTTTCTTGTTTCTTTCCTTCTTTCTCCCCTTCCTTCCTTTTTCCTTCCTTCCTTCCTTCCTTTCCTTCCTTCCTTCCCTTCCCCTTCTCCTTCCTTCCTTCCTTCCTTCCTTCCTTCCTTCCTTCCTTCCTTCCTTCCTTCCTTCCTTCCTTCCTTCCATCTTTCCTTTCTCTCTTCTTTTTATTCTTAAACCTGGAGATACTCTCTACAGTACAACAATGAAATTAACAATTTGATAAATTAATCAAACATGCACTTAGTAGGTTGAGAAGTCCATATAGAAAGGAAAATATTTTGTCTAATCTTAATTTCTCTTATATTTTGACACTCAATCTGTTGTAAGTCAAGAGCCTCCCTGTATTCTGGGATCTGTACAGTTCCGTAGAAGTTGTTTGTGTTATTATTAAATATGTGTGATACTGTATTTTCCTTTAGGTGGAGTAGCAGCACTAAGTGGTTTGTTCTTCCCTTTTGAGTTCTCACATTTCAACTGCTTCAGCTCCATTGGCTTTAAGGGCTGAAATTTCTCTCACTGAAGCTATTTTTTCAATAGGTAAATTAAATTATTTGCTTCAGACAGAAAAATGTTTGTTATGTCAAATAATTACAAAATAAACCAGTTGTTTACATTCTCATTGTCATAGAAAGGTCATCATTTTGGTATGAAATGATGCATACAACATGTTTCTACTCCAAAATGCTAATTTTTGTAGGCTGGTCATTGTTATGTAACTTCTAAGTATTTAACCATTTTACAATTTTTCTTAAGAGATGATCCACTTATTTGATGCCTTCTCATGGAACCATCTGTGCTCAGTACATAACTGCATGAACATTTATTTATACCTGCAAAGGTGTATGTTCTGCTTTAACAATTAATATTTATTCATGCTCACAAAATGATATAAATATTTAATGTCAATGCTATTCTAATAATGGGTATTCTCTAAATGTAATTTTTAGGAATGAAGACAATTGAATACATATAGTGTACATATTATTATTTCATCCCAATGTTATCTCCTACATTCATTTTGATCCATTTCTTTAAAATTATAAAATATAGAAGACTCTTTTAAGGTGAGCATGTTAATTGCTTTGGAATCTATTCCTTCTGATTAAAATGCTACAATTACATTCTCCTCAATTATTATTATTTTTATTTTCAATCTCTTCATTTTCATCTATATTATTTTCACCTTATCTTTTTTTTTTCTTCAAATGTTCACCAGTTCCTATTCTACTTGTTCCATATGGTTGTTTCTGTATTTAATGCAATATCATCTTTCAAAAATTAATATGTATGAGTCTATGAATGTGTCTTCAAAGACTTTTATGTTCTTACACAATTGTGATTTTCAAAGATATTATTTTCCCAAATTATGAAGTTGATCTAAAGAAACACTGTATAGTTCTAAGTGAAAAAACATTTTCTTAAAAAAGGAAGGAGATTTTCAAATAATAAGTTTCATGAAAGGTGTGGTTTTAACTGAGCTTTTTCCTTGTTACAAGAAGGATTTTTAGTTAACATTGTTCCATTGTTGTTGTTGTTGTTGTTGTTGTTGTAGTTTGGGAAACACACATATTGACGTGAGAAGTACTTATTTTTAAGAAAACTTGTGAATTTGGTAGTTAAATTGCAATTTAAGCTCTCATTTGCATTATTTAGTAGCTATGGTGTGGCTTTTATGTACTAGGTACTCTCTCAGAAATAACAGAAGGAAAAGTGACATGGGTTAATTTGAAGACAGGTAAATGTATTTGAAAGAAAAACCATGGTCAATATTTTTGGAACGGCTACTTTTGCTAAGCATTGTGCTACCTGCATTATCTCTGTGACATTATTTCATTCATACCAATCTTATGATATGAGCACTATTATTATCTTCATTTATAGAAATTGAAGCAATTAGTCATTAAGATATTTATGAAAAGTTACACATCTTATCAGTGACAGAGCCACAATTGGAGGTCAAGCAGCTTGGCTGACTCCAGCGTCTACTACTCTTAACCACTATACTAAGCAGTCTTCTTAAGGTGGTTTTCAATAATGCCATTGAATATGGCTGTTATTTAATGCTACTTTCTGGAATATCCCCCTGGTCCCTCTAACTTCTGCCATATTAAAATTATTTTACTTTCATACGTGATCCACAATTCTTTGTACACTCTTCCTTGATACCTTCTAAAATACACAACACAAATTATTACTTATATATGTCTCCCCCTTGAATGCCATAAGCTCTTAAATAGCACAAAATTCTGTTATTTTTATGTATATTCAAAGTAATAGCTCAGTGCCTCATACATAGTTATCACTCAATAAATATGTTTAATAGATCGAGTGTAACTACTTTGCTGAACCAAGTAGTTAGCCTATATTTATCTGATTTCCTGCTGATACTATGCTCTACATAACATCTTCTAACTTAGGGGAGTCATATATTTATTTGTTTAAAGTAAATGACTTTAATGCTCTGCAGTTTATTCTGCAAATATTGCCTAGAAAACATAGGTAGTAAGATCCCGTAACATGTATGGTGCTCGTCATTGTATTATGGGAGTCATGAAGAGAAAAACTTCTAGATTTATCATTAACAAGATACGTAGCCTTGGGTAGGTAACTTAACCTGTCTACCTTTTTAGTTTACTCATTTATAAATAATAAGTTGAGACTAAAACATTTTAAAGTCCCCAGTCATTCCTATGACTCTATGGATTAAAATACCATTAGCAGAAAAATCTATGAGCAGATAGCCCAAAACTTATACTAGTGATATTTTGACTGCTATGCAAAAATTGTTAATGAATGAATATGTGCCTCTTATTACCACCCATTTCTGAAATCATGTTTAAAGATCATTTCAGTTTTCACTTCCTGGTTCGTGTGGTGTGCGTGTGTGTGTGTGTGTGTGTGTGTGTGTGTGTATGGGTACATATAAATAGTTAGTTGTATAGGAAGGAGCTTGGCTGACAATCTTGAGCATAACAATAAAATGGATTAGATCAGGAATCCCATCTTCTTAAAATGGTTCAGAAACAATGCTGCATGAAAACAATAAGCATTATGGTTTCTTTACATTTTATCTGGTACTATCTTTCAATACTGGCACATTTCTGGGAATATCAAAATAATAAATAATAATAAAACAACAAAAATATAAAGATAACCAAGAATGTGCATCATTTCTGCAAATGGATTAATAAACAATAATTTTAACTTTAAAAAATGCCTCTGAATGTCCATTTATCTGAATTTAGCACCATTCCCTAGATGGAGTTTCTGCTTGTTTAAATGGAAAAGTGAATGAAGTAGCAATCTTTGTTATTAAGCATTTTTCATGTATTGAGTCATATAATAAGAACTTCACCTAAATCATATTTTCACCAAACAATGTAGAAATAAAGTTACCTAGCACTTGTATTTATAGTATACTTGATCTTAGTTAATTTGGGGAAATAAATTTATATTTCATTCATAACAAATATATACTTCCTACAGGCTTGGCATCATTCAAGAAAACAGGAACAAACTAAAGAATAGAAACAACAAAAAGCCCCTACCCTTACAGATCATATATAATAGAAATATTAAAGAAAAGGTATAAATCAAATATATTAAATCAAGTGTGATAACTGGCATAGTGGCAAATAATTTAAGATCAAAATGTGTTATTGACTTCTAGTCCTATTCAGATGGCAAAATCTTGTCTCTTCCTTTTTCTCCCTACCAAGTACAATCACACAACCTGAAAATAACTCAAGAGACAACAAAAGGATAATTCTGAAATGTAGAAGAGAAAGTCATACTGGTTTGAGATTTCAGGATTAGAGAAATAATAGTGGCAGAATGACCCCCACCCAACAAAAGAAGGTAAACTGAGCCTAGGTTTTCTTGATCACAGGCTAGCAACAGAAGGCAGTCCAAAGAGGATCATATCTCCTCTACATTAAGTGAGAGTCTGGCCTATAAAACCAGACAAGCCTAGCAGAAAAGGCAAGGAGGATTGATGGGAAGGACCAGTGACAAGTGGCCAGGGAAAGATCTCTCTTTCTCAACTTGGCCTGAGACTGCCACCATATTTCTCATCGGAAACCATGGAAGATAGAAGAAAGTAGTACAATATTTTTCTGAAAAAAGTAATAATAATAATTTTAAAAATGTACCAAAAGAAAAGAAATGAATTCTATGTATAAGAAAACTACCCTTTAGGTAGAAGGTGAAAGTAAAGACTTTCACAGATTAAAGAAAAGAAAAAAGATTTTGACATTAACAAACTTATCACAAAGAATGGCTGAAACATATTTTTCAAACAAGAAATAGGTAGAAAGTAACTAAATTACTACTGAGAGAGAAATTTGTAGCATTAAATGCTTACATTAGAAAAGAGGAAAGATCTCAAATTAATATTCTAAATTCCTACCTCAGGTAACTAGACAAAAAAGCAAATTATGTCAAAGAAAGCAGAAGAAAGAAATAATAAAGAGCAGAAATACATGAGAGCAATTGAAAGAATAAAATAAAAATTTGGTTGTTTGAAAAAAATCAATAAAATTGAAAAACCACTAATAAGACTAACATAAATTAAAAAGACACTACAAATAACCAATCTCAGCTATGAAACAGAGAGAATCACTACAAATTCTCCAGCCATTAAGTAAAAGATGAAGGAATATTATCAATAATTTTATACTCATAAATCTAACAAATACAGAATATCTGAAACAATCCCTCAGAAATCAGAAATATCAAAACTCAACCAATATGAAAAAGATAATTAGAAGAGTTCTCTAGCTAATAAATGAATTAAATTTGTAGTTAAAGGAAATACTCATGGCATATGGTTCAACTCTTGAAATCTACCAAACATTTAAAGAAGAATTAAACCCAATTTTACACAATCTCTTCCAGAAAATTGAACAAGAAGAAGTAATTCTCAACTTATATTATGAGGCCATATTATCCTGTAACCAAATAAAGGAAAAAACAGAAAGTTACAGACTAACAAATTGAAATGCAAAAATCTTCCAAAATATTAGCAAATGGAACCTAAAAGAACGTATACACCATGACCAAATGGTATTTCTTCCACGTATGCATTTGGTTCAACATATAAAAATCAATCAGTGTAACTGACCATATAGACCTGTTAAAAAAGAAAAATATGATCATCTCAATTGAGAAAGAAAAGACATTCAACAAAGTCGCAAACCTATTCATGATAAAAACTCTCAGCAAATTAGGAATAAAAAGGAACCCCTAAACTTGATAAAGCATCTAAAAAAAAAAAGCCCCCCCGCAATCAAACCAAGAAAAACACTACAGTGTTGAATGTCATTCTTAAGAGTGAAACACTGAATGCTTTCAACACAAGGCAATATCAACTCTTACAAGTTTAATTCAACATAGACTAGATGGGCTAGCCACTGCAATTAGGCAAAAAAATAGAAACAAAATGCATATAAATTATTTTAAAAAATGAAATAAAACTATCACTATGTGCAAAGGCATGATTGCCTACATATAATATCCCGAGGTATCCACTAAAACACTCCTAGGACTAATAAGTGAGCTTAAAGTTCACAGAATAAAAGACCAACTAATAACAATTAATCATATCCCTCTATATTAACAATGAACACACTGAAATCAAAAATAAAAACAATACCATTTATATTTACTCCAAAGAAAACAAAATATTGAGGTATACACTTAATGAAAACATGCATAGGATCTATTGATGAAAATTTAAAAACTAAGAAAAACAAAGATAATCTAACTAAATTGAAAGATACACCATGCTTATGTATTGAAGTTTCAATATAATAAAGATATAAGTTCTCTCCTAACTGATCTACAGATTTTAATGTAATTCCTGTCAAAATTTCAACAAGGTTTTTATAGGCTATGAAATCTTATAAAAATTATGTGGAAAGATACAACACTAGAATAGTTAAAAACCTTGAAAAAGAATACGGTAGGAGGAATCATTCTCCCTAATATTAAGGCCTAGTATATAACTACAGCTGTCATGATGGTGTGGTTAGTGAAGGATTAAACAAATAAATTAATGAAACAGAATAGAGGATCCAGAAATACATCTACGCAAAGGTACAAAAGCACTTCAGTGGAGTAAGGATAGCTTTTTAAACAAATTATGCTGGAGCATTTGGATAACCATAGTCAAGAAAAAAAGGAAGGAAGGAAGAAGGAAGGAAGGAAGGGAAGGAAAGAAAGAAAAACAAGGAAAGAAACAAAGAAACTATGACTTAAACCTCACACAATACATATAAAATTAACTCGAATCAAGAACTTAAATATAAATTGTAAAACTATAATACTTTTAGGGGAAAAAAATAAGCAGAAAAATTTTGGTATCTAGGGCTCGGCAAAGAGTTCTTAGACCTAACATCAAAAGTACTACCCTTATAAGAAAAATGATAAATTTTATCTCAAAAATTAAAAAAAAAACAAAAAAACATTTCTCTGCAAAAGAGAATGGAAAGACAAACAAGGTATAAAACTGGAGAACTTACTTGAAAACATTTTATCTGAAAAAAGACTAGTATCTATATTATACAAAAATCTCTCAAAACTCAATAGTAAAAAACAGTTTAATTAGAAAATTTTCAAAATACATGAACATATATTTTACCTAAAACTATATACCAAAGGGCAAATAAGCACACAAAAAGATATTCAATGTCATTATCCATTAAGGAAATACCAATTAAAAGCATAATAAAATATCACTACATACCTATAAGTATAGCTAAAACAAAATATAGCGACATCATCAAATGCTGGCAAGTAGGCAGAGAAACTTGCTCAACATTGCTGGTGAAACATAGAATTATGTAGCCACTCTGAAGAACAATTCTAAAAAATATTATAAACCAAACCTGTGCACACGTACAATCCTATAGCTGCACATTTGGGCATTATCCAAGAGTATACGAATAATAAAACCTGCATATAAAAGTTCATAGTAGCTCTTTTCCTAGTAACTCCAAACCATAAACATCCCAAACCATAAACCATAAACATCCCAAACCATAAACCATAAACATCCCAAACCATAAACCATGACCATATATAAATGGTCAAATGAACTTGTGTATGTGTAAGTTGGAATAACCCTCTGCAGTACAGGAATAAACTATGATACACACAACGATATGAATGAATCTGCAGCAAAGAGCTAATACCAAAAGGTTTCTTGTATGATTCCACCGATATAACATTATTGAAATGACAAATTCATAGAAATGGAGAACACGTATTGATTGCCAGGGGTGAGCAAATGGAGTGGGGGAGAGGGGAGAAAGTTGAGAAGGAAGCATGTAAGTTTGATTTTAAAAGAGCAACATGAGGGATCCTTGTTTTGATGTAATTGTTCTGTATTTAAACTGTCAATATCTTTCTGGTAATACTGTACAATTGTTTTACGAGATATTACTATTGGGAAAACTGGGTAAAGAATACCTGGGACATCTCTGTACTATTATTTTTTAAACTGAATGTGAAACTAAAATTTTCAAAAATTTAAAACCTGGACAAATGGGACATCTATAACCCTATCAAAGGAATCTCTGCGCGTCACGCAGAACAGCTAAGAGACTCGTGCAAGAATTACTTGAAGGTGGGCAAATTGGACGAGAAGGGGAAGAGGGAAGAGAGCGGAGTGGAGATGCGGCCCGCATCTCTGGCTGTGGTGACGCAGCCCACATCTGCCACGGTGGAAACGCTGCTGGCATCCGCAGCTGCAGATGATCCCAGGATGGAACAGCTGCAGGGGATCCCAGGATGCCACGGTGCAGATGATCCCAGGATGGAACAGCTGCAGGGGATCCCAGGATGCCACGGTGGAAACGCTGCTGGCATCCACAGCTGCAGGGGATCCCAGGATGGAACAGAGAACACAAAACCCAGGAGGTGGGCTCTTTCCCTGCATCCCACAACTGATCTCTCCCGCCCAGGGGGCAGCATATCCAGCATTTGAGACAATAACCTCAGCTGATACCTCCAGTTTGGCCCTAGGCCAGACAAAGGACACAAACTTCATACCTGGACCCCTCCCCCCCACTCTCCCAATCCTACCCCCACCCTTCCAGAGACTTAAACTGGCCCCTGAACTGAGGAGTAGTGTCAGATTATAGAGGAGCCTTAGTGCTCAGGCTCTGGGAAGACTTGCGGGCAGCTCTGACCCAGGGAAGAGTCTTCGGAAGAGTGTGATTTTTTTCTGGGCTAGGAGAGAAGAGACTCCTCCACCCCCAGCCACCACCTTCTCTGGCCTGTGGGAGGAATGTGACACGGCTGGGCTGGGAGAGAGAAGACCCCTCCATCCCCAACCCCCACCCTTTCTGGCCTGCCTAGAACAGGGCATTACAACTGTAGAGGCACTCCCAGGGTCAGCAGTAAGTGGCAGAGGCAACTCCCGGCTTTCAGCAGCTCATAAATCTCCCGCCCACCACACACACACACACACACACACACACACACACACACACACGGAAGAAGTGCCCTAAGACTCAGGAGAACTGGACACAGGGCTGGTAGTGCTACTCTCAGTGCGCATAGGTGCAGGCAAGAGCAGAAACTGCACTGACTTTCTAGAAACTATCACCCAGACCCCTCAGCCCCACACATCTAATCTTCAGTCCAAACATCACTCTGGGCACCAGGTGATTGGCTCTGCCTGCAAAATACACAAAGGACTCTTTGGTACAGCAGAGGACAACCTGGATATTACTTGGTGGGCTTAAGCCAAGACTGGCACTGCTATTTTTTGTTTGTTGGTTTGTTCTGTTGTTGTTGTTTTTTGTTTTGTCTTTATATCTTTGATATCTTTGGCTGTGTTGAGTGTAGGTTGTCAGTTGTTTTTTATGTGTGAATGTATTTGATTTTTTTCTTTCTTGTTGCTGTTGTTCTTGTTGTGCTTGGTGATTTGCTTTGTTCTGAAATTGTCCTACCAGGGCCCAGCTTAAGAGACACAAGATTCAACACACCCAGAGGCTAACTCCAGACCAAACCAGAGTACTACCGGGTTTGACCTACAAGTGACACACCCAGAGGGAATTCTCTACAGGCACAAGAGCCATAGAGGCCAAACCACATTTAAGTGGTCAACCCTCATGCAACAGAACACCCTGCAGTGGGCAGAGCCAAGTCTCACAGCTAGTCAGCTTAGGAGTTAACCCACCTACTCACAAGTGAAAAGAAATTAAAGATTTTCTTTAACAGGACAATATATACAACGCAAGAGTCACCTTTGGAGCACAGGCAGAGGAGAAGAATGAAGTAGTGCAAGTCATATATAAAGGACACATACTACATAAGATAACCCAGCAAGAACTTAGAACTCTAGGGGATCTACCTAATACATCGCAGCAAACACAGTGAGTCAGCCAGAATGGGGAAACAAAGAAGCATGTCCCAAATAAAAGAACAGAAGAAACCTCCAGATATGGAACCAAATGAAACAGAGGTAACCAACCTATCAGAGACAGAGTTCAGAACACTGATGATAAGAATGTTTAAGGAGCTTAGAGACAACATAAAGAAGGATGTGGAAATCATTATGAACAACCAGTTAGAACTAAAGAATACAATTACCGAAATAAAAACTCACTTGAAGGAATTAACAGCAGGTTAGATGAAGGAGAGGATCGAATCAGCGACTTAGAAGACAAGTTAACAGAGATCACCCAAACAGAGCAACAGAAAGAAAAAAGAATAAAAAACAATGAAGATGGTTTAAGAGACCTATGGGATAACATCAAGCGCAACAACATGCACATAATAGGAATACCAGAAGGTGAAGAGAGGAAGCAAGGGATTGAGAACATATTTGAAGTAATAGTGTCCGAAAAATTCCCTAACCTGATGAAGGAAACCAACATACAAGCCCAGGAAGTGCAGAGAGTTCCAACCAGGATAAAATCAAGCAGGTCCACACCAAGACACATTATAGTTAAAATGGCAAAGTTTAAGACAAAGAGAGAATCCTAAAAGCAGCAGGAGAAAGACAGAGGGTTACATACAAGGGAACTCCCATAAGACTATCAAATGACTTTTCTACAGAAACATTGAAGGCCAGGAGGGAGTGGCAGGAGATACTCAAAGTGATGGAAAACAAAGGCCTACAACCTAGATTGCTTTATCCAGCAAGGCTATCATTTAAAGTTGATGGAGAGATAAAGAGCTTCCCAGAAAAGAATAAGCTAAAGGAATTTATTACCTCCAAGCCAGCATTGCAAGAAATACTAAAACGACTTCTGTAAATAGAAGAAAGATGAAAACAATCTAACTGCAAATTTAAAAATGGCAATAACTATGTACCTATCAATAATCACTTTAACTGTAAATGGATAAAATGCTCCAATCAAGATACATAGGGTGGCTGAGTGGATAAGACAGCAAGACCCTTGTATATGCTGTATAAGGGACTCACCTCAGATCAAAAGACCCACACAGGCTGAAAGTGAAGGGTTGGAGTAAGATATTTCATGCAAATGGAAATGAGAAAAAAGCTGGAGTTGCAATACTTATTTCTGACAAAATAGACGTTAAAATGAAGAACATATTAGAAGACAAAGATGGGAACTATATAATAATAAAGGGATCGATCCGACAAAAGGACATAACCCTAGTAAACATCTATGCACCCAACATAGGAGCACCTAAACATATAAAACGGATACTGACTGACATAAGGACAGAGATCAACAGTAACACTATCACAGTAGGGGACTTCAACACACCTCTGACAACAAGGGACAGGTCTTCCAGACAGAAAATCAATATGGAAACTGTCTTCCAGACAGAAAATCAAAACGGCCTTAAATGATACATTGGACCACTTGGATTTAATTGATATTTTCAGAGCATTTAACCCCAATGCTACAGAACACACGTTATCCTCAAGCACACATGGAACATTTTCCAAAACACACCATATGCTGGGCCACAAAACAAGTCTTGAAAAAATTTAAGAAAATTGAAATCATGAAATTGAAATCATGCCAATTATCTTCTCTGACCACAGTGCTATGAAATTAGAAATGAACTACAGGGAAAAAAAAAAAAAAAAACATTGGAAGACACACCAATTCATGGAGGCTGAATAACATGTTACTAAATAATGAATGGGTCAACAGGAGATCAAGGAAGAAATCAAAAGATATATTGAGACAAACGAAAATGAAAACGTGACGACCCAAAATCTATGGGATGCCACAAAAGCAGTCCTAAGAGGGAAGTTCATAGCACTGCAGGCCTACCTAAAGAAACAAGAAACATCACTAATCAACAGTTTATCTTCACACTTAAGGGATCTGGAAAAAGAACAGCAAAATAAGCCCAAAGGGAGTACAAGGAAGGAGATAATAAAGATCAGAGCAGAAATAAATGAAATAGAAACCAGAAAAACAATACAAAAGATCAATGAATCCAAGAGTTGGTTCTTAAAGAAGATAAACAAAATCGACAAACCTTTAGCCAGACTCATTAAAAAAAAGAGAGAGAGGACCCAAATTAATAAAATCAGAAATGAAAGAGAAGTGACAACAGACACCGCAGAAATACAAAAAAATTTAAGAAATTACTATGAGCAACTATATGCCAACAAATTTGACAATCTAGAAGAAATGGACAATTTTCTAGAGGCGTACAACCTTCCAAGGCTAACTCAAGAAGACACAGAAAATGTGAATAGACTGATTACCGCCAGGGAAATTGAATCAGTAATTAACAGTCTCCCAACAAACAAAAGCCCTGTACCAGATGGCTTTACAGGTGAATTTTACAAAACGTTTAAAAAAGAATTGTCACCTATTCTCCTTAAGCTCTTCCAAAAAATCCAGAAGGAGGGAAGACTCCCAAACACTTTTTATGAAGCCATTATCACCCTGATCCCAAAATCAGACAAGACACCACAAAAAAAAAGAAAACTAAGGCTGATATCACTAATGAACATAGATGCAAAAATCCTCAATAAAATATTAGCGAACAGAATTCAGCAATACATTACAAAGATCATACACCATGACCAAGTGGGATTCATCCCTGGTATGCAAGGGTGGTTCAACAACCGCAAATCAACTACTGTGATACACCACATGAACAAAATGAAAAATAAAAATCACATGATCTCATCGATAGCTGCAGAAAAAGCATTTGATAAAATCCAACAGCCATTTATGATAAAAACCCTTAAGAAAGCGGGAATAGAGGGATCATATCTCAACATAATAAAGGCCATATATGATAAACCCACAGCTAACATCATACTCAATGGGGAAAAGCTAAAACCATTCCCTCTAAGATCAGGAACAAAGCAACGTTGCCCACTTTGTCTACTTCTATTCAACATAGTGCTGGAAGTTCTAGCCACATCAATCAGACAAGAAAAAGAAACAAAAGACATCTAAATCGGTAAGGAGGAAGTAAAATTGTCATTATATGCAGATGACATGATACTATATAGAGAGAACCCTAAAGACTCCACCAAGAAACTATTAGAGCTGATAGATGAATTTAGTAAAGTAGCAGGATACAAAATTAATATTCATAACTCAGTTGTATTTGTATATACCAATAATAAAACATCAGAAGGAGAAATTAAAAAAAGCAATCCCATTTACAATTGCATTAAAAACTGTAAACTACCTGGGAATAAATTTAACCAAAGAAGTAAAAGATCTGTACTCAGAAAATTATAAGACACTGAAGAAAGAAATGAAAGAAGATACAAATAGATGGAAACACATACCATGCTCATGGATAGGAAGAATTAATGTAGTTAAAATGTCCATACTGCCTAAGGCAATATACATATTTAAGGCAATTCCTATCAAACTGCCAATGACGTTTTTCACAGAAATAGAATATATAATCCTAAAATTTATATGGGACCATGAAAGACCCCGGATAGCCACAGCAATCTTGAGAAATAAGAACAAAGTGGGAGGTACAACAATACCTGACATCAAATTATACTACAAGGCTATAGTAATCAAAACAGCATGGTACTGGCATAAAAACATACACACATATCAATGGAACAGAATAGAGAGTCCAGAAATAAATCCATGCCTATTTGACCATTTAATCTACGACAATGGAAGCAAGAATGTACAGTGGGGTAAAGACAGTCTATTCAATAAATGGTGCTGGGAGACCTGGACAGACACATGCAAAAAATGAAGCTGGACCACCTCCTTACACCATATACAAAAATAAATTCAAAATGGCTAAAGACTTAAATGTAAGATCTGAAACCATAACATTCCTAGAAGAAAATATAGGAAGAAACTTTACAGACATTACCCGGAGTAAGATTTTTACTGATATATCGCCTCACGCGAGGGATGTAAGAGAAAAAATAAACATGTGGGATTACATCAAACTAAAAAGTTTTTTCACAGCAAAGGAAACCATCAATAAAATAAAAAGGGACCCAACTGAACGGGGAAAGATATTTGCCAATGACATATCTGATAAGGGGTTAATATCACAAATTTATAAAAAACTCACTCAACTCAACTCCAAAAAAACTAACAACCCAATTTAAAAATGGGCAGAGGACATGAAGAGACATTTTTCTAAAAAGGACATACAGATGGCAAACAGACATATGAAGAAATGTTCAACCTCACTAACCATCAGAGAAATGCAAATAAAAACCACAATTAGATACCACCTCACCCCAGTCAAAATGGCTATCATCAATAAATCAACAAATGACAAGTGTTGGCGCGGATGTGGAGAAAAGGGAACGCTTGTGCACTGTTGGTGGCATTGCAGATTGGTGCAGCCACTATGGAAAACAGTATGGAGATATCTCAAAAAGTCTGAAAATGGAACTACCTTATGATCCAGCAATTCCACTCCTAGGTATCTATCTGGAGAAATCCAAAACTCCAATTCAAAAAACTTTATGCACTGCTATGTTTATTGCAGCAATATACACAATAGCCAAGACATGGAAACAACCGAAATGCCCGTCGGTGGATGACTGGATTAAGAAACTGTGGTACATTTATACAATGGAGTATTACGCAGCCATAAAGAAGAATGAAATCTTACCATTTGTAACAACATGGATGGACCTAGAGAACATTATGTTAAGTGAAATAAGTCAGAGAAAGACATATACCATATGATGTCACTTATATGTGGAATCGAAAGAAAAGAATAAGTGAATGAACTAATCAGAAACAGTTTTGGAGACATAGAGGAAAAACTGAGGGTTGCTAGATGGGCGGGGGGCGTGGGGATAAGGGGGAAGATGAGGGGATTAGAAAACAATCAGTAACCACAAGATGGACACTGGGTTCTGAAAATTAATTTGGGGAATGTAATCAATAGTGTTGTAAAGATTCTGTAGGGTATCTGATGGACACTTGTCTCATTAGGGAGACCACCTCAGGGATGATGTAGATGCCTGATCACTGCACTGTACACCTGAAGCTGAAGCTGAATAATGATGAATGTCAACTAAAAAAAAACAAAAACAAAAAAAACAAAAACAAAACAAAAAAAAAATCTGTGCTTAGCATAAAATCTTTGTTTAAATGGTCAAATTTTCATTCAGGTATAATAAAAGTACTGAAATATTTCTCAGTATTAAAATTATTAATTAGTAAAGGAGGCACATCCTGTTCAAGTCTTTTGTATTTATCTTTTGGAAACCTGCATATTTTGTGATCATAAAAGTAATACTTTATTATTGTAAAACAATTCATAACATAAATCCTATCTACAGCAAACTCAACCTTTTTTCATTCTTTTATTTTGGAATGGAATTGTTTCTTTTCTTGAAATCAAGCTGATCATTTCTTTTATGCTTTGAATTCCCTTCATTTTTCTGTTTTCCCAGTAAACTTGAGCTATCAATTAACCCTTCATCTTTAAACTTCTACATGTCTCTTGTTTTCTTTCCATTAGCAATTGTATATGCTCGTCAGTCTCATTCTAAACACCAAGTCAAGCAAAAGAACACAGAAATAGCCTTCAAAGTCAATTTTTCCCCTCTGCATTTAATTCGTCCCTCTTATTAAATTACATTTATTTCTGAACAATATAGTTTCTTATCCTTAAATTTCTACAGATGTTGCAATCATTAAAACAGCAATAACCTAATGTTGTCAAAATGATACACTGAAAATTTTCATTATCAGAGTTATCATTTCTCCAATCCCAAGACAGCACTAAGCACATTATATTTTTTATATAATCAAAAGAAATTATAGTGTAAAGCTAATAACACTTAAGCTTCAGGACCTTTCACTTGTGCTGTAAGATACACTAATAATGTATTCACATTTTTGTGTTATTTTTGTACAATTTAGGAAAGTAAGATTTTTACTGCAAAAGGTTAAAACCACCTTTTTTTTTTTTTTAACACTCTAAATTATTCTCATTCACAGTTCTCTTTCTTTGGGTGGCTTTGGCATGGCCTCTGGCAATTCTGGCATCTAGCTAAAGAGGTATTGAGTTTTGGCTTGAGTGTGATATATTTATGTGGTTCATAGCTGTTTTTTTCTGTTATTGTAAGCCATTCCATTATAGAAATAGCTTCCATAAATATCCCTCCCTCCCTCTGTACCTACACACTAAGTGGCATGGCAAGACGTATAGGACCAGACATCTTATGGAAATATAAAAGGGTTGTGTGATACCTAGTCCCAAAAATATGTGAAGTGGGGGAAAGAAACCTTGAAATGAGCAAAGACAGAAAGTAGTCTTTAGAAAATTCTTTCAGTAATTACAGGTAAAAATTTATTAAGCAAAGGATTTTATAGCATGGTCAAACCAGAAGTTCTCTCCTGACAAGAATATGTGAAGAAGTAATCATAGATTGTGCATCCAAATCTTTAGAGAAAACTATGGTTTGAATGATATGTCAGGTAGTTACTTATAAAGCTAATATTATTTTTTTCCTGGATATTTTCAATCTTGTGGTAGTTTATAGACTTTTTTTCTTAAATTTTACTTTGTGGTGGTGATTTTTCTAATTCTAAATGTGCATTCGTTTTCATATGATTTTGTACTTGTAATTTTGTACTTTTTTTTTTTAAACAGCAACCAAAAATTTAAATATTCAGTTTTCACACATCCTGGAGTCATCTCTATTTATTCCAGTGTTCATTTATAAGTATCAACACCTCAGTGGGCTGCCATGCCTTATCATAGAGCCCATGGCTCCACTTCTGTGCAGATGATTCCAACTAGACATCCCTAGTCTGAGTCGCTCATAGGCATGTACTTATGTAAAACCTGTGTGTCTGTATGTTTCTAATAAATAACCATGTTTCTCTTTCCTAGCCATGTATGAAAAAAAGGCTAGGTACAGATCAGTACCTATTGAAAGGAAACAAAAACACCTGGACAGTTGGTCATATTAGAGCACAGATCCACAATGAGGTGAACATCTCTCCTTGCAGGACACATAGAAAGCAAAAGTCAGTGCAAGGAAGTATGCTTGAAATAAGATATGTTCAGAAATTATGCATATGTAGCTATCAAATGACAAAGTAAATAGTTTAAAAAATCAAAAAGTGAGAAGACTAGCCAGAAATCAAAATATCTTAAGAATAAGTTTGACCTCTTTACCCTCAGGAATACAATATAAATGCAGCCCATTCATAAGGTCTTAGAACAAGTAGCCTCACAAGAATTAACACTATCATGCCATCACCCATCTATCTTGACACAAATTGCTGACATTCCTAATACAGTAGTCCACCATTTTGTTTTCCACAGTTGCAGTTACCCATGGTCAACCTAGGTGTGAAAATTCCAGAAATAACCAATTGATAAGTTTTAAATTGTGTGCCATTCTGAGTAGTGTGATAAAATCTTGTCTAGCCCTTCTCTCTCTGCCCAGGATATGAATCATTCCTTTGTCCATCCTTTCCATGCTGTATATTACCCCCCTTTGGTCACTTAGTACCCGCCTAGATTATCATGTGGAACTGTTGTGGTATCACAGTGCTTGCATTTACGTAATTCTTATTTTAGCTAATAATGGCCCCAAAGGCATTCACATAGCTTTTATTACAGTATATTGTTATAATTGTTCTAATATATTATTATTGTTAAGCTCTTACCATGACTAATTTATAAATTTAACTTTACATAGGTGTGTATATATAGGAAAAAGCATAATATACTATCTGCGGTTTCAGGCATGCACTAGAAGCCTTGGACTCTATACCCCACAGATTAGAGGGGACACTGTAAGATAATTTCTAGTTCAGAATCAACTTCCCCTTTATCAGCCATCGATTCTGATGATTCTTAAGATAGTGGCTGCTATTTAATCAGGCCAGTCCATACAAGGCTGTTATCTGAGCAAAGTTCACTTATAATTTTCTAAGCCAGTGCTTCTTCCATCGGTACAGTGTTGAAGAGACTAAAAGTTCCGTAGGGTTCTGTGTCAGGTCAAAGTAGTTCAAATGAACTTATTCGTATAGGATTTGTTAAATATGATATTTTCAAATTTCTAAAACCCAGAGAGGTTGCAAACATTTTTCTATTCACATTGTACAACTTAAAAAGTTATGAATCTGAGTGCCCTTTTTCTATACTCCAATACTCGGTTAAAATAATACACCATAGGAGCTTACCTTTATTGCTTTGATAAATGTAACACACTTTCCATGGCTTTTTACTACCTGGTTTTCTAGTGCAAAAACTGTCTCTATTCTCTCAGTCTGTTAGGTCTGACTTTATAATAACCTATGGTAAATTTTGACAGTACAAATCTCAAAGACCAATCAATCCATATCTCAAATGATTCAAGATACTTCAGCAAAGTCCAATATAGAATAATAAGTCACACTTCCTCATTTTTTTCACCCTGATATTTAACACAGTTAAACATTGATAACATTTAAAAAGGTATGGAAGCTAAAAATAAAATAATTTTATTTTCATCGTATGAAATACTAATTTAAAATTAAGCAATTGCTATTTTTGTAAGCATAAGAAAGAAAGGACAATAAATAGAAGGTGAGTACTTCGGCAGGTATTGCAGCAGAGAGAAAGAATTCCTACAGTTAATTAGAATATAAGTGTGTGTGTGTTGAACAAAACTGGAATGAATGACCTTGGCTTGTAGTTGATTACTAGAAAAGCAACACACATAGCATGCCAATAAATAAGTAAAATAACTCAAGAGAAATGTGAGGCTGGTATTTATTACATATTAATCAGTTGGACACATAATTAGTGCTGGCTATTTCACTGATGCCTCTCAATCACTCTGCCATTAAGATTATGCTGTAGATAAGAAAATTTAGGTTTAGAGAGTTTAAATGATGTGTCTAAAGTTCCATAAGTGGTTAGAGACAAAGCCAGGGGATTTACCAATCAAAGCTCTGTTCAGTATACCACGCTGCTTCCAGGCACCTTCAGATGTTAAAGTAATTCTGAGTGGAGAGGGAATTGTGAGATTCACAATCACCGTTTACAGCCACTTTCCTCTTTCCTTACTGGAGGCATCAGAGAAAAGTGATTATTTAGAACAGTCATTCCAAGTATATTAAACTAAGGCAAGGAAAATATATTTGTTTTTTCAAATTAGTAGTCTCTAATAATATATTAATAAGGAATTTATATAACTGTATCAAACAAAAACTCCATCACAAAATTTCTACATCAGAATTTTGTTAAGAAAATAGGAAACAAATGCAATAGATATAAAGAATAAAATATTTTGGACATTACATAAGCATAATGGTATGCTAATCTGACTTCTGATTTAGACTTCATGTAGCCTTTCTTAAAAGATTAAATTTTAAAGAAATAATTATCTTTCTCCACCAACAATTGTATCAGAAATGTTATATACTGTTGAACAGTAGAAAAACATACAAAGAACAGTAATGTCATTAAGTTGATTTTTAAGTTGCAACATCTGTATCATTTTATTTAAGGAAGTAACGCTTAAACCAAAACTACCAGTATGTTCTGTGGTTCTGTGTATTACAGCTGAAAAACTTCTGCGTGTTTCCCAAAGGAAGCCAAATTAGTGTATCATTCCTTATGTCCCTGCTCTATAAAACTACCTACAAAATAGATCACACATTTGTTTTTGAAATAGTAGGTATTATCAAACAGAGCCACAAAAACGAGAGGAAAAGGAAACATAGTTCCAGAAAAAAACAAGTGATGCTGAGAATACATTGCCTAAAACATGTCTGGTTAAGCAGCCATTAATGCACTTAGATATCCCAAGGGGCATGACACAGTGACTAAAGAAGGAGAGCCTAGAAGAGTTTTGTTCTGAGTTGGTCAGAGATTGGGTTTTTATGAAAGATACTCTGACACGGAGCAGACGTACGAGTCTGAGGCAAGTTTAAAGGGTCTAAGTTTAGGCTGCCTAAGCACAGATACGTGACGTGTTTGAGGCTTTGCAGACTAGCTCAGAATATAGCAAACTCTTGCCAAAATCACTGAGAGTTAGAATCTTCTTTGAAAAAGCGGTAGCGTGGTGGGCTTAACTAGGCTGCCATACGCAAAGTGCGAAAAAATGTATTTTAGGAAATTATGGATATAGCTCCACTGACAGTTTTTCTGCCAAATTTTCATTTGTAAACTGATCTTTGGAACGCTGAATCCATTTCTCAAAATATATAACAGTGATTAGTACACCCGAGTTAAGCAACAGATGCCTAATTAATTCTTAAAATATATAAATATTGTATTGATTAATGCTTTTTACTCTATCGGACTTTTTTATATGGTGGAATTATAGTCAAAATTCCACATGAGGGTGGCAAGAACACACCTCACTGGCTGAGGATGCAAGGACCCACAGGGTCTCCCTGGCTATAGTCGTGGATGGGATGGGGTGGCTAGGTAGGCTATGGCCTCAAAAAAACAAGCATGGCAGAGCCTCCGAGAGCTCACAAAGTTGGTTTTCTTTATAGCAATACATATTCTTCCTAGCACTTTATAAAATAGTTTAACTAAAACATGTAGAATAGTTTTGTAAAATGGGATTATTTTTATGGTCCTAAAGAATATTATTATTTTACTGATATTTCTCCATTAGGTGTTTATTCTCCAGTGGGTATGGTTTTTGTTTGTTTTTTACAATGGTGATAAATATTCCTTGGGAAGCCTCTCGTGTTTATTACATCATTATAACCTTGGAGATGTTTGTTAAGATTTTTACAATTGGAAAGAAAAAGAATAACATCTGACCAAATGTTTTCTTTAATTCTCAGATAAATAACTAAACAGGTTTTCAATACATTAACGTGATTAAACCATTCTCTGTAATGTAGATCTTGTAATAGACACATAGAATGTATAAAAGGGAATTAGGATAACTATGTATTTTAATACTAGTATTTGTTCATCGGGTATGAACCATCCCCCTAAGTTGCCACTCTGAGGAAATAAATGAAGCTTTCTTTATACTTTAAGAGAAAAAATTTCCATTCTCTTTGTTATCGTCCCCTCCCTCCCATTTTCTCAGCCTCTCTCTTCTTCCCTCCAGTATTGCTCTTCTACTCTTGCACACTCTCATTCCACAAATAATAATTTATATATTCCAGGTACTGTACTAGGTGTTAGGGAAACAGTGATAACCAGACTCTCTGCCCCTGCCCTCAAGAGGCTGATATCGATTGGAGAAGACACACATGATACATTTATTAGAAGATGATTATTACAAAAAATGTGCAATACAGTGTACTGTGGAGTATATAAAGTGAGTTTCTGATTGTAGGTTTGTACTTGGGATGGTAGTAAATGAGGGGATTTATCATATATTGAGAAATCAGTCCTCTTAAATTGATACTTAGCATTATATGCCAATATAATTCCTTGTGTTTTGGTTTGGTTTGGTCTTAGTTTTTTACTAACAATGTTGTTTAATTTGAGAGCAATTACAGAAAAAAAAAACCAAAAAGAATGATTCAGTGCTGAGGACTGACAGGACAGAATGATAAAGGGAATTGGAATTTGGGACTCCCAGAAAAGACTTCTTTTAAAGTTATTGCTATAATCGATGGTTTTCATTTCCAGTGGTCTGTTACATACCTGTTCACAGGTGCTTTATTTTAGGAAACACAAAACAAGAGGTAAAGGAAGATAGCCTCAAATCCTCTATTAGTGGTTGTTATGTTATTGCTAGTGCCACATGTATCTTGCCTCTTTGTCTCTTCTTGTGTTTCTTCAATTTGTAGACACCTGATTCTTAAACTCTTTTCCTTTACTTCCATTAACCCAGGTTCTTGTGCCTGGGTTCAGCTGCTTTATTCATCAAGCTTTGGCATGATTTACTTATCTCTTTTTCACTAGCAATGGTTTTCCCCACGATTGTCATTTCCTCCTTAAAAAAAAAAAAAAAAAAAAAAAAAAAAGCAAATCTGGATGTGACCCAGCCTGCCGTATTGAAATCTTCACTACTTACTGATCTCATTTGACGTTTGCCAACTGCTTTTCTATGTGGAACAGATTTTATTCCTGCTTCTCTTCACTTCTAGCACCTCAGGATCCAGATTCTGCCACACCACAGACTTGTTATAGCCTGCCAACTGTCGCCTGTCCAGCTGGTCTGCCTGTGAGCATTTTCAATTTAAATCTTCATAGTTTTGCATACCTTTGAACTTGACCTTTGCTAACCTGATTTGGGGAACTCTGTCCCCCATTAGACAATGGTCTCCTTGAGGTCAGGGATGTTTCCAATGTTCAATGCCCAGTGTTCAATAAATATTGTTTTTGAATAAACAATTTGCTTTTTTTGCCTTAGATCTCTCATGTTTATAAAAAATGCATATACTTCTACATTTAAACTTCTGCAAGTATGACTACATTTCATAATACTTTACATTTCACAGTCACGCATCTGATTCAATATTTAAACCAACATTTATAAATGGGAAACTAAAGTTTGTCATCTTATTTATTTATTTATTTATTTATTTATTTATGTCATACTATGCTCCAGATGACATCTATTTTTGCTTCTGAAAAACAAAACTGCTATGAGTACTGGTTAATGTTATAGCTTTCTTGAGAGCTTGTTTGGAGGTTCTAGCAGAGGAGCGCAGCTACTCGTATACCCTTGACCGAGAAGACGGTCCTCTCCTCTATCGGGGAAGGTCGTCCTCTTCGACCGAGCGCGCAGCTTCAGGAGGGACGCACATGGATCGGTGAGGGAGGAAGGGGACACCCGCCTAGCCAGCCAGATCAGCCGAATCAACCCTGGCGATCAATGGGGTGACAGATGTCGCAGCCAGATTGCCCGCACATCCATAGCTTTCTTAATAATGCATCTTCGCCAAGCCATAACGCATTGTTTACTTTGAATGAGGTATATACATTCTCAATGATACAAGATGAATCCTAAGGGGACAAAAATTGTTCTTGGGTAAGGGTAAAAAAAAAAATCTGACTCTGACTCTTTTCATGCATAACACACTGATATTTATAGTGTATATAACAAGTAGACAGCATATTTGCGATAACACTCCAAGGAATTGATTAGGAAAAACATGTTTTAAAGGGCTTCTCGTGGAGGTAACAATGGAAAAAAAATGCTGAGAAGCACTGTGGGAAATAAAGGCAAGAAAGAGCTTCATCCCTGCTTTGCAGACAGCATGCAAGCCAGCAGGTCAAACTTACCAGGGACTGATTCCTTTAAGACGTGGGTATTTTGAGAAAACTGTAAGCACAGCCTGGAAAACGATTTGGAGACACAGAGGAACACAGTCAAGAGATACTTCCTGATTGCCAACTATTTTCAAAACTTGAAAAAAAATTTCATGTGTGACTTTCTAATAATCTTTCAAGCTTTTAACTATTTTTTTCAATCTACTCTGAAATAAATAGCCTTTTAATATACACACCAAACTTTTTGCACTAATGCCATATTACTTTTTAAAACTACATACAGACAGTCCCAGACTTACGATGATTTGACTTATGATTTTTCCACTTTACAATAATGCAAAAATAAAACACACTTAGTAGAAATCATACTGTGAATTTTGAGTTTTGATCTTTTCCCGGGCTAGTGATATATGATAGGACACTCTTGTGTTGCAAGACAGCAGGGAGCCACAGCTGCCAGTCAGCCATACAAGAGTAAATAACCGATACTCTACAGTATGCTCATTGTGTTAGATGAGTTTGCCCAACTGTAGGCTAATGGAGGTGTTCTGAACACATTTAAGGTAAGCTAGGCTAAGCTATGATGTTCGGTAAGTTAGGGGTATCGAATGCATTTTCAATGTAATATTTTCAACTTATAATGGGTTTTTCAGGATTTAACCCCATCATAAGTTCAGGAGCATCTGCAATTATGTGAAGTATTCATCTTTGTTCAAAAGAGCAAATTTGATTTAAATAGATATCTCTGTTGTCTTATGAACCACAAATTCATTTAGTCACAGCTACTTCTAAGAGCAAATGATTTTCTGCAGAAATAATTCACTCCAGTTACATTCCATGTTTCATAAGTCTCAAATGTCCTATGTAGTCTAAGCAGTGAGCACTCTTTACAACTCAAGTGCAGTCACAGCTAGGACACAATCATTTGAAAATATTTTCTTTGGACTGATAACTTACATTAGTTTTATTATCCTTCACCTTCCTCTCCATTGCAACAACTTTCTCTATTCTGCCAATTACATCAAGTAATATTCAATTGTATAAATGTACCATCTTCTTTATCCAATCATCTATTGATGGGCACTGGGTTGCTTCCATATCTTGGCTACCGTGAATAGTGCTGCAGTGAACACAGGGGTGCTTATATCTTTTTGAAATAGTATTTTGGACTTCTTCAGATAAATACCCAGAAGTGGATTTGCTGGGTCATAAGGTAGTTCTAATTTTGGGGGGGAACCTCCAAACCATTTTCCACATTAACGACAACAATTAGTAGCCTCACCAAGAGTATACAAGGGTTTCATTTTCTACATATCCTTGCCAACACTTATTGTTTTTGATTTATTGATGATAGTCATCCTGACAGGTGTGAGGTGATATCTCACTGTGGTTTTTATTTGCATTTCTTTGATATTTAGTGATGTCGAGCATCTTTTCATATCTCTATTGGCCATCCACATGTCCTCTTTGGAGAAATGTCTATTTAGGTCCTCTGCCCATAGTTTAACTGGATTGTTTGTTTTTTTGGTGCTGTGTTGTATGAGTTATTTATAAATTTTGGATATTAACCCCTAATTAGATGTATCGGGGGCAAATATCTTCTCCCTTTCAGTAGGCTGTCTTTTCATTTTCTTGATGGTTTCCTTTGCTATGCAAAACCTTTTTAGTTTGATGTAGTCCCACTTTTTTTTTTCTTTTGTTTCCCTTGCTTGAGAAAATATATGTATATATATATATATACTAAGAGCAATGCCAGAGAGTGTAGTGCCTATGGTTTCTTCTTCTTATAGCTTGGGGTCTTACATTCAAATCTTTAATCTATTTTGAGCTTATTCTTGTATATGGTGTAAGAAGGAGGTCTATTTTTAAAATGTATCTGTCCAGTTTTCCCAACACTATTTATTGAATAGACAGTCTTTACCCCACTGTATGTTTTGTCCTTCTTTGTCATAGATTAAATGACCATATAGACATGGGTTTATTTCTGGGCTCTCTATTCTGTTCCATTGATCTGTCTGTTTCCATGCCAGTACCATGGTGTTTTGATTACTATAGCCTTGTAGTATAGTTTGATATCAGATAGCATGATACCTCCAATTTTGTTATTTTTCAAGACTGTTGTGGCTATTCGGGGTCTTTTTTGGTTCCATATAAATATTTAGGGTTATTTTTTCTACTTCTGTGAAAAATATCATTGGTGTTTGGATAGGGATTGCATTGAATCTATAGATTGCCTTAAGTAGCATGGACATTTTAACTATATTAATTTTTTCTGTCCATGAGTACTAAATATGCTTCCATTTATTTTTATGTTCTTCAATTTCTTTCTTCAGTGTCTTATAGTTTTCCAAGTATAGGTCTTTTACCTCCATGGTTAAATATATTTCTAGGTATCTTATTGATTGATTGATTGATTGATTGATTGATTGATTGATGGAAGTGTAAATGGAATTTACTTAATTTCCCTTTCTGACAGTTCATTATTGATGTATAAAAATGCAATGAATTTCTGGATATCAATTTTGTATTCTGCTACTTTACTGAATTCATGTATCAGTTCTAATAGTTTTTTGGTGGACCATTTCAGGTTCTTTCTATATAGTATCATGTCATCTGCAAATAATAACAGTTTTACTACTACCTTCCTAATTTGAATATCTTCTATTTCTTTTTCTTATCTGATTGCTGTGGTTAGGACTTCCAAAACTGTTGAATAAAAATGATGACAGTGGCCGACCTTTCTTACTCCTGATCTTAAGGGAAATGCTTTTAGCTTTTCCCCATTGAGTATGACGTTAGCTGTGGGTTTGTCGCATATGGCCTTAATTATGTTGAGGTATGTTCCCTGTATTACCTCTTTGTTCAGAGTTTTTATCGTAAGTGGATACTGTATTTTCTCAAACACTTTTTCTGCATCTGTTGTTATGATTATGTGATATTTATCTTTCATGTTATGTATGTGGTTTATCACGTTAATTGATTGGCATATATTGACCCAAACTTGCATCCCAGGAATAAATCCCGCTTGATCTTTGTAATGTATTGCTGAATTTGGTTTGCTAATATTTTTTGAGGAGTTTTGCATCTATATTCACCAGGGATACAGGTCAGTAATTTTCGGTTTTTGGAATCTGGGTAATTGTAATCTTATAAAATGAGCTTGGGATCTTTCTCTCTAGAATTGTTTGGAATAGTTTGAGAATCATAGGTGTTAATTCTTTGAATATTTGGTAAAATTCACCCATGAAGCCATCCAGTTCTTGGTCTTTTGTTTGTTGGGAGTGTTTTGATTACTATTCGATTTCATTAGTAGTAATAAGTTGGTTCAGATTTTCTGTTTCTTCTGGATTCAGTCTTGGAAGATTGTATGTTTCTAGGAATTTATCCATTTCTTCCAGATTGTCCAGTTTGTTGGCATATAATTGTTAGTAATATTTTCTCAGAATCCTTTGTATTTCTGTGGTGTCAGTTGTCACTTCTCTTTCATTTCTGATTTTACTTATTTGGATCTTCTCTCTTTTTTTCTTGATGAGTCTGGCTAAAGGTGTATTAATTTAGTTTATCTTTTCAATGACTCGGTTCTTGGTTTCATTGATGTTTAATTGTTTTTTTGTGTTTTTTTTTTTTAACCCTATTTTGTTTATTTCTGTTCTGATCCCTATTATTTCTTTCCTTCTACTCACTTTGGACTTTGCTCTTCTTTTCCTAGTTACTTTACATATAAGGTTAGATTACTTGAAATGTTTCTTGTTTCTTGAGGTAGGACTGTACTGTTATGAAAACCCTCATAGGAATGCTTTTGCTGCATCCCATAGATTTTGGGTCATTGTGTTTTCATTTTCTTTTGTCCCAAGGTATCTTTTGATTTCTTCCTGATCTCATTGTTGACTCATTCATTATTTAGTAGCATGTTATTTTACCTCCATGTGTATGTGTGTTTTTCAGTTTTGACTTGTAATTGATTTTTAGTTTCATACCCTATGGTCAGAGAATATGCTTGATATGATTTCAATCTTCTTAAATTTATTCAGACTTGTTTTATGGTTTAATATTGGACTTGGAAAGTTTTCCCTGTGTACTTGAAAAGAATGTATATACTGGGGATGCCAAAAATAATGTATACAAATGGACACTTTGGTCAACGTTGCTCAAGTAGTAGTTTGCCTTAATCAGAAGTGTCTGGACACTAATGGTAACAACTTTCCACACCTCTTATAATTGCAGAAGTCAAATGTGACTGTATTCATCTTTTGTTATCGGTATGTGTTGAGTATTACAAATTAATAGTCTTTTCCTTTCTTAAAATGTGAATACATTTTTTCGGCACCCTCTGTATTATTGCTGCATTGGGGTGAAATGCTCTTAAAATATCAATTAAATCCATCTGTCCTAGTGTGTCATTTAAGACCATTGTTTCCTTGAGGATTTTCTGCCTGGATGAACTATTAGGTTCCATGGGTTGTTAAAGTCTCCTATGATGATTGTATTACTGTCGATCTCTCCCTTCATGTTGGTCAATATTTGCTTTATATATTTAGGTACTCCTATGTTGGGTGCATAGATATTTACAAGGATTGTATCTTGTTGCTGAATTGATCCCTTATTATTATGTAATGTCCCTGTTTCTCACTTATTATAGTCTTTTTAAAAAGTCTACTTTGTCTGATATAAGTATTTCTACCCCTGCTTTTTTCGTTTGTTTCCATTTGCATGAAATATATTTTTTATCCCTTTACTTTCAATCTGTGTGTATCTTTCGATCTGAAGTGGGTCACTGTAGACAGCATATGTATGGGTCTTGTTTTTCTTATCCATTCAGCTACCCTGCGACTTTTTTTTAGGAGCATTTAATCCATTTACATTTAAACTGATTATTGATAGACACACAGTTATTGCCCTTATATTATTTATTTGTATATCCCCCTGCCACCCTGCTTCTTAAAGAAGTCTCTAACATTTCTTATAACACTGGTTTGGTGGTGATGAATTCCTTTAGCTTTTTGTTATCTGAGAAGCTCTTTATCTCTCATTTAAGTTTAAATGATAGCCTTGCTGGGTAGCATCCTCTTGGTTGTAGGTCCTTACTTTTCAGCACTTTGAATATTCCATGCCAATCTATTCTGGCCTGCAAAATTTCTATTGAGAAATCAGCTGACAATCTTATGGAAGCTATCTTGTAGGTAACTAGTTGCCTTTTTCTTTCTGCTTTTATGATTCTCTTTTTGTCTTTAACCTTTGCATTTTAATTATAATGCACCTTGGTGTGGGCCTTTTTGGGTTCATCTTGTTTGGAATTCTGTGCTTCCAAAACTTGTATGTCTATTTCCTTCACCAGGTTAGGAAAGTTTCATTCATTATTTCTTCAAATAGATTCTCAATCTGTTGCTTGCTCTCTTCTCCTGGTACCCCTATGATGTGAATGTTGTTATGCTTGATGTCTCTTAAACTATCCTCATTTTTTGGATTTTTTTTCTTTTTAATGTTCTTCTAACTTGTCTTCTAAATTGCTGATTTAATGCTCTGCTTCATCTAGTCGGATGGTGATTCTTTCATGTGTATTCTTCATTTCAGTTATTGTATTCTTCACTTCCAACTTGTTCTTTTTTATGGTTTCTATATCCTTTGTATGCTTGCTATCATTTTGTTGAAGTTCTCATTAAGTTCCTTGAGCATCCTTATAACCATTGTTTTGAACTCTGTATCTGGTAGGTTGTTTATCTCCATTTTATTTAGTTCTTTTTCTGGAGTTTTCTTCTGTTCTTTCATTTGGGACATATTTCTTTGTTTCCTCATTTTGGCTGCCTTCCTGTGATTGTTTCTATGTATTAGGTAGATCTGCTATGTCTCCCAGTCTTGGCCAGGTGGCTTATGCAGTAGGTGCCCTGTGGGACCTAGTGGCACAATCTCCCTGGTCACCTAGACCGGGTGCTCTAGGAATATTCCTTGTGTGTGCCCTCCTGTTATAGTTAAGCCTTAATTGCTGTTTGCACATCAGTGCATGGGATTGACCCTCATGCTGACTAAATATGGGAATTGGTCACATCCATAACTTATGGGCTGCTGTGTGGGGGGGTTTACCCCATGGAGCACGATTTGCCCCAGTGGTTTTTGGTACATGCTGAGACTGCACTTTGGGCTAATTGGCTTGTGCTCTGCTGTGGTCTGAAGTTGTCCTCCAGGTATATTGGTTCTGGGGCCTCTTGGGAGGGGTTCTGGTGCAGATCCAGGTCAGCTATTGCCTATGACTGGCCAGGGACAACATGGCAGTAGCTACAAAGAGATCCACGGTTGGTCGCTGCCTGTGCTGTACCTTGAGATGTGTGGGAGATGCCAAGCTGTGAACTGAGGATGACTGCCACCATCACGGGGTCTGGAGTATCTCCATAAAAAGCCCAACATACTCTGAAGCCTACTGCCACCTGCCAGCAGTTAACGCTCAGCTGCTTATAGAGCCTCATACATTAAGTGAGTTTGGTAAGGTGGTGTACCAGGGAGTCACCAGGGTGGAATGTGTATTCACCAGGCTAATGCAGACTCAGGCTTAGTGACAATGCTGAGCCTGAAGCTACTCAGTAAAAGCCTCAGAACACACCAAGGCCAGCCACCACATGCCTGGGGCCCATGGACCCCTGAAAGATGTCCAAGAAAGAGTGTGATGCAGGTGGGGCTGCCTGCTTGCCCAGAAAGTGCCTTAATTATTGAGTGAGTTGGGTGGGGCAGGGCCGTAGGGACTAACCAAGGTGGAGTGAGTGGATGGAGCAAGTAGAGTTCACCAGTCCAATGCAGATTAAGATGTGGTTGTGTGTGTGGTTGCTATACACAGAAAAGCTGGTGTCTACCTGCCAGCTGCTTGGGAAGAGGGTTCTATAAAGGGAAAATGGCAACTGTCCCTCCATTCCTCATTATGAAGCCACACAACTCAGCCTCTCCCTGTATGTCTCTGATGCCTCCCGAAACACTGTCCCTCTACCAGAGCCCTGGGTGAGTGTCTGTTAGCTAGTGAGTTTGTTCACGGGCCCTTTAAGAAGACATCTAGGTTTCCTACAGCCTTCTGTCCCAGTCAAACAGTTGAAATCCCCACTGTTTTTCACAGCCAGATGTTGTTAGGGCTCTTCTTCCCAGCACTGGTAGTCAGGGATGGGGAGTTTGAAGCGGGGCTGCGATCCCTCACTCCTCCAGAGGGAACCTCCCTGGCTGAGATTGCCCTCCTGATTCTCAACTGCCATGTACAAGTACGGGTCACCCGTTCCACATCTCTACCTTTCCTACCAGTCTTGCTCTTGCTTTTTCTTTATACCCTTTTTCATAAAACTTCTGTTCTGCTAGACTTCAGGTGGTTCTCCAGTTTGACTGTTTTATAATTTAACTGTAATTTTAATGTGGCCATGGGAGGAGGCAAACACAGCATTTATATACTCTGCAATGTTGCATCTTCTCCAACAGCCAAATGAAGAAATACATAGGGTGAGGTCTTCAACAAAGACCTTCTATTATTCTAGAACTTGGGGCCCCAGCATGGTAGTGCGTAAAAGCATTGTGGTTCCTCAACTTGGAAGCTCCTCAATCTTAGTGTCTTTTTGAATCCTCTGTCCTGAGCCCTGCTGTTCTAAGCCTGTCACATTTTTCTTTCTGTTTATAAACATCTCACCAATTCCCAAGAGTTCAATATCATCAATCCACATTAATCTGCAAGGAACTAGGTTTACAATGGTAGACTAAATATAATCCTGCCTTCTAGAAACTCTGATAACATCTTTCCTAAATGCCATGCATATATTTTTAACATAATTTTAGAAATCTTCACTTTCAAGCTCTGTGAACATCTCAAGCTTACTCTATACAAGCCTGATCTTTTTTTTCTTTTTTCACTCTAAAACATATTTTTCTCCCTTCAAGCCTCTATCTTGGTAAATGGCACAATACCCACCGTAACAATTATACTGTTAACTTTTTCTTTTGTCTCTTCCTCAAACCTCAAGTAAAATCAGAGTGAAAATTCAATTTACTTAAAAAATGTATCCCTTTACTCAAGAGAGTTTTAGATTCAATGGGTTTTAGAGACTCATCAAGGTTAGTTTCAAATCCTGGTTTCTCCGCTTACAACTTCTGTGATCTTGAACAGGACAAAATAACATCCTTGTTTCTCAATTCCCTTATTGGTACAATGGAAATAACCTCTAACTAGTAGGATGTTATAAGAATTACTTGAGGTAACATGTGAAAAGATTAGCACATAACATGTACTGAACACATCTTTGTTTTCCTTTTCCTCAAATGTTTCTCTTTTTCTCATGCTACTAACATAGATTATATACTTATTCATTGCCATCTGGATATTCTGGCACAGGTTGACATGCCTTTATTCTCTGTCAGTATGTATCTAAACACTACAATATTATTAAATTGATTATTCTGCTGAAAGCTTTCCAGAATTATCAATTGTCTACAATAAAAATATTAACTCCCAAAGCATAGCTTATAAGAATCTTTATTACATCTTATAGACTTCAGTATATATTCAGTAGAGTGCAGTCTTAGGCACAGAACAAATATTTGTGAAAAGTCTTCTGAATTTGCTTATCTCCCTTTGTAATAAACTTGCGTACAAAGGCCATGCTTAATTCTTTGCAGGTATTACTCAGTTTTGGAGGGGGGTTGTTATATTCAAGCTAAAGTTGATTTAAGAATTGTATGGGTTTGGAAGGAGGGATTGTTTAAGGCACAGCTTCTATTGGATTTATAGAATCTAATGTCCCCTGACCAAGTCTGTTTTGTATTCTGCTTTGTTGGCATCTTACTGTGTTATTTTCATTGTTTGGGAGATGAGAAAGTCCATAGTGAAGTCACATAATCTACACACTCTCAGTTGGAGCTAACACTTTTTTTTACCATCCTTCTTTCATTTTTAATACTTTTCCCTGGATTGGAGGTTAAGTATGGATAATGATAATAATAATGACAATGGTAAAAATAATAATAATGTGATATAAGTAGGTTTCTCCATTGAGTTTCAACTCACCTGTACTCATGTGGTGGGTATGACTTCAATTGCTGTAGGAAAACATAGGTTTCTGCTGTTGTTCTCATGTAATACTAGATTATAAAACGTTGGCCACAGAGTTTGACACTTAGCACCGTGACACTTTTTGGAAAAATCTCTACCTTGCTTGAGAACAGGAATTATGTACCACCTTCAGCGTCTTCTTGTATTTCTTCCAGATTTAACAAAATATGGCAATTTTTCTTCGTAGTTTGGTAGCCTTATGTTAGCAGGGCTCATTTTTTTCTTCTTCTTCTTAGTTTGTAACATTAAGTTAGCAGGGCTCATTTTCTGATTTTCACATTTCTTTAAACTGATTAAATCAAGTTACTTGTTAACATCAGTAATTGGAAATGTAAGTCATTGCATAGATGAATACAGAAGATTTGATAGAATATGAAAACACTTAGTAATCAAATTATCACCATCTCCAATTCTACGGAAGTTTTCTTTAATGGTTTAACAATACCTCTGACATGTTTTATTATATGGACTTTATAAGGTATATTTTCATTTTCAACATTTTGCATAATTGTATCCTTTTTATAACTTCAATTTTATTTTGCAAGAGCACAGAATATTATTTTTTTGAGGTAAAATAAATTTGCAAGTTGTAATTTTCATAATTATCTTCATGCAAATTGAAAAGCAAATTATAAATGTGTGGTTTCTTATGAAATTTACATATTTGGTTGCAATATGTTTTTCAGCTCTAATTGCACTCCTTTTCAAATACTCTCTTCTCCAGGCAGATCGAAGCAGTGGTAAAGCTGCAAACACACCCTGAACTTCTTTTTACCATGTGTCTTGGCTACTGCCAATATTGTCTTATCCAGAACACTCATCCTCATATCCACCCAACTGACATTTAATTGCATTTTACTCTTCTTTTGTCTTCTCATAGTTCTCTAGTTTAGCACTATGGGAAATTATATTACCATATGATACACCATTATATTCCGAGGTGAATTATTGTTTGATATGTGTATATTTTGAAGTTCTGTATTCAGGTTCATACAAACTTAAAGATGGCTATGACTTTTTAGATAAAATTAACTTATCTATCTTACAAAATATACTACTTTATCTCTAATATATCCCTTTGCCTTCAAGTTTAGTTAAGCTGATATTAACATAGTGACACAAGTTTTCGTATGTTATTTGCATAGAATGTAGTTTTCTACTATTTTACCTTTAACTGGCTCAGTGCCTTAATTTTGAATGTAGTTCTTCTAAACAACATCTTATTATTTTTAAACATAATCTGACAATTGCTGTCTTTAAATGTGTTTAGTCCATTTATATGTAATGTAAGTGCTTATATGCCTGGATTTAAATCTACCATATTAGCATTGTTTCTTCTATATTTTTCAACTGTTATTCTTCCTGTTTCTTATATTTTGCCAACATTTTAAAATGAAATACATTTTTTTAGTATTTCAGTTTATAACTTCTATGAATTTTTAGTTAAAGATATTTGGATTATTTTAGAGAGTGCTCTAGAGAGTCCAGTCAGCATGGTAACTTCATAGTCTATTTTCAAATAATAATATTAAACTAACTTTATAAACACTGCAAGAACCTTACAATAGTAGAGTTCCATTTCTCTCCTCTTGCACTTTGAGCTCTTATTTATCATTATATTTTTCTAAATATGTAACAATCCCATGATATATAATTTCCTTAAAATAGTCACTAGTGATATACGTACACACATAGTCATGAATTGTGCATAAGGTTACTTTTAGAAGGTATTTCATAATTATCTGATACTTATCTTTTTATCTTTTTCCTGCAGCAAATGTCTATCTGTAATTATTTCTTTCAGTTTGAAGAACTTCCAGCATTCCTGTAGTGCAGGTCTGCTGGAGATGAAGTCACTCAGCTTCTATCTCTCTGAAAATACTAGTTTCCCTTTATGTCTACACGATGTTTTCACTAATACAGAATTGTGGGTAGATGGGTATATTTTTACCCCATCTTTAACTCTTTAAAGGTGTATTTTGTTTCATTTTAACACTTTAAAGATACATTTTGTTTCCTGGCCTTCATTATTTCTGATGAAAAATAGGCATCATTTTTATTGTTGTCTCTCTCTGTTTAAAGTGTCTTGCACTGGGCTCTGAATGTTTTAAGATTTTCTGTGTCTTTGGAGTTGAGCAGTTATAATTATGTACCTAATCCTGTTTTATTTTTATTTTTCCAACTTTCGGTATTTTAATCTGTTAAATCTCTTGTGATATTTTTCATGTGCTTTGGGAAATTTTTGTTCATTATTTCCTCAAATAATTTTCTTCCCGATTTTCTCTCTTCTCTTTATCTTGTACTACAAATAATCGTACACACACACTTTATATTGCTTTATATGTATATTTCAGACAGTCTGATATATATTTTATTCACCTTTTTATTATCCTTATATTTCAATTGGGACTATCTTCAGTTTCAATAATCTTTCTTCACCTGAGTCCAAGAGTATCAATCATTTTGAGACCATTAATTGAATTCTTTACATTTTTATAGTGTATTTATATATTTATTACTAGCATTTCCATTTTACTGTTTTTTTTTAATAGTTTCCATGTTCCTGCTAAAATTTTTTATCTGTTCATGCATATGGTACATTGTGATGGTTAATTGTATGTGTCAACTTGACAAGGCTAAGAGATCCCAACTAGCTAGTAAAACATTGTTTCTTGGTATGTTTGTGAAAGTGTTTCTAGAAGAGATTAGTATTTGAATCAGGAGATTGACTAAAGAATATGTCTTTACCGAGGTGGATGGGCATCATCCTATCTGTTATTCAATCCAATTCATCACCAGCCTTCTGATGGGTTTAAAAGTAACTATAATTTGATAATTTATCTGACTTATTTTAACTTTTTTTTTAAATAGGGGGCTACAACCTCTTATAATATTTCATAACTTAACCAAAAGTGGAAGTCTCCTTTTGTGCTTTGTGCAAATTTTTAGTTCTTACTGGAATAATTTAGAAATAAATAGCATCCAGTACATATGTACTCAAGTGAAAATTCTATTTCCATGTTAGAGATGTTACTTAAGATTTCTTTTGGTAAAGAAATGATTATGATTTTTTTAAAGGAACATATATGTAATATCACCCTGAAATGCCCAAGATCACATTATGTATATATATGGGCCTTAGAAGAGTTAAGTAATCTGCCCTCAGTCACAAAGCAGTTACAGAGATATAATTAACCCAGATTATTTCTTAACTACCCCAGAGCTATACATTAATACCTTAGGAATAAGTGGGTACAATTTTATTGAATAGTACTAAATATTTACACTAAATATCATGAATTCACCACAACTAATCATCTCCCATCCTCACAAATACTAGACCTTTCATAGACAGCAATATAATACGCATTTCTTTGATAAACAAGTTTCTGTTTGGTTAACTATATATACTATGTGAAGGTATTTTGGAAGGTTGTAAATATATTTTCATAGCTTATAGTGCCATTGATTAAATTTATAATTTAACAATATTTTTTAAATAATTACTAAAACATTGCACACACACACACACACACACACACACATACATGAGTGCACACATGTGTGTTTAATTAATATTCTGGCATGGTAAATCTGAATCTGGAACTATAAACTGAAATTGATTTTTATTGGCCACATATTTAAACCTAGAATTTATTTTATCAAATTATTAAAACTTAAGAGGGTAGTGGATACAGAAATTGCAAATAAAATGTAAAATTTGAGATGGAAGCATTTATATATGTATCTATTCCAGTGTTTTGACCACAAGAATAAGAAAATTCCAACTCCAATGTCTCAAATAATAAGAATTCATTCTCATATAACTGGATTCAAGGAAAAATATGCTCCAGAATTGGTTAATTTAGCAGAATAATCACATCATCATGGTCCCAAATTATTACCATATTTCCATCCTGCCACATTAAGTGTACTAAATTTGTCCCGAGGCTGCCTGCTACTATATAATTCCAAGATCACAGATATAGTTACAGGCATATGATACAGATATAACAATATCGGCCAGAAACAGAAGGATTATCTCCTTCTTATTGAATTTTGTAAGATCAAAGAAACAATTTCAAGCAATCTCTCAGTAGACCCATTATTTATCTCATTGGCTAGGATTGCTTCACATGCCCATGCTAAACAAATCACTGGCAAGAGGAATGGGTCACCCAAATGAACTTCTTAGGTTATTCATGGTTTACCCTTAAAACTAGGAATTGGCTTCCTTGCTCTGAGTAATAGAAGGGAGAGAAGGAAAACCTCGAGCTCATTTTAGAATGAAACTATGAAGGGTATCATGGCTGTTAGCAAATAATATCTGCTATTTGGTCTTTTGTTTGTGAAAAATAGCTATACATTAACCTTTCAACTGCAATGGAACTTTGAAAATATTATACATGATTACAAATATGTCATTTTACTATATTCATAGAACAAAGAAGATTTTTATTATTTTCCAAGAATGGCTAAAATTACATAAAATAGTTGGGTGGTATCTATAAAGTAATGTGATTTAAAACTATAGCTGATAAATAATATCCCAGTCCCTGGCTGTAGTTGCACTTATTAATTGTTATTGTGAATACAGTGAGTTTTCACTTTGAGCGCTAATTTCCATTCTGGAGCTTTAGTTCTAATGCTTAGATACAAGTAATAGTGTAAAAGTTACATGGTTTATGGGCTAATAGAAACTGTCCAGCATAAACTCTTTAGGTGAAAATTGTCTAACTGTAGTGATTTCTAAATTATTCCTTATAATGAGGAATATAATTTATTATTTAGAGAAGGTTTCCTTTTATAATAACTTTGAATTTTTTCCCTTTATGAGTATTTGGGAAGGACATATTTAGAAGTGAAAACAAATACTAGGAAATGGGAATATAGCAAGAAGTAGAATAAGAAGATAAGGTTGGGAGTAACCTCTTCGCTCTTCAGAGCAGTTGTCTGTATTTATTCTGTCCTATAATTGTTCATAAAAGTTGCTTAATATTTTGCTTATCAAACTATTCATTTATAAATCCACTGATAGCCCAAACATCATTTAATGAATGTCATGGTACACTGTGTGACTTGGTGTTATTCAATAGCTGTGCTTCAGTATATTTTTTTTTAATTTATAAAATGGAGATAACAAAATTATCCATATTGTAAAGTTATCAGCTATCATTGTATCACAATCTTTATTATAATCATTTTCATCATGATCTAGTGGCATAAAAAATACTTCCTGTATTTTAGAGGAAAACATGGATTTGCTTTTGGGAGTTGGGCCACTATTTCATAAAAAATATAATTGTAAATTTATTTAAATACAAAGCATTTCCATTCATTATTTTTGAGATAATTCTCATCAAAGAAGGGGAAGTGCTGTTTTTAATAATGAAATGTATATTACAGGTTATTTTGAGTGTAAATTGTTTTGTTATGAAAATGTTTCTTTCCAAATAATGATTTTAGTTTAGACTGACTGACCCCAATCAATATCTGTCTGTATGTATGTATGAGTGTGTGTGTGTGTGTGTGTGTGTGTGTGTGTCTATACCTTTGTTTCTCCGTTGGTTTGTTTTTGTTTGTAGAGGTCATGCATTTTGCAAATCATGTCTGTATGTGTGTGCATGTTTAATGCCAGTCACTTTAGGAAGAAACTTTTAAGAGACATCAGGAAGAGACTTTCACAGAACAATGCACTGGCTTGATTTTTCTTTACTTTTCTCTCGAGAAAAGTAGATATGAGAGGGACTGCACTGGTTTGGTACTATACTACCTGAACTATCATTACTTATGTCTAAATAAGTCACACATTACAAATATGTCGATCTGTTGTCACTATGTACCGAATCTCAGAGGTGTACCCCTCACATTGAGAAGGCAAAGGAAATCTCTAAGGAAATCCCCTGGCAGGCAGACTGGGAGCAGAAGTGGGGTAGGGATAGAACCAAGAAAGGAACATTGGTATCTTTGATTGCGACAAATTGAGGATGTTGTCAGTGAAATTAACCAGCAGAAGATGAGGGGAAGAGACTATTGGAGATTTGAGGAGAGAGAAAATATACAAGATTTTACAGTTATTGGCATGTGTAAGAAAATGTTGAGGAGGAAGGAAATTGACAAATATATACATTAACATATATATCATTCTTATAATTTTAAAGAACTTTCTAAGATTCTAGAAAGTTCTTTGACTTTTTTTAAACTAGATATAGTATTAAATGTCTATTTTCTAAGTTTTCTCTTAAAGGAAATGGCTTTTTTAAATGAAATGCTTCATGCAAAAAATTAGGCATAATTACATGAGTCATAATTTACTTCTTTATTATACAGCCTAACGCTTAAAGTCGGGGTGAAGAAAGTTAGAATATTTCCAGAATAGAATTCTTAATGAAAGATTCTAAAGCAAAAGATATTAAAGTAGCATATTTACCTCAATAAATAGAAACGGTTAGTACACAATCCAGGAATTATCGTTTTATGTCCATTCAATTTTGTTTTTCATCCAGTGGATTTCACTAAAAAAGGCATTCAGAGTTACGCCCCTACAGCAGTTGATTTGAAACAACTGTTTGTCTTTCAGTTCTTGTGTAATGCCAGAGAGCTTGGAGGTAGTCCTGAAGAGTTGCAGGACGGATGCTTATAAAATGATGGAATGCATCTCGTGAACTGTGGCTGTCAATGCAGAACCTGCGGGGATCTGCACCCAAAGCAGGTGCCTCTTCTCAACCATTAATTTTCCACTGTGGCAGAGCTGAATATGAGTGCAATTCTACAAATGTGTATTAAAGCAATTGCCTGCTTTAAGAAATCTGGAGAATCAAAAAATGGTATAATTTAAAGACCGGGAAATTAAATGAGGAGGTTTAGCAAGAAATTAATGGTGAAGAAAATTTTAGGAAAGGTTTGGATTGGCAGAAATACCTAGAATTACTGCTAATTAGCAGAAATAATCTATGCACCATTTTATTCAATGATGTCCCTTCTGCTGTGAACATATTTTCATCCTTACTCAGATAGGATTTTGCCAGTACTCTATAACTATTCTGTCATCTATCCACACTGCCCAACATCATTCACTTGGTATGCTCTAGACAAGTGAAAATAATTAGTTAGAAATAAAATTCATTTTGTATCCCCATTTTACAATTGAGTATAATAATATCTTCCCTGCCAGAAGGTAAGTGTCCAGGAAAATCAATACATTGAGTTGCCCTACAGGACTAAGATTTTTTTATTACGTGACAGGTCAGTTTATTTCTGTCTTGTATCAGTGATAAATTGTGGTTACCAATGATCGTGGCAGTTAGCCTTCTTAAAATTTCTTGGTGAATGTAGTAATAAAATGACAAACTTTAGTTTTTACTCCCACACGTGTCTTAGAATTCACACTCAAGCACTCAGCCATGAATTCCTGGTAATTGGTCTCGGAGGATGATTTGAGGTCAGGACTCAGAACAATACCTCTTCTTATTTTTACAAGTGTACCTGACTACAGCATCCTGTTGATTCAAATTCCCATTCCCTAACTACGTACTCCATGTAATAGTTTTTTTACAGTCTAGCTATTTTATTTCACTGGATCCTCAGATATATTTTAGTCAAATCTTTTGAAGAAAATGAGATCATTAGAACATATTTCATCAGAGTTGTCATGTACAGATGTGCAAGTTGAGTGCCGAAATCCTGCATTTGAGAATATAAAATGTTTGTATAGTTTAATATGTTAGATTTTCATATAATTGTTCAGCTTTCTTAGACATATCGTTATTGTCTTGATATCAGTTTAATTCCAATTCTGAGCCCCGTTTCTGCCAGAGGGGTGAAATACTCAATCTGCTACCCCGGACTTATCCTACAGTTCTAGGATTCTACACAGAGCCATGACAATAGGGAAGAATTTGTGATGGACAGTAGTCCACCTTGGCTCCTGCTGAGATGTCCATTGTACAGTCTGTAAAACTCTCCAGTCTAATAGCTCTGTTGCTTCCAAGCCAGCTCAGGACCTCAGTGCTTATAAGCTAGCATCTGAAAGCACATAGCACAGTCATTGGCAGAAATACCTAGAATTTACTTAGAAATACCTTCTTCCCTCCAACTCTTACCACCCCCAAAGAAGTGGTACAGATTTGTGGACATATCTCTACTCTCTCTCATCACTCCTATCCTACCTCTCAATTTTCAACTTCTTTGTTGTCTGGAAACTTTAGCCTTTCTTACTCTCTTGACCTCAAGAGTAGGGCAATAAGAACCCAGCAGAGCCCCCTCAATAAGTTTAGACTTCCACAAACGTCAGAAAGAAGGTTTTAGGCAACTACTGTTTTCTGCCCTACAGAAAATACCTGAAGTGAAAAAAAAAAAAAAAAAATGCAAGGGGCTTGAGTATTTGCTTAGAAGTAAGGAAAAGGAGTAGGGAATCAGAGAAACACAGAAACACACATTGTTACCTCACTACATTTTCCTAACATGTAAGCAATATCTTAGCCTTTACAGAACTTCAAGAAACATTTATTTTTAATCTCATGCCTTCAAACAAGTAACATATATCGCATAGCTATGATAAGGCAAGTGAGATTCATATAATATTACCACTTATCTAAGGTAAGATGGGGAAAATTGGTGAGCAAATTGGTGTTGTCTTTATAAAATGTACAATATAGCAGAGAAAATAACTGTCAAAGATACATGAATACCCTGATAAATAAAGCAACAGTGTAAGAGGACACATTTTGAATGGAAAGCCATCAATTTCATTTTGGATTGTGTCTTAGTTTTCTACTGCTGATTTAACAAATTACCATATATGTAATGTCTTAATACAAATTTATTATGTTAAAGTCCTGGCAGTTTAGACATTCAACACAAGTTGCACTGGGCGAAAATCAAAGTGTTGGTTCGGCCATATTCCTTTCTAAAGGCTCGAACAGAGAATCCATTTCCTTGCCCCTTCCAGCTTTTAAAAGTCACCTTACATTCCACAGCTCATGGCTCCCTTCCTCCACCTACAAAGTCAGCAGCATTTCATATCTTTGACCATTTTTACATAATCACAGCTTCTGACCACAATCAGAAAAGGTTCTCGGCTTTTAAGGACTTGTGACATTATATTGGATACACTTGGGTAATCTGGAATAATCCTCCACTCTATATTTTAATTTAATCACATCTGTAAAGTTCCTTTATAGTGTGAAGTAATATAGTCACAGCTGTGGACATCTTTGGGGTGGAGTCAGGGGGCATTAAAGTATCTTTGAGACAGAATTGTTCTTGAGTATTTTTTTAAAGATTATATTTTAAAAGTTTTGCTCTCTGTGTTGGAAAGGAAACATACAGAGTTTCTAAATAAAGTTTTCAGAATGGCTTCCTGGCATCATTTAATTGGTTTTAAGCTTGGGCATGGGGATATTAGCCAGGAAGAACAGAAAAGTCATTTCCTGAACCACACTAAATATTTTGATTAGAGCAGAGTATGAAACAATTGACTTAACAAGTTTCAAGTGGGTAGAGCAAAGATATTTCCCTTAATCTTTTTTAAATAGAATTCAAGCCCACGTGTTTCAAATAGCAACATTAAGGCCCTAACGATCTGATTTATCTGTTGACCATATAATGTCAAAGTGGGATCTTAGGAAGTCACTTACTATGAAGTATCTAATTTTAAATTCAATCCTTCAGCAGTTCAAGAAAGTATTGGCAATACAGTCCTAATTCCTTGAGTAAACAAGCTGACTGGCATGAGTGGTAACCTTTATAAAGTCTTGGCAATTCCTTGTAAATATAGAGATGAGAGGCTTAAGAAAATGTGGGAGTAGTATCCATCGGTAAAAGTAATTTTTGTGGATTTTCTAAGTCTATTAAATTGTTTTTATTTTTCAAATTGTTATTCCTGAGCAACATTAAGTTAAATATAGCAAGGCTAAGTTAAATATAGATAAAAATAGGATTAAATATAATATAATAGGGATAAGTGTTCTCTAATGAGACCACAGAAATAAAATGTATTATAAATACCACTTCAGAAGTGATAAAAATGTGCTATAAATACACATTCAAATGAAGCTTAAAGAGACTAATTTTTAGGAATGTTAGAACAGTGTTTAAATTATTTATGGAGCAAAGGAATATGTATTTTAAAAAATACTATTTTTTTTTTCTTCAACAGTCTGACTAAACTGAGCAAGTTAACTTAAAGCAGAAATCTTTATATTATGCTAAATCATTTTGGGGGAAAAATGGCGACGTGAAAGGAAATGAAAAGTACTAGTATGAAAAATAACATTGTTTTTAACAACAAAGAAAATTAAAAATAGTGCAATACAGTAGTAAAGTGTTTCATACATTAGAAAGAACTGATATGCAAGTACACCCAGATTGCCATTGAAACAGCAACAGTTCACTGAATTCTAGCAAATAGAAGTGAAACCCTGCAAAATTCTGTGTAACTTAACATAAATTATGTTCTAAAATATTTTAATACCCTAGAAATGTAACCGGAAATATATTGCATGGGATTGTTTTATAGTGTAGCTATTTAAACAAGCAATACAGCTATAACTGGGATTCTATGTTAACAGCTTTCTAACTCTAAAAATATATCATGACTAGCATAAAGTAAAAAAAAAAATATGCTATTTTATTTATTTATTTATTTTTTTTTTTAATTACTGTGGAACTCTGAACAGTTTGGCTTCCAAAAACAAAGGGAATAGTTATGAAATAAATACAGGACCCATAACCTTGGTTTCCACTTTTGACATCTAGACTTAATAGAGTTTTAAAATACAAACATTTAGATGATTGTTTGTTGTTGTTTGTTAGTTTGTTTGTTTTAGATTTGCTCAGGGATTTGTCTTTCTTATTTTTATTTTTTTATTTTTGTAATTAGAGTGAGGTTGTGGGTTTTTGGAAGAAAGTGCATGAAGGTGAAGTGCCATTTTATCACATCATATCTGGTATTACAGTCAACAACATAACACTGTAGATGCTGACCTTGATTTCCTGACTAAAGCAGTATTTGTCAGGTTTCCACACTAAAGTTTCATTTTTTTCTTCCTATCCATTCTGTACTCTTTAGAAGGAAGTCACTATGTGCACTCCACACTCCAGGGTAGCAAGTTATGCTCCATCACCCTGAATTGTGTTTCACTGTGTTCAGCACCCAAAGTCAAATGTCCTTTTGTCACCATATGTTTGACACCCTTTACCCTTTTCTACCTGCGCCTCTCCCTTTTCCTCTAGTAAACACAATACTGTTGTCTGTGTCTATGAGTTTTTGTTTGTTTGTCTTGCTTGTTTGCTTGTTGCTTTCAGTTTTATATCCCACATGAGTGAAGTCATATGGTTTTTGACTTCTTCCCATCTGACTTATTTCACTTAGCATAACATTCTCATACCCTGCTGGTAGGAATGCAGATTGGTGCAGCCACTATAGGAAACAGTATGGAGACTCCTCAAAAAATTAAGAATAGAGTTACCATATGACCCAGCAATCCTTCTTCTAGGTATCTACCTGGAAATTTTGAAAACATTTATTTGTAAAGATATATGTACCCCTCTATTCATTGCAGCATTATCCACAGCATCCAAGACATGGAAACTTTGATAGATGATTGGATAAAGAAGATGTGAGATATATATAGTGGAGTATTACTCAGCCATGAGAAAAGATGAAATACTGCCTTTTGTAATAACATAGATGGATCTTGAGAACATTATTTCATCCTTTCAAATGTGTCTAATCCTTTTATTTCTTTTTCTTATCTTATTGCACTAGCTTGGACTTCCAAACTATTTTTGAACAGGAGTGTTAAAAAAATGATAACCTTGCCTCCTTGTCAACCTTAAGGAGAAAGTGTCCAGTTTCTCAGCATTAAGTATAGCCTTAGCTATAGTTTTCTTTTTTAAAATGTTATTTAGCAAGTTAAGGAAGTTCCCCTCAATTCCTACTTGTTTAGAGTTTTTATTATGAATGGGTGTTGGATTATGTCAAATTCTATTCCTGAATTATTGATGTAATCATGATTTTTTTTCTTTAGTCCACTGATGTATTTGATTACACTGTTTGATTTTCAAATTTTGAACCAGCCTTGCAAACCTGACATAAATGTTACTTTATCATGGTATATAGTTATTTTTACACATTTGTGGATTTGACTTGCTGACATTTTATTCAGGGTTTTTGCATCTTTGTTCATGAAAAATATTGGTCTGTAATTTTTCTTTCTTATAAGGGCTTACTTTTTATCTGTTATCTTCAGGTGAAAGCTGAGCGTATTGATTTTAGATCTTTCTTCTTTTCTTATATGTGTGTTTAATGCTATAAATTTCTCTAAGCAGCAATTTCACTGCACTTCCCAAATTTAGATCAGTAATTTTTTTTCATTTTCATTTAGTATATTTTTAATTTTCCTTGAGAGTTTGACCTATGTGTTATTTAGAAACGTGTTCTTAAATTTCTAAATATTTGGGAATTTTGACCACTTTTTATTTTATTGATTTCTAGTTTAATTCCATTGTGGTCATTGAATATACTTTTCTAACTTCAATTTCGTTAAATATGTTAAGCTGTGTTTTGTGGCCCACTATGTTCTACTTTGTTAAATATTCCATGAGAGCTTAAGAATGTATATTTTGCTGTTGTTTGATGGAGTATTGTATAAATATCAATCAGATCAGGTTAATTGCGATGCTGGTTAGGTCAACTCTATTTTCATTAATTTTCTGCCTCTTATCTGTCCTTTACCAAAAGAGAAGAGTTGAAATCTCAGCTATAATAGTGGATTGTTCATTTCTGCTTGAAGTTCTATCCGTTTTTGCTTCAAAATTTTGATATTCTGTGGTTAGGTACATACATATTATGGATTACGTTTTTCAGATAATTATCATTATGGAATCCCTTTATCATTACAGGATGCCTCTCTTTACTGATGTTAATTTTTCTTGTTCTGAAGTTGGCTTTATCTGTAATTAGTATAACTACTCTTTCTCTTTGCTAGTGTTATTATAATATGCATCTCTTAACTTTTTAAATAAGTTTTATTTTTATAGCAGTTTTGAGGTCACAGTAAAATTGAGTGGGTAGAATATAGAGTTCCCTTATAACCCTGTACCTACACATACACACTTTCCCTTATTAATGACACTCCATACCACAGTGGTACATTTGTTACTATTGATGAACCTACACTGACATGTCATTATCACCAAGAATCTATTATACTAGGGTAAATTATTCTGTACTTTCTATGAGTTTGGACAAACGTGTGGATTTGGACAAACATGTATCTATGTTAGTATCATACAGAGTAGTTTCTATGCCCTAGAAATCCTCTGTGTTCTGCCTATTCTTTCCTCCCTCCCTCCAATCCTAGGCAATCGCTAATAATTTTACTGTCTCCATAGTTTTGCCTCTTCCATAATATCATGGAATCATACAGTGTATGGCCTTTTCAGATGGGTTTCTTCTATTAGTATAACACATGTTTACATTTTTTCCATGTCTTTTTATGGCTTCATTGCTTATTTCTTCTGAATACTAAATAATATTCCATTTTCTGAATGCACCAGTTTATTTATCCATATGCCCAATGAAGGACAACTTAGCTGCTTCCAAGTTTGGCAATTATGAATAAAGCTGCTCTAAGCATCTGTGTACAGGTTTTATGTGAAAATAAGATTTCAGTTCATGTGGGTAAATAGCAAGGAACACAATTGTTGGATCATATAGTAAGTTTAGTTATATAAGAAACCACTAAACTGTCTTTCAAAGTGGCTGTACCGTTTTGCATTCCTGCCGGGAATGAATGAGAGTGACTGTTCCTTTACATCCTCACTAGCATTGGTGTTGTCAGTGTTTTGGATAATTGTCTTTATAAGTGTGTAGTGGTATTTTACGATTGTTAATTTGCAGTTCCCAAAAGTAAACTATGAATAAACTTTACTGTTTTTCTGTTTTGTTTTATTGTTTTCTTTCCAATGCTCAATAACCAATGTTGGCTCCATATTACCTATGAGATTACATCCAGGTTTGACTTAACTTTCGAGAACTATGTTAAGGAGTGACATTACCAAAATGGCAACATAGGTCACTCCCCCTCACAAGAAGAAGAACTAACAACTATTCATGGACAGGATTCCACTGAGAAAACCCTAAAACCGGAAGGTGAAGCTGAAGCAGCTCCGTGCATCCTAGAGACTGAGAAGGACTGTGTTAGGAGGGTGAGGGGGCAGCTGCTGACTGACCGCATTGCTGCTCCCTCAGGCCAGTGCAGCACTACACCTAAAGGACTCCTCCCCTAAACCTATAGCTGCTCCAGTGGTAAAAGAGCCAACGATGGGCATCTAACTCCCCCAGCATTGTGTATTGCTTCTTGGGAGTGCCCACTCCAGTTTCACCCCGTGATGGTTGTGGGAGAATCTGTTGGGGCTTGAAAACTGGGAAGCTGATTGTGACAGAGAAGGAGGAAAGGTTTTGCCACAACCAGCAATCAGATCTTGGCAGACTGAGTTCCTACTGGCTGCACCCATCCTGTAGCTTTTCTCACCCACAGAGCCAAGATAGTGGAACAGATCTGCTTGATTTGGGATCTCAAATGAAGATCCTTACCTGCTTCCTCCACCACCCCCTACACATGTGGGGAGCTGAGTTACTACTAAGTGTAATTCCTGCTCAACCAGAAAGCCTGGTCAGAACACCTAGAAGATCTGTAGCCGTGCAGTGCTCGAGCAGAGTCCAGTAGGCTACAGTGATCATCCACAAAGCAATCCCAGTGGCATCTTCCAGCAGAAAACTTGGGGCATGAGTTGGCTTGAGTCATGCTTCCTGAGTTGAAGCTATATTATAAAGGCACAGTAATCAAAACAATTTGGCACTAGTATAAAAAACAAACACATAGATCAATGGAACAGAATTGATAGCCCATAAATAATGCTATTCAAAGAAGGGCAACTAATACTTGACAAGGGAATGAAGAAAACTAAATGTAGAAAAAAGTCTCTTCAATAAATGGTGCTAGCAAAATTAGATATTCACAAGTAAAAGAATGAAGCTAGATCCCTATCTTATACCACTTACAAAATTTAACCTGAAATAGATTAAAGACTTAAATGTAAGACCTAGAAGAAAACATAGGGACAAAACTCCTTGACATGGGTCTTTGCAATTACTTTCAATAATTAAAGTACAAGCAACAAAATAAAAACTAAACAATTTTGACTACATCAAACTAAAAAGCGTCTGCATGGCAAAATAAAAGATCAACAAAATGAAAGGACAACTTATCAAATGGGAAAAAGTTGCAAAGCGTATATCTGATAAGGATTAATATCCAAAACAATTCAATCAAAAAAAAAAAAAAAAAAAACCCCAAATAATTCAATTAAAAAACGGGCAAAGGACCTGAACATTTTTCCAACAACATACAAATGGCCAACAAGTGCGTAAAAAGGTGCTCAACATCACTAATAATCAGGAAAATATAAATCAAAACCACAATGAGATATTACAGGTAATCTATAAGAATGGCTATCTTCAAAAAGATAAGAGATTACAAATGCTAGTAAGAATGGGGAGAAAAGTGAATCTTTGTGCACCAAAGGTGGGATTGTAAATTGGTATAACTGGTATGGAAAATGGTATGGCGGTACTTCAAAAAATTAAAAACAGAATTACCATTAATATTGCAATACTTCAGCTGGGTATATATCTGAAGGAAAGAAAAACACTATGTCAAAGAAATACACGCACCCCCATGTATTATTGTAGCATTTTTACAATAGTCAAAACATGGAAAAATTCTCAGTGTCCACTGATGAATGAATGGATAAAGAAAATGTGACACACACGCGCGCGTGCACACACGCACATCAAATGGAATATTAACATTATTCAGTCATTAAATATACAGAAATCCTGCCCTTTTCAACAACATGGATGGAATTGGAGACATTTTGCTAACTGAAGTCAGACAAAGACAAACACTGTATTATCCTACTTATATGTGCAATCTAAAAAGCAAACAAACAAAAAACCAAACTCACAGAAAAAGAGATCATATTTGTGGTTACAAGAGGTAGGTCGGATGTAAGGGTATTAAATGAAAGTATTCAAAAGGCATAAACTCTTAGTTATAAGAACTGGGGATGTAATATACAACATGATGATTACAGTCAACACTATTGTATGATATATTTGAAAGTTGCTAAGAGCTAAATCCTAAAAGTTCTTAAGACGAGAAAAACAAACAAACATGTTTTCTTTTTTTTTTTTTTTTTTGCATCTATATGAGATGATGGATGCTATTGTGGTAAGTCAAGTCAACATGCTGCAGACCTTAAGCTTATCCAGAGCTGTATACCAATTATATCTCAATAAAACTGGAGGAAAAAAAGAACTGCATCAACTCATAGCTACACAACCTTTTTTTTTCTTATTTGACACAAATTATTTCTTTCTGCTTTAAATGCATGTGGTTTCTACTACCAATAAAATATGTAAACAAATAATTATAATGTAATATGAAATACTCTAATAAATGATTGCTGCTCAAATAGCCCTGCAAGCAGCTAAAACTGCCTGAGTTTTGGTGAGTGAATGATTTCCTGTAATAGGTGACATTTTAGCTACTTTACAGAGTAGGTACAAGAAAGTCAATTGAACAAAAGGACTAATGGGCAATCCAAGGAACTAAAACTGAATGTTAATAGTCCTCAAAGTTTAGGTGAACCGAGAATTAAAAAAATATCTTTTTCAGTATCATTAAGTATGGGATATTGATCTGGAAATTGCAATGTGTGAAGATGGAAAAGTAGAGAAGATTCAGATAAGAAGAATCTTAGGGGTAGCATTAAGAGTTTGATGTCTCTCATAAGATAGTAAGATATTCTTAATATCACAGGCAGATCTTAGAGACATGTGACATTGTCAGATTTGTGTTTTAAATACATTCTGGCAACAAGAAGGATGAAAGAGAAAAGGAAAACACTAGAAGCAGGAAAATCAGTTAAGAGATCATTACAATATCCTGATGAGAAACGATGAACTAAGGAAGTGACATTCCAATAAGTGAAACCCCTATAGAATTTAGTGACTTGGCAGATTCTGTTGGGCCCTACCCAAATTCCTAGAGATCTTACTGCTTTGGTATGCCCATCTCATAACTCTTGCTATGTTGCTGCCAGCTCTTCCAAAGAACTGTCCTTGCATAAATGCAGCAATCTTGCAGTTTATATCAACCCCAAATCTACTAATATGACTGGCCAATTTGATGGTATTTGAGGTAGAAGTGGGGAGAGAACTGGTTCAAAAGTCTAGTTTTCTAGCCTCAACAAGACCAATTCTGTGGTGCAATTTATATTTCCCTCTGAATAAAACTAAGCCCAGACTTTACCTATAATTGTGTCATTGTGTGTCTTTTCCTCCCGTATGGACTAAACTGTGTGCCCTGAAATTCTTATGTTGAAGTATGAACTCCCAAGTTGACTGTATTTGAGGATAGGGCTTTAGAGAGAAAATTAAGGTTAAATGAGGTCATGAAAGTCGTTCCCTAATCTGATAGGACATGTCCTTGTAAGAGGAGGAGACATCAGAGGTTACTCCCTCTTTGAGCATGGACAGAGAGAAGGCCATGTGTGTACACAGGGAGAAGCCAGCTGTCTGCAAGTCAGGAAGGGAGGTCTCACCAAGAGCTAGATTTGCCAGCACCTGGATCTTCAATTTTTTGGACGACAGAACTGTGAGAAAATAAATTTCTGTTGTTTAAGCCACCCAGTCTGTGATATTTTGTTGTTAATCTGAGCAGACTAATTCTTCTCCTTCTCCTTCTCCTTCTCCTTCTCCTTCTCCTTCTCCTTCTCCTTCTCCTTCTCCTTCTCCTTCTCCTTCTCCTTCTCCTTCTCCTTCTCCTTCTCCTTCTCCTTCTCCTTCTCCTTCTTCTCCTCCTCCTTCTCCTCCTCCTCCTCCTCCTCCTCCTCCTCCTCCTCCTCCTCCTCCTCCTCCTCCTCCTCCTTCTCTCTTTCTATCTCTCTATCTCTATCTCTATCTCTATCTCTATCTCTAGCTCTGTCTCTCTCTCTCTCTGTCTCTCTCTCTCTCTGTCTCTCTCTCCTCTCTCCTCTCTCTCCCCTCTCCCCTCTCCCCTCTCCCCTCTCCCCTCTCCCCTCTCCCCTCTCCCCTCTCCCCTCTCCCCTCTCCCCTCTCCCCTCTCCCCTCTCCCCTCTCCCCTCTCCCCTCTCCCCTCTCCCTCTCTCTCTCTCTCTCTCTCTATCTCTTGCAAGTTTCTCCTGATAGAATACCCTTAAAGTTATCACTTGCATGAAATTCCCCAGCTTAGGCTCTGGATCTGGGGAATCTGAGTTAGTGACTTATTGAAATAATAGATTGGAGGAAAAAGTACAGGGAGACCTCCAGGTTTGGGATTGTGGCATCAGATGTAGATATTGGGAGAAGACATGGAATTTGATTCTTTCTGGGTCATTAACTAAGAGTGATATTTTGTCAAATCACTGACTTTCTTTGGCTTCAATTTCTCCATCTTTAAATTAGATTACTCTAAATCAGTGGGTGTCCTGCTCTCTCTACTAGATTGTTAACATCGTACGTGCATTAAATGGCATTCCACCTATTATTTGTTGAAGACCCCTAGTCTGTTAACAGTAGTGACTGATTAGTTACATTCTTCACTTACTAATCTAATAGGAAGCCGTCCAAAGAGACCAAACAAATCATTCATATATTAAGTATAACTCAATGTCTCTTTATAATTGTGGGTAAGATATCTAGGAAATGTATGACATTAGATATATACATTTCTGTAGATACTTTAGCTCTTTCAATTAGCTATAGTAATTTGGAAAAAGAGACCTGAGATTACACAGCTAATTTTTGTCTCAAGCTAAACATTTGAAAGGTTAGCTTTTGTTTTCTAAACATGCTAGATGCTGTGTTTTCAGAGAACTTATAATACACACCCATGACAATCAAAGTAATCTGCTCACCTATGGCAATACATACAAGATTCTGGAAAATAATAAACTTAAAAATATGTGAAAAAAAGTTGAATTGGCATAATATGAGCCAGAAAGCACTATAATGACTAAAGAGAATGAGCAGACTGTGTAAAAACCATTCATCAAGAATTGATGTGTTGTATTCACAGCAGGATGCAAGTTTGTAAAGTTCTTAGAATTTGGCAAGGTTATCAGAAATGAAATGGCAAATTTTACTTTGGAGGGCAAAACAGCTTGGAATGTGAAAATGCTAATGATTGGATCATTCAGTCATAGTTACCATACTATTTTAAAGAAGTAGATATTTATCTGAGTTATATTATAATCCATATTATGTGCAGTCGAAAATAAGTTTCAATATGAAGGAATCCCACAAGACTTTTCTTGGGATTTGCTCACTCTGGGAACTGGAACTTTAATGTGCTGGTGATAGACATCAGTTCATGGTTTTGTTGTTTTGTATGGAAAATAACTACAGTTGGAGATTTATCATGGTAAAACTATAATTTGATTAAATAAATGAAGTTTCCATAACAAGAACACATCATTTACATATATATATATATATATATATATATATGTGTGTGTGTGTGTGTGTGTGTGTGTGTATACACACACACACACACACACACACACACACACACACAGAGGGTGCCAAAGAAAATATATACTATGCTGACGGTAACCACTATGAGCACCTCTTGTAATTGCAGAAGTCAAAGGTGACTTGTATTCATCTTTGGTTATTGGTATATAGTGCATATTACAATTTTAATACAGTTTTTGTTCCTTTCTTAAAACGTGCATACATTTTTTGGTACCCTCTGTATATATACTAGTGAATTCTGGTGTCAGACTACAATTCTGCTTCAGTAAGGAAATTACACTAATGCTGAGCCAGAGAGATGGTAGAGAGAGGGTGAGGATTAGGCTTTTTGCAAATTCAACTTGAAGCAATTCCTTATTTTCCAAGAACTGGTTTGGGATGAGATGACTAATTAGTCTGGTGCTTACTTTAGGACACTTACTGGCTTTTATTTACAAGACCGTCTTTGATTAGGCATTTGCTCAAAGCGCTCTGTGGAATTCTTTCATTTTCCTTGTGAACAACAGTCCGGAAATGATTACCCAAATCTGCAACTCTAAGCTAAGAACATTGTTTCAGCTCATTTTTTCCACCAAAATCTGTAATTTTCGTCTTAGATGGCTGAGTTCACTATCCTCTGCAGTATAAACAGGAGATTATTCAAAGCCCTCTTCTTGCTTCAGAGTATAAACTGAAAATGGCCCATATTTGACCATTAACTGAAAACTATCTCGTTTAATAATTAAATATTCTCCTACAAGGTTGCCATGGAGTGGTTCAGGACTTTATTTAATTAATTCATGACCACAATTATGATAGTTTTGTATACATGTGGATTAATTATGGTAAGAGCCAGAAAAAAAACACTACAAATACAGTCAATTTTTTAAAAAATTAACATTTGTAAAATGCATTAGTTTCTTTGTCACAAAAACTATATGACAGAATTTGACATGCTGCTTTCTAGAAGGTTAATAAGTACTTGGTAATTGAGGCTGTAACAAAACAGACATTTTAGCAAAGACTTCAGGTCCATTTATTTCTAAAGAGGAATTCTATACGTTTTCTTCCCTTCATATATTTATGTGTGCAGAGCAACAACTTCTTTTTTTTTTTAATTCCATGAACCTTTATCTAGTACTTTATTATTATTATTATCATTATTTTTATATTAGTTTCAGGCATATAACACAACATAATGATTAGACATTTAGACCCCTCACAAATTGATAACCTAGTCTACTACCCCTCTTACATCATATATAGCTGTTATAATACTGTTGACTATATTCCCCATGTTGTACTTTATATCCCGTGACTAATTATAGTGGTCAGGCATCTACCCAATCTATGAAGTGATCTCCCTGATAAGTCCAGCAACTAGTTCTTTAAAGAAGACCTCATCCTCTTGTATGTCCTTGTGTCTTGCATAAGAAGTTTTAGACTCTTTGTAAATAAAGTCTTTACATAATAAGCAAGTGACCTTTCTCTGCTACACTTATTATGAAAGAAGAGATGAACTATATGAGCTAAGTTTCTTTTAATACTTGACAAGGACACTTATATATTTTAACTAGGATTGTGAAAAAAGGGAATATTTTGCGAAGATAAATCATTGGTGAAGTTTTGAGTGGTAGAGTTTGAGGTCCTCGTGACAATTGTCCCTGCCAAATTTTTGAAATATTGATATGTTGTAGGAATAAAGGGAATAAATTAAATTTATATCTGTGACTATGTTGGCTGAGAAATAGACACAATAACTTCAAACAATCACTGGATTTAAAGAATGTTTCCAACACTAATATAGCTGTATGTGGTCTTCAGTTATTTTGGCTTCATTCTTTAAAATTATTTTAAAAGACGAAGATGACTGTAACTATAATCTATGACAGAAGACACTTATAATAAGAAAAACATAATAGTTACAACACTAGAGAGAAAATCTAAAAAGTAGGAATTCTAGCTGAACTCAGCCACTTATTTATGACATTGACTTCACAAAACATGTTTTCTCATCAGTAAAATGAATATAGAAAACTCCCAATTTATGAAAGGTAAAAATGCAACCCTTAAATCTATAAATGGCTACTGAAAATAACTAACTACACAAAAGCATAAATGTTACTATCATCGTCATCAGCTTTTCAACTGCTGATAATCTAAACAGTCTGCTGAAATAACCAGCTGGTCAAGCAAAGATGAGCTTGTTACTTACTGCAATAATAGACAACACCACATCAAGAGTCTTAGTAATGTCTCTGAAAAGTAGTTAAGGGGTAGATATTTATAAGGATCAGACTTTGATTTACAGTGGCTCTTTCAATACAGCAATCCATAATAAATGACATAATAATTAAGAATTGGCAGACAGAGTGATGAGGGTTTTGAAAGTGTCTTGATGAGTGACCATTCATTTGATAAGAGAATAGCTTCCTTTGCTGAGTGACCCATTGCCCTGAGAAGGCAGGCCAATGGAGCAGCCTATTATTCACATTAACTTGATTTTCAGAACATTTCTGAGACAAACAATAATTTTAGTACAATATTATCTTCCTGGGTAAGATTTTCCTTGAAAAGTAAAAGATTGTCAATTTAGATAGTTTTAGTTTTTCATCCTACCAACTATGTGTTTGCATGCAGTTTGTTACTATCACAAGTATGAAGCTAAGTAAATATTACCAAGTATGAGCTATGTCCAGGCATTCTTCTACTTGGTACCATACAAATCAAACTTTATTTCATTCTAACAACTAGCTTATGGTGTTATCATTTGCGGATTTTAAAGATCCGCAAAGTGAGGTTAAGAGCCTTGTTCAATGTTACAAATCCTGATTCCCCTAAATAAGAAAACCAACAAATACACACATGAAAAAAACAAAACAGAAAACAAACAAAAAAAGCAATTTGATACAGCACTAAACTCTTAAACCATATATTTGTTCTCTCATCAGTGTATTTAATATAAGGTTGTACATGTGTTATCACTTCAACTCAGGAATCCTGGAGGCACAGACTAGATTATTATTGCTAGCACACAGGGAGGACATTAAAGATATTGTGTAATAGTTTCAATCTTCTGACTCTTATTCAAGTTCTTAGCCAATAAAGGTACAATCATAAAATTGCCTTGAAATTTTATCATTATATTAAAAAACAAAAAGATTCAAAGTTTCAAAGATATAAATTACTGGTTTGCTAGCACATGAAAAATTCTATGAGGTGTGATCACAAAATACAGTGAATGTTTAAATTTTAAAAAAATATTACATTAAAAGACATATTGCCATTAATCCCTCTCATAATACTCTCCCTCTCTTCAAAAACACTTACCACATCTTCTTGCCACTCTTTGAAGCAGTTCTGGAAGTCCTCTTTTGAGAGTGTCTTTAGTTGTGCTGTCGTGGCTGCTTCAATGTCCTGAATTGATTCAGAATGTTTACCTTTCATGGTCATTTTGACTTTGGGGAAGAGCCAGAAGTCTCACGGTGCCAGATCTGGTGAATAAGGTGGATGAGGACACACCGTAATGTTTTTATTTGACAGAAATTACTCTACCAGAAGTGATGTGTGACATGGAGCTTTTCTGTTGTGATCACAAAATATGGTGAATGCTGCTACCAAGTGCCATCCAATGGAAGGGCAGGGATCTTCAATATGGGAAGTGGCACGTCAAACCTTAGTAACAGTGTCTGACAAGTTTTAACTTGTTTGGTGAAGTCATTTGGGTGTGAGCTATGATTGAGAGAAAGTGTGTTTTAAAGTGTGCCATAAATCATCCTCCATCATGACAATGCTCCGTGTCACACATCGCTTCTGGTATATGGCAATTTCTGTTAAATAAAAACATTATGTGTGCCCTCATCCATCTTATTTACCAGACTTGGCAACATGTGACTTCTGGCTCATTCCCAAAGTCAAAATGATTCAGGACATCGAGGCAGCCACGATAGTGCAACTAAAAATGCTTACGAAAGAGGACTTTCAGAACTGCTTCAGAAAGTGGCAAGAATGGTGGGATAAGTGAGTTCAAAGCAAGGGAGAGTATTTTGAGGGAGATTAATGGCAATGTGTCATTTACTGTATATTTTTTTTATTTAAACATTCAGAATATTGTTTGATCACACCTCGTATTCAACGAGTTAAAGGAAGCAAGATGTATAACTGCAGAAAGCTACTGCCATATAAGAAATGTAAAAGTCTTTATTATACTCTGAAATGTGACTGGAAACTCAGACTTTGTCAAGATCTGAATGTGCACAAATTCCAATGACTACCTTACTTTTGAATCCAAGTGCCCTCTACTTCTCATATTTCAGAAGTTAGAATTATCACTAAGAAGGGAAAAATTAAGAGTAATATAAAAGTCAAATATAAATGTTACTCATTTTTTAAAGAGAACATTATTTAACAAAGACTTGTTTATAACACATTCATGAGTTCATATATGTATGGTAAATTCATGCAAGTGATGGATTAAAATTAATTTAAAAGTGAAAAATGTGTCTATGAAATGTTTCATAACTCATTGTTTTGTACTTGATGTGTATTCAGGAAACATTTCCCTGTATCTATAAAATTAAACATTTTGATTACAGAAAGCTGGAAGTTTTTACTATACCAATTACTGCTTATAATTAAGCAAGCTAATTTTAGAACACACTTACCTGAGTTTGATGATAATTATATATCAGCTGATTTTGAGAAAACTAATGAACTGGAAAAGGACCATATAAAATATAAAGTGACAAGAAAACTGAAACTCTGTTGTTGAATTTTCACATCAAGTAGAGTAAGAACAATTTTAGTTTCTGTATTTAGGGACACACTTTGAGAGACAATCAACAAGCAATTAAAAATATCACCAGAGCTATAAAAATCTATTACTTATATGTTCATTACACAAAACTAAGAGATGCTCTTTTGGCACTGCAAATTAATATATTCTTGAATACAGAAAATGAAATATCTTAAATTACATATTTTTCTAAATTTAATATTTCCTCAAATGTGATAAATCATTTTTATAATAACAGAATAGTTGATCACTAAAAAATTGTTTATCATATTTATGTAATATCAAAGAGCCATCTATTTTGGGATGTCGGGAATGGAGAAGTATAGTGAATATCTACTTTGGAATATCAGAACATGTTTAAAGAAAGCATTTCATAACTGGAATAATATAAAATGTATCAAGAATACAAATAGTACTTTTGGTTTGGAGAAACACTAAAATATGGTTCATTCTGATTTTTCATTCTGTGTGTGTGTGTGTGTGTGTGCGTTTATGTGTTTGAAAGTTGTGTTTCTATTTTTGTGAAGGAATATCTAATGTTCTAAGTATAATTCCACTCATGCAAGTTTAAATTATATACATATTATAAATGATAAAGCAATGACAAAGAAGTGGTTTTTAACTATGGTACCTTATCTATAGGAGTGAACAAAGGTAGTAAATGGATCCACAATATATGTAAAAATGCTAATGAAATTCATGAATTTATATGCTAACAGTGGAATAAAAATTATAAAACTACTAATGATGTTTGTGACAAGCCAATAGTTGGATATATAGTTGATGTTTCTTCTTTTTACATTTGAAACATAATTAATCTTATATTTAAGGAATCTGTTGTATTCTGATGACATTTTAAAAAATTAATTTTGTTTGTTTAAAAAATATATACCCCTGACTGTCTAGAAATAATATAAAGATAAACCAGTTTCTTAGTAAATATGAGCTAACTGGAAAATAATCAAAGCATGAGTGACATGAATAAATGAAAGACAGGAAAGTGATATAAACATTCTTGGTGGATAAATTTGGCTAAATAAATAAATACAAATGAATACATATTTAATATAATGACACCATTCTTGTTTTTGATTTTTACTTATTTTATACTTTTAAAAATGAATATTTACACAATTCTATATCTACATTTGTCATTTTTCTATGTTCTTTTCCAGTCTTTGCTATTTTAAAAGTATGCATACAATTTCCTCTTAACTATACACCCCATTTCATGGCACAAATAACGGTTCTGAACTTCCAGTTATTATTCACAAAGAAATACAATAAATGTGATTCCATTTTTAACACACTGGGGGGCAGAAACAGTTTTGCCCAGAAGCATAGGACTGGAGGGGCTCTCCCTATTCAGTGTGTTGTTTGTAGTCCATCGTGGACTGCTGAGTTTCCGTGCCAGTTATAGCCAGGAGTCATGTAAGTGGATTTGTGGGTGAATATTTAGACTTGATAGCATTCGGAAAACAGTTTCAAGTTGTTTTTAAATTGTTTTGTTTTTGAAACCTATAATTGAGCATTTCGGAAGATTTGTGAATAACGTAAATGTCAAAATATTTAATAATAGCATACCACATACAGACTTTATAGTATTGTTCTTGCCTGGTACTCTCAAACAAAATTACATCACATGATCAAAACATTATAGGGTTATCTTTAGCTTGATAAATTTGCATATTTTTGATTGACTTGTTTTCAGGTCTAATTAGATAGGTATTGCTTTTCAAATTTCACAATATAACTGACAAAGATTCTTGCCATGAGAAGCTGAATATTCAGCTGTGTAATTTTCATTTATTTTTGCTTTGGTTATAGACTCTTTCCTTCCTGGATTCCAACCTGAGACCACACCTCCCATTTGGATTTTGGAGGCATGCCGACATATTCACTTTTTTCTCCAATTCTTCTCAATATTTTAAGGTACTTAATCATTCCATTATTTAAACAAGGAAATAAAAATATTGGATATGAAGTGATTTGACTATAGAACTCAATATCAAAAAACAGTTTCTAATTCAAGTATTTAGTATATCTCTGGTGGTCAAAATAAAATTTTATCCTTATGTTATTCTTTGGCAATGAGTTTTCATCATTTCTCTGAATGTAATATGCACAATTTGTCTCCCAACAAATTGTTTTTGTTAATGGAGTGAGGGCAGCTATGTTTTCTCCTTTATTTGAGCTGTGATTATTTATATACTTACTTGGTTGTTTTCCAGAGTAAAAATCTATGGCATTCGCATCTATGAAGAAAACCTGGCTGTTGGACCACTTACTAGTTTTGTAACACTGGTAAATTTGTCTTATTTCTCCTAGCCTGTTTTTTTTTTTTTTTTTTTTTTTGTCTGTTAAATGGGTATGATCATAGGTCATACATCATACATGCTTCACAGTGTGGTGATAGGGGATAAATGAAATAATGTATGTAAATTACATAGCAAAAGTTTCAATAAATGCATTTTATTAGTATGTGATTGTTCATTTATTAAAATATGCTTTATTCAGTACATTTGCATCAGGTAGTGATAGAGCCAGTAAAAAGAAGATATAGTCACTCAAAAGGGAGATAAGTCACTCAAAAAGGACAGCGTTACTGACTTCTCAAAGTTTCTGAGAGCTCACCGTGACATGGCTACACAGGAGCAATGACATGCCAACAACAACAACCAAAGAAAACAGACTCAACACTTTTGACCAATAGCTACATATTTAGCTTTTAATTTACCAAACATTTAACTAATACGTTGAATCATTTTGTTTTTGTCTACTTTGTTTTTATGCAGACATGCCCACATTCATTCCTAAATTTAACTTGTTTCAAATCTGTGGGGTTTTAATTAGAATATCAAAGTGTTAGCTATATTTTAAGACCATATAAAGACACACATGGCTGTATCCGGACATCTGACGATTGCCTCTGTTTCTAAACCAAAGGCATGTTTGAAAAACAAGTTTTCATGCTCAAAACAACCTGTCTAAAGCCATAATGCCTCCTGCCTACTATGTGCATAGTAAGAAATTATGCACAATTCTTAATCGGATGAATATTTTTGTAACAGTAATCAACTACTATATTTAATAACTGTGACTGTGGGGAAAAATTAAGTTGTAATAATGTGTCAAACAACACAAATCAAATATTTGCATCTGTTTAAAAAATGTATCCTCATAGCATATGGGCCAATTTTTCTACTGTGTGGATATATTAATAGTTAATACATAGAACTTATAAAAATCAATATACAGTGAGATTTGAAATGGTAAGCTATAAATTCTTCAGGAAATTAGGAGTTTCTACGGAAGTGCTATTCATAAATGCTTTAGGGTATTATTATCAGGCGTCTAATCACAGGTTAAAGATCCTCAACCTTCGTCAATTCAAATAAGAAATTAATAGAGATATAGTAGTGTGCATTCTCTAAAGATAGCTAAGTAATACGCTGAAGCAGAAACATTCAACTTCAGTGCAATTAACAGTATAGTAACCTCTAGATTAGGGAAGTTTAAAGTCAATAGCGGAGAACCACTTGAGTGGACAGTGATTGATTTTGCTTGCTCTCGCCTATGGGGAATGACTGGTCTATGCTTGATTTTGTGCTAGCCATTTCTCTGTTCCAAGCCTAATGAGGCATAAGGGGTGAAGTAAAAGGGAAACAACGGAAATAGATTGTGTCTGTATGGGGCCAACAACATGGTGATGAAATAAAAAATTAATCCAACCAGCTATTTGGTATCTTTTAAGCCGAGCTCTAAATTAATTTCCAGAAGCTTTTCTTCCCCCAAAATTATTAGCATTTTTTTTTTTACATTTTAGCAGTTCAATTAAACAAGTAGCTACTAAATAACTTCTACAAATCTAGGAGATGTTTAGAAGGAACATTTTATTTAATATGTTTTATAGAAATCTCATTACAATTGAAGATTCTATTGCCAGAATATATAAAACTATACTCTTAATTTTCTGCTATAAACAACATTTGTAAGAATCAATCTGGTTGTTCTGATAGTTTACTGAAGAGGTTAACAATAAGTGATATTTGAAAATCATGGAAAATAGTAGCTCCAAGACTCCATTGAGCTCCAATCAGCTCTCAAACCATTAGCCCGTGATACCTTGAGAAATGAAACTAGATGTATTTTCAACTAGAAAGTACATTTAAATAGTTGTGTGGAGATGGTAGTTAAGATGTGAATGAAAGATGCTTCTTGGAATAAAAAATATATTAAATGTAATTGGTCACAATAAAAAAAGGAACATTCGATTTGGTTAATAAAATTTTTATATTTTTCTCTGGAGCGTAGTTCTATAAACATAAGCTACATTATTTTATTCATTCAATAAACATTTATTAGGTTCCCTCCTACTTCAGCTAATTAATTCTTACTCAGACTTCAGAATTCAGCTTATATAACTTTTCCTGAAAGCAATTTTCCAAACCTTCAGACTATGTCAGACCCATCCTACTTTATATCCCTATAATCCTCTAACTTTCTTTCTTTGTACTTACCGCACTAGTAAAGATAAATAATTGTATAATTAGTTTTATCATGTATATGTATACTGAATGAGGGCCAAAACTATTTTCCTTATTTACATCTATAACTTTAGTACCTAGCACAGAGCTTTTCACTTAATAAACATTAAATTAAAACCGCTAAATCAGTAATTGAATAAATCTGTTAGTATAATTTTAGGCACTAAAGTTATAGACTCAAATAAGGCATACAGAATGTCCTTCGGAAGAGTAGGTGTTGCGAAAGTAAAACAAGTAAATGCAATTATAGTTCAATGAGAGCAACCACGAAGTGAAGAAAAGAACTGCTGGGCTTCCGTATTAAGGGAAAATCTCAGTGGACAAGAAGAAACTCCACGGAAATTCAGGACACAAAGTAGGAATTCTTAGCTGAGGGACAGCATGGATAGGCCTGGACCCATGAACCTTGTTGGTAGCTCTGGGAAACAGAAACTAAGAAGGAGGTAAGAGTACAAAAGGTTTATTGGAAAATTAGGCCTGTGAAAGGAAAGGGAGTAATGTGGGATGCCTCAGGGGGAATTGAAACTACAAGAACACAGGCTGACAAAGTCTCTGACTGCCCAACGTGGAGCTCTGGGGCAAAGATACCTAGTTAGAGGGTCCTGCATCAGGTAGAAGTGGCCAGGCTCTACTACCACAGTCTTACTCAGCTGTTGGTTGGGGCCACCCTGAGAACAGTGTAACTCAGCTCAAAAGCTGAGGCAGACATGAAAGAGGTACAGCTGGCCGCCATAAGCTGGTCACACTCCTACCAGCTGGGCAGTGAGTCTTCCCTTGAAGGGACTACCTGTCTGCTACAAGCTTGACTGGAATCGCATGTGCAGCAACTGCTTCTCTTCCATATACATAAAGGGTGTGCCTGTTAGGCCAGAGGCAGGACTTGAAGGGCCTCGTGCATCTCTCTGGGCAGTTTGGATCTTGCCCCATATGCCGTGGAGGCCATGGAAAGTTTACAGGAAGGAAGCAATGGGAGCAAACCGGCATTCTGAATCTCCTCTGCAGCATTAAAATGAAACCAGAATGCAGAGCCATTGGTGAGGAGCTGTTAGAAAAGCCCCTGTGAAAGCAAGAACAGAGAGGTTGATGTAGGAATGGGGAGCAGGGGTAAGTTAGAGAGACTCTGGGAAGGCAGGCAGTTTCAGGGTGTGATGACTGATTCAGCTTGAGGAGGAAATAAGAGCAGTGAGTCTGGGCCATCTCCTAATTTTCTATGACACATAAAATTTCCGCATGCTCTGAGAATAAGCTTTGAAGGAAAAAATAAAATGAGCCTCACTGCAAACTTCTACCACTCAAAATGCAAAGCTGTCCAATTATCGCAACCGGATTCCTTGATCATCTCCCTCTAATCTTGCTGTGATTACAAAGCGCCCTGTCTCAGTACCAAGTGTCAAACAAAGGAAGACTGACTATTAAACATGATTTGGAGCAGGAGCTCAGTATCAAAGCTGTGAGTCCCAGGATATCCGTCTCAAAGGGAAGCCTGAGACAGGTGGTCAGAGAAAGTAAATGCAGAGAGTTAATTATTAAAAATAACAAAACAAAAAAACAAAACCGTCTCCTTCACATACACACACATAAAATGGAGTGCTAAATGTGATATTCACGGCCTCTGAATTTGAAAGAAAATAAAATGCCATAATTAGTATTGGGTTACAGTGTTGTTGTTAATTAACCTAAACGTTTAATGAAACCTTTATACATACAGTCCACAGCTGAACTGAATATGAATATAGGCCATATATTCCCTAATCCTAGGATATTTATCCAGGATGATTCACCTGAAAAACGAGAACATTCACACCTCTGACTTTGCTCACACACTGTGGTGCCTTTTCCTCTTCCCTCTGTCCTCAAATTCCTATTTATTCAACAACGTTCAACCCAAGTTTCACCTTTACTGATTGTTTGTCTCATGGTCTCCCATAAATAAAAAATTGCTCATTCATCTCTGCCTCCATGGATATTTACATATATGGATATGAATATATACATACAGATAATTAATTTTTTTCAAAAATTCACTGTTGTATTTCCTGGGTCTAGCAACATGTTTGAAAAATAATAATTATAAATAATTTCAATGAAGTTGATTCCTTTGGAGACTGTCACTTGACTATAGTAAGTATGAGTGAAATATAATGTAGAGATAGAAAAAATGAAGAATAGAAAAATGAAATTTTTCTTCATAGAAAAAGTGAAGAATATAAGAATACAGGCAGATTTCATAGTTCTTAAAACAGTTTAGAATTTTCTTACCTCCTACGTAACATGTATAAAGCCTACTAACCCTTTAAGATGAAATGAAAATAAAGCTTCTTTCAAAATTTTTTTCTGGATTCTTACTTAGATTAAAATAAATCTTTGAACTCCAACATGATTTTAAAATATTCTTCCTCGATAACCAGTTTTATCTCCATTACTATTTATTTATATTTCTATATATATGTGTGCATATGTATGTATGTATATCTAAACTATACATTAGGTAAGTAAAAATATATATGAGATATGTAGTAAATAATAAATATGTATGAAAAATAAGTCTATTTTCTTGCTAGATTACATCATAAGCTCCTTGAAGACAGGTTTCTTATAGAATTCATTCTTTTGTTCCCTACAACATTAGTACAATGTGCTATGATACCGATCAGTATTAAATGTTTGGTAAATGCATTAATGAAATGTAATTTTCTTTATTGGAATATTTTCCAACATAAGATACCGTGTTTCCTGAAAATAAGACCTAGCCGGACAATCAGCTCTAATGCGTCTTTTGGAGCAAAAATTAATATAAGACCCTGTCTTATTTTATTCTAAGGTAAGACCCAGTCTTATATAAGACCGCGTCTTATATTAATTTTTAGTCCAAAAGACACATTAGAGCTGATTGTCTGGCTAGGTCTTATTTTCAGGGAAACTCAGTATTAATTTCTGCTCCAAAAGATGCATTAGTGTTTATGTTCAGGGTATGTCATCCTGAAAAATCATTCTAGGGCTTATTTTCCGGTTAGGTCTTATTTTCGGGGAAACACAGTAATATCTAATCCAGGGTTTTCCCACCCTAGATATTGACATTTTGGGATTTCCTACAGATTTCAGTGAACATTTGGACATTGTTTGTGGGCTGTCCTGTGCGTTGTAGGGTGATTACAGTATCTCTGGCCTCTATCCACTAGATGCCAGTAGCTCCCTTCTCACTATTATGACAATGAGAAACGTCTGCAGACATTGTCAAATGTCTAGATAGGGGTGGGCAGGTGGGTGGGTGGGAATGTTGAGAGCCACTGGTTAAAAAGATAAAACTACAATTGTATAATTCCTTTTAATTTAGATAGGCAATAATCACTCACTGACCCTGTATCATGCAGGGGACATGTAAGTGATGTGGGAGGGTCCATGAAATTGCCAATGTGTATTTACCTGGAAAATGAGAAAACATAAGGCAGACAGAAACTCAGAACTAGTAAATATTGGCACTGCACATTCTTTTCATAGCAAACATTTTTGATAGTGATATAAACTGACACAACAAATATTTTCAGGGTCAAATATACACCTTTGTTACTAGATTTATTTATATGCTAAAGAAGGCAAAATTTACCCTTTCCTGTACAAACCATCAACCTATATGCTTAACTACTAAGCACTAAATAATACTTTGAATATGCATTGTATTTTCACATTTATATCAATATTAATAAAATGTGGCGAGTCAACATTTTGTTTCAACCTTGCTGTAAAAGTGGTTGGTTTCTGCTATTAGTAATCTTGATGACTTATTCTATTTATCATATACTTATTAAGCACAACCCCCTCCCCCCAGGAATACTATTAGCAGCATACAACTACATAAATGTGATTACAGCTCTCAAAGAACTTACAGTTAGTGGGAATAAGCTATCCTATAAAATAAAATAAAAATATAATGTATTGGGTCCTATAATACAGATGAAAATATTGTAGAAACATAGAAAAGAGACTCTTAGCTCAGTCGTGAAGGCAGTATAGGAGACACCTGATGGTTTTTAAGCAGAAGAGTGATATAGTTAAGAATGTGTTGTAGATAAAACTTCAGAACTGGAGGCAAGGAAACCACTTCAAAGCCTTTTACAATAATGTATAAAAAGATATGTCAAGGGCTGAAATAGGCCACGGGTAGAAGGCTGGGGAAAAAAGATAGGACAAACTTGAGAAATACTTAAAGACAAATTAGAATTTCATGAGTGGCATGATGTGAAGTTTTGGTACAAAAAGGATTTAGATTGCCTCCCCAGATTCGATCTGTAGGTAACTGGGTATTTCGGTGTACCACAAATTGAAATAAGAATAACAGAAGAGGAAAAGCTTGAGGGAAAAAGGCTTTGGATTCCCTGAGTTTCCACTGGCAACAGTTCACATGTCTGAGGTGTTTTATCTGGGTTGATTCAAGGTTAAAGTAGGTGTTTATTTGTTTGCTTGTTTTATTTGTTTGTTTTTTGTCAAATGGCTACAGTAGAAGGGAGGGGGATAGAAATTAGAGAGGGATGGTAAGAAAGCGCTTCAGGTGATGATGAATCAAGGTCTTAGGCAGTCTAGAAAAGTGAAATAACAAAACCCCTCTGAGACCCTGAGAAAATATTGGGATCGATGAAAGTTTATAGAATTTCATAGAGTGGGTGTACTGTATGTTGTGATATGAGAAGTCTGGGTGGCAAAACAGTTTGTTTTCAGGAAGTGAGGAGTTGAAATTTAATATTTTTGATTTGTGATAGTATTAGACAGTAACAAGGTTTAGGCTATCACCGTGGGTGTGAGTACTGCATGGAGTCAAGGTAGTTAGAAAATAGCTAGCAAACAGTGTTTGAATAAAACATCCACATGACACTTGCAGTAGACAAGTGTCATGGCAGGATTTAAAGTAAAGAAAGAATATGTAATAGAAATGTTTTCAATGCCTGACCAGATCTCGAGTATTAAAGAGGAGTAGAAGAAGTGCATGGAGAGGACTTTGAAAGAAAACAGGAGTTATGTTGTTGCTTAAAGTTTTAGAACTTGCACTCAGCACTAAGTAGGTAGTCCAGGAATTGCTTGAGGGAAGCAGTGTCTTCCATTGGAAAGAAGGACAAACTTATCATGGGATGAGAAGCAAAAAAAATGTATGGGAAGAATCCAAGTTCACTGAAATGAACTAGCAATGATCTCACTCTTTCGCATTCACTTTAACGCTGTTTGGGAACTACTATACAAAGAGCCTAAGTCAAAGTGTTCTTTAAAATAAGATTAAGACTTGGGAAGCACCATAAAATTCAATTTGTCCTGATCAAAAACAAAGCAGATTTAGAGAGAAAATGTGTCATAAATAGTAGAGAAGTGGATGGGCCCAAGTTTCACGGTACAATTTTCTTATAAAGTATTTAAGTTCCTTAAGGCTTATACTATAAAGATCATCAAAATTCCAGTCTAGCATGCTTCTCTCCAATAGTGTTCAGATTCTTCTGTAGCAATAAACTGGCTTTAAGATCCTGGAGATCAATAAGCAGTTAAAGGGTTGAGAATATTTCAAGGCTTGATAAAATGAAGACACTAGAGGAAGCATTAAAGGAATTAATTGAATGTATGCAGGAAAGTGAGTGAGAACAGATGATAGTGGGCTTTATAACTATAATAAATTCCCCCTTATCCACAGGGGATTTGTTCTAAGACCCCCAGCAGATGCCTGAAACCACCGATAGTACCAAACCTGTACATACTACTGATGTACATATGTTTTTTCCTATACATCCATACACTTTATGGCTTCTCTTTGGCATAGACAAATTGTCAGCAGTACTACTCTTGCACTTTGGGGCCATTACTAAGTGAAATAAGGGTGACTTGAACACAAGCACTGCGATACCAAGACAGTCGATCTGAGAACCAAGATGGCTACTGAGTGAATAAAGGGCGGGTAGTATATGCACATACAGCGTGCATGTGCTGATGAAGGGATGATTCACATCCTGGGCAGGGCAAAGCAGGACCACATGAGATTTCATCAGAACTCAGAGGAGTGCACAATCTAAAGCTTATGAATTGTTGACTTCTGGAATTTTCTATTTAATACTTTTCAGACTGTGGTTGATTGTGGGTAACTGAAAATGTGGAAAGCAACCACAGATTGGGGGGATTACTGCATACAGGATAGTGTACTTATGTCTACAAAGTCTTCTAATAACAAAAATTATCGTTGGGTTGCTAAAAGTGATTGAGTTACCACAGCAGTGAAAGTATAATACAGTGCAACAGAAGTGCACATTGTACCATAACCTTGTGGAGAGTGCACGATCCTGCCATATTTTCCATAAACCAAAAATGATGCCCAAAACTCAGTTGCTATAGCTTTACAACTTCTTTCATTCCCTTTCTCTTCCTTTCCTTCCTTCCCTTCCTTTCTTTAATCCTTCCTAAGAGCCCATGAAATAGAGCTAGTAACATTCCCATTGAACAACTTGTAAAACAAAAAGTCAAAGGGTTTTCATGATTTTTTCAAGGTTACACAATTAGAAGTTCCAAAATTAAGTTAAGGTATCTTTCTTTCAATTATAGCCCAAAAGAATGAACAACTTACTTATGCTTAGTTCTTTTTAGTTATCATTTTGCCAGTTCAATTTTTCATTCTTTTTACATTTACATTAACACTATGAAATAACAGGTAGTGAAAGTATGGTCACCACTACACTAACAAGAGGAAGAAGATAATGTAGATTAAGATAATAAAATAAGAGATTAAATTATAAACTATCTCATCACTGTGTAGTTTATAGATGTTCTGTTCACAAAAAGTGGGTATAATTTTATTGGACAATTCAGATCAGGCCTTCATAATCTCTAGGCACTCAGTCATGAGCAAAAGTTTCTAGCCTCAAAATGCTTAGAAGCCCTTTTTCTTATGCCATTCATTCTTCCATTCAACAAATATTTATTGAGCACCTACTATATGTCAGATAGTAAACACAATATTGAAGAGAACAAATTTCCTTACATTCACTTTTACAAAGGAAGAATACAGAAAATAAACAAGATGAATAAGTGAAATATATATTATAGGTAAGCTGGTGATAATAAAGTAAAATAAAGGAAGGGGAATAAGCAGAGTTGAAAGCAGGTATTGCAATTTTAAATAAGGGCAAACCTTGATGAGAATGTGGCATTTACAAAAAGATCTAAAGGATTTGGGGTAATGAGTCCTACAACTCATGAGTAAAAAAAGATTCTAGCAGAGCAAAGAGCAAATGGCAAACACTAAAGTTCTGAGGAGGCAGTGTGTTTGATATGTCCCACAAGAGAGGAGAATAGAATGGTGGAATGCAGTGAACAAAAGAAAGTAATAGGAGATAAGACAGAGGGCTATGTGTGAAGGGCAACAAACCATATCATCTAGAGCCCTATAGCCTATATTACTGAATTTGGGTTTTACTCTGAGTGAGTCAAGAAGTCATCTGAAGGTTTTGATGTAAAGTAAAATTATCTGACACATGTTAAAAGACTTCCTTCGTTTAGAATAGACTAAAGGGGACAAGGGCAGAAACAGGAAAATGGCTAAAGATGGCCGCAGGAACCCAAGCAAGTCATGCTGGAGTTTTGGATGAGAGGAGGCACAGTGGGGATGAAGACCAGCTGGATTCTGCATCAGTTGTGAAGGTAAAGCTATCAGGAGGGGATAAGGGATCGCATATAGGTTCTGAGAGAAAGGTAAGAGTCAAAAATTATTCCAGGTTTTTCATCCTGAAGAATTAGAAGGATGAAGCTGCTGATACATGAGATGGTTAAAGACAATAGACTATCATTTAGGTTCTGAATGCTTCTTGCCAATAGGAATATTTTAGGATAAACTGCTTTTTTTGTGTCTTGACATTTGGTTTTCTTATGTTGGTTTAGTTCCAAGTTACTTCAAACCGACTCATGCATTATGTCTATTAATAATAAATATTGCCATTCTGTTCACATTTCTTTAGTATGATCATATAATAAATGAATAATGATATTTTTAACTCATGTTTGCTTTTGCAGCTTGAAAAGGCTGTAATAGTTTTAGTCTCACCAGGGAAACAGACCCTCTCAACCATAACTCTTCTCTTTATTTTACCTCTTGATTGAGCAATTTTTAGAATACTGAAATGTCAACTTGCCAATTTTAAGTATCCCTAACTTTCTAAGTGAAAAGATGCATAGAGGGATACAGATAACTCTTTAATAAGTTACAAAGAATGTATTCAACTTCTTTTTCTTTTTCTTTTTTGCATTTATTAAAGGACAATGGTGAGTTTTGGATATAAGAAAAAATTTTAAATAACTCTAGTCATAAACTTGAAGGAGGCAAATGACTTAATGGAAGAACTGAAGAGATTTAAGTTAGCCTCTATCCAATCAGTGAATAGCTGAGTCCTTTGGTAGAGTCATCACGTAGCCTAGTTTACCCTCAGCTTTCATAATTATTACCATGTATTGTTGAGCTTTTTGAAAAATTTAATAAGATAATGTATGCAAATATCTGAAGACACCTGCAAAATATTAAGTTCTAAACTAATGTTAGCTTATAATTCCCACAGCTTCAAGAAACACAGACCTCACAAATGGAAAAAAAAAAAATTAAATGATGGACGAAAAGAGAGCTGGTACATCCCATAGCCTCAAATATGAGCCAATTATACTTTATTCCTCTTCTTTATGCTTCCTTATTTATGTTTCGTGAAAGTTATTCACTTCTGTGTCACAAACCATTTCACTAATGTCATGTCTACGTGTTTAGAGGGAAAACTCTTGCATCTACAACTTTTCGCACTGTTTGGCCATGAGCGATCATAAAAATGAAGTAAATGACAGAGAATGTTCACTACCAGTTAACTTATTATGCTGAACAACCACAGGCACTTTATTTTTACAATCTATCTTAGCTTTTTAACTTAAAAACTTTTCCATATTATAAAAATTTAATGATATAAAGAGTACAGGCAAACTGAAGAAACTAAAATTACTTGTACATATGTATTTGTACAGCACTATACTTATACTTTGAATGATCAGAGGTAGAACAAAATAGTGTTGTAGTAGATATAAACATAAACCACTCAGATAGAATACTTAAATGTACTTTTAAAATTTTACTAAATCAGAGCAAAAATTACCAATATAAAATCAGAAAACAAATGTGATTTTTCTACTTCAATAACAGTTTAATATAATTTTCAGGGAAATACAGGAATGAAATTTCTTAAATCAATGTTAAATTATAAGTAGATATTAGAAGACACATTGTGAAATATCATGAAGATGATGTCATCTTTGAGGTTCCCTATATATTACTTTCTACAAAATATGTTAATAGCTAAGTCATTTACTTCTCAATAGCAATGCTGCTAAAAAGTCTGATAAAGTAACTTTGACAAAATCAGCCTGAAAGAGGCATATAAGATCATTGTAATATTTTCCATTTATTTCTTTTAACCACAAGATTTTTAGTAGTAATATAAATGTTTAAGTGCTCCCCAAAATACATTCCAAATTGTAGACTCTTTGCATCAAATATAAACCAAGAACATTAGGTTGATAACTTACAATTCAACAACTGAAATTCTATTCTATGTCAGCTTGGAAAATTTGACAAAATTTAACTTATGTTTGGAATCTATATAATCATTATTTCAAAGCTTGTTAATAATAGATATGGATAGACATATTCGGGAAAGAGCAATTGCTGTTTGTTCTAATTTTCCTTCCACAGCAAAAGTAATTTAAAGGACACTGAGGCATTTTTTCCCCAAAACTATATTCCTTACACCAATCAGAGTCCCTTCACAATCTAGCATTAAATTGATGTTTTAGGTTAAGCAACTATTTGTTACTAAAAGGCAAAATATACTTTGGTGAAGTAATACATTTATGCTATCAATCTACATATTTGGACAATTTTGTTCATTTTTTTCACTTTTAACTCAGCATGTCATTGAAAATCAATCATTTTAAGTAGAAAATGAAATGCAGAGAACATGGGAGCCCTGCACAGTAATGAGAATAAGCACAGACAGATTCTTAAGAGCAAAATGAGAAAACATAAAAGGCAAATTCTTCTACTTAAAAATGTTGCCTAGAACTAGCTGTGCCTTTTTCCCCTTTAGTACCAGAAGGAATTGACATTGCATACTTCCTTTACTATTTTTTTTTCCCTTAACCTAGATATTCATATTGCAATGTCTGAGACAAAAGCATGTTTGTAAGAGCAGAAATGAGGGACTGGAGGAGTGACACAGGGAAGGAGGGGAAGCTAATAATACATTGGTACATTACTGGCTTAACCATCATTGTGTGTGTGGTTAATTCTCAATTCTCCTGAGACCTGTTGAGGTGCTCTGAGGAAAAGTATTTCAGAACCATGCCCTCCAAGGGAAACATTTATTTGTCACTCTCTCCCTTCATAGAATAAAAGACTACTCCATGGGACATTACTTTTTAGTACTTTCAAGCTGTCCATGTGTGAGAGATATACGTTTCCTATAAGACCTCACATCAAGGCTTTAGAGATAAACTAGGGTAAGACGTAAGAAGTGCAGAGTATGTGCTTGACCTGAGAAACTCTCAGTTTTCACCCACTCAAAATGAGTTGCCACAGCTATGTTGGTATATTAGATGAAGCCATGAGAACTTGAAGTGTTTGAGAGATATTTTATACAATCAACCCAAGCCCTACTCAGATATATAGATATATATCTGACAATTAAGTTTGCAAACTTGTTGCAATGATGTTGCTAAACTATTTTGATATCAGAGGGATTATTCATTACGAATTTGTACCAATTAGACAAACAGTTAACCATGTTTACTATTTGGAAGTGCTGAAAAGGCTGTGTGAAAAAGTTAGACAACCTGAAATTTTTGCCAACAATTCATGGCTCTTTCCTCACGACAATTGTCTGTGAGGGAGTTTTTAGCCAGTAAACAAATAATTGTATTGGAACACCATCCCTACTCACCTGGTCTGGCCCCCAATGACTTCCTTCTTTACCAAAAGATAAAGGAAATATTTAAAGGAAGACTTTTTGATGACATTCAGGACATCAAGGATAATACGATAAAAACTCTGATGGTCATTCCAGAAAAAGAGTTCCAAAATTGCTTTGAGGGGTGGACTAGGCACTGGCATCAGTGCATAGCTTCCCAAGGGGAGTACTCGAAGGTGACTGTAGTGATATTCAGCAATGAGTTAGTTATGTAGCACTTTTTCTAGGATGAGTTTGCGAACTTAATTGTCAATATGACATGGTCATCACTAATCCTAATACATCCTAGAGTTCCCTTCAACCAGATCCAACTTGTATAAAGTTTCATAAAAGACAACTATTATGAATAGTTATAGTCCCTGCTTCTCCAACTCACCCTGAGTCCTTAACTGATATTCACCATTTTCCTCCCATCCTTCTCTATAATGTATTCTAGATGTCCCGACCCTCATTTATTATATCAACTCGTCAAATGTTTTCCTGTATAGTGATGTAACTCTGAATATCACCCCACGAGCATTCTTTCAATTGCCTTGTCCTTTTGGGGCCTTGGTTTCTGCAAGTATAGGTCAGGAAAAGTTAGGATAAATGGAGTCCATCTTACTTCCACTTCTGGGTTCTCAGCTGAGTAATTCTTTAGGATGTAGCACAACATATCAGTCATTAGTTCAACATCTGCGCCACTTCTTGGGAGGTAGAATTCCAACCCTCAGTGGGAGTCCATGAGCTGGCATCTTAGTTGCAATTATATATATATATACATATATATATATATATATATATATATTAAATTAGGTTTTACATATTGAATATACCACATTAAAAAATGTGAGGCATAGAGTAGTATTTTTTCTAGGCCTACATTTCAGTTCTTCCACTTGATCCTGGAGACTTTCTTATCTCACTTGTGGGCACCTATTAATTTATCCAGAAAGGTTCTTCTTCATTCCAACACTAGTTTTCTCCTCCGCAAAAGTTGTAGCCTAAATTTTCATATTCTTTGAAACTAAACCCTTTGAATCCGGGCCCAACTGAGTTTCTATATCTGGTCCTTACCTGTAGGCAACTTGTCATGTAGTGTATCAGAGAAAAATACACATAAGTAAATAAAATTCTGTGTGATCGAAACTATGATAAAGCAATGACAGGTAAATTGGTGAACAAGTGTTGCAACTTGGACATATTTCTATCTTTCAAATCTAGGAGATGCTGGAAAAATATGCGTAAGTATTTGGGCAAATTAATTATCTGATTTAACTATTTTATGGATAATTAATTTCAATAATTATTATTTTTTTAATTCTATACTAGTTCTTTCTCTTATGATATCTTAACTATTTTAATATTGATGAAAAATTAGTTTGGGGAGTACTCCACCACTTGTAAGGTAGTATTACTTATCTTCCAGGTCATTATCAGGTCGATTGTAGTTCTCTAAACTTTTTCCAAGTCTAGATAAGCGAATAAACAGCCAATACAACATCAAATAAATGCATGCAGATAAAAATAACTTCATAATAGAAACTAAAAATAAATATCAAAAATATTTGATGAGTGAATTATTAACAACTACTATGCAGTAGTTAGCTTTACATAAGCTAATAGCTTTACATTAGCTTTACATAAGCTAATCTGATTAACTCCTCATTTCTCACCACAAAAGTTATGCTTCAGTCTTTTTTCTCTGAGAGACCAATATATATGATAATTCTAACATATGAGTAAGTCATCTTAAAATTTCTGTCATCTAGATGAGCTTTCCAAACAAAAATTTTCTTGTTAATAGTTTGAAAGTAACAAAGGTTACTTGAAAAAATTAAATGAGCAGCTGCAAAATTTAAAGTATAAACTCAAAAAGCTGACATGTCTTTTTCCTCATGAATCTGTCAAGACACCTACTTGTCCGATTTTAGTTATTTACTTTTTTTCCACACTCTATTTGTACAAAGCAACATCTGTACATTTAAGTGGCACAATTAAAAAATGTGAAAAATATCCCAAAAGAAAGGTTTAAAATATTATCTTTGATCCCTTCCTATGAACAATTTTTTTAACTTACATATTTCTTTGAAGTTCTTCTTCTCAGATCCTTAATGAAACACTACTTGAACATAAAGCTAGGCAGAGGAAACTACAAAGTCAATAGAAACACATTAAAGCAAACCTAGGAAAAATACACCTATGCACATACACACTAATCCTGTCATATATATTTCAGATACAATTTGCTCGTTACTATCAGCCCTGGCAGGTGTTTATTACAGGTATTTGGAAAAGGTATAACAAGAAAGGAAATAGGAGTCAAGAGTCCAAGTCATGTCAGATCAAAAGGTGAAATTCCACAGAAGACTCTTCAGCTTTCTGTGTGGATATTTGGAAGTCAATCATACGTGGGTTAGTCAGGTCAACTCACATGGGCATAGGCCATTAAGTAGCAACTGGTCAGAAAAGTAAATATCTAGGTAAGCATGACTGTCAGCATTCATGGCAGGTAAGAGTCAGCTATAAGACTGGCCAGGAGATTCAGAGCAACCACAAATGTTATCAGAAAAATAAAAACAGAAAGATGCTGCACATGAGAGGATCAGGTAGGCACAGTGTTACCCATGCCATTGAAAAGGAGCTGAAGAAACATACGAAGACCTGAGTGTGTGATTCAATAAGACAGTGTTCTGAATCCTGCTCCTGGTTTATGGTAATAAAAGCTGCTAGTATATGAGTTTGACCAGGGGTAATATATATCCAGATGAAAAGGACCAGGGGAAGTTTGAAAGACATATTTAAGATTCATTTGCCTCAGGTGAATGCTTCCTTTATTCATAAAATATATATTTACTAAACAAAGTTAACTTCTAGTTGATACTGAAGTGGTCAATATAACAAAAAGAAATTTGGGTCTTCTGTCATGATATTTTAATTCCTTAACTAAAAATAGATTACATTTTTATGTTCGGATGCTGAATACATGTATTCCTTTGCTCAGCGCAGCAGAGGGCATGCTGGCTTCTCACTGAGCGTGTGGCTCTCCTCTTCCTCCTAGGCACATACTAGAAAGAGCACAGATCTTAGCTTTCTTTAAACTTAATATGTCCAGGTTACCGAACCCTAGGCAATGAATTGTGAGCAGAATTTTTGTGTCTTTTCAATCAAGGGTTTCATGAAGTGGCTGTTTCCTCCATATCCTCTTCCCCCCTCTTCCATCCAGACGCAGATAGCAACAATAGGGCTCGAGATTTACACTCTGCAATACAACAGCCACTAGCCTCCTGTGGCAATTTATACTTTAACTAATTAAAATGAAATACAATTATAATTCAGTTCCTCAACCACACTGGCCACATGTCAGGTGCCCAAAAGCCACATAACTCTTGGCTACTACTATTATAAAACATATCTATCATTACAGAAAATGCTGCAGGACAGTGATGCCTTAGGCAATGGTGAAACAAAAGTACAGAAACAGACTGAGTCCCTGAATCACCACAAGGAAAACCACACAAAAGCAAGTACCATCTACTTATAACTACTATGTGAGTGAAAATGAAACTTGCACTGTGTTTGAGGCATTTATAGTTTGGGGTCTATATTGGTACAGTTAGCTGCTAGTTACCTAACTAGTACAATCAGTATGACATATTCACAGAAAATGAAGTTCCAAATAACCCAAAAGATAGCAGCCCATCACCAGACAAGCCTAGACTGGCATTAGGTGAGCAGATAGCATTTAATTTCTATGGCAGACAACATATGATGTTGAGGTAATACTTAGTATAAGTCCTTTGCAACCAAGTATAATTTCAGCATCCATGTGAGACATATATCAAGTAAGTCAAGCCAAGTTTAGTGTTTGAGTATGTATGGACAGTGGGTTTATTTTTATAACCAACACCATTTCCATTAGACAGGACAAGAGAGTCTCACAACTGAGTGTAGGAAGCTGTTGGTTCATCTATAGCTAGTTTATTTAAGAACAGGCATAAATTGAGGTTGTGCAATTTTTTCAAGACAGCAAGTAACAGCAGATTTACACTTACAAATCTTGGAAAGGTTAAAAAAAGAATTTCTAAACATTCATTTAGAATAATAACAACATTAAATTGATGTAAGGACTTAGAAAAGGGTTTTGATTATTTGTTAGGATATCTCTGTGACATTTATCAAGAGAGTATATTTTATGTTGATATTCTTTGTCCTGCATATTAAAATTAGAGTTTGGTCTTTGGCCAGCAAAGAAAACTGGCTTTATCAAGTAAAAATACAAAGAGACAAAGTACTCCTCATCTTACTTTCATTCCAAAAAAAAAAGTGCCTGAAAAAACAGTAAAGAGAATGTTGTGAGCTAGAAAGTATATCTTTTCTCTTATACTGAAAGAAAAATTCAATTGAAGTATAAATCTTCAGAGGATGAAAAATAACAGATTCCATTCAGAGTGAAGGTTGTTTTTGTTTTTTGTGGGTTTTTTTCATTCCCAGAGTTTACTGCAAGGAAAGTATAAAAAATGTAAAGAAGCTTTCATGTGAACTTATAAAATAGTAAAAAATAATCACTCTTGAACCACTAAGCAGTGATATGCAGGGGAATAATTTACTCTCTGAGCCTTTTACGTTTGGCCAGAAGGTACGCTTGTAATAGCTGCTTAATCTTAACCTCAGGATTTTACAGCTCATGAACTTTTGTATTGACATTAATGAACAGCCTGGGCAAGGTACAATACTGATCAACACAGACATCTTGGTTTCTTTAGAAAATTAATAAGGAGAGCTCTCTGGATGAGAATTAACTGTGAGTGCCATGAAAAGTAACTGCTCTAATGGTGAGTCTTGACTGATGAAGAAAAAAAAAAAAAAAACATTTTGCAGGTGATGGTGTGAGAAATTACCATACTATATCAAGTTCTCTCCAAATTTCATAATTTTTGGTTTTTTTCCCCCGTTATCATTCCTTAAGCAATGAGTGTTGAATAAGATAGTAGATTGGCAATTAGAAACTAGAAACCTTGGGAAAGAATCCAGTTCATTAGCAAAGTAATTAACTGTTTCTTAACAGAGATAGTACTGCAATAAAGTATAATTAATGGTGCTATACTTATTGATACCAAGAAATAGAATTTTCTGAGAATAACACATACACTAAGAATCTATTCTTCTTATGTTTTTCATAGAAAATTGCTGCCTATAATGTGTAGCTACTCTGACCCTAACCCTGATTGCCTATATGTCCAAATAAAGATTATATTCAGGACATTGAATCAGTAGTTTGTTCCTTAATAACCTCAGTACCAAGTAATCACAACTGTTTGGCAGTCAATGAGGAGCAGAAATTGAGCAGCTTTTGCTCTTCCTGGGCCACATATCTTTCTCGACCATGTGCCTGACAATGTGATTACAGTTTTACCATGAATACTGAAGAAATAGAAATCTGACTGCAGCTACAGGGTGTAGAAACACTAAATGATCCATGTTACACAATTATACTTTTAAATAGGATTCTTCCCTCTAGCTGTAAAGGTACAGCAACACTAAATGATCCATGTAAGATACCCAGTATCTTAGTTTGGGATGCTATAGCAAATTACCATGGACTGAGTGGCTTATAAACCACAGAAATTTATATCTCACAGTCTGGATGCTGGTTGTCCCAGAGTGGGGTGCTGTCATGGTCAGATTCTGGTGAAAATCTTCTTTCAGGTTTCAGACTTCCACCTTCTTGTGTCCTCACAGGGCAGGAAAGAGAGCTCTTTGAGATGTCTTTTATAAGGATACTAACCCTAGTCACGAGGGCTCTACCCTCATGACCTAAAAGGCCCCCACCTCCTAATATCATCATATTATGGGTTAGGGTTTCAAACGTGAATTTGTGAGGGACACAAACATTCATTCTATAACACACTACTACACGTGGTGTGGCCCAAGTTTGACAAAAAGGTCACGTCCTGCCATATTGCCTGCCAGAATCCCATTGCTCTTTTAGAATGAGTATATTAGGCAGATGAGGACTGCCAGAGGTTACGGAGAAAAATATGTTAAGGTCTGAAAATTTGTATAGGAATAAAAGTAGAGGAAAAATCAATGTTTTGATCATTTTGTCTTATAAAATTCCATTTTGATTTCAGGAATGAAGATCAATAGTTATGTCTGATAGAGTAAAATATTGCCATGATCTTCTCATACAAGGAGACCATAAATGGAGCTGTTCTGTTATTTCTTTTTGATGTTTTGGGAATATACTTTTAATATAAAAATCTTGAAAATATCAAATAAACCAGCCTTTCCAGCTTCCAAGAAATAATACAGCTCCATAGCTGGAGTCTTCAGAATCTGTGTGATACACATCATTTCATCAAAGTAAGGACCAGATTCCTTATGGACACAGATTTTCTAGACCAGTGTGTCCATTATCTATTTGCATAGAAACTACTTGGTCCTTGACATGTAGGGAGAAAAATTCATGTTTGTTCTGGAGGTCGTTGGCTATTTTCAAGAAAACAACACAAAACTTCATTAGTTCTAGATTTTCTTCCCCTTCCCCAGATGGTGAAATGTGCATAATTAAGACTTTCAGTATGACATTCTCAGGACAAAACCATGTGTGTCTGCTGTCCTGTTACTGGGTATGGCATTGCCTGCCTAACCATATTTTAATTTTAGCTCAACTAAAGGAGAGTTCGATTCATGCTCTAGAGCTTTGAGATTCTCCTTGAAGGAGCTCTCTTAGTACTGGGTAATCCCACTATGCACTTTTTTTCAATCTTTCATGCCTAACTGGTGCCAGCATTTGCAAGGCCATGTATTTTATTCACTCGGCAGCTTCAACCTTTCTATCATACATCCACATTTTTGGAATCCCAAATTCCGTGAAACCCACCATACAGACAGGTTCAATATTCTGAGAGTGTAGCCTAAGAGAGAAAGAAAATCAGCATCTATGTATCTGTGATCAGAAGTGAGCATTAAGCTCCTTGGGAGAATCTAGTTTTGAAACTTTGTTAATCTACAGTTAGAATGGGACAGACCTCTACTAGAGGCAATGAGAGGCTTTTATCCACTTTTTCCTTTCATTGTTCTTACACGACAGTCTCTTATCATCAATATGAAAAAGCAGAAGAAGGAAAAGGTGGAGGTGGAGGAGGAGGAGGAGGAGGAGGAGAAAAAAGGAGAAGAAAGAGAAGAAGAAGTCATCTCCAACAAATGTGAAGAACACAGTGAGAAGAACTTATCCGCTCCCAGTACCTCAAGGTCCATGGTACCAAATCATCCTTATCCCCTACTTAATTTCAAACAGTTCAAAGGGTCTGTTTTTTCTCTGATCATCTCCTTCCATACTCACCCTCCAGTCAAGAACTAATAAAACTGTGTTGGTTCATTAAAAGGATTTATAAATCTTCACTTCTTTGCCCAGACTCCTACAGATTTAACTAAACTTTCAAAAGAGTTTTAATTTTTTCAACTAGTGGGATTAAGCCATTTGGTAGAAATAAAGATACTGTCAGGGCTTGTGCTTCAAAGAGTTTCCCCACTCTTCCCTGTTCTCATTACACACCAACATTGATTATAGTGTGAGTTTTTAAAAAATAAAAATTCCTGCATCTCACAGCCAAAGTTAGCAGATGAACAAACACACAAATTGATAGTATTACATACAACTGTAATGTATGTAAACATATCATTTACTTATTTTAAAATATCTTTTGAAAACAGGATTTTAAGCATGTCTATCTACTTCAAATAATTCCAATTTCCTGTTAACACCAACAGAAAATCAGGTAAAATTTAAGTCATTAGAAATCTCACAATGACCATTTAATAAAATAATTTAGGATGTTTATAATCTAATTATAACACTGATATTAATCAATGCTAACTTGCTTTTTTCTACAATATTGACCAATATTTTTATTACGAATTAAATCGTTCCAAAATTGTACTTGAAATAATGTATTTTATACAATGTTTTTTAAGTTGGTAAATTAATTTTATATGGTATCAATGTGAAAAATATTGATTGAATAGAATGTTGACTGAATAGAATGTTGATTGAATAGAATACTCATTGAATAGAATGGCTTTTGTCTTAAATAATAGAAAATGCAAATTTTCTAAGTTATGTGTGGCACAGAAACACAGGGCAGACCTCTATTCAAACAATAGCCATAATGGTTGCCTCAGACATTCAGATGTCAAATCTGTTGCTAGTAGAACTATGATTTTATATTTCATTATTGCACATACCAATAAATTTATTAATTTTAATATTATCAAATTCCCAACTTTAAAGAACTTATCTTACACTGAGACATGAATCTGTTTGTGATTAAAAATGGGTATTGTAAATTAGGAATTCAATTTTCTCTCTTCTGGATGGGCAATTGTCATAGAATATGTTCTTTTCCCCCAATGTACAGGAATATCAGAACTGCCATGTATCAATAATATATATACATACACACACACACACTCATACATACGCACATATATATGCATACATAAACATACACACACACTTGGTTAGCACTCTCCTCTAGTCCATTTTTAAATTTATATATTCTTATAAAAATTTATACTATATATATATCCTAATTTTACAGATAAATACATATATAGCTTGAATTTTTAAATAAATATAAAGTCATATATTTATAGCACAAACAACTCACTATATGAATCACCATATCTTAGTAATGAGTCTTGGTATCTGTAGGAAAATTCACCTTCCCTGTCCTTTTTCAGGCAGATCTTAGGTCCCAGATGTACACATATTTTATCATATCTAATGAAAATACCCAAGGTTGCATAGTACAAGGTTAGTTTACAAAAGTCAATTGTTTCCTATATACCAGAAATTAACAAATGTATTTTGAAATTAAAAACACAATAACATTCATATTAGTATCATAAAAGTGAAATACTTTGGTATAAATGTAACAAAATATGTACAGGATTTATATGAAGAAAACTATAAAATAATGATGAAGTAAATAAATAAATGGAGTTATCTTGCCTTCATATATAAGAACACTCAATATTTTTAAGATATTAATTCTTCCCAATTTGATCTACAGATTCAACGCAATCTTAATCAAACTCCTAAAAAGTTGTTATGTGAATCTGAACAAACTGATTCTAAGGTTTACATCCCAAGGCAAAAGACCCAAAATAGCCAGAGCATTGAAGAAGAAGAACACATTTGGGAACCTGACACTATCAATTACAAGGCTTAATATAAAAGTACAGTAATTAATACAGCATAACATTGATTAAGTATAAACATATAATGTCTGATATACTTAAGTTAAATCATTATGCTGTATACCTTAAACTTACATAGTGCTGTATATCTTTATTTCAATAAAACTGGGAATAGAATATGAGGTGTATACTGCTGAAAAAAAAAAAAAAAAAAAAAAAAAAAAAACAAACCATATACCCATATAGGCCAATGAGATGGAATGAGAACACATAAATAGATCCACATAAGTATAATCTATTGATCTTCTACAAAGGCACACAGACAACTCACTGAGGAAAAATAGACTTAAAACAAATGATACTGAAAAAAACTGGATGTCCAAATATTAACCTAAACACAGACCTTTTAACTGTTGAGGAAGGTCATCAAGAAGACCACTGGTTTACCTGCAAGCTGGTCCAGGTAGCTGGAGGCTTCCCACTTCCTCCACTGTGCTTAGAATGTGTACTCTGCTTGCCTTCCCCCTGGTAGAAACTGCCCAAAGACACAGCCTTAAGATACTTATGTGGGGATGAGACAGTGTAGGCTGGGCATGTGACTTAGCCTAGTTAAACTTCTACATAAACTTTTAAGATTAGATGTGTGGGTGTGGAAAACTATTCATCTTGAGGCTGCCCAAGACAAGCTTTAGAAGTAAGTTCTCTTGCTTATTAAACCTGTCACCAACAACCTGGAGTGCTGTTTTTATTCGGTGTCTTCCTACCTCCTGCACATGAAGGCCAAGACAGTTACAGATGATACCCAGGAAACTCCCAAGGAGGTAGCAACCCAACAAAACCTTCTCCAAAACTTAAATCAAAATGTATCATAGCTCTACGTGTAAAATGCAAAGTTATTGAACTTCTAGAAATAATATAGGAATTACAGGTGATATTGGGTTTGATGAATAGTTTTAAGATAGAGCACCAAAGGAAGATCCATAGAAAACATAAATTGATATGTTATACTTTATTCAAATTAAGGATGTGTGCTCTGATAAAACATAATTTTAAGAAAATGAAAAGACAAGCCAATAATTGGTAGAAAATATTTGCAAGCCACATATCTAATAAAGAACTTATACCTAAAATATATGATAAACTCTTAAAACTCAACACTAAATACAACATAGGGAAAAGATTCTAACCGATGCCTCACCAAAGAAGATATACAAATGTCCACTAATCATATGAAAAGATGTTCAACATCATAGACCATCAGGAAAATGCTAATTAAAACAACAGTAAGATACCAATATACACTCATCAGAATGACAAAAAAAAAAAAAAAAAGTGACAATAGCAAAATAGCAAATGCTGGTGAGCATGTGGAGCAAGAGATTCACTGCTAGTGAGAATGCAAATGGCACAGCCACTTTGGAATATACCGTGTTTCCCGAAAATAAGACCTAATCGGAAAATAAGCCCTAGCATGATTTTGCAGGATGACATGCCCTGAGCATGAGCCCTCATGTGTCTTTTGGAGGAAAAATTAATATAAGACCCGGTCTTATTTTTGGGGAAACACAGTACTTTGACAGTTCCTTAGAAAGCTAAACATTTTCTTACCATACAATCCAGCAATCTCTCTCCTACCTATTTATCTAAATGTGTTGAAAATCTGTGTCCAAAAGACCTGGCCACAAATGTTCACGGTAGCTTTACTCATAATTGTGAAAATCTAGAACAATTATGAAAGAAACTAACATGGCCTTCATTAGGTGGATGAATAATAAACTTGGATACATCTGTACAATTGAACATTATTCCACAATAAAAAGAAATGATCTATCAAGCCACAAAAAGACATGGAGGATCTTTAAATGTGATTTTATAAGTGAAAGAAGACAGTCTGTAAAGCACGACTATTATGGAAAAGACAACTATGGCATTCTGGAAAAGGTAAAACTATAGAGACAGTAAAAAGAATGATGGCTAACACAATTTCATGGAAAGGAGAGAAGGAATGACTGTGTTGAGTACAGAAGATTTTAGATTGATGAAACTATTCTATATAATACCTTAATAATGGACACGTTATAGTATGCATTTGTCAAAACCCATAGAACCGTTCAATACAAAAAGAAAACCTTAATGCAAACTACAGTCTTTTATCAAAAATAATACATTAAATCAGTTCATTAATTATAGCAAATGAACCACAGTAATGCAAGATGCGGATAACAAGGAAATTTTTTCTGTAAGAGGAGGGCACATGAAAATTCTCTATACTACCCTTTCAATTTTTCTGTAAATCTAAAACTCTTCAAAAGTAAAGTTTGCTAATTTAAAAAGTTTAGAAAAATTTACATTAATTGTTCTTTTCAGCATAAGAACATCAGTTAGGTATGTGTGAATTACTCTTATAAAATACGATTTTTTTTTCTGAAGTGACTCAATACTTAGCTTTTAAGTATTGCCAATAACTTATGTTAATAACAATTAGTACAATACCAGACAAACTAATTGTTATTTTATTGGAGAGAATAATTGTGTCATTAAAGTCTTCCCACAGAGGTTTCTCATTAGAGTAAGTTATATTATTATAACATTTGCCAATTAGTAACAGATATATATCCAGACCAAATAGTTACTTCCTTTGTAATTTATCAATAATTGACTTACTCAAAGTATTTTCACTCCTAATAGGCCACACTTTCTATATTCATTAATGTAATTCCCCATCCCTATATGTACTTTGCACCTGAATTACTGAATTACTCCGATAAAAGTATCTTAAGTTTATACAGGTGAAATGCTAACTGGTTCTATTGGTTCCTATAATCCAAAAGTTGTATATGATGTTTTCATTCATAGATATTTTCTCTAGAAATTTCTCTAGGAATCCCAGAGATTGTCAACTTTATTTTTATAGGAGAGGAAATTTAAGCTCAAAGAAGTAAACTTGTAGAAAGTAGTAGAGTTGAGATTTATATCAAATTCTCTCTGAAACAAACCAAAAAAATCTATAACATTTATTACACTGTGATACACTTTTCTCATAAAGGTGAAGAGAAATCTGTTCAATTATAGTACTTCTCAGATTAAACTCTAAAATATGAATCAAGAGAGCTGAAAATGTCTCTGATAATAATTATCTAAAATGACCTCCGTGAGAAAAAGAGAGAATACCTGGAGAAATTGACAGATTTGCATAGAGAACTGTTTAATCATTTCAGACTTTAAACAGTGTTATGTAATCAAGAAAACTTAATTAAAAGACTGATAAAAATGAGTACAATGCTGCTCAAGACTAGACATATAATAACATGAATAAGACTAGAGACCCAAATAAATAAAGCTTGCAAATATATCATTATTATAAAAGAATAAAGAGAAACATAAATGGAAAAAAAAAGGTCATAGTGTATGTCTGCTAAATGACAAACACCTGCTTTCTCTTTTTAATCTAAAAAGTGCTAACTAAACAACAATAATAAAAGAAAAATAAAACCTATCAGAAACCAGCAGTAGGTAGATGAATTATAAAAATCATCTAAACAAATTATATTTGTTTAACTTAAAATCTCTTGGTTTGAATGTAGTACTGACTGTTCTAGATAATTAAAATTATAAATTGGTAATCTTCGATAATTTTGGGAGCGAGGGAGAGGTGATGAGAAACTCAAGACTAAAAACTGTTCCAACTTTCTAAACTGAAAATCAATGGATTTGGAACATGAGAAATAAACAAATTTGGTATCCATTCAAGGAAGATCTGCCATAAGGCTCCCTGAGAAATTTCGGAATTAGAAATGCCAGTTGGTACAGTGGATGGACATGATAATAGGGTTTAAAAGAACGTAATATGTTTAAATATTTATGTGAAGAGTCAACATTTCTCATCTCTTGGACAGAACTCCTGGTAGTTATCAATTTGGGGGGAGGGGGATGAGGAAAAGAAAAAAGAGTGCTCTATGCTAGAGACTGAATAATCTCAACAATATCAATACTTAATCACTTTAATCTGCAGTCCATATGCTAATAAGATACACACAGACTAAGAGCCCCAAAGGTGCTTTCTTGTTTTGTTTTTTTAAATTATTAAACATAAATGAACAATCAAGGATCATCACATACTTTAGAAATGGACCCATATGAAACATAAAAGAAAATGAGCAAATAAAAATATGTATCAGGAAAGAAGCAAATATAAATAAGGAAACACAAACAAACCTTTAAAGAATACAGCACCTCACAAAACTACCTTCAAATAGTAATCTCAGGGCAAGAGAATTCATCCATAAAGCAGAAAAAAAAAGACCAGAAAATATAAATAAATGCTTACTAAAACTAAAAACGTGCAGAAAGATAAAAAAAAATAAAGAAAATCTTGTAAATCAATTTAAAGGACTCAAAGTTATTGACTAATAGAAATTACAAAGGGAGAAAATAAGATCTAAGAAAGGTCAAAAAAAATTTTTCAATGATGTGAGAAAATTTCACAGAAATGGAGAATATGTGTTTCCGGATTGAAATGACCCATTGAATTATTCCTTGACAAAATAAGAATGATGAACCTTAGACTGTCACACACAGTCACTTTCTATCAAGTCTACAAGGGCCTGACAATTAAGTTCATGACCTCATCCTAGAAAAAGTGCTATTACCTCATTGCTGAATATCACTATGGTGTCCTTTGAAGTACTCCCCTTGGGAAGCTATGCACCAAAGCCAACACCTAGTCTACGCTTCAAAGCAATTTTGGAACTCTTTTTCTGGAATGGCTATCAGAGCTGTCATTGTATTACCCTTGATGTCCTGAATGTCATCAAAATGTCTTCCTTTCAATATTCCCTTTATCTTCGGGTAAAGAAAAAAGTCATTAGGGGCCAGATCAGGTGAGTAGGGAGGGTGTTCCAACACAGTTATTTGTTTACTGGCCAGAAACTTCCTCACAGACAGTGCCATGTGAGCTGGCTCCTTCAGGACCATATCTGCAGACACCTTTCTCATGCCAAGATTTTCAGTTAAGATTTTCCTGTTTCTCTATCGATGTTTACTTGGTCTGCTATGATCCTCACAGTCAGCCGATGATTTTGACGCACAATTTGATGAATTTTCACAATATTTTCATCAATTCTGCTCGTTACTGGCTGCCCTGACCTCTCTTCATCAGTGACATGTTCTCTCCCCTCAGAAAAATGTTTAATCCATTTGCACACTGCCATTTTCTTCATGGCGTTATCCCCATAAATTTGGACTAACATATCCCTGATTTCACTTTCACTCTTGCCAAGTTTAACAAGAAATTTAATGTTTATACGTTGCTCTAATTCAAGCTCAGACATTCTTGTGATGACACACAAAAACACACAACAATAATGAAAGCAAGACACCATCACATGTCAACACGATCACAGCTGTGAGACACTGATATACCAAGGTTATGAAACCTTACCGAGCTGTTTGTACAGTACCACCAATGTAAGTGCACCGTGGCAAGTTCGGGAACTTAATTGTCACACCTCATATAGAGAAATGGAAGGCCACTTAACTTAATTAGCAGTATAGTATTTTATACAGAAAGGAAAAGAGACAATTATAAAAACTTCTACATGAGAATAAAATAGGGTGCCTATAATAAAATACATTTCAGATTGACATTGTTCTTTCTTCAACAATGATAATTACTGAAAGCAATGTAGAAATTTCTCAAAGTTGAAGGAAAATATAGGATTTCTGAATAAAACTGCTCTTTCCCTCCTGAGACCCCTTCTGCTGGGTAATAAGAACAACTTAGATTTCACATTTAACAGTTCATTAGGTTATTCTGATTCACATACTCTAATTTCAATTTCTTTTCTTAAAAAAAAAAAAAGAAATATTATGTTCATGGATGGGAAGGTCGACCTAAAGTACACATAAATTTAATTAGATTTAATCTTCAGTTCATGGCACATTACATCATCAGTCAGCACAAGGACCCTCTTTGTTATGTTGTTTTTAAATTCTTACTGTTTTTCTCTTTCTTTTTCATATCTCACACAGAGGTAGAGAAAAGTAGGCTCTGACTTCTATCTAGGATTTGCTCTTTCCCTGTTGAATGTCAATAATTTTATGTTTCCAGCAAGGTCAATCCATAACTCTGATAGATCAGGACAAAAATAAGACTACTCCAGAATCACTTTGGACAAAGCCTAACTACAAAAATGAACAAAAATGTTCCCATTCTAGCTAAAATAAGTGGTTGTTGCTTCTTTACCTTGTATACCTTTAGCTTTGATTAATTTTTCCTACCTAATAGATCCAATTTATTAAGACAACCAATGTTAATTTTTTACCTGCTTTCTGACAGCATCCAACTCAAAAGAAAGCACTCTCCAAAATCACCTAACAAGTGCCCAAACGCTGTAAGTTCATTCAACATCATCCTACTACAATACCCCATCGTTCCCTATGATATGTATTCTCCCTCATTGCAAAGAGCAATAAGCCTAAATTGTTCAAGTATAGGTTTGTTCCTAGTAGCCTTAGGCTAGAAGACGTTGGCAATACCATTACCTTCCCATTTGCACCAACCTATAGTCATCATTTGTATGCATATGTTACAATTTAGTTTTTCAGGTTATCTACAAGGAGGTTGATTCTAATTATTACTAAAATGAGATCTCCAATAAATTGGTCTTAAGGGCCTATAATAATAAAGATCCAAGCAACTCCATATTCAGGAGTGCAGACAGAAAAAGTTGAGAACCAAATGATTTCACTCATACGTGGGATATAAAACTGAGAGCAACAATGAACAAGATAAATAAAGAAACAAAAAATTATAGACACACACTAAAGTTTAATGGTTACCAGAGGGTAAGGGGCATGGGAGTTAATAGAGGAGGGTAAAGAGGGTCAAATATATGGTGATGGAAGGAGAACTGACTCTGGGTGGTAAATACACAATGCAATATATTGATGACGTATTACAGAATTGCAAACTTGAAAACTTTATAATTTTACTAACCAATGTCACCCAAATAAATTTAATAAAAAGTTTTAAAAATGTCACTAAAATAATGGAATGAAAGATGGAGTATCATTTTCAATTCTAAAGATGGTAATATTAAGAACAATTTAATGCTAAAATAGTCAACAATATAGATGAAATTGATTTATTACTTGAAAGAGACAAGCTACATAAAAGCCATGGGAGGAAATAGAAAATCTTAATAGTCCTAAATGAAAAACAATATCAAATACATTGGATTTTAATTTAAAGCCCTTCTGACCTGAGAATATCAGATTCAAGAGGCTTTTGGGGTGAATTCCTCGACACCTTTAAGGAAGAAATAATGTCAATGTTAACACAACTTTTCAGAAAAAGAGAGAAACAGGGACCACCTCCAAATTCAATATATACAGCCACTATTATCTTAGTATGAAAATATGAAAAAATATAAATTACCAGAAAAAATAACTAAAGACTGCTATGAACACTTATACACACAAATCTTAACAAATATTAATAAATATGTATGTAAATTATACCATAATAAAAGTGATTGAAAATATTAGTATATCATTTCTAGAATATCTATAAAAATGATGTTATGACAAAGGAATTTATCCTAGAAATATAAGTTTTCTTGAATATATTAAAGTAAATCATTACATTAAGAAGAAAAAAAAGTAGTATAAAATATCTCAATAGATGTAGAAAAGACATTAGACAAAATTCAAAATGTCAAGAAAAGAGATTCTCTTTTACCTAATAAAGGGCACTGTGAAAAAAATATATATGTAATATCATGTCTAATTATAGAAGATTGGTATTGTCCCTCAGTAATAAAGGCAATGATGTCGAATCTAACTATTTCTGCTTAACATTTTACTGGGGGCCTTAGCCATTGCCATAGGGGGATAAGGAAAAAAGAAAAAGTCACAAAAAGCATTGAGGAATATATAAAACTGTCTATTCACAGAAGTTATGCTAATAGAAAATCCTAAGGCATCTACAAAAACACTACTACAAGTAATAAATTAATTTAGAAAGAGTACAGATTACCAAGCGAAAATATAAAAATCAGTGTTATTTCAATATAATAACAATAATTGCAATCCTAAAAAGACATTTAAAATAGCATTAAGAAAATGAAAAGTTTAGGAATGAATTTCACAAAATATAAGCAATACACATTAAAAATTATAAAACAAAAACATTTGTCCATAATATATGAAAAACCGTTAAATAATTCTTATTCAAGAATATAACAACCAAATAAAAATGGGCCCAAAATTGGAAGGACCCTCACAAAAGGGATATAAAAATGGCTATTAAGTACAAAAAAAAAGATGTTCAACAGAATTATTTATCTGTGAAATCTAAATCAAACTACAATGAGAACCTCCTAGACACCCATTAAAATAGCAGAAATTGTTTAAAAATACAGACAATAGCAAGTATCATCAAGAATGTAATGCAATGGGAGCTCTAATGAATTATTAAATAGTAACGCCCCTTTGGGAAACAATTTGGCAGTTTCTTATAGTGTTGTTCATATATTTAAGATATGACACAGCAGCTATATTCATGGGTAGTCAACCAAGAAAAATGAAACATACAAAAAATCTTGTATATGTACGACAAATAGCAACTTTTTTCACAGTAGACCATAATCAGAAATAGACTAAGGGTCCATGGATAGAAGAGATAAACAGACTGTTATGCTTACTTAATGGAATAATATATAGCAATGAAATGCAACAAATGACTGATATACTCAACCATATCTCAAAAACAAGGAGATAAACAAAAAAAGTACAAACTGGATTATTTCATTTATATGAAACAATAGACAAGACTAATCTACACTGACAGACAACAGTGTTGAAAGTAGTGATGTGTTAAATGTAGCATGAGTAAATTTCCTTTATAAGGATGATAAAAATGTTAGATACAGTAGTACCTCAGTTTTCAAACATCTCTGTTGATGAACATTTTGGTTTATGAATGCCGTAAACCAGAAGTAAAATCTTCGGTTTTCGAACACAACTCAAAAGTCAAATATGTCACACGACTTCCCCTGAGTGCAAGATCCTGAGGCCTAACTGTTGGCTGTTTTCGAATGTTTCAGAGCTTGTGGATTATGTTCAAAAACCAAGGTACCACTGTACCTTTTTTTAGTGTGAGGAGTACTTGGGTTTACATACCTATCAAAGACACTAAACTAGCGATTAAAATCAGTATATGTTATTATGTGCAAATTCTGTCGTAAAAATTGATATTAAAATCCCTTTTAAAATCAGTATGATATGTTTCCTAGCCTTTAGGAGGTAACCAAAGGGAAACAAACACTGTTGCCTTCCCCATTCTTAAATAAACAATCATGGCAAGGAATAAAAAACTCAAAGCCCATGGACGATCTTTACCCTGTAGCTATCTTGAATGGACAGGCTGATGTTTAAAACAATGTATTCAAATGTTTTCAGTTGGAATAGGTTCTCCCTACTTCTATACACTGCCTACAAGTCTCTATTTTTAAAGCTTTTTTGGCTTTACATATTTATGTTACTCTCCTGGCAATTGAAGACATCGCCACATTCAGCCTCTGAATTTTGGCAGAATATTTTCAGATTATGCCATTGCCATAAACACAGGTAGATTCCACCAAATTGCAGAATCAAACAACCTGTTTTATAATGCTGCATACCCTAGATATTTTCACTTTACTTTAGATTGTCCTATGTATTCATCATTGCACCATAGATTCACATGCTTCATTCAAAAATTCTAAGAAATATGTCAATGACTCACTTATCACGTAGTCATGCATGTGCTTAAGAAGACTTCCTAGTTTCACCTACTTAATGTACAATATTTTAATGTATATTTACTTAATATTATGATACCTCTATGATCTAAAAATTACTCAGAATATAGCATTTACATATTCTAATAACTTTATAAAGAAATATTTTTTCATACATCACTCTACATCTTTTCGTTTTATTTAAGTTGTTCTAACGATGGAAATTTATCTACTTGATTTGGATTATTATGATGCTCTTTGGCCAAACATAATAATGTTCTCATTTGATACAACTACAAATATTTTATAAAATAGACATTGATGTCAAATTCTTTTAGAGAAAGTGCTGTCTAATGTAAGACTTACTTTAGCTTCAAAAAGAATAAATAAATTATTAAAGATAACTCTTAGATGTTATGTACCTCTTATTAATACCGTTCCCATACATTTTAAGTACTGATAATATGAATCAATCTTAATGCCTACTGTGTGTTTCCTAGAATGAGAACTACTTTAGATTCATATATTGTTTAGGTACAACTACATATCTTCAAAATTATACTAGAAATTCTTATGTTAGAGAAATCATGTCCACATGCCACAGTCCTCATTATGGGGAGAGTCTGGACACTGCTGTTGAATTCCAAAAGTAATCATCCTGTGCAATATATTTTGTTTCTTTTTCAGACATATTTTGAAACTATAAATCACAATGAGAAAGTTATTTGACAGTCAAAGAAAAATCTTTAATAGAAGTGAATACTGTCTTAACAGTGTCTACTTTTACGTGACTAGTTATTAAGAGCCCAAAGATTCCCTTGGAAGGCTTTCTGTGTTTGTTTAGAATGTTCCTCCTGGGAGAATGCACATCTGATTTTGGAAAATGGCCCTCAATACTGACTGTGGAACAGAAATAAATGAACAAGTTAGCCCAAACTTAAAGCTTATCTGAAGAGAAAACTCCACTGAATTTGAAGCTGAAGTGAAAACGTTTGCCAAGTCACTAAGGCTTTATTTTGGTTTGCTAAAGCCAACAAAAGTGCTAATTCTAAAAATCCATTTACATGTTAGTGCTATCAAAAGTCCTTTTAACTTGTATGGACTAATTTCCCATTACTTATTTATAAAAGTAAGTGTATGAAAACAGTAATAGACAAATGAGTTTTGTCACATTGAAATTGTCAGAGACTATATTTTCAAGCAAAATAATTTCTCTTTTTACATATTATTTACCTGTTACAACCAATTGAGGCTTAATCAATTCATGTAAAATAAAACCATCTTTATAAAAATGAAAGCTAATGTTTTCTAGTTCATAATGAAATTAACATATTTTGTTTAGATTTTTATGATAGTTTTAATATGTCACAATAATTATTTTTTTTAGGTAAAGGGAACATTATTATTTTTATTTTTTATTTAAGTTTATTGGGGTGACAATTGTTAGTAGTTACATAGATTTCAAGTGTGCAGTTCTGTAATACATCATATATATATCATATTGTGTATCCACCACCCAGAGTCAGTCCTCCTTCCAACACCACATATTTGACGCCTTTTACCCTCATCTACCATCCCCCTCCCCCCTTACCCTCTGGTAACCACTAAATTATTGTCTGTGTCTATGAGTTTGTTTCTTCATTTGTTTGTCTTGTTCCTTTGTTGTTTTCAGTTTTATATACCACATATCAGTGGGATCATATGGTTCTCGACTTTTTCTGTCTGACATTTTATTATTAATAAATGGAAAATACAAAGTGCATCATCTTTGACATCATTCTATTAATTAGTCATCACTAAAATGATTTTTCTTAAGAGCCCGTTTATTATAAGAACTGATTTCCATAAGAAGAATGAGATTTTGGAAATTTTACAAAATCAAGACAATTGGAACATTTCTTAAAAAATACTTCATTTAAATGCATATCAGTTCTAAAGATAATCATAGCAATTATTTCTTCATGAAGAATAACCCGGATTTCAGCCTATAATTAATCACCTTGCCAGTCACTGAAATACATTATAGATTATTTTTATTACTGAGAAGCTGTTTTTAGTAGTCATAAAAATGTGTGATTAAGAATAGAAGCCCAGAGGTAGATTAATGTGAAGCTAATGATGCTTAACTTTCAGGGCTACTCACTTTCAGGGACCCCTTCCTGGGCCTTGGGAGACGTGTTAGCAACGTGTTCATGTGATCCTATGTCTTAAAAAAATTATGCAAGAGTAATATTTGAACTACAATCAGGTAAAAGCCCTGTACATTATAAACAGTCATGTTGCTGGACTGATTGGGAGCATTTGGGGGATCCAGGAAAGAAGGAGTTGAATTTGTGTTACATTTAGTTAAGGTGTAGTGGAATGTCTTTATGTGAATTGCAGTGACTTCCATGTAAAGTTAGATTATTGGTAGTGGTCCTGTAGAGATAAGTTCCACTATGCCAACTTGCCTAGCATCAGAACACAGAGGGCAGGGGCTGAGACCTTATCATGACAGAATGTGCCCCACGGTCCCTCACATTGGATGTATATACACAATGGAAGGTAAACAAAGTTTGAAATGAACAGATTAAGTTAGTTATGAAAATCCTTCCAAAGGTTCCATGATCATAATGAAAAGTGGACGATTTAATTCCAATCAATTCCTACTCAAATTCTCCTATCAGAAATATACACAATAATGCAGTGTATGTAATTAAGAGTAATTAGGCATGCAACTTTTTTCTTTTACCTTTTACATTGGTAACCACATAAAAGACAAATCAGAATTTTTAGTTTGTATAGCACACATCTGTAGAGATGCTATAATAAGCAAGTCCATGTGTTGAGTCAAATTTCAGTAATAATAAAATTTTGATCAACTACAATAGAGGAAACACTGAATGAGCTTTCTATTCTACACAAAATATTATTACAAAATCATGGTCAGATGAAGAAATCTGAAGACTCAGGCAAAAATATGGGAACAATTAGAGATGTGTCAGGAGTACATTTAATAATTATTTTTTCTGAATTTTATGGTGTTTGCAGTATTAATAAAATTTTATAACTTGTAATTTGTTGTCATTTCTCAATGTTAATACACGGAAATAAATTATCAAATTTATTATTTATAATTTTACATCCTGTCCTGTTTTTAAAAGAGGCTATCAAAATAGTAAAAACTTTAGGCCTCAAAACACCTGGTTCTGCTCTTAGTAAGCAATTGATTTTCACATTTGAACAATTAGATCAATATATATATTTTAAATTATTCTTCTAAAGCAAGCCTATTGCCATTCTTCTGAATACAAATGCCTAACCAAAATTAATAATAATAGTAATAATAAAATAAAAAATAAACAAAGAAATTTACACAATTTTTGTAGCAAGCAGAACTTCCCATGATCCCCGTTGAGTTAGGGGATGAAGGTATCCTATATTTCTGTGTAATTATGAGAATGGCAAAATAAGTTTGGGAGAATATTTATTAAAGTTAACAATTGTACGGATATTGTCCAATTAATAAAAGTTCTTTCTCTTGCTATTATTTTGAGCACTACATATGGATATAATTTTATTATATAAGAAATTGTAAACTCATGACTTATCCAATCCAAAAAAGCATCTTTAAATAGATTATAACTCACTACAAAAGAAAGAAAGGATACCTTTTCGAAAAACACCTCCAAATAGGTTGTCTTTAAATGATTGCAATACTTAAAAACATTACTGCTCTGTAAGTTTTTCTCCCTTTTACTCAGCATTCTTTTGTTGTATTGAAACTCCTTTTCTTTTGTTTACTATACAGTCCATATGGGAAAATGGTATTCATTGCCTACATTAACATTTTGCATTTTATCTCCAGAAACATGTGACTATGAACAATCTCACCTTTAAGCTGAAATAGGAGGAAAATAATTTTTCTCCATATTTTTCTGTCATCATGTTGGTTATGGCACTTAACATACATTTCAATTTCATATGAGAGCATTTTAAAAAGAATCTGTATAAATTATTTAGCTCTAAAATAAAAATCAAAAGCATTCAAATAATCAGAAATTTAAAATATAATATGCAAACCATCATACTGCTATTATAAAGCCTGTCATTTTTCTTTCATAACTATTTTAATTACACATTTTATATTTTTGCATTAGGGGAATATTTTGTTGTCAAATAATTGACAATGTTTTATATAATACACATTAGATATTCTTTGCAAATAAGTGACTCCTGTACTTGTATAGGGTCCATAAAACCATGCTAAGCAAGTGGATCAGTATAAGCTAAGAAGATTTTGAATGATGAACTCACCCTAAAAATAAAATAATATTTTATATTAGATAGATTTCTACATACAGGGCACTAAGCTGTGTACTCATAGTAGTTTCATTTTTTTTTTTTGTCTTTGCAATTAAATTTGATAAGTAGAATAAATATTTGAATATTTGAATCACTTTCTCTCCAGTTTTATTAAGATATAATTGACATGTAACATTGTGTAAGTTTAAGGCAAACAACATAATGATTTACTATATGTATGTATTGCACAATAACTTTGGTTAACACCCATCACTTCATACAGTTGTGAAATTTAATATTTGTTTTTCTCCTACTGATAAGAATGTTTAACATCTATTCTCTTAGTAGTTTAAATATACCAAATTATATTGTTATCTATAGTCAATCATGTTATACATTACATCTCCAGAACTTATTTATCTTATAATTGGAAGTTTGTACTTTTTACCACCTTCACCCACATCTTGCCCTGGGTAACAGCTTCAATAAGAGGAAATAGCCTTCTTTGTATTTTAAAAAAAATACACAGTATCCAATTTGAAATCATTTATCATATTCCCACTTTTGAAAATGCCCTTTCTGTAATTTTTCCTCAAAAACGTCTTGCTTTATCTTCCCACTCCATGATTGGATATATTTCGTTGCAATCTCTTTGCCTTCCTCTAACACTTTAAATTGTTTTCTTCCTCAGGTCTGTCTTCTAGGTCCTTTTCCCTACTCATTTTACAAAATCTCTCCATGGTTTGAATTCACACATCAGTCTCCATGAAGAGCAATTCTATCTTTAGTTTGCCCTTCCTTCTGACTCCCAGATATATGCTGGACTGCTTCTTTGATGTTGTTATTGGATATCTCACAACATCAAACTCCACATGACCAACATAGCTCTTCAGCTTTCTCCAACCACCCAAATTTGAATGCACTGTCATCACTTAATCAACAAATTTAAGTCATAGTAATCATTCATTCTGTTATGGAATTGATATAACATTCTGTCAATCTACGTCTTTAAATACATCTAAACTTTCCCACAGCCACTTCTTCAAAGAGCGTACAGTCATCTTCCACAATGCAGCCAAAATGATTTCCTAATATCCCTTGCTTGAAAACTTTAAATGGTTCCCCATTTGATACAGAATATATACTAAATTTAAAAACATGGTGTCTTAGCCTTCTTGGGCTGCTATAACAAAATACCACTGATAGGGTGGCTAAACAACACAAAAGTATTTTCTCACAGTTCTGGAGGCTAGAAGCACATGATCAAGGGCAAATTTTGTTTCTTGTGTGAGCTATCTTCCTAGTTTGTATATGGCTATCTTTTTACTACATTCTTACATGGTTTATTCTTGGTGCACATCCAACAGAGATAGATTCAGCTCTCTGATGTCTCCTTTTTAAGGACACTAATCTTATTGGATCAGGGCCCCATCCTCATGACCTCATTTAACCTTAATTACTTCCTTAGAGACCCCATTATCAAATACAGACACACTAGAGATTAGGGCTTCAATGTTTAAATTGGAGGAGGTCAAACATTCAGTCTCTAACATATGGTAATGAATCAAGAGCTGGTTTCTGCTATGCAACCTAACTTTCTTTCTCTGCTAAACTTTTTTGATCTATGCTCAACTTGACTGAATATTTTCAAATTCCTTTTATTCAACAATAAGTTTTGGGTTTTGTTTTTCTCTTTCATTTTGGTTTTTTGGACATATGCAATATTCTAGAAAACATTCTCCTTATCTTGGGCAGCATATGAAGGAAAACCAAACACTGTTTCTAATTTCATGAAGCTTTCATCCTCGTGGGAAAAGAGAACATATGTGTGTATATATATATATATATATATATATATATATATATATATATATATATATACACACACACACACACACACATATATATATATACACACATACATATACACACATATATATATATATACACACATATATATACATATATATGTATATAAATATAATTTCTTTAAAATTATTTCCAAAGCTGGAATATTCTCTATCTCCCTACCTCTCTACCTTACCCAAGCCATATTCTCTCTCTCTCCCTTCTCTCTCTCCCTCCCTCTCTCTGTCTCTCCATGCTATGTCATATCATATATATATGTATATCATGTATATACAGTGCCAAAAAATTGTATATGCATTTTAAGAAAGGAAAAAACTATATTAACATTGTCATACTCAATATATACTGATAACAAATGATGAATATAAGTCACATTTGACTTCAGCAATTACAAGAGGTGCTCAAAGTGGTTACCATCAGCATAATTTTAATACATTTTTTGGTACTACAGTATAGATAGATAGATAGATAGATAGATAGATAGATAGATAGATAGATAGATAGATAGATAGATATGGATACTTTGGTCAATGTTGCTCAAGCAGTAGTTTGCCATAATCAGAAGTGTCTGGATGCTGATGGTAACCACTTTGAGCACCTCTTGTAATTGTTAAAGTCAAACATGACTTATAGTCTTCTTTTGTTATTGGTATATATCAGTACAATTTTAAATTTTAATAGGTTTTTTCTTTTCTTAAAATGTATGTACATTTTTTTGGCTCTCTCTCTTTCTTATTCAATAAACACTCGTTGAGCATTGTTTAATATTATACCACGTTTTTTGTATAGCACTCTGAAAGTATCTTGCTAGGAACACTAATCATTTGGACTAATAATGGGTGTTATCTTGAAAAAAAATAAAGGCTTGGTAGTCAATACTGAATTTAACTATGTTCAACTTGTTTATTTACTACAGAAGTACTCTGAGCACTTAATAAGAAAATGTGAATTACGGATTATGAAGAGACATCGTGTCCTGCTTTTTACAAATGAATTTATTGCATAACATTTCTTTCTCATAGCATGTCTCATAATGGTTAATCTGCATAGTTAACTTTCACTCAATAGTCATCTACAACCTGTATCTTTCTCCATAGTAAGACCAGACATAAGAATTCCTGCAAGAATTAATGGTGCCCTTTACTCTCAACATTTGTGAGCTAATGAGTGACAAAGTTGTAACACTTGCACAGATCAAAGAATCATATGGAAGTTCTCTTTACAGAACTATTTTATATTAGCTCATTATACTCACCTTCAAAGGCATATGCAGAATATAAAGGTCTATTGTAAAAAGAACTAAATAAATAACCTCATTAAAATTTAACTGAGAGTGCATTTATTCAGGAACAATTAGAGTTTTCATAAACATTTTAAGTGCTAATCAGTTCCAATGGGAGGTCTCAAGATTACAGTTGCTTTGAAACTTGTGGTCTGCTGCAAAAATGCCCATATACATACAATAATAAAAAATAACAACAATAATAACACCTTAATATAAAATATAAATATAAAACACCCTGTCAATTGACCATAATGAAAATGAACAATATCATTAAACTGAATTTCATATCTACAATCATTAATGAGGCAAAGAACTATCGTAGGCAGTAATAAAGAGCGATTATGAAAATGTAGATATAAACCACCAGAACAGTTACAGTGCTTGCTAAATATTTAGGTTTCTCTTTGAAATATAGATTCTGATTCAATAAGTCTGAAGTAAGAAAAGCTTGCGATTTGTATTATTAACAGGTCATAAATAAGACATTCCCAAACTTTCTTCATTCTCCATACCCTTAGTGTTTTGTTTTATTCCACATCACTCTTAGGCCAAAATAAATACATAGTAGTATGTTCATTGAGTGGTTAGGTCAAAGAAACTTAAGTACTAAAGTCTTAATAGTCATTTGAAAAAAATAATGAATATAAATTGAAATAAAATATTTTTATTTTATTGTTAACATCTATTACTTATTGGAGTATATGCAAACAACGCTTGAGCATTACAAAACTTCTCAAACTTTGGAATCAGATTGGACACTGTTATCCTCATTTCTGGTTTCACATTGACTTTTATGCAGTACCTGCTTCTCATCACAGCAACCATGAAAAACAAAACTATTGATTTGATATTGTTTTTCCTACCTTAACATAAATGACTCTTATTCATAATCTGCTTTTCAGAGCCCTAAAGGTGTCTTAGCAATAGCAGAAAGGTGCTGGAAGCAAATAATGTGATACTACAGCTATTGAAGCAATGGGTATTAGAGCAACTCCATGTGTTTATTTTATTTGCATATGGCCATTAAGCGATAGGATTTTAAATTATTTGCAAACCAACTCTAAAGAACATATATTTCTGCTTAGCTGTAACATGTGACATAATTTTACTATCAATAAAAAATGCCAAATTTTCATGTATTCATTCATCTCTTCTACATTCAACATTTTAAAAATACTCCAATTTGTGGGTCTTCTGTTGAGGTAGAAAAAATGGAACTGTGTCAGGGGTCCATCCCCAAGACCACCTTAAGTTTCATGATTTGCTAGGACTCACAGAAATCAGATTAACTGTATACTCACAGTTATTACGGCTTATTACAGCAAAATATAATACAGATTAAAATCAGCAAAGGGAAAAAGCATATGGTGAAGTCAAGGAGAAATCAAGAGCAAACTTACAGAGGCGGAGAGACAGTGTTTATTTCTCTCAGCCACAGTGTGTGACAATGTGTGAAATACCACCAACCAGGGAAGAACACCAGACCACTCTTCCGGATGGTCAAGCAGATACAGCTTGACTGAAGAGTGCAAGTCGTCAAGCTGACCCGGCTTTACACAAAGCCTTGAGCATGCAAAAACAGGTATTCACCATTAGTCACATTATTATCATTACCTGGTGTGGCCCAAGTCCTCGGACATACAAAACTGCTGTTAGGCAGACTATCCCAAGGCTCAGAGCTCTGTCTAGTAGTTCCAGTTCTTTTCTTTGAAATGTACAGGGTTTGAATAACCCTGGCCTGCTGAGTTAACTCTTTACTGCTTTCATAATTTGGCTTTCATATTGATACCAACTGTACTTCTCTTCAGATTAATTTTTGTTAAATCATTCTTTCTTTCATATTTGTCCCATTTCATTTTAAACTCCCAGTTTTGCTTCTCTTCAAATCTAAAACTCTATTTCACATTTCTTACCTATTTTGTCTTTAAGCAGCTAATTTATATCCTTTCACATAAAAAAAAAAAATAGCCTTCCAAATTCATCAGGTACAATAGTCCCCTTGTCTGAGGTTTTGCTTCCTGCAATTTCAGTTATGCTCAACCACGGTCTGAAAATATTAAATGGAAAATGACAGAAATAAACGAAAGTTTTAAATTGTGATGAAATCTCGTGCAGTCCAGTTTCATCCTGCACAGGACGTGAATCATCACTTTGTCTAGCACATCTGCATTGTATATGCTCCCCGCCCACTAATCACTTAGTAGCCATCAAATTGACTGTTGCAGTATTGCAGTGCTTGTATCCAATTATCCCTTATATTACTTAATAAATGCCCCAAAGCTTAAGAGTAGTGATGCTGGCAATTCGGATATGCCAAAGAGAAGCCGTAAAGTCCTTCATTTAAGTGAAAAGGTATGTATATGTATAGGAAAAAAATACTATATGTACTATCTGCAGTTTCAGACATTGACTCGGGGTCTTGATATATAAAAATTGACATAAAATCTGTGTATTGATATATAAAAATTGTATATTGATATATAAAAAATTGTATATTGATATATAAAAACATATCTCACACAGTATGTATAAATAGAATTGGGAAAATCAGTTAAATATATTTTTAAATTTCTCAATATTGAACTTTGAGATGGGCTTAAAGAGACAGATATTGACTCCTTAAACATATGACTTCTATTATATTTTTCTTTGTTATCTGAATGGTAAGTGGAATTTTCATCGTTCAAATTCTTAAAACTAAAAACAACCCACTGAAGTCAATTATGAATAGACTCTTTCTAAGTCAACTGCCAAATAGCTCATTAAATCCTACATATGTAGTATCTACAATTTGGTTAGTAACACTGTTTTGGCATACTACAATAATTCAATTTTTCATACAGATTGAATAAGATGTTTAAAACTTAATGTAACTTAGAGGTCTTTCTGTTTGATCTACTTATTTTACATAGTAGGAAATAAAGAGGTGAAATAACTGGCAAAAGTTACAAGGAAGGGTTTTATGGATAAATATCCAAGAAAAATTAAGTTCATAACTTAGAAACTTAACAGTAAATATATATTAAGTATCAGATAAATGTAATTTATTAAAACCAAACTGATATAATACCACATATTCACAAGACTGCTTGAAGTGAAAAATGATCCAGAATACCTAGCACTGGAAAGCACTCAGGTTAAACAAACTTTTATATACGGTTGGTTGTGGTGCTTAATTTGGCAAAATTTTAAACAACCTTTTGTCAGTATCTACTAAAACTGAATATCTACATACTCTATGCCCCAGAAATTTCACTCCTAGATATACAACCAACTAACATGCTTCAAAAATAATTTTCATGTGCCTGTTCATGACGTTCATATTTTAATAGCCCCACTCTGGAAACTACCCAAAAACTCAAGTGTAGAATGAATGAATAATTTATATTATGTTCGCACAGTGGAATACTACAAACAATGGGGATAAATGACCTCAAATGAAATGCAATAATATGGGTGAATTTCACAAACCTAATAAGCATGTTCATCAACAGAAGTCAGGAGTTCACAGCAAATACCAAAACAGAAAAACTATCCTCTTAGAAGTCTAGATAAAGCATAGTTGCGCAGTGGTGGGGAGTGATGACTACTTAATGACAGGTCTTTAGAGTCTGGGGACTATCCTGTTTCTTAATTTGGGTGCATTATCTAGGTGTATCCAGTTTGTGAAAATTGATTGTTATAAAATTATCATATGATCATTTCTTTGTATGAATATTAGACTTTAAAATACAAAGTAAAATATAAAAATAGCACAAAACTTAAACCTCTAGCAAGAATCCTTTCAAAGAAAACTAAGATGTAGGCAATATTAGGAATAGAAAAAACATAATTACAGCTATAGGAGAGATTAACAGGATAATGAAATAATAATATAAAATGCCAATAATTTATTTAATAAAAGAAATAATTTTCTAGAAAAATGCAACTGTCTGAAACTGACTTGGGTAGAAAGGGAAAGCTTGAACAGACCATTAACTATAAAACAAATGGAAAAAACGAAACAGAGTTCTATTTTCTTTCTATAGAGCCATTCTATCAGAAACAAAAAGAAAAATAATGTGTGATTTTATTGTTAATCTCTTCCATAGACTAGGGAAACAGGAAACACTCCCAATTTACTCTATGAAACCCGCATTATAGTGCTACACAATAAAGAAAAAGTAAAAACAAGTATTATTTATGAAATTACTGTAAGTATAAATATATTATAGACAAACTGAGATTTCCCAAGGAATCCAAGATTGTTTTAATAATGGAACATCTATTAAAGTAATCCAATCAAAAATATTACAACTTAAAAATGTAAAACACAAAACTATAAAACTCAGAAGATAACGGGAGAAAATCTAGAAGACTTCGGGTTTGGCAATGATATTTCTGATACAATAACAAAGGCATGATTCATGAAAAAAAGAATGTATAAGCTGTACTTTTGTAAAATTAAAAACTTCTGCTCTATGAAAAACACTGTCACAAGAATAAAAAGACAAGCCACAGACTGAGATCAAATATTTTCAAAAGACCAATCTGTTAAAGGACAGTTATTCAAAATATACAAAGAACTCTTAAAACTCAGTAAGAGAAAAACATAATTTTAAAAATGGGCCAAAGACCTGAACAGACACTTCACTAGAGAAAATATACAGATAGCATATAAGCATAGGGAGAAATACCCCACATTATATGTCATCAGGGAAATGAAAATTAAGACAACAATAAGATACTATTACATACCTATTAGATGGCCAAAATTCAGAACACTGACAATAACAAATACTGGCGAGGATATGAAACAACAACTCTCATTCATTACTGGTGAGAGTGCAAAATGGTACAGTCACTTTGGAAGACAGTTTGGTGATTTCTTACAAAACTAAACATACTCTTACCATATGATCCAGCAATCTTTTTCCTTAACATCTACACAAAGGAGTGGAAAACTTACATCCATGCAAAAGCCTTCATACTCAGGTGTATAGTGGCTTTATTCATAATTGCCAAAACTCAGAAGCAACCAAGATACCCTTCAGTAAGTGAATGGATAAGTAAACTGTGGTACATCCAGATAATGAAGTATTATTCAGCAGTAAAAAGAAACAAGCTGTCACACTATGAAAATACATGCAGGAAACTTACATGTATATTGCTAGTGAAGAAAGCTAATCAGAAAAGGCTATATACTGTACAATTTCAACTATATGACATTCTGGAAAAGGCAAAACTATGGAGACAGTAAAAAGATTAGTAGTTGCCAGAGGTTGGGGGAAAGAAGAGAAGAACAGATGGAGCACAGAAGATTTCTATGGCAGTGAAAGTATGCTGCACAATACTGTACTGGTGGATACACACCATTAGACATTTGTCAAAACCCATGGAATGTACAATACCAAGAGTGAATCTTAATGCAACCTATGAGCTCTGGGAGATAATGATGTGCCAATTAAAGTTAATCAATTATAACAAGTGTACCATTCTGTAGAGGATGCTAATAATGGGGAAAGCTGTGCATGTGTGGGTACAGGGGTATATGGGATACCTGTACCTTCAAAAAAATTAATGTAAGCTCCATTCTCTTAATTTTGACAAAGATAAATAGGCAGCTATATTAAATTTAGAGTTTTGTAACTCCACATAGTTCTACCATCAATGCCTGGTCCGTGGACTGTCTTCCTTCTTTTATTTTTGCATCTAGTTACACTCAATCTTGACAAACCTCATGATTCCTGAGGCCCAGCCTGGTCTACACCTTCATGATGTATAAGGTCTGACAATTACATTTGAGAACTTGTTGCAAGGATGTTGCTAACCTTTTTTGATATCAGAGGGATTATTCATTATGAATTTGTACCAACTGGACAAACAGTTAACTAAGTTTACTATTTGCAACTGCTGAAAAGGTTGCGTGAAAAAGTTACACGACCTAAACTTTTCACCAACAATTCATGGTTCTTGTATCATGGCAATGTAACCACCTCACATGGGATTGTTTTTAACCAGTAAACAAATAACTGTATTGGAACACCCTCCCTGCTCACCTGATCTGACCCCTAATGACTTCTTTCTTTACCCTAAGATTAAGGAAATATTGAAAGGAAGACATTTTTGAAATTCAGGACATCAAGTGTAATACCAAAACAGCTCTGAAGGCCATTCCAGAAAATGATTTCCAAAATTGCTTTGAAGGGTTGACTTGGCACTGGCATCAATGCATATCTTCCCAAGGGGAGTACTTTGAAGGTGACCATAGTGATATTCAGCAATGAGGTATGTAGCACTTTTTCTAGGATGAGTTTGTGAACTTAATTGTCAGACTTCGTATATAAAGTCAATCAACTCCTAGGGTGTTCAATTCTAGGGTGTTCACACAAGCTATGTAGTCCATATTTGGGAGAACAGATCCAGGAATCAGGCAACATAGGTCCCTGAAGTGGGTTCAAGGTCATTTGGCAGGAAACACTAATAATGTATAGTATAGAAGGAGGGGTATGAACTCAGATGAATAATCCCCTTGGCCTTTGAAATGGGGCTCAACTAATACAGGGCCAGAGTGAGGCCATCTAAATTATACAACTACTCGAGGGACCCCTTTTACCCAGCTCTAAGGATAATATTTCAAATAGACCTATTTCTGAAGCATGTATATTGGAAGCAATGTGTCATATATCAGTAGCTCTGGCTCACCCTATACCAGCATGATTATGCCACCCATACAAGGATCAAAGCCACAAACAGTAGCACGCCAACTCTGAAAAGTGTCCATAGGTTTCCACATGCTAGTCTCCTTTAAATAGTCAGGAAATTACATGTCTTCATCCTAGCCGTACAGAAAAGCATTCTTTCCCTTTGTACTGGTCTAACAGGTGCAGAGAAAATGAAGTCCTGCTCATCCTCTGTACCACATAGATTTGCATAGAATTGGTACCTTCCTTCAGTCATGTACGGTAGTTTTTCTCAGTTTGCTTTAGTTTATACATGTGAACACAAACAGTAAACTGTCAAATCAGACTTATACAGTATCAAGCTTTATAATAAATTCAAGGACATAAGAAATCAAGAAGCACAGATCAAGTAAAGAGAGGTCAAAGACTTCTCCTGGGGCTCCCCAGATCCTTCTCCCCTGCATCAGATTCCATGGCCAACAGTAACAGATGATACCTCAAATGAGATTTTCAGGTCATCTCACTAATTGGAGAGCACTGAGGATATGAAACATGTCCATTTTGTATCTATATGTTCACCGGGTTCATGTGACATTTGTCAGGGAGCCATACCCCCTGAATCCAGAGATTTTAGATTTGGTTACCATAAGCAATCCTAAACTAAGGTTGTCCTGCTCAAAGCATTCTATACACAAGGACTCTCCTCCTAGTCAATATCACTGATCTATTTACCAAGAGATCAGTTGTCATACTGTTTACAAAGATATTAGACAAGCTCTCATAATTAGATAAGTTGCCTTCTTCCTTTACCCAAGAATACTGTCCCCTCTGCTCCAATTATAACCAGTATTTAGAAATGAATCACAGTCTTAATGCTTAAACTTATTCATCTGCATTTCATTATTTCAGAGAACGCTATGGAAGAGAGAGTATCAGGGACTTATTCTATGTCCTATTTATCCAGAAATTTAATATTTTTTTTTCTTTATGTACCATGAATATTTTGACTAGTTATAAGAATACACTTCTTTTATAATGGTAAAAATCAATGGGGTATTTTTCTGAAGTCTTTATGGCCATAAAACACAGAAAAATATTGACTCTTCAAAGACATGACTTCCTATTGTAATTTTTATTTCCTACTTAAATTGTACATAGAATTTATCATCCTTCAAATTCTGAAAACTATAAATAATCCATTGAAGTTAGTTACTAATGGACTTCTCCTCTAAATTAACTGCTAAATAGCTCATTAATTCTATATAGTATTTGCCAATTTGCTATGTAATTTACTTTATCTAACGTCTAAAAATGAGAAAGAATAAACAAAATGGTTTCTTCTTCCTTAAAAGATAATGTGAGTTTTTAGGGGGTTATGTATATTTGTTTATTTTTAATAATCCATGCTTCACACACTGTAGGAGCTCATCATTTCCCCACAGGTTGAATAAAATGTTTAAAGCTGCAAAGTAATTTATAGGTATTCTCTGTTTAATCTATCCACTTTACAAACCAAGAAACTGAAGGAGTGAAGTAGATGGACTATCACTCAGCTCTATAGTCTTAACATTTTTTAATAGAAGACCTAGTAACTCTGATAATTCCTGAATTTGTCATTGTGACCTCCAAATTACATTCTACTACTTATTCAGTTACTTCTAAACTCAACTCAGTATTTCAATTTTAATTAAAGTAGGATTTATTTTATTTAAAAACCTCTGTGTATTTAGTCAACCTCCTAATCTACTGACTGTATCATAAATTGTATGCATTGCATTAAGCAGGAGAGAGTCACAATTCTTACTTTTAAGCAACTGAGACCGAAGATTGATTTAACATGTTTTAAAATATTGCTTTAAAACATCTAAAATTCTCATCTCATTTTTAATTCAGAAATGTCACAAACTGAGAATCCGTACAAAATGAAAAGATGATGCCTGTTTCAACTGAATTTTAAATCAGTCATAGAAAGAGCGCAGGAATTCAGGGAAACTCTCATTAATTTAAAGTACTTATTAACTTTCTGTTTCCTTTGTGTATATACACAAAATACAAAAATGATTTATGCATTGTATGTGTCATCTCTCTGGTTAATTATATTCTAAAGTAATCTCTAATGACAGTGTAATAATGATACTGTATAATTATGTCTACATTCAGGCAACACTTCCACCTTAGAACTCAGTGCATATCCTCAAAACACCAATTTGTTGCTTTTGTTAAGGACACAGAGTAAATGGATTCACATTTCCCAAGTTAGTTAGAATATTTGGGTAAATAAACATGAAATTATATTAGTGATAGGAGTTACCTTACAAAAGATGTGATAAAATAGCTAAAATGAAGCACTTTGAAAATTATTTAAAATCAGGAAAAAGAAAATATTTATAAATGATAAATATTTGGTTCTAGGCTTGTTTTTTCTGGGTTTACCTTTATTCAGTACCCAAGAAATATATATTTAGTATATATCATGTGGCAAGCAATACATTATGGGCTGAAGATCATGGAAAACCAAAGTTTTATTATCAGGGAATTGCCATGCAAATGGAGGGAACAGGCCCAAATTTCCCATTCAAAATATAGATTAAGTCTAAATATTGTATATGTGCAGTGTTCTATGAGAACACAGTAGAGAACTAAATTCACTTGACAGGCTGGTATCAAGGTAAATATATCTAGGAGGAAATGAGAGTTCACAAGCCAGAAAGGAAGACAAATGCATTTGCTGCTCTGTTACAGAAGTTTTCAACTGAAAGTAACAACCAACTGAACACTATTTTTGTCATTTCTATTTAGCACTTTTTAGCAATAAAAACATACATTAAATAGAAATATGCATATTGAAACAGAAAAGCCAAAGTAATAATTATAGATACATGGTATGATATTACTACTAATATGAGAATATCTACTCACTACTACTCAAATAAACAAAGAAAACATAACACTTTGTGTTTTATAACAAACCAAATCTTATTAATATAAGTAAGCATTGACCCCATTGGATATTCGAGGAGAAAATCTTTTTTGAGTATTTTGAATACAATATAAATATTCAAAAAAATTTGAATATTTTGAGGAATTAAAGTATTTTCTAGTTTACACCATCTGTTTTGGACAATTCAGTCCCTTTAAGGTAAATGCATAGTGTTTCAATTATATCCCTCACTCCTACCTGATTGCTTTTCTCCAAGATAACACCTAATTGTTATTTGTAGAATCAGGTAACTCAAATGATTCCACGACTGGGAGAGAATGGGAGCTGTGACATACATAGTGTCTACAGGGTTTTAGGCAGCAGTCTGATCTGATCACTGGACTGGGGACTGCCCTGAAAATATCCTTATATGCCTTAGGGCCTGTGTGTTGTTACCCACTGCCATTGTTCCTGTTCTCAGCCATTTGCAAGAGAAAAGCCTCTTTGTTCCAATTTCAAGCCTCTAGTGGATCAGTCCTCTTAGCAACTTCTGGTCCCCTCCCTGGGGATGCGGGTGTTTCCTGATTGTCTGTGTGGCGTATTAAGTCTGTGGGGATTCAGAACTTCTGCCTCAGTCTTATCTCTCCTGCACATCTCCTGGTGCTACTGCTTTTCAATTTCCAGAGCAGAGCACCACTGCCAGGAGCCTCAATAGGAATTGGGACAGAAGATTGTTTTGTTTTTTGTTTGTTGGTTAGTTGGTTGGTTTTGTTTTCCCCTCAATCTATTTAATAAGATACCTGACAATGAAGGGGCGATCCACACACAGGTATCTGAATATTTGTACCCCCTGCCTCCATATGCCTCATCTCTTCTACTATCCATCATGTTTGGCTTTCTACCTAATCTTCCTGCAGGATTTTTTCCTATGTCTCATCTCCTGCCCAATATCACACGAGATTTGCTCTGTTTCTTTCACAGATTCCCAAATTGTAGATGATGAGCAGAGAAGTTGAGAAATAGGGAAAGACACAGCAAGAGGGTTGCCTGTCGTGTCCTGCACGACAAAAGTTGTGGGAAGCAAGAAGGGCGGCGCAGCCTTAAGAAAGACTGTAGCCAAGAATAGAGTGCAAGCGGGGCCAAGAGACTCCAGCCTCCTCAAGGGCTGAGAGCCCCAAATCGGGCCAACACATAACTTTTATTGATTAACAAATAAGGGAGTAAAGGAAGTAAAGCTTGTTAATCTCAAGATCTGTGAATCTCACATATTATACTAGGAAACTGATTCAAACCAATCACACTTGCCTGCAGACAGCCGGAACTGTAAGTCTCAGGATGTATGTACCCCTCCAAGGGACAAAACCTTTATGCATATGAATAGATGGAGAGCTCATGTCACATTATTGAATCTCTTCCAAAGCAGGATGTGGGAAGGAATGTAGCCACAAAGGCAGAAGCTCCCCTTAGCCAGGGGAAGATGGGGGTCTGTGCCCACTTCTATCAACCCCGTGAGTTCTCCAGATGGCCCCTATGCGACTGTGCCTGGCTTAGGATTTTCCTTCCTTGAGGAATCTTACCTGTCATTGACTAACCAGCCATCTTTGGGGCCAAACAGGAAGGCATAAGGTGTAAGCACAAAAGTGAAGCAAAGTCCATGAAAGGATCTGTCTCACAGACTCTCCTTTCTTTAGGGGTAGGTACGAGGGGACAGACAGGTAGGCTGCTGCGTGGCAACAGTTACAAAAAATATTCTCCCCAATACAGACACAAAACTCAAGAATATCAAGTAAAAGTTTAGCTACACAATATGTAAAGGCAGAAATTTCCCATATGCTAGCAAAAACTAGCTAGAAAATATCTAACCACATGGTATGTTTCCATATATGAAGTCAGACGCAAACATATTTGTACCAATCCATTTGACTACATCTATATAGATTAATTTTGCAAAAGACATTTTTAAATGAATAAATTGTATTAATTTGAAACAGTGTAAACTTACAAATAACTTTGGAATCTAGTTGCTAATCAAGAAATGACAGTATTTCAAGCATCTTGACAGTATTTCAAGCATCTATGGCTTCAGAATTTCACACAGAAATTTCTATATGAGTAGCTTTTTACTTTTAAGTACGTAACACATGCAACAAGGCATGGGATAGTGGCATGGACTCTGTTCTATCTTTTTTTTATTTATTTAGATATAATTATCAAACACTAGATCAATACAGAAATAATCATTATTATAAATGGCATTTGGTCTTTGGATTTCATTATTTTAATAATTCTAACTTTAAAATATGACTATGGTATATGACACCATCTGTTTCCAAATATGAAAAAACAAAACAATTCCCACATGTAAACTTTAAAACTCTGTAATTACTCAAATGTTAAAAAAAAAAAAAAAAATCTTGTAAAATTGACTAAAAGATCAATTTTGGTTCACTTGTCATGTCAAATCTTCCAAAACTTAGTTACTCCTCTGTGAGCGCAATAATTTCTACTTTCCCAGTGAAACTTTTTAAAATTCACCCTGATTGGATCATTTGTTTCCAACTGCCTTCATATCCCTAATGCAAAATTCTCTGTCAAGGTCACACACAATAGAAATAATTGCCTGAGTTTAAGGCAGATTGCTACTTCTTAGTGATACATTAATCACCTCAAACTCTACAGAGATTGGCTTTAGTAGCAATGCAATGAAAATATACTCGTATAGTGATGCCTGCCTAGCAAAACCAGCAGTGCAATACAGCTCCAGCTTTAAGTATGATTCTTCTATATCATTGACGTTGTGATGCAATGTCATATTTATCTATTATTCTTTCAAATAAATGTGCTTAACTTTGAGCTTTATTTACTAGAGGGAATAAAATTAAAATAATATCAATATAATAATAATATAGTTCATACATATATTCATGACTGGAATATATGAGTCATGAATGACAATGATCAATCATTAATTTATACTTGATTTTCTAGTTTCTGTGATTTGAAAGCCATATTTAGTTTGTGTCTTAGTAAGGTATTACATATTACACTGCAATTCATAATACCAAACTTTACATTTTTATCATGAATAGAGACAGGATAACACACTAATAATAAGAGCCTAAAATTTGGAGTTTGAGAGCTCTCATAATTATTTCTGAGAAGTAAATGCTCAGCATCTGTTAGTTTTAAAAATAGCTTACTAATCCAAAGAATCACAATTTCTTTCTTCAAATGTAATATCAATTATATTTAAGTATCAGAAATATACAGGGGTCAGGTAGGGAAGAAAACTCCCTTGGGATAGGAAAATTTGAGATGAATTTGCCTGTCTAGGTAATGTCACTCAGCAGCAAGGTTAGGGGTATCTGGATCAGAGAGATCTGAAGGGCACTGTGGTGTGGGGTCCATTACAGCTGCAGAATTTATCTAATCTATGGCTGACAGATGTTGAGTACAATTTCACAGGATATGAAAAGCAGGCAGGCTCTAAATTGATAAATAAATAAATATATACATATATACATATATATATATATATATATATATATATATATATATACACACACACACACACACACACACATATACACATATGTGTATATATATACAAATATACATATGTGTATATATATATATATATACACATACCAATTGGGCTATATTCAAAGCAGTTGGATGTGTAGGAATTTGAGTTTGGTGCTGGTAGACTTTGAGCTAACAGTACTAGCCTGCTGTGAAGAAACAAACCACATAAGGAGTAATACAGAGGGTGCTAAAAAAAAATGTATACACATTTTAAGAAAAAAAACAAAACTATTAAAATTGTAATAATATATACCGATAACAAAAGATGCATACAAGTCACGTTTGAGTTCTGCAATTACAAGAGGTGCTCAAAGTGGTTACTATCAGCATCCAGACACTTCTGATTACAGCAAACTACTGGTTGAGCTACGTTGACCAAAGTGTCCACTTGTATACATTTTTTTTGGGCAACCCCGGTATATATGAGTCATCTTTAGTCCATTTATATAACAAACCTAGAGAAAGCCATAGGACCTAAAGCCATAGGACTGCAGCATAGGACCCACATGAATCCAAGTGGTTTGCTATTAATGAGAACAGACAGATACCAACTTTGCCCTGGATCATGTTCTGATTTGAGTCAGGAGCTGTATGTGGATTTGATGGGTGTCATTTCCAGACAGAAGTTGTTGGGAGCCAGAGCATGATTCTTCTTGCTCTTCCGACTTGTATAATGAGAGTCAGTGCTTATGACGAAGACTATTCTGCTCTCATGAGAGAGTCCAGCGGAGAAGAGAACACCAACAAGGCCAAGATGAGTATAGGGCGTGAGAAAGAAGCCAATTCATGTGGTTTTAATTTACAAAGATTTGGAGATTGTTTGTGGCCACAGCATAAACTAGCCAAAGCCAACTAGAAAAAAGCAAATGAATTATAGTCCTGATTCATATTTGTTCAGGAAAATTAAATTTACCACTTTACTGAGATGGTGTGGTTTCTATCAGTGGCCCATAACTGAAAAATTTTACAAATCTCATTTTGACAGTAGAAATAATATTGAAGCAGGCATACTTTTTAAGTGTAAAGTTTGTTTGTTTGTTTGTTTTTTAACTGACTCAATCTCATTTTACCATTAATCCAAGTTTAAGGACATTATATAAGACTTGAGCTTGCTTTCTCAACTTTGTGTAACACAAGCAGCATTTTTAGCTCCCACACCAGACACAATTTTGTCTTATGCTTACTCTAAATTTTATCACAAGTCACAAATTGTTTTATTATGAATTTACCACTGGATAATATTTGTATCTTTAAAATTTTAGTATAATTACAAATAAAGGATATTGAAATATCTTTTAGAAATCCATATATATATATATGTATATATGTATGCACGTATGCATGTGTGCGTATGCATGTGTGTGTTTGTAAAATTGTTCTTCACCCCAATAACAATAATACAAAGCTTATATTTCTTAATGAGGACTTTGCTGTATAATGTGATAGAAACATAGCGGAACAGGAAAAGATTCTGAGAATATTCTTTGACCACCTTGTCAAATATATTACAGTATCTTAATATAATTTTATTAGGCTTAAAATCCTACAATGTCTTTTTCAAATATCTGTTATACTATTCTTTTTTATTTTTTTATGCTCATCTCTATCTCCTTATTCTAGGTTTTTATTACCGTGTTTCCCCGAAAATAAGACCTAGCCAGACCATCAGCTCTAATGCATCTTTTGGAGCAAAAATTAGTATAAGACCCGGTCTTATATGATATTATATAAGACCCGGTCTTATAGTAAAATAAGTAAAATATAATATACTTATATATATTATAAGTAAAATAAGGTCTTATAGTAAAATAAGGGGAAACATTGTATCTTAGATCTGAACCACAGCAAAAGTCCACTGTCTCCTGAATCTTCCTACTTAAACATTTCTATTTTTACAAACATCTTTTATATTTCAATTTTGTGCTCAAAAACTTCTAAAAATTATTGTAAGATAAAGTTCAGTGGAAATCTCTCCCTCCACCCCTTCTACCACTGGAAAATCATAGCCTATTCCTTTCCACAATGAATATTCTTTTCCAGAGAACCTCAATTTCTTTCTCCCAACATCCCTTCAAAATCCTCTTTATCTTACAAAGTTGGAAGCTCCTTGAGGTTGGGGAGTCTAGTTGTACCAGCACAGTGTTTTATGGGTCATTGATGCTTAGTACATATTTGATTAGATTTTTCTGTAGAGAATACTCAGAAGTTCTCAATCTTTCTTCAGCTGATTTTAGAGTATAAATTGCCCTTATGGGTGTAATGCAGAAATGCCATACTCACTATGTAGTTGGTGAAATGGTTAAATCACTTTTTATTCTACTTAACTTATAAATTTGATTAAGCACATTTTCTATGTGATCTCTTCTGTCCAGTTCTCAGAACACTATATTTTTTGTCCAGTTGTTCCAGAGTCATATTTAAAGCCACCCTTTAGAATATATATATAATATATATATATACATAAAGTACTTTATGTATACCGGGGGTGCCAAAAAATTGTATACAAGTGAACACTTTGCTTAAGCAGTAGTTCACCGCAATCAGAAGTGTCTGGATGCTGATGGTAACCACTTTGAGCACCTCTTGCAATTGCAGAAGTCAAATGTGACTTGTATTCATCTTTTGTTATCAGTATAGATTGAATATTACAATTTTAATCGTTTTCCTTTCTTAAAATGTGTGTACATTTTTTGGCATCCTCTGTATATATATAAAATATATAATACTAATATATAATATATATTTTTATTGTTAGAGCTCATTTAGGTTCACAGCAAAATTAAGCTGAAGGTACAGAGATCTTTTACAAAATATCTATTTTTAAAGAATATTTTTCAGCACTAATAATCTAGAAAAAGGAAACCATCTGCTCTATCTTGAAGCCAGTCATGCTTACAGTTTTTATACAGCATGAATCTCATAGAAAAGCTTTACTATTCAGTAAAATGTATTAGCTATGTTAAAATACAGTTGTAGCTAAGGGATAAAAACCTTCATTTCTCTCAATAAGAGGGCTTGTTGAAAGAAAGTGATTATTATGGCAGAGCCGAAGAATATACAAGATCCAACTTTAAAGTATAAGATATAACCAACATAATGGCTCTGTGTGATGTCAGAGGGATAGTGGATGGGGGGAGGGGGGTTCACACAGTGAATGATAAACGTCTAAGTTTTGCTTTGTCTTGTGCACCTGAAACTAATAAAATTATATTTAAAAAAAAAAAAAAAAACGAAAGAAAATTACCTAAAAACGTTTGGTAAATAAATCACACCTAATTTTTAACCTGAAAAAAAAAAGATATAACCAACAATGCTAATCAGAAACTCAGAGTTAACAAAAAAAGTAAGTAAATTCAAACATAAAGGTGCTGAACAAGTGTTGAGAATTTTGGGCAGTAGATCATGGCTGAAAAATTATAAAATATTTCATATTATTGTTATGAATTTTTAGGACCTAGGAATTTTCTTTTACTTATTAATATCGGAAAATGGTAGGTTTCTTATAGTTCATGATTCACTGATAATTAGATGCATTTTTACTTCCTTTTTAATTAATTAATTAATTAATTTAGTTTTATTTAATTATGGTTGATATATAGTATTATACTAGTTTCAGGTATACAATATAACTGACATTTATATACATTACAATGTGATTACCACACTAAGTCTAGTAATTATCTGTCACCATGCAAACTTATCACAATATCATTGATTATATTCCCCTTCACCTCTTTCACCCATCACCCATTCCCCTCCCCTCTGGCAATCATTAGGTTGATCCCTATTTCTGAGTCCATTTTTTTTGTTTTGCTGTTTTTCTAGATTCCACATGTAAGTGAAACCATACAGTATTTGACTTTGTCTGACTTACTTCACTTAGTGTAATACCCTCTAGGTCCATCCATGTTGTCCCAAATAACAAGATATCATTTTTTTTTATTGCTGAGTAATATTCTATTTTGTGTGTATCTATATATATATACCACATCTTTATCCATTCGTCTATTGATGGATATCTAAGTTGCTTCCATATCTGGGCTATCATAAATAATGCTGCAATGAACATAGGGGAGCATATCTCTTTTCAAATTAGTGTTCATTTTTTTTTACATATATACCCAGAAGTGAAATTTCTGGGTCTATGGTAGATCTATTTTCAGTTTTTTGAGGAATCTCCATACTGTTTTCCATAGTGGCTGCACCAACTTGCAGTACATCCAGTAGTGCACAAGGGTACCCTTTTCTCCACATTCTCACCAACACATGTTATTTGTTGACTTTTTGATAATAGCCATCCTGACTAGTATGAGGTGATATCTCATTGTGGCTTTGATTAGCATTTCCCTCATGATTAATGATATTGAGCATGTTTTCATATGTCTGTTAGCCAACTGAATGTCTTCTTTGGGAAAGTGTCTCTTCATTTCCTCCACCGAGTTTTTGATCAGCTTGTTTATTATTTTGTAATTGAATTGTATAGATTCTTTAAATATTTTGGATGTCAATCCCTTATCAGATATATCATTTATAAATATATTCTCCCATTCAATAATTTACTTTTTCTCTGTGAAGAAGCTCTTTAGTTTGATGAAGTCCTTTCTTTTATTTATGTTTTTGTTTCTCTTGCTCAAGGGGACATATCCTTAAAGCGATTACTAAGATTGATGTCAAATAGTTTACTTCCTATGTTTTCTTCTAGGAGTTCTATGGTATTAGGTCTCACATTTAAGTCTAATCTATTTTGAGCTTGTTTTTTATATGGTGTAAGAGAGTGGCCCAATCTTTTTTTGTTTTGTTTTGTTTGCTTGTTTGTTTTTGTGTTATCTATCCAGTTTTCCCAACACCACTTTTTAATGAGACTGTCGTTTCTCCATTGTATATTCTTACCTCCTTTGTTGTAGATTAATTGGCCATATAAGTGAGGGTTTATTTTTGGGCTCTCTGTTTTGTTCCATTGATCTATGTGTCAGTTTTTATGGCAGTACCATGCTGTTTTGATTAATTTAGCCTTGTAGTATAGTTTGAAATCAGGCGGCATGACACCTCAAAGATTCCTTCTCAAGATTGTTTTGGCTATTTGTGGTCTTTTGTGATTCCATATAAATTTTAGGATTATTTGTCCTAATTTTAAGAAGAATGCTATTGGTATTTTGATAGCCATAACAGTGAGTCTATAGATTGCTTTGGGTATCATGGTCATTTTAATGTTATTAATTCTTGAAAGCCATGGGTGTTGTGTATCCTTCCATTTATCTGTGTCCTTTTCAATTTCTTTCTTCAATGTCTTATAGTTTTCAAAGTATAGGTCTTACACCTCCTTGGTTAAATTTATTCCTAGGTATTTTATGCTTTTTGATTCAATTATAAATGGGATCATCTCTAATTTTCTCATTCTGATCATTCAATATCAATGTATAGAAAAGTGATAGATTTCATATGAATGTTGTATCTTGCAGAACACACACTTTTTATTGATGACGTGGAAGTTCTGCTAAATCTTACTTCAATATTAACAAAAATGCAAATTTATTGTGGACTATTTAGAGATCATAAAATATCAAGACTACTTTTAAAACATTTCTAACACAAAAGAAAAATAAGCCTTTTAGGATGTAGCCTCAAATAAAAATTTTCTTTTTTCTACAGTAAGAATTCTTCAAATTAAGGCCTCTAGTATGGTATCTTCCCAAAAGTGAGCTTGAGAGACAACAAACAAATAAAATGGGACAGTGTGAAGTAGATCATAGCAATGGCTTATTGCTTATTATCACCAATTTTTTTTAACCATTCAGAACACTGATAAACATATGATACATATTTATACTTCAATTACATGAAATTCTCTTTCTTCCTTTAGGAGCTTTGAGTTTTAGGAGTAATTTTCTAAAGGGGTTAACGGATGTCAGTATTTTTTGGTATGAGTCCTTGGGGTTGAAGAGACACCAGCTGGGGACATATGATTCTGAGGTCTGAAAAGTTGCTCAAATTATTCTGATATTCATCAACATCTGAAGAGCACCTGGGCTCTGGCTTAGGGACAGTGACTCAGGAAGCATTAGAGACATATAGTGAGAGACTGAGTTGTGTGGCTGCAGGGCAAGGACTGGAAGGACAGTCACCATTTCCCCTGTGTAGAATCCTAATCCTGTGCAGCTGGCAGGCAGACACCATCTTTCCTGTCGAGCTTTTTCTATTTCTTGATGGTACATAATAGTTTGTGTTATCATAGATTACAACTTAAAGCCCATGAAATATGGTAAATATAAGAAATATTTTAGGATTTGTAGTGAAAATTGATGTTGCAATGGATATCATGGTTAGACTCAGGAATTATTCATTTTCAAAACATTTAACTTAATATTATATTATGAAATATGTATAATTTATGTCATGAAAGGGAATTATCAATAATATATTTAAAGATATATATATATTATATATATAAAGATATTTATATATGAATATATTTATATATGAATATATATATATATATATATATATATGAAACATTCCAGGAAACATTAGCACTAGAGCATTTCTGAAGCATCTTTATATATATGGTGGTGTGAAATGAGGCATTTAAATATTTTACACTTTGACATTATGAAATATTTATGCTCAACTCCCACAAATGGAAAGAATAAGGTCAGCAAAAGCTGTGAAAGTCAAATGTCTCACATACAAAAATGTCTTTGGAAATAGAATGTGAGTATTTACCTTAAAAAAAAAAAAAAAGAAAGAAAAAGAAAAGAAATGCATGAATTCACTCCATACTTTAAGATTTAAATATTGAAAGATGGCTGAAAAATATTCATGTTTTTTGTTTTCAGTTTAGAGGATTATTTCCAATGGTACTATAATGTAACTTAAAAATAAGTTTTAAAATGCTTCATGTTTTTACATATATAGATAATAGCCATTTTATTTTATTTATTTTCTGTTCTACCTAGCTATACAAGGTCAGAAAATTAAGTGCGCAAACTTGTTGCAACGATGTTGCTAACCTTTTTTGATATCAGAGGGAGCACTCATTACGAATATGTACCAACTGGACAAACAGTCAATCAAGTTTACTATTTGAAATTACTGAAAAGGCTGAGTGAAAAACTTACATGTCCTGAACTTTTTGCCAACAACTCATGGCTCTTGCATCACGACAATGCACCAGCTCACACAGCACTGTCTGTGAGGGAGTTTTTAGCTAGTAAACAAATCACTGTATTGGAACACCCTCCCTGCTCACCTGATCTGGCCCCCAATTATTTATTTCTTTACTCAAAGATAAAGGAAATATTGAAAGACATTTTGACGACATTCAGGGCATCAAGGGTAACATGACGACAGCTCTGATGACCATTCCAGAAAAAGAGTTCCAAAATTTCTTTGAAGGGTGGACTAGGCACTGGCATTTGTGCATAGCTTCCCAAGGGGAGTCCTTTGAAGGTGATTGTAGTGATATTCAGCAATGAGGTATGCAGCACTTTTTCTAGGACGAGTTCTGGAACTTAATTGCCAGTTCTTATATTTATTACTAAATACTTGAGTCATGTTCTCAGGTTGTCATGAAACTTTTCTTGATTACTGTGCCATGATAGTCTTTGACATAAAAGAAGATTTATGTTCTGAAATATATAAACTCATGTATGGCACAAAAGCTCATACATAAGCAAGAAATAGGTCCATGATTTTCAATTTATTTTTATTGTATCTATTGAAAACTATCATCAAAGTTCAATCATATTTAATGTTATATTCCAGTATTTCATATTGCAATTTTCTTAACCATACCTTTGTATAAGAGAATATAGTTTACAGATTAAAAAGAAAACCATGTGAAAAACAAGTAAACAACAGAGTTACCTTTGAACTCCTTGTGTGTGCCTCCAAAAAGTATTGTTCTCTCTGTGACATATTATGTAATTTTGCCAATTTTGACCTATATGTTTTTTCATTTAAAAAAGATTATTTGCTTAAAGTTATACTTTTATAAAAAAGCAGTAGATCTGTTCCTTCATAAGGTCTCTTGCTTCTCACCACCTCCAATTGTTAATGTGCTTGCAGGCTTGTCAGCAAAGTGGTAAGTCCATTGGTAAATGTCAAGAGGAAAGATGCCTAATCTGTGTAGTATGAACTGCTAATCATTGCCCTGGCTTGTGTTTGGCCATATGGAGTTGCTGGTAAAAAGAGGTCCAGTGCAGCCTAAAGTGCTGACATCCACAATAATGACTTTGAAGTGCAATGATGTGCAGAGTTACCGTGTTTCCCCGAAAATAAGACTTAGTCGGCTCATAAGCTCTAATGCGTGTTTTGGAGCAAAAATTAATATAAGACCCGGTCTTACTTTAGTATAATATAAGACCAGGTCTTTCAATATAATGTAATATAATATAATATAATGTAATGTAATATAATATAATACCGGGTATAACGTAACATAATATGATACAATATAACACTGGGTCTTATATTAATTTTTGATGCAAAAGACGCATTCGAGCTAATTGTCTGGCTAGGTCTTATTTTCGGGAAAACACGCTAATAACATTAGTTTAGCACAGATCATGGAGAAGACATCAGTGTAGCTCCCTAAGGCAAGTTATAGCTCAAGGAATCTCAGTGCAGGCATTGGATTCAGCTTCCTGAAAGTTAGAAGCTTGCGCAGAAGCAATTGCATCAGCCAATCTAGGTTTGTTTGCCGCTGGATATGTTTCTTTGGTGTTTGTTATACCATTCTATATTTCTGCTGTTGTAAAAGGTAAACCACAGTGAAGAAGAGTAAAATGTTCACTTGTCCTTGTAAAGGCACGGACAGGAATATGTCCTGCACTGCTCTTGCATTTCATCTATCTGCTTTCCTGATTGAATTCATCTTTTTTCATTTCCTCTTGTACCTTTATAGTAATTAAATGTGTTTTTTCCCCACATAATTATGTGTCATCAATTTTTTATGGTTAAGTTATGTATCAACATATAAAAAAAGTTTCCTAAAATTTTATTCTAAATTCTGCAGCAGACCCTTCTTCGAGATATGCTTTTCCTCCAAATCTTCTAGATCACTAGTCAGCAAATATTTTCTGTGACGGTCCAGACATAAAAAATTTTAGGTTTTAGATCTCTGTCCCAGGTACTCAACTCTGCTTGCATAACATAAAAGCCACTAGAAAATATCCAAATGAATGAAAAGTGACTATGTTCTCATAAAACTTGAATTATGGACATTATAATTTGAATCGCATATAATTTTTATGTGTCCTGAATTATTTTTTTATTTGACTCTTTAAAACTGTAAAATCTATTCTTAGCTTGTAAACTGTGCAAAAACAGGCAGCAGGCCAGATTTTGCCCATAAACTGGAGTTGCCAACTTCTGTCCTGGATCTGTACTTCTCAATCCTAGGTTCATATTAGAACTAGGGCCTAAACTAATCAATTAAATCATAATTCCTATGAATAGGGTCCCCTGGCTTTGATATATTTCAAAAATTCCCTGGTGATTTCAGATTGAGATTCTAATCTATTCTAGTAACAAAGTCTCTCTCTCTCTTTTTTTTTTAATCCACGGTTTGAAATAATATCTATTTAAGCTCAATTAGTGTTTGTGGCAATAGTGTTAAATAATTGCAGGTTGCTCTGTTCACTCTCCACTCTGTGAGTAGGTGAATAGCTTTCTGAGATCAGGATCTGGTGGTATAGTTGAGGTATGTGTACTTAGTCCTTTCCCTCTTTTCTAGTAAGATACCATAAAGCTATATCTTCTTCCTACCCCTCACTCTTGGTGGTCTGATGCTCTGAGACATGTAATACATGAAGAGCTACTTTCAACTATCAACTGTTACCCTTCTTCTTTTGTACCTGACACTTCCAACTGCTTTACTCACAAAATCTAAAACCATGGAATGAATTGATCTACCCTCTCACAATCCTTACTTCTTAATTGGTTATAGTCTAGGATTTGCAGTCTCTGGGTACAGTAAGATCTCAGCATAGCTGAAGGTAAGATCGAAGCTGTCAAATATCAACTCTCCCAAAACTTTGTTACTGATCAAGCAGAGCTAAATTTATTAGACTTACTGCAGTAAGGGTTGGGGGATGTTATATTGACTGAATCTTAGTAGTGTCTCCGAAGGGTAAAGTCAGAGGAATATATTAAATCTTCACATAACGTCCTCTATAGGTTCTTTACTTTGAGTGAAATAATATAGAACAAAACCAAATTTACCTTAAGCTACTTTATATAAACAAGAGTTAATTCCTAAGGCATCTCGGCAACATTATAAGGAAACAATGTTTAATGTAATGAGGACATTATTTGAGAACCTGCTGTATACTTAAAGGGTTTTAGGGACTGGGCTGAATGATTTTAAGGTGGATTTTTTAGGGACTAGACTCAATGATTTTTAAGGCAGGTTTATGGAAACCTTATTGCGATTAAAAAGTTTACAACATAATGGTTTCATTTTAGTTGACAAGATGAGGTAAGAGTCATGAAGCAAGTCTTGATGATCAGCAGATAGTTTTGAAGAGTAAGTTATGTTATTCCTTTTCCCAGGCTTATCTTCTAGAAACAAAAATTTCTTAGGTTAAATTGTTTTGTCTGGTCCCTGTAGTCCTTAGCTCAGGGACAGAAAATTATGTTACTGTCAGTTCTCAAGGCAAATAGAATGGAGAAAATAGCACTCTGCTTATTTCATAAAGTAGCTCCTAAGAAAAGTGAGGGGGCTACACAATTTTAAGTTTGTATTGGTCCTAAAAGTCTGAATCATAGAAGTACAAAGAACATTTCATGTTTTTAGGACAGGTTTGGTTCATATTGTAAAGTACAAATTCCAGGTGTTAACATTGATTTTTTTTTTCAATCTAAATTAATTTATCTCATGGTTAGTTATGAATTATTCCTGATTCTATAAATAGATTGTGCAGTGTGTAATTTTTCAACACCACCAAGCAATTCTCCAATTTTTAGCAGACACTGAGTGTCCTACAAATTTAACTCAATTCTGACGCTGTCTACCCGGAGATAGCTTCAGAACCTACAGGTTAAGGGCTCAGTCACAAAACACTGTCCCCACTTCAGATGCCAATCACAAGACCACATTGTTAACCTGTGCTTCTGACCAACTAAACTATAAATTGGAGGTTCCCATAAGTCCCTCCTCTAGTTCAATTAATTTGCTAGAGAGACTCACAGAACTCAGGAAACCAGTTTACATACCAGATTACCACTTTATTACAATGGATATTAAAGGATGAGAATGAACAGCAAAGTAGAGATGCATTGAGTGAGGTCCAGAAGGGTCCAAAACATTGGAGTTTCTGTCCATGTGGAATTTGGGGTACATCAACCTCCCATCATGCAGATGTACTCTGGTTCACCAACCTGGAAGCTCTCCAAACCCCATCCTGTTGGGTTTTTACAGGGGCTTTATGACATGGACACAATTGATTAAATCATTGGCCACTGGTGATTGAATTCAGTCTTCTCTAGGCTTTCCCCACTCCTGGAAGAGGTCAGGTGGTGGGACTAACTAAATATTCCAGTCCTCTACTCACCTGGTTGGTTCCCCTGGCAACTGGACCCCTTCCTTAGGGTTATTTAGAGGCTTTCTAAGAGTCATGTCATTAATATAACAAAATACCTTAATTGCTTTCATCACTTAGGGAATTCCAAGTGTTTAGGAACTTTGTGCCAAGAAGGGAAGAAAGGAAAAGTTACATTTCTTATTATAAAATCACAATGTCACCATTTGCCTGTTACTGCTTTTATTGGTGTAGAGAATTTTTTTTTACATGTCTATTTGTAGATTCTTTATACAAAGTTAGAGAATTCTGCTTAATCGTAAAACATTTTGAAAAGAAATTTCTTATATAACAACTTTTTGTGTAATAACATACAGGTCACTAACAGCTCAGTATATGTAAGTACCTTCAAATTATCTGCATGAAAAACTAATTACTGTCTTCTAGAGATAACATAAGAGAACAGCTAGATGACTTTAGATATGGCAATGACTTAGAGATACAATACCAAATGTACAATCAATGAAAGAAATAATTGATAAACTGAACTTCATCTAAAGTAAAAATTCTGTTCTGTGAATGTCAAGAGAATGAGAAGATAAGCAATAGACTGGAATAAAATGTTTGCAAAAGATATATCTGATAAAGGATCGTTACTCAAAATGTACAAAGAACACTTAAAACAATAAAAAACCACTAATTTTAAAAAGGGCTGAAAACCCTAATATATACCTTACCAAAGATGATAAGCATAGGAAAAGATGCTCCACATCATATGTCATCAGAGAAATGCAAATAAAAACAACAATGTGATACCACTATACACCTTTAAAATGGCCCAAATCCAGAACACTGATAACACCAAATGCTGACAAGGACGTGGAGCAACAGGACGTCTCATTCACTGCTAGTGAGAATGTGAAATGATACAGCCACATTGGAAGACAGTTTAGTAGTTTCTTATAAAACTGAACATACTCTTCCCACATGATCCAGCAATTATTCTCCTTGGTATTTACCCAAAGGTGTCAAAATTATGTCTACCCAGAAACCTGTACAGGGATGCTTATATCAGCTCTATTTATAATTGCAAAACTTGGAAGCAACCAATACCGTATTTTGCCATGTATAATGTGCTCTTTTTTGCCCAAATTTGTGAGGGAAAAATAAGGATGTGCATTATACATGGGTAATACTAATTCTGTATCTATATAAATGTTTTTAATTCTTTTATTTGTGCTTATGAGTTAAAAGTGTAACTCTAGAAATCAATAACAATATCCATATGCAAAATAATACCCTGGAATATGATAATCAGTTTTGTTGAACTTACCAGAAACTTGCAAAGACAAAGAATTCTCGGCTTTCTATGATGAGCAAATATCATAAATTCGTTACTGGTACATATAATTTCTTGTACCCTGTATCTGTTCTTGGGTTTTGTGATAATTTATTACATAAAATTTCTTGTACCATAATATGTTAAAAAAAAATGCCAAACCTTAATGACTCTGTTTGCTGTGCATTTACTATGCATACCAGTTCCAATGGTTCTGTTTAACTTGGGCCATTCCTGGCCAGGTGACTTGGGAGAGGTTTGTGCATCTGTATGGGATCCACGCCTATCCCTGAGGCAGGCTAGCCTCAGTGAAGGGTCTTTTTCCTGGGGTTGCCCGCCCAACTTCCCCTTCCTTTGTTCTGGCTCTCCTTACTTGCCTATAAAAACTTTTGGCATTATGAAGAACCGGGAAGGCAGGCTTTGTGACAAGGAGTGCACTGTCTTCCCTTAATGGCAGCATTTTGGAATAGACCTTCCTGTCTTTGCACCAACCTCCCCTCTCGAGTTTTGACATTCGTGGGGTGAGCAGCTGGACCTTCTGCACAGTAACAATTCAGGGCCAAAGCTATTAACTACGTTGCTGTATTGCCTCTCATAACAAATGCTATATGTAATTAAATATGCATATCAATAATGATTTACAATTGAAAGCTGTTCTGTTACACTCAATTTGGAATGGAGAAACACATATGCTTTTTCTTAATTTGTGAACATGACTTCAGTGAGTATAATTTTCTTATCTAGAAAAGTGAAACAAACAAGGCTATCACACAGGCATGACTGTTATGTTAAATAATATACTGAAAATATTTTGAAGCAGTAAAATCCTATACCAACAGATAAATTGAGGCAATATTTATTAAGGTATATTTTGTATTGCTATATGTACCTATATATGGGGAAAGGTTCTGAGAAATGTGTCCTTAGGCAATTTCATCATGTGAACATCATAAGAGTGGACTTACACAAACCTAGCTGGTACAGCCCACTAGACTCCTAGGCTGTATGAAATAGCCTATTACTCCTAGGCTATAAGCCTGTATGGTACATTACTATACAAAACAACACGACCTTAAATTAAATATAAGACAAAATAATGCAATCAGGAGACATGGAAAGGTACACAGGAGATGCATGAGGCTGCTGCAGGCATAACACGGCATACTGTATCACAGCAAACTTTTATAAGTAGGAAGTGTACACTCTAAAATAATGATACAAAGTGTAGCATAGTAAATACAGAATCCAATGTATTGCATAGTCATTAATTATCATTGTCAAATAACATGTACTGTACATAATTGTACATACTATACATTTACAGGAAAGGCAGCACAGATTTGTTTATACCAGCATCACCACAAACACATGAGTAATGCATTGGGTTACAGTGTTAGAAGGCTACAATGTTACTACAGTGTTTCCCCGAAAATAAGACCCAGCCGGACAATCAGCTCTACTGCGTGTTTTGGAGCAAAAATTAATATAAGACCCGGTCTTATATTATATTGTATTATATAAGACCTGGCCTTATAGTAAAATAAGACCTGGTCTTATATTATATTATATATTATATCATATCATATCATATCATATCATATCATATCGTATTGTATCGTATCATATCATATCATATCATACCCGGTCTTAGAGTAAAATAAGACCGGGTCTTATATTAATTTTTGCTCCAAAACACACATTAGAGCTGATTATCTACATAGGTCTTATTTTCGGGGAAACATGGTAGGCAATAGGAATTTTTCAGCTTCATAATCTTATGGGACCACCAACACATATGTGCTCCACAGGTGACCAAAATGTCCTTACGTGATGCATAATTATATTTCTGTACTAATCAACTGACAGATTTCTCAGACAAAATAATCTGTTTCTAGAAATATTTTATTAGCAGCTTTTTCTTGTTGTTTTTCCACTGTTTCTTGTCTCTTCTAATTTAATATAAGGTCTTGAAGCTGAGGCTTATGATTTCACAACTTTATTATCCCCATAGACTTCTGAATCGTAAAGTGTTACACATAATAAATGTTCAATAAATTTTGTTGAATGAGCATGATATATTATTCTTTCATATCCAACATACACTTTTCCTATTATATCCCATGAAGTACAAGATAATGCTTATCTCCTACATTAACTAAAAATACAGTATCAACAAAAAGTGCTGTATCTTTCTATAGTTTGGTTTAGGAGAAATGCTGTTACTTGTTAGTCTTACTGAATAAAGCAAATTTACCAAAAACGTCATTTCTGAATTCACTTCAATTGGCTCAGATTTTTGGAAGAGCTGAGAAGTTTGGAATAAAAAGAAACCTGCTGGGGATCAATAAAGCTTCATTTCCACTTCCAGGTCTTTTTTCTACATTTTACTTTCTTCTCACTGATTTATCCAGCCACGCATGGTACACAAGACACTAAGAGAATAAGCTTAATTGAAAGAGTTCTGAAAATGTATTTAGAAGGACAGCGTTCTTTCTCATTCTTACAATTGTCATTGCTAAACATGTATCTTTTACTGTAGACTTCTTAGGGTTTTAAAAAATTAAGCGCCGCTAAATGCCACAAAATAATTGAATTATACCACCCCCCCAAAAATGGTTAAAATGTTATATTAACACTAGATATTTGATGCATCCGACATTTTAAATATGTTGTCACCACTAACAGAAAATAGAAAATCAACTGAAATGGGAAGATGATTTAAATAGTTTTTAAGTTTTTACGTAATTTTTGCAAAGGAAGATAGCATCTATTGTCTAAAACCAATCTGCTTACAACTCATCCATCACATTTTTTACTCCCAACTGGCAAAATTAAGAACTGATATTAGAATGAATTTATGAATCAGGAATATTTTACATTAAATGTTTATTTGATTTAATGCAACCTAACAACAGTGACTACTTCAGGTTTATGAAAATAACTTTTTAGAATACATATGTTTATTATGGACTTACTATAAATCGGGGAATATGATGAAAACTTTAATATTATTATTTTATTTATTTCAGCAACAATTCTCTAGTATAGGTTAAATAATGCCAGTTTTACAGAGCAGAAAGCTAGGATTCTGTGACAAAATTACATGACTCTGTTTCTAGGGCTTTTGCAGAGCTTCACACAATGTACAGGCTCCTAATTGAAACCATAATCAAAGCCTTGGCTCTATGGTCAATAATTGTACAACCTTAAACTATGTTCAGCTACTCTGTGCTACTGTATCTGTCTTAACACACTGATAAGTAAATCACCCATTCCTCTTTTTCCTGTACCATTGATTCATTCATTTATTCAATCACTCAATATTTATTGTGCATATACTACATATTTAGCCTAGCCTTAGCTCTCGAGATCCAGAAATACAACATGTAAGCCCTATCTAAAGAGACTTCCAATGTAGTGGAAGAGAAACACGAGTAATTTAAAAGCCTATTTGCAATGCAGGGAGATAAGTGCTCTAATAGTGGCTTGCACTTGACTCTAACTAGAACACAAGGAAGGTACATTTAATTCGGACCCACTTTTTTATCTGAAATGCTTCCCAGAGGAAGTAACATTTGAGCTACATTGTGGTGCAATGTCTTCAAGTTGGATCCAATCCCCAAAGTAAACTCACAATTTTTAGCACTCAGTAAAATTTTCCTCTTATTGTCTTTATTTTCTGGGTCAATTAAAATAAGCACTTGGCTCTTTAAAGGCCCATTTTTGGTGTTGAAACATGTACTAGGTCTTACTGCACCTTTCTCACCCTCTTGGTTTTAGAGATAAGTCGGAACTTAATAGGAAAGAAGAAATGAGGCATGTGTGTCCTTCTGAAGAATCAGTGAATGAAATAAAGGAAACTCTTTGAGGTCAGGTCAGAAAGATAGCTGTTAATGAGTAAGAGTGTTGAGTTTCTGGACCCAATTTCCAATGTGTGTGTGGGGGGGATGGGGCTTCCCCACAACACATCCAATCAATACTCAGAACATCAGCCATCAGCTGGGTGTCCTAAAATTCAACTCAGTTTTGACACTATCTACCAGGAGACTGTGTCAGATTCTATAAGTTAAGGGTTTAGGACTTCAAGACTGCCCCCCCATCCATACTTCAGAAGACAATCACAAGCCCAGGTTATCACCTGTGCTTCTGACAAACTCACTAGAGATTGGGGCTTCCAACAATCCCTTCCCTGGTGTTCAGATGCCAGTTCAAAGTCCAGGTTGTTACCTGTGCTTCTGACAATGGGCTATAAATCAGAGGTTCCTAAAACCCTCTTCTGGGGTTTGATTAAGCTGCTATAGTGGCTCACAGAATGCATAGAAACATTTTTCTTACTAGATAACCAGTGTATTGTAAAAGGATATAACTCAGGAGATGGAGGAGATAGATGCACAGTGCAAGGTGTGGGGAAAGTGACTAAAGGTTTCAAGAATTTGAGGCATCCTATTATGTATTCTGGAAAAGAGGAAGATGAAAAGAAAAAACAAAAATCCTTATTTCTTGTTGAGACAGCTCCCTTAAGTTGCCTTTCTGGAATTATTACACAATGCTTCTATTTACATATTATATGACCACTTTTAGCTACAAGTGAAATAGAAAATGAGTGGCATAGACGGCATTAACTGAGAAGAAAGGAACAGGTTTTGAGTCAGAAAAACCATGATTTCTGTTTTTCTATTATTGTTTTCAGTGCTTAAAAGGTATAAGTATTACTTGACGTTGGTATAAATTTAGGAAATAGGTTAGGGTTAGGGTTATAAATGAGACTACAGACAGTCTGCCTATAGCAAAAAATTATCTGTTTAGCAAAAAATTATCTCCCTCTCTTTCTCTCTCTCATTTTTAACTGACATGACTTTTCATCTCATTCGTGGCATGTATCCCTTTCTAACTTATAGAATAAACTACTTGGCAGTAGTAGTCTATTTACAAAGCACTGCCATCTAAATCACATCATTGCACTCTATCATAAGAAGATTTACAACCAGGAATCTGGGAGTGGATAAAAGATACTATTTGCATTGATCATATAGTCTTAATTTAGATTTTTTAAATGAATTGAAGGCTTTTAATAAGATCTGTATAGTAAATTGTTGATGACTGATTATAAGTAATAAAATAAAAAGACACTGAAAATGAAAAAAGTACTTATTTTATCAATCAGTCCATCCATCTACCCATTCATCCCGTCTATCTACTATCGAGCCAATATTTATATATAAATCTTATATTCTGTACTACTACATATGTGCGAGTGTTTTATAAAATGTGTTTTTTGAGATGAAATCTGAGATAATAAATTTACAATAAAAGTTGCTAAAATATATTTTTTCATATATTTTATTCCATTTTACAGATAAAGAAAATAGGGCTCACTGAAACTAGGTAAATTATCCAATTCAGTAAGTTGTCAAGCTGTAGTTTCAAAATGGTTCTGTCTCTAAACACATTGCTAAAGTTTATGAGTTATATATGAAAATTGTCACTGAAGAAATGTTAGAAATTCTAAAACTTACTAACTACATTCAAAATACCAGTTTAGTGGGTCTTCCAAGCCAGGACCTACTGTTACTAACCCTATCCATGAACCTCTATTAAAATTTTAAACAGAAATAGACCTGCCTTATTTACAGTGTATTTGATTTAAGTCAGGAAGATATTTATTCTCTTAAAAGTAACAGCCCCACACCTGTCAGAATGGCTATCATCAATAAATCAACAAACAAGTATTGGCGAGGATGTGGAGAAAAGGGAACGCTTATGCACTGTTGGTGGGATTGCAAATTCGTGCAGCCTCTATGTAAAACAGTATGGAGGTTTCTCAAAAAATTAAAAATAGAACTATTATATGACCCAACAATTCTACCTCTTGGTATTTATCAGAAGAAATCCAAAACACTAATTCAAAAGCTATACAAACCCTTATGTTCATTTAAGCATTATTTACAATAGCAAAGATATGGAAGCAAACTAATTGTCCATCAATACATGAATACATAAAGAAGAGATGGTACATATATACAATGGAATATTACTCAGCAATAAAAAATAATGAAATCTTACCATTATGAGAACATGGATATGGATGGGCCAGACGGTACTATGCTGTGTGAAATAAGTTAGAGAAAGACAAATATTGTATGAGTTCAACTATATATGAAATCTGAAAAATAAAATCAATGAATAAACAAACCAGAAGCAAACTCATAGGTACAGAGAAGAAGTTGATGGTTGCCAGATGGGAGAGGTGGGTGGGAAGATGGGTTAAAAAAAGTGAAGGGATTAAGACGTACAAATTGGATTAGGAAGCCTGCCAGGAGAATTAATGGCTGGTGCCCTGCTAGCTCCTGGAAACTGCTGCAGCTAAGAGCGCATGTGTATCTGCGGGCCGAGTAACAGTGTCCAGTTACTTTCAATCAAAAAACTCCTAGCTGGGCAGCGGTGGGGACGTGGCCCGCACCTTCGGCTTTGGAGGTGCGGCCCACATCTGTGGTGGTGGAAATTCGGCCATATCTGCAGCTGCAGACGCAGGGGAACCCAGGACGGAACAGAGAACACAAAAGTCAGGAGGGCCCAGCTTAAGAGGCACAAGATTCAACATACCCAGAGGCCAACTCCAGACCAAACCACAGTACTACCGGGTTTGACCTACATGTGACACACCCAGAGGGGATTCTTTATAGGCACAAGAGCCAATAGAGGCCAAACCACATTTAAGTGGTCAACGCTCACGCAGCAGAACACCCTGCAGTGGGCAGAGCCAAGTCTCACAACTAATCAGCCTAGGAGTTAACCCCACCTACTCACAAGCGAAAAGCAATTAAGGATCTTCTTTAACAGGACAATATACACAACACAAGAGTCACTTTTGGAGCACACGCAGAGAAGAACGAAGTAGTGCAAGTCAAATATAAAGGACACATACTACATAAGATAACCCAGAAAGAACTAAGAACTCTAGGGGATCTACCTAATACATCAAAGCAAACACAGAGAGTCAGCCAGAATGGGGAAACAAAGAAACATGTCCCAAATAAAAGAACAGAAGAAACCTCCAGAAATGGAACCAAATGAAACAGAGGTAATCAAACTATCAGAGACAGAGTTCAGAACACTGATGATAAAAATGTTTAAGGAGCTTAGAGACGACATAAAGAAGGATGTAGAAATCATAACGAACAACCAGTTAGAACTAAAGAACATAATTACCGAAATAAAGAATTCACTTGAAGGAATTAACAGCGGGTTAGATAGTGCAGAGCATCGAATCAGCGACTTAGAAGACAAGTTAGCAGAGATCACCCAAACAGAACAACAGAAAGAAAAAAGAATAAAAAAAAAATGAAGATGGTTTAAGAGACCTCTGGGATAACATCAAGCACAACAACATGCGCATAATAGGAATACCAGAAGGTGAAGAGAGGAAGCAAGGGATTGAGAACATATTTGAAGTAATAATGTCCAAAAATTTCCCTGCCTGATGAAGGAAATCAACATACAACCCCAGGAATTACAGAGAGTTCCAACCAGGATAAACCCAAACAGGTCCACACCAAGACACATTATAGTTAAAATGGCAAAGGTTGAAGACAAAGAGAGGATCCTAAAAGCAGCAAGAGAAAGACAGAGGGTTACATACAAAGGAACTCCCATAAGACTATCAAATGACTTTTCTACAGAAACATTGAAGGCCAGGAGGGAGTGGCAGGAGATACTCAAAGTGATGGAAAACAAAGGCCTCCAACCTAGATTGCTTTATCCAGCAAGGCTATCATTTAAAGTTGATGGAGAGATAAAGAGCTTCCCAGAAAAGAATGAGCTAAAGGAATTTATTACCACCAAGCCAGCATTACAAGAAATACTAAAAGGACTTCTGTAAATAGAAGAAAGATGAAAACAATCTAACTACAAATTTAAAAATGGCAATAACTATGTACCTATCAATAATCACTTTAACTGTACATGGATAAAATGCTCCAATCAAGATACATAGGGTGGTTGAGTGGATAAGAAAGCAAGACCCTTGTATGTGCTATATACAAGAGACTCACTTCACATCAAAAGACACACACAGGCTGAAAGTGAAGGGTTGGAGTAAGATATTTCATGCAAATGGAAATAAGAAAAAAGCTGGAGTTGCAATACTTTTTTCTGACAAAATAGACTTTAAAATGAAGAATATATTAAGCGACAAAGATGGGCACTATATAATAATAAAGGGATCGATCCGACAAGAGGACATAACCCTAGTACACATCTATGCACCCAACATAGGAGCACCTAAATATATAAAACAGATATTGACTGACATAAAGACAGAGATCAACAGTAACACTATCACAGTAGGGGACTTCAACACACCTCTGACAACAAGGGACAGGTCTTCCAGACAAAAAATCAGTATGGAAACCAGAGCTTTGAATGACACATTGGACCACTTGGATTTCATCGATATTTTCAGAGCATTTCACCCCAATGTTGCAGAATACACGTTCTTCTCAAGCACACATGGAACATTTTCCAAGATAGACCATGTGTTAGGCCACAAAACAAGTCTTGGTAAATTTAAGAAAATTGACACCATACCAATTGTCTTCTCTGACCACAGTGCTATGAAATTAGAAACAAAATACAGGAAAAGAAACTGGAAGACACACCAATTCATGGAAGCTGAATAATATGTTACTAAATAATGAATGGGTCAAGCAGGAGATCAAGGGAGAAATCAAAAGATATCTCTAAACAAACGAAAATGAAAACATGATGACCCAAAATCTATGGGATGCCGCAAAAACTTTCCTAAGAGGGAAATTCATAGCATTGCAGGCCTACCTAAAGAAACAAGAAACATCACTAATTAACAGCTTATCTTCACACTTCAGGGATCTGGAAAAAGAACAGCAAAATAAGCCCAAAGGGAGTACAAGGAAGGAGATAATAAAGATCAGAGCGGAAATAAATGAAATAGAAACCAGAAAAACAATACAAAAGATCAATGAATCCAAGAGTTGGTTCTTAGAGAAGATAAACAAAATCAACAAAACTTTAGCCAGACTCATTAAAAAAAAGAGAGAGAGAACCCAAATTAATAAAATCAGAAATGAAAGAGGAGAAGTGACAACAGACACCGCAGAAATACAAAAAATTTTAAGAAATTACTATGAGCAAATATATGCCAACAAATTTGACAATCTGGAAGAAATGGACAATTTTCTAGAGGCGTACAACTTTCCAAGGCTAACTCAAGAAGAGACAGAAAACCTGAATAGACTGATTACCACCAGGGAAATTGAATCAGTAATCAACAATCTCCCAACAAACAAAAGCCCTGTACCAGATGGCTTTACAGGTGAATTTTACAAAACGTTCAAAAAAGAATTATCACCTATTCTCCTCAAGCTCTTCCAAAAAATCCAGAGGGAGGGAAGACTCCCAAACACTTTTTACGAAGCCACTAACACCCTGATCCCAAAATCAGACAAGGGCACCACAAAAAAAGAAAACTACAGGCCAATATCGGTAATGAACATAGATGCAAAAATTCTCAACAAAATATTATCGAACAGATTCAGCAATACATTAAAAAGATCATACACCATGATCAAGTGGGATTCATTCCTGGTATGCAAGGGTGGTTCAACATCCGCAAATCAATTAATGTGATACACCACAATGAAAAATAAAAATCACATGATCATATCAATAGACGCAGAAAAAGCATTTGATAAAATCCAGCAGCTATTTATGATAAAAACCCTTAAGAAAGTGGGAATAGAGGGATCATATCTCAACATAATAAAGGCCATACATGATAAACCCACAGCTAACATCATACTCAATGGGGAAAAGCTAAAACCATTCCCCCTAAGATCAGGAAAAAGGTGAGGTTGCCCACTTTCTCCACTTCTATTCAACATAGTGTTGGAAGTTCTAACCACAGCAATTAGACAAGAAAAAGAAATAAAAGGCATCCAAATCAGTAAAGAGGAAGTAAAATTGTCATTATATGCAGATGATATGATACTATATAGAGAACCCTAAAGACTCCACCAAGAAACTATTAGAGCTGATAGATGAATTTAGTAAAGTAGCAGGATACAAAATTAATATTCAGAAATCAGTTGTATTTGTATATACCAATAATAAAACATCAGAAGGAGAAATTAAAAAAGCAATTCCATTTACAATTGCTCCAAAGACTATAAAATACCTGGGAATAAATTTAACCAAAGAAGTAAAAGATCTGTACTCAGAAAATTATAAGACACTGAAGAAAGAAATGAAAGAAGATACAAATAGATGGAAACACATACCATGTTCATGGATAGGAAGAATTAATATAGTTAAAATGTCCATACTGCCTAAGGCAATATATATATTCAACGCAATTCCTATCAAACTACCAACGACATTTTTCACAGAAATAGAACATATAATCCTAAAATTTATATGGGATAACAAAAGACCCCGGATATCTTCAACAATCTTGAGAAATAAGAACAAAGTGGGAGGTATAACAATACCTGACTTCAAATTATACTACAAGGCTACAGTAATCAAAACAGCATGGTACTGGCATAAAAACAGACCCATAGATCAATGGAACAGAATAGAGAGTCCAGAAATAAATCCATGCCTATATGGCCATTTAATCTATGACAATGGAAGCAAGAATGTACGGTGGGGTAAAGACAGTCTATTCAATAAATGGTGCTGGGAAACTTGGACAGACACATGCAAAAAGATGAAGCTGGATCACCTCCTTACACCATATACAAAAATAAATTCAAAATGGCTTAAAGATTTAAATGTAAGATCTGAAACCATAAAATTCCTAGAAGAAAATATAGGAAGAAACCTCACAGACATTACCCGGAGTAAGATTTTTACTGATATATCCCCCCGTGCGAGGGAAGTAAGAGGAAAAATAAACATGTGGGATTACATCAAACTAAAAAGCTTTTTCACAGCAAAGGAAACCATCAATAAAACAAAAAGGGATCCTACTGATTGGGAAAAGATATTTGCCAATGATATATCTGATAAGGGGTTAATATCACAAATTTATAAAAAACTCACTCAACTCAACTCCAAAAAAACAAACAACCCAATTAAAAAATGGGCAGAGGACATGAAGAGACATTTTTCTAAAAAGGACACACAGATGGCAAACAGACATATGAAGAAATGTTCAACCTCACTAACCATTAGAGAAATGCAAATAAAAACCACAATGAGATACCACCTCACCCCAGTCAGGATGGCTATCATCAATAAATCAACAAACAACAAGTGCTGGCGTGGATGCGGAGAAAAGGGAACGCTGGTGCACTGTTGGTGGGAATGCAGATTGGTGCAGCCACTATGGAAAACAGTTTGGAGATATCTCAAAAATCTGAAAATGGAACTACCTTATGATCCAGCAATCCCACTCCTAGGTATCTATCCGGAGAAATCCAAAACTCCAATTCAAAAATCTTTATGCACTCCTATGTTTATTGCAGCACTATATACAATAGCCAAGACCTGGAAACAACCGAAATGCCCATCAGTAGATGACTGGATTAAGAAACTGTGGTACATTTATACAATGGAGTATTACGCAGCCATAAAGAAGAAAGAAATCTTACCATTGGCAACAACATGGATGGACCTAGAGAACATTATGTTAAGTGAAATAAGTCAGAAAGAGAAAGACAAATACCATATGATCTCACTTATATGTGGAATCTAAAGAAAAGAATAAGTGAATGAACTAATCAGAAACAGTTTTGGAAACAAAATCTCTCATATTTAAATCCCTCACTTATTAATGCTTGACTCCGAGGTTACAGGAAGTTTATTTCAGCCTACAAATCAAAGTTTGAAAACAAATTAAAGATAATTATTGCTGAGACTGTAAATGCATAAGAAAAATATCTTGAACGTATCTTCCATTAAAAAATATGAGCATTTAAGTGCTATTTGAAAAGTTTGCAATTTCCCACAGGAAAATTAACAGTAACTGACTTTAACAGAGGAAAAAAATATTGTAAATATAATTTAGGAACTACTATTTGTTGATCGCCATAGTTTGGACATGCATATGTAAGAAAATGTGTTCATTTCCAGAGTCAGTATCACACTCTTCAGCATATTGTTAATCAGCCTGATAAAGATGGGCTACAATCTCAACTTTTATTTATAACTAAGTTCATCTCTAAATATTTAGTTCTCAATGATACCGCTAGATTGTCTTAATTTAGCTGAGATACACCATCTGAAAATGCTAGTATGAATGCAGGTGGTGGATCAATGATAAATTTTTTTTTTTTAATCCTAAACAACGGGTTAAACCAATAACCTTTTCAAAAATATAGAAATATCTTCAAGTACACCAAAATTATTTATGAAGTATTTCTCATCTACATTTTTCATTTATAAAATAAGACAATTTAATTACATGTTTTCACTTTATGTGCTGGTCCCATGCTCTGCATGCTGAGCTAGATTCCAAAGTATATTCTTTTTACATAGCACTAGCTTTAAAAACCATTCCTCACTCTTCACATTTCATCAGGTAGTAATCATTATTAAGTGTGTTAAAACTAGCTTTATCTCTCCGTATACATGATAAGCTTCACTGGGGCTCAAATTCTGTTTTACCTTTCTTTGCACCTCCAGCAGTACCAAGTTCATAGTTTGTGATTCCTTCAAAAATTAGAGATATAAACATTAACCTAATTTATTTTTTATTAAAGCTTATTGGGGTGACAATTGTTAGTAAAGTTATATAGACTTCAGGTGTACAATTCTGTAATAGATCATCTGTATATCACATTGTGTGTTCACCACCCAGAGTCAGTTCTTTCCATCACCATATTATTAACTTGTTTTAACTTGCACTAATTGAGGAGAAATATAGCCAAATAAAAGTTAATTGAATCAGCATCTATGCATGAAATAAAGCAAAAATATTTCTTAATTGGAATGAAATAAAATGATATCGTATTCCTGAAGAGTGGATGTATCAATTCAAAGATATAACTTTCAGGAGGAAAAAACAAACAAACAAAAAAAAACATTACGGGGCCACCATTACCCAGAGTGATATACAAATAGTATACTGGTTTTGGTTTTCTCTTCCAACATGTAAAGAGCTTGGAAATTGTCATGCTCATTATTTTAACAAGAAAGAAGCTAAATAAACAAACTGAAAATCAGTAACTTTTCTTAGACACAACACAGTACTGAGGTCACAGGGCAAACAGCCAATTCAAAATTTGGAGAGATAGGAGAATACAGAGAGTAACAGATGAGATCTGCTTACATGGAGCAGAAACCTTTGGAAAAATAAACTTGTTGGAGGTGAACTATTTCCAACCAATCTCGCAAGGGGACCCCGACACTGGATTATTTTATCTCCAGGAACCCTAGCTGGTTTTCTGCAGTGAGGAGCTAAAACATACCCCTTTGTGGCACTAGCAAAGGGAAAGTAACTACTGTGAAATATTTCCATACCCTTTTCCATAAGAAAAACTGACTCTCCAGGGGGAAAGACTCTATCAGATTTTATCCTACTTGAGGTAAGGGCACTTCTCAGATTCCAGTACATTCCAGTGGGTTGGAACTGGGAAAACTAAGAAACACTTGTGAAGCTCACAAGCCAGGGACACAGACTCATTTAAACACAGAGATATAATCACATGTTTACAGAACACTTGCTCTCTACAACTACAACCCAATGTAATCACAGTGCATCACAACTGACAGAGGTGCAAAATGCAGGGTCTGTCTCAGGTGGATGTCTTAGGGAAGAATAAAGATATCAAGAGAGACAAAAGCAAGAACACTAGAGGATACTGAAGGCTCTGGAACCTACAGATACATCAAACGTTAAACACAATGCACTCCTAATCAGATTAATACACATTAGCACAAAAAAGGCCTATTTACCCCAGTTCCTTTTACCCAATGCACTATGCCTGGCTTTCAACAAAACATCACAAGGCATGGTAAAGTCAAGAAAAAAGTCTAAAGAGACAAACAAGTATCAGATTGAGACTTGAGACAGATTTTTGGAATTATCATAGAGGAAATTTCAAAAAACTATGATTAATATATTAAGGTCTGTGATGGAAATAGTTGTCAACATGCAACAATAGATGGGTAATATAAGCAAAAAGATGAAAACTCTAAGAATCAAACAAAAATACTAGAAACCAGGGGTGGCCGAATGGCTCAGTTGGTTAAAGTGCAAACTCTCAATAACAGGACTGCCAGTTCAGTTCCTGCATGGGACAGTGGGCTGTGCCCCCGTAACCAAGATTGAAAACAGCAACTGGACTTGGAGCTGAGCTTCGCCTTCCACAATTAGATTGAAGGACAACCTGGAGTTGATGGACCTTGGAGAAACACACTGTTCCCCAGCATTCTCCAATAAAAAAAATAAAAAACAAAAAACAAAACTAGAAATCAAAAAGAGTACAGCAGAAATAAAGGATACCTTTGATGGGCTTATCAGTAGACTGAATAAGACAGAAGAAAGAATCAGTGATCCTGAAGATAGGTTAATAGAAATTCCCCAAACTGAAATGTTACAGAAAAACAATGATAAAAGCACAACAGAACATCTAAGAACTATGGGAAAATTACAAAAGTTGCAACATAAGCATAGTTGGAATACCAGGAGGAGAAGGAAGACGTAACAGAGCTGAGTAAATAACTGAAGTTAAAATGGCCAAATTTTTTCTAAAACTAATGACAGGCACCAAATCATAGATACAGAAAGCTTAAAAATTACCACGCAGATTAACTACCAAAAAATCTACACCTAGGCAATATTATATTCAATTACAGTAACCTAAACCAAATACCATCATACTATTGTATTAAACTTCATTCTGATTTAAAATGAGGCTTCTAAACATTATTTTCATCAACAGAGTGCTGTCTTGAGGGTAAATGTTATGTGGAAGCCCAACGTGTAAAACAGATTAAAAGTATAAGAGAAGGCTGGACTTTGTTTAAGGAAGTTTGGTGTGGGAGGGCTAGCCCTGGGGACCCTCTGTCTCATACACCCCATATTCTGAACAATTCTGTCTAGCAAAAACAAAATGTGAGCTACATGTGTTATTTTAAATCTCCTAGAAACCACCTTTGTAAAAAGTAAAAAGTCTTAGGTGAAATTTATTTTATAACAATGTTTTATTTTTCCTAATATATTATTTCACTATGTAATCAACATAAAATCTATTAATGAGCTATTTTACTTTATTTTTTCTTTCATTAAGTCTTCAAATTCGGTGTACCTTTTTTAGTCACTATACATCTCAAGTCCGATGCTTAATTTTCAATGCAAATGTGTGATCTTTATGATTTTTTCAGAAAAAAATAGTTGAAAAAGTATATTTACATGCCCATGTTTGAAACATAATCCTTTTCCAAACTAAACTGAGAATCCATTTTAGCATTTAATTTAAATTAAGTAATATTAAAATCTAACTTAGAATTAAAATGTTAAGCAAAAGTAAAGTTTAAAATTCTGTTCCTGAATTGCCTATTGCCCAATATCCACGTATGGCTAGAAACTTCTATTATATTGGACAGTGAAGTTCTAGAGCTTCAAGAGTACAGGTTGAAAAACATTGGCCTAATCAAATGCTTCTCAACAGTATAATTCAGAAGCTAATACATTGCCCACCAAGAAGCATTCTGTTTAGTATTTGGCATCTGGGTGCACTGCTGAAATCCTGTTCCTAACCTATAAGGTGAGTTTCAGACCACAGACCTTGTTAAATTCACTGTCATAATATCCTGTGAAGGATCTGGGAATTGAGCTAGCTAGCCAAAATATCCCTGGCAATGCTCCCTTTCAGCACACATGTTGCTTTCAAAATGTGAGCATAGCATCACTCTGAGATTGTTCACTCACAGAAGGCAGTCAGCTCCTTAAATTAATCAGCCTAACCTGGAAGACCTAATAAGTATGAAATAGATCGGGCAGGTATTAGTCCCCAAAGGTTTGTCAATCCACCAGCTTAATGTAAAGCAAATCACTCTTCTTTTACAGTCGCAGGTAGTTGCTAAAGATAGGGAAAAAACAACAGCAGCAAAAAAAAAAAAAAAAAAAAAAAACAACAACAACAACAGCAAAACTCCCAAGTGGATTGTTAAAAGGAGGGAATAAGAACTGCCTCTGCAAAAGTATAAGCATGAACTGAATTATAATTTCAAGCAATGTAGCCTAATTGTGAGCAATAGAGGGTATAGTAATATGAAGTGAAGCAATCAAATGAAATCAATGCTGTCTTAGCTTAGGGTACTATAGTTCGTGAACTGTAAAAGAAATTCTTCAGAAAGCACTAAATCTTGGAAATGGTGGGAATATTTAAATAAATATTTCTAAATAAATATTTAGAAAAAGGATGGGTTTCACTTGGGATTTTAGCCGGCAAAAAAAAAAAAATTATTACAGTAAAAGAAACATTGCTATTATTCCCCCTTAAAATACCCCCCTCACTTTGAACACACTTATCCCATTGTTCTTGCTACTTTCTGAAGTAGTTCTGGAAGTCCTCTTTTGTGTCTTCAGTTGTGCTGTTGTAGGGGCCTCAATGTCCTGAATGATTTTGACTTTGGGGAAGAGCCAGAAGTCACTTGGTGCCAGATCCAGTGAATAAGTTGGATGAGGATGCACCATAAGGTTTTTATTTGACAGAAATTGCCATATCAGAAGTGATGTGTGATGCAGATAGTTGTTCTGATGGAGGATTATACCGTTTGCCCATTTCACATTAATGCATTGTTTGTGATCCATGATTTATGGCACACTTTAAACACATCTTCTCTCAACCATAGCTCACACCCAACTGACTGCCTCAAACAAGTTGAAACTTGTCACACAGTTACTAAGGTTCAATGCCCCACTTCCCTCCCTTTCCATTGGAGGGCACTCAGCAGCAACATTCACAGTATGTTTTCATCAAATCTGGTAGATTTCAAAGAATCACAATGGATAGTATCTATGTGATTTCACTTTTTCTACCATAATTATAATTTTCTCCTAGCCATGTACTACCTTACCATTAGAGTTATTTAAAAAAAAATAATAATAATTGCAGTATCTGATCATGTCAACTGCTTCTCATAAAAAAACATTAAATTCTCCCCAAACCCTGAACATCATAGTCAAGGCTGTTCACAATATGTTCTCAATCTTTCTTTCTAGGTATATCTTCCATTCTAATCTATTTACCCAAGGATTAAATAAAAATTCATAATTACCACTATGGTATATTCACTAATAAAAAATTATATCAGACAACTTTGGTCTGAACCAGTCTCTCTGAGAGCCCCTGCTGTGTTAGGCAGTTTTTTGCTTTCTTTATTAGATCCTGGAAAGTTACAGTGACTCCCCAAAAAGGTTCTGAGCTGGACAGAGCAGAAGGGCATATTTGAAGGATTAGGGCTTGACTGTCAAGTGAAATCACAGCATTTCAGGATTTTAACACCCAGAATGGCTGTATCAGCTGAGTGTCAGTCTAAAATGTACCCTGAATTATAAATTTCAGGCTCCTAACCATTCCTCATACACAGGATCAAGAAAGTAAATATTTTTTGAAATGAGTAAAATCCAAATAGTCTACGAATTTTCATACCTCTCAATGTTTGTTCATAAGACTTGCCTTAGATTACACTTCAGTTTTTCCACTATCGACCTTCAACTCATCTTTCATCAATCAACTGCAGCACTAGCTCTGTTTTGGCCTCGCCAGATCCCTGTAGTTGGAATTAATGGCTGTCTTCTCCTCAGGGTGTATCCCCAAGAACAGCTGCTATAGGGAGACTTTAATTATGGTCACTTCTACACGTGTTTAGGACAGAGTATTTGATTGGTTCATCTTGTAAATCTATAATGGTAGCCTAAATGAGTGTCATCCGACAATATTGCCAAATAAATAAATTTAAGAAGTCACAAATGCTAGATGGGTAACCGTAGTGAAAATTTATACTCATTCCAGACAGCTAAAAACAACTCTTCTATGTATATTAAATTAGTCAGCTTATTCTCTTGAGAAAAGCTAAGGTATTGTAAGCAAAAAGGAGGGAAATGTAAAACTCAAAGCTGCTCTTACAGTGTAAGAGCTATTGTCTAGTACTAAGCCCCATTTTTACACTTTTATATTTTACCTCCTATTACTTGAATAATTCAGAGTGGTTTAATTTACTTTTAATAGTGGAATAAATACTATAATGACCCTTTCACTGGAAAGGAAAAGAAATGTAATTTGTTCCCATTGTAACACTGAGTGTTTTTTCTCAACTTTCTGCTGACGAGGTCTTCCAAGGGCACGCCAAAGTAACTTGAAATCAAACTTTGTTAGTGCAGTAATGTCAACTTGCAAGAAAAGTGTAAGGCTCATTATATTTCTTTTCAAGATGACCTTCCTGTAACTCCCATTTTGCTCTTATATTTTTCACATATTTTATGTGTAAAAATTCACTGAACACTAAAAATTATTCCAATTTTAGGGCAAAATTGCTCTTTTAGCTGCGTGAAGGAGAACATGGCAACCTCACATCAATTACAGGCTTACTTTCCAACTAACTCTCTTCAAGATATCCACTGAATCAAGATTAGAACTCAGTTTTGAAATACAATTTCTAAAACATAATACACGGTTCGTGTTCTGTGCTGTATATTCTCAGCTCCATATTTATTTGCTTCTGAGACAAAGTAGAATAATTTGGTAAAACGTGCTCTAGTTTTTCTTTCTCATCAATTCTTCATTTGTTTCCAATCTCTAGTTTCCCAATTCTGTTATAAATTGCTAAAGGAACTGTGAATAATGAATCTTTCATTGGTACTTCCCATTTTCTAATTTTTCACTTATTTCAATGTAATCCCTTCTAATGATTGTTATGTAGCTGCATGTGGTTTCCACCAGCACAGGTAATAAAAGTGACTTACAGTGATGGTTCTATCATCTATACCACCTACTTTCCCTTATGATAAATGACTGAGAAATCTATTTCCTGTACCTTTGGCTCCCCTTTTTACCTCTAATGAATACATATACCAAATAAGGGAACAACATAACTTTCTTCTCAAAAGTCTTCCACTATCTCAATTTATTTCAACAATCCTTTTATTTCACTATGGTATGCTAGTTTGTTACTAAAATAGTTGTGGGGGCACATACGCTAGCTCATAAGTCTTTTCTAAAATTGGTACACATGTATTCTTCAGTTTTTAGCTCACCAAAAGTTAATGAAATCACAACTTGTTCAGTATATTTTTGTAGCTCATTTCATGTACCCTTAAAAGTTTCACATTTTTCATAGTTTAAAGCATTTTTATTTTTCTTTCTCTGGGGTATTTAGAAAATAAAGTGAGAATCTTCGTAGGAAGGAACACCTTAAAATGGGTTTATGTTTGAGTAGCAGAATAGGGAGTAAAATGCATTTTATGTCTAACAAATACATATATACATTTTTTGCTGCAAGTTAAGCCTTTCTCTTCTTGTTTGTTAAGATGAAAATAATTTACAGTATTCTCTAAAGGCTTGTGCCAATGTAAATAAAGCACATTAAAAGTTTTACTGAGACAGATATATTTTCTTCCATATTCCATCTTCCATACTTTCTATATACTTTATCTTGAAATGTGACAGGAGAAAAAAAAATAAAAGAGATTCTAAAATTATTTGTAACCAGTGAGTGCACTAAAACAAATGAACCCTTGCTAAATCTTGGACTTGAAATTTTATGAACAAGCATAAAAATAATTTATATAGATATGGCTATAATTACAGATTACAAATCTCAAAAAATTTACTAGCCCAGACTCTTCCTTAAAACCAAATGTGATACACTATAAACTTTCTTCTAGAAAAGAACTAGAAATTTCAAAAATTATCTTTGTTTAGTCTTTCCAGTGGTTTATAATCCAAGTCAGAAAAAAAAAAATAACTTTATGACTAGCACAGATTCTTTCTGCTGTGATTTAAACTTTCAGTTTCTGGTTTGTTACTGAAATGGAGACAATCACCATCCTCTTATAACTTTTCATCAGATACTTAGAGCAAATAAAACTATTACTTAGGCTTCTTTTTGTTTTGTTTTATTCCAGTAGGCCCAATGTTTATATTTTGATAGTAATCCTCTGGACAATCTCTCATTCATCTCCTGATTTCAAACTTTGATTGTAAACATACTGACTCAGGAATAGAGGTAGATTTATCTTTTAGGAGGTTTATGGGTATTTTCTTTTCTTTTGTGTTTCTTTTGACGTCCCGCTAGCTGAAGATATCTTATCCCACAGGGTTTACCTGTAAATATATTGTGATTACTTCTTCCCACTCTATCTTAACTCTTGATATCCTAGCCCATTACTGTTAAAAAAAAAAAAAAAAAAAAAAAAAAAAGCATTTTAAATGTAAGCAAAGAAAAGAAAGAGATTACCAATAGACTATTACATTTCCTGAAAACATTAGTAGCCCAAGCAAGACTTTTAGCTGCCAGGCAAGGGTTCAGATTCTCACTATTCAGAAACAAGGTATATCTGATCAGGATCCAGGGGATGGATGGGGCCTGCTTACATATAGCCTGGAAGCAGACTAGCCTGAAGACGATAAACTCCGATGTTTGAGTTCACTCTGCAATGGACCTAGGTGTACTAAATCTCTTTACTAGTTACAAATTACCTACATATCTCAATCGCTTGAGAGGTAAATAAAAGTTGCTTGATCTGCTTCGCAGTGAAACTAAATTCTTGATCCAATCCATCCCTCATCTCATAGTTTTCTAAAATGTACCTAAATTAGACAAGCCTCCCAATGAAAAAAGGACATAATAAGTAGAATCAGTAGACTATAAGTCTGTCAGAACTAATGGCTCAGTCAGTATGTGAATAAAAAGAATACAGTTTCTTTCCTTTTTTGTTTCTGTTTCTTTTTTTTTTTAAGTTTCAGGTGTACAAAGCAACCTTAGAGTTAGACATTTACACCCCTCACTAAGTGAACACCCCCCCCAATCTACTACCTCTCTGACCTCTATATAGCTGCTACAATATCATTGACTACATTCCCTATTCTGTACTTTACATCCCGTGGGGGGGAAATACACATCGCACGCACACGCACACACACACACACACACACACACACACACACACACACAGAGGGTACCAAAAAAATGTATACACATTTTAAGAAAGGAAAAACTGTATTAATAAATACTGATACCAAAAAATGAATACAAGTCACGTTTGACTTCTGCAATTACAAGATGTTCTCAAAGTGGTTACCATCAGCATCCAGACACTTCTGATTATGGCGAACTACTGCTTGAGCAACAATGACCAAAATGTTAACATCGCTAAAATGCGTATACGGTTTTTTTGGCACCCTCGGTATATAAAAATATAGTTGACATTCAATATAATTCTACTTCAGCTTCAGGTGTACAGTGCATTGGTCAGGCATCTACACTGTCCATGAAGTGATTCCCAAGATAAACCCAGTGCCTGTATGGCACCCTACATAATCTTTACCTTACTGATTATATTCCCCATACTGTATTTCAGATACCTATGACTACACTGTCACAACTAATTTGTACTTTCTAATCCCTTCACCCTCTCCCATCCCCATCCTCTCCCATCTAGCAATCGTCAGTTTTTTTTTCCTTTACATCTCTAAGTCTATTTCAAATACAGTTTCTTCTTAACACTCAGTTTATAGTGCAAGAATACAAAAACCCAGAATATGTCTTTCATTTATAACACTAAACACTTGCTTTTTCACAAGTGTTTGCCACAAGAACACAAGTGTAATGAAAACCACTGCTAAATCTAACCCAAAATGGGAAAGGAAAAGACACATATCAATAACATTGTCATTGGACATGTAGATTCCAGCAATGTGGTCATCTGATCTACTAATGTGGTGGGATTGACAAAAACAAAACAAACAAACAAAAAAAAAAACATTGAAAAATCTGAGAAGGAGGCTGCTGAGATGGGAAAGGGCTCCTCCCAGTATGCCTGGGCCTTGGATAAACTAAAAGCTGAATGTGAGCATGGCATCACCATTGACATCTCCCCAAGATGTGGAAATCCGAGACCATCAAGCATTATGTGACCATCACTGGTGCCCCAAGACACAGAGACTTTATCAAAAACATGATTACAGGCATATCCCAGGCTGGCTGTGCTGTCCTGATTGTTGCTCCTGGGGTTGGTGAATGTGAAGCAGGTCTCTCCGAGAACTGGCAGACCCATGAGCATGCCCTTCTGGCTTTCACACTGGGTGTGAAACAACTAACTGTGGGTGTTAACAAAATGGATTCCACTGAGCCACCCTACATCCAGAGACACAAGAATATCATTAAGGAAGTCAACACCTACATTAACTACATTGGCTACAACCCTGACACAGTAGCATTTGTGCCAGTTTCTGGTTGGAATGCTGACAACATGCTGGAGGCAAGTGCTAGCATGCCTTGGTTCAAGGGATGGAAAGTCACCCGTAAAGATGGCAGTGCCAGTGGAACCACGCTGCTTGAAGCTCTGTATTGCTCCTGCCACCAATTCCTCCAACTGACAAGCCTTTGTATGTGCCCCTACAGGATGTCTAGGTGTGTAGTGGGCTGTACCATCTGATTTATGTAAGTACACCCTATGATGTTCGTATAATGAAGAAATCACCTAAGGATGCACTTCTTGGAATATATCCCCTTTGTTAAGCAGTGCATAAATATATAGCTCAATGAACAAATTTTACATTTTAAAAGACATACTGTCTTTATATAAATAAGGTCAAATCTTATACAGTGCTTTGGCCAAAGTAGACCCTTTTTTTGACGTTGCTATTAACACAGGCGTTTTCAATCTGATTGAAAAGGGGAGCGTGAGATGTCCTCGAAATTACTTACTTCCCAACCATGTTGGAAAAAGGTTTAGGAGCTATTCTGTCTTGCAAGCCAAGAGAGAATTAGTCATATATCCTATTTAATACACAAAGATCATTGACTTTTCCTCTTCCACATTCTCACTTTACGGCCCAGCTGAGAATCTTGCTCCACAATTAACTCTGTCAATTGGCAGCAGAGAAGAGTTACCATGTTGTATCTTAGAAGACACATTTCTCCCTATTTTAGAACTTTTCCTTGTGCTAAGTTGTCTTCTTGCCATTTGGGTCAATGCATTATTTCTGCCCAGGTGAACTATCAGGACTCTTTAATAAAAATAAACTTATTTTTATCTTCTTCCAAAATAAAACCATATATATTTGTTATCAAAAATTGAATTTCCTCTGTAATTATGAAAACTATTGCTGATGGCATTTCATATCCAGTTGTCTTTACCCTTTATTAGCATATAAACCAACAAAAGTATCATGAAATTGAGTTCCTTATATTATGAATAATTAAGCTCCCAATTTCACTCAACTGATTTGTTTCAACATTGAAGTCTAAATTTAGGCACAAAAATCAGAAATTATCAAGATAATTATATAAAAGGAAAGAGATAACATTAACATTTCTAGATATGAAATAAAAGATGAGTAAAATTTAGGTTTATAAAAGTTAAATTCAAAATGAGCTTAAAATCATAATGGCATGATTGAAGGAATTTCAAGAAATGAAATAGATGTATTTTCCCAGAGACCATCACAATAATAAAAATGAAGGATTACACCTCTGACAATCACATCTTGGTTACTATGTAATGTTTGGAGTTATATTTCCTCAATTAATCTCATTATCATTCATGGCATCAGTTCTTAAATATTGTCAATAGATTTCAAATACATTTTTACAAAATACTCACCAAGAATGCTATCATGTGAACCTTATAAGGCTTAACTGGAAAACATGTAACTTTTAAAAAGGAAAATATTTTTATTGATGTTATGTAATATTGACAAGACAATGTTATTATATTAATGAAGGAACTTAGCTATTAAAATATACTAGCTGGTAAAAATAAATCGGTAAATTAAGGAAATGTGTATAAATCAGCAGAACATTTAAAAGAAAATGAGGACTATGTCCCTGTAGACCTGAGAAATCAGGTACCTCTCTCCTGGACCCTGTCTTTAGAGGTCCTGTTCTGACTTTACCCTGACCTTGCCTCCCCGCACTGGGTGAGGAACCAGTGGAGCCAATAGGATGTGCCCACAGTGAGCCTTTCTGGGCCATACTCCGGATTCCAAGACACTGGAATACCTACCTGCTTAAATTACTTGAGTCCACTTCTAGGGCCTGTGCAGTTCTCTTCCTGATTCTGTCCTGTTGAGGGAAAATTAAGCAATTTGTATGCCTAGTCATAGATTATAGGGTGTCTTTTTTTGTAATACACAAATGCTATCAAATGAAATGGTAGATTAGCAGGCAAAAAAGGAGAACGGTATAAAATGAGTAGGGACAGCTCAGACATTTTACAGTGTATGGCTCTTATCTTCTCTACTAGGACATAAAACAAAAATCCTTCCCTTTGCCTCACTGGCATCCACTATCATATTCTCCTGAATAGCATGTCATAAATTGCCTTAATGTATGACTTGCTACTCCTTGCTGAGATTATACTTCTATTTTAACAAGAATTCCCAAGGTTTAACTCAGGGTTCTGTACATTATGAAAGAGAATTTGTGAGGTGTTTTTCAGTAGCCCTTCATATCACATTAAATAATGTCATGTCTTTGTAGACAACTGTAAAGCTCTAGGACCAGGATCTACTAGGCTGCATTGCCTTGACAAAGTATAATAATATGTGCTCTCTGCATGCTAACTACTTCACAGCACTTACTCTTCTTAGTACGATGGCCTTCATAAATACAGTATTTTGCCGTGTATAATGCATACATTTTTGCCCAAATTTATGAGGGAAAAATAAAGATGTGCATTATACATGGGTAGTAATAATTCCATATCTACACAAATGTTTTTAGTTCTTTTATTTATCCTCAGGAGTTAAGACTATAACTCTAGATATCAATCACAATATTCATATGCAAAATAATACCCTAGAATATGATAATTGGTTTTGTTGAACTTACAACTAACTTGAACAAAAGCAGTTTCAGTCAACTATTCAATGAAATGAAATTAAGACTTGAAAACCCAACTTGCTATGGTACCTGGTAGCCTAAACAGCCTACTGCAACCCTTGATGTGCCAGTAAATAAGCCCTGTAGGACCCTAATGAAGAAAGAGGGGACCTCGTGGATGCAGTCAGCTGGTAATGATTTAAAACCTCAGGCACAATCAAGAAAGCATCCATCACCCAGGTTTGTGATTGGATCCTAAGATAGAAGAGAGTGGTTGTGAAATCGTTGTATAGAAATCGTTAAAAAATGTGGCATCAGCAATGCAATGGATGCAACTGAGGATGATGAAATTTACTGTGATGTGGAAAGTGACTCTTCAGAAGATAACCATAATGTAAAAATGGAAGACTTTACTTCTGATATTGACAGTGACAAAGAGTTCTCGGCCTTCTGTGATGCATAAATATCGCATATTTGTTACCGGTGAATACAATTTCTTATATCTTGTATCTGTTCTTGTGTTTTGTAATTATTTGTTACATAAAATTTATTGTACCATAATTTGTTAAAAAAAATAAATGCTAAAATTCCTTTATAATACAAAACACAAATACCTAAATATAAACAAATATAAATTTGAATTAAAAAACTAAAACAAAAGATTTTTTTTCCCTGAAAACATGGGTGCACATTATACATGGAAGTGCATTATACTTGGCAAAATACAGTAGTTGGAATTTTATATCAGGCTTTCTTTTTGTTCACAGAAAGAAATCCACATATATTAGATGTCATCTTCAAAAGTGTTCATATTTTTTGAGTTCATCAAAGAATCCTATTAACAGATAGTCCCCACTGTTCTAAGTTCTACTGTCTGATAATTGACCACAGTGGAACTTAATGTATACTGGCTATTTATTCAAGAGCAATTAATGGGCAGTAAAGCTTACAGAGAAAGCCACATGGACTGGAAAAAAGTATTTTTAGATCAATACAGCTTTTAAAATCATCTACATTTTAGGGGAGAAAAAGAACCCTTGATGAACGGACATTATTCAACCACTAATAAACATCCCCATCATAATACTATGAAGGTTCTAGGGAGCTGGCATGGAAATAGTTCTGGTTCAATTGTGGAAAGGTTATGTTTCTAATTACATATAATCTTTTAGATGGTATTTACTTTATAAGACAAGAGAATATAGTGCTTGAGTAGTGGGCAACCCTTATAACCAAAGGAAATTTCTCTAGTCAAAGCCCTCATCCTTTTTCCCTCCTCAGGAAAGTTTCCAGTTAAAGGAAGACTCAATGACAGAACTTCTATTTTGTCTCATCAAATGAATTTCTACTATGGCCTAAGTTGGAAACAAAAAAAGCAAAAATGGGAGCTCAAGATATAATTTGTAGATTGGATTCAATCAAGTTAAAAATAACACATTTTAAATGCAATGAATTTTGCCCTGAAAACGACTGCAATTTTTATTTTTGTATATTAATTTGAATATAATTATCTAAGAACATAAATTGGTAAGATCTAAGGCATAGATACTTCAAAATAAAACATTATTCTAGTATAGAAACATTTCCATGCATGTTAAGATTTTGTTTATTGATAACTTTTAATAAATCATTAATATTTTTTAATGAAATCCAGCAAAATACAATGAATTCTCTGAAGTATCTTTCTATTTCCTAAAAGATTATAATAAAAAAAATAAATTAGGGTGGCCGGTTGTCTCAGTGCTTAGAGCACAGTGCTCATAACACCAAGGTCACCAGTTCGACTCCCACATGGGCCAGTGAGCTGCATCCCCCACAACTAGATTGAAAACAATGACTTGACACAGATCTGATGGGTCCTGGAAAATCACACTGTTCCCCAATATTCCCCAATAAAAATTAAAAAAAAAAAAAATTAAATTCAGGAAAAAGTTGTTTGATAATATTAGACACTTTAGTATTATGCAATCTAACACACAAGTGGGGCACAAGTACTCCTTGACTGATATGGATAAACGTTAGAATGTTATAACAGAGCAAATGATGGGAAAATCTTTTAAGATTTCTCATTCTTCACATCAGGAAAGTGTTCAAGTATATCTACATTTATAGAGGGACTCTTTTCCAAAGCACCAATTCTGAATTAGGTCAAGTATCTGAAGACTATAGCTATAGAATTATATTAAAATTACCTTCATAAGAGAATAGTCACAAAAGTCTTTTAGTTATGATACAAAAATAATAAAACTTTCATAACCACAGTGTAACTTATATTTATGGAAAATATTAGTGCTTTTTTTAGTACTATCTTTCTGGTTACAAGTAAGCGTGAAAATTACAAATTAAGACAATATAAACAGAATATTATTTGATCTCTCTTAAAGTATTTCCACAGAGTATGGTAGGCAGAATTCTAAGATGGCCACAGTTATTCCCACTCCCAGTACCCTCTCCATGAGTGTGTGGGCTACACCTGAGACTTGTTTCTAACCAGTAGAATATGGCAAAGATTAAGGGATTTTGAAGATATAATTAAGGTCTCTAATCAATTGACTTTATTTTAAAAGAGAAATTATCCGGGGTTGGTCTGACCTAATCAGATGGGTTCATTTAAAGAAAGTCTGGAGATCCCAGAGATATTCCTGCAGGTCTTGAAGAAGCAAGCTGCCATGAGTCCTAGAGCTTCTGGGAAGTGAATTCTGCCAAAACTGAAGTGAGCTTAGAAGAGGACCTTGGGCCTCAGATGAGAATGCATCTTTAGTTCACCCCTTGACTGTAGCTGTGTGTGACACCAGGCAGTGGAACCAGATAAAGTGTCCATATTCCTGACCAAAGAAAACTATGACAAATTGTTTTAAATCACTAAATTGATTGTAATATAAACTAATCCACAGGGAAATCATAAAAAACGAAAAAAAATGTATATTGAAATAAGTGAACAACCATATTACAAAGAATATTCATAGGTGATAAAAAAATCACTTTACCTACTTTGTAACACACAATTGACATATTTTGGATTTATGTGTTTATTTACTTATTTCATGAATTATCCACTAAAATATATGCTTTTGGAAGATGGGGACTTTGTTTTGTTGTATTCTTTGTTCTATCCTAAAAAATCTAAATAGTGTTTGACACACAATATGTGCTCAATAAATATTTAATTGACTAATACTAAAAATAAATATATGCATATATATAATGTGTGTTTGCATTGAGACTATAGATATGTCCAGAAATAAAACATACAATTTGAAAAGTATCATTAATATCAGTTTTACTGAAATAAGTACATTAACTGATCTTCTAATGTCACCCGTTTTTCTTCTAATTTACTTCTACCCTCTTTCCTCAGTCTGCAATATCACTTCCATCATGTTATTTCTCTGATACAAACAACCACGGCTCCACACTACACATGCCATTCTAAGTGAACCACTCTGCCTGGTCGTAGAGACCTTCCTTAACTCCATCCTGTCTTTCCAACCTGATATAATTTGAACCCAACTGTCCTGTATGTGCTAGTCAAGCAGTCTCCCCTTGCATGGTCAGTCTCTTGAACCTCTGCATTTGTTCAATTTCTTCCTCGGTTCTGAAATGCTTCTTTCCGTCTTTCATTTATCTCACTTTCTCCAGCCTTCAAAGTCAAGTTTAAACACATAAAATCTTGCCTAGTTACATTGTACTGAACTACAATTTAATCTCACCTGTTACAGGTCAAAAACCTTGATGGCAGGACAGTGTAGCAGAAATCGTAAAACAGAAAATTGATGGACTCCAGACTGTACTAGTTAGTAATTATGTGACTTTAATATATAAACAATCTCTCCAAGTAACACTTTCTACATTTGAAAAATGATATAATAATTTCCCATACTTTACAGCTTGCTTCAACATTAATCATTTTAGCACAATTCCTGACATGTTACAGATTATTGCGTATGAATTCTTTTGCACTTGTATGTTTTTGTTCCCCAAAACAAATGACACAAATCAGGGTATATCAGCTCTCAATAAATATACAAAGTATTTATTGTTCAATCAGTTTCATTTTACTCAAGAATATTAAAACCATACCTGACAAAACATCAGATCACATAGTAGTAAAAATAATTTAACATAAAGTAAATAAATGCATAGAAACCCTACTCTCACACATACATACACAGGTCTTTAATGTACCATGAAAGTTCTTTAGGACCAGAAACCTCTCTCTCTTTTGTGATGTTATTCAGGTTATGGCACATAAGAATTATAAAGGAAATTCAGTTGAGCTCCTAAGGCTATGTTGACAAAAAAAAAAAAATAAATAAAAAATGCCACCTACTACAAAGACATAGTTTTGCTTAATTTCAAATGAAAAGTACTTCTATTTAACCCGTATTTATATATAACACATAAGCCAGGATAGCTTGTTTAGATTTAAATATAGAGTTATGATGTGTTCAATTTTATCTTAATAAGTGGAACATAGCAACATTAAATAAAATCCCCAAACAATTCTCTGATAGCTTTTTGTTTATGTTTTCATGAAACTATTATTAGATGTTAATTATTGACATTTGGAAGGTTTGCATGCTGCAAAACAAACATACAAACACACACACACACACAAAACCTCTAAGGAACTCCTGGGCTTAGTAAGTGAAAACTCTTGCTGTTCTTGTTTCAGACTGGTGAGAGTAGCCCTCAATGATCAACAAATAGAGAACTTTCACACAAAGACACTGTCTATCGCCAACCACACTTAGAACTTACTTCAAACAACTTTAAGAACAACAGTATTTAGCATTTTAAAGACAACTCTTCAATTAAAATTGTTTCTGGATCAAAAATAATTTGTAAAAGTAAATCCCAGTTTCTCTATCAACTGTCTTACTTCTAGTGGCTTGCAAGTTGATGGTTGCTGATAACGTGAATTTAATAAAAAAAGGACTGATGGGGTTCTAACATACTTAGGAAGGAGGAAAGCATTCATTCATTTTACAAATATTTATTGTGTTTATTATAACTACTGAGGGGTAAATAATATGGTTTAAAGTATTTGTCCTAATGATTTCCCTAGTTTTAGAGAGATAAAATACAAATGAGTAATCATAACAGAATGTGAGAATTGAACTTAAAATGAATAGAGTCATTAGACTGGTCAATTACAGAAGTTATAATAAATAATTAACATATTTTTGTTCCATGTACATATATTCCCATAAATTCATTGTGTGTGTGTGTGTGTGTGTGTGTGTGTTTGTGTGTGTATAGAGAGAGAAACAGAAAAAATAATATATATAGAAATAAAATATATATGTAAATGATATATATATATAAATAATATATATAAATAATATGATATATAGATAGATACATATTTATACAGGTCTATATAGGTTTCTGCCCCTGGTTCCTGGCACAGGAGCACCTTCTGTTGTAACATTTGGTCTTTGATCCTTGGTCCTAACATAAAACTCCTAAACCCCTTGGGATTTCCTGGGTGATAAGAGTGTCTTTTGTTCTAATGAGGCAACTCTTGGTGAGCTTCTGGATAACTTTAGAATGGACCCTAGTCATCAGTGACACCAAACCATGATTAGAAGCTTAGAACTTTCAACCTGCCCCTTCTCCCCCCATCCCCCTCTATCCTCTGAGAAGGATAGAGGGGCTGGAAGCTGAATTAACGATTGATCATGTCTATGGGATGAAGCCTCAAAAAAAATTCCCAAACTTCAGGATTCTGAGAATTTCTGGGTTGGTAAACACATCTATCTTTGCGCTGGAAGAGGGGTGCATTCCAGCTCCTAGGGACAGAAGTTCCTATGCTCAGAACCCTGTCCTATATATCTCTTCATCTGGCTGTTCATCTGTATCCTTTCTCATATACTAAACTGTCCAATGAAAGCAGATGTTTCTCTGAGTTCTGTGAAGTAGTTTAGCCAATAAGTGAATCCAAGGATGGAGTTATGGGAACTTCTGATTTGTAGCCACGTCTGACGAAGCTGTGGATAACCTGCGGGCCTACTACTTGTGACTGGCATCTGAAGGGTGGGGGGAGAGTCGTGTGGGACTGAGCCATCAATCTGTGGAGGCTGCTGCATGAACTCTGCTTAGTGTCAGAATCGAACTGAGTTACAGGATACCCAGCTAGTGTTGGAGAATTGTTTTTTGTGTGGAGGGGAACCCCACATATCTATTGTCACAGTATTGTGTGGTAGTATTATGAAAGTAGTAGAGGAGAAACATAGGCATGTATTTCTTTACATACACACACATACATATATGTAGGAACTCTGCATAAAAAGTGTAATAGATTATTTGGTGTATAAAATAAATTTTGAATAATTGGCGGTTTACACCACATGCTGGATGGAAAAATTAATATTATAAAATTGTGAATTGTCCCTCAAAGACCTTATATTTTTCAAGCAATTAAATTAAAAATAAAATTCTAATGGAGACTTTTATACATCTTGACAAATATTTTCATTAAAAACTTAGTGAGGGAGGGTATAAGTTAAAATTGAAAATATGTTGAAGTCTAATAATTTTTTGTGAAAAGCTGACAGCAAAATAGAGAACTAAATAGGAATTCAAGGAGCAAAATTTACACTATATATGGATTTAGTATGCACTCAGAGTGTCATTTTGAATCATGAAGCAAGAAAGAATTATTCAAAAATACTCTTGGCACTATAAGTGCTCATAATGGGGAAAAATCTACTAATTACATATATTATTAATCAACAGGATGAAAATAATTAAATTTTTAAAGATAAAGCCACATATTAAATATAAAAAGATAAAGTCTGTTTATCATAATGCTTAAGTGCATGGACTATGGAGTTAGATTGACTGGATTGGAATCCTGACTCTGCAAGTTACAGACTATCTAGCAACAATGATAATTTCTAAAAAGCCATGTATTTTCACCTGTATCATGATATAACAAAATAGAAACAATTTTAAACTACTAATAAGAATATTGGTACAATCTTTCAGGATGGTAATTTGACACTTTTATTCAAGATCCTTAGGTATGTTAAAGTTCCTTAACCACAAAATTACATATCTAATATTCTCCATAGGATAAAATTAGAGTTCTGCACAAAAATGTATACAATAATGTTCATCAAAGTCTTTTTATAAAATAGAAAAAAAGTTAAAGCAATATGAATGTCAAAAATAATTTTAAATTAGGGTATGATATATTCATATTAAAATTATTTTTCAGAAGAATATTTTGTGATGTGAGAAAGTGTTTACAATACAGGTTTTAAAGGAGAAATGTTGCAAAGTTATGTAAGTAGCACCATTCCAATTTTGTATAAAATAGAAGAGAAAGAAATAATCAAATTTTCATTATAGTCCTATCAATACCATTAATTTTGTGTGATTTTAGTATTCTCATATATATTTTTCGCTATTTTCTTATTTTTCTGCAGAATGTTTATTTTCATAATCATACAAATTATAACACAATCTATATTTTCAAAGAAATTGCACTTTCTAGTTAGACACAAAATATTAAAACGACTAAGTGAGCATTTTAATTTTAATCAATGTTCTTTATAGTGATTTCATTGTAAATATTAAAGTATTTTGGGTTTGTGCTTTTCTTCTTAGAATTACTTGAATCAAGTGCCAGAAATGATATTTTAATGTTAATATTGTGACTAACTACATTCCCAAATTGACTATTAAAATTGGAACAAACAATCTATTAACATCCAGTAACATTTTTGATAACAGATCCTAGTTATAACATTTTCATTGACTTGGTCACACAGAGTTAGACAAAACTTGCTGGAACAAGTGTTAACTATACTGAATGATAAAGGAAAATTAAGACTTAGACAAAGTGGACCAATGAGCCATTGATTCATTTATAACTTTAACAAGTATGTACAAATACTACCATGCAGAAGAAACAAAAGAAAAAATAAACAAATGGGACTACATCAAACTAAAAAGCTTTTTCACAGAAAAGGAAAACAAAACAAAAAGATAGCCTACTGAATGGGAGAAGATATTTGCCAAGGATACATCTGAGAAGGGGTTAATATCCAAAGTTTATAAAGAAATCATACAACTCAACACCAAAAACAAAACAAAACAAAAAATGCAATTAAAAAATGGGCAGAGGACCTGAATAGACATTTCTACAAAGAAGACAGACATATGAGTAGCCAATAGACATACGAAAAATGCTCAATGTCACTAACCATCAGAGAAATGTAAATAAAAAAACACAATGAAATATCACCTCACACACTTGTCAGAATGGCCATCATCAATAAATCAACGAATAACAAGTACTGGCCAGGAAGTGGAGAAAAGGAAACCCCCATGCACTGCTGGTGGGATTGCAGATTGGCGCAGCCACTATGGAAAACATTATGAAGTTTCCTCAAAAAATTAAAAATAGAACTACCTTATGACCCAGCGATAGCATTCCTGGATTTCTTATCCAAAGAAATCCAAAACACTAATTCAAAAAAATATATGTACCCCTATGTTTACTGCAGCGTGTTCACAAGAGCCAAGATATCGAAACAACCGAAACGCTCATCAATAGACAACTACATAAAAAAATTTTGGTACATTTATACAATGGAGTACTATTCTGCCATAAAAGAAAAAATGAAATCTTACCATTTGCAACAACATGGATGGACCTAGAAGATATTACGCTAAGTGAAATCAGTTAGACAGAGGAAAACAAATACCACATGATTTGACTTACATGTGGAATCTAAAGAACAGAATTAAACAAGCAAACAAAACAGAAATAGACTTGCTGATACAGAGAACAAACTGATGGTTGCTAGATGGGAGGGGGGTTTAGGGTTAGGTGGGAAAGGTGAAGGTATTAGAAGGTACAAATTGGTAGTCACAAAATAGTCATAGGGATGTGAAGTACAATATGGGGAATAAAATCAGTAATGCTATAAACATATAGGGTGTTAAATGGATACTGAACTTATTGGAAGGATGTCTTCATAGATTTTATAAATGCCTAACCACTGAACTGGACACCTGAAACTAACATAGTATTGAATTTCAACTATAATTCCTGAAACTACTATAATATTGAATGTCAGCTATAATTTTACATACACACTCAAGCGCACACACACACACACACACACACACACACACACACACACAGCATAGGGAATATAGTCAATGGTATTGTAATAACTACGTACAATGTCAGAGGGGTAGTAGACTTGTTGGGGTTATCACCACTTTGTGAGGGGTGTAAATGTCTAATCATTATGTTGTTTTATACACCTAAAATAAATAAATAAATAAATAAATAAATACAAACATACATACATACATACATACATACATACATATATACCATGAACTTTTCTAAGAAGGGGCGAGCCATCACTAAACAAAAGAGAGAAGGGAAAAAAATTATTTGTCTTACAGACTACATTCTATTGGGTGGTCAGACAAATTAAAATAAATAAGTAAAATAACCTAATAAGACAGGTGATTAATGCTGCAGAGAAAAACAAACCAGATAAAGTGTGTGGTCAGTGCCAGGGTAAAAGTGAAGAGCAATTTTAAATAGATTGGCCAGGACACTTTTCACTGAGGAGGTTACATTTGAACAAGTATTTAAAGGAGGTGAGAGACAGAGAGCCACAAAGATATCTGTGGGAAAGACATTCTGGGGAGAAGGAATAGCAAATGCAAATTTCCAGAGGTAGACGTATTTTTAACAAACCTCAAGCACCAGCAAGGAATCTAGTAAAGAGAAACAGGGAGGACAAGGAGAGTACAGGAAATGAGGCAAGGGAGGAAACAAGAGCCAGATCATTTGGGACACATGGAGATGGAAATTTAAATACCTTGGAGTGAGATCCCCAAGGAATTGAGTATGTAGATCAAAGAGATTTCCAAGGACTAAGCCCGGAACATTCCTATGGTAATACCCTCAGAGATAAGAGACATCCCACAAAGGATTTTGAGGAATAGACAAAAGAGATGGAAGGAAAACAAGGGCAGTACCTTATTCTAAAAGCCATTAAAGAATATGTTTCAAAGAGAAGAAAGGGCAATTTTGATGAACTCTACTGAATGGTCAATGTGATTTGAAGTGAAGATTGACCACTGAGTTTAGCATTGTTCAGATTACTGGTAACTTTGAAAAGTCTGGGTTTAGTGAAGAGGTGGGAACAAAAACAGCAAGAGGAAGAACTTGTGGCAGCTTTTTGTGGGAAAATATGATGTTAAGGGAACAGATCATAGGGAAATATAGGGGTAAATGTGGTCAGGCTTGATGGCTGATGAGACACTCTCAGTGAAATGGAAAAATCAGCAATTCCTTAGAGAGTGCAAAGATTTGCTGGAGGACTGTCCTTGAATAAAAGAGATGGGATGTAGAAAACACATAGGAGTTTTGCCTTAGGGTGGGGAAAATGAGGAAGGACATGTAGAAAACAGTAGGAGTTTTGCCTTAGGGTGGGGAAAATGAGGAAGGACATGGAGGTGTGTGCTTCTCCGTGTGACTACCGTAAACAGGAGTTAACCTCATAGTGAGGGCTCTGGTGATGGGCGAAGGCAGATAGTAGTAACAAGGCAGTGATTGTTGGGAAGTATAAGTGTGGGCGTCTGCACCCTTCTCCACTTTGGCAAGTAAAGATGTGAAAACCCCGCAGGGGTGAGACAGAATTGTCTGTCTTTGAGCTAGTGTCGAGTTTTCTTAAAAACTGCTAATAGAAGTTTGGAGGTTTAGGATGAGAAAGCCATGTTTCCAGCACGTAGGAGTCTCTTGCAGACTTCTGCTGATGGAGGCAAAAGAAAAAAAAAAAACAAAAAAAAAACAGGGAGGAATTTCGAGCAGCGTAGGAAGTTTGCTGGCAAGAGAAAGCCCAAAACTTAAAAGGAACAGCAACATGGGAATAAATATGTCTTGCTCTATATGCAATGAGCAAGGTGACATGAAATTGAGATAAATTTAAAGTGACTAGCAGTAAACAGCACATGAAAAATTGGAACACATTTTAAACACTTGGGGCTTTTCCTTAATGGAACTGAGAGAATAGCTATTAAGGAGATTTCAGCAGAAGACTGCCATGAATAGACTGTAGCCTTTGCAAACATATCCTACCTACAATGTAGATAATGGCTTGGAGACACAACAGGGCTTTATATAGTTTCATTTAACTGATCGAAAAATTTAAATATGAAAAATGTGTTTTTAAAATCATGCCAACAAAGATCTAATAGAAAATTGAACGTGACTAGTTCCTCATGAGAGTCAAGTTGGGATGTTTCTATATAGGGTCCTTCCCTTTTGAAACCGTCTGTGTGCCCATCTCCTCCTGTTTCTTTTACCTACGCTTTTAAAGACTAAGCTCAGGAATCATTTACCCTTGGACTTCCTCCCAGACTGCCAAAGCTCTTGCCTCTTCTACCATAGCAGTTATCACAGGTTATTGAACAGAAAATTCCAACATTTTCCTCCTCTCCAGAAACTAAACTCCTCAAAATTGGAGACTGTGTTTTATTTATAAATATTTTTGAATATTGGTGTCTAGAACAATGTTTCATGCATGCATGAATGTATATGAGATCTTATGAACTTAAGTTTTATTAAATCAGCAGGTTATGTGAGTTTTGGGGTTATCTAATTATGTATGCAAATCTCTGGGCTCCATTACTAAGAACTAGGAAGGAAGATCCATGTATTCTCTTTAAAGATGTTAAAAGTCAGTCCTATTATATATTTAATGTGTGTATATCCCCAAGTGTTGTTCTTTTGCTGATTAAAAACAAAAGCAAATTAGTGGTTTCTTCTAAACAAACACATATTTTGACTGACAGGAGCACTCTGTCAGCCAAGGGTTTTGATCCAAAATGTGTTCCCAAATAATATCTGTATGATATTCATATGATATGAGTTCATTGAATTTTCAACATAATCATGTTACTTTATAATAAAGACAGTTTTCCTTTTTCTTTTTTTTTCAATTTAAATGCCTGTTTTGGACAAAAGACTGACATGTACAGAGAGAAGATAATGTGAAAATATAGAAAGAACACCATCTACAAGTCAAGGAATGCCTGAAGATACCAAAGCTGGGAGAGAGGCATGGAAGTTTCTCCCTCACGCTACTCAGAAGGAACCAACACTGCTGACACCTTGATTTCATACTTCTAGCCTCCAGAACAGTGAGACAGTAAATTTGTATTGTTTAAGGTACCCAGTTTGTAGTACTTTGCCCTGGCAACCCCAGGAAACTAACTGTTGAAGTTCTTTTATATCCCTACTTTACTTGAAGATTTATCAAGAATGGATGTTGAATTGTGACAAATGCCTATTCCTTGTCTGTTAAGTTTGGCATAAGGTTTTCTCTATACATTGTTAACTAGTTTAATTGTATTAACTGATTTTTTAACCATTAACTCAACATTGTATTCTTGGGAAAAATGTCACTTAGTCATGATGTACTTTTTCTTTCTATATATTATTGAATTAAATTTGCTAAAATTGTGTTTATTAGGTGTGTTGTATGTTCTATAATTGTTAATTAGCTCAACATTTTTATAAGAACTGCAGGAGAAAAGTTGCTAAATCAAAAATACTTTTGTATAGCTGAACCATCCTTTATGTCTATTACTGTCAGAAATTGTATGCTTATAGAAAGGATTGGAGTGTGTGTAGACCTGGTAATGCTTTCACTATTCATAACATATTCGGACCTCCAGAGGAATCAATGAAGAAATCCTGATGAAATCATTATGTATGTTATTCCAGCAAAGAATATATTAAATTAACTACATGTATTTAGTCTCATCACAAATGACTTCAGCTTCCCTAAAGGTTCCTACATCTTGTCTTTAACAAAGAAAGGCAACCTCAGAATATTGTAAAAAAAGTGAACCAGGTACTCTTAACTATTGATATTTGAAAGAATAGACTGTGCTTCAAACATGAAAACTGACATAGCTCAGGGATATGTCAGAGTGCATCAGGAGCTGCTGAAATTTCCAGAACTAGAACTCATTTTAGTCTAAAGTATGACTTAATGATAAAGAAGAGGCTTATCCAAAACCACTTTTACAAGATTTAACTACACAGGACTAAACTAACTAATGAGTAAAAAGTAGTTGTGGTAATTTGTTGTGGTATATGGTTGGTATTATTTCTTAATGTTCTTTTTCTAATAGTGACAAGAAAAAGCTCCTGTTCCTTAATCTATTTTCAACTCTCAATTTAATATACCATGCTTTTATCAACTGAAATTAAGCATTTTAAATGAAACCTAATTCTCACATTCTCCAGAATTCAGAAACAAATAAATTACTGAGGACTGTTTGTAAAGATGTTCCCCCAAAATCCTTATGTGCAGACATCATTTTAAAATATTTTTATTGAGGTGAAATTCACATAATATAAAATTAACCATTTTCAGTGTACAATTAAACGGCATTTAGTACATTTGCATTGTTTTACAACACCTATCCCTACCTATCTAGCTCCAAAATATTTTTATTACCCCAAAAGGAAAGTCTGTACCCTTTAAGTAGTCATTTCCTATTTTTCTTCCTCCCAGCCACCTCGCAATCACCAATCTACTTTCTCTAGCTGTGGATTTACTTATTCTGGATATTTCATATAAATGGAATCATACAGGATATAACTTTTTGTATATGTCTTCTTCACTTGGCATAATTTTGATGTTCATTCATGTTGTAACATGTACTAACACTTCAATAATTTTCATGGCTGAATAAAAATTCCATTGTGTGGATATAAAACATTATGTTTATCTATTCATTCATTGATGGACATTTGGGTACTTTCCACCTTTGGCTGTTGTGTATGGTGCTATGAGATATTGACTTTTGTATAAATATTATTTTTGTTTACATGACAAAATTTGCTGTAATATAAAAGGACAATATATGTACATGTCCTTTAACAGAAATTAATTACATTATTTTCCCTTATGGAAGATTCTGGATAATCAGTTTGAAATTGGAAGATTCAGGAAGAAAATCAATCCATATTGGGGGTTTTTCGTTTGTTTTGATTTTTTTTTTTTTTTTTTTTTGACAGTATGGATAGACCTTGAGGGCATTATACTAAGTGAAATAAGTCAGACAGAGAAAAACAAAACCGTATGTTTTCACTTATATGTGGAATCTGAAAAACAGGATGATCCATATTATTTAATAGCTGTGTAAATAAGGCCATGAGGAATTATTATCTGTGGTTCTGCTAAAAGGACACTTTATCTGATGAGGCAAATCCCTAGGCATATTTCAAGCTGCTCAGACTGAAGGTAAAAATGTTATTGAGGAAATTCATAGGGCAGAGAGAAGAGTATATGGTCTGTGAATGCAATTCTGAATATGATTCAATGTGTGACTGAGTAAAGAAATGATTGGAAAAGATGCAGTGAGTCTTATTTAAATGATCTGAGAGTTCAGTTTTACATGCAAACCTCCTAACATATCTGGTAACAGAATGTAAAACTACAAAAGGAATGAAAACATTTTAACGAAATGTTTATTAAATTGGAAAAAAAAAGAAGTAGGAGGCTATCCTCACATATACTATTAGCATTTGGTTTAGATTAATGAGTACTGCCAAATAGCTACATTTCTGAAGTCATTTTTATTGAACTATTTGGTGCTTGACACATAATACGTGCTCAAAGTATTTTTCGGCATCAATAACTAATTCATTACATCTTAGGCTTATATCATTGTCACAGTTAGTATTCTGTGGTATCTTTAAAATGGTAAAATATATGCTTATATTAATGAAGATTGTTTAAAAGATTTAGTTAAACAGCATTAATTTATGATTGTTCACTTCAGTGAACAAGCTGAATGGCTAATGATAGCATATCAGTTATATAGAATAAGATACATAGTACAAGGAAATTGTATTTAGTCATTAGCAGTCAGTCATCTTAAGATGGATATTTATTGCTATGCACATGTACAACTAAATGAAAACAGAAGTTTCAAATAATAAATACAGCTGAAATACAATATAATTTTATAATACAGCTGAAATACAATTTTATTTTGTTTTTATGTCTGTGCATGCAACATATGTGAAGTAAAATGGCCGGTAGAATATACATGAAGATAGTAGTATGGTTAGCTTAGGGAATTGAATTTGGAGTGTTTTCCATTTTTCTTCTTTATTTATATGATTACATTTCCCCCTAAACATTCACAACTAACGCCTGCATTTTATTTAAATGAAATATATTTTTATTCTGTATTAAATTTTCAAATGGCTTTAACAAAGGACTGGATTGATCATGTACACAGATGTTCAGAGAGATGATTCATTGACTGTTTTCCATGGACTGCCTATACAATGCAGGAAGTTTCAATTAGTTCTAGCATTGCTCAACATGCCTTCCAACAACTCCCATGAAAAAAGGTTCCACTTTAAATGAAATGTACTTGATTTATCTTGGAAAAAAATCCAATAAGTATTACTTTTTAACAGGTTGATTTTCCCTCTTTGCTGAGTATTTGCTTGAAGGGTTTCATTGTACCTACCATTTCTATATTTTATCAGACAGGGAATAAAATGACTTATTCTTTTAAAAGTTCTTTGCCTTTAGTAGGTATTCTTTTGAGGGCAGACTACTGAACTGAGCCTTTTCTCCAATCAAGTTACATACAGCAGAAAAAAAATAACAAATTAGAATAGAAAAGCTATTACCTTGAAAAACAGGTGGCTGGTTGACACATTATTGTTTTAGTGTCCTTCACATATAAAGAATTTAGTTGAAGACTCAAAGTCAACTTTTCTCCTTCATTTTAGAAATTCTCAAAAATTCTTCAGTGGAAGAAAATAAAAAAGCCTTACTTTGAAAATACTAGTCAACAGTGCACTCTATCAGCTCTAACAAAAATCACCAGATTCAAATCCCAGCTCTGTTATTATTAATTAATTAATTATATCAATGTGCCCCAGACTCCATATGTAAACTACAAATAAATGATAAAAGTACCTATCTGAGAGGATTATGTCAGATAATTAAGGTAAGGTGTCAGAATAGTGTCTGAACCATTATAAATACTTAACAGATATTAGCTATCATTCCATTAGTATTACATTATCAATACTATAATAGAAAAACCTTACTCTCAATGTTATCATTGTTCTTATAGGTGGATTAAGGGTTTTTAACTAATCTACTAAAAACTATGTGGCATAAGGTTAAGATGGCCTATATTGTTTTATCAGAAGACAGTATCTGTTAAAATCTACTTATTGAGTGGGTAAATAAGGTGTGTGTTTTTTTCCTCTTCAATAACTCTATTTTACCATTGACTGTAGCTAATTCATGGTAATGTTTACCAGGAGAGGTAGACTAGAAAATGAGGATTTAATAAGGACAAATGAAACATCATTATCTGAAAATGCACCTCCAAATACTTGTTGTGCATTTACAGAAACAGTGTATACTTAGATACCAGATATTAAAAGAAATTCAAGACATTGTATTTGACCATTAGTTTACAAGTAACAATTCAAGATATTATGTCTAGAGATAAGCTCAATTCAAGAAAATTTCATTCCTATTAGATATTTTCATATCTCTCATTCTATATATGTGTGTGTATATACATACATGAAATCATACATGTATATCTACATACTTATGCACACGTAGGTTTTATTTTTCTTTTAAGGTTATTCTTTTAAGGTAAATACTAAAACCAAAGTTATTGAGTCAAAATGGAAAAATAATTATGATTTTATACATATTTCTATATTTGCTTTCCATTTTTGATAGGGCTATATTAGCTTACTGTCCTAAAACAATGTAGGAATATAATATCCTCATGAAACTTTCAGCATTCTTATTAGAGGGAAAATATGCTATTTAATAAACATAATTAATATGATATCACAGTCTCAATATGCAATTTTAACTTTAAATACTGCTGATCATTTTTCTATAGGTAATCGAGTGCATTTTCTCTTGTTATTTATCTTGTTTTGTGTTCTAGTGTCAGTTTTCCTAGGGACAGCTCTGTCCAGTGGAGCCTGGGGTTTCCTTCTAACTCCCTTCCCTGAACCTTTGTGTGGAAGGTCAATGATGGAGTCAAATCTCATTAATTTTTCTCTTTGAGAATGTTCTTTGATACTCTAAGCTACCTTTTTTCTACTTAAAATGTAAATTTGTGTAAAATTTGAATAAAATCCAATTCAAGTTTAACTGAAAGTTCAATAATTTTATGACTTATATTGTAAATTATTGATGCTTCAATAATCAGGTTTTAAGTTCTATCTTTTTTATATTTTGTTTCATATTTTTAAATAAACAATGATTTGCTGTATATTTATATACCTTTTTTGATTAATATAATGAAGTATTCTAGTCATATCAACAATTTTAAAGTAAGTAACATTCATGTACCTACCATCCAGTATACTATTGATACTCCCTAAATATACCTCCTGAAATCCATTTTCTTTGTCTTCTTTTGCTGAGGTGTGTTATATTCTGATTGTAGTGTTTATCATTTACATGCATTCCTCTAGATGTTTATGTAAACAATTTATAATGTTACTTTTAATTGGTAACAGTTATATAAATTGTATCACCCTGTATATATTCTTCTGAAACTTGTTTTCACTTAACATTGCATATGGGAGATATATCCATATTGATAGTTTTCTTAGATTAATTATTTTAATTATTTTTATTTGTATTTCCTTTGACTGGCTATAGCATTGTTTATTTTTCTAATTTTGATTAATATTTAAGCTCTTAGTTTACTCCCTTCCCCCCCTTTTTTGCCATTACAGATAGCATTTCTGTGAATATTCCTATACATGTCTACTTGCATCTGCATAAACATTTGTGTGTGTGTATATATATATATATATATATATATATATATATATATATATATATAAAGTGCTTCTTTGGGCTTGTGTTCTTTAACTTTTCAAGAAACTCTAATTTACTTTTCCAAAGTCTTTTTTACAAGTTTTATTCCCACCAGTGTCCTAACCATGCAATCAGACAAGAAAAAGAAATAAAAGGCATCCCAATTTCAAAGGAAGAAGTAAAACTGTCACTATTTGTAGATGACATGATACCGTATGTAGAAAACCCTAAATAATATACCAAAAAAAAACTAATAGAATTAATAAATTCAATAATGTAGAAGGATACATGATTAATATACAGAAATCTATTGTGTTTCTATATACTAATGATGAACAAACAGGAGGAGAAATTAAGAAAACAATGCCATTTACAATTGCATCAAAAAGAATAAAATACTTAGGAATAAATTTAACCAAGGAGGTGAAAGACCTGTACTCTGAAAACTGTAAAACACTGAAAAAAGAAATTGAATAAGACCCAAATAAATGGAAGGATATGCCATACTCATGGATTGGAAGGATTACTGTCATTAAACTGACCATACTACCCAAAGCAATCTACAGGTTCAATTCAATCCCTATCAAAATACCAAAAACATTCTTCTCAGAACTAGAACAAATAATCCTAAGATTTATATGGAATCACAAAAAATCCCCAACAGCCAAAGCTATCTTGCGATAGAAAAACAAAGTTGGAGGTGTCATGCTCTGTGATTTTAAACTATACTGCAAAGCTATACTAATCAAAACAATATGGTACTGGCATAAAAACAGACATATAGAAAAGTGGAACAGAATAGAGAACCCAGAAGTCAATCTTTGCTTACATGGTCAATTAATCTATCACAAAAGAGACAAAAATGTACAATGGAGAAATGATAGTCTCTCCAACAAGGATTGCTTACACTCTCTTACACCAAATACAAAAATAATCTCAAAATAGGTTAACTACTTAAACGTAAGACTGCATAAAACTCCTAGAAGAAACATAGGTGCTAAACTATTTGACGTCAATTGTGGTAATATTTTTTTTTAGCTATGTTCCCTCAAGCAAGGAAACAAAATAATAAACAAATGGGACTTAAACCCAAAACTTCTGTACAGTGAAGGAGACCATCAACAAAATAAAAAGACAATCAACTGATTGGGAAAATATACTCACAAATATTTGATAAGGAGTCAATATCCAAAATATATAAGTAATCCATACAACTCATAACAACAACAATAAAATCCAATTAAAAAAATATATGGGCAGAGGACATGGAAAGACATTTCTCCAAAGAAGACATATAGATATGAAAAGATGTTCAAGGTCACTAATCATCAGAGAAATGCAAATCAAAACCACAATGAGATACCACCTCACACCAGTCATAATGGACATCATCAATAAATCAACAGAAAACAACGGCTGGCAAGGATGTGGAGAAAAGGGAACCCTGTTGATGAGACTGAAAATTGGTACAGCCACTATGGACATTACTAAAATAGATCTACCATACAGCCCAGAAATCCCACTTCTGGATATTTATCCAAAGAAAATGAAAACATTAATCAAAGAGATATGTACACTCCTATTTCTTCATAGCATTATTTACATTAGTCAAGATATGGAAGCAATTTAAGTATCCATCTATAGAAGAACAGATAAAGATGTGGAATATATACATACACCCACAATGGAATATTACTCATCAACAAAACATAATGAAATCTTGACATTTGTGACAACCTGGATGGACCTAGAGTACACTATACTCAGTGAGATAAGTCAGACAGTGAAATACAAATACAGTATAGCTTCACTTATACATGGAATCTAAAAAACAAAACCAACAAGAAAACAAAAAAAAAACAGACTCATAGAAACATAGATCAAACTGATAACTGCCAGAGGGGACGAGAGTGGGTGGATGAGTGAAAAATAAGGGAATATAGTCAATAATATTTTGATACATTCCCATGGTGACAGATGATGACTTGCCTTAGTGTGGTGATTACATTTTAAGGTAATAAATGTTGAGTCATTATGTTGTACACCTGAAACTAGTGTAATATTGTATACCAAGTATATTTAAATAAAATTTTATTTCCACCAGCTGTGTATGATGATTTTATTCTTCTGCATCTTCTGAAATGTGGTATTTTCAAATTTTAAAATATTTTCCTACTACCATGAATGAAATGTTACTTCCATCTGGTTTGTCAACTCCTTGATTACGAGTGAAATGGAGTATTTTTTCATCAACTTTTTGGCCATTTAGTTTATCTCGTTATTAAGTATCATTAGCATATTTAAGAACCTTGTGTAATTTTGATTAAAGCACTAAATTGCATCAAAATGAGGCACCAAAGTGAGATGTCAGATGACTAAGCTAAGGTAAATGTTCCCTGCGGCTTAATTAGACTTTAGACAGGTTTCCTCCAGACTGCAGGCCCCTGACCTTCCTGGTTTTAGGCATTTATGTTAGAAAACTTGCCATTGTACAGTTTTGCTCTGTACTTTGCGATGTAATTTTTCTCCCTAGCCCGTTACACAATGCAGGAATGTCATTCCCAAGGACCTGGTGCCATCCTTTTGAAATGTAATCATCAACGCAGTGGCCCCCCTCTCCCAGTCTCCTGGGGAGGACAGAAGCCCAACTTCCAGAAGCACCAACTAGCAAACACAGATGACCTAATCACATGGACCACCTTCTGCCCTAACGTCCTCCAGTAATTTCCCATTAGTTCATCCCTAGGCTCAGACACTCTCCTGTCTTCTGTTTCTGCAGAGTGGAGTTCAATCTACCCTCCCCCCCATTACAATTGTCTTCAATAACATGTCTTTCTTGCCTGTATCACTCCATCTAGTGCAGTTTTTCTTTGACACAGATTAAGAAGCACATTTTTCAAAGGAAATTTAAGAACTGATATTAGGGTTCAAAAATCCATCATTCACAAGAATAAATAAATGGTATGGATTTTAAGAAGATAATTTAAGGAAATTTTCCTTTAAGACAGTTGCACTGTGACTCTTATTAAGTTTCACCTGTAGTGTCTGAAACCAGATTATATCAGTGAGGGTGGCAGCAAGTATTGTTTTTTGGGTTTTTTTGTTTTTGTTTTTGTTTTGCTTTTTTCATCTGTCACTACACTGCTTATTGCTTTCACTATAAGCAAAAAGATTTATTATATATAAAACGTTTCTTTGTATCATCACACATTTTTTTTCTTTTCCCCCTCCTGATTCAGAATAATACGTGGCCCTTTTATTTGGCCACGTATTTGGCTAACCTTTATCTTTTTCTTTTTAAATTAAATTTATTGGGATGACAACTCATAGGCAGCAGGTATTGTGAAGCTGCAGGAGGGAGGGAATACAAAGGCACATAAGGAAACTTTAGATGAGAGGCTTATTACCTTGATCATGGTGATGATCTCACAAATGTAGACATATGCCTAAGCCCATCAACGTATACACTTTAAGTAAGAGCAGTGTACTGTATGTCAACATAAAAGAAAAAAAAAAGAAAAGAAAGGAAAAGGAAGAAAGAAAATAAAGCATAACTGCAAAGAGGCACAATCATCCTGTCAGCTAATCCAACACTAAAGTATGGTGGTAAATAACTGATTAAATTAGTTTAGCTATTTGTTTTTGTTCTTGTTGTCATTGTTGCTTTTAGAACTCTATGTCTTGAGGAAATGAAGAGAATAATAGACAGGGAGAGAGATCTGGTTGTAATGAGTCAAACAAATGACATTCCCAAACAAGGCAGACGGGATGGACAGAGTTATGTATATTGAAAAGGCCTGTTATTGAGAACTGGTTGAATTTGGAAACCAAATGAACCTGAGTGGTGAGGGACAGATCTTGTCTCTTTCAAGGGAAAGATATCAAGCAGACTAAGAAAATAATCATTTTTTGATTATTTGTCGGTAGCGTGATTGTTAATTTTCAGATATATTTCTAGGTACAAATATAGCAAATTGCTTGAAATTATAACTCGGACATAAAATTAAAGATGCAGCTATGTGACACAGTGCCAAGAGTAATAGACTGAGTGTACCCCCATACATACCCTGCTAATTAGCTTCGAGACTTCATTTTTCAGTCCTTATTGAATTCTACACCAGGAAGGTCTAAATGTTAAGAAAGCCATCCTTGGAATCAAACAAACCTGAATTTGCATCCTTGTTAATTTGCTAGTCAAGTAATCTTAAACAAGCTTTCTTTCTCATCTTCAGTTTCCCACATTGCAAAATGAAAACTAATATCCCAACTTCTGGGACTTGTACCAGAAGGATAAGGTTATATTATGTTAATGTATATAAACTGTGTAACAATGTCTTGCACAATATAAGTGCTCAAAAGTAGGATTAGTTTTATTATCTCTATTCTCCTCCACTTCTTAAAATCAATCAAAGCATTTCCACCATTGTTTTTATTTATGACTTTGCAACCGGTGGTTTTTATGTTCATAGAACTGTTTTAAAAATGATATGAATAATAAAACTGTGACTATGAATACATGAGAAGAATGAATAACTGAATCATGAAAAACAATTGAAGTTTAAAGCTCATAAAAGCCCCTTTGTGTATTTTAGATAAAATATTTTGGACTTAAATATATTTGAGTCTCTCGTTTTCAATAACTACATAGAAAAAGCATACAGCATCTTATAAAGCAACTTTATTTTTCTCAGGAAATATTTAATGTTTTCATTAATGTCTCCGGAACAAAAAACAGTTTTGAAGTGGTACAATTATATACCTCTTTGCACGTATTTGGCACCTTAGACAATTGTTTCAGTGCTGTCAACAAAGTCACCTTGTACTTTGAAAGGAAGTTTATTTCTTTGTATGGCATTTTTCCTTTTCAATCACTGGACCACAGTTTTGCTTTTACATAAGCCACTTTCATCTTGACTCCTATAGAGAAAGATCTAACTTTTATTTCATCAGTATTATATTTTCACCAGGCTATCATCTAAATGATAAAAATTTGGAATCATTAGCTTAAAAATAAAGTCATATTTATCCAGCCAGCAATTGATATATATTTTCCTCTGAAACAATTTGTGAATTGAATGAAAGAGCCTTACACCTCAGATAACACCTACAATATAAAGAGTAATTATCTTCTTTTTAAGCATAAATACAGAGGATGCCAAAAAAATGTATACACATTTTAAGAAAGGATAAACAACTGTATTAAAATTGTAATAAATATATACCAATAACAAAAGATGAATACAAGTCATGTGTATACATTTTTTGGCACCCCCATATAGTAGGTGTCTAGTTTTAATGTAATCTCAACCACTCACACAAAATTAACAAAATTACCTGATCAGATCATAAATTTCAACTGACTATAAAATATATTCAAATGGCTCAATAGTTCCTTCAATGTTAAATTCATTCAATGTTTAATAAAGAGATTTATTTTTAATTGCAATTAATAATGTGAGCCAACAGTTGTTAACTATAAATATAACTTATTGGAGTTATTTTTTCTGGAAGAAAAAGAAAATGCCATTTATTTATGAACATTTTCTTGAAAGAGTGAAATACCTACTATGTAACATCATTTAGGATTCCATTTATTTTTTTTAACCTAGATGTCAGACTCTCTCTTTAAGCCTCATGTAAACCACCATACAGAACTGAATTTTCAATAACACATTCATTTGTTTGAAGAGAATTATAATTTTCTAGTCATTATTTGAAATATATATAGTCACACACTTTTGATATTTATTATTCTTCCTAGTTCCTATACCTCTGTGCTACTAATTTATTTTCCCTAAGCAGTAATCAGCCTCTTATTTACTTTATATTGCAAACCAATTTTGCTGCAAAGAATCTTGCTTTCCATTCCTATACTTTTCAAATATTAAGACCCAAAGCTTTGGGGCAAGTTTCTACTGTGTTTCCCAAAAAATAATACTTAGCCAGACCATCAGCTCCACTGTATCTTTTGGAGCAAAAATTAATATAATTTTGCTTCAAAAATTATATTATTTTAGGATATAATTTTTATTTTACTATAAAATATAATTGTATTTTACTATAAGACTGGGAATATAATATAATATAATATAATATAATATAATATAATATAATATAATATAATATAATACAATACAATATAATATAATATAAAATATATACCAGGTCTTATATTAATTTTTGCTCCAAAAGACTTATTAGAGCTGATTGTCCAGCTATGTGTTATCTTCGGGGAAATGGTAGTACAAATCTGAATGGCAGCCATGTTACCCATCTCATTCCATTTTAGTTATTTGATCTCATTTTTCCATATATTCATCATTCAAAAATCTTATTTTCTCCAGTGGTAGATTTAAGAAGAGTTGAATTTAAAGAGTACACAATAAAAAATGTGATTCATATATTGTCAGTTTGATCATCTGTAATTATTTGTAGAATATTTAGGAAAAGTTTCTTGATATTTATGCAAATTGTTTAAGCTGTAGTATTTCAGTTGGTAAAATTGGCATAAAATCATGCATAGATTATAAGCCTGGCTTTCCTATTATTTCAGTTTCATAGAAGATAATCATCTTGGAACTACGGTAAACAGAAAGTCTTTTCTCCTTGACTCACCAAACTTCTAGACATATGCATACGAACTACTACAAAACCCTAAATGTATCTTCATATTTATGTATCATTATATATTTTTTCTTTTAAACTCTATATAATTAAAACCTTTTTTTCTTATATTTGAAAAAAGGCAGTATATTGAACACTGCCTGTAAATTCAAGGTCTCTCTTCTGTATTCTTTCCACATCTTCTTTTTGCCTTCAGCATTGATACTAGAAGTCCTTTCCATACACCAGTAATGCCTAGCTTATGCCTTCACAGCTCATTAGGCCCTTCCTCCTTCTCTGTAACCCTGCATCCCCTGAACTACTCTTTCCATAGACTCACTCTCACCCTATTTTCTTTGTCACCTCAACCAAACAACAACCATTTCTGGATCAATTCTAAAAGCTAGCTTCTTTTATGACTAGACCATAGAGAAATGCTGGAGAAAAACAAAAATACAAGATTTGGGTCAATAGAGCTTCAAATCTTCATTTCTTCATCTTCTTCAAATCAACTTTGGTCTTCAATGCTACTACCAGTTTATTTGTTCTTAATTGACGATCTTTTGAATTCCTATTCTGAGGATGGGGTGCTGACTAAAAATGCAAACATCACGTCTTGCTCTATATCTTGCAAATCAGAAATGTCTGGGGAAGAATCTGCATTTTAAAGAGGTCCTCAGTTGATTCTTATGGAACATTTGAAAACCACAATGGTGAAATATATATATATATATATATATATATATATATATATATATATATATATACACACACACATATATGTGTGTGTGTGTGTATACACACATACATATATATACACGTGTATATATATACATATATACATATACATATATGTGTATATACACATATATATGTATATATATATGAATATATATGTATTTATGTATATATATATACATTTGAAAATTAAAAATGTGTTAAAAATCTAATAATTAAAAACTAAAATCTATATAAACATTTTTTTATATTTAAAATATACATACAAAATAAACCAAAACATGGAAGTGGATAGGGTACTACTAGTGTTAGTGAGTTAAATTCATCTTTCATAATAGTGAATCCATTTGATCACAAAAATAATTCATGTATTTAGTTATTATTCACAATCATATTTACTTATAGGTGAGGGAGACAGTTAATAAATTGTCTATGAACAATGACAAAGACAAGATTTGAAATATGAGAGAATTTAAAAAAATTCAGACAGCTTTAGAATATCAAATTTTGCTGTTTTAAAATATATTGATTAGCTAATTCCTAAAAGAGAAGCTTTGCGGCCAGACACTTCCTGCTCAAGTCCAACTACCACCCCCTCATTCTATTCTCCCATACTCACTTATTTCTAGCCTTATTATTTACTCTTTAGGCAAAAAAAAAAAAAAAAAAAAAAAATCCTTTTGCCTCCCTTTGTGATGCTTGCAAATTTCATGGTCAGAGGTTTCTTTCTTTCTATTCATTAGTCTTTGGGAGAAAGTTTTGTTTTGTACTTATTTATTTATTTATTTATTTATTTATTTATTTATTTATTTTTTGACAATAAAACTCCCACAAGCTTCCACTTGACTGACCCTCCCCTAGTAATAGGCAATATACTTCTGATTGTTTCTTTTCCTATCTGGGGTACATGGTTGAGCGTTTTGATAGTTTTCCTGCCCATTGATTAATTTTGATGAGGAGACACTGATCAACACTGTTAAGCAGAACATTCTAATGACATTTAGCAGGTAACAAGAAACAAACATTTGTTGAGCAATACCCCAAACACTGTTGTCCAGCAAATATCTGAAAATGGACTACAATAGCTGTTTTACAAACACGTGCTTGAGGTTAATTGTTCAATAATTTGGCAGACATTTAGGTATTTTTCAACCCAATGCCTTTACATCTTATCCACTGACATTACCCTTTACCTTCAAACATGCTGGTCACAGGATTTTAAAAATGTGTGCATTGAAAAGATACTGGCTGAATAAAGTTATACCTAATATTTGTTCTCATCTTGCTAAAAAGGAAAGACTTTCAAAATCACCCCTCTCCTCCTAAGCTGCTGTTTTCTATGTTTACGATAACTATGAAAAATGAAGGATAGCTTTAGAATGAAGGAAAAATTGCATAAGTAAAGGAAAAATAGGCCTGTGATGAAACACAAGGGACAGTTTTATCACATTACATCTAGAAATCTGAACTACAGTCAACAGTGAGAAATTTACAATGATCATTTGCTATAATTAACTGAGTCCCAATTCCTGAAGCTATGATTATTTCTAAAACAATTTTAGATTTTAACATGCATGGTGATATGTTACATTCACTTAGGCTGTTGGCTCTCCTCAGTCTTGTGCTCCATTAGAGTTTCACAGTCTCCTACCTGGATCTCAAAGCTCTCACAAAGCACCTTTTGTCCACACAGAGCTGCCAAATTATCATTGCTTAGGCAGGATGCGAGCAGGGACCTTCTATTCTGCCATCTTGATGATGTCTCAAGTTACTATCAATTCTTTCAGGGGAAGATCTGTGGCAGACTACTTTACTGAATCAATTTTTTTTAATTAAAGTTTATTGAGGTGACAATTGTTAGTAAAGTTACATAGATTTCAGGTGTACAATTCTGTAATACATTATCTATATATCCCGTTGTGTGTTCACCACCCAGAGTCAGTTCTCTTTCCATCACCATATATTTGATCCCCTTTACTCTCACCTACCACCCCCCCTCCCCCTTTACCCTCTGGTAACCACTAAACTATTGTCTGTGTCTATGAGTTTTTGTTTCTTCATCTGTTTGTCTTGTTCTTTTGTAGTTTTCAGCTTTATATACTACATTTCAGTGAAATCATATGGTTCTCTACTTTTTCTGTCTGACTTATTTTGCTCAGCATCAAAATCTCAAGATCCACCCATGTCATTGCAAATGGTACTATTTCATCTTTTCTTATAGCAGAATAGTATTCCATTGTGCTTATATACTACAACTTCTTTATCCAATCATCTATCAAAAGACATTTTGGTTGTTTCCATGCCTTGGCCACCGTAAATAAAGCTGGAGTGAACATTGGAGCACATATATCTTTATGGATAAATATTTTCAGAATATTTTTGGGTGGATACCCAGGAGAGGGATTGCTGGGTCATATGGTAATTCTATTCTTAATTTTTTGAGGAACCTCCACACTGCTTTCCATAGCAGCTGCACCAATCTGCATTCCCACCAACAGTGTATGAGGGTTTCTTTTTCTCCACAGCCTCTCCAACACTTATTATTTGTCTTGTTGATGATAGCCATTCTGACTGGGGTGAGGTGATATCTCATTCTGGATTTTACTTGCATTTCTCTGATGATTAGTGATGTTGAACATTTTTTCATATGTCTACTGGCCGTTTGTATGTCTTTGGAGGAATGTCTATTCAGGTCCTTTGCCCATTTTTTAATTGGATTGTTTTGTGTTTGTTGAGTTGTGTGAATTGTATGAGTTGTACGAATTGTTGTTGAGTTGTATGAATTCCTTATATATTTTTGATATTATCCTCTTGTCAGAGGTATTGTTTGCAAAAATCTTCTCCCATTTGTTTGGTTACTTCTTTATTTTGACAATGGTTTCTTTTGTGAACCCAATTGTTCAACTTCTCTCTATCTGTACCATTTACCTCTTATTAGGTTAGTGCAAAAGTAATTGCAGTTTAAAAGGTTAAAAATAATCGCAAAACCACAATTATTTTTGCACCAACCTAATAGAATTTTGCCATATGACTTGCTTGAGTGAATAAAATTTGGTAAAATGATATCCTAAGCTGAATCTTCAAGAGAGTTTCCAGTTGCTCTCTTGTGCCTTGCCATACAGAGATTTGTAAGAAAACATCAATACTGTTTTAAACGATTGCATTTTAAGGTGGTTTATTTCACAGTATTTTTTTTGTCAATGGCTAACTGATGATACAAGCTTCACAATGTAAATTTCCTTGAATCTCTACAGTGAGGCATTATTGTTTCAACCCAGTATTCATCTTGGTAGTTATAAGCATGTACTCAGGAGTTGACTTGCATGGGTTTGAATTCTAGCTCTACTATTTAATGTGGGCTTTCAATAAGTTATGTAAAGTTTATATCTCCATGAGCTCATCTGTAAAAATGTGCTAATAACAGAGCAATAGTCATTGAACTGAAGGAATGAGTCAGTCAAAAATAGACAAAATATTTTATATATAGCACCTATGTTCAGTATCATTATTACCATTCATTCAATCAATCTGTATTACACATCACTATGTTTATACTTATTTATATTTCATTTTCTACATTATATAAAACAAATACATAACATATGGTAAATTGAGTGGGAGAAACAAAGTGAGAGGCAACAAAATAGGAAAACAAAATGACATCAAGAATGAGCTTGGTATACAAAAGTAATTATTATGAAAACTTATGTGTGTATCAGAGATTAATCACAAATTCATTTCTAAGCTTTCAGAAACATTGTGAATAGGGAAATCTCATTTATGAAATACACAGTACCCATAAGATGAAAGAACCTACAGCAAGTCCTCAAATAACGTCAATTTGTTCAAAGTCACTTTGTTATAACATTGATGAGATACCATAGGAACTTGACTCTTGTTTATATCAATTAGCCTCAATGAGTCTATGATAAAATGTTTCAATATACGTCTTTTCCTTTAGAGTCTCAGAACCTATTGACAACAATAAACGAGTACTTACTATAGTTACTTAGAAAGAAATTTAATATTTTGTTTGAAAGATTTCCATAGAAAAGTGTGGCTTCTAAGGATGTGACATGTGGTCTTTGATCTCAAGGATATTATGGGATAGAAGGGAGCTACCATAAATTCAAAATATTTTATGTTATTGTGACACTTAAGCACAGCTCAAACAAATGCATCATGGCAAAGAGGCACACTGTTTTCAATACTATTTGCAATATTCTTAAACCCATTGCCTTATTAAAAACAAATAAAAACCACTTTACTTACCAAATTAAAGAATCTATTCTATATAAAAATTTGTATAGATTGTATTGAAGAGTATTTAGCCATGTGAAACATTAAAATAATTTAATTAGCATAAACTTGTCAAAACAGGAAGAGATTTTAGAAGTCATAATCTAGATATGGCTTCAAATAAACTCTACAGACCCATAAAAAACTTTTACTTTGAGGAACTTATAGAAATTAATAAAATTAAATAAAATGAAGCATTTTCATTTTAAGAAAAAACTTCATAGATATATATGATTCATGTGAGAATGTGTCAATGTGTTTATTAGAGATAAGCTTTAAAATGGTTTCTGTAAGTTTAATAAATATAATTGACTTAAATAACAAAAATTTTGGAATAAATCCAATTTTCTTATACTTATTTAATTTAGAAGTCAGGACCCAGATATACAATTATTAAAATTATGTTAAGAAATAACTGAAATAAGAAAAACACACTGAAAGCCCTTAGTAAATGAAGCAATGTTTTTCCCCACGTATAAAAGAACTTGTCATGTTGATGTATAAAATTCTGATTTTCTTCTTCCTCTCCCTGTAGCTATCAGACAGTGTGGGGAAGACATGTTCTTCATTAATGGCATCACATTTGAGAACTATAGTATCATGGCCAGAAATGAACCATTTATGACATTTAAATGGATTTTATATCTTCTATATATTTTAATTGGTTATGATCAAAGATATTAAATGACCCAACTTAATAAATCATATAAAAATTAACATTAATATAGAATGTGGTTAATTTTATATTTTATTCTTCACAATATTTATATTTGATAGTTAAATTAATGGCATCACTATTTCATTTCTCTGGTAATCTTAAACTATAATACCATTTTCTGCAATTAACCATTTTATTTACATTCATCCTTGCATATGTGCTATGAAATTTAATTAGGCCTTTGATTTTTTCATTCAAGTAAATGAGTATTATCTAGAAAATTAGCATTCATTCTATTGAGTTATTCTTAGCAATTAAATAGTAGTCGTAAAGCTTTAAAAAAAAACCACAAAGCACTATACACATAAAAAGGATTACAACAGATAGTTCTGCAAGTAATTAATTATAAAATATTATTATGAGCCATCTTCAAATTATTAGAAATATCTTCATTATACCTCTGATACATACTCCTATTTTAATAAACGAATTATATATTATTTAAATATAAATAAATATTAGTGTTTATTTGGTTAATTACATTTTTGACTATTAATAGGAACTGTGCTTTTCTTAAATGACAAGCTTATATGTAAGTTAAACATAATTAAATATACTATTAATAATAAAAAATAATAGCGATTCTGCTGGATAACTTCTATTTGTGTTTTTATATCTACTATTTCTCAGTCTCCATCCTGCTCTCTGATGTCTGGAGGCTGACTTGTATAGACTTTATCAAGCATACTCTCCCTCCTGTCTTATGACTGGCCATGGGATTGGAGGATGGCAAGATCAGATTTAGGGGGAGAATCAGGTTAGGTATGTGAGCCCAGGGGTAGTAAAGCCTTCCGATTTTTGCTAGTCCCTAACTAACACTTTCTGGGTGTTTTTCCTAACTTCTGCCCACATCTTGGTAAAGAGTCAACTTTTTAAAAAAAATAAATTTATTGGGGTGACAATGGTTAGTAAATTTATAGGTTTCAAGTATACAAATCTATAATACATCATCCATATATATATCACACTGTGTGCTCACTACCCAGAGTCAGTTCTCCTTCCGTCACCATACATTTGATTCCTTTCACCCTCATCTATCACCCCATTCCGCCCTTACCTTCTGGTACCACTAAACTATTGTCTGTGTCTATGAGTTTTTGTTTCTTTGTTTGTCTTATTCCTTTGTTGTTTTCAGTTTTATATCCCACATATGAGTTAAGTCATATTGTGTTTGTCTTATTCTGTCTGCTTAGCATGGTAATCTCAAGATCCATCCATGTTGTTGCAAATGGCAGAAAAATAGCCAACCTTTAAAATTGTCCCCAAGTAACTAGTTTAAGAGTGCATCTTGCTCTTGCTAGGACCTTGATGGATAGAAAGACATTATCAAAGGAAATAGATACTAGTTAAGTCTCATAGATGATTTAATTGTTATACTTTACAAATACAAATATAAGTTCCTATAAATGTCTTTATTACACCTTCTTTTAACTGCAGACTTTCACATGATTTCAGATGTGAAGACATGGCATAACTAATTATACCCTCAGAACATTCATATAAGCCTTCTTAATCAGTATTTTTAAGTGAAAGATCTTTATTTTTCATTCAGTCATTTACATAAACAGTTATGATGAATTACGATGTCAGGCTCAGTACTGGACAGCAAAAATGAACACAAATGAGTAAGACAGTTATCAATTCCTCAAAATGCTCACTGACTAGTGAGAAAGTTGGAATGCAGAACGATAAATGTGATTTCAATAGACATGTGGAGATACTGTGAATTCTTGCTGGAGAAATGGACTGATTTTCATTGGGTTGGTAAGGAAAGGTTGATTAATGATTTGAAGTTTGAGCTGAAATCTTGAAGGATGAGAATACATTCACAGGTAGAGAGTGATGGAGGAGAATTAAAGATAAACAGTAAACAGTGAGGCAGGCATGGTGTTGTGAGAGACGCAGTCATTCTGTAGACCTGCCAATGTTCCATGCGGTTGGAACACAAAGTGCCTGATAATGAGTGGTGGGACTGGGTCTATTTTCCTCTCTCCCACTCAAGGATTTTGCCGTAGTAATTGGCACCTCTAAATTGTTGCTGAAATTTTTCTTCTCACTTCCACTAATTTATTATACAAATAAAGCAAAACAATCCATCCAAAAATGCTGACCAAAATAGAAATTCCAACATAAATAAACCCACATTACTCTCTCCTTGACTACTTTATCCCCTCCCCATCTCCTACCTGTATCTCTCCTGTTTTTACAACAAAACTATTTCAAAAAGCTAAATATACTTTTTTCTACTACATTAATCACCTTTCATTATTGCTCTTTAAAATCATGTTCAACATAAATTGCTTAAAAACCACAAGAATACATTTAATCTATGTGTATGATATAAACATAATAAAAATAAAAGAACACCTGCATGCATCCATGACAGCTAAAAATAGAGGCTATTATAGTATCCTCTTCCTAATCCCATATCCTCCTCCCTAGCGATACATTCTTTCTAGAATTATATTTCTCCCTTGCTTTTATTTGCAGTTTTATCATCAATGTATCCATAATCAAGATACTGCTTAATCTTTCAAAGATTAAAATTTTATGTAAATTGAATTATATCAAATTCTATGTATTCTGTACCTTTTTTCACAGCTTTTATTCTGAGTGATGCCTGTAGCTATAGTTCATACACTTGAACTTCTGCCTAGTGTTCCACTGAATGAATAATCCAGAAATTACTTAATTGCTTACCTATCAACAGAAATTTGAATTGTTTCTAACTTTGTGCTATGATATGGAATGTTACCGTGCTTATTCTTAAACATCTCTTCTCGAGACTAGGTGTTAATTTTTCTAGGGTGCATGTACACTTGTTTACCTCTACCAAAAATTATAAATTGTTTCCAAAAGCAGTCGTACCAATCTATATTCTTCTAGTGCGCAAAAATGCGTTGTTGGAACACATTACTCCTGGGACTTAAAATTATCAGAATTTTTAAAAATAATCTTGTAGGTTAAAAAAAAACCTCACTGTACATTTAATTTTTGTCTCTAATTTGAGTTTGAGCATATTTTCATACATTTATTGAACTTATGTGTGTCCTCTTCTGTAATGTTTAAATATTACAGTTTAAATATTTGCCAATTTTGTTATTTTCTAATTTATCTGTGTTTGTGCTAGTTTCATCTAGGTTTTTAAATTTGTCCACCTGTGGAACCCTCTTTTGGGAACACTACCCCTCTGCAGACAATTCTATGGGTCTCTCCGGCTCTCTTAAAGTAGATGATACTCTCTAAAGTAACAGTGCCACATACACACCCTTCCACCTCCCCATACCCATTATTTGCTATCTCATTGTCATTTTGCATTTTTTCTCAAAGTGCCTGTCACATAACATCACATAATATCTTTTTGTTATTTATACTTTTTTTTTGATAGAATGTCAGATTCACCAGGGCAAGAATTTTGTTTCACTGTTAGCACTGTGTCATCATTGCCAAGAAAGAAAACTGGAATATGTTATGTATTAAAGTATTATTCATTGCTGAATAAGTAAATGTGTTGGACTTAGTCACATTTCCCTATAGAACCTCCAGTCTTTTAGCAAATAAAAAAGAAAACGCTTAGGAAATATGGTAGTGCGTACTCAAAATTATAGTTTAATGGTGAAAACATGTTTGTGATTTATAGTCATAGAACCTGAATTTGTCTCTCCATTGTATAGGTTACTTGTCCACTTTGAAACTTACTCTCTTATATAAAAAAATTGAGCTAATTCTTAAATTTGCTGTGAATCTTAAATAAGATAGTGTTTATTGCAGAAGATCTATAAACTTGCAAATTCTTTCTTAACATTGGGTTTAATTAAACACAACTTTTATCACAAATTTGTTAGAAAATGTTTGTTGGAATCATATTAAAAGAATTATAATCAGTGTCTTTAGTCCGTTTAAAATAGTAAGTAGAATCCAACACAGATGAATAAAGGATCAGACTTTGATATTTCTGAATTTGTTTTGCAAATTACCAGCCATAACATTAGAAATCTGAATCATGATCAAAAACCGAAAGCTATGCAAAATCAAATACGATAAAGTTGTGTTTAATGCTGCATCAATTTGGATATTTGTCTCACTAGAAGAACACAGGACCACTATTAGTCAGACTAGGTTTCTGTTTTATAAATCAATTAGAATTATTTGTCAAATCATACCAAAGCCAATTGCTAGGAAATCCCTACAGGAGTATTTACCAGGCTTTTGAAGAATGCAAATGGAAGTACCTCAATATTAGAAACATTTTTTTTTTGTTACAGCATTTGTGTCTGTGAGCAGACTTGTACTGTTAGTTATTTTGCTCTAAAAAAGTGATCTAAGAAGGAAAATTTTCAAGTGAATTCATGGATTTTTGTATATGTTTATAAAGACTACATAGTAAATTGGTGTAAATATGTAGAATTTTCATGCTATTGCAATTACTGCCATAATTCAAGTGCTTATTTTGAAAATTACCAAAAACATATTTCCTTAAAAGTCACTTTCAAAAAACCCAAATTAACTAAATCAAATAATTATCACAACCTTAAGTTTTATTAAAAATTAAAATGTATAAATATAACATACTGCTTTTATTAGAACATTGGTTATTTGTATGAGTTTTTTAGTACTTTTTCATCTTAATAAGGTGTAGACTATTCAAAAGGACTTAGAGTTGTTTAATAACCTTCATAAATCACATGCTTTATGTTTTTGTTTTTTCCTTTGCACTATTCAGGAAATGGTTTTAAAACCTCAGAAATCTGTTTTCTAGATTATACACTGCAATGGTAAGCAATCCATTGCTGGTTTATGATCATTAACTCATATGCTCAGTGCCATTCATCATCTCATCTCATGTTTCTTTGAGAGCTTAAAATCACCTATCATAATAAATCAAACCAACCAACAAACTGAAATCATGAAGGATTGTACATTGCAGTTCTGCATTGACAATATCCCACACCCACTTCTTTTCCCAGCCCATACTACTGAAAATAGTCAAAACTGTGTTTATCATTTATCGCCTTTGCTACAATAAATTTCTCTTCCTGACTTCACTATTTCTGCAGGTGGCACCACCATTCTTCTAGTCATCCAGCCTAAAAAAGCTGTGCATATATTTTAATATGTCCTTCTCTTTAGATAGCACATCATTAAATAGTATCTCCTGTGTACTGAATATTGATAAAGTCACTTCAGTTTTATTTCATCACCTCTCTAAACTTAAGTCCTTCCTTATGTCTCATTTTGTCTTTTACAAGAATATCCTAAAACAGAGTCACAGTTTCCACTGGCTGGCCTTCTATTCCACCTTTCTTGGCAGATAACAGCCCCAAGGCACACCCTGAACACAGACTCCAACAGTTTCTCTTCACCTTCTAAAAAATTTGGGTCGCCCACATTCGCTCCCACTAGGGTAGAGCTCTCATGGATTCCACGATAGTGAATTCTAAGATCTAAGAAGGACCCAATATGGGACCGGGTCATTTGTCAGTGATCTAACAGAAATTCAAGGACAATTAAGGAAGACACACTACCAACTTTTCCATGGACATTTTTCTTTTTTGGACTTCCTATCATGAAAACCCCTTCCTACTTTAGAGGAAATTCTTCACAATGTGAGTTTCCAGAGTAGGCAGGGCATCTACCCACTAGGACAGCCTAAGGGAGAGAGATGTTTCCTTACCTTACATCCTGCAAGCCAAGGTGAGGGCAACTGATCCAGATTCAGACAATTAGTTTTGACCACCTAGAAACGTGTGATTTGTGAAGACATGTCATAGGAAGAATGGAAGAGGTTCTTGAATCTATGGCAGCAAAGATATATAATTGTGTACAGTGGTAAGCTCATATTAGAGATGGTCACTGTAGGGGTGGCTTCTGTCCATGGTGGTATTTGGTCAGATTGTTCTAGTTGCCAAATTCCACTGGTTCTTGACCATTTTCAAAATATATAGTTCTCAAGCTTTCTTGCCAACTAAAGGAAATATGCAGAAATGCTTCCAATAAAGTATTTTCTGCATGAGTTAAGTAGGTCAGTACCCATGGATTGAACCAAGCACCATAACTGGACTGAAAGCAGAATTTCCTCAGGGAAATGTGGGGGTGTGATTTGATAAACTGCCCTGTGTATGTTAGAAGGCAGAAAATTCTATTGGTATTCAAGGATTGGAATCTCACAGCAGAGGGGAAACAGCTAATTAAATAATCACGTATATTCACCTGAAAATGAATTTACCAAGATGTTTTGGAGGTCTGTGAGACCCCTGCTAGAGGAAATATGAGTGGTAGTAATGGCATGTGAAATTCATGCAGATGGAATGGAATGACTCTTAACAATTTGAGTCAGAGTAACTTGCTGTGACTATGCTAACATAATTTATTATTTTTCCAATAGCCAAAACCAAAGTCAGGGTTGGATTCTGCAAGTTATTAAATTACCACATCCACTGAATCGTAGCCTCTCCACATCTCTTTTGTGAAATGTAGGGCATACATCAGGAAATACCACAACCACTGCAATGAAAATATATATGAAAATTCAAAGAGCCCAAGAGTAACTCCCAATGCTCATTTAACTTCCCAGATCAGACTATTAATATTCCCATATCTATGAGGTATAATAGTACCAACCGTTTTTGTTTTTTTTTATTATTTGAGGAAGCTGTTTTCTCCTGACCTATTTTAGTGTACAGACATATATTTGGAATCGCATTCCAACACACCCTTATGTGGTCAGTTGCAAAGACAAAACTTAGAAGAGAAGGCACATGAAAGAACTGCAGAACTCTTTCCATCAGCAAAACTCTAAGGATTATATACAAGGATGACTACAAAGTTGTCTAGAACATAACTTTAGAATGCAATAAAATTTTTAGGGATGTATTTACCAGCAATTCTGCATTGGATGCCCTTATTTACAGATCTAGGAATAATTAAACTTGCTTTCTGTTTTATGGAAACCTGAACTCAGGAGTATTGCATACTAAACATAGTTTATGGTATAGTATGATATGAGGTAAAGAATCCAACGATTTTTGGAGTACTTTCATGTAAGTGTGGAAGAAAAATGTACGTGAATGTTGGGTAGTCAAAAGGTAGACCTAATGGATATTTGTCAATATATTTATTTTTGTTCTGCATCTGAACTTCCCCATTTTGGAGGAATGCTCCATTTTCTAAGTCTTGGTGACAAGTAGTGCCCAATTTCTCACTACAATATCAAGGCTGAGGGCCATGACCTAAGGTTAACCATATGCTGCTTTGCAGAACTCTGAGTCTGGAGTGAATAATGCAAAGAAAAATGGATAGGGCAATGAGACTCAAGACAGAGGGCTGAATAGCAGCAATACCTACTGGCAGTGGCAACATCTATTGTATCCATCATAGAGGAGTGTGTATAGCTCCTGGGACAGGAGTAGTGGCAGCATTCTGGTATGTTCTATCTCCATTGGTTCTTTGCTTCCCACAAGCTGGATTCCCCCTAACATTTTGTTGTTGTTCATCTGTGATAGTTCTCAAATCTTTTCAAGTTTTTTAAGTTGGCCACACTCATTTTCGTAACGCCACCAAGAATGAAGAATAGTCCAAAGTTCAAGTACAGATTTCGCACATGCATTGCAGTTTATTTCAGGTGTTGGCAGTGCCATGAGAAAACTCATTCTTAGGAATGGAGCTTGGATATCATTTTTTAAGTGCAGAGCAGTGATGGCAGATATGTTAGCATCTGGGTCATTCCAGAAATTTTATCTGACAAAAGAAAAAAAGGCAGTAGAAGCCAGAAAGAATGCCAATGCCTTCAAAGTGGGGGCATTAACAAGGAAGTTGACTTGAATAGATTTTCTTTTTTTTTTTCTTTTCCTTTTTCCTCACAGTTTACTGATTAGTTTCCTAGATAGTGATAAAGCAACCCTGCCTTTGAGAGTTCCAAGCAAAGCAAGTCATACAGGTGACCGGACTGTTCTAGAAGAGTCAGAAGTTGGAGGATGACAAGAGATGTGTGATGTAGTGGTGGATGATTTCAGAATGAGACTCAGAAATGGTGGTCCTAAAACTTACTGGTCTCAAGAAAAAGGCTCTTGAAGAGCTAAGCAGTTGTCCCTCCTTGTTTCTAGCAGAGAGATTACAAAGATAGCAAATGACTGGGTCATCATTCTGGAAAGCTGGGATGGGGCCTGATATGGGATAGTCTGTAATCTGGCATTCACTCTCCAATATTAGTAGTTCAGTTTTTACCCAGGTTGTAGTCTCCTGGCAAACAAGACTTTACGACTCCTTGAATATCCTGTACACTTTACAGATGCTGGCTTTAATTTATTTATTTTTATTAATACTGTTCTTTGTTTGGAAGAATTCCCTCTGTGGCTTTGTGCACCTAAATTGTATCTGTCCATCAAAGCCAAGTTCAATGGTAAGTCTTTACAGGAAGTCTTAGCTGATCTCCCTAGCTAGACTCTTCCACTACTAAATTCTCTCAGCAGTTTGTACTAGGATAAACACTGTGGCCCTGATTAAGCGACAGGTTGAAGTCTATTGATGTAGCAGAAATCAATCAAGGCAGGGAAGAGGTCTGGGGTGTAGATTAATGAGAGTATTAATCTACACCTTAGACCTCTTCCCTGCCTTGAGGACTTGCTTTGCTCTGGTAGGAAAATACAGAAATAGGAACCTCAGCACTGGGCCTGTTAACTGGATCACTGCACACAAGCTGGGGAAAGAGGGCTAAAGCCAGGTGGGCACAAAACACCCATGGACATGAGGACAGGTTCTTTCTTTCTTCACCTCACTAGTAAATGAACTTTTGCCATTTTTCTAGGCCTGATTCTCTAGTTGAAGAGTAGGACAGGGCTGCACACACACATTATTATTGCTTGCACATGGGTGGGGGGAGTAGACAGGGATTGGGAAGTACAGTTCTCTTGTGGCATATTTATCATCACTATTATAGTGTGGCAAATACGACATTCTTATTGAGTTTCCCACAAAGCACCATGCTGTCTATGTATGTAGGAGAAGTTCAGTAAAACTGTTTTGAAAAAAAATGAATAACTCTAACTATAAAATAGATGATGTATCTAGGTGGGTGTATCAATGTCTATTCAGTTCCCCCATATTTCCTCTTTAGCATCTAATATTGTAATCTACAAATTATTTCTCATGCTCTATTTAGATTTAGTAAAAAAATATCACTCCAGTTCATTGTATGCATGTTATTTCTATCTCTTGGGCAGTATTTTGATGCATTTTTGTGAGTAAATTTTAGTAGCAGAGTTAAACCTTTCTTAATTATACACTCTTCATATCAATCTCAAAATCAATGGCATTCGAATGACCTCCACTGTATTTCTGTAAATTAGTAAGGATTGGTATAACACATTTCACACCTTAATGTAATAAAACCCCAAATAATGAAATCAGATAATTTGGAAAATGTAGTTAACTCTTTATTTAAAAAAAAAAAAAATTCTTAATGTCTTAAATGAAAATTGCATCTTAATTTTCTTTATGCTTACATTTGGGGACATAATAGACCAAGAAATTGCTGTATTTTCAAACTGCATACCTTTAGAGGAGCAACACATTTTCATCTGATTGATTTTATTCCTGGCAATTATGTTGAAATGGGTATCATGAGACATAAAGAGTGATTGGGTTTTAATCAGGTCTTACATCAGAAAAATAAAAAAATTTAGAGAACAGATGCCACTTAACTATCAACTTATGAAAATTACAAAAAGCACTAAGAAGTGAAAAAATTTTAATATTATGAGTATTTACAGCCCAAATAGGAATTAACTACTAATTTAATTTTACAGAAAATATTTTGAAATCATATATTTTCAAAAGAGGTTTAATAATATATCTACCGTGCTTCTTCGAAAATAAAACTTAGCCGGACAATCAGTTCTAATGCATCTTTTGGAGCAAAAATTAATACAAGACCTGGTCTTGTATTACTATAATATGATTACATTATAATTATACTTATATTATAACTATATTATATAATTATGTTATAATTTATAATATAATTATGTAATATAAGACCAGGTTTTATATTAATTTTTTGCTCCAAAAGAAGCATTACAGTTGATTGTCCGGCTAGGTCTTATTTTCAGGGAAACACAGTAGATAGTAGTATACACCAGAACTACTGCACTTCTACCTTGACAGTCATTATAAACAGATTTGTAAAGGTTTACTGCAGATTATATTTCAAACATCTACCTTAAAATATTGTTATTTTGAAAATCTCAAATTCAATTTTCTAATTTACGTACGCATTCAACTATACTTGGGTATATTTAATTGCATTTCCAAAGACTTAAAATGACATTCCCTATGTGCTAGGTAATGTGTTAGGTAATTAAAAAGATCAATGCTATTTCATTTAATTCTTGCAGTAAGCCTTAAAATGAAAAACTTCAATTTCAAAGTGGTTTAATAACTTGCCCAAAGTCAAACAATTTGTGACATAAGTCCTCTGACTTATCATACAATTTTTAAAGATATTTTATCATATTTTATATATGCATTACATATATAACACACAGAGAGTACAATTTCATTTATCCAGCATCAAGGAAATTTCCTATAAAATAATCTTCTAGAAATAGTTTAAACCCTTAAGCATGAAGATATTATTTAGTTTTACAGCTTTTGGGGAAAAGTTTCAAAGAATACACTGATTGCGCATTTACATCCCTATTAAACAGTGTGTAATAAAATATGTGCATCTTTTTTGATGCTTCAAGGTCACCAAGATAATCAGATTTTGTAAGAAGCAGTAACCTAGTCATGCATTAAGTGATGCTGAAGACCTATTTGTTCTCACTCCAGTGAAACCTGGAGTAATATGCTTGCTTTTGATAGTTTCATTTTATTATATATACTTTAGTTTTTGGACGGCTCAGTGGCTGTTTCTTTTCCCTGGAACTGTGCCTGTTTACTGGGATGTTTCATTTTTGTGTGTTCAACTGGTTCCTTGGAATTTGCAGTATGTAGAAACGTAATTTCACCTAACATTTTTCAGTTGCATCTGAAGTACAAATTAACTCATTCTGTGTGAGGGCCTAAACATCTTTTAAATGAAGCCATTTTCAGAGTCAATTTACCTGGATATTCAATCATTCATTCCCAAATATGTAATGAGCAATTACTATTTGCCAGAAACAATCCCAGGGGCTCGAGAATCAGGAGTGAATAAAACAGGCAATGATCCAGACCCTTAAAAATCTCACATTTTATTGGGAGAAACAGGCAAAGGAAATATTAAAAAGCAAAGTATATCATGTTTAATGATAAGTACTACAGAGAAAAATTACATAAGAAAGAAGGATAGGGAATGCTGGGGGTGGGGCTGCAATTTTAGACAGAGTTATCAGAGAAGGCCAGACTGAAGGAAGATATCTGAGAAAAGAGCTGAACAAAGAAAGGAACGCCAGAAGGAGCACGCTTGTCCTCAGATCCATTCCTCAGCCTTACCCTGATCTGCTTTGTATTTCAGAGATTCTGATCTAAGCCAGTGGTGTTTAGCGGATTTGGTGAATTGGGGAAACTAAAGAGTAGGGGGAAGGAAGAAAGCAGGGTATTCTCTCTCCACTCTATTTTAGTCAGTGCCCCCAGCAGTTGTCTCGTTTCTGTGGCTCACTGTGGTTCCGGATTTTTCTGGTTGACGTCAGACTTAAGTTCTCATAACATTGCCTCTTGCCCTTGTCTCTCTTGCCCAGGGCTAGACGGTTTCCTCCTGCTGCCAACCCATGCATTCCCAGTACTCCCAGCACTTGTACAACCATTTCCATGTGATAAATTCCTCCTTACAAATATTTTAAATGTTTGTTTTAAAAATTAAGAAAGTTTATCAATCAATAGTTGAGACCTGAGACTAGAACAACACTCACGGCCATCGTAGACCAGAGGAGCAGCAGTCCAGTGGTCTGGAGGAGAGCTTCCAGGAGTGTTTGTGACATAGCAAAGAGAACAGAGTGGCTGCCACTGAGAGGGAGGAGATGAGTAAGAAATGAGTCAGTGATAAAAGGAATTGAGGATGAAGCATATCGTCCAGAGCCTAGTGGGCCATCTTTCTGATTTTTGGTGTTTACTCTAAAAGAGATGGAAAGTTATCAAAAGCTTTTTAGGTGGGGTGTGAGATGATCTCATTTTTGTTTCAACATAACAGTTCTTTCCTGAAAGGGACAATGACAGAACTAGACAGACAGATTTAAAAGGTATTGACGTATTTTGGTGAAAAATGCTTGTGGCTTGAAAACAGCAGTGGCAGTTGTGAGAAGTGGTCAGATTATAGGCAGAATTTGATGGTCAAACCAATGGGATTTGAAGATGAATTGAATATAGAAAAGGAGGAAAAGACCTTTTGAGTTTCAAAAGTAAGGTAGACATTTAAGTAGAGATGGTGGGTATATGTAAATGAGCTATGTGAGTATAAACACAAAAAATCTGACCTACAGACATAAATTTGGAAATTACCACATATAAATAGTATTTTTAAAGCCACGAGACTGAATGACATTACTAATAATATCCCTTGCTTATTTGTAGTATTTTGGGGTAGCTGTGCTTCTCCTCAATAAAGATTATGAATATAATTTATAGATCAATAATATAGAAAATGTACAGATTATTTTTAAACAAAACCATAGAAACATATTTTAAATGTTCTTGCTAAAGTATTGACAATGAAGCATCATACATTTATTCCAAGTATTTTTGAGCTTGTCTTTTAAATAGTTGTTTGTATTAGTTCTCTGTTACAAATCCAGCTCATATTAAGCAGGGACTTTATAAAAAATTTGTGGTGTCTACAACATATTATCAGGGCTTGAACATAGTCAGAGCTCATCTGTGTCTCTTGCCTCAGAGTCTACACATCTGTCTGCTGCATTTTCCCCTTTCACTGCAGGCCAGCTTTCTCCACATGGCAGAAAGTGTATTCACAAACAACTCTACATCATTACACCTTATGGTGTCAATGATTCAGAAAAAAACAGTCCTCAGAGAAACAGAAAGAAGGAAAGTGGCAGAAAACCTGTATGTTCAGTACAGTTTTCAAAGCTAATTTTCACAGTCTCTTAAGAAAATTTATCATTCTTTTCATTCATCGCCTATGTATATATTGAACATGAAGTGATCAGTAGTTCTCCTTCAAAATTATGAAAGGATAAAAATAACAGCAGCATTAGAAACCATTTTCATATTATACTGCTTCTTTTTTTTTTTTCACAATTCTTTGCACTTTATCCCAGATCTCACAGAGAGTTAAGATTGATGTAACAATTCATCTGCAGTGTATTTGATCAGTATCCAACAATAAGGTTGGCATCAGTAATGTTTAGAAGATATGACATTCACTAGACAACAACACCATAAAAGATTTTTAGTTTTAAACCCAACACTATATGCCACATTTTAGGATTATTCAGACAACTATAGTTAGAGGGGGAAAAATGACCTTGAATCTATTGAGCATGCTGAACTTACCAGAGTTCAATGCAGTGATAAATTATTCAACGCTGCGTGTGAAAATAGATCTGCAAAATAGGAAAGAGATACACTTCTGTCATTTATTTGTTCAACCGGCATTTATTGAGTTGTCTTTTCTTTTCAAAGGATAGTAGCATTCTGGTTCTAGAGAAAGTAAAACTAAACTGAAAAGACAGATTTGTGTAACTGCGAATATTACAAAGAAGAGAAGCACTTTGAGTTCATTAATCAGGAGTCTTATCAATATGTCCAGAACTACTTCCACCACTGCTATCACAAAGTCTAAACCCCATCATCTCTGCCGATGACCGATGTAGAAGGAAAAACCTGCCTCAAGCCTACTCTTGCTATGCTGACTCTCCATGCAGAACTCAGAATCTTTCATATACATTGGAAATCAGACCAACCTACTTTCTTTATATCAACCATCTGACTGTTTTCCTACATCCTTAAAATAGAATACCAAGTTCCTCCCTTGGCATATACCATCTGATCCCTAGGTCACTCTCAGAATGATCGTCAGTTCTCCGACTCCTCTACCTCAAATTCGCTGTGACTCTTCCCTTGGTCATTTTGATATTCCTTCACGGTGCCAAGCACATGCCTACCTAAAGCACATAGACTTACTCTTCTCTCTGCCTAGAATTCTCTTCATTCACACATCTGCTCTGGTTGTTCCACACAGCTTTCAAGCCTGTGTTTAGATGCCACCTCCACACAGAGCTCATTCTAGGCCATCAATGTTCCATGATTTGGGTTACTTTAATTTTGTTCATAACATTTACTTTAACTGGCAATACTGTGTGCATTTATTTGTTTATTATCTCTCTCCCCAAATAACAATGTAAGTTGCTGGAAAGCAGAGATTTTGTCTGTTTGCTACACCTCAGGGCATAGAAGTGCATGCCACACAGGTGATATGCAATAAATTATTGTTAAATTTATTAGTGTATTAATTGTACCTGTACGTACTGTCATGTAAACGATATGAAACCCAACTGACCACTTTCTAGTTCTGAAAGCTTAGGCAAGTAGTAAGCAAACTCTCTTTAGTAAAACGGTTATTAAGATATTAGGTTGGTGCAAACGTAACTGCAACTGCAGTTTTTGCAATTATTTTTAACCTTTTAAACAGCAATTACTTTTGCAACAACTTAATACATTTCATATGCAAAGTACTTATAGTATTATGTACTCCATTTAAATGCTTATTTAAGGTTACTTATTATATTTTGTTTTTATTATATCGTTGTTCACATTTCAAAAAATGTGTTGTTGCTGCATTCACATAAGGGGAAATACATATATGTAAAATATATACAACTTTAGGGTCCTCATTACCTTATTAGTATTAGATTCCTGGCTGTAATGAGGTTTCATGGGGAAGCAAAAGTCTTTACTACACTTAGGACATGACCCCAAACTATTCCCCTTGATTTATTTTTTAAGGTATAGTTCATATTTCCACCTAAATTTTATTACAGTTCAAAACATATTTTCATAATATTCAGTTTCATGTTTTATTATTCACTTCAAGTTGACTTTTTCTAGCAACACTATTCGCAAATTATATACATTTTATTTGATCTTTTGTTTGTCTTCAAGGATCAGAGAAATAAATGCATATCTATAATATTTAAATCGAAATCAAATTAAACATGTCAATAAGCTTTCATTTCTTATTATCAATGGCAGAATAAACCCAGAAGAATAGAATTTTTTTTCTTGTGCACTTTGCCTCTGAGGGAAAAAGATAAAAGACATGAGAATATGATATTGGTATGTGTCTCTAGATCAGCAAACATTCAACCTAATCTCCAGCATTTTTTCACATACAGTCCTCTGCAATGATAACTTATCTTCCAGTGATGGCTCTGTGCACTCACTGTATTTGAAATTCCTTTCATAAGTTAACATACGTATTCCATATGGATTCAGCCACAACAAAACCTTACCTCTTGAAACTAAACTTTGTTTGTTTGTTTGTTTGTCTTAAATAATAAGAATTTGAACATTTATTCATGTGGTTTTGTATTGAACCGGTAATAATATTCAGCAGATTACTTGTTTTGCTGAGACCACTGTTCTGGCACTCATCCAAATGTTTAACATGGAGCCCTAAACAGAGCATAAGTGTACTGTGAAAAGGCAGTAAAAACAGCATGTCTGTTACCAGGCTAATGTCAGTCAAAACTTTGCTGCTATTAAATTTTTTCTAAGTTTGTTCATAAAAATAGCTCAAGTTCCAGTATTCAGATTATGAGAAAATTTTATTGGCATTGGATATGTATTAATTTCAGATGAGTTTAAGAAAGGTGTGTACAGAAATCTGACAAAAGTTGACACTATCAGGGAATGATTAACCTTATAAGATCAGAGAAGATATTTATTATTCCCAGAAATACTTGCTGGAGATCAACCAAGAATACTGAGGATGTTTCATGATTCAATACGTCACTACAGGAGCCCCCCTGTATCCGTGGGTTCACTGTCCACAGTTTCAGTTACCTGTGGTCAAGCATGGTCTGAAAAAATAAACGGAAAATTCCAGACACAAACAATTCATAAGTTTTAAATGGTGCACCATTCTGAGTAGTGTGATGAACCCTCACGCCTTCCCACTCCATCCTGCCCTGGACGTGAACCATCCTTTTTTGTTCTGTGTATCCACAGTATATTTACTACCTGCCCATTAGACACTTAGTAGCCGGGCTCAGTTATCAGATGGACTGTGAAGGTATTGCAGTGCTTGTGTTCAAGTGATACTTATTCTACTTAGTAATGGCCTCAAAGCGCAAAAAGTAGTGATATTAGCAATTTAGATATGCCAAAAAGAAGCCATAAAGTATATGCATGTATAGAAAAAATTATAGTATTGGTATATATAGAAGTCAGCACTATTCTCAGTTTTAGGCATCCACTGGTGTCTTGGAACGTATCCCCCATGAATAATAACTAGGGTATAGGAGTGTAAAAAAAACAAAAACAACAACTTATGCAGACCCAACAGAAAAAAAACAAAAGTTTAATATTAAAAAATTACATTCAGAAATAAGACCCACATAAATATAGTCAATTAATGCTGGAACAATGACATTCACATGTTTAAAAAAATAAATCTAGACACAGACCTTATAACTATTAATAAAAATTCACCCAAACTAAATTATATACCTGAATGTAAAGTGCAAAACTATAAAAATACTAGAAGATAACATAGGAAAAAACCTAAATGACTTTAAATATGATAACTTTTTAGATAGATCACCAAAGGCACAATCCATGAAAAAAATAATTGATAAGCTAGACTTCATTAATATTTCCTTTTTTTAATTCTTCTCTGTCAAGATAATGAGAAAACAAACCACAGACAGGGAAAAAATATTTGCAAAACATATATCTGACAAAGGACTATTACCCAAATGTACAAAGAACTCTTAAAATTCAATAAGAAAACAAACAACCCAATTTAAAAAATGGGCCAAAAACCTGAACAGACATCTCACTAAAGAAGATAGACAATGGCAAAAAAGCACGTGAAAAAATGTTCTACATCATATGTTATCATGGCAAAGCAAATTCAAACGAGATACCCCAAAACACTTATTAGAATGGCCAAAATGCAGAACACTGACACCACCAAATTCTGGTAAGGATGTGGGCAACAAAATCTCCCACACACTGTAGCTGAGAATGCAAACTGATACAGCCACTTTGGAAGACAGTTAAGCTTCTTACAAAACTAAACATACTGTTCCCATATGATCCAGCAACATGCTCTTTTATATTTACAAATGATTTGAAAATCATGTCCACACAACCTGCGAATGGATATTTTGAAACAGCCTTATTCATAATTGCAAAACTTGAAAACTACCAAGATGTCCTTAGGTAAAAGGACAAATAAACTATGGTACATGCAGCCAATGGAATATTATTCAGCACTAAAAAGAAATGAACTATCAAGCCATAGAAAGACATGAAGAAACCTTAAATAAGTATTACTAAGTGAAAAAAAGCCAATCTGAAAAAGCTACATACTATATGATTCCAACTAATTACATTTGGGAAAAGGAAAAACTGTGGAGAATGTAAAAAGATCAGCGGTTACCAGTGGGTAAGAGGTAAGAAGGGAGGAATAGGTGAAGAACAGAGCATTTTTTAGGGCAGTGAACTTATTCCATAATAATGAGTACATGTCATTATACATTTGTCAAAACCTACAGAATGTAAAACACCAAAAGTGAACCCTAATATAAACTATGGATGTTGAGTGATAATGATGTGTCATTGTAGGTTCATCAATTTATCAATTGTAATAAATGTAACACTCTGGTGGGCAATGTTACCATGAAAGAGTCTCTGTGTGGGTGGAGTGAGTAGGAAGTATATGGGAACGCTATCTACTTTTTGTTTCATTAACTGTTAACTTAAAACTGCTCTAAAAGTTAAAGTCTTTTTATAAGGAAAAAAGAAATTAAAACACTTAAGGTAATAAAACGAAAACAAAACAAAAAAGGTCTCTGTAAGTAAATAAAAATCTCTAAACTTAAAAATAATTCAATAGATGACCTGAAAAAGAACGGTCACCAATGAAAGCTAAATATTTATTTTGGAAGATCAAGCAGAAGTATCACAGCATAATGCAGAGCAAAAATGTAAAGCAATAAAATTCCTATGAAAACAATTCCTGAAGAAAAAAACAAAAAAAGAAAGAAAACATTTCATGGTAAGAATAATATATCTTTGGTATGGAAAAGACTAAGAAAATACTTTTTTTTTTCAAATTTGTAATTGGAAAGAATTTCTTAAGCAAGATAGAGTATGCGGAGGTCCTGGAAAATGTATATTAATACAGCTACAAAAAGCATATTGATTTATGAATAACAAAAGATCAACATAAAAGATGAATGTCAAACTGAGAAAATATTCATAACATATATGAAAGAAAAAAGCAACTAAACTCTAATACATATAAAGATTCTAAAAATTGCAAAGGAATAAAAAATGACCTAATAGAAAGATGAGCGAGTTATGTCAATAAGCAATTTTTCTCACTATTACTCAGGAAAATATAAATTAAAACAAGAATGAGATACTATCCATTTGTATCCATCAGACTGGGAAATATAAAATGAGTTATTAACATTCCATAGAGGTCAGGGTTGAGGTAATGTGTGCTGTCATACGTTGCTGGTTGGAATATAAATAGCTTCTTCTCTGGGGAAACTAATCCGGGAGGAGCATAGTTTTTCTGGATCTGTTCTTCCCATATTGTGGACAACAGGGGAACAAGCTGAGTAAGGAAATGTATTCAGTATTGAATTATATTTAGGGCCCAGAGGATATGGATACTTTAGATTTTTTGGATGGTGTCACCAGTATGCCCAGGAGGGTGGTTTCCTACAGCAGAGTTTAGTGGCTTAAATGTGGGCAAAGAGAAGATAGAGAGTTTGCTTGAACATCGTGTTTGGTTTGGTTTGATTTTCCCAAGCAGAAATAACAGTAGGAGAAATAGACAAATGTTAATAATAATGACCAAAAAAAATGTAATTAAAAGACAAGTTATAGCATTTTAACTAGTAAAAGAGGAAATTAAGAAAAAAAAAAAAGTTCACAAATAGGGAGAGGGCAATTGGGTCTGTGGGCTAAAAGTCTTCTTGAAGTCAAGGACAGAAGTTGTGGAAAATTTGGCCTGGAGAAATGTAATAATGAGATCATCATCAGAGGAAGGCACTTCTGTATTAATTATTTTGTAGCTCCAGTTTTCTTTTTTTTTAAATTTATTGGGATGACAACTGTTAGTAAAATTACATAGATTTCAGGTGTACAATTCTGTATTACATCATCTATAAATCCCATTGTGTGTTCACCACCCAGAGTCAGTTCTCCTTCCATCACCATATATTTCACCCCCTTTACCCTCATCTCCCACCCCCCATCCCCCTTACCCTCTGGTAACCACTAAACTATTGTCTGTGTCTATGAGTTTTTGTTTCTCGTTTGTTTGTCTTGTTCTTTTGTTGTTTTTGGTTTATATACCATGTATCAGTGAAATCATATGGTTCTCTGCTTTTTCTGTCTGACATTTCGCTTATCATCATACTTTCAAGATCCATCCATGTTGTCACAAATGTTCCTATATAATCTTTTCTTACCGCCAAATAGTATTCCATTGTGTATATATACCACAACTTCTTTATCCATTCATCTATCGAAGGACATTTTGGTTGTTTCCATGTCTTGGCCACCGTAAACAAAGCTGCAATGAACACTGGAGTACACGTGTCTTTATGTGTAAATGTTTTCAGATTTTTTGGGTAGATACCCAGGAGAGGGATTGCTGGGTCATATGGTAATCCTATTCGTAATTTTTTGAGGAACCTCCACACTGCCTTCCATAACGGCTGCACCAGTCTGCATTCCCACCACAAGTGTATGAGGGTTCCTTTTTCTCCACAGCTTCTCCACCACTTGTTACTATTTGTCTTGTTGATGATAGCCATTCTGACTGGGGTGAGGTGATATCTCATTGTGGTTTTTATTTGAATTTCGCTGATCATTAGTGATGTTGAGCATTTTTTCATATGTCTATTTGCCATTTGTATGTCCTCTTTGGAGAAATGTCTCTTCAGGTCCTCTGCCCATTTTTCAATTGGGTTGTTTTTTTGTTGTTGGGTTTCATGGGTTCCTTGTATATTTTGGATATTAGCCCCTTATCAGAGGCACTGTTTGCAAAAATCTTCTCCCATTCAGTTAGTTGCCTCTTTATTTTGTCAATGGTTTCTTTTGCTGTGCAGAAGCTTTTAAGTTTGATATAGTCCCATTCATTTATTTTAGCTTTTACTTCCATTGCCTTTGGAGTCAAATTCATAAAATGCTCTTTGAACCCAAGGTCCATAAGTTTGTTACCTATGTTTTCTTCTTTGCAGTTTATTGTGTCAGGTCTTATGCTTAAGTCTTTGATCCATTTTGAATTAATTTTGTTACATGGTGACAGCAGTCCAGTTTCATTCTTTTGCACGTGGCCATCCTGTCTCAGATCATCAAGACCACCTCTAACCTGTTAACATGTCGTGCTGGCCTATCTCACCAGAATGGGGTTAGGAGCAGAAAACATTTTATTTTTCCTATGTACAGCTCTACAATGAAATTTATATGAAAAAGAATAAAAATGAAGAAAAAACAGTCCTGGAGTGTAACTATGAGATTGCGAGGTGGTAGGCAAAATGGTCATTAGAAGAGAGGAGGTCAAGGGATCAAAGAGCCATGTTGCTGAAAGGATTATCAAAAAAGACATTAAAGTCCCTTAGAATCACTGTAGAAATGAGAGTGGACTAGAAAATCATGAAACAAAGGCCAAAATCATCAAGGAATGCAGGAGACTGTCCAAAAGGTAATTAGATATTAGCAATTAGTAGATATAAAGCTAAATATTGTGAGCCCTAAAAAATAGTATTGTTTACGATGAGATGTAGGAATCTGACATATATTTGTTAACACTTCAGTGTATCATAGAAAATGAAGTCATAAGGTTTTAATAATCTTAGAAGGTTAGAGATTAAAATACAATTAGCACATAGTAAAATTCAGTGGTAACCTGGTCAATGCTTGAGTCTCACCTGACTTTCATTCTGGCAAGCCCGTCTCATTGAAACAATCAGTGGCTTGAGAAAGATAACAAGGGAAATCTGAAGTTCTTTTGCTCTTTCTAGAGAAGATGCACTATGTCTAGAGAATTGGTTCAATTAAAATACCAGATTTGCATTTGGGTATGACCATGGAGAGATTCCAGAGAAGTTTCTGGACAGTGCGGCAAGTGGATGCCAAAGGCATAAAGTAATAACACTGAGGCTACTTTGGAAAAATAATTATGTTCTTTATTATCAAAATGCCATCATGGTAACAGACAAACAACAAAATATAGCTAATAATGGCATTTCATTGTGCAATAATTAACCCCATTATGATTTACTACAACAAACAAAATTTTAAAGGAAATTTAGACTCCATGTGATTTCATTCTCTCACAATAAAGATATTTTCTCTGCAAATACCTGTAATTTTCATGAAACCTGCAATGGGTCTTGTTTCTTCTTCACCACTATATTCTGGTGCCCATCAAAGTGCATGGTACATTATAGGCACTTGGTACATAATTACATGTTGAATAAATTGATTTCAAGTGATGCTGCCTCACTCAAGTTGGATGCAAAATTGCATATGCCCATTCTCTACTTCCTTGAAAGTGTATTTACACATACTCCTCTCACCTTTAACTCCTGACACTTTTTCTGGGCCCAGCTGAGAGCACATTTGTCGATCTTCGCCAAGAAGACAACCTGGCGTGCTCACTCTTCTTAATGGAGAAAGGTAGGGAGAGCTCACTCCCTGTTGAGCTAGCCCCTTCCATTATTACTTGTATGAAAACTAAATCTACTGTTTTCCTCCATCTTCAAAATATTGCCAATATTTTGTTACAATATATTAAATTCCATTAACATTATAATCACCTAGTGATGATGACTATATTATCAATTCCAAAACTTATCTCGCATTCGTTTCATACCTGAGATGTTAATATGCTGTATCCTTTCTTATTTCTTCTGTTTTACTTAAATAAGTAAATTTATAGTCTATGAACATTTATTTCAGACTTGTTTCCATTTGCATTTTAACATTTTATGTTGAAAGCCAAAGGTAGGATGTTCCCAAATTCATAATCCCCTAGGGATCTTTTGTTCTTGAGTGTACTCTGATAAAGCAACACCATGCTATTCAATCTAATTTATTTTCCCTAAAAGTTTTTCTAAATGGCTATAATGTGAATTGAAAGCTTCTTCAATAGATTTTGTTCTAAATGAGTTACTGAAAACTGCATGGGTTCTCACGACCAACTGATCTCCTCCTTAGAAAAAACAAAAGTACCACGACACCAGGACTCCATTCTCAATTTCTATTGCAACAGGCTGAGAAAGATTCATGTTTAAAATTCAAAGACTGACTGAATTAGAAATACATATGTTTTTAAAAATCCCAGTGGTTGTTGTATTGATTCTCTTTCATTGTGGCTTTTTTTGTGTGTTTTTCATCACATACTCCTCTTGGGAAGGAAGTCATTAAAAATTAATCTCCAGAAAATGTTTTTGTCAAGGGTTTACTTCACTTACTGAAATATTGGAAATTACAAAAAATATCAATAAATGGCTGTGCAAAGTTGGGTGAACAAAATATTTTGCATATGTCTACAATTTTAATAACATGTTGGGGGTAGATAGGATGGTGAATTGAGAAAGTTAGAATTTGGTGATTTAAATGCAAGATGAATGACGATTAATGGCAATAAATAAAGAAATGCATAGTGAATTAAATGAATGAGCACATGACCTTTTAGACTATGACACTTCTTTGCCAGTCATTTCTTTATATTTCTCACAATATTTTTTTAATAATATGATTCAGTATTCAATGAAATACTGAAAGAAAACATGAGTAAATACTTACGTATTTATGTTTGAGTTTGTCTCATGTCTGTGATCTTTATGTCATTGAAAGCAAAACATATTTCCTTAGTACTAGTAATAGCCCCCTTTAACTGATTAATATATACATTCTTCCTCTATTTTCTTCTATGATTCTTCATATTCAAAACTAAGGTAAAATACTCAAAATGGCAACAACCAGTACGGAAATTCAGGGTTGCTCATTTTAAAAAAGGCAAAAATAAAAATCAACAAATGAAAAGTTTAATCTCCTGCTTTTATCTCCTCTACCAGTAATATTGGGTCAACAGAATGCAGGAATAAAAGAACTCTCTTGGTGTCTTAATTAATATTATCTAGCAGTTCTTTTCAGTAAGGCTTGTGAAAAGTTCCCCCCTGGTTACTTTAAATCCATTTTTATAATTAGCATTTAGTTGTATTCTTGAAATGAAACCAACTTTTTATTGTCTGCCAACACCAATTTTAGGCTCAGCAGCTAAAAAATAGGTCCTGTGCATTAAAACCAGCAGGTTTGATGTCAAGTTGTAATAACTTATGAAAATTCATAATTGTACCCATGGAAATTTTATTTCTTTTAAATTTGATATTTATTTATGCATTGAAAACTTTATTTTTATTCACTTTGACAAAAATATAGATCCTATGCTTATAAGCTGAAAGTTATTAGTTGGAAACAATTATTTAAAATACAAAGGTAATCTTTTCTTTTTTTTTTTTTTTTTTTCAGTATAATGAGCACCTATGTACAAATTTCCTTCAAGAATAATATAATAGGATAACATTAATTAAAATTTATGTTTGGTTCCTTGATAAAAATCTTCATCTGAAAAGGTTCAAATGCATATATTTCATCTTGTTTTATTGCATAATACAATATTAACTGTGATGATCACAATAAGAAAAAGTACCTCATTTAAGTATTCATCCGTTATGAATTGAATCAAACTTGGAAAACCTGCTAAGTTAAGAACAATTATTTTTGAAATTCTTGAGCTATTCATCAAGCCACCCACTTTAAATTTTATACTCAGGAGTGAAAAAGAAACTGTTAAATTTTCCAGATAAATTTTCCAGCTTTTAGCACATTCAAAATGTCTAAGCAATCAAATTACAAGTATTCTGTTTGTCTACTCACCGCTCTGCTTGGTGACAGTACTGCACAAAACTAACATGAGAAGATAACTTCCCTTAGAGTCTATTAGTTTAAGAAATGAGAAAAAGGCAACTATGAATTAAAGACTACATAAATTAGAGCCTAAGTGGAATTTCAAAAAGTATATCAAATTGTCATTGAATAATCATGTTTCATTGATCACTGGGCTAATATCTGTCTCAGTCTACTTGGGCTGTCATAAAAAATACCATAGACTGGATGGCTTAACCAATAGAAATTTATTTTCTCACAATTGTAAAGACTGGAAAGTGCAAGATCAAGGTGCTAACAAAGAAGGCTTCATTCTGAGGCCTTTTCTCTTAGCTTGTAGGCAACCACCCCCCACAGTGTGCTCACATGACTTCTTAGTGTGTACATGATGAGAGAGAGAGAGAGAGAGAGAGAGAGAGAGAGAGAGGAAAGGGAAGGGGAGGGAAGAGAGAACTCCCTGGTGTCTGTTCCTTTTCTTATAAGGACACCAGTTCTATAAGATTAGGGCCTCACCCTTGTGACCTCATTTAACCTTCATTCCTTCATTAAAGGCCCTAACCCCAACATATGAATTTGGGAGGAACACATTTTATTCTGTAACAATAGCTGAACCATAATTAATGGATAAAATCTAAATAAGTAAAAGAAAGAAGAGAGACATCACCATTAAGGATTAAAAATCATGGGGGAAAAAACGTTATATAAGTTAAGGAACAACCATATGTTTTCTGGAATTAGATAAATAGCCAGATCTAAAGTAGAGAGTTGATAATAGTGGAAAAATACTGTTTACCAAGAAGATCAAATATTAAAGAATTTTTAAAAATCCAAAGCATATTTCAGAATCTCTCCACCCGCCACACACACACTATCCTCCTTAAGCTGTATATGTGTTACTATTCACAAAAGGTTGGGTTTTATATAACAATCTTTTGAGGGTATTTAAGTCACATATTGAAATCAGTTACCTAACATAGTTGAATAGGATAGAAAGGTAGAACTCATGCTTCTTCACAGGCTACTTTAACACGTCCTCTTGTTATTTGCAGCTATATTACAGAGTTCACACAGAATACAGTTGTATATAACAAGCTTAGTCTTACATAAAAAAGCCTTGTGAAATGGGATCATTTAGACATTATCAGATATTAAAATGAGCACCTACGCAGTATATCTATATCCATCCTCTCTATCTATGAACAAACACTAAACATGATTTCACTTCTAAAAGAAAGAAAGAAAACACAACAACCATGATTTAGACAAGTATTGGAAACTTAACACTCTTAATTTATCAATTATGGTTCTCTTTTACAGAATTTATCTATTAGTCTGCTGAGGCCACCATAAAAACAAAGCCACTGACTGGGTCGCTTAACTAACAGAAATGTATTTTCTGATAGTTGTAGAGACTGGGGAGTGCAAGATCAAAGTGCTCGCAGGGTCAGTTTTTGGTGAGGCCTCTATCCTGACTTGAAGACAGCCACCTTATCATTATGTCCTCAGATGGCCATTCCAGGAAGGAGATAAAAATGTCTGGATTCTATTCCTCTCTTAAGGACAACAGTTCTATTAGATTACAACCCCATTCTTATGACCTCATTTAACCTGTTACCTCCCTAAAGACCCTGTCTCCAAATACAGTCACACTGGGGGTTAGGACTTCAGCCTATGAATTTTGGGGACACGATTCAGTCCATAACAATCTATATTTAATTTCAAAGAAAAGGTAAAGGTACTTGATTTCTTCATACTTAGAACTATGCCCTGAAACAAAGTAGGGAAATCAATGCAGAAACCGAACCCATCTCTAATGAACCTAGGAAATATCTGTAACTTCTAACTGAAAAATAAGGAAGAGCTGCCAAATATGGTAATGATTAGTGAACCAGTGGGATCCCATCAAGAGTAGACACCTTCAGCTGCAGGTCTCAGATAAAACCTGCAGAGTATGCAGCTATGCCCAAGGTGGAGTAAATGCAGAGAGGTGAACAGGGGGTTCTGGATAGTGAACAACAGGATATGAGCCAAATACCTTATTTAAAGAGGCAACCAACCAAATGGGAGAAGATATTTGCAAACAATGTCTCTGATAAGGGGCTAATGTCCAAAATACATAAGGAACACCTACAACTCAACAACAACAACAAAAACAATCCAATTAAAAAATAGGCAGAGGACCTGAATAGACAGTTCTCCAAAAAGGACTTACGAATGGCCAATAGACACGTGAAAAGATGCTCAACATCACTAATCATCAGAGAAAGGCAAATAAAAACCACAATAAGATACCACCTCACACCAGTTAGAATGGTTTTCATCAACAAGACAAATAATATTAGGTTGGTGCAAAAGTAATTGAGGTTTTTGCAATTATTTTTAACCTTTTAAACTGCAATTACTTTTGCACCAACCAAATAACAAGTGTTGGAGAGGCTGTGGAGAAAAAGGAACCCTCATACACTGTTGGTGGGAATGCATATTGGTGCAGCCACTATGGAAGGCAGTGTGGAGGCTCCTCAAAAAATTCAGAATAAAATTACCATATGACCCAGCAATCCTTCTCCTGGGTATATACCGCTCCGCAAAAACAAAACAAAACAAAAAAAAAAACTGAAAAAATTAAAAAAACTGAAAAAATACTAAAAACATTCATCTATAAAGATGTATGTGCTCCTATGTTCATTGCAGCTTTATTTATGGTAGCCAAGACATGGAAACAACCAACGTGCCCTTCCATAGATGATTGGATAAAGAAGTTGTGGTATACATACACAATGGAATACTACTCTTCCATAAGAAAATAAGAAATAGTGCAATTTGCAACAAAATAGATGGATCCTGAGATTATTATGCTAAGCAAAAAAAGTCACACAGAAAAAGTCGAGAACCATACGATTTCACTGATATGTAGGATATAAAACTGAAAGCAACAAAGGAACAAGACAAACAAATAAAGAAACAAAAACTCAGACACAGACAATAGTTTAGTAGTTACCAGAGGGTAAGGGTGGAATGGTGGTAGAAGAGGGTAAAGGGTGTCAAATATTTGGTGATGGAAGAACTGACTGTCGGTGGTGCACACACAATGTGATATATAGCTGATGTATTACAGAATTGTACACTTGAAACCTATGTAATTTTATTAAACATTGTCACACCTATAAATTTTAATTATGAAAAAAAAAAAGCAAGGAGAAATTTGTCAAAGATAACTTACCTCTCCTTCTAAAATTAAATTATACTACACACAAAACCATCCACAGGGGAATTACAAAACCCTCCTTTAAGAAGCTGACACTTTTAATGCTATATAAACTGCTTCAAAGGATTGGGGAAGAAAAAGAAAATTCTTCATTAATAGTACTAATATCTACTACCTACACAATAGCCACACACACAAAAAAACAAAACAAAGAAAAATGTAACTCATGAATATGGATACAAAAACTGCAATTATTAGCCTTAGAATTCACCAACCAAATAATGAATAAAACCAAATCAGAGTTTTTTCAGAAGTATCACTATTTGAAATATTTTAATATATTTCACAATATTTCTAAACCAAATGATATATATTTTAATACATATAATAAAAATATAAAATTGTAACAACTAAAACAATGGAAAAGCATTAAAAGTCTATCAAAGTGCAGAATGCACTTTTTATTTGAAATACATTGCATGTCCACCAATGAAGTTGTTGTAACTAAAATATGGAACACTCATACACTGCAATGCTGGCTAGCTAATACAATAAAAATATTCCTGTATGTACTAATAAAAGACATATTATTGAGTGAAAAAGAGCAGAACAGTACAGACACATACATACATACAGACATCCATATTATATACATTTATATAAAAAGAAAAAATTAAATGAGTAACATATACTTGAAATGTATAGCATATTTGTGAAAGACACAAAAAATTTACAACCATCATGGGTAAACAGGAACTGGGAAAAATGTACTTTACTGTATATCAGATCTGACAATTAAATTTGTGAACTTGTTAAAACGATGTTGATAAACATTTTTTGCTATCAGAGGGATTATTTATTATGAATTTATACCAACTGGACAAACAGTTAACAAAGTTTACTAAAAAAGTTAGACGAAAATGATCTGAACTTTTCGCCAACAACTCATGGCTCTTCCATCACGACAATGCACCAGCTCACACGGCACTGTCTGGAAGAGTTTTTAGCCAGTAAACAAATAACTGTATTGGAACACCTCCCTATTCACCTGATCTGGCCCCCAATGACTTCTTTCTTTACCCAAAGATAAAGGAAATATTGAAAAGAAGACATTTTGATGACATTCAGGACATCAAGGGTAATACCACAACAGCTCTGAAGGCCATTCCAGAAAAAGAGTCCCAAAATTGCTTTGAAGGGTGGACTAGGCGCTGGTGTTTGTGCATAGCTTCCCAAGGGCAGTACTTGAAAGGTGATTGTAGTGATATTCAGCAATGATGTATGTAGTACCTTCTCTAGGATGAGTTTGTGAACTTAATTATTGGACCTTGTATTCTTTCCTAGCTTGTAATTTTTATAGTAATGCATGCATTACCTTTTCAACAATAAATCAATTCTTTTTTTATTTTTTTTTAACATAAAAGCTATTTTACAGTGGCAAGAAAAAAAAAGGGTAAATCAAGTTCAGTCACAGGCAAAAAAGAGTGGTTAAAAAGAAAAAAAATGAATAGAGGGGCCAGTACGCAGTATATCAAGATCACCTACTCTTTAAGACACAGCCCAAATAATATTGCTTCTAAAGACTCAGACTTGGGAGCCCTAATTTGAAATAGTTTATACTTCTTCCACAAACCACAGCACTTTCTTTACTTGCCCTGTACTTCATACCTTGTCACTAACTTGCATGCTTTGATCTCTCATAATAATAGCCTTTCCCATACTATTAACTGTTTTGTTAACTTTTCTTTTTCAGATAAGACATTCCTCTTTCAGGAAGTCCTCCCTCGGCCTTATTTTTTTAGAAAACCTTGTTAGTTTAAGTTTTCAGTTTTCCAAGAATCCTTCTTGGTTCTTCTATGAATAATCCCTTTATCCTACCCACGTTATACCCCAAATCATTTTTTCCATGGTCTTTTTCCCTTCCAGGCCATTAATTCTTTTTTTTTTTTTTTTAATTTTATTAGTTTCAGGTACACAAGACAAAGCAATACTTAGACGTTTCAGGCCATTAACTTTTGAGGAAGGAGTATTTCCATGTTTCGTGTCATTCAATGTTGATTGAAACCCTCTGAGACAGGGACTGTGCCCATATTATACTGATGAGAAACCTGAGGACCCAGGTGATGAAGTAACTTATCCGAACCAAAAGTAATGAAGACCGGATTTCACTCAAAGCCATCTGACTGTGTGATTGTACACTTAATGTCTATGCTATGCTATTGCCCATAACTTAATATTGATATTAACTTCTGTAGTTGTGGGGCTAAGAAAACACACACTACTTCTGCTGTCAAGTAGAAACTCCTTGGACTTCCCTGGGACGGAAGAGTAATGTTATTCCTTATCTACATCTAATTTATCAAATCAATTTACCTTTGGGAAGGATTAATATTTCTAATCTTAGTCTGAGAACATAAAACGTTGCTTTCAACTAGTATACTTAGCTTCAAATTATGTTATAGAGTAACCAGAAACAAAATGATAAGAAACAGTATTTCCTAAATGTTTTGCTATAATTTCCTAAAAGAATAAGACTATGATGGAATAATAAAGTATAATGACTCAGTGTCTCCTTGATTATGTTAATTAAAACAGATAGTCCAGTGTCTTACTTAGTCTTATCTGTTTAAATATGAATATCAAGTTTACATTGCAGTTAACTCAAGAGATTACTTAGTCTTCACTTTTTTATATCACTCATTACTGCGAAATCAACCAGAAGTTATATTAAAACATTCCAAAATTATTCTTGCTGCTTTTACTCATAATCTTAATAACCCATTCTTAAGAACAACCAATCTGCTTGTCCAAGAGAGTAAAAAAGTATAATTTGGTTCTGTTTACCTCGAAAGGAGGAGACTGATTTCAAAAGGAAAAAGATTAAAAAAAAAGGAAGTATAGCTTGTTAAATTATTCCCTCTTTAAGGACAAGAGCCAAATTTGGGAATTATAATTTAAAAACCTGTTTTAGAAACTTGTCGTCATTTTGTAAAAGGAAAAAAAATGTCAACTGGAATTAAGATAAATCACTACTCCTAAAGGAAGGGTTTTATTCCTTTCATTTATCAATCATAATATAACATTTAGTTTATTAATAGAAAAAATCATGGTAATGGAAAGCTTCTGAGTAAAAACATAAGCATTTTGCCTACCTTGTTTTGATTAAATCATGAGTAAAATGGTAAGGGACTTATCAAAATTCATTCATTGTGTGCCATTCTTACCAGTAAAATATATAAGCCATCAAATTTCAGTGTGACCCTTTTTTTATCTAAATCTGCAACTTAAGTTAAGGATATATTGTGGCTAAAATGTAATTTCTAGGATGCCGGGTCCCACAGCTCACCATTGATTGGTTTGCCAGGAGGACAACACTCTAAAGGGGATTTTCAATCTGCTCTCCCAGCACTTAACATGTGCAAATAACTAAATGCAGGGCAAGAATGCTGTATGAATGCCTGTTTCTAAACGAGCAGCTGGTGCAGAGTCTTAAAATTCAGCTCAGTATCAAAGGAATCAGATTAAAGTGAGCCTCAGTGGGAATGCTAGCTTCTGTTGATTACCAGCTGCTGTGGTACCCAACTTCAGGATTGTATACTGCTTCCTGTCTTTAAATTACTAGTTTGGGGGAGAACACATGCTTTTGTTTGGTTTTATTTTTATTTTCCTATAGAAAGCTTACTCTAACCCTATTCCCCATCAACTACTAATATTTTGAGTCCTCAGCGAAATAGTTTTGAAATAGAATAAAAAGATTTAAAATGATGACCACTTCAGTGGACTCTTCCCTGGGGCAGCTTATTTGGGTAACCTATGTACTATGCTCCCTTAAATTCAACTCAGACCCACAAAATCTCTTAAATTCCATATATTAGGTGTCTAAAACCATGCACTGAAAATAAAGTGTATCCTCCAAATAATGTATTTGCTTCCAAGCTACAACACCCACACAGTCATTTTAAGAATCAACTATTCAGAGTATCATATTTTACGCAGTTAGTGTAAAATGTGACTATTGTAAGTAAAGTGATAAATACAACTGTTATAGTCTAGTTTGATATTTTATGTAGAAATATTGGCTTTCTTGATGTTTTTAATAACTTAATTCTCATTATAATCACAGATTCATACTCCCAATATGTAAAACAAAATGTAACGTGTTTATGTACAATATATTGCTAAATATGAAAAGAGCATATGAATTATATCTTAGAAGGCATCATTTCAAAGTCAAATATCTCTTTGCCTCAGAATTTAAAAAAATTCCTAGTTATAATCTACATATCACTGTAGTAGAAATAATATTGTTGCCGCTTTTATAGGAATCATTTGAATTAATTTTATATTTCTGAGACTATAGTATTACCCCAGAATGCCCAAGATCAGATGGAAAGACCTAATACCGTAATATCTGATGGAGAGTCATGGATCTCATTAGCTCCACAGTATGTCTAAAGTGACTTTCCTTCCCTCCTCTTTTCCTTGTCTAGATGCTGGGTTGTCTTTTATTTGGTTAGCATCTATGCTCTGTCAAGATGCTCTCTTACAGGTACGGAATGGTTATTTTCACAATCACTAAATTCTACTTGGCTTGTCTTACTACATACAGAGAATAGAGCTCAAGGTTATATTCTTTTTGATCAATGTTTTGAGCTTATTTTTGCTGTTATTCACACATCTCTATAAAAGCTCCTACAAAAGTACCTGGGATTCCAAGTATATGTTTTATGAAGAAAACATGATACACTTTTCTTCACGGTGTGTATTTCTTATTTCATAAAGGAACACACACTAGAACTAGAAAAATGACAAATGATTATAGGATTAGATTATAAAAAGTTATGTATTATTTATGTACACATATAAATATATAATGTTTTATGGAGTACATGATTAACTAAATACACATGTATTATTTATATTGGAAACATTAGATCCACCTAAAGATTCTCATCTTTGTTTAATAAAACGTCTTAATGTATTCTTCCATCAGCATATATTTGATCCCCTTTACCCTCTTCTACCACCCCTTCTCCTCTTCCCCTCTGTTGTCTATGTCTATGAGTTTTTGTTGTTTCTTTGTCTTGTCTGTTTGTTGTTTTGAGTTTTATATCCCACATATGAGTGAAATCATATGGTTTTTTACTTTTTCTGTCTGACTTATTTTGCTTATCACAATAATCTCAAGAACCATCCATGTTGTTGCAAATGGCAGTATTTCATCTTTTTTTATGATTGAATAGCTAACTTTGGGAGATGAATAGACAATGCAATATACAGATGATGTATCATAGAATTTTACACTGGAAACATAATCTTATTAACCAATGTCACACCAATAAGTTTAAAATTCAAAATACCTTAATGTCTAAAACCAGATTTTCATTGGTATTCATATTTCTAAAAACTGATGTGTGAAAATAGATCTATAATGCTCCAGCAGGTTCAGTCTGCTATTCACTAGCTTTAAGAATAATTATTATAATAAAAATAACAAAGATATGCTGCAAATGATAAAGCTAGAGAACATATCTTGGTCCTCCAGCTTGCAACTCTTGCTGATAAGCTACAATATAACTCTTAGATAATAACAAGTTTACAACTATTATATAATTCAATAAACTGCAACACAAATAAACTAACTATGAATTTAGGCTACACAAGTGAGAGACGAAAAGGTACAGTATCTTGAAATCTGATAGGAAGCTAGAAAACTAAATTATGTCCTAATTGTGAAGTAAAATATTTATTGTTATAATTTGAAAGGGGCAACATATGGGAACATTAATTATATGTTATATATTAAAAAGGCACTTAAAATTTTAGATTTTTACTGAATACACTGAAATAATCTTTATTCATTAATCTTGAAGCTGATTTTTCCCTCATAAAACCATTTATGTATGAATGCTACATCTCACACTCAGACTATTATAATTAAATTATAACCAGTTCTGTAATCACCAGTTGCAAGTAAACTGCATCTACCAAACCAGGACAATAATTTTTACATATAACAAAGAATAAAATGTTCTTCTCACAACACTAGCCATTTTAAATCCTGGGACCCTGTAAAGGATTTTTTTTTAGACCTTCTTTTAATGGACTGGCTCTCTACTTTCCCTTTGCCATATACCATATTTCGCTGTGTATAATGTGTACCCACATTTTTGGCCCAAACTTTCAGGGGAAAAAAATCTTTCATCTTAATTTTTTAATTCAAAATCTTGTTTCTTTATATTTAGGTACTTGTTTTTTATATTATAAAGGAATTTTAGCATTTATTTTTAAACATGGTTCAAGAAACTTTATGTAACAAATAATTACAGAACACAAGAACAGATACAAGGTACAAGAGATTTTATGTACCAGTAACAAATTTGATATGTACACATCATAGAAGAGCAAGAACTCTTTGTCCTTGCAAGTTCACCGTAAGTTCAACAAAACTGATTATCATATTCCAAGGTATTATTTTCCATATAGATATCATTATTGATTTCTACAGTTACACTTTTAACTCATAACCATAAATTAAAGAATTAAAGACATTTAGATAGATATGGAATTAGTACTACCCATGTATAATGAGCATCCTTATTTTCCCCTCACAAATTTGGGCAAAAAAGTGTGCATTATACATGGCAAAATATGGTATTCCAAATAATCCATTTATGTTAATTATTAACCACTTTTTAAAATGCCTTAAAATGCATCTCTTGGTCATATTCAAAAGGATAGGTAAATAACGTTTTTTATATTTTCCCAGTTTAAATGGCACTAATAAAATTGTTTTCTTAAAATATTTTGTTCGAATTTAACTATTGCCTCAATTCAAACAACTATGTACAGAGGTACCAGAAAAATGTATACACATTTAAGAAAGGAAAGAACTATATTAAAATTGTAATACTCAACATATACTGATAACAAAAGATGAACACAAGTCATGTGTATACACTTTTTTAGCACCCCTTATATTTTATTAAATTTCTCTTCTAATAAGTCCAGCTAAGCTTGATTAGAAATCATCCTAAAAGTCAATCAAATACATCTCACTTTAATAATTTTCAATATGTAATTTAACACGTGGAATCAGCTGCCTTTTGTAGAGTAATAAATCAATAATTCTAGCAACAATTAGAAATCATCATGCTAGATAGACCCTTTACAACCAATTTTGTCGTAGATGTTGAGCTTTGTAATTGAATTTCTTCATTGAATATAATTATTAGTATTTTATATAATCATATCAGGAATATAATATTTAATAATTCCTTATTTAAGTTTAACATTATACTAAACACTAGTGATAAACACCAAAGTAATTCACTTCAAGCCCATACAGTTGAAGTTTTCAAAGCTTTGTACTAATCACATAAAAATTAAATTATTAAACACCTGATATACCATCAAAAATCTATCTAACAAGTTGGGTAGTTACAGTGGAGAACAATAAGATGTTCATTTTTAATTAGGCAAAAAAATATGTTACAATATCTAGAAAATATATAATACAACAAAAAATTAACATGTATAACACAAATTAATAGAAAGCACATTTATAACTCTGATTGCTTAATTTATGCATAAAGACAGTTAGAAAGTAGACTACACTTTCCAGAGATATGATAAACTGATAGGATCTTTAATGTATCTTATGAATGTTAATTTTTCCCACAGGGGAGCTAATGCTTCTGATTTTCTAAAGTAAGTAGGAAGTGATATGCAATTACAAGTGGTACTCAGTGACAGCACTTTCCTTTTTCAAATATAATAAAGATTTAAAACATAAACATATTGCTCTGTGGACTCAGGAAAGAATGAAATGGGATTCCCAAATTCAGGTTGTGTTTTAACTTGTCATTAATTAGCCTTATGCTTTATAACTTAACTTGGACCCATTTTAGTAAAACGCATGATGACACCTGGCTTAGGAAATTTAAAGGATATCTTAGAATTTCCAACAAAATGAATTTATATATATATATATATATATATATATATATATATATATATATATATATATATATATATATAAAAAGTTTATTAGAGTGACAACGGTTAGTAAAGTTACATAGGTTTCACATGTACAATTCTGTAATACATCGTCTATATATCACATTGTTTGTTCACCTCCCAGAGTCCATCACCATATAGTTGATCCCATTTACCCTTTTCTACCATACTCCTTTCCCCTAAACTGAAAACAGCAAAGATGAATTGTGAAAAAATTTTTGTACCCCGCTCTATTAATGTAAAGACCATTATCTTGGGAATTGAATGTACACTATAAACCCTTATATTTTTCATTATTGATACTCACATTTTAACAATTATAGAACAAGAGGGAGAGACCACATGCATACATAGCTGGGGTCCAGAGTGGGGAAAAATGACATGAGCTACTCAGTATTTTCTGATGTCTGTATGATCTAAAGTCAGTTATGTATATACATATGTGTGTGTGTCTGTGTATATATATATGTATATATATATATATATATGAATTCATTGTATAAAAATTTTTCAAGTCTGTTATCTAATTTCACAGGTACAATCCTGTAAGCAACATATGCATATTCAATATTACCCTCATCTAACAGATTAAGAAATTACATTTAATTTCTTGTTCAGTCACACACATAACAATGTCAAACAGTGCACCAGAAACAGAACTTCCTGATTCCCAGCTTACTGCTAATTTTCCAGCACAGCTAGGAGTAGCACACGAGCTTCAGGGGAAAACCTGCCACAAACATTTACTGCAGCAAAGCAAAATCTGAATGGGAGAATCAAAGTGATAAGTTCAATTTACCTTGCTTTAGAGATACAGCCTCCTGTCTTAGTTTGTTCCCTGCCTACTCTTTGCCTTGTCAAGCTGTTTCCTTCTTATAATGCCTGTTAGCTTTCATTAATGAAAACGATTGCTTCCTGAACTTCTGCAGAATCTACTGAACATGGTATTAAGCTTGCACTTATTATATGGAGCCTTGTATTGCTTTGTAACTTTATGTGTACTTCTCATTATACCAACTAAATTTCAAAAATGGGAGGGTTCAATGTTTATGAAATCTGTCACCCTGTCAATCACTTGCTTCTCTTTGTTGAACAGCTCTCATACCATGTTTCCCCGAAAATAAGACCTAGCCAAACAATCAGCTCTAATGCGTCTTTCAGAGCAAAAATTAATATAAGACCCGGGATTATATTATATTATAGACCCGGTATTATATTATATTATTATATGATATGATATGATATGATATGATATGCTATGATAATGTTATACCTGGTATTATATTATATTATATTATATTATATTATATTATATTATATACCCAGCTTTATAGTAATTTTTGCTCCAAAAGACACATCAGAGCTGATGGTCTGGCTAGGTCTTATTTTCAGGGAAACACAGTAGTATTCCCTATAAGGGTTATTTCTGCACATCTGCCTTCTCCAGATTGTTAGTTTCTCGGTGATTGGGATGACAATCATCTGAATATCCCAGCACCCAGACAGCGAGAAATGCTAGCTAGCACTCAACAAATAGTTAATGAAGACAAAAGTGTTCAACAAATGCTTTTTTCTGTATTTTGTAATTGAACTAGCCAAGCATCTCTTTATTTTTGTTTTAAATGAGAAAAATTTCCCAACTGATGCTCTAAAATGAGATTAACATTAGGAACACAAGAGTTAGAAATATTAGAAATATTAAATTTGGAGGATCCTCTTGAACTTTTATTGGGAAAGAAAGATGAATCAGTGAGCACAGTTTATTTAGAAAAAATTAAAGTAAGTTGAGCTACCCAGCTAAATAAAAATGGTCCATTGATGCTTGTGGATAACTGATAGTCCCAATAAAGAATTTGTTCAAAATATATTTTGGATTTGGAGATGAATGATTTTGTGATCAGTTATGACCACTCTTTTAAGATCATAGAGCATTTTAGGGCATCTCATATCTGAAGAAAAGAAAGAAACATTAAATTCAAGAGAAATAATTATGTGGTTTTGATTATATTCCCAACAAATAGCATAGTACCACAATAAGTATTCAATACAGTTAGAAGAGAGAAAGAAAGAGGGGAAGCCAGAAAGTGGGAGAGTGGGGATACTGGAAGGAAAACTACCAAAGATTTTATTTGGTCAGAGGAAGCCAAAGATTCAGTTTGGGTTTCCTTGCCCTTCATCTCCACGCACAGTAGAGTGTAGCCATTTTTTAGAAAAAAAAAAAAAAAAATGACCCTGTTATCCAGATTTAGCAGTATGTCACTGTTAACTGCATTTAACAGTCGTGTTGGGAGTAAAAATGTTTTAATTACTCCAAAAAAAGGAGAGAAAAAGAAATGATGATGACCATGTATTTAAAAGTTTCATTTTAAAAGCTGTAAAATATTTGCAAATCTGCTATCTACTTAGTGGTTGGGGTCCTTGAACTTCACTTTGCCTCTTTAAGAGCCTATATATCCCAAACATGGATAAAAATACTGAGGGTTATGTTCTCCATAGCTAACAGATGAAAGTCTATTTTTATCTTTCTAAGGTGGTCCATATAAGTGAGACTTCTTTTATATTTGAAAAAAAAAGAAACAGGTTTTACGTTATGCTTATTTTAAAAATAGATAAATATGTTTATTATCTAAGGATGTTAAAGGACAACAACCCTATCTTCTATTTATGATAAAGCCTCTACATAAAAGATAATAGTAGACATAAAATATTCATTTATTAGGAGTATGCTCAATTCAACTTTTGACACTAGAGTGACAAAAATGAGGTGATTCATCAAAATTATATAAGATTCTAATGGGAAAAAATTTTCTTACATTGGTATGTTTAGCTATATAAAAAATTAAGATCAATGAAAACTTCTGCTTGATTTGGTCAAGAAAGTTATATGACAATAATATTAGCAGCTCACATTTAATGAACATCTACCAAGTTTTTTAAGGATTTTAAAGTCCTTGCCTTAACTCCTCTAAAAATGTAATGTAGTTTGACACTGTCATTTAAAATATTGATCCTATCTCCTTTTTTGCTCTTTTCTTGGCAATGACTTCTTCCTTGTCCTTTTATAAGTTCACTCTGATCCACCTCCATTTGCTGCTTAATAGCATTTCCCTTGGGCATTCCATACTATTATATGAGAAAACCTATACCTTTTCATGTCTTCCAAGTATGCATTTGCATTTCTTTCAACACTGCTCTTCGTCTTTCTTCATTTTTTCATCTGTATCTCAGATAAATAGTTTAGAAGACTAGAGCACCAGAGAGGAAAAAAAGAAGGGAAAACAACTAAATTGAACTTGAATCAATAGAGCTGTCAAACTGACACATTCATTATTGCACAAATTGCACAGATTAATCTTTGGTTGGATGTAAGCTATTCACAGTGGAGTAAAACTTCCAGTCCAGGTACTCACAGTTCTGTGAAGCCACCTTGACAGGAATGACTAAAATAATCAGGGACATGGGTGTCGATTAATTCATATCCATCTATAAAACAAATACTGAACCTCTTAACTCTTTTATCTATTTTTCCTTGCCACTGTTTTGAGTAATGACTAGTGATACAATTGCCATATCCTAATTCAAAGCTTTCTTCCTATAGGTATGATCCCCATATACCCATATATCTAGATGCCATATATATATATATATATATATATATATATATATATATATATATGCTCATCTGTTTTAATGAAATATTAAATCACTCCTCCTAAGATAATTATAGACATCAATTATTGTTCTATACTCGGTATGATGCATAGATGTATTTTCTTCAAGGTTTACTGGTCCATATTTTTAAATGTTTAGTAAAATCTAACTTTATATACAAAGGACATTAACAATATCCTTCCTTCAGAGTTTCTATGACAAAGCATATTTACCTGTAGAATAAAATGTAAGCTATTTGTACACTATTAATAACACTATTTATATTCAAGAGACTAGTATTTTCTTTTAATACATGGACTTTTGTAAAGTCATAAAGATTTGATGTTTTAAGGTTATATTAACTTTTTCCTCACAAGTCTATTTTTTCTATACATTATTTTTAACGTTTTCATTTTAGCATACAACATATAAATCTCATTTATCTCTCTTATTACAGAGAAACTGGCTGCCTGTATTATTCAGTTTTGATGGTGAATAAATACTATACAACAATAGAGATGATTTAGAAATACTAAATTATTTCATAAAATATGGCATTTGCTTCATGATTCTGGTAGATAAGCAGCTGATAAGGAAAAGCTTGAAAAAGATAACATTCACTGGAGAGTTGTATTACTGTTGTATTACAATACTGTGTTGTCATACCAAGAAACAAGCCAGAGATGATAAGCACATCAACATTTCTTTTGAGGCCAGACATCGCACAGTTATAGTAACAATTACTTCATATACACATATCTACATACTATTTGGGTTGCCACTTAGAGAATTTATCACACAAAAATACAGCTAATACAAAAGCACTGTGTTTATATGTCAAATATCAAAAACAGAGCATTTACCATATGGAGATGTACGTTTAGAGCACAGATGTCCTTGTACTGAATTTAAAGCAGCACGTCCTTCTTCTGACCTTCTAGGAAAGGGTGTCAGTCCTGCAGCCGGAGGAGATAAGGTGCTCGTATACACACTATTTCCGTTGGTTAACATAGTGGAGACAGACGCACCAACTGGAAACCATTTTTGTATTTTCCCTCACCATTCAATTTTGCTTCACTCTCTTCATCTCTTTCCATTTGTGTGTTCTTATTTCTCTCTCCCTCCGATCATCCATACCCCCCAAAATGCCTCACATATCCCAGAGCTTCATATGTCTCGCTTTTTCTAGAAAAGTGACAGGTTATTGTTCTTGGGTAAAAAAAACTCAAGAGTAGGAGACAATGGCAACATAATATTGTCATTATCTTTTCTTGTTGGACATGTGACATGAAAGAACAAAATAACAAAACCTCTCAACATAATCTGAATACATTCCTCGAGGATGCAGTGACATGAAACACAAAGTTGAAAATAACTGCTATCTACAAAAGTTATATATATAGTACCGGTAGTACACTGCTTTTCAGGACAGTGTGGTCTTGATTCAGCATAAATAATATGCAACCTGTGGGGCAAAACTAGCACCCTAAAAACAACAGGATACCAAGAGACAAAGTAAACCAATACCAAGAAATCCAAGTCTTGCCAAATCATCCAGAACATTCTACCATGTGCCTGTCCCTAATTACATTGCAGTCCAGCATTGGGTAACGTCATAATTCCTACATCTCACTCTCAAGCGCTTTTAATACACACTAAGCTATTCCTCAAAGTGATTGATTACTTTTTTTTTAATATTGGGGTGACAATTGTTAGTAAAGTTACATAGATTTCAGGTGTACAATTCTGCAATACATCATTTATATATCACATTGTGTGTTCATCACCCAGAGTCAGTTCTCCTTTCATCACAATATATTTGATCCTGTTTACTTATTTATCAAAATAATACATGTTCATCAACAAAACATTGAAAGATAGAGAAAAAGTGTAAAACAGCCTTCACGCCAAAAATAAATATCTAAAATAAGAAATTATTAGTTAATGCTTTGGCGTATTTTATATACATTTTTTTACTTTACTGGTTTTTAAAGAAGTTAAGTTCCTACTGTAGGACCCCTCAGTAAACTTGAGTCTTACATTTTATTGATGCATAATTTACTTTTATATTCTTCTCTTTTGGGAAATTTAAATGATTTCATTTCTCTGTGTTATTACTGTATTGTTCAAAACATTATATAAGTACCACCTTTAAACATTTGTTGGTATGATGTTTTTATGATAATTTTAAAAGTATATTAAAGTTCTGAACATTACCAGGATATACTGGGCTATTTGTGAACAGTAAATACTAGGGTATGCTGCCTATATTCCCCACCACTTCAGATTAAAGCACTTTTTGCCTTAGTTGCTAGGAGTGCTACCTGATGCGAGTTCACAGCTGAGTCCCTCCCCAGAACTGCCACCAGCCCAAGGGAGCTGCTCCACCCTCAGTTGAATCTTCTCCCCAGTTCCTGATTTATGCATGGGGGGCAAAGCCCCCGCCACCTTGTTTCAATTCAGAACTGAGAGAGACACTTGGATGCAAAACCCCCTATGTCAGTGCAGTTCCTCTACAAGATCCTGCTTCCATCATTCACCCCAGAGGTTGTTTTAGTCCATTCTGGCTGCTATAACAAAATATTATAGACTGTGTGGTTTGTGAACAGAAATGTATTTCTCACAGTTCTGGAGGTTTAGAAGTCCAAGATCAAGGTACCAGCAGATTTAGAGTCAAGAGAGGGCCCTCTTTTCTCTGTAACCTCTCATGGCAGAAGAGACAAAGGAGCTTTTATATGGGCACTAATCCCAATCATGAGGACTCCACCCTCCTAATACCATCACCCTGGGGGTTAGGATTTCAAACATGTGAATTTGGGGAAAAACAAACAGTTAATCTATAGAACTAGTGTTAATACTCAAAAGACACCTCAATAAATTTCCTGCAAGCAAATCCCCATTTCAGAGTCCATGCCTAGAAAACTGAGCTAAAGTGTATTATATTTTTTACAAAGACTGAACAATCTGTAGAAAATATTATCTATAACATTACTGAATTGGAATGTATAAATAATTTATTAATTTGTAATCTGGGTCAATTAATGATTTTCTATCTTATATGCAAATTGTCTTGTATTGAAATATTAATTTCTTATTAATTTTCAACTTTGGACACTATACGAAGGTCTGACAATAAATTCACAAACTCATTCTAGGAAAATTGCTACATACCTCATTGCTGAATGTCACTACGATCACCTTTGAAGTACTCCCCTTGGGAAGCTATGCACTGATGCCAGCACCTAGTCCACCCTTCAAAGCACTTTTGGAACTCTTTCTGAAATGGTCATCAGAACTGTTGTCATGTTAGTCTTGAGGTCCCTCCTGAATGTCATCCAAATGTCTTCCTTTTAATATTTCCTTTGTCTTCGGGTAAATAAAGAAGTCACAGTCCAGATCAGGTGAGTTGAGAGGGTGTTCCAATACAGTTATTTGTTTACCAGCTAAAAACTCCCTCACAGACAGTGCCATGTGAGCTGGTGCAGTATCATGAGGCAAGAGTCATGAATTGTTGGCGAAAAGTTCAGGTCACCTAACATTTTCCACACAGCCTTTTCAGCACTTCCAAATATTAAACTTGGTTAACTGTTTGTCCAGTTGGTACAAATAATAAATAATCCCTCTGATATCAAAAAAGGTTAGCAACATTGTTGCAACAAGTTCACAAACTTTATTGTCAGACCTTCGTTTATACCTCTTTTAAGTGCATTCATGATGGTTTTACATCACATGAATCTTGGTGTTTACCAATTTAATATTATTTGTTGTGTGATAACATGACATACAATACTGTTTCCTGTATGTGCTACACAGTTATTTTATAATCATGGTAAAAAAAACACTGTATACTGGGGGTGCCAAAAAAATGTATACACATGACTTATATTCATCTTTTGTTATTGGTATATATTATTACAATTTTAATAGTTTTTTTTTCCCTTTCTTAAAATGTGCATACATTTTGTGGCACCCTCTATGTTTCTGTTTTTTTTCAAGTTTTCTTAACTGCATATTAAATTATGTTTAAATGATTCAAAGGTAGACAAAAGACAAATCCTCTCTTTTAAAAGTTTATGGGAAAATATAAAGGAATTTTTTAAAGATGTTGAGATGCAGAAGATCTTTCTGTTTGAGGTAATATGTCTAAAGAAATTAGCAGAACAAACAAGATATGCAGAGCCACTTCAGTAACCTAATCACACAGACAATCAAAACATGATATGAGCCAGGGGATGACACAGGAAATACAATGCCATGTATCTTCATTGTAATTTTGACACACGAGGTAATTTTGACACATGAAAGAATTAAAAAGAAACCCAGTTGTCTGAGTAACATAGTTGTTGTTCTCATCATGAAAGAAATGTAATCCACAGAGGACATTTATATTGAATTAACATTATTAATAAACCAAATCTGATATACAAATAGAACAAAAGGTAGAGAATGCTTTAAAACTAGTAAAGGCTTGGTTGGCTGGACGGCTCAGTTGGTTAGAGCGCGAGCTCTAAACAACAGGGTTGCCAGTTCGATTCCCACATGGGCCAGTGAGCTTCACCCTCCACAACTAGATTGAAGACAACAAGCTGCAGCTGAGCTTCCAGATGGGTGGCCGAATGGCCCAGTTGGTTAGAGTGGGAGCTCTGAACAACAAGGTTGCCGATTGAATTCCCACATGGGATGGTGGGCTGTGCCCTGCAACTAAAGATTGAAAACACCGACTGGACTTGGAGCTGAGCTGTGCCCTCCACAACTAGATTGAAGGACAACTACTTGGAGCTGATGGGTCCTGGAGAAACACACTGTTCCCCAGTAAAATTAAACAAAACAGAAAACTAGTTAAAGCTTTAAAACACAGTATTTTATAATCTCTGATGCGTCTGATTTTAAGAGGTAATGATTATGTAAAATGTATTCGATAACAAACACTCATAATTACATTTATAAAGTAATTAGGAGTTCCTAGAGTTTAAATTTTACTATCCCAAAGAACACCATATTTTCATGTGATTTCTTGAAGAAGGTCTAAAAATATCTGAGAAACAACCCTTTTAGCCCAGTGCCTATAAAAAAATGTTTCTAACTGCACTCATAAATCTTGCCAGTCACCTAAAAACTGTATTACACTGCTTACAAGTAGTGCTGGCCAAGTAAGAATAGTTCAAACACTTCTTACCAGTCTTAAATGTACCACTCAAAAGCCACGTCTTACAAAATCCATGCCATGACCCAAGACTGATGTTCATAGACAAATTTCAGTACAGTCTATCAATGCCTAAATTTAGCAAAATCTTGCTATTCCAAATCAAGAGCATTGGAAAATAAAGAAAGAGAATTGGAAGAGAAAAAAGCAGAGGTAAATGTTAAATTGGTCTTTTAAGGGCAGGGTTTTGACTGCTAATCGATGGATACACTGAACTGATAAAAACTGGCCCCTAACATTTGATAATAAAACCAATTTTTACCTGAATTGATATTTCTCATGGTATGATGGTTTTCAAAACATTTAGGGATGCAGGAAACATTTCCCTTCTCTTTAATATAAATCTTGCTTTTTCTGCATACTGTTGTGGAAATATTCAAAAACACCTGTAGAAAAATTTTGATGTGTATATATGTCAATGTTACTCAATTTTTCTTCCATCTTGTCATCATATAAAAGGTTGACTACCTAATGAGTTGAACTTTATATACCAGACTAGAAATGGATTCTCTAAATTCTGTAAAAACTTTCAATTAGTTATATATTTTAAAGACTGCTATATAGAAGTATAGGGCATATACACTTGATATACAGTAAACTAAGGTATGTCTGCAGAAAGAGTTAGACTAATATAAGTCACTAATACACCTATTAGTAATTATGCAGTTTGTGTGTAGGTAAATCAATCTACTTTATAAGTAAACTAATAAGTATACTCTTTTGGTTTCCAAAAATATGGATAACAGATATTATAAAGGATATTTATCTAATATAGCAAATGAAAAGAGATGCTTAGTAATTTATTAACAGTAATGTCTTAGTAAATGTATTATTACTGTAAGCATCTTGAAATGAAGGTACTGCCTAATATTTTGAAATACCAAAAGTAAAAAAGCAAAGCAATTATTATTCAAATGATACTAGTGCTAAATTTCTAGAAGAACAAAAAATACATCAATGCTTCAGTTTCCTCATAGAATATATATTTGATGCACTTATCTCTATGAATACTTCCTAATGGATACAAAGATATCAAGGCTTTACTTTGCACAAATCTTGCATAATAATTCCTAAAATACAACATTCCAACTCGTATTTTTGAGTTGGCAAATGACAGGTTGTATTCAGTCTGTTAAACAAAGGTGCATGTGTGGCTGGGGGGGAGGGTGGCTGATATAAAAAAAAACAAAGGCTGACTTGGAGGAGTTATATTATTTCAGGTGACACTATTTGTTATGAGTAAATAATTTCTGTTTCTGAATACTATACCTCTATTTCACAACCTGGAAAGTAATTTCAGAATCTAAGTATAGTATTTGATACAACATTCTTGAACTTCATATACCTCCAACTCAATCCATCATAAAACTTCTTGATTGCATCAACAAATCCCTCTTAAATCAATACTGTTCTCAAATTCTACCACGGCAAATCAAATTCAAGTGCCCTAACTCAAATCTCATCTGGACTGCTGAATGACTTCATAAATGAGCTCCACAAATCTATTAGTTTTCCTCTTCATCACTAGCATAAAAATAAATTAAAATGCATAAAAACCAAAAATTATTCTTAGACTACAAACAACTATTCTTCATATCATCTGTAAGATCTACATCCTTTGTCATATCCCTTTCTGTCACAGGAACACTGTACATGCCATTTTGCTGGGGGATTTTGTCTCTTTTGGTTCATTACTAATTTCCAAAAGCCTGAAAAAGTATGAAGCATATTTTAAAACTCAATAAGTATTTCTGAGTGAAAGATTAAAGATTAAGTGAACTTAAATTAGAGCAGAAATCAATAAAATTGAAAACAGGAAATCAATAAAGAAAAGCAACAAAGCCAATAGCTGGTTCTTTGAAAAGAGCAGTAAAACCTATAGGCCGCTAGCAAGGATAACTGAGAAAAAAAAAGGGAAAGGAAAAAAATTATTAATATCAGTAATGATAGTGGGAACATCGCTACAGATCCCACTGACACTGAAAGGATAATAGAGAAATATTGTGAATGATTCTAAGCCTACAACTTTGATAACTTAGGTGAAATGGACCAATTCCTTGAAAGACAAAATCTGTCAAAACTCACACAAGAAGAAATAGGCAATCTGAATACACTTATATTTATTAAACAAATTGAATCAACAATTAGTGACCTTCTAAAGCTGAAAGCATCAGGCTGAAAGTTCACTAGTGAATTCTACCTAACATTTCAGGAAGAAATTACACAAATTCTCTACAATAACTTTCAGAAGACGGAAGCAAGAAGGAATACTTCCTAATTCATTCTGTTAGGCCAGCATTACTTTAATACCAAAACCAGACAAAGATATTACAAGAAAACTACAGACCAATATCTCCTATGCATGTAGAAACAAATTTCTGAAAATATTAGTAAATCAAATATAACAAGGTATGAAAAGAATGATACACCATGAACAAATGGGATTTAAATGAATCTAGAGTCAGGTCTTACACTCTACAAATATTAACTCAAAATGGATCACAGACCTAAATGTAAAATACAAAACTATAAAACTCTTAAAAGATAACATATGAGAAAACCAAGATGGCCTTGGATATTATAAGTTTTTTAGATACAACCTCAGAGACATGATCCATGAAAGAAAGAATTGCTAAGCTGGACTTCATTAATATTAGTCACTTCTGTTCTGCAAAAGACAGTATCAAGAGAATAAAAAGACAAGCCACAGATTGGGAGAAAAGAACCATGTGAGGAGATGGACATGTTAATTAGCTTGATTACAGTAGTCTTTTCATTATGCATATGTATGTCAAAACATATTATAAACCTAAGTATGTTATTTTTTTAAAAAAAAGAAAACAACCTGGTTGAAAAATGGGCCATAGACTTTAACAGACACCTCACCAAAGAAGATTTCACTTATGGCAAGTAAGTACATGACAGATGTTCTATATCATATCATCAAGGTTAAAACACCAATGAGACACCACTACATACCTATTAGAATGGCCAAAATCCAAAACACTGACAACACCAAATGCTGACAAGGATGTAAGGCAACAGGAACTCTTATTCATTGCCAGGTGGAATGCAAAATGGTACAGCCATTTTGGAAGAGCGTTTGGCTGTTCCTTACAAGACTAAACATTCTTACCATAGGATCCAGCGATCATGTTTTTTGGTATTTACCCCAAAAGGCTGAAAATTTACGTTCATTCAAAAGTCTGCACATGGATGTTTATAACAGCCTTATTCATAATTGCCAAAATTTGGAAGCAACCAAGATGTCCTTCAGTAAGTGAACAGATAAACTTCAGTACATCTGGACAATTGCCTATTATTCAGCACCAAAAAGAAATGAGCTCTCAAGCCATTGAAAAGACATGCAGGAAGCTTAAATGTATATCACTAATGGAAAGAAGCTAATCAGAAAAGACTACATACCGTTAATATATGATTCCAACTATACGGCATTCTGGAAAAAGTAAAACTATGGAGACAGTAAAAAGATCAATGGTTCCCAAAGGTTAAGAGAGAGGGAAGGACAAATAAGCACAGAGGATTTTTAGGGCAGTGTAACTACGCTGTGTAATATTACATAATGGGGGATACATGTCATTATCCATTTGTTCAAACTCATGGAATGCGCACTACCAAGAGTGTACCTAGGAGCTTCCAGGTTGGTGAACACATGCAGATGCAGGCAGAATGTCACATCTGAAGAGGACAGAGAAGCTTTGAGACTCTTTCTATATACCTTGCCCTATGCCTTTCTTCTACCTGGCTGTTCCTGGATTCTAACCTTTTATAATAAATCAGTAATCTAGTAAGTTTTGCTGAGTTTTGTGAGTTAGCTGCTTTAGCAAATTAATTGAAGCCAGAAAGGGGGTGGTGAGAATCTCTGATTTATAGCCAGTCAGTCAGGTGCACAGGTAACAACCTGGGCTTGCCATTAGCATCTGAAGTGGGGGCAGTTTCCTGGGACTGCAACTGTAGTAACCTGTGGGGTCTGACACTAACTCTAAGTAGACAGTGTCAGAATTGGGTTACATTTGTGAGACATCCAGCTGGTGTCTGAGAACCACTTGGTGTAAGGAAAACATCCGCACATTGGAACTGGGAGCAGAATCAGAATACCGTTCTTTTTTTGTAGAAAAGAACCTGACTTGAACCTTAACACCTAAGTTTCTCTTCCCAAAATTAAAGGTTGTTTAATTTACATAGATCATACATTTATTCTTTTGATCTTAATTACTCTTTGTCTGGTTTCATGTGTTTCTTGACTGACATTTCCATCATCCTGGTCACAACACATTTGGCATACCCCATAGCTTTTTCAGCTCTCCGACCATTCTGTTGGAAATTTAGCCATGTTTACACCTACTCCCTACCTTTTATACACCACCTGGCCACCAGAAGCCTACCCCTCCTCCCCACCCTTGCCCTCACTACCCACCTAATCTTAGATGTGTTTCAAACAGAGCCCCTCACCTATGGGACTTTGCCTTCTGATCTTGTCTTATTTACATAAATACACAATATAGCATATACTATAATAATATGTTGCATTTAAATAAGTAATATATTTACAATGATGTGATGCTTTTTCTTACACAAAATTGGGCTTTTGAAACATCACTGACTTTCTATGATACTTTGTCAAGTCATTTTCATCATCCTTCTGGACTCATTACATTATTTCTACAGTAGGACATTTCTTTCTTTAGAACCTTCTGCTTATGTTCATTTCCCCTCAGGTCTACCACCCTCCATGAGCCAGGTGGATGCTTGGGACTCACATCATGTACTGTCTTGAATGTTTGGCTCGTTTACAATTGGGTAATTGCCTCTAACCCTGCATCTATTCTGAGATTTCCAATAGCTATAGGGATTTCCTCTGCTTCTGACCTGACTGAATTCATTGTGTAACTAGCATGATATGATAGCCCTAATGTAGAGGAAAATGAGGAGAAATTCTCTGGAGGCAGACAAGGGATTGATTTCCAACATAGCAATTGATTACATTTCAGGCAATGGACTGTAATTTGGGGAGGGAGAGGAGGATGAAAACAGAGTCAAGGCCAAGGTAATGTTTTCTTCTATAGGCACTGATGCAATTAGCAACTCAGTCTAATTAGAATGGTGCGGGAATTCTTGGATATGTTCCTATCATTTTTGTCACAAAATAGGAAATGGGAAGGAAAACCAAGTCACGATTTATTTTGGTGAAATTGTAATAACACAAAGTCTAGGAAAAATCATTTTAGTAGATGCAGGTACTGTTTTAACATACCATTGGTATGACCTGGCTTTTAGTAAGAATAATAAGCAATGTATTTACATGGGTTATTGAACATTATTAAGGAAATACTTCTTGTACCTCCAAAACCTCTCTCAGCATGAAGTCTTTGCTCCTAAACTTTTGCCAAATTTGCCAAACAGAAATTCATTTTATTAGGGTTAAAGCATCATAAAAAAAAAAGGAGTGAACCTAATGTCAACTATAGATTCTGCATGATAATGATGTGTCAGTGCAGGTTCATCATTATAACAAATGAGTCACTCTGGTGTGGAATGCTGATAATGGAGAGGCTGTGTATGAATGAGGGCAGGGGTTTTGTGAGAAATCTCTGTACCTTCTGCTTACTTTTGCTTTGTACCTGAAACTGCTCTAAAAACAGTCTATTTTAAAAAAAGGATATTAATATCCTTTCCCATTCTAATATTAGATAACTATTGGAAGTGTGCAATCATTCTTTACTCTGCAGATTGAAGAAAAAAAATATATGCACAATGCTTCATGGCTAGCGACACCTTGTGGCTCTTAGTTTCTCTGCTGTGATAAGCAGAGGGAGGAAGCCATCACAGGCAGTGGTAAGGCAGCAGGTTCAGAAACAGAGAAATCAGTTAAAGAAATTTAATAAACCTGAAAGGATGGTCTGACAAATTCAGAAATGGATGTTATCCTTAACTTCCTCCCCAAGAAAAGCAATGCTGTTGTTCAGCTTCAATTTGAAAACTTCTGGTAATAATCGACTTACTACAACAAAAGATAGAATTCTTTTTTTTTTTTTAATGAAACTCATCTTTACAGTGAGCTTCCCTATAACCTCCATTCACCAGGCTTCATTCTGCACTTTAAAGCTAAACAAAAATCAACCTAATTATACTCCTACATTCCAGTACTTTTTCCCAGTGATAACTATTACTTCTCTATTATGTCTTCTCCCTATGGATTTACAATTCGTTCTAGTGTTTCCAGTACAATATAGCTACTATCAATGTCTCATTTCATATTTACACTCTTCTGCAGTTTTTCAATTAGCTCAATTACAGGGATTTAATTATTTCCTTTCTTCATATATATATATATATATATATATATATATATATATATATATATATATATGTTTTATACATATATATATATATACATTAGACACAGCCTGGTTACATTAGCTTGGCAGCTTTGCCATACTGAGCTTATTATGATCCCTTACAATTCTTATATCCTTTCTATGTAAAAGTCTAGCAAATATGAATCCTGTATTTTGAGTTTATTTTTTTAATCAGTTTTATTTGTACCATTTTAAAAAATCACATCTTTTTAGTTTCTTGCACATGCCAAATACTTTCCCTTCTCAGATACATTGCACATGTCTCTCCTATACCTTGAATGTTTTAACCTCATCTTCATCTCAATCTTTCTTATCCTTATGCTACTCCTTGAAAAAAGTTCTTTCCTGACCACCTTATAAAAAGTAACCACCTCTTTCCCTCCCATTATTTCCTATCTTAGGAGCCTCTTTGTACTACTTACAAGCACTTATCAATGCTATTTGTTTGCTTGTTTAGTCAGATTTCCCCAACAATTACAATTTCCATAAAGACAAAGACTTGTGTTTTGTTCACTGGTACATTTCAGCACCAGTAGAGGGCCTTACATCTCTTAGATGACAAGAAAAAGTTAATCAAAATTGAGAAATAATAGGCTGTGGTGATGACCTGTCAATGTCATCCTGGGACGATGTATGACAAGCTGGCCTGAGAATTATTCTAGAAGACAATTCACCTGTATAATAGCTTGGCTTAGCTATTATACAACTGGAGCCCAGGCACTGTGAAATTCCATGTGAATTTAGAGGTTTCTGTCAGGTAAGAATGGTAACTCCAAAGTTTATAGTGTGATTGACTTATAGAGCATTAACCAGATTTATATTTATCAATTTTTACATAATATTGTAATGCCTATAGTTACTCAGTTTCACAAAATCTCCTTTGAACCAGATTTGACATGTCATTGTTCCTTTGTTCATAAAATAAATAGCTTTGGCATACAGTCATTTTAAAATTGCATGAAAAATCTTTTCAACTTTCTGAAAATTATGTTTTGAAACTTATGGATGCTTCTTTAGTATGCCTAAAGGAATTAAGTTGTAGGAGCCAACAGAACTATGTAACTGAAAAGTGCATCTTACGGACTATTTTTCAAAAGTGCTTATCCCTGCCCCACCCCCCACAACTGAAACAATATAACTTTATCTTTGATGATTTCTCTCCTCTCCTCTCACCTTTCTTCCCCTCCTCTTCTTTCTTCTCCCCTCCTGTTCCCTCCCCTCCCAGGTCCTAGTTTCCAGTTCTTGGCCAACTTCAATTTTGGTTTAGGATTGAGCATGATCAATAAATTATTCCCAGGGCCAGCCCGGTGGCTCAGGCAGTTAGAGCTCCATGCTCCTAACTCCAAAGGCTGCCGGTTCGATTCCCACATGGGCCAGTGGGCTCTCAACCACAAGGTTGCTGGTTCAGGTCCTCTAGTCCCGCAAGGGATGGTGGGCTCCGCCCCCTGCAACTAAGATTGAATACGGCACCTTGAGCTGAGCTGCCTCCCAGATGGCTCAGTTGGTTGGGGCACATCTTCTCAACCACAAGGTTGCCGGTTCGACTCCTGCAAGGGATGGTGGGCTGTGCCCCCTGCAACTAGCAACGGCAACTGGATCTGGAGCTGAGCTGTGCCCTCCACAACTAAGACTGAAAGAACAAAAACTTGAAGCTGAACAGCACCCTCTACAACTGAGATTGAAAGGACAACAAATTGACTTGGAAAAAAGGCCTGGAAGTACACACTGTCCATAAATAAATAAATAAACAAATAAACAAATAAACAAACAAATAAATAAATAATAAAGTATTCCCCATTGGTTGTAGCAATGATTGTAAATCATGTTTTATATCCTGATGTGAATTTGTTTTCTGTCAGTCAAAAATCAAAAATGTTTTGCTACATATTTTTTTCTTCTTGGCTTTTTGGTTTGTTATGACCTCATGTCAGTTAGAAAAATATTTGTTGACTATTAAAAAGGAGGATGACCCTTTGACATCTGGATTCTGAGGTTTTTTGCTTCTTCTGTCTTGACTCATTGCTGAGATTTAAGAACTAGAAAAGCATTTACCTTTAATTGAGTAAATGTGAAATATTTTCCTATCTCTGAAGAATATTAATATGGTTATAAAATCTCTTAAACATCTCTGTTATGACTAATTTGGAGAGATTAATGCATTTACATAAGTATAATATACTTCCCAACTGTCAGGAATATTTTTTTAATGGAACTTTAATACTGTAAATGTGCTAGCTTTTAAAAATCCCTCTTATAGAAACTGCTATCTGCAGCAGTTTTATATAAGAATATAAATCCAGTCAGTCAACATGAATCCTTAGACCAACCAGATGGTTTGAAATTTTGATTTAAAAACAAGCCAGCTAAATGTGTTTTCTCTGATTTCTCTCAGTTTGGAATATATAATACAAGCATTTTTCCCCCCTAAGAGAACTAGGTATTCTGAACTTCCTAAACTTACACTGGTTATCAGATGAGCTAATATTATTCTTACAGCATGTCTAGGACTTTTTTTTAAAAAGTGTATAACTATAGCTCCCACTAAATTGTATTTTGAAAATATTTTAATAATCTTTCTCAGTAGTATGTCAGCTTAAACATAACTTTCAAAATTTTTCCTTAATTTTAAAACTTTGAATAATATTCAATTGAGTTCATTAGTAGGTAATCTTTGCAGATCTAATGTTGCCTAAATAAGATAAATTACTGAAATGTTGCTCACAAAGTACAGTCTTAGAAGATATAAAGTTGTGCTTCTTAGTTTTATATGTTAGAGTGCTTATATCTTTGGTGGGAAACTGATGTGGGTAGTTATAGGTGATTATTAGGTATGGTCACGTGCTTTGTGCTTTGCTAAAATGCTTGTGAATAATGGGCCGTTTTCAGTTACCTAACTCCCAGTGTTCTCTGTGAAATAGTAGTTAATTAGGCTAAAAGTTAAAATTAACATGAGTGAGTGGTTAGTCTAGTTAATGTTGATAAAGTGTAATTAATGTGTGTGACTAAGTACTGGAAATAACAATGGTAAAGATATACAACTGTGTACACAAAATGTTGGGATCTCTTTTTGTTGTTTAAGAAAAATAATTAATTTTTCTAAGGAAAAGTGATTTGGGTAACAATTACTTAGCTTCAGTCTCCTTATTTTTCGTGATGATATTGTAATTTACATAAGTGCAATACAAAATAATCCTCCTCCATACTATAATCGATGCAATTGATTATGCAGTCAAGACCACCTGGAGTGTCATGTTTGCTAATCAACCAATTTAATAACAACAACTCCACCATTAATGAAAAAGGATTGCATTTTGTATATGGAGCCAACACCTTCTATTCTCTCTAAGAAAACAAGCTTGGCACCCAGTTTCCAGGGGCCCAGCCTCCCAGGTGGAGAGGAAGGTAACCCGCTGGCAGTCCAGGAATTTTAGAAAATCTGGTGGACCTCAAGAAGAGGTTTCTGAAATCTACAGATATTGCCAGAGAAATCTAGGCAGAGTTTCTTTCACTTAGTTTTCCAGCCTTGGGACAGAACAACTTGTAGAGGCTTTTAAAAGTACATGAGATTTTTTAAAGAAAATTTCTTGAAAGAACCTAATTATCTAGCCCTAGTAGTTCTTGACACAGTGCTTAAGGAGGCTTATATAGTCAGTTAGCAGTTCTTGCTAAATCTATGTAAATAATCAGACCGACACATACAAAGAACAACCATTTTCTCATCAAGGCCACTGTTTAAAAATTATCAAAATGGGGTACTATTAATAAATAGGGTAGTATTATTTTATTTATCATTTAATTACCTAAAGTAGTTTAGGTTTTGCAGGCCATATAGTCTATGTCACAACTATTCAAATCAGCCACAAAAAGGTGTAAATTAATGGGTATGGCTGCGCTACATTAAAACTTTATGTGAACAGGAGATTGGTCAGTGGGCGAAGTTTGTTACCTTTGATCTAGGGAAATGTGCTTCTGTTGATCTTTGTTATTTTCTATTAATTAAGGGTATAGAGTCTATGAATTTACATGTTAATTTGCACATTTCTGGTTAGTATAAAAGATAAAACCCAAAGGTTATTGTTCTATTGCTCTGTAGGACATTAACCGTACGTGTATCTAACCTAGAATTCTCATTTTTAATACCTTTTTTGGAAGACTATATAATCCTTGTTCCTCTAATTCTCATTTGTACCAGATTTACTGTTTTACTCATTCTTTCAACGAATTAAGTAATTTTGATAAAACTCTATTCTGTATGTCTAAAAGAATGTTTTAAATTTTTGAAAATCACACATGGACAATAAAAATATTAATATATGGATGCCTTTTGAATCCTAATTCCAGTATATTAGATAAAATATCAATGTTTCTCTTAGATTTTAGTCACCTATAGTGGTAGGACCTTATGACCTCCAACTAGAGCAGCCTCTTATCTACGGAGGAGACTAAAATTTGGTTACTTAAATGTATCAAGACCAAAATGTTTGACACACAAAGAGTCTGGGAACAATTACACTGTTTCACAGTACCTTTATCCCATTAACTATAATGCTAAACATGTATATTTACCTGCATTTAGTCATCTTTCTTAAAATGGGATTTTTTTCAACTATATGAATAATTCTAAAACCCAAGTGGTTTTTATATTTCACGCCATTTAGGGCAGTAAACAGAGATTATGCTTGTGCTTAGAGAAGAGATTTTGTAGGCCTAGAAGCTCATGGTTACAAAAAGAGAGATAATCTAAATTCCTTAATTACTCCCCCTTATGACAGAGAATTTAAACCTTTGGTGCATTCAGTAAAACCTCTCTTAAGTCATGAAGGACACTGAGAGGCAAGGTTCACCACTCTGAATTAAATTGCTGCATATAAATTGGAGCACAGGATTTTGAAGTGACAAGCATGCCTCTTGGTCTTTATAGGCAAAGTAAACCTAATAAGGTCCAGAAACCTGTGGTTAGATGATACTTTAACCACCTCAACACATGCATTGTATACTGGGGAACTAAAACTTCATGGACTAATAACCAAAAGCAGAGATTCAGTCCAGGCTCAGTTCTGGAATTCAGACCATTGACTGGGAATTCCTTCCTCTTTGAAAGAGGCTTTGGTGCTCTACCATCAACCTAGCACTAGGTACGATGGCTTCCATCTTGGCTACTGTTCTGTAATAATGAAATTACTAGAGTCCTTTCCTTTAAGGTGTTTTCTAACGGATTGTATTCTACAGTGGCAATGCTTTTCAGATTAGTCAGTTGGAAGTTGAAAAACTTAGCTACATGGAGAAGCACAGTGGTTTCTCCAGGGTTTTGAAAAATGTTCTCTGTTTTGCTTTTACCTCCTTTGCTGCCTCTTCCACCATGAACTCTAGCTTGGGGCAGGGTATTACGATTTATAGTCTTGTCAAATTGAGGATTACCAGATTCTCAGCCACCTTGTGTCACTGGCTGCAGGCACAAAGAGCTTCTCTTTACTAAGTTGTATTTACTCCTTCTCTGTTTTCAGTCTATTTACAAGAAGCTAGTCTTTTTCTTGGGGGAACTTACTGAAAGCCACAAAAAATAGTTGACACATTCCAAAACACTGCCATTTTTCTACAGAATTTCCAAAAGCCCTAGCCTCAGAGGATTAAAATTCTGAGAACCAAGTGAAGTGGCATGAACCTGGCAGTCTAAGTAATTTTTCCCACTGTGTAACAGGTACTAGTATCTCTCAACCACGGGGAATCATCATACTGTATTCTTTAGCAACTAAATTTAATTTATACTTGAAGCCTTCCAGATGTAATACTCCACTTCTAGGGACCAATCAGAATTAAAACTCTTTTCAGTTCTAACTAACTCAAAGTGACATAAACAAACATGTTATGTTTTATTTAACTGAAAATTCCAAGTAATCACACCATGTTGCTAAATTCTGTCTCTCCTCTTAGAAATTCTGTTTGGTTGGTTATATTCTCAGTTAAGTAACCCCTCATGATACCAAATGAACACTGAAAATCACAAACTCATATTCCTCTAGTTTAACAGTAACAGAAGAAGGGGCTTTCCTTTTACCAAATGTCCCCAGAAAAATACCAGGCTTCTGCTTATTCTCTAGCTGATCCAATCAATTTGCCTAAGAGATGGAATTCTCTGACTGGCAAAGCCTAGACAATGTACTACCAACACCGTGAACCAAGAGTGAAGTGGAAATGGTCCCACAAAAGAAAATCAGGGTTCTTTTACAAGAATAGAAATAGAAGTAAATGCAGCAGAAAGTACAAACAGCTATAATCTATAGAATGAAGTGTGTTGAAAAATATAATAAATTTGATTTCTGGTGAACTTCTGTTGGTAGAACTCTGGTGACTTTGAGTAAGCAGCATTCTCTTTTGTCAATGTTTATAAACTATCTATTTAATAAATCATCTATGGAATAATCTCAGAGGTTTATTAAATTTACCCTTTATAACTTCTGGAATGTTCTTTTCTTATTTCTGTAATAAGTAAAGGCATGATTTCCTCTTTCATAGTTTTCAACAATGGGTTGCTGTGCAAGCACATATGAAAGTTCTTTCACTAGTGGCAAAAAGAACCAACCTCACTTAAAACAGTTACGTGATTTCTTCTTATATCCTCGGTGTCATTCCTTCTTAAGCCTATTTTTTTCTTAAACACTTTTAGACTGGAGATTAAGTTTCTGTTGTAAGGGTGTTACTTCATTTACTATTTTGTTAATATTAGCTCTTCAAGTGACAGAGTTCTCTGCTTCTCTGTGTTCTTACTTGTAACAGTTAAAACACATACATCACCCTTTAAAAAATTCATTTTCACAGGCTTTTAGCACAGTCTGTCGTTTAGTATTCCTGACACTAGAAATGTCACTTTTACATCTATATTCTCTAAGCCATTTGTTCAAGCATTCGTGCCATTCTTTCAAATCTGTGCTCATTTGATATCCCCATATACTTGATTTATTCAGTTGATCTACATTTTATTTCTTTATTTGGATAATTTGTAATAAAAAGAAGTACTTCCAATTTTTAGAACTCCTCATTCCAAAAAAAAAAAATCTGTTTTCAGAAATCCCAAACTACGCCATCTTAAATGTTGTTTCTTAGTCCTACATTGTGGAGCTTATGTCTGCCTATATCGAAGAGTGCCTCCTTTAAGGATTTTAAACTTAAGGATTACATGATTCTGTTTTCTCCTGGTGCTTTTCTACTCTCAACAATAGCCCAGGGAGGCCTTATACGGCAACAAAAACACTACCCGTTGAATACCTTGCTGGTCTTACTGAAATGGTTTATAACTTGGTATAGGTTCAACTTCTTTGAACCTAAATATCCTTATCTATAAAATTATAATATTATATGCATCTTGGAGGGGTTGTGAAGATTAAATGTAATAACCTGAATAGAGTGTTTCATATAATACCTGATATATGGTGGTGTTTAATAGGTGGTCATCTTTTATTATTGTTGTATTGTTATAATTTGTTAGGTTTTTGTGTGGTTTTTTCTTTAATGCATCCATCTGGGAGAATTTTGACAATTAAGGACAATTTTTCCAAACTAGCTCATTCCTGAGTTTAGTTTCACCCTATATCTTCCCACATACAGAGAACAAGAAACTCATACTACTGTCTTCTGTCTAGATTGCTTGCATCTGCTCATGCCTACAAAAGTTTTTGTTATTATGTAGGAATAAAACATGCCATTATTTTTTTAAAAAGATAGGAGCCCTTCTATCTCCTCCCCACTTAAAAATGAGATAGCTTATGTAAAAACTCTAGTTATACATTTACTCATTTTTCTTTTGTTTTCCCAGTCACCAGTGTTTGCATTCTGGTTTACACTTTTCCCTTGTTCTTCATATTCTTTTGTTAATTTTCATCTGTCTTGAGTCATTTTTCCACATAGTAAAGGAACATTTCATCCTCTGTAACATTAAGAAACATTCTTGGAACATTTTGAATATGTCCTCAATGTTAGGGATTGGTTGCCTGTCAATTTTAGTTTAGTTATTCCTCATCACTAGCCTGGATCAGCACAATTGTTCCCAGGTATCTCCCTGTGTCTTGACTTATTCTTTATATATCCAGGAACATTATTTTTAAAGAAGTAGTATGACTATGAAACTCCAAAGTTTTTAAAATTAAAACTTCCCAATTGTTACAGATCACAGATCAATGTCAGCAGCATGACAAAGAAAGCCCTACATAATCTTACTTTACCTGTTACCAAATGCATGTATACCTCCCATATTGAGCCAATTGTTACCCCATATTATTAGTCACTAGACTCAGTTATGAATGTCTTGTGGACCTTGACAATTGAGTGGGTCATAACTGACTCTCTGGTTATAGCTCAAAAGATGAGCTAGGCCAATCAGATTTCCCTACTGACAACTTAAAATTTGTACATTGAAAAATAAGTAGAGTAATCCATGAAGAACTCAGCCAGGAAGTCAGGTAGTTTCCAAGACTGGAAAGCCATCAGCTATGTGTCTACAGAGAAATAACAGAGGAGGAAATCAATCAGAAGAGAGAAACAGGAAGAGGAGCTGGCTTAGAAGTTTATCATTGAGGACACTCAGAAAACTATGGACAGACTGCCTTGATTCATGACACTTTCTGGATGCTATTTTCACTAAAATTTTTGTGCCTTTTTAAAATAAGCCTTCCCCTATTTCTAGAGCTAGCTTTAGTGGGTTTTTGCTCTTTTCCACTGAAAAAGTCTTGACACGAACAGAACAGATGAGCTATTCTTGGTCATCCTGTATTCTTCCCCTCTGGCAAATTCTTCTCCCCTTATAACGTTCCTGCTTTTAAGTCAAAGCTTAGCTCAAAATTGCCAACTCCAGGAATTCATTTCTCCTTTCTCAGACCAAATTGATTTCTGTCCCCTGCAAGATCAAAGAATAGTGTGTATATACTTATACTCTATGTACTATGTCACATTTTCTTTTAATTACTTGCCTCTTCAACTCACTTGGCCATGCTTCAGTTTCTGCATCTGTAAAAACTGAATAGTAATGCTACTTTCTCTCAGAGAGCTGTAGTTTGGATTAAATTATTTGATACATGTAAAACACAGATCTGCTATTACAGTAGTACTGACTTGGCTTTCTAGATAATATTAATTCTGGTAGAACCTAGTCTCTATTATATTTTTTTTCTTAAGAACTAAGTTGAGTATGTCATAAAAATGACAGCATGAGGTGAGCCTCTTGAAATCTCCCCTGGAATTTACAACAAATTGAACAACTGTAACTCCACAAAGGACTCCCTGGACAACAGACAGGAAAGACTAAAAGACAAGCAACTGAAACCAAAGGACAACAAATTAGGCAAGCGGGGAAGGAGGGCAGCAGGAAATGCAGAGACAAGGGCCACGGGGCAGGCCACAGAATCCAGACAGAGCTTGGAGCTCCGAGCTCACTGCATCCTGGAGCTACCGCAGCCATAGGAGAGGGAAGAATTCAGACTGCTAGGGCTCCGCTTATGACCCACAGGATGTAGGGGACAGCATATAACACGGCTGAACTCAAGGCTCACAGCAGAGACCTCAGAGCAAAGACTGAGGAAAGAAGGCTGAAAACGGTGATTTAAGCCCTCACTACCGAGCAGAGAATGGAAGCCTTAGGCACTGAGCCTAGCTGCCCCCTCCATATCCTCCCAGAGCTCGCCCTACCCCCACCTGCCCAGTGCTAGAAGTGGAATAGTAGCAGTGTCAGATCAAAAGAACAGAATATTTGCAGTTCTGAGAACTGCCACCCACAGTCACAGACTCGCAGCCCAACTAGCTCCAATGAAGGGGAGGGAGTCTTCGGTGCAGGACTGGCTGTGGTGGTGGTCTCTGCCATTGCTATGGGCCACCTCTCACAACCTACTTTGCACCTGTCCCCAACTATCTGGGCAGATCCTTGCAAGAGCAAACAGAACCACTGAAACACACAGATCCTTGCAAGAGAAAACAGAACCACTCTGAAACTGATACAGGAAGAGCTCTGGAACTTCCAAAGCTCTCCACAACCTCTCACAGAGGTGGTGCCCTGTGATCCAGGCAACCTCTTCACAGAGAAGAAGCTCACCTTCCAGGGAATCCCCCCATCTTGTGAGAAACCAGAACAGTGCAGAGAAAATGTAACACTATAGCATGAGAGAAAATAAAAGGCTACAATCGTGGGAGAAAATAAAAGATTCTACCAACACCTACTGCAAAGGAACAGAAAGATTTCTCCCTATCAACCTGTTGTAAACTCCACTTCTGTAGATGACTAGGAAGAGAAATAACAATTCACTAATTGCCATGAATAACCAAGGTAACAAGGCAGTTCAGAAAGGAAATAAAAGTCTCCAGGAAAATGAACTTAAAGACATGGAAATATGTGACTTAAATGACAGAGAATTCAAGATTACAGTTCTTAAAAAACTCAACGAGATGCAAAAAAAAAACACAGTCAGTTTAATGAACTCAGAAACGCAATCAAAGAACAACATGAACATTTTACCAAAGAAATTGAAATTTTAAAAGAGAACCAAATAGAATTTCTGGAGATTAAAAACTCAATAAAAGAAATGAAGAATGAAATAGCCAGCTTAGGTAATAGAGTTGACCAGATGGAGCAAAGAATCAGTGACATCAAACACAGATATCTGGACATGACACAGATGGAAGAAGAAAGAGATTTGAAAGTTAAAAGAAATGAAAGATCTCTACAAGAACATTCTGACTCCATCAAAAAGAGCAATAGAAGAATAATGGACAAACCAGAAGGAGAAGAAAGGGAGAAGGGAACAGAGAGTATATTCAAACAAATAGTCAACAAGAATTTCCCAAACATGTGGAAAGAACTGGATCCTCAAATCCAAGAAGCAAATAGAACACCTAATTACCTCAACCCCGACAGGCTTTCTCCAAAGCACATTGTATTGAAGCTGTCAAAAATTAACGACAAAGAAAGAATCCTCAAGGCAACCAGGGAAAAGAAGACGGTAACCTACAAAGGAAAGCCCATTAGATTATCATCAGATTTTTCAGCAGAAACTCTACAAGCCAGGAGGGAGTGGAACCAAATATTCAAACTATTGAAAGAGAGAGAGAAATTATGAGCCAACAATAATATACCCAGCAAAGATATCCTTCAGATATGAAGGAGGAATAAAGACTTTTCCAGACATACAGAAGCTGAGGGAATTTTCTAATACATGACCTGCACTACAAGAAATACTGAAGGAGGCAATTTGACCTGAAACGAAAAAGCAAAAGAATACAAAACCATGAGTAGTAAAGCAGGAAATGGCAACCCCTACCCCAAATAGGACAGCATACACTTAAACATAACATACAGGGTAAAGAAGGAATAAAAAAGAGGAAAAAGACAACTTGTACTGCAGCGCAGAAATCAACTCACAGCATAAATAGGGATAATTTGTGACAACAACAAAACTAAAGGGGGGAGAGTAAAAGTCTGCACTGGAATATGGTAAATGAGAAAGTAAGCATGCTGAAGATAGTGGAATATCCAAATATGAAACTTTCCTTTACATAAACTTAATGGTGACCACTCAAAAAAAAAAAAAATCTGGAACTGAAATATATACTGTAATAAAAGAAGAAATAGAGGGAAAAAATCATAAAATACCACCACACTGAAATAATAGACAGCAACAAAAAAGCAAAGAAACAATGGAGACACCATTCTACCAGAAAACCAGAGATTGAATGATAGGAAAATCACACATATCAATAATCACCTTACATGTAAATAGACTGAACTCACCAATAGAAAGGCACAGAGTAGCAGATTGGATCAAACCACAAAACCCAACCATATGCTGCCTCCAAGAGACACATCTGAGCTACAAGGACAAATATAGACTCAAATATAGACTCAAATATAGACTGAAAGGGTGGAAATTGACACTCCTAGCAAATGGTATCCAGAGAAAAGGAACTGTAGCCATACTGATATCAGATGAAACAGACTTCAGGATAAAATAGGTTAAAAAGAGATAAAGAAGGGCATTTCATAATGATAAAGGGGATTATATTATGCTCCCAATCAGAGAGCACCAAAATATACCAAGCAACTAATAACAGAATTAAAGGGAGACATTGACCAAAACACAGTTATAGTAAGGGACCTGAATATATCATTGACAGCTATAGATAGATCATCCAAACAGAAAATAAATAAAGAAATAGCAGCCGTAAATGACACATTAGATGAAATGGACAAAATTGACGTTTATAGAGCACTTCATCATAGAACACCAGACTATACATTCTTTTCTAGTATACATGGAACATTCTCAAGGATAGAGCATATATTGGGACATAAAACTAGGCTCAGCAAATTTAAGAAGATTGAAATCATACCAAGCATATTCTCTGATCACAAGCCTTTGAAATTGGATATCAACAGTAAAAAGAAAACAACACACAAATATGTGGAGATTAAACAACATACTCTTAAAGAATGACTGGGTCAAATAAGAAATAAGAGGAGAGCTCAAAATATACATAAAAACAAACGAGAATGAAAATACATCTTACCAAAATTTTGGGGATACAGCGAAAGCAGTTTTAGGGGGAAATTTGTATCATTACAGGCCTATCTCAGGAAACAAGAAAAATCCCAGAAAAATAACCTCACATCACACCTTAAGAACTAGAAAAAAAAGAACAAATGAAACCCAAAGTCAGCAGAAGGCAGGAAATAATAAACATCAGAGCACAACTAAATGAAATAAAAAAAAGACAATAGAAAAAATTAATGCAACAAAGAGTTGGTTCTTTTTAAAAATTAACAAAATTGACAACACCTTGGCTAGACTCACTAAGATAAAAACAAAAAAGACACAAATAAACAAAAACAGAAATGAAAGAGCGGAAGTTATCACAGATGTCACAGAAATACAAAGGATCATCCAAGAATACTATGAAGGACTATATACCACCAAATTCAATAACCTAGAAGAAATGGACAAGTTCTTAGAAACATATAGCCTTCCTAGGCTGAATCATAAAGAATTGGAAAATCTAAATACACTGCTCAACAGTAAGGAAATTGAATCAGTCATCCAAAACCTTCTCAAAAGCAAAAGTCTGGGACCAGATGGCTTCACTAGTGAATTCCACCAAACAATCAAAGAGGTACCCGCCCTACTCAAACTCTTCCAAAAAACTGAGGACGAGACTAATTCATTTTATGAGGTCAAAATTACCCTGATACCAAAACCTGGTAAGGATAACACAAAAAAAGAAAACTATAGACCAATATCTCTGATGAATACAGACGCAAAATCCCTAAACAAAATTCTAGCAAATCGAATGCAACAATGCATTAAAAAGATTATTCATCACGACCAAGTGAGGTTCATCCCAGGGGCACACAGATAGTTCAACATACGCAAATCCATCAATGAGAAACACCACATAAACAAAATAAAGGACAAAAATTGTATGATTATATCAATAGATGCAGAAAAAGCGTCTGAGAAGATACAACATCCATTTATGATTAAAACACTTAATAAAATGGGTACAGAAGTAAAATACCTTAACATAATAAAGGCCATCTATGACAAGCCCTCCCCTAATATAATTAGCAGTGAAAAACTGAAGCCATTCGCTCTATGTTCACGACATGAACACGACAGGGCTGCTCCCTATCGCCTCTGCTTTTCAACATAGTGTTGGAAGGTCTCGCCAGAGCAATCAGGCAAGAGAAAGAGATAAAAGGCATCCAAATTGGGAATGAAGAAGTTAAACTGTCACTTTTTGCAGATGGCATGATGCTATATAGTGAAAACCCTAAAGACTCCACCAAAAAGCTATTAGAAACAATAAAGAAATACAGTAAAGTTGCTACCTACATAATTAACGTACAAAAATCCATTGCATTCCTATATACTAACATTGAAATCTCAGAAAAAGAAATAAAAAAAAAAAATTCCTTTTGCAATTGCAACAAAAAGAATACCTAGAAATAAACTTAACCAAGGATGTGAAAGACTTACATACTGAAAACTATAAGACATTTTTGAAAGAAGTTGAAGAAGACACAAGAAATGGAAAGACATTACGTGTTCATGGATTGGAAAAAATCAACATAGGTAAAATGGCCATATTACCCAAAGCAATATACAGATTTAAGGCAATCCCCATCAAAATCCCAATGGCATTTTTTAAAGAAATAGAACAACAACAAAAAAAAAAATCATGAGATTTGTATGACACCACAAAATACTCCGAATAGCCAAAGCAATCCTAAGAAAAAAGAACAATGCTGGAGGTATCTCACTCCTGACTTTAGCTTGTAATACAGGGCAAGAATAATCAAAATAGCATGGTATTGGCAGAAAAACAGATACACAGACTATGGAATAGAGTTGAGAATCCAGAAATAAACTCACATAAATATGGACAGATAATTTTTGACAAAGAAGTCAAAAACATACAATGGAGAAAAGACAGCCTCTTCGACAAATGGTGCTGGGAGAATTGGAAAGCCATGTGCTAAAGAATGACTCTAAACTCCTATCTGTCACCGTGTACCAAAATTAACTCAAAATGGATCAAAGACCTAAACGTAAGACCAGAAACAATAAACTGCATAGAAGAAAACATAGGTACTAAACTTATGGACATTGGGTTCAAACAGCATTTTATGAATTTGACCTCAAAGGCAAGGAAAATAAAAGCTAAAATAAATGAACAGGACTATATCAAACTAAAAAGCTTCTGCACAGCAAAAGAAACCATCGACAAAACAAAAAGGCAACCAACCAAATGGGAGAAGATTTTTGCAAACACTGCCTCCGATAATGGGCAATATCCAAAATACATAAGGAACTCATACAACAACAAAAACAAAAAATCCAATTAAAAAATGGCCAAAGGACCTGAATAGGCATTTCTCCAAACAAGACATACAAATGGCCAACGGACATATGAAAAAATGTTCAACATCACTAGTCATCAGAGAAATGCAAATAAAAACCACAATGAGATATCACCTCACACCAGTTAGAATGGCTGTCATCAACAACACAAATAATAACAAGTGTTGGAGAGGCTGTGGAGAAAAAGGAACCCTCATACACTGTTGGTGGGAATGCAGACTGGTGCAGCCATTATGGAAGGCAGTGTGGCGATTCCTCAAAAAATTACGAATAGGATTACCATATGACCCAGCAATCCCTCTCCTGGGTATCCACCCAAAAAACCTGAAAACATTTATCTATAAAGATATATGTGCTCCAATGTTCATTGCAGCTTTGTTTACGGTGGCCAAGACACGGAAACAACCAAAGTGCCCTCCGATAGATGACTGGATAAAGAAGTTGTGGCATGTACACACAATGGAATATTATTCTGCCATAGGAAAAGATGAAACAGTGCCTTTTGTGACAACATGGATGGATCATGAGATTATTATGCTAAACGAAGTAAGTCAGACAGCAAAAGTCAAGAACCATATGATTTCATTGATGTGTGGTATATAAAACTGAAATCAACAAAAGAACAAGACAAAAGAAGAAACAAAAACTCATAGACACAGATAATAGTTTAGTGGTTACCAGAGGGTAAGGGGGAGAGGGTAGGAGATGAGGGTAAAAGGGATCAATTATATGGTGATGGAAGGACAACTGACTCTGGGTGGTGAACAAAAAATGTGAGAACACACAATAGATGATGTATTACAGAATTGTACACCTGAAATCTATGTAATTTTACTAACAATTGTCACCCCAATAAACTTTAATTAAAAAAAAAACTAGTAAGTTAACTTTTAACAAAGCAATAAAAACATTTAATATGGTAGTTAATTTATTTCTAAACAAATTGTGCAGTTGAATAGCTAGATATATGAGCAACACTTATAGCCAAATACAAAGTTTCAACTGAAATTGATTTGGTTGGAAAGTAATGGTTTTCTACATGATTTTTCACAAGGAAATTTTTATCCTAACATGACTATCAAGAACTATATTGGTTAAAACCTTGTTTTATAAATCACACAGTTCATTTTCTACAGCAGAGCCAAGAACAATGAGTGGTGGGGCATCTATTTTTTGATATACAAATGCAGAAGCACTTAGAGATATTTAATATGGAATAGTGCTTCAGTCATTTGAAAATTCATTTTTTTTAAAAGTACAGTTTATCATAAACCCAAGTGTAACAATGCCCAGAATGACATTATAAGATAAATAGAAAAAAAACCCCAGAAAGTTATTCATTGACAACAGAGGGCAGACCCACTGTTCTTTAGCCTTTTGCTTATATGATTAGAGAGTTCTGCTATTTGTTTTGTTGAAAATTTGGGAATAAACATGTAGCATTACAATAGAACGGAAGTTTAAAGGAAATAGATCAAACTAGTTAACTTGCTTCTCTGACCTTGATCAATTGGGTTAAGTGCACAGTATTCTATTTGAAATGTTCCTGAAAATAGCAAAATGAACCAAGCTTCCTAAATCTTCTGTAACTTGTAGAAACTGGCCAGAAATTATTTTAAGTTCAAACAGCACCGATGTCAAAGAATTGTAAATATCAAAGCCAGAGAAGTTCTGTGTTTTATATGGCACAGACCTGTAGCCGTCCTATGCATCAATTGCCATGTTCATTAGGAATAGTTTGACTCTTTGTAGACAGGGCTAGAAACTGATATTAAAAAAAAAAAAAAAAAAAAAAAAAAAAAGAAGAAGAAGAAAAAGAAAAAGAAAAACTTATTGCAAATGGTTTTAATAGGACTTTTACTTAAATATTAAATATTCATCAGAAAATAAATATAAATCTGCTGTTAGGGATAAAAAGAATAAGAAAATGCTTCCCATAAAAAAACAGGCCTGTGCTGAAACCGAGAATAGTTTTTGGAGACCAATACCAGGTAAAGTGATATTTATTCTTCAGTAAAAATCATAGACACAGACAATAGTTTAGTGGTTACCAGAGGGTAAGGGGGCTGGGGGCTGGGAGATGAGGGTAAGGGGGAACAAATATATGGTGATGGAAGAACTGACTCTGGGTGATGAACACACAATGGGATTTATAGATGATGTAATACAGAATTGTACACCTGAAATCTATGTAATTTTACTAACAATTGTCACCCCAATAAAGTTAAAAAATAAATTTAAAACAACTCAAAATTTTAATACTTAGAATAATAATGTTGATGTGTAAGTTAAAAGACTTCAACAAAGTACTACAAATTAAGTGTCTTAAACAACAGAAATTTATTTTCTCACAGTTTCAGAGACTAGAAGTCTAATCAAAATGTCATCAGGGTTTCTTCCTTTGATGCATGAGAGAAGGATCTCTTCTAAGCCTGTCTCCTGCCTTGAAGATGGCCATCTTTTCCCTATTTATATCATCTTTCTTCTCAACATATCTATCTCTGTGTCCAAATTTCCCCTTTTTATAACGATGCCACTCATATTGGATTAGGTCCCCACCTCACTCCAACATGAGCTATTTTTTAACTATTTATATCTGCAATAACCCTATTTCTAAATCAGGCAAGGTTCTGAAGTATTGGGAGTTAGGACTTCAATAGCTTAATTTTGGTGGGACATAATTCAACCCAAGATGTCACCAGAGGTTCATGGGGATGTCCAAGAGAGGACTCAACCCAGAGCACTAGTGATCAGGTTCTTGTCTCCACTCAAGAAAGAATTCAAGAGTGAGACAGATGCAGAAAAGTTCAGGGAGCTTGTTGGGAGGAAAAATACACACTTGAGAGGGAGTGCAGTTGAACTCAGAGTGAGTTGTGTCCTCAAGGAAGTTTTGACCAGGGTTATTTATACCTCCGGGAGGCAGGAATTGGTGACATCCCATTGATATGGCTCCTCAGATTCCTGCCAGTAGATGGGATCCTCAGTTACCTGCTTTTTCTTCCTTACTTGGTTCCTCGAGAACTGTCATGGAGTCAGATGCATGATGGGAGCCATAGTAACCGCGATGTAAATGAGATTATGATGATATGAAAATTAGCTAAAGGTCAGATCCCAGTCAAGAGGATTAGCCTTGCTGGATGAAACTGGTTCTTGTTTTTCTCCAGCTGCAGGTGCTGGTTACAGTCACTTGTTACTTATTTAACCAGTGAGGAGCACCATGTTCTATCCTGGAGGGGCTTGTCAATATCCTGCCTCAGTAACGCCTTACTTAATTTTGCTTCTTAATTAAATGACAAACTGTCAGTTCTTTGGCAACTGCCTTTCTCAGTGTGGCTGGTTATGTGTGCCCTTGGCACAAAGAATATGTTTGAATCTCTTATAAGTTTCTGTTTTCAACAACATAAACTGCTTGAGTAAAGGTGAAGAAACTTGCCACCCCTTTGGCTACCTTTTAAAAACATACTTAAATGGCAAGGAGCTTGCCATTACATTTTTGGCACCATCTTTCTTCAGTGCTTTTCTAGTGCAAAGAGAAACCCCCAAATTACCATTAGCTGGCCTCTTAACAAATATTTTCTTTGATCATGATCTCACCAACAAAAGTCATGCAAATCTGTATTTTATTTCCCACCCATTCCATTTTTTTCGTTTATTAAATTTATTGGGGTGACAATGGTTAGTAAAATTGCATAGGTGTCAAGCATACATCCATTCCATTTTTCAAATCATAACTATGTGGAACCATTTATGCCAAAATAATGTATATTAATAAATTTATATTGTGAAGAAATTTGTTTTAGCCAAAAAACTCATTTTAATGCCTCTAGGTCTCCTTATGTGTCAGTTTATTTACATGGAGAATTAGTTGATAAAGAGCACTGCATCTGAAATATCCTATAAAATTGTTATCTGATTGTCTCATACTGAATTATACTTTTCTTCCACTTAGTCATGCATAATTCCTTTGGTCTAATTATCACATTTGTTTCAATAATAGATATAGTACTGCTCTTAATTAACTTGTTTCTATGCTTAATATAGAAAAATATTAAATATAGAATTATATATATAAAGATAAATATATAATGTTAAAATTTTTTATTAGCTGATTTCCTATGAATGTTAGGCTGCCAAGTTGAAACAGCTTAATATTTTTAAATTTCCATACATGAAACACACACACAGAGCAGTGAAAAAATTAGAAGGGGCTTGTGAAATCCATCTCTGTGTATTCAGCTGTTATAGTAATTTCTAATTATGAGCTACAGTCTTGCATCCTCTTTATTGCTAATATGTAATAAAATAAATGAATTAGCGTAAGAACACCAATGATGTTTTATGCATTCGCCCCCCCACCCCCACCCCAGCCATCTGCAAGGGATATGTTCCCAGATCCCCAGTGGATGCCTGAAACTGTGGATAGGCTGAACTCTCTATTTATTATGTTTAGTCACACACATACATACATTTTCACTTAAATGTGCACTTTATCGCTTCTTTTTGATCTATCCAAGTTGCCAGTATCACTACTCTTAAGCCTTGTGGCAATTATTCAGTAAAATAAGGGTTACTTGAACACAAGCACTGTAATACTGCAACTATTGATCCGATAGCTGAGAGGGCTTGTAAGAGACAAAGGCGGGTAGCATATACAATGTGAATATGCTGGACAAAGGGGGTGATTCACTTCTTGGCAGGACAAAGCAGGATGGCACAAGATTTCATCATGGTACTTAGAACAGCATGTAATTTAAGTGAATTGTTTATTTCTGTAATTTTCCATTTAATATTTTCAAACCATGGTTGAACACAGGTAATTGAAACCACGAATATCAAAACCACAGATACAGAGGGACTGCTGTACACATAAATTAAGAAAGTAATAAATGTTTAATACTTTCATGATATGAAATTAATGAGTTGTTTATTTAGTTTTAGATCTTCGTGCTAAGCATTGAAACAACCAGCGCTGTTTCAGTCTCCCTGTACTATATCTATAAGCAGCAGGGGGTGAGCCTCTATCAAAAGGAAGTTGCCTATTAAGCTAGAAAGTTCCTCATTCAATTGCATTCTTCTCTGTATCCTGGAGTGCTTATTCATATTTCAGGGAAATACAGAATCAAGGCCAGAAAGAAATGAAGTCTGTCATGAGATATCAGATACCTACTTTAAAGTGGTGCTAAGAATTCTCCCATCAACTACATTTAACTATCTTTAAACTTATAAGACAATTTGATCCGAGTAATCCCTTGAAAAATAATGTTACCATCCAAGAATATACATCTATATAGAGAGGGATTTATTATGGTGCTAGAATTCAGACTCCCTGAGATAATATCAATTAACACATATAGATACTATGAAAATGAAAAAGACTAAATTAAGACTAGACCTCTAACAAATGTGCGTGCATCTTGACAAAAGGAATGTAAGTGCTAAATATAGTTTTGCTATTATTGAGTACTAAAAAGAAATGGTCTGTAATTTGCCAGGCAAATAATAATAGCATTCACATAATAGTAATCAGCAAGGTTAGTAAATCCCCACATCTAGCAGAAAGTTGTGTATCTCAACAATAAGGATACTGAATTTTTTTTTATTTTTTTTTCAAGTTACTTGCAGGAAAAATAGGATTTAGGCTGATCAGAAGTTCAGGATCTTTGCATTTTGATCTACTTCCTGACATGCTTCATCAGAAGAGGATCATTGTTTTGAAATACAATCCCATAAAACCCATGGTATAAGGGAAAAGGAAGGGAAAAGGTAAGCCATTTGATTTTTGGAATTTAACTTTTATAGTTGAAGTTTCAATAACACTACCAGAGTTAAAGAGGTCTCTTGTGTCATATTGACGAGTCAGCATGCATGACTAATTCCTTGCGGTGAGAAAAGGGATGGGCTTCTTATATTTAGCTATCCATGGAGAGGGGAACCAGTCAACTATAGAGGATTGCTTCATTGTGCAACTAGGGAAGTGGAGCCTCGGAAGGTCTGACCATGCAGAAACATTTTGGATGGAATAATGTCATGGGAGAAATTCTAGCAGCATTAACCACCAATATCAGTGTCAATTGGGCAGATTCCATGAATGAACCAAGGTTTACAATTAGAAAGGTCCTTCAGATACAGTGAGTAATACAAATAATGTCAGATTGGATAAATTAAATTTAAATTCACTGTTATGCCCCTTTTGAATCCATATAGTGACTCAACTCTGCTCATCACAGCCTCCTACCATTCTCTTGGAAATAAGCAGTACTCAGGGAAAACTTGTGATAGGCTAAACAAAAGAAACACACATTTTTGCTCTTGGTGACTGCAGTTAAACTTTTGTTGACTCATGCTGTTTCTATTTTCATGGATAGTAATGATCAAACAGATAGAACAACTCCTATATTTAGAAATAAAGCTACATCACCACCACTAACCATAATAACACAGGAATAAAATCTCTTTTGGGGGAAGTCTGTTTTTCTATAGCTTTCCTTAGAGAAGGACATTGAGAAGACCTAGCACTGATAAGAAAATGAACCTGAACTTGTACCTTGATGGAAGACAAATGTTCGATACTTGTTCTGGGGCAGGTAAAAGGGTTTGCAATATCATATTTACTGATCCTCTACTCTCCTTCCTTTGAAGAAAACCTTAGTGGCAGGTCGAGAAATGTTTAACTACTGAGTGAAACCTGAGGGAGCATATTCAGGAGTTCCTCTCTGGCAGGCTCTTCTAACCTGTCTTTTTCCTGCTATGCTTACACATATTGGCTAAGATCAATTAATCACATAAATTGAAGACAGTGGATTTTGGATAATGTCCCCCCTTTCCCATAAAGAGAATGAATTGTACCAGACAGAAGCAGACAACTTGCACAAGCAGTTCAGCTGAACGGTAACCCAGGGTGGACTTTATTACTATCAAGGGGGAGATTTGGGTTGATGATTCCTCGGAGCTGCCCAGCTCAGTGGTTTTCTGTTCACAATGTCAGCTCTTTCTTGCAGGCTGAGTGTTGTATCAGAGACTTTGGCTATAGAAGAAAGAGGGAGATCTATTTGATAAAATTTCTTCTGGGGAAAAAATAATTCAACCTCCCTTTCAGCATTAACTCTGCAAAATTCTCCCCTTATGCTAGAATTCCTAGTTTGCCATTTGTAAAACTGAAATCAAAAGCGGAAGTATAATGTTAACAAAACAATCAGTTCAAAACAAAGAAGTCCATGAACCTGTTTTAGAAATTACTAGCTACTTTCAGAAACTTAAGTTCAGCTGGTTGCAAATGATCATAAGGCAGTATTTGTGGAGGTAAAGCCAAGGATAGAAAACCTTGAATTTCCAGGGAGCATAATCCTCCCATCATTTAATAGCAATACTATGGTGGTCTAATCAGATCCCTCCCTAGATCTCCAAGCATACAAAGGCGAGAGCCTCCTCAAGCAGCCTCCATGGGGTACTCTCTCTTAGTACTCACTGGCATTTCAGAAACTATTCGAAAATCACCCCTTTAAATATAAGAACTAAACTACTTGTAAAAATATTGCCATGTATTTTTTTAAAGATGGACATTTTCACCAAAAGAGCAATTTAGGTCTGTTTTTATGTCTAATGGATACTGCAGATTAAATAATTCAAGTAATACTTCAAAATGTTATGTGCTATTTTTCCATAAGTCAACCCAGAATTTAAGTGTGATATTTGTTACAACTGAAATTAAAGGTTCCGTTTTGAAAAGCCAACCATGACTGTTATTTCTAGCAAGATAATGCAGAAGTGTCATATAAAGGGAGAAAAAGGAGATACCTGCATCAGAACAATGTTTAAAGATATTTTCCTGCTATAAAATTAAAGAGTAGTTTATATTTACAGTATTAATGGCAAGAAAAAAGTAAAGTACAGAATACATACTTCCCTCTAATCTTGCTACTAATGTCAGTGATTTATACTGTATTTAAAGTTTGACAATATGAAAAAGTCCAAAGAGTAGCATAATTATCCACATTTCTTTTCCATTAAAAATTACAATAGTGTGTTCTTTATTGGATGAACATTTTGCTCTTTGTTTCAATTTACACTTTAATATTTAGTATTATTTCTAAAGAATGACTACTCATATAATAACATACATCTCAAGCAAATATAGTAGTGATGATGATGATGATGATATACTGAATTTTTTAGATATTTTCAGATTGTGGTCTGACCCAGATACTATCCCCTACTATGCCAATTCTGAATATTAAGGAACTAATATTCCAAAGGGTTAAGTAAATAGTTAAAATAGAGAAGTCTAGAGGAAATTCTCAAGATTCTCTTTAGTATTCAAAACTGGGACAGAGAATCAGTCTTTCCAGTGGTTAATCCTGTACATATAAGTTGAGGATGCTTTCTTTCCTTAGAGAGGTAGAAAAAAATTCTTGAGCAGGAAAAAAGAAAATATGGGATTCAAAAGTCAACTAAAGGATGAGGGTAGGAAAGAAAAAACAAAACCAATCCCCAGGACTAGAAAGATTTTACCACGAGTGGTTTAAAGTAGAACAATTTTGTGAAACTATAAATATAGTAAATAAGAACACAAATATGAGATGACAAAGTAACTGAATGATAGAAAAATAGGAAACTAAAGACACAATAAAGAGCAAAATAGCTTATTAAAGAATATAAACTAGATACAGCAAGGAATGCAATAGACATATCTGACAATTGAAGAGCAAATTATTAATAAATAGTAGGTTTCAATTGATTATAGTGAATACAAATGGAAAATATAAAGAGATTAATAAATCAGGAAAGATAGTGGATAAATAAGGGAAAAATATTCTTAAAATTAAAAAAAAAAATGGTATCTACAAATGGATAGACCACGCTGAGTCCTAGGCAAATTTGGCACAAAATGCTCAATATTAAGACTTATTCTTACATAAGTATAGAACTACAGAAGATAGAAAATTCCATATATTCAAGCAGATAAGTTTATAAAGGGAGATAGAAGAGAAAGTCAGTACAAATTATTCTTCCTTTCAAGCAGTGAGTTAATCAATGATAGCAAGAATTAAAATAAGTTGATTACATATATACATATATGTAATCAACTTATTTAATATATATATATATATGGTTATGATCCATTAATTTAGTGTATGTCATATTTAATATTAGAGAGTTTTGTAAATATTCTATATTGTGAATATTTATAAGGCAATAAGAAATTACTAAAATTTTACTCATGTATTTTGTTAGAGAAAAACGATAGAATAAAACCTTTTGTTTAAATAGCACATTTGGGAATCCATTTATTAAATAGAAATATATTCTTATATATTATCACTGTAACCAACTAGTTGCATGTATAAAAATGTGCATCGAAAATAATGTTTAATATTAATGGTAATTATTTCTGTGCAATAGAATCTGAAGTGTTTTTCTTTAAAGTTATGTAATTTTAATAGGATGAATACATCACGAACATATCATGAACATCTATTACCTTGAATATACCAAAAGAAAAATTTTTTTGAAAAGTATCTTATTTCTGGAACCAAGATAAAGAACCCAAATTATATGATTCATTTGACTAACCTGATTTCAAATATCAAAAAGTATATATATGTGTGTGGCTAGTTCCCTAAATTTCAAGGATTTCACATCTTTTTTTCTCTCCTATTTATTTAGCTTTGTGGTTATTTCAATACTATTTTCAGGGCACAGAATATTTAGAGTAAATAGCAATTCTAAAATGTTTCATTTGGGAAAGCTGTGAAATAAACAGGAAGTATTTGACTGGTATGACATAACGGATGCAATATGGCCTAGAAATTATACTCCTCTTGTTTTTCCTTCCATGCTTCTTTCTCAAGAACTAGCAAGTGCCTTTGAAAACCCACGATGATACCTTGCACTTAATTTCTGTTGATTTGTTATGTTTCAACCTCACACAAAAACTGTAGGAGCTTCTAAATGAGAATATTCACTACTGTCACCCATCTTCACTGTCTCTTAAAGGTTAAAATGTATAATTTAAATATAATTCAAGATAATTCAGAATGTTGGATGTTTCACTATTTCATTTGCTCTAGAGAAAATAAAAATGAAACCACTCTTAAATGTATGGCTACTTTACATCTCAAAAGAGTCGATGTGCATTTCCCCACATTTTCTGTCATAAAGCACATTGGAAAAGCAGCATTTCTTAGACTATTCCTGTATTGTTTCCAGGATTTCCCTCTAATATGCCACCCCATTCCGTAATTTTCTTTTCATTTTAATGTAATTTTGGACTTAGAAAAGAGTTACAGAAGTAGTGCTGACCATTTTTGTGTAACTTCACCCAGCTCCTCCCAAGGTTATCATGGTATAATCAAAGTATAATTCTCAAAAGTTAGAAATTAATATTGGTAAAATATCAGCCGAACTGCAGACTTTACTGAATTTCAGTTTTTCTAGGATTCTCTTTCTTCTGTTTCTAATCAAACCCAGAAACCCACACTGAGTTGCCATCGTCACTGTAGGCCCCTTCGAAGTGTTATATGGAGTTCCTCAGTCCTTCCTTGTATTTCATGCCCTTGACAGACACCTTTGAAGATTTGGGTATTTTCTTTTGTCTCATCTTTTCTCGAGATAGAGGTTATGAATTATTGGGAAGTGTACTGTATTTATTTTATATTTCTGCCATAAAAATAGTATACCACAAACCCAATGGCCAAATAAATAAATAAATAAATAAATAAATAAATAAATAAAACTTTATCATCTCATTGTTCCATAGGTCAGAAATCCTGGTTGGCTCAGCTGGTTTCCTCTGCTCTAGGTTTCACAGGCTGAAATCCAAATGCTGGAAAAGCTGTTTTCCTTACTGGAAGTTTTAGGGAAGAGTCTACTTCTAACCTCATTTAGGTTATTTTCTCGGATCAGGTCTCATTTCCTTGCTGGCTCTCAGCTGGGGTTGATTTCAGCTCCTAAATCTACTTGCATTCCTTCTATTGCCCTACTTCCTCCATCTTTAAACCAGCAATGGAACAGAGCCCTTCTCATTTTTCAAATCTCTCTGAAGAGATAGTTAATAGCTGATTTAACTTGTTTTTACATGTTTCATTATTCTTTTCTTTTTTTTATTTCTTAAATGTATTGGGGTGACGTTGGTTAGTAAAATTAAATAGGTTTCAAGTGCACATTTCCATAATACATCATCTATATACATATTGCACCTAACTTTTACAATTGGTGTTTTAACTGTAAGGCTAAAGACAGAATGCAGTACATAGCAACACTGCTCCAGATGGTAAATTTGTTTCTCACAGGAATGTGGTTTAGCAATTCTGAAACTATTTTCTACTTCCCTAGGGTTGAACAAATAAGTAAATATAAATAAGTATACCTGAGAGCCAAGTACCTCAATGTTGGATAAAGAATATGGTGACATGCCATTAATAGGCAACACCTAGGACCAATTTTAATTCTGTATATTTTAATGATTTTTTAATTTAACTCTTATCAATGGGAGGCTTTCGAGCAGCAATGGTACTTATTTCTTTTTTAAATGATCTTTAAATTATTTGACATTTAAATGTCAAATTTAACATTTGCAGTAATACAATGTATACAAGGTCAGACAATTAAGTTCACGAACTCATCCTAGAAAAAGGGCTGCACACCTCATTGCTGACTATCACTACGGTCACCTTCCAAGTACTCCCCTTGGGAAGGCATGCATGATGCCAGTGCCTAGTCCACACTTCAAAGCAATTGTGGAACTCTTTTTTCTGGAATGACTATCAGAGCTGTCGTCATATTACCCTTGATGGCCTGAATGTCATCCAAATGTCTTCCTTTCAATATTTCCTTTTTCTTAGTGTAAATGAAGAAGTCATTGGGGGCCAGATCAGGTGAGTAGGGAGAGTGTTCCAATACAGTGATTTGTTTACTGGCTAAAAACTCCCTCACAGACAGTGCCATGTGAGCTGGTGCATTGTCATGATGCAAGAGCCGTGAATTGTTGGTGAAAAGTTCAGGTCACCTAACTTTTTCACACAGCCTTTCAGCACCTCCAAATAGTAAACTTGGTTAACTGTTCAGTTGGTACAAATTAATAATGAATAATCCCTCTGATATCAAAAAGGTTATCAACATTGTTGCAACAAGTTTGTGGACTTAATTGTCGGACTTTGTATACTTAACTGATGTAGAAACAAACATCTCTGATCACGTTCCTGGCGTGCCCAGTAATGGAAACTACATCACAACTGCTTTCTGGTCAACAATTGTAAAACAGCATCAACTGTATGGTGCATCCTGATTTCACAGGCAAAACATGTGAACCAAAAATGTGTAACTTGGAATGAATGAAATAGCGTAAATATAAAATGCCTGAGATACGACTACGTAAATTAAATCTGGGAAGATCACAAATTTACCCTTGGTTCTGTCTACTTGTTCAAATACTGGAAAATCTCACCTTATTTTACATTTAAATTACTCCCTCACCACAATTTTTTTACCTCACTACACATCACTGACACTCATACACACGTACATAAAAACATTGTAAAATAATTGTCAACCAGTATAAATATGTATTCAAATAAATCCTCCTTTTGCCAACAATTGAAACATTGATAAACATACCAAAAAAATGAATTTCAAGGTAGACTAAAATAGAATTGTATGAACTGGAAAGTCAATATGCTGATTGCATTTATATACACAGATACACATGCACATACAAATTATTTGTATACAAGACAATTAAATCAGCTTTAATATACATATTGGAAAATATAATCCAAAAAGATACTCAAAATATAAGCCCTAAACCAATTTAGCCTAGATTTTAATTGCACCTATTCATTTAAAATATTTCCCTTTAAAAGTCACTATCATTAATTCCATTCTATAAAGTTGTTTTAGAATCTAAATATATTTTTTTATTCATGTGCTATCTTTCAAAATGGGCTCTTTTGGGGTCTAATTTATTTACTTTTAGTACATAATGTTCTCATATTTAATGAGGAGGTAATTAATAACAGTTTCTGCCACATTTGCTCTGCAAGTAAATCCTAAGAAAGATTCATAATGTCAATTCATAATCTTATAGAAAAGCATAAAATAATTTCAACTCGAATTAAACCTCACTACATATGGTTCTTTTCTATCATCAACAAATGACTAATGGATGAGCAAATGATTACTTGACAGTAATTCTGATTCTAGGAAAAAATAATCTTTTGAAAACATTTTAATAACTATAAAATTAATGCAAAAAATGATGGCTTGTGCTTAGGTACACTTTTTTATTTTTCACAATTTAATTATTGATCTGCTTGTACCACTTTTCCTCTTCCATGTCTAAGCTATTTGCTTGAAATCATTTGGAATGCTATTATTATTGCCTTAGAAAAAGGTATTTCTAAAAGTCAAATGGTTTGTCTTTGACTAGCAAATAAGCTTCAGAAGTGTTTGTGTCTGATAAAACATTGTTAGCATCTTTATAAAATTATAAGATAGTTTGTTTCAGGAGTAGAAAAACTAGACAATTTTTATCCATATAGCAGCAGTAAGGAGAAAAAACAGAAGAACAAGTGCTTGGACATTCAAAGCCCATGGTTGGTTATAGTTTCATATGTGACTTTCTAGCCATACAGTCTTCATCATGTTATTTAACTTCTTAGTCTCCTGATCTATAAAAGAGGGAAAATGGTGATACACCATAGCATTGTGATCATTTATAATATTCAGGCATATAAAGTTTCTGATATAACAGCGCCCAACGATGGGGACTTCATAATCCATACACATAGAAAGATTTTCTTTTCACATTTGCCTATTATGCATTTCAATGAAAAATGAAAACATATTGACTTATTTATAGATTACTTATATACACATCATGTGTTTGCCATTGAAATTTATTTAATTCTAACATTTAACTTTTGGTGCATAATCTGTAGCCCTGATGGATGTAAAAGTTCCTCGATGAGAGGGACATTCTTCTACACTTTTTATGTTCTTTCCCACCCTGGTACCACAGTGTGGTAAGAGTCCTGAAGAGCTTAAAAAATAAATCCTAACACAAAACCGAACAAAATAACAACAAAACACTTGAAGTGTTGCAATCAGTAGAGATTTGCAAAACTGATATACAAAGTGTTTCCATGGTACCATTTTTTACTTTCATTTTTGCAATTAGGTGGCTATTTTGGCTTAGGCTAGCTGGAAACACTTTTCCTGCAAAAACAGATTGTGATGGGTTTGGCCCACGGCCAATATCATGTTTCTTCAGTAGACACATAACGGATATAGTCACAGAGCTATGTGAATGTGGAGACCCCTCAGATGTCAGAAATGGGTATGTTATACTTAGAATAAGCAACTAGTGACAAATTAGAATGAGTTTGAAACAGATTTTGTCAAGTTTAAATTATAGACAATTTCTGACAAAGAAGCCAATAATTCTTTGCAATTAGAAATGAGAGCCATGTCTCATGAAAGCAATTATTTTGCTGCCAAAAGCAAGAGACATAGAAGAGATCAGTGGCAAAGTAGAACTTTGACAATCGATGAAAAGGGAAAATAAACCAAAATAAGTCCATCAGCTACACCTCTGGCCAAGAAAATTACACATATTTACTAAGAAAAGATTAAAAATTAAAATAACATTTGTAGTTTTTTTAATGTATAATAACAAATTACGTGTTGTCTTTATTCCTTTATGAGTTAAATCACTCTCAAGTTCATTTGTTGATTTTTTTTAAATATAATTTTGGATTAAAATTCATTGAATGCACTTTTTAAATCTACTACCTGAATCCTATGCAAAGTGGACATCAAATAATGCTTAGAGTCAGGATCTAGGTTTCTTTGGAATCACAGATCAGGTAATCAGAATTCCATGTGTAATTTCTGTCTCTTGTTTCACTACATAATGCATTGCACAAATATATGACATTGCTTATAGAAAGTGACTGATTAAATTTTATATAATAGATATGCACATAAACCCAACCAGTCACGTAAAATTCATTCCCTTTAATTTTACACCATCCCATTTTGTTTATGTTTTCTAACCATGCACACAGATTATTCCCATTTCATTTTTTCTGAAAGGTCAACGGAAATTATCTGGTCAGTGGAATTATGGACCATTTTTCTGCACACTTCTTTCTAAGCCTTATTAAATTATATTTTGAAAACACAATGCTGACACAAAAATGACATTTAGAAATGAAAATAAATATTCAATGTATTTAGATTAGTAGGCGTATAAGTGCATATATTAGTTAACATGTATATAACAAACTATAATGTAGTATGTTTCTAAAGCAGATGCCAAACAGAATCCTGCTTGTTCAAAGTGTTTTGAATTGTTGAAAAGATATATTTCTTTCAAGAAACAGGTCAAACAAAAGTCAGTTTCTGCCAGCAGAAAGTCACTTTGGTAAACTTGCAGTAAATCCTTACAAGTACAGAAGGAGAAAACTATCCCAGTTATGTACATGAAAGAACCAGAGCGGCTAAACTTCACACAGAGGAGCAAAGGCTATAAGCTCACATTTGAGAAAACAAAGAAAGCCACCTATTTTGATCTGCTGCAAAACGATGCCAAAACCTTCTGCTTTAGAAATACTCCTGAGAACTGAGGACACCCACAGCCAGCAAATTCTCACATTCCAGTCTGTGATTTTGTTTGACACTTTAAATCACTAAACGTTAGAGCTGATAGGACCTTAGAGAGTATATCATCCAACCGCCTCATTTTCCAATAAAAAAAGCACATTGGATTTGGGGTCCAAACACCTGAGTTAATTTCCCAGTCAGTATTTCATGGTTGAGTTTCCTTAAGCATGCCATTTAAACTCTGAGCCTTATTTTCACGTCTGCAAAACAGGAATAACAATATCTGGTTGTAACGATAATTCTGTTAACTTCTTACTGCTGCTGTAACAAATTACCATGACCCTGGGTGGCTTAAAACAAAACAAATTCATTATCTTCTAATTCTGGAGGCCAGAAGTCTGAAAAGGATCACAGAGGGCTAACATCAAGGTGCCGGCAGGCCCAAGTTCCTTTTGGAAACTACTACAAGAAAATCTGTTAACTTACATTTTTCCAGCTTCTAGAAGCTACCCAACAGTCTTGCTCCCGGTGTTCTTCTCCCCACTCTGATACCGACTCTCCTGCCTCCCTCTCTCCCTTATAAGGCCTCTGATTACATTGGACCCACCTGAGTAAACCAGGCTACTCTCCCCCATCTCAGGGTCAGCTGAGCAAGTCTAACAACATGTTCCCGGGTTCTGGGCATTATTTTGCCTGTGATGTTGCCTACGATACAACTACTCAAATCACATATCACAAAGTGCTTTATTTGAATGTCAAGAATTTCTGCTAGGAGAAGCAAGGCAACAAAATGAGGGTCTCATTGTTAATCAGCAGCAAAGCTCACCTTGGCCCAGGTCTCCTAGATACTTAACCAGGACACCCTAGAGCACAGCACGAGGGATCTGGCCAGAAGCACATACAAGACCATAAACTTGGCTTAGATTCACTAACGGACATTCTGAAGATGCAGCTGTTGATTTCAAGATAAACTCTGACATCAGGCGGCCTGAATTGACTGCAGGTCCACAGTTACTCAATTCTGAGAACGTCAGCAAGTTTCTTAAGCTCTGTGAGTTATTTTTCCCTCTAGGTAGAGTAGGGATGATAGTACTGATTTCAGAGGTTTCCTGAAAAAGGTAAATGAGAAAATTCATGTAAAGTGCTTAGCAAACTGTCTGATACACAACACCTGCTCAATAGATGTTGTCTTCAATATAAATGTATCATCTGCCAGTCACAAAAGAGCTACACTACATACTGAGGCCTTTGGAACATAAAATTTTGATTTAGGCTCATACTGCGGCCTTAAGAAGTTTATAGTCCAATAGCGAAATAAGTTAAATGTATTTTTATCTAATTAAAGCATTTTTATAGATAAAGTGGCCCTCTTTACACTGTCTTCTTACCCTTTAATCTACCAAGAGGCAGAATCTGCCAAATAACAAGGAAAACCTATGAAAGCCCATTGCTGTCCATGACCAAATCCAAAAGCTTCTGACTGATGTAGAGTGAAAATCAAATTGCCAGACCAAGGGAAACTTCAACTGCTAAAAATGAGATCTATGGAAACTATGTAAGATCATATTTGAAAATATAAGAATGATATATTTCCCTCCCTATATATTAGTGTGTGCATACATAGGTATATATGGGTATATATGTACCCATAATGTATTATATATACACATACACACCTCTGTCTCCCTCTGCCATGTCTGGATATAGCAGGCAGCTGTCCACAAGTCAGGAAGCCAAACCTCCCCAGACCCCAGATCTTCCAGCACCTTGATCCTGCATTTCTCGTTCTCCAGAACTGTGAGAAATACATGTTTGTTGTTTAAGCCACCTAGTCTGTGTCCCAGAACGATGAAGACAGAAGATTATACCACTTCCTTTTCAATTCTGAGGAGTTCTATAGAGTCAAAGATTTGAATTGTCGCAGCTAATATGTGTGCTCACTCAACCCAGATTTCCATCTCTTTCTCTTTTTTCTTTTTCTTACTTACTCCAGTGGAAATTAAAATACTAGATTTACCTGTGCTGCTAGGTGGGGCAGTATGCCAACATTTTTTCAATAAGCCATAAGTAGAAGCACACAAATGCCGTATTTTCTCTTTCCTTCCTTCTTAATACCTCAAATATGTGTGATATCTGTAGCACAGCAGTTGTCACTAAGAATGATGGAGCAAAAACAGAGAAAGCTCTAGGTTCCTTCATGGAAGTTTTGGGTTACTATAGAGTCCCTGAACTACACACTCCCAGACTACTCTTATGGAAGAAAACAAAACCTCGTATTTGTCTAAGCCTCTGTAATAAAGGTTTCTGCACCCACAAAGGAATTCTATCCTAACTGATACATAGACCTGAGAAAAATTCTACTTCTACTTCAGCCGTTTCTCCAGTGCCCTTTATGGATTCTTCCATGTGCATTGGACTCAAGAATGGCTACCTTTCTTCCTTTGTATTTTGTAACTGTAGAATAATGCTAATGTCAGTTCATTTTACATTTCATTCACCTGAATAGACCCTCGCAAAGCTGTGTGCCTTTGGAGACAAAGATAGTAAGTGTCTTTGCAATGTTTACATGTTTAGGACAGTACCTTTCTTTTCATAGATGCACGAACACATTCTGTTTGAATTGAAGAATAACGTAGAAAACCACAGTGAAAGAATATAGCAGGTATGAAAAGAATACTTTAGGAAAATGTTTATTTTTTTTCCTTAATCCTAAAAGTAGTCTGTCTTAGGTAATTAAAATAAGGTAAGAAATAAAAATCTTTAGATGATATTATTTGGTTTGTATTTTAATCTCAGAAATGAAATAATGATTGTAAAATCTGTGTATTACTCAGGTCAGTAGCAGCTGGTTTGGCCTGAGGCATCAGCACTTTATAGACTATTAATCCTCAAGGTAATGTCTTATGTTTTGATCATTAAAATAGCATAGTATTTCAACACTGTCTTTAGAACAAAGGTTGATAAAAATACAAATATTATTTTGAGCTTGAAATATTTATTTTTTTAATATATAAAATGCTAATTTGGGACAAAAACAGGGAATAAGGAAGTTCAACTTTGTAACTGACAGCTCCATGTAATGCAGGTGATATAAAGGAGGCCAATACAATGAATGTAACTTTTAAAATAAATCCTCCCCCTTGCATTTAGTGTCCAGTCTAAAATGTGGGTCATGGAGAATCTTACAATCATTTGGGCCAGAATCAAGCAATTCTCTCAGCAACATCTGTCAATGTTTTATATCATCACCATTATTTATTTAAAAACTGTTACCAAAATTCTGCGGGAACATTAATTGGATTCTTGATCTCCAAATTCTACCTGCTTTCAGTTGGTTATCACTGAAAGCAAGGATAATTGAATGGTGACTCATAAGAGTTTATAGTGTGTGTGTTTACCATTACCTTCCCTTTTATTCACCAAGATTTAGACTGACATGATACCTTTGTCTCCAGAGTAACAAAAACCTAGTAACATGCAGGTCCAACTCCTATGTAGTCTCCTTCACGGATGCAAGGGGTTCGAGTCTTCTGCTATCTGCTGAAAAGAAGCAAAATAAATATCTTCTTAGTCCTACTAAGAAATAAACAAGTCAAAGAATAGCAGAGAATAGTATTGTATCCTATACTTCATCTCTTCAACTAGTGATGTTAATTTTAAATTAGCTGACCATTGACCTGGTTAGAAACAAGTATGATTCAGTTATGGAATCCTCTAGAGGCAGTATAGTTTGAATTTTTTAAAAAGTGAGGAAATTTTATGGAGAAATAATTTTTTGACTGAAATAATTAAATAACTTTAATTCTCTGAAACTATTAAGGTCAGACATTAAATAAGAGACGACACAGTTTGTAGAATGACACTGACACAAGGTACTAAATTTCCATGAAATTAAAACATTTAAACTCCCCACTTTTGATTCTCATTTTAAGTACATTTTGAGATCAAAGAGAATCTAAAGAGAACTACAGTAGTCCCTCCTTATCCACAGGGGATAAGATCCAAGACCCCTAGTTGTTGCCTGAAACCGCAGTAGTACTGAATAGAATACTGTTTTTTCCTGGACACACATCCCTATGATAGAGTCTAAGCTCCTCTTGCACTTTGTTACCATTATTAAGTAAAACAAGGGTTATTTGAACATAAGCACTGAGATACCACAAGAGTGTGATAACCAAGGCCCTACTAAGGGACTAATGGGCAGGGAGGGTATATAGCACGGATACACTGGATAAAGGGATGATTCACATCCTGGGAGGGATGGAGCTGGATGGCAAGAGATTCCATCACACTATTCAGAATGGCACACTGTTTAAAACTTAGAAATTATTTATTTCTAAAAGTTTCCATTTAATATTTTCAGACTACAGTTAACCATGGGTAACTGAAATAGAGAAAAGCGAAACTGCAGATAAGGCACTGAGTACCTTCACTCTCTGAAAATGCTAGTCACTTCCTAATACGCTAAAGGCATTATGGATTCTGGTCACATGTTGTCAACATTACAGACCCTGGATAACAAATGGATATATCGTGGTCCTATAAACCAATTGTAACACAGGGTTCAGACAGGCTGTATAATATCCTTGCTCTCTGCTTAGGGCTGGATCTTGGGCCTCTTATCTTTCATGACCTATAGAATTCATTCAGCAACCTGCCTAGAGTCCAGGCTAGTGGGGGTCACATAATTCCTCACCACCACAAATTTGTCATTTTAATATGGAGATTAAAACTCTAATTAAAAATTTCCCATATCTTAAAATATTAATTCAATATCATTACAATATACTACAACTCTGCTATTTTTTACAAACAGACATTTACATATGCACTACTCAGTATAATATAGAAATTTTATAAGGTAAATATGAAAATCTCACAAATATATAAAACAACTTCGGAGGCTCAAGGAAATTTAAGGAAGTGCCAGTAGTGAAACATGGGATACATGTTGAAGGTAAGACCCAAAATCAGTCTGTGTAATTCCAGGTTCAGTGTATCTGCCTGGTGAGCATTCTGTTTTATGGATATTTATGAAAGGGTGAGATAGTGCATAATAAGAAAGAGAGAAGAGAGAAAACTGTATATATATATATATATATATATGCCATGAAGGAAAAAGGATAAAAGATAGACAGATTAATCAATGCCAAGGGGAAAGGGGTAAGGGAAGGAAAAGGATAGACTCATGTCTGCCTGCTTTTAAAATAATACTTAAGTGATCGTCATGCTACATTTAATTTTGACCTAGAGCTTGGAGAGACACTGGGGGCTTTTCTAGTTATGGCACTCATGTGTTCTCTGACAGGAATCTGAAAAAGGGGAAGATTATTATTTAACCAAACCCTTATGAATGTCCTACTAAGTAAACCAAATTCTTTGTCTCATCAAAAGCTCTACCTAAGACCAAACTTTCTATGGGGCTCTATCAGTTAGGGTTCTCCAAAGAAACTGAACCAACAGGAGACAATGATTGATTGATCAATTGACTGATTGGAATTGGCTTACACTGACATGATTATGGAAGTTAAGAAGTTCCAAGATCTACAGTCAACAAGCTAAAGACCCAGGAGAGCTTACTGTATAGTTCCAGAGTCCGAAAACCTAAGAACTAGAAAAACAGATGATGTGGGTTCCAGCCTGAGATCTAGAAAGCTGGAGACTCAAGAAGAGCTGATGTTTCAGTTTGAGTCCAAAGGCAGGAGGAAAAGACCAATATCCCAACTTATGTGGTCAGGAAGGAGGAGTTCACTCTTAGCCTTTTCTTTATATTCAAATCTTCAGTTGATTAGATGAGGCCCACTCACACAAGGAAGAGCAATCTTCTTCACTCAGTACAGCAATACCAATGTTAATCTCATCCAGAAACTTCCTCAGAGACACAGCCAGAATAATGTTTAACCAAATGTCTAAGCACCTCATGGCTTAGTCAAGTTGACACATAAAATTAACTACCAGAGAGGTCTACTGCTCATTTCAAAAGAAAAGAATATCTGAAAATTGAGCGAAGTAACCATGGCAACCATGATTTAATCAACTGATTTTTTTTTAAATATTGTTAGTAGTTAAGGTGGTGAATATAGGTAAACTTGTTATTTATAATTTATATTTAAATTCTATGCTATCAACAAGTAATTATACTGGGCACTTGTTAAAAATGATAAGGAAGACTTTTTCAAGAATATTGCGATATGGGAAAAGATTATTTCAATAAGGGAGCAAGATTAAACTCAACTCCACCGAAACAAAAGGTACTGAGGTAAGTTAGGGGAAAAGTCCTAGAGAACGTTAGAGGGGAGGTTGGTCAATGTAGTTAAGTCACTTTTGTTGGCTAATTGGCATTTATGGAAATTAGGCTCCTAGTCTCCCATAGAGATTCTTGGTGGTTACATTGCAAAGGAATAGCCTCTAGACTCATGAGAAAGACATTCCTGGGATGAAAGAAAAAATCTTGCAGGAGGCAGGAGAAAATTTGTATCTCAAGATGCTGAAAGAGAATTTACAACAGGGAATTTTCTAAAGTACACGCTCTAAGAAAAGGTAGGTCGGGGGCCTATCATCAGGAAGAAGCCTCAGTTTAGTCAAGCTGAGGGAACTTTAAGGACATCTTGGTCAATACCAAAACTTTACTCAAAACTTTCTAGTTTATCCTTAAAACAAAAGATGGAGGTATACAGGTGTAATACATTCTTGCTAAATGCATACATTGCAGGATTATTATAAAAACTAAGAATTTTTATTCTGTATTCACTCATCTTTTCAGTGTCAAATATTGAAAAAAACTGTGTCTTTTTTATGTGTCAGTCAATGGCAATGTATACAGTGTAGTGTGCTTTGAATATTATATGAGATATTACTAATTTATCATTTAGCAAATGATAGCAGGTCACTAGGTAATAACATTGTGTATAGTAGCATTTAGGGGACTTACAGTGGCAAACAGATAGAAATGTTTTTAATGCACATTGAAAGAAATTGACAGGTAAATAGTTTAACTCTTCCTTTTTGTTCTTGCTTCTTCTTTACTATTACACTTGCTTTCCCAAATATTTTCTTGAGAAAATCCTACATACTCTTTGTTAATATTCCCCTTTATATTCTTAAATTTAGTAATAGTAATTTAATTAAATGCATTTTACTTTTAACAGGAGATATATAATGCATTTTCTTAACATATAATTCATTCTTTAGTATTTTTTCTTTTAATTTTTATATAAATGATTATTATACTTCCACTCTTGCCAAGTTTAACAAGAAATTTAATGTTTGTTCATTGCTCTAATTCAAGCTCAGACATTCTCGCGATGGCACACAAAAACATGCAACAATAATGAACACCACTCAGCAAGACCCCGTCACACGTCGACACGATCATAGCTGTGAGACACTGATATACCAAAGGTGATTGTAAAAGATACTTATCCAGGAGAATATATAAGTGAGGTCCTAGGGAAGATGAACTGTACTAATGCTCTGCCAAATGTAAGTGCAACCGAGCTGTTTGTACAGTGCTGCCAATGTAAGTGCACGGTGGCAAGTTCACAAACTTAATTGTCAGACCGCGTATAACAATTGGTCTAGGAGATATTTTTAAAATTTAGTATAATCACAGAAAGCAACATGCCTAGGCCAAAAGAAGATGAGAAAGTTTTCACAGAGAGAATGATACCTAATTTAATTTTAAGAAGGAGTGAAACCTTCCTTGTTGTCTTCTAGCATCCAGCGAAAAGGAAAAAAAAAATCACTATAAATGCATAATGGTAAAGAGTAAGCCTTTTCCAGATTGTAAAAGATACTTATCCAGGAGAATATATAAGTGAGGTCCTAGGGAAGATGAACTGTACTAATGCTCTGCCAAATGTAAGTGCAATGTGTAGGCTTGTATTTATTACTAAATGTCTTAATGTGAAAAATTTATTTTTGGTGATAACACAATAACTGAATATTAAAAAATGTACAAGATTATCTGATAAAGTAAATAAATGCCCAACCTTCATATAATTCTTTAAAATACTCCCTTAAGATCTTTTTTTATAAATTAAAATATATTGGGGTGACAATGGTTAGTAAAATTACATAGGTTTCAAGTGTACAATTCAGTAATACATCATCTATACATCACATTGTGTGTTCATCACGCAACTTAAGATCTTGTTTACATTCAAAAATGGTGGCATGTTTTAATGACACTCAAAGGTAACAAGATCCAAGTTAGTTTTTTTAATATTTATTTGAATAAATTTCCAGAAATACATCATCACTGCTTATTATCATTGTTATTTTCATGTGATATATTTGTGCATACATTCAGTAAGAAAATATCTAGCTATCCAGGTAAACCTTATGTGTCTGTGTGTATGAATTATGCATTTGAACATATTTTATATACAACAAATACAACCTGAGCATCAATTTAATTAATCAAAGTGAAAACATATTAAGAAAGTTTTAAAAGTCTCAATGTATAAAAGCTCTGAAAATCCATAGAAAAAATGCCACTGGAACATTAAAGGGAATAATAAATAGTTTTTCAGATTTAAATGAAACTTTATGAACATAAATGTAAATAAAAAGTGTTTAATGAAAAAGCAATGAGAACTGATAAGTGACAAATAGTGAGTGACTTATTTGAACTCAAAGCCATCAGAAACAGAGCCCATGTTCTTTTCCATGTTCTTTGCCACTATGCCCTACTGACTGTCTCAAAACATGAAGATCTCAAAAAGGCTGAACTCCAGAATCTCAGTAACTCATGTAACTTCTGAAGGTTAAACTATAGATATCATTGAGCATTATCTGAAAACAGTTGAGGAGGCAGAAAAAAGTAGAGCCAATTAACTGAGTGGCTCAAAATGGATGACTGAGTCCATAAGTTTATTTCCTACTATGTCCTGAATATACTTGCTACAAAATTTGTTTTTAAAAAAGAATGAATTTCCCGTTTGCAACAAATTGGTAAAATATGTAATGAAAACAGTCTCTGTTTAAAAAATACACAAATGATGTACTAAATTTTAAAATACCTTCTGAAAACATGGATGAGGAAAACAATTGGAGGACAGAGGATATAAAGAAGCAAGATTACAAAGAGACAAGAGAACACTCAAGTAGACATCTTCCCTGAGGGACCTTCTAAATCTGGTTTAGAGCCTAGAATTTAATTCATCTCAAGAGCATGGAAACTAGGTGATAAAGCTTGGGGCTACTGTAATCACAGAAAGTGTATAAATACAATTTATAACTTCAAAATTAGTAAAGGTGAAAAATGGGCTGAAGCAAACAAAAGCAAAACACCATTAAAATCAAATGAAAACACGGAAGTACTAAAAAAAAAATAAAAAGTATTGTCAACCAAACAGGACAAATAAACACACATTAAGACAATGATGCATAAACTTTTTATGTACTGATGGAATATTTATAAAAACTGACCACCATCAGGGAATTAAAAATACAACTAAAGAATTTGGAAGTTAATAATAAAAATGTGACTAAAATATGCCATATATATTCTGTAATCTGTATGTATATATGTATATATATGTATATGTATCATATACATAAATGTAAATAAAAAATGTTTATTAATGGAAAAGCAATGAGAAATGATGAGTGACAAACAGTGAGTGACTTATTTGAACTCAAAGCCATCAGAAACAGAGCCCATGGTCTTTTCCTTCTGCCACATATATATATACAGATTACAGAATTGTGAGGTGTTTTATTATATATAATATGCCATTCATTTAGAGATATAGATATTATATTTATATCTTTAAATGAATGGCATAGTATATATATATATGAATGGCATTATATATATAAATATAAAATAAATCTTTACATATATACAGATTATAGAATTGTGAGGTGTTTTATTTTATATATAGATATATAATATGCCTATATATATATATATATATATATATATATATATATATATATATATATATATTATACCATTCATTTAGTAATTCTAAGTAATCTAAGGGGTTAAACAAGAAATTATGGATGAAAAAAGAGGTTCTACAGAAAATAACCTCACAGGGTGATCTGATCATAAATTCCAAACTGGGCAGGTCATAATGGGTAGTCACACCCCAGGTCTACAAATTGCCTTAAGTAAACCCTGTCTGTTGTTTCTGTGCATCTAGGTTAACACACTTTTAAATGCCCCCTTTTAGTTCCCTCCTTCTTATACTTGACCATCCTTTCAGACCCCTCCTAAATCGTGCGAGAATGTAATCTATTTTTTTTTTATTTTTTAAATTACAGATGACACACAATTAGTTTCAGGCATACAACATAGTAATTAGACATTTATATAACTTAAGAAGTGAAAACCTGGATGAGTCTAGAATCCATCTGACACTATACATAGTTATTACAATATTAGTGACTATATTTCCTATCTTGTACTTTACATCCCCATGACTGTTTTTATAACTGGCAATTTTTACTTAATCTCTTCCTCTTTTTCAACCATCTACACAATGTTCCTCCCATCAGGCAACCATCAAAATGTTCTCTATGTTTATGACATTGTTTCTGTTTCATTTGCTAATTTATTTTATTTTTTTAGATTCCACATATAAGTGAAATAATTTAATATTTGTCTTTCTCTGTCTGATTTATTTCACTTATGTAATCTTAACTATTCTGTAATCTGCTTTCTCCTACCTTCATGTAATCTTCCTTACCTTTCCTCCTTAATCTCAAATGCATAAAAACAAACAAAAACCTGCAAATTGTTATTCTCAGAAGAATTTTTCTCAGTCTTTTGAGATCTTACTTCTAGGTATAGCCTCTGTTTGACTCAAATAAATTTTTATAAAAATTCTCTACAGGTTTGGAGGTTCTTACATTGACAAAATTGTAATAAAAATATAAAATGAGTAGAAGAAAATTATAATGAAAATACCACTTAATAAAACCTGAGATACAGCTAAAATGAAGTTTAGAAGTACATGTATATAAAGTTTAAAAACAGGGAAAAGAAAACTAAAATAGAAGCCAGGATAGTGGTTTTATATCGAGGTTTATGTTTGGGAATACTGAGATACTACTAGTGTTCCATTTCTAGATCTGAGTGCTAGTTACATTGGTATATTTACTTTGTGTACAATTGTACATTTAGGATTTCTGCACTTTTCTGTACACAAACAAGCAAAAAGCTTGAAAAGGAATAAGAAAATCTCAAGAACAGCTAAGATAGCCCTGATGATAAATCAGGTAGAGGATTTGCTATGTGAGATATTAATATAATATGAATATACAAATAGCAGTGTGATATTGGCAGAGAGAGAGAGAGAGAGAGAGAGAGAGAGAGAGAGAGAGAGAGAATACAGAACCCAATTCCATATATGTAGAAACCTGAAATATGACATAGTTGAATTACCCTATACTACATCATCAATTCTGAAGAGATTAAGGTCTTATATGTAGAAGACAGCACCATAAAAGTTTTAAAGAAAAGGTAGAGTAGCTTCAATGATCTCAGATTATGAAGGATTCAAAAAATAAAAATCATTAATGGAAATAAACTGGCAAAGTCAATTGTCTTAAATTTAAGAACACCTATTTATTAAAAGATACCATTTCATGAGTAAAAAGATAATCCACTAACCAGGAGAAGATATTGACAACATATATAACTGATAATAGACTAGTATCTAGAATACATAAAGAACTGCTATGAATCATAAATAATAAACAACACAAAAGACTATAACAAATATTTGACAGAAGAGGGGAAACAAAAGATCAGTAAACATTTAAAAATATTCGCAACCTTATCACAATTCAGAGAAATGGATACGAGTTCCTACAATTAAGTTCACAAACTCATCCTAGAAAAAGTGCCACATTCCTCATTGCTGAATATGACTATGTTCACCTTCAAAGTACTCCCCTTGGGAAGCTGTGCACCAATGCCAGTACCTAAGCGACCCTTCAAAGCAACTGTGGAACTCATTCTCTGGAATGACCATCAGAGCTGTTGTCTTATTGCCTTCGATGTACTGAATGTCATCCAAATGTCTTCCTTTCAATATTTCATTTATCTTCGGGTAAAGAAAGAAGTCATTAGGGGCCAGATCAGGTGAGTAGGGAGGGTGTTCCAATACAGTTATTTGTTTACTGGCTAAAAACTCCCTCACAGATAGTGCCATGTGAGCTGGTACATTGTCATGATGCAAGAGCCATGAGTTGTTGGTGAAAAGTTCAGATCATCTAAGTTTTCCACGCAGCCTTTTCAGCACTTCCAGATAGTAAACTTGGTTAACTGTCCAGTTGGTATAAATTCATAATGAATAATCCCTCTGCTATTAAAGATGGTTAGCAACATTGTTCATCATTGCAACAAGTTTGGGAATTTGTCAGACCATATATATTTTTTCTTTTTTTCAGATAGATGGATGGAAATACACACACACACACACACACACACACACACACACACAAGACCAGAACTTGGACAGTAGAAAGAGGGTGGGTGTGTGTGTGTATCTGCACAGGGGGTGGGAGTGAAAATACCAAATTCAAAGCATGACGTTAAATGGAAGCTGAGAAACAGAGGGAAGAAATTCCTACTTGCCTTTCCCTCTTGGCCCCCCAAAACTGTTGGTAGTAAGTCAGTCAGCCTTATACTACCCAAATAGCAGTATAGAACATTCTTTTTGGGGGAAAAAACAAAGAACTAGAGATACTGACAGATTGGATATATATTTATATAAGTCCAATTAGAATTTCAAAATTATTTTAAAATTAATAAAGTTTGACTACTCAGTGTCAAAAATAGAAAACAAAGAGTAGTGATTGATACCACCCCAAAGCTGAGTCTTTCCTGAACTCTTCTCTGTCTACATCAGTTCTTCTGTTGAGCTCATCTATTTCCACTACTGAATCTCATGCAATCCCGGTCTCCACTGGACTAGGCCATTTATCTTATTTACCTGCCTACGACCTCTCCACACTTAATAAATCCCTTCAAACTTAATATGTCAACAGAACTCTTGATGCTACAACCTTCAATTACAACTTGCTGTTCCTTCAGAGGTCCCTAACTGTATGTGACACTATCCTTGCCCCCGCTTCTGTCCTCACTCAGGCTACCATCTTCTTTGATCCTGACTACTACCCCTCCAAATGGCAGCACTGCATTCCCTCCTGCACCCACTACATCAATTATCTATACAACAGCCAGCGTGCTCCTTGAAAATGAATGTAACCAAGTCACTGCTCTGTTTGAATTGTCTCTCATTTCACCCAGAGTAAAACCCAAAGGTTTTGTAAGTCTATAAGGCCTCTAACACCTGGGTCTTGGCAACGTCTCATAGGTTGCCTTCTGCCGTTTCTTTCTTTCTGTCCTTTGCCTCCTTGCTGCTTCACAAACACACCATTAAGTCTTTGCCTCAGAGACAAGGATTTTGCTGTCCCTGCTGCCTAAGCCCATTTGGTCACAATGTACTCATACAGCTTTCTCCTTCACTTTATTGTACTCTGCTCATGTGTTATCTTCCCTGCCTGCAGTTCATAATTAGTATCCATTTTCACCTGCTATTCCTTTTATTCACTCATTCATTTTTAAAAAATTAAATAAAAGTTGAATATATATATATATATATATATATATATAGTGAGTCAATTCCAGTTTTAAGCCTCAAGAATACAATACAAACAATTAGATACAGATTTGGAAGGACGTGTGCCCGACGTCATTTCTGGAATTAAATAGCAAAAAAAGGTAAACTCTTTTGCTATTTATATCGAACAAAACAGCAAAATAGAAAAAGTCACACATACAAAAAGAAAAGGGGTCTAAAAATATGTAGAGGCAAAATCACCGAGAAGCCACTGCTCTGGCTTAGACCACATTGTTTCCGCAATACTTTATCAGTCAGTGATTTCGGGAAACACTCCCTTATTCCCACACCTCCTAAGATGTGTTTGATTAGGTGGCTATCTTTATTGTCTTGATTATAAACCTGACAAGTAAAATATCATTTCACTTTTCTCAATTGTGAGAATGCTCTCCCCAGATATATTCTGCAACTATTAAATTAAGCAGCCTTCCATTAGGAAAACTGATTCTCAAGCATAATTACTCAAGAGGGAAGAGAGTGGGAAATAAGAAGGGACTTAACATCACTTTCATTTCAAAAATCAATATGACTGAGCATGTTTCTACAAACACGAAAATAACAACAAGGCAAGAAAAAACTTAAGTTTAAAAAGTTAAAGTATCTCCTTTTTGTCTCTTAGAAATATATCCTGAATCTGCAAAATACCTCACAATTAAATGACGTAATTTAACTTATATGTTTTTATTTTGTAGAGAGTAAATATACATTAACTACCCAACAACAAATCTCTAAAGTTGTCCACAGGTGAAAAGTGAGGAATGGAAAAAGCATTTCATTAGACATAAGTTAAGGTAAAATTAACATATGTCATCTACTATTAAAAAGAAACATATAGATATACTTCATTTTATTATGCTGTTTTTTACAACTTGAAGGTTTGTGGCAACCCTGAATCAACTTCCTTGGTGCCATTTTCCAACAGCATTTGCTCACTTGTGTCTGTGTCACATTTTTGTAATTCTCACAATATTTCAAACTTATATTTGTTATGGTGATTTGCGATCAAGTGATCTTTAATCCCCATGACTATTTTGTAACTACCAATTTGTACTTCTTAATCCCTTCAGCTTTTTCACCCAACCCTCCAAACCCACTCCCATCTGGCAACCATCACTTAGTTCTCTGAATCAATGAGTCTGTTTCCTTTTGTTTGTTCATTTATTTTGTTCTTAAATTTAACATATAAGTGAAATAATATAGTATTTGTCTTTCTCTGACTTATTTCACTTAGCATAATATTTTCTAGGTCCATCCATACTGTCGCAAATGGTAAGATTTCATTCTTTTTTATGGCCAAGTAATGTTTCATTGTACATGTACCACATCTTCCTTATCCATTCATCTATTGATGGGAACTTAGGTTGATTCCATATCTTGGCTATTGTAAATAGCACTGCAATGAACATAGAGGTGTATCTTTTCAAATTACTGTTTTGGATTTCATTGGATAAATACCCATATGTGGAATCGCTGGCTCACAGGTAGTTCTATTTTTAATTTTTTGAGGAACCTCCATACTGTTTTCCATAGTGGCTGCACCAATTTGCAATCCCACCAATAGAGCATGAGGGTTCCCTTTTCTCCACATCCTCACCAACACTTGTTGTTTATTTGTGATCAGGTGGTCTTTGATGTTACTATTGTAATTTTTTTTTTTGGGGGGTGGGGTTTCTCATATAAAATGGCAGCCTTAATCAATAAATGTTGTATGTGTTTTGACTACTTCACTGACTGGCCATTTCCCCTGTCTCACTCCCTCATCTCTAGCCTCCCTAGTACCTGAGACATGACAATATTGAAATTAGGCCAATTATTAACTGTCCAATGTCCCTTAAGTGTACAAGTGAAAGGAAGAGTCGCACATCTCTCACTTTAAATCAAAAGCTAGAATGATTAAGCATAGTGAGGAAGGCATGTTAAAAGCTGTGATAGGCTAAGAACTAAGTATCTTGAACAAAACAGTTAGCCACGTTGTGAATGCAAATAAAAAAGTTCTTGAAGGAACTTAACAGTGCTAGTCCAGTGAACGCATGGCCTGGGTGAAAGGTCAAACCAACCACAATATTACCTTAAGCCAAAACCCAATCCAGAGCAAGATCCTAACTCTCTTCTGTGAAGCCTGAGAGAGGTGAAGAAGCTGCAGAAGAAAAGTTCAAAGCTAACAGATTTGTTCATGAGGTTTAAGGAAAGAAGCCATCTCTAGAACATGAAAGTATAAGGTGAAGCAGCAAGTGTTGAAGGACAAGCTGAAGCAAGTTATCCAGAATATCTAGCTAAGATAATTCATGAAGGTGGCTGCACCAAACAACAGGTTTTCAATGTAGATGAAACAGCCTTATGTTGGAATAAGATGACATTTAGGCCTTTTATAGCCAGAGAGGAGAAGTCAATGCCTGGCCTTCAAAGCATCAAAGGGACGGGCTCACTCTCTTCTTAATGGTTAATGCAGCTTTACGTTGAAGCCAATGCTCATTCAACGTTCTAAAAATTCTAGGGCCCTTAAGAATTATGCTGAATCTACTCTGCCTGTGGTCTATAAATGGAATAAAGCCTGGACAACAGCACATCTGTTTACAATATGGTCTACTGAATATTATAAGCCCACGGTTGAGACCTAGTACTCAGAAAAAAAGATTCCTTTCAAAATATCACTACTCATTGACAATACACCTGGTCACCCAAATGCTCTAATGGAGATGTACAATGAGGTCAATGCTATTTCCATGCCTCTATCACAACATCCATTCTGCAGACCATGGATCAAGGAATCATTTTGACTTCCAAGTCTTATTATTTAAAAAATATGTTTCATTATGCTATAACTGTCATACATAGCAATTCTTCTGATGAATCTAGGCAAAATAAATTGAAAACCTTCTGGAAAGGATTTACCATTCTAGACACTATTAAGGACATTTGTGATTTATGGGAAGAGGTCAAAATATAAACATTAACAGGAGTTTGGAAGAAGCTGATCCAAACCATCATGGATGACTATGAGGGGTTCAAGACTTCAGATGTGGTGGAAATAGCAAGAGAACTAGAATTACAATGGAGCCTGAAGATGTGACTGAATTGTTGCAATCTCATGATAAAACTTTAACAGTTTTATGAAGAGTTGCTACCTATGGATGGGAGAAAGAAAAAAAGTGGCTTCTTGAGATGTAATTTCCTCCTGGTGAAGATGTTGTGAAGATTGTTGATCTGACTACGAAGGATTTTGAATATTATATAAACTTAGTTGATATAGCAGTGACAGGGTTTGAGAGAATTGACTCCAGTTTTGAAAGAAGTTGTATTGTGGGTAAAATGCTATCAAACAGCATCACATACTACAAACAAATCATTCATGAAAGGATATGATAAAACTCACTGTTATCTCATTTTAAGGAATTGCCACAGCTACCCCAACCTTCAGCAACTACCCCCCGATCAGTCATCAGCCATCAACATCAGGTAAGACCCTTCACCAGGAAAAAGATTATGACTCACTGAATGCTCAGATGACGGTTAACATTATTATTATTTTTTTTTTGCAATAAGTTATATTTTAAATTAAGGTATGTATACTGTTTTTAGATATAATGCTATTGGGCACAGTAGACTACAGTATAGTGTAAACATAACTTTTATATAAACTGGGAACCAAAAAATTTGTGATTCACTTTATTGAGATATTTGCATTATTGTTTTACTCTGGAACCAAGCCTGAAATATCTCCAAGATGTGTCTATAAAAGGATTAATGACCATTCTTATTATCAGTCTTATATTTATATTTACTTATTCACCTAATCTTCATTGAACCTGTATAATGAATACGGTTAGTCCCATATATGCATAATGCATAATTATTAACATATATGTATAATTATTAAACAGTTTTACAATTAGTCCTTATAATTTCAAACTTTATTTCTCAAATTATGTATTCATTCTCAGTAGTTCCTAACAAATAAATAAAACCACTTATTTTGAATATTTACTAACAGAGTCAGGGAAACCATAACATAGTAGAAAGAAACATGAGGCAGGCATATGAAGAATTTAAGCATTTCAAACAAACAAAAAATATTGATATCTAGGCAATTGAAGAAAATTTTTTTTGTGTTTTTTTTTTAATTTTATGTACCATATTTAGATTTGGTTAACTACTTTAGCTCTCACTTTTTTCTTTAGTAGAATACTTTGCCATATACAAAAGTTTGGAGTTATGCAATTATTTTATTTATTTGATAAATGGAAGCAAATTTAGTTTAAAAAGTAAACATTCACATCTCTGAGGCAGGTTCCCTACTTTTACCATGCGAACCAGACAAATGTCAATCTCTACTTCACTCTGTTTTAGAGTATGTTCTCCAAAGTGATCATCCCTCCTTCCAGACTTCTTCAAGGAGCCTGCTACACAAGAATGCTATATGGAGATGTCATCAGGAACTAGGTCTACCTAGCATTTCTATTATACATGGACAAAATGCCAATCCTCTAAGGTATTACTGACAGTCTTCTAAGAAAGAGTAAGCAAGAATATACAACTACACTACAGGATATAGGCAATAAAACTGTATCCAAGACTTCTATAGTTCATGACACGTGAAAAGACCCAGCACAGTTTATCAGCTTCTCATATGAGTCCACTCAGAGATACAGTTATGGGTGTCATAAAGATGGAGTACAGCGTGAAGCCCAAACCAAAGATGTTAATTGCCTAACTAGATTTTGATTATTCTTTCTGTTCAAATGAGAACACTTCATTTCATTACACTTCAGGCTAAGTGCAATAACTTAAAAGCTTTTGCTTTTCATTACATGACAGATATTAGAAAAGAGAGCATGCATTTAATAGTATCATTATATTCTCCCTGTTGTATATCTAAGATGTAATCATGGAAAATTTGAAACTAATAATATACTCAAAGTCTTAAAATAACTTTTAATGACAGATAATACTTTCCATTCCTGAATGAGTATAAATGAGGAATACATGAATACACACTGTGCTTTATAATCTCATGCTGTTTCCCTAATCTATTGTAACTCCAATAGCCTTAAGTAAAAGTAAGTCATGATGTTTTCATGCTAGCATAAAAACCTTCTCACCCAAATAAAGCATTCCTCCCACAGATCTATCAGACTATGGTGCTATAACTCCTAAATGGAGAAAATTGTTAGTATTTACAACAGTTAAATACCAAAATCAATAGATGCATATTAAATTGCAACAAATGGCTAGGGTAAATTACAATTGTTTCCATATGCGGTGGAACTTGCCTCACGGTTAAGAGCAAGCAGTTAATTGAATCAATAAGAAAAGCCAAAGAATTATAGTTACATTCAACTGATAATTACTTATCACCTCTTAGTTCTATAAATCAAAATAAATGAATAAACTCTGAATAATCTATTATTTAAAATTTTTAGTAAGCAAATAATAAAATTTTGGAGACCTGTATTTTTTATAAATTGTTGATAAGAGATTTCAAGTGTTCATAGCAGAATCAGGAATTAGCATATCCTATGCCTGACCAGGTGACTGAATTCTAGTCTACACATGAAAGTTTAATCTGAAGATAGAAAGAAAGGCATCAGTGTACTATTGCAGGATCTCCTAGCAAGACAGCTTCCAGTTAATTAGCAGTACTATTTTTCAGTAGAAATCTTTCTTTGTTGACCTTTGGTCAATAGTAAAGCGCCCTATGCAGAGATACTTGTTATTTTAGAATGCTAAATTCCACATTCCTAGGTGTACATCTGAAAAATAAATACATAGATAGATAGATAGATAGATAGATAGATAGATAGATAGATGATAGATAGATAGACAGATAGACATAGAAATATAGCTCTTGCTTGGTCACATGAAGCCTCTTTATTATTATCATCTAAGCTGCTTCTACGAGGTTGGGCAACTAAGTTTGCGAACTCATCTTAGATAAGGTGCTACATATCTCATTGCTGAATATCACTATGGTCACCTTCAAAGTACTCCCCTTGGGAAGCTACCCTGTTTCCCCGAAAATAAGACAGAGCTGGACAATCAGCTCTAATGCAACTTTCGGAGCAAAAATTAATATGTCTAAGACCTGGTTTTATATAATATAAGATTCGGTCTTATAGGACAGTAAAATAAGACTGGGTCTTATATTAATTTTTGCTCCAAAAGATACATTAGAGCTGATTGTCCAGCTAGGTCTCATTTTCAGGGAAACATGGTATGCACTGACGCCAGTGCCTAGTCCACCCTTCAAAGAAATTTTGGAACTCTTTTTCTGGAATGACCATCAGAGCTGTAGTCTTTCTGCTTTTAATGTCCTTAATGTCATCAAAATGTCTTCCTTTCAATATTTCCTTTATCTTCGGGTAAAGAAAGAAATCATTGGGGGCCAGATCAGGTATGTAGGGAGGGTGTTCAATACAGTTATTTGTTTACTCGCTAAAAACTTCCTCACCGACAGTGCTGTGTGAGCTGGTGCATTGTCATGATGCAAGAGCCATGAATTGTTGGTGAAACTTTCAGGTCATTTTTTTGTCTAACTTTTTCATGCAGCCTTTTCAGCACTTCCAAATAGTAAACTTGATTAACTGTTTGTCCAGTTGGTACAAATTCATAATGAATAATGCCTCTGATATCAAAAAAGGTTAGCAACATTGTTTTAACTCTTGCTTTGGACTGACAGAATTTTTCGGTCGTGGAGAATTGGCTGACTTCCATTGTGTACTTTGACACTTTGTTTCAGGGTCATGATGAAACACCCATGTTTCATCACCAGTGATAGCATGGCCCAAAACATTGTCTTACCTCTCCAAAAGGTCTTGGCAACTGCGACTCTCCTTTGCTTTTGTTCATTGGTGAGCTCCTTCAGGACCAATTTTTGCACACACCTTTCTCATGCCAAGATTTTTCAGTTAAGATTTTCCTATTTCTCTATTGATGTTTACTTGGTTTGTTATGCTTCTCACAGTCAGCCGATGATTTTAATGCACGATTTGATGAATTTTTACAATGTTTTCATCAGTTCTGCTTGTTACTGCCTGGCCTGACCTCTTTATTAGTGATGCATTCTCTCCCTTCAGTAAAACGTTTGATTCATTTGTACACTACTGTTTTCTTCATGGCATTATTCCCATCAATTGGACTAATATATCCCTGATTTTACTTCCACTCTTGCCAAGTTTAACAAGAAATTTAATGTCTGTTTTGTAGCTTTAATTCAAGCTCAGACATTCTCGCGACAGCACACAGAAACACGCAACAATAATAATGAACAACACTCAGCAAGACACTGCAACACGTCGACATGAACATAGCTGTAAGACACTGATATACAAAGTTATGAGACCTTACCAAGCTGTTTGTGCAGTGTTACCTACGTAAGTGCACGGTGGCCAGATGGCCAAGATAATTGTCAGACCTTGCATTTCTTTCTCTAATTCCAATAGCCTAGAGCTGCCATCCATACACTTAATCTTTTAAAATTCTGATAAGGTAAAATACTGTGGTCCTTAACAAAATAATCCTGTTAAGTGATTATAAAAGTTAAGGATACTTAGGACAAAATAATCCTAATTAGTGATTATAGTAACGTTATAGGATATGTAGTTATATACAAATCCACTGCTTTCCTATGTACCAGCAATGAACAAGTAGATCTTAAAATTAAAATCACAATGTCATCTTCATTAGCTTCCAAAATTATTAAATACTTAGATATAAATCTAACAAATCATGTACAAGATCTACCCGAGGAAAACTACAAAACTCTAATGAAAGAAATCAAAGAACTAAATAAATGAAGGGATATTTAATGTTATGGGATAGGAAAACTTAATATTATCGTGGTGTCAGTTTTTTCCAATTTGATCTATACTTGTAGATTCAATGTAATCCCAATCAAATTCCCATCAAGTTATTTTATAGATATTGACAAACTAATTCTAAACTTGATATGCAGAGGCAAAATATCCAGAATAGCCACTACAAAATTGAAGGGAATAACAAAGTTGAAAGATTGTTACTACCCTAATTCAAGATTTTCTATAAAGCTACAATAATCAAGGCTGTGAGGTATTGGTGAAATTATAGACAAATAGATTCATGGAACAGAATATAGAGCTCAGAAATAGACCCCATACATATAGTCAACTGATTTTTTACACACACACACACACACACACACACACACACACACACAAGTAATACAATAGAGCAAAGATAGTCTCTTAAACAAATGGTGCTGAAACCACTGGACATGCACATGCAAAAAAATAAAAACCCAGACATAAGCCTTGTAACTTTCATAATAATACAAAATGGATGATCAACCTAAATGTAAAGGGCAAAACTATAAAACTCCAAGAATAGGACGACACAAAAATGGTGGTGTGAGGTGAGCCTCTTGAAATCTTTCCTGGAATTTACAATAAATTGAACAAACAACTATAATTCCATAAATGACTCCCTGTGCAGCAGACAGGCAAGACTAAGGTGCACTACTAAAATCATCTAAAGGTGGGCAAATTGTGCAAGCAGGGGAGAAGGGAATGGGGAAGTGCGGAAATGGAGTTTCAGGGGCGCAGGATGCAGGCACAGCTCAGTGATCCAAGCTCTCTGCATTGCGGAGCTACTGCAGCTGTGGGAGAGGGAAGAACTTGGACTGCTAGGTCTCCGCTTATGGCCCACAGGGCTCAGGGGACAGCATACAACATGGCTGAACCCAACACACATGGCGAAGACTTCAGAGCAAATACTGAGGGAAGAAGGCTGAAAACGGTGGTTTAAGCCCTCACTTCCCAGCAGAGAATGGAAGCCTTAGGCACTGAGCCTAGTCGCTCCCTCCCCACCCTCCCAGAGCTCACCTCGCCCCGACCTGCCCAGTGCTAGAAGCTGAAGAGTAGCAGTGTCAGATCAAAAGAACAGAATATTTGCAATTCTGAGAACTGTGGTCCACAAACATGGACTTGCAGCCCAACTAGTTCCAGCAAAGGGGAGGGAGCCGTGGAAGCAGGACTGGCTGTGGTGGTGGTCGCTGCCATTTCTCTGGGCCACTTCTCACAACCCATCCCTCCCCTGTCCTCATCTACCTGGGCAGATACCTGCAGGAGTAAACAGAGCTGCTGAAACACATGGGCTCTGAATCTGGTGTAGGAAGAGCTTTAGAACTTCAGAAGCTCTCCACATCCCACCACAGAAGCGGCACCCTATGACCCAGGTGAACTGTTCAGAGAGGAGAAGCCCACCTTCTGTTATCACACAGCAGCCTACCCATCTGTCCCCTCGTACCTACCCCTAAAGAAAGGAGAGTCTGTGAGACTAATCCTTTCAGGGACTTTGCTTTACCTTTGTGCTTATACCTTATGTCTCCCTGTTTGGCCCCAGGGGATGGCTGATCAGCCAATGACGGGTAAGATTCCCCACGGAGGGAACAACCTAAGCCAGGTGCAGCCACGTGAGGACCAACAGGAGAACCCACGGGGTTGATAGAGGTGGGCATAGACCCCCACGTTCCCCCAGCTAAGGAGAGCTTCTGCCTTTGTGGCTGCATTCCTTCCCACAATCTGATTGGGAAGAAATTCAATGATGTGTTAACATCAGTTCTCCATCTATTCATATCAGTAAGTTTCAGCATAAATGTTTTGTCCCTTGGGGCGGTACATCCTGAGACTCACAGTTCCGTTGCTTGCAGGCAAGGGTGATTAGTTCGAATTAGTTTTCTACTACAATGTACGAAATTCACAGACTGTGGAGAAAACAATGTTACTTCCTTGTGTATGCATCAATAAAAGCCACAAGGTGGCCCCATTCAGGGTTCTCAGTACTTTGACGCTGTGAGACCCTTGGACCCTGTTTCATAACTTTCTTGATTTAGGTTTCTTTCTTAACCCTTCACAACCCCTTCTTGTTCGCTCACTGCCTATGTTGCGTTGGAAGTGACAACCTTCCAAGAAACCCCCTCATTGTGTGAGAAGCTGGAATAATGCAGAGAAAATAAAACAGTACAATGTGAGAGAGAATAAAAGGCTGCACTCGGAGAGAAAATAAAACATTCTTCTAACACCTGATGAAAAACAAAAAAAGACCTCTTTCTATCAACCTGTTGCAGAACCTACTCCTATAAATGTCTAGGAAGAGAAATAATAAATCATTAATTGCCATGAATAACCAAGATAACAAGACAGCTCAGAAAGAAAATGAAAAGTCTCCAGAAAATAAACTTAAAGACATGGAAATATGTGACTTAAATGACAGAGAATTCAAGATTGTGGTTCTTAAAAAACTCAATGAGATGCAAGAAAACACAGACAGGCAGTACAATAAACTCAGAAACAAAATCAAAGAACAACATGAACATTTTACCAAAGAAATTGAAATTTAAAAAAAGAACAAAATAAAATTTCTGGAGATTAAGAAACAATAAAGGAAAGGAAGAATGAAATAGCCAGCTTAGGTAGTAGAGTTGACCAGATGGAGGAAAGAATCAGTGACACTGAAGACAGAAAGGACATGGATGGAAGAAGAAAGAGATTTGAGACTTAAAAGAAATGAAAGAACTCTACAAGTATGTTCCATCAGAAAGAGCAATATAAGAATAATGGGCATAACAGAAGGAGAAGAAAGGGAGAAGGTAACAGAGAGTATATTCAAACAAATAGTCGAGGAGAACTTCCCAAACTTGTGGAAAGAACTGGATCCTCGAATCCAAGAAGCAAACAGAACATCTAATTACCTCAACCCCAACAGGCTTTCTCCAGGGCACATTGTATTGAAGCTGTCAAAAATTAACGACAGAGAAAGTATCCTCAAGGCAGCCAGGGAAAAGAAGATGGTAACCTACAAAGGAAAGCCCATTAGATTATCATCAGATTTTTCAGCAGAAACTCTACAAGCCAGGAGGGAGTGGAACCAAATATTCAAACTATTGAAAGAGACAGAAAAATTATGAGCCAACAATAATATATCCAGCGAAGATATCCTTTAGATATGAAGGAGGAATAAAGACCTTTCCAGAGATACAGAAGGTGAGGGAATTTTCTAACACACGACCTGAACTACAAGGAATACTGAAGGAGGCTATTTGACCAGCATAAATAGGGATAATTTATGACAACAAAAAATATAAAAGGGGGGAGAGTAAAGACCTGAATCAGACTATGAGAACGGAGAAAATAATCATGCTGAAGAAAATACTCTAAATGTGAAACTTTCTTTCACATAAACTTAATGGTAACCACTCAAAAAAAAAGTCCAGAACAGAAATATGTAATGTAATAAAAGAAGAAACAGAGGGGAAAATCATAGAATACCACCACACAGAAACAATAGACAACAACAAAAAGGCAAAGAAACAATGGAGACACAGTCTGATCAGAAAACCAAACATAGAATGATAGAAATCCTCACATATCAATAATCACCCTAAATGTAAATGGACTGAACTCACCAATAAGAAAGCACAGAGTAGCAGATTGGATCAAAAAACTACTGGCTCCAAGAGGAACATCTCAGATAAAAGGACAAACATATACTCAAACTGAAAGAGTGGAAATTGACGCTCCAAGCAAATGGTATCAACAGAAAATCAGGTGTAGCTATACTGATATCAGATGAAAGAGACTTCAGGATGAAAAAGATAACAAGAGACAAAGATGGACATTTCATAATGATAAAGGGGACTATACAACAAGAACACAGAGCAGTCCTCAATATTTATGCCCCCAATCAGGGAGCACCAAAATATACCTGCCGTGGCCCATGCACCCAGGAAGGCTCTGCCTGAGGGGGAAGGGTGAGGAGATTAAGAAAAGACACAGACAGGAAAGCTGGGATAGGGAGGTCCACCATCCATGGATGGCAGAGCAGTGGTGCAGTTTTTATTTCACACACAGTTTTTACACAGTCTTAGAATAGTTATCTATACAAACAAGTATTAGCAGAACAAGCAAGCATCCCATGGGGATGACTTTGCAGGTGCAAAGCCTTTGTCAGCTCACAGCGTGCTCCCCACAATACCAAGCAACTACTAACAGAACTAAAGGGAGAAATTGACCAAAACACAAACATAGTAGGGGACCTAAACACATCATTGACAGCTATGGAAAGATCATCCAAACAGAAAATAAAGAAATAGCAGCTTTAAATGACACATGAGATGAAATGGACATAATTGAAATTTATAGAGCACTTCATCCTAGAACATCAGACTCTACATTTTTTTCTAGTGTACATGGAACATTCTCAAGGATAGACCATACATTGGGACATAAAATTAGCCTCAGCAAATTTAAGAAGATTGAAATCATACCAAGCATATTCTCTAATCACACGGCTTTGAAATTGGATATCAACTTCAAAAAGAAAGCAGGGAAAACCACAAATATGTGGAAATTAAACAACATCCTTTTAAAGAACACCCGGGTGATAGAAGAAATAAGCGGGGAGATCAAAAGACACATAGAAAAAAAGAGAATGAAAACACATCACACCGAAATTTTGGGGATACAGCAAAAGCAGTTTTAAGAGGGAAATTTATATCATTACAGGCCTATCTCAAGAAACAAGAAAAATCCCAGATAAATAACCTCACATTACACCTTAAAGAACGAGAAAAAGAAGAACAAATGAAACCCAAGTTCAGCAGAAGAAAGGAAATAATAAAAATCAGAGCAGAATTAAATGAAATAGAGAACAAAAAGACAATAAAAAAATTAATGTGACAAAGAGCTGGTTCTTTAAAAAGATTAATAAAATTGACAAACCCTTGGCTAGACTCACTAAGATAAAAAGAGAAAACATACTAATAAACAAAATCAGAAATGAAAAGGGGGAAGTTATCACAGATGCCACAGAAATACAAAGGATCATCCAACAATACTGTGAAGGACTATTTACAACCAAATTCAATAACCTAGAAGAAATGGACAAGTTCTTAGAAACATATAGCCTTCCAAGGCTGAACCATGAAGAACTGGAAAATCTAAACAGACCGATCACCAGTAAGGAAATTGAATCAGTCATCCTAAACCTTCCCAAAAGCAAAAGTCCGGGACCAGATGGTTTCACTAGTGAATTCTGCAAACCTTCAAAGAGGATCTAATACCAATCCTGCTCAAACTCTCTTCCAAAAAATTGAAGAAGAGGCAATACTCCCTAACTCCTTTTATGAGGCCAACATTACTCTGATACCAAAATCTAACAAAGATAACATGCAAAAAAAGAAAACTACAGACCAATATCGCTGATGAATATAGATGCAAAAATCCTAAACAAAATTATGGCAAATTGAATGCAACAATGCATTAAAAAAGATTACACATCACAAACAAGTGGGGTTCATCCCAGGGGCACAAGGATGGTTCAACATCCGCAAATCCATGAATGTGATACATCCAGTAAACAAAATAAAGGACAAAAGTCATATGATTATAAAATTGATGCAGTAAAAGCATTTGACAAGATACAACATCCATTTATGATTAAAACACTTAATAAAATAGGTATGAAAGGAAAACACTTTAACATAATAAAGGCCATATACGATAAACATTCAGCTAATCTCATAATTAATGGTGAAAAACTGAAGCCCTTTGCTCTGTGTTCAGGAACACGACAGGGCTGTCCCCTATCACCTCTGCTTTTAAACATAGTGTTGGACGTCTTCGCCAGAGCAATCAGGCAAGAGAAAGAAATAAAAGGCATCCAAATTGGGAAAGAAGTTAAATTGTCACTCTTTGAAGATGACATGATTCTGTATATAGAAAATCCTAAAGACTCCACCAAAAAGCTATTAGAAACAATCAACGAATACAGTAAAGTTGCTGGCTACAAAATGAACGTACAAAAGTCCATTGCATTCCTATATACTAACAATGAAGTCTCAGAAAAAGAAATTAAAACAACAATTCCTTTTGCAATTGCAGCAAAAAGAATAAAATACCTAGGAGTAAACTTAAACAAGGATGTGAAAGACCTATATGCTGAAAACTGTAAGATATCTTTTAAAGAAATTGAAGCAGACATAAAGAAATGCAAACACATTCCGTGCTCATGGATTGGAAGAATCAACATAGTTAAAATGGCCATGTTACCCAAAGCAATATACAGATTTAATGCCATCCCCATCAAAATCCCAATGGCATTTTTTAAAGAAATAGAACAAAAAATCATCAGATTTGTATGGAAACACAAATGACCCCAAATAGCCACAGCAATTGTAAGAAAAAGAACAATGCTGGAGTTATCACACTCCCTGACTTCAGCTTGTACTACAGGGCAACAATAATCAAAACAGCATTGTATTGGCAGAAAAACATACACATAGACCAATGGAATAGAACTATGAACCCAGAACTATAAACCCACATAAATATGGACAAATAGTTGTTGACAAAGAAGCAAAAAACATACAATGGAGAAAAGAAAGCCTCTTTAATAAATGGTTCTGGGAGAACTGGAAAGCCACATACAAAAGAATGAAACTGGACTGCAATCTGTCACCATGTACCCAAATTAATTGAAAATGGATCAACGACCTAAGCATAAGACCGGAAACAATGAACCGCATAGAAGAAAACATAGGAACTAAATTATGGACTTTGGGTTCAAAAAGCATTTTGTGAATTTGACTCCAAAGACAAGGGAAGTAAAAGCTAAAATAAACAAATGGGACTATATCAAACTTAAAAGCTTCTGCACAGCAAAAGAAACCATCGACAAAATAAAGAGGCAACCAACTGAATGGGAGAAGATTTTTGCAAACAGCGCCTCCAATAAGGGGGTAATATCCAAAATATACACGGAACTCATACAACTAAAAAACAACAAAAAACCCAATTGAAACATGAGCAGGGGACCTGAAGAGACATTTCTCCAAAGAGGACATACAAATGGCAAATAGACATATGAAAAAATGCTCAAAATCCCTAATCATCAGAGAAATGCAAATAAAAACCACAATGAGATATCACCTCACCCCAGTTAGAATAGCTATCGTCAACAATCTAAACAGTAACAAGTGTTGGAGAGGCTGTGGAGAAAAGGAACCCTAATACACTGTTGGTGGGAATGCAGATTGGTGCAGCTGCTATGGAAGGCAGTGTAGAGGTTCCTCAAAAAATTCAGAACAGAATTACCATATGACCCAGCAATCTCTCTCTTGGGTATCTACCCAAAAATCTGATAACATTTATCCTTAAAGAAAGGTGTGCTCCAATGTTCATTGCAGCTTTATTTACCATAGCTAAGACATGGAAACAACCAAAATGTCCTTTGATAGATGGTCAGATAAAGAAGTTGTGGTATATATACACAACGGAATACTATTTGTTGGTAGAAAAGATGAAATAGTACTATTTGTGACAACATGGATGGATCTTGAGATTATTATGCTGAGTGAAATAAGTCAGACAGAAAAAGTCGAGAACCACATGATTTCACTGATATGTGGTATATAAAACTGAAAACAACAAAAGAACAAGACAAACAAATGAAGGAACAAAAACTCATAGACATAGACAATAGTTTAGGGGTTACCAGAAGGTAAGGTGGGAGGGGGGGCTCTAGAAGAGGGTAAACGCGGTCTAATATATGGTGATGGAAAGAGAACTGACCCTGAGTGGTGAACAGACAATATGAGATATAGATAATGTATTATAGAATTGTACACCTGAAATCTATGTAACTTTACGAACAACAACTGTCACCCAATAAACTTTAATTAAAAACAAACAAACAAAAACAAACTCCTGGAATATGACAAGAAGATATAATCTAGATGACCATAGCATTGTGATAACTTTTTAGATACAACACCAAAAGCAAGAAAGAAATAAGCTAGACTTTATTAAAATTTAAAATGTCTGCTCTGCAAAGACACTGTCAAGAGAATGAGAAGGCAAGCTACAGAATGGGAGGAAATATTTGTAAAAGACATATCTGATAAAGGACTGTCTAAAATATACTTTTTAAAAAAAGCATAAAAACCTCTAAAAATGCAGTAAGAAAACAAGCAATCTGATTAAAAATGGGCAAATACCTGAACAGACATTTCAGCAAAGAAGATCTATAGGTGGCAAATAGTAATAGGAAAAGACGTTCCGTACCATATGTCGTTAGGTTATTGCAAATTAAAACAACAGTGAGATACAGATGGCAAAGATATACAGATGGCAAATAAGAATAGGAAAAGATGTATCATAAGTCTGGGACTTTTGTAAAAAAAAAGTCTAGGGAACTGTAAATTAAAACAACAGTGAGATACCCCTGCCCACCTATTAGAAGGGCCAAAATCCAGAACATTGACAACATTAAATGCTAGTGAGGATGTGGAGCAACAGGACTCTCATTCATTGCTGGTGGGAATACAAAATGGCACAGACACTTTGAAATATAGTTTGGTGGTTTCTTATAAAATTAAACATACTCTTAAATACCATCCAGCAATCACACTCAAAAAAGTTCAAAACTCATATCCACTCTAAACCCTGCACACAGATGTTTATACCAGTTTTATTCATAATTGCCAAAACTTGGAAACAACCAACGTGTCCTTTAGTTAGTAAATGAATAAATAATCTGTGGTACAACCAGACAATGGAATATTACTCAGTTTGAAAACAAAACGAACTGTCAAGCCATGAAAAGACATGGAGAAATGTTAAATTCATAAGTGAAAGAAGCCAAACTGAAAAAGCTCTATGATTTCAATTATATTATAGTCTGGAAAAAGAAAAATTAGTAAAAGGATAAATGGTTGCCAGGGTTTAACAGAAAGGAAAAGATGAATCAATGGAGCACTGAAAGTATTTTTAGGGCATTGAAACTATTCTGTATGAAACTATCATGTATAAGACATTATATATTTGTCCAAACCCATAGAATGTACAACACCAACAGTGACCCTCTGATGTAAACTATAGATTTGGGGTGATAATGATGCAGATTCATTGACTATAACAAATGGACCACTGTGGTATGAGATGTTGACACTGGGGGAGGCAGTGCATATGTAGGGGGAGGGAGTGTATGGGAAATGTCTATACTTTTTGCTCAATTTTGCTGTGAACCTAAAACTGCTCTTAAAAAATAAAGTCAATTAAAAATAAATACTGGTCAGCATTTTGTCTTTCTTTGCTCTTCCGTCTTCTCAGAAGTCATCTCTTTTTCTTTTTCTTCTTCGTCTTCTAAATTGTTTTCTTTTCCATTCATGTCTCTGCCCCAAGACTGATGACTGCTTTTAGGCTAAAACCTCTCTCCTGATTAATATGACTTGAAAATACAAGGTTACTTGGCAAATTAGTTATGAACAATTATAAGTTCATAAAACCTAAAAATATAAAAGTACCTCAGTCAAAAAACTGCATTTCAAGCTTAAAAACTTAGCTTGCATACAAAACAGTAAAGCTGAAAGGACTATTGATTTCTTCTTAATAGAGATGCCATTAGTAAGGAGAACCATGCATTTCCTCCCCCATTTTCTTACCAACTCATATTTTAGAGCCATTAACCCTCTCAAAAATATTGCAAGCTCTTACCTTTTCTTCCATGCCTCCTGCCAGAGGGAGCCGGTAGTTTTTCCTGGCTGTGAGATGGAGAGACTCTGCCATCTGTTGGCCAGTGTTTTCCTACTGCACATGGAGTATGGTACTGAGAGGGCAGTTCACCCTTAGTCCCCCTTCCACTCTCTGCTCCTTCCTACAGAAGGGAGCCCAAGCACTCCAAGCCTCTCACCAAGTGTGAGTCCCAAGGTTCACAGGGGCGAAAAAAGAGAATTCTGGTCCAACCTGCATTCTAGAAATTAGGTTTAGCAATTGTGAAGCCTGTGTTTTTATTCCAGATTTCTGGGGCCAGTTCTCAGTTGGTTCACAGATCAGAGAAGAGTATGCCTCAAGCCCATCAGGGAAATGTTCCACTGCTTTTTTCAAAGTTAATACAGAGTTACAGAGTATAAAAACATATTTCTACGTGTGCTACTCATACCAAAAGTTCACAGGTCATCTCTAAGGGAAAAGAGAAAGAAACATAAATCTCATTTTCAAATTTATAAAAACCTCATTGCTTCCTTCAATTTCCTTGCCCTGTTTTCATGGTTGAATCCCATCTCCAAAACCATTACTTGCTTTCTAAAATTTTATCACATATTTAATTGGAAGAAAGAGAAAGTGGAATTGATGCAAACTTGGGTGGAAGTGGACAAGCTTTGCTGAGGAGAATGTTGGAGAGGAAGCAAAGTAATAAATAAATATTATAATAAAAAGAAGAAAATCCTAAAGAAGCTGCTGGCTGTCTATGCAAAATTTCCCTTTCTCTGAATCTCTTCCTAAATCTAATGAGCAACATAAAATATAAAATTGCTATAAAGGTAACTTATTATTGTCATCTTCAAATACATGAGAAAAAAATATAAACAGTAAAATAGTTAAACTTGTATCAAATGGTAAATATAATTGTAGATAAATGAAATATACATACATATTCTAGACAAAAAACTTTATTGCCCCTTATATAAGCATGAGGCATGTGAATAAATGAAAACATCACAAGTACTTTATGAAATAGGTGTGCTCGCAACAAGTGGCAATTTAATTTGACGGAGAAAGTGTTGTTAGTGTCTGGCCTTCCTGGATATTTAATTGAACCAAAATATTTTGTGGTGGGTGGCTTATCATTATAGTAACTGAAATGGAGAGGCGTAAGGGAAGCAGAGTTCAAGACAGCAGGAAATAAAAGGCATAGAGAACTATTGAGCCACAAAGGGGAATTGAAACAGAACTGATGCTACACTAATCATTAGTAAGTGAAGTAATGAACTGGGAAAGAGATGGGGTTTTAGTTATGGCCCGCCAAACGGAAATGAGAAATTTCCAGATGTTCCATATGGTCTGTAATTCAAGTGCTCTGTGCCTTCAGGTCAGAATTTTCAAACAGATAACAGATGTAGAAAAAGAATCAAAATTTCATGCACACACCGGGATAGTTAGCTTTCAAAATCGCAGGGCTTGCATGTAAACTCCTCACTTAAGAAGCAGGATTTCAAATACAGCCTGTCAGACCTCAGGCAGAATCCTAGTTGAGAAAAAGGGTTCCAGGTTAATAGATTTCTTTTTACATACCAATTCACACAGTACAAAACAGCTCTAGGGGTTTTAACAGGACAGCAACAATTCAAGAGCTATGGGGTTGAAAAGAACAATTTTTTTGGGGGGTCAAATGGCTTTTTGCTAAAGAAAATAATTTAAGTTGAGGACCTTGATACGAAGAGATTAATTCTGTGTACAACTGGACATAATGTCCAATATGTCAAAATATCAATTTTATCTTAAAGGAAAGGAAACAAATTTTCTCTGCACTAACAAATTCTCACCATTTTTTAAAAAATGTCATAACTAAAGGAATGATTACATTTTCAGAAGCAAAATTTAAGTAACTACATATTAATTTGTGAGGTCCTATGAGGTACACCAACATGATTTAGATGCAAGCCCCTCTTCCATCATTAAGCTTAAAATCAAGTAAAGGAGATCCATTTGCACCCAAATAAATGATCAAGATCTTAGAGTGGCTAGAGACTACAGATGTACTAAGCAGATCTGGAAATGCTAAAAGTAGAATATTTATCTGATAGGAGGATAAAGGAAGCATCTAGAAAGGTGACATTCTAACTGGGCTGTAGGCGGATATGTTATTAAATGCCATATGGTATTTCAGAACACAAGTTTGAGTCCCAGCTCTGCTCCGTACTCACCTTGTGATGTGGGCTAAGTTACTCAATTTCTCTGAGCCTTAATCCTGACTTTATAAGATTGGAATACAAACTCCCTATATCATAAGTTTCTTATAGGGATAAAAAGAGATACTACATATAAAACTCTTTCCTAGTACACAGTACCTAACAGAAGGGGAAATTCTTCTTTCCCTCTCCACACATTTCTGCTTTGAACAAAATATGAGAACAATTAGTGTTTTTTCTGCCCTTTCACAGGATTAGGAAAGAGGTTTTCTCTCTGTTCTCCACTTTTCAATTATTCCTTTTTACGAGATTAGAGTTGATAGATAATCTTGAAATAAAAATATTGATCCTCCGAGGCCTGGATTTCTTACTCTCTCCTTCTTTCCCTCTCTCTCCTGCTTGCAGTTGATGGTCAACAATAAAACACATTCTCCCCACTTCTGCTTCTGGTAAGTCCAGACCCTCATTTGCCCAGTCTATTACTTCATAGTTATGTGAGGCAGTGTGGGTGGTCCTTCCCATTGGCTGCCTGGCTAAGTGTCAGTTTTGCAGATCTAGATTTAGGGTTGGAAGTGCATTAAGAAGGCTCCTTTTTATATTGGGCAGAATGTTATTCTCAAAACAGGCTTTACCATGTATTTTCCATATGGATTTTATCTAGTTTTCTATTGGTCTAGAAGCCAAGGAAGAAGAGGGTTATGATTAATTGCACCCTTGATAACCTGAAATATTAGGTAGTACCTTGGGGAAGTGTGCATAGTCACATGGACATGAGCTCACAAAATACAGACTCTAAAATGGAAAGAACAAGACACATATATTTGTATAAAAGAATGGCTTTCGACAGTGAAGTATGGGGGCAACCATTGGCTTACATGCCTGGCTCCCTTCTCCTTGGAAGAGTGAACTATGATGATTTCCCTCTCACTTTAGTTTGTTTAAAACACACAAGATTAAATCATCCAAGCTTCTTTCTTGTATAATTAGTTAACTTTCTTGAGATACCTATCTGTTTACATACAGACTATGAGAATGTCTATCTCTGTATAGACAGCTTTGAAGAATCTAAAATCACCAATGAAAGGATACCTCAGCCTTTGCTAATAAGAGAAACTATCCTACACGTTGCTAGGTCCTCATTTCATCTAACTGTATGACTGATGTACTGATTGCCTATGTTTGAGGCAAAAAGCTCTGCATCTCTGCTTCTGCATATAATACTCCATTATCTTTATTTGTCCACAGCAGTGGAGAGTGAGTGCCCTCCTTACATTTTGTGCGCAAGGCACCTCTCTTTCCTTACCCTTGTCTGTTCCTGCTTAGTCAACTTGTCAAAAAACCTGTCAGGCATTAAGTGAAGCATTTGTTTCACCTTTCATTAGCATTTTCATTGTCCTTGACTCTTGGGGGTGAAAGCTTTCTGGATCAAACTTAATCTTCATCCCCAATTAACTGATGCTCAGGTAGAACCTGCAGATCAATACCTTACCAAGATCAGCGTCAGCAGAAATATTCTGGACAGCGTGAACACTTAATTTACATTACTAAAAAACAGGGATGGATTTTGTTCCCCACTCTTTTTAATTTGGACCTTAAGGGTTTGAACCTATAGACTGCATATATGATACCCCAGCTATTCAGAGTACAAATTTAAATATTCTTAAATCTACATGATCTATGATTTGGGGCACTAGTAATGGCCTTGACAATGAAATCTGGTGTAAGATCAAATATTCTAAAATACTATCTTTTTTTTTTTTTGATAAATTTTCTTTAATATCCAATTGGCTTTCTCTGGTTTAATGACTATCAGTAAAAAAATATTCATTATTCTACATGTATAGTTTGTAATGTACCTTTTTTGTGTTTTTTTTGTGTGTTTTTTTTGTAGAGTTTACTCTACATTTTTTTAGTTAGACAACCAGGTAGTATTTGAAACACTTCTGTGTCTATGACAATTAGTGAAGAATATGTAGATAAAATATTTTTCAGGAAAATGAGTTACATCCATGATCATTGGCAAAGAATTCTGGCATAGAATCATCCATTTCTTCATGTGTTGCAATGGACCCAAACTAACTTTATGAAAAAGACTCCAGAAATGCACTTGAGTTATTTCTTGTTCTTCTGTTCAGGTACACATCCTGATTAAGTTCCATAAGTTTCCTAAGCCATCTAACTATAATTTGTGTCAAGATTATTGTCAAAGCATATGTAACTTATTTAATCAGCAAAAAATAATACTGGGACTTTAAGTTCATAACAGATGAAATAACCTTTGTTGTTTTTTTAAAAAAATTTCTAATAGAAGGCCAGCTATGGAAAAAGTACTATTTAATGGAAGATTTCCTGTAGAAATAAATATCAATTTCCCTTGCTGTTCTGAGTTTTACTCTTGGATAAGACCAAAACAATTTTCTTAGAAACCAATTGTATTTTGTCTTCTCAAAAAAAAAAAAAAAAAAAAAATTACATTTGCTGAAAATTGCCCTTGGCAGTTCCCATCAGTTTGAAGACTGATGAGAAACCGTGATATAAAAATCTTTGTTATTTATTACAGTAATATTTTTAAGGATGTACCAACTCTAATATTTGCTTTCCTGTGTATGAAGACTATGGGAAAATTCCCACCCCGACAATCATACACACAATTGTACTTAAACCTATATTATTTTGTTATCGATATTAAAAATTGTATTATCTATTGGCTCCTTTTTAAGGTGACATTGTTGGTATACTTTTAACTTCCTCCTTTTCTCCTCTTTTAATACATCATTTATGATACAAAAAATAGAATTATAAAAACAATCCCTTGTATTCATATTTTATTGCCAATCTTCTGTTTCAATAAATATAAATGGCATATACGTTTGATTTTCTTTTATAATCTGATTTCCACTTGAGGTACCTGATGTGGTTGTCCTCCGAGTCATATGTCCAGGGTTCCTCATAGTGAAAAGTAACCCCTGACACCTGTGGGCTCTCCAATGCAGTCAACGCTAAGGATTAAAGCAAAATACAAGAAGTTAGTATCTCTGTCATCTGGGTCTGTTTATATGTGTATTATCAGATCCAATCATTATGTTGTTGGAGCAAATGTCACTTGCTTTTATTATAATAGTAATAACATATGGCATTGAACCCTAAGAGTTCAATTCAAGTGAATGGAGCTGAATATTGTTATCATGTGGGGATGGGGGTGTGGAAAGAGAGTCATGTGGTGCATTGATCCCATCAGACTTTGCGGTCTAAACCAAGGATGCTGCCTTAGTGTCACCTAGAGTCAGCTGAAGTAGGACAGGAATGGGGAGACTGAGGACAATGAGAGGTGCAGAAGGGTTTTTTCCTTAAAAAAAAACACACAAACAAACAAAACAAAAACAAGGTGCTTTCTGGCTTGCTCACTGCTTTCTCTTTTTGCTAATGCTGTTGCCTGCAAAGTGTTCTTATTTATCCATGGGGCTGGAAGTAGATCACAAGAAAAAGAATTTTGATTTGCAATTTGATTAAGTGCATTTGCAGAAGCCTCATTTTTCACTAGTAAAATGAAGACTCAGAAATATCCTTCACGTATAGATGTCTATATGGAAGGCATTGTATGTGTAAAAAGTTGCAATTAGCTATTTCACACCACTCAATTATAAATAGAAATAAAATTCCTGAACTAAATGAAAATATTACCCTAATTATAACATATGTCAGATAACATTTAAATAAAATAAAACAAGCATAAATTTAGGATACCCAGCTTGCCTTAGAAGTCGGATTGGCCAAGAAGCAGCCACAAGACTGCCAAGCACCCATGTGCATCTTTGAAGATCAGTGTGAAGACAGGTATCCTGCCTACACAGGTGACCCTTTGAGGTGCTCTGTGAGGTGGAGATTGTTCCACGTTGCTGCTCATACGCACAGATCCATCATTAGTTGAAGATGTCATCGGAGAGGAACAGTGCTCAAAAACCAATGCATTGGGGCCCAATATATGATACAAATATTTAGCTGTTCTCAATTATATCCTTTTTTCTTTAATTTCAAGGCTCATGGGTATTGTACACTCAGAAGGAAAAAATGGTATTAGTCTGGGATGGGAACTTGCCTTAGATCTACGGAGAAATAAACCTATACATCTTTGGGGATTATATGCATGTGTTTACTGCTTCTCAGTGTTGTTATGAAGTGAAGTGATTTGAACTCTAAACTCTATGAAGAGCTACAGTACTTCAGGCTGTCGGAAATTCCACTTGTACAGAATGTATGATGAAGGGACCAGTTCCATAAACAACAAAATGTACACATTTGGACCAGTTTCTTATGCGAATTCTACTTTGGGGATAGGAGTAGCAAACGAAACTATTTTCCACTATATCCTCTTCCCTAAGCTATTTTGCTGTTTTGTGAAAAATCACGGTGGTTAGATTTTATAAGGATGCAATGTCAACCTGAAAGGATATTACATTCTTTTTAGCAAAGATCAAAATAATAACACCACTTCAATTTGATCTTGTTTGGTTTTTGTGATATCTGCTGTAAAGGAAGGTGATTTATTAAATTAAAATTACATGTATTGCATATATGTATGTATATGTATATAGAGAGAATATTCTCTGATGATAAGGAAAATAAATGTAAATTTGTCAATGGTTCATATGATCTTTTACTCGATGTGACTATACATAGTATATAGATTTATGTGCTAGATATTACATTAATATTAACATTAGAGATCAAAAAGCAAAAATGCCTCTATTTCCTAACATGACATAAGAGACTTTGGGAATTTGAAATTTTTCGATGACAAAGACAAAAGCTTTGTGTGGATTTCATAAGAAATCATCTTAGAATGTGAGAGTGCTTCACATTGGCAGGTGGTGTTATCTGGTTCTAAAATGTGGAGAAAGAACCGGTGTGGCTGCCAGCAGATGGGTGCTGTATAGAGCGTGTTTCCCCGAAAATAAGACCTAACCAGAAAATAAGCCCTAGCATGATTTTTCAGGATGACATCCCCGGAACATAAGCCCAATGAGTTTTTTGGAGCAAAACTTAATATAAGACCTGGTCTTATTTTTGGGGAAACATGGTACCGCCCTTTTAGATAACATACAGAGTAAAAGAAGGAGAAGTGCTCCTCGTTTCAGTCTTTTCCATCAGACAAAAGCTCTGTACTCTTTTTCCTTTCCTTCTTCTTTCTGGATGAGATCCAGCACCTAAACTCCAGTAGGAACTGGACTCCATTTTTTTTCTATTCCTCCCACTTCAATACTCAGAGTTGATATTATCTTTGGTAATACTGAACTTAGATTACTGCTATAACAGAGGTATATATCATGTAATTTAATTTAACCAGTAATATGCAACATATAAGATATTGTACTAAAAACTGAAACATTCAAGCGAATAGCTTGGGGTAAGATAAAGTTAAGGCTAAAAGATGAGGTGGAATCTGCAAAGCACATTCAGAAAGTGCAAATCTTATGGGAATTCAATGGAAGAAATGATTATATATGTTTGATGGGGTAAAGATTCTTTGGTGACAGGTTATTAGAAATAGATCTAGAAACTGACAGGAGAACATAGAGATTTTTTAAAAAGAAAAGAAAAACCAGTTACTTGCATAAGTAAATATTCATGTTGGAAACTTTGGGAATGTTGTGGTGGAGGGTTAAATGTAGATATGATAGATGGCAGAATATTGGAAAATTTGACATAAGCTTTGAAATGCAATTTAGGACAACTACCTTGGACCTTAAATGTCAGGGTAGGACATAGCCACGATTTTCAGACAGCAGCAGCCAGCAGTGAATATTTACCAAAAGGATATTATGAGATGAGTGATGCCATCCTATGAATATTATTCAGGCAACTGTTTACAAAGCAAGACTGGAGGAAGAAAATATTAATGGTAAAAAAGTTCAATTAAGAGGATATTTCATGCTCTTTTGACCTCTGAAATTCAGATGCCCCTTCTGTGAAAAATAACAGCCTCATAGCATTGTTACAAGGATTAAATAATATGTGGAATGTAAAAGAGGGCATGGAATCAATGGTAGCTCTTGTTGTAATTATAAATTATGTAGATTTAAGTTTTATAAAATGGGAAAATACAGTTTCTTTAATAAATCTGAAATAATATCCTCTGATGGTTTTGAAAATGTACAAAGAAATAATATTTATTAAAGAGCTTTGTGAGCAATGGAGTTCTGCAAATGTATAACATGATGTTATAATTACTTGATTAATAATCTTCAAGAATAGGTGAGTGGGAAAAATGTGTTGCTGCAAGAATGTTTGATTGGATGGTAGTAACAGAGAAAGGGGGAAAGTTTGGAGTGGAAAAACAGAGCTTGAGATGGTGTTGTTTTATTACTGTGGAAATATTTAGCAGAGAGATAAAAAATATATATATTCTGGAGCCAGAAAGAGAGGTTAATATGATTAGGAATCATCCACCATATATCATCCGAAGCTTGGGAAATGGATAGGTGTGACTGAGGGTAGAGTACATAGAAAGAGTGAAAGAATAGATGCCAAAAGATTTTCTGTATGTTGGGATTGAATTATGAAGACGAGAATTTCTGAGAGATGGAAGGATAGCTAAATTTTAGTAATCCCTTCACACATCTGTTCAGCTAATATTATGCACATACAAGCAGAGTCTCTATACAGTCATTGCACACTGTAACTCAAGGACATGAACAAAACATTCACTCGTGAGTGGAGGAGAAAAACATGCAAGCAATTACCCATTTATGATTTATACACCATGATAGAGGTGGCCTGAGGAAATGTCAGTATTTACTCTTCCAAGAAAGTCCTGGAAAGGCACAGGAGAATAGAAGCAACAAATGCTTAGATCTGCACTATCTACCCAGCAGGACAATGGGGAGGGCACTTCAGGTTTGGGGAGCCCATATAGGGAGTCATATGACCTGAGACAAGAGAAAGAGCGAGGACATGCAGCATTTGCAGCAACATGTAGGTTAGAAAGTCTGTGTGACTTTGAACAAGGTAAGGGGAAGATTTTCAAAAAGGTATCAGTATCAGTTGAAACAGTGCACTAGATGTGTTGTTAAACAATAATAACAAAAATAACTGTTTAGGAAATGATTACTCAGTGTCCGGCATAATATTGCTGCAAAATCATTTTTTTTAATCCTTACTACAATTCTGTGATATCACTAACACCCCCGTTTAAAAGATGAAAATACTGAGGCACCAACAATTTAAATAAATGGCCCAACATTAAGCGTTGCCCACTATTAGGTGTCACAGTTGAGATTCAAAACCAGTTCTATCTACCTCTGGAGACCATGAACATTTCCGCCCATTCCCAGGAAAGATCAGTGTCAAAACAGGAGTGAGCAACGAAACTGTATTGAAACAGTGAATGGTTAATAAGGAAGGGAACAAAAACTACCTTTAAAATTGAATTTTTTCTAGCTAAAATTATCTGAATTAAACAGAGACAGAGATTGCAAAAGTGAGTTGTCACCAAAAAAAACCACACAGAAGTGAGAATCAAAATAAAAGTATATTCATCCCTTACTATGTAATACTCACAGAGGGGTCAGTAATCTCCCATCCCCATGGTCAACAGTCCTATGAAACAACTCTGAGAATCTTTGAAAAGCTCTGGGAAGCCCAGAGACCTCCCAACATATCCAAAGTGGATTACTATCTTTTTTTTTTTTTTTTTTTTTCGTGAAAACACCAGTGTTCAGGGAACTGGTAAGGATTCTATGCAGCATTGTGTTTCCATGGGCTACTGTGGCACCAGAGATTGTTAGCCTCCTGTGCTGTGAGAAGGGTATGGCTCTTTTTTTTTTTTTTTTTTTTTTTTTCACATCATCATTGGTTTATTTAAATCAGATACCAGTGTCCTATTATTTCTGCAGCAGGTGCCACATATTGATAAGCAGTGTGGTATAATTCTCAACTCCATTCTAAAATTTTTATAGGAAATATTTCTTCAAGTTCCTATCCCGCATGAAACAGCCTTACAAACGTAAATGTGGAAGACATATGACATGTGTCTTTTTTCAAAAGAGCTAATATTTCTTACAATCCTCATTTTTTTCCATCAATATAAACGTAAACAATGAAAACCATTAGTGACTAGATGCACGTCACTGGCCTGATTTCTGTATAATTAAAAAGATGCTGCTGAAAACAGCACCCACTCTTCACGGAGTGTTTATAGACACCAGCAAAAGCATGTCAACACTGAAAACAACATCTAACATATAAACTGCTTTGGGGTATGTGGTGGAAAAGTTTACCTCCCACCCCTCAAAAAAACAAAAAGATGCAAAAATACTTTAGATGTAGGTAGCAATTAACCTGCCACTGAAGTTGGCATTGAATTGAATCCTGCAAACATATCCCTTTCTCGTAGACCCCTAAAGGAATCTATCCGTGACGAATGCTCATTTTCTGCTGGGTAAGACACTGTGCGAGTGGAGAATTTCACAGTTCACCAGAAGGATTCTATCACTTTCCTTCTTTGGAAGAAGTCCAGACTTCATCACGAAGGTGCATCACATCGTGAAACTGCAGAAAGCAACATATGGCATGATGTCTCTGAACAGCTAAAAACGGACTTTTTGCTACAAAACATAGTTGTGGAATAAACAGTATATGTTCAGTATGTGCAAAGTTTATCAGTTTGGCATATAAGAAACCTACATATTGTGAACAAATAAAACAATATAACTGGGGGTGCCAAAAAAATGCATACGCATGACTTGTATTCATCTTTTGTTATCGGTATATATTGAGTATTACAATTTTAATACTGTTTTTGCCTCTCTTAGAATGTGTATACATTTTTGGCACCCTCTGTGTAAGTAAACACTTCTTTCAAACATGTTATAGTAGAAATGTAATGTACAATTTATCACAGTATAGAAGCTATCATAGTCTTTAAATGGTCAAGGATATTAGACTTAGGGTGGTTTACAAGTGATTAAAAAGACTGCCAAAATTCAGGAGTTAAGTAAGCAGACACTAGTTTTTAAATGGTTTGTTGCAACCATAAGCCAATCTCCATTTTAAAAAGATTAAATAACCAGACCCCCCACACAAACTTGCACTAATGGAAACAATTAAAGCAGCGTTATCTGAAACAGTTATTCATATAACATTGTTTCCATGAACTGTGTTAATTTCTCCAGACTGTCAAATATTAAAATCTGATAATCAGTTATAGATAGCAACCCACACAGTCATAAGGATGACAAATTCAGTATAACGGCACGTTTCTGATGTTGTCTTTTCTGTGGGTTTCTGCTGCTGGAAATTCTGTCTATTGTTCCACAATGTACCTAGAACTGCAGTGTGATTTGGTGGCCAAACGGTCGATGCTGTTGTTCTATATCAGATGCAAAAAGAATATGCTCAACAGTAGCATGAAATGGATAACTGTAGTCTGCCACATAAATAACCAATTTCTACGTAAAGATATTTAGCATAATGAAGTCTGAATTGGGTGGCACTTCAATATATTAAGCAAATGCATGCATGCATATGTCCCTCTTTTTTATGCTGGAAAATATTTAGCAATATATTTCATAAAGTCAGGTGGTGTTTCCACTTAAAGGCTATTGTGAAATGTATTAATTTCCCAAGAAACCAAAACAAAGTTAGTAATGTCATATATTGGTACCTTTACTTAATTTCATGTGATTTCCTGTCATATAATATTATGATTGGTTTGGGTATAAATGCTGCCCCTTCCTTAAGTTGCTCGCTCTTTTGTTACATTAAATATTTGAACATTCTTTTTCTGTAGATATGACTTATGGCATAATCAATAAATGTGAATGCAAACACTTAGAAGGTAATCTGGGTACATGTTGATTTCCCTGGACTTCGAATCTGGCCAACAACATCATATAATCAATAAACTTAACACCAAACAGGTATTTACTGCAAATACATGATGATGGAATGCAAATATAAGAAGTACATTCTTGCTTTGGGGGAAATTCCTTGATATCTGAGCTGTTCTCATTACATATATATAGTAGCATTTTACTTTTAGACTGCTCCAGAAATTTCTTTCACTTTCCATATACACAGGCGCCTATTAGGTACCTCTTGGAAAGCTGAGAGGCTGTTTCTCATACTACATTCTAGAAGTCCCCCATTGTCACTAGCAAGAAAAGAGATATATAAGAAAAGTAGAATAACTTTCCATGATGTCTCCTCACATGATACAGAATTACAAAAGTACACACACACATACACTCACACTGTCCGTTTGTACACAGAGTACTTACCCAAGTACTCTACTCTGCATCTAATGTAGACTTCCAACAGCTTTTTCTCTATAGAAAACTTCTAGATAATACAGTATAATAACACAGATATTCAAATTCCACTCAGAAAAAAAACACCTGCATTTTCTCCATGATGGCATTTTTATGAACCAGAACAAAATTTAAACCAAAGAAAATTTCCTCTTGTTTATAATCAGACTAATGACTTTCCAATATATTGTTTAAATCATGCAAAGGTCTGCTATCCCACAATAACATTTCCTATACAGGTCGCACAATAACACACACACACACACACACACACACACACACACACACACACACACAGTTTATCAGCTTAATAGTGGACTTCATTTTAATTTGTAGTTATGCAATTGGCCAAAGAGTTAGTATTTTTATGACCTTTCTTCACCTTTTGTTAGAATCCTGTTTGTATTTCTGAATGTGACCTCATGTCCTGTGCTCGCAGTAGAAAGTAGATAAATTGAACTCTAAAACACACACAATAACAGACAGTACTGTTTAAAGATTAATAAGTGATCCCACCACAGTACTTTAGCTGCCTACAACCCAAAAATATCTTTCCTGTGGTACTTCCCAGGCAATCCCTGAGGGATCAATAATCCAAGAGCACTAGACAGATTTGAACTTATCTATCACAGCTCTGATTTTCCTCTGCGCACTTCATGTTTCTTCTTAAAAGCATCTAATTCACTGCCTGTTCACAGCATTCATTCCTTGAAGCAAAGGACCGTAGGAAGAGCAAATACAACTTTTATAAGACATATTGTAAGTGAATTCAATCCATTTTCCCTTTTTACCCATCAAAAATTCAAGACCATGCACTGCTCAAGATTTTTCTTTTTTAAAAAAAGTCATTTGATGTTCACATCTCTTAATTTTTGCCAGATATAACACTGCACATCTCTAACTATGTTTTGCTCCTAATGCTGTCTCAGTGTGTGTCACACCAGGATGCTCAGGCACCCCATCTCAAAGCTTCCAAGCCACCAAGTACCTGAGGGACTTCCATTTGATTCCTCTGCAGAGAGCACATATGTCCTCTGCAGTGGGATCCTCAGAGAGGGAGAAGCCAGGGTAAAGAATTTAGAATTCTGCCCCTGGACTACTGACTTCTCCCTCCGTAAAACAGACTGAAGAATCAGAAACATTCCCACAATGTTAGAGCCTCTGCTCCAACCTCTGGTCTCCAGGTTCCTTCTCAAATAGCACAGGCAAAGCCTCTCATAACAGAAAATGGCTGCAGAATCCGTTCTGTTATGACTTAACCCTAGCATGAATAATTCATCTCACGCAACTTAGTGTCTTAGGACTGTTTGACTAGCTAAAGTTTATAATAGTGCTGGCTTGAATATACTTTCTTCCGTAAAAATAAGTATCATATACATAAAAATAAACACAACAAACATGAGAAGAGTGTCTCTAGGTACTTATGTCTCTGTGTATGCTGAGATGTTGACAATAACAGCCAGGACTCATTATCTGTAGCCCGAAGAAAAGGCATGTGAAAAGGCCAGATGAAAAGAGACAGCTAACAATTAAAGATGAACTAGATAATTCAAACCAAACAATTTCCTTTGGAGTTAAATGTTCTAATTTGTCTCTATTGAGGCATTAGCCATGTAGTTTTCACATCACTTCTTTTGTGTATAGGCCATTAAAAAGCACAGGGAAGAAAATTACAACGCTCTCTTGCAAACCTCAACTAAATTGAATTTCTAATTAACATGGTTCTTTCTAATTTATTATTTATGTTGTCTTCAACAGTAAAGGTAGTAAAATCATTCATTATTTAGTATTCTTTAAAACAATTATATTTGGCGGTGGTGAATTTCTTGTCTTTCTGTTCTATCTTAGGTAAAGTTATTTTGAGATTTCCAACACTCCCTAGATCAAACAGGATATTCTGTCCAATAATTTTCATTTTACTGTCCCCAGGATAAGAGAACATCAGAAAAGCATAAAATAAAATAAGAAGGTTCCTAATAAATAACTATTGTTATAAAGATTATAATTTACCTTTAAAAATACCTATTTGCAGCAATTACTAGTGATAAGTAGTCAAGTTGTTATTAAATGTTTGCATTGCCTATCAATCAAAATCAGCCGTTAAAATAAATACATTCTAATGAAGAGACTGATGGAGAAATGATGAGTTTTGCTTAACAAATACTTTAAAAATTATTTTTCATCATTTTTGAGCTATTGAAAAGAAAGAGTCATTCAATTTTCAGTTTAATTTTTTGACCCCATAGTGCAGTAAAAATAAAATGAGGGGAAAAAAATAACACTTAATTTGATAGAACTGGAATGAACTTTTGGAATGAGCACTTTCATCCCCACAAAAGCACTGAGTGTTCTGAAGTGCAACCTGTACTCGGTGCTACACTAATGAAGATATATCAGCTGTGGCAAACAGCAGGATTCCCGTTATTACTACTCCTATGTGCTAGAAAGGCATCTTAGCAGGTGATAACTCCCCAGTGCATCTTTCAAAGATGACCAAGCCTATTTCTTGACATGGGTTACCCTGAGGAATTACAGTATCCTTGTAGCCGACATTGTGACACATCAGACAGCCTGCCGAGGTTCATTAAATGAATGGCCCACTGTCCATTTTGTTCTAGTTCACTTCGAGATGAATGACACATCCCAATGTTTTGTTTCCCTGAATATATCACGAGTTGTGAAAGTTCTAGACACAAATGTCGTAGGAATAGCTTTGCTGAAGGAATGTTGAGTACCTCGGTCATTAAAACTCTGAGAGCTACATATGAATTGCCACAATATATGTGCTTTCAGAATTTATGTCAAAGTGAAAGCTTGGATTACACTGAGAACTCTATGTAAGTAACCATATCATCTGCATTCACTTTGATTACTGAGAGACACAGAACCCAAGTTGAAGCTCAACCATAGAAATTACCAAGGCACATAATTTTTTTAAATATTTATGTCCTTCCCATGGTTGCATTGATTTTATAATCATTTGCTCTTCAGGTGAAGATTCTCTTTTTATTTATTTTTCATCATTTTGTCACCAAATACATCATTTTCACCACTGATTTTAGGAATTAATTAGGAGAATACATAACTTAAGGAGGGAGGCATAATAACAAACTAAAATATCTGAAAGATTGTCAAGTAAAAGAAGAAACTAATAGATACAGTGATGTACAACAGGGGCCAAGAGATTGAATTCAAAGGAATCATCTCTTCGATCTATATGAGCGAGACCTCTAATCCATTCTCTTGGTGCCAAATGCAGTGTGCTTCCCTTAAAAGCTGTGGCATCTTCAACATAGCACAAGTTTAAGCAGTAGCTAAATAACCATCCATCTTGCACATTGACAAAAGTTCCTGGATTGGAAGAAAGATTAAACAACAAGCCCTCAAAAATCTCTTCCACTCTATGATTTCATAACTAAATATGCTATAGTTAATGAGCCATTTGTTGTCTCCATGCGGTGAGTAAATTATGGCATGTGTTTCCATGCTATCTCCCTGCCAGATCTAGAAACTAAATACATTTAGTCTATCACCAGCACAAATTAGAAATGGGGGAAAAATATGCCACAATGACTCAGAGTCTGAAGCCTGAATATTCATTTAAGAACTTCAGATTTATTGTTGGCAAACCTTCGTAGTCTATATCACATCATTACCCAAAATATGAGGAATGAAAACAAGAGTAACATTGATGCTTTTCAAATTAAAATATGAAAGGAGTTTGATAAAATACATTTTCATATTCTGAATATTAAAAAGTAGATTATGCAATTGGTCATGACACAGATAAGTTTTTTATAAAGAAACTTAATTTTTATATTTTATTTTTCAATTACAGTTAATACTCGATGTTACTTTTATATTAGTTTCAGGTGAACAGCATAGTGGTTAGATATTTATATAATTTATGAAGAGATCCCCCCAATTAGTCTAATATCCACCTGGCATCATAGATACTTATGAAAATGTTATTGACTATATTCCCTATGCTATACTTTACATCCCTGTGACTATTTTGTAACTACCAATTTGTATTTAATCACTTCACTTTTTCACCCAGTCCCTTAACCCCCCTCCCATCTGGCAACCATCATTTTGTTCTCTGTATCTACGAGTCTGTTTCTGTTTTGTTTGTTCACTTATTTTGTACTTTAGATTCCACATATAAGTTAAATCATATGGCCTTTGTCTTTCTCTGTCTGATTTATTTTATTTAGCCTAATACCCTCTAAGTCCATCATTGTTGTCACAAATGGTAAGAACTCAATTTTTTATGGCTGACTAATATACCATTGTATATATGTATCACAATTTCTTTATCCAATTGTCTTTTGATGGACATGTAGGTTGCTTCCATATTTTGGTTATTGTAAATAGCACTGCAATGAATAGCGTGTGCACATATTTTTTCAAGCTAGCGTTTGGGATTTCTTCAGATTAATACCCAGGACTGGAATTGCTGGGTCATAAGTACCTATTTTTCAGTTTTTGAGGAACCTCCAAACTGTTTTCCATAGTGGCTGCACAATTCACAATCCCATCAACCGTGCACAAAGGTTCCCTTTTCTCCACATCCTCACCAGCACTTGTTTGTTCATTTATTGATGATAGCCATTCTGACCAGAGTGAAGTGTATCTCATGTGCTTTTAATTTGCATTTCTTTGATGATTAGTGACCTTGAACAGCTTTTTATAGGTCTATTGGCCGTCTGAATGTCCTCTTTGGAGAAATGTCTATTCAGGTTCTCTGCCCATTTTTAAAATGGATTATTTGTTTCTTTGTTTGTTTTTTTGGTGTCTTTTTGGGTGTTAATTTGGTGTGAAATTGTGTGAGTCCTTTATAAATTTTGGATATTATCATTGGCGAATATTTTTGCTAGTGTATCATTGGCAAATATCTTCTCCCATTCAGTAGTCTGTCGATTTGTTTTGTTGATGGTTTACTTTGCTGTGCAAAAACTTTTTAGTTTGATGTAATCCCATTTGTATATTTCTTTTGTTTCCCTTCCCTAAGGAGATATATCAGAAAAAAATATTACTAAGGGTAATGTCAGAGAGTTTACTGTTTATGCTTTCTTCTAGGAGTTTTATGATTTGGTGTCCTTACAAACTCAAATCCATTTTGTGTTTATTCTTATATGTGAAGAAAGTGTTATTTCTTTTTTTGCATGTATCTGTCCAGTTTTCCTAACACCATTTATTGAATAGACATTTTTACCCCACTGCATGTTCTTGCCTCCTTTGTCATAGATTAAATGACCATATAGGAATGGGTTTATTTCTCACTCTATTCTGTTCCAGTGATCTATGCCTGTTTTTATGCCAGTACCATGCAGATTTGATTACTATAGCCTTATAGTATAGTTTGATATCAGGTTGCATGATATCTCCAACTTTGTTCTTCTTTCTCAAATTGCCATGGCTATTTGGGGTCTTTTATGGTTCCATATAAATTTTAGGATTATTTGTTTTAGTTGTGTGAAAAATACCATTGGTATTTTGATAGAAATTGTATTGAATATATACATTGCACGCACATACATTTTAAAGTACATCCCATAATGTAAAATATTTTTATTCCTATCACTGAAAGTGTATAAATATTTGTTGTGGGGCGAAAGTTGAAAGTCCACTGCAAGCCAGTAAACTAAATTGAAATGGCAGATTTAATACCCACTCATATCTATCCTTATATTTATGCAATATAGGAAAGGTAAACAAATCCTGAAGTCACTAAATTATTCACTGAGGTGAATCATCTTAAGTGGATAGACAGCTATATTACATATAAATATTTTAAGTGGACAAAGAACTTTATAAGTAGATGGATTTTTCTTTTTTTTGCTTCCTTGCACATTTGATAATCTCAGAAAGGTGTTACTGTTTTGACATTTTTTAAAGGGATAATTTAAAAAAGCATTTTTTACTAGTACACAACAATAAATTAATATAAGCAGAGTATGCATATGTAGAAGTGATTACCTTATATTTAAGCCATTAAATGTTTTAAGATTACATAAGTATGAAAGTTTTAAATCTTAATGCAAACTTGATATTAAGCAAACTCGAAAAACAAATGAATCAAGAATGATTGGGGAAATGTGACTGCAAAGTAATCAGTACTAAAGATCACATGGAAACATGCAAATTGAAACATGACACTGTGCCATTATATGACAGGAGTGACAGACACTTTTATTTTTAAATTTTAAAAATTATGGTATCAGTGTCTTGGGGAAGCATTTAGCCCAAACCCTATAGGAGTCTAAAGAACTCTGGTTGCCATCAAGGTCTTTAACTGCTATGAACTCCAACACCCCTGATCTTTTAAGATCAAGAGTCTCCTGCCTTGATTACTTAATCAAGAAAAAACGATAATAATGGCAACATAAAAATGAAAACCTGCCTGGCCCCTCCATGTTACCTAAACACATGGCAAACACTGTCCAATTTATCCTTATAAATTCTAGCCCCCATTTTCAAATTTGGCATCTAAGTACAAAAGGGACTAGTTCTGCATAAATTGGGGATCTCAAACCATGGCTAAAATGCCCTGCACTTCAGAGAAGTAGATTGGAACCAGACTGTAATTCATTTATAAGATAGCAGGACAACAGAGGTTTACAAGCAGATAACATCAAACTCAATTTTCATTAGAGATTTTTAAATTTTAGTTACAAAATATTTTATAGAAAAAGGTAGAAAATAAAATGTAGTAGACACTCTGATACCTACCAACCAGATTTACCAAATGTTCATATCTTGTCTTGTTTGCTTCAGATTTCCAAGTTTTTTAAGAGTAAAATTTAAAAGATATATACAAAAGCCACCACTCATCCCATTTCCACGCCCATTTTACCAAGAGGCAAGCTCTACCTAACGATGTTGTCTTTCATTCAAATCAGTTTAGACGTGTGTATCCATAAACAATATACAGTATATTTATTTTAATTGTAACTTTATTATATATATGATATATATCACTCTGTAACTTGTTTTTCCATTAAGCAATATTATTTTATGATTTCTCTGAAATTTGTACATCGAGTTTATTTTTTATAACTTCTTCATAGTAGTCAATTAAACCACAGCTTATTTCCCCATTGCCCTATTAACTATATGTTTGTAATTTTTTACTATGATAAAAGTGCTACAATAAACATTCTCTGTAAGTCTTCTGTGAACATGAATCAGAATCCATATGTGAGTGTGTGAAGTAAGGTGGGGAGAGGAGAAAGGAAGAGACAGAAACAGAGACACAGAGAGACAGAGGAAGAGCTGTAAATGGAGAGAAAGATTCCTGAAATGGAATCATTGAGATGTAGGTTTTTGCTAATCTAGTTATTGCCAAATTGCTCTTCAAAATAGTTATTCTAATTTAAACTCTTACCAGCTCTATAAGCAAGTGTCCTACTTTCCATATCTCAGCAACACTTAGCTTTATCAAATTAAAGTTTGCCAACTTAATAGGTATGAAATGCATCTCATTGTTATTTTAATTTGCAGGTTATTAGTGGTGAAGTTAGCTGTGCTTTCATAGTATAGCATGAGCCATCAAGGTTTTTTCTTATGTGGTCTGTGGACTTGTACATTGTTGATAGAAATTTAAAATAGTCTGACAGTTCCTCTAAAGAACATTACTTGTAATGGCCAAAGGTAGAAACCACCCAAATGTCTACTAACTAATGAATGAATAAATATAATGTAATATATGCATAAAATAGAATATTAGTCAGCAATAAAAAGAAATGATGTTCCAAAATAGGTGAATCTTGAAAACATTATGCTAAATGAAAGAAGTCAGTCACAAAAGAGCACATGTTATATTATTTAATTTAGATGAAGTGTTCAGAATACGCAAATCTATAGGGATAGAAAGTAGATTAGTGGGAGAAAATAGATAGGGTTTCTTTTTGGTATGACAAAAAATGTTCTAAAATTGATTGTGGTAATAGTTGCATAACTGTGAGTTGTACACCTTAAATGGGTGAATTGTATGGTATAGAAACTCAATCTTTTTTTTTTTTTGTCTTTTTCTTTTTTTTCTTAATTCAAGTTTATTGGGGTGACAAAAGTAAAGTTACATAGATTTCAGGTGTACAATTCTGTAATACATCATCTATATATCACATTGTGTGTTCACCACCCAGAGCCAGTTCTCCTTCCATCACCATATAGTTGATCTCATTTACCCTTATCTACCTCCCCTCTCACTCCTTACCTTCTGGTAACCACTAAACTATTGTCTGTGTTGATGAGTTATTTTTCTTCATTTGTTTGTCTTGTTCTTTTGTTTTTTCAGTTTTATAAGCTAAATCTTAATAATGCTCTTATAGAAAAGAGAACAAGGCAGAGAATGGAAAAATAGGAAAGTGGAAAAGGATACAGTGAGAAAAACTAAAATTAGTTTAAAAGATAAGACTAAAAATTAAGAGGTATTGTTTTATTCAGGAAGCCAATAAAATAATCAGTTTCCAGGGTAAAAAAAAAATGCAGTGTTTAATATCTCCTTTAATATTTTTTAATCCTCAACATTCAGATGGAAAAATAGGTCACTGATTTTGATCAATAGTATATTGAGCTTAAAATCTATAGAAGATATATTTACATTAAGACACCAATACTGCACTCCTCTCCAAGGGGATAATTGAATAAATGTTAATTTATCAGAAGCTTTGAGGCTTCTTTAAATGATTTCTCTCTTTTTTTGCAATAATTGATCAGTTTGTTTACCAAAAAAATCAGAAAGAGAAGTCCGGCATACTTTCTGTATAGTCGCAGACATCTCATTCAGATTTTGCTGCAACGTACCACCCTATTGGTCACTCAGATTGGTTTGGTTTATCTGACTGGCTATATAGGGTCATCTTACTACCTTCATCCCATGTAAACTCTTTCCAGTAGAGAACAGGTTACAAGCGCAAACATATACCCTAAAGAGAAATATAGGTTGTGGGAGTTTGATTTTAAAGGATGTTCAAAGTAAAAAGGAAAAAGTCTTAAGTGTAATTTTAACTACTATTTTTTGTGGTTAGACACAACTAAAAATCACTGGCAATCAAGGTAAGTTTGGGATCTATTCAATAGATACGTAATGAGCAGTGACTATGGGCCAGTTAGTGCTCCAGGCACAGTAGTAAACAAAACTGACAAATTCTTTCTTGGACTCTACACTTTGGTGAGGTGTAACAGACAAAAATCAAATGGATAAATGAATTAATGAGTAGCCTCTCAGAAAGTAAAAAGTACTAGCAATAAAACTTCGGCAGAGTAAAAAAAATAAGACTAATAGTAAATAAGGTGCGTTTTTACATAAAGGAGTAAGGAAAGGGCTTTCTGATAATGAGATATTTGAACAAAGAAGGAAGTCAGGAGTTGAGCCATGTGGATATTTTCCTCCCTTTAAGAAAAAGAAGAGATGGAGAACATCACAAGCATAAGGAGCAAGAATGTAGGTCAAAAGATGTGGAAGTTGGAAATGTATAAAAACAGTACTGCGGCAATTCAGAGGAGACAGAGTGGTTTGGACAAGGGTGCAAGGATTGGAGGTGGGATAACATGATTAGGGTTTGGATGTATTTTAAGGATAAAACCAAGAGTTCATGATGACACATGAGCGAGAAAGAGTAGTTACAGCTTGCTTTAGGGTTTTGGCCTGAGCAAATTGGAAGAATAGAGCTGCTGTTTTTAGACTGTGGGTGATTGAGCGTTTCATAGCAAAAATTAAGAATTGTTTTAAATATGTTAAGTTTGAGAAGCCTGTAAGACTGCAAGCTGAATTTATGTGAGGTTCAGAGAAAAGTTAGTACAAGGACATAAATTTGGGAGTCAGCATGCAGATGAGATGCACATCATTGAATGAGATCAATTAGAAAATCCCTACTCATAAAGAAAGGATTGAGTCACATGGCACAGGAATGCTTAGAGGTCAAGTCAATGAGGAGAAACCAGAAAGGATACTTTAATATCTCATTTAGGAGAGCACTCAATGACATGAAGGAGAAACAAGAGATTTTCTGGTGGTCGAGTGAAGAATGTTTTTCAAGGAGGAGATATGATGGTCAGTTGTATCATATGTTAGGGATAGGTCCCACTAGATGGGGTTTAAGAATTTAATCATTAGATTTAACAAAATGGAAGCTACTGATGATCTAGAAACCATCAGTTTTTGTGCATGAATAGACATGTAAACCCAGATAAATTAAGGAAATTGGTGATAATGAATCTACATATTTTGAGGAATTGGGGTGCAAAGGTGAGCATAGAAACGGGGAGGTGACTGCAGGGGTATGAGAAATGTATACCTGGAGCTATTACAGCATACGTGTACAACAATGGGAATTTTCCAGTAGGAAGAGAATAACTGATATGAAGAAGAAAGAGAACAGTAGAGACAAATGGAAATGAAGGAGCAGAGGGTGAGTTGTCATGAACATGATTATCCATGTAAATGTTGGCCATGTTTTTATTCTTTTTAAAAAAAAAATTCTTAATTTAAACTCCTCTAGCTCTTAACAAAAAAAAAAAAAAAAAAAAAAAAGAAAGAAAGAAAGAAAGAAAAAATAACAACATAGAGACCTTAAAACAGAATGATTTAAGCTCTCAAACTATCTTACCTTCATTCCATTTATGGAAATATTTTCAGTATAAGCAGACTCTTTTTCAACATACTGTATGCTGTTGCCCTCCAGTTTGTGTAATCTAAACATGTTTCTGTTAAAGGCCATCATAACCTCCAACAGAGAATCGAATGACATTTATTCAAGCTTCAGTGCCAGATTAACGTGCCAGAAGTCATGCTGATACCTACAAAATGTTGCTTTATGTTTTTTCCCTGAGATTTGCAGCCAGATAATTTAGCTTCAGGCAATCAAAGCTTATTCCTCTTCAAGGTTGATTTTTCCAAAAACAGCTGTTTGTAGTCTAAAGCTACATTTGTGTGCGAGTCATTAACACTGTGTTTGCAAGTTTGCTTTTTTTTCCCCCTGCATGGATTCTATAAAACTGTATCATGGTTTATATTTTATTTCTTAACATTCTCCAATGTTAATTCATCCTCTGGTGTGGGAATATATGAAGCATGACTTCAATCATCTATCAGTCAGATCTTCTTGGTGTTTAATATTAAATGTTTCAAAATATATCACATCCCCTTTACTCTATTCCTCATGTACTTAATGATGCATTATCTAGGGCAACTTCTTCTTTGATCCAACTGTACATTAGTTGGTGAATTTAAACAATAATTTATTAAATTAGGCATTAAATGTGCTAAGATTAACTCTAGGCACTAATTATTTTCCTGTACCACATCACTCATGCCACTGTGTGAGCAAGCATCATTAATCCTAATAGCCAATTATTCATACTTTGGATTTGACCCTCTAAATGTTCCATTTAAAATATCCAGTCAAGTTCTTATTAATTTGAGAACCTTGAACAGAAAAGATAAATGGAAATCTCAATATAAATAAATTGCTTTTAAAGTTTGGGTATTTACTCCACATAGAAGTTGCTTTCATTATATGGTGTGAGAAAGGGATCAAACATTCATGTTCCTTTGTCCAGAGACCTAAGACCAAATAAGTGCTCCCATCACCCAGTGGATGATGGAGGAACAGTATAATGACTTCAACATGGAAAATAGAAGAATGGAAAATATGCCCAATGATTACTTGTAACATTCTGAAATCCCTCTGGGCTGATATTCAAGGACTCCCTACCGTAGGATGTAAAACATTTCTTAATTAGTTCACAATTCTGCTCCTTGGAAGGAGCTTCCCATCCATTGTTCTAATTGGTCTTTATTTCTCCTCTCTGGGTGATTATTCCATTCCCATTACTCTACTTAGACATACACTCTGGGCATTAGAAAAGGAATTGTCATCTTTGTAGAATGACCACCATTCGTTACTTATGATTCCATGGAGAAGGCTGGGGATCCAATAGTCATTTTAAGTCTTGAAGAGACAATTTCAGAATTTCTTAAACTATATTGTGGTTTCTTTGGCAGTACAATCCTCTTAACAGTCACATAGGCTTTTTATTTAGTTGAATCCAGCCTATTCCATGTATCAATTACTGCACCCATAATGTTTCCTAGATTTCTCAGACTTTTTAAATATCCCTTTGCTTTCTCATACAACTGACTTTTTTTATTTCTCAAATTCATTGCAGTTCTCTGCAACCTATCTGACTTTAGTGGAAGACCACACATTTAGTTCCTTTTCCTTGAGTTATTGTTTTTCTAATTAAAAAGATTTATTGAAACTACCTTTACACTGAGACATCTTGTTGATTTAGAGGTTTTAACAAAATGGATGTATCAGCAATCCTCTTGATTTAAATATTGACTGTGGCTGAGATTTAATCTGTCTTTATTGGTTAAAGCATTTCTCCATTTTATCTATTATTATTTGGGGTAAAGAACCAGCTGTGTTTCCACCTCTACAAGTCTCCAAATTCCTGATCTTTCTCTGTTCTCTTTCACAACAACCTTTGAGACAGTGACAGCAGATTCTGGTCTCAAGTCTTCTTTGTAATTCCTTGTCAGATGCAGTCAACAGCTAATACGCGCTAACAAACACTACTATTATGCTATTTTTCAATTTATTTTCTTAGAGTTACATGCTCATTAAGTACATTGTCTGCCTTCCAAACTACTGCAAAGCTGCAGATTTCCAACTACTTTCCCAATGAAAATCACAGAGTGCCATCCTTTCAGCCTCCAATAACAAAAATTAAAATCACTATAAGTGCATACTAACATAATAAAAACTTATGGTATTTATAGTGCCTTTAGATCTTTTCTATTGAATAAAAAATATCAGGACAATGAAAGTTATGGCACAGTCACAAACAACCCTGAAATTTCCGTAGTTTAAACAAGTTTATTTCAGACTCAGGTTACATGTTCCATGTGGTTCATTAAGAAGATTTACTCCATCAGAGAACTTAGCTGATGAAAATTCTATAATCTCACATCCTTCTATATTCTCACATCCATTCTCACAGCCAAAGAATGCAAAGGGATCTCGTGAATCACACATTGCTCTAAAATTATTCAGCTGGGAAGTAACCAATATCACTTCTTCTCATATTTCATTGGTCAAAGTAAGTCATATAACCATGGCTAACTTAAAGAGGGTGCAATCCATGCACAGAAAACAGCACTAATTATTTGTATACCCACATATCAGCTTTTTGCATGTCCTGACTGCAATTATTAAACTATGTTTCATGATAAAACATTATTTTATGCCCAACATCATTACCATGTTTTGTGTAACTTAAGAGAATATAATAGTAGGCTTGATCATTTATGTTCTGAATAATTTGAGATATAGAGCTTTATAAAAAATATGAAGAATCAATATTATCATTAGTATATTTTACCTTTTGTAAGGAAAAAAAAATATTTTTTCCTACAACGTACTTTTCATGGAGGGTAGAAGATTTGTACCGTCTACCTAAAGGAAATTTTTGGTCACTATCTGCTCACTATCTCCTATTCACAGAAGGAAATGTGGCTCCAACATACAAGACCCTGAGTCCATTGTATAATTTAACTAGGTTACTATCCTGTAGGTAATTGCTATACTGCTAAGGTTTTTGTTCTCTCTCTCTCTCTTTCTAAAGTGCCTACTTATAAGCAGTGTATACTCCCTCTGCTACTTCCTGTATATTAACTTCTTCCTTTGTATTAATTTCTTCCCAGCCTGTAGAGGAAGCTAACTCTTTTGCCAGTGACAGAATGAGTATATAACTTCAATTTATGCTGAAAGTTTGTACAAAGCTGGATTTTGGCCTCTAGTTCATGCTATATTCATTATCCAATATAGACATACCTTAATTTCTGCCTATCTCCTGTTCATATTTTCCATTGGCTCAGCACTCAGAGCAGGCATGATTATTTCACCTGACTTAGAATGAACAAAACATTGCAAAAACAAACAAAATCCTTACAAATAGGGAAAAATCAGGAAATTAAGGGGCCAAATGACACAAAGCAAGGACAAAACATCTTTTATGATACCATGGTGGGTTTATGTAGCCCTGAATCTGGTTTCAGTAGCTACATGCCATAGGGATAGGGACTATTAGGTGGTGGAAAATCAAGCATGGATTTGACTACATTCCTGACACAAGCTGAAGTTTTCTCACATTGAAAATAAGGCTGAGACAGGTAGTTATTTAATTTCAATTAAGGCTGACATCAAAGTTGGCAGAGCTTCTGTATACAGGTTTTTAAGGTATTGCTGACAGAAATTACTACATTCTATTTTCAACCAGGGTTATAGTCCCAAAGCTTAAATTGCAAAGGGCATATAAATCCCTTACACCATAGAGCTCTAGATTATCAATTATCAACTAACACTGTATTTCTGTATAACAAACTACCCAAAAGTCAGTGGCTTAACACAGTAACTATTTAGATTCAACAGGAACCTGTAGGATTTGGGGAGGTTAGCTGGGCCGTCACCCTAGTCTCAATCACATGTTTGTATCAGATATGGGTCAGGTACACTCTCTATTGATTTTGACTGAGTTTTCCCACATGTTTGGGGACATGCTAACTGTTGGCTGGGCCATGATGGCCTCCTCTCTCTTAAATGCAACTCTTTCATCCCACTAGTAGGTGGGTTATTTCTCATGGTGGAGGCAGGGATCCAGATGAGCAAGAAGTTGTTCTCTTGAGACCAAGACTCAGAACTAGAACTAGAACTATTAATTCCACAACATTCTATTAGCTAAAATAAGTTATAAAGCAAGTCCAAGTTCAAAGAGAGCGCAAACAAAATCTACCACTTTAGTGAGAAGAACTGCAAAATCAAACAAAGTATATGAATATAGCAAAAGATAAAGAAATTTGCCCATTTTGTAATTTATCACCACTTTTAAACTTTAATGCACTGAAACACTGCCTCAATTGTTCCTCTGTAGATGTATTGAATGTCACCTAAGAACAAAGAGAAACTAAAGATTATAACTTCTTAGATTCATATGGTGTGCTACTGACTTCTAGACAATAATCTCAAGTTGGTTCATCATCGTTAATTAACTAAGCCCTGACAAAGGCTTTTGATTTTAGAGATCTGGGTATTGCAGCCATCAGAGTGGAGTGAATGTTTTTGTCAGCCAGCTGAAAAGCAGAGACTTTTTTGATTGAGATATTATACTTAGGTTGAGATAGAGGAAAAAGTACATCATTATTAATGATTATAAATTTTAATTCTCTGACTATAGAATTCAGATTTGCTCAGAATATTAATGAGAAACCATATTAGTTTTAAAAGCAAGTTGAATCTTGCTTTCAGAATAAGAACAGTGGGATAGTAAAATCAAATATAAGGAAATAAAGTCAGACTTACGTATATTATTTTATTAATTGATAATCGAGGGTGTGGGACCCCAAAGAGATTTAAAGAAGAAATGGAAACAAGATCACAGAAAAAAATAAAATAAAATTATGTTCATAGGGACAATCCAGATCCAAAAAAACTATTGAGAAGCATTCAAAACTGCAGATAGAGAGTCTATAATAAGCGCAACTGGGAATCCTTGGATTAAAAACAGAAACAGGAGGTTGAAGAAAATTCAGAGAGATTTCAGAAAAGAGGACTAAGAAAGTCAGTCTCAAAAACTTCAAGCAATATTTTATTATTTCAAGGGAACTTTTTATTGTGTGTGACAGCTTTGTTTTGTTGTGCTTTTATCTGAGAAAGCATTTGATATATTTCTTGCAGAAATATGGTCAGAAAATTTATGAAGTTAGATCTCTAAAGATGACACATGGAAGATAAACCATCCTAAAAAGACCCATAAGAGACAAAAATAGGTAAAATACTAGTCTAGGTTATATTCTGTGTAGAATTATCCAATGTGATCACAGGGTTGATAAAATTTGTGTCTCAGTGTCTTCAGATCTCACCACGGAACACATTTCAAGGGAGAATCTAGCGACATATAATAGGAAAACAAATGTATGGGTTCAAGAGCAGGTGGGTAAAAATGGAAAGCAGACATTACAACCTAGCCTTATACATGGTAGAGGAAATAAAAGAAAAATCTGAAAAACACATGAGAGATTTAAAACCCAAATTGGCTTATTATAAATGATTAAGAGTATATAAAATCAGTAAAACAAACTAGGGGCATATTCCATTGCTACATGTAAGTTGTGAGTAGAAGCGATTCAACCACTACGTGAAATAATATCAGTTACATACACATTATCTGGAAATTCAAAAATATGAAGAAAAATAAGATATTAATAAACAAATATTTAAAAAATAAATGTTTCTACTCCCTGGGCTCCTGAAGATATTGTTTTAGAAAAAATATATATTGGCATGATTCCCACCTGAGACATAAAAAATGGACTAAAGGAGTGTCCCCAGGAAGTAAAATTAATAGCTCTAAACATTTCTAGATGTGATACAATAGCAAACTTATTGTTGTCAATGGCTAAAAATGATTTAGGAACTGTTAAACAAAAATCTCCCTAAAACTCTGGGGCCAGATCTCCAGTAAATTGGTCATTCTGGTAATCCTGTTGCTATTGAAAATTTTAAACTCCTCCACTTCTAGATAGATGCAAGCTCTGGCAAAATAGTCTGCTCTGATGGTTCTTAGTTTTTTTAATCTATGAATGGCCCATAAAATATCACCTACGTTTCCTCTTTTCCTGTGAAGAAATGTTGCCCAATTCATGATATGGGGGTTGAATGGAGCTTGGGTATTTGTAAAGTTAGAAATCATAGGCAAAGGAGGGTTGTTCAGCACTGCATAGTCATCTCCAGGAAGAAGAAATTTGGAGAGTCTGCCAAAAGAATACATGTTGGAATACAAGAAATTGGGACAAAGAAAAATGTGAGCCTGTGAATCCAGATTTGTAAGCTTAGTGAAGTCTTAAAAATATGGGCACATCATTCACAAAAGGAAGAGAAGGCTCATCCTCAGTTTGAGTGTCTAGAATCCAAGGTTTGAAGGAAAAATGAAAATCAACAGAAATATTAAGTATGAGGGATCAAACCTAAGGGTAAAACAGAGGAGTCCAAAGTAAATCCTGGTACTGAAAGTGTCACTGCTACAAATTCCAAAAATTGGCAGAAAGACAGGAGTATTCGAATACCGTACTTTAAGAAAGGAGGTCATTTGGGATTTTCCCCAAAAATATATGTGATCATTGTGGAATCATAAGTATCCTTTGAATAAGAGAGTTCTTCCAATTGATATTAAGATAGGATCTGAGTAATAGATTCCAGAAAAATGGCATAGATTGAGATGCATTTGGGCAAGAATAAAATCACAATCTTTCTCCTTCACTACCTTCCTTCCTTCCTAGTCCCTCCCCTTCCCGCTACTTTTTTTTCTCTAGATAACTACACCTCTGCTGTTGTGTGACTAGCCAGAGTATAATGGCTCTAATGTGCGCTGGAATAATTTGCGTGGCATTTTGGCTTGATGGGTTCTCTCTTTCATTTTTGGAATTTTATATGGGATGTTGTGTCCCTCTAGATAACTCTGGGGAAAATTGGGTTCCCATGAGAGACTTGAGATTGGCTGGATTTCACTTTGTTAAGTACAAACAAACGACATCCATTCAAAAGGAAGGAAGACGGCCCAAGCTGCCGCTGCTCATAGACATTCCTCTCCAGCCAGGCATCTGAATGAAATACATCTGACAGCAAATGAGTAGAATGTGGAATTGGAAAGGTTAGGACTTTATACTTTATTGGATTTAGTAAGAGATGTTGGGCTTTAATTTATCCCTATGAAATAATGTGAGGGGTTAATTTTGTGTATATATAGATACATATTTGGAGAATTTTTATATTCCTGACAGTATAGTATGACTTATGTTGACATTTGGGCTTGGCACCTAATCTCAGCTCAGTTATACTGAACAAACTGGCTAGGTATAATTTAAGGAGGGAACTAAAACAAGCAGCAAAATTCTAGTTACAAATAATGCATGTTTTATATTTAATTTATTAATGTCTCATTCGGACCCCATTTCAGAGATTTCTGTGGGGATAAGCTAAGATGCTCATCCTGGATCCTAGGAAAACCTATAAAGGAGTAGTAATTGTTGTTGAGGAAGCATTTTGATAAAAAAATAGGCTCAGGCATGCATGAGCTGAGCTGGGTACAACTGAGAGGAAAAAAGAAAACAACAACAAATACTAGTTATCCATAGATTTCACTGTTAGTTTCGATGAGATAAAGGAATAACAGTCCGGGGAGTAGTGGAAAACATGCTTTCAAGAGAGTAGGGAACTTCCACTCCACTCCAGTGGAGGGAATAGTTTGGCAGCATCATTTACGGCTCCTCTCTTTATCAAAGTGGGGAGTCATGTAAGAGAGGTCGCTGTGCATACCTGACCTAGGTTTTTGTGTCTCTCTGTTTGTCTCAGAGCTGCCTTCTGTGTGTTATGCATACAGGGTGTATTCTCTGCATGTGCCCTTCTTTCACATGTCAAGATCTTTCAGACAGAGATTCCCTACTCTATCGAGAAGTCCTGTGATTTCTTAGCTCCTCAAACTACAAATGAGAGGATGGATGAGGTATATTGTATTATTTTTTCAAAGAGTGCTTGCTGTCCATTCATTTCAGAAGCAAATATCTGTGACCAAAAGGGCACTGTAATAAACTATGCTATTATGAAAATAGTCACTATTCTAACCAACCAGATGTAGTGCATATTCCCACCTATTGATGTCAGGTTTGGAAAAGTGATGTGCTCTATCCAATAAAATATGAGGGATGGGGACTGTGCCACTTTTAAGCAGAAGCTTTAGGAACCTTCATACAGTGATTCTTTTTTTTTCTTTTTTCTCACTCTCTGAAATCAACCTGACAATGTTCCTGCTCATTAGTCTGGATTCTGGAATGAAAGAGACAGAGACCAGAAGCACAAGAAACCCACAGCTAAACCATAGTTGTCATGTAATGTCAGCAAGCTTTTCTTGTGCTAAGCCATTAACATTGGGGATATGCTTGTTACTGCAGCATAGTATAGAGAAATAGCATTAGGGGACTAATACAGCAATATAATTAGGGTACTGCTGTAAAAGTTCTAAAATGTGTAGCATGGGCTCTGGGACTAGAGAGTCAACATGCAACCAACTATTATTAGAGTCAAAAAGGAAAAAAGTGGGGGGCACTGATTCGCCTCAGGGACAAACATCTGGTGAGTCCATTTCCTATTAATAAGTATACCTCATGAGCTTGTGGTTTTAAGTAAAGTGGGAAAATCCAATTTGGTGATGTGATTTAGTTTCCATGACTGATTTTGAAATGTACATTTTAAATCTATAAGAAAGAGATAAACTCAGGAAAAAAATTGGATAGTTTGCAAACAGATTAAAAGAGAGTTTTGAAATTCTTCGACCTTCGGAGTTGGAAAATGCAACTGGTTCTCACTTCTAACCATGAAAAAGCTAAAACTAAAAAAACCAAAGGTCTATAAAAAGGTCAACTTAATGGCAAGACCAAATCACATAGAAGCTATAGAATGCATTTGAAAGCCTCTAAATTGGTTAATATAGCACCCATTAAATTATGTTACTTGGACAAATGGCTTGGAAGAAAGAACCTTAAAGTTTGGCTCTCCCACAGGAGCCTGATAAATTCAAGTTGCCCTTAATTAAATCTAAAGAAAGAGGCATTTCTTATAAAAAGCTATGAGTATAGCTATGGGCAAAGGCTAAATGGTATCAAATAGATAAGAAGCTGATCATGTGTTTGAGAGCGTTGTACTTCCAAAAGAGCCATGAGTCAGGTTGAAATAGTAAGCCTTCTAGGGAACCAGAGCCTAACTGAGTGTTTTGCACGTATCCTGGGTAGAGGAGACCTTTATGACATCTACATAGAAGGACTTCAGAATTACTGAGAAGCAGTGATTACTGAGAACTTCACACTCTTCCCTTTTCTGAATTGTAGTATTTATTGGGGTTCCCCTGCTCCTTTCCATTATATAAATAGGGTGTAGGTGTGGCAGGTAAATTCCATTTATAGTTCACAGATCACCACATCCAGAGCTGAGGCAAAGATAATCCCTCCTGAACCAGATTCCATGACTGATGTTGCACGTGGGGAGAGGGTGCATGTACTGTGCTTGTGGAAGGAAAAGTAATAAATATTTATATCTGAAGTGTGGACTCTTATAGATTGTATTACTATAAAAATGTGAATGGCTTCTTCCTAAGACATAAATTAAACACCCCTGCCACATTGATATCAGGTTGTCATATGACTTATTTTGGCCAGTAAAATACCTGTGAAAGTGAGATGTACTACCTCTAAGCAATGGTATTGCATGATTCAACCACTTATTTATTTCTCTGTGCTGCCAGCCTAATAATGTCCGGATCGATGTCTGTACCTTTATAGTAGATCCTAGAATAAAGAAAATATGGAACAGAACCTAAGGTGATGTACAGCTAACATGTAATGGAAACAGGAAACAAATCTTTGTTTTTGTAAGCCACAGGTATTTGGGATAGTTTGTTACCAGAGTATCACCTATCAAAAGCTATATAATGCGATGAGTTGGTTCAATTAAATGAGAATACGGACAATGGCTTCTTGTCTGCGTTCTCTAATTCAAACACAGGATTAAAGGAGGTGATCAATTTAATTCCAATCTAACACAGGAGTCTATATCTCTACAGGGTGAAGACTTGGAAAACCTTCCATTACCAATAATATTTGGTTGCTTTCTTTGCCACAGACACTCTGTTAAGTGTTCCATATATATTATCTCATTAAAATCCACCAAACTCTATTGTTCCCCCCATTTAACAGATAAAGCATCTAAATAGGAGAAATTACATCACTCTTCTAAGTTTGTCTGGGTAGTAAGTGCTCTGGTTCCAGCTTCTGCTTTGCTAACCACTATTCTCAAATACTCAGGATAAACTTTCCCTTCAGTGCTTTCTACGTCTTAGCCTCTGTCAATAATCATGGTTCACTATGTGAAACGAACATATCATGTGAAATATGCTTACAGTGATTCTTGTGCTAGACCAAATATCAGAACATGGTCTGGCCACACATTTTGTGATAAAAGAGAATCTTAAAAATGATTCCCTAGACTGAGTAACGTGAAGCAACAAGCACTATTAAAGCCATTCACCTTTCTGTTTGCATCCCTATGATGGAGGGTACACCAATGTAACCTCCTAAACCTAATAGAAAGCAAATCCTTCTAAGTGCATTCAGCAGGTTTTCTCCCCTCAGGCTAAGCATCAACCTAAGGAGAGCACCTCCGGCAGCTACAGCAGAAGACAGCAGATGTTTTCTCTTTGGATAGACTAACATTGAATACTAAAAAATCACTGCAGCTCTGCTTCCTGCCTTTCCTAAATTGCTCTTTGTGTAACCCTGTGTAATACAGGAAACAGTTCTGATATAAAAAACGATGCAGCTGTATGTTACACTTGCCTTACAATGCAGGTGGAATAGTAGGAAGGGTACCAAATTTGGAATTGGCTCCGATTTACCATGTTTCCCTGAAAACAAGACCTGTCCGGACCATCAGCTCTCATGTGTCTTTTGCAGCAAAAATTAATATAAGACCCGGTCTTATATTTAATATAATATAATTTAATATAATACCCATCTTAATTTAATATAATACCCATCTTATTTTAATACAAGACTGGGTCTTTAATATCATGTCATATCATATATCATATCATGTCATATTAATTTTTGCTCCAAAAGATGCATTAGAGCTGATGGTCTGGCTAGGTCTTATTTTCTTTGAAGCACAGTATTAACCTTACAGGCTCACAATCCTTGAGAAATTGGTCCATGTAACTTTTGGAGTTTGTGATTTCATCCACAAAAGGAGAATAATATTTCACAGATTTTTGCTGTTTAAATTACAGCAAATAAAATAAAAAGATAATATATTGATCAGAATAGACTAGGTTATCTCTGTTAACAAACAACTTCCAAATTTCATCAGCTTAAGATAATACAAGTTTATTTTTCTTTACATGGGCAATTTGTAATTGGTAAGTGTTAGGGATGGGGGCCTAATCCACAGTCATGGAGCGCTGACAACATGCTGCCATCTTTTAGCTGCACTATCTGGCATTTGTAGCCTTTTGCACAGTGGCCAGGAAAGAGAGCAGCACTAAAGGGGCCCCTACTAAAATGAAATGCCTCAGTCAGAAAGTGACAATATCACTTCTAATCACAGATCACTGTTAGAGTGCAAGGAAAAAAATACCCTCCCCCATGTTCCCAGAAGGAGATGGGAATGAAGACTCTTCCAGAACTAATGTTGTCACACATACATGTCATACTATGTGTGGCAGACACTATCAATATAAACTCATATTATCTGAACAATTATTGTTTTATCTTTACATTTAGTTGTACCCTTCTCACATAACCGTGCATGAAAATCAGTTTCAGTGTTCAGGTTTTTCACAAACTGGAGTATTAATTAAGCGTAAATGAGCATTTCCAGAATTTTCTGAGGATACATTGGAGTCATTTAAGAAATAAGCATAGGCTCAGGAAAGTGGCTAGAATTGAACATTGAATAATTGAAAGATACTTAGGGAGAAAGACATACAATGTCACAGAATAACCTTTAGTAGAAGGTCAAATTAAGAAGATAATTCAATTTGCTAATATTTAAGATTTTTTTTATTTTAAGTCATGCACCTTATATCCTTGTCTGATAACTAATTAGAATTTGCAGTGTTGATTTGATTTCTATTTTCATTTGCAATTTGAAAAGTCAAATGTTATATACCAGATCATTGCAATGTTGTAAAACTGTATTTATATTCATTTTAATTATAATGGCTCTGGTAGTTAAATATCCTGTTTTCCAATTGCTTCACCCAGAGAGACTCTAAGTTGGACCTTATAATCTGGTCTTTATGTTTAAACGTCAATTTGTTTAATTTGAGGATATTTCTTTCCATGGCTAGATACTAAACTAAAAGAACTTGGCATAGTCATTAAGACTATTTTAAGTATGAAAATTCTTCTTAATGACTATAGTATCCTTTGATTGAATAATAAGGAAATTTCAAAGACTATTCTATTTATTACAGTGTGGGGGAAACATTTGTTGGCAGAAAACCATAGGTCTATATGTTCAATAACTTTTAGGATGTTTCTTACAATTCTAATATTTTTAAGTGTCCAAGATAAAGAAGGTGTGGTTATATATACACAATGGAATACTACTCTGCCATAAGAAAAGATGAAATGTTGCCATTTGCAACAACAAGGATGAATCTTGAGATTATCATGCTAAGCAAAATAAGTCAGAAAAAGTCAAGAACCATATGATTTCACTGATATGTGGAATATAAAACTGAAAACAACAAAGGACCAAGACAAACAAATAATGAAACAAAAGCTCAGAGACATAGACAATAGTCTAGTGGTTACTAGAGGGCAAGGTGGGAGGGAGGTGGTAGATGAGGATAAAGGGGATCAAATATATGGTGATGGAAGGAGAACTGACTCTGGGTGGTGAATATACAATGTGATATGTAGATGATGTATTACAGAATTGTACACTTGAAACCTATGTAACTTTACTAACCATTGCTGCCCCTATAAATTTTAATAAAAAGAAAATGAAAAATCATTGCCCCAGAATTAGGTGATTATAGTAAGAAGAATAGATTCATCATATACTCGTACAGGATGACTTTTTAAGGAAGGAAGTTATTAGAGCAAGCTAGATGACAGTCATGCAGAAAGGGTTTCTTTCTTCCATTATGCAGCACTAGGTATCAGGTCTTCCTTGCTAAGATAAAACGTGAACACAGAATCAGAAATATACCATTATGTCCAGTTATCAACAATGGTGCCCCAAGGTGAAAAGAATAGTTTTCTATACACTTCAGCAAGAAAGAAGCCAGAATCTTAAGTTGAGCAAGAGAACCTGAAAGGTCTGGAGAATGACAACAGAGAAAGAGAAAAGGCATGAAAACATGAGTTTACTTAACCTCTGGCACAGAGTAGATGCAGTAGACAAAGAACCCTCGGTGAAGACTTAGTAAATCTAGACACAGCAATGTTTCCAATCAACTAAAAGTGAGCACAAAATAAAGGTATATAATGATTGGTGAGCCATTGGAAGGCTAACTCTGCTCAGTCTTACAGCTAGAACTATTGACTGTTTCCTGGAAGTTACAATTTGAGCTTTAAAACAAATTTTACATTAAAAGCTTTAAAACAAATTTTACATTAAAGCTACTCAACTACCCATATTGAGAGATACATAAAGAGTTAAAATATACCACCTTACTGTGTTTAAAACAAATATTTTTAAATTATTTAAAAAGAGCTACTCGTTGTTTATAGTTTCTACAGAGGTCAACTAACGATACAGATTTAACAGAGTTCATTTTGATAAAAACTAGGTCCTGGTTTATCCCACATGTTTCATGAGAGAAAACAGCCTGCTCTGTAGTATAGTCACATCATTTTACTTGCTGACAAATACTTAAAGTGTAAGCACATATCCTAAAGAAATATCCAGGCTTCAATCCTAATTCAGGAAATAAAATTAAGAGTGTTATTGTTTAATTTTATGTGTTATGTTATTAGTTTTAACTGTTTCTCTAGTCAGAGGCAATGAAACTACTACTACTCTTCACTCAGCAGCAATGAAACCTATCTTACTAATCAATCTTGAACAATTAATTGAGTTTAATATATGTAGATGAGGGGGAGGCATGACAGTTGTCTCATACAATATTGCTCCCTCTGTTATTTTTTTCTTTGTTCCTAGAGTAAATTTTCTAATATGGTACCTCATCATTTAGAAAATAAAGTGCTAATAAATTTTGCAATAGTAACCCAAAGTCAACCCTCAGCCTTTTCTAGGACAAACTTTCTCTCTACTACGTGGGAATAGAGCCATTTGATCAGCCCTGAGCCATCCCTCTTGGCAGCTTCATCTTCACATCAAATGTACCCCTCACCGCTCTTAGCTCTGCCATGAACACCACTGTTTTCTTTCTCATCAGTTCTCAGCACTCTTTCCATAAAATGTTGCAGTGGACTCAGTTGAAGCATCCAAAGTACAGGAAAAAGCAGCCTTTCTCCAAAACCAGAAAGCAATTCTTCCTTTCAAAGTCCTAGATAAATTTCAAACCAGTAATCAACAACTATATGAGAGAGTAATGCTGAGCGAAACAAGTCAGACAGAAAAAGCAGAGAACCATGTGATTTCACTGATATGTGGTATATAAACCAAAAACAACAAAAGAACAAGACAAACAAATGAGAAACAGACACTCATAGACACAGACAATAGTTTAGTGGTTGCCAGAGGGTAAGGGGGGCGGGGGGTGGGGGGTGGGAGATGAAGGTAAGGGGGATCAAATATATGGTGATGGAAGGAGAACTGACTCTGGGTGATGAACACACAGTGGGATTTATAGATGATGTATTACAGAATTGTACACCTGAAATCTATGTAATTTTACTAACAATTGTCACCCCAATAAATTTAATTAAATAATAATAATAATAATAATAATAATAATAATAATAAAGGGCTCCTGAGGTAATCTTCAGTGTAAGTAATTACAATTGCTTAAGACTAAATGGTCAGTTAAGCTCTTTCTACCCCTGCATATATATTAGACAACTGGAAACAGTGTTTTTTACCCTCACACTAGAATCCTGAAAAGTTTTCTAATACATAAGAATCTCCAGGTATCTGTTAAAATTTCACATTTTCAACCCTCTTTCTGGAGTTTATTCCCTGTAATATGGATTCTAATTATTGCTTCAGGTAATTATTATGATTTGACAGTTGAAAAATAATGTCCCAAAAAATTGAAAGGATTCTAAGATTCACTTTGAGGCTAGAGAAAGAATCAGACTAGAGCCTAAATAAAGTAACTGTATCTCTGTAAGCTAACATACAGAAAATAATTGAGAGGCAGGAAGGAAGGAGGAGAGGAAGAGGGAAGCAAGGGAGGAAGGAAGGAAGGAAGGAAGGAAGGAAGGAAGGAAGGAAGGAAGGAAGGAAGGAAGGAAGAAGGGGAAAAAGACTGATGTCATGATTCACGATTTGCTGACAAGCTAAAGGCTTAATTTTTCTGAGAAAAAATATCTGAAAAGGGAGATACACAAAATAGGACCTTGGGTTGGTGAAAAGTTAGTATACTTAGTTACTTAGAGCCTCCAAACCCACAGGAATTCAAAGATAAGGACAAATATTAAAAATTTAGACTATTATGTCCTCAGACATGTTACCCCCTTCAGTATAATATATACATAGTCAAAAAATAAGAAAATAAAAAGAAGACATATCAAGGAAATTGATATATAAAATATAAGAAACAACACTAAGAAAAAAAGCAATTGAAATTATGTTTGATTCAACATAATTGTTGATCCATAACATAAAAATATATAAAATTCTGGAAGAAAAAAACATGAGATGATTTTAAATGGAGCAGTGGGGAATGCAGGAAGGTGTTTGTATTATTTAATGGAAGTATATAAATATAAAATAAATCTGATTTATTTTATAATAAATATAAAATAAATTCCTATGATTGTTTAATCATACAAATATAAAGTTAAAATAAATCTTTAAAATTTTAAGTATAACACATAAACACAGTAATAGAATTTGAAAGCTGCATATAACTGGAGGGAAAAAAAATCAAATATCTTAAATAGTCCAATAGAAGGAATGAAATACTAACATAATAAAAAGAATGATAAATAGAGAAAGATAAGCCTGCAGAAATAAACACAAAAGCATAATAACCATCTAACAAAATGAGAATGAGTTGACCCTCCAATTTTAAGGCAGATTCTATAAGATTTGGGAGCTCGCCCATCTTGAAATACACCCACTCACAAAAATACATTAGGCCCTCCTTATGCAATATTGCTTTCCACAATTTCAGTTACCTGCAGTCAGCTGCTATCTGAAAATATTTAATGGAAAATTTCAGAAATAAACAATTCTTAAGTTTTAAATTGTGCATCATTCTGAGTGGCATGATGGAATCTTGCACCACCCCTCTCCATCCAGCCCAGGACATAAATCATCCTTTGTATAGCTTGTCCAGCCTGTATACATTACCCACACTTTAGTCACTAAGTTGCCTTCTCAGTTATCAAAGAGAGAGAGAGAGAGAGAGAGAGAGAGAGAGAGAGAACACGAGAGAGAGGGAAGGAGAGACTGACCACATTTACATAACTTTTATTATAGTACGTTGTTATAATGTTTTATTTCATTATCATTTATTGTTGTTAATCTTTTACTGTGCCTAATTTATAAATTAAACTTTATTAGAGGTATGTATATATAGGAAAAAGAATAGTACCATATACAAGGTTTGGAATTATTCATGGTTTCAGGCATCCTTTGGGGGTCTTGGAACATATTCCTCATGGATATGGAGGTACTACTGTATATGCATAAAAGTTAGAATATAATAATCCTCAAGAAAGAAGTAAAACTGTCATATTTGCAAATAACATTATACTATATACAGAAAACCAGAAAGATTCCACCAAAAAACTATTAGAACTGATAAATGAATTCAGTAAAGTAACAGTATAGAAAATTAATATTCAGAAATCAGTTGCATTTTTATACACTAATAATGAACTGTCAGGAAAAAAATTAAGAAAACAATCTCATTTACAATTGCATCCAAAAAATAAAACACCTAGGAATAAATTTAACCAAAGTAAAATACCTATATTTGGAAAACTATAAGACACTGAAGAAAGAAATTGAAGAAGATACAAATAAATGGAAGCATATACTGTGCTCATGGACAGGAAGAATGAACATTACAAAAATGTCCATGCTACCCAAAGCAATCTATAGATTCAATGCAATCCCTATCAAAATACCAATGGCATTTTTCACAGAAACAGAACAAATAATCCTAAAATGCATATGGAAACACAAAAGACTGCAAATAGCCAGAGCAATATCGAGAAAGAACAAAATTGGAAGTATCACAAGGTCTGATATCAAACTATACTACAAGGCTATAGTAATCAAAACAGCATGGTACCAACATAAAAACACACACATAGATCTGTGGAACAGAATAGAGAGCCCAGAAAAAAACCCACACCTCTATGGTCATTTAATCTATGACAAACAAGGAAAGAACACACAGTGGGGTAAAGACTGTCTATTCAATTAATGGTGTTGGGAAAACTTGACAGGTACATTTTAAAAACAGACCACCTTCTTACACCATATACAAGAATAAACTCAAAATGGATTAAAGATTTAAATGTAAGACACAAAACCATAAAACTCCTAGAAGAAAACATAGGTAGTAAACTCTCTGACACTGCTCTTAGTGATATTTTTTTTCTGATATATCTCTTAGGGTAAGGTAAACAAAAATAAATAAATAAATAAACAAGTGGGACTACATCAAACTAAAAAAGGTTTTGCACAGCAAAGGAAACCACCAACAAAACGAAAAGACAGCCTACTGAATGGAAGAAGATATTTGAAGATAATCAGAAGATACATCTGACTAGGGGTTATATCCAAAATTTATAAAAATTCATACAACTCAACACGAAAAAAATAAACAATCCAATTTAAAAATGGGCAGAGGACCTAAATAGACATTTCTACATAAAGGACATACACATGGCCAACAGACATATGAAAAGATGCTCAACATCACTAATCATCAGGGAAATGCAAATAAAAACCAAAATGAGATATTACCTCACACCTGTCAGAATAAATCAACAAACAAGTGTTGGCGAGAATGCAGAGAAAAGGGAAACTTTATACATTGCTGGGATTGCAAATTGGTACAGCCACTGTGGAAAATGTTTTAGAAGTTCCTCAAAAAATTAAAAATAGAACTACATTATGACTCAGCAATTCCACCTCTAGGTAGTCATCCAAAGAAATCCAAAACACAAATTCAAAGAGTTATAGGCACCCTTATGTTCACTGCAGCACTATTTCTAATAGTCAAGATAGGGAATTAACTCAAATGTCCATCAATAGACGATTGGATAAAGAAGATGTGGTACATATATGCAATGGAATATTACTCTGCCATAAAAAAGAATGGAAGCTTACCATTTGCAACAACATTGATAGACCTAGAGAGTATTATGCTAAGTGAAATAATCAGACTGAGAAAGACAAATACCATATGATCTCACTTATATGTAGAATCTAAAGAACAGAATAAGCGAACAAACAAAACAGAAATAGACTCAGAGATAGAGAACTGATAGTTGCCAGATAGGAGGGGGTTGGGAAGTTGGGTGAGAACGGTGAAGAAATTAGGAAGTACAAATTGGTAGTTACAAAATAGTCATGGGACTATAAAGTACAGCATAGAGAATATAGTTAATAATATTGCAACAACTATAAATAGTGCCAGGGGTGTACTAGACTAATCTGGGGGAGGGGTGATCATTGCATAAATTATATAAATGTCTAATCACTATGTTGTACATCTGAAACCAATATAAAATAATATTGAGTGTCAATTGTAACTGAAAAAATTAAATTAAAAAATACAATAAATAAACAAATACATGAATAAACAAACTTCTTCCTAAAATGTCACTGAAATGAGAGTACAGGGATAACAAGCTTCTACCAACAAGGAAAAAAAGCGGACAATAACTGATGAAGTATAATAATCTTGGAAATCGGAAAGCAAAAGGATGAGTGGAGACTTCAAAAGCACAGAAAATGTATACTGCAGTTTACAAGCGTAATCCGGGGTGGGAGCAGGGGAATGTTGATTTGTGCTACAGATTCTGGCTTCTCCAAATACTCCCACGCAAACCTTGACACTGGCAGGTCTTGCGCCCTTGTGCTACATGTCTCCTCCCTGTGCTCAGTCTTTGTTGAGTACCTGGGTGAGATCTGTGGAAAAAAGCTAACAAGTGAGTAGATTCAGAATCCACTGTGTCTTGGGTTCCCAGGATTCTAAATGACCCACTAGCCACACTCAGCTTTTATAAAAGTTGCTTTGACTCTATAGCATCCAGAAAATCCAGGCTAGCCTCTCATATTCTTAAGCATTTCAAAAAGAAAAAAAGTTACAGAAGAATGAAATCAGGGCAATGATGAAGTGGTATTCCAGTATTAGCAAAATAGGAGTACTTGATTTTATTATGATAATTAGTTTCTGTCCTGATGATTTTTCAAAATGTTGATATTTTCAAAAGATTTAAATCTTATTTAAATTCCCTATTATTAAATTCAACTAAAATAATTAAATTATTGTTTAAACTCCATATTATTACCAATAGTCTTTCTTATAACATGAAACACCTAAATAGTTTAAGTCCATTTGCTACTCATTTTTACCATATGAATGTTTTGCGAGTCATATTAATAAAGTATCCATAAATCTTTAATAAATGTATGCTTGTTTTGTAAGTAACAAATGCAAAGTTATGCAAAGATTCCTAACTGTAGCAGTAAACAGAAACTAACTTAGCTTTACCAAATTTACATAGTGTATTTTGTACTCTGGATTCATTTTAATTTACTCTTAGACTGTGATAAATCAAAAGAATAATACCATAATACCTAAATCCAACTGTGTAAAACACATGTATCAGTTAAAAATTCAGCTATAACAGAACACTCCCACCAAAAAAAAAATATATATATATATATACACACACACACATATATTCTAAACTAATGTATAGCAAACTTTGCTGCATGTTAGAATCATTTGGGGAGCTTTGAAAATTCCCAATGCCAAGGCAGCATCCTATATAAATTAAATCAGTATTTCTTGGGATAGAAACTAAGCATCTCAAGTATTTAAAACTCTCCAGGTATTTCCAATTTGCAGCCAAGTTTAAATGCCAGCAGCTTAAACAAGATAAAAGGTAATTCCCACTCTCATAAAAAAGCAATTTAGAGCTTATATACAGCTTTATGGGGTCATCAGGGATTCAGTCTCCTATTTTTCCACAGTTCTATTCTTAAGAGACTGCTCTCCATTTCCTCAAGGTCACCTCATTATAAAAGATATCTACTAAATCTCTAGTGATTACACCCTGTTTTAGGCAGGCATAGGAGAAATGTGTGGGGTCTGAGGGGAGGGGCAAAAAAAAAGGTTTGAGCACCTCTCATTTATGGCACCTTGCCTGAAGTCCCACCTAACACTTACACTTTCATGTAGGTGAGAAGTCAAACATAGGAACATACCTACCAGCAAAGAAAGCTGGAAAATACCTTCTTCTAGTTGGTCATATTGCCCAGTTTTCTTTGACAATAGATGGACACTGGAGTCGAGGAGCAGTCTCTTTCACACTAAACTTAAAACCTACATTGTTTTGTACCCCTGAAACTAATAAAAAAAACACAACTATAAGACAAAAAACGAAAACAAAAAAATAAAAACACTACAAAAATGTTTCCATCTGCCTACCACATGGAAATATTCGAAAAATTAGAAAAAAACTTTTGAACTCATCAGGAGTTCATTTGCTTTTACCATTTTATCTTAGCCCAAGTTTATGTTTGCATTTTATTTTCCTCCTCAGTGTCTTTGTTCCACTGAAAATACCTTTATCTTTTCCTTTTTAAAAAATCTCTATTGAAATGAATAGAGAAAATGAAAATTAATTTTCCATTTTGCCAACAGATGGGATAGATTGTTAACAATATGTCTGAAGAAATTTATGAGTGTAGACACAACCTGAATATTTATTATTTTTAATAGAATCACCCAATCTCCTAGTATATAAATTGAATCTTACAAATAAGCTTGCAGGTTTTAGACTGGTGTTCATCCATGTATGTTTCTAGGACATGAGTAATATGTTTATTCATTCATCATGAGTTGCATTTCCAAATATCTCTTGTACAGTTTTGAAAAAATAAATTTTGAATTACAGTTGTGTCACTTGGTATCCTCACATCACTTTTACATGCAAGAAAAAACTACACATTGCTACAAAATTAATATGTAAGCCTTCTTTTTCACTCCTCCTGAAACTCAAGACAGCTCTAGTCATTCACTAGAGAAGAAGCAGTTTAATAACAACCAAGAAAATAAAAACAGAAAGATTAAATGTTATTCTTTCCTTTCACAAAGATAATGGAAAATCAGGATCAAATTCCATTTTCACTTCAAAACCCTCTTTAATATTTCTCCATGCAGCATGCAGAGTGTCTAAAAGTCAGGTAACTAAAATAAATTAAGATGAAAATATTGATTTTTATTTTAAAATTCTAAAGTTTTAATAAAGCAATTAGAAAAATATTTGTACCCATGGATCCTGCATATATTCAAGATACTAAACATTCTTCAAAACAAAATGTCATTAATAAAATATCATGTTATGTCTGATTGGCTAGGAATACTGTTTAAACAATGTAGGTATAAGATTGAGATAACTTTTTTGATTGAAAAATAATTCAAAGTAATGAAATTGAAAAGAATATTTCTTGCAAATAATATGAACCAGATAACTTTAAAGTAGGCAGCATAAGATGCCATACAATTTGTGTTATTATGGAAAAGTAAATGTATTTGCTAAGCTTAAGACTAGACCTTCAAAGCAATAAAATTAAAACGCTATTAACAATACCTGGCACATATCAATCAAGAAGCAAGTTTCAAAATAACATTTCTGAATTTTTAGAAAATAGCATACAATATATTAAAAGCCTGATACAGATCAAAGGAAGACTAGTTTTAAAGTTCAGAATATTGAATTTTATAGTTTTAAAATCTAGTCAATGATACCGTAACATATTTTGTTAACGTTCAACTAGATTGAAATGAGAATTAGGAAACAAGTTAAAAACTTATGTCACTAAAGCTGATTGCTTAGTGGGTCTTCCCATTAGCTGAGACTCACAAAGCAAAACAAGGAAGAAAGTTTTGGTTTAATAGTATAACATATAGATGCCTCTAAAATATGCAGAATGTGGACTGGAATGTCATGATCCCATAACAATGAACAAGAGGGAAAAAGATAAAGTTTATGATGTATAGTTCCCAAAAAAGAATAATCAAGGGAAAAACATTTTTAAATAATAGTATTTGTAATTATATATGTATACACCTATGTGTGTGCACAATTTATCAAAAATGTTACAAATATAAATATTAAAAATAGTTGTTATAAACAACTTAGAATAGGATGGTATGAGGACAGATTTGAAAAACATTTATGCTAGTATGCATATCAGCACTTAAACAAAAGAACCAAAACATATAGTTTGAAGTCCTGAATTCTAAAAATAAAGAGTTCTCTAGAAAAATGGTAAGCAATGATGAAATTAACATATAAATAGCTCTTCAATTTTCTTACGTCAAACAGAACCTAATAAAAAGGATTGTGAAGGGTTTGAGATTGTGCAATACAAGTGTGCCTGCCACAATTTTATTATAGGGGGAAAGACTCTGGAATAAGAAATAAAGAATGGCTTATTTGGGTTGTTTCCAAACAAAATGTCCATCGGTAAACAACTGGATTAAGAAACTGTGGTACATTTATACAATGGAGTATTACGCAGCCATAAAGAAGAAAGAAATCTTACCATTTGCAACAACATGGATGGACCTAGAGAACATTATGTTAAGTGAAATAAGTCAGACAGAGAAAGACAAATACCATATGATCTCACTTATATGTGGAATCTAAAGAACAGAATAAATGAGCAAACTAAACAGAAACAATCTCAGAGATACAGAGGAAATACTGATGGTTACTAGATGGGAGGCGGGGGGGATGAGGGAGAAGTGAGGGGATTAGAAAGCACAAATTGGTAGCCACAATATTGCCACAGGGATATGAAAGACAGTTTGAAGAATATAATCAATAATGTAAAGATTTTGTAGGGTGTCAGATGGGCACTTGTCTTATTAGGGAAACCACTTCATGAACTGAGTAGATGCCTGACCACTGCACTGTACACCTGAAGCTGAATAAGATTGAATGTCAACTATAATTATATATATATATATACATATACATATATATATATATACACATATATATGTATGTATTTATACATATATACATATATAATTATATATAAATTATATATATACACAAACACATACACACAATATGGAGTACAGCATAGGGAATAGAGTCAATGGAATTGACTCTATATGGAATTGAGCTATATATGATGTCAGAGGGATAGTAGATTTGGGGAACAGGGTTATAGCTTTGTGAATGATGTAAATGTCTATTATATAGTTTTGTACACCTGAAACTAATTGAAAAAAAAAAAGGAATGGCTTATTATCACAGCAATAACAGTCGCCAGAATATCAACAATTTTAAGGGACTTCCCTGAGCCCCAATTCCCACAATGTGATGGAAAGAGGACCACGTGACTCCTGCACACACAGTGGGTTGCATTACAAAAAACGATTCCGAAACTTCAGGAGGCCAAATATTTTATAATGGTCTGTAAATATGCATGCCCTTTCCCTGGAGGGAGACACCATCTCTATTTTAACAAAGCTGTAAACAAACTTTTATTTTGTTTCAGAGGGTAGCACTATCTCCGTCTTTCAATACTGTAGTTATACAAATATCTTTGGAAAGATAGCCTGAATTAAAGGGCAATCAGTGTCTCACTTGCCAAACATGAAGAAATGTTAGAGAACTAAGGCTAATTGTCTGCCACCGCTGAACTACTGATGCCCAGTGACAGATATATGACAATGTTTGTCCTTCCACCTCTCTACATGTTTCCTGTTTACTCATGTTGAAACATTGGGGTGCCACCATCTGTTCTGTTGTGCAAAAATATTCTGGGCTTACAATCATCCTTGATAGCCCCAGTCTAAATCTGAAAGATTTTTCCCCCTATTTGAAACGTCTCCGTTTCTCCCATTTCTCCCACCGATGCATTAATCCTACTTACTTCAGTGATCTCTTGGACCTGTATCACACATCCATGGTGAAGGAGCACAACTTTTTTCATAATGCAAGTCTGGCCGTTTCATACCCAGCTACCCTTTAGCCTTAAGGAAAACTAAAACTGTGAATGTGGCTCAGAAGGCCTTAGAGTTACTGCCCTTGCATTCACTTTCCAACCTAAACTTACACAAACCCCTCGTTGCTCTCATTATCACTTCCACACTGGCCCTCTTCAGGCCCTCATTTTCCCACTCACTTTCCCGAGAGCTTGGGCATCGAGTGTTCCTTACCCACCTAATTAACTCCTCAGTGTATTAGTTCAAGAATCACATGCTTGGCAACGTTTCCGTAACCTCTCCAGATAGTTAAATACCCTGATTATGAGTTCCTAAAGCCCTGGATATTTTGTCCTTTATAAACACTTTAAACGTTCACTATTTAACACTTGTTTGTATGATTGTTGATTAATGCCTGCTTCTCCCACTAGATTATAAGTGATTTGAAGGCCAGAATAATTATTCTGTTTTGGCTCATCATTATCTCACCTAATGCCCTAGTGTAGTAGGCACTCAACACGTGTAAAATAATTTAATTGCTGAATTTACCACTGTATGGATTATGATTAAAAAAAAGAAAAATTTTGTTTAACTATGGCTGATTTTTAGGTAAATAATATAATCATATAATTAAAATTGATGTAGTAATTATAGTATACAGACATACATATAATGTATGTAAAGGTCATAATATATTAATTAAAGTAAATAAATAGGGTGGAATGAGTAATGTAAATCATATATTCCAAATTAAATGTAGAAATGGAAAAAAGTATGTGAAAGTAAATATATCAAACACCTGGATGATTGGAGTTCAAATTAATTTTTTTTAGCTAACTGGCATTTTCTATATCTTTCATAAATTTTCTTTTTTTTTTTCAATTAAAGTTTATTGGGGTGACAATTGTCATTAAAGTTACATAGATTTCAAGTGTATAACCCTGGAATACATCATCTATAATCACATTGTGTGTTCACCACCCAGAGTCAGTTCTTCCATCACCATATATTTGATCCCTTTTACCTTCATCTACCACACCCCTACTCTCTGGTAACCACTAAACTATTGTCTGTGTCTATGACTTTTTGTTTCTTCATTTGTTTGTCTTGTTCCTTTGTTGTTTTCAGTTTTATATCCCACATATCAGTGAAATCGACTTTTTCTGTCTGACTTATTTCGCTTAGCATAATAATCTCAAGATCCAACCATGTTGTCATTAATGGCACTATTTTTTATTCTAAAAAAATTTACATATGAAATGCTGTTTTTAAAATTTAGTTTGTTACCACAAAACCAAACCTTATACACAATACACCCACAATAGTCATTTCAGAAACTGCTGTACACTATTTCCATGTAGTTCAATTGAATAATTTTAAAGAAATAAATATATGTATAAAACTATTCTATGGAGAATAAAAACACATACATTAAGCTTACAGTATCATCATGATGACATGAAAGGCCATATAAAATTGAATCATGTTCGAAATTTGAAAATATAATTCTTTATACTTCCCAACTTTTATTATACAAATAAATCAATAAAGTTTTTCTCTCCTTACATAAGAATCCATATATAATCAATATGCTTATACAGATCTGAATTTTCTCTTATATTTACAAATCCACAGTTGATACTACTGAATAATAGTGATATTTATGTGTTATTTTCTGCTATAAAATGTCTTAAATGGATCCCCGATGGCTTAAGGGAGTTATAAGTTGTTCTCTAAGCACATACCTGAGTTTTAGAGACTAACAACTGCTGAATAAAAGGACATTTGAGATAGTCACTTTGATTTTCACTCTGACTGAATATGCTAAAGCAGTATACAGAAAAATCTGGAAAATAGCAATCAGAGTTGAGCTGGACCTTTTCTGAATGCGGAAACTTCTTTGAAAGGGCACACTGAAACAGAATAATGTTTACCATAGGAAAATCTGAAACAGGTACTATCAATTGGAAAATGAATGAATTATCTTTTGTTCTTACCACAAACAAATAGAACTATCAAAAGAATTACACTGAATTTCACATCAGGGAACCAATTTCAGTCAGCATATTATAGTGATTGTAATCAATGTATAAAGAGTGGTTTAATTAGAAATTTTAGAAATAAAAGATAAATAATAGGGTAAATTTATGAATCATCTCAAAATTTTCCTAATTTTTGCAACTAGTATTTAGCAAAATAAGGTTTCTTTAATCTTAAATATTTATAAATAATGTTTAGTTGTTTGAACAAATAGTACCTTTTTAGAAGTGTGTTGACAGGAATTCTGGTAAACTCAAGAGTTTAAATGCATGCTTCTGGTAAGTTCCCTCCTTGAAATCAATCCTAAGTGAACAGAGAGGAAGATGAACAGGTGGAAAATAAATATGGAAGCCCAAAGCTGAACCTAGGGAATGTCCTTCACCCATATATTGGTTAACAACATTCTGTTGGTTATATTGATAGATTTCTCCCAGGTATAGAATATAAAATTATAATTCAAAGGCAATCCAAGTGTTTATTAGGAATCTAGGTAGAGGAAATTCTGGCCATCTTTATTATACCCCCTTATTTAGGGAAGTGAAATCTAGAAACTTCAGCCAGCAGAGGAAAAGATAAGAGTCACTCCCATTTAGTGCAGTTGGTAAAAAAACTTGAGGTCTGGAAGTCTGACAGGCCCTGAGAAAGATGGGCTCAATCCACTTATAGATATTATCCTTACTAAGTTAAAAAGGCAGAAAAGTCTCTGCTGGTAGGAAAATACAAGTGGCCTCTCCAAACAAAAACTCACAGAGGTAGTACTCTTCCTTTTATTTTGCTCAGAAGTAAGAGAACTTTCAAGAGGTGTGACAGATCAAACATTCTCAGAACTGTAGAGAACAAAGCTGTAAATATGGGTTGAACAGAAGCACATTATGTACCTGGAGTAGATATAAAAATGAGTAGAACTATGGCTAAAGAACACGGGCTACTAGCGTATCATCAATACTAAGAAAATTGGGCAGGGGATAAATTACAAATCTGGGACTACCCAGAATCTCAGTTGCTTTCCTAGGATATCTTGATAGAAAATGGTATAATATAGGTATATTACTATCCAGACATCCCTCTTATGTTCTAAGGAAATAATTTGGAAAAAAAAAAAAATGGAATGGGACTCAAGACAAAATTATCCATGCTACTTTTACAAAAGCTCTATTAAAGTATAACTGATATACAAGACATTGCACGTATTTAAAGTATACAATTTAAGTATTTACATATGCATATATCTGTGAAACGATCCCCACAATCGAGGTAGTAAAAATGTCTATCATCTCCCAAATGTTTGCCTGTCCCTCTGTGTTTTATCATTTTGTTTTATTGTGGTAAGGATACTTAACATGAGATTCACTCCCTTAACACATCTTTAAGTGCACAGAACACAGTATTGTTAACTTACACAGAATGTTGTACAGCAGCCCTCTAGAACTTAACCATCTTGCATAGTTGAAATTGTGCATCCATGGAACAGCAACACCCCCCAGCCCCTAGTAACCACCATTCCACTCTTTGCTTCTATGATTTCACTATTTTAGATACCTCATATAAGTGGAATCATACAGTCTTTGTCTTTCTGTGACTGACTTATTAGTCTTAGTGTATGTAATGTGCTACAAGTTCATCCATATTGTCACATATGTCATGATTTTCTTCCATAAGGCTGTATAATATTCCATTGTGTGTATTTACCACATTTTCTTTATGAATTCATCTGTTAATAGACATTTAGGTTGTTTCCATCTCTTAACTATGGGAAATAATGCCGTGATGAACATGGAAGTATAGATGTCACTTCAAGATCCTGTTTTCAATTAGTTTGAATATATAGCCCAAAGTGGATCACATGTAGTCTTAGTTTTAATTTTTTGAGGAACTTCCATACTGTTTTCTATAATGGCTGCACCATTTTAAATCCCCACCACAGTGTACAAAGGTTTCAATTTCTTCAATCCTCACTAGCAGTTATCTTTTGTTATTTTGGTTTTTGATAATAGCCATCCTAACAGGTTGGAGGTAATATATCATTGTGGTTTTGATTTTCATTTCTCTGATGATTAGGGATGTTGAGTACATTTTCATATACCCATTGGCCATTTGTATGTTTTCTTTGAAGAAATGTCTACTCAAGTCCTTTGCCCAGTAAGCAAATGCTAGACCTAACTGAAGGAAAAGAGCCTAAAAAAAATAAAATAAAATAAAATAAAATAAAATAAAATAAAATAAAATAAAATGCTGATAGTGAAAAATTAAGAAATAAAGGCATGCTTGTGAAATGAAATAAAAAACATAATTTTTTGATAAGATAATGGTTGCTTTTTATTAATATTTGTGTTATTTTTGTTTTCCCCAAATTTCCATTTTTTTAAAATTAAAGTTCACTGGGGTGACAATGGTTAATAAATTTACATAGGTTTCAGGTGTACTATTTTGTAATACATCATCTATATATCACATTGTGTGTTCACCACCCAGAGTCAGTTCTCCTTCCATTACCATATATTTGATCCCTTCTACCCTCATCTATCACCTTCCTCCCCCTTCCCTCTGGAAAAAACATAAATTTTAATACCAAAAATAGGTTGAGTATATGAATAATGGGGGAAAGGAAGATGAGGAGGAAAGAGGAAAGGGAGAAAAATAGGGGAGAGGGGAGGAATAGAAAGAGGAGAAGAAACAAAATAAAATGGAAGGTAGGAGGAGAGAGAGAGAGAGAGAGAGAGAGAGAGAGAGAGAGAGAGAGAGAGAAGACAGACGTAGAAACAGAGACAGAGCGAGACAAAGATAGGAACAGAGAGCGAGACAAAATGTTTCCAGCTTACTAAAGAACAGAAAGACTCTTGAAGAGTCAGAATCATAGGGAAGATACCAATTAACTCTGTGTCCCCCAATTAATTTTGTTAAATTTGATTAAGACAAAAACTTTTTTCCTTGGTAAAAATGTATAAGCAGGTAAAGTAAATCTTGAATATACATTAAACATATTTTGTGGTATAAATTTCCAGCAACAAAGTAGACTATGTGCTCAGACTACTTATATTTTGTAAAACAACCAAAATTGTCAGATAAAATAATTTTTTTGGAAAACAACTGACACTTGAATTTTTTAAAAAACAAGACACTTGATATGATTTCTATCTTCTTGAATTTGTTGAGACTTGTTTTGTGGCCTAACATAAGCAAGGTCTATCAACAAAAATAGACCTATCCTATAAAATATTCCATGTGCACTTGAGAAGAATATGTATTCTGCTAATGTTGGAAGAAATGTTCCGTATATGTTGTTAGGTTCATATGGTGTATAGTATTGTTCAAACACTGTTTCCATATTAATTCTCTGTCCTGATGATCTATCTATTGTTGAAATGGCAGTACTGAAATCCCCAGCTATTATTGTATTTCTGTTTATTTCTCCTTTTAGTTCTGTATTTGCTTTATATATGTAGGTGCTCCAAAGTTGGGTGCATAAGTATTTATAATTGTATCTTCTTCATATGTGACTCTTTTATAATTATATAACACCTTTTTTATTTCTTGTGACCATTTTTAGCTTAAAGTCTATTTTGTTTAAGTATAGCCTTCTCTGTTTTCTTTTTGCTACCATGTGCTTTGAGTATTTTTTCCATCCCTTCATCCTCAGTATATGTGTGTCCTTAAAGTGAAGTGAGTCTGTTACAGGCATCAGATCTTTTTTTCAATCCATTCAGTGATTCTATATCTTTAGATTGGAGAATATAATCCATTTATATTTAAAGTAATTATCAAATAGTTAGGACTTACTATTGCCATTTTGTTAATTGTTTTTCTGACTGTTTTATAGATCCTTTCGTCCTTGCTTCCTTTTTTGCTGCTTTCCTTTCTGATTGGATGACTTTTTGTAGCAGTATGCTTTGACTCTTTTAAGTGAAATAAGTCAGAAAAAGTAGAGAACCATATGATTTCACTGATGCGTGGTATATAAAAATGAAAACAACAAAGGAATAAGACAAACAAATGAAGAAACAAAAACTCATAGACACAGACAAAAATTAGTGGTTACCAGAGGGCGGTGGTAGATGAGGGTGAAAGGAATCAAACATATGATGATGGAAAGAGAACTGATTCTGGGTGGTGAACACACAATGTAATATATAGATGATGTATTACAGAACTGTACACCTGAAACCTATGTAACTTTACTAACAATTGTCACCCCAATAAACTTTAATTAAAAAAAAAAATCTGTGTATCTACTATATATATATATATATATATATATATATATATATATATATATATTATTTTCTGGTTACCATAAGGCTACAAAAAATATGTTATTAATCTTGTTTCTACTAGGATTGAAAAACTCTAATATTTCTCATAGCCCCCATGATAAAATTCAAATTTCATACACATCACTTGCAAGATCATTCATGATCTGGTCCTACCTTAACTCTACAGCTTCATCTCACCCTGTCACACACTATAAATGTTATACTCTACATCATATGAAATGTTCCAGAATCTCATTATCTCTTCTCAAAGCACTTTCCTCATGATATTCTCTACTTTATATAGTCTCTATACATCACCATTCATCAGATCAACTCCTACACATACATTAAGTCTAAATTTGAGTGTTACTTCCTCCCAAAAACTGGCCCTGGCAATTTAGATTTATGGTAGAAACTCCATCAGCCATGGTCCAATGTGCATCCATTAATGGTGCCATTTATCACACTGTATTATAATTGTTTACTTACTTGTGTCTTCCTACTACACTGGAAGTTCAGGGATAATGGATTCCATCTCTACCTTGGTCATTGCCATACCATAAAGCCTAATAGGAATTTCTCAATAGATATTAATTGATATAACAGTTCAGTCACACTTCATGTGCAGTTTTATATTGCAGGTTAATCTTTCATCAGGATGTACAAAACTGTGAAGCAAGTACACATTTAAATATTCAACTGTCATAGTAGTAACTGTAATTTCTATAATTCCATGCATTTGCCAAAGTGTTTTCATGCTGAAGTGAATATAACATGGAGTTTCAAAGAGTGGATGAACTGGGATTAAATAAGGGAACTTAAAACATGAAATTTTCACTATACTATTTATTCAACTGCAATGGGTTAGATATTATAGGAAGCAATAGTGACAAAATCACAATTAAGATATTGTTCATGCCCTCTGGATCCACTGGTATTTGTGAGCATGTGTCATTATGTTCAGTTACCTACAAATTTTGAATTTGAGATTTCAATATTTTAAAGTTCTGTTATGGGAACTATGTCTTTCTTTCTCACTATGTAAGCTCTAATGCATTGCAAAAATTCTTGGCACATTTAAAAGGTTAGTAAGTGTATGTGTAAAAAGAATGAATAAATAAAGATATAAAACAGAGAACATACCTCCTTTCTGTGATGTAGTGGAAATGAAATAAGAAAATTTATAAAAATACTTAGTATAGGCATGTATTTTAAAGGTACTCAATTTTGTAGTGATCATTAAAGAAATATTAACAAAATTAAAAAGGATGAAATGGAATGGTGAGTTCTCTGCTTGGGAGGTAGTGAAAGGCACAGAAAAGATTTCATAAAGTTGATCAAACTCAGTGTGGAGTTTGTTTTACAGAAGGATGGTGCTAAAGGGTTTTCCTGATTGAAAGGTCAGTGTTATTAGCACAAAAAAAGAAAAGTCAAAAGACAAAGGCAGAACTTTTGTGTGCTAATATTATGGAGTTTAATCTGTGTCCAATATCTTCTGATTTTAATTTTTAAACAATTAATCTGACAGCAGAGTGGGAAATGTATTAGAGAAAGACAAACTTCAAAGAAGAGAGACAAATTTTGACACTCTTGTAGTAATTCAGGCACAATATGATAGATGCTTTAATTATCAGTAGCTCTAGGGATAGAAATGAAAGGCTATAGATGACAGATGATATGGAAGTTGAATCTGTAAAACTTGGTGACTGAATGGGGTAAAGAATGAAGGATAGAGAGGTGTCTATTGTGAATGTAGAAAATAGAAAGTTATTGATGGTTTCTAACTAAAGAGTGAAAGGACCACATTTGTATTTTTAAAAAGCATTCTGAAGAATGTATTTGGTAAGGAGGGAAAACAGACGTAAGGAAGCAAATTAAGAGACAAAGGAAATGTTTCAGATAAAACTTTTTGGTAACCCAAAGTAATATAAATGAATGAAAGCAACATATTATAAATCTTTTGCTAAGACTCATCAATTCTAAACTGTTCAGCACGCTAGGTAATTCACATGGAAATGAGTAGCAGAGTTAGCCATAGCCCTGGAATGTATATCTAATAACTTTCAATAGTTGGAGAAGAATCTGAAACTTTCAGGCATGTGTTTGCTCTATCATCTATCTATCTATCTATCTATCTATCTATCTATCTATCTATCTATCTATCTATCATCTATCTAACTATCTATCTATATGTTTCTTCACTTGAAACTAATTACTTTGAAAGGGAGGTACATAAAATGAAAAGCAGAATTTCTTATTTTGGATATTGACTGACTACTTCAGAAAAACTTAAACGTAACAATAGTATGTTTTAATATCTAGGAAAAATGTGTTTGATAAGAACATTTTATTTAGTAAATGTTATTGATCTCTTATTTTATATTAAGTTCTATGTGTGGAAATATATATTATATATATATAAAAATATATAATATATATGATGTAACTCATATGGATATGGATACACGGACACATCTAAATTTTGGGATCTGATACTCAGCACCAATAGCGTGACCTGTAGACTTAAATTTTTGTTATCATTACTAATTTGGCTTATGCTTCAGGGAAATGGTTTTCCATATCTCTTAGTTTACACCAATCATACAAAAGTTGATTGTCTCCAAATATCACAAAAATTTGTAAATTAGAGCTTAACCAGCTCCAAATAAAAGCTTAAAATGCATGAAGTGTTTCTATCAGCTCTCACTTTTTCCTTTCTGCCATGAAAGCAGCATTTTCCAAAAGAGTTGCTCCTTCAGAATGGGTCCCAGAATAATACGATACAGGGAGAAGAGCCAAAGTAGCAAACCACCAGCGGCCAACATGTAACACGAGCAAGAAATAAGTATCTGTTGTTATAATCTACTGAGATTTAGGGGTTATTTGTTACTAAAGCAAAACTAACTAATAAAATTAGAAAGGAATGAAAGCAAAGATGGAATAACAGAAAAAGGAATAAAAACAGTAAGCACAAAAAGAAAAAAATATATATATAACTCTCTAAAGATCTTCCATGTGAAAAAAACTGTCAACTCTAAAGACACTTGGGACAGAAGAAAAAATTATTTTATTTTAGTAGAGAACTGAGCATGTTAAAATACTGATCTGATATAAAGTGCTGTTAAGGAGAAGATATTGAACATACAAGAGAAGGAATAATCCAGAGAGTGAGGTCCCTGAGAAAGTGGTATAAGATGAAGTTCAGAGCAGAGATGGGATGGTTCTCTTTCATGGGAAAAGAACACGTTTTCCTGTCATTCATGATCAAGAGGAAATACTGGGTGCAAATACAGGTAAGTTAGTAAGTGGGTGAAAAGGCAAACTCACTGTTTACCGATACTTTCACACTACTACCACACTCACAATACTTTTTATGTCAGATGTATAGGTTTTCCACACCAAGCAATTCTGACTCTAATTGCCTGGAGTTAGTGCAGACTCCATAGGTTAATGGCTCAGTCCCACATCACTGCCCCCCCCCCCACCATTTCAGATGTCAATCACAGGTTTTAAGTCACCAGGTTTCTCACAACTTCTGTCCAACTTGGCTACAAATTAGAGGTTTAGATATCTCTTTGAATTCCATCATTTGCTAGAACACCTCACAGAACTCAGAGAAAGACTGGTTTCCATGTCCCAGTTGATTATATTATAAAGATTATGATAGAGGGCTCAAATGAACAGCCAGAAAAAGAAATACATAGGGCAAGACATGGAAGGGTCCTAGGCACAGGAGCTGTTACTGTGGAGTTGAGGTGTGCTAACCTCCCAGCACATAGGTGTGTTCACCAATGTGGAAGCTCTCTGAATCCCACACTTTTGGGATCTCTAGGGAGTCTGTCTTACATAGGCATGATCAATCATTAACACAATCTCCAACCCCAAGTCTCCCCTTCCCAGAGGATGTGGAACAGGGCTGAAGGTCCCAAGCTTGTAATCATAGTTTGTTCTTTCTAGTGACTAATCCTCATCCTGAAATTATCTAGGAGCCCACCAAGAGTTGTCTCATTAGAACAAAAGAAATGTATAACACAGGGAATTCCAAGGGATTTGGGAATTCTGTGTCAGGAACCAGGGTCAAAGACAAAATATAAGAACAAAAGATACTCCTAGTGCACTTATCACTTAGGAAATTACAAGAATTTTAGAAGTCATGTGCCAGAAATTGGGAATATATATATATATATATATATATATATATATATATATATATATATATCTCCAACAGTGCAACTAAAGACACTCATGAAAGAGGACTTCCAGTACTGCTTCAGAAAGAGGCAAAACAATGGGATAAGTGTGTTTGAAGCAAAGAGGAGTATTACAAGGGAGATTAATGGCAGTAATGTGTCTTTTACTGTAATAAATTTTTTAAATTAAACATTCACCATATTGTTTGATCATTATATACATATATGTATATATATGTACTGGGGTTGCCAAAAAAAATGTATACACATTTTAAAAGATGTTATCTATGCTCAAGCAGTACTTTGCCATAATCAAAAGTGTCTGGATGCTAATGGTAACCAGTTAGAGCACCTCGTGTAATTGCAGAAGTCAAACGTGACTTGTACTCATCTTTTGTTATCGATATATACTGAGTATTACAATTTTAATACAGTTTCCCTTTCTTAAAATGTGTATACATTTTTTGGCACCCTCTGTATTAAAATTGTAACATAATTTCACAGGAGGAAAAACAGAAGTTCAGGGATTTTTCAATGAAGAGGTGGGGACAACTGAGGCTATGAGAAGGCAAGATGGTAAGAAATCCCCAGTTTGAGGAAAGTGGAGAAGTATTAATATAATAAAAAATAGACATCTGGCTAGGGGATATATAGAAACATTTCTGGACATATTGAAGAAACAAATTAATTTGGACACATTATTTTATTGAGGGAAAATATGCCACATTTCTATGCAATGTTTAGATGTCCAGTAACTGTCCAGAAAATCACAACTCAACCCAAATTCACCTAGGGTTAGTGTTTTGCCAGGATAGTACAAATAGAATGACAATAATACAAAATCTCAGAGGATATTGGGAGAGAAGTATTAAAGTGATGAAAATGGTATTTAAAATTGAAGACATGAGGAGTAAACATGCTAACAATAGAGAAACAGAAAATAGAGCTAGAAATGAGCATCCCTTATGAGTCAACGAGAAAGATATTTGAAGTAATTGAATAAAAGTAGGTTATAAGAAGTTGTGGCCATAGTACATTTAAATAGGCAAAATGACTTAATTTAAATAAATGAGTTCCTACTGATATTTCTAACTTTTCTGTAGAGTAGTATATGATATCTATTCACAAGTTCCCTCTCAATGTCATTCCAGGCAGCTCCTTACTCAGCTATTGTGTAAAGTCAACTAAGCTCATGTCAATTTTAAAAACCTACTAAAAAAGAACTCCAAACCAACTGGAGTGCTCTTTTTAAAAACTGTCTATTACCATTGATTTCCACTTCTTTCAAATACCATATAAGTTTTCCTGATGAGAAATAGATTAGCTTGTTTCAATTTTAACTTTGATGAAAAACTGAATAACATACCAGAAATAAAATAAAAAGCAACTAAGTATGTTTGCTGTAATTGATTTTATCACTCATATTTTTCTTGACATATTGCCCAGATTAAAAGTAAACATGCTGACATCCTTGAATTCTATTTTTTTTTTTTTTTTTTTTTTATCACAGGCATGAAATTTCTCTAGGAGATAATCATAGGGAGCCCACTTTTCCATTCTTCTTGACCTCAAAAATCCAGAAGAAGTCACTGAAACTTAGGACAGTGCTAAATTGGGCTCATATTGAGAAAACCATTTTATAGCTCATTTGCCAGGGAGAAAAACTTTGAGGTTTAAAGATAACCTTCCATCATCTTCCATTCTTTTGAAATAATGTGTTTTCCACCTCCATGCACATAATGTTTCCCCAATTTCAGTCTAAAAGTGTTCAATCTATAGTGAAGCCCTTTTGAGAGGGCAAGGGGGAGAGGTTGAAAAAAGAGCTAAGAAACCACAGAAATCTATTTAAACCCAGTCCTAATACCCATCTTTAATCTTGAATGTCTCTGTATGACTCTTTTCCATTACAATGGGATTTAAAATACACAAAGATAAAAATAAATGGAGTCCATATTTCAAAAACTAGAAAGTATCATGGTATATTTAAAACAATTATTTTTTTAGTTAATTGGGACATAAGGTATATTACTAAAAAGAATTCATCCGAAGAGTTAATTTTAGCTATTAGCTATAATCTTGTCTACCATTAGGCCTTTTGTTAAAACTACTTGGAAACAGAATCGATCTTTGTCATTTTGGTCCCTCATCTCAAGGCAGTGATGAGGAAGAAAACCAAGAACTGACCTAGAATTTAAAAATAAGGGTATTGATCTTTTATTCAATAATTTCAAGATGTCATCAGTCTGAAGGTTTATAAGACCTCCAGGTGCGTATAGTCAAAAGATGACAGGTATAAATAATAGGTAGATAGGTAAGTATGTAGGTGGATGGATGGATGGATGAATGGATGGATGGATAGATGGATGGATGGATGGATGGATGGATGGATGGATGGATGGATGGATGGATACACAGACAGGGAGCTAGGTTTTGGAATTTTAAAGCTCTCTTCAACTCTCAAATACCTCTCACCTTGTTTTAGATTTGTGTGCTCCCTGCTTGTCTGTTTCCATTTAGCTTTTGTTGTTGGTCTTATCTCCTTTGCTGCCATTCTCTTTCTACAACTCTTTGTCACACAATAAACACTATCCTTGTCTTTTGTTTCCACAGAACCCCACTAATCAAAGAATGTTTTCCATGCCAGACTTTCACTGCCATCAAAGTTATCACCTACCATGTCCTGCCAGCCTAATATTACCTCCCTCGCTAGGCCTTATATTTCCATTTGTCTTCCAGCCACATGTTTCTCATCATCACCATATCTCTCTAGGGAGAAACTCAAATTCTTCTCACTTAATTATGCTAAACAATCTCTGAATTAGCCTCTTTCATCTAGACTAGGAGCTATAGTCGTGGTGAAGAATCCAAAGTGCTGTCCTAAACAACAGAACCATCTAACACCAATGGTTATTTTAACACTCATTTATAAGGCATTCGTATATTTTCAGTTGCCCTTCATTTGTACTATTACTTAAGCATTGAAAGTTGGCAATCTAATAGGGAAAGCCAACTGTGTATACATTTTTGACAGAGAAAGTATATGACTGTTGCTACACTGTGACAAAATTGCCTAAAGCAAATTTCAAATACTAAGTGTAGATAATGATTTGTTATAAGAGGTCCACAGTGTTAAAAGCAGAATGTTTATAAATGCATCCTAGGTTAACAAGTGTCTAAACATCTGGATTAAAAATGAAAAGGAGTATAACATATGGCAAGCAACTGAAACTGATTCAAAACAGTTTCTTGGTGTTAACTTCAATACAGGTAACCCTTGTATAACGCGGTTGTTAGGTTCCTAAAAATGCTGTGTTATATGAATCTGTGTTATGCGAAACAAAGAACTAGTACAAAAAAGGGGGTTAGTTTCCAAAAATTAAAAAAAATACTATTACCATTTTATAATTAAGAGAAATATACTTATTAAAGCAATTTTCACCGAAAGTATAACCTATTAATGTGTGTTAAACAATGTTTTTTTCATCATCACTACTAAACACCATTAACCAAGAGCGTTTTCTTTTTGACAAGACATCTTCATACTCTGAACTTAATACTCCATGAACGAAATGGATTTGAAATGCTAATAAATTTTAAAATTCTGTAGTCAAATCTGATACAAAATCCACGCTTGAATGAAAAATTTCAAATGAGATATCTTTTGCTCTTAAAAGCTCTTATTACACCTGTGTTGTTCGGGGATTTCTCTAATTCTCAAACTGTGTTAGAGTGAAACCATGTTATAGAAGTGCTGTGTTATATGAGGGTTGCCTGTAATTTTCTTTCAATCTGGCCCACTTTGGTCTAGCCTTTCCACATAGTTCAAATCAAATCAGTACTTCCCAACAACAGGCCCTTGGAAAAGGAAAATAAGCCTATTTAGCGAGCACGTGGACAAAGGGAAAAGTGGAAATAATATCAAGTATCCAGCTTCCCAACATCTCATGCCTGAAGCCTGAGTGGCAGACTTACACAGGTTTCCTACTCAGAACTAATGCAATTCCATGTTTTCCACGGCTCCTCGGGACATACTGTACCTTCGTGCATCTGTGTTTTGCTGTCTCAGCTAAACCTAAAGAAAAGTATTTGGGTATCAGCAGAGTCCCTCAACAAGATGGATGTAATCGGCTCTCTGGTAGCACTAAGTAGCTCACAGCCTGCACGTGGGATTTCTACAGTGCTTCTCCTCTCAGTTCCTCTCAATCGGTATTTACCCAGCTTCCCTCTGCCTCTCCTTTCCAAAGCAGGGTCACATTTCTCATTTATTTATGCTCTCAAAACTCAGTCAGAAGGATAAGGATGTGGACAATACTGGCTCAACTTCTTTGTCAATCTTACAGACTGTCTGACCCTATGACATAATACAACTTTAGCTTCCCCCGCCCTCGGCCAGGGGAGAAAACTGTATTCAAAATAAGAGTCAAACACAGGATCCCAAGTTTAAATAATTATAAATTGAACTTCAATATATATCTACTATATTAATAACCATATGTTTTTTAGTATTCAGGTTTCTTTGCACTCAGAAACACATTACTTAAAATGCAAATGTTTAATGCTGCATAAAGAGAACGCTCTAAGCAATGTCTTAATGATCAATTTCACCTAATAATCTTGGAAACATTATTATAGCAGCAATAGTGTGTTCTCACAGTGATATCTGTATAGCCAAATTTTCTTTCTATTAGGTCAGTGTTTTGTTTCTCCAGCCACTAAAAACAGCACAGTTTAGTGTTATTTTTTAGTTATTTTTTCTTACAATAATAGGTAAATGTAGCTCTGTCCAAAATCCAAGAACCTCTAGAAGATAGTGGTTGGAAGGAAATGAGAACCACCAATACTGAAAAGACCAAAACCACCAAATCTTGAAAATGCATTTTGATTGGATATTGCCCAATTCACCATGCACTGCCACTCCACCTTTGAGCATGCTTAGGAAAGAATTAGTGTCAGCAACAATGCTATGATATCAGCATCATTCACACACATGCTCCTTAATAAGCCACACCCAGACTGAAACCAGCTGTTCATATTCTACATTATGACAAGGATATTAATTTAAGTAGAAACAGCATAGAAGAGTAGAACTGACATTGTAAAACACAGGCTTTTGACCCCTTGGTTACAATAAGCCTCCAGATTCACATTTGTAAAATAATGATAATAAGAGTATAAATCTCACAGGAGTTTTGTGAGTATTATATGAGCTGTTGCAAAAAAGCACTGGATAAAGCAAAAGGGCAAATAATAAAAAGGAAAAAACAATGCTTCAGTGGTAGCTATTAATATTTCTTTTTGCCTTTTCATTAAATTGGCACTGGGTGAAAAAACAGTATATAATTAATATAGAAAAGATAAGTAGAATTTATATATTTGTGAGAACATTTAACATTTTCTCATTAACATTATTCCAAGATCAATGACCTACAGCAATCAGTAATATTTTCAGTCTATTACATTTTCCTTTGTTGATATCTCCTCCTGTGAAAACCTATATTACTATAAAAACAACAGCCTACCCATGTTTGATAAACTCTGTTCTGACATAAGAGTATTGTTACTAGTATTTCATAAGGCCATTAATTCATTGAACTAACCATTCAAGTGAATTTAATATAAGTCAATCAATCAATCAATCAATCAATCAATCAATCAATCATTCAATCAATCAAACAAACTTGGGTATGAGTGAGCAGAGAGCTGTATGAAAACGGGAGGGCCTCTGAGTCTGTAATATTTAAGCACAGGACTAAAAAGAAAATCCAAAGATGTTGTATGTTTTTCCTGAAAATGTCAACCTATTTTTACTAATTCTCATAGGCATACTTAACAACAACAACAACAAAAATCAACAGAAAAAGTAAAGGCATTTCATAACATCGCAGACTCAAAGTTACACTAATATCAACAAGCTGGAAGAGTAAAATATATACAAAAATGATATGACTGCATGATAAATAACTCTTCTGTTACAAAGAAAACATGGATACTGATAAATTTCAACAATTAAACTCGCAGCTACAGAAGAAATAGTGTGAATTGCTAATAAAGACACGAAGCAATACTGAAACTCATTTTTGAGAGAAATCCAAATAAAAACAATGTGATGTAATTTCATAGCCAGCAAATCAGCAAAAATTAAAATGCTAGATAGCATAAATTATTAAAGCGCGCATGGGAATATGGAAACATTCAAGCAGTGCATGGTAATGGAGAACGTGCAGCTATTCTGGAGAGCAACCTGACAGTACCCAGTCAGACTACAGAAATATCTGAGAACCAGCAATCTGGAGTTTACAACAAAGAGAAATTGCTAACAGATCCAAAAGGGATGATTACTACAACATTACATATCACGACAGAGGGAGCTGGAGGCAATTTGGAGGGCTATTACTGGGGAATGGACATAAAAACAGGTTGGATACAAACCATGGAACACTAGAAAGCTGTGATAAGCAATGGGCTAGACGTAAATATAATTTAAATAGTTCACACAAACACTGCTGTGTAAAATAAGATTATAATGAGATCAATAACACAACTTATAAAATAAAAATACATACTTATAAAATAACATGTATTTTCCAAGAATATATACACATAAAAAAAGGATGCTAAATAAATACATTAGAATGATTACCTTTCCAGGATGGTGGTGGGGAAGACAATATGACAAGAAATGGAGATATAAGAGGCTTTAAAGTACATTAAAAAGGATGTGCTAATAGCATTTCTATTGCTACATAACAAATTACCACAATTTTAACAGCCTAAAACTATGAAAATGTATCATCTCACAGTTCTTGTAGGTCAGAAATTCAGTCAGGGCTCAATTGGATTTTCTGCTCAGGGTCTCACAAAACTGAAATCCACTTGAGAGGTTGGGCCAGGGTCTCATCTGAGGCTCGGGGTCCTCTTCCGAGCTAATGTGGTTTTTGGAAGACTGAATTTTCTTTACAGTTATAGAAGTCATGAACTGCACGTTTAAGACAATAAAAAGAGCATCTCTGATGCTTCAGCTTTTAAAAGGCTCACCTGAGTAGATCAGGCACAAACAGAACAATGTTCCCTTTGATTAACTGAAAATTATTTGATTACTACAGAAGATCCAAGATGGTAAAGTAGATAATTGCTGTGCTTGCCTCCTCCCATGAACACATTAAAATTGCAACTAATTCATAGAACAATCAACCTAGAGAACCATCTGAAGTCTAGCTGAACAAAAGAAGTTTTATAACTAAGGGTATAAAGAAGAAGCTACATAAAGACTGGTAGGAGGGTTAGAGATATGTAACAGGTGGCCCCACAATTGCCTGTGATGGTTGAAAATCAGGATGTGTACCTCAGATGCCAAGGAGGGACCCCAGCCTCACACTGGGCTCCCCAGCCCTGTGTACCAGTGTGGGGAAGAGGAGACCCCAAAACATCTGGCTGTGACAAACAGTAGGGAACCAACTGTCATGGTGGGATGGAAGGCTGCAGAAAACCCAGACATCCTCTTAAAGGGCCTGCACACAAACTTACTTGCTTGCAGGCACCCATCCTGTGTTCCGGTGGAGGGACAGTGACTGGGGAGGCATCAGAGACATACAGGGAGACTGAGTTGTGTGGCTTCTGGATGAGAAGTATAGGACCAGTCACTATTTTCCTTTTGTAGAACTCTCCTCCCATGCAACCAGCAGGTGGGTGCTACCTCTCCTGTGTGGAGGACACCCTCAAGGCAAACTCTGAGTCTGCCTTGGCCTTGGTGAACTCCACTCATTCCATCCACTGGCTACACCCTAGTGACTCCCTGGGGCCCCATCCCCACCCAACTTGCTCAATCCCTGAGACACTTCCTCAGCAAGCAACCAGCATTGAACTCTTTCTTGGACAATTCTCATGGGTCTGTGGGCCCCAGGCAGGCCATGGGTAATCTCAGTGTGATTTTAGACTTTTGCTGAGTAGTTGCAGGCTCAATACTGGCACCAAATCAGAACCTACATTAATCTTGTGAATGTTCACACAACCCTGGTGACTCTCTGAGACCCTGCCTCAACCAACTAACAAACCATTCAGGCTCTATCAGTGGCTGAGCCTTAAGGAACCAGGAAGGCAACAGCAGGCCTAAGGGTGTCCAGGGCCTTTTGCGGAGTTACCCCAGGCATGGTACTGGTGGCAGCCATTCTATTTGTAGTGTGACCTCTTCCATGTGCCTCCAGGTCCAGCATAGGCAGCGACTGACCTGGGATTGCTTTGTAGCCCCCACCAGGCTGTCCTGGGTTGGCCACAAGCAGTGGCTGACCTGGACCTGCACAAGAGCCCCTCCAAAGAGGCCTCAGAACCAAAATACCTGGTGGTTGGCTTCAGATCACATCAGTGCACTGCCCAATTAGCCCCACAAGCAGAACACACAAAGGGCAATCTCAACAGGCACCAGAGTTCACTGGGGTGAATCCTGCTCAGGAAGGGAAGACCCCACACAAAAGTCCATAAGCTGAGGATGTCGCAAAATGTCACAGCCAGTCAGTCTGAGGGTCAATCCCACTCACTGATGTACCAATAGCAATCAGGGCTCAAATATAACAGGAGGGCACACACAACCCACACAAGGTACACTCCTGGAGCTCCTGGAGGAGGTGACCAGGGAGAATGTGCCACCCACAGGGTACCTACTAAGTTGGCCACCAGGCAAGAAGACTAGGAGACACAGCAGATCTACCTAATACATAGAAACAAACACAGAGAGGAAGGCAAAATGAAGAAACAAATAACTATGTCTCAAATGAAAAAACAGGAGAAAACTCCAGAAAAAGAACTAAATGAAATGGAGGCAAGCAACCTACCAGATACATAGTTTAAAACAATGATTGTAAGGATGCTCAAGGAACATAGTGAGAACCTCAACAAAGAGATAGAACACATAAAAAGGGACATAGAAATCATAAGAAAGAACCAGTCAGAAGTAAAGAATACGATAACTGAAATGAAGGATGCACTAAAAAGAATAACCAGCAGACTAGATGAAGCAGAGGACTAAATTAGCAATTTGGAAGACAAGATAGCAGAAAACACCCAATTGGAACAGCAAAAAAGAATCCAAAAACATGAGAACAGTTTAAGAGACCTCTGGGAAAACATCAAGCATAAGAACATTTACATGAGAGGGCTACCAGAAGAAGAGAGGGAGTAAGAGATCAAGACCTATTTGAAGAAATAATGACTAAAATTTTCCTAACCTGGTAAAGGAAATAGACATACAAGTCCCAGATGCACAGTGACTACCAAACAAGATGAATCCAAACAGGCTCACACCTAGATACATCATAATTAAAATGCCAAAGGTTAAAGACAAAGAGAGAATCTTAAAATCAGCAAGAGAAAAGCAATTAGTTTCCTACAAGGAAGCTCCCATAAGACTGTTAGATGATTTCTCAACAGAAACTTTGCTGGTCAGAGGGATTGGCAGGAAATATTCAAAGTGATGGAAAGTAAGGACCTACAACCAAGATTACTCTACCCATCAAAACTATCATTTAGAATTGAAGGACAGATAGAGCTTCCCAGATAAGAAAAATCTAAAGGAGTTCATCACTACCAAACCAATATTATGAAAAATCTCAAAAAATAAAAAAAGATAAAAATATGAATAAAATGGATATAGCTACATATCTATCAACAATTACTTTCAATGTAAATGGATTAAGTGCTCCAATCAAAAGATAGGGGGGCTGAATGGATAACAAAACAAGACCCTTACATACGCTGCCTACAAGAGACTCACTTCAGATTGAAGGACACATACAGACTGAAAGTAAAGTGATGGAAAAGAGATATTTCATTAAAATGGAAATGAAACAAACAGTTTGGATAGCAATACCTGTGTCAGACAAAATTAACTTTAAAACAATGACTATATATAACAAGACACAAAGAAGAATCACACTTATATGCATATTTATTTGAAGAAACTCAAAGCACTATTTAAAAAGACATATGCATCCATATGTTCACTGCAGCACTATTTACAATAGTCAAAATATGGAAGCAACCTCAGTGCCCAACAAGAGGTGATTGGATAAAGATGAATTGGTACATATATACAATGGAATATTACTCAGTTATACAAAATAATGAAATCTTGCCATCTGCAACAACATGGATGGACCTAGAGGATATTATTCAAAGTGAAATTAGTCAGAGAAAGATAAATACCATATGATTTCACTTTCATATGTGGAATCTAAAGATCAAAATAAACAAACATACAAAACAGAAACAAACTCAGAACATTTTGATGGTTGCCAGATGGGAGGGGGTTTGGGGAATGGGTAGAAAAGGGGAAGGAACTAAGAAGTACAAATTGGTAGTTACAAAATAGTCATGGGGATGTAAAGTATAGCATAGGAAATATAGTCAGTAATATTGTAATAATTATGTATTGTGTAAGATGAGTACTAGATTTACCAGGGTGATCACTTAGTAAGTTATATAAATGCCTAATCACTGTATTGTATATTTGAAACTAATATAATATTGTTGTCAACTATAATTGAGAAATAAAAAAAATATTTAAAAGAGAAAAGAAAGGAAATAAATTATATGGTTTTGAGAAGTACTTTAAGAAACTGTCATTATTATGTATCCAGAGAAATGATTAGAATTAGTAATTTTTAATTTATTTTAATGTTATTTAAAATAAACTGGTTTGATATAAAATAAAATTATAAATTGCTTGTATTTATATAGTCACATAAGGCCGAAAAGTAAGTAATTTCAAAAGTTGTCATTTGTAATAATAACTATAAAATATGAGATACCAATGAAAAGTTTTGAAAAGACATATATGAGAAAAATAAGCATTAAGAACATCTAAATAAATTGAGGGATATACCAAGTAAGACAGATTAAATTGATTAGTATAAATTGATTTGGAGCCTGAAGAAAATTCTAAAAAAAAAAAAAAAATCCAAGCACATTTTTTGCTTTAGCTTTAGCCTTCTTTCCTTCCTTCCTTCCTTCCTTCCTTCCTTCCTTCCTTCCTTCCTTCCTGCCTTCCTGCCTTCCTGCCTTCCTGCCTTCCTGCCTTCCTGCCTTCCTGCCTTCCTGCCTGCCTTTTTTCCTTTTTTCCTTCCTTTCTTCCTTCTTTCCTTTTTCCTTTCTTTGGTGGAAGGTGATAACCTCACTCAAATACATGTGAAAGAATGAAGGATAAAGAAAGGTCATGAGACTTATTAAGAGGAGGATTTCATGATGGGGGAAGATTGAAAAATCATACGAGTATTCTGTCAGATATTGAGTGATTTTTTATATTACTATGATGTGTTATTAAGAGTAAACCAGATAGACCAGTAAAACAGAACAAAGTACCAAGTAGGAAATAAACGCACACCCATTCCCCAAGTTCCTGATGGCCCGATGACGAGTATTTAATAAAAGTACTACTAATTTTAAAGTTCACAGTTTTTAGGAACTCTATAAAGGATAGCACTGATGTTCTAATCATGTTCTTTATAAATTCTGACTAGCCCACCAACCTGCAACCCAGTGCCAAAAACTGCTGTAGATCCATACTCAGACTCTCTCCTTCCCTACAAATTTACCAACGAAATATACTGTCATCCTTAGCCTCACATTTCTGCCCATTTGGAGGATTTTCCTTCACTCTAAGCCAGCCATGAGAAGAGCAAAAATGCAGCAGTCATAGGCTTCTGTTTGCACCATATTACCATGCAGATCCATCAGTATATTAACCTCATACTTTTTCCCTTCTATTAACTAGTTAGAGCATTCCTCATCAGACTTTAAATGTGAGTTGAAGGAGAGGTGGTAGAAGCAGGTATGATTGGATTCTGAGCCAACAACTTACATCGTTTATTAATGCCTTGTGTTTATTCATATCTACTTGGGCCCAGTCTTGTGCACATTGTTTTCATTTCACAATGCAATGCTATTTTGCATCTCTGGTTACATAATAACCAGTTCCGGCAGTTGAGGCTTAGAGTATCATGGTCAGCAGTTGAGTTCTCGTCCACGGCCCAGGGAGAATAGTTTGACCCAAGTGGCAGGGAATTTGTACTACAGGTGTTCTTGTTCTAATCTTCCTCACTCCCCTAGGCTAGGCACTATATGACTTATCTAGAAATTGAGTCAGAGAAGCTTACCACAAGTTGTGGCAAATATGATGCCACCCAAATCTTACGAGGCCTACCAAATATCAGGTCTCTGTCTTTATGGTAGGCAATGTAAAGTGCAACAATTTTTTCCTCATTTGAGAAGGGATATCTCCAGATATCCCAAATTAATGAACACTAGAAATTCCACCCATGTGATGGGCCACTGGGATTTTACAAGTATATAATCTATTCTCTAGAATTCATGTCTCTTATTAAGGCAGAGTCCTTAGTTCTTCATAGTTACCAGTTCTGTGGTGTGATAAAGACATCTACAAATGTTTTCACATTCCTCCCATTAAGATGTGAAATGTAATCCCTTATCCTTGAGTCTGGTCTTAATGACTGATTTACAACAGAAGTGATGCTTATGACTTCAAGGCTAAATGAGAAATTTGGAGTTTCTGCCTTGGACCCTTGGAATGTTCATCCTGTGTCACTTCCTCTTGGAACATGCCCTCAAAATCCACTTGCCATGCTGGAAGAAGACCAAGTCACATGACAAAGTCATGTGTAGGTACGTGGTTGACAGCTCCAGCTGAGTTCCCAGATGACAGTCAATATCAACTGTCTGCCATGTGAACGAGCCATCTTGGCTGTCCAGCCCAGGCAGGCTTTCAAATGACTAAATCCCCAACCAAATTATGTGTGCAATCACCTGAGGAACCTCAAGGCAGAATCATGCATTCAAACCCTCCCCAAATTCCTAATTTCCAAAACTGTCAACAGAATAAAAATTATTCCTTTTAGCTGATAAGTAATGGGTAATTCGTTATTCCGTAACAGATAAGCAAAGAAAGGTCTAATTAGCATAACATCATCAGATATTCTCTGGATATCATCAATATCAAGTTATCCCCAGATTATATTATGATAGAAAGCAGAAGATTTGATGAGGCCCTGAGGCAAGAAATAAATATACACTTTGTCACTGCTGTGTAAGGGTAAAGTGATTCTGATTTTCTTTAATTATATAGATGGATAAAAAAGTATTTGCTAGGGAAACAGCTTTATATGAGTTATTAGTGGCTGTGCTTGCTTGTGCCAGTAAAACTACAACAACTGGAAATATAGCTGTAATTAGCAAAACCACCTGTTTACATTTGTCATAATATAAAGTATTGGTTCTCAAAATGTGGCCCCCAGATGACTTTGGATGTTGAAAGATGTCTTAAGCAATATACAAAAGCACAAATCATAAATAAATATATGACATGATTAAAATGTAAAATATTTTGTAAAATTATACAACTGAAAAATACAAAAAGAAGTCACACAGGAGAAGATAAAAGCATATTCCATCTAGAATATAAAAAATTATTTCAAATAAGTAAGCAAAAACAAACAATTCAAATTACACAACCACCCCCCATACAAGTGGTCACAAAGCATGAACAAGCATTTCACAGATTAAGATACATGAAGGACCAATAAACACTTGAAAAGATGCTCAATCTCATTAACAATTAGGAAAATGAACATTAAAACCACAAACACCATTTTACATCTTCTAGAATAGCAAAAATTAAAAAGTGTGACAATACTACGTATGGACAAGAATGCAAAGTAACAAAGTGTATAACATAAACTGTCAGTAGAAATGAAAGCCAATACGACCCCTAATCCCATAAAAAAAAAAATTGTAATTACCTTGTTAAGGTTGAATGTGTGCCCCCATGACCCACCAAGGCTACACTTGATAAAGCAGAAAAGCTTGTGCACATGGACACCAAAGTCATGTGTAAGAATTTCATAGCAACATTGTCTGAAAGAGCAAGAGACTGAAAACAACTCAGTGTCTGTCCATGATCTTGCGAGTAAACAAATAAATCACTGCATATTCACATAAAAGTATATTATGTAGCCCTAATAAATGAGCAAGTACAACTACACAACCAACATGGATGAATGTCAGGAACATAATGTTGATGAACAAGCAACTCTCATCAAAATATACACCATATAAAATAATCTACATAAATTTTAAATATGAAAATCCAAACATCATATAAAGGTCAGGGAGATATAATACTTAGTCATTTGAAATTGCCAATTTTAGGTGAATATTTGAAATTCCATATGGTTCAACTTCATAAAAATAAATACAGCAATTTATAAAGAAAGGTAATAAAGTAATTAATACAAAATTCAGGATTTATTTATTTATGTAGTTGGTATGGGTGAACTGATGAAGATGGAGCAGTCAACAAAACAGTTCTCAAAACCTGTTCTCATGAACCGTTCATTTTAGTGGGGAGAGAAAATAATAAACAAATTAAGGTCAAGCGGTGAATAATCTATGGAAAAACCGTAAAAAAGGGGATAAGGCAGGTTTGGTATGCTTGAAGGAAGTAGGCTACTTATTTCACACAGTGGTCACAGAAGATCTCTCTGATTAGGTATGATTTGAGAAGAAATCTGATGGAAAGGAAGAAGGGATTTAATGGCTTTTGGGGGAATGGCATTATTGGCAGAGGGGAATCAGAGGCAAATGTTGTGAAAGAACGGTATGCTTGGATCATTCCGAGAGCAGTGAGGATTTCTATGTAGCTGGGACAGACTAGGTTAGCACTGGGGTAGGGAGAGTGATAAATATGAGGTGAGAGAAGAAGCCGAGGACCAGTAGGCTCCAGTATAAGGACTTTGTCTTTTACTCTGAGTTAGATGAAAAGAGGCTGGAGAATTTTGAAGAAAGAAGTGACATGATCAGCTTTCTATTTCACAAGGGTCACTCTGGATTCAATATAGAGATGAGACTAAAAGGAAAGAGGGAAAGATGCAAAATTAGTTAGGAAGCAACTGAAAAATAATCCCGATATGAGAAAATAGTGGCATGCAACTAGGACGTAGAGAATTAATTCTGGACCTTTTTTCGAAGGTAAGAATCAAAGAATGTGGGTTATGAGAAAAAGAGGAGTCAAAGAGACTCTAAGACATTTGGATTAAACATCTGGAAGAGTTGGGGAAAATGTAAGCAGGGGAAGTGAGGCAGTGGTGGCTACGAAATGAGGTTTGAGTTTTGGATGCATTAAATCTGAGATGGCTATTAATCATCTGCATAGAGAAGTTGAGTAGGTAATTAGATGTAGAAGTCTCATGTTGAAGGTAAATTTGTTGGCTGGCAATTAAAATATGGAAATCTTCAAGGTAATTAGGATTTTAAAAAAGATAAGTCTGCATTAGCTCACCTAGAAAGTGACTGTAGATAGAGGAGAGAGAAGGACTGAGGACTAAGACCTTGGAGCATTTCAGTGCTTACTGGTGTCTGGAGAGGAAAAGGAGCCAGAAAAGATTTAGAAGGAGAATACTAAGGTAAGAAGAAATCAAGCAAAACTGGAGTGCTGATGCCAAGTGACAGAGTGCCTCAAGAAAGAGGAACTTACCTCTGGTAGGGAAGGTAGGAATGAGATCACAGGATGATGGAGAGTAGCTTTAATGATACTGGTGATGTTTGATTTCCTCATCTGGACGGTTCCTGGTAGTAATCATGTTACTATATGTTACAGCATATATTATTACTTTGTTATATAATAAATACCTCACAATTAAAAAAATGAAACTAAGTTAAAAATCCATTGCCAGGTAAAAACATCATGGTACCGGAGGTAAAGGGAAATAATTGTTTTGATAGGTTTCTATAGAAAGCAATCCACTGTGTTGTGTTAGGCTTATATTGTGAAATGAAGGCAAGACATACAATAATAGTTGAATTTGTCCCCAGTTCTAGAAGTTATATAACAGATACATATGCTACCCAAAACATATTACTTCTACTTAAACCAAATTAAATTAGTAATTTGTATACAGTGTACATTTGGCAAAAAGTTATATATTCTATCTTTCAGAAAAGCATGATATGTTAAGGCATATATACATACCTAATTTTTCAAAATTATTTTTATAAAACATGCTGAAAATCTTCATAACAAAAGCTGAAATCTTAATAGAACAACCATAAAAATTCATTGGGGTTTATTTGGGGTTTATTCATTTATCTTATAAATACACAAAAGGAAAAAACATAATTTCTTCTTGAGAATATAAAACTCATTTTGAAAACTTTACCCCTTTAAGAAATAATAATTCATTAGAAACACAACATTCCCAAAGTTGTATTTCCCTTTGTTTTAATATAACAAACCCCATAAAAATTTATCTTGTACTTTGAAAACTGTTTAATCAATGAGAGACTAAAGTAGACTTCTAGATAGAATTTCTGTGCCTGAGTACCTATTTAAAAATGATAAGAAGCAGTTCTTTTGCCTGACCTATAAGTGGAGAAGGGTCATCATGTCAAGAAGGAGGGGAGGGACTAAAGGTAGACACCACATGGCTAGCAGGTCAACGCTAAGATTGCTTACTCATTTATTACGAAAGTTAAACAGCACAGTACCAGCCAACAGCAGTCTCTCTGTTTCTCTCTCTCTCTCTCTCTCTCTCTCTCTCTCTCTCTCTCTCTCATTCTTTCACAGAGATCTCTCAACTCTAGTTTCTTGCACCTTTCTGGAAGAATATGATGAAGCTGATTATATAAATGACCTCCACTAATGTTGGAGATTTTCTCAAGTCTCATTTGAATGTATGTGAGGGGAATCACTTCAGAAGAAGGAGGGAGGTTTCCTGCAGTTCCCAAAGGAGGTGTGACTAGTCTCCAGTCATAGGCAGGAGGTAGAATTAGACTCATTCTTTGGGATAATTTTCTCTATTGAAACTGCTAGCATGAAAGAGAGACATTCACTAAACCCTGGGGATATCATCTAAATCCTGGTTTGCGTATACCTGAATCTGTAAGAGCATTTACTTGAACCCATTTAAAAACCCTATGGATTTAGTTATTTATAACAGGAAAGCTGATAATTTGACACCATTCTGGCAAAGAAAAAAGTATTAGTCTCTATTGTAATTTTTTGGAGCCACAAAAACATAACACATGAATGGTGGTAATCTGAAGTACAAAATAAATTTAAAAAATTTTAATGAAGCAACCCATTTTGCCCATTGACATACACGCTTAAAATTGGAAAACATCATTATACACTTATGTTTCTCCCACTCTTCTATTTAAATGGCACATTTCCGATGGGGATTTAAAAGTATATATTAAAGGGCAAAACTATTTTTGTCATAAAAAAATGAATATTTTCTACTTATGCTTCCATTATGTCAAGATTAATTATTCATAACTCTTTTTATAATTTACTGAATACCATGTAGTCATTAATTTTCCAACTAATACATCATCTTCTAAATTGATTACTTTCCTTTATTGTGCACAATTGTTTAGAGAAATAAAACATTACTATTATCACTTTTATTTAATGCCATGCATTACATTACTAATTATTATATACAGTTCTGAAACAGCACACACACCCATCCAGAAGATTATAGCCTCAAAGCGCAGTACAATTGCAGCTGAATATAAGCAAAGCTTATACTCAACTGAACAAAAATAAATACATACTTTATTTTATCATTTTAAGACAAAGTGTTAACACCCTAGAAGGAAATCATGATAAATATATTAATCCAGGCCCTACTTAAAATACTATAGTGAACATTTATTACATAATTATCTTCTGAAATATTAATGTCTTTTAGTGAATATCTTGAATTTCTAAAAATATGATAGGATAGATGTAATTAAATATGTATAAATCATTTGTTTAATGTCTGCAAAGTAGACAATAAGAGAAGAGAAATGCTTGCCTTTATTACTCCTGAGGACTCAATAAATAATGTTGACTGAAGAATAAGTAAATGATTGATTAAATTATTGTATACTATAATGTTGGGTTTAAGTTAAAATTTCTACCCACTAATAATATACATTCTATATCAAAAGTTTATTCTTTAGAATAGAATAATGAACAATTTTAAGGCACATTTATTCTAATGACCTTTTCTGCTTCAATCAGGTAATCCAGAATGCTTATATAATTTTTAGTTATCACCAAAACTAAAACACAGTAATAAAATCATTCAGGGGAGAACATGAAAATCTTCAAAATAAACTCCTAAGAGTCTGCCAACTCCAGCATGGAAAATACAAAAAGAGATAGGTCAAGGCTATAATAATTGAAACTGGAGATAATGACAAGCCAGTAAGAGAGATACTTGAAAGAAATCGCTGCCCACAGATCACACTGAGTAGTAATCAAATATTCATCCTTTTTCAGTGTTAGCCCTCTCTACAAACTATAAATGCATGACAGTATACAAAGTGTATAAGTACCCACACACAGGGAAGGAGAAGAGAGAGAAGGAAATATCCACTGAGCACCTACCACATACAAATTACCATAATACTTTCGATTAACTCTGAAAGGGAAGCAACAGTCCAAGCTCACTACATAAGATATTAGTAGCTTTCTTTATTCAAGTTCTTTATGTTTTGCCCTAGTATAAAAATAGCTTCATAGGTAGTAATACAAAGCTTGTAATCACAAACCCATTGATAAACGCAAACGCGTGGCAATGAAACGCCAGGTCCATACATCTGGTTAGTTATCAAGTATAATTAATGAAATGGGAGCATATTAAATATATCCTTTTTTAATTTAAAAAATACAGAAAACTCTTGAATTTGAGTCTCAAGGGGGAAATTTTTCAATTCAAAAATCAACCCATCTAAGCTATTATTCTCATTTGAAAGTAAACAAATGAAATTTTCATGCATGCAAGTACTAATGGAAGTAAAGGAAATAACACTCAACATGTATTTTCTGAAAAAATATGCTCAAAGATGTATCCAAGTAAACCAAAAAACTAATCGAGACAATTTATAAGCAGGAATAATATATGAAAAAATAAATATCATTAAGCTATGAAACCTTTATTATTTAGAATTGCCTCTTTAAAAATGAGATTATCACTAGGTATCTAGTGAAACAAGCAAAGAGAAAATCTATCTGAATGCTTTAGATCTTAGATATTAAATTCTCTAATAAGATAGATGGGGGAAGTGAAGAAATTTTTCTCTACCCTTCCAAGTTATTCTGGCTGGTCTAAGAATTAAATTGACATAAGACAGATTAACACGAGAAAACCCAAATTTAATATCATACATAGAGGGGTTCCATGAGAATATGGGGGCCCAACGCAAGTTGGGCAGTTGAGGCTTATATGCCATCTTGAGCTAAGGAGCAAGGTATAGTGGTTTGAGATGTCAAAGGTGAAGAAGCCAATTCATATGCACATAGGCCATGCAAAGACCGTGGGACACAGACTGGACTCTGAACTCTAGGTCCTGGGTAATCTCCTTCACCATACCTACTTCATATTATGTGACAGTTACCTATGGTGATAGCTCCCTTTCTGAAACAGTCCCTGTACCTAAATTATTTTAGGTAGTTAAGGAAAAGGTCAAAGATTCCTCCTAAGTCATTTGCTTCTTCAAAATAAAATAATCCTCATGTCAGAGAAATACATTTTGGGGTGGCAAATTTTGCTTCCCTATACAGACCAGATTAAAGCTCTGAATATTTTCCATAGGACAAGACATCGTGGTCCAGGAAAATGGTATTACCTCTTCCTCCTTCCCTTTCTAGTGGGCTGGGTGTTAGAATTCTAAGACTAAAATTATTTCCAATTTCAGTACCCAACTAAATGAAAATTTGATGAGAAGTCAATTAATTAGTTGAACGAAAGGTCAAATATGTGATTTCTTGTTTTAGGGTAAACTAAAAAGCTTCATAAGGTACTGGAAGAACAGAATACTCAGCAAGAAGTGAAGCCCCTCAGGAAAGCTTATCTACCCACACAGTGTAAGGATTTTTCATTGGTGGTATATTTTCAAATGGAAATCAGAGATTTTGGGTAAGGCAAGACAGTCTAATAAAGTAGATTCTTAAACACAGGGTCTCAATATTATATTACTGTGAATTTCTTATAACTGGTTTAATTCAGAACTTTTTAAAAAGATAATTTTGCAATAATAAACTATGGCTTGAGAAGATACTTTTTATCATAGTATAACACTCATCTTGTTTCCAGGAGGAAAAACTAAAGTTCAATGTATTTACCTAATAATCAAATCTAGTGTTTCACAAGATGCTTTCCCATAGCAGGTCAATAAATATTTATCAGAAAAATAAGATAAATGTGTTTCTTTGGCATTTCACTTAGCTATCAATATGTTAATATAAGCACACACTGTCTTCAAAGCCTTTGAATTTGCAATTCTTTATTGGAAGAACCTTTCATAAAAGGGAAAGATGTGTAGTATTTCCAAAATCTCTTTGACAAAGAAAACACTTTCTTGGAAATATATTAAAAATTCTCAAATAGTATTCCATGAAACCTATGCTTGGAAATGCTGCCATCAGGCTCCTAAGCATTATACCAACTCATGCGATAGTTCCCACCATCTTTTCAACATAACAATAACGTGCAATCCTAAAGTGTTGAGAGTTGTATCTGTTTGTTCACTGATGTGCCCAAGTGTCTAAGAAATGGCCTAATGCAAAAATATTAGTTGAGCAATTAACCAAAGAGAATACAGATGAGTCACTCTAATCCTAATCATTTCAGTACTTAAATGAGGAGTCCTCTTCTATTTAATACTAAACTCAAAGAGTGTAGGCTCTTGAAAACGCAATAGTAGCAACAATATAAAATTTAAAAATCTTATATCATAGGAAGACTCAGTGGTGCTGAGGCCTTTGCTTTGCTCTTCCCACTTCTTGGAAAGCTTTTCCTCCACACAGTTGCGTGGCCAACTCTCATACTTTCTTCACATCGTAAAAGTCACTTTGACCGAGAAAGTTCCTGACACATCTACATAAAATAGCAACCACCTCACCCACACCTAGCTCTTCCTACGTACCCTTTACTCTGTTTTACGCTCTTAACACCATCTGACACATTGCTTGCTTCCCAGCGTTTCTTCATGAAAATATAGATTTGAGAAGGGAAAGGCAGTGTTTTGTTCAGGGCGCTCATCCTAGTAGGACATAGGGTATTGCCAGACACTTAGAAGGCGTTCAGTAAATATTCATCAATTGACAGGAGAATACATGAATATTTTAAATGCCTAATGAAGATACAACTTAGGTACACCTAATTTTTTCTTGAAACCTCAATAAACTATATGTTAAAAAAGTAAAAAAGAGAAGTTTTTTACAGTATACCATCATGGATTTTATCATTAGTATTAAGTATACACAACCAGAAGAATGGGCAAAGAACATGAAAGGTAATCCAGTTTAGAAGAAATAAAAATAACCCATAATTATGTAAAGACTATCTAATTTAAAAATTTTAAAAATTTGAATGACAAAAAACTTCTTTACTTTTTTCTTCAAAAATCAAGTTTTTTAAAAAAATACTTTTGGTAAGCCTATGGTGAAAGGAACTCTCATATGCAACTGATGGCTTGTGAAAAATATTTTTAGGCAAAAACTTCTAGACAGAAATTTTGCCCAGCTTTTGACCAAGAAATGTATAATTTTTTGACTCAGTCTTTCCAATATTGAATTTTACTAAGAAAAAATAGAGACGTACATAAAGATTTTTAGACTAGAATGTCCATTATATCAATATAACAGTAAAACATTGGAAAAAAAACATAAACTGGTAAACAGAAAAATATAACAGTAAACAGTAATATATGATAGTAAAATAGTATTAGGTTGGTGCAAAAGTAATTGCGTTTTTTTCAATTATTTTTAACCTTTTAAACCGCAATTACTTTTGCATCAACCTAACAGCAAAACAGAAAACTAACTAAATGTGTTAGCCTACACCTTGGACTGCCATAACAAAATATCACTAATTGGGTGACTTAAGAATAGAAATTTATTTCTTACAGTTCCGAAGGTTTGAAGCCCAAGATCAGGCGCTACCAGGTTTGGTGATACTGCTCTAATTAGCTGGCACAGTGCTTTCTCACTTTGTTTTCATATGGCCTTTACTCTGTGGAGAGAGAGTAATCTCTGGTGTCTCTGCCTCATCTTATAAGAACACCAGTCTTGTCAAGTCAAGACCCCCATCCTTTTTAACTCATTTAACCTTAATTACCTCCTTAAAGTCTTTTCCTCAAAATACGGTTACGTTAGGGGTTAAGGCTTCAACATATGAATTTGAGGGGGGTATAATTCAGTCCATAACATAGGAGAATAGCTAAATAAATCACTATATAATCACAAGATGAACTATTATGCAACTGTAAACAAAAATTTATACTTTCTAAGATTTACCGATCTAGTAAATGTTAACAATTTTCATTATGTGAAAAAAATCAGTTTAGAAGACATATAAACATAATAATCTCAAGTTAATTTAAAGTAGCTCATATTTTTAAAACCAGATGTAATATAATACATATTTGAAACAGCTCTATTAAATTACTTCTTAATCTGTTGGAAATGACTTTGTTTACTTTTACCTCGGGTTGTCCTTAATGTGTGTGCAAATAGTTGCTAAATAGTACTGCTGAAGTTATTTTTTTCTGCCTAAAATACATGAATGAAACAATTTTGCTATATGTGAAGTAAAGAGTGGAAAAGATTTAAGTTGGCATGCTGTCAAACCATACAATGGAAAGAAATTTCCATAGCTAAGCCTCTCACACTTTCCTGCATTGGTCTGATATAAAACCAAAAACTCTGAGCTTAACATAACATTCAAAGCATATTTACATCAGAGAATTGTCACTATAAGAAATCGTACTCTTTCATGGCGTTTTATCAAAGCATTAACTTTCCTAACCTAACTCCACATCTAGATTAGGAAAGGGGAATGTACCTATATCCCCTTCGCTTAGAAAATGTAGGATGTTAGTAAATATTTCCCAAAGATTAACAGACAGCAATTCAGATAATCTAAGGGAGGCAACTTATCTATCCCTAAAGATTTCCAATTTATTTCATTTACTTTATTATCTTTGCAGCTTTAGGGTCCCTGTCTTAGATAGTGAGAGTGTGAATAATTGTTAACTTGGAATCTTCCATTTGTTAAATCAGGGCCTATCAAAAGTAACAAATGAGGTATTTTTGTTCTTATAGCCAGCATCCAGAGGCGTTACAACGCCAAGGCTAGGTAGTTTTCCTGTTCCCTACACTTAGAGAGAAAGAGGTATAGAGAATCCTGAAGAGTCTGGAGTAAGACTGGTGGCCATGAAATAACCTGCTTGCAAAGTGGAAAGAAGACAAAGAAAAGTTTCCTCCAGTGATTTAGATGAAATAAGGAAATATTCATTTGATGAACCAAGGCTAATTTTTTTTAATAGAAACACAACTCTACCTAATTATTAAATGTTAAAGTCACAAAGCAGCATACAGTTAACAATTTTAGTGATTTTATTATGATTACTGGCATTAGTTGAAATCATGTCATTAGCAGTAGATGTTTAAATAAAACGAAACGTGCTTTTTTACAATGTTGAGCACAAGTTCCCATTAATGTACGTTCACACACACACATACACATACATACATACACACACACACAGCAATTTATCTTTTTCTGCTTAATTGAGATTTTTCTGAATGTAAAGAAATAATGTTCTAATGATAGAAGATACTGCTGCCTGGCACTAACTAGTGATACTACATTTTTATTGCAAAGAAGAGTAAATCAGTTATAAAGAAAGATTACATATGTATGTATTGATTCACAAATGAATATTTTATTGCTTGTCTACATTAGGTTGGGCAATGTGAATAAAATCATGAACTAGAAGGATAACTACCTTCAGGGAAGTGATAGTCTTAAATTGTCCTGCCTGAGAATGAAAATTAACTATCTGACAATACATCTAAAAATTCAAACTATTCTCAAATAAAATATCAACAGAGTTTTTAAGGGATATGAAAATTTAATTATACAGCTCATACGACCGAAAAAAAAAAAAAAACAGCAGATATTGTCAGAAAATATTGCCCAAGCAGCTATTAAAACAAAATATATCGTTATAGTAAGCGAAATAGCATGAACTCGCATGGGAATTGACAAAAATATAAAGGGAACAGATTAAAAATTTCATAAAAAATCACAAACACGTATATAGAACTTTAGTCTAAATAAAAGTGTCACTGATTCCAGTGGAGGAAGAATAGATCATTTAATAAATTATATTGAACAATTTGCTATCCATTTGAAAATCATCTCAGGCCTCTAACCTACTCTACATCCCTGCACACACACACACAAATTAATTAAAGATTAAACATTAAGGTCGTTATTAAAGTATTACAAGGCAAATATTTTAATTATATCAAGTTGGAAGTGAAATTTCTAAGCGAACAAAAATTTAGACGATCCGTATGAAAAGACTGACCGCTGTGAAACCTCAAAAATTTTAAACTTATCTACTACAAAAAAAAAAACCATAAACAAAGTTAAAAAACTACTAACTGAACTTGCCACTAACCATGGCATGTTGGCACATCACCTGAAACCTCATTACAATTACAGAAAAGAGATTTTTTTTTTTAAGTGGGAAGAGAGAAAAACTATACAAGGATAAAATTAAAACAGGAAATAGGCAAATAATTGACAAGAAACAGACACTTTTGGAAGCTTGAACCCATGTGTAACAACGATAACTGGCTTGAGTGACCAGCAGACACTTAAGCTCCTGATTTGGAGACATTCAAAAGAAGAAAGCTCATCTGGGTCTAGAATATCAGAAAGGAACAAGAATTTGGAGTGGGGATAGTGGATATAACTTTTTTTTTTTCCCCCCAGAACTCAAAAGTAAAGAATTCACTGTTTTATCATTAATTATGATGTTAGTTATAAGTTTTGAGATATACAAGTTTGTGAAATCTCCCTTGTTTTTCTAGTTTGCTGAGAGATTTTTATCATGCATGGACATTGAAATTATCAAATGCATTTTCTGTATCTATTTAGATCACCTTATTGTTTCCTATTTTATTATTGATTTAGCAAATTAATGGATTTTCGCACTTACACCAACATGCCTTCCTAGAATAAATCCCATTTGGTCATGATACATTTAACATATTAGTGGGCTTAAATTGCTAATATCTTGATTGATCCGGGAACTTCCACATTAAAGTAACAGATTTTTCTCAAAAGAAAACACATAATATGTTTAAAATCTCTGTAAAACTGAAGGATGTGACTTTTCAAATTAAAAATTCCTCAGAATTCCCAACATAAGGAATGAGAAATAGGGTTACACTAAAACTCATTGCAAATTTTAAGAACATTGAGGACAAAGTAAATATCCAAAAAGCTATAAGAGAGGAGAGGGGTAAAAGGCACAAAAGCAAATGAACATGAATAAGAATGGCTTCTGACTTTTCAATAATCACATAGTAAAGTAAAGAACAATGGAACAATGCCTTCAAAATACTAAAAGAAAAGTATTGCCAACCTAGTATTCTTTATCCAGTCTCAAACTTTTAATCAAATATAATAGGAAAGAAATGGGATGATGTTATGAAGGGAATTTCCAAGGGCACAGTAGTTTTCTCTCTATGTCATTTTTCTGGCTGTTATTGTTGTTACAGTTTATATGATGAAGAATTTAGGCCATTTGACCAATGGGTTTTTCCTGTCTGTATTGTGCTAATTATATGTTTGTAGTGCTCTGAATTTCCAGCATACTGTGTCATCTGGATCAAGATGCTTGACTAAATTCAAATTTAATCCCTTTGACGACAACAACAAAAAAAGTTTCTGCTGGGTTCTGTCATCAGAAAGCACATAATATCTGGTTGCTTCCTTTTTGATGCTCAGACCTGGATCATTTATACAATTAATGGATCAATTTATTAATGGAGTGGGGTTATAAAAAGGCAATATTCTAATTTCTATGATTTTTTATGTATTAACTGTAATAATTTTTTAATAAGACACTTCTCTTCTTCTATTTGGTTACAAAATAGAACTGTTTTTATGGAATAAGCAACATAAATTCTCAGTTATGTCTTTTATTTAACCTATATTTGAGATAATGAATTTGTTCCCTCTCATTTTCAAAATGTGACCAATTGAGGTTTTTAAAAATATTATAAATTTAGGAATGAAAAAGCTTTATGAGTTTCAATCCAATCTAATTCTTTTTTTTAACCTCAAATTGCTCAGTCTTCAGCAAGTCGAAGACTTATATTATATCTCAATTCATTTTAATACTCTGAAATTAATTTTGTAGTAGATTCCTTAGAAATAACTTTGAGAATAATATTCATGTTTTTTGAATAGTGATAACAGTGTATTTTTTTATTATTATTATAAAGCCAGTTTTTCTGAATATAAATCCTTGGCTCACATATTGTTTCCCTAAATATGTTACTCTATTTTCTTTGGCATAAAAAAATTGCTGTCAGAAAAAGTGATGATGATTCAATTTTATTTCTCTTTTCAGTTACTTGTACCTTATTGGCTAGCTGCCCAAATGATTTCTATTTCTTATCAGTCCAGTAAATTTACTAAAATTATGTCTTCATATTAGACATTCTAGGTTAATACTCTTAGGTACATGGTATGCTCTTTTAACGTCTACTTTCTTTTTTGATTTTAATTTCAGTACTGTTTTCTTGATTATAGTTTTCAGTATTTGTTACAGTCTACTTGCTTTGATTTTCTTTTTTAGGAACTCCTATTTCCTATATGTCACATTAGTTGTCTGTTATATGAAACTCATATTCGTTTCATATGACAGCTATAACAAATTACCACAAACTTAGTGCCTTAAAACAACAGAAATTTATTCTCTCACAATTTTGAAGACCAGAAATCCAAAATCTGTATCACTGCACCAAAATCAAGATGTCAACAATCCCTCTGGAGGTTCTAGGAGAAAATCCTTTCCTTGCTTCTTCCAGCTTCTAGGGGCTGCCCACAGTCCTTGGCTTATTCCTGTATCACTTCAATCTCTACCTTCATCTTCACCACATCATCTTCTGTTGGTTATGTAATCAAATCTTCTTGTCTCTCTCTTAAAAAGATACATGTGGGACCCACCCTGATAATACTGGATAATCTCGCCATTTTAAGACCTTTAACTTGATCACATTTGCAAAGACTCTATTTCCATATATGGTAACATTCCCAGGTTTCATGGATTAGAACCTGATACTTTTTTCTGGGGGGTGGGTTGGTGAGAGAGTGGGAGGAGACAGGGGCACTATTCACCTATGATACCCGTCTTCAAATTTGGTTTCTCCTTATATTTCTTCTAATTTAGTCTACATTTCTATAATGTTTTGTCTTTTATGTCTAATGTTACTTAAATTTGTTCCTCTTTCTGAGCTTTCTAATTCTGGTTTATGTTGTTCTTTACTGTTTTTAATCATTTTCTTAATGTCTTTTGGTTCTTTTTTTAAATAGTATGTTACAGTTTTTATCTGTTTTTTGAGCATCTTTCTGACAGAATTTAATCCCTGTTGGACAATTCTTTTCTCCTTATACTCATTTTTTCCATAGCAACTTTATCTGAGGTTTATGTGAATTTTATTTTTCTACACTATTAGAAGACTTGGTTCAGATATTTTTTTCTAACGTCACAAAGCTGTCTCTTGTCTTGCTTTTTATGTAGTGTTAAAAATATGACACCTTGCTTTCTGAGATTTTCTCACTCTGTTCCCCATTCCAAACTTCTGATTATATTTCCTTTCCTCTTTCTTCCCTTGTCAAATTGCATTCCACTGTATTTTCACCTCAGGGTGGAGCCCTGTCTTGAAAGACAGCCCTGGAGTATCAGTTTTAAAAGTTCCTGGGGGCTCTACTGTTCCACACCCCAATGATCTGACCACAAAGCCTTAGACTCACACACCTTAGAGAGGGTGACACCCACTCCCAGTTGTTCCTGAGTCCTGAAGTTTCCCCACTGCACTTTCAAGTTCCCCACTGACTGTATTGGAGTTTTCTTGCTCTGAGTGGGAGGTTCCAGACTCAGTGTAACAACAGCACACACCACAGAGGCTCGCCTGGGGGCAGCCAGCCTCAGACCAGACCCAGCTCCTGATTTAATTTAGCATTGGTATCCTGACCCCACTCCAACCCAAAGGCTGGGCTTCAGCCACCATCTTGAAATAGTGCTACCAGGCAAGTAGATGTTGAAACCCCACGCTTCTGCAACCCTCAGATCTCTGCTCCCTCATTGCACATGTGTATGAAAACCCAGCCTGTGGAAAAGAGACATGAGACACACAAAAACAGAAACAAAATAAAACAACTCCTCCCCCATCCCACCCCTCTGCTTCCAGCTGTCAGCACCATCTAATCCACTTTAGATTTTAAGTTAATGGCATGCTTTCCCTGGGGTAGCATCAGCAAATGACCAAAGGACTCTATCACAAGGCCATATCCATGAACACCCAGTTCAGGAGTTATTTAGTAACTGTTGCTGCACAGCGAGTTGTTAGGGGTGTGGAGACACTTTTAGATCTGCACTGCCATTTCATTGCTATCTCTGCCAAATCCTGCTCTCTCCCTTTTTCTTTTAAAGTTGTTTCTCCACCAAAACCTTAGCATTCCTAACCTCATCTCTGCAAGGTTCCAACTGACACAGACAATGGTAATTTGTTTATAATTTAATCTTACTATAATGGGAAGCCATTGATGGCAAAATAATCTCTTGTATGAGAATAAATTTTAAGAGAAAATGATTACAAGCAGGAAGACCACTAGGTGACTATGGATGTGGCCCAACAAAATAACAGCATATGTTTAGGCTGTGGCAGACGAGATAGAGAAAAGTATTCATATTAAATACACATGTTGAAGCTAAAGTCAGTGGGACTTGCTATTGGTTTGGATGTGAAGATCAAAATAAGCATGGTAACAAGGTTGAGATCTACATTTTTGTCTTGAGAAACTGAGTGAATTGTGAGACAGAAAAAGATAGGAACCAACTCTGAAAGGTGGGGGAAATCAAGAGTTCTATTTAGAGATGGAAATTTGAAATTCCTGTTAGACACTGAAGTGGCGATGTCAGGTGGGCACTTGGGAAACTATGTAGAAATATCAATATAAAACAGAGCTGTTTTATAAGTTTGTTTACTATTTCTTTTCATTTAGTGTGAAACAAGCATTTTTTTTTTAGTAACATTTGATGTTACTAAATTGATGAAATTGATTGCTACAATTATGTTCAACTCTCTACTGACATGTTTCTGACAAGGCAAAGGGAATCTTGACAATTTCTTTTACAATAAGTAATAAGATGGGTAAAGCCATTTAAATTTGATTGATCTCGCATCAGGAAACAAAAGGTTTATAGTTTTTTCATCGCAGGAGCAATTAGTGCTTCTTTCTACTTTTAAATTGGTAGAAGGAGCTTTTATTTAATTCTAGACAATTGAACTTGATAGTAAATAAATATATACTGTATTAGTATATAGTCAAAGTCACATGTGAAATGAACAATGGATTAGAGGGAAAAAAACTTTTTTTTTAAATTTATTCTGAAAGAATTAATTGCAATCTATCACAAAAGCAATGATGGCAGATACTTTAAGAACTCTAAAGAAGATAATAAAAATTTTAGTTTAGTTAATTATGAGATAAATTTCATTGTTCATTATACCTAATGACTACTATTGACTTTAAGAATAAGATTTAACTTATTCTAAAATATTTATTGAGTGCCTACCATATTCCAGGCACTACTAAGTGGACATAAAACATAATTCTGGCCTGCAGTACTAGATTGCAATGTAGTGGGAAGATAGACATTGACAAATAATCCCATAAATAATTCTTTTTATTTTAATTAAAATCTTTCTATGGGAAAATATAAAGAGTAGTAATCTAACCTTGGAGAGTGTGTGTGTGTGTGTGTGTGTGTGTGTGTGTGTGTGTGTGTGTGTGTAGATTTCTCTTCCCCTTTCCTTCATGTTAGCTTTGATTTTTAAGGATGAGTAAGAGCTATGTAGAGGTGATTCTGAATAGGTTTAGAGTGATCTATTTATTCATAGCTTTATGGGACATATGTATCTGTGCCTGTTACTTTCTTTAAAAAAAAAAGAAAATAGATTGTATCTTAAGCCTTCCCCTCTCCATCAAAAGGAAAAATTCAAAGAATATTAAAGAACAGAAGAAAAAGCTAAATATTTTGTCCTCAGAAAGCAATGGCACTGCATTGGTTTGCTAGAGCTGCTGTAACAAAAGTACTACAAATTAAGTGACTCAAAAACAGAAATTTATTGTCTCACAGTTCTGGAGGTTAGAGGTTCAAGATCAAGGTGTCAGCACAATTGGTTCCTTCTGAGATCTGTGAAGGAGAATCAGTTCCATGTCCGTCTTCTAGCTTCTGGTGGTTTAGTGGCAATCTTTGGCGTTCCTTGGTTTCTGCTTCATCACCCTGATCTTTGCCTTTATCTTCACATAGTATTCTCAGTGTGTGTGTGTGTGTGTGTGTGTGTGTGTGTGTGTGTGTCCAAATTTCCTTTTTATAGGACACCAGTCATATTACATTAGGGGACCACCCTACCACCCTACTCCAGCATGACCTCATCTTAAACTAATTATATCTGCAATGACCCTGTTTCAAAATAAAATCATATTCTAAAGTATAGTCTGTTTTCTTCTATTAGTTTAGTGCCACACCCTCGGCTCTACCACTGAGGTTTTCTCTATTTTTGCTAAAGTCTAAGCCCAGTTCAATTGCAAGCCTTATCACCAGTATCCCAGGCCTAGAGAATCACTAAAAACATTTTTTTTTTACGTATTCTTCTGCTTCTTCATCAATCCATTGTTCAAGGCCTCTCTGGTTAGATGGGAGATATATAGGGTAAGTTTAATCCAGAGTTGTATTATTCAAAGTCTTTTTATTCCTTCCTTATCAGCAGGGATCACAAAATGAGATGTAAATGAGTACAGTGGCTTAGAATAGAGTTGCTATAGAGAGTGATGGGCCAAAAGCAAACTAAAGCACACCTGCCCCATCTTAAGCAGACAGCAGCAAATTGTTGCTACATAGCAATATGAGCTCAATGTTGCCAGATCTTTTAAAAAGAGGGTGAGAATGAAAGTTTTTATGTAGGCTTTTTGGCATATAAATGAACTGTTTTAAAAACACTGGGTGAGCCAAAACTATGGGGGCCAAAGCATTGTCGCCAGGCCAGATCCAGGATGCAGGTGGCCAGATTACAACCTCTGCTCCGCATGAGGCATAGGGATTCCTCGCCAATTCATGTCTCTTAGCACGGGCCAACTTTCAATATCAGTGGGTTTTATTATTCAACCCAGAAACCATTAGATTTACAACTCTAGCTCTGGCTGATCCCTTACATTCAGATTCTCAAAGAACTACAGCCACATTAATAATTAAAGCATAATTGTACTTTTGTTACATCTGCCATAGTTATTACACTCTAAACCAACTCCCTCAGTTTCTTTAGATTTTTGATTGATCAAATTGGCAAATTCTTCCAATGTGTCTGTGTGTAACCGTGCTTTCCCTCCTCTGACTCTGCACTTCCGTGCCCTGGCAAAGTGGAGTTTGGATTCTGGATACTAACAAGCAACAGCATGGGCATGGAGGGAACTGTTAGCTCCCTCCTATTAGCAGAGTGGGATTTTCTCTAGCAAACCACATGCCAATAGGACCTGTCAGGTGACTTCCAATTTGGCACACTCCACATTCAGATCCTTGAAATCTTTGTAGATTTGTTTTTCCTGATTGTCAAATCTCCATCAGTTATTGATCAGTTCCCTAACGTTCATACAAGAGACCTGATGAGGTTATGATTTCATTGACAAATAATTCAGCAATCTTTAGAATCATTAATCAATTAGTGACTTCAGCACTTCTGTTATAATAAAAAGAAAAAGAAAATGTCTTTTAGCAGAGTTAGAAAGCTCCTGGGTTTTATTCCATGATACAAAGTGAAAATTTAGTGATGTGAGATTTCATTCTCTTACTTTATCAGAAGCACTTATCATACACAGCTCTGGAATCCATACTCTTTTAAAAATTATTCCATGGTGGCAGTTGCTTGGACTCCCAGAGCTTCACTTTCACGATTCCATTTTGTTTAATGGGCAATTAGTTCCTCTCCCCAGAGTATAGACTGGAATCTCACTGTCTCCAAACACCAAGTCCTATTTCCATCAGAACAGTATAGGCAGCTAATTAATTCTCTGAAAGCAAGTTACGTGTTAGTTAGGCCTTCTTGGTTGCAAGCAACAGTGGTCAATTTAGTTTAATGCTGATGGAGACCAAAAAAAAAATAAAAAATAAAAAAAATTCTAGTGAATTCTAGATTTTAGTTCTAAAAGTATAACTCAGATGATCAAAAATGTAAAGACCTTTATTTTTCTAAAACAGAATTTAACTTTCTCATAAGCTCCTGTATCTCCTGATTCTTTTTTCTTCAGAGGTAGTGAATTAACTTTGGAGGTCTTAAGTGAATTCCCTTTTAGATTCATCGTTTTGTTCAAGTACTCAATCATATTCAGAGACCTTGCCCTGTGCCCTCCTCTCCTTTCTGCTTGGGACAGTCTAATGTCAGGGAAAGGTATCTGGTCATTGTGTAGCTGCAGACCATAATTAGCCTCCAATTATTACAGAGCTTGCCCTGCCTGTTTTATTTTGTTTTTTGATGCTTGGGGTAGCACTTGTTTGCTGATATAGATAGACCTTACCACGCCTACTGTGTAATATTTGTACAATATGGATATCTTACGTCAAATCCTAGTTTCTTCTAGTCCAAAATCTGAGAAAGGCAGAAAACAGGCCCCTTACTAATTCTAAAGGTCTGTCCCATCACCTCAGAATCTCCCTGGACAAAATACTGCTAGTGTCCAGTGTATATCCTTAAGGCCTCACCTCCTTTCAGTCACAATCAGTGTGGACAGTTCCATAAGGGCGTTCAGTCACTTCATGCCTTCAGCATTCCATTGCTAAGACATACTGCCACATTTTACACTTTTGCCCCCAGCGCTGCGATAGTCTGAATGACATGCAGAGCTCAGAAGTACAAGGAAGTTAATGGTCTCAGGAGTAACTCTTGACCAATTTGGGATGGGAGCCAATGAATACAATGCTTCCCAAGCACAGTTCTAGAAGGCAGTCTCTGGATTTCTCAGGAGGTTTCAGCAAAATAAAGTCAATTCCATTGCTCACAACAGGAACTTTAATAATATACATATATGGGCTTTTTTAGCTTTCCTATTTCACTCTCCCCAATTCTGCTTCCTGTTCCTGAGGATCACCTCCCCAAATAAATAAATTACATGGAAGTCCTTATCTCTACCTCTGCTCTTGGAAAATCCAAGTTAAAATGCTTCCCACCCCAGACAACTCTCCCACTGCAGCGTAGAAACGATTTTTCACCTTCTTCCTGAGTGATACAAAACCATTCCCAAGTCATACTGTGTCTACTCTACAGATCAGATCAAAACACCCAAAACACATTTCCAAGATACTTTTTGATATGTAAAAACATCCTTACAAGTACAGAAAAAAAAGAAAAAAACTCCTCTCAACTGCTTAACTCTTACAAATGAAAATCAGGTTATGTGACCTTTGTCAATCCTGTGAGATTTTAAAATTGTCTATGGGACATGAAAGCTAAATATTGACTTCTTTACTTTCAGCAGTGTGCTGTCTGCTCCCTAAAGTAATAGTTGCTCCATTTCAATGAGCACCACACCACAGATAAGAAAGAGAATCACAGGAATTAAAAAAAGAAAAAAGGTTAAAATATTATCCTGCCACATTTTCTGGTGAATTTATTTGCAAGGAGGAAATTCAGGTTTGGTGGAACACAGATTGGAGTGGGATGAGGAATGACTAGAAAGTCCGAGTGAAACAGGACATCTGGGCTATTACTTTGATAAGCATGAGAAGAGAAAGGATAGTAGCAGCTTAACAGGGTAATAGGTCCATAAATGGTTTATTTGTCTAGTTTGTTTATATTTCAGATACTTGTTTAACTGTTCTAGTGCTGGGTATATAGCAGCAAATAAAAGTCAAAAATCACTGCTCTTATGGAATGTGGCATAAACAGCCATTCATTCACCACATATCCAGGCTCTTTGTTGTCACTGGATGGTAGCTGCCCAATTAGGGGCTAACATATCCCACATGCTTGCATCTGGATGTGGTCATCTTCCTGGGTATCTGCATTAGAATCGGAATGGAAGTAAAGTTGGTCATTCCTGTGCCATGGCCTTTGAGAATTAGGAATGGCCTTAGAAGATGAAATTACAAAATGGCAGGGCTTTTGTCAGCCTGAGTCCCTGAATGGCGATGGGAGTAGAATGCTCTCTCAAACCACTGACCATAAAAATAACTGAACAGCTATAGGAGCTAAAACTAAACTGTATTATGGAAGCCTACTAAAATTTGGGGGTTTGTTACAAAAACTAGTGTTATTCAAATACATAGGGCTTATATTTTACTGGTAGATACAGACGAAAGCAAAAATAAATAAAACGTATCTTCTGCTATGAGAAGAACAAAGTAGTCAGTCAAAGAGATACCTGGGGAAAGACCAGTGCAGACAGATGCAATGTCAAGTGCAAAAGTCTCAGTAGCAAGCATGCTGGCATGGTTAAGAAAGAGCCGAAGAGCTAAAGGGCCATTATGGGTGGAGTAGAAGTTAGAATGATGAAGTAGGAGAGGTAATTTGAAATGAGAACAAATAATGTACGATCCTGCAGATCACTATGAGGACATGGACTTTTGCTCAGAATGAAATGGAAAACTCTCGGAAGGTTTTGAGCATGATCTGCTTTGAGTTTCACTGTATTTATTCTGGCCTCTTCATAGCTTGGGAATAGGTTAAGGATAGACATAAGGAGACCAATTAAGAGATTTGAGGTGAGAGATAATTATGATTTCGATTAGGGTGGAATGACACGGGAGATATGAGAATGTATATCCTGGATATATTTTAAAAGTAGAGCCTAAGATATGAAGTGTGAGGGGTGAGGTGTAAAACAGATATTAAAGTAGATCCCGACCTTTGGCCCTGAGAAATTGAGAGTGAATGCCATTTACTGCATCAGAGAACACGGTGAGAGGAAGGGGTGTGAGTGGTGGGCATAGAAGGAGCTAAGTTTGGGACATGTTAACTTTATGATGCACAAACATATTTAAGTTGAGGAAACAAGCATGCAAGTGACTCCATGAGGCATTCATTTAGGTGTCAGCAGCTTATATTTAAAATTTGAATCTTGATGAGAATCCCAAGGAAGTGAATTTAAACAGAGAAGAGAAGTCCCAGTGGTGAGCCCTGAGCAATTCCTTATTAGACGTCAAGGAGGTGAGAAGGAATCAGCAAAGACAAGGGAGAAAAAATGCCAGAGAATTAGTGAGAAAACTAGACAACATCTTGAAAGCCAAGTCAAAAAAGTGGCTCAAGAAGAAGAATGATGAACTATGGCAAATGTTGCTAAAATTTCCAGGATTATGTCACAACTGACAAGTGACTGCTGGATTTAATTGTCTATCAGTGACCTTGATACAAGAAGCTTGATAAGAGACAAAGAGGGAAATAAATTAGATACAGAAGTACACAATACTCTTTTGAGAAAATTTTGCTATGAAAAGGGGACAGAAATAGAGCAATAGTTGGAGGCAGAAATAGGCTAGAGAGGGATAAAAATAATAATAGTGTGCTTATATGAGGACAGGAATGATTACTTTCCTCAGTAGAGAAAAAATTAATTTTTCTGTGGATTTTCAACTAATAAAATTAACATACAGTATAATACATAAACATATTTATAATATTTAAATATTATAATACATTTATTATTGGAACGATACCCACATGTAGTGTATTTAATTGCTAATCAGAAGGGCTCACTTGAGAGGAATATGTTGAAGATAAAGGAGAGAAAGGGAGTACTTGTTAGCTTGTTTCTGAAAAGGCAAGAGAGTATCTAAGTCACATCATGGAAGGAGATATAATTCCACCATGTTAATAGGAGAGAAGAAGGCAAAGACAGATGACAGTAAATTAGTAGATGGGGACACGGATAGAAAATGAAGTAGGCAATGTCTGATGGCTGCTATTCTCTCTGAAGTAAGATACAAAATCATCACCTGAAAGTGATATGGGAAGGGAAGAGTGAGAGATTTAAAGAAAGTGCAGAATGCTTGAAATCTTATTTGGGTAATTAGGGAAGTCAAGTAACTCACAGTTGGTCAAGGGCCTGGCTGAGGCTGAAGTTGTACAAAGACCGTTTGTGTTGTTTACTTCCGCTCTGGTGTGCTGTGAGGAGACAGAACTGGATCCACTCGGGGATGATAACGAGCATCTTTTAAAAATGTAATAAGTATTAAATAAGATAAAGTATCTGATGTGCCTAATAATATTATCCAGCATATCATAGGTACTCTATAAATATTATTTCACTTTCACCTATGCCTTTTCTTTTTCCTCTATAAAGTGAATTCTTAAACTATTCACTCACTAGAAGACTGTTAGGACCTCAGTCTATTGAAAATGATTAAAAAGACATTTAGGACCGTGTTTTTCTATCACTCTTCCTCCTCCTCCCAACTTGCTTCCCCTCTTACACTCTCCCTTAACTCACATGGACCTAACATAGGGCTGCATGTGTTGAATCTATTGACTGAAAATTTTAATTTATGCTATATCTCAAAAGTGATTAAACACAATGTAATATTAAGAAACTGGTGATTATAAACTTTAATTGTTTTTACCTCACTGAGAGCTGATACTTTCTTCTTGAGAATATAACCATTGACAATAGAAATTGTTAGTAAACATAAAGGTGTACGGGGTTAGCTATATATCCCTTATCAAGATTCTCTCATGATGTACAAAAAATAGGTAATAATACATCTGATATTCACTTTTGCTCCAACTTTAGACCGCAGCCACCAATACTCTTTGAACCTTGAACTTACTCATTATAACTTTTCAACTACTGTAATTTTAAATCCTAAGAGGTTTTACAATGAATGAAAAAACAAGAGAAATCCTTTACTTTATGAGTTTCTCCATCAGTGATAATAGCAAAATTACTCTAAGAACTGGAGAAAATGAAGCCAAGAATCAAATTTGGTCCAAAAGCCAGTTTTCCATTTTCTGTGAAACCAACAATAGTGTAGGGAAAACAAATAAGAAGAGAGGGAGACAATGAGACAAACAAGACAGAGAGAGCATGACAGTGACAAAGACAGAGAGAGAGAGAGAGAGAGAGAGAGAGAGAGAGAGAGAGAGAGAGAGAGAGAGAGAGAAACAGAGAGAAACAGAGAGAAAGTATTTCTTATTTTCACTTTTAAGAACTACTTGGGAAGCTAACATCTTTCACAGGGAAAAAACATGGAAAATAAAATGATTTAAATACTACAGATAATATGTTGTTCTATCAAAATACCAGTGACACAACCTTAGAATCCAGAGAAAAGAAAACTTGAAAATGTACTGTATGTCAAAGAACCAACTTTTTTAGTTTTACCTAATTTTATGCAAAATGAAAATGATGAGACTATTGTTCATGAAGACCTTTGGACATGCAAAACTTAATAGGGAAAAATCTGTTAGAAGGAAGATTAGCAGCAGGTTAAAAAATATTTGAGAAATAATCTTTCTCTTGGTAGAGTTAAAATGCAAATGGTCTTCCCTTAAGTCATTTCTCTATTTCAGGGAGCGATAACAACAAGGGCCTAAAGAGAAAACTCTAAGTAATATTCATTCATTCATTCATTCATTCATTCATTCACTCATTCAACCAATAAGAAAGTGCCAGATGTTCTTCTAGACACTGAGAAACTAAAGGTGAATAAGAAAGACAAAGTTCCAACTCTTGTAAGATTTACATGTTAATGGGAGGAAGAAAGATAAACATCAAACAAATAAATTAAGACCTTTTCAGATAATGATTAGAGTTTTCATGAAAATAATATAAAGCGACATAGACTATCTAGGAGGGTAAAAAATTAGTACAGAACTTAGCTGTTTAAAACACACATGCATTATTTCACAATTTCTGTGGGTCAGGAATCTGGACCTCCCTTAGCTCGATCCTCCAGCTCAGGGTTTCTCACTAGGCTGTGATTAAAGTGTCCACCAAGGCAGCAGTTATCTCAAAGTTTGACTGCTGCCAAGCTTACTGGGTGGTGGTTGGCAGGATTTAGTTTTCTGTTGACTAGTAGACTGAGGATCAAAGTTCTTTGCAACCATAGGGCCGCTCACAACAAGGCAGCTGGCTTCTTCAAAGTCAGCCAAATAGAGGAGTGAGCAAGAGACAGGGAGAGACATAGCCAGTTTTTTTATAATCTTACCTCAGAAATGACCTGTCACTTTTATCATACTGTTCATTAGTAGCAAGTCACTGCAGACATTCTATACACAAGAAGAGGGAATTACACAAGACAGCGAATACCAGAAATCAGGAATCAATCACTGGGAACGGTTTAGAACCAGCCTATCCCATAGGGGATGAGAAAGGTGGCAAAGGACATGAAACTATGACACCAGAAAAAGAAATGCAGACCTGAGTCACAATGGGATAAATCCAGATTCAGCTAACCTCCTTCTCCTAAGAAAGAAACTTTTATATGGCATATAATGATAGTTCAAAGAGAGAATATACTGCTCAACTTTCACAAATTTTACATAGGTCTGTTATAGCATTAATATGTCCATTTTTGCTCAATATTTATTAAACATTAATTCCCTGTGTATAGAAAACATATTTGCTATTTCAGAGGTAAGAGAATGTTCTTCTTCATCCCTTTCAAGACCAATTCCCATTTTCATATTCAACCTACATGCACTCCTCCTAAAAACAAAACGAACAAAACTTTTTTTGATTAAGTTTAGATTTAGTTTAGCTAAAGTAGAGTTGGTCTACCCATACTTTAGTCAGAAGGCAAGTGAGCTTAAATCATTTAGAATTCTGTGACATCAGAAGTTGAGTCTGCTAAATTCTAGATAATCAACTTTGGGCATTGGTATATGAAATAGGACAATAAAAATAGTAACAATATTAATTCCTACTTCAAAGGATAGATGAAGATTAATGATGTATACATTAGCATTTTGTAAACTATAAAATACTGTGCACTTTTAGAAAGGTCCATTTAAAAACCATTTAATACAAAGAAATTGGAAACTGATAAGCTACGGAAATTATACAAGTTTTTTTAATATCACTACTCACTTCTCTCCTACACAGAAAAATGAGACCATGCCAACCTAGTTTTCTTCCATTCACAATATTCTTAAATGTCAATTAAATGCTTTATACTTTTAACTCACTGCTTACACCATTGACTACCCACAAACACACAGCAATTTGGAAACTAAAAAATTTGGAGAAGATACAGTTGTTTACTAAACCACAGTAAAATAAAGAGTCTTAAAAGAGTTAACATAGAAATGAAAGCAAGGGAGAATATGATATTTTGGAAGAAAGAACTATATTAAAATGAGCTTATTTTTATCAGAAGAAAATGGTTATTTTAAAACAGATGTATGTCCTTTTACAATTACAGAAGCTGAAATATAACTGTAATCTACAACCATAAGGTAAGATTTCCATCTTTATGTGACATGAAAAATGTGCCAAGCCAAGACTTTCCCATAAACAAAATTGCTTTCTTCAACTCACACTTTAATGCAAGATATCAATCATGTGGTGGGTTTTATTACTCAGAATTTAGCTTTGTTTTTTGACAGATTGCTTGCAGTCAGCTTGAAATACAATTGTACATCATCCCTATTAGATACACATCTGAATTTGTGAACCCTTTTTTTATTTTAAAAAGAGTATTATAAATGAGAAGAAATACCTGGTGAGGCAAAATTAGTTTGACATCGAGCATTTTAACTCAATGGTGTGGTTTTCATAACATGTCATTATTTATCCACAGTAGGTCTGAGGCTACAGGCTTTATATAAGACTTCAGGGGATAGCAATGACTCATGGCTATATGAATGAACCCTTTATTTTTACACCTTTTTTCCCTCTTTCACATGACTCTATTTGTCAAACCATTCTCGTTTTGAAAAAGGTAGTATTGATATCAATACAATGCACTGCTTAGACAATACATTTAGAAGATACATATACATATGTGGCAGCAAGACACCAAACATATGATTTTTTTTTTTTTTTTTTTAAATCAATTCACTACGGCCTATATGGAGAACTGAAAGTAGTGAAAGCTACATTTATGCTACTGGTGGCCAGGAGTTCTTACACTCTATACACTTCCAGACCAAAGGGAGCTGCAGTGAAAAATTCATTCACATTACTGGGGAGGGAAAATGTCCCCTCTTTTCTCTTGCATTCTCCTGGCTGGTCTAATAGCCAAATTGGCATGAGAAAAACTAACAGGAGAAAATAACCAAATTTAATTATGTATGTACATGTGGGGGTCCTGTAAGATTATGGGACCCCATGACAAAGGAGGCAGTGGGGCTTATATGCCATCTTGGAGTAAGGAGAAGGTTGGGGAGGGGGAGGAGTAATGGTTAGTGGTTTGGGACTTCAAAGGGGAGGAGGGCAATTCACATGGAGACAGGAAAGCAGATGTTTGGTAAATGAATGTTTGCTGGGCGTCTTTAACAATGGGACACAGAGAGGACTTTGATCAAAGGGGACTTGGTAGGTTGTTCTTTGTCTATCACCCACTAGTTTATATTAAACTATAGTAGTTATCTGTGATGACAGTCCCTTCGTGCAGCAGATCCTTTGTCTAAATTCCTTTAGGTAGTTGGGGGCAGGGAGGAAGATTTTTCCTGAGTTTTTTTTTTTTGTTTCTTAAAAATAACCAGCTTAAACTAATTAATATCCCAAAGAGGCAAATTTTGGGGTGGCAAACTCTGCTCTCCTTCAATAGCCTACCATGAATTTAGTATTCCTTGGGCACACAAGCAAAGAACAGCAATGCATATTAAAATGAAGATGTAGGGCCTTGAAATGAAGAGTTCACAGCTAAAGTTGCCATAACATTTGCAGTCTATTTCTAGGTAGGTGAAGTGTAAAGAATGTCTAGTGCTGTCCTTTACTCCTTTACGGGGCCAAATTGGGAATGATATTTGCTGAAGTCGTGGCAGATATGCAATCCTGTTGGATTCCAGCTGCCTATGAATAAGCAGAATACTTTAAAACCCTTTTAACCTATCTGTGATGAAAAATGCATGCTGGTTTAAACTCCCTTAGAACTTTAAATTAGCCACTGCAGCACATTCCACGGCACGACCCAGCAGTCCTAAAACCACCAAATGCTAGGAAGAAAATAAGCTTTGTGGTTCTTTAAAAATAAATAAATAAATAAATAAAAAATAAAACCTTAACTGAGACTACTTATGAGGCTTTCCTTCTCAGCAAAATGCTTCATATCCAGGATTGTCTTAGCTGTCATACTGCTGGTTGTGATTTTTGTTATTGAAAAAAAAGGATGAACACCTAATCCCAATGCAATCACATTTAACTTGGGATAAGTGACTAAGAACTACATTCAAATGCCTAGAAGTGGAGATGCTTTTAGATAACTTGTCTCTATGTAACCCCTATTTAAACGTGCTTATACAGATGAGTCTCATTTTCATGGTTTTACATTAATATTCTTTTAACAAATCTAAAATGAAATAAAAGAGCTCCTAAACACACTTCATTGTTGTTCTGACAAGCTGGGTTTTAAACATTTGCGTTGCTAAGGCATCACAGGCTCACTGTCTGCGTGATCAAGTGCTCAGCTTTTCTTAAGGCCTAACCCTAGCGAGACTAACTTTCAGTTATGTAGAAATTTAGGTCCAGATCTCCAAAGCTGCCTCTTCCCCACCTCTAAGTAGAAGTAAAGAAATTGTTCTCTCATCTAAATTGGTAAAAAATACATTCCGTCTGGTAATTTCATACTCTTAAAACCCTGATCTTTGTGAGCAATTACTACATAGTATATTAATATATAACCCAGTATTAGTATAGTGGCCACAGGATGAAGTTTCCAAACAAGATTATATACCTAAGTTCCTCCTTAGGAAATCATTTGTATTATTAATTTAATTCTTCTCAGTAACACATGTTGTTATATTCAATTTATCCAGAGCCCTGCGGGCATTCACTAATGTTTGGAACTATCACATGGTCTCATAAGGGTAGATATGATCTAGAGATTATTGAGCTTCAAAGCAGTATCTGTCATATATGAAGTGCTCAATAAACATAAGGGTTTGACTGTGCCTTTTCTAACTGTATTGAGTAGTTTCACATGCATCTCAATACCAAATATGTCCACCTTGTCTGTAGTTTTGGTGAAGATTATAAATAACACTATTAGTAGCATATTTATGTGTCAATATGTCAAACACTATGAAGACTTAACACATATTTCAACAGATGTGTAAAGGAGCTAAACAACAGTGCCCGGTATTCAGAAGGAACTCAGTAGTAATACTTCTTACTATTATCTGCCTACATCACACATTTCACAGTGTATACTGACTTTCTTAGAATTACTTAGTGCCACTGTGACTCATTTAGAGTCAGCCCTGCATAAAGGCATACTGGGGTGAAGTCCCACATGATGTAAGCCAAGTATACTTATCCGTGGTCCTTGTAATTAGACTGGCTCTGCAATGTTCTGCGTTTGGTTTAAGTCTCTAAATAAGATACACTCGTATAAAGCTATTCTTGTAAATGTCTGATACAATTATAATAATTGTAGGTATTTGTGCTATTACTCTAATTTTCTAGATAAGAAAACCAAGGCTGGAGGGTTTATGTTACTTGCCCAAGGTCAGGCCAGTAATACTGCAGAACAGAGCCTCAGACTAACACCGCCTGACACACCAACCCTGGGACTTAGCTACCAAACTATGCTGCTTTCTGTTTTGTGAAGCAGTGGTATAATTTGAGGAACAAAGGCAAGTTTCCAGCCCTTGGAACAAATCCCAAATATGTCATTATTTTTAAAAATTAACTTCAGAGAACATTCACATCTTTATAATATTTGACGTTTTCTTATCTGAAGGCAAATCCTAATGAAAAAATATTGTTGGAACAGTATCAAAGTAGGCAAATGCCACTTCTCCCTACCCCCTAAGAGGCCCGTAACAGAATCAATAATAAATTCCAACGCACTTCCCCTGTGTCCGCATGTTGCCTTAGAGTATCTCTATGTCAACATCATGCTCCAGGCAGCAACTCAAACAGTGAGAACTAGCATGGAGATAAAACCTTGTCCCAGCCTGGCCTTCAGCCCTCTCATTTCTTTTAATAGACTGGGAGGCATTATTGACTTCGTTGTAAATTTGCCGTTTCCCAGGCACTGTGCTAAATACTGGGACTACAACAATAGCAATTGCAATATTTGCCCTCAAGGAACTCACAGGCTATCAGGAAAATACACTGAAAAATTAAAAATCAACCATTACTATGCTACTGAAATCACATAGAAAAAGCATAAACATACATATGGAGTGATGAGGGAAATGAATCAGTTATCACAGTGTTTGTGGGTGTGGGGAACAATTCCAAGGAAAGGGACAATCACATCTGAGCTAATCTTCAAAACATGGGTGAGAGTCGGTCAAGGAAAGACCATGAGGGGCAGGTCATCCTAGGCAGAGAAAAAGCGTAGAGCAGGTTGCTTAAGAATGTATGACAATGTGCACGGCTGGAAAAGCGAACAAAGCCGGCTTATGAAAGGATTTGTTGGGCTTGCTAGAGTCTGTCTTTTATCCTGAAAGAGTTGGGGAGTCCTTTAAGCATTTTAAACAGGTGCATGACAAAGTCACTTGTCTGTTATATAAAGTTCCCTGGCTGTGCTGTGGTAGAGCCATTGGAAGGGAGCGACGCTTGGAATTTTCTCAGGCTAGACCGGCAATAGTCCAAGTGAAAAATTAGGAAAACTTGAACTAATATAATCACAGTGAAATGGAGAGGAGAGGGCTGATTTGAGGAACACTAAAGGAGCAGAATTTATATGACTTTGAAGTTAATTGGAGGTGGTAGAGCACGGGCATAGGAGGAATCTGTGAGGAAGCCTAGATCTCTGGCTTGGGCAAATTGATGTATGATGATTCCATTTAATTAAAGGAGGGGCACAAGAGAAGGCAGGGTTTTGAGTGGAAAATGATGGACTCATTTTGGGACACGTTAGGATTCATTTAGTAATAGTGATTTCATACGGAGTTGCATACATTGCAGTTCAAAATAAAGATATGAAGCATAGAAGACAGTACATCTGGTATCTAAGAGATAGTTAAAAACAGGGGCACAGACGAATTCATCCAGAGAAAGTATGTTGAGAGCCAGTGAAAGTTCCTATTTTAAATGGTAGGAAACAATGTGACACAGTAGTTATAATAACGAGCGCTGAAGCCAGACGGCCCAGGTTCATATGACGGTTCCAACACTTACTGTAAGTGTAATCTTGAGAAAACTGCTTGACCTCTCTGTGCCTCAGTGTCTTTATGTGTAAAATATGGTAATACTAGTACGTATTTCATGAAGTTACTTTCAAATGTTAACACATGCAAATGCTTAGAATCTTGCTAGTCACACAGTAAGCATGTAATAAATGTTAGCTATTGCAATGATGAAGATGATTACTGATGATAGAAAACATGTATAGCTTTTCCTCGGCCTTAAGAGCTTTCAATATAGAAGAGAAACACAAACACACCTATGAAATAAATAACAATAATTAAGGGTAAGATAACTAGTATCAAAAGAATGTTATGGTCACCACTGCTCAGTGAGTCCTGGGATGGATGGAGACGTTGGTAATGTAGTGGCAATTAGACTGTACCTGAAGTGGGACATGGCAGCCATTGGGACCAAGAAGATGTACTTCTTGGGGTGAACACCCTAGAAAGGAGTTAAAGACAGACATTACCTGATAAAGAATTTTGTTTAACGCCAGTCCTACCAATAAGCTTCATTTCTCATGTGGCATAAAAGACTCAGCCCAAGGTACAGAAAATCTCAAAAAAGCATGATGCCTTGAATATCGACAGGTTATCCTAAGGAAGGTGGAGTTGAAATTTTTATTATAGTTTTTATAGGTCAAACCAAGGATACTAGATAGAAATCATAAGGAGACAGACACACAAGAGAAAGCCCCTAAAATCAAACCCATCCCTAGATAAGAGTGAGCAGTCTTGGAAGGTAATATATAAATGCCCTTGTTAGGAATTTAATAGAAATGATTCAAACACCAACTTCTTGGTGTGAGTAGATGATCCGTTAAGGCCTTTTTCAATCTTAACATTCTGTGATAAGTATAGTAGTTAAAATACTCTGTATCTGTAATATGCATGGAGGAGACTGGGGTTACTAAGGGGTACTAGTGCTCCCTAGTATCACTACTAACTAGTATCAACAATAACTAGTATTATCTCTAGCTAGTATCACTATTAATTTTTCTTCTTTTATTGTACCTCTAACTTTAAAGAAAGGATGAAGCACTCTCCTAGGATCTCATAAGAAATCCTGTGAAAGAGGCTTACCCTTTCTCTCTCAGAACAGATGAAATCCCCACTGATATAGTTAGCAAGTCCTGAAGGTCAAAATGACTTGCTCTAATCTGATTTTACTATGTTCTGGAGAAGTTCACTACTTAGGTCAGCTGCCCATTTTTATGCTAATTATAGCTCATTGTATGCCTGTTACAAGGAGGAAGGATTTGGTTTTGTTGTTTGTTTGTTTTTTAGGTAATCTTTAGCTATGTTTCCCCCTGTGCCACACAAAATTGATAGCACTCTAAGTAATTAAAGAAAAGTCTAAGGCACAGCTAATATTTTTACATGATCACCACTATTCAAAAAAAACTGTTCCTTTCCCCAAAAAATTATGTAATTAATCAGCTACAGGAATTATCTCTATATATTATCATGCTAAAGATTTAATTAAAAAGAATATTTTATGGAAGGATTTTGTAGCAAGATGATAAAGTATATCTTCTGCCCATTTTAAGTGCACTGTTCTCAGCCATGCATACCAATTGGGTAACTAGTAAGAAACTATATGGCTACCTTTGCAACAAAGCAGCTTTCTTTAAGCAATGGCAGTTATTACTGCCTGTCCAATAAGATACTTTTTTTATTATTGTTTCCTACTGAAATTAGATGCTTCCACACAAAGCTCAATCCTCATCCCTCTTTGATTATCACAGGGGTTGGCACTGGTCCAGGTCATTCAAAGTCCTATAAATTCAGAAAGATTCTCAGGCATCAAAATTATATATAGAGAGTATATGTAACAATCCCATTATGATGAGCAAGAAAGAATAATTTAGATCATATGTCACAGTGATAAAATGGCAACATGGTATCAGCAGTGCATCCAAGAGTTTTCCTAGTTGATTCACAGTTGACATCACTATTTGCAGCAAGACGAGATATGGCTTATAAATACAGAATACAGAATGTTGGGCTTCTCAGAATAGCCAATTTCAGTTTCATAAACCCAAGTTTACATATGGGATACACATTCTCTATTATGTCTTAAATGTGTCCTGTGTCAATGACAGAAAATGTCTTTCTTTCTTATCACTTTATGGCCTTTCACTCAAGCTAACTAGCTTATGATATGTCCCTCCCCTGCTCATCCAGTTTGCCTAATACAAACCCTACTAATCAAGATCTCACTGATTGCCCATCACCAAACAAACTGCTGACACACAGGGCCCATAGAAATTGCTCAAATTAGAGGGCCTGCCTGAGGCTAACGTTGGAGATATAACCTTAGCCATGGATATTTTAACTGGTAAACAATCTGACACCCTATTAACAACTTGCACCCAAATCAGCCTCTGTAATTTAAAATCTTTGTGTAACAGATCTCCTCTCATCACCCATCTGGGCAAAATTTTACACATTTGGAAACTTAGATTTGGCCACCTTTAATTAGATATTTAATTGTGCAAGTTGGATGCTGTCTTCCATCCCCCTGGCTTCCAGTTGGCTTTGCCTAATGAGAGACATTAGCAGAGAATCCAGAGAGTAGGAAGGGAATGATATTGGATATTTGTGCCACTGGCATTCTCCCTGCTGGTTGCCATGGGTTGGCAGGGTCTCTCTACCAGAGGTTACACTCCTGCCACACAGCCCTCTTATTATTTTTGTGTTCTGATAACTTCTCTCTTCCCTTACCCATTCATTTTTCTTTCTTCTGCTGCTAGCCCCACAGAATTGGTCTTTCCCTAGTTGGTTTCCTAAACCTTGCCCTGACCTTTGTAAATAGTCCTTGTATTAAACTCGTCAAATCCCCTTTTCAATGTACCACATTATTCTTGCTTTACCTTGATTGATAAAATACTCATTATGCAAATTTTTATCCTATATTTTCTCATATTGATTTGAAAAATTATTTTTCTACTCTGGTAATACCTTTTGCCAGTTATATGCATTAAAAATGTTTAACCACAGCTTGCTTTGAACTTTATGGCATTTTTTTTTTTGTGGTACAGATATATATAAATATAAAATTTAAGGTTGTAAAATACATTAAATATTTCCCCTTTGACTTTTGTTTAAGAAATTCTTCTCCCAGCTTTATCATAAGATTTTCCTATAATTCTTAGAATCACAGATTTACTTTCCTAAATAGATAAATTTATTTTTATGTAAAAATATAAATAAAATTAAATTAAACATTTTAGTTTGTTTTCCCACCTGGTTAATCAAGTGTTTTAATACTATTTACCGAATAAACCATCCATTTCTAGGGTTTGATGAGGACCAGCTAAATCACTGCCCTTCCTATAGTTGTTATGTCACTTTTTTGCCTTAGTTAGACTTAATTATCTTTCCATTTGTTGCAATCACAACAGGTTGGCTCATATTAATGATATGATATGTTTTAAAATGAGGAGAAAGTGAAGACACAAAAGGCCCAACAAATTAGTAAACAATAATTGAAGGAAGGAAGGATGAAAGAAAGAAGGAAGGAGGAAGAAAGGGAGGGATGGCTAGAAAGAAAGAACGGAAAAGAGAGAAAAAGAGAAAGAAAGGTGGTCAAGGCCTTAGGAGTTTCCATGAGATCAAAGATTCAGTTAAGATAGGGAATGGTGATAGGCAAAGAAAACACTGCTTCTAAATTATTTAGAAAAATAGCAATTCTAAAATATGACAAAATCTAACACGTTCATGGGGCTGGGTTGTTGAAATGGCAAAAAGGTGAAGGTTAATAGATTTGAAGAGCACACGAAAGTTAAGGAAAAGGTATTTATAAATATCCATTTCCTGATATTGACAACACTTAGGAAAATATCAGAAATAGCCAGCTACTTATCCCATTGTATAAGAACACACATGAACTCTAATGCATGCCCATTTTCTAATTAATAAATAGGGTAAAAAGATACATATTTTCCATAATCAATAGGATTAATAAAATTCACTAGCTTCCATTTTTTGAGATTTTAAAATGAGAGAATAGATACAACACCCCCCCAAAAAAAATTTAAACCATCTAGTAAATTTGAATAAAGAATAAAAAATTTAACGTAATAATAGCTAGCATTTATTGAGTACCTATCTCTCTGTTTCATTTACCATGTGATATACTTTATCCTGGTTAGCTCATTCAATATTGTAGGTTGTAAGGCAAGGAATCAAATTTAAAACTGATATACCACTAAAACATGTCTCTCCGATGCTTTCCATTAATACCTCCTTTCATCTACAGTAAAAATTTTACATAATAGCTTAATACAATGGCTTGAAAAAGAGAAACTTGCTATTAAAATATATTTCCATGTTGCCTTACAAACTTATTTTACTCAGTAGCTCATCAAAACAAATCATAGCATTACCAAACCTATTTACAGTGAAGTTTTTTTCATATTAAACCTCTACTGAACTTTTCTCTAATTAATTAAAAATCTCATCAGGAGATAACCTTTACTTTGACATAGCATCTTTCAAAATATATTTTTGAAACTCCATTTGTTACATATTCTAATATGAAGTGAGAAAAGCTTAGACTGGAAATAAAAGGCTTGAATTAATTAGTCAACAATGATTAATTAAACATTTATCCAAAGTGAGATTTTAATTCTCTATATTCCCTTGGCTTGATGCTACATTTTATTTGCTTAATGAGAATTCTATCATTTTTGAAGTTTATGAAGAATTTAAAGTTATGACATTTAGATGCATACATTTATTCTGATAATAATTGGTAATGATAGTAATGATCCAGATTCTGTATAATTTGGGTAGAATTTTTTTTTTAAATACTACTAAATCATTTTCTAAAATACATTTTAAGAGGGCTAAGTACCTGACCTAATTATGTCAGCTTGTTGCTCTGTTTAATGAATGTTTGGTAAATTTAAGTAGATAAATTTGGATCATTTTTCTGAGTCAGCGTAACTTAGGGCAAACAAAAAAAAAATCTCCCCAAAACACAATGGAATTCTTTATACTTGATTATAAGTAACTATCATATAGATGATGAAATTACTAACAATTATACAAACAATAATTGACTGAAAACTAGAAAGACTGTGAATAAAGATTGCTGTTGTGCTGTTAGCTATTTAATCTCACAGCAATTAATATAATTTATTAATTAGTATAAATGATACTAATGGCATCTTTCATGTTCTGATTAAGCACTTAAAAGTTTTTTCCCAAGTGACTTTCCCCTCTAAATATTTATGTTTCAGGAATTATTTTTTTAGATATTTTAGATGGTTGAATCCCAAATTAATTTTTATTTTAATCACTTTCTGCTCATACATTTTGACTTCATTGTATCCATTTATATTATCCCTGTATCTTCAATGGTGTTGGAACGTAACATGAAATCAAAAGCTATTGCAAATTCAATTAATTTTATTTCAGCTTGTTAATATGGACATGAAATAAAAGTAGGGAAGATTCATAATTTAGAGTTAATCCTCTACTAACTCCTGTCAAATCAATATGTTGTAACTACTCTTCTGTTTCAGTTTTACAATCTTCTGACATTTTAGTCTATGATAAGTGTATTAGTTTATTAGAGCTGTTGTGACTAATTACCACAACTCGATGGCTTTAAAACAAATAGAATTTAATTCCCTCACTGTTCTGGAGACCAGAAGTCTAAAATCAGTGTTGGCATCATTGGTTGCTTCTTGAGGTTCTGAGGAAAACTCTGTCCATGACTCCCTCTTAGCTTCTGGTTCCTACAGGAATCCTTGGAATTGCTTGGCTGGTAGAAATATCACTCCAGTTTCTGCCTCCATCTTCACTTGGCTTTATCCCCTGTGTCTCTTGTAAAGACATGATTCATTTGGACTTAAGTCCACTTATGTAATTCAGTATGCTTTCACTGTGGGACTCTTTCCCTTCCTTCCTTCCTTCCTTCCTTCCTTCCTTCCTTCCTTCCTTCCTTCCTCCCTCCCTCCCTCCCTCCCTTCTTCCCTTCCCTTTTCTTCCCTTCCCTTCCCTTTTCTTCCCTTCCCGTCTTCCCTTCCCTTCGCTTCCCTTCCCTTCCCTTCCCTTCCCTTCCCTTCCCTTCCCTTCCCTTCCCTTCCATTTCCTTCCCTCCTTCCTTCCCAGCTATACTTTCTTTATTAGTAATTCAGGATGCTCTCATTTTAGGACATTGTGTTTTTTGTTTGTATATTAATAATTTCCACACTATAGTTTATTATGATTTCAGAATTATACAGAACTAGTTTCCTACCTGATCCATCTTTCCTTTAAATTATTCTATTTAGTGGCCTTGTCTAATGCATAGCTCCTACTATGTTTTTACTCTCTCTTAGAGACCCTTAATTTAACTACATCTGTGAAAATTGTTTTCCAAATAAATTCACAATCACAGGTACTGGGGGTTGGATTAGGGTATATCTTTGGGGGGACCACAGTACATCCCACTACAATATGTTTCATTACAAATTATTTTCAACTAATTTTTCAAATGAAATTAGAAATTTAAAATCAAACATTTTGCTATGTAGTATAAAACTATTTTACTAGGGTCCTTTGGTCTATAAACTATCTATATGAATCACTAATCAAATCAACTTGTCATAATTAATAGCTCTATAGTCACACTCACAGCATTGTTTCAGATATTTTTTGAGTTACATTTTGCCAGTTGATCACTACATAATCATCTGTCATTTTCTGATTACTTGAAGGTTTTAATGTGATCAAGAAACCCATCCCAGAAGTAATATCCTCTTTAAAAGCAGAGAACATGACTACATTTTCATTCTTTTTCACAAATTAATAAAACATTAATCTAGCATTTAGATTACTCTCAGTGATCATTTATCTCTATGCAGAGTTAAATTATCATCCAATTTTCTATTCAACCAATAATGTGTATTTTGACATTAATTCACTTTATTAGCTATTTCTTGATTTCTGAAAATAGAATTTGGAACTTTTTTCTTCAATCATCCACAAGAATAATCAATATATCCCTATTATAGATCAACCAAAGAGCTAAAGAGATAATTAACGAAAAAAATCAATAAGTGGCACCTAATAACAAATTAACATAGCTTGAAATTTAAACCCCCTGGGGGGGAATTGAGTGATGCTTTGTATGCTCTAAAAACAAACAGCAAATCTCTTGAGCTTGAAGTGTGACATTTAGTAGTCCCAAAAGCAGTGATATTAACATCAAAGTAGAGGACTTTGGAGAAACAAGTGTTAACTCAAAGATATAAGAAACTGTATCAATTTTCAGCTCTTTAGTTGGTGTATAATAGGGATATATTGATATTCTTATGGGTGAGTGATTGAAGTAAAAACATGAGGAAAATAAACTTACTGCTTAGTATGCAAAACACATTTATCTGACAGTTTTACAAGCAAATGAACAAACAGGGCTGTGAATCTATCCATGTTTTGTACATTCACTGCTTTCAGTCATTAGGCTAAACAAAATTAAAAAGTAAAGAATTCAAACAGCCAATTAATTTATCCACACAAAACTAGGGAAATTTGACTGTTCTGTTTTCAATAATATTGACAAAAGGATTAGCTGTTTTTCCATCAACTAGTCTGACCCATTAAATTTTCTACTTTATTTTTTAGGGTAAGACCAGAGACTGGCTTTGTTCATCAATAAACCTTTTACTATCCATGTTAAAATCTGAAGAAATAAAGAATAAAATAAGCTTTTCATAAAAAAAAAATTTTTCAGTTAGCAAAATAATTAGTTTTTTCTGCAAAGGAGTGTCCTTTACTCTAATTTGGGGCTGACTGTTTTGATGTTAAACTCTTGCTTTTTAGTGAAAAGGTGATGACAGTAGACAGTTGTGTCTATGGTGGTATGTAGTTTCTTAAGACCTCACTTGACAAGAATACTCTGCTACTGTTTCCCATTTTTTAAATGATATTCAAATCTAAAATATAAGAATCATTGATTTAGATCACAAAAACATTATGATTGTAAAGGAAGTGTTAAGAACGATATTATTATACTGACTTCCTAAAATTGGTATAATGTGCTTAGAGCAGGGGTGTCAAAACTGCGACCCACAGGCCAACTGTGGTCCCAATCCATTGTTAATTGGCCCGCAGCAAATTCCAAAAATATACTTAGTTTACTTAAATAAACCAGGTGAGGCAATGCGTACTTCACCTCGAGTGAGTGGTCCGGCTGTTTGTGTATTTTACCGCATATGGCCCTTGGTAAAAAAAGTTGAAAAAAGTTTGGACACCCCTGGCTTAGAGCAATAACTGGCACATAATAAATACTACATGTGTTTGAATTTATTTATTGTTGTTATGAAAACTAGAAAAGATTGAGAACCACTATTGAATCCTTGGATTTCCTGATTGAAGTGTACATTACCAGGTGTTTTTCCTTTTTTTTTTTTCTTTTAAAGCCCCAGAAAATTTATTTTGTCATTGTCTATTGTAACTTGTGTTTGAAGATAACTAAGTAATAGTCCAGGAGAAAACTCCAAGGAGATTTTTATAAAGTTAAGGGCTTCTATTATTTAACAGAACAAATTTAATCTATTAGTTAGCAAAATAATTAGTTTAAAAACAAATATGAATGCAGTAGTGTGAGTTTATGGCTCTTAAGGCAGATCCAATTTCTTGAAATAAAATATATACTTAAAAACAGAATTGGTTCAGCTGTGCATTAAAATGAAACAGCATAGTACCTCCGGCTCTCTGAACTCTAATCATCTTGGCTTCTATGAAAAGATAATTGAATTTCTTATCTAAATATTGGATATTCCTCACCAACTAACTGAAAGTCAGAATTCTTTTCTGGATAAAACTTTAAATTATTAGGTATGATCCTGGGTTAATGACTCAAAGGACCACTATAAATTATATATGAAAATAACTTTCAGATGATCTCAGTTACTTTTATAAGTATGAATGTGAAAATCTGTACTTCAGAATCAAGAAATGGTTGGAAAGCTAATGCCTAAATAAGAATTGACTGCTTCTCAATATCTAGCTGAGATTCAGCAAATGTTTTACTTTCCTGAAATTATTTAATATTGAGTAATTTATAACCTGGAAATGCTATAAAAATCATAGATGATATTGTTAGGATATTATAACTTTCAATATCCCCTATAATTATATTTCCCGATGTGGAAATAAACAAAGACTATCAAGTAAAGCAAGCGAAGTCTATTTATTCAGAGCTTGGTGTATAGCAAGGAAGTCGACCACCATCACTTCATTTGGCAGAAATTCAAAAGCAATCAGGGCAGTGTAAAAGCTTTCAGTGGGGAAAAGGAAAGGTTTCAAGTATGTCCTGATTGGAAATGGTTGGTATGAGGAAGCTGGACACAGGCTAAGTAGAAGCAGGGCACCCTATGGGATTGGTTACAGAAGCAAATTTGGTTTCTTCTTGTTGGTCCTAATTTTAAAAAGGGGCAAAATTTAGGGAAGCTGGCAGGTGTTGATCAAGCTTGGCCATTTAAAGCTGTGGCACAGTTTGGCTTCCATGCCTGGTTGCTACAGAGGTTGTGGGCCAAACTTCTATTTTTATTTATGGTCTGGCCATTGTCCATTTATATACTCAGCTCCTTACAGATATATATGTATTATATTATAAAGTTATTTCTACTTTAAGGTCCAATATTAATCTGAAGTAAAAGCTGTTCTTTGATTTATTAAAACACTGTGGTATTTATTTACAGCTCACCTATAAATTAAAATGTACAATAGGGTATGAATTTTCTCTTAGAGTAGATCAAAATCTTCAACCATAACTCGGAAATCTTGCTTCAATTTCTCATGAAATAAAAAGCTAAGGTTGCTAATCAGTCAATAAATATTTAAATACTTAAAATATGGTTAAGAAAGTTATCATCCAAAATAGTGTTACTATCTTTATTGACCCAAATTAGTCACTCTTCACATATCAATCACCTCTGGTTGCTAACTCATAAGCTTAGGAAAGGTTTCTCATATTCTACTCTGACTCAAAATTAGTACAGTTCCCCTGAAGAGATCACTGACACACTGGAATCCCGGACCTCTCCAGCTGCTGCTGCTACTACCACCAACATTCTGGCTTCTGCAGAAAAGGCTTGTGTATGTAATCAACCTCTCAATATTCTACTGGCTTAATCTTCCAGTTTTTATTACTTAAAGATACTCTGGGATATTCACATATTCATCTCCTTACCAGTGAATATGATAACTTTTGGATCAGATATGAGCAGTACTTAAGTTAGTTTTGTTAGAATAAATAAAATTCCAAAGGATTATAAATCAATCAATACAGCAAAGGCAAAGAGTGATGAAAAGTATTTATTAAAATCACTCACATTTCAAAAGTGAATCCTGAAAGCAGGAGAACTTGATGAAAGTCACTTGTAAGCTAAAGGTTGACACCAATGAACATAAATTGTAGTTCTTAACATTAAACTGAAGAATAATGTAAGCAAAATAAAAATTAAGTTTGTTTTTCTATTTTTTTCTGTTCATAAAACTTTTATTCCACTGACATCAACTTAATGTACTTAACAATTAATACAATTAATACACTTAACAATTACACTTAAAACTCTTCTTAACAATTATATTGGGATGTTTGTGAAAATCTCATGATATTAAATAAAACTAGCCACCGTTTCAAGTTACTTCCCTGTTAACTGTTTTTATAGCACATGTTAGATAAGTTTGTAAACAATAACAAAAGCAGAAACATAAAAGAAGTTAAACATGTTATTTTGTTTTACTTCTCTGCTTGATATACATGAAGTAATGGATATCAAGCAATTCCTTTTAGCTGCATCTTAACTTGTACATTTGTGCTTAGGTTGCTTAAAATATTTAAATGCAAATAAAATGAGTATTGCAAAAATAATGAAAACAAACAAATAATGGAAAGTGAATAATCTCTGCCCTTTTCTAGACTAAATTGGGTCATAAGTTTGTGTAAAGGAATACTTCTGCAGCTACAGTCAAACGCATGCATATTAAGATTGTGTATTCCACAGATGCACATGGTTCAAAATGTAATATCAATAGGTATCTATTTTTACCATAGTCTTATAAGCACTTAAAATCTTAACGTACCCACAAGACCGTTATCTGTGATAATAACCAATTATCTCTGCTCTCCCACACCAGGACAAACCAATAGGTAGGCAGTTTTCTTTGCTTAGACCCAGACACAATTTTAACACAGGCCCTTGTGAAAAACAATGCAATAAAAATATTATGCATAAAAATTCCATATATTCATTTTGGCCACCTCAACATGAAAACTGTCAACACAGTGGATATAGAAGGAACACAGCTCAACATAATAAAGACCATATATGACATGCTCACAGCTAATATCATACTCAGTAGTGAGAAGCTGAAAGCTTTTCTCCTAAAAAATAAGACATGGTTGCCCACTCTTCACCAGTCTTATTCAACAATATTGAAAGTTCTAGTCAAATCATGTAGGCATAAATAAATAAATAAATAAAGGTATCCAAACAGGAAAGGAAGAAGTAAAACTGTCTCTATTTGCAAGTGACCTGATTTTAAATATAGGAAACCCTAAAGATTCCACCAAAAAAAAAAAAAAAATACTGTTGTAACTAATAAATTCAGTACAGTTGCAAGACACAAAATCAATATAAAAACATCAGTTGAATTTCTACACACTAATAACAAATTATCAGAGAAATTAGGAAAGCAATCCCTTTTATAATTGTGTCAGAAAGAATAAAATACCTAGTAACAAATTTAACCAAGGAGGTGAAAGACCTGTTCACTGAAAAATAAGACATTGCTGAAAGAAACAAAGAAATAAATGGAAATAGGCTTATGGATTGGAAAATTATTACTGTTAAAGTGTCCATAGTACGTTAAGCAATCTAAGATTCAATTCAATCCTTATCAAAATTCCAATGGTATTTTTCACAGAAATAGAACAAATAATCCTAAAATGTGTATGGAACCACAAAAGATCATGACTAGCTAAAGCAATCTTGAAAAAGAGGAACAAAGATCTCAAATTTCAAATTATATTACAAAGCTACACTAATTAAAACAGTACAGTATTGGCTTAAAAACAGACACATAAATCATACAGAACCCAGAAATAAACACATGCATGTATGGTCAATTAACTTATGACAAAGTAACTAAGATTTTACAAAGGGGAATAGTCTTCTCAATAAATGGTGCTGAGCAAACTGGACAACCACATGCAAAAGAATGAAACTGGACCACTATCTTACACCTTACACAAAGATTAACTCAAACAGACTAAAGACTTGAACATAAGATCTAAAGCCATATCTTGGGAATGATTTTTTGTATTTGACACCAAAAGCAAAAATAAATAAGTGGAACTACATCAAATTAAAAAGCTTCTGCACAGCAAAGGAATCATTAACAAAATGAAAAGGTAAGCTCCCGAAGGCAAGAAAATATTTACAAACTGTATATCTGATAAGGTTAACATTCAAAATATATAAAGACCTCTTACAACTCACTAGCAAACAAACAAATTTGATTTAAAAATATGCAGAGGTTCTGAACAGACATTTATATAAAGAAGATATATAGATGGCCAACAGGAATATAAAAAGATGGTCAACCTCACTAATCATCACAGAAATGCAAATAGAAACCACAATGAGATATCATCTCTCATGTTAGAAAGGGTGATATCAAAAAGACAAGAAATAAGTGTTGGAGAGGATGTGGAAAAAAGGGAACCCTATATTCTCTTGGTGGACATATAGATTGGTGGAGTCACTGTGGAAAACAGTATGGAAGTTCCTCAAGAAATTAAAAACAGAAATACCATACGATTCAGAAATTCTACTTCTGGGTATTTATCAGAAGGAAAAAGAAAACATAAATTCAAGGCATTTCTCTTGTCAAGATGGCAAAGTAGGTAAACACTGTCCTTGCCTCACAACCACATCAAAATTACAACTAAAGTACAGAAAAACTATCATCAAGGATAACCTGACGTCTAGCTGAACCAAAGCCCTATAATTAAGGATATACAGAAGTGGCCATCTCAAGACTGATAGGAAGGGCTGAGATGTGGAACAGGCTGATCCCACACCAGCATGGGACCTTTAAAATTCAGGACTGATATCTCAGCAATGGAGGTAGCCCCTGGAGGAGTGAGGGGTCCCAAACCCACACCAGGCTCCCAGCCTAAGTTTCCAGTGCTGGGAAGAGAAGTCCCCATAACTTCTGGCTGTGAAAAGCAATGGCTCTGTGGCTGAGTGAGACAAGGGTGGCTGCAGGCCCAGGCTTTCCTTTTAAAGGGCCCATGCATGGATTTACTCACTGATGGACTCACTCGCTCTGAGCTCCAGAACTGGGGCAGCAGCTCAAAAAGTGCCAGGGACATATGGGGAGGAACTGAGTTGTCTTTTTCAGGGTGAGGACTAGATGGGCAACTATCTGCCAGATGGAGGAGGTGGCAGAAGCCATTCTTTCTTTTTTAATCCCACCCTATCCCAGCATACAGACGTAGGCGGCTGTCATAACTGAGTCCCCATCAACCTAACTAACACCATTCATTTGCCCAGCCCTGGTGATTCCAGGAGATGCTCCCCCACCCAACATTCAGGCACACCCAACCCACTTCCAGTGGCTTTTCCATACAGAAAGCTGGCCTTGGCTCATGCTATGGACTTTGCTAAAATCTCTTACGGGTTCATAAAGCCCAAACAAGCAACATCTGGCTTTGGTGTGCCCTATACCTCTTGCTAAGAAGCTCCAAGTCTGGCACTAGTGACAGCTAATCTCGGTTTGTGGCTGGGCCTCTCGAGTACCTCCAAGCCCTGCGCAGGGTCAGCCATCTGTGGATCACTTTGTGACTCATGCCAGGTGATTCCTGGCATGAGTCACAAAGCAAGGGCACAGGCTATGACTGAAATTGGCCTGAGATGGGGCCCCTCCCAGAAAGCCCTGGAAACCCTCATGTCCAGAGGCCAGCTTCAGACTGAGCTGGGTCATCACCTGGCCACCATCAAGGATGACAAAACTGAAAGGCAGAATGAGCAGGCACCAGAGCCTGGCTAAAGTGCATTCTGTTCCATGGGGTCAACCCCTGCACAGCACCTCCTCCACTGTACTCATTGGCAGTCCTCGTAACCAATCAGGCCAAAAATGAATCCCTCTCACTGATGTGCAAACAGCAACCAAGGCCCAATTACAACAGGAGGGCATACATCACTCACACAAGGGACACACCTGCAGCACCTGCTCTGGGGAGCAGGGAGACTGCACCACTGGGACCCCCAGAACACCTACTAGACTAAGGCCACTCTACTAAGACTGGGAGATATAGCAGCCCTACCTAATACATAGAAACAAACACAGGGAGGCAGCCAAAATGGGGAGACAAAGAAACATGTCCCAAATGAAAGAACAGAACAAAGCTCCAGAAAAAGAAACAAACAAAATGGAGACAAGCAGTCTACCAGACATGGAGTTCAAAACACTGCTTCTAAGTATGCTCAATATCTCGGGGAGAACTTAAAGAAGAGACAGGAAGCTTAAATACAGAGATACAAAACATAAAATGGGCCACTTAGAATTTGCAGAAGAATGCAATAATGAAATGAAGAATACATTAGAGTGAATCAACAGTAGATTAGATGAAGCAGAGGAAAGAATCAGCAATTTAGAAGGTAAGGTAGCATAAAACACCCAACAGGAACAGCAAAAAGAAAAAAGGATCCAATAAAATGAGGATAGTTTAAAAGACCTCTGGGTCAACATAAAGCATAACACTCATATCATAGGGGTATCAGACGAATGAGAGAGAAAGCAAGGAATTAAAAACTTATTTGATGAAATAATGATGGAAAACTTCCCTAACAAGGTGAAGGAAATACACATATAAGCCCAGAAAGCACAGAGAGTCCCAAGCGAGATAAACCCAAAGAGGCCCACACCAAGACACATCATATTTAAAATGCCAAAGGTTAAACACAAAGGATCTTAAAAGCAGCAAGAAAAAAGCAGTTAGTTACCTACAAGAGAAGTCCCATAAGACTGTCAGCTGATTTTTCAACAGAAAATTTGGAGGTCATTGGCAGGAAATATTCAAAATGAGGAAAAGCAAGGACCTATAATCTAGAGTACTTTACCCACAAAGCTGTCATTTAGAATCAAAGGACAGATTAAAAGCTTCCCAGACAAGAAAAAGCTAGAGGAGTTCATCACCACCAAACAAATATTACAAGGAATCTTAGAGGGACACCTTTAGGAAGGGGTGAAACAAATAAAAAATATGAATAATACAATGGCAATAACTATATATCTATCAATAATTACTTTCAATGTAAATGGATTAAATGCTGCAATCAAAAGACATAGGAAGGCTGAATGGATAAGAAAGCAAGACCCTTACATATGCTGCCAACAAGAGATTCACTTCAGGTCAAAAGACACACAGAGACTGAAAGTAAAGGGATGGAAAAAGATATTTCATGAGAATGGATATGAAAAGAAACAAACAAACAATCTAAAACATGGGGTAGCAGTTCTTATATCAGACAAAATAGACTTTAAAACAAAGGCTATAACAGACAAATACCACTTCAGGGTATTTATCCAAAGAAACCCAAAACACTACTTCAAGGGGACGTGTGCATCCATATGTTCATTGGCCGAGATCTGGAAGTAGCCTGGGTGTCCACTGATGGAAAAAAAGACAAAGAGGTGGTACATATATACAATGGACTATTGTTCAGCCATGGAAGGGAATGGATTCTTGCTATCTGTGGCAGCATTGATGGTCCTAGAGTGTATTGTGCTGAGTGCAGTATATCAGACAGAGAAAGACAGATACAATGTGATTTCACTTATATGTGGCACGTAAAGAACAAAATGAACAAACAGAAAAAAAACTCATAGATACAGAGGATATTTTAATGGTTCCCAGATGGGAGGAAGGTTGGGGGAGGGGGTTGGTGGAAAAGCAGAAGGGATTAGGCAGTACAAATTGGTAGCTACAAAATAGTCATGGGGATGTAAAATAAAGCATAGAGAATATAGTCAATAATATGGTAACAACCATGTATAGTGCCAGGTGGGTACTAGACTAGTTAGGTGGATCACTTCTTAAATTATATAAATGTCTAACCACTATGTTATACACCTGAAATTAATATAAAATAATAGTGATGTGAACTGTAATTGAAAATTTTTAAAAAGAAGAGAGAAGGTGGAGGGGAATAAGAGGTACAGATTTCCAGGTATAAAACTAATAAGTCCATAGCGCTGCAATAAACATAGGGGTGCATAAGTTTTTTTGAATTAGCCTTTTGGATTTCTCTGGATAGATACCTAAGAGTAGAATTGCTGGGTTGTTAGGTAGTTCCAGTTCCAGTTTTTTGAGATACCTCCATACTAATTTCCATAGTGGCTGCACCAATCTGCAATCCCACCAACAGTGCACAAAGGTTCGTTTTTCTCCACATCCTAACCAGCACTTGTTTGTTGATTTATTGTGATGACCATTCTGACTGGAGTGAGGTGCAGCACTATACACAATAGCCAAGACATGGAAACAACCGAAATGCCCATCGGTAGATGACTGGATTAAGAAATTGTGGTACATTTATACAATGGAGTATTACTTGGCCAAGAAGAATGAAATCTTACCATTTGCAACGATGTGGATGGACCTAGAGAACATTATGCTAAGTGAAATAAGTCAGACAAAGACAAATACCATATGATCTCACTTGCATATGAAATCTAAATAGAATAAATGAACAAACTAATCAGAAACAGTCACAGAGATACAGAAAAAAAACAGGGTTGCTAGATGGGAGGGGGGTGGGGATGAGGAGAAGGTCTGGGGATTAGAAATCACAAATTGGTAACCACAAGATTGCCACGGGGAAAGACAGTTTGGGGAATATAATCAATAAAGTAAAGATTTTGTTGACTATCCGATGGACTCTTGTCTTATTAGGGAGACCACTTCATGGACAGTGTAGATGGCTGACCACTGCGCTGTACACCTGAAGCTGAAGCAGAATAATAATGAATGTCAATTATAATTTTACATATGTGTGCGTATGTGCGTGCATGTGTGTGTGTGTGTGTGTGTGTGTGTGTGTGTGGTGTGTGTGTGTGTGTGTGTGCATAGTCACAGGTTGTGGAGTACAGCATAGGGAATAGAGTCAGTGGAATTGTAACAGCTATATACGATGTCAAAGGGGTAGTAGATTTGGGGAGGGGGATTATCACCTTGTGTGGAGTATAAATGTCTAACTATTACATTGTTTGGTACACCTGAAACTAATTTAAAAAAACTAATATGTCACATCAATGTAATGTACAGCATGGAGAATATAGTCAATAATATTGTGATAGCGTGGTACAGTGTCAGGTGGTTGCTGGGCTTATCATGGTGATCACTTCTTTACATATATAAATGTGAATAACTATGGCGTACACTTGAAATTAATATAATGTTGTATGTTAGCTATATTTTTAATAAAAATCTTAAAAAAAAAAACTACCTCAAAAAGAGATAAGTACCCCCATGCTCACTGCAACAGTTATAATAGCCGAAACATGAAAGCAACCTAAGTGTCCATCAATGGATGAGTAGATAAATAAAATGTGAGATATTTATATATAAAATAAAAAATGGAATATGAAATAAAACAGAATCTTATGAAAGCAAGATAAAATACCTTGTTAAAACAAGAGCTGAATAAATGAGGAAACAAATCAAGTATTAATATTTTTAAAAAAAAGAAAACAGATAAATCTCTAAATATTAACTCATTTTTTCCTCTAATATTAAACATAAAAACCATATGGGAAAATAGAAATTTAAATACAAGTAACATATACTTCTCATAAATTGTAAACAAAAAAATATTTATTGGCGATATGGATAACAAATGGTCCCCTTTGCAAATTTCTGAATGTGACAGACAAACATTAGGAAGCTAGTTAATTTTCTCCTCCTTCCACTCCTTGGGTGTCCACAATGTCAAGCTGCCTCTCAGTCACTATTATTAGTGTGCTGTCTTTCTGAGATTCTACCGTATGTATCAAGGTCAGCAATTGCTTATCAATAGCTGCCTTAATGACCTATGTGTCTATCAATGGAGAAATGGGTAAAGAACATGTGGTACATATAAACAGTAGAATACTATTCATCCATAAAAAAGAAGGAAAGTCTTGCCATTTGCAAAATATGGATGGACATTGAGGGTATGATGCTAACTGAAATAAGTCAGACAGAGAAAGAAAAAAAAGCTGTATGATCTCACTGACATATAAAATCTAAAATAACCAAACTTACAGAAACAGAGTCAGATTTATGATTCCAGAGGTGGAGGATTTCCAGAGGTGGTAGGAGGGGAGTGGGGGATGGTGAAATGGGTGAAGGTAGTCAAAATGTACAAACTTCCAGTTATAAGATAAATTAGTTCTGGAAGTGTAATGTACAACGTGATGAGTATAGTTAACAATATTATATATTGGAAAGTTGCTAAGAGATTAAATTCTAAAAATTCTCATCACAAGGAAAAAAAACTTCACTATGTGAGGTAATGGATGTTGCACAACAAAATAATAATAACATAAACCGAGTCACTTCAAAATGGAATTGGAACTGCCATCCCACAGGAACTGCCTTGAATGTCTTACTCCTCAAACCTTTAGAATGTTAAAACTGGGAAAAATAACCTTTGCACTGGGCCTAAAGCCGCACTGTATTCCAAACAACTGTTTGCAAAGCTAACAGGAAAACAGACATTATAACTGTAAGACTAAAAATTAAAGACATTCTTTAGAATTAGTATCACTATGTTAGCTTATCTCCATCTATAGAAATTCCTTCTTAATGCTATAATTGGCATAGTTTTTTAATTTCAATTTGTAGATATTTTTGCTAGTATATCAAAATACAATTAATTGTATGTATTAATCTTATTTCTACAGATCTGATCAACTTATTTGATAGCTCTAATACAAAGCTGAATAGAAGTAGTGATAGACATTCTTTATTTGTTCCTGATTACAGGGGAGAAGCATTCATTCTTTCATTATGATGCATTAAGTTAAAAGTAGGATTTTTGTAGATATCCTTCATCAAACTGAAGTAAGTTCCTTCTTTTTACTGGTGTCCTGATAGTTTTATTAAGAATGAGGTTGAATTTTGTCAGTTGCATTCTTGTGAGATCATGTATTTTTCTTTTTTAGTTTTCTGATTTGGTGAATTACATGATTAGTTATCAAATATAAACACCTTTCATTCTGGGATAATTCTACTTGGTCACGATATATCCCATTTATATATTGCTCAATTTCATTTGCTAAAATGTTGTTAAGGATTTTATTTTTTGCATTTATGTTCTTAAGGGATATTGTGCTGTTGGTTTTCATTATGTTTTTTTCTCCAATTTTGCTGTCATAGGAATGTTGACCTTTTAAAATAAGTTGGGGAGTACTCAGTCTTTTTCAGTTTTCTAGGGGAGTTTATATAGAATTGGTGTTATTTCTTCTCTAAATGTTTCGTAGAATTTCCTTTCTGGTGTTTTCGTTCTGTCAAGACTTTTAATGCAAATTCAATTCTTTAGTAGGTCTAGGTCTTTGGAAGTTATCTAATTATTCTTGAGTGAGTTTTTGATAGTTTATATCATTCAAAGAATCGGTTTCCACTAAGTAGTCAAATATATTGACATAGAGTTATTTATAATATTCCCTATGTTTTTAATATCTATAGACTCTGTAGTGATGCCATCTCTCTTATTCCTAACTTGTGTTTTCTCTGTTTTTTTGTCCTGCTCATTCTGGTTAGACATTTATCAATATTATTAGTCTTCTCAAATAACTAGCTTTTAGTTACATCATCTTGTTTTGTACTGTATTTGTTTTAAGCATCATACTCACTCCCTGTTAACCCATCTTGACCAGAGGCAGAGCTTCTGGAATGTGTGTTATTATATTTGATATTATATTTGATTTATATCCTTTTCTGATAAGTCAGAAAATAAATTCACACGCACTCAACACATTCACACACATACACACACACACACACACACACACACACACACATAAACAAACAAAATCTAAATAACTATTCTCATTATATAATGTCTTTTTTCTCTGTCCAGCTTAAGTCTCTAATGCTAACTCCTATTACTCCTGGGTCTCTGTATCTTACTTGCCCTCTGCATTTCAACCTGATACAATATTCTATCACCACACTTTTCATTTTCCCTCAGAAGACACATTAATAAGTGTCCTTCAGTCTAGACTCTTGTTTAAGCTGTCAGTATTAGTCATACCCTCCCATTTATGTCATTTCCTCAACCTGCCCTTGCCACTTGCCCCATAGCCTGGCCCAAATAAGCTGATCTTAAGTATAAGGATTTTAATAATACTAATAAAATACAATGTTATTAGTAGGAATTCTTTAAATTCTCAGAGAGACCATATATAACATGGGAAAGGGAAGGCAGGAAGAGTGGGTACGAGATGACAACCTCAGGAGTAAAAATGAAGAAATAGGATTTTTCAACTAATGACAATATAATTTAATGTAACTTTTTGTCCTCTGTATGTTCCATTACTAACACAATTTTAAAATATCAAACTTATGAAAAAGTTCTATGATGTTAGTAAAATCTAAAGAAGAACATGGTCATGCTCATGATTCCTATTTTCTGAAGGAATACTGGCTGAGAAACATAAGATTTTACAAAACTGCTGCCATATTGGTTGATTATTAGTGAATTTATCCATGTTTTACCTGAAATATTTTTTTTAATAAAACGTGTCCTAAAATAAATAAGACCCCAAATAGGTTAGTAAAGTCTATATTTACCTAACCGTGCACATGTATGCTTAAGCCCAATTTAGGAACATATATCCAAAGCAAGAAAGATAATCTTTTTATTCTCAAAATGGCCTTTGGAGTTGGTGACTTATTTCATATTAATATATATCATGAGGATGCTGATCGCCCAACTCAGCTCTAGATAAAATCTGTGACACTGCCCCAAATTCTTTTTAGAAAATGTATATTAATTTTAAACAGATATAGGCCCATCCCTCATCAAGTGTATAACCTGATCTCACCCTTTCCCAAGTTAGCAGCACCTCATCTCTGAGCCCACTGGCACTTTGAATATGTGTCTTTCTACTTCTGAATGGCTTATTTGATCCTATAGTTTGTTCTGTTTTTTTGTTTTGAGGTAGTAAGAAATAACTCTCCCCAACTAGATTACAACTTCGTTGAAGGTAGGGACATATTTATTGTCATCTTTACCCTTAAGCTCTGTCCAGGTATCTGGCCTATTTTTCAGGACTCAATAAGTATTTACTGAGTGTATAAATGAATTAAAGAGTGAATAAACAAAATATTAAATATAGAAATGGACATATCCTTTGGCCTCACAGAAATCAAACATTCACATCTTTTTTATGTAGCACATTGTTTTTAGGATTTATTGCATACATATATATGGATATTTGGATATTTATGTACATATATGTTTTATTCAAACATCTCAGTGATACTGTCAATAGTTAATTAAACTCATTTATTCCTTGTTAACCAAGTCTATGACTCAGCTCCTTCTAAGTTATCCATGGAGGAAAAGCACTGGATCTAAAACAAATGTATCTGAGAGATTATGTGACCAAATTCTAGCTCTGAGACTAGAAAATGGTGGTTGTAAATTCAAAAATCAAATAATTCCAATTTATTTCATTTTTTTTAATTGAATATATTTATGTTAATAGAAATCAGAAGACGCCATGAATTTTTTTTAAAAAATATGTCGCAGAGACCATGTTCCATATTCACCCAATTATCTCATTTTTTCACAACCACAGCTAAAGTTCATTTCCCAGCCCCCTGCACCCAGAGGCCATCATACAAGCTCTTCTCACCAACATATGTGAGCACATGGGATGCATCACTTGCAGCCTGAGGCACTAAAAATCAGGTGTTCCTGCTCTTTGCTCTTGTTTTTTCTTCTACCTGCATACACCAGACTCTATCATGCCTTCTCCATGCCCTGCAGGTGTCAAAAGTAGCATGTAATATGGTTACTTTCTGCTCACTCCTCTATTTTTCATTTCTTTCAATTTTTGTGTTTTGATTTACATGCAATAAATTTGCTCTTTTTTGGTGTAGAAGTCTATGAGTTTTGATATATGCATGAAGTCTTAACAATCAAGATACAGAACAGTTCCATCAGCCAAAGAAAAATTTCCCATGTTGCCCCTTTGTGACCAATCTCTCACAACTTCCAATCCCTGGAATCTACTGCCTATTGATTTCTTCTCAGTGCTTATAGTTTTGCCTTTTCCAGAATGCTTTATATAAAATATTTTGAGAGAGAGAGAGCGAGAGAAACAGAGACTGAGAGAAAGAGAGAGAGAGAGAGAGAGAGAGAGAGAGAGAGAGAGAGAGAGAGAGAGAGAGAGAGAGGCTGGGGGGAGAATATACAATAGCCTTTTGTGCCTGACTTCTTTAACTTAGCATAATTCATTTCAGATTTCTCCATGTTATTGGTTTGTATCAACAGCTCATTTCTTTTTTTATTGCTGAGTGTTATTATATTATATGAATATACCAGAGTTGGTTTATCCATTCACAACGTGAAGGATTCTGGTTGTTCCCATTTGGGGCAATTATGAATAAAGCTGCTATAAACATTCACTATTAGTTTTTATGTACAGATGAACTTTTGTTTCTCTTGGGTAAACACCTATGATTGAGATTGCTGGGTCATATGGCTCCAATACATTTAACTTTATAATAAACTGCCTAGTTGTTTTCCAAAGTAGTTGTCCCATTTAGCATTCCCCTTATCAATGAAAGAGAATTCCAATTGTTCCACATCCTCATCAGGAATTGCTAATGTCAGTTTATTGTTGTTTTCTTTTGTCTTGTTTGTTTTAACTGTTCTAATGTGTATAATGGTATATCACTGTGATTTTAATTTTCATTTACCTAATGACAAATTATGTTGAGCATCTTTCCATGTACTTATTTGCCATCCTTATATCTTCTTTGGTGAAGTGTCTACCCAAATCTTTTGCCCACTTTTGAAATGGATGGTTTATTTTCTTATTTTTGAGTTTTGAGTGTTTTTTATATATCCTGTGACTACATCTAAATTGTAATTACAAGCATGAAATTTCCATCCAGGATGTTATCAATAAACAAACACATGTTAGGTGGCTTGCTCAGAATAATAAAGAAAATCATTATCATGCAAAATACGACTCTAAAGTCACAAACAAATCAATTTTTATTAAATAATTTAAAAATTGAATAAAAATATGCTGCCTCAGAGGCACCTGGATAGCATGATAAACAAAGGACTAATTAAACTTTGGTGATTAAATTTGTATGTAGAGGGGCGTGCATCTGGTTCTGGAATCACTCAGAAAGACAGAGGTTTAAATTCTAGTTATGTCAGTTTCTACCTGTGCAAATTGGGGCAAATTATCTAACCTCATCTATAAAATGAAGATATTACAAATTGCTGTGCAAATTAATGAAATATTCCAAGTAAGACAGAATAATAGCTGTCACATGGTAAGTAAAAAGTAAATGTTAGCTATTATTATTATTATTATTATTATTATTACCTTACCCAAGTGAATAAAAGATGGTAATTTTCAGTCAGGCCATATCAATGATTTTGTCTGCATCTAAAATAGACTTTGACTTCTAGACATTTAATTTAAAAAATGCATACTTCTTTACATTTATCATTAATTAAAAATGAACATTTTGTGGAGATTGAGGTGAGGGTTGTGAGTAGAATGATGCAGAATTTAGCTATTAAAGAAATATGCTTGAATGTTGGCATCTTTTGAATAAAATACTTGGTTTGCAAATTACAGGAAGGTGCTTTGAAATTTTATGGCATTTAATAGCTATAATTAAGGGGTCATTAATGACCACAGTTGCATATGGATAATATAAGGAAATGAGTCACATCCTAATCCTTAATGATACTAGAACAAAAAGGTTATGTATTGGCAAATTTATTAGCATTTTCATCACATTTCAAATCTGTGCATGACAGATAAGTGCAGCTGCTGTTGAGAGAATGAAAAGATGAAGGCAGTCATGTGCTTTATAAAACTTAAAGATATTATCCCTCAGGTCTCCCCTCAAAGCATATGTACTCTGCCTCTGCAATTAACATTGGCAGTTGATTTTATAGAAATGGGCTAAAAGTAGCCCATTTCAGTAGGGGGATACTTTCAGCAGAATAAGACCGAAAATAATAAAGAAAGCAAGAGGGGAAAATAACAGATTTGTAGAGCATGCTTTGATTGCAAACTGGTCACCTAAGAGTGTTTTTTCACTGCTCAGTACATTGCCATGTTGCCAAATTCTTTTGACTTGGAAAAGATAAATATCCACAAGACAAAAAATGTCTTCAAATATGCTGCTGAAATTATTGGATTATGTGATATAGAGCTACTATACAAATGTTATTATTATTTCCCCTTTTCATACCCCTTTAGCTTTATTTGTACTTCAAAAGAAAAAAGGAGATTGGCTAAAGTCACATCAGAGAGACAGTTTCAAAAATCTGTCCTCTGTGGTCTTCCAATCCCACTGTCTGTCTCTATAATCCAGGAAGAAACAAGGCAACCTGCTTCATCCCAATAACTTGACAGCATTCCTAGTTGAGCAAACAGATTGTAAAGTCAATCTTAAGTACATTAGACACAGAACACAGTATATACTTTGTTTCTGAGATTCCTAATAATAAAACCTGAATGTGTGCTGTCTCTAAAGATTCTTCTCCTTTTAAATCTCTTTGAGTTTATCTCCTTCAAATAAAGTTAAATTTTCAAGAATGTTTACACTCTTAATTGCAAGCTCCTTAAGAATAAAATTTATATATTTTTTATTCTCTGCACTTAACACAGTGTCACCCATATAGTCAGCACTCATCAACTATATAAAGAATGGTAAGAGAAGGAAGAGAGAGGAAAGGAAAAGGGAGAATTCCTGAAATAATAACTGAAGTTATTATTCCTGAAATAATAACTGGGTAGCGAACTAGCCTGAACATTACACCTGTTTCTACTTAAGGAATTTTGAAAGTTAAATTGAGCTTTTGTAATTTAGGCATGAACATGAATTTATTAGAAATTATATAAAATTTATCATAGATAAGCCAATATGTAACTCCAGGTAATACTTTGTATTATTTTGCAGTCTCTGTGCTTCATATTATTATTCCTAGCAATATTATTTGTTGGAATCACTGTTATTTCCTTTTTAAAAAATAAAATTTTGGGATTTTTTTAAAATATAAAAATCCTATATGCTCAGTTTAGCATTTGGAAAATATTAAAAACTTACATTAAATGTATATTAAAGAAAGTATAAAAACTACATCAACTTACCCATGAAAGGAAGCAGAATTTGCCACATCCCAAAATATGCCTCTTTGTCATAAAGATTATCTTTAGCTGGCTATTCTTAAAAAACAGCAATAGACATAGGAGAAACTCTGAAAACTGAGTAGAAGTTACCCTTTTGTAAGAGAAATTTACATTTGTAAAGGAAACCTCCATTTCTAAAGGTGTCTTCAAGGAAGGACGACTAAATATCTAGAAACACTTATAGTTGGAGAAGGCCCTTAAATCTGTATAATAACCTTACCCTTGTTTTACTGTTCCTTTCCAGGTAACCTCCTTTCCAGATAACTGGCCTGGCCTCACCCCAAACATCTTTCCTTTGTCTTTGGCTAGAGAAGGTATTTAAGGTAGTATTTTAAAGAGTTACTTAGTTTTTCTGAGTCCCTCCCCTGTATACAGGAAGAGTCACATGTTACTAAATTTCCGTTTGTATTTCGTCTGTTAATCTGTTTTGTTTGTTTGTTGTTGCTGTTTTAATTAATGAGGGTCTCAGCCAAGAACCTAGAAGGGTAGAGTGAAAATCGTTTTTCCTCTACCACACCCATAATCCCATTTCCCAAAAATAATCACTACAGTTTGATGTATTTTCTTCTTGAATTTTTTTAAATTTTCCTATGGTATCACAACTAATATTTTCTATATAATTTTATATCTTGGCTTTTTACCTGACATTATGCCTAATTATCTTAACACCCTTTGTAAAAGATGGTAGCAATTTACATTCTCACCAGGAGCAAACGACAGAAATCTTATCACACACTTAAATTCATAGACTATAAATACATTTTTAATTTTTGCTAGATTGATAAAAATAAAAGAAACATATTTTGTAATGTTTCTATTTTTGTCCTTTTGTAGAAAATATTTATCATTCTATTTCAGCGCCAAAAGACCTAGTGGTTTTCTAAACCACTCCCAAATGGCAAAACAGCTCTCAGAGACTGAAATATTTTTTAAAAATCAAAATCATCATTTGTTCCATTTCTTTCCAGCAAAAGACTGCTTGATTATTTTGATCCTGCAAACAGTATAAACTGGAATGAAAATAATTCTAACAGTAAAACTGCTAATGTCCCCAATGCATAGTATTACCATTATCCCATTTTCTTAAAGAGTATTTCTGTACATTCTAGCTGAATATGTAAGATTGCTTCTTGCATATGCTAAATGCTAAAGTAGTCACAGAAAACTTATACATGTCATAGGCAAATTCCTTAGTCTCAAAAGTCAATGAAAATAATGGGGAAAATGAAATTTCAAAATAATTTCAGACTGAATAAAAAACTGATAATTTAATTGCAAAATGGTAAAACTTTTTGCTCACTGTTGGACCTTAGCTTACCAGATAAACTGCTATTAACCTAGTTATATTTCCCAAATGATCTTCACACTAACTTTCCTTTGCTCACTTCACTCTGTTTTTAAAAAGTGACAAGAAAAAAAAACTTTCAGAGATGTTCTAAATAAAATTACAGCAAGCCTGAGAGTGAGAGAAAGAGGCAGAGCAGGTAACCTGTTAATAGATGGGGCCAGCTGACAAAAGACTGCTCACATTCCCGAATGTATATTTGAGTTTTGAATCAACATCCAGGGGTCTACACTGCATCCTGCATATGAATGAACTTTCAGGATTGTTGCCTGTAACCAATCAAAAGTATTAAATATTTCTTCCTTACAGACTGTGTTCCAATCATCAGACTGCTTCTCTTCACCTTATCCCGCCCCCCTTATCTGTAGCCAGTGTAAATTCTTTCAAAATAATTTACATTTTCTTCCGCAAAACATTATGTATAAAAGCACTCATCAGCTCCAGGATGTTGAGCGTGTTGTCTTTTCCACTGGTGGTTTAAGTTTATATCCCAGGACCTTGTCTTTTATAGTCCAATAAAGTCTTTATTTTAAAAGGGTTTATTTTATTTTATAAATAAAGGTAATAAATACCTTTATTTTAAAAAAGGTATTCAATCACATGATGTAAAGTACAGCATAGGGAAAAAAGTCAATGGAATTGTAACAGCTATATACGATGCCAGAGGGGTAGTAGATTGGGGAAGGGGGGTTATCACTTTGTGAGTGGTGTAAATATCAAATCATTATGTTGTTTTGTACACCTGAAACTAATTATATATATGTATCTATATATATATAGATACATATATATATATATATATGTGTGTGTGTGTGTGTAAATATGTGTGTGTGTATCTATTCAGCCATGAAAGTCAAATTTTTTGTTTAACAAAAGTACATTGTAAAAAATACATATCTTTCTATATCAGTCAGATAATTTTCTATAGAAACATGTATATATATGTTTCTATATATGTTTTTTCATATATATATATATATATATATATATATATATATATATATATATTTTAAGTACTTTGAAATATACTGATGCATGGTAAAAGATTATGACCATAGAAAGACTAGTAAAAAACAGTGATTTTTATAGTTCATTAGTGTTAAATGCATAGACATGATAACAGCAAATAAATCCTGGTGTGACATCACATTAAATGTTTGCCTACAATTATTTACCCTAAAACTGTTCTACAAAATTCTTGATCTATAATTATCTCTCCTCTCTAGTTATCTCTGCTGTCTGAATTCTAACTGCACATTCAGTAGTTCTAACGTTACCTTATTTTAAATGAACTTAGAATGGTTTTCTGAGGTAGAGAGCAGCAATGACAAAAGAATAAAGTAATCTATAAAAACTACACAGTGCGCAGTTGATTTCAAATGAGAATATCAGCACTTAGGAAATTTGTTTAGAGATTTATTTTTCTCTATTCCTGATTCAGGTTAATCTTATCATTTCCTGATTTCCAAATTCAGCATCCCAGAAATAGCCATTTCGAACATTAAATAGTATTTTAAAAATTAAAGACATTTGAAACCTTTATCAGCAGTAGCCCATATTTCTAGCACAACAACATTAATAAAAAGACCTATGGGTTCTTTCTTAACTTTTCTTCTCCCATATCTCCTAATCCTCACCTTCTCTAAGAAGCAAGTAGGAAAAAACTTTATGTAAAAAATTTTTCGATTAGAGTTGACATTCAATATTATTTTAGATAAAGAAGAATAAGAGGTTCACATTTCCAGGTATAAAACAAATAAGTCATAAGAATGTAATACAAAGCATGGGGAATAAAGTCAATGATATTGTGATAGCAGGGTACAGTGTCAAGTGGTTATTGGACTTATCATGGTGACTTCTTTAGCATAAGGAATATAATCAACAATGTGGTAATAACTGTATAGTGCCTGGTGGGTGCTATTGAATAACTATGATGTACACCTGAAACTAATATCATATTGTATGTTAGCTAAATTTTCATAAAAATCTTTAAAAACAAGCTAAAAAAAAACCCTTTCTTTTTCTTCTGCATGTTTCTGCTTAATATCTACTATCCCTGAGGTAAGAGCTCGTAAGAATCCAAACATAAAGGGAATAATCCAATCTTCTCACTTTAAGTAGAACCAATTCTTTAGTCCATTGCTTCTAAACCCATTACTTAATCCATGTTTGATAGCAGACCTCTGTTATCTCATATAAACAAGTAGAAACAGCCCTACATTAAAGTTGTAAATAAAAAGATCGTTTTTTAATATTTTTGCTTAGTACTAACTTTCTAAATACACATGTGGATGGACAACTTGAAACTATGTATGAGATCATGGTTTCTATTTACATTTTCTTAAATCCCTTATTTATGGTCTGTATTTTAAAATTCAGACAGAGTCCAGTACTTTGTATTCATGAAGTCTGCCCAAGGAAGAGCACTTCACCTTAATTTTCTCAACTGCAGGCTCTCCATAACTAGCTAGAGGGAAGCCTGCTGGCCGCTTTCTGAAGAGCTTATGAACCTTGCTTTCGACTATATGCCAAACAAGTCACCTAGTTTTCATGTCCAAGAACAATTACTTAACTTGGGAAACACTGGTGTTATTTTACGGAATCTGGTAGTATCTTACGTCATCTTGGGAATTTTGGAATTCTCTTTGAGACCACAGACTAAATTAAAGGTAAGAAATCCACCACGTTAGTTCTAAATCTCTCTCTCTCTCTCTCTCTCTCTCTCTCTCTCTCTCTCTCTCTCTCTCTCTCTCTCTCTGTGTGTGTGTGTGTAGACACATATACTCTGATATTTGGTGAGAGGGGCAGATTCATTAAAACTGAAAATTATTGATTTCTCATAAGATCTAGGCAATAAAAAAAAGGCGAGGGGCGGGGGGGTGGTAAAAATGACAGCATAAAAGAGTCATTTTGGAAATTTCCTCCATTTAGCAAGATGTATAGGTTAGGTCATATAAAATTGCCAATATTCAACTGTCTTTAACCTATAAAAACAACAATTTCATAATATTCAATCTAAAATACTAGTGGATATGACTCTTAAAAGAGAGAGTTCATGGTTGCTAATGCCAACTAAAGGACAGGAAACCATTCATTATATAATAGCGATATTATATGTTATATCATTACCACTAGCAATTATTAATAATTATTGTGTACTTAGAACTTTATAAACTTAAAAGAGCAGTTTTCAAAGAAAAGAGAAGCATAAGTGTTACTTATTATACAAACATTAAACATCACCAAAAAAATTGATTATTCAAACTGTCCCTTTACTGATTCCCTGAGCCCTGATTTTGGCCCATACATACTAGCTATGCTCCGACAGGTGCTATATTTTCTTCTGTATTTGATTTTTTATTGCTCTTATGACTCTGTGTTACAAATTCCCAGATAACTATAAGCTGTCTGAGGGCCTGCCCCATCTCTCATGCCTAGCACTTTCTCAAGTGGCAATAGGTGCTCCATTATTTTTTGAGAAGTGATAAACTGATAGAAACTGGAAAAATAATTTTGTTTGTTGCCCTGGATTATTTTTATTTTATTATTATGGAGAGAATTCAATCACTCAGTTTAGAATAGTAAAGACTTCAGTGGACAGAATGCAATCTAGGTTTCTGCTAATATCATTAAACTGTAATATGCAGCATTGTGGCATCTTAGATTCAATGAAATACGGTAAATAAAGTGGAAAAACTTTAATGTGATACAAATGAACCCCTCACATCCTTTAAGTGGCCTAAAGTCACAGGCTCTGTTGATGTCATTTTAGAATAATTCTTAGTTCTTTGTAAACACTCAGACTCGGGTCTCAAATAGCTTTGCACAAGGGAATGGTGCTTTGTCTCTGTAAATGTGGAGAATTCATACATCGCAAAGAAAGAAGTCAATTATTTTTTTAGTGTCTTACTTCTATAGCATATTCTTGTTTTGAAAGATCTTTTCTGTTAGCCTATAACATCAGCATCGTCATGTCTATTAAATTTCTTAAACCAATCCAGTAACAAATGTGAGGTCAACAATTCAAATGATGATTTCCATCAGAAGAGTTAAATCCTCAAAATATGTGCCTTCCAGTTTACACTGGCAAATGGTCTGGATTGCTTTTTCTTTACTTAGCAGTGTGACAGAATGCCTCCTTTCTCCAAATATAGAAAGGACTCTTTAAATAAAAGACTTAAAAGAGCAAAACCTCCAAAAACATCATTACTGTAATATATTATTTCTAATTTGTACTGGGTTCATGGATCGCTCTACTGTATTTTGTAAAGAGAAACATCAATCCAGTGCTGTTCTCTGTGGAAGGAGGATATAAGACCATAAGATCTCTAAATTTTTAGTTCAGAATTTTCTTGATTCTAGGTTTCTACATATCTGGTGGCTATCACAGAGAAAAAAAAATGTTTGAATTCTTGACTGAATGTTTTCCTTCTGAAATGTTTGCTACCACGCAATTAGCTCAAATATATGAGAAAATAGAAAAAAAAATAAAGGTTTGGAGTCAACAGCCTTTGATAATGTATGGCTGTGCCCTGGGGACAACTGACATTTCACTAAAGAGACACATTCATCATTTTGGATTCAAGAGTCCTGGGTTAGAGTCCCAGCTCTCACACTCCCTCTCACTATGTAAACTGAGACAAGAGAGAGTAATACTAATGCCTGTTTCACAGGTGAAAAACAGACTCATTGAAATTAAGAGACTTAATCACTCTCTTCTTAAATCACAAATGCAAACAAAATAATTATTATACCTATAATATTGTCATGTCATATTATTGTAATATTATTTGATCTGTTACTTGTTTTTGTTGTTACATTATTAATATAAATAATGTTACCTGTAAATATTAACGTAAATCTAAGGTATTATCATTATTTAACTACATTTCTACTTGACTAACGTCAGAGAACTAAACATTGACCAGAGAATCCAATATAAGTAAAATTCTTAGTCCTGGGTTTTAATAAATGTTTATATGATTAGTACATTATTATAGCTTTGTGCTCATGCATAATGATACACAAGACCACACTGCAAGCTTCCAGGAGATAGTCCTGAGAAGACTCTCAATCCTACCGCATCAGAAAAGAATCATAAAGAGCAGACATTGACTCCAAATAAATGACATGAGTTTTCTATGAAACTATTCCTGCTCAAGAGAGTTTCGAGACAAATGAGTGCAAATTTTACAAGTATTACATCAAAATGTCTCTTAATAAAGTTCATTGAGCCATGAAGGCAATATTTCACCAGAAATAATTTTTTAAGCATATTCTTTCAACATAAACAATTTATTCTGCCTCGGTTCCTGCACCTTAGTATCCTTTTGCTACTATAGAAGCCACCTGTAAACCACCTCAGGAAAATCTAGCTTAAAAGTTTCATTTCCTAGAAGTCATAAAAAGAGGAAATGAGCAGCTCTTTAAATCTCCTGAGTTAATTCCCCCAAACTATTCCTTTGCTGTGACACTTAACTCTTATCACACTATTCCCCCAAACATTATATTTACTGCAGTGAATAATATATATATATATAGGAAATTCCAATGCATATAGAGAAAGGCAGAAATGACAAATTCTTATTGATAGGGAAGATATAGATTTTGGTAGCAGCATCACATAAATTTCCTCATCAGCAATGACCATCTGCTTCCTTTCATTATGATTGCCTTTTACAATTTCAAATGGTCATGTGACAGCAAAGCCAAATATATGGGAAATGCAAGTGTTCAAAAAAAATTCTGCAATACTTTCTATAAAAGTGTAGTCAACCAATTGTATATAAATTTTTAAAATGTTGACAGTATATGAATATTTAAAATAATATATGAAAACCAAGGAATAAATAGATATTAGAAAACAAGATTTAAATGTATACTACATACATGATTTCTTATAATCAAGTTTGTTACCCAGCATTTTGATAGTTTAATGAGAAGTAAGCAAATAATTAGTGAAATACTTTAAACTATAAGAGGATGGAAAAAATATCTAAGCTTATTCTAGTCACAAAAGGTAAAATGAATTAATACAAGAGAGACTTTCACACTGTGCTTGATAAAAGGATTACCAAAGTGGTGACGTCTACTTCTGAAACAAAATTGGGCTTAATCTAATGTGTTTAAGGAATCTCAATAACCTTGCCTGTTAAAATCTGGAACAATTTACCCAAAGCGGTTGCACAGCTTTCCCTGTCAATGTGTTTGAGAAGATGTGTGTACATACTTCATTGTAGAACATTTTGGCAATCCCACAGCAGATTAGATAGTGATACGAATTATTCCTTTTTCTCTGATTCTCAGAAACAATTTGTTCTAGCAGAGTACGTTCGATCCTAACCCTCCCATATTCTCCCCATCTCTATTTCACATACACTCCATCCAAAGTAGGCGCTAGTCACCTAACACCTGCCATGTGTCCCCATCTCTGGGCCTTGTTCACATGACTTCTCCCTGTCTGAACTGCTCCCCAGCCCATTTACGACTGCTGAAATTCTCTTCCATCCTCCAGGGCCATCTCAAGCATCCTTTTCCCAGATTACTTCCTAGATTACTTCCTATCCCCAACCTTAACCTGATATGACTGCCATCTCCTTGGAACCCTCACATTGCTTCGAACCTTTCTAATGCACTTACATTCTTATGTTCATGTTGTGCTATGGTTAATTGTGCATTTTTCTTCAATCCATTCCCCATTACATTCATTATGAATTCACACTTAAAGTAAAAAATGTACATTTAATGAGCATCTTCTAGGTATAGACACTGTGCCATTCATAAAGATGAATATGACATTATCTCAGCCTTATGAAATTCACTTTGAAAACATGACCCACTCATTTTCTTTAACCTTCATGTCTTGAACAACATTGTACATATTTTAGTCATACAACAAATATTTGTATTTGAGTCATAACTTGAGTGTCAATAGCATATAAAAATAAGAAATGTACATAGTTGATAATTTTGTATGCTATGTAAAGCCATTCCTTCCTGATGTAAAGTTAATGTATCTCTCCAAAAAAATCGACATGATGAAAGTGATTACTTCATCCCTTAACTTGGAGGAAGCTACCCAATATGGAGAAAAATTGAATGTCATGCAGGCTAATTTTACAAAATAATTTTTACAAGATTGTCTTATCCTAGAGGCAAGATCAAACTTAATTAACATCATTAGAGATTCCTTAAACACATTAAATTTTATAAAGCGCACTCTGGGTCACATTATATGCTTTTATATAAAACAGAAGGGGGATAAACTAAATTCAAGACTGATCATAGAGGCCCCAGCAATTAAAATTGTTTTCAAATAATTTGCAGACATATGTACTGCATAGTTATTTTTTCCATGCTAAGTACACAGCATTAAAGTTTTAGTAAAGACAAAATAGCTGGAAAATTTAAATTAAAAGATAATTTCAGTTATTTATGAGTACTCCCCTTCTCTACAACTTGCATATGATTATATACAAGAAATTTATTCCAGAAAGTCCCCTAAAAATCACTTTTACTTTATTTTGGGTTATCTAGTTTATGCAGGCCAAAAAAATGATGAATACCGATAGATAAGTGCTTCCAAAAAATTACTTCACAAGTGTGATAAGAGATAATTTTGCATTTTACATGTATACAAGGCCACAATTTCCAGACTAAATAGAAAGATAAAAATAACATAAACTCTTTAACCTACTCAGGAAAGTTTTTTTCATGTCACTAATCAAAAAATAGGTCGTCTGTCAAAAACCATTCCATGATCAACCTATAGAGAAAAATTATAAGTTTTTTACATTCCCTGAACTAGATTTATAAAGAAATCTTTCTACCCTATAACTTTAATGTATTCAGGCAAAGCTTGAAGTCTTTTTCTAAATATCACTACGTTTATATCAGATCACAATCAATTAGATTATATTCTCACTAAAAATATAAAGCATATTTCTAAGCACAATTGCTACTTTGTTACAGATGAAGTGATAGCCAGAACCCATTGTTTCAAACTAATATATGCAAACCAATTGGCAGGTTGTGAATGACTGCCCTTACATATTGAAAAGTTATTTTTTCCAGAATAATAATGTAATTGTTTCTTTCTAAAACTTTCAGTGATAATTTGGAGAGCATTTTTCAACGTGAATAAATTCTACTACTCATTAAACAAAAGCAAAGAATTGTTAGAAGAGTTCTATCATCTTTGCTTTGAAAATGTGCTTAAAAATCATATCCAGGAGTTTCCGGTAGACAAAAGATGTGTGTGTGTGTGTGTGTGTGTGTGTGTGTGTGTGTGTACACTCACACTAGAGGTATGGCATATAGCAACTTAAAGATCTTGTCTTGTTACTGTATACTTCCCATGTTTGCCCTAAAATTGTTCTTCGGGTAGTGTTATCGATCTTTGTGCAAAAATTTGAATTAGCATCAGTACACATTTTTTTGTATGACCCAGAGAGTAAATATTTTAGGATTTGTGGGTCACTTATACTGTCTGTTATATATTCTTCTGTTTTCTTAAAACCTCTTATTAAAAGTGAAAACCACTCAGCTCCTTGGCCACTCAAAAACAGGACACAGGCTGAACTTGGCCCCCAGGGCATAGTTTGTTGAGCCGGCTTTGAATTACCAATGGCCAGTAGAGCATGTCGTAAGTTGAATAGTAATTTTCAGTAAATGTTTACCAAATACAAAATCTCTGCTCTTACAATTTTGAAATGGAATAAATCAGTAGACCTAATGTTGCCTTAGAAGGGGTTTCTGATTTCTGCTTTTTTCATGAGCTTCACTTTATACAACAGTTACGTAGTCCCTTGTGAGCAACTCTGCAGTCCTCTGGGATCAGTGGAAGTGTAGACGTAGGGACTTCAAAGGCTCACTCATTACATCTGCTCTCTCCACTCTCTCTTTTCCTCTCTTTCTCCCCCCCACCCTCTCTCTCTCTCTCTCTCTCACACACACACACACACACACACACACACACACACAACTTTGTATCAAATAGACACAGAGCAGCTGGATGGAACTTGTCCTCTACACCTGAGCAAAAAGCCTTCTCAATTTGATGGTAGTTTTAAGCTGTGTCTTTCTGAATACATCACTCCAGCCTTAAGGAAATCCATCCCAGCTGCTTTCCTCTGTCCAGATTTCTTGGATAGATGGGGATTTTCTATTTCATTAAATAAGTATTTGTCAAGTTCCTGACATGACCGCACCAAGATTCCCAATTTTAACGTGGATTTAAATCACCCTGGAATGTTGTTAAGATGCACATTCTGAAGGGCGGACCCGAGATTCTGCGTGTCTGAGGAGCTCCCAGGTGAGGTTGATGCTGTGGGCTTGTGAGCCATAATTTGAAAAGCAAGACAGTGAGTAACACAGGTGTCTATACAGGTGATGACAATACTACAGCGGTGACTCCCATCTGAGGGAAATGTGCTATGGAGGCACATAAATGTGGACATTACACATATGTCAAAACTCAGGAAGAATTTTGAAGAGCACAGGAATATTCTCCAAAATTGTATTCTTGGAGAGTACAAGGATAAAACTGGTCTTAGGAAGAGTAGGTGTGATGCAGATAAAGGGAAGAGTGAAGATAGGAAAGCAAAAAAGGAGGAAGGACTGGAACTCCTGGCAGAAGAAGGAACTGCACAGCAGATTTTAGTAGCTACCAGTGAAAAACCAGGACAGCGGGTAATCTAGAAGACAAAGAAAGGAGTATTTAAAGGACAGCGTGAGCAACCGTGGTTCAGTTTAGAAAACAAAATTGAAAAGTATCTATTAGATTTAACAACAAAGATGTAGTTGGTGATCTTGGTGAAAATAATTTCAGTAACTGGGTGGACACAAAAGCCAGAATTCAGAAGGCTAAAGAGTGTTTGGGGGGTAAGGAAAGCAGAGTTAGCTATGGTGTGTTTTTGTGATGTAAGAGAGTTGAGTCTGTTAAAGTCTTTTGGGAAGAGGAAAGTAGGGAGAAATTGAAGAAACAAGCAATAATCAATACAATAAACTCCCTGAGGAGTGGGGAGATAAGATTATTTTAGAAGATTGCAAGGTATATTTCATTGCATCAGGAAGAAGGAAATTAAAAAAAAATAAAAGAGTGCAGATTTTGTCAAATCTGTGTTTCCTGGTAGCTTCTATGATCATCGGAAATTAGCAATTACATTTATTTTGAGAAAGGAAAGGCAAAAGGCCAGGAGTTTCAAAAGCATGGAAATGGGTATCAGTAATGGGAAATGGAAAAGAAATTTAGCAGATGAAAGAGTAAAGAATGTCCATTAGTATTTGATTCCTTGACTGGTTTGTGTTTTTATGACAGAAGAGTCCATGGATATGACAGTGTCTTAGTCCTGGCCCCCACCCACGCTAGGGGGAATCTTGTCTTCCTTTTGTCAGTGTGTAACTTCCGAACTCAGCCAGGTCTCTGTGTCCTGGATGGACTTCACTCCCGCCCTTGCTCCAAATCCTGAGACCTGACATTCACATCCTATTCTATGGGCCTGGACGCCCAGGTTATTGGTACCGACCACCACTTAACCCAGTTTATTATAGTCCATGGAACTTGTTTCTTTTGCCTTCTCATTACTTCATGCTTACTCAGTTCTCTATCTCTATGTGAGCACACACACTTGTCTAGGCTCAAAACTCTTCACTTCAATTTTTACTAATACTAATAGATATTTACCACTATGCTAAATGTCTCCTGGAGGAATCCCTGACAGTTGTACTTCTATGTATATTAAATATCTCCAAATGTCCTTCACATTTAGATAACATCATACTTCTCCTCATGTGCAGAACCCACCTGTTTCCATTTATTCACTGGTGGGTGACTAGCGCAATCTCACCACCCAACCTATTACATTATATTGTATTTTCTTTATAAGGCCTGCTTTTGATTCAAGACCACATCTGACAAGGATCTACTAAAATCACTCAAAGATGTATGAGTGATTTTTCTCTCTGAACATAAACATCTGGAGCTTGATTCCTGTTCGCAAATGCTGTTATAAAGCTCCATGGGACGGAAATTTTTCTAAAACAAGGTTATATGAAAGAAATTAATTTATGGAATGATCAGATTTCCTCTCCCTGGATTAGCAGGAAAAGGTGAGAAATGAGGGAAGTCGATACAGTTTAATATCCAAACTGTTTTGAGAAAGCCATGTGGCATATGGGTTATGCATGTGATCCCTTGTGGAACTACCCTAACTAACTGATTCTACTATTTAAGCAAATTAACCTCGTTAAGCCTCAGATGCTTCCTCTGTAAAATGGGAATATTAGTAATACCCACCTCATAGGGCTGTGACAAGAATTAAATGGGACATTCTGTAAACAGTAGCCTGGGAGAAGTCCATCCAGGAGGTGTACTTTATCATGGGCATTCAGAACTGCCGAAGTACTGGGTGATAATAAATAGAAGACCGACTTTCACTTAATTTTATAATTGTAAATTCTGTACAGAGAGATCACACCCTTGTTTGCCCCTAGAGCAGACCACTCTCATGCCCTGTGCCTTTATCTAGAAACAGTATTTGATACTGACTTTGTTAATAACCTCCTTTCATTTACCCCAAAAGATTACATTTCTCAGGGCCATTAACTAGATACAATGTCTATTGCCCAGGGATAGTTGTTATATTTTGATAAAATGTGTACCAAGTCCAAAGTTACATTCATATAATTAAAAGATTAAATAATATGAATGGCATTATGTTTTAAAATATAAATTTCTGAAAAATCACTATATTTTATGCTTGAATTTGCTTTATTTAATATTGAGTTAACTTAGGGCAGAAAAATGTGCTACTATGAAATGGAATTGAACGTGTTTGTACCCTAAAGTACAAATATACCCTGATTCCTTAAAGACTCAGCTAATTCATTGATATGAATCAAGGTCAATATTATCTGGGGACAGTGAGAAAGTTCCTTACATTTTATAAAAGTGTATAAAAATTCACTTTTAAAACTCACTAATGAAATTTTATTTTTATAAAATTTATAAGAATTTTATAAAACTTCTGGACCTTTCGTCTCCATGTATATTTTGCATTTAGGCATTTCCCATGTTCTAGGGCATGTAGATATCCAAAGCAAATAGTAGAACCCATGCACAAGCGTCTCACTTCTATGCTATCAGCAAAGGAGAATGGAGCATCCCTTTCTGACTATGAAATCAGCACTCAAGGTCTGTTGAGGCCTAAGCCTTTGCTCTCGCACATGGGTTTCTACTTTCAGGGAAACATATTTAAACCAAACCTTCTGAAAAGGAATCAATCATTCAGTTTCTCTCTCTTTCTGTCCTTCTTGCCCTCTCTTTCTCCTTCCCTCCATTCCTCTTTCCCTCTCTTCCCCCCTCTTCCACTCTTACCTCACTCATACATATGGGCTCACACATAGACATACTTGTAAATGCAGTTTGTTTTTTTTTCCTCCTAAAAATAAATTTCTTTAGCAAGCCTCCAAGTTTAACACCTAAAACGTGAGAATATTTCTTGGAAGTAACTTGTGGATAACTGTGCTTTGCTTTGCATTTTTTTTTAAACATGTGTTTTCTTGACATAGCTATTGTTTTAGAAATCTATAATTAGCAAAACATAAACCCACTATTTTTATTTTCCGTCTGCCAGATGCCAAGTTGTCTCTAGAGTCTCAAAGAACAGAAGCCAACATGGCTCTTTTCATTTGAATTCTTGTTTACCACAGTGGGTGAGGATGACAGCTGAAATGAATAGCCATAGCTTAGGGAAATGGTTGTTTCTTAATTGTTACTGGGCTGTAATCAGGAAAAGCCCAGGGGTAAAACACAAACCAGTTTCAAAAAATGGTGACTTCCTGTTCATTTTATTTTTCTGAATTTACTATCGTGAATTTTAATAGTGTTTTCTTTGGTTACTGAAGCAAATTCACCTGAACTTAAGCTATTCTCAGTCTACAAGTAACATGACTCTGAAGTTGAATATGTGTTGTGATCAAACAATAGAGTGAATGTTTAAATAAAAAAATTTTATTACAGTAAAAGACACATTGCCATTAATCTCCCTCAAAATACTCCCCATTGCTTGGAACACACTTTCCCATCATTCTTGCCGCTTTCTGAAGCAGTTCTGGAAGTGCTGTCATGACTGCCCCAATATCCTGAATCATTTTGACCTTGGGGAAGAGCCAGAAGTTGCACAGTGCCAGGTCTGGTGAACAAGATGGATGAAGACACACTGTAATGTTTTTATTTGACAGAAACTGCCATATCAGAAGCAATTTGTGACATGACACCTTTCTATTGTGATCACAAAATACAGTGAATGCTGCTGCCGAGTGCCATCCAACAGAAAGGCAGGGATCTTCAATATGGTAGGTGGCGCTCAAACCTTAGTAACAGTGGGTGATAAGTTTCAACTTGTTCGGTGCAGTCAGTCAGGTGTGAGCTACGGTTGCGAGAAGGTGTGGTTTAAAATGTGCCGTAAATCATCCTCCATCATAACAACGTTCCATGTCACACATCACTTCTGATATACGGAAATTGCTGTCAAATAAAAACATTATGGTGTGTCGTCATCCACCTTATTCACCAGATCTGGCACTGTGTGACTTCTGGTTCTTACCCAAAGTGAAAATGACTCAGGGTATCAGGGCCAGCCATGACAGCACTTTCAGAACTGCTTCAGAAAGTGGTAAGAATGATGGGATAAGTGTGTTCGAAGCAAGGGGGAGTATTTTGAGGGAGATTAATGGCAATGTGTCTTTTACTGTAATACTTTTTTTTATTTAAACATTCACCCTATTGTTTAATCACACCTTGTATGTCCTTTCAACAATTAGAATTCTCTTTAACACACACAAAAAAAAGTATTTGAAATGATAACTTGGAAAAAAGGGGTTCCTACAAGAGTTATTAAATGGACAAGAGTGTAACTTTGAGGTACATGTAGAGGTGATGGGAATTTAAGAAGAAGTAAATGACATGATTATCTAATTTGGTAACCTATGCCTTCACTATAGAGGGTCAGCTAACCATTTAATTTCTCTACCTACCTCAGCTATCTAGAATGTTTTTGCGTGCACTACCTAAGACAAGAATATTGTGAAGTGAATTATTTTAAAAAGTATTTTCCATCAGTTAAAGATAGTAATATTAGAATATTACTATCCCAACATACTCTCTGGTTAATTCCCCATTCCATCTGTCATAATGCCTTCTGATGGGCTGCTGGATGGCAGCAAGGCATGGGGAAAACAATCAATACAAGTTGTCACAATAATAACAGAAGCCATTTCACAGAAGCCACTACCTTCCAGATTTGATTTCTTAGTGAAGCCTCCAGTTATGCCATACCCCCAAAATTCATGAACTCACAGGTCAATACAATCTCTTTTATTTATAACATATTCTCTTTTATTTATATACCAGTTTTTGGGGGTTTTTTATCTTCATTTATAGCCCTTGGGACCCCATTCTTTGCCCACAATAAAAGTCCTTCCCTAAATTCCACCTTTTACCATCCTCCCATGTATGACCCAGCTGGAACACTTGTTACTCCACCCCTAATTACAATTCATATTATTTGCTTGTAACATGGATCATTATAACATCGTTACAGTGATAATGAGATCCCATAACTGGGACAAATTACAAGTGCTTCTCCAGATCAATCTTAGTTGAATTACCTCCTCCATTTGGTTAAACTCCCACAAAACTCTTGGCTTTCTTTACTCTTATAGTGGCAAGAATATCAACACTATACTTTCTATTCATTCAACAAATATTTATTGAGTACCTAGTTTGTGTCAGGTACTGTTCTAGATTCTTTAGATAATTCATTGATCAAGAGAGTAAAAAAATATGCCATCCCTTGAGAAGCTTACATTCTTTTGGGGACAGAGACACAATAAATATCAAAAATAATAAGTGAGGAGTGACGTCATAGGAATGGTGGCAGGGAGGTGGTCTTCTTGAGTTCTCCTCCAGAACTTACAAAAAACCGAACATCTATAACTCATCAAAGGACTCTCTGCTCATCACACAGAACAGCTAAGAGACTCCTATGAGGATTACTTGAAAGTGGGCAAATTGGGCGAGCAAGGGAAGAGGGAAGAGAGCAGAGTGAAGACACAGGGGGTCCCAGGACAGAACAGGGACCACAAAAGCCAGGAGGTAGGCTCTTTCCCTGCATCCCACAGCTGATCTCTCCTTCTGAGAGAGCAGCATATTCAGCATTTGAGGCAGTAACCTCAGCTGAGACTTACAGCTGGTCCCTAGGTCGGACAAAGGACTTAAACACCATACCTGGGCCCCTCCCCCCACTCTCCCAATCCAACCCCTGCTCTTCCAGAGACTTAAACTGACCCCTGAGTTGAGGAATAGTGTCAGATTACAGAGGAGCCAGTGCTCAGGATCTGGGAAGAACCGGCTTGCAGCTCTGACCCAGGGAAGAGGCTGGGAAGAGTGTGGCAATGCTGGACTGGGAGAGAGAAGACCCCTCCCTCCCAGCCCTGACCCTTTCTGGCCTGCCTAGGGCAGGGCAATTACAACTGTGGAGACAGTCCCAGGGATCAGCAGTAGGTGGCAGACGCAGCTCTGGGCTTTCAGCAGCTCAGAAATTTCCCACCCGCCACACACATACACACACACACACACACACACACAGAAGAAGTACCCTAAGACTCAGGAGAACTGGGCACAGGGCTGGTGGTACTACCCCAGTGCACATATGTGCAGGCAAGAGCAGAAACTGCACTGACTTTGTAGAAACTACCAGCCAGACCCCTCAGCCCCATGCATCTAAATCTGCAGTCCCAAGGTCACACTGGGCACCAGGTGACCGGCTTTGCCTACACAACACACAGACGACTCTTTGGTACATCAGAGGACAACCTGGAGATTGCTTGGTGGGCTTAAGCCAAGAATGGTGCAGCTTTTTTGCTTTGTTTTGTTTTGCTTTTGCATTTTTGATATTTTTGCCTGTGTTGAGTGTGGGTTATTGGTTGTTTTTACATGTGAATGTATTTGGTTTTTTCTTTGTTGCTGTTGTTGTTGTGCTTGGTGATTTGCTTTGTTCTGAAATTGCCCTACACAAGGGCGCAACCCAAAAGGCACAAGATTCAACACACCCAGAGGCCAACTCCAGACCAAACCAGAGTACTACCGGGTTTGATCTACAAGTGACACACCCAGAAGGAATTCTCTACAGGCACAAGAGCCCGTAATGGCCAAACCTCATTTAAGCGGTCAACCCTCACGCAGCAGAACATCCACTGTGGGCAGAACCAAGTCTCACAACTAGTCAGCCTAGGAGTCAATCCCACCTACTGACAATCCAAAAGAAATTAAAGACCAACTTTAAAAGGACAATATACACAACATAAGAGTCACCTTTGGAGCACACGCACAGAAGAATAAGGAAGTGGCGCAAGTCAAACATAAAAATCACGTACTACACAAGGTAACCAAGCAAAAACCAAGAACATTAGCTGATCTACCAAATATATCAAAGCAAACACAAAGAGTCAGCCATAATGGGGAAACAAAGACGCATGTCCCAAATAAAAAAAACAAACAAACAAAAAACAAACAAAAAAAAAAAACAGAAGAAACCTCCAGAATTGGAACCAAATGAAATAGGGATAACCAATCTATCAGAGACAGAGTTCAGAACACTGATGATAAGAATGTTTAAGGAGCTTAGTGACGACATAAAGAAGGATAAAGAAATCATAATGAACAATCGGAACTAAACAATACAATTACTGAAATAAAGAACACACTTTAGGGAATTACCAGCAGGTTAGATGAAGCAGAGGACCGAATCAGAGACTGAGAAGACAAGTTAGCAGGGATTGCCCAAAGAGAACACAAAAAGAAAACAGAATAAAAAACAATGAAAATGGTTTAAGAGACCTCTAGGATAACATCAAGCACAACAGCATGCGCATCACAGGAATACTAGAAGGTGAAGAGAGGAAGCAAGGGACCGAGAACATATTTGAGGTAATAATGTCTGTAAACTTCCCTAACCTGGTGAAGGAAACTGACATACAAGCCCAGGAAGTGCAGAGAGTTCCAACCATGATAAACCCAAACAGGTTCACACCAAGACACATTATAGTTAAAATGGCAAAAGTTAAAGACAAAGAGAGAATTCTAAAAGCAGCAAGAGAAAGACAGGGTTACATACAAGGGAACTCCTATAAGACTATCAAATGACTTTTCTACAGAAACATTGAAGGCCAGGAGGGAGTGGCAGGAGATACTCAAAGTGATGGAAAACAAAGGCCTACAACCTAGGTTGCTTTATCCAGCAAGGCTATTATTTATATTTGAAGGAGAGATAAAGGGTTTCCCAGAAAACAATAAGCTAAAGGAATTCATTACCACCAAACCAGCATTGCAGGAAATATTAAAAGGGCTTCTGTAAACAGAAGAAAGATGAAAACAATCTAACTACAAATAAATAAAAAAATGGCAGTAACTATGTATCAATAATCACGTTAAATGTAAATGGATTAAATGCTCCAATCAAAAGACATAGGGTGGTTGAGTGGATAAGAAAGCAAGACCTTTGTATATGCTGTATACAAGAGACTCACCTCAGATCAAAAGACACACATGGACTAAAAGTGAAGGGTTGGAGTAAGATATTCCATGCAAATGGAAATGAGAAAAAAGCTGGAATTGCAATACTTATATCTGACAAAATAGACTTTAAAATGAAGAATATATTAAAAGACAAAGATGGGCACTATATAACAATAAAGGGATCAATCTGACAAGAGGACATAACCCTAGTAAACATCTATGCACCCAACATAGGAGCACCTAAATATATAAAACAGATATTGACTGACATAAGGACAGAGATCAACAGTAACACTATCATAGTAGGGGACTTCAACACAGCTCTGACAACAAGGGACAGGTCTTCCAGACAGAAAATCAATATGGAAACAATGGCCTTAAATGACACATTGGACCAGTTGGATTTAATCTATATTTTCAGAGCATTTCACCCCAAAGCTACAGAATACACATTCTTCTCAAGTGCACATGGAATATTTTCCAAGACAGACCACATGTTAGGCCACAAAACAAGTCTTGATAAATTTAAGAAAATTGAAATCATACCAATTGTCTTCTCTGACCACAGTGCTATGAAATTAGAAATGAACTACAGGAAAAAAACTGGAAGACACACAAATTCATGGAGGCTGAATAACATGTTACTAAATAATGAATGGGTCAACCAGGAGATCAAGGAAGAAATCAAAAGATACCTTGAGACAAACAAAATGAAAACACAACGACCCAAAATCTATGGGACACAGGGAAAGCAGTCCTAAGAGGGAAATTCATAGCACTGCAGGCCTACCTAAGGAAACAAGAAAAAAATCACTAATCAACAGTTTATCTTCACACTTAAGGGATCTAGAAAAAGAACAGAAAAATAAGCCCAAAGGGAGTACAAGGAAGGAGATAATAAAGATCAGAGGAAATAAATGAAATAGAAACCAGAAAAACAATACAAAAGATCAATGAATCCAAGAGTTGGTTCTTAGAGAAGATAAACAAAATTGACAAACCTTTAGCCCAACTCATCAAAAAAAACGAGACAGGGAACCCAAATTAATAAAATCAGAAATGAAAGAGAAGTGACAACAGACACCACAGAAATACAAAAAAAATCTTTAGAAATTATTATGAGTGACTATATGCCAACAAATTAGATAACCTGGAAGAAATGGACAATTTTCTAGAGGCATAAAACCTTCCAAAGCTAACTCAAGAATAAAGGGAAAACCTGAATAGACTGATTACCACCAGGGAAATTGAATCAGTAATCAACAAGCTCCCACAAACAAAAGCCCTGGACCAGATGGCTTTACAGGTGAATTTTACAAAACATTCTAAAAAGAATTATCATCTATTCTCCTCAGCTATTCCAAAAAATCCAGAAAGAGGGAATGCCGATTGGTAGACGACTGGATTAACAAATTGTGATACATTTATGCAATGGAGTATTACGCAGCCATAAAGAAGAAGGAGACATTACCATTTGCAACAACATGGATGGACCTAGAGAACATTATGTTAAGTGAAATAAGTCAGACAGAGAAAGACAAATACCATATGATCTCACTTATATGTGGAATCTAAAGAAAAGAATAAATGAATGAACTAATCAGAAATAGTCTCAGAGGCATAGAGGAAAAACTGAGGGTTGCTAGTTGGGGGGGAGGGATAAGGGGGAAGGTGAGGGTATTAGAAAGCACAGTTGGTAACCACAAGATTGCCACAGGGAAACAAAAGTCAATTTGGTGAATGTAATCAATAATGTTGTAAAGATTCTGTAGGGATTGGATGGACACTTGTCTCATTAGAGAGACCACCTCAGGGATGATGTAGATGCCTGATCACTGCATTGTACCCCTGAAGCTGAAGTTGAACAATAATGAATGTCAACTATAATTTTAAATATATAGTTACATATATAATTTTATATATATATAAATAGTTACAAGATGCTGAATACAGCATTAGGAATAGACAGTGGAAATGTAATGGCTGTGTGCGATGTCAGAGGGGTAGTGGATGGGGGAGGGGAACTGTCACTGTCTGAGGGATGTAAAAGACAAATGTCTAACTATTACATTGTTTTGTGCACCTGAAAACAATAAAAAAATGGGAAAAGAAAAAATAGTAAGTAGAAAATTATTTATAATATGATAGAAGTCATAAATGCTCCGGAAGAGAATAAAAAGCAGAGACTGATAATGGGGAGAAGGAATGGATAGGGCTGGGCAGAGAACACTTGACTATTTCCCCTAAGGTGGTCAGATTAGGCTTCACTGAGAAAAAGACATTGGAGTAAAACATCTCTTATGTTTACCCTTAATCTCTTCTGTTACTCAACAAATATTATAACGTGACTCACTAAACAAGCATGTATAGTCTTCATTAACAAAACTAATATATTTTCCTCTTTCAATATAATAGATTTTAATCTGAACTACCCTTCCACAAAAGCAGATCATTTTAGCACATACGGTCCACTTCTACGACTGGCATTAATCAGAAACAGAGTTATCTCTAAAACCTATCCTTAAAATACACATTTCATTACCACGTCATGAGTGAAAAGGAACGATAACACTTTCTTTGGTGCTCCGAGCAATAAATCAGCTGCAAGGACTTTCAGAAGGATTTATGCTCTACACACCAGTGGTTCTCAAACTCCACCATACACCACAATCATCTGGAGGACTCATTAAAACACCGATGACTGGCATCTACCCCAGAGTTTCTGATTCAGTAGATCTGGGGTTGAGCCTAAGTATTTGCATTTCTTACAATTTTCCAGGGGATGCTGATCAGAACACACTGAGAACCACTGCTTTGCATCAATCTTAGTAAAGTTACCATGATTTTCCAACTCATTTGTTGGATGCCAATAAAACTAATATTCTCAGTTCTAATTTTATACAACTGAAGTAAAGGATATTTATTTTAATTTATCATTTTAACCTTTTTTGTGTGCCAGGCCAAAAAAAAAAGAGAGAAGAAATTATATTTTTTCTAACTCTCCTATTTGTCAGGTATAATACCATTTACCAAAACAAATGAAACAAATCACTTTTTTCCAGGACCCAAGCAATATTCGATTTGCCCAAAGATTACCTCACATTCCTAAACTAACAGTGTGTATTTCTAAGATGCGTACAATCACTCAAGCAGGTTAGCTCTCAGCTCAGCAAATATTCACACTTCTCTTCACTTTTCTCATCAACTGTGGCAAATCCATTCTTTGTGTATAAAAACTAAAACACTCTAAATGAATATAAATTCAGACTTTATGGGTAGGAAATCACAAAGAACTCCTTCCCAAGCACAAAAGACTCCGATTTTAAATCCTTCTGTCTTGGTCCTTAAGCAATCGGGTGTGCCATAAAATAAAATTGTACCCCCAGTTGATGGATGAATTGAGGAGATAACTAGAAGCAACAAGTGGTTCGGTGCTGCTTTCAGAAACCCAGTGAAATGAAGCAAGAATAGCAAGTTATGTTTTGAACAAGCTATAGGATTGTCTCAGTTCATTTTTGTGGAAAGGAAGCCTTGCTTGTAAAGGTTTCTTAGGCAGAAGTGAAGCACCACTCCTATCACTATAGAAATAAGCTTTCTGTGCTGTACTTGTCAAGGTCTGCTGGATATGTCAGGAAGATAGCAGCAGTGACAGAGAAAATGCTTTGCTTCCTTATAGATGAACACAGGCAGATGCTAACCAGGAGTAACTACAGGTTCTTTTCCCTTGGTAAAGCCATCAGTGCATACTTTATAAAGTCATACGCATTCTCTAAGAATACAATGAGATGCTCATTAAAATGTGTTAATTAATTGCTCTCTTTAAATCAGAAAAGATATTGGAACAAAGTCCAAAGATCTGGGTCAAAAGAAGTGGCAATCCACTTGATGGTTAAATAAAATTGTTAAATGAATTACTCTCAATACACTAATGCTATGTAACCTGAGTTACCTAAGCCACATTAGGACTTAAAGGTGTGTGTGGGGGGGTGGTATGGGGGGGTCATATGAAAATTAATGACTGGATTTCACTGGCTTTGCTATTCAATTGCTACCCCCATAGGATCTCCAGTTCCCTGTAAAAAAATCTTGAAGTATTTCAGAGATATTGGGAGTGGTCTCATCTGTATTCCTGCACAGTTCCTGTCTGTTACCACTTCAATCTGCCATTTTCCTCCGCTTCCACTCTGTCCACTTCAACGACAGCTCGCCTCGGCACTTCTGCCAAAGCATCTGCTGCTGAGTAAGCTGCACGAAATCACTTCAGTCCTGCCTGGAGTGTCCATGTCCATAAAGTTTAGGCTTAAATTGAGTCCCTTACTATATGTAAAATACTTTTGTAAGAGTGAAACTTGTGTATAGCTGACATCCAAAATGAAGGCTTGTCTGATGCAATTTCTCCTTTCACTTAAAAGACATAAAATGAGATTTATTATAAGCTGGGAAGTGGGAAAGGAGAAGCCAAACAGATTTCAAGGTGACACAGGGGCCCTGGGAAGTTATTGCCCAACTGTAAGTCTTTGCTCTCTTCCCCTCTCATTGGGAGCTAATTGCCAATTAGCTTTCTTTAGTTTTGTGTTTTGCAAGCAGAAAGAAATGGGAGAGTGTGAGTAAGGACTCAGAGGAGGGAGAGGGATGTAGAGAGAGAGGGAGGACAAGAGGGAGTGAGGGAGGAACAGAGGGAGGGAGGGAGGGAGGCAGAGAGGGAGGCAGGGAGGGAGGGAGGGAGGGAGGGAGAGAGAGGGAGAGAGAGAGAGAGAGAGAGAGAGAGAGAGAAGCCTCTATCAAACTTCTTGTGCATTTTATCTGACCACAGTCTGAGGACAAAAAGTAAAGGGTCTTAGGGCAAATATCAAAGCTCTGTGCTAATGGAGAAAGCTTGGCTAGGGAAATCTACCTCTGAAAACATGGGTTCATACCCTTCATACATCAGAGTTTAAGAGAACTCTAGAGTCTACAGCTCAGAAGATCTGGGAATGGGTAGTTTCAAAAATGCCTGACAACCTGCCACCTCTTACTCTACAAAGGGGCAAAAATTACCACCCAAGAATCAAATATTCAGCCAAGATTTTTCATTTAGGAGAGGAAACCAAAGATATTTGCATACTGGGGAAAAAATCAATAAAATATTAACAAATTGAATCCAACAATGTATAAAAAGAATTATGCATTATAACCAAAGTGGGTTTATTACAGGTACACAAGGCTGGTACAACATTTGAAACTCAACTAATGTAATCCTCCACATTAACAAGCTAAAGAAGAAAAAAAATTGGACAAAACCCAACACGCATTCATGACAAAAACTCTCAGCAAATGAGGAAAAGAAGGGACTTTCCTCAACTTGATAAGAACATCCACTGAAAACCTAGAGCTAAAATCATTCTTAATGATGAGAAACTAAATACTTCCCTCTAAGATAGGAAACAAGAGATAGCTTACTGAAAGTCTTAGCTAATGCAATTTCTTTTAAAGGATACATATTGGGAAGGAAGAAATAAAATGGTTTTAGTTCACAGATGATACGATTATCCATACAAAGAATTGACAAAAAAAAAAACAAAAAACAAAAAAAACAGAGAGAGAGAGAGAGAAAGAAAGAAAGAAAGAAAGAAAGAAAGAAAGAAAGAAAGAAAGAAAGAAAAAGAAAGAAAACAACCACTCCTAGAATGAATAAGTGATTATAGCAAGATTTCAGGATACAAGACTAAAAACAAAAATCAATTGATTCTTATATACCAGAAATAAATAAGTAGAATTTAAAATTTAATATACAATACCATTTACATTAGCACCAAGAAAAAAAAAAAATGAAGTACTTAGGTATAAATCTAACAAAATATGTAGACGATCTACATGAAAACAATTCTAATGAAATAAAAGAAAATCTAAATAAATGGAATCTATGTATATATATAGAAAGACTCAAGAGTGTTAAGATGTCATTTTTTCCCAACTTGATCCACAGATTCAACACAATCACCCCACCCCCCAAATTCTAACAAGTTATTTTGTAGCTATCAGCAATCTGATTCTAAGGTTTAGATGAAAAGGCAAAAGACCCAAAATAGATAGCACAGTACTAAAGAAGAATAAAATCAGAGAACGGATACTACCTGACTTCAAGATTTTACTTATCGTATCAAGACAATGTGTTGCTGGCAAAAGAATATACAAAGAGATCAATGGAACAGAATAGAAAGCCCAGAAATCAATTCACACAAATATAGTCAACTGATCTTTAACAAAGGATGAAAGGCAATACAATAGAGGAAGGACAGTCTTTTCAACAAACCATGCTATAACAATTGGACATCCATGTGCAATAAATGATCCTAGACATAGACTTTACACCTTTTACAAAAATTAACTCAAAATGGTTCATAGAACCAAACATGAAATCCAATACTATAAAACATGGAAAAGGAAACATAGATGACAATTTATGTGACCTCGGTTTAGCAATGAGATTATAGATACGACATCAAAAGCATCATCCATGAAATTTAAAAATTAATACTAGACTTTATTAAAATTCAAAATGTCTGCTCTCCAAAATACATTGTTAAGAATATCAAAAGACAGCCACAGACTTAGAGTAAATGTTTTCAAAATGAATAGCTGAGAAAATACTAGCATCAAAAAATTACACAAAAAGTACTTAAAATTCAAGCATAATAAAACAACCTAATATTTTAAATGGGCAAAAGATCTGAACAGATATCTCACCAGACAAGATATACAAATAAAAAATAAGCAATATGTTATCACCACTTGTCATTAGGTAATTGCAAATTAAAACAACAATGAGATAACATGACACACACACACCCATGGGACAAGCCTAGGCTGCTTGTCCCTCCATAAAAGCTTTAAAAGGCAGACAACATGTTTTACCGAGTCACCAATGGGTGGCAGACATCTCCTCTGAGAGCAGTGGCAAGTCTAACTGGGTGCATTGTAATGGCCAGTGGTGCGATGGACATAGGAGCTGTACCAGGGACCAACGGAGCCCGAGAAAATGTAGATCCCTGCTACTGAATAACTAACCAAGACAACACTACTCTGAATTTGAACTCCTGCTTTCTCCTTATTGAGAAGGAAGTCTTTCTGAGCCCCAAGGAGGAAAGAGGATGGCATGGGATGAGGGAACAGATGGAAAGAGAAAGGGCTCCCCTCCAAGCCTCTGGTGTAGTGGTGAGAATAGATAACCAGAAGATGACAGGGGTAGGCCAGGCTTCCATACTTCTATTGTAGTCACTGAGGCTGCTGACCACTTTTAATTTAAAACCCGTAATTTGCATTGTGTTCCATGACAGTCTGAGGTACAGTAGTACAGAAATAAGAACTAGGCTCCCCCTGAGATTGCTGTCATTAGCATCTGCATAACACTTGAGGCTTGGCTTGTTTGTTGCATTTGATAAAGGGGCAATGTTGGTATTATTGAATGAAAGAAAGTGGCAAGTGGAGTCACTATTAGGAGATCCAAGATGACAGAGTAGATAAACGCTGTACTTGCCTCATCCCATAATGACACCAAAATTATAACTAAATTATAGAACAATCAACCTGGAGAACCATCTAAAGTCCAGCTGAACAGAAGTTTTATAACTAAGGATACAAAGAATAAGCTACATTGAGACTGGTAGGAGGGGCAGAGATGTGAAACAGGCTGGTCCCACACCCACCTGTGGAGGTTGAAAATTGGGAGACAACTCAGTCACTGAGGTTCCCCACAAAGGAACAAGGGACCCTATCTCCCCATACCAGGTTCCCCACCCTGGAGTACTCGTGCCAGAAACAGGAGCCCTTACAACTTCTATATGTAAAAAACAGTGGGGATTCCAACCATCCAGGTGGGACAGAAGGCTGCAGGAAACCCAGATATCCTCTTAAAGGGCCCATAGAGAGACTCACGTGCTCACAGAAACTCACCCTGGGCTCCAGTGGAGGGACAGTGACTTCAGGGACACTGGAGATACATGGGGAGAGACTGAGTTGTGTAACTTTGGGGCAAGGACTGCAGGGACAGTCCCCTTTTTCCTGTATGTGGCCCTGCTCCCGTGTGGCCAGCAAGTGAGTGCCATCTTTACTGTGTTGAGCCCATCCCCACAGGCCAAATCTGAATCTGATTGGCCTGGTGGGTTCTGCTGCTCCCCCTGCTGACTCACTGAGACCTTACAGGAGTTGGCAGGTGGCAGCAGGCCTCAGAGTGTCCAGACTTTTTTGCACAGCTACCCCAGGCCTAGTACTGGTGGCAGCCATCCTTGGTTCACAATGTGGCCTCTCCCACATGCCTCCAGGTATAGCACAGGCAGCAACCAACCATGGATCACTTTGTAGCTCCTAACAGGTACTCCCTGGTGAGTTGCAGGCAGTAACTGACCTGGGCCTGCACTGGAACCACTTCCAAAAGACCCCAGAACCAACATACTTAGAGGTTGGCTTCAGACCACGGCAGAGCACCACTTAATTATCCCCACAAGCAGCATACACAAAGGGCGGTCTCAAAAGGTACCAGAGCCCACTGGGGTGAATCCTGCTCCATGGGGTAAGCCCCCCATAAAGTATCCCATAAGCTGTGGACATGGCCAAACCCCACAGTCCTGAGGGTCAATACCACCCACTGACATGCCAACAGCAATCAACACTCAATGATAAAAGGAGGGCACACACAACCTAAACAAGGGACACTCCTGGCGCACCCAGCTCAGGTGACCAAGAAACTGTGCCACTGGGCCCCACAGGACCCCTATTAGTTGAGGCCACCCAGCAAGACTGGGAGACATAGCAGCCCTACCTAATACATAAGAATAAACACAGAGAGACAGCCAAAATGAGGAAACAAAGAAATAAGTCCCAAATGATAGAACAGGAGAAAACTCCAGAAAAGGAACTGAACGAATTGGAGGCAAGCAACCTACCAGATACAGAGTTCAAAACAATGGTTATAAGAATGCTCAAGAAACTTAGTGATAGCTTCAACAAAGAGATAGCAAGCATAAAAAAAATAAATAAATAAAAGACATAGAAACCATAAAAATAAAGTCACAAGTGAAAAATACAATAACTGAAATGAAGAATGCACTAGAAGGAATCACCAGCAGACTAGACGAAGCAAAGAATCAAATCAGCAATTGGGAACACAAGGTAGCAGATAATACACAATCAGAACAGAAAAAAGAAAAAAGGATCCAAAAAAATGAGGATCATTTAAGATATCTCTGGGAAAACATCAAGCATAATAACATTCACATCATAGGGGTACCAGAAGCACAAGAGAGAAAGCAAGGGATTAAGAATCTATTTGAAGAAATAATGACTGAAAACTTCCCTAACTTGGCAGAGGAAATAGACATACAAATCCAGGAAGCCGAGATAATCCCAAGACAGATGAACCCAAATAGGCCCACACCATGACACATTATAATTAAAATACCAAAGGTTAAAGACAAAGAAAGAATCCTAAAAGCAGCAAGAGAAAAGCAGTTAGCTACCTACAAGGGAGCTCCCATAAGACTGTCAGCTGATTCTCAACAAAAACTTTGCAGGACAGAGGGATTGGCACAAAATATTCAAAGTGATGAAAAACAAGGTCCTACAACAAAGGGCACGCTACCCAGCAAGTCTATCATTTAAAATTAAAGGACAGATAAAGAGTTTCCCAGACAAGAAAAAGATAAAAGAGTTCATTATCACCAAACCAGTATTACAAGGAATGTTAGAGGGACTTCAAGATGGAAATAAATAAATAAAAAATAATAAAAAATGTGAATAATAAAATGGTAATAACTATATATCTATCAACAATTGCTTTCAATGTAAGTGGATTAAATGCTCCAATAAAAAACACAGGGTGGCTGAATGGATAAGAAAATAAAACTCTTACATATGCTGCCTACAGAGACTCACCAGATTGAAAGACACACAGAGATTTAAAGGGGTGGAGAAATACTTCATGAAAATGGAAACAAACAAACAAAGCAAAGGCTGGGGTAGCAATGTTTATATCAGACAAAACAGACTTTAAAACAAAGGCTATAACGAGATGCAAAGAAGGACCCAGTAATCCCACTTCTTGATATTTATCCAAAGAAACCCAAAATGCTACTTCAATGGGATGTGTGCATCCATATGTTCATTGAAGCATTGTTTACAATGGACAATATGTGGAGACAGCCTGGGTGTCCATCTATAGAAGAATGGAAAAAGAGTAGGTTGTACATATATACAGTGGAATATTGCTCAGCTAGGGAAGAGAATCAGTTTTTGCAATCTGCATCGGTATTGATGGAGGATGTCATGCTGAGTGGAGTATGTCAGACAGTGAAAGAAAGATGCATTGTGAATTTGCTTATATGTGGAATCTAAGGAACAGAATAAACAAACAAAACAGAAACAGACTCACAGATATAGAAAACATTTTGATGGTTGCCAGATAGGAGGGGGATTGGTGAAAAAGGGGATGGGATTAAGAGGTACAAATTAGTTGTTACACAGTATTCATGGGTATGTAGGGTATAGCACAAGGAGTATAGTCAATAATACTGTAATAACTACATATGGTATCAGATGGGTAGTAGATTAATCAGGTTGATAGGTGGGAGGGAATTTGGGGGGCAGGGTGAAAAAGGTGAAGGGAATTAAGAAGTACAGATTGGTAGTTGCATAATAATCATGGGGATGTAAAGTAAAGCATTGGGAATATAGTCAATAATATAATAACTATGCATAGTGCCAGGTGGGTACTAGAGTAATCAGGGAGATCACTTCTTAAATTATATAAATGTCTAACCATATGCTGCACACTTGAAATTAATATAAATAATATTGAATATCAACTATAACTGAAACATTAAAAATGGGGTGGGGGAAAAGATGAAGGGTAATAAGTCATCCAAATTTCCAAGTACAAAACAGATAAGTCATGAGAATGTAGTGTACAGTATAGGGAATATAGTCAATAATATTGTGATAGCAAGGTATGGTGTCAGATGATTGCTGGACTTATCATGGTGATCACTTCTTTAGGTAGATAAGTGTTGAATAACTAATGTGTACACCTGAAACTAATATAATATTGTATGCTATCTATATTTTTAATAAAAATGTAAAAAAAAAGAAAAAAAGAAAGAAAGGGTAAGCATTAGAGGCAATACATATGACCTCATTTAACATCCTGAGTTCTATGTGTTGACTAATGCCAGGAATTCCTTTCCCATTCTCAAACTGGATGTTTGGTGGAACTGGGCATATATTTCACCATGAGGGAGATTTCTCTTGGAACATTAAGTGTAAAAAGGAATATCACCACTATGACTGTAGCCTCTTGAGACAGCTTGCTGTGTTTGCATAATTTTATAAGAAACTAGGTGTCAGGGAAGAACTAAAAATGTTTTTGTCTAGTAGACAACCAGATAAGTATGGCTATCATTTCTACTATAATCCACTGGATCCAAGTTCGAAAGCTCCACTTGTAACTGAACAACTATAAAGGAGAGGGATGCCCAAACAAGAAAATTTGGGGCACATATAGAAGCCAATAGTAACTGACAAAACCTATGCTATTTGCCAATTTGCCAATCTCTTCAACACAAACCTATAGAGAGTTAGCTGGTCTGGTAGTCTTTTGGTATCTTACAAGTAGCATACCCAATACTACTGTATTTTTCTTAGCCCTGGCTAAGCTACTAGGCATCTATAAATCAGGAAAATGGAACATGAGAAATTCAGGGAAGTTTTCAAACGATATGAATTTGAGATTGAATAGTACAATACTCTAATTTGACGATTTTCATTTGACCCTAGCAGATGGGTGAATAGGTTGATGGTTAGAAAAAGGATACCTGAATGGATCCAAACTTGGGTGCTGACTTGACCTGAGATGATTCTCTACTCAGCCTCTTCTATCTCCCGATGATGATAAAAAAGTAATGCCTGGCTCCTTCCTGAAAAAGAAAGATAGTCTACCTCATTCCCAAGGGGTAATGGCAGACCTTGATTGGTTGTGTGGGAAACCATCCAAGGTCACAAAGTGTGTTGATGGTTGAGGAAGAATTAAGAACTCAATGTCCTATGGTATTTTGGATTTAGACAAGTTGCTAGCCTTTTCTTAGATTCTCCCAACCAGAGACTCACAGTGCAACTGATTTTCATGTTAGATCTCTCATTTATAACCATCCTCCCCAGGTTTTCCATAACAATCTCCCCACACAACCAAATAAAAAATGCATATTGTTTTGTTGTTGATGATGATTTGTTCACATCCCTGGGTTGTTAACCCATCCACTGTACGTTAATGGCTTTCAATTTTTAAAGAAGGTATTCGTATCTGCTTTAGGAAATACTATTATTATACTGAATGATACGTGGGTAAAGAAAGCAGCCCTGCTATGTTCTGGCACTGCATGACAAGTTTTGTTCAATTATTTTATGTCGTGAAAATTTTAGTTCAGCATAGCTCCCATCGTAGAATAACTATTTTTCTCAATAAAAATGTAAAATGTTAGATATAAAGAGTTTTATGCACTCTTCTGCCACCTTTCTATTTTATTTTAATTTTTTTCCTTCCATCACCATATATTTTTCCCCTGAACCCTCTTCCACCACCCTCCACCTCCCTTACCACCACCTTTTTAAATCCAGCTCCATACAACGCTCGAGCTGCAGCTGCCAAGACTCAGGCTATGTTCCAACCCCACCCACCCACAACTCGCACCATCGTGGAGGACAGGAACCAGGACAGCAAAACAGAGGAATTAGCAGAGAGATCCAAAATCAATGCGAGCAAGAATCAACAGGATGATGGTAAAATGTTTATTGGAAGCTTGAGCTCAGATACAAGCAAGAAAGGTCTGACTGAGTATTTGTCTCGATTTGGGGAATTTGTAAATTGCACAATTACAACAGATCTGTCACAGCAAGATCCAGAGGATCCGGATTTGTGCTTTTTAAAGATGCTGTTAGTGTTGATAAGGTTCTGGAACTGAAGAAACACAAACTGGATGGCAAATGATAGACCCCAAAAGGGCCAAAGCTTTAAAAAGGGAGGAATCCCCCAAAAAGGTTTTTGTGGGTGGGTCGAGCCCAGGTACTTCTGAAGAATAAATTAAAGAATATTGTATGGCCTTTGGACAGATTGAAAATATTGAACTTCCCATGGATACAAAAACAAATGAAAGAAGAGGATTTTGTTTTATCACATATAGAGATGAAGAGCCAGTAAAGAAATTGCTAGAAAGTAGATATCCTCAAGTTGGTTCTGGGCAGTGTGAAATCAAAGTTGCACAACCCAAAGAGGTAAACAGGCAGCAACAGCAACAACAAAAATGAGGAAGCAGTGCTACAGCTGGTGGAGGAGGTGGTGCTAGGGGTCATGGCCAAAACTGGAACCAAGGATTTAATAACTATTATGATTAAGGATATGGAAATTACAATAGTGCCTGTGGTGGTGATCAAAACTATAGTAGCTGTGGCGGCTATGATTACACGGTGTATAACTGTGGGAACTATGACAGGAACAGGGATATGCAGACTGCAGTGGCCAACAGAGCACTTACGGCAAGGTGTCTTGAGCAGGTGGCAATCACCAAAACAATTACCAGCCATACTAAAGAGGACACTGGGGAGAAAACAGGAGATTGCTAAAGTAACTTATCTGGCAGGACAGCATTCAAGATTGGTCCTCTGTTGATCTAAGATGATGATTTTGTAAAAGACTTTCCAGTGTACAAGACACAACTGTATCCAACTATATATAGCCACCAATTAGTTTTCTTTGTTTTTACTTTATCTTTTGATATCTGACTCAAGATGGTTTTGTGATTATATAAATTTTATTTGTCTGATGTCATCTTAAACCTCAAATAAATGCTTCCTTGTGTGAAAAAAAATAAATAAAAATAGTTTTACTCATTCCTTCAGTAAATATTTGTTGAGAACCTACTATGTGCCAAAGCTCTTGGTATTAGAATGTGAACCAAACAAAGCTCCCACTCTCGTAGGGCTTATATCCTATGAAAGGAGACAGACAATAAACAAATAAGTATGTAATGTGTCAGGTGGTGATGAGTGATACGAACAAAATCAAGGTAAGAGTAGAGAGTGTGGGGCAGGTTTGGGGAAAGATTAAAGCAGCTGGGCTATTTTAGATCAGGTAGGGAGGGGAAACTCCAATGATTAGATAACATTTGAGCAGAGATACAAAGGAAGCAAAGGATCAGGCACTGTGGATAGAGGAAAAGACAGAAGCAGATGGGTCAGAGAGCTTGCCATCCGGAGACAAGATCTACAGGGACGTGTAGGCAACAGTAATGATAAAGATGAACTGAGACGTTAAGGAAACTGACCAGACTGGGAGGTTTATGGGAGGAGCTGGGGCAAGGCTGGGTTCCTTGAACTCTATGGTCTTAACTTCCTTTTTATAAAACTCAATGGTTCTAACTTCCTGTCTCCCTGCCTCAAATGCCCTCCATCTTGGCACACAAGCCAGAATGTGCACATGGCTTGCCAGGTCTGCACACTCTGACGCTGTTGCAGCACTTTTTCCTTTTGTATTTTTTTTCTTTTTCCTTTTCCTGAATAAATCCTTTTCGTGATGGACTACCTAGTTGATGTTACTGTTCACTCGACAGTAAGAACATTGTATTTTATAGAAAAGTCACTACAAATTCTGAGCAGAGGAGTAACTTGTTTGGACTTAGATTTTCAAAGGATCACCATAGCTATGGGAAGAGTCTTTACTGGGGGACCAAGATGGAAATTGAGGAACCAATTAGGAAACGCTAGAAACAAAAAACATTCAAATGGAATATAGCTAGCATTTATGAGGTAATCAATTAAAAAAGCATTTATTTACAGATTTTGCTGTGCACAAATAGTCTGTGCAGTGTTAGTGATTGACAGAAAAGTAAAGGAAATTTAAGTAGGTACACCCACTGTATTGCTGTAAGTTGAAAAGAAATTATTATTTCCATTTTTTTTAAAAAAATGCAAAAATGTCAAAAGGGCAGGTAAATAACAAAAACTACAAATCAAATCAAATCAAATTAAATCATTAGGAAGTCCCAGCTTCCACAATTTCTCATCTCACAATTCATAAACAGAGGACAACTCCAACAGGATTACCTCCTTATACTTCAAAAAGTCATTCTCTGAGCCGTTGCTTGACTTATGTTATTTCCTCTTTCTGGAACATCCTTCTAACTCTGTTCCTCTAATTAATGCCTACAACTTCATTTAAATCCCTCGTAAGACTCATTTTCACTGGTACATTTTCTGTGATTAATGTCCCCACCTGCTGAGCATACCTCCTACTTTGCAAGCATAAGTACTAAAGGAAAAGGCAATTTGTGCAACATTGTACATTAGGTGAGAGGCAGCAGAGTAACATGATTCAACTGCAGGCTGCACAACCACAAATCGGAATGTTAATCTACCTCAACTGTGTGAACTTGTGCAAGACTTCTAACCCCTCTAACTTTGCTTTCCTTTACACAATGAGAAGAATAATGCCTACTCCATATGTGTGTTGTGAAAATTGATTAGATAAACATCATCACCATCATGCATTAGACACTTAAACCTGGGTCCAGAGTCCAAATTCTTAATCATTCCCCACATTGTTTCTGTAATGACATTTATAAAACACCCAGTCCAATGTCTGATACATAGTAGATACAAATAAGAATTGTCTTTTCATTTTCGCTTATCTTCCCTTATTGTACTATTTATCATTTGCTGCTAAATAAATGGACAATTTGTGGCAGGCCACTTTTCTAGGCTTCTTCACTGGGACTGAAAAAGTAGTGTACACAATGGAAAAACATGTTTTTAATCAACCAATTAGTGATACATTTAGTAAACTGACAAGGTTTGCCATGAAGTAAACATTGACAGTAACAATGCTGCAATATATTTAACTTCATTTGTGAAAACTTTGCTGTCCTGCGGGAGACCCTGCTCGCTCTGCCATTTGTTGTGCGGGGCGGCCTGCGGGGTCTTTGGTCCCGCTCTCCACATAAGAACGCAGGATATGGTGAGGCCAAAAAGGAACACCCATGGAGCCATAGGTAGGGGAGTCATACCACTATGGTCTCACTGGAGGCTGGGCCCACTGGACGCGTGACCTGCCGTCCGCCTTTCCTCCAACCGACCGACGACTCTCCTCCACTCTCCTCAACTCTGTTCCTCTCCTCTCTTCCGCTCTCCTCGGCTCTGCTCGGCTCCTCAGCAGTCCTCGGCTCTCCTCCGTAGCCGCAGCAGTTATACCAGTAGCCAATCGGCTAACCGGCCACAGCCAACGGCCAATCAGCCACAGCCGACGGCCATCCACCACCCGAGCCAGCACCCTTCCATGTGAGGCCGAGAGCCTGTAAACTACTTTCTGGGGCTCTGTCCCCACATTTGCTAAGTGCCTATACTTCCTTAAACCCCCATCCCAGAATTGATCAGATGATGTAGCGATACAAAGTGACATTCACAATAAAAAATTACCTGCCAAAGAAATAGCCAAACAATCCATCATGCAGCTGCTTCTAACCTCAACTAACATGTCAGTGCTTCCCAGAAACCCTATAATTTTCTCTTCCTATATTCCTCTTAATATTTCCAATATTTTTTTAAAAATCTTCCACCACCTATGACTTCTCCCTTTATTTTTAGCAAGATATATTTCTTCCACATGACGAGGAAATCCAAGTGGATCAGGTAGTAACACTTCCATTCCTGCCCCCTTTATAAACAATCTTTTCCTCACTGGAAAAGGAATCTCTCCCTCTCTCATCCCATGAAAGCTAAATCCTCTTCCCCTGCGCCATTATCCCAGCTCCCAACCCACTCCAAAGATTTCACCTCATCTGCTTTTCCCTTCCTTACCTGGGTCCCAACCTCTTCTTTCTGTTTGCCCTTTCTACTGAGTCTGCAAACTTTCAAACTGCTACTCTCCTATCGAAATCAAAACCAAAGACCTTTACCTTGACCTTCTCCCTTTCTCTCTTTTTCTCTCTCTGCCAAATTTCTAGAAATAGAGCCTACATGTGCCATCTCCATTTTCTCCATTTAACATTATTGAAGCTGCTCCTGCCAAGGGAACTGACAGTATTCTTGTTGCAAACTGTTTCTGTCCTTCTCCCTCCTTGACATTAATGTAGCATTTGGCATTAACCATTCCTTCTTCTTTAACGTTATCTGACTTCTATTACTTTTCTCTGATTTCTCTGTCTTCATCTCCTTTGACAACTCTCTTTCTCTCCTAATCTCTACATTTATGTCTGAAGACACTCTTTTCCCATCAGACAACTCCCCTCTGGTGATCTCATTTTTTCCATGCATGAACCACCATCTATGCTAAAGATTGGCACGTGCTTATCACTAACTCTGATCTCTGTTGAGCTCCAATCTACAAATCCATCTGCCAACGACAGATGCAGCAGGTAACTGGCTAGCTCCAGCTCAGTGTATTCAAGGTTCCTCTTTTACTTGTGATTCTCAACCTGTTCCACTTCCCCTGTAACCAATCTTAACAATGGGGCCATATTCATTCTATAACCAATACCGGAAACTTCCAAGTCACCTTTGGCCCACCTCACCACAATCCTAAGGTTCAGAGGAAACAAGGATTTCAGACTGTCTATGCTTCATCAAGAGAGCTGGCAACAGAGGCTCTGAGGCAATCACAAGCGGGCAATGTCAGAAGAAACTGCAGGAAATTCAGCAAACTCTCTTCAAAGAAGAGACTTTCTTCTCATAATTTATCCTCTGTTCTCCTCATCTTTTCTTCAAATTCCATGCCCTTGAGAATGACTGTGCTTATTTATAACATTTCCTCATGGCACTTGTCACAACTGTAATTATTTCTGCAGTGATTTAACACCTCTATTTCACTAAAGGTTCATACAGGTAACACATCTGACTTGCTTACACTTCATAAATTCTCAATATTTTTAAATGAATGCATAATTCTCTATCAATTGCCTATGTTTAATTAACTATGGACTCATCCAGTGAGGTTTTTTTGTTTTTGTTTTTTATTTCAATTATTGTTTTATTCAGCTCTATAATTTCCATTTTGTTCCTTTTTATAACTTTTGTATCTTGGATGAGATGTCTAATTTTTCATTTATCTCAAGAGAATTTGTAATTGATGGTTGAAGCATTTTCACAATGGCTGCTTTAAAATTCTTGTCAGAAAATTCCATCATCTGTTTCACCTTGGTATTGACAGCCGTGTATTGTCTTTTCTCATTCAAGTTGTGTTTTTGGTTTTTTGTTTTTTTTTTTATCATATCCTAGAGCTTTTGTCTACTATGTTAGGAACCTCTGGGTCCTACTTGAACCATTTACGTACCAGTCCCCTGCTTAGGTATATAACGTATGGAATGGGTCTTGGCCTATATCTGTGGACTCTGGTTCCAATGGCAGTTTAATTTTTAGCACCTTAGAAGTGTTATTTTGGTTGGTTTAGTCTATTTGATATGAAAAGGGTGTCCCCTGGCATCGGTGCTACCTGAGGAAATTGGAGTTTCCTTAGGAAGGACACTGGAGGTCTTTCAGTAGGAGAGGATTGTGCTGGGATCCTCTTACTGGTAACTCCTGGTTATCCTGTGTCTCTGAGTGGAGAATAAGTCTCCCAGGGAAGAAGAGTCTACCTGGGACCAGGCCACCAGCATAGCTGAATCTTCCCCGCCCAATCAACCTGCTCGTCTAAATACCTCTCTATAAAATGAACAGTCTTGGACCCATGGGGAAGAAGCACCTTCCCTGATTTCCGGTGGGGCTCACAATTGATCTCCTTGTGGGTGGTGTCCCTTTCCCTTGACGTTGTCAGAGGTAGTCTCATTCTATCTGGGGACAGGAGAAGGAGGAGCACAGCTGGGCTGCCTTCTGTTGCCGGTTCCACAGTCTGGAAATCCTGGACCAAAACATGATCCTCTGCTGGGGAAAGAAACTCAAGATACTGTGCCACCATGCCAGGCCTCAAACCCTGGGAACCCAAACCAGCTCACTTTCTTAACACCTTTCAGGGTCATCCATCATTGTCTCTTGTACCATTTCTAGCTTTATAGTTGTGCTTAGCAGGAAAGAGCTGGGGGGAAATGGCTCTACGCCAGCTTGTCTTCCAGAAGTCTCACCACTGCTCTTAGTAATTATTAACTATTTTCTTTTCTATGAGAATAAATATCAAATATCATTGAGCATTCTGGTCCTCTCAACCACATAATGTGCACGCTAGTCAGTAGCCATAGTATAGTATTCCTCCACTTCCTGTTATTTACAATAGATATCCGTCATGTTCCCCAAGATATGGTCTAAAATACACTGATCAGAAATTCACTGTCCGGAATTATCAGGGGCCCGATATTAAGTGGTTGACTGTTATAGACTCTGGAGCTGACTTTGCGTCAACTTTGCCTGAAATGTACAGACTCAGTGGTTAGGTTCTAGTCTCCGAGCCTGACTGAGATTTTATATTTATCTTTAACATAATTCAATGAGTGCCAAGTACTTTTCTAGAAGACGGTGAAAGAGCAGTGAAAAAAACAAAGACCCATCTCCCACTGGATTTACATTCTAGTAACAAGGACGTAACTAGTAAATGGTTAACTATATCAAATGTTAGTTATTGAAACTAACTAGTCAAAAGGTGAGGAGACAGAACAGGCGTAAGAATTTGTTATTTAATGTTTCATGTGCTCAGGAAATGCCTCTCTGAGAAGATGATATTAGTGTGAGCCAAGCAGTTATGCAAGAGAAGATAATTCCAAAGGGAATAAATTTACAGTCACAAGGGAAAAAGGCACGGCGAGCTCAATGTGGCTGAAACAGAGCACTTTAGGAGGAGACCAGTAGGATGGGAGGTTGGAGAATAAAGGGGAAGCCAACCAGCTAAGAATTTTTATCAACTTTCTAGTGACACACTATATTTCTAGACATTTGGATGTTTGGTATTTCCAGAAGCCCTCAAACTATTCTGTGGATCATATCATGCCATGTAGATTCTGACTCAGTAGCCTTAAGATATAATCCAGCAACTGATATTTTTACATTGTCTGGGTGGTTCTAATGCACTGACTAGTTTGATAATCATTACTCTAGACTTGAATTGTCCAACCCAGTAACCACCAGCCACATGCAGCTAGAGCCACTGAATAATTGAATTTTAAGTTTTATTTAATTTTACTTAATTTGAACTTTTAAAACTGATATTGAGAGTTCAGGTACTGGTAGATGTCTAAGTACTTTTGTACTTTGGGTATGTAAATCTACCTGTTGAATTGTAAGTTTTAAGAAATTAAGTACTGTGTTTCCCCGAAAATAAGACCTAATCAGAAAATAAGCCCCAGCAGATTTTTCAGGATGACATTCCCTCAACATAAGCCCTAATGTGTATTTTGGAGCACAACTCAATATAAGACCTGGTCTTATTTTCAGGGAAACATGGTACTTCAATGAAAATTTTGCATCCAAATTGTTATAATTATTGAATGTGCTATAAGTATAGAATACACATCAGATTTCAAACGTAGAGCATTGAAAGGGGTGAAGAAATCTCATAAATAATTTTTATATTGATTACATGTTGAAATGATATTTTGGGTAAATGACATTAAATAAAATATATTTAAAATTATACATTAAATATACGTACACATAATATATTTAAATTAATTTTACCTGTTTCTTTTTATTTTTATATGGCTACTAAAAATTATTAAATGATCTATGTGGCTAGCATTATATTTCAATTGGACAGCAGTGCCTTAGATAAAGTTCACCAATATTTTCATCCTTGTGTTGACTTTTCCAAAACAAAATTGTGAAGCTGGGAGAGAGCTAGAGAATGCCAGAATTAATGGAAGTTTTTCTCAGGTAATTGATTGATATGATAAATATTGTATCAATTTACAATGGAAGCATTTTCAGAACTATTTGTATTAGAATCTAACCAATTCCTAGATCATTGAAAAGACTGAATTTCTCACCATTTTCCTCAATATTTGGCTTTTTTTTCTTTTTTTTCAGTAGATAGACCCACTACTTTATTAATGTTTAAAACTAGAATGGGGAGATGAATGATCTCAAGGATCATATGTTTGTCAACTCTGTATAATCTTTCCTTTTTATTTTCTGTGTTTTCTGACTTTTGACACATGGGGCTTTGCTAATTCTGGAAAGACTGACCCTCTCAGGGCTACCTAATTCCCAGAGATAGCAAAAACCGGCCTAGGAGTGTGCCCCTCATATGCAAACTAACCTACTCAGAACCCTCCCCACCCTCAACCTTCTCTGAGCTCTTACTCTCTGGACCATTATTCTCCTGCACGGTTCACACCATAACCAGGTATCAAACAGTGAGAAACAGCCCCTATGCCTCTGAGCCCACCAAAATTATCCAAACTAGCAAATCCTAAATTTGCTTTACCCTGCCTCATTCATTGTTCTCACAAAAACAATAAAAGTTCTTCCCCTTGTGCCCTCTGACCCCTGACCAACTCCAGTGCTTCCCAACTGGGTCCTGTGTGGTGTTGTGTGCCCCCTCCTACTGTGAACCATGACTAACAAACTATCCTTTCAGTGCAGTTGTCTCCTCACCTGTTAGTCTCACCATATGTGAAAAATAATAAAACCTACATTTTTAAAATACAGCCCTTTGTCAAATATCTGCTGCGAAAATCGTTCCTGGTTGTGCAAAAGAAACAGGGTCCAGTTGGGACTCCCATAGTAGAGGCCTTGCATCGTCCCCAGCCTCACCTTTTCCTTGACCTATAGCTTCAGAATGTCTCCTGTCCCAGTTCCCTGTTTTGGAAAATTACCCTGAAACTTACGATTAATACCTTTAGGCTTATTGATCACAATCTCTATGGTCTAGCATTTTTTTCCAGGCTCCTCCCATCGTTGTTCCTGGGTTGCTGATTCCACCAGAGAATCACATTGCTGGAGAGAAGGCTCCATGCAGACCCCCGGAACCATCACACAGAGGTTTCTGGAGGAGCACCCAGATTGTACCTTAAAAAGCTGGTCTGAGAATGTGAAGGCAGTTTTTGAAGATGTTAACCTGCTGCCTTCTCAGACCACTGGCGCTCTGACAGTAGACGCTTATTGTAAATAGCCCAACCACTGTGTGTTGGTCTATTGGCTGCGAGGCTCAGGCAGCAGGAATGCTGGACTCTGTTGCCTTCCGCTGTGGATGGACAACATGATACAATCTTGTTTTTGACTTACTTGTACCAGAAAGTATGTTGCCTTATATTGTGGTTGGTCTTGTAAACTTTATTTTCACTCTAGATCATCAGCTTTTGGAAAATTTGGGCCATCTCTTAGGTGTCTCCATATGTCCCAAATCCTTAGTACACAAAGTACCCTGCATGTTACAGGTTCAAAAGTGTAAGACTAACTATAAACTAGTTAGCCAAATGAATGCTATAACTGCCAATGTCTCTGATGTGCTTAGTTTCTTTTCATCCTGGCTCCGTCATTTACTAAATAAATAAATAACAAATGACCTCAAGATTAGACCATAGGCAACTATGTAAATTAACCTTGACTTGAACAACTAAAAAACTGCTATGATTAAATTTTTTTTCTGCAACAGCTTCACTCTAAAAAACAAAACAAAACAAACAAACAACAACAACAACAAAAAACCACTTTTGTGACTAATACAGTTTGTTTCAATTACCCAATTTGTCCAACACAATAAAAATTGAATTGTGCTCTGAAAGGGAAAATTCACATTTGAAAACACAACAACGTGTTAGTGAATATCCTAAAATCTCTAGATTCTTAATTTATAGATATTCTATTTCTGATGTATAAGTATGTCTTATAACTATGGTTTTGAGTGCCACAGACCTCTTGGATATTTAAAAACTATAGAATCTTTCACAAGAGGGAAAATTGCACAAATGCACGTAAATGGAACATTAAGACTGTATAATTTTGGTGGATTCACACACATGGTGAAGCCCATTCATGAGCTCTATAGGAGTCAGTGTTTTCAGGTTAAAGGCAGGGCAAGTTAACTATATTTCCAATCATTAAAGTGAAAAAAAAAAAAAAGAACGATTTCTGGTTATAACTTAGTATCTAACTGAGGTAATGAACTGAACACCTATTAAAGCACCTAAAGAGAATAGACTTCTGAAATGTTTCTGCCCAATTTGCTTTGCTGGGTAGGTTAGATATATCCATCTCCTTATATAAGAATTGTATTGTATATTATATGTTGCAATACCAAGGTAATAGCTCTAGTTTTAAATAGATACAAAGTATAGGTGTTGCCATGATACACAAAGGCATGTACAGATAGATCTATTTCCATAATAGACACAGACACGTGCACACACACAAACACATACACACAACTTGATCCCGAATCATATATATAAATTTTTCAATAGAATCTTCTGCCATTATTAGCCTTCAAAAACCTTTAAATGGCAAACAAATAACATGATAAAAATGGGAAAAAAAGAATTTTTAGCATGGGTTATTTCCTACGTATGAAATATTTTTGGCATAAATAAACTAGAACTTCATTCCCAAAGTGTAAGTCAATCTAAATTGTATCATTTATTGCAAACACAATTCCTCAATTCTGACTTAGAAAGCTTAAATTTGAGCTGATAGAGAAGCTAATGAAACAAAATCTAAATTCAAAGAAAGTATACATATATATATATATATATATATATATATATATATATATATGTTTTATATGATATATCCTATATAGTGTATGTATATGTACTATGCTTCCCCGAAAATAAGACCTAGCTGGACAATCAGCTCTAATGCGTATTTTGGAGCAAAAATTAACATAAGACCCAGTATTATATTACATTATATTATATAAGACCCAGTCTTATATTATAGCAAAATAAAACTGGGTCTTAAAGAAAAACAAAAAAAAAAACACTGGGTCTTATATTAATTTTTGCTCCAAAAGATGCATTACAGCTGATTGTCTGGCTAGGTCTTATTTTCGGGGAAACATGGTATTTATGTTTAATGTCTTTGCCATACATATGTCATATTTCACACACACACACACACACACACACACACACAGCATATAGATAGATAGATAGATAGATAGATAGATAGATAGATAGATAGATAGATAGATAGATAGATATGCAGGAAACTGTAGGCTCCAAATACAAAAAACAACCAGATTCTGAGATCATAATCAGAAAATACCACCTTATGAATTTGAGACATATAATAGGTTAAACTGGTCATATTGTTACTATAGACAGAAAGAATAAGCCTATGGGGAGAGACGGGGGGGGGGGGGGGGAAGGGGGAGAAAGGAAGGAGGAAGTGCAGAAAAAGAAAGAAGGGAGGAGATGAGATTATCCATAAGAAAAAGTGCAATCACCAGACCGGCCAGAACTAGATTTCAGTGGCCAGGAGCAGATCCAGGACACCATCTTGTCCCTCAAGGTGAACTTTAGCTAATCATAATAGTTCATAATACTATTAGCATTGCGGTCTGGGAAAATCTCCAGCCCCTGTGTCGTCATGACAGTTCTGACAAGAGCCAAGTAAAGACAAGGGAATCCTACCTCCCGACAGGAAGGAGTGGTGGTCAGTGAGGACCAGCCTAGGAATGCCTATAACGCCACCCCTAAATCTTGACTATTTCACACTCTCATTTTAGAATAGATTCCCAACCCCCATTTTTTTTGGGGGGGTAGTTGCTCTTCTCCAGTCCTCCCCACACTCCTTTCTTGAGAGTATATGTCTGCCTTTTAATAAATCTGCTGCTTTCTTGACTTATTCAGCGTGTTCCTGAATTCTTTCCTCTGACATACACCAAGAACCCAGCAACAATATGAAAGAGTGATACACTCTACTTGGCAATGTGTAAGGCAAAACTCTTCTTAAAATGGTTTCTAAGGAAAGAATCAAAGGGGAAAATAATAGATATTTAAACAGATGCTTTCATTAGAACATTATCTATACTAATGAAATTTTAGGAAGAATCTAAATGTCCACCACTAAGATGCAATAAATTATGACATTGCTGTATATAGAACAATATTCATCAATTAAAAAATAATTACAGAAAAACATGTGTTACCATAGGAAAATACACTAATCAAAATACAATTAAAAACAGTGCATAAAATAGGTTCAACATATCATTTTTACAAGAAAAACAATATGTAAGAAAATATTCTCAATTATTGTTTCAGATATTTAAAATGTTTATTGTTTTCCTGTATTCTTACATCAAACATAGGTTTTCATTATAATAGATGAAAAACAATAAATAGTATTTTATAAAATGTAATTGCATACTAAGAAATCATTTTTTTATAATGAGACTAAAGCACATTTTTCAAATATAAAGAATAGGTTTGTCTTTTGAACGGCATCAAAATTGGACTACTGTTAAGGTAAACGATGATATAATAATATCCAATTTGTCTAGAAAATGTTTTCCTAACAGAATATGGTAGTTACTGTGTAAAGCTGGAGGACATAAAGAGAGCTAGAGCTGACCATTTTATAAGTGATTCACCAGGGCTGTCAAAAGAAAGGCGGTGTTTCAGGGGTCTGCGTGATTCAGGAAACAGGAAGGTACACAACATTGGAGGAAGCAGCCAGTCCAGATTAAATGTCCTGCAAAAGAGCAGAAGTCCCTTTGCTCACTGACTGCACTTCTGATTAATCACTTGATTGCCCTTGTATCTTGATGAAAGAAAGCACGGGCCCATGAGATAAGAGAATGATGGTCAGCCCAGAGAAAGCACGACCCTGCCTCCCCAGCACACCGCAGCTATACATTCAAAAGCTGACATGCATGTATAAATCATTTCTTGTAAGTTTTTGTTTTTGTCTTTGTTTTGGTGCCATATAACCCTCTGTGTAGTCTGATTATCCATAAGTGAACAGGAAAAACAAAATGTGTTTCTGAGCCAGAGAAATCAATAACCTGGGTGTCATTACCAAGTTGTATCTAGAGATCAGTAAATAGAACTGGGAAAGCCAGCCTCTGGGCCTTTCTTTACCAATGCCTCTAAACATTTCAACTAGAACAAAGCCAGTAGCTCAATTTACAAATTCCTCATACCTTAGCATTTTTCTCCAAAGCGTAAGTTGTCCTGCTTGCCTCTTGGTTTGACTAATGACAAGAACTGTAAACGTAAATACCGGGAGTGCCAAAAAAAATGTATACACGAGGACACTTTGGTCAACGTTGCTCAAGCAGTAGTTCACCGTAATCAGAAGTGTCTGAATGCTGATGGTAACTACTTTGAGCACCTCTTTTAATTGCAGAAGTCAAACATGACTTGTATTCATCTTTTGTTATTGGTATATATTGAGTATAACAATTTTATTAGTTTTTTCCTTTCTTAGAATGTGTATACTTTTTTTGACACCCTCTGTGTTATATGGATCTACTTAAGATAAAAACATGTAGACATGTAGAGAATATTTCTTAAGGCTTCATGTCTGAGTGTCTTGGGTCGGATAATATATGGGAGAGCAGGTGTCAACCTGTGTACTGAGGGCCCCCCTGTGACATATCCTTATGAACCTCCTTATCCCTATCGAAGACACAACCAAACCTTCATGCTTAAGTTTAGATGGCATATACGTTTTGTCTTAAATTTATAATTGATTAAAGAGATCTGAGAGAAACGTTCTGATTTCTAGGATCATCACATCTTCTTTGGTTAATTAAAGACCCTCATCTCCACCCCTGCTTCCAAAGTTGGAGAAAGGAAACCATTCAGAAGCTAGGCCTGCTCTGATGGATAGCAACTGGAGGGAGGAAGGTGGTACTTTACTAAGCACCATTATGCAGCTAGGAGTGAGTTTTTCATAAATTCTGTCTTGATCAGATAATACTCTTACTCAGCATTCATATCTTTCCACAAAAATCAAACCATTCAACTGAAAACCAACACAGCCTGAACAATTGTAATAGCCCTGCACTGGTCTTCTCCCTCTGTGCTTATGCTCCCCCAGCCTATCCTCCACACTGCCAATACCATCTTTTTTATTACACACACCAAACAGCCTTAGAATGTGTAATGGCTTCCCCACTGACTACAGAATACAATCTCAATTCCTTGATATGGTATATAGGAATTTTCATAATCAGATTCCTGTTATACACACATATGATCCTCCTAACCACTCTAATATCACACAGACACACACACACACACACACACACACACACACACACACCGCTAACTTACAGACCAGCATCTTCATAGTTTCCAGAAAATAATGTTTTTTGCTTTTTCCATGCCATCACCAAATGTTTCCTCTCCACCCCTTCCCATTTACTTGCCTAGCACACTCAGATTCATTCTTCAACTCAAATTCTTGCTCCATGTACTCCTCTGATTTCAGGAAGATGTAGGTCCAGTTTTCCTTATTTATCTCTTCACTTGGTACCCAACCAATTAAAGCAGCACACATTCTATCTTATAACTGTTTTCACATCTGTTAACCTGTTAAATTCTTCTCTAAATGTGGTTCTTGGACCAGCAGCATCAGCATCACCTAGAAACTTGTCAGAGATGCCCATTTGGAGGCTTTATCTCCAAATCTACTGAATCAGAAATTCTGGGAGTGGGCCCAGAAATCTGTGTTTTAACAAGAACTCCAAGTAATTGTGGTGCTCATTAAAGTTTGAGAACCACTGCTTTAGGTCATATATTAGGAATTGAGGCAAAGCAACACATAAAAGAAGTCCAACTAAGAGTGGCTTGACCCAGTGGGATTTTGGGGGGAGGTTTGTTGTTGTTGTTGTTCATTTTATTTTATTTTATTATTATTATTATTTTTTTTTTTTTGGGGGGGGACACATAAGATGAAGTATGGAGACAGGCAGCCCAAGGTAGTTTAAAGTTAGGAAGGACCTAAGTTCTGTGAAGCTTCCTGATCCAAAATTCTTTACATACATAGTGTTCATCTTCAGGCCTACAAAATGAGTGCTTATGAAGTGACTCTTTTCCTTCTATCAATGAAATTATAATTCTCCCAGAAGACCACTCATCACAAAACAATGCCACATAGCTATAACCAACTGCAAAGATTCTTGGAAAACCAAGTTTTCTAGCTGGATACGTGTTGACTTCTGTGAAAACAGGGTTCTGATAGTACAAAAGGTTGGGTAGACAACTGGCATGTTTTCCATAATCTGGAATAAATTCTATCATTTGACCATGAGAAAATAAAGAGACAGTTTATTTAAGAATGTAATCCCAAGCTTTGCTTTCTTTATGAGAACTTTAATCACTGTTTAGTCATTAACCTTATTAATTAGGTTAAACTCAATTAAATTGCTGATGTGTCACCTTTTTTAATTTACAAAATTGACAATTTTTTTATAAGGTTCTTCTAAATAAAAACACTTCACTTTGGAAACATATATTTAGTTATTAGTGAGCTTATACACTCCAAAAAAAAAAAAGGGAAAAAAAGAAAACAGACTCTTTTCGTTATTTGTGTTAGGAGAGAAAATGAAATCTAAAATGCACCCAAAAAGTTGAAGTCTATTATTTGAACTCCTTGGGCAGTCAGAACCACAACATACAATGTTACATGTTGCAGCCTTTGGGGGAACTAGGGTAGAAAAGACAATGAATCGATGCAAACCATACCATTCAGAAGACAACTCAAAGTATACGACGACTTTTGGTCAGTCAATACATTTATGTTCAAATAGGAAACTTTATTCTTAACAGCCGGGGCACCAAATTCAAAACTGGGTTTGTACCAGTCAGCATGATTTTGAAGAACTGCATTTTCAAAATATTCTTTGTTTTCATTGGATTGCCATGTAGAATGACAACTCCAACTTGTTTAAAAGTTATACAAGGAATGATTCATGGAACTATTTTAACACCAGATCTGTGTATGTAGCCCATTTTACAAAATAACACCTCAGATTTTCAGCAAAGTCAGGTTTTTCCCATGCATTATGCAGTGATAATTGATAGTCAATTGGTATTTCTTCATTATCCCGGATTCTATATGTGGTCTTTAGTATTAGTTATTTGTGAAATGTATTCCTTTATAGCTCTCCACATAGAGATGGAGAAATAACACTTTTACAGAAGGATTTGATTGAAATAATAATTTTTAAAAAGTAGAGAGAAAATAATTATGCGTTTCCTAAATAGAATGATTGCCAACACTGTTTATCCTAATAATTGTGCATTTTCTTTCATGCACATCTGTGCTCAGCATTTGGACTAAGAGTAATTTCAAGGTTAGAATTTGGATCAACTCAGAAGCCACTCAGTTGAGTAAATGGTCACTGTAGTAAAAATCACTTGGAAATGTCTTAAATTTCAAGATTCCCTGAATAACTTTTAGAGATTTTGTCAGTGGTGGATCACTGTGGTCTCTGAATGTAAGAAATGGTAGGGTGGATGTTTTTAACTTTGAAAAGGGGGATTCTAAAACAAGTTCTAAATGGATCCAACATGAAAATTAAAACATAAAAAACTAAAGAAAATGTGAGGGAACATTTAACATCTCAAGTTGAGTAATGACTGTCTAAATATGAAATGGAATGAATTATATGAATTATTTAATTAATAGAACTTAATTAATATGAAATGCAATTCCTCCCTGGCTGTTGGCCACAGGCTTTCCCCAGTTTGTTGTCATCTGGCATGCATCTGGCTTCACCAGAGAGAGGAAGCAAGAAGAACCAGGAGGACAGATCTTTGTCAAGACCTAAGCTAATCTTTTGCAAACTAATTTCAGAAAAGACATCCCATCATTTTTTACATATTCTATTGCTTAGAAGAAAGTTACTTGGTCCAGACTACTTTCAAGAGGAGAGTATTTCACAAGGGTCTGAATACCAAAGGGTAGGTATCACTGGGAGCCATCTCAGAGACTTCCTACCACAGATCCACAGACACTTAAAATCATTATTTTAATAATCTACTCAAAAAACTCACTTGTAAAGTCAATATTCTTCCTCATTCCAAAAATCATAACTACAAATGTCTATCTCCAACCATTAATCCAATGATCAATTGCACTTGCAAAATACTCTATTAAATGGGGATCATTAAAATATTTAACCTTCAATTTAGCAATGTATTGCATGAAGTTGCATTTATTGTATTAATCATCATGTTTAAATTATTTGTACACTTCAGTCCCATAAGAGATTCCATAAGAGATTTGGGATATTTTCTTACATTACTTCTGCTAGTGTTTACTTGCTTTCTTTCATTATGTGATTACAGAACTTCATGATTCACTATTTGTAGAAACTTTCACACATTGTGAAGCTTTTCTAAATTTTTCTGAAAGGATGTAGGTTACGTTATGTGAGTTTCAGAATGGTTCTCAGGAAACCATTTGAAAACCACCCACTTGAGTGTTTCAGGCCGAATTTTGACCATTCACTTCTCTGACCTTCAAAGGTAAGTCCCCTAACTTTCAGCAGCAGATTTCCTGATGTCCTTTCCCCAATCACTTCCCCAAATCCTGTAATCGATAAACCCAAAACAGAATACACAGAGTGGCTTCTGTTCACTTGACTGAAATCTCATTGAAACAATATATACTATATTTCTCTGCTCACCCAGAAGACCAACAGGAAGCAAACTTGAAGCACAATACTCTCATCAACCATTTACTCTTTTCTCTGTTCCAAAAATTCTCTGCCTGTGATATCATCAGAGTAACAGTGCTCTATCACCATAAGTACTTTTAAATTTCAAATTCCTATCTTATTTGATCTCCTATGAATTATTAAATCCATTTTACAGATAGAAGAATCAAGGTCCCAAGTGGTTACATGAATGATCAAAATTTCATGATAAGTAAAAGGATAAGAACTTGAACTCAGGTCTGCTCACACTAAGTCCAGGGTTCTTTCTCTCATACCATAGCAAATACTCTAAAGGCATACATGTACAAAGAATGCTCAATAATGCTTTCAAATGATGACATTTATGGGCCCAAAAGTCAAGAAAGAAGAACAAATTCCTTCCTGTGGACATATAAAGACCCTCCAAAATCTGGGTCCTCCCTGTCTCTCCAGATTCTTCTCATCATCTCCTCCCACTCCATCCTCTTAAGTTCTAACTTCACAGAGTTGCCTTTCATTCTCACTTCCATGCATTTTCTTCCTCTGCTGTTTCAAGAGCATCTACTCATTGTCCATAACTCAACATAGAGCAACGGCTACTATGATGACTTTCCATCTTCCTCTTTCCTCCTTTCACTCCTTTTGTATCTACACAGTACCATAGTTACATAGATTTACATATATATTTATAGCACTTACAATGTTTAAATTGCATTTAATTGATTATTTTGACTATGTATACTATAATTTGCAACTAACAGAGCACTTTAATTGCTTATTTTGACTATATATCACTTGCAAATAACCAAGTACTTTAATGTTATTTCAATTAATCTTCCATGGATGCTAACATCACCTTTATAAGCAAAAACTGGATTATAATTCATCTTTCTATTCTTGATTCCCAGTATTATGACTAGAATGAAGTACATTTTTAATGAATATTTGTTGAACAAATAAAGGATAAAGGTATGCATATATAAAATAGCTACTTGGTGCATTTGGGGAATGACAGATGCATGTAAAATAGCAGCACAATCACCAACATTAATATCACCTGGAAACTTTACTCACCATGCTGAGCAAAGCAATTGCCCCACTTTTCTTCACTTGCACAGCAACTCATATATCTACCATGTTTCCCCGAAAATAACACCTACCCCGGAAATAAGCCCTAGTTAAGATCTCAGCCAGATAGACGCATTTAGTATGTTATGATGATGTTCCAGAAGAAAATGACTGACTGTAATTGAATAAATGTAGATTGTTGTACATGAAAAAATAAGACATCCCTTGAAAATAAGCCCTACTGGAGCAAAAGTTAATAGAAAACCCCGTGTTATTTTCGGTAAAACACGGTAAGAGGGAAAAAATAAACAGATTCAGAATTAAGCAGGAAGGGCTGCTATTTCTTTAATTAAAAGAATGATGTTAAAACAGGTCTAATTTTTCTGCCAAAATTGAAAACAACTTTGGCTACTTACTTGCACTGTTTTATCATATAAAGCACATTAGACCCGGAGCCTAGAAACTTGAATTCTCCCTGCTTTGCCACTATTAATTGGCTAAGTGAAATCAAAGAACTCATTTAACCCCTCTGGCTTCAATTTTCTCTCATATAAAATGACGAGGTAAGACTAGATTAATTCTAAAATTATTTGCAATGTTCGAAAATCTCATACATTTTTACATCTTCATCTTTCGATTAACATGATTATGGAACATTTCTTTTGCCTACCACTTAATGAGAATCACAAGCAAGACACGAGATCTACAATGGTCCTGGGGCCTAGTAGCTTATAGAATCTTATTTTTTCTATTCAAATTTCCAGGAACAGTTCCCATTTGAATACAAATTTATTGCACGTAATTTAAAGTTATTTCTTTAGCTTTGGTTCTCAAAAATAATCTTTGGAAAATTGCCGTAGGTTAAGAGTGGCATCTATTTTTATCCATTGTACTTGATGAGAAACTTTCTCAGGCAAGCACAGTCACACGCCTGTCACAGTGACTATTTAGACGTATCATAAAATTGCTGAGTGCCTAGGATGTATGAAGCCCTAATTCTGGGTCTTTGGGGGAACTGAAGGAATACAACAATTTCGGTTCTCATGGAACATATAATCTCATTTACTGTGCCTTTTAATTTTCATTTCCACATTAAAATTTGCCAAGCTATAATAATCGATGTAAATCGTTAAGAAGGTTGAAATGACTGGTGTCAGGTACTACTTTGAGAATAATACACACACACACACACACACACACACACACACACACACACACACATATATATATATATATGTGTGTGTGTGTGTATTATTACATAATATTAATACATAAAATATACAAATTGAACAGTTATAATACCAGATTATATATATATATATATATATATATATATATATATATATCATAAATATACAAATTGAACAGTTATAATACCAGATGATATATATATATATGTATATTTTATGTATTTGTATTATATTAATTTGTGTATTTGTATATGTGTGTGTGTATTTTATTGTGTCTCTCTCTCAGTAGAATGTATACTGTATATGATAAGCAGATAGAGTTAGAAGCTATGGGAGGAGATAAGAATGTCTAGGAGTGTGTACGTGTAGAGAATACAGAGGAAAAAAGAGAGAGAGCAGGAGAAGCCATTCTGGAATCTGAGATTCATGAAGGAGCCTCAGCTGGAGGAGCGTGCCTGAGAAGGAAGGTGAAGGTGCCTGAGAAGGAATATACAGAAAGGTAAAAAGAAAAGCAGAAGAAGGGATGAGCATGGAAAACACAGGAGAAAAAAAAATTAATGAGTGGCTAGCTAGTATTACAAAGAGGAAAGGAATGAAAATACTTAAAATAGACCATCTGATTAAAAAGTCATGGGTAGCCCTGAGAAAACCTGTCACAGGAAAGAAACAAAATCAAACCTCAAGTAACAGTAGATTGAGGTTTAAACTGATGGTGAGGAAGTGGAAACAAAAATATTAGATAGTCTGTTGGAAGTTTAATAATAACAGTAAACAGGGATGACCTTAAAGGTGAATGAAAGTATTTTGGGAGAAGTAAAATTAATGTTTTAGGAGAGAGAAACTTCAGCCTTATTTTTAAACTGAGGTAAAGAAACTAATAAAAAGAAAAAAAAAAAACTAAAGCTATAAGACAGAAGATATATTTACTGGAATAAATCTTGGAAAAGAGAGTTGACCCCCTCTTGGAGAGGAGCAGGAATGTCTGCATCTGTAAATGTATTTAAAGAGGAAAAGAATGTAAGATGGAGGGTTCATAATTGATACTTGTTCCATGAGAAAGGTGGCTAATACCAAGAGTGAGGAACCCAGTAGGGAATTAGGGTATTTCAAAAGAGATAAAGTTTAGAGCAGCTTCTGTGGGGAATGGAGAAAGAAAAAAAATAAAGATGAACAAAAACAAAAAGCAACATAGCACTATTCTGAATGTATAATATGCCATGTTACGTAAGACACTGTATATTCAAAAGTATGTGTACAGGTTTGAAAACTAATAATTTATATCATTTAAAAATAGATTCCAATAGGTAGCAGGTTGAAAGCTGTTGGTCAATTGAAAAAGATGCAGGTTAGATTGTCAGGAGTTCAAGGAAAGCTACATAACACAATACAGACAGGAGATAAATGCACAATAAGTTGGAGCATCTTTGGAAGACTTACTTCTCAGTAGGAGCAGCCAGCGCAGAGATAGATGAGAGCTTTGCTCCCTATGCTCCCCCAAGGAGAAGAGTGGGGATGAAGAATGAAAAGAGCACTGGTTGAGATTAAGGGTTTTGACATTTAGAGAGTCAGGCTTCAAGTTTTCTCTAGCGATTGCAAGAACCAGAGACAAGAGAAAGTCCAAGGGCAACACTAGAAAATACTTTTTCAAGGACCGATTTCTCCAGCAAGAAATTCTATAATGTTTTCCAGGTGGTTAGCTTCAGGCAGTCATTTAGTAGTCCCAACAACTGTAAACAAGTTATTTTGGAAGTTATGCTTTAAGTCATGTATTGGCACAATTCTGCTTTTCAAGTGTACCAAGTTTAATTGATTTTAGGATAACGTTTGCTTCAGGATGATTCAATAAATACCACTGTTAGGTTTGCTGCTTGAAATGCCCACCACAAAAAAAGAATGTGTTTAAATTATTTAAATTATGTGTAAAAAGCTACATTTAATATATACAAAATTGAGTTGTTCCTTCTGTAGCCTATAATATAGTTTCCATTGCTATGTGAAAAGGCATCAGTTACTACAGTAACAGCCTCAGCTACTACAATAAACTCTCTGATGGAAATAGTCTTGGTCTTCCAGTCACAGGAGTCTGTCATTGAAGAGCCACAGTCCAAGGATACCAGCTTTGCTCAAGAAGAGAGCAAATATCCAGCATCTCTGAGCCTCAGACCTCCAGGATCACCACTGTCTCTTCCTACTTGCTGAAGACATCAGTTACATGGTGGAAATGTAGTTTTGAAAAAGGAAAACAAAGATTGCCAAAAGCATTTGAAAAATTCAGTCTAACTAGAAGTAAAAGCTACTTATAAAAATGCAGTGGAATGTTTCACCTATAACAATGGCAAAGATTCGAAAATATGAATAAAACCTGTGTAGGTGGGTGTGCAGTCAAATACAGACTCTTTCAAAGTTGGTGAGAGTGTCAATCCATACCCTCATTGAAAAAAAAATAAATGGAAGTTTATATCAAGAGCCTAAAATGATTGCGCATATTAGCTCATGAATTTCATTTTTAGGAATTTATACTAAGGGAAAAACAATAGATGTACACAAGAAAGTGTTGAGAAGACGTTTCATTATACAGATATTTATAATAGAAAAATACATACACAACCTGACCATTTAACAACAGTGGTATTTTTCTACAAATTTTTGGTGTGTCTATGTAATTGGTACATTGTACAGCTATTTAATATTATGTTATTCCCAAATATCTAATATTCTAAAAACTCCAGGTTAAAAATGTCCTACAACTAGGCAGGAAATACTTGCATTAAGGTTTTGTTTTTTTTCTGGGGGCTGAGGATGAGCAATGTACGTATAAAAGAAAAAGAAGCTTTTACGTGTGTTCATTCCGGTAAAAGGCAAAGATGGCTACCTTTTAGAAGACCTCAGAAGACTATGTTCCTTATTTTGGTGAATTTGTCTTGGCCCATTTACTTGGAAGATTAGAAATCAGATTGTGTTGGCACACTGTAAACAGAGGCATCTTTCACAAACAGAAATTCACATGAACTGAACTCATCAGACTACGATATAAATCCGAATTCAAATTTATGAATTCACAACAAGAAATAAATGTCACAGAAACCAGAATCCTTGTAAGTCCATGTGACAGGGCCCACCTATGTAAGAAGCTGGTTGATAAGCAGAAGGTTGTTAGTGCCTGGAATCAGAAGAGGGAATTAGATGAATCAAGTGTTTAATAGAATTAGGGGACCACAGCCTGATGCAAGCTAACCACAGGGATGGTCTTTCCAATAGGCCCAGAATATTCACCTGCATCTCCCTTCCATTATCTTCAAGCCAGAAATGGCCTTGCCATGTCATAGTGTGACTGAGAGGGGAAGCTAGAGGGGATTCCCATCCCCTAGATGAGGGGGCCTTCATACAAGACACAGGCTTACAGAAATGGACAAAACAAAAAGAGCTCTCATGCAGCCTCCCATGACCAAGTAGGAAAAAGGATGCCTAGCCTGAAGAGGAGAGATAAGGATTACGGTTTATCATCACTACAGATAGGGTCTGGTGTGCAAACAGCTGACCCTAGAGGGCGAATTTATTCCCATGTCCACCAAACATTGAGAAAGCCGAGTCCTTTTGTGTCTGGCAAGAGCAGGGGTGACTCTGACGTTAACCACTCAGTCTGCTGCCAAGAGGCTGCAAGTGCAGCATGTGTCCTGTCTGTTGCCTTTGCCTTTGGCCTGCTGATTGGAGTCTTCTCTCTGACATGTGATCTGCCAAGCAGAGGCAGGCAGCCCAGTCCCATTGTGCACACCCAGGTGCTTAAGTGTGGCTGCCCAGGTTTTTGACTAAACCATGTGATATTGCCAATATCAGACCATTTGACATACAAAAACGGCAATTTTCTACGGTTCCAGCTATATATTTATGACCAACTTTGATATACAAATATATATATATTTGTATATCAAAGTTGGTCATAAAATCAAAGGCTCTGTACTCCCCTACCAAAAATTAGACAGCAATTCCTTTTAAGAATATAGTCATGTGAAATCTGGGTAGTAGGATTACACATTATTTTTATTTTCTTCCTTTATTTTCTACTACATTGAACATGTATTACCTTTATTAAGAAATTGTAAAATATAATATGGATAAAAAAGAAAAGAATATAGTCAAGTAAATCCAATTTAGATTTTAAGCCTAGCAAAGGAAACTATATCCCAACTGCTCTAGGAGGAAGTTAATCGGCCAAAATCCCACTGTAAGCGTCAGCTAGTTTAAAGGACTATCTGATGACCAACAGTAAAAGGAGAAAAATGGTTTCATCTTCAGGTATAAGTCTCCAGGGCACCTGTTCCTGGGACCCATACCAAAACAGTGGGGGACAGTGGGCTAAGTTATGAGGCTAAGAACCCCCTCCCTCCTGGGAGGAATTGGATAGACAATACACCAATTTTTGTCCTATAGGTTTCCTTTCTCTCCACCCCTGTGGCTAACAAAGCCTACATCTGATTGACATTTGAATTTTTTAGATATATTCATCCATACAAAAAGTTACAATATAGTCATTTTGCCCTGGAAAATGATCCTTTGTTTTTCAGATGGTTTGTACATGTCTACTCTGATATATTAATTGGGCAGTTTAACAGTGAAAACTATCTCATTTCAGGTTCCCAGAGGATTCATCACTGTAGTGCCCTTGTCAACTAATAATAAAAGTAACATATTACTTTTTGAGCTCTTCCTAGGTGCCAAGCTCTGTTTAAGTCCTTTCCATGTGTTAGCTCATTTAATGTCCTAATTAGCAGTCCAACTAAGACAGGCAGGACCCACACCCAGGACGTCTGGTTTTAGACTTCCTTAACCAGCAGTAGTTAACTTTTCTTAACACTATTATACTAATATGTAAAAGAAGAAAACAGCAAAAAAAAAAAAAAAAAAAAAGCCTATGAATTTAGGGTTTTCTAAATATATTTAATTTATATAAGCAGAAAAATGTGTTCTTAATGTTAATTTTGTATTGCTTGCTTATTATCTGTCTCGCCTTACTCCAAATGAAAGTTCTTTGAGGGCAGAGAATTTGGCTGTTTTGGTCACTTCTGTATCTCTTGTGTCTGGAACAGACATAGGAAACTCATTAAATACCGTCCTTTAGAATCTGACTATTTTCCATTTCCTTTCTTTTCTGAAAAAAATAAAAGAGGAGGGTCATGACTTGTACAATAAATTATATGGCCAACCCATCCATATATATTTGTTGAATGAATAAATTATCTGAACAAAAAAACTTTGCCATTTTTATTTTTCATATACATATACGTGGTCATATACGTGGTCTGTACCATCTCCCCAAATACCACCAATTCCAGGGGCTCTAGACAAACAGAAATCAGTGCTTACAAAAGAAGGCAAAAAGCATTTGAAGTACAGGATGCCATAACTTAACCCCATCTCACAAAGGGCAAACCAGCACGCCCTGGACCAGCAAGTTGCCCTGCCTCTCCCTGGAAGTCAGCTTTTCATTAGACCTCAGTAGTAGAGATGTGTGGCTGCCACATATTACATCAGCTGTGGCTGGTAGGATCTCATAAAACAAGGAAAGAAATGTATTAAATAAGAAAAATATCCAACAAAATGTATATTACTCATAAAAGATACAGGCAAAAAGGAGAGAGTACTTAAAAAAGAAGAGAGTTCTGGGCAGTAAAACAAGGAGAAAGAATCTAAACGGCTGCCAACATAATTGAGATGAGGAAAAAGACCTAGGTACATTCATTTGCAGATAATAATTGAATGCAGTGGCATGAAGTTCTCCACAAAGATTAAAGTGGACATGATCTCTCCAGGTTATAAGACCAGTAACAGAGTCTACCCATCTATGTTGTCAAAATCAGAAAATTTCCATGCAAATGAAAGAAACAGTAATAAGATACACAACTGAATGAGTTTTAGCCAGCTCAAACTTTGAAATATGTCTGGACAGAAATTTGGAAGGGTTTAAGAGACAGCATATCAGAGAGGATGGTTATGGGAGATGGTATATAATTTAATGAACTTTCATGCTGGGGATTTTTAAGTAATACAGACTCAAACCTATTGTTTTATTCACTGACTTCTCCAGTTAAACTAAATACACTAATTGTTTCATGTGGCCAATACCACATAGTTGGAAATCCAGGACTAGTAAAGCTCATTCTCTTGCCCTAGTGGCTTTAGATATGGACTTAAAATTTTTAAGAAAACTGGAACAGCTGAATGCCTTGATTCCTTTCCCTGACCGCTGTCATGAAAAACAGTCCAGCTAACCAAAAACTTTACAACTTGCTGGCGAAATCAGGCCTGCCACTTGCTTTTATAAATAAAGTTTTATTGAAACACAGTCACATCCATTTACATATTTACAAATCATCTATGCTGTTTTCACACCTCAAGAGCAAAATTAAGTAGTTGAGGCAGATAGAAACAGTAGTGTGGACCATAGAACTAAAAATATTTACTATCTAGCCCTGCACAGAACAAGTTTGCTGACCTCCTAGAGAAAAAGAGGACAGGTGATTTATTATTAGATTCTTATAAAAGCCTGTCACCCACGTCATCACACACTATAAGCATTCTTTTTCTAATATTTGAGTCACTTTTTGGTGGTATAATAAATATTTTGAGAGATTTTTTTTAAATTTTCCAGGACTTTAGATCCAGGCACCATCCTTGATCATTGCCATGTTCCCCGAAAAGAAGCCCCAGTTAAGATCTCAGCCAAATGGATGCATTTAGTACGTGATGACAATGTTCCAGAAGAAGATGACGTGACTGTAATTGAATAAGTGTAGATTGTTGTACATGAAAAAATAAGACATCCCTTGAAATTAAGCCCTAATTAATATAAGGCCCGGTCTTATTTTTGGGGAAACACGGTAGTTAGCGGTAGACTAATGATTTGAAAGTTATTCCACCTGATAATCACTGGAGACAATCTAACTCATCTCAGAATAAAGTTCCATAGAATATAGTGATTACCCTGTTTAATATTCCATCAAACTATTGAATTTTATAGGATTCTCATAAAACTTTCATGTTCTCCCAATGCTGTAATCAGACAAACAAAGGCATATATTAACACAAAACAATTCTGATTAGACGAGGTCATACAATTAAGTTGGCGAACTTATTTCAACAATGTTGCTAGCCTTTCTTGGATATCAGAGGGATTATTCATTATGAATTTGTACCAATTGGACAAACAGTTAACTTTACTATTTGGAAGTACTGAAAATGCTGCATGGAAAAGTTAGACAACCTGAACTTTTCACCAACAATTAATGGCTCTTGCATCATAACAGTGTATGAGCTCACGCAGCACTGTCTGTGAGGGAATTTTCAGCCAGTAAACAAATAACTGTATTGGAACACTCTCCCTACTCACTTGCTCTGGCCCCAATGACTTCTTTCTTTACCCAAAGTCAAAGGAAATGTTAGAAGGAAGACATTTTGATGACATTCAGGACATCAAGGGTAATACAATGACAGCTCTGATAACCATTCCAGAAAAAGAGTTCCAAAATTGCTTTGAAGGGTAGTCTAGGTGCTAGTGTCAGTGCATAACTTCCCAAGGGGGAGTACTTCGAAGGTGACGGTAGTGATATTCAGCAATGAGGTACGTAATACTTTTTCTAGGGACAATTTGCAAACTTATTTGTCCGACCACATATGACATATTAAGACTTTAAAAACATTTGTTCAATCTACAATCTGAAAGTAACAGGATGGTGTATAGTTCACAACTGTAGTTAAGTCTGTTGTAAACTGATCATTCTTTTTAAATCTGAATACAATTTCAGCGACAAAAATGGTTGATTCTAGGCCATTAATGTGAACAGGCAGTATGAGTCAACTATAATGTCTTAAACAAATCACAGCTGTGAACTGTTTATTAAGTAATTTATTTCAGGCCATGTTTAGCTCTGTTACTCATCAAGACATTTTTATCTCATGAATTGTTATTTCATTTCTTTTATTTGCATGAAAATATACACAGATTACAGTTTCACCAATTTTCGTTTCTGCCATGGAAGAAGAAAGACTTTCTAATCTTACTAGATCATTCAATGTAAATAAAACATTTAGAAATATGAAAAGATTTGCATATTTATAATAAAGAAAATGTCATTTTCAAATAGGTTCTTCAAAGAACAATGACAAAACAAAGAAAGAAATTACTTTCACTAGTGAATTCTACTGAATAACAAAAATAGGACCTTGTCTTTGCACATCATGCAGCACATCCAGCTATTTTATAAAATAGTTTATTAAAGCATCACTCTGGAAGGGATTGATCTTATATAATTTTAGTTGTCTTTGGTTCACCAGACTCTAATTATAAGGATGGGAAAATGTATTCAATGTCTATTTTTAGCAAAACCTGGAGGGGTTATTTAGTTAACTAGATTTAAAATATTATGAAGGGTTCATCCACAATGGCTGAATTCTCTGGAATAAGACATTATATATTTTTCTCTAAAGGTAATAAGTACAAACTCTTTAATTATAACACATGGTGAGGAGGGAACATTTTAATATAAACTGATGAAAATGCTTAAGCCACTGTGACTACAAGAATAGTCTTAACTTTGGTTGGGTCCAGATTCTGTGGTCCTCTCATTGTACTTCCTCTTCTGAGTATCCTACATAGGTTTTCTACTTGTGTATTCCGTAGAAAGCTGTTGGCCTCACTTCCCTGCCCTAAATTGTTCAGGCCTGCAGCTTTATCCTCTGCTCTGATGACTGACTCTTTTGTGTTCTGTGGGTGTATTCTGCCACTCTGGGGGGAAAAATATCTTCCTAATTGGGGTCTTCATGTTCCTTGATTTCCTCTACTAGAGAATTATAATGATATATTGTGCAATTAAACATTTTTGAACTGCTAAGATTATGGAGGGGGGAGGGTCAGCTGTTTAACAATCTCAGACTCGGGAATGTGAGGCCCAACAGTTCACATATGACAGCATGAAGAATAAAACTAAACCATTTTAGTAGAGGGGTTTTGGGGTTGTTGTTTTTTATTACACCCTCTCAAGTAGGAGGGTGGACGTCAAATAAACCAAATAATCTTATTTCTCTAAAACAGAATTTCCAAAGGGAACTAGAAATGTATTGTCTTGAAGAAATGTATTCCTGTAAGACAGTAGAAATATACTCTGCTAGTGTTCCTTTTAGATAATATATTTCTAGTTTCTATTGTGCCATGAGTCTAAACATGCTATTGGTTTATTTTAAATATCTTTTTTTTTTTTTTTTTTTAAAGATTTTATTGGGGAAGGGGAACAGGACTTTATTGGGGAACAATGGTCAAATTGTTGTCCTTTCAATCTTAGTTGTGGGGGGTTCTGTTCAGCTTCAAGTTGTTGTTCTTTCAGTCTTAGTTGTGGAGGGCACAGCTCAGCTCCAGGTCCAGTTGCTGTTGCTAGTTGCAGGGGGCACAGCCCACCATCCCTTGCGAGAGTCGAACCGGCAACCATGTGGTTGAGAGGACAGGCTCCAACCAACTGAGCCATCCGGGAGCTCAGCGGCAGCTCAGCTCAAGGTGCTGTGTTCAATTTTAGTTGCAGGGGGCGCTGCCCACCATCCCTTGCGGGAGTCGAGGAATTGAACTGGCAACCTTGTGGTTGAGAGCCCGCGCTCCAACCAACTGAGCCATCCGGGAGGCAGCTCAGCTCAAGGTGCCGTGTTCAATCTTAGTTGCAGGGGGCAGAGCCCACCATCCCTTGCAGGACTCGAGGAATTGAACTGGCAACCTTGTGGTTGAGAGCCCACTGGCTCATGTGGGAATCGAACCGGCAGCCTTCGGAGTTAGGAGCACGTAGCTCTAACCGCCTGAGCCACCGGGCCGGCCCTTAAATATCTTTTATTTGATCAAATAGCTCATTATAATCTTCCAGTTGTTTTATTTTATTTATTTATTTTTTTTGATATGTTAAAACCAGTAACTCTATTAGTCAGGAGTCTAACAGGATTAAGTGGGAAGAGTTTAATGAAAAGACAGTAGTGGGTTGAGTAGTGGCCTCCAAAAACATTCCTACCTCAGAACGTGACCTTCTTTGGAACAAGAGTCTTTGCGGATATAATCAAGGCAAAGATCTCAAAGTCATCCTAGGTTGGGGTGGTTTTAAATTCAGCGACAGCTATCCTTAAAAGAGACAGAAAAGAAGAAGACAGAGAGAGACACAGAAAAGATCAAGGCAGTGATTGGAGTGAGGCTTATACAAGCCAAGAAACACCAAGGATATCTGACAGCCACAGAAGCTAAGAGAGAAGTATGTAATAGATCCTTCCCCCTCTCCTCCATAAGAAACCAACCCTGCTGACATCTTCCTTTTGGACCTCTGGCCTTCAAAACTGTGAGTGAATTTCTGTTGTTTTAAGCTATCAAGTCTGTCTTAATTTGTTATGGCAGCCCTAGGAAACTAATACAGAAACCATTTACAAAGATTTAGCAAGAGTTAAGAAAAACTATCAATACATGGGAAAGCACACTGTTTGGAGAAAGAAGAGGAGGAGATCATTATCATCTCTAAGTCTGAAAAGGGAAGGGAAGAAGAAGTTACCACAATCCAGAGAAAAGCTACAGCTATAGGAGATGTGGTCTTAAACACAGTGGAGTAGCCAATGACAATCTATGATGCAGAAAGAAGAGAAGACCCTGCCTCCTAATCTTCTGCCAATACCTCCCATTGGTCAAACTAAGGATAATGAGAGGGCAAGGGCACAGAGCAGGGGGGAGAAGAGTGAATTTGGAGGAGCAAATGAAGAATATCTAACACCGTACAGTATGAGCAATACCATAGAATTACCTTTGCAACAAATATTTACATCCAATGTTTATTTCTAAGCATGAGCAGGAATCAAAGATAGAAAATACAATAGCTTTTTAAATTGCCAAATGTCTTAATTCATAAAAAATAAATTATCTGTATACATTTCTGTCAAGGCCTATGGACTGATGTCTTAATTCATGAAAAACAAATTATCTGTATACATTTCTGTCAAGGCCTATGGACTGATAAAGAGTATTTAATAACAAATATAAGGGATTTGTGTTAATAAATCAAAAGAAACAATGTTTCCTCTATAAACACACTCGCTCTCTCTCTCTCTCTCTCTCTCTCTATATGTATATATATATATATAGATGGTTATATATATATATATATATATATATATAGAGAGAGAGAGAGAGAGAGAGAGAGAGATAGAGAGAGAGAGAGAGAGAGAGAGAGAGAGAGAGAGATTTTACAGAGCATTGACTTTGGTTTTCAAATGTAAAACCAACATTATATGCAAATAATATGAAGACATAGACTTTTATTTAATAATTACTATGCCCTAAAAGTATTCAGTATTGCTTAGGAATAGGTCTAGTTATTCATTTTTAGGATAGTATGACATCTTAATCTTTTTCACCGTACTGAAAATCTTATTTACTGGACATTTTATTGAATTTGTGAAATTGGTAGATGATATGTCCCCTTTTGTAATCAAGCTACGTTGAGCACATTTCAAATTATTAACGCGTATCCTACCTGTTTAGCTAATACGATGTTTATAAACATTAAAATATCCCAGTGGAGTAATGATATTTTCTGATTCATTAAGTCAATCCAAACTTCATAACCCTCATTTTCCCCCAAGTTAATAGCTAGTATTGTAGTCAAATTTTAAAATATGTCTACCAGAATGACATTAATTACTTTGAAACTTCATTTTAGCATTTATAGCTTCTACAATCTGCTGATATGATGAGTTGAAACAATGGAAAGCATGGACTAAGTAAGGTTATATCAATTTTCTACCCAGTATTTCCATTTCGAAGTTTAAGAACTTCCCCAGCGTCACATAGAGTTACAAAGTCAAACAAATAACGTGAACTGTGAATAAGTGGAGGAGAACAACAAAGGTATTTTCCTGAGAGAGCTTCTCAGCTGCACATCTGTGATGACGCAGAGCTCAGGTGGAGAAAGAATATTTTACATAGGAAGCTTTGTCAGCCAAAATCAGGAAATATGGTCCCTAGACTACTCTCAAGAAAACAGAACTGAAAAGAGAAAGAATGAAGATCAGTGCTTCCAGCAGAGAACACATTGCAGAGACTGACTTCCTGCCAGACTAGATCTTGAACATTCTATTCTAAAAAGAAAGAGCTTTTATCAAACCAGCAAGAAGAGAAGGCACATCAGTGAACATCGTTCTTTTAGCTCATTTATCTTAGCTGAAAGATGTTTCAACTAAGAAAGGAAAATCTATCTGAAGGTCTTAAAGTGAGAAAAACAAATTAACTTTGGAAGCAAGCAATTAAACAACATACAAAAATTGGGCTTTCATAAAACTTAGCAAAGAATAAATATCCGTGAATAGATTTTGGAGAGTGATATAGAATGAATCATAATGAAGGCAGAGGGGAGAACTGGACTCATGATGGATGCTGCTGCAGCTGGATACCCCTCCAGGGATTGCAAGAATCAGGGATTTGTTACTATTCTTGCCCCTTGATCTGTGTGATGGTTATAGCAATAAGATACCTCAAGCCAAAAACTTTGGACATAAATAATTATACTCAGTTTCAGCTCAGAACAGATGTTGAGCAACAGGGGCACTCAATAGAAAAAAACATTTCATAGGCTATATATTCTGTGCCTCAGAGGAAAACTGACAAGGTACCAGGGGCCTATGAGTCAATATGGTATGCAAATGAGGCAAAATGTAGAGAATGTGATATTAAGAAAAAGCAGTCCAGGAGACCACACTGAACACAAAGGATTTAGGATTCTACAGAAGTACCTTTAATGGACACTTGGGAGAACCAGTCAACTTTAAATAGGCTGCATTTCCAAGTCAGTGTCCTCAGGCAGAAAGACAATTATAAGTTAGAAGGCTCAAGAGAGAACCAAATGCTATTCTGGTTTGCAGGATTATGGAATAGACTTAAGGCATTAGTCCAAGTCCAGTGAAAATCAGATGCCCATTTTCTATTTTCATCAATTCTGAGAAGCAATTGCACTCATTTCCAATTTGTTAGATACCAAGTAGTATCTCTGACTCATTCTATTTCTTTTTTTTCTTTTTTTTTTTTTTACAATTTTTGTTGCAGGATAATTTAATTACATTCCAAATACTCAAAAATTTAATACATAAATCATAAATTAAATTTTATCAGAATATCTAAGATAGTTCAAACTTGGATTGATTAAGATTTGGCAACACTCCTATAAAATCAGCAGCTACTGATTACACCAAACTTTAAAACAAAATGAATGTGAAAACATCAGTTGCTTATTAACTTTTCTAATGGTTCTGTTCCAGAAGTTTTGTTCACTTAATTTTGTATAATTCAAAAAGTTACATGTTGGGATGGCCAGTTAGCTCAGTTGAATAGAGTGTGGTGCTAATACTAACAGCAAGGTTGCTGGTTCAATCCCCACATGGGCCACTGTGAGTTACGCCATCCTTAAAAAAAAAAGTTACATGTATTAGATAAGGTCTTCAAATAAACATGGGTTTTCTGAATGTCAAATAAGTAATTATTTCCGTTTCCAGGATAAAGAGTATAAACCTATCCTGTTCTTAGAACTTAGCATTATTTTTCCTTTTTAAAAAATGATTTTTTTAATCCAGTATCACTTAATATTAAGTATACCTGTGCTATTCTATAATTCCATTATTTTTCTTTTCAGGATTTATTTTTGCATTTTTCATATCAGAAAATGTACCCTCATCATTCACTCTTACAACATAAAAATTGGCATCAGATTGAAATCAATTGTACAAACTATGATTAACCACAAACTTTGATTAGAATTACTGCATTTTTTCACTGTAGCATAAAAAAAAACTTATTTCACTTGAATTAGCATTAGACTAGGCATCTCACAGTTTTGTATATGATCCTACATTCACGTTGTATTAAATCAGTAGACTATGATGTCATATATGTATAATGTAATATCCAAAGCAAACACTAAAAGATCTATATGAAGAGACACATTCAAAAACATTACAGATAAATCAAAATGGAATTCTAAAAAATGTTTAACCCACAGGAAGACAGGGAAAAGATAATAGAGAACCAAAGGGGGGCGGGGGCAGGGATCATTATACAACAAAAAAATAAAATGACAGACTTAAGCCCTAACATATAATTAAATTAGATGTAAATACACCAATTGGTATATTCTCTAAATATACCAATTAAAAGAAATTGGCATAGTGGATTAAAGAAACATGACCCAATGTGTGCTGTCTATAAGAAATTCACTTCAAATATAATGATATTATAAAGAATGGAAATAAATATACTAATCAAAAGAGACTTAAAGGACACATGAAAAATTTCTAAATGAGCAACGCTAAACTAGGGATCTACACTTGGGTAATAAAACTGTAAGGAAATGCAATACATTCATCATTTTAAATCTCAAGATAGTGTTTAAATATGTTGTGAAGCAAAGCATTGAGTTTCACATGGGGCACATGGTGGCAAAGAGAATTTCTGGGGTGACAGTTCTATTCCTTTCTTCTATCAAAGTTCTATTTCCTCCATTGTATGGTAATTATAGTGGTGTTTAGAATAGTTTATTTAGCATTTTTGTGTGTGTGGCTTTCTGTATCCCTGTTTCATTTTCAAATAAAAAGGTCAATTTAAAAAATCCTAAACACTAATTCGAAAAGATATAAGCATCCCTGCAATGTACATTGCACCATTATTTACAATAGTCAAGATATGAAAGCAAACTAAGTGTCCATCAATAGACAATTGGACAAAGAAAATGTAATATATATATATATATATATATATATATATATATATATATATATTTATATATATATATATAGTAATGTATATATATATAATGTAATGTAATATATATACATATATAATGTAATGTAATATATATATATATATATATATATATATATATATATATATACACACAACAGAATATTACTCGGCAACAAAAAAGAACGAAATCTTACCTTTTGTGAGAATGTGAATGGACCTAGTGGTACTATGCTAAGAGAAACAAGTCAGAGCGAGAAAGACAAATATCATATAATTTCAGTTACGTGTGGAATCTAAAAAACAAAATAAATGAACAAACAAAACAGAAACAAACTCAGGGATACAGAGAACAAACTGATGGTTACCAGGTGGACTGGGGAATGCCAACTGTAATTGAAAATTTTTAAAACATTAAAATAAAAAAATTCCAGCCTTGAATAATTCATACAGATTTTTTTTAATTACAAAAGGAATGTGGGATAAGGGAAAAAACTGCTTGCATAGGTAATAACGAGAAAATTTGAAACATCAAGCTTTTCACAGATAACTATCACAGCAAAGCTGGGAATCACAGTAGAAAATCTAATGATACTTTCTTACCTTGTACCCCATAATGAATCATCGCCAACTATTTTGTGCCCTAAGATCTTATGACTAAACATTTAAAATCCTAGGAGAGAGACTCTGATTGGCTTATCTTAGGTAGAACGACTATTCATTTTCCAGGAGAGTGAAGGATACTTTGGCAGTCCCACAAAGATCGCACAAAATGAGGAATGGGTAAGTCCTTAAAGAAACCAAGTGGCTTTTATCAGAATAAGAGGAAATAGAAATAAATTCCAAAGAATCTTATAGAATGAATTGCAAAAGTTAAATATGAGTAAAATATTACCCAATCCTACAGGCATCTGTAATGTAGGATTTAAAAATCTACTGATAGGAAAATTCCTTGTGCCATCTTAACAATATTGAGGACCATTAGAATTTGCAGGAGAAATTTTACGTTTATATTCTAAACTCTCGAATTTTATAGTGCAAGCTAACCCTGGAACTATAGTAGTCTGTGTGGCGGCGGGGAGAGGGAGGAAACAGTAAATAAATAGGCTCATTTTCTAAAACATCATTTGTATTTAAAGATTTACAGGCAGGGGTTGGTTTACATTCTTAATTTTTGTATTCTTAGAGGTTTTTCTATATGCAACATAGGGAAAATAAAAATTCCTCCATCGACCAATTTATTTTTTATTCATGAAATGTTTATATGCATGGGGGGAAGTAGAAAGTGTGATGCCTTTTTTCCAGTTTCAATGTCAAAGTGCACACGGCAAAGATGAACAAATAATGTTCCTATCACTGCCTCCAATAGCTATCACTAATATTCCAAGGAAAAGAGCTAGGCTGAAAATTGTTTCAATATTTTTTTTATTGTAAAACTAATATGTATTTATTATTTAAAAGTAAGATGATACAGAAAGCTTTTTTTTTAAAGTGAAAATTATCCATAATCTCATTACACAAAATGCAGTCTGAAATCTCCTGGTTACAAGTTCACTTTCCAGACAGAAAAAATTTCATCAGAAAAGTTTGAGATGCTAGTTCTAGATCACTGGCAAACAAAATTCTCCCCTGACTTTAAAATATCTCAAAGGTGAAGCATGAGGGCAAGTATAAAGCTCTCTCATCAGTAGAATGAAAATATGATTGGGATTTTTTTATTTTTTATTTTTTTGGAAATTTACTCTATTCTCAATCATATGGAATGGGGAAGGTTGGGGAAAAGAGAACAATCTTTGAGTACAAAATATTGCCAAAAATAGTACATTCATGTAATTCTCCAAAAAAATGTTCAACAAGATTATATTACCTCTCCCTAGAATAATAGTTCTAATACTTCTATAGAAGTATGAGGTATGATTAAACGACGGTTAATGTTCAAATAAATAAAAAATGTTATAGTAAAAGACACAGTGCCACATCCCTCAAAGTATTCCCCCTCACTTTGAACACATTTATCCCATCATTCTTGCTACTTTCTGAAGCAGTTCTGGAAGTCTTCTTTTGTGAGTGTCTTTAGTTGCATTGTTGTGACTGCCTCGATGTCCTGAATAATTTTGATTTTGGGGAAGAGCCAGAAGTTGCATGGTGCCAGATCAGGTGAATAAGGTGGATGAGGACACACCATAACGTTTTTATTTGACAGAAATTGCCATACCAGAAGCGATGTGTGACATGGAACATTGTCATGGTGGAGGATGATTTATGGCACACTTTAAAACATACTTTCTCTCAACCGTAGCTCACACCCAACTGACTGCACTGAACAGGTTGAAACTTGTCACACACTGTTACTAAGGTTTGATGCACCGCTTCTCATATTGAAGTTCCCTACCTTTCCGTTGGATGGCACGCGGCAGCAGCATTCACTGTATTTTGTGATCACAATGGAAAGGTGTCATGTCACAAATTGCTTCTGGTATTGCAGTTTCTGTCAAATAAAAACATTATAGTATGTCTCATCCACCTTATTCACTGGATCTGGCACTGCAATTTCTGGCTCTTCCCCAAAGTCAAAATGACTATGAAAGGTAAACGTTTTGAATTGATTCAGGACATCGAGGCAGCCACAACAGTGCAACTAAAGACACTCGTGAAAGAGGACTTCCAGCACTGCTTCCGAAAGTGGCAATAACGATGGGATAAGTGTGTTCAAAGTGAAGGGGAGTATTCTAAGGGGGATTAATGGCAATGTGTCTTTTACTGTAATAATTTTTTTTAATTTAAACATTCACTGTATTTTTTATCACAGCTCATATTGATGCAAAAACATCTTCCAAACTAATTAGTACACTTACTCAACTCTATTTATTTTTAAATATGAATGGAAATGGAACTGCATTTCAGAAATTTTAATACAGAAAATGTATTCACTATAAAACTCACTGGTAAAAATTATCCAAATTTCTCTTTCAAAAACCACTTGACAAATAAAACTCTTATCTGCTCTTCTCACAAAGGAGACTGAATTTCTGTTCTCCTCTGCCCTTTGAAAACAACTAATTGAGTGAGAGATTCATAATGGGATTCTTTTGCAGTGTGTCTAAATATTTGGCTTCAGGCCAGTATGGTATATACAGTTCTATGACCCTAGAAACTAAAAAATTAATGTTAAGTTAAATATAGGTAACTTTTGAAATGTTTAAAAGTTACTTGAGGTACTTACTATTATTCTGTTCTCAAAATAAGTCACTGTTTCAAATATTAAAGAAACTTTAGGATTATGGGGTAGCTACGGAACCATAATTTATAAAGAGAAAAACGGCAGGCTAAGAATCCTTTCCATGGTTAAACCACCTGACATGTCAGGATAGCAAACCTCCATCTAAGGGAAAAGTGCTTAAGTTGAAAATACAAGGTCTATCTAATAAAGCCAAAAGATATGAAATAAGAAAGGACAAGACAATCTGAAGAAACTACTGACTACTTAGCCAGCAAAAATAGAATGTGACTCTGAGAAAATATTACTTTGATTGTCTGAAGAGGGGATGAAGCACCTAAGATAAATAAGAATTTACTGAATTTAACTGGAAATAAAACTTGTTGGTCAATATTATAGAGTATTGGCACAGTCCATAGTATATTGACCAATCAACAATAACAGTCGACAAGACAGCATGTTACATCTGTGGATGATCTCAGCTTTAATGACAGCAATGGAAATATACGCATGTCTGTCAACTAATGTTTGGATACAAGGAAGAGAAATCACAAACTGACTCCAACAATCTACTTGTAAAGAGATAGAGATCTATCAGAATCCTAGAAGAATCTAAACAATCCAGGTATGTGAATAGAACAACTTGGCTTATAGATTGATTACTTTGGGGCCAGGTATCTACCCATATTCCAATCAGCTATGCCCAGTTGTATGCAGAGTTATATGGTATATATAGGATTACAAAGGCAGGAAGAAAAAGCAGGAGTGAATGAAGAGTGGATTTATTAGAAAGGGAATGAAAGAGAATACTGAGCTACTCCTTACACTTGTCTTTCAAACATAACCTCTTCTAAATTTTCAATTAATTCTCTTCCCTAATATGGTCAAATGACTAAATTTATAACTGTAAAGACATTATTCCATAGAATAGAATAGAATAGAATAGAATAGAATAGAATAGAATAGAATAGAATAGAATAGAATAGAATAGAATAGAATAGATCACAGTGAATAGAAGATTATAATGGTTCAATTCATATTATTTCTGGAAACTTTTGTTTCTGTTTAGATACACACACACACACCCATGTCTCATACATATGTATTTGCTAAAACATGATGCAAACTGTACTTCTTAAACATCAATTTCTGAAATTTGTTTTTAGCAATCTCAGTGCACCAACTGCAGGCCGAAGGGAATTCCTGCAATACAGTTACATATTGTGGTCCTTTTGCTCCCTGAGCTAGATATTTGGGGAACGAGTTTGTCCTTTTCATGCTGTAAGTTACCCAGTGCTCCAAAAATAACCAGTCGATGTCACCATCCATACATTTTCCATCCCTTTAAATTACTCTGTGATAATAAATTTCCCAAGCACCCAAAATAAACCATAGGCAACATAAAGATTGTTAGCTTGCCATTTTCAGATTCAAGGGGATGTTTCACTGCTTTTTATCCCAGTGAAATCCAGGAATAAATCCAAATATTTTATATTTTCAATGCCCCTTACTCCCCAGGATCATTCTCTGCCTGAGTCTCTGCTCATATCAGGATATGAATATCTCGGTAGCCTGCAGCAAACAGAACAGCTAACCCTCAGTAAGGATAGGGCATAAGAAGCTGTGGAGAAATAGAATCAGGATTTTGTGCTCTTTCTTTTAAGAGACAGATTTAATATTTAAGAGTTGGTATTTTAAAAATTCCAAATATTACATAGTGGTTAAAAAGAGAAGTCTCTGTGTTGGGAAAGTTTTTCCTGCAGGCCCCCCTAAGAGCTCAATCCCTTTCCTCCTCCCTCCTTATCGGAGCTGTCACCTGCAGGCACCATAGTTAGAGGCCTCCCTGTCAAAACAAAGTTGAGGGATCACAGCTGCTAGGGACGGATCTCCCTGGCACCCCGGTCAGATTTCCCCCCCAAACCGGAGGCCTAAACATATAAAACAAAGCACCTGACCCCAGTCAATGCTCAGTTCTTTGGGAAAAATCCCACAGGGCCCACTAGTGTAATAAAGCTGTGTTCTCCCTGCCCTCTGGGAACCACTTGAGTTTCTCGGTTCTTGCCGCTTTTCCACAACATCTGAAATTAGTATTAACCATTCCAGTGACAAATAAGGTTAGGCAAGAAGACCACAAAATATAAAATAAAAATCAGCAACTATTTCCCTCAAGAAATTCTAACCACATATTTCACCCACATCTCAGCAATCAGGGACTAAAAGATACTATGTGAAACAGGAAGCTGTATAGAATTTATAGTCTATTGTATGTTTCTATCATAGCACTTAACTAGATTATAAAGGAATTCTCTGTGTACGTCTTAGTAACCCTCATTAGACTATTAGCTCATTGGGCAAGGATTCATAACTTTTTCAGCTTGTCTAACAGAATGCCAAGCACATAGTAGGTGCTTTGTACTATTGTATATTCCATATGCTGTGTTGTGTATACTCACTCTTAGGGAAACAGTTTGGTATATTTATAAGCCTTTAAATTAAATAATTCTCCCAGATATTATTATAACTACACGCCTGGACGAAGTGGACTGCAATTGACAAACAAGTTAAGATTCTGAAGCCAAAAGGCAAACCAAACAAGAATACTCCTAAAGGATGTCCTATAAAACACACCTGATAATAGAGTGGCCTACACAAGTATGTTAGCACAATATCCCAGAGTTCATGAGTCTGCTCGCCAGAGTAGCACATCCCAGATAATAAAAGGCTGAATAAGTGAGGTCCGGCTTCCAATCCTATCACTTACCAGCTCCTTGACTTCAGACAAATAATAACTTGCCTTTGTTTCAGGTTACTCATTTATAAAATCAGGGATAATTAAAATCCATCTCATATAATACAGTAACACAATGTACTTAAGCACACAGCACATTATCTGAGACATAGCGAACAATTAATAACTCATTGTTTCTATGATTATTATTACTATTACTACTACTACTTTCTCCAGAAAAAAGGAGAAAGAGAAGAAAAATAACCTGTTATATTTTGAAGTAGGATAAGCAGTTTCTTCAAAGAATAGGACATGTGTAATAATAACTCCACAGAAGTCTTCTATGCGCATTCTATTAGAAAATGTGAATATCAACATACATTGATATGACAAAAATTGTTAGTACAAGAAAACTTATTGGTATAAGTACCTCCTTTTTAAATTTAGCAGTAGCTCCTTCACTAATTACAGAGGTTTGTTTTTTGGTTTTTTTTTTCTTAAAGAACACATAATTATTTTCCTAATTAAGATAAGCCTTTTCAAAGGTTAAAAAACATGTCTCCAAAAGTAAAGTTGTGGAACATTTATATCCAAATTACCACCATGGTCAAAAGGATATTACAACAGTTATAGCAACTATAAGTGACACTTGGAGTCTCTCCAAAAGACCATAAAATCATGAAAAGTTTCACAGATATGATAAGATTTTTCCCTCTACTCATAATCTTGAAACTAGTAAACTTACATTTATTTTAAAATTCAGGTGATAAATATATTTCATGACAGCCAATAAAATGGGGACTGAAATATTTCTAGAAAAAAAATTGAATATGGGCAATGATTTAAACAAATACTCTGCAAAAGATACTTAAATGGACAATGAACGCATGGAAAGTTGTTCACCATCATTAACAATTAGATAAATACAAATTAAAACTATCATAAGTTATTACTATACACACAACAGAATGCTAAAATCAAAAATGTCTGACAACATCAAATGTTGCTGAGTATGTGAAGTAACCAGAACTTTTATGCCCTGTGGTGGGAATGTAAAATAATTTAAGAACTTTGGAAAAAGGTTTGGCAATTCCTTACAAAAGTGAACATATACCTAACCTGTCAGCCAGCAATTTCAATTCCAGATATTTACCCAATAAAAATGTTTAAAAAATATGTTAACAAAAGAAAACTTGCACAAAATGCTCATAATAACTTTATTCATAATACACAAAAATAGAAAAAGCCTAGATATCCATTAATATGAGAAAGAATAAACAAATTGCTACATATTCATACAATGGAATATTAGTCAAAAATTAAAAAAAAACACGTAATACCCAAATAATATAGCTGAATTTCAAAACATAATGCTGTGGGAATGAAGCATTACACAGAGGAGTCACACTGTATGATTTCATTTATACTATATTCTAGGCCAGGCAAAACATTCTATGGTGAAAAACAAAAAGCAGAGCAATTATACCTCTCTAGGCAGTGAGTGTGAAGATTGACTTGAAAGGACGTGCGGGAACTTTCTGGGACAAAGGTAACGTACTACACCTTGTTAGAGTTGGGGTTTCACAGGTATATGTATTTGTCACAACTTTTCTAATGTGCAATTAAGACTTGTTCATTATATTTTATGTAACTTTTGCATCAAAAGAAAGACTTCAAGCAAATAGTGACCTCTATTTCATGATATGCATGCTGAAGTATTTAGGGAAAAGTATACTGATACTTGCAATTTACTTTGAAATGTACCCAACAAATAAGATGAATTGGTGGATGTTTACAGTGAGAGGTAGATGGATAGATATATGATAAATCAGCACTAACAGTACTGATGAAAAAATTTTGGTGAAGAGTGAGTGTATAGATGTTCTGATAACTTTTTTTTTTTTTAAGTTTGCTATACATTTGACATGTTTTATGGTGAGATTTTGGCAAAAAGATACTTCTTACTTTAAATTTCTTATTTCTATTAAAAATCAAATATCAAATTCCTTATTATTGAAACAAAGGAACAAGACAAACAAATAAACAAAACCTCATAGACACAGACAACACTTCAGTGGTTACCAGAGGGTAAGGGGGAGGGGGTGGTAGAAGAGGGTAAAGGGTGTCGAATATATGGTGATGGAAGGAGAACTGACTCTGGGTGGTGAACACATAATGCAATATATAGATGATGTATTATAGAATTGTACACCTGAAACCTATGTAGTTTTGTTGACCATTGTCACCCCAATAAATTTTAAGTTAAAAAATTCCTTACTATTTGCAGCAAACCACCATAAATGCACCTTACCTATAACTTTATAGCGATACAATTTTAAAAGAGAAAACACAACATATTTTATTCACAGATTAAACCTGGGTAATGTAATCTCAGATAAGATTACTGAAACTAATATTTAGATAAACAAAAGAAGAAAAATAATTTGTCCAATACTGGAAAGTTTTCAAATATCATGTCATCTTTCCCTTTGTCAATATATATTTTTCCTTTATCCAATATAGATATATATAGACCACAGGGAGAAACAAAAGAATCACTCTGAAATTATTACTGTTATACTTTAAAACTAAGTTATAAAAATTAGAAGAACAAAATTCTTATTTAAACTTTTGTTTTACAGAAACATAAAAATTACAATTTTTTCCTCATACAGTATAAAAAACTATATAACAACCCTAAAATTATAAAAATTTGTAAACACTGTCAAAATTAACTTTTAGAAAACATGGGGAAATTTTATTTTGATATTGCATTAACATTCTAATATTGTTATGAATTTTCACTGTCTCATAAACTGGAAGTAGAATTTTCTATATTGTTGGTTAGTTTTAGCTCCAGGTTACAAGTAAAATGAGTATCAATTTTAAAATTAATTAAAAATAATTTAAAAGTGAAACTGGAAGGACTTGCCTCATCAAGAAAATAAAATATATAACCATCCCTTACAATGAAGAATATCAAATCACCATACATAATGAAAATTATTAATGGACAAAGTTTTACAATTTACATCAGAAACATTTAAAGTGATCATTTTTTGGGGAGGATTCCTTTTCTCCTTTTTCCTTTTCTCCCTGATATTCAAAGAGACCAAGTGAGGAATCTGTGTAATAATTGGGCATTTATCATCAATAAAAAGTGGTTTAGAGTTCTGGGTCTATCCTCCTTGCCCAGATATTTTCAAAAGTTGACATTGAAATTTCAACCATGTATTAGTCAGCTTTGTTGAAGTAACAAACAAGCCCCAAAAATCTTAGAGGTTTACAATAATATTTATTTTTTGCCAACATTGCACATAGTTGTATTCAGCTGTGACTCTGCTAAATGTGTTTTCTCATTCCTACAACTGCTTCAGGCATGCCACTCTCATTGCACAAAAGCAAGAGAAGTGGCCAAAAACTGGTGCTATCTCTTAAAACTTCTGTGAGAAGCTCCAGAATATTATATCTGCTCATCTCTAACATATAGAGAGCAATAAAGGACACAAAATCAAAAGTCCTAAGGCAAATTTATAATCTAAGTAATAGACAACCAATAGCTTTTAAAGTAAAATAAATTTACTGGAATTTAGAAAGAAATTTAAGACAGAAAATGAAGGATTACCATAGCAAGAAATTATTGGGGACTTCCGGAAAAATGGCGGCGTGAGGTGAGCCTCTGTAAAGCTCCCCTGGAATTTACAACGAATTGAACAACAAAAACTCCACAAAGGACTCCCTGCACAGCAGACAGGCAAGATGAAGAGGCCCACTACCGACTGAAATCACCTACAGGTGGGAGATTCGCCAGTGGAGGGAGGAGGAAAGGGAGAAGTGCTCGGAGACGGACCCGCGCAGGCGCAGGACACAGACCTAGCTCAGTGCTCCCAGCTCGCTGCTTCCCAGAACTACCGCAGCTGTGGGAGAGGGAAGAACTCGGACTGCTAGGGCTCCGCTTGTGGCCCACAGGGCTGAGGGGACAGCATATACCACGGCTGAACCCAATGCTCACGGCAGAGACCTCGGAGAAAAGACTGAGGGAAAAAGGCTGAAAATGGTGGTTTAAGCCCTCACTGCTGAGCAGAGAACGGAGCCTTAGGCACTGAGACTAGCCACCCCCTCCCACCCCTCCCAGAGCTCGCCCCGCACCCACCTGCCTGGTGCTAGAAGCGAAACAGTAGCAGTGTCAGATCAAAACAACAGAAAATTTGCTGTTTTGAGAACTGTGGGCCGCAGACACAAATTCACAGCCCAACTAGTTCCGGCAAAGGGGAGGGAGCCGTGGAAGCAGGACCGGCTGTGGTGGTGGTTGCCGCCATTGCTCTGGGCCACCTCTCACAACTTACCCCGCCCCTGACCCCACCTATCTGGGCAGATCCCTGCAGGAGTAAACAGAACTGCTGAAACATACGGGCTCTGAATCAGGAGCTGGAAGAGCTTTGGAACATCAAAAGCTCTCCGCATACCCACCGGGACACTACGCCCTGTGACCTAGACGAACTATTAACAGAGGAGAAGCCCGTCTCCCAGGGAATCCCCCCATTGTGTGAGAAGCAGGAATAGTGCAGAGAAAACAGCACTACCGTGTGGGAGAAGAAAAATAAATTGCAGTTGGAGAAATAATAAGACATTCTACCAACAAGTACTGGAAAACAAAAGAAAGACCTCTTCCTATCAACCTGTTGCAGAAGTCACTCCTGTAGATGTCTAGGAAGAGAAATAGTAAACCAGTAATCGCCATGAATAACCAAGGCAACAAGATAGCTCAGAAAGAAAGTGAAAAATCTCCAGAGAAGGCACTTAGAGATACAGAAATATGTGACTTAAGTGACAGAGAATTCAAGATTGCAGTTCTGAAAAAACTCAACGAGATACAAGAAAACACAGATAGGCAGTTAAATGAACTCAGAAACTCAATCAAAGAACAGCATGAGCATTTTACGAAAGAGATTGAAATTTTAAAAAAGAACCAAAGAGAATGTCTGGAGATTAAGAACTCAATAGAAGAAATTAAGAATGAAATAACCAGCTTAGGTAGTAGAGTTGACCAGATGGAGGAAAGAATCAGTGACATCGAAGATAGAAACCTGGAAATGACACAGATAGAAGAAGAAAGAGACTTGAGACTTAAAAGAAATGAAAAAACTCTACAAGAACTTTCTGACTCCATCAGAAAGAGCAATATAAGAATAATGGGCATACCAGAAGGAGAAGAAAGAGAGAAGGGAACAGAGAATATACTCAAACAAATTGTCGATGAGAACTTCCCAAATTTGTGGACAGAACTGGACCCTCGAATCCAAGAAGCAAATAGAACACCTAGTACCAGTTACCTCAATCCCAACAGGCCTTCTCCAAGGCACATTGTATTGAAGCTGTCTAAAATCAACGACAAAGAAAGAATCCTCAAGGCAGCCAGGGAAAAGAAGACGGTAACTTACAAAGGAAAGCCCATTAGATTATCATCAGATTTTTCAGCAGAAACTCTACAAGCCAGGAAGGAGTGGAACCAAATATTCAAACTATTGAAAGATAGAAATCATGAGCCAAGAATAATATATCCAGCAAAGATATCCTTTAAATATGAAGGAGGAATAAAGACCTTTCCAGACATACAGAAGCTAAGGGAATTTTCTAATACACAACCTGCACTACAAGAAATACTAAAGGAGGCTATTCGACCACCATCAACAGGGACAATTTGTGGTAACCAAAACTCAAAAAGGGGGAGAGTAAAGGCCTGAACCGGAATATGGGAATGGAGAAAGTAAGCGTGCTGAAGAAAATGGAATACTCTAAATATCAAACTTTCTTTTACATAAACTTAAGGGTAACCACTCAAAATAAATCCAGAATTGAAATATATACTGAAATAAAAGAAGAAACAGAGGGAAACATCATAGAATACCACCACACAGAAATAATAGACAACAACAAAAAGGCAAAGAAACAATGGAGATACAGCCTTACCAGAAAACTAAAGATAGAATGACAGGAAATCCTCACATATCAATAATCACCCTAAATGTAAATGGACTGAACTCACCAATAAAAAGGCACACAGTAGCAGATTGGATCGAAAAACTAAACCCAACCATATGCTGTCTCCAAGAGACACATCTCAGCTACAAGGACAAGCATAGACTCAAAGTGAAAGGGTTGAAATTGACACTCCAAGCAAATGGTACCCAGAGAAAATCAGGTGTAGCCATAATGATATCAGATGAAACAGACTTCAAGGTGAAAAAGATAACAAGAGACAAAGATGGACATTTCATAATGGTGAAGGGGACTGTACAACAAGAAGACATAACAGTCATCAATATTTATGCCCCCAATCAGGGAGCACCGAAATACACCAAGCAACTACTAACAGAACTAAAGGGAGAAATTGACCAAAACACAATTATACTAGGGGACTTAAATACATCATTGACAGCTATGGATAGATCATCCAAACAGAAAATAAATAACGAAATAATAGCCCTAAATGACACATTAGATGAAATGGACATAATTGACATTTATAGAGCACTTCATCCTAAAACATCAGACTACACATTCTTTTCTAGTGTACACGGAACATTCTCAAGGATAGACCATATATTGGGACATAAAATCAGTCTCAACAAATTTAAAAAGATTGAAATCATACCATGCATATTCTCTGATCACAAGGCTTTGAAATTGGATATCAACTGTAAAAAGAAAGCGGGAAAAAACACAAATACATGGAGACTGAACAACATACTTTTAAAGAAGGACTGGGTCAAAGAAGAAATTAGAGGAGAGATCAAAAGATACATAGAAACAAATGACAATGAAAATACATCCTACCAAAAATTTTGGGATGCAGCGAAAGCAGTTTTAAGAGGGAAATTTATCTCATTACAGGCCTATCTCAAGAAACAAGAAAAATCCCAAATAAATAACCTCATGTTACACCTTAAAGAACTAGAAAAAGAAGTACAAGTAAAACCCAAGGTCAGCAGAAGAAAGGAAATAACAAAAATTAGAGCAGAAATAAATGAAATAGAGAACAAAAAGACAATAGAAAAAATTAATGTGACAAAGAGCTGGTTCTTTGAGAAGATTAACAAAATTGACAAACCCTTGGCTAGACTTACTAAGATAAAAAGAGAGAAGACACTGATTAACAAAATCAGAAACGTAAAAGGGGAAGTTATCACGGACACCAAAGAAATACAAAGGATCATCCAAGAATACTATGAAGGACTATATGCCACCAAATTCAACAACCTAGAAGTAATGGACAAGTTCTTAGAAACATATAGCCTTCCAAGGCTGAACCATGAAGAACTGGAAAATCTAAACAGACCGATCACCAGTAACGAAATTGAATCAGTCATCCAAAACCTTCCCAAAAGCAAAAGTCTGGGACCAGATGGCTTCACTAGTGAATTCTACCAAACCTTCAAAGAGGATCTAATACTAATTCTGCACAAACTCTTCCAAAAAATTGAAGAAGAGACAGTACTCCCTAACTCATTTTATGAGGCCAACATTACCCTGATACCAAAACCTGGTAAGGACAGCACAAAAAAAGAAAACTACAGACCAATATCTCTAATGAATACCGATGCAAAAATCCTAAATAAAATTCTAGCAAATCGAATACAACAATGCATTAAAAAGATTATTCATCACGACCAAGTGGGGTTCATCCCCGGGGCACAAGGATGGTTCAACATACGCAAATCCATCAATGTGATACATCACATAAACAAAATAAAGGACAAAAATCATATGATTATATCAATTGATGCAGAAAAAGCATTTGACAAGATACAACATCCATTTATGATTAAAACACTTAATAAAATGGGTATAGAAGGAAAATACCTTAACATAATAAAGGCCATATATGACAAGCCCTCTGCTAATCTCATAATTAATGGAGAAAAACTGAAGCCCTTTGCTCTACGTTCAGGAACACGACAGGGATGTCCCCTATCACCTCTGCTTTTCAACATAGTGTTGGAAGTCCTTGCCAGAGCAATCAGGCAAGAGAAAGAAATAAAAGGAATCCAAATTGGGAATGAAGAAGTTAAATTGTCACTCTTTGCAGATGACATGAAGCTATATATAGAAAACCCTAAAGACTCCACCAAAAAGCTATTAGAAACAATCAACGAATACAGTAAAGTTGCTGGCTACAAAATCAATGCACAAAAGTCCATTGCCTTCCTATATACAAACAATGAAATCTCAGAAAAAGAAATACAAAAAAAACACACAATTCCTTTTGCAATTGCAGCAAAAAGAATAAAATACCTAGGAATAAACTTAACCAAGGATGTGAAAGACCTATATGCCGAAACTATAAGACATTTTTGAAAGAAATTGAAGAAGACACAAAGAAATGGAAAGACGTTCCGTGTTCATGGATTGGAAGAATCAACATAGTTAAAATGGCCATATTACCCAAAGCAATATACAGATTCAATGCAATCCCCATCAAAATCCCAATGGCATATTTTAAAGAAATAGAACAAAAAATCATCAGATTTGTTTGGAACCACAAAAGACCCCGAATAGCCAAAACAATCTTAAGAAAAAAGAACAATAATGGAGGTATCACACTTCCTGACTTTGGCTTGTACTACAGGGCTACAATAATCAAAACAGCATGGTATTGGCAGAAAAACAGAAACATAGACCAATGGAATAGAATTGAGAACCCAGAAATAAAACCACATAAATATGGACAGATAATTTTTGACAAAGAAGCTAAAAACATACAATGGAGGAAAGACAGCCTCTTCAATAAATGGTTCTGGGAGAATTGGATAGCCACATGCAAAAGAATGAAACTGGACTGCTATCTGTCACCATGTACCAAAGTTAATTCAAAATGGATCAAAGCCTTAAGCATAAGACCTGAAACAATAAACTGCATAGAAGAAAACATAGGTACTAAACTTATGGATCTTGGGTTCAAAGAGCATTTTATGAACTTGACTCCAAAGGCAATGGAAGTAAAAGCTAAAATAAACGAATGGGACTATATGAAACTTAAAAGCTTCTGCACAGCAAAAGAAACCATTGACAAAATAAAGAGGCCACCAACTGAATGGGAGAAGATTTTTGCAAACAGTGCCTCCGATAAGGGGCTAGTATCCAGAATATACAAGGAACTCATGCAACTCAACAACAAAAAAACAAACAACCCAATTGAAAAATGGGCAGAGGACTTGAAGAGACATTTCTCCAAAGAGGACATACAAATGGCAAATAGACATATGAAAAAATGCTCAACATCACTAATCATCAGAGAAATGCAAATCAAAACCACAATGAGATATCACCTCACCCCAGTCAGAATGGCTATCATCAACAAGACAAATAGTAACAAATGTTGGAGAGGCTGTGGATTAAAAGGAACCCTCATACACTGTTGGTGGGAATGCAGACTGGTGCAGCCGTTATGGAAGGCAGTATGGAGGTTCCTCAAAAAATTACGAATAGAATTGCCATATGACCCAGCAATCCCTCTCCTGGGTATCTACCCAAAAAATCTGAAAACATTTAGAGATAAAGACACGTGTGCTCCAATGTTCATTGCAGCTTTGTTTACGGTGGCCAAGACATGGAAACAACCAAAATGTCCTTCGATAGATGAATGGATAAAGAAGTTGTGGTATATATACACAATGGAATACTATTCGGCGGTAAGAAAAGATGATATAGGAACATTTGTGACAACATGGATGGATCTTGAGAGAGTAATGCTGAGCGAAATAAGTCAGACAGAAAAAGCAGAGAACCATGTGATTTCACTGATATGTGGTATATTAACCAAAAACAACAAAAGAACAAGACAAACAAATGAGAAACAGAAACTTATAGACACAGATAATAGTTTAGTGGTTGCCAGAGGTTAAGGGGGGTGGGGGGTGGGGGGTGGGAGATGAGGGTAAGGGAGATCGAATATATGGTGATGGAAGGAGAACTGACTCTGGGTGATGAACACACAATGGGATTTATAGATGATGTTATACAGAATTGTACACCTGAAATCTATGTAATTTTACTAACAATTTTCACCCCAATAAATTTAATAAAATAAAATTTAAAAAAAAAAGAAATTATTGGGGTTTAGGTTTTTTTTTGGGGGGGGATAATTTTCCTATTTCCTCTTTTCTAGGATATCAGTATTTTCTTATTTAAAATAAAAGGGCTCTATAAGAGAAAATTAGTTATATATTTTTTTGCCTTTGACAACTATCAGAAAACAAAACATCAATGGAAACAAAAGTAGAGACCAGAAAATGAAAAGAAAAAAAGAAAAAAACAAAAAACATAGTGCATACACCAGACTGACAATTAACTTTGAGAACTTGTTGCAAGTGTGTTGCTAACCTTTTTTGATATCAGAGGAATTATTCATTATTAATTTGTACCAAATGAACAAAAAGTTCACCAAGTTTACTATTTGGAAGTGTTGAAAAGTCTGCATGACAAAGTTAGATGACCTAAACTTTTCACCAACAATTCATGGCTCTTGCATCACAACAATGCACCAGCTCACACAGCACTGTCTGTGAGGGCGTTTTTAGCCAGTGAACAAATAACTGTATTGGAACAACCTCCCTATTCACCTGATCTGGCCCCCAATGACTTCTTTCTTTCCCTGAAGATAAAGGAAATACTGAAAGACATTTTGATGACATTCAGGACATCAAGGGTAATGCAAGACAGCTCTGATGGCCATTCCAGAAAAAGAGTTCCAAAATTTATTTGAGGGGTGGACTAGGTGCTGGTGTTGGTGCATAGCTTCCCAAGGAGAGTACTTCTACTTCAAAGATTACTGTAAGTGATCAATGAGGTATGTAGCACTTTTTCTAGGGTGAGTTTGCAAGCTTAATTGTCTGATCTCATACACAGTGCACAAGAAAAAGAAAGTATGCAAGAAAAATAAGTTATAAGAGACAATATATGGAAGAAATGTCATTTTATCCAGCTTTGGGGTATCTCCACTAAATTAAGGTCTTTGAAGAATGGGTCAAAAACTGAAGAAAATGAGCTGAATTAATGTAGAGGATGAATGGTATAGAACGAATTGTGTACTATGAAGCTCCAGCCCTGTAACATGTAAAATCAAAATTTTAAACAAAAAACAGCAACAACAACAACAACAACAACAGAGGAAAATGATCAAATTAAAAATCAGTTGTTGGAATATGCCTCACAGAAAAATTACTGACTTTCAAAACCTTTGTCAGAAATCTGCAAGAAGACACGAACTGTGCTTTCCATTAATTATCTGAAAATCAATATAAGTACTACATGTTTTCCTTTCTTAAATAAAGATATTAATGCAAACAATAAAATTCTACTTCTTTTTACACTGAATTTCCAAGGTTGTTAAAGGAAAATACCCTTAATTGAATTAAAGAATTGAAGCACAGATTTGCCCAATATTTGAAACACCAAGAAGAAAATGAATACATATACTCACTGAATCTAAAACTAAAGAGTAACTGCCAGCATCATTGCTTAATATAATGTACTTCAAGTATTCATCATTGAAGTCAGTGATGCATAGAGAAAATTAATGCAAAAACTCATCTTTATTTGACTTAATGAAACTCTTAAAGTAAAAGAGCTTTCAAAATGATTTCAAGGAAAAACATGAAACACTATGAAAATTGATTGAATTCAAAATCCCATTTGGAAATTTGGAAAAAAATTGTCTCTGCTGATTTTCATTCTTTACTGGCAAGTTTTCCAAGAGAAATCTGAGAAAATAAAATTAGATTTAATTACCTAAGATAGCTTTCATAAAATCACTTTGGAGAATCTGAGAGTAAAATTTTCTCGTTATTATCCAGATAAATAACCATTTTACATATCTTTTCAAAGCTATCTTTACTAAACTTTTGCCTATGGAAAAAAATCAAAGTGATTCATACTTTCATTTATCTTCTACACTACTTAGGGACCAAAAAGCAGAATCACAACTCCCAGAAAAATATTGTGATGAAAAGAAAAAACTCTTTTAAACAAGAATTTCTCTTCTAAAATTACCATTTATTTGATCACTTTAAAAAATTTTTCTCAAACATCATATAATGACTCTTCTGGTTCAAGATGGCATCCTGAGCAAATGGACTTATTTCTCTTCCTATTGCTCTAATCTAATTATAAGAAAAAGGCACGAAAGAGAAGAAACCTACAAAAGTTCTAAAAACTGTAGGGGAAACTAATTATTTGTGGAATACGCACTACAAATTCAAAACCTGTTCTAAGTCCTATGGACACAATAGAGGACAATTTAGAGCTGGTCTCTGCTGGCACAGAGCTTTTACTCAGGTGTGAAAGATATAAAGACATTTATAAATGAATAGGAAAAACATCAGAATCACAATAGGTGTCACATTGAGAATTACCATGTGAGTGCAAGATACTTGGAAACCATTTTAGATGAGGTATTCTGAAAAAAAGAGGCACCAAAAGCTTTGGCACCAAAGCTGAGGCCTGAATAACCAGGAGGAGCACAGGTGAGGCAGAAGTAAGAGGTACTAGATTACTAATACTCCTAAAGTAGGAATCAGATGGGAATGCTTGTGTAATAGGAAGAAGGCTACTATGCCTGGACTGTACTGGATGAGGAGAAGGTACAAATAAGATCAAAGGGAAAGGAAGAGCCAGATAATGTTGAGCGCTTCAGGTCAGGGAACAGCTTAGCTTTATTCTAAATGTAATGCAAAACTCCTGGAAGATTTTAAAACAAAGAATGACACTGGCATACTGCTATTTAAAGCCACGGGACTACTGAGATCACTTGGGGTAACATGCAAATAAAAAGAGGAGATTGGAGCCCTGAAGCACTCTATGTAGTTGTGAAAAAACAGAGGAGGAAGGGGCTGAGAAAGAAGACAAGAAGCCGTAAAGGAGGTGGCAAGCAGAGAAAAAGAACCAATGATGTCAATCCGGTCACTGTCACATATTCACAAATATGAAAGCACAATAAAAAGTAACCAATTAATACAAGAAAAATGGACAAAAATCAACAGTGAAAACAACCAATTTTAGAGGAAACATGTAATTCAGGGAATTAGAAGAAAACTTAGAAACAGAAGAACCTTCTAATCAAAGGAATTTTGATGATCTTTATTACATTTTCCACTCAGAAAATAACTGTTCATGGTTAAACTAAAATGATTGATGAAATAAACTTTTTTCAAAAAACAAAACAAATTTTAAAAGCAGCAAGAGAAAGGCAAATAACTACTTAAAAGGGAGCTCTGATAAGATTGTCAGCTGGTTTCTCAACAGAAACTTTGCAGGATGGAAGGGACTGGCATGAAATATTCAAAATAATGAAAAGAAAAAACCTACAACCAAGATTACTTGAGTTACGAAGGCTATCATTTAAAATTGAAAAAGAAAGAGTTTCCTACACAAGAAAAAATTAAGAGTTGATCACCACCAAATCAGTATTACAAGAAACATTAAAAGGACATCTTTAAGAAGGAGAATGGGGGAAAAACATAAATATGAATAATAAATGGCAATAATTACGTATCCTTCAACAATCACTTTACATGTAATGGATTAAATTCTCCAATGAAAAGACTTAAGGGAGCAGAATGCAAAAGAAAACAAGACCCATACATATGCTGTCTACAAGAGACCCACTTTAGATTGAATGCCACATACAGACAGAGAGTAAAGTCATGGAAAATGATAGTTCATATGAATGAAAACAAAAAACAAAAACCTGGCACAGCAGTAACTATATCAGATAAAACAGACTTTAAAACAAAAGCTATAATAAGAGACAAAAAAGGACATTACATAACGATAAAGGGATCAATCCAACAAGAGGATATAACATGCATCATTTATGCTACCAACATAGCAGCACCTAAATATATAAAGCAAATATTAATTGACATATGGGAGAGATTGAGAGTAATACAATCATAGTAGTGGACTTTAACACCCCATTGACATCAATGAACAGATCTTCCAGACAGAAAATCAACAAAGAAACAGAGACCTTAAATGACACACTAGACCAGATGGATTTCATTGATATTTTTAGAGCATTTCACCTAGAAGCAGCAAAATATACATTTTTTAGTACACATGGAACATTTCCCAAGATAGACCACACATGTTAGGACACAAAACAAATCTCAATAAATTTAAGAATATTGAAATCATATCAAGTGTCTTCTCTGACAACAATGATCTGAAACTAGAAATCAATTACAAGGAAAAAAAGTGGAAAAAAGCAAAAACCCACAAACACATGGAGGCTAAATAACATGCCACTAAATAACAAATGGGTAACAACGAGATTAAGGAAGAAATCAAAACATACCTTGAGACAAATGAAAATGAAAACATAATGACACAAAATCCGTGGGACACAGAAAAAGCAGTCCTAAGGTGGGGAATTCATAGCAATATAGGCCTACCTCAAGAAACAAGAAAAATCTCAAAAAACTATATAATTTTACACTTAAAGAAACTAGAAAAAGAACAGCAAAGAAAGCCTAAAGTGAGTAGAAGGAAGGAAATAATAAAGATCAGAGTGCAAATAGAAGAAATAGAGTTTAAGAAAACAATACAAAAGATCAATGAACCAGGAGCTGGTTCTTTGAAAAGATTAAAAACAAACAAACAAACAAACAAAAAACAACAACTTGATAAACCTTTATGCAGACTCATCAAGAAAAAACAGAGGACACAAATAAATACAATCAGAAATGGAAGAGAAGTAACATCTGACACCACAGAAATACAAAGGATTATGAGGAAATATTACAAATGATAATACATCAACAAATTGGATAATCTGGAAGACATGGATAAATTCCTAACAATGTACAATTTTTCAGGACTGAATGAAAAAGAAACAGAAAATCTGAACCAACTGATTTCTATTAACGAAATTGAATCAGTAATCAAAAAATTCCCAGCAAACAAATGTCCTGGACCGGATGGCTTCACAGGTACATTTTACCAAACATTCAAAGAAGAATTAATACCTATTCTTCTCAATCTATTCCAAAAAATTCAAGAGGAGGGAAAGCTTCCAAGCTCATTTTACAAGGCCACCACTATCGTGATTTCAAAATCAAAGACATTACAAGAAAAGAAAATTATAAGCCGATATACTAGATGAACATACTCATAGATGCAAAAATTTTTAACAAAATCTTAGTAAACCAAATTGAGCAATACATTAAAAAGATCATATACCATGATCAAATGGGATTTATTCCTGGATATAAATGCAAGGATGGTTCAATATCCACAAATCAATTAACGTGATACACCACATAAGTACAATGAAAGATAAAAATTATATGATTATATCAATAGATGCAGAAAAAGCAACTGACAAAATCCAGCATCCGTTTATCATAAACACACTCATCAAATGGGAATAGAAGGAATGTATCCCAAGATAATAAAGGCCATATACAACAATCCCACAGCTAACCTCATACTCAATGGGAAAAAGGTAAAAAAGCGTTCTCCTTAAGATCAGGAATAAGTCAAGGATGCCCACTTTCACCACCTTTATGCTACATAGTTTGGGAAGTTCTAGCCACAGCAACAAGACAAGAAGAAAGAATAAAAGACATCTAAATTGGAAAGGAAGAAGTAAAACTGTCATTATTTGCAGATGACATGCAACTATATAGAGGGAACCCAAAAAATCCCACCAAATAACTATTGTTACTAATAAGTGAATTCAGTAAAGTGGCAGGATACACAGTTAATATTCAGAAATTGGTTGCATTTTTATATACCAATAATGAACTGTCAGAAAAATTAAGAAAACAATCCCATTTACAATTGCATCAAAAACAAACAAAAAAAACCCTAGGAATAAATTTAACCAAGGAGGGAAATGACATATATTTGGAAAACTATAAGACACTGAAGAAAGAAATTGAAGAAGACACAAATAAATGGAAGCATATACCATATTCATTGATAGGAAGAATTAACATCGTTAAAATGTCCATACTACCCAAAGTAACCTACACATTCAGTGCAATCATTATCAAAATACCAATGGCATGTTTCACAGACCTAGAATAAATATTCTTATATGGACACACAAAAGATCCCAAACAGCCACAGCAATCTTGAGAAAGAAAAAAATTGGAGGTATCACACTGTCGGATATCAAACTATACTACAAGGCTATGCTAATAAAAATAGCATGGTACTGGCATTAAAAACAGACACATAGATCAATGGAACAGAATAGAGAGCCCAGAAATAAACCCACACATATATGGTGATTTAATATAACAAAGAAGTCAAGAACAAACAGCAAGGTAAGGACAGTCTATCAATAAATGGTGTTGGGAAAACTGGACAGATAAATGCAAAAAAAAAAAAAAAAAAAAAATGATGCTGGACTACTTTCTCACACCATATGTAAGAATAAACTCAAAAGAGATTAAAAACTTAATTATAAGGCTCGAAATCATAAAACTCCTAGAAGAAAACATAAGCAGTGAACTCTCTGACATGGCCCGTAGTAATATTTTTTTCTGATATATCTCCTTGGGCAAGGCCTAATTTTTAAAAAGTCCTAATATCTAAATGCTTTCTCTAGTCAGGAATGAAAATTCTACACTTTCATGAGACTTCCCTCCTCATCCTTGCTGACAGAGAATTTAGAGGCAAGATCAGTGCCCCAATTCTAACAATCATCTATCTGGGTAACTGTTCACCTCATTCCCTCTGCTATATTTAGATGACATCTTTTCATTCTATCCCTCATTGCCTATTTTGCATTATGCCTAATCTCATAAGCCACTTGAAATCTTTTCAGAAATAGGCACGATGTAAATTCTAAGTAAAGAAGATAACACATAAAGTTATAAAACTTGAGAAACTTTTAAGAAATTCTCTGGTAGCCTGTTAAGAACTTCTCTGGTAGCCTGACCTAAATGCAGCCTTTTCAGTTAAAAATTTGGAAATCAGAGGAAATTTTTAATAGAAGCTACGGAATGTAAAACTGTTCTAAAAAAAAAAAAAAATAGTCTATTAAAAGATACCCACAAAATGAATAGTGACAGTGTTCATGTTTAAGTAAAAAGATCATAAATAAATAAGCAAAGTCAATATAATGCTTCCAAATACTTTTTCAAAGTCACAAAAAGTCTACATATTTACTATTTTAAAATCCATAAATTATTTTCAAATGTATCAGTTCTACTATTATGTATATTTTATATATTTTATATAACATATGTAGAAACATATTCTGTTCATTTTTAAGGACCATATTTTATAATATTAAATATACTTGAGTTTATTTATTTGCCGTGCACACTCTTAAAAGGCTGAATACCTAAATATGTCATTATTGTTTTTCCCTAAGGTAAGAGACACGCTATAATTATTTTGTGAATCATTTTATCTTTAATTACTTTGTGCCATTTCTTATATTAAAAGTTTAGTAGGGAGAAAGTTGGATTTGAGTTTGTATCCTTAGATTTTGAAACCGAGCTTTTAACTAACAATGTTCTAATTAATTAAATGAAATATTAGCTAATGATTCTCATGACTAGAAAAAGAAGTTCTGCACGAATGCAACTGCTACTCTTTAAAAGTATATAGCCACTTTTGTTATTGCTATTTATCTCAGAAAGTATGATTTGATTCTCATTCACTATATTATACCTAAAAATAGATTAGCTGAGTTTAAGAAAAGCTCATCATTATTCAACACTTATCTTTAGCTAGAACAATTCCAGTCCTATTCAGGCAAGTTCAGGAAGCACTTCCTCTGTAGAAATTTGAAACTTGGGTTTAAATTCAAAAACTAAATTGCTCTTGTATTTCTTCTGATTAATCTCATAAACAATTGTATAAAAATCAACCAGGCTATGCAATGACATATCATATCATCATTTATCAAGATAATAAAATCATCAGAACTAAATCAACTATATCTAAGTTCATTCTTTCTAGGTAATATAGATTGGTACTATTATAAGCAATAGTAGAAAATAATGTAATCAAGGATATTCACAAAAGTATATTTCACTCACATTATGTTCACATGTAAAACTTAGTTCTTAGAAAATTCAGATTACTAGAAACTAAAGAATGTATAAGTAGGACAATAAAATGTATTTAGACTTTTACATTATACTGTGTAGCCTATCAAAATTATATGGAACCATCTATAGAATCATCCTATGAATAACTATATTTTAGTTACTTAAAATGTTTAATAATTGTCTTGAGTGTTTCTTTGACTCTCACAAATCAGTCATCAATGGTTATAGAAGTTGCAAGGTAGAAAAGAAAAATCAATATCTGAAAGACATAAGTTCCTCCCCAGTATCCTCTCTGACATCACCTTCTATCTCAACCCCGGCCCAACATCTTGAACCAATTCTGATCTTAAGCAGAATAAATCCTATCCTAACATTCTGAAACTGTACAAGAGTATTGGTATCATTAACCTTGCAACTCAGAATTTTTCAGACTTTCCTACCTACCCTTGAATTTTAGTCCCTATTTATCCTACATGGTTTCCTGTGTTTCTATCTCTCCCTTTAGTTTGGTCGACTAGAATGTTATGGGTTTGACTTGGATTCCACCACTAAATCTTAACTCTCCACCATATATCCAGCCTAGGCTCCTGTGCTCTGCTTCTTCTAAGTGGGATAGATAATATGGGAGGCAGACCAATTAGGGATTTTTTTCCATTATTGATAGACTCCAAAAGATATCGATTCCAGATCCTTTGCCCAGCCTTCTCTGAGCAGAAGGATAATAGAAGACTAACCAGGAAATTTTGTGCACTCTTGTTAGACTCCCAGAGATCTATGATCTTAAACAGTAAGTACGTAAATCACTTGGCTGGTAAGTGAAGTCTAGGCATCTGTGTAGCAGGCACATCTCAATATATTTGTATTATTCTCTCCTTGTCATCATGCAAAAGCATGTCTGATTGGGTACCATAGTTCTTGTAGCAGTTTATATTTCTTAAAGATGGCTACAATAGCTCCCATTCTACATTCTTTTGTGAAATATAACCTTGGTACTGTCCCATTAAGATGTGGAATCTATTTTTCCACCTCCTTGAATCTGATCAAGCCCTAAACTACTTTAACCAATACATACAGTGCAAGTGATGCTATACCACTTTCAGCATAGTCCCCAATTGGCCTGGAAGAGTCCACTTCGTACAACTTGAAAGTCAGCCACCATGGTAGAAATATGAGCCCCTTGTACCCCAGGCAATAACAAGCCCAAACCAAGTGGAAAGGATGGAAGAGGAAACACAATGTGGAGAAAGAGAAGCCACGGAGCTCAAAAGCACTAGATATGTGCAAAAAAAAAAGCCATTGAACAGTCCACCTAGTACAGCATTCAGATGACTCAGGTCCCAGCCGCTATCTCAGTGCAATCACACAAGACACCCTAAGTAAGAACTTACCACTTGAGCCCAGTCAATCACAGAATCAGAGAAATAGGAATAAATAGCTGTTTTAAGTCACTATTTTCGGGAGGGTGGTTTTTACATAGATAACCAGAACGGTTATATTCATGAATTCAAGGTTTTATTAAGTCTTATTCTTTATTACCAGCATCTACAAGCCTGCATTGTATATGTACATATTAAAAGATCTAAAATTGCAATTACCAAAACAATGCTCTAAATATAATGCCACTAAGCAACATGTAAATGGACAGTTATCAAAAAATTATTTGATATATCGACGACGTATTACAGAATTGTACACTTGAAACCTATGTAATTTTACTAACCATTTTCACCACAATGAATTTTAATTAAAAACAAATTAAAATTATAAATAAAAGATTATTTTGAGAAATAACACAGAATAAATTTCAGTGGCTATCAACCTTGCTCAGCTGGAATACAGCTGAGGGATACAGCACACTATCATCAACTGCATTTGATTCACTACTCCAATAAAAGCTACATGTGAGGGGGGAAAAGCATATGGAATGGGTGTAATGGGTCAACAAGAGTTTTAGCTTGAAAACACCCCCTTAGACCATTCAGCTTCTCCATTACTGAATCATCACTGAAATATTTTAAAATTAAAGCATATTCATATTTCCTTATCAATAGAATGATGCTTAGTGATTTTGAAAAGGAACTTATCAGTGCTATGCATTTGTATAATTTTTTTTTTAAAGATTTTTATTCAACACAGCAAACATGCAATATTATACTGGTTTCAGGTGTACAAAATAGTTATTCAACATTTATATACCTAAAGAAGTGATCACCATGCTAAGTCCAGCAACCATCTGACCTCATACCATGCAATCACAATATTATTGACTATATTCCTCATTCTGTACATTACATCCCCATGATTTATTTGTTTAATTTGATATTAATTTCAGGTATATAGTGCAGTGGTTGGGCATTTATCTATCATTTACATAATTTCTTATTAAGGTAGTAGTCATTTTTAAACCAAACTGTGAGATTTTTTTCTAACTCCATATATTATGAAATATAATTTATGAAATTGTGATATTAATAATCCCAGTTCTACCAGCCAAGTTTCCCCGAAAATAAGACCTACCCGGACCATCAGCTCTAATGCATCTTTTGGGGCAAAAATTAATATAAGACCCAGTCTTACTTTAATATAATACAAGACCAGGCCTTATATAATATAACATAACATAACATAACATAACATAACATAACATAACATAACATAACATAACAACATAACATAATGCCAGGTCTTATATTAATTTTTGCTCCAAAAGATGTATGAGCTGATGGTACAGCTAGGTCTTATTTTCGGGGAAACACAGTACTTGCCAGCTATACAATCTTGTATAAGTTATTTAATCCTTGTGCCTCAGTTCCCTCATTTGCAAAAATAAGAATAATAGTGGTACCTACCTTTTAGAGTAGTAAGGAAGATTAAGTGAGGTAATAAAGCACGATAACAGCTTCTGGACGTAATGGCACTATTTAAATGTTAGCATTGCTATTTTTCATTTCATTCATTATATTAGGAGCACTTGTTGATTGCAGAATGCATGCAACAAATCCTGGTATCAAATGAATTTCACTAGACAAATAGCCTAAATTCTCCTTAGAGATTTGATAAATTGAAAATCTTTATTAAATTGGATTATACGTAGTGATTACTCTTAGTGCTCTTTTGATCTGTTTTATCAAAAGCAGGCAGGAAACTTTAATTCCAACTTATTGTATAACTTTGAAGGGCAATACCCTAACCCAGAAATGTCAAACTGAACTGACCTAATGAAGGGAGTACATTGCCTCAGCCAAAAAGAACACATGATCCCAGATCGTTTTTTGGTTTTTTTCCTTTGTTTTTTTTTTAAATTTATTGGGGTGACAATAGTTAGTAAAATTACATAGATTTCAGGTGTACAGTTCTGTATTAGATCATCTATAAATCTCATTGTGTGTTCACCACCCAGAGTCAGTTCTCCTTCCATCACATATATTTGATCCCCCTTACACTCATCTCCACCCCCCAACCCCCTTACCCTCTGGTAACCACTAAACTATTGTCTGCGTCTATGAGTTTTTGTTTCTCATTTGTTTGTCTTGTTCTTTTGTTGTTTTTGGTTTATATACCACATATCAGTGAAATCACATGGTTCTCTGCTTTTTCTGTCTGACTTATTTCGCTTAGCATTATACTCTCAAGATCCATCCATGTTGTCACAAATGTTCCTATTTCATCTTTTCTGGTCAAACATTTGATTCAGTAAAAAGCAGTCATAAAATCTAAACGCACTTAAGACTCAGATCCCATGCCCATAATTCTAAAAAGCAAGCACCAAAAGACAGTTTGCTAGAATTTTGCCATTTATTTTTAGGAGAACATAGTAAGAATGCTGAGTATACATATGTATTTCATGAATCATGATTCAGTGCTTCTTGCTGCTAACTACTGAAGCTGAGAAGCACAATATTCACACACACACACATACACACACACACAATACTAACAGTGATAGACGTGCTAGTTCTATATCCAACAGGCATTCTCCACTTATGCCTTAGTAACTGAATTCCAGTTTTAAAAAATACCAACTATACATATACATTATAAATATTTTAATTTAAAATGTGTAAGGATAGGCTTATTCTCCTTATGATCTAGTGTCAAAGTCCTTTCTTTGAATGTCTCCATCGATTGTAATCCTCCATTATCTTTCTCACATAAATTACACTCATAATTCATCATCTAAGATTTCCAGCTTCAGTTTCCTTAAAGAGGAAAGAAAACACTTGGAAAGCGATGAATGTACGTTTTTTTCACAGTCTGACAATTTTTTCAAATTTTTTTCCTATATCTAATTTGACAATCTTTTAAAAAAATAAAATTTGCATTCATGGTATATTTCCAAAGTGTGAACTTTATTTTTATAAGAAAAACAACGTTATTTTTCTCCACTTAAATATTATGAGTTTAGATAATATTTAGATAATATATAAATCCCATAATTATATTGACATGTCAGGAATATACAGGTTTGGAAGCAAATATAACTAAATCTTGTCAAGCAAGAAAAAAAATCTCACCTAGGGGAACAAGAGTGAACGGCCTTATTTGAGATGAGCCCCATAAGTGATAATGCGGTATGCCCATTTATCATCAGAATATTTGAAAGAGAGAATGGAAAGTTGAGTTTTATCTAGCAAGCAAGTGGAAGTTGGATATGAGATTTCACCATAAGAAATAACCTATAGATTCCTCAAAATATTTACCTTCTTCATAATAATAGAAAAAATATATTTTTTAAAAAATATGTATATCTCAAGCAGCCTATTTTATCTCTTTGATCCCATGGGTTTAAAGAAAAAAATATCCCTCAGGCAAAAATCTCATTACTTTATCTCTAGGAGGACATTCAACTATTAGTCACTGTGATAGGCTGAATTGCATTCCCTAAAAACTCATATGTTCAAGTTCTAAACCCCCAGGACCTCAGAATGTGACCATATTTGGAAATAGGGTCATTGCAGGTGTAATCAGTTAAGATGGGGTCATACTGCAATAGGTGGGCCCCTAATCCAATATGACTGGTGTCCTTATAAAAAAGGAGCAAATTTGGAAACAGATACCAAACACACACACACACACACACACATGGAAAACACCATATGAACAGGAAGGCAGATATACATGGAGGCGGTTTACCTACAAATCAAGGAATGCCAAAGATTGCAAGCAAACCACCAGAGGCTATGAGAGAGGCATGGAACAGATTCTCCCTATGCCTTCAGAAGCATTCAATCCTGCTAATACTTTGATCTCAGATTTACAGCCTCCAGAACTGAGACAACAAAGTTCTATTGTTGAAACCACCCAGTCCATAGTACTTTGTTATGGAAACTATTAATAATACACTCACTCCCTGGACCAATTTATCCCTGGGTTACAGTCATGTTAAGCTTAAATGTGATTCCATCTGGTTTCATTTGACCTTTTCCACTCTTCATATTTGTCACATCTCTTTAATATTCAAAGTATACTCTTATCTTAACAGTGTTTGTTCTTGTGATATTCTTTAAAGTTATTTCACTACCTTGGTGTCTTTACTCCTAATATATTCTTAAATATAGCCTGGTACCAAACACTAAAAATGGCATATGGTCTGGCTAATGCAAAGTAGAGCAAAGCATGAATCACCCTTGTTCCAGACACGATTCTTTCAAATGCCACAGCCCAAGGTGGCAATTTTGGCAGCCACGTTAAATTGCACATGAAAATCTTAGTTTCCACATACGCTTCTCCTAAGCCATGTCTTCCATATTTTGTCCTTCTTGCAGCTGATTTTTTTTTTTGATTCAATAAAACTTTAATGTTTATTCCTGCAAAACTTCATTTTATTGCCCTGCCGCATCATTCTTGCATGTCAAGTGTGGTTTAGTCCTAATTCATTCAAGTCATTAGCAAAATTGTTGAAATGGACAGAGCAAGGAGAGAACCCTCAGCCACATTACCAGAAACTGTCTCCAAACCAAATGTTCATCTGTTAAATAGCAAACTGGGATGTACCTTATCTAATCAGTTACCAGGTAACAAAGCTGTACTAACACCAAGCCCATAATCTCTTCACAAGCTTAAAGAAACTCTCAATTACTTTAATAAAATCCAGAAAAGCTTTATAGCTACCCTTCCTCTGAGCTACCAGAGTAGCAATTGTGTCAAACAAGGAAATGGAGCTAGTTTGGCATCACCTATTCTTGGAGAAACCACACTGCTCCGTGTGATCTCTGCTAAGTAATGTAACACACCTCTTCATCTTGAGAAACTAACTTCCAAATTTAGCTGAAATCATATCAAATTAATTATGTGGCTTTCTCTTCATAAATCTAAATGAGCTGCAAAGTTTAACATATTTAATATAATCATGATGAAATTAAATCTTAGCCCATTTTAGATTGTCAACCTGAAATTGCCTAAAGGAGGGAAAAGAATGTTTTTCAATAAAAAAGAAAAAGAAATGTTTCTGGTTTGCAGTACTGCAGTTGTTCCAATCATGTAATAAGAAACTATCAAACATGCATTTGAAAAAAAAATGTGATTTATCTCAGAATTGAATTAGTGACTTAGAATTTTAGTGCTGCCTTCCTAAAAGATAAATAGAGCCCTTTGTCTTGATCTTACTTCTAACCCTGCACGTTCTAATCCTTCACGTACACCTTTTCCTTAGATAGTTACTTGGCTCACTCCCTCAGCTCCTTCTAGGATTTTGTTTGAAACATCCTGCCCCCTCTCTAAAAAAGGCCCACTCCATCACTTGCTATCGCCTTCCTTTATTTTCTTTATACTACATCACCTGGCATTATTGTCTTTTATATTTGCTTGTTTATTTATATATGTTTTGTCTCTTTTGCTAGAAGATAAACTGCACAAGAATAGGGAATTTATCTCTTATTTTCACAGCTATGTGACCAAGCTTTAGAACAGTGCCTGGCACATAGCAAGTTCTAAACAAATATTTGCTGAATGATGAATGAAGAATGCACAGACATCCCAATGCAATTTGTTAAGTAAACACTTGACCACCAGAATAGTAAGAAAAGAAGCTGGGAAAGATGAGAGAATCAAAAACACCATATTACAATTGAAATGAAACTCTTTGAAACATGTTACAAAATTAAGTAAATGTAAAATTGTTTAGTTGAAATTATATCCAATATCTAAACACATGCTTACTCTTTAACAGACATCATCTATGAGCATAAAAATCATATAGTCCTTCAATAACACTAAATATCACATAAATTGCTTATAAAATGCAACCAAAATGTCACTGTGTTTGTAATTAATCTGTTTATTTTTCCATTTGTTAATGTAAGTTCTTTCTTTAATTCAAATACTAGAATAAGACCTGATTTGGGAAGAAACTAAGTCTCAGCTCCTGCTCTCTCTCTCTTCCTTTTTATCTCTAATCTCCCATCTTTGCTTTGTTGAAATTCACTACCATACATAAATCTTTATTGCCTATGTTTTGAATTATTATCTTTTATAATCAGAAAAGGAAAAAAGTTATTTCAATGAGTAGTTATTTAAATAAGTGCCTGTTTGGCTTTAATTTTTAGTTTCCAACTTTTTTCTTGGTTTATATTATTAGGATGTGTTTAATATTTACTAGAAATAAAAACACACAATGTGATATATAGATGATATATTACAGAATTGTACACTTGAAACCTATGCCTTTGAAGAATAGACACTTAATGACCATTACTGTCCTCTGGACAGTGCCTGAAAGTTTAAAGGAGAAGAAAAGGTACTATTAAAGATTTGCACAGCACTCTGAAAAAAGTGGACTCTCCTCAATGAAATGTGAGAAAATACACAGAAGTTACTTTAATGCACTGTTAAAATTGAACTAACCAGCCCATTTAATGACTAAATAAACAGCTAATGGATATATCATATTTACTCGTATTAATCAAATTATTATTAGTGTCAGGTAAACAACTAACTAGTATACCTTACAGTGTAAATGCAGTTTACAGTTAGCAAAATACTTCCACATAGTTTCAACTCTAGTATGAGTAAATCGATCCGTAGATGCCATTGTTAGAATTCAGAGCTCTCTGAGACAGCAGAGCACTCTTTGTCATTTGCATTTCAAGGAGAAAGGAGAGGGCAGGCAGAGTATGTGGTATGGAAGAAGAGATGTGAGGTCCAGGGAACTAGGGCAATCAACTAGTTGTAATGAGACAAGATCTATGGCTGCCCCACTTCTTCTAATCCCTTTTCTGCCCATCTTGACTGGGAATTTCAAAAAGATACTGGCTGATTCTTGCATTTCAAAACATTCTGTAGGAGGCCTAAAGGACTCTAGTTGTTCATGGACCCCACTTCAAAAGACACTGGGTGCTGCATAGCAACTAACTGCATTAAACCTGGAAAACATGAATATAAAAACGCTCTCACCGTCAGATTCCTTTATATCCCAGGTCATAACTGTAAAACACAGTAAGGAATGAAGCTCCTGTTTTCCATGCTGCAGCAAGGAGTAAACATGTGGGAGAGTTTACAGCTCTTTAGTCCCTTCTGAGCATCACCTTGACTGATGTATATTAACCCTGGTAAGAAAGTTTTATTTTTTTTATTAAATTTATTGAGGTGACAATTGTTAGTAAAATTACATAGATTTCAGGTGTACAATTCTGTATTACATCATCTATAAATCCCATTGTGTGTTCATCACCCAGAGTCAGTTCTCCTTCCATCACCATATATTCGATCCCCCTTACCCTCATCTCCCACCCCCCACCCCCCACCCCCCACCCCCCTTACCCTCTGGCAACCACCAAACCATTGTCTGTGTCTATGAGTTTCTGTTTCTCATTTGTTTGTCTTGTTCTTTTGTTGCTTTTGGTTTATACACCACATATCAGTGAAATCACATGGTTCTCTTTTCTGTCTGACTTATTTCGCTCAGCATTACGCTCTCAAGATCCATCCATGTTGTCACAAATGTTCCTATATCATCTTTTCTTACTGCCGAATAGTATTCCATTGTGTATATATACCACAACTTCTTCATCCATTCATCTATCGAAGGACATTTTGGTTGTTTCCATGTCTTGGCCACCGTAAACAAAGCTGCAATGAACATTGGAGCACACGTGTCTTTATCTCTAAATGTTTCCAGATTTTTTGGGTAGATACCCAGGAGAGGGATTGCTGGGTCATATGGCAATTCTATTCGTAATTCTTTGAGGAACCTCCACACTGCCTTCCATAACGGCTGCACCAGTCTACATTCCCACCAACAGTGTATGAGGGTTCCTTTTAATCCACAGCCTCTCCAACATTTGTTACTATTTGTCTTGTTGATGATAGCCATTCTGACTGGGGTGAGGTGATATCTCATTGTGGTTTTGATTTGCATTTCTCTGATGATTAGTGATGTTGAGCATTTTTTCATATGTCTATTTGCCATTTGTATGTCCTCTTTGGAGAAATGTCTCTTCAAGTCCTCTGCCCATTTTTCAATTGGGTTGTTTGTTTTTTTGTTGTTGAGTTGCATGAGTTCCTTGTATATTCTGGATACTAGCCCCTTATCGGAGGCACTGTTTGCAAAAATCTTCTCCCATTCAGTTGGTGGCCTCTTTATTTAGTCAATGGTTTCTTTTGCTGTGCAGAAGCTTTTAAGTTTCATATAGTCCCATTCGTTTATTTTAGCTTTTACTTCCATTGCCTTTGGAGTCAAGTTCATAAAATGCTCTTGGAACCCAAGGTCCATAAGTTTAGTACCTATGTTTTCTTCTATGCAGTTTATTGTTTCAGGTCTTATGCTTAAGGCTTTGATCCATTTTGAATTAACTTTGGTACATGGTGACAAATAGCAGTCCAGTTTCATTCTTTTGCACGTGGCTATCCAATTCTCCCAGAACCATTTATTAAAGAGGCTGTCTTTGCTCCATTGTATGTTTTTAGCTTCTTTGTTAAAAATTATCTGTCCATATTTATGTGGTTTTATTTCTGGGTTCTCAATTCTATTCCATTGGTCTATATGTCTGTTTTTCTGCCAATACCATGCTGTTTTGATTATTGTGGCCCTGTAGTACAAGCCAAAGTCAGGAAGTGTGATACCTCCATTATAGTTCTTTTTTCTTAAGATTGCTTTGGCTATTCGGGGTCTTTTGAGGTTCCAAACAAATCTGATGATTTTTTGTTCTATTTCTTTAAAATATGCCATTGGGATTTTGATGGGGATTGCATTGAATCTGTATATTGCTTTGGGTAATATGGCCATTTTAACTATGTTGATTCTTCCAATCCATGAGCACGGAACGTCTTTCCATTTCTTTGTGTCTTCTTCAATTTCTTTCAAAAAAGTCTTATAGTTTTCAGCATATAGGTCTTTCACATCCTTGGTTAAGTTTATTCCTAGGTATTTTATTCTTTTTGATGCAATTGCAAAAGGAATTGTTTTTTGTATTTCTTTTTCTGAGATTTCATTGTTGGTATATAGGAAGGCAATGGACTTTTGTGCGTTGATTTTGTAGCCGGCAACTTTACTGTATTCGTTGATTGTTTCTAATAGCTTTTTGGTGGAGTCTTTAGGGTTTTCTATATATAGCATCATGTCATCTGCAAAGAGTGATAATTTAACTTCTTCATTCCCAATTTGGATGCCTTTTATTTCTTTCTCTTGCCTGATTGCTCTGTCAAGGACTTCCAACACGATGTTGAAAAGCAGAGGTGATAGGGGACAACCCTGTCGTGTTCCTGAACGTAGAGCAAAGGGCTTCAGTTTTTCTCCATTAATTATGAGATTAGCAGAGGGCTTGTCATATATGGCTTTTATTATGTTAAGGTATTTTCCTTCTATACCTATTTTATTAAGTGTTTTAATCATAAATGGATGTTGTATCTTGTCAAATGCTTTTTCTGCATCAATTGATATAATCATATGATTTTTGTCCTTTATTTTGTTTATATGATGTATCACATTGATGGATTTGCGTATGTTGAACCATCCTTGTGCCCCGGGGATGAACCCCACTTGGTCGTGATGAATAATCTTTTTAATGCATTGTTGTATTCGATTTGCTAGAATTTTATTTAGGATTTTTGCATCGGTATTCATCAGAGATATTGGTCTGTAGTTTTCTTTTTTTGTGCTGTCCTTACCAGGTTTTGGTATCAGGGTAATGTTGGCCTCATAAAATGAGTTGGGGAGTACTGTTTCTTCTTCAATTTTTTGGAAGAGTTTGTGCAGAATTGGTATTAGATCCTCTTTGAAGGTTTGGTAGAATTCACTAGTGAAGCCATCTGGTCCCGGACTTTTGCTTTTGGGAAGGTTTTGGATGATTGATTCAATTTCGTTACTGGTGATCGGTCTGTTTAGATTTTCCAGTTCTTCATGGTTCAGCCTTGGAAGGCTATATGTTTCTAAGAACTTATCCATTTCTTCTAGGTTGTTGAATTTGGTGGCATATAGTCCTTCATAGTATTCTTGGATGATCCTTTGTATTTCTGTGGTGTCCGTGATAACTTCCCCTTTTACGTTTCTGATTTTGTTAATCAGTGTCTTCTCTCTTTTTATCTTAGTAAGTCTAGCCAAGGGTTTGTCAATTTTGTTAATCTTCTCAAAGAACCAGCTCTTTGTCACATTAATTTTTTCTATTGTCTTTTTGTTCTCTATTTCATTTATTTCTGCTCTAATTTTTGTTATTTCCTTTCTTCTGCTGACCTTGGGTTTTACTTGTTCTTCTTTTTCTAGTTCTTTAAGGTGTAACATGAGGTTAATTATTTGGGAGTTTTCTTGTTTCTTGAGATAGGGCTGTAATGAGATAAATTTCCCTCTTAAAACTGCTTTCGCTGCATCCCAAAAATTTTGGTAGGATGTATTTTCATTGTCATTTGTTTCTATGTATCTTTTGATCTCTCCTCTAATTTCTTCTTTGACCCAGTCCTTCTTTAAAAGTATGTTGTTTAGTCTCCATGTATTTGTGTTTTTTCCCGCTTTCTTTTTACAGTTGATATCCAATTTCAAAGCCTTGTGATCAGAGAATATGCATGGTATGATTTCAATCTTTTTAAATTTGTTGAGACTGATTTTATGTCCCAATATATGGTCTATCCTTGAGAATGTTCCATGTACACTAGAAAAGAATGTATAGTCTGATGTTTTAGGATGAAGTGCTCTATAAATGTCAATTATGTCCATTTCATCTAATGTGTCATTTAGGGCTACTATTTCGTTATTTATTTTCTGTTTGGATGATCTATCCATAGCTGTCAATGATGTATTTAAGTCCCCTAGTATAATTGTGTTTTGGTCAATTTCTCCCTTTAGTTCTGTTAGTAGTTGCTTGGTGTATTTCGGTGCTCCCTGATTGGGGGCATAAATATTGATGACTGTTATGTCTTCTTGTTGTACAGTCCCCTTCACCATTATGAAATGTCCATCTTTGTCTCTTGTTATCTTTTTCACCTTGAAGTCTGTTTCATCTGATATCATTATGGCTACACCTGATTTTCTCTGGGCACCATTTGCTTGGAGTGTCAATTTCCACCCTTTCACTTTGAGTCTATGCTTGTCCTTGTAGCTGAGATGTGTCTCTTGGAGACAGCATATGGTTGGGTTTAGTTTTTTGATCCAATCTGCTACTCTGTGCCTTTTTATTGGTGAGTTCAGTCCATTTACATTTAGGGTGATTATTGATATGTGAGGATTTCCTGTCATTCTATCTTTAGTTTTCTGGTAAGGCTGTGTCTCCATTGTTTCTTTGCCTTTTTGTTGTTGTCTATTATTTCTGTGTGGTGGTATTCTATGATGTTTCCCTCTGTTTCTTCTTTTATTTCAGTATATATTTCAGTTCTGGATTTATTTTGAGTGGTTACCCTTAAGTTTATGTAAAAGAAAGTTTGATATTTAGAGTATTCCATTTTCTTCAGCACGCTTACTTTCTCCATTCCCATATTCCGGTTCAGGCCTTTACTCTCCCCCTTTTTGAGTTTTGGTTGCCACAAATTGTCCCTGTTGATGGTGGTCGAATAGCCTTCTTTAGTATTTCTTGTAGTGCAGGTCGTGTATTAGAAAATTCCCTCAGCTTCTGTATGTCTGGAAAGGTCTTTATTCCTCCTTCATATCTAAAGGATCTCTTTGCTGGGTATATTATTCTTGGCTAATAATTCCTCTTTCAATAGTTTGAATATTTGGTTCCACTCCCTCCTGGCTTTTAGAGTTTCTGCTGAAAAATCTGATGATAATCTAATGGGCTTTCCTTTGTAAGTTACCGTCTTCTTTTCCCTGGCTGCCTTGAGGATTCTTTCTTTGTCGTTGATTTTAGACAGCTTCAGTACAATGTGCCTTGGAGAAGGCCTGTTGGGATTGAGGTAACTAGGTGTTCTATTTGCTTCTCGGATTCGAGGGTCCAGTTCTGTCCACAAATTTGGGAAGTTCTCATCAACAATTTGTTTGAATATATTCTCTGTTCCCTTCTCTCTTTATTCTCCTTCTGGTATGCCCATTATTCTTATATTGCTCTTTCTGATGGAGTCAGAAAGTTCTTGTAGAGTTCTTTCATTTCTTTTAAGTCTCAAGTCTCTTTCTTCTTCTATCTGTGTCATTTCCAGGTTTCTATCTTCAATGTCACTGATTCTTTCCTCCATCTGGTAAACTCTACTACCTAAGCTGGTTATTTCATTCTTAATTTCTTCTACTGAGTTCTTAATCTCCAGAAATTCTATTTTGTTCTTTTTTAAAATTTCAATCTCTTTCGTAAAATGCTCATGCTGTTCTTTAATTGAGTTTCTGAGTTCATTTAACTGCCTATCTGTGTTTTCTTGTATCTCGTTGAGTTTTTTCAGAACTGCAATCTTGAATTCTCTGTCACTTAAGTCACATATTTCTGTATCTTTAAGTGCCTTTTCTGGAGATTTTTCACTTTCTTTGTAAGCTATCTTGTTGCCTTGGTTACTCATGGCGATTACTGGTTTACTATTTCTCTTTCTAGACATCTACAGGAGTGACTTCTGCAACAAGTTGATAGGAAGAGGTCTTTCTTTTGTTTTCCAGTACTTGTTGGTAGAACGTTTTACTTTTTCTGCGACTGTAGGCTTTTTTTTTTTTCCTCTCTCACAAGGTAGTGCTATGTTTTCTCTGCACTATTCCAGCTTCTCACACACTGGGGGGATTCCCTGGGAGACGGGCTTCTCCTCTGTTAATAGTTCTCCTAGGTCACAGGGCGCAGTGTCCCGGTGGGTATGCAGAGAGCTTTTGATGTTCCAAAGCTCTTCCAGCTCCTGATTCAGAGCACGTATGTTTCAGCAGTTCTGTTTACTCCTGCAGGGATCCGCCCAGATATGTGGGGCCAGGGGTGGGGTGAGCTGTGAGAGGTGGCCCAGAGCAATGGCGGCGACCACCACCACAGCCGGTCCTGCTTCCACAGCTCTCTCCCCTTTGCCGGAACTAGTTGGGCTGTGGATTTGTGTTTGTGGGCCACAGTTCTCAAATATAGCAAATTTTCTGTTGTTTTGATCTGACACTGCTACTGTTTCTCTTCTAGCACCGGGCAGGTGGGGGCGGGGCGAGCTCTGGGAGGGGAGGGAGGGGGCGGCTGGTCTCAGTGCCTAAGGCTCCGTTCTCTGCTCGGCAGTGCGGGCTTAAACCACCGTTTTCAGCCTTTTTCCCTCAGTCTCCGAGGTCTCTGCCGTGAGCGTTGGGTTCAGCCGTGTTATATGCTGTCCCCTCAGCCCTGTGGAGCCCTGGCGGAGCCCTAGCAGTCCGATCTCCCGCAGCTGCGGTGGTTCTGGGAAGCAGCGAGCTCGGCGCACTGAGCTGGGTCTGCGTCCTGCGCCCGCGGGGCTGCATCTCTGCTCACTTCTTACTTTCCTCCTCCCCCAGCTCGCGCGAATCTCCCACCTGTAGGTGATTTCAGTCGGTAGTGGGCCTCTTCATCTTGCCTGTCTGCTGTGCAGGGAGTCCTTTGTGGAGTTTTTGTTGTTCGATTCTTTGTAAATTCCAGGGGAGCTTTACAGAGGCTCACCTCACTCCGCCATTTTTCCGGAACTCAAGAAAGTTTTAAATAAATAAATAAACAAACAAACAAACAAATAAATATGTTCTGCTACTGGCTATTCTACTTAACCACAGCAGAAAGGAGAGGGAAAATTATTTGTATTGAAAAGTGCTGAGGGGAACACATTTACCCATCTACCAAGTCTGTTTCAAAGTTTTCTTATTTGAAGATAGCATTCTTGATCAGCCTGCACTAACTTTGCCTTTTGGCAACTTATTTAAATAAAGACATTCTAGTCGCTGTGATCTAAAGTGATGTTTACCCCCGTAGTTCACATTTAACACATGGTAGTTATTTTTAAAGTTATTTTATTTTGCCATGTTAAGATACTGGGTTTTGTTTTGTTTTTTTCCTTTTCATTTGATCTTGTCAGTTCTAAAAGTCCCTCACTTAAGCTTTACAGAACAAACCATTCTCTTTTGAGAGCCTTAAAATAAATAACATAAGAATCAAATAATGAGCTCAAAGAGAGAAGAGGAAATAAATAATATAGAAGGTTGGACTGATACCACTCATGAAATAAAACTGCAAATTTCAATTTCTCAGCCTACTAAAACCATTAATATGCTGCCTATTTTACTGATCTGTAAGATTTTGAAATACTCTAGAGGAAATTCAATCCAAATGTTATTACAAAAGTAAAAAAAATAAGAAGAAGAATTAGTAAAACATTTGCCAAACATAATAGCATAATCAATTCTTGGAAGAAGGAAAGGTTTCTGGTTCATTTTAATTTTACTTTGTTTATTATCATATACATCTCATTTATTTGGAAGTTATGTAGATTCTATGGATGTTTTCATGGACGAAACTTTTCTTGATGGAAAGTGAAGTCATGTTAGAAGGGTCCCCATGAGAAAATCACAGTTATCACTTTGCTTCCAGGTAGCACTTGTTTTCTTTTAGATTTGTTTAAAATTTAAGCTAAAATGTTTCCAGAAATAGATATTCCACCTCATCAACAAACACTCTTGCAATCAGTGCTTCACAGGGGAAGAACAGAGACTTCATAGTCAGAGATCTGAGTGACTGAAAGAAAAAAATATTGAAAGAAGAGAGAAAAGTAAAAGGAGTAGTAGTTGGCAAGTATTGAAAGCAGAGAAGTGAAAGAAGAGGAGAGAACACATGGAAAAAGACTTATACTGTTAGGAAATTAACAGCATTTAATTTTAATATTTATTTTATATTTCCTCTTTTTCCTGAAAGCTTTATAGGATAAGAATGTTTAGTATTATCAAATGTTTAATTTGTTTTTAGGGCAAAATAACCTATTGAGATCATTACTGACACTTCAAACAAGACTAGACTGACATTTCATATCTAAATGCTTTTTTTTTAAATCATTATCAAGTACATACACCTTTATAAAATATCTCCCTTGTTTTGAAACCAAATCGCGCATGGGTCAAAAAGTGGCTTACCCTGTAATGTTCTTGGAGGAGAGTAAGCCAAACCTTAACACCTTATTAAAGTGATGTCCTCAATGAAATTAGTTGCTACAAGGTAACTTTTCAATCTCACACATTAAAAGTTTCCACAAATTCAGTAATATAAGACTCACCCAGAAAATGTCTATTATATTTTTTAAATCGCATAGAAATATGACAAGGAAGCTGTATTCTATAAGAAAGATAATTTCTATTGCATATTTTATCCACATCTGGTAAATGTTTGCTTTTCTGGCAAAGTGGGAATGTAAAAAATCCTTTTGCTTCAAATATCATTCAACCTTGCAAAACTATCTCCTGGATAAGATGTATTTATTCAGCTTTTCAGCATAGTGAACTAAATTAAGATTAAGAGTTCTACAGAAACTTCAATGACACAAAAAGTATGTTTCCTTATCTCTGTAGCAATCATGCAATGACATGTAGTGATGTTATGCATATGACCTTGAGAATCTAATTTCTAAAATTGGTGAATAACTAGTTATGTGCCCAGTGTGCTTACCGCATAATAACAGATTGTCCTCACCCTTCAATAACTCCAATCCCATTCCATTTCAGTCGCACCTAATGCATCTGGGTTATGGCAAACACCATGTGTGTGAGAGCACACAGGTACATGGAGACCATCTGCAACACATGTCTTTATAAAAAAAAAAAAAAAAAAAGTTGAGAAACCTAGTAAAAATAATTTAAAATTGTTTCCTGAAGACATAGTAGGGCAGCAGACAATGCATAAAAACCCTCTTGTCTTTCACTCTATTGTAGCACATTAAATACAATTTGAAGAGCTAAGTGCCTTCCCATGCCAATCAGTAACCTGAAAAAGAGGTGTTCCTATTGACAACTGGAAACTTTGGGGCCCTGAGTTGCAGAAGCTGTCTTTCTCATTTGTTTGTTTTTTGCCCCTGTCCCCCCCCTCCTTCCCACCTCCTGGTTTTTGTTCCTCAGTCACAAAAGCCATTGTTCCTCAGTCTAGTTGTGTAGAATGCAGCTCCCTGGCCCATGCTGGTATTATGAGCCTCCCACTCCCCCTGGCTGAGGCAGTTGGGCGCCGGTCGTTGGTGGGCCGTTCACAGCAGCAGAAGCTGTCTTTTAAAGGGTTCCAACTGCTGTCTTCAGCACATCAGTGAAGCATATTAATCTGTTCCATATTGTTTGACAAAGCTGGGTAATTATCTTCTCATTTCCACAATGTTTTCATAGGAATCATTTATGAAGTGGCAATGTTTAGTGGAAAATAATCGGTAAACCTTCTAACTATAGCTGAAAAGAGTATGTCTAGTACATAAAAAGCTCACATTCTTTCAGTCAGTGGTTTCCAAAACTTGGATAATCACCAGACATGTAACTTTACTGCCTTCTGCTGTAAACAACCTGAACAGCCATACTTGTCAGCCCTAGAGAATCACTTAGCTGCTTATTATTATTATTGTTATTTAATAATAGGAGGCATTTTTTAAAAATCTATTATTATTATGCTGTAAAGGAAAGAATTTATGAACACCCAAAAGTACAAAGTACATAACTTCAGAATATAACACGGACTTTTAAATGAAGTAACCTCAGCTTCATGAAAAACTCCCTGCATTATCCTCACATCACATTCCCATTACATCACAGGCTGATGAAAGAAAATGCTTGTCATCCTCCACAGATCAGAGTTTGGAAAATACTGCTATTGCTTGTTACTTTAGAAAAAGCAAAAAAGTTCTTTTAACATTTGGTGAAAATTAAGGTTTATAATTTCTGTAGCACGCAGTTATGTTCCTGAAAGAGTGACTTACCTGCTGCTGCCAACATCAGTGACAGATTTTGACACAAGCTGTGAAGGAGGCTTGTGACTAATGGGCTGGCATGCACATTGACTCGGTGGCTGAGTGCCAATATTTTATCTGGATGGTTAGTTCCAGACTGAGATGTTTCTACTTAAACAATTCTTGAATGGGACTCGGAAAGCAACATAATTCCTATGGATTCGATCTCTTTATCCTCTGGACCCCATTTTCTCCTCATCCACCCCATTGCTAAATGCTCTCTTCAGTTCCCCAGAAAGGCTCTTTCCTCAGTGGAGAACCAGCGGTTTGACAAAGGTGACACATCAGTGAGACTTAGTAGTAATACGACCTAGATTTCTAACAAACGTTATGTACATGTGGATTTTCCCGTAGACCAAATCATTTCACTGGTTTGAAGAGTTCCTCTTCTTCATCCAGGAACTACTGCCCTCCCAGACTTCTCCAAACAGGTCTTCTTTAAAGACTTTCATTGGCCTTCTCTATCTTACTCTCAAAGATTGCGAAATTAAATAAAGTCAAATAAGGTGAAACCAGACATGAAATTAGGCCTCAGCATATAAGTCAGGAACTCTTGCATGCTTTTCAGAAATGGGTTATAACTTTAGCTTTATACATGCTAGCAAATAATTCAAAGGCAGAAGCACAATCAGTTATGATTCAGTGTTTATGTGCTCATAAACAAACCAGTTGCAAAGGAGAACATATCCATGGCTGGTACTGACATGAGAGAGAAATTTCTCCTATGGGTCCTCATAAAGAGAAAACTGTGTAATGTAGTGAAGAATCATTAACAACAGCTTCATAGTAAACACAGTGGGTTTCAAAGATCTATTCCTTCTAACATCACTCAGCATAAGCTTATTGCAAAATGCCACTCTACAATTTAGTAAAAGCATTCCCGTGGGGATGTGAACAGTGTTCCAGAATTTCTGCCTCTCTGGCTTCAATGGGGTAGATTTAAGAGTAGCTAGCTGAATGGACAAACTGCATGTCCTCCAGACAGTCTTTCATAAATATTGTTTCTCCCAGCTGAGCTTCTGATAAGTATTGAATAGCAATGACTTGAAGCTTATATTCACTGACAAGTACCTGGACTGCAGCTATTCTGTTTTTCCGGTTAAGTACAAAGCCATATGTTTTAACAGCCCCTCAACCCACAGGCCTGATTGACATTTTCTCATGAAAGTTGACAAGTCTGACAGGAACAAATGCTTGAAAAAAAAGCTACTCCATCTGCACATGGAGATAAACAAGGGAGTATCTATGGGTAGGGCCAATATTATTTTCAAGAAGTAATTACTTTACTGCTCAGAAATAAAAAGATGACCAAAGTGCCAAAAATCTGTGCCTCATACAAGAGCATAACAATTTCAGGATAGATTAATTTTAACCTTTTAAGAAAATACCATGCCCACTTGTAGGAACCAAATTTTACTGCATCCTGGTACCACTACCTGCCTCCAAAGTATTTTATTTCAACCTATTCCTAAGGAAGAACTGCTACTCAAAACCAAGGCTATTTTTCTGTCCATTCGGCTAGTGGATGGCGTATTCATTGTGATAGGATAGTAAAAACGAGAAAAAAAATGGTTTTTATTTTTCTTATACAGGCTTGCTTGTGAAAAACTGGAAAATGGAGATAAAATTGGATGTTTCCCTTCCAGGAGAAATTCCAGCCATTCTTCTCTCCTTTACTCCCGTTAACTCTTTCTCCCATACACATGAGGTAAGAGGATCTGAGAGTGCTAGTCAGAGGTGCTGCCTCCATAAAAATCCTCCATAAAAGGAGCCAGCAGACTACACTGGTTATTCTCTTGTTTTAAGGAGAAAGTATTTTGGAATTCCTACTGTCACTAAAATGGCCAAAAGGAGCTATCTGTTGGTCCAACCTAAGTTATCAACATTCCATCTAGGGATTTGGAACAAAAGCCTTTGCTATGGACTGGCCCTGTACATATTAACTGCCCACAGAGGGCTTGACGGGACACTGATCAAAGGCAATCTATACAGATATATATGGCAAAATATAATCATAATATTGTATGACAGTGGTCAAAGGTGGAATAATAACATCTTGGACTTGTTCCTTGGAAAAATGCAAGTTTGAAATTAATGTACCCAAAAAGAAATTAGCAAATATTTTAAGTGAATCATATGAGAGATAATATTATCTATAAATTGAGGGAAATAAATAGTTGTTCTTAATAAAAATGGAGGGTCAGGAAAGAGACTAAATACCATCAGATGGGCTCTGCTCAGAGAGTTGATAAAGTCAGTCTAATTGACGAGACCATTAGGGGACATGATAGCCTGGGCAGAAAAACTTATACTCCACTGAGAGTGTATAATTTAGTATACCCAAGTATTAGAAGAATTTATAATTAAGAAGGGAGAACAGAGTATGTGGATACATATACAACCTAATATTTCTGAAAGATATATAAGAAAATGGTGCTAATAAGGGAAAGTAGGAGCCTTCTGGCTAATGTTTATTTTTTTAGTGATATTTAGTATTTTTAACATTTATATCTATTATCTCTAATTAACTTTTAATATTTTACAGTGGAATTTAAATTTGAGTTTAAAAATAATTTTGATTCCTTTTTTGAATATTAATTTCACCTAACCACACTATCAATCCAGGGTTTAGTGGTTTTTATTTGCATTGTTGTTATTGTTTATGTTTATGTTATTTTGATATACAATCTAGAGACTAGGGAACCAAGTTATAAATTTCCTAGGATAGAGGGTGGAAAGAATTAGCTTATTCTTAGTGACAATCTGTCTTCGAAAAGGGAAACACAAATTTTCCCTTCTCAATACACAAGGCAGTTTTATATAGTCTGCCCTGCCCTCCAACTCTCCCAGGGTTTTAGGACTAATAAAGACTTCATCCTAAAAAGTCTTCAGTAGCCATTTTCTTAACCCTCATTGGGGCCACAGAGTATATTCAGTTTGGTGGGACATGAAGGAGAAAGCACTGTTCATGTTCAGGCAACATTACAGACGATGGGCTGAGCTGGAGAAACAATGAGATCAGCTCCCCAGTTAAAAGACTAATGAAAAGCACACTTTGTGGGACAGAAAAAGAAGGGACTGATACATAGATTACACCATCATAGTTAAAGATATTTTACAAAGTGAATACGCACACAAGGCAGTATGAGATAGGACAGTCTTCCTCTACATTCTAAGAAAAACCTCAAATTTAAATAACTACACAAATGAATGTGTATACATGCATATCTATGTGTGTATATGAATCTATAAATAATATATATATCAGCAACATACTTGGTCTACTTTCGATTTTGTCATCATGATTGTATCAAATGTTCATTCTATCTGTCTTCACACTCGCTACATGAATATGTCATTCACCTTTTCTTCATTTATCTCAAATTTTCTAAGAAAATGTGATCCATGGTTAAAAACCTAAAAGAATAGAGAAATAGCTGCAAATTTTCAACTCACGAGCACTAGACTACTTTGCAATCACTTCATCCATGACAGTCAGTCATTACCTCATGCTAACTGTAGGCCTTTTCTTGGTAAGCTAGCTGTGGATCATGCATAATACATGAATCTCTAGCTATAGCTCCACTCACTTATTTTACCACCCAGGAAAGAATCTGGAATGCAAGTGAGTAAGGGTGACTTTACAGAGATCACATTACATCTGCTTATTTAAAAACTTCAGAACTAAGTTCAGATTGGAACTGCATAGTGTTTCCCTCTCTGTAAAGACCACTGGATACAATTCCTGTCCTGGATCTTGGCATGCTATTGGTAAAAGTCACTAAATTTTGGAGACCTCAAAAAAGGAATTTTAAGCATCTACCCTGTACCTTTAATTTTTTATTTGAAAAAGTTGATTAACCATAAGAAAAAGCATGTAGAAACAAGTTCTATTTCAGAGCACATTGGTTACACATGATGGAGAGAGAGGCACAATTATCTTCCAAAGGAAGCTGACTGGACTGGTAGAGCAGAATGACTTGTTGTCATAGGAGCCTCATCCATTTAATTGAAGTGCAATGAGAAAATCACATTAGTGTGTATCCATTGCTAATTGGAAGGCTCATCATTTAATGGCCCGACCCACCAGTACAGAAGGAGGAATCTTTTTCACTGCAGGAGTCTTCCTGTTCATGATTCAATCAGTTATTCACTAAAACTATTACAAAGCACCCATAAAAATTAAAGTGGGTTCACTAAAAAAAATACATGTCATGGGGAAATTCTTCCTGAAAAAAAACTCAATAAGCAATGGATGGAATTAAATTTGATCAAAGTTTATTTGTGTATTATAGATATAAATGATCAAATCGGAATATTTGTTTTTTATTCAAGATTTGTGTCATGTATAAAAATGTGGTATGAGGAAGTTTTTCTGTCACCCAAAGTAAAAGTACTGTAAAATTTTTTGTCAATTAAGTGTCAGTACATAATCAGCCAGAAGTCAGACATCTATAAATCCACAAAGGAGATTAATGTTGGAAGAATTCCTCTCGGTTCATCAACTCTGCTTCTCCTGATGTTCTCAAGAAAGAATTTTACCTTTTTTAAGATGCATGTTAGGCAAAATCTAAACATTGAGTGGTTACACAGAATAACCAACATAGACTAGTTACGGGGATTACCCCTGGTGACACAGTAGTACAGTTGGAGGTGAGGAGGGAACATAGGAAAGTTGCCTCCAGAGACTTCTGCTTGTTCACTACCGCTTGGAAATGTTTTTCGGTGTTGTTGTTGTTATTGTTGTTGTTGTTTCGTTTCTGTTTGTTTGTTTTTTGGATGCATTCTTGTATTCTTTGTATAAATGGAAGTAAATTCAATGAATATGTATATATTAAATGAACATATGCAGATAAATGGAGGAAGGAAAGAAAGAAGGAAAAGAAAGGGAGATAAAGTGTGAACATACACTTTACGCTAGAAAACCTGAAAAAAATAAAAAAGGATGAAAGCATCAGGCAGAATTCTGAACTAGAATTAAGTGCTGATATTGCATCCAATTTTAATGAAAACTATAACACTGTTATACATTTGCCCATACAGATAAATAGAATATGAAAGATAGTGTTGTCTAATTATGGTCACTTTTCTGAAATAATCTCTCTGGACAGGTGTTTGGCTTCCTTTATTTTCTCTTCCAAGTTCCTTAATTACCTCCCCTGCTTTAACATCTCTCCTAATCCATAGGATCTTTTTTAAAATCGAATTCTTCATTATCCCTAATGAGTCATCACTCTACTGCCATCTGGACAACACATTACTATTTATTTCTCACTTACTTACAGTTTATGTGTCTCTTCAACATTAATGATTATAAAGGAACAGCCCCCTTGGACTAAGTGCCTGCTGTAACTGGTGGGGCTGTACAGCAGAATGAGGACTGAGTTTCTGGAAATTAGTTTCCTTATATAAGGATCCCGGTTTCAATGCTCTTTTTAACACAGACGCCTTTTCTCTCCCTGAAGGCTTATTCAAGGCTTTACAGCTGCCTTTTAACTAAGAACTAAATTCAATATGCGTTTTGGAGTTAGAACCAGGACTCTCTGGTTTAAAGATCAAATTATCTTCTCCTATGTTTACATATACGTGGTCTGACAATTAAGTTCGCCAACTTGTTGCAAACTGTTTTTTTCTATCAGAGGAGTTATTCATTATGAATTTGTACCAATTGGACAAACAGTTAACCAAGTTTACTATTTGAAAGTGCTGAAAAGGCTGCATGAAAAAGTTAGACTACCTAAACTTTTCACCAACAATTCATGGCTCTTGCATCACGACTATGTACCGGCTCACATGGCACTGTCTGTGAGGGAATTTTTAGCCAGTAAACAAATAACTGTATTGGAACACCCTCCCTACTCACTTGCTCTTGCCCCAATGACTTCTTTCTTTACCTGAAGATAAAGGAAATATTGAAAGGAAGACTTTTTGATGATATTCAGGACATCAAGGGTAATACGACGACACCTCTGATGGCCAGTCCAGAAAAAGAGTTCCAAAACTGCTTTGAAGGGTGGACTAGGCACTGGCATTGGTGCATACCTTCCCAAGGGGAGACTTCGAAGGTAACCGTAGTGATATTCAGCAGTGAGTTATGTACATTTTTTCTGGGATGAGTTCATGAACTTAATTGTCTGACCTCGTATTATATTCTGCTTCTAAATCTTATTTCTAAACTCTTAGTTTCAGAGAGATTAACTTTAAAGGACACTCTCTTTCTTGCTCATTTAGAAGACATTTTGGAGGTTATTTTATTTGACCAAGAACTACACCCATAATGAAATAAAGACAAAAGAAATGTTCTTCTTGTTTGTCCCTCAGGGATGGATTAAAATGTTCTATAGCTAGACACACTGAATCAAAAATAGTCATGAATATAACATCCTCTGCTGAAATCACAGAGCTCCATACAATTTGAATGAAACATTCTAGAAATAAAACCTTTAAAATGTATTAAGTGCTTAATATATGCCAGGCCCTGGGCCATGGGACCGTGGGGTGGGGGATGCACAAGGCCAATTACAACCACAAGAACATTTCCAGGTGGGTTTTAGGTAACGTGAGCAGGAAGAATGAGCTTTCTAAAACCCACTAGATTAGAAGCGAACATGAATGGTAGGATTTGCCATTTTTTGCATGGCAGCCCTTCTAGCTGTCACAAATATTGTATTAACTAGTCTCCCGTTTTACCTCCTTTATAATCAATCTGCTTTAACATAGATTTTACAGAGCTTCTAAAAGACAAAAAAAAAAAAAGTCAGTATCATGTTTCTTCTCTACTTCTAGGTATTTCTCCCCTGTCTATTAACTTTATTTTATACCGCTTTAAAATTTTCGTTAAATACGTTTAGGATCAAAGAAGGGTATAATGAATTAAATATTCTTGATTTACAATTTCTTGATACACTGTCATTATCTCAGTCTTACACTTGCATCTTTGTAGTTGTTTTATCTAAAAGTTTTGGGTGCTCATTGCTGTGTAGAATTAGATAAATTAAAATAGAATAGAATAAAAGCAATAAAATTTAGCAGAGTCTATTAATCAATCATGATACAGAGCCCTGAAAACAAATCTCCTAATAATAGGTTTCAACTCCTTCCTAGCCACTGAAACTTTTTTAAAAGGTTAGTGTTTGGTTGCAAATAGAGTTTGGCAGTTTAAAATTTTTCTCTTCCTACATGTTGTTAATCTACATGGGAACCCTCTTTCAGAAAATATTTCAGTGAAATTGAATGCACTTTAAATTTCAAATATGAGAACATAAATCTTTACTCTTCTATTGACATAGCTTTGTAACAAATGGAAGATTCCACAGTAGATAAAGAAAACTGTTTTTCAAGTCTATTTCAGACAAAACCATCAATGTCAGTTATGGTCCAGAAAATCCAATTTAGGATTTATCTGAGAGGGACGTACCTCCTTGTCCTCAGAAAAAAAATGGACTCCCCCCCACCCTTATAATTTGTGATGCATGACAATGGCTGAAGCAGGAATACATATGAACAACGCACATACACATGCATGTTGCCACACATTGCAGGAAAATCTCTTACTAGAAAGGGGTCATAAGTTTATCTAGAAACTGTTAGGCAGGTCTTTTCTTAGAGTGTAACTCTTCATCTGCCCATGCTAGGAAATTACAGCTTTGATGTTAATTATAGCTATGAAAATATTACCTGAAAAATTAATTTTAATCTGTGCAAACAGTTAGGTAGACGGACCAGGGAGAAAGTGCCACTGATATAGACAAGGAGGTCCTCTAGAGTCCAATGAGACCATCTGTGTCTTTTGCTGAGATTTTTCCTTTGGTTACATTTGAGCTGCAACATCCACTAGTGGCAAATGTTTTACTTCAAAAAGGAACACCAGGGAAGGACAAAATAAAGCATTTTTTCCTTGTGACTGTCCTTATTAGTATGTATGCTCAAATGCATCAAACTAATGAGGCAGTGTCATCAAATGGAACAGCTATATTGAGTATTCTAGAAGCTTCAGTACATTAGAAGGATAAAATAACAAAAAAATAAAAAGCTATTAACTAAACACAAGTAGTCATAAAGTAATAATGAAGACAGTCAAGCAATATGTTGTCTTCACTAATAACTATTACTGCATGTAGTGTAAATGGTGGAATTTTAATATATTCATTTTCCCCCCAAATATAAATTACTGAAAGCTACATTCCAAACATGGCACACAGTATAAAAACTTTTTACATTAGCAGGTGTGATCTCAGCACATTTAAATTCTCCATTTTATTTAGAAACAGATCAAATAGCACATTAACTTTTAATATCATAAATCTGATACTCAACTCATTTGTTTAATCTTAAGGTTAAAATATCACCATTTTGCACATTTAAGTGAAAATCTAATGAAAAATAATAAAATCCTGAGAAAATATAGACAAAATCCTTAATCTTCATCCTACATTTTACTACTATTATGTCCAGAATGTGAGGTGGTGTCATCTATTGGAACAGCTGTATTGGGTATCCAGAATATGATAGTAATAAAATTAAGCTCACAGTTAAATCATGCCATGAGTATTCTAAAACCAAGCAAAAATGAAAACTGTATAATTAGAAATGGGAAACTAGAAATATTTAATCCTTCTTAGCATTGTTGCTTAATGTATTAGCTGAATTTTTTGTTCCAATAATCCTACAATCTCCTCTGGTCCCCATTAATGCAGCCTATCCAGTATAACATTACATACAGCTCAATAAAAACCCCAATTCCAAAACTCTCCAAATCTACCAAACAGGTATGAAATAAGAAGTATTTCTTTTCATTTCACAGACTTGAAATTTTATAGAATTTCACCCACAACCACAGAGCATGCTGGAAGCCTCTTCAATTGAACTTTCCCTGATATTGACAGAGTAAGTTGAATGTTATTTCTCCAGAAACTCTATGTATTGATACTGTCTGAATATTTAAGGAACAAAATAACCCATTTTTCCCTTATGCAATAGAATGCACTGCCTCAGACCCTCTAAACCAGGGGTGTCAAAACTGCGGCCCATGGGCCAACTGTGGTCCACAATCCATTGTTAATTGGCCCGCAGCAAATTCCAAAAATATACTTAGTTTACTTAAATAAACCAGGTGAGGCAACATGTACTTCACCTCGAGTGAGTGGCCCGGCTGTTTGTGTATTTTACCGCATATGGCCCTTGGTGAAAACCTTGAAAAAAGTTTGGACACCCCTGCTCTAAACAATATGTTAATCTTCAGCTTTATCACAATGTCTTTTTCTCCCCCCTAACAGTTAAGCATGGCTAGGTCTAGATAGAACTGTGAGGCTGGCAGTTTGCGTTGAGTACCTCCTCCCAGATACCTCTTTTGTGCCTCACTTTGTCCTTCCACTATCCCAGCCTCCTCCAAACCTCTTGTGTCCTCATATTCTTCCCTGAATTTAAGAGTCTCCTCATTCCTGCTTTTATATCCCAGTTTGTTAATTCATTCAATATTTACTGAGCACCAACTATGTGCCAGGCACTAGACACTGGAGTATGTTTTTCCCTTCTCTTCTTTCATACACAAAAGTAGCAATTTGTTCTGTGTTCTAGTCTCTCAGGCTTTTGGTCCTATTATTCTGATAAAGGTAGACATGCTAAAATATTGATGAGTAATATGCTACCTTTCAAGTTACACAGTATTTAAAATTGATGTGCTGAATGTTAAGTAGCCTAGTAATTAAGTTGAAATCTTTCCTGGAATTTTCTGGGCCACAGGGTATTTATGATACAGGTGCAAACAGAAGACTTCACTACAGTGAAATGGGTTAATGTAAGAGATAGTAGAATTAAATTAGGCTGGCCTAGAGGAGTCAGGTAAATACTTTGAGGAATGACAGCCACAGGGAAAGATAGAAGAGGGAAAGATCATTCCAGAAGGTTTCAGGAGAGTACAGTAACTGCAACTGTTACTTCTCACCTCCATTCTGACAAGCAGACTCCTTATTGGAGTGACGGCTTCCAGTTTTGCTCATCTTTACTCTTAACATTGCAGTGATTTTTCTGAAATAGTGTATTTGTTAACTATTGCTAAATAAAAAACAAATTACTCCAAAACCAAGTGATTTAAATTTTATTATCTCCCAATTTCTGTAGGTCATGGACCTGGGAGTGGCTTAGCTGGGTTGCCTAGCTCAGTCTTTTACAAGGTCACTATCAAGGTGTCAGCTGGGGCTGCAGAAATCTCAAGGCTCAGTTGAGGGAGGATCTGCTTGCAAACTCATTCGTATCATTGGTGAAGGGAGTCGGTACCTCTTAGGCTACTGGACTAAGGGCCTCTTCTCTGCTTTCAGTCCATCCGACAGCCATATTGAGCTACTAACAGTCATTCAGTTCCCCACATGTACCAAATGAGTTCTCTCAGATTCAGGCCTTGATGCATTTTGTTGCCATTCCCAGGAATATCATTTGCAGTGAAGTGTATGCATGTCTATAGGAAGAGATTACCAAGAGAATAAGTACAGACAGTTCTCCATTCTTTTGTTCTTGACCCCACTTCTGTCACATGCTATCATCCATTGTTTTGCATCCCATTGCAGCAAAACACTTCAAAAATTGTCTATAATCCTTGTTTCCAATTCCTCAAATCCATTCAGTCTTGAAGCTACTTCAATCTCTATCGTGGTGTTCAATCCAGTGGTCAATTCTCTGTCCGATAATCCTCGACTCTCAGGAGTATTCAACACAGCTGCTAGACCCTTCTTTTTGCTGCACTCTCTTCATTCGGCCAGGACACCACACATATAGTGCCCCTTCAAGGTCACTAGTCACTCCTTATTGGATTCCTTTGCAGGTTTGTTTTTCAGAACAAGCCCAGGATGTTCTCTTTTTCTACTCTCTATCTATTCTTTTGATAATCTCTTCCAGATTCATTACATGAAATACCATTTATATGCTAATGACTTCCAATTTATATTTCCAAGCCAGACCTCTCTCCTGAACTCCAGGGCTATATAATCAACATCTTACTTTTCAGCCCCACTTGGATAGTATATCATACAGGCTCCAGATAAGAAACAGAGGAAACAGTAAAATTAGGAAATTTGAGGATGGTTTACTGACAAAGTGACTCTTTACAAAGGTGTGGGCAGAGTATCAGAACCAAGGTAGACAGGGCAGTGATAGCAGCAGACCTGTTATGCCCCATAAGTTTGAAGTGATGAGGGGAAAGGACAGTTACTAAAAATTGGAAGAAGACAATTACGTAGATGAGACCAGCAGGAGAACAGTAGAAACATTTGGTAGGGTAACACAGAGAACTGGAGAAAAACCTCACTGTAGGGAAGCCAGGAAAATAGACCATGATCTCCTTCTCCTTCCTCCCTCCAGTCTATGAGCGCCCCATTGGCCGAACACAATCAGAAGCTGCAGGGCGAAGGGGTCCCACTTATAAAATAAACATAGATCAGTCTCCTGAGGCAGAGAGCAAAACAAAGAAGAGTAGAGAAAGGATTTTGGAGCTCAAACGGAAGATATTCTATTATACTTTTACGTGTAATAGGCATCTCAAAATTATCATTTGTAAAACTCAACATTTTCCCCCGGAAACATCTGCAGAATGTTTCTTTCCCTCTCACAGGATGGCGACTTCATTCTTCCAGCTGCCTAATCAAAATGCTTGGGGTCATTCTTGATCCCCTATTTCTTAAAAACCTACAGTCAACCTGTCAGGAAATTACGTGGTCTCCATGTTTGAAATATATCCAGAATTCGACCATTTCCCAAACACCTGTGCAAAACCATTACCTCTTTACTGAATTTCTGCAATCACAACACCACCAAAGCAATACTGTACAGATACTTTTGTGGTCAATATTTATGAAACACCTCTGTAAATTCATCTATGTATGCATATGAATGTGGTCCCTAGTTTTGATGCTTACAGCAAAAATTACATACACTTCTAATTTCTAAATGATATTCCTATCCCTGTTCATGACTTTTTTTTTTTTTAATTAAATACAGAGTTAATACAGGTGAGAGATTAGGAACTGCCCTAATTATATACTTGTGGTTTCACACAAAGATTTGTAAAGGTCCAGAATAATTACTTGTCTACAGCAGCAAGTTTGTAATGGTAAATGAGGAATTGGAGGCATATTACTAAAAATACATTTAAATAATCCTCTTTTGTAAACCATGCTAAGCTTTGTCTATGTTAAGCCAGTCTGGCAAAGAAATTCTGACTATGACTGAAAATATGTGGATACATTTTGAAACTGTTCCAGGCCCAGAAAAAAATGCCAAGATAATTAGCAAGTTTACAAACTGGGCTGTGCTACCTTTTCTAAAGCAATACCATGAGCTTAATAAAAGTCTTTCTTACCTTACTGATAGTTATTTTTGGAAAACAAGTTGCTCTAGCTCTTTCAATGGAATATTAAGTGAAATAGTTAATTTCTGCATAAGAAACAGTTATGACTCCAAAGACACATTAAATTGGAGGTCTATAAAATAGAAGCAAAGCTAGTATTATTCAGAAAAATGATCAATGGCCAAGATACATTTCACGTATTACACTGAATATACTTGTATACTTAGCAGGTCTTTGTATGTTTAGTAAGATTTTAAACTTATATTGAAGCTGCAACTGAGGTCAAGAAAGGAAATGGCGTTTAGAAGTCAGCTACCAGGATGAGTCCCCATTAGGTTTTAAGACAGAATATAAAAATACTACATCCTAGGAAGGTGCAGTGTTGTGTGAGCTTACATCTTCACATGATACATGAAACTCTTTACATTCATACATTCATTTAAAATGATCTTATAGATCCTTTATTCTTATCACATATCTGTTTTCTATTCATAATGTATCCAATTTACTTTACTTAAAATAAATGTATAAAACACATGTGAAACCTCCATTTTTATGGCTGTAATCTTGGAGTTGAATTGTAATAAGATTATTATTCCTGTCCTAAACTGTCTAGAAACTGAGTCAAATAATTAGCAGTTTATTTTATTTATGTTACATATGTACTTATTATTATAAAAATAGGTACATTTGATTGACTGCTTTTATCTCTCAGCCATAGTGCAAACCAATTTAAACACATTAGCTCATTTAATAGTCCTAGCAACCCAGTGAGTTAGATATTAATACCCTGACTTATCCCCAAAAGGCTTTAAGTTGGACTTATCTACCAATTGGTTACTTGAGAAAGATGTTTATGTTTATGAAGCCATGATTAGAATGACGATTTATTAATCATGAGGTTTCTATTATACCTCTTTTCTCCCAAGATGCTATTTGCTCAAGGGGTGGACACTATTACTAAGTGAGTGACAGAATGGTGAGATGTCCACATTTTAACAAGTGAGCTACTACTGACAGATGCCCTGTAAGAAGGCACGTTCAGAAGAGTGTAGTGTCCTCAGTCTCCTCAGGGAGTGATGTCTCCACGTGGATTTCTAATTCTAGTTTCCGTTGCTGAGGAAGAGGAGCAAAACCTGACAGCATAGGCCACGGAGGAGAATGAAGGCGAAACAGGGCTGTGAATCTTTAACTAATGGGACATTCAGGGATACCAGGGTGGGCTCTATAAAGCTGCTGTGGAGGGTTGCATTTACAATACATACGGAAGACACTCACTGCTATCGCTAACTTCAGGAGGTAAAAAGGCAGTTTCCAAAGTTGTAGCAGTGCTGAGAAGGGAAATTATTTCCTCTGGAAAACCTACACCTATCTCTCTGAAAGCATTTTCATACTGTTAAACGACTTGGTTAATGGTACAGCTCATAGGCTCCAAAACTCAGTTTCTGAAACGAACTCAAAATATGCACGATGAGAGGAAAGAGGCGAGAAAAATGAGAGGAAAGAAACAATCATAAGCAAAACTAGTAAAGGCGTAATGATTTCAACTAATGTTAAATTCCCAGGGGAGATTAGGAACTACAAATTTGTAGTCACAAAATAGTCATAGGGATGCAAAATACAGTATGGGGAATATAATCAATAATGTTGTAAAGACTATGCAGGGTGTCCGATGGGTACTGGCCTTATCCAGGGGGGATCACTTCACAGATTATATAAATGCCTAACTATTGCACTGTACACCTGAAACTAGCATAAAAATATTAAATGTCAACTATAATGAAATATATATAGTCACGGGAGGTAAAGTCCAACAAAGGCAATAAAGTCAAAGGTATTATAACAGCTATATACGATATAAGAGGGGTAGAAGATTCAGGTGGGGGGGTTATCACCTTGTGAGGGGTGTAAATATCTAATCATTATGTTGTTTTGTACGCCTGAAACTAATAATAAATGGGAATTTTTAAAAATTCCCAGAGGAATCAGGGAGCTCCCTAAATATTTGGGGAAAGGTGAAAGTAACATAGAATCTCCTGTTTTCTAAGTAAACTTATTGAGTTTGATAATTTAGTGAAAATGTTGACTTAATTATGCATCAGTGGGTGTACTGAAATTTTTTACAGAGTGCTGGGCACTGTTGCTAGGCATAAGAACTACCAAGGAGAAAGACACATCCCTGAAGTTAAGGAAACCAATCTATTTGGAGTGAATAGCAAAGCCTCCTGTGGAAAGCCACAGGAAGCTTTAAAATAGTGATTTAAGGAGGAAACCAGCACTTGCAGCCAACATTATTATGACATTCTCAAGATGTACACAAACTGGAATAAAGAAAAACTGAGTTTTGAAAAGTATATACTAAGCTGTATTTTCACAAATAATATTGTTTATAGATGGATAAATATTACGTGAAACTTATTTACAATCACAGTTGTCCTCAAAGTTTTAATGGCTTGTCAGATGTTAAAGGGATTAGACTTGGTCAGTATACAGTATAAGTCTAGTATATTAACATTTCCTGGGCACTACATCTGATCGAATTATGCTAGGGGCTAGGGAACAAAGAAAAAGCATATCACTGGTCCCCAAAGAACTCAGAGTCCAACAGGAGAGATAGGCAAGTAAACCTGCAGTTACAGTGCACTGTACCGTAACTGCAGGACAGACATACATACACACAAACTGCTGTAGGAGCCAAAGGAAGGTAGTCTGCAACCACAAGGATAACTAACCCGGAGACTGTCGGTAGCTCAATGTTTAAATGTCTTGATAATCAGAGCTGTCCGACGGAGGCATCCCTCAGCCCTCAAAAACATCAAGACAGAGAGACCGACTGTCAATACATTGTAGAAAAGGTATAAGATGAAACTAGGTAACAATCTAGACTTTCCAATTGGATATAATCCAGAATTTTCAATTCTGGCTATATCTGTCTATGCTGTTACATAGGTTTATGAAAAGTGGGCTTTGTTGCCCCCTCTTTTAAGTTTCTTCAGCCTAGACGCCCACAAAGGTTTTAAAGCTCTCTATCCTGAAACAATCTTCCAGGGCATCAGTAGACACTCAGGTAGCTCCATAGCAGTGATCAGAGTTGCCTTCGCTTTTGTAACATGACTGTCCTATCAGAATTGTCAGCATCTTCATAAACTGTACATACTTTTCCAGCCATGTTTAGTTTTTGGAGACACCTTATACTCGCTTCTCACTCTCCAACACTGGCTTTCTGCCACCTCTCACACTGTGCAGTCTCCTCTTTCTGCCTATTCTCTCTGTCACGGTTTCCTTACACCACAATCCAAACTCCTCAGTCTTCAGAAAGTCATTCCAATTTATCACATTTATTCATGGCCTTCCACAGCAAATACTGACTCAACACACAGGTATGAAATCCTGAAAATGTAGACAGAAAAAAAATTTTTTTTTTTCTCAAAAGCAAAAGTAGAAGAGGGAAATCTTTTTCCAAGCCTGTTCATCTTTAATAATAATAAAATTTCAGATTTATTGAGTATTCCCTCTCTGTCAAATACCCTCTTATACTTTATAGAAATAACCTCACTTAATCCTCACAACTAAGTATGAGTAAAATACTGTTCATGTCACCGTTTGACATAGAAAACAGTGAGGTGAGTAACTCGCCCCAGACCTCTCATTTCATATGCTTATGGACAGAGCTGGGTTTGAACCCAGGACACACACATTCAAAAAGTGTGTACTCAGCCACTACTCTACTCTTGTTCTCCATGTCCAGTATTTCATAGTTCTTACTGCTGTGACTAATATGAGCACATAAACAAGGTGACTGATTTGTTAACTACCTCTGCTTATAGGAAATAATGCAGAGAAGTTGGTGGTGGGGTGGCGGGGCTCGTTGCTAGATTAGCAAATACAATCCCATAGATTACCTGCTCCAGCCAGTCTAGGTGGGGGGCTCCTTGAAGAAAGGATAAAAACCACATGATAGATCCAGCCTGAAGCTTCAAATTTAAGAGAATGAAGCAAAAGAAGTGTAATACATGAGAGACTGACACCAAATAATAACTAAGCATATGAGATATGTGGAGCCTTTCTGATGTGGAGACATGGCAAAGGAGACCGCACAGACGACTACATGGGAAGGATTACTGCCTTTTTAAACTACACAGAATGTTCCACAGCAGTACATTTTGCCTGCATTCTTGTTAGTATGTATATATTGTAACACAGATGCTATTTTATTGTATTACTACCCATCGATCTGTTATTCTTCACAAATTTTATAACTAGTAAAAATTCACATATCACTGAATTGTACAAAATTTGAGGAAAGAGTCCATGTTTTGTGCTTTTTTTTCCATCGCTCCCAAGATTCCTGGACCAGTATTTTGACAATAATAAGCATTTACTATATACATGTTGAAATTAAATCTGCTATTAAAAATGTAGATACCTTTCCCGGGTGGACATATTTTCCCCAAAAGCTTCTGAAAGGAATTAGATTAAAGAGGAAATGAAAATGTTTACTTTAATCAAACTCACCAAAATGACATAGAGCTAAGAAGTGAAAAATATCAATGAAGCTGAAGACAGAGATGAATAAACTTTTAAAATTTAGAAAGGACAATGTGGCTGAAATAGAAAATGAATGGGAGATTTCAAAATGAATTTCAAATGGATACAAAAGAGACAGAGTTTTATAAATGTAAATGAAAGCTGCCCTGGAAACAAAATGCCTTTCTGTAAAGATTTTAAGCTGTAACCCCTGGTACAACCTCAAACTGGATCCTGGCTTTTGGGAGAGGCTTTTTTTTGACATCTATGCTGTTGTATTTTCATATATTTTGGGGTCACCTGTTGTATCATGCAACTGTCTGCTCTTCGGTGATTTACTACAATCAAGAGTTTGCATGTGTTTTCTAGCTCCCCGAGTTGTGCTTCCTCTTTTCAAAATAGATTACATGTGGAAAAAAAAAAAAAAAAAATTAATTTAAAAAAATAGATTACAAGTGAGAGAAAGAAAGGCAGAGAGAACAAGAGAGACTTGCCTGGATAAAATTACACTGCTTTAGTCTCCCCATGACTATTATCAAAGTTAATATAAAAGTTCTGGTCTTTCCTCAACCCACTCCCCAACAATGATTGCTTTTTCACTCACATCCTACAAGTTCAAGGGTAACCAGTGTACCTAGCCTCATACAATATTAGTAACTTGTTCTCTGAAGAGAAAAATTGCAGTAGCCAGATAAGTTGTCAACAACACTTGGTGGGCCTTTGTGTCATCATCACGTAACAATTGCAGCATGCATTTCCAAGAACTTATTTTGCAGAATGAACTTCTTATCACTCCACAGCAAGCACAGACTACTAATTGAAGGAACTAAGGCTTTTCTGGAAAACAATGGCCTTCTCTTTGCTTTGAAAATTATGTAGAATAAGAAAAAAACAACTGCAAGTAAAGTTACAAGTAAAATGTAGATTCTTTATATCCTTATGGCAAAGGACAGGTCCATTCATATTCTCTCTCTCTCTCTCTCTTTCTCTCTCTCCCTTTCTCTCTCTCTCTACCCTTCTTAAAATCATTGGTAGCATTTGAGAGTATATCTCTGGCAAGCTATAAAACTGCAATGTTATTCATTATTATTTTTAAATATTATTTTTATAATCAAAGTATATTGTGATGCGAACGTTCATTTTAAAAAGAAATTTTAAACTGTTTTAATGTTCTTTTCAAAAAAAAACAAAAAACTCTTAGGTTACAAATGGCCAAGATAAGGCAGGCCAACACATGGCCCACAAGGGGTAACAGAGTTCCAAAATGCTGATTTAGAGAAGGGGGTAGTAAGCTTTTTCTGTAAAGGGCCAGAGAGTAAATACTTTAGGCTTTGTGGTTCATACAGTCTCTGCTGCAACTACGCAGTCCAACCACTGCAACATCAAAGCAGCAACAGACAATACATTAAAATATAGGAGTGTTTGTGTTCCAATAAAGCTTTATTGACATAAGCAGATGACAGGACAGGTATGGCCCATGGACCCCAGTTTGCCAACCTCTGATTCAGAGGCAAGAAGACATCTGAGAGAAATTGGACATTAGTGTCACCTTATAGAGTGAGAGAAAGAGAAAGAGAAAGAGAAAGAGAGAGAGAGAGAGAGAGAGAGAGAGAGAGAGAGAGAGAGAGAGAGAGAGAGAAATATTGTTCCCTGGCCCATGTGAAAATAATAAAGGTAGAAAAGTGGCACATAGAGTTGTTGAAATGCAGCTACTATTTAAGTGCTATCCTTGGTATATTTCTTATATTTTACTTTATGTTATCCAAATAGGCAATAAAAATGTTTTATTTAAGGTCAAAGTAAGTTATGTCTATGAAGAACCATCACAACAAAAAGTCAGTGGCCTCAGTATTTGTACATGCCATTTACCTTAAAATTGGGGGAGAGAGGGAGAACCTAGGAGGAGCCTATCAAAGTTCACTGCAGCTATATTAGTTAACATTTATGAAAAAAATATATATTTTCAGTTATAAGCAGATTACCAGTTCGGTAATATAAGCTAAAATATTTAATATAGCCCAACCAGACTATTAAGCAACACAAAGAAACCACACACACACACACACACACACATCATAAATGAAAAGTATATAATTTCAATCATGATAATGATGATAATGATGATAATTGTTATTGGTAACAGTACTTCCGTACTCTGTGTTGAGAATTATGATAAATTGTTTTACAAAATTATTTCTAAACCTCAATGACTTTAAAAAATAGGTATTATTATCCTCTCTTCCACAGATGAGGAAATGCATATAGTTATGAAGTGGCTACAGCTGAGATCAGTCTGACCCATACATACAACCTTTCCACACATGATAGAGACAAATTTTCTAGTTCTCCAACTTACAAAATAAAAGTTAATTCAGTTACAATAAAGTTAAGTTTACATTTATGGAATTCTGACCCAACTTACCTGCTACAGTGACAGCTCAGAAAAGCAAAATGTTATGTGCACCTACTCTCCACAACCAAAACTTTTTAGCAGAGCAATAATGTGGGTATGATACAGAGCCAAGTAATTATAACCAGCCAACATTTTCCTCAGCTACTGACTAAGGCAAAGGAAGGAAGCAACTGAACCTTGAGTTAAGTCTACTCAAGGAATATTAGGCTACTAAAAAATTCCAAATGAGACTTGTGAGCAACATGGCAAAATAGGAGGTGAACAGTCCTACCCATATTTGCCCTCTGCAACAATAATTTAGCAGCCATCCATGGTCAAATGTGCTTTTGTGGGAGCTTTGGGATCCAGGTAGAAGATTGTGAAACCCTAGTGGAGCCAATGAGTTGGGAGGGCCATGAGGGCAGTCCAATGCCCACGTGGCAGTCTCATGACCATGGTTCTGGCTACAGACTCAGAAACAGCCCCAATCCCCTGTGAGCTCAGTTACAGCCCTGTCTGCCCTTGCTTTTGACATCAGCACCACACACAAAGGGATCCAGTAAGAATCACACACACTTGCATTCTGAGTACGAGGCCCACCAATCTCAGTCCTAACTGAGCAGATCATGACATGGCTCTAGCCGCTCTTAGCTGTGAGTCCAAGGTCTAGGTGAGAGACACACTTGTCCACACCCTTAAGGCAGACCCTCTGACCTTGGTTCAACTACGGATCCTGAAAGGGCCCTGTAAATAGGCTCTAGCCCCTCTCAACCACAGGCTGGGAACATTCCTGCCAACCCAGGGACCTACCAAGAGACACACAGATTCATGCCACCAAAGGTAGGCCCACTGACCTTGGTCCAACTGCAGATTTTGAAGCAGCCCCCTAACCTGACTCTGGCCCCTTACAGCTGCATTTGAGAGCAGTCCTGCCCACCCAGGGATCCCGAGGGAGACACACCTATCTTTGCCCCTAATGCTGGTCTGCTGACTTCAGACTGACTGCAGATTCTGAAGCAACCCTGTGAGTCAGCTCCAGCCCTGTCTAGTCATGGTCCAGGAACATCCTGCCTGTGCACGGATTCAGTGGGAGAAACACTCCTCTGTGTCCCCAAAGGCAGATCCACTGATTTTGGTGCAACCAGCCCTGTAGCCTGGATCCAGCCCTACTCAGCCATGAGCAGCCAGGGGCACTTCTGTTCACCCAGGAACCTGCAGGAGGCAGGCCTACAGATCTCGTTCCCAGCCACAGATCCTGAAACAGTGCTGTGACTCAATTCTAAACTTCCTCACTTGCAGTCTGGGGTTGATCCTTCCCAACCAGGGACCCTATATCAGAAGCCCTCCCAGGGACCCAGTGGGAACCACACACATGCACAGACCTGGTGACCATCTGTGGATGCTGAAGTGGCCACTTAACCCAGCATTAGCCCTACAAAACAAAGTACAAGAGACAGTCCCACATACCCAGGGACCAGAAAAAATCCACACCTACCTAAGCCCCTAGTAACAGGCCCACCAACCAAGGACCTTCAGGTAGACCAAGCAACACACACGTGATCTGGCTCCAACTTTGCTAGACTGTAGTCGTGGAGGCAATATCATCAGTCTGGAGACCCAACAGGAGAAGGACTTTACATACAGAAAACAGACTGTAAAATGTTTGCTCCTTCAAATCAGGGACACTAATGAAAGACTACACAGATCATGAAGAATCAGGTAAACATGACACCAACAAAGAAAATGAATAAATGCTTAGTAACCAACCCCAAAGAAATGAAGACCTATGAATTGCCTGAAAAAGAATTCAAATAGTCATCTTAAAGAAGCTCAGTGAGATGTAAGAAAACACATACAGACAACTAAACAAAATCAGGAAACAATGGATGAACAAAATAAGAAGTTTAATAAAGAAATAGAAACCATTAAAAAGAACCAGGCAGAAATCCTGGAGCTGAAGAATACAATAAATGAATAAATGCCTAGTAACCAATATTCAAAAAAAAGAAAAAAATTCAATAGAGACCTTCAGCAGCCAACTCAATCACGCAGAAGAAGGAATCAGCAAACTCAAAGGCAGGTTATTTTAAATTAACCAGTTAGAGGAACAGAAAGAAAAAATAAGGCAACAAGAGTACACAATGGGGAAAGGATAGTCTTTTCAAAAAATGGCATTAGGAGAACTAGATATCCAAATGCAAAACAATGAAATTGGACCCTTATCTTATACCATATGCAAAATTTGCTTGAAATGGATTAGAGATGTAAATGTTAGACCTGAAACCATAATAAAGAAACAGGAAATTGTAAAACTCACACCACAAAAATACAAAGGATCATAAGACACAACTATCAAAATTATGCCAACAAATTGGGTAATCAAGAAAAAAATGGATAAACCTAGAAACAGAATCAGCCAAAACTGAATCATGAAGAAACAGGAAATCCGAACAGATCAATAATAAGTGAGAACATTGAAGCAGAAATCAAAAGCCTCCCACTGAAGAAAAGCCCAGGACCAGATGGCTTCACAGGTGAGTTCTACCAAATATTTAAAGAATAATTAAAATCAATTATTCTCAAATGCTTCCAAAAAATTGAAGAGGAGGGAACATTTCCAAACTTATTTTATGAAGCCAGCACTGTCCTCAGACCAAAGCCAGATGAGGACATGACAAGAAATAAAAATTACAGGTCTATATCCCTGATGAACATAAATTTTCTCAACAAAATACTAATAAAATTTAACATACATTAAAAAGATCATAAAAGAAGGAGAGTGATGTCAGACACAGAGACGTGAGGGGTGCTCCTTGATCTTGCCCCTTGAAATTACAACAAGTTAAACAGATATAATTCAACAAAGGATTCTCTGTGCAACACACAAACACATCTGAGAGATTTGCGCATCAAAGCATTTGAAGGTGGGAGAATTGGGGCAAACAGGAGAAGAGGGAAGGGAGAAGTACAGAGATAGCCTGAGGTCACTGAGGTCCCGGGAGATATGAAGACTGAGACTGCAGGTAAAGTTAAAAGAAATGAAAGAACTCTACAAGAATTATCTAACTCCATCAGAAAGAGCAGTGTAAAAATAATGGGTATACAAGAAAGAGAAGAGAGGGAGAAAGGAACAGAGAGTCTATTCCAACAAATAGTCAACAGGAACTTCCCAAACTTATGGAAAGAACTAGATCCTTGAATCCAAGTAGCAAACAGAACACCTAATTGCCTCAATCCCAGCAGGCCTTCTCCAATGCACGTTATATTGAAGCTGTCAAGCCAGGGAAAGAATTCTCAAGCTGGGAAAAAGAAGACAGTAACCCATAAAGGAAAGCCCATTAGATCATCATCATATTTTTCAGAAGAAGCTCTATAAGCCAGGAAGGAGTGGAATCAAATATTCAAAGTATTGAAAGAGAGAAATTATCAGCCAAGAATTTGGCTGCAAGAATTATCCTGCAAAGTTACCTTTTAGATATGAAGAAAGAATAAAGACATTTCCAGATATATAGAAGCTGAGGGAAATTTCCACCATAAGTTTGTATTACAGGAAATACTGAAGGAGGTTATTCTACCTGAAATAAAAAGACAAAAGTATATGAAACTAGGAGTAGTATTAAAAGACAAACAGAATCTGGAAATAATAACCACTACTAAGAATAGGGCAATGTATGCAAACATAACATAAAGGGTAAAGAAGATAAAAACGTTAGAAAAGAGAAAGAGAAGTTAATATGCTACTGCAATTCAGAAAACAACTCACAGCATAAATGGTTCTATTTATGCTATTTATTCACAGCATAAATAGGATAAATTCTGACAACAAAAACATAAAAGAAGAGGAGGAAAAGGTATGAACTTGCAAAGGAGAATGGAAATAAGATGCTTGTTGAAGAAAAAGGACTATTGCATACATGAAAATTTCTTTTACATAAACTTAATGGTAACCACTCAAAAAAATCCAGAACTGAGACACATAACATAAAAAAAGAGGAAACAGAGGGAAAAGTCATAGAATACCACCAAACTAAAATAACAGACATAAACACAAAGGCAAAGAAACAATGGAGACACCGAGCTACCAGAAAACAAAAGATAAAATAGCTACAGGAAACTCTCATATATCAATAGTCACCCTAAATGAAAATGGACTGAACTCATCAATAAAAAGGCACAGTGTAGCAGACTGGATCAAAAAACAAAACCCACCATATGTTGCCTCCAAGAGAAAACATTTAGCTACAAAGGCAAATATAGACTCACAGTGAAAGTGTGGAAATTGACACTCCAAGCAAATGGAACCCAGGGAAAAGTGGATGGAACCACACTTATATCTGGTAAACCATACTTAGGATAAAAAAGGTAACAAGAGACAAAGATGGACATTTCATAATGGTAAAGGAGACAATACAACAACGAGACATAACATATACATATATAAATATGTGTGTGTGTATATATACATATATGTGTGTGTGTGTGTGTGTGTGTGTGTGTGTGTGTGTGTATGCCCCCAATCAGAGAGCACCAAAATATATAAAGCAACTACTAACAGAACTAAAGGGAGAAACTGAAAAAACACAATTATAGTAGAGGACATAAATATGTCATTGACAGCTGTGGATAGACCACCCAAACAGAAAATCAAAAAGGAACTATAAGCCTTAAATGACACATTAGATCAAATGGACATAAGTGATATTTATAGAGCATTTCATCCAACACCAGACTATATATATATATATTTTTTGTAGTGCACATGGATCATTCTCAAGTATAGACCATATGCTGGGACACAAAATTCGCCTCAGCAAACTTAAGAAGATTAAAATCATACCAAGCATATTCCTGACCATAATGCTTTGAAATTAGAGATCAACTGCAAAAAGAAAGTGGGAAAAACCACAAACACATGATTAAACAACATGCTACTAAAGAACGACTGGGTCAAATATGAAATAAAAGGAGAGATAAAAGATACATAGAAACAAATGAGAATGAAAATATATTGTATCAAAACTATCAGGATGCTGTGAAAGCAATTCTAAGAGGCAAATTTATATCATAACAGTCCTATCTGAAGAAACAAGAAAAATCCGAAATAAACAACCTAACATTACATCTTAAAGAACTATAAAAAGAAGCACAAATGAAACCCAAGGTCAGCAAAAAGAGAAAAATAATAAAAATTAGACCAGAATTAAATGAAATAGAGAACAAAAAGACAATAGGAAAAATTAATGCAACAAAGAGCTTGTTCTTTGAAAAGATTTATAAAATTGACAAACCCTTGGCTAGATTCACTAAGGAAAAAAGAGAAAAGACATGAATAAATAAAATCAGACATAAAAAAAGCAGTTATGACAGAAACCACAGAAATACAAAGGATCATACAAGAATACTATGAAAAACTATATGCCACCAAATTCGATAACCTAGAAGAAATGGACTAGTTCTTAGAAATATATAACCTTGCTAGGCCGAGTCATAAAGCACTGGAAAATCTAAATAGACCAATCAACAGCTAGGAAATTGAAACAATCATCCAGAACCTCCTCAGAAGCAAAATTCCAGGACCAGATGGCTTCACTAAAAAATTCTACCAAACATTCAAAGATGATTTAATAACTGTTCTCCTCAATCAAACTCTCCCCAAAAAATTAAGAAGAGGCAATACTTCCTAACTCATTTTATGAGGCCAACGTTACCCTAATACCAAAACCTGGTAAGGATAACACACATGCACACACACACACACACACACACACACACACACAAACTACAGACCGATACCTCTAATGAATACGCATGCAAATATCCTAAACAAAATACTACCAGACAGAATATTACAATACATTAAAAAGATTATACATCATGATCAAGTGAGGGTCATTCCAGAAGCATAAGCATGGTTCAACATATGCAAATTGATTGGTGTGATACACTACATAAACAAAATAAAGAATAAAAATTATGTGATCATATCAATAGATGCAGAAAAGGTGTTTTACAAGATACAACATCCATTTATGATTAAAGCAATAAAATGGGTATAGAAGGAAAGTACCTCAAAATAATTAAGACCTTATACGACAAACCCTCAGGTAATACCATACTCCATGGTGAAAAACTGAAAGCTTTTCCTCTAAAATCAGGAAAAAGACAAGGATGTCCCTTATCACCACTGCTATTCAACATAGTATTGGAAGGCCTAGCCAGAGCAATCAGACAACAGAAAGAAATAAATGGCACCCAAACTGGGAATGAAGAAATTAAATTGTCACTTTTTGCAGATGATATGATTCTTCATATAGAAAACCCTAAAGGTGCCACCAAAAACCTATTAGAAATAATAAACAAACACAGTAAAGTTGCAGGGTACAAAATCAATGTACAAAAATTCATTGTGTTCCTATATAATAACAATTTAATTTCAGAAAAAGAAATGAAAAAAGTATTTCCTTTTCCACTTATAACAAAGTGAAATACTTAGGAATAAACTTGACAAAGGATGTGAAGGATCTATACACTGAACTATAAGACATTATTAAAAGAAATTGAAGAAGACACAAGGAAATGGAAAGATATTCTGTGTTCATGGATTAGAAGAATAAACATAGTTAAAATACCATTATCACCCAAAGCAATATACAGATTTAATGCAATACCCATTAAAATCCCCATGACATTTTTTCAAGAAATAGAACAAAAAAATCATCACATTTGTATGGAATTACAAATGTTCCTGAATAGCTTAAGCAATCCTAAGAAAAAAGAATAATGCTAGAGGTATCACATTCCCTGACTTCAATTTATAAAACAAAGTGACAATAATCAGAAAATATGGTATTAGCAGAAAACAGACAGACACACCAACGGAATAGAATTGAGAATCCAGAACTAAACCCATATACCATGTTTCCCCGAAAATAAGACCTAGCCAGACCATCAGCTCTAATGCATCTTTTGGAGCAAAAATTAATATAAGACCCAGTCTTATTTTAATATAAGACCCAGTATAATAAAATATAATATAATATAATTCCGGGTCTTATATTAATTTTTGTCCCAAAAGATGCATTAGAGCTGAAGGTCCAACTAGGTCTTATTTTCCGGGGAACAGGGTATATGTAGGCAAATAATTTTCAACAATGTAGCCAACAACATACAATGAAGGAAAGAAAGGCTCTACAATAAGTGGTGCTGGGAAAATTGGAAAGCCACATGCAAAAGAATGAAGCTAGACTGCTATCTGTCACCATGTACCAAAATTAGCTCAAAATGGATCAGAGACTTAAACATAAGATCTGAAACAATAAATTGCATAGGAGAAAGCATAGGTGCTAAACTTATGGACCTTGAGTTTAGAGAGGATTTTATGAATTTGACCTCAAAGGCAAGGGAAGTTAAAGCAAAAATAAATGGAACTATATGAAACTAAAAAGCTGATGCATAGCAAAAGAAACTATCAACAAAACAATGAGGCAATCAACTGAATTGGAGAAGGTATTTTCAAACAATACTTTTGATAAGGGGCCAATACCCAAAATGTATAAAGAACTCATACAACTCAAGGGACGAAAAGCAAACAACCCAAATATAAACTGGGCAAAGCACGTGAACAGAAACTTCTTCCAAGAAGACATACAAACAGCCAAAAGATATATGAAAAAACGCTAAACTTCACTAAGTATTAGGGAATGCAAATCAAAACCACAAGAGACATCATGTCATACCTGTTAGAATGGTCATTATTAACAAGAAAATAAATAACAAGTATTGGAGTCTGTGAAGAAAAAGGAACCCTCACGTACTGCTGGTGGGAATGTAAATTGGTACAGCCACTATGGAAACAGTACGGAGGTTCCTCAAAAAACTAAGAATACGACCCAACAATCCCTCTCCTGGGCATGTACCCAAAATATCTGAAAACATTTATCCATAAAGATATATGTACCTCTATGTTCATTTCAGCATTATTCATGGTGGCCGAGACATGGAAATAACCAGTGTCCTTCATAGACGGTTGGATAAAGAAGATGTGGTACATACATACAATAGAATATTACTTAGCTATAAAAAGATGAAATACTGCCATTTGTTACAACTTGGATGGATCTTGAGATTATCATGACAAGGGAAATAAGTCAGACAGAAAAAGTTGAGAACCTTATGACTTCACTCATATGTGGGATATAAAACTTAAAGCAACAAGCAAACAAAGAAACAAAAACTCATAGACACAGACAACAGTTTAGTGGTTACCAGAGGGTAAGGAGGAACGGGGATGGTAAAAGAGGGTAAAGGGGGTCAAATATGTGGTGATGGAAGAAGAACTGACTCTGGGTAGTAAGCACACAATGCAATTTATACATGATGTATTATAGAAATGTACACATGAAACCTATATAATTTTACTAACCAACATCACCCCAATAAATTTAACAAAATTTTTTTTAAAAAGATCATAGACTATGATCAAGTAGGATTTATCCCTGGGATGCAAGAATGGCTCAATATATGCAAGTCAGCAAACCTCTTAGATGAAAACAGAGAAAAAGCTCCTTGACATTGGTCTTGGCAATATTTTTTTTCAGACATGACACAAAAAAGTACAGTCAACAAAGGCAAAAATTAATGAGTGGGAGTACATCAAACTAAATATCTCTGTACAGCAAAGGAAACTATCAGTCAAATGAAAAGGCAACCTATAGAATCAGAGAAAATATTTGCAAACCTTATCCAATAAGGTGTGGATGTTTCAAATATATAAGAAATTCGTACTGGATGGAACTGGAATTCTGATACATTGCTGATTAGAGTAACAAACGGTACAACCACTTATGGAAAATATTTGGACAGTTTCTTATAAAGTTAAACAATTTAATTCTAGCTATTTAGCGAGGAGATATGAAAACATATGTCCACAAAAACACATGGACAATAATGTTTACAGCAGCTTTATTCATAATAGTCTTAAACTAGAAACAAAGTAAATGCTCATCAGCAAGTGAATAAACAAACAGTGGTATATTCATACAATGGAGTATTACTCCATAAATAAAAAATACAAATGTAAAACTACTGATACATGTAAAAACTTGGAAGAACTTCAAAAACATGCTAAATAAAGCAGACTGATTTATAGTAACAGAAAGTGAGTTCGTGGTTGCCTAAGGTGAGGATCAAATGTAAAGGAGCATGAGGGAACATTCTGGAGGGATGCAAATGTTCTATAGCTCTACTGGGATGGCAGTTATAAAGGTGTATGCTTTTGTCAACACTCATCTAATGATACACTTCAATGGATGCATTTGCAGTATGCAAATTATGCTAATAATGTTGGTTTTAAATGAAAAAAAAATGGGTCAATTCTGCTATCATGGGAATTTATTTTGTTACTAAATACACCCAACCTCAGAAAAATGTGGCCTTCTCTTTTAGTATTATGAAAAGCAGCCCCAGTAATCACCCTCAATGCTCCTTACCTGCTCCCTATGCTACTTGTTGGTTGTCAGCAATTACCATGGTTATATTTTGTATTTTTTGAAGAAACTATACTGTAAGACAAATGGAAGGAACTGGCACACCTCACTTTAAAAAGAATACCAAAAAAGTGATATATATATTCTCCCATGACCCATCCCTGAGCTCTTCACTGTAGGGACCTCCCAACCCAGAAAAAAATCCAGGGAGGTAATATAATGTATGAAGTGACTCAATATTAGATATCAGGGGGTGATTGGGGACTTATCGTATGGGAATTTGTCAGACAATTTAAAAATTGTTAACATTGTACTATCCAACATAATCAAGAATTTTCCAAATGCTAGTAATAAATTTAACATGTACATTTTATTTTAAAGCCTGACTTTCAGGAATACGTAATCCATAGGAAATGCATACATCTAAAGTAACCAAAAATATTCGCTTTAGGTTGCATTAAATTAATGATTCATAAGTTATTAATGAAGCTTATAGAAAAATGTGAAGATTTAATGAAAAGAGTGGGAGACTAAAATGAAGTTAGATGAGATTAGGAAAAAGAAACTTAAGTTAGCCTAAATATTAAAGCAAAGTGAAAAACAGAAGTGAGTCAAAATGTAACAGAACAGCAAAGTTCTTAAGAGTTTTTAGAAACCAAACAGATAAGTGGCATTTCTATTTTGATTGGGAATTTGGTCTAAATGCTTTGGACTGTCCATCTCTCCTATCTCATGCCTCTCTGATTTCACTTCACAAAGTATGCACGAAAAAAATAATAAGTTATCTTTCTAAGTATATCATGAATCTGGACTTCAATTTCCCACGGATATCTTTCCTGCTGCTGACAACAGTCACATCATAAAATCCTATTTCTTTCACAAAAGGAGGGTTTAAGTTGCTTCACATCGTCTTCAGAAACTACAGAGCCACTATAGGATCAACTAACATAGAAAGCTAGTTGGTATAGCCTTAAACTTCTATATAGCCTTAAACTTTCTTTATATAAACTTAAACTTCTATTTAAGGCTATAGAAAGAAAAAGTGAGTGGTCTGGAGGAAACTAACGATCCATTAACAACAGAGAACAAAACACTGCAGGTAAAATGGAAATCCTTCTTAAGTGCCCCAAGTCAAAAAACAATTAACTTCTTTTTAAATATCAGAAAGCCACATTTCTTTGCTTCTATGGGATCCTGTATGGATATAGTAGATCTTTCTTACTTTGCACTACGGATATTTTAGGAACTCGTTTATTCCACACAATTATGGAGCCATTTAGTAAACACATACTTTACAGACACTGTACAGAAACGAGTATCAAACTGTGGCTTCTGTGGCTCAGTAGCTTCTGCCACTGAGAAGCTAAAAATAACCATAGGCAGCTCTGCTTAGCTAAGCTCTGACATCCCTGAAATTACTTCGGAGAACTGAAATCAGTCTTTCCAGTTCACAGGATTCAGGAGCTACCAGGATCTTCCATTTTAGGCAGGCGACAGAAAGAAAGCACATTCAGTCCATTGCTTAGGGGTAAGAATTAGAGGATAATTAAGGTGTGTTGTCAGACACCAGGACATAGTGGTAGGACCTTTAAGGATGAAAGCTAAATCCTGCTGAGATGAAAAAAGAGCGCTAAATTCTGCTTACGGTTTCAGCCACTTGTTTGCACAATCTCTGCTGCTGGCAATTTTGCAGAATGGAGCAGAGGTCAGCAGCCCAGTTTAGGTGAGAGGGGGCGGGGGGGGGGGGGCAGGGCACAGTATGTGAGGAGAAATGCAGGGATGGAGCGGCTCCAAGGTCAGTCAGGGTTGGCAGCAAGTAACTACTCCAATTAAGTGTTTATGACTGTGTTTGTTGATCATGCATTATCTCACTAAATCTTCATAATAAATGCTACGAAAAAGGCAACCTTAATTATTCCTATTGTCCAAGAAAACAAGCTCCCTTCATGTTTGACTATAGAAGCATTGTTGCTGTGGTTTGCTTACAGGCCCCCAGGGAAATTTGTGCTGGGGCCCAAACTATTTACACAGAGACACATAAAGCTGGGGAGTTCTTTTACAACTTAAAAGGAAGAAATTCTATTTCCTGCACCAAATCTATTATATAAATTATATGAAAATGTAATATTTCCAGGTACTTACCCCTGGAGGTTAGGTTCCAGAGTAACTAAACATGAGTGTTTAAACATCTTACCTAGGAAGAACTTGTCTTCTTCAGAAGGAAGCTTCTTCATTCTTTCTCAGTGTTACATCAAGAGAGAGTCTGTATAGATTTGAAGTAGGGCCTTTTCCTCATATGTCTGTGCTCCTAAGACCAGTCCTTGCTGATTGTGTGTGTTTGATTACATGATGTGAATATCTTTATCTCACCAGCACTTTCTTTGCATTCTTTTCTCCTATACCTTATCCATTATCATTGTTTGTGAAGTGTGACTTCATTTCTTTTTAACCAAGGCTGAATCAAGCTTTCTGCTTCATCAGTTCTATTTCCTCTCGGCCTTACATATGAGAACAGTGAAGCATAGAGAGGGTGAATATATCCCAGTCCACACAGATCTGAATTGGCAGGTTAGAACTTGAATCCAGGTCAGTCTGATTCCCAATCCCCTGCTCTGACTATGCTATATTATTCTGCCTCCCTCCAGTTCTAAATAGAAGAGCCGAGGCAACAGGAAGTTCAACGTGAGCAAAAAATGCCAAGGGGCCAGAAGTCTGGTATATTTTGGTATGGGAGCAGACTTTTCAGATTCACAGCTTTAGAAAATAATATACGAGTAAGTTCAACAGAATCCTACTCTCTCTGAGCCTGTTTCAGTACCTAGAACATGCATTAGAAATGTAAGCAACTATGCAAAAATGCCAAAGACGAGAAAGCTGTGCCACTGTGTTGAATCTGAACGAGGCAAATGCCTTAATAATATACTCAGGACACTTCTGGTCCCAAGGTACTGGAAATGAACCAAGGATGACTATTGGTACCCACTAGAGGCAGCACTGTGCAGTGGTTATGGAAGCAAGTCCCAAAGTCTAATTACCTGCGTGAGAATCCCTGCTCCACCTCTTTCCATTTGTGTGACCCTGGGCCCACTACCCAATCTCTCTCCACCTCAATTTCCTCACTTATAAAATAACAAGGATAATAGTATCCATTTCACAGGCTTACTGTGAGGATAAAGTATGTTAACATACATAAAGTCCTTATAAACATGTATATTGTTTAGCAAACACTCAGTAACTTACTCTGATCATCAGTGGGTGAGCAATGTGTCCTCTTATCATCTTAGATTGGCAAGTTGGAGATACTATATGGCACATGGAATGAGCAAATGCTTTTAACGGAGATAGGTTGGTTTCCAAAACATACAAGCCACTTTTGCATGTGGGATAAGTACAGAAAGACTGCTGGCCACGGTGGACATCTTTACCCAAGGTCTGGTAGGCCTGACAGGTTATCTACATATATTGATGGAAGAACCCAACCAATTTCTGAGATAATGTGTTACTGGCAAGGGTTAGGGTCAGGCTGTGCTCAGTGGGCACACAAGTGCTTATACCAGGTTTCCCCGAAAATAAGACCCAGCCGACCATCAATTCTAATGTGTTTTTTGGAGCAAAAATTAATGTAAGACCCGGTCTTATTTTACTATAATATAAGACCTGGTCTATGATATGATATGATATGATATGATATGATATGATATGACATGATATGATATGATATGATATATGATGCAATAATATAATACCGGGTCTTATATTAAGTTCTCTCCAAAAAACACATTAGAGCTAATGGTCCAGCTAGGTCTTATTTTCGGGGAAACACGGTAGTGGTCATGGTGAATACTTGGATTAGAGGCAACAAGCTTGGTGCAGGTAGACTGACCGCTGTGGGGCTACCGAGAGCCTTGTGCAGGATCTGCTTAGTTCATTGCACGTTTGTTATTTTGCCCACCAAGCATTAACTGTCGTTCAGGGTCCCACACCCTGAACAAGATTTCTCTAAATTTCTCCAGAAATCGTACTTTACTGACTCTCTATCTGATTCCAGTGGTGATCCAATCCCAAAAAGGGAACATGCAACCCATGCTCAACTAGTCCTTTGCTTCAAGGTGTGGCATGTAACCCACGTTGCTCCAATAGAAGTGAATGCCAGCGTTTGGTGGGAATTGTCAGAAAAAGTTGTTTTCACTTCTAGTATATTTTGACCTAGAAAGATGTAGGCTTCGGACAGCTAGGTGACATTTTTGTTTTCCTCTAGAGACTAAGAATGAAGCCAACAGAAAAGGAGATAAGAAATAAAGGGAGGGGGGTGAGAATGAAGTCCTGATAGCATTATTTCAGCCCCTGACCAAGGATCACTTAAAATAAGACTCTCCTCTGGATTTTCAAGTTATTTGAGCCAGTAAATTCCCCTTAATTTGTAAACCAGTTAGGAGTGCTTTTCTGTTATATGCAACAAAAAGAATCCCAACTGATATACTTAGGAACTGGGAGAGACTAAATATGCTAGTTGAAGGCATCATTTCTATAGCTGACAAAAACTGAAATAGTAAAATCTAACAGATTCTTAGCATGTTCAATGACTGTCTTTATGCCTTTGATTGGACCTTTGTGTATTCTTACTCATGTTCATGATCAGCCCACGTGTGATTTTGATAGTATCTTTTTTTCTAAATATCCCAGAATAATCTTTCCCAATAGAAGGAATATAATATCTTCAGTTTTATGCATGTGGATCCTATATCTCCATTTACTTTTGAGTATGTCTCTAAGGCTCATAGCTCAAAATTGTTATTTTATGACAAGTCTTAAGCAAAAACAAAAACAAAAAGCCTAAGTATCTAATCTGGAATACTACTCAGGTTGAAAATAAACACAAAAATTTAGTGGCCAAAAATGAAATAGCAAAATATCTTTATGACTTTTCTTTAGGCTCCAATAGAGTTTGATAAACTAATTCAAGTATCCAGTTTTAGGTATGTCACTTATGCTATCCTGTAGAAGGCATGCTGTAACACACACACCAATAATAGTCTGAGTACAGCTTGGAGATAGAAACCACACAGTAGGTTAGAAAGGAGAAGGTTAGTAGAAAGAATAATTAACCATGATAAAAGAGTAACTACAAGATATAAGGAAACTCGATGTGGCACCCTAGAGCTGAGGAAGAGCATTCAGGAGAGGCAAACTTGAAAGGCATTCAGACTGTTAGAGAAGGTGTGGTTTGACTCTTGGCTGCAGATAATTTCACTGGTTCACTCAGGCCTGAGCTGATTGAAGTTGCTGTAAGTTGTCCTGGAGTTACTGGGCAAGAAATAGGTAACCTCCACCGTACAGGTGGGAGAGCAGGTAAACAGCCACCATTGACTTGGGTGTGTAGTGGGAGTCTGGGTGGTGGTGGGGGCGAGAGGCCCACAGAGCATACGGAACACCGTGGCTCTGGCTGCCATGCCAAGATGGCTGTGGAAAGGTGATGGCCAGGCCAAAGCTGCAAGATCATGAAACTATAACAGAGATGTGTTTACCAAGTTAAGCTCTGCCTGTTGAAATCAAGAAAGATTTCTGTCAGGCTGAATAACTTCACTATGTTATATCACAGTAATGTTGCAAGGCTTATAACACATAACTTACTGCTAAAAATGATCAAGGTATCGAGATATTCATGATTTGTTTTTTGTAAATTTCAGTGCAATAAGTGCTTTCCTACAACAGCATCACTTTCATTTTTCTTGAACATTTTCATAGTCTTTCTCGAGAAGGTGAAAACTTCAGAAATTACACATAACCCAAGTCAGGTGATTTCTGCTGCTGCCCACAATTGTGATGCGGCCATAAGAAAATGTTACAGTCATGAGACTAATGCACTTTACAGGGAATAAAAGGCATATGAAGTTTTCATCTGGCCTCTGACTTTCATATTCCTGAAATTTCTAATTCAATGCAATTAAAAAGAATCAAAATGCAACCTTGCCCAGAGATAGGAGGCAATCCTAAATTTGACAAAACCTAAAAAGGTAGGCAGCTGTACTACTTCTCAGGAATTTAGACAAGAGATATGAGCTGGAGAATATGTGTTTGACAGTCAGCTTTCGTTGAAGTCATGGGATTGACCAGAGAGGAGCTATAAAGAGAGAATAAAAGGACTGCCTTAGGTGGAGTTTCCTAGAAGCAGTCCAAGAATTCGTGTTCAAATTATTTATGGAAGGAATGTTCTCAGGGGAAGAGGAGAGGGAGAAGCAGGATAGTGTAGGGGGGAAAGCTAAGCAAGCATGAGGTCTCAGATGGAGCCTAGCTTCAGCTGAATTCCACAGGGACGTCTAAATCAGCAATGCACCAAAGAGCTGGCCCTAGCTTGAGACAGGAGATAAGTATGTCAGAGTCCTTCTGCTATCCATGAGTTAGATGCAGGCTGCCGCAGGAAGGGAACAGAGCATAGCCTCCAGAAGAGGTAGCTCCTTGCTCAGACAAGTCTTCAGAGAAGGGGGTGAGCTGGGAGCCATTAGCAGCCAACACTAACAGCAGCTAAGGAACTGTCTGCACTGGCAGGCAACGGGGATCAGAGTGGGGCACCATTGTGTCCGCACCGTAATAGTTGAAGTATGAACTCTGGGGAATCAAAATAGAAGAAGAGGACCTTTAAGGGAGACCAAGGAAGAGAAGTCAAAGAAAGGTGAATCAAAAAAGAATGGTAATGGGCCGGCCCGGTGGCTCAGGCAGTTGGAGTTCCATGCTCCTAACTCCCGGGGCTGCAGGTTCGATTCCCACATAGGCCAGTGGGCTCTCAACCACAAGGTTACCAGTTCAACTCCTCGAGTCCTGCAAGAGATGACACCTGCAACTAAGATTGAACACGGCACCTTGAGCTGAGCTGTCTCCCGGATGGCTCAGTTGGTTGGAGCACGGACTCTCAACCACAGGGTTGCCGGTTCAATTCCTCAACTCCCGCAAGGGATGGTGGGCTGCGCCACCTGCAACTAAGATTGAACACGGCACCTTGAGCTGAGCTGCCGCTGAGCTCCTGGATGGCTCGGTTGGTTGGAGCGCGTCCTCTCAACCACAAGGATGCCAGTTCGATTCCTCGAGTCCCACAAGGGATGGTGGGCTGCGCCCCCTGCCACTAGAAAAAAATGGCGACTGGACCTGGAGCTGAGCTGCGCCCTCCACAACTAAGACTGAAAGGACAACAACTTGAAGCTGAACGACACCCTCCACAACTAAGATTGAAAGGACAACAACTTGACTTGGAAAAAAGGCTTGGAAGTACACACTGTTTCCCAATAAAGTCCTGTTCCCCTTCCCCAATAACATCTTAAAAAAAAAAAAAAAAAGAATGGTAATAGCAGCGGCCATTGCAGGTGTGTCTAAACATTACCATGGAAACTACAAGACTAGAAATATGGCAGAGTGGAGCAGTTAAAAACAGCTCTCTGCAGCCCACTCACTGTCAGATCCTCAGACCACTACTCTAAACAGAGTACTTAATAAGATTACATATATTTTGCATTGCTTTCTGTTATTTTCTGATGTGATTTGTGTGAAGTAAAGCAAAAATGAAGTCTACATCAAGACCAACACAACCACTACCATCGCGTCCTTGAAGATGCCCATCCAGAGATCATGGCCCAATAATTTGTCACTGGAATGTGACAAATCACATAGAGGGGGACTTGGCAGTGGTTTCTAGGTTTACTGGCTTCCCTACCTGATGTGACTGCAAGGCTTTGGGGAAATTAAAAATTTTAAGGGTTTTCTTACAGGTACAAATGAGATGCAAACCTACACTATAATAAAATCAACTGGAAACTTGATAATGCAGAATTAAATAAGAAAGTACTATGTGAAAATATCCTAGTGATTTGTAATCATTGCACCTTGAAAAAAAGCACACTCTAAGTAGTTCTGTTTAGATTATGTTGTTATATGAAGTAGATAAAAAATTTGTACCACTGGAAAACACTGTTGACTCCTAATGTTATTAAACATTAAACCAAGTGAGCCAGTAGTAATTAACCCCTCCCGGATTATTTAAGCAAGTCTTGGGAGTTATGCACATGGTTCTTTACCAAGTAAGACTCATGGAATTGAGTCAGAATACACTGTCATGCTTTCATCTCCCACCCCTCTATCCCCATTGCCACCCTTTACATATATTCAGTGGGGTTAGTTTATCCTCTGTCTTCTGCTGAAAACTCATTCAGCCCAGTGATTTCCCCAGCATTTGTTGAGTGCCTGGTCCTGAACTGGCCTCATACTGTCTTGATACAGCAGATGTTTACAGCTGGCTTTACCCTGATGGGAGAAATCTGTGGACTCTTCAGAGATGTGCAACATTAGAGTGGTCTCTCAAATCTTGTTCCTTGATCCAGACAAACCCATTCTGTTCCAGGGTTTCTTTACACCTTCCCCAGTGTCTACTAATCTGGCAGTCATTTCTAACTTCGGTATTACACAACAGGAAGACCCCGATTCCAGCTCTCTTGAGACTGTGGCCCAAGTAATCTCCTTGAATCCCTCCTCTCTTAATATAAAATAAAGGGGGACTTGTCCCATGGGAAGACAAATCCTCTAAAGTGTTGTGTTTTTTTTAACTCCACTTTAAACTTTCTATAGGATTGTCTGTTTTGTGACTCACCTTGGTATCTTGCAGATATATTGACATCTAGGTTAAAACCTCTAATGTAACATCCTTTTACACTGACATGTCAATGGGAATGATATAGAATAGTACATTTGAAACCTATGTAATTTTACTAACCAATGTCACTCCAATAAATGTAATAATTTTGTTTTAAATAATAATGAAAGAAAGAAAAAGAAAAGTCAATGGGATATAAACTCCATGGCTTATGTAGGAGCTTTGGGGAGTTGAAATAGTGAAAACACCCAACAAAAGCAGGGGAGAGAATGGGCAAAATCCAGAGATGAACCCTGGTCCCAGGGAAGAGTGGCATCTGATATCCCAGAAGTCATAGCAGCCCTGTCAGTGCAGGAGAACTCTTGGAACATGTGAGTAACCTGTCTCAGAGCCTTGTGTGGGGAATTGAGGGCACAGGTAGCTGGCTCCCTACTAGAAGGTTAACTTCTCTCTTATTCTTTGTTCATTATCCCCTATAAAGAGACCTCCTTTCTTTTGTTGCAAAAATTATTCATACTAAATTCTATTGGTCATTGATGGTGGGTTTGAGAAGACTGATTCAGAGGTCGCCTAAAACAACTCTTTTAAGCCTCATTAAACTTAATATTTAAGGAGAATCACTTTCGCACTTGAGGTATTCAGGTAATTATTTTAATTTTCTTTTATCTCTCCTAGTATGGAACTATCCTGAGCTAACTAGAAAGAAAGAAATCTGCAATAGAAATACATCCAATCTTAATAAGATTTGGATAATTGACTTACAGGATGGAGCTTATATAGTTCCCCAAATTAACTAATTTTTATATTCAACCACAACTCATAAGGCTTCCTGATAAATTCACAATTCTTTGCTTTTAAAACTCTAGCAATATACTCTAAGCTACACAGTTTATAAACCAAGAGGCTGAGTTAATGTTTTAAGTTATTTCTTTGATAGAAAAGATTATCCTGGGGACCCACAAGGATATAAAATTTTTCTTCCAAAGTAATCATTTTATATTATATGAGATAGGTAAAATATCATATTTATACATACCACATTACACCAAATTCCACACATGCTTGAGGAGTCTTTCACTTTCATCTAGAATACGTGTGAAAACCAATTGAATCAAGCATAAAAATTCAGTTCTCAGTCTTTCTCTAGCTAATTATCACTTTAAAATAATTAAAGAGAGAAAAACATCTAATCATTCAGTCTAATGCAAGAGATGATTACAACAGAGCTCATCAACAATGCCCTTTTAATTTGTTAGTAGATTTATGGAGAAGTTGGTTGGCCATCCCTTCATCACTGGACCAGACCCTGAACTTTAAAAATGTTATTAACTGCAGCCACTTGAAAGATTTAGGTGGGAAAAAAAAATAAAAAAATAAAAATAAAACCTAGTTTCAGGCAGATTTAAACACCCTCTCCCCCCCAAGGAAAATAATTAATTAATGTTCTAGTATACTCTGAAATCAATAAACAATCAAACTTGTACACAGTGTGAATTGCCTGGAAATCACCTTTGAGGTATTTATAGAAGGTTATAATTTCATTGAGGTAGAATAGCAGTAACCAATTCTGTTTTCCTTCACTATTGTCAAACCTGTAACATAAGTGTGTAAAACTTTTGCAAAAGATTTTTTTTTTCCAAAATCACCTATAGCATAACGGCAAAAGTAATGAAAGCAGAATTCAAGTTTCAAGAAGAAAAATTTTGTAGGCAAAGGATAAGAGATATTCATGCAAACTAGTAAAAGAAAAGGACAGGAAAAAGAATTCTTAAATTTTCACTGGTGTTTTTTTGAGGCTTGCTGCTGAAAGTAGTTAAGCATTCAACATTTCAGTAAATTTTTTACAGCAGTAAGAATGTAGAAAAAAACCACAACACATTCACCTTAACTTACTGTTAGACTTCTGGAAGTAGTCCTCTAAGTCCTCCTCTGATACCATCTGGCTGCATTTTTCTGGCTTCAACACTTGCATCGGTATTTGAATAAGGATGTATATCTAAAATCAGAAAACTGTGTTAGTTTTAAGTTTGTATATCTTTATAGTAATACATTTCAAATATTAAAGTGCATAAAACTAATTACGTAAATGTGTTTAAAATACAGAATCTAGAACATAGATAATCATCACTGAAGATTTTTAATCAATAAATCTACATTTTAAGAAAGGTATAACTTTTTAAAGGCTTGACCCACTCGGGGAAAACACTAATCTAATTTTGAGGCTCACATTCAAGTTATCTAGAAGCTGTTGTTATGAAGACTATAATCAACCTGTGACATCTTGAAGGAATTGATATAAGAATCAAAATAAATACTCAAAGATGATGAAGATAGATGATAAATAGATGATGATTGATAGATAGATAGACAGATAGGTGATATATCAAACAGGGAGAAATGCAAGGGCAGGTGGAAAGTGATAAAAGGAGATGAGGAGAAAAGAGATGGAAATGTTTCTGTTTTAAATAATGTAGCTAAGGGTAAGTCTACATAATGCAAAACAACAATTTTAATTTTTACACTAAATTGCTTGGTTGTTTAGTAACATATAGACACTGCCTTTTGCTACCTTAAAACAGAACATAGTTCTTTGGGATCTATCTCCTTTTTATTCTTGCTCAGTCTGTTTCTCTCTCCCCTGTAACCAGCTTACCTCTCTTTCCTCTGCTTTCTTCTCTTTTTGTGATTTATTTTACTCATTTCTTCCTAGTCACTTTATCAATTTACTATTTTATTATATCTTGTCCCTACGCCCACCTTAAACACAGGTAGTTACTTTTATAGTGCTATTGAAAGAACTTCTGTCAATACAGTCACTTCCCCAGTCCCTCTGGATGAAAGTTTAGAGCTTCTTTCTTATAGGTTAAGCATTGCCTTATCCATCAACTTCTCTTTTAAAAATCTATATGCTTCTGGAAGAGATATACGCTTCTGGAAAATCAAGTCACTATCAACTGGAAACTTTTCCCTGACAGTCGGGAAACAGCAGGCATGACTTTGGGCTTCTAAGGGCAAGGTGTCTTGCTCTACTTTAAAATTTGGAAACATCTCACAATATGTCCACAATACATATTGAGTAATTGATTTTTCCATGTTCACTTAATTGTTTTGGACACACTTTGATTGCATGGAACAGCAAATTTTAACATGAAAATATTTTCCTAGACTTAGAGACTCAGACAAATTGAAGAAATAAGCTGTAGAGAATACCAATCCATCCTTTAATGGAATTTAACAATAAATTTAACAATCCCTTGAAAACATAGTCTGAAAATACACATACACACACACACACACACACACACACACACACACACACACCAGCTAAGGATCTTAGGACTCCTATGTCCCTATATCTCAAACTCTTTTCTTGCCTAACAATCTTCCATGACCTGCTTTAAAAAAAAGCCCATCCTTGTGTTGCATTAGGCAATCAATGATCATTGCTGGAAAATCCAAGTTTCAACTGAAATTTTCTCATATTATGGCTTATTGTTTTTCTTCCTTCTATTTTGTGCACCTTGAAGATGAATAGCTAATCATAACCCTTTATTTAAAACTTTTCCAGACTCTATACTTAAATACAGAGGACATCCCTGTGTTTATTTTCTTTTATAATTTATGCAACCCTTCAGCAGAGGTCCTACTAAGAATTGTTATTGCTTTTCCCTCCTCACAACCACTCACAACCAGAACCATTAAAGCTCATTTTCATATACTGCTTCTATTTTCGTGGAAACTTCTTCAGCATTTTAAAACATTTTTAATACTTGGCACTTAAGAAACAGTATTTTTCAATATAACTAGAAACAGAAAATGATTAAAGTTTAAATTCATTAGGCACTCAATAAATGTTTATTGAATTTAGCTGAAGTGCCATGAATTTTTCTATTTTTAATCTTCGTTGTGATTTATTTTCTATTTTCACTTATTATGAAAAAACATTTTAATATTCCAATAGTTAGATTTAATTTTTTCCTCCCTTGGATAATTCTTTATCCCCTGTTATTATATGTAATATTTCAAACTAAAATGTTCTTATTGCAAGTCTTCTGTCTCCGTGAGTTTTTTTCTTACAATAAATGTGTTAAGTTTCTTCTCCTCTTAATAGTAATTCTTACCACCTACCTGACTTATAAGAACACTGTGAAGACTGATGAAGCCATGAATAAAATCCTTGAAATTTCTTGCTTTTGGTGTAAAAATAGACTGCATAATGGAAAATAGTAGTATTATGTTTTTATGTTTTTCTAGACATCCTGTAATAATTCCTGAAAGGATTCTTTCCTCCCTTTTACCCTTGCAATAAAACTATAACTAAACATGAACTTGATAGAAAATAGATCCCTTTTAATAAGAGCTCATTCATTACTATTTGTTACAGAAGGTATGTTCACCATTGTCCATTAAAATAGCAACTTAAATGGGGCATGACCAGACCAACTAGTTTCAAATTCAGATATAGCAGTTTAATAGTATATCTCAGCAGTTGGCTTTTTCATAACTAGCCCATCAACCAATGGAGGAAATGCTGTCTCTTAAAATCAAGGACTATAAAACTCTCTTTCTAGGAAATTCGAGATGTTCAGGTAAATTCTTTACTCCTCTCTGTGTTGACTCTCCCTTTGTACTATTCATCAGTCAGTTACAATGGTTATCTCTCTGTCATTTTGCATGTGTGGTATAATGAGACTAAACATAACATCAGGAAACGTGAATCTAAATTGTTCTCCACCACTTACCAATTAAGTAAACTTGAGCAAGTGATTCTAAATCTCCATTGTCTTACATGGGATAGAAGGACAATATTTTCCCTCATTAATCATAAATGTTTGAGAGGATATAGTTAGAAAATGTCAGTGAAGGCACTGTATGCATTTTAAATTGCTTTACTATATGTATAAGAAACCATATCTAGCTTTATTGACAGTTTATCCCACAATGCTATCCTTCACTTACATCATAATTTTCAAATAAGAAACAAGTTTAGGGGGAAAGTCATTGACAAACTGCACAGGGTCTTCCCATTTACCAAGTCTTGATCTACATATAGATTTAAAGACAGGGGGCTTTACTTCTCAATATTTTATATATTCCTTCCAATGCTTTGACCAACAGTCATATCTCTGCTCACCTCTACCCCTGGCCAGCTCCTGTCCTCCAACCTGGAATGTCTTTATTTTATCCATGCCTCTGGCCTACTGAAATGCTACTAATCCTTCATAGATCAGTATCAAAGTCACCTATTCCATCCAATGTTCCTCAGTTCCTCAAATTCAAAGTGAATTTTTAAAATTTACTTTCATTCGTGTAGCACCTTTCTTTATACTACACGTACTTCAGTCTCCTCCCTAAGACTATGACCAAATCGATTTGAAGGAAAGAATTATCTTCTTTATTGCTATATCTGAGTGGCAAATCGAAGAACATACACAGAATTTACTGAACAACTCCCTGTTACTCTTATTCCTCTGTCTCACACAAATTAGTCTTTCATTCATTTTCACAGCACCTGCTACACAAAAATCTGTAAAAATATAATTTTCCACCACCACCCATGAATCCAATTTGGACTCTGCATTGTTATCCATTGCTGCCTCCCATCTTTCTTATCTCCTCACATATGACTTAATCTGCTGCTTCTCCTTCTTATTATCCTGGAGGCTATTTTAAATTTCAATCTCAATTTCCCTATATCTTTTGTATCTCCTGGAACACCCTTCTTTATCAATCATTTCAGGATCCTAGCCTAAAAAGCTACTCCTCCAAGAGGCCTTACCTGATTAACCCTTCCACTCAGTTCTTTTATAAACCCTAAGCTCTCAGACACCCTGCAGTATCCTTATAAACTGAAGAAGAATGTATGACTCATAGTAGAAGTGCATTAGGATATACTGCCTAAAAGCAGAACTGCCTTAAGGCAATTTATCAGTACCCTCAGGGTTTATTTCTAAAGCATAAAACTAACAACTGCAGAGAGTTATTTTTGAACAGTATATATACGCAAACATTATTCATCCTTCCGTTTTTGTGTTTGTGAACAGCATTTCCTGAGAGTAGAGAATTTTGCACTATGCCAAATTTTTACAGTATGAAGAGAAAATGTACAAGCAACTCCTACTTATTTAACATAATGTCTTTCTGGAAATCATTTTGTGAATTAGATTGCCATAAAGTAAACCAGAATTGCTCATTGAAAGACTACCACACCAGTAACAAACCCTGACGAAGAACCCAGCATCTAATAAGTGATAGATGTGACTAACAGTCCTTTAACGACATCATAAGAAATATAAAGTTCTCTCTTATTCATAAAACAATTTTAATTTTACCAGTCAAGTGAAAATATTTAAAAGACCTCGGTCATATACTAATTATCACGATTCTGTATGAACATGGAAAATACATATATTTTTTAAATTGAATCTACCATGCTGGCTAAAATAAACATTTAACAGTTATCTTCCCAGCAAATTGTGGGGCACTCCCCATCTTAGAATGATGGCTAAACCTTGGGTTAGGTAATATACTCCCCTCATGCTGAGTAACCAAAGTCCCTTAACCTGGGCTCTGATCTGAGACTTACAACCTGTAGATGCTGAAACTGAAAAGCAAAGATCCAAAGCCAAATATTGCTGGTAAATAGGAAAGAACACAGACTTTGGAATAAGTCTGTTTGGGTGCATGTTCCATCTTGTAGTTGTGCAAACATAGGCAAGCTATTTAAACTCTAAACTTCACTTTTCATATCTGTTCACTGGGGACAATTACACTTAATAAAACTAAGTAGGTAGTGAAGATCAAATTAAATAAAGCACATGATGTGCTGAGGAAGTACCAAGTGTACAGTAAGTATAGAAGTATAGTAAATACCAATAAAGTTGCTATTATTATCATATCATTATCATCGTCATTGTATGGGGCACACACACCCATTTGCATGTGGTAAATAACCTAACATATGCTAGCCATCTCTACCTCACACCTACGAAAACTGTTAAGTACTAGGGATACGATATAATAGACCCAGATTGGCCTCCACAGACAAAAGTGAGCTGACCAATACCAGAAAAAATGCTGTCTTTCATAAATTTTGATAGAATTTTGTCATAGGAATTGATATAAAATCTCCTTTAATTACTGAGGAGTAATTTGAATCTACGTTGTTAGATATCCTGAGTGAATTTTTTTTATGGCCTACTGAGCAATTAATTATTCCTACACGGGAAAAATTTCCAACTGCAATAGTCTCACAGATGCTGTAAGATTTGGAATTTGGAGAACTTGATTTTTCATTTGTTCAAGAGTTGAAGTCAGGCAAAACTGAGTTCATTTTTAGACATTTTTGACCTTGCCTATGGCTAGGCCTATACAGTAGCTATTTCTTTAATACAGAGTCTTAGTTAAATTCTTTAATTTTAGTAAAAGTATAAAAATGCTATCCTCCATTTAGTCGATATTTAAGACAGAGGGATCTTGCCTCCATTACTAACACAGAATAGCTCCACTTAAGGATTTTGCAGAAGCTATCTGCACCCCCTGACACCCTCAGAAGCCCAGGTGGAGCAATTCTATTCCTTTGCACCTCTGTGTGTCATCCAAGGATTAATCTAGACTATACGGCCTGGGTCTTCCACAGAATCATTTTTATTAAATGATGCTTTAGTTTGATGAATTATCCTACATTGAAAAGTACTATCATAAACCACTATTAGAAATTCTTATTATCCACTATTTCATTCTATGCTTCCTTTGTAACAAGCATGGGAGATATTTTCCCGAGACTTCAAGGCCAGGGCCTCAGCTCAAGCAGTTATGTTTTATCATACAGACCATGTGAATCATTCAATTTGTCTTAAAACCATTTTGCTTTGACTCATTAGGAAACAGGATTGATTTGATGTACCTCTCTTAGATACCGTGAGACTTGTAGAGCATGTGTTTGTATTTACTTTTTTTTATAGCTCCATTTTACTATTCTACCTTATTTCCTTTCACCTTGTCATTTATATACTTTTTTTTTTTCCAGTCATTGTGGTATATGTAGTATAATTTTGCTTGTCTCCTTAGAATTTAGAAGAGGTATTTTGGGGAATGTCACAGATTTTTTTATAGCAATTCAGGGAAATGTCATTAATTTATTGGTAGTAAAGGGAGAGACTCTGTCATCATGTGATCCATTTTTGTTTCAGATTCTCACATATATCTGCCAATGAGTCTCTTCTGGAAGTCCAGAACCACCCACCCTAATTTCTAAATAATTCTTACCAAGATAAATATATCAACACCTACCTAGAATTATATCAAGGATGAGTAGTGGGTTACTTATAGTAATTATAGTACTTATAGCTCCTAAGCTTTCTTTTTCATCATCATCACCACAAGCAACCCCTTGCTAGTCTTATCAGGATGCTATTGGGGTTCTGACGTGAATGCACGGATCACCCACAATCAGCCATGGCATCACCTACCTGATTTCAAATATTACTGTTACTGGAATGGTTTCTGCTGCTAGGCCAGGGCTATCAGACTGCTACCAATTAGTTATCAGGATGGTACTGGATGATCCATTCCACACCTGGTCTTGCCCCACACGTTATACACTGTGCATTTGACTGCCCTGCTGCCTTGTGAGAAACAGCTGGAAGAGGCCAATTAATTTCCTCAGCAACTGCCTAATCTGATTCCTGCTCTATCCTTCCACTCTGGAATGAAGTCCCCAAAAGCCTGCCACCAAGCACCCCAGCTACCACTGAAATTCAAAAATATGATATTGACCACCATAGAGCTCCATTCAGTGGTGGTAATGGGTATTAACAAATAGCCTGTCGTTCTCCTGTGGTATACTTGATTCTATGTAGAGACTACATTCCCAGTCTTGATAGAAAGATATACCTTTATTAGAAAACTGAAAAAATAAAGGTGAAAAGTGATGAAGTCAAAAGGGATAACGTCTATGTATATATACTTATAAAATATAATATATACACATATACCTAATGCTAGAGATACTTACATTTATAATTTTTAAAGCACACCTTAATGTCAATGGTAGGGGGAAAGAATAGTTCATTATAATTTTGCCCCACTTGAAATTATCTGTTCTATATTACACCATCTCACAACCCAGTGATTCCAATTATGGATCTAAAATGATATGAAACAGTTTTAGAGGGGCTGTTTCCAGCTACACATATCTATCTGAGATTCGGGGTGACTGATTGTGGCCCATTGTTTTCTAAAATACTATAAAGCGTAATAGTAAGAAGTACAGGAGGGTAAAAAGATATTTAAGAGTAGGCAAGTCTCTTAGCAACCATTCACGGACCAATTGTTCCATACCTGCATAACAAAACTTTAGAAAGAGTAACACACCAAGGCCAAAGCTACTTTTAACAGATTAATTTTACCATGTAGATTTTATTTTTCATCAGCTCCCACTCCCATTCAATTAAAGGGCTAGCCATAATTTTGCCTTTCTTCTTGAATTCTACTCCTTCACTCTGAATACATGATATTGAAAGTCATCAAGTAAGATTTCTCTTACCTCCCTGTTTTCTAACCTGAAAAGCTACCTGTGCTGCTCCTATCTATTCCTCCTATTGTGAGTATCAGAGGAAAACCTGTTCTTCCTACTTTTGGAGACAGATACCTCTACTGGGACTCTGAGTCCCATATATTTCTATCTAACTTGGAGCTTTATTTTTATCAATTATTCCCTCTCACTTTTAATTGTCTTCAAATGGCCCCTTCCCCTTATACTATGTTCAATCTTAAAAACTTCTCCTTCATGATACAAAAGAAAAAAAAATGAACAAATCGGATTACATCAAACTCGTTTTTGCACAGCGAAGGAAAGCATCAAGAAAATGAGAAGACAAATGACTGAATGAGAGAAGATATTTGCCAATGATACATCCAATAAGGGGTTAATATCCAAAATATATAAGAGTCCATACTACTTAACATCAAAAGAAAACAATCCAATCGAGAAATGGGCAGAGAACCTAAATAGACATTTCTCTAAAGAGGACATACAGGTTGTCAATAGACATATGAAAAGATGCTCAATGTCACTAATCATCAGATAAATGCAAATTAAAAACACAATGAGATAATACCTTATACCTGTGAGAATGGCCATCATCAATCAATAAATAACAAGTACTGGTGAGGATATGAAGAGAAGGGAACCCTTGTGCACTGTTGGTGAGATTGTAAATTGGTGCAGCCACTGTGGAAAATAATATGGATGTTCCTCAAAAAATTAAAAATAGAACTACTTTATGGCCCAGCAATTCCACTTCTGGGTACTTATCTGAAGAAATCCAAACACTAATTCAAAAAGATTACACACTCCTATGTTCATTGCAGCACTATTTACAATAGCCAAGATATGGAAGCAACCCAATTGTCCATCGATAGATGGACTGATAAAGAAGTGGCACATATATACAATGGAATATTACTCAGCCATTAGAAGAATGATATCTTGCCACTTGCAACAACATGGATGAACCTAGAGGGTATTATGCTGAGTGAAATAAGTTAGACAAAGACAAATAACTTATGATTTCACTTATATGTGGAATCTAAAGAAAACAAAATAAATGAACAAACAAAATAGAAACAAACTCAGATACAGAGAACAAATCAATTGTTGCCAGAAGGCAGGGGATTGGGAGATGGGTGAAAAGGGGGAAGAAATTAAGAAGTACAAAGTGCCAGTCATAAAAACAGTCCCAGGGGAATAAAAACATGTTAGTGCAAAAAATGAAAAAATAAAAAAGAGAAAAAATAAAAAAATATGTCAGTGCAAAAAAGAAAAAAGGAAAAAAAATATGTCAGTACAAAAAAAGGGAAAAAGAAATATAGTCATGGGGATGTAAAATACAGCATAGGGAATATAGTCAATGCTATTGTCATAACTGCATGGTATCAGATGGGTACTAGACTTATGAGGTGATCACTTCATAAGTTATATAAATATTGAATCACTATGTTGTATATCTGAAACTAATAAAATAATGTATGTTAACTGCAGTTAAAAAAATTTTTTTTTAATTCTTCCCTAAATTCTTCATCCATCCCTAACTCCTTTGCCACAGCTTTCTTTTTTTTCCTATCCAATTTTATAGTCCTCCCATCTTGCTTCTATCCCCCCATCTTGACATTTAAACTTAGTAACAACTGATTTCCACATTGTCAAATCCAATGGACTGAAATTTTTAGTATCTGACAGCAATGATTAGCCTTTCCTTCTTAATATATTACCCCCTCATTGGCTTCTACATCATTTTAAATAAAAGAGATTTATTTTTCATCTCTTTTACTGGATCTTTTCACTCTGCTCATCCCTAAAATGCTCTATACTGGACCAACTTGTATTTTCACCTTACATTTTTTCCATTGTGTTCCAATCTATTCCCATAAATTTACATGTATAAACTTGAGTCCCAAATCAAAACCTGTCTGCGGAGATACTTTTGAACTCTACCAGCAAATATCTAGTAAATTACTGTAATGTCTGCTTTGCTATCTTTTTCCTGGTCATATGTGATACAAGCAACTACTATCTATACAATCAACCATGCCAGAAATCTGGGAATCATTTTTGAACCCTCATACTTCCTATGTCTCATCAGAGCACTAGGTTTTATCAGCCTACATCCCAAAGTTATTTCTAATCTATCAACTTCCCTCCACTGCTACCACTGCCTTAGTATGTATTACATCATTGTCACAGGGTCTCAGCTCTTGCTCCCCACACAAGAACGCAAAATGTGGTGAGGTCAAAAAGAAACACCAATGGAGCCATAGATAGGGGAGTCATACCACTATATTCTCGATGGTGGCTGGTCGAGACACAAAGCAAACATCCACCAGTACCCCAACAGGGGGTCTTCCTGCACCCCAGTCTTACTGGCTGGGCGAGACACAGGAAGTAGGATCCACACGATTCATAATCCGCCATCCATGCTTGCTAACCCCACTTGCTAGTTGCAATCTGCCCTTGCTAGCATAGCCATGGCAGTTATATTAGTGGCTAATGGCTAACCAGTAACAGCTGATGGCCAAATAGATACAGCTGATGGCCATCTAATAACGGAGCCAGCACCTTTCTACGTGAGGCCGAGAGCCTGGAAACTGCTCTCCTGGCTCTGTTCCCACAATCATCTCTTCCCCTAAGACACACCTATTAAAGAAAAACTATTTTAAAGTAACATGATAAATTTCATACAAATATAAACATGTATCAAAGATACTACTTACCTGATTAATTAATGAGGGAACTAGTAAGATGTTGAAATGTGTTCAAAGGATAATTCAAAGTACCATACTTATATAGGCTAATCAGAAATGCAAAACTGAATCTATAAATAGTTGCAAAACTGGCTTTTTTCCATAGCAAGGAGGGAAATTGATTTTCCTTCCACCAGACAGAATTCATTTGCACATCTGTGGATAAGAGTTATTTGAATTACCATGACTACAATTTACAGAGCTTTAAATAGCTCAGACAATGAAAGATGCAAATTCCATAGAATCAAATGAACCACAAGGGTGTGCTCTAGACAACACAATACCTCAGGAGTGAAGAAACCTGGTAATGGTTTTGGCCTACTTCAAAGTCTTTCACAATTCTTCCTGACAGATTTCAGCATGTTTACTAAAAGTGAAGTCTAATGATATCTCTCCCCCATTCCAAATACCTCATTGGCTCCTTACCAACCACAAAATAAAATCCAGTCCCACCCTAACTGGGTGGAATGGCCATCGTCATCTTCTCATCTCCAACTTACCCACCCTCACCTCAACAGGCACTTTATACCAATGGAAGCAATACCAAAAAGCTTACTCTTTCCCAGATAACACCTTGCTGTTTCATATTTATTACCTTTCACTTGCCATAGCCTTTATCTGAAGTGTGTTTTTGTTCAACTAAGAAAGCCCTATTAATTTCAAAGACAAAGTCAGAGTCTTTATTTTCCAGGAAGATTCTAGCTTGTCTAAACAGAATTAATTATTTCCTCTCCATCAGTGCTAATTATTTGTTTTCATATATGATTTCCTCTAATAGACTGAGAGCTGCCTGGAGACAGAGACTGAAAATGTTTATTTTCAGTCATCACTAACAGCAGAGACTTTAAAGTCAGATCTGAGTTCAAATTGTGTGTGGGGACAGAGCCTCAGAGAGCAGTTTCCAGGCTCTCGGCCTGTGGAGGAGTGCTGGCTCGGGTAGCAGATGGTCGTCAGCTGTGGCTAGTTGGCCGTCAGCTGTAACCATTGAGCCATTGCCACTAATATAACTGTCGTGGCTTCATTGGGGAGTTGAGGAGAGTTGAGGAGAGTCAAGGAGAGTTGGTCGGTTGGCAGAAAAGCGGACAGCAGCTCGCACGTCATGTGAATCCAGCCTCCAGTGAGACTATAGTGGTATGACTCCCCTACCTATGGCTCTGTGGGTGTTCCTTTTTGGCCTCACCATGTCCTGTGTTCTTATGTGGGGAGCGGGAACAGAGACACCGCAGGACACCCCGTGTGACATTCTGAATCCATCATCTACTAGCTGCGTGACATGGACAAATTACATAACTTCTCTATGCCTTAGTTTCTTCACCCGTAAGTGGAAGTATTGCAGTTTTGAGCACTGTTTGAATCCCTGTTCTACAGTTTACTCTGTCATCCAAGACAAACCACTTGTCCTCTTTCCCTCAATTTGTTATCTAAAAACAGCATTGATAATACCTCACAGGGTTGTTGAGCGATGCAAAGATACATGTAAAGCAGTGTGATAATTAATTTTATGTGTCAACTTGGCTAGGCCAAGATAGGCTAGTACTCATATGTTTGGTCGAACACCAATTTAGAGATCACTGTCAAGGTTACTTTTTGGATGAGATGAACATTTAAATCAGTAGACTTTGGGTAAAGCAGATGACTCGCCATAATATGAGTGGGTGTTATCAGTCTGTTGAAAGCTTGACGAGAAAAAGATTGATGTTCCCAGAGGAAGAGGGAATTCTGTTTCCAGACTGCCTTTGGACTTCTGCTACATCTGTTTTCCAGGGTCTCCAGCCTGTGGGCCTGCCCTGTAGTTTTCAGACTGGCCAGCTACACAATCACATGAGCCAGTTCCTTGGTGTAACTTTTTTTTATTATTAGAGCTTTGTGGAATAAATGAATTAATGTATATAATAAAACCCTTAGCTGAAAATCTGGCAGATAGCAACTAGTCAATAGGTTTTATATGGTATTATTAATCATATTTCCAGGACCAAACATAGTACCTGGCATAATAAATGTATGTTAGTTATCTGAATGGATGGATGGATGGATGAGTGGAAAAAATATATAATATCAGGTAAAATATAGCACTCACTTTAAGCTCACATGATATATATTATATACTTTCATGTTAATTATATGGAATTTAATATTAAATGTTCATGGTATTATTCTAAATACTCCACCTGAGGAGTATAAGAAACTCAACAGAAAGGGAAAGTGCTTGAGAAGAGAATACCAAGTCTATTGTATTCAAGAAAAGAAGACTGGTCTGCAGTTAGAAACAAGAAATACAACTATATTTCTAAAAGGATTGTCAATTCAGATGTGGGAGGAAGTGGTTATACAAATACTATCAATGAACCTCTATCCATCAGCCAATAAATAGAATCCGGAAACCAAGCCAGAGGTAAAAGTCAAGATTTCCAAAACACTGAGTCAAGCAAGAAGATTCAAGATGGAAGTTAGAAGGTATAGCTTTATAGCCATAGCTCTATCATCGGGATATACAAGCATGTCCACATCTTTCCCATTTTTGTGACAACAAATCTTTAACATTGTCCCTCTCAAACTGTACCCTCTTTCTTTCCTTCACTGCTATGCTTCTTGAAAGAAAAATCTACCTGATCTGTCAAGTCTGTCAAAGAAAAAATGTACTGGGCAGAGTTAAACAGGGAAGCAAGATTTTATTCAAGACTATTGCAATAATGGGACAAATATATGGTGATGAAAGGAGAACTGACTCTGGGTGGTGAACACACCATAGGACATAGAGATGATGTATTACAGAATTGTACACCTAAAAACTATGTAACTTTACTAACAATTGTCACCCCCCAATAATATTTTTTTATAATAACTCCCATCTTTTTTTTTTTTTTTTAAGATTTTATTGGGGAAGGGGAACAGGACTTTATTGGGGTACAGTGTATACTTCCAGGACTTTTTTCCGAGTCAATTTGTTGTCCTTTCAATCTTAGTTATGGAGGGTGCTGTTCAGCTCCAAGTTGTTGTCCTTTCAGTCTTAGTTGTGGAGGGCACAGCTCAGCTCCAGGTCCACATGCCATTGCTAGTTGCAGGGGGCGCAACCCAACATCCCTGTGGGACTCGAGGAGTTGAACCTGCAACCTTGTGGTTGAGAGCCCACTGGCCCATGTGGGAATCGAACCAGCAGCCTTCAGAGTTAGGAGCACGGAGCTCCAACCGCCTGAGCCACCGGTCAGGCCCCACCCCAATAAATTTTGATTTAAAAAAATTAGAAAAAAAAAGATTATTGCAATAGGAATCAAGACTATTACAACAGAACAGAGAGATTGAAACAAAAGGCAGAGGGTTTCCAAAGCAATAGAGTAGGCTAGTGGAACACTAGTACTAGAAGACTGTGGGGATGAAGGAGGCTGGGCAATGTGCATTTGCTAATATGCACTATGGAAGTTAGGCTCCTGCTCTCCCCTAGAGACTGAGATAGGGGCGTGACTTGATTATATTTCAAAGGCTTTTTTCCCAAGTCCTTGAGAAAGGCCTTTCTGAGTTGTAAAATTGACAAGATCTTGGGGATTTACATTTAGAAGGATCAGAGAAACAGAAACTCATAGACACAGACAATAGTTTAGTGGTTACCAGAGAGTAAGGGGGATGGGGGGTGGGAGATGAGGGTAAGGGGGATCAAATATATGGTGATGGAAGGAGAACTGACTCTGGGTGATGAACACACAATGGGATTTATAGATGATGTAATACAGAATTGTACACCTGAAATCTATGTAATTTTACTAACAATTGTCACCCCAATAAATTTAATAAAATTAAATTTAAAAAAAAGAATTAAATCTTTGAAATCTAAAAAAAAAAAAAAAGAAGGATCAGAAAAAGATTTACAATTGCAAATGCTTTTACAAATGTTCTAAGAAAATGGTGGTCAAGGGAAGAAAACTGTCCAGATTTAGTCAAGCTGAGGGGAACATAGAGGCCATCTTAGTCACTTCTTCATAAACTACATTTTCTTCTTCATCCAAACAATTTGATCTCTTTCCCCACATCATTCAGGGAACCTACTTTCACTAAAATCTCCTCACATGCTAAATCTAATGGCCATATTACTTTTTCCTTGGCTTGTATGTTGTTATTGGCTAATATCTCTTTAATATGTTCTTCTCTTCTTCGATTTCTTTAAAATATGTTTTCCTGTTTTTTCCATCTCTTTAGATATTGTTCAGAGCAATTGGAAGTCTTTCGTGTTTGTTTTTAACCTTGTTCCAGAGGCTTCTTCTCCCACCTCTCTTCTCTTTTTCTTTCAACTATATATGGTTGACTCTTGAGGAGATTAGGGTTGCTGACCTCCCTTGCAGTCAAAAATCCAAAAATGTATACAAACACTCAGCCTTCGGCATATGCCTATTCTCCACCGAGGAGTTGACCCTTAAACAACCCAGGTTTGAACGATTCAGGGTCATTTAAACTACGGTGGATTGACCTGAGGTCAACTTTTTAAAATCCGCATATAAGTGGACTCATGCAGTTCAAACCCATGTTATTCAAGGGTCACCTGTGTACTTCGCATTTTCAACATCCCAAGGCAAACACCACAACTCACAGAAAAGAAAATATTTTGTGTTCGCCAGACATAGGAAACACACAGCAGGGTATTAAGTAAACTACAAAGTGGTGAAGCAAAAGCAACTGTTCTGTTTTCTGTGACACTGTAAAATTTGCAATGTTTTATCAAAATCAAGAGTAGCACAAAAGAAAAACTGCCTTTTTGACAAAATCTACCACTACTATAGCAGTTTGGTTCTCTGTCAGCACAACCACAATCACCATTTCTGCCTCTGCTCCCTGGTGACTTCATCTAGTTCTCATTTCCATCTGAATGTCGCATAAGCATTTAAAACTCAACATGCCCTAAACTCAATTTATAATCTTACCCCAAACCTGCTAATCTAAGTAAGATTTCCCACAGTTCTCATAGACCCTTTTCTTTTCTGTCACTCCCTATTCAAACTATGACCAAGTCCTGTCTATTCTCTCTCCCTAATAGCTGCTTAATCGTTCACATCTTCTTTATTCCCACTGTCAGTGCTTTACATCCATCCACATTTCTCATCTTATTTCAGTAGCCATCCAACAAGTATCTGTACATCCCAAATCCACTGCATGAAATACATCCTTTACAAGGCTATCAGACAAATTCTTTCTAAGCTGCACATCTAATCATCGTTAACTTCCTGCTTCAACTCCTTTAACCTTCATGATAAAATCCAAATCCTTATGATGGCAAACAAGGTCTTTCGTAATCCTCTGCCTGCTTCTCCAGCGGCAGTATCTCTCACCATTCTTATCCTCAAAATCTATGCTCTGGACAAACTGAACTATTTGAAGATGCAAGAATGCTATGAGTCCTCTATTACCTACTTTCTTCTCATGTTACCCCTCCTGGCTGAAAAGCTATGTGCCAATCACCACCACCTCGTTACCTAGCATATACCTATGCCTAGCATATCCCATTGTCAAAGACTCACCTCCTCATGAAATCTTTCTCTGTTGTCCCCAAACTGACCTGGTAACCTGTCCTCTATAAACTCATGGTGACCTGCCCTGACCTCTTTCATAGTTTCCATCATATCGTATAGTAATAGTTCATGTTACTTAAGTAAATAAGAAATCTTTGAAAGTAGGGACCGATCTCTTATTTCTGTATCCCCATTACAAGGGGACTGAATTCATGGAATCGTTTTAAGTTCCCCTAAGATACAATTTTAGACTTATGAGAATCAGGTTATGTAATGTATATAAACTTCAGTCAGATGCATGATGAAGCTGGGTTACATGATGACAAAGATATATTGTCATATGTCTTGGTGTGAGCTCCCACCCAGAAACTTACGGAAATATAACCTAGTAGACAGCCTAGTATTTGTAACATTCAAACATACAATTTCATGTTGTAAATTGAAATTAAAAGAAACAGGGGAGAAAGCATAGACAATCATATGATCTACAATATACATATCATGTTCCCCATATTTTCTATATCACTTTGCAGTCCCTAGAAGCTCAGTGATGTCCCACAGTTCCTCAGTGTCTCACAAGATCATTTTTTGCAGGATCTCCAATCACCCATGGGCCCTAAAAGACTGAAGCTCTTGCCCTATGCCCCATACCCAGATAAGGAATAGGGAAATTTCTGACTGTGCCATGTGGATCTGCCCATTTCTTCTTCTAGTCAATGACTCTCTGTTGTGCAAGAAGTATACAGCTCTTATTTGGATACCCTCAATCTCTACACAGGTGCCCTCCCATTCTATACCTCCTAATCTTAGTATCAATAAATCCTATCCCTATACTGGCTACATCCTAAATTAAGCTCTTCACTAGTTATGGATCCTAACCCCCTAAAATGTTTTCTCATATTATTGGATTCACTGAGTAGGTGATTCAGAAACTTTCATGCACATGGGAATCACCTGAAACCACTTGTTAAATAAAAAATTTGCTGAGTCCCATCTCTGGTGATTCTGTATTTTTAATAAGTGCTCAATATAATTCAAATGATACTTGAGTCAAAATTTAAAAACCACCGCTGGAGGAAGGATTCTACCCTAACTTCCTTTCCATTTTTTCACTGATACTGTTGGTTACATATTTCTTTCTTTCTGCATTTCTTCCTTATGAGTGAGAGACAATAAACCTTAGGAAAACTTTCTGATTTGAGTTATAAAGCACAAGTTCTCCAGTAGTGAAACTATAATAAATATCACTTCAGGAGGCCAAACATATTTTTCTCTGAAATGTCTTTACACTGAAACAACTGTAGGACACTCAACAAGGCATCAAAAACAACCAGGTATAAATTGTGAGTGACAACTCTTATTGTTCTTTCCTGTTCATTAGTATATATTTGAAAACATTCTGAAAAAAATGCAAAAAATTATGCAACATAATCCTTAATATTTTGACGCCTAATATACTTTTTTTGCATGTGGCAGTATTCAATGAGCCCTGTTTACTGAGAAAGCTATCTCCTAAAGAGGCTCTGAGAAAAGACACTTGCAAAATTAATGCTTCACAGAGGCCCAGTTCACATCCCAGAAAGGTTTTCAACAGTATTGTTTATGATCTTTGATACTTGTGGACCACTGTGATAAGGTGATTCTTTTTTTCAACTTATCTAGACAGGTTATCTGCCCAATAATAAACTTTTGTGAATGTCTTAAAATATTCAAGTCACTCAACAGCTATTAGGTGTAAATCAGAAGAATTTTAACTACAAAACTGCAAAGTAGACAAGCGGGGGATTAAAGAGGAAGTCAATGCTCTTGAAAAATGGAATAGATTTTGTTGTCAAGTAATAAGCAAATTGTATCATTATTTAAACAGTAGACCCAAGTTTTGTTTGTTTGTTTGTTTGTTTGTTAGTTTAAAAAAGAGTCACAAATGATGTTCTGAGTTCTAACAGTATTTTAGATTTAGGAGGCATGTTCTACAATACTGATGTAAACTAAGTTAATGTTCCTAATATTATTGTTACCAAGAGTAGGTGGAAGTACAAAAATATATTCCTTGCAGTTAAGAAATCAATTAAGACTGTGCTCTTTTGTAAAGTAGACCATCACGACCCGAATTTCATTCAGTCTCTGAAGTGGCAAAGCAGTCTATTCAATGAACAAGAAAATCATGAACCAAAATTATGTAGGCCTGGGCATTGGCTGAAACAAATTTTCTGGTTTGCCACATGTACTTTCACTTTAGGCAGAAAATCATGCTTCTTAATTCCCTTTATCATGCCAGGCTAACAGAAGCTTTTCTAAGTGAACATCTATTGAGTCCCCACAGATCATTGAAAATATTTTCCAAAGGCTATTTATATGTTCTAAGCCAATCCAAGGGTACTATGAATACTACCTTCCATGACATCATACCTTCCATGACATCATACCTTCCATGGAATAATTGGAAACCATGGGACCTAAGGAGCTAGGTTCACATTCTGGCTTACTAAGTACTAGCTTTGTCATTTGGATCAGGTTACTTAATAGTAATGTAAAATTTTAAGTTAAATTTGAATTTTTTAAAAAGCTTTATAGTTTGAGGGATGGGAGGGGAGAAACATTGGTCTCAGGAAATGGAAGACCAAGTCATATGCCTAACATTTGGTCTAACAAGTCATATATCGCATGATGATAGGCAAATTCTACGAATATCTAAACAAAAGAACTTTAAAGTTTAAATTTCAAAAAAATGTAATGGTAATAATATGACACATGAGGTCAAATCATTGTCCTTGTGGCCTTCTGATACTATTGCTTATATTACATATTGATGTGAGGGTTTAAAGAAATGGTATATGTGAAAACATCTGAAGCATAGTGGATCCTCAATAATTTACACACACACAAGGTATGAACAAACAATACAGTAAATATTTAAATTAAAAAAAAATGATTACAGTAAAAAACACATTGCCATTAAAATTCCCCTCAAAATATTCCCCCTCCTCTTCAAACACACTTATCCCATCCTTCTTGCCACTTTCTGAAGCAGTTCTGGAAGTCCTCTTTCGTCACTGTCTTTAGTTGCAGTGTTGTGGCTGCCTCCATGTCCTGAATTGGTTTGACGTTGGGGAAGACCTAGAAGTCACACGGTACCATATCCAGTGAATAATGTAGATAAGGACACACATGTAATGTTTTTACTTGACAGAAATTGCTTGTACACCTGAAACGATGTGTGACACAGAGTGTTGTCATGGTAGAGGATGATTTATGACACACTTTAAAACATACCTTCTCTCAACCAGAGCTCACACCCAACTAACTGCACAGAACAAGTTGAAACTTGTTGCACTCTTACTGAGGTTCGATGCACCACTTCCTGTATTGAAGGTCTTTGCCTTTCCGTTGGATGGCACTCAGAGGCAAAATGCACACACAGGAAAGGCTGCATGCCACACATCGCTTATGATACAGCAATTTCTGTCAAATAAAAACACTGCAGTGTGTCCTCATCTACTTTATTCACTGGATCTGGCACCATGCAACTTCTGGCTCTTCCCCAAAGTCAAAATGACCATGAAAGGTAAATATTTGGAATTGATTTAGGACATGGAGGCAGCAATGACAGCACAACTAAAAACACTCACGAAAGAGGATTTTCAGAACTGCTTTAGAAAGTTGCAAGAATGATTGGATAAGTGTGTTTGAAGTGAGAGGGAGTATTTTGAGGGGGATTAATGGCAATGTGTCTTTTACTATATTAATTTTTTTTAATTTAAACATTCACTGTATTTTTTTATCATACCTCATATATGTCAAACTCAAGCTCTGTAAGTATGTTTCCATTGCTCAGATATGTGTAGTAAAGAATTTGGGTTTGCCCAACAGAGGTCTGGCCTTTGCCCTCAGGTTTTGGAATGCAATCTATGTCAGACCTCTTAGGAGTATCTTTGTTTAGAACAAGGGCTGGCCACACCAGATCTTATGGTAAGTTTGGCCACACCCAACAGTCTTAGGGTAGGAACTGGTTATGCCAAAAAGACCAACCATGTTTTAGGGTATGAGATTTGGGTCACGTGGTATCTGCAACCTAGCATCTTAGGTCAATCACAGACAATCAATTAATTAATCATGGCTATGTAATGGAGACCACCATAAAAACTCTGAACACTGAGCCTGGGTGGCAATACACTGCATATTGTCACACACCAACTCTAGGAGAATAACATATCTTAAGGACAAAGGAGACTTCACATTTTGATCCCACCCAGACTCTGCCCTATGAGACTCTTCCTTTGGCTATATCCTTTACCAGTAATAAGCCATAACTGTGAGTATTATAGCTTTCAGTGAGTTTTGTGACTTCTTTTAGTGAATTATCAAAACTGAGGGTGGGTTTGGGATGACCCCAAACTTGCAATTGGTGACTACTGAGAGTAGTCTTAGAGACTGTGCCCTCAAACCTCATAGTTTGCTAACTCTGGGTAAAGTGATATCATATCACTTAAGTTCCTATAAATGATAATTCAAGACTCAGAATTTAGCATTTGTGGTAACGTTTTCAAAAAGAAGATAAAATAAGCAAGTCACTGAACACTTCTTAAAGATTACTGCTTTACCAATCATACATTTTTTAAAGCTTCCTAATTTAAAAAATATCCTCTAAATACTCAATGCTTGTTTGATTGAAGACAGATATGGTTCTCTAATTTTGTCTGAAAACCATGCCCATAGAATCCACTCAAGTATTCAAGATTTTTGCATATGATAAAGGGTTATGCGATCAAGTTTTTGCCTTTCTGTAAAATTATGATGAATTGGTGTAAATTGCAATATCCAGGCTGGAGTCCTACAACACCTGACAGACTTTTTAGATTCAAGAAACAATATCCCTTTATTTCTTCTTCTTCTCCTTCTCCTTCTCCTTCTTCAAGAAGCCCTTTTAACATTTCTTATAATATTGGTTTGGTAGTGACAAAGTACTTTATCTTTTTCTTGTCTGGGAAGCTTCTTATCTGTCCTTTGATTCTAAATGATAGTTTTGCTGGATAGAGTAATCTTGGCTGCATAGGTCCTTGCTTTTCATCACTGAATATTTCATGCCAGTCCCTTCTGGCCTGAAAAGTTTCTGTTGAGATAAAAAATATGAATAATAAAATGGCGATAACTAGATATCTATCATCAATTACTTTAAATGTAAATGGATTAAATGATCAAATCAAAAGACATGAAATGGCTGAATGGATAAGAAAACATGACCTTTACATATGCTGCCTATGAGAGACTCACTTCAGATTGAAAGATTCATAGAGACTGAAAGTAAAAGGATGATAGAAGGTATTTCATGAAAATGGAAACAAACATAAAACCGGGGTAGCAATACTTATAAGAGACAAAATTGATTTTAAAAGAAAAGCTATAACAAGAGACAAAGAAGGACCCAATAATCCCTCTTCTGGGTATTTGTCTACAGAAACCCAAAACACTATTTCAAAGGGACATGTGCATGCACTATGTTAATTCCAGCATTATTTACAATAGCCAAGATATGCAGGCAACCTGTGTGTCCATTAAGGAATGAATGGATAAAGAAAAGGTGGTCCATATACACAATGGAATATTACTCAACCATAAAAAGAATGAAATCTTGTCATCTGCAACATGAATAGACCCAGAGAGTATTGTTTGAGTGCAGTAAGTCAGGCAGAGAAAGACAAATGCCATATGATTTCACTTACCTGTGGAATCTAAAGAACAAAATAAATAAACAAAACAGAAACAAATTCATAAAGAATATTTTGATGGTTACCAGATGGGAGGGGGTTGGGGGGCTGGGTGAAAAAGGGGAAGGGACTAATACAAATTGGTAGTCATGGGGATGTAAAATATAGCATAAGGAATATAGTCAATATAATCATAACTATGTGTGGTGTCAGATGTGTACTAGACTTATTGGAGTGATCACTTCATAAATTATACAAATGTCTAATTACTATGTTGTACACCTGAAACTAATATAACATTGGATGTCAATTGAAATTGAAAAATTAAAAATTATTAAAAAGATAAAAAGGAAAGAAACCATATCTCATCTGCCTACTTTCTGTATTTGGAAAGTACTGATATCCTTCCAAGATCAAGCTTGGGAGTTTCTCTCACATCCTGGAACATGTAGAGAGGCAACAGGAGAAAAGATGTGGTGATTACTCCAGTTTTTTTTTAATTTATACTATAAAAAACGTTTACGTTTTATTAAATTACAATCAGTGCTCTATCTTTTCTCTAGAGCATTGGTATTCAACTGACTATGATTTTGTCCCCAGGAACATTTAGCCACCGTCTACAGAATTTTGTTGTTGTTGTTGTTGTTGTTGTTGTTGTTATAACAACTAGGAGGAGAAGTGCTACTGACATCTAATGGGTAGAGGCCAGAGATGATGATAAACATCCCACAATGCACAGGGATGCTTCCCACAGGAAAAAAAAAAAATTGTCCAGCCTCAAATGTCAATAGTGCCAAGGTTGATAAATCCTGCTTTAGAGATGTTTAAGTTTTAGTCTAACTGAATTTTTGTCCCTGAGATCAGTTTAAGAGGATTTTATCTTGGTTCTTTCTGATATATCATTATTCTTCCCATATTTAATGGGGCAACCATACCTACGGGCCCAAATCAGATACTATCCCTTATTTGAAGTAAACTCCTAAAGTATTTAAGCTTTGCAGGGACTACACTGAGTAACCCTTGAGAAAACTGAAATATAGATCTCTCAAGCGCCTCTTTCAGAGATTCTTAATCAGCATGAATGAATCTCTATGTGTGATCACTCTCCAGATGATTCTAATTAGAAGCCACCTTTGGGAACTAACCTAGAGAGACATCTGTAGTCTTTGTTGAAAATACAAATTATCAGGCCTATTCTAGAGTTACTAAGTCAGAATTTCCAGGGGTAAGACCTGAGAAGTTGTATTTTTAACATGTGTCCTCAGATGACTCTTAACTTCAGGCATGTTTGGGAAACATTGGCTAAGAGGGTATCTTAAAAATTCGTATCAGTGATCATGGCTTATAGAAAGAATAGCATCCTTTCATGAAGATGGCATGGTAAAAAGAAAAACATAATGTTAAAAGCTAAATTCATTTCATTAAGGCCCCAGAGGAGCCTGGCCATTATACTTTTGGCTACAAAAAGTTGAAGTCTCATAGGACACCATGGGAGGAAACGGTCAACCTCTCCTCTGTGAAGATATTGTTCCTAGAACTGTTGAAAATGTGCTTTGTACAGATTGGTGTCATCAGTAACTTTCCTTTTCCATGGATATTGCAGTGAGAATTTTATCAGCCACTGCTCTGGATTCTATATCCAGACATGTGAACATTAACGCAATGGTCAATAGAGACCATGAAGAAAGGCAGACCAGGACCCATGATACGCTCCATTCTCTGCCAGGATTGAAGCCCTCCATGACTAGAATCCCCAAGCGACCTCATTACACATGGGCACATGAACTCAGCCTTGAGATACAATCCTGGTAGTATTTCAGACTCAAGCCCTTTAAACATAGCTCAGTTCTGATGAATGTCTGGACAGCTCATTTGCGTCAGGCTTCCTGCCATCTGATTAAGATCCCATAAGTGAGTCATATTTCTTAAGCAATGGGGAAGGCTAAGTGTTGGGCAGCCACAGAAAATAAACTAATCATCCAGGTGCCAACTGCTCCATAAAGCTATGAGAAAAGCCTGCAGTACTTATTGAAAACAACTACTGCTGGTATGTGATCAACTGCAGACTCATACAACCTCAGCTTAGAAGAAATCTAAGCTATTATTTAATTCAACCAGCAGAGGATCAAATATTTACTGCATGAACCAGCTCAGTGGTTCCAAATCTGGCCACATGACAGATTATCTTCAGAAGGTGTTTTTTTTTTTAAAAAAAATATACATTCTTAGGCCTCACTTCAGCCCTGCTGCACTAAAATCTCTAGGGGTGAGGTGTGGTAAAATCTCTAGATTAAGGTTGTACTTTCGGTCTTTGGGCAGCTTTTTAAATGCCTCATTAAATTGTCACAAAATGGTTTCCTGTAACTTCCAGCCACTGGTTCTAGTTCAATTATCTGAGATCTGTCCTGGAAGTTTTCTGTTTTCTCAGTTGTCTCTAATCTTTCCACTGTTCAACATGTGACATAATATTGAGCCAAGTCCCTAGCATCTGCTTGGTCTCCCGTAAATAAATGTTTTCTAGTATCAGAGCCCAGAAGAAATGCAGCTTTCTAGGGCAGAGTGGAACAGGCAGGCACCTGCCTCACATTCTAGATACCTCATTTCTATTAGTCCAACTTAGTCATTCCCATCTGCTGTATCACATTGACCTTACCTTAGCGAGATCTCAATCCCTGTTTGCAATTATTTTACATCTTCCTGGTCAAGTTCCTCTTCCATTTACCCACAAATACTAGTCAAAATGTTTACTTAACATTTTATTTAAGACCCATCTCTGATCCCCTTACTCACATCCTAATCCATGAAGAAAATACAGACCTACTGTATCCCCTACCCACCAAGTTAATATCTGACACAATTCATGCTATCAAATTACCACACATATCAAGGAATTTATCTAGTATGAATTTTGAGTAATAATGCCAAACACATAAGCAACAAAGAGGCACAAAGAGAAAGAAGTCTGGAACATTCTGTATGGCTCCACAAGTCCTTCTCTCCACATTGGACAGGACCATCGACCCAGAAGAACAGATGAGGTCTCTAAGTGAGTTCTCATAATCAGAGGGTTCAATTATGAAATATCTCCATTTTACAGCCCAGAGAATTACAGAATTTATATGACATTTTTTGTGAACTGTGCCTCATAAATCCATAAATCCTAGATGCATTTCCATAAACAATTCTAAGCCAAGGACAGCTTATAAAGGACATAAGGACTCTCCTGCTGACAAATATCATTAGTCTATTTCCCCAAAGGAGCAGTTACCATATTTCACCAGGAGATGAGACCCAGTCATCTGCCTTCTTTTCTTCCCCTCAGAAGCCTCTCCTGGGCAATCAGGCAGAATGAATCTCACAGGCCTGCTGCTTTAACTCCTTCCTCTCCAAACATCCATTGCTATTTCTCACTTAGACGAAGAAGTCCTCCTTTACATTAATCAGGTGCTCTGAATATTATCCTCTCAGCTCTTCTTTTTCATTCTACCCTCAGACATAGCTTTCACTCATTTCTACCTGCCAGCATCTTCCCCCTACCATGTACTAAATATACTCATTCTTGCACATTTCAACACTATTCCTCAGTAATTTATTATCCCAGAGATATCTAATTTCCCCTTTCTTTACTATAAATTACTGATGCTTGTTTAGACCTAAATGTGATTGTTAACCATCACATGGGATATTTGGGTATTTTCCTGAGCTATAGAAGACACTTTTTGCTACCTACTGAATATCTCCATCTAGGTGTCCCATAAATGCCAAAGACTCAGAATATCCAAACCTAAAATTGTTGTATCTAACTTCTCTTCCCCAACATGTGTTTCTGTGTCTATTTTCCCATTTTAGTAATTTGAATATAAATATGCCCAGATGTCCCTACTGGGAATTATGTGAAATGTTCCTTCTCCCACTGAGATTGACATCAAGTCACTCAGTGAGTACCATTATTTGTGTTTCTGTAATGAATCTCAAATCCATTCCTCTTTCAGCCCCAATAACAGTGCATTAATTAAAGACTTTATCATGTAGGTTCAATAACTCAACACCTAAATTCAGTCATACCCATCCACAGGTCTCCATATTTTCCAGTCATCCACTCCCAAAGTCAGGATACACTGAATGTAACATATTTTCCTAATCTGCTAGTGCAGAAACCTCATCAGTAAAGGAAATGAGCCAGTAATGTGGAATAAGATTTACTCTGTGATATTACTTGGATACTGCATAACTTGTTGTCATTTTGTTTCTGTTTCTGTTGTTGTTCTTGTTTGTCTCTATGGCAGTTCTTACCCAGAGCCATAGAGTCTTTCTGATCTTCAATTCTCATGGTGACAGTTTTAAACAAGCTTCAGGGGGAAAACATCAAGATTTGTTTCAAACTCCAAATGTGTAATTTGGGCTGGTCCAAATTTATATGCAAAAATTTCTCTAGCAGAGACAAAAGTTACAATTTCTCATGTTGTCCCTTTAATTTTGGAGTCTCATTTTCAGACCTTTAACAGTTACTAAATAATGAGAGATATCAAACACAGTTCGTGTTCTGTTACTTAAACAGAATATGTGTTCCTTAAGGATAATGCGGTAAATAAAACAACAATAACAAGAAAAAAAACCCAAAAATCCCAAATGCAAAGAAAACCATTATATTAGTGAGGGTTCTCCAGAGTAACAGAACCAACAAAATATATATACATATACATATGTATGTGTGTGAATATGTATATATACATATTTATATGTATATGTATATATGTGTGTATATATTTTATATATGTATGTAATAAAATATATTTTGTCATAAACATATGTACATCATATGTGCAATATATATGTATATATATTGTGTATATATATGTGTATATGTGTATATATATGTGTCTATATATATTATATATAAAATATATTTTGTTATATATACATCATATATGTAATATATATACATGTATATATATATATATTCATATGTATACATGTATATATACATAGAGAGAGAGACTTATTTTAGAAAACTGGCTTCCATGATTGTGGGGGCTGGTAGATCAAAAATCCATAGATTTGGCTAACAGTTTAGAAACTCAGGCAGGCATTGAGATTTCAGTCTTGAGGCAGAATTTCCTCACCAGGAAACCTCTATTTTTTATTTTAAGTACTTCACCTAATTGGATGAGGCTCACCCACATTATCAAGTGTAATTTTCTTTACTTAAAGTCAACTTACTGTAGCAATTATCTGTATTTACAGCAACACTTAGGTAAGTATTTCATTAAATAACTGGATACTATAGCCTAGCCAAATAAATAATAATATTAGCCATCACAACCATATAACAGTTCCTTCAGTCTTTTTTCTAGGCATAAGCGAGACTGCACATCTGAGTGATAAAACCTAACAGAAAGAAAAGCATTACAAAAGAAATTTCTTGTATTAAATTAAAGGGTCATTGCAATAACCAAGACTTCATAATTAAATTTTAAAACTTTCATTCCTATACTATTGTGAAGGGAGATACCAACCCTTTCACATTTTTAGAGCTGCGTTTAGTTTTGCCAATTCAATTTGTGTAGTTGGCTTCACAAAGAAACCTTGGGATGATCTGGGAATTATATCTAGTTGATGGTCTTAGAAATATCTCCTACGACCTGAAGAATAACTTCAAATTATCTTTTTCAAGACTCGTTCTCAGAGTCCTGCTGAAGGAGATGGAAACTCTACCCAACCTCCTTCCCTCACTTAGCTACATGACACTCTAAAATAATGGAGCACATTTTGATATTATAATATCAAAATATGCTCAAAGCAGAAGCCTTCTTCTCACTCCTTTTCTTCCTTTTCTCCTGTCTTTTCTTGTAAACTGGACTTCTCAGGATGCAGTGTGCCACCATCAGTATTCTTTTTTTTTGTACTCAGTTATTTTCTGAAAATTGGTTTTGTTGTCTCAGGTACAAATAAAAAGATACTAGTGGAGATGAAAAATAACATTCTGGCTATTTCAAAATTGTAGCACCTTTGGAGTGAAAAGATGTCTATCAGCCATACAAGGGAAAGTTTTGAGTAGGATATATGAGAGGTCTGACTGAGATGATGTAAACCATCAAGGGATAAAGATGATATTTGACCACAAGATTAAATGAGCTTACCAAGGAAGTGAATGTAGATAGAGGGGAGAAAGAGAAAAGAAGAAATTTATGAACAGAACCCTGGGGTTCTCCAGCATTAGGAAGCAGGGAGACAGGGGGTGGGGTGGGGATCGGCAAAGAAGACTGAGAATAATCAGCCAATAAGGCTGATTGTTTTCCAGAGGAAAGCATCTGGAAGCAAAGAGGGAAAATATATCAAGGAAGAGAGAGTATCAATCCACTGTTCAATGATGATATTGGGCTACATAAGATGAGGATGATTAGCTATTGAATTTGGTAATGATCACCAGCCTGACCAGAACAGGTTTAAGAGAGATTGGGCAGAGAAGCATTAAATATAGTGAGCAAATTACTTCAAGTTTTGCTGTCAAGGAAAGTCGACAAATGGAGCAGTAGCTGAAAGACAAAATATGAAGAGAATGTCTATTTATTTGTTTGTTTATTTAAGATTGGTAAAAATTTTAAAAAGCGTGTTTGAAAGCTAACAAGAATGAGTAGAAAGAGAAAGTTGGCTGAAGTTTGCTAAAACATTGACGATGCAGGAGGAAAAGAAGAGATTTGCCAAGTCTGTATCTTCAAGTAGACAGGAAGGGACAGAATCTGGCACCCAGGGGCAGGGGCTGGCCTTTGATTGGATCAAGAATTTATTCACAGTGACAATAAAGAATGTATCCTCTACAGGGACAGAAGCTTGTCACTGAGTAGATGTGGAAGAGAATGAGCCCTAGGTGCAAGAATCTTCTCATGGAGAAGATACAGGCTGAACTATGACTTGAAGAATGAACAGGATCTCATAAATTGGAGTGGTTCATGGTGATAAGGATCATGCCAAATGAGGGAAAAGAGACTTCCGGTCCTGACAAGACAGCATATACTCATTTAATTTCTCCCTGTTCCATTCTGCTAAGTACAACTATAAACTCTGGAAATAATGTAAGAGGCAATCAGAGGAGAACACTGAAAGATGAAAAGTGGAAGGTGAGCTGGTTAGAGACCCCAGGATGAGAGGACCAGCATATTGATAGGGTATCTTATGGCCCCTCACCCAACTGAAGATGACGACTCAGGCCCACTGTTCACCAATGCCCAACCTACCAACAGAAGGCAGCACAGGGAGAATCCTTTCTTCCCCAATCAGAAGGGAGCTCTGCCATTAAAACGAGGCAAGCCCAGTGAGCCCCCACAAGGGAGATCGCTCAGGAGCCCCACTGATAACATAGAGCCAGGCAGCGCTCTCCTTCCCAGCCAGACCTGAGACCTCCCTATATTTTTTCACCTGGAGACACCAGCAGCAACAGAAAAAGGAAATCCCATCACAATAATGCCTCGCCTGGAAGCCTAAGACTCCCCATTCTTCAAAAAGAGACACAGGGTGGCTGGGGGCACCAGCAAAGGGGAGTCTGCCATATAATTGCCTGTCAGGGAAGCCTCTTCTTGGTGGGAAAGAAACTCCCCTCCCCCACTGTCGTGCGGGGCGGTCTGCGGGGTCTCTGCTCCCGCTCCCCTCATAAGAACGCAGGATGTGGCCAGGCCCAAAAGGAACACCCACAGAGCCATAGGTAGGGGAGTCATACTAGTATATTCTCGCTGGCAGCACTATACTCTCACTGGAGGCTGTATCCACACTGTCCGCAACCAGCCATCCTAACTGCAATCTGCGCTTGCCAGCCCAGCCACCATCTTCTTGCTAGCCCCCATTTTTCTCTCTCTCTTCTCTAGCACAGCCACAGTGGTTATATTAGTGGCCAATGGCTCACTGGTTACAGCTGACAGCCAACTAGCCATAGCTGATGGCCATGCAATCACAGTTGATGGCCATTTACTACCTGAGCCAGGACCTGTCTATGTGAGGCCGAGAGCCTGGAAACTACTTTCTGGGGCTCTGCCCCCACACTCCACTCCTACAGGCTCTCGCCTCACAATCTACGCGACAAGCGTCTTCCACGAGGGGCCCTGTGCGAGGAGCCTGGAGGTGAATGCAATATCCTGGACACAGCCAGGCTCTCTGGGCACAGCCAGGGTTTCTCAGGGCACCACCAGTACTTCTGGGCATAGCCAGACTTCCTGGGCTTCTTAGGGTACCACTAGTCTTCCCGGACACAGCCAGGGTTTCTCAGGGCACTGCCACTTTCTGTGGGCACAGCCACACTTCCTGGGCTCAGCCAGGGCTCTCAGGACACTGCCACTCTCTCTGGGAACAGCCCAACTTCCTGGGCACAGCCAGGGCATCTTAGGGCTCAGCCAGACTTCCTGGACTCAGCCAGGGCTCTCAGGGCACTGCCACTCTCTGTGGGCACAGCCACACTTCCTGGACACAGCCAGGGCTCTCAGGGCACTGCCACTCTCTGTGGGCACAGCCACACTTCCTGGACACAGCCAGGGCTCTCAGGGCACTGCCACTCTCTGTGGGCACAGCCACACTTCCTGGACACAGCCAGGGCTCTCAGGGCACTGCCACTCTCTGTGGGCACAGCCACACTTCCTGGACACAGCCAGGGCTCTCAGGGCACTGCCACTCTCTCTGTGCCTCTCAGGGTACCCTGCTGGAACAACAGCGACTCACAATCAAGGTGCTTACATATTCTCAATGGCGGCCAGTCAAGAGACAAAAGCAAATATCCCCCAGTTCCACTACATGGTGGTATGTTCCCAAACAGTCAAGCTGTCCATTAAATTAGGGATGGAAGGCAATTCCCCATAGTCCATAGTCATTCGCCAGGGCTGTCCTGGGGGTGAGGGACAACCTTGACCTCACCCTCATCTCCCATGGAGGACTCAGCAAGCCTTTCCTCCTGGGACAAGTCCCACATCCGGGTTGCCTGAGCAGGAACTTCCCGGCCCACAGGGCTGCAACGACCTTTTCTTTCTCCGGCCTGTGCTGGTTGGGGAACCGTCCACATCTTTCCACCTCTCCACGGGGCTCCATCTCTCCAGCAGCTGCATGGCTTTTCCTGTGCTGGTGGGAGAACCGTCCACGTCCTCCCACCCCTCCACGGGGGTCCAGCTCTCCGGCAGCTGCTCCTCCTGGTCTTCCAGAGACTCAGTGTTCATACACACAGACTGCTCCACCGTTCTTTGCAGAGCTTTGGCTGGCACCATACCCTGCTCGCTGCGCCATTTGTCATGCGGGGCGGTCTGCGGGGTCTCTGCTCCCGCTCCCCTCATAAGAACGCAGGATGTGGCCAGGCCCAAAAGGAACACCCACAGAGCCATAGGTAGGGGAGTCATACTAGTATATTCTCGCTGGCAGCACTATACTCTCACTGGAGGCTGTATCCACACTGTCCGCAACCAGCCATCCTAACTGCAATCTGCGCTTGCCAGCCCAGCCACCATCTTCTTGCTAGCCCCCATTTTTCTCTCTCTCTTCTCTAGCACAGCCACAGTGGTTATATTAGTGGCCAATGGCTCACTGGTTACAGCTGACGGCCAACTAGCCATAGCTGATGGCCATGCAATCACAGTTGATGGCCATTTACTACCTGAGCCAGGACCTGTCTATGTGAGGCCGAGAGCCTGGAAACTACTTTCTGGGGCTCTGCCCCCACACCCACCCAGAGGCACCAGGCAACCTGGCCAGAGGAATCTCCTTTTGCTCTCTCAGGTGACACCAGCAGGAAACAGTGGAAGTTCCAGGGTAAATAGCACACAAAATAGCACCACGAAGTCATTGAAAATTAAATTTCTATTGGAAACAGCCCACAAAAGGAGGCCAGGACCTACATGCTAAACCGAAGCAGGGTTACTGCCTGCTAAAACAAAAGAGAGACATTACAGTACAATAATCATTGCCAAGAAAGTCAAGAACTTAAATTAAAAAAATTTTTAAGAAAGTCACAAGAAAGCAAGTATGCAGATAACAGTAATGAGAGCCAGAACCAACATTTCTTGCATCCTGTGTACTAGGTGTGGGGACAGAGCTCCAGAGAGTAGTTTCCGGGCTCTCGGCCTCACACGGACAGGTGCTGGCTTGGGTAGTAGGTGGCCATCGATGTGATTGGATGGCCATCAGCTGTGGCTCGTTGGCCGTCGGCTGTGGCCAGTGAGCCATTGGCCACTGGTATGGCTGCTGTGGCTACGCTAGCAGAAAGAGAAAAATGGGGGCTAGCAAGAAGATGGTGGCTGGGCTGGCAAGCGCGGATTGCAGTTAGGATGGCTGGTTGCGGACAGTGTGGATCCAGCCTCCAGTGAGAGTATAATGCCGCCAGTGAGAATATACTAGTATGACTCCCCCATCTATGGCTCCATGGGTGTTCCTTTTTGGCCTCACCATACCCTGCGTTCTAGTGTAGGGAGCAGGAGAAGAGACCCCGCCGGACGCCCTGCATGACACTAGGTACTGTTCAAAGAACTTAATATGAATTAACAGTTTTGGTACTCAAAACAATCCCATTGATTAAGTATTGTTCCTGTTATGCCTGTTTTTCAGATGAGTAAACTAAGGCACAGGGAGTTTAATTAACCTGAACTAGCCAAACAGCTCGTAAATGGTGGAATCAGGATTTGCAAATTGGCAATCATGATCTTAACCTGCATTTTACCAATATACCACCACCCTATGTTTAATGAGGATGATGTAAAGTAGGTTACAGATTGTAAAGGGCCCTCACTGTCATTTTAAGAAATATAGGTATTATTCTGTAAGCAAGTAACTGTATAAGCAGATTTGTGTTTTTAAAAATAACTCTGGAAATTATAGGAAAGGTTATTTAGGAGAAGACAGACTAAAATAGGAAAAGCAGATAATGGCCACAATAAACAAAGAAAAAGATATTGAGGACCTAAACTAGACAAGTGACAATGTTACTGAAGAGAGACTATTACCAGGAATAAAAAGGGGTCTTTGCAGTTCATAGCAAAGCTTCAAGATACATGAAGCTAAAACTGATAAAATTTCAATGAGAAATAGACAAATCCACAATTACAGTCATGGATTTCAACATGCCACTCTCAATAATCTCTAGAATAGGTGGATAGAAAAATCAATAATTATATGGAAGAACTGAACAACACTTTCAAGCAATTATTGATTCTAAAACTGACATTTATAGAGCCTTCTAAACAAAAAGAATAGAATATTTTACAAGGCAGAGCACTTACCAAGAGAGGTGATATGTTGGGCCATAAAACAAGTCACAATAATTTAAAATGTAAAATTAGACAAAGTATGTTTTATAACAAAAAAGGAATTAAGTAAAAAATCAATAGCAAAGAAATCTTGAAAATCCCCAAATATTTGGAAATCAAATAACACACTGTTTAGTAACTCATGTCAAAAATTAAAACAACAAAATTATAAAATACTTGAACTAATGACAATGGAAGTATAAGGTACTGGAATTTACCAATACATTAAAATGGTGCTCATAGAGGAATGTACAGCACTAAAGAGTCATATTAGAAAAGAAGTAAAGAAAAAATCAGTGACATCAGATTTTATCTGGAAAAAAAAAAACTAGAAAAAGAGTACATAAGGAAATATAAGTAAGCAGAAAAACAGAAATAATAAAGAGAGCAGACATCAATGAAATAAGAAAAAAGTAGGAAAATCAACGAAACTAAAAGCTGATTCTTTGAGAATATCAAGAGAACTGATAAACTTCAAGCCATGTGGGAAAAAAGAAAGAGAGACAGAGAGAAGACACCAGTTACCAGTATTAGTATAAGGTACCAAAAATTATACAATAATTAGAGAAAGAATATCATTACAGATCCTACAGACATAAAAAGTAAAAAGAAATGTTACAGCAGACAACACAAATAGACCTATACCTATTTAAAAATAGAAATTTTAGTTAAAAACTTTCCCATAGGAATTTTCCTCAGCAGAAGTCCAGACCAAGATAGTAACATAGGAAGTTCCTGATTCCTCTTCCCATAGATGTACCAAGGATACAGCTACATATAGAGCAATTCCTTCTGAAAGAAATTCAGAAACTAGCTGAGTGACTCCTACACATCAGATGAATAAGAAAATACTTGAAACAGGTAGGAAAGTCTGAGATATATGTTTGCCATAAATCCTACCACCAGACACAGCGTTATACAATCAGGAGAGGAACTCCAAACTCCCAGCTTATTCCTGAGGAGTGAAGGGTTTGGATCACACATTTAGTGTCTGAACTTTTAAGGCTACCACCTGAAGGTTGAGCCACCATTGCCTATCTCTGAAAGCGAATAATGTTTGCATTCATGAGTCTTGGAGGACTATAACAAAGAGGCAGTTGTTCATCATATGATCATTTCAGGAGATGCAGAAAAAGCATTTGACAAAATCAAATTAATCTAATATGATATATATATATATATATATATACATATATATATATATATATATATATATATATATATATATATATATATATGTATATATCAGCAACTTATGTAGATGGAACATTTCTCATAACAAAGGCCATATATGACAAACCCACAGCTAACATCATACTCAAAGGTGAAAAACTGGAAGCTTTTTCTTTAACATCGAAAATAAGACAGAGATCCCTACTCTCACCACTAGTATTAAATGCAGTACTTGAAGTCACAGCCAAATCAATTAAGCAATAAAATGATATAAAAGGCTTCCAAATTGGAATGGAAAAAGTAAAACTGTCTCCCTAGTCAGGGTTCCAGTGCCAGGAAGAGAATTCCCCATAACTTTTGCCTGTGACATTCAGAGGAGACTGGCTGAGTGAGATGGAGGGTGGCTGGAGTCCCAGATGATCCACCTAAAGGGCCCACACATGGACCTACTCACCAATGGACTCACTGGCTCTGAGCGCCAGAGCTGGGAAAGCAGCTGGAAAAGTGCCCGAGACATACAGGGAGGAACAGAACTATCTGTCTTCAAGGCAAGTGCGAGAGGGGCAGCTTTCTCTCAGTCAGAGTGTTGTCAGAACAAATAAATCCATGGTTTATTTGTTGAGCCCTCCCTACTCCTGGTATACAGACGCAGGTAGGTACCATATCTGAGCCTCCATCAACCTGGTTAACACTGTTCACCCACGCTGGTAATTCTCTGAGGCCCCGCCCCACCTAACTTGAGTTCCCACCCAAGCCACTTCCAGTGGCTTTTCCATACAAATGGTCTGTCTTGGCACATGCTTTGGACTTTCCTAAAAGCTCTCAAAGGTTCACAAAACTCAACCAAGCAGCACCTGGCTTCAGCATGCCCTATACCAGTTGCCAAATAGCCCCAAGCCTGGCAGTAATAGCAGCCAGCCTCAGTTTGCAGCTTAGCTTCTCCCACACACCTACAAGCCCAGCATAACTGGCAACCATCTGCAGATCACTTTCTAGCTCATACCAAGTGGCACTGAGAAAGGCACAGGCAGCTGATGACCTTGGCCTGCACCCCAGCATCCCCAAAAGGCCCCAGAAGCAACACACCAGATGGCCAGCTACACACCACACCACAGTATCACTCAACCACCTCCAAAAATAATACACCCAAAGGGCATATTTGGCAGGTACTAGAGCCCCACTAAAAGCAAATCCTGCTCCATAGGGTCAGTTTCTGCACAACAACTCTGCCACTATAGTCATGACAAGTTCTCACAACAAATCGGCCTGAGGACCAATCCCTCCCATTGATGTTCCAACAGCAATAAAGGCTCAACTACAACAGGAGGCCACAAACAACCCACACAAGGGACACACCTACAGCACCCAGCTTGAGTGATAAGTGTATCACTAGGTTCCAAAGGACAACTACTACATATGCCACTCTACCAAGACCAGGAGACATAGCAGCCTTACCTAACAAATGGAAAGAAACACAAGGAGGCAGCCAACATGAAAAGAAAAAGAAACATGTCCTAAATGAAAGAACAGAATAAAGCTCCAGACAAAGAACTAAACAAATGGAGACAAGCAATCTACCACAGGCAGAGTTCAAAACACTGGTTATAAAGATGTTCAATGATCTCAGTGAGAACTTAATCAAAGAGATAAGAAAAATAAAAACAGAGATAGAAAAGAGAAGAACCAGTCAGAAATGAAGAATACAATAATTGAAATGAAATATACATTAGAGAGAATCAACAGTACATTAGATGAAGCAAATGATTGATAAGATAAAGTAGCAGAAAATACCCAATCAGAACAGCAAAAAGAAAAAATAATCCTGAAAAATGAGAAACTGTAAGTGGTCTCTGGGACAATATCATGCATACCAACATTCATATCACAGGGGTACCAGAAGGAGAAGCGAGAGAGCAAGGAATTAAAAATCTATTTGAAGAAGCAATGATGGAAAACTTTCCTAACCTGGGTAAGGAAATAGACATGGAAGTCCAAGAAGCACAGACAGTCCCAAACAAGGTGAACCCAAATAGGCCCACACCAAGACACATCATAATTAAAATGCCAAAGGTTAAAGACAAAAAAAAAATCTTAAAAGCAGCAAGAGAAAGGCAGTTAGTTACCTCCAAGGTAGCTCTCATTAGACTGTCAGCTGACTTCTCAACAGAAACTTTGCATCCAGAAGAGACTGGGGTGAAATATTCAAAGTGATGAAAAGCAAGGACCTACAACCAAGACTACTCTACCCACCAAGGCTGTCATTTAGAATCAAAGGACTGAAAAAGAGCTTCCCAGACAAGGAAAAGCTAAAGGAGTTTATCACTACTAAAGCATATTACAAGAAATGTTAAAGGGATTTCTAGAAGGAGGAGGAAGAGAAAAAAATAAAACATATGCATGATAAAAAGGCAATATCTACGTATCTATAAACAATTACTCTAAATTTAAATGGATTAAATGCTGCAATTAAAACATATAGGGTGGCTGAATGGATAAGAAAACAAGGCACTTACATATGCTGCCTGCAAAAGACTCACTTCAAATCAAAATACACACACGGACTTACGGACTTAGTGGAAAGGGATGGGAAAAGATATTACATGATAACAAAAATGGAAGAAGAAAAAAGCTGAGGTACAATACATACATCAAACAAAAACACTTTAAAACTGAGTCTATAACAAGAGACAAAGAAGGACCCAGTAATTCTGGGTATTTATCTGAAGTAACTGAAAACATTAATTTGAAAAAGCATATTCATTGGCATGTTCATTGCAGCATTTACAATAGCCAAGATATGGAGGCAACCTGGGTGTCCATCAATGGATGAAAGGATAAAGAGGAGGTGGTACACATATACAATGGAATATTTTCAGCCATAAAAAAGCATCAAATTTTGCCATTTGCAACTACATTGATGGATCTAGAAGATATTATGCTAACTGAAATAAGTCAGAGAAAGACAAATGCTATATGGTTTTACTTATATGTGGAATCTAGAAAACAAAGTAAACAAACCAACAGAACAGAAACAAAGTTATAGATACAGAGAATATTCTGATGCTTGCCAGATGGGAGTAGTGTGGGGGAGATAGAATAAAAAGTGGAAAAGATTAAGAAGTACAAGTTGGTAGTTATAAAATACTCATGGGGATATAAATTATAGCATAGGAAATATAATCAATAATATTGTAAAAACTATAAATGGTGCCAGGAAGTTACTAGATTTATTAGGATGATTGCTTTGTAAGCTATATAAATGTCTAGTCACTATGTTGTACACCTGAAAGTAATATAATATTGTATCTTAACTGTAATTGAAAAATGAAAATTTTAATTAAAAAAATAAATGAATATGATACCACAAAAGACCCTAAATAGCCAAAGCACTGTCGAGAAAGAAGAACAAAGGTGGAAGCATCATACCTCCTGATTTCCAACTATAAAGCAAAGCCAGAACAATCAAAACAATATGCTACTGACATTAAAATGGAAATAAAGATCAATGGACTAGAGAGCCCAGAAATAAACCCATGCATATATGGTCAATTAATTTTTAACAAAGATACCAAAAATACACAGTAAGAAAAACATAATCTATTCAATAAATGGTGCTAAGAAATTGAATAGCTACATCCAAAACATTGAAATGAAACCATATTGTATACCACACACAAAAATCAACTCAAAATAGATTGAAGACTTGAACATAGGTCTGAAAGCATAAAACTCCTAGAAAAAAAAATAGGGGGTAAACTTCTTGACATTGGTTTGGCAATGATTATTTTTTTTGGATTTGACACAAAAAGCAAAGATAACAAAAATAAACAAGTGGAACTACATCACATTAAGCTTCTGCACAACAAAAAAAAACACCAACAAAATTAAAATGCAACCAGTGTAATGGAAGAAAATATTTGCAAAGCCCATATCTGATAATGAGTTAATATCCAAAATGTATGAGGAATTCATACAACTCAATAGAAAGAAAACCAATAACCCAATTTAAGTGGACAAAGGACCTGAATAGACATTTTCCCAAAGATATACAAATGGCCAACAGGTACGTGAAAAGTTGCTCAACATCACTATTCACCAGCAAAATGCAAATCAAAGCCACAATGAGACATCATCTCACTCATGTTAGGATGTTTATTATCAAAAAGACAAACAATGACAAATCCTGGAGAGGGTGTGAAGAAATAGGAACACTTATACACTGTCAGTGAAAATGTAACTGGTATAGCCATTATGAAAATAGTATTAAGGTTCCTCAAGATTTTAAAATGGAACTACCTTATGATCCAGCAATCTCACTTCTGGGTATATATCCAAATGAAATGAAATTATTATCTCGAAGAGATATCTGTACTTCCATGTTCATTACAGCATTATTTGTAATAGCCAAGGTATGAAAACAACCTAAGTGACTACCAATGGATCAGTGGATAAAGCTGTTAGATACACACACGCACACCCACACACACTCACACACACACACACACACACACACACACACACACACACACACAAATGGTGTATTATCCAGCCATAATTTTAAAAAAGGAAATCCTGCCATTGGTGACAACACAGATGGACTTTCAGGGCATTGTGCTAAATGAAACGAGTCAGACAAAGAAAAACAAATACACATTGTATGGTATCATTTACATGTGGAATCTACAAACTCATAGAAACAAAGAATAGAATGGTAGTTCCTAGGGACTAGAAGGTGGAAGAAATGGGAGATGCTTCTTAAAGGGTACAACTTCTAGTTATAAGATGATAAGATCTGTGCATCTAATGTACCAAGTGGTGAGTTGGTAGTTAACAATACTGTATTATATATTTGAAAGTTGTTAAGAGAGTAGTTCTTAAATTGTCTTCATCATACTCCCCCCAAAAAAACTGTAATTATGTGAGGCAAAGAATGTGTTAACTGACTTCATTATGGTAATTATTTCACAATGTTACATAAATCAAATCATTACATCGTGTATACCTTAAACTTCCACAATGTTACAAGTCAATTACATCTCAATAAAGCTGGAGGAAAAGAGGCAAATGCAAAACAATGTTTTAAAAACAGAAAAGATGCCACAATAAAATATCTACAAATAGAAATAAACTCTTCAAATTTAGAAAAATATACCCAAGTGGATTTTAATTATCTCAGAAAACAAAACAAAAAGGACTTGGAATATTAAAAAAGTAGCCCCCATTCAAGTCTAGAATGGTGTTTCTTAGCCTCAAATCTGTCACATACAGAAAAAACAGCATATAGTCTCCCCTCTGTATCTGTGAGTGCCACATCTGCAAATTTCATCAATAGTGATGGAAAACAGTATTATTGATCCACGGTTTGGAATTCACAAATATGGAGGGCCTGCTGTATGCTTTGTACTACACCATTTTACATAAGAGACTTGAGCATTCATTGATTTTAGTATCTGTGGGTCTCAAAACCAATCCCCCGTGGATACTGAGGAATGACTATATTTACAAAAAATTTTGTAAAATTCTGAAAAATTCACTTTATAATATCACATGTTCTTGGTTACAGAGGTAATGAAGAATGTGAAAAAAATCTAATAATTATAGGGCCCCAAACCTTTAACAGGTTGGGGATTATCAATATAGAATTTTCACTAAACAGAGAAATACACTTACCAGATTAAAACAAAAATTTAATAGAATCATTTCATCATTTTAGAACATTGCGACTGAATTGTAGCTGGACAAAATATTTTTGAAGAGTTGCCATAACCATAGAAATCAATCAATCCTTTATTAACAGATATTTTAGAATAATCCATAATTACTCCTTAAAAATACCAGTAGCTAAACAAATGAGAATGAAAACAGATCCTACCGAAATTTTGGGGATGCAGTGAAAGCAGTTTTAAGAGGGAAATTTATATCATTACAGGCCTATCTCAAGAAACAAGAAAAATCCCAAATAAATAACCTCACATTACACCTTAAAGAACTAGAAAAAGAAGAACAAATGAAACCCAAGATCAGCAGAAGAAAGGAAATAATAAAAATCAGAGCAGAACTAAATGAAATAGAGAATAAAAAGACAATAGAAAAAAATTAATGTGACAAAGAGCTGGTTCTTTGAAAAGATTAACAAAATTGACAAACCCTTGGCTAGATTCACTAAGATAAAAAGAGAGAAGACACTAATTAACAAAATCAGAAATAAAAAGGGGGAAGTTATCACGGATGCCACAGAAATACAAAGGATCATCCAAGAATACTATGAAGGACTATATGCCACCAAATTCAATAACCTAGAAGAAATGAATAAGTTCTTAAAAACATATAACCTTCCTAGGCTGAACCATGAAGAACTGGAAAATCTAAACAGACCGATCACCAGTAACCAAATTGAATCAGTCATCCAAAACCTTCCCAAAAGCAAATGTCCGGGACCAGATGGCTTCATCAGTGAATTCTACCAAACCTTCAAAGAGGATCTAATACCAATCCTGCTCAAACTCTTCCAAAAAATTGAAGAAGAGACAGTACTCCCTAACTCATTTTATGAGGCCAACATTACCCTGATACCAAAACCTGGAAAGGACAACCCCCAAAAAAGAGAACTACAGACCAATATATCTGATGAATACAGATGCAAAAATCCTAAACAAGATTCTAGGAAATCGAATGCAACAATGCATTAAAAAGATTATTCATCTCGACCAAGTGGAGTTCAGCCCCGGGGCACAAGGATGGTTCAACATCCACAAATCCATCAATGTGATACATCACATAAACAAATAAAGGACAAAAATCATATGATTATATCAATTGATGCAGAAAACCATTTGACAAGATACAACATCCATTTATAATTAAAACACTGAATAAAATAGGTATAGAAGGAAAATATCTTAACATAATAAAGGCCATATATGACAAACCCTCAGTTAATCGTGAAAAACTGAAGCCCTTTGCTCTACGTTCAGGAACACGACAGGGATGTCCACTATCACCTCTGCTTTTCAACATAGTGTTGGAAGTCCTTGCCAGAGCAATCAGGCAAGAGAAAGAAAAAAAAGGCATCCAAATTGGGAATGAAGAAGTTAAATTGTCACTCTTTGCACATTACATGATGCTATATATAGAAACCCTAAACACTCCACAAAAAAGCTATTAGAAACAATCAACAAATGCAGTAAAGTTGCAGGCTTCAAATTCAACGTACAAAAGTCTATTGCATTCCTATATACTAACAATGAACTCTCAGAAAAAGAAATTTTAAAAAATTCCTTTTGCAATTGCAGCAAAAATAATAAAATACCTAGGAATAAACTTAACCAAGGATGTGAAAGACCTATATGTTGAAAACTACAAGACATTTTTAAAAGAAATTGAAGAAGATACAAAGAAATGGAAAGACATTCCGTGCTTATGGATTGGAAGAATCAACATAGTTAAAATGGCCATATTACCCAAAGCAATATACAGATTTAATGCAATCCCCATCAAAACCCCAATGGCATTTTTTAAAGAAATAGTACAAAAAATCATCAGATTTGTTTGGAACCACAAAAGACCCCGAATAGTCAAAGCAATCTTAAGAAAAAAGAACAATGCCGGAGGTATCACACTCCCTGACTTTAGCTTGTACTACAGGGTTACAATAATCAAAACAGCATGGTATTGGCAGAAAAAACAGACACACAGACCAATGGAATAGAATTGAGAACCCAGAAATAAAACCACATAAATATGGACAGATAATTTTTGACAAAGAAGCAAAAAACATACAATGGAGAAAAGACAGCCTCTTCAACAAATGATGCTGGCAGAACTGGAAAGCCACATGCAAAGGAATGAAACTGGACTGTTATTTGTCACCATGTACCAAAATTAATTCAAAATGGATCGAAGACTTAAGCATAAGACCTGAAACAATAAACTGCATAGAAGAAAACATAGGTACTAATCTTATGGACCTTTGGTTCAAGGAGCATTTTATGAATTTGACTCCAAAGGCTAGGCAAGTAAAAACTAATATAAATGAATGGGACTATATCAAACTTAAAAGTTTCTGCACAGCAAAAGAAACCATCGACAAAATAAAGAGGCAACCAACTGAATGGGAGAAGATTTTTGCAAACAGTGCCTCCGATAAGGGGCTAATATCCAAAATATAGAAGGAACTCATGCAATTCAACAACAGAAAAACAAACAACCCAATTGAAAAATGGGCAGAGGACCTGAAGAGACTTTTCTCCAAAGAGGACATACAAATGGCAAATAGACATATGAAAAAATGCTCAACATCACTAATCATCAGAGAAATGCAAATAAAAACCACAATGAGATATTACCTCACCCCAATCAGAATGGCTATCATCAACAAGACAGATAGTAACAAGTGTTGGAGAGGCTGTGGAGAAAAAGGGACCCTCATACACTGTTGGTGGGAATGCAAACTGGTGCAGCCGCTATGGAAGGCAGTATGGAGGTTCCTCAAAAAAATGACAAATAGAATTGCCATATGACCCAGCAATCCCTCTCCTGGGTATCTACCAAAAAAATCTAAAATCATTTATTCATAAAGACACATGTGCTCCAATGTTCATTGCAGCTTTATTTACAGTGGCAAGACATGGAAACAACCAAAATGTCCTTCGATAGATAAATGGGTAAAGAAGTTGTGGAATGGAATACTATTTGGCGGTAAGAAAAGATGGTATAGGACCATTGTGACAACATGGATGGATCTTGAGAGTGTAATGCTAAGTGAAATAAGTCAGACAGAAAAAGCAGAGAACCATATGATTTCACTGATATGTGGTATATAAACCAAAAGCAAAAAAAGAACAAGACAAACAAATGAGAAACAAAAAGTCATAGATACAGACAATAGTTTAGTGGTTACCAGAGGGTAAGGGGCGAGAGGGGTGGGAGATGAGGGTAAAGGGGATCAAATATATGGTGATGGAAGGAGACCTGACTCTGAGTGGTGAACACACAATGGGATTTATAGATGATGTAATACAGAATTATACACCTGAAATCTATGTAACTACAGAATTATACACCTGAAATCTATGTAACTTGACTAACAATTGTCACCCCAATAAACTTTAATAAAAAAAAAGAGAGAGAAGCAGAGAGAGAGAGAGAGAGGGAGAGAGAGAGAGAGAGAGAGATTTCAAGGATGTGTAATCAGAAAACTATGACCAGCCACTCGAAATAAAAACTCATTATTTTTTGCCAGTTTCTGGACCTAAGCCAGTTTTCAGGCCTGGAATCTAAGTGCATGAGAGGCGTGGTTCCTAGATACAAAAATCATGCAACACTGTGGTGAGGACATTTGATAATGAGTTCTGAATGCTTTCCAAAGGGATATATGGCCTTTTACTTTCGTATTCATATCTTGGAATAGAGGAATGTCCAAACATTTGAGGACTGACAGAGTCCAAATTAATATTGACACTGGAGGATCCACAGCATTTTGTGGATTTCTGTTGAGTGAGTGTGGATGGCTACTAAGTAGTATGTTAAGTCTGTAATCAAGTCTGGTTCAGAGTACATTCAGTAGGTCTACAGAGCCCCTGGTGGAAATATTCTGATTGTCAAATGTACAATTGAAATAGATACCACCTAAGTAGTATTAGCTTCAGTAGATTACATAACCACTTAGTGTCTCAAATCCTCATTTATAATGGGGATTAAAATTTTACTCTATGTTGAGAGTTTAGTGAAATTACATGGAAAGAAGAGTTCAGCATAGAGTAAATGTTCATTTAAAGTTAGTTATTATGGTGTCAGATAGATCCTGGACTTACTGGGGTGATGACTTCATAAGGTATGTAAATATCTAATCACTATGTTGTACACCTGAAACTAAGATAATATTGTATGTCAACTGTAATTGAAAAATAAAATTAAAAACAAAAATGGATATATTCAATAAAAGGTCAAAACCCTAAAAAAAAAAAAAAAAATACCAGTAGCTTAGACTATAATAATTCAAGTTTATTCTAAGTTTCTCTCCATCACAAGTTCAGAGTGCATAAAACATAAGCTAAGCTTCAAAAGGACTCATCACATCTAAGTTGAAGTGAAATAAATAATAGGAATATGCCCTTAAGATCATCTAAGTATATTTTTCTTTATGCTTACACCTTTTTAGATACTTCGTCCATGATTATCTTTGTTGAAATGAAGATTTTTACCGAGGAAATGTTTGCTTTTCTAGATATTGAAATGTAAAATACGCAAGAAGGATGGAAATAGGAAGAGATGCCCATCTCAGAAGGAATCAAATGTAAAGAGAATAAGAGTTATGATGAATTATAAGAAGAAGAAAACACCACATAACTTTAGATGTATGACTAAAACTCAAAGAATTTAAAGCAGATGAGAGAACTGAAGAAAAAAAATGCCTTTTTACTACAAGCTACATGTAGAGAAAAGAAAATATGGCTGTATACTTTACCCTTGTTGACAGGGTTTAATGTAAAAGGATATTTTATGTAACTATTTCAATCTTAAACTTACTTCATTTCAAAATAGGTATTTTATACACTCTAGATTGAATGAAAATAACAAAGTAATTTTAAACCATTCATTTTTATTCACTTTCCAACCTGCAGTCCACATCTTGGGGTTTCCTTTCATTTCCCTGTTCACAAAGCTACTTCCAATGACTACCGTTTTCTAAAGTTTATACTTCCAGAAGTCCCTAGCCTAGGATAGCTAGGGACTTCACTACAACTGTGGCAGGGGCCCTTCTTTTAGTTCTACATGGATGACACCTTCTATTTAAATAGTAAAAACCTGTTCTTTCTTGATATTAGACAAAGCTTCAGAAACAGAACCCAGATCTATAGGCTTTTCATATTTTGGTTCACTTTCTGAAGTCACTGATTCTAATTTTACCACCAGGATGTCTGTCATCTGGGGAGATTTTCAGTAGACACATTCTCTACCAGAGAATGGGTTTGTTCAGATGGTGAAGGCTGAACTTCATAAGGGCTATCTTATGTAGAGATTTGTGGAATAGAGGCCTCTTCATATGGTGGAGGCTGTTTGTCATCAAGGACCATTACTGAAGTAGGTTCTTCAGATGACGGAGACTGAATTTCAGGTGGGGCCTCTTCTTCAGGGGCCTCCTCAGCTGGTAAAGAATGAACTTCAACTGGGGCCTCTTCTTCAGGGGCCTCCTCAGCTGGTAAAGAATGAACTTCAACTGGGGCCTCTTCTTCAGGGGCCTCCTCAGCTGGTAAAGAATGAACTTCAACTGGGGCCTCTTCTTCAGGGGCCTCCTCAGCTGGTAAAGAATGAACTTCAACTGGGGCCTCTTCTTCAGGGGCCTCCTCAGCTGGTAAAGAATGAACTTCAACTGGGGCCTCTTCTTCAGGGACCCCCTCAGCTGGTAAAGAATGAACTTCAACTGGGGCCTCTTCAGGGACCCCCTCAGCTGGTAGAGAATGAACTTCAACTGGGGCCTCTTCTTCAGGGGCCCCCTCAGCTGGTAAAGAATGAACTTCAGGTGGGGCCTCTTCTTCAGGGGCCTCCTCTACTGGTAAAGAATGAACTTCAACTGGGGCCTCTTCTTCAGGGGCCTCCTCTGCTGGTAAAGAATGAACTTCAGGTGGGGCCTCTTCTTCAGGGGCCTCCTCTACTGGTAAAGAATGAACTTCAACTGGGGCCTCTTCTTCAGGGGCCCCCTCAGCTGGTAAAGAATGAACTTCAAGTGGGGCCTCTTCTTCAGGGGTCTCCTCAGCTGGTAAAGAATGAACTTCAGGTGGGGCCTCTTCTTCAGGGGTCTCCTCTGCTGGTAAAGAATGAACTTCAGGTGGGGCCTCTTCTTCAGGGGCCTCGTCAACTGGTAGAAAATGAACTTCAACTGGGGCCTCTTCTTCAGGGGCCCCCTCAGCTGGTAAAGAATGAACTTCAAGTGGGGCCTCTTCTTCAGGGGTCTCCTCAGCTGGTAAAGAATGAACTTCAGGTGGGGCCTCTTCTTCAGGGGCTTCCTCAGCTGGTAGAGAATGAACTTCAACTGGGGCCTCTTCTTCAGGGGCCTCGTCAACTGGTAGAAAATGAACTTCAACTGGGGCCTCTTCTTCAGGGGCTTCCTCAGCTGGTAAAGAATGAACTTCAGGTGCGGTCTCTTCTTCAGGGGCTTCCTCAGCTGGTGGAGACAGAAGTTCAGCTAATGCCCCTTCTGCAGACACCTCCTCAGCTGGAGGAGGCTGTACTTCAGCTGGAGCCTCTTCCTCAGAGGCTTCCTCCATTTCTGGAGGCTGAACTTTGATAGGGGCCTCTCCCGCCATGGTCTTTTTATCTGGGAGAGGCTGAAGTTCAGCAGAGGCCTCCTCTGAAGGAGCTTCCACAGGTGGTGGAGATTGCAGTTCTGTGGCCTCTTGTGCAGGAGCCTGTTCAGCTGACGGAGGCTTAACTTCAGCAGAAGGCTCTTCTGGAAGGGCCTCTTCAGCAGGGGTAGGTTCTACATTAGCAAAGGCTTCTTCTTCAGGTGACTCTTCAGCTGGCAGAGACTGAACTTCAGCTGGGGCCTCCTCTCCAGGAGGCTCTTCAGCTGCTGTAGGCTGAACTTCAGCAGAAGGCTTTTCTGAGGGAAACTCTTCAGCAGGGAGAGGCTCTATTCTAGCAGGGGCCTCTTCTGCATAATCCTCCTCAGCTAGTTCATCAGGGGCCTCTTCTGCCCTGGAAGGCTGTACTTCAACTGGAACATCTTGCTCATCTAAAAGTACTGGAGTCATTTTTCTCATTTGTTGACTAAATGAAGATCGGCTGATACTTTTCTGCCTAATTTCTTCTTTGCTGCTTGTTGTGGGTTGAAATTCAGGATGCTCACTAACGAAAATCTTCCCTGAGGATTCACCTTTCTGCACACCCTCCTTTGACTTTGAAAAAGAACTACTTGGCTTTCCAGTAGCCACTATTTCTGATTCACTAAAGTAAGTCTGCTGTTCCTTGTCCACCTTTTGTTGCGGACAAGGAATGATAACCACTGTCCAGTCTCCAATGCAACTGGTCTGCTGAGATCTGTCTCTCTTGAGTTGAATTGAGTATCTGCTTGGTGGAATTTCTACTTCCTGAACACTCTCTGGAAACTCAGGGGCTGCTTCCCTAACAGCAGCTGGCTTTTCTTCAGGTGCCATCGTTGCACCAACTGACCTGATTTCTTCTTTTTTCTCTTCTTCAGTAGTGTCTGTCAGTATAGATTTATCATTCACATCTTGTACACGTTCTCTCTTTGTCCAAGTTTGCTGAAGCTGAGAAGGTATTTTAAAAGACTCATAGTTGACTTTGCTTCCAGGAATATTACTGATACTAATGGTAGCTTTGGGGCTAGACGACTGTGGTATGGGCAAATGTTTCTTTTTGTCTGTCACTTCAGTCTGCTGGGATTTGTCTACCATTGGTTGGCTGGTTCTTCTTCTCTTTCGAATTTCTTGCCTCCCTGCTGAGATAGGCTGATCAGGTTCATCACTGTCTTCCATCTCAAAAACTGGTGAATTTCAAATTTATTAATCATCAGGATCAGAAATGTACCAGCTGATTAAGCCTTTACCTTCCTTCATTAAGTGTTGTTCTGTTGAGCTCCCTCAGAAAAACAGTAATTCATACCTGACTGCATTCTGTATTATACTCTTATTGGGCCCCACCTTACTCAGTAAGCATCTTTCTTGTTTAGTCTCTGGTATAACTAAATCTCACTTCTAGAAGTTTCTTTCAAGGGTCTATGACATCACAGCCAATTCTAACTACAATGTTCCATCAGTGGTGTCTCCAGTACTTTTTTTAACTTGGTAAACACTCGTGGACAATGGCTGAAAGTGAGGTATCTACTCTTTGAAACATGAAGTTGAAAAGAGAATTTGTCTATCAGAGAAACATCAAGTAAACTCTGGTAATGCTACTTTCTAATAGTTAAAGTTGATGTTTTTGAACTTTTAATTCTGTTCTTTTCATCCTACTGTCAAAGACAGTTGTATTGCAGAACACAGAATGTCATAGCCTATTTTCAATTGTTGGAAAAAACAACTGCTAACATATGTGTGGCAATGTTTTATCAATGTATGTTTATGTGATTTGAAAGAAAGTGAGTATTGTTTGAAAAACTGGAGTTCTGAGGTGTGTATCCATGTTAGGTCCTCTCTTGTGTACTTAGCACTCAGTAACCACAAGAGACTACTATCTGTCTGTCTGTCTGTCTATCTATCACAGGTATCTATCACATGTTTGCCATGCTAGATATTTTATTTTCAACTATTTCAGAAAACAGTTCTATTCAAAGTTTGACAAATAAAAGAATGTTAAGTCTGAAGATACATCAAGTGAAATAAAATGCATTTTTTATATAGTCACTATATACTCTACTGAATAACTACATGGGAATGAATTCCCCAATGAAAATAAAAACATTAAATTGAAGCTTTGAAAAATAGGAACCCCATTAAGCAAATTATAAATGGCACTATATTAGATTTGGAATACAAATAAAACTTTAACTTATACATGACACAAAAGTTTTACTAGAAAGATGGAGATTGGTCAAAAGATATGCAAAAAACATATTCCTTTAGTACAAGGAAAGTTAAAGAGGAGAAAGCAGATTTTAAGAATACAGTATAGTTATAAGAGAAAAAATAATATACATATCTAAACAATCACTATGACTTCATTAACCTGGGGATAGTTTTAAAATGTTTTATGCTACATTGCCCCTAGGATATAAAAATGTCATTGAATAATTCCCCATGTTTGACATGCATTGGTCATAACTGTAGCTAAGTCATCTTAGCCAAATAAATGAGCACTTTCCACATTCTTTGACCCAGCCCCTAAAACAGCCTCTGTCTCTTGGCAGGGATCAGAGAATGTCTGTTGAGTAAAATTAGAGGCATATGATTAGAAATCGTGCTGCTTGTCCTACATTTCAACTTGTTCTGCTATCATTTTGTTTGTTCTGCTGCACTGTGTTATTCTAAGATTTAATAAAATGAAGTAAAACAATAGTCATTTTACACATGAATTGACATAGGATTTAATAATACCTTCTGCAGTTTGAAAACTGGACTGTATATCAACCTCTTTGTGATGTTCCTCTCAATTGCATCTGTTAAATATTCCATGTCTATTTTATAATTAAATTTCTGACATTTTATGTACTACCTTCCAAGTCTATTTGGGTAAATTCACAAGAAATAAGTGTCAAAAACAACATTGCGCTAATTGGGTTAATAAAACATTGCATGTATTGGATTAATTTTGCTGTCTTAACTTAAATAAAATTTTACCAAATTTTTCTATAGACATAAATTTAAATTTTCAATTTCAGTTAAATTAAATTAGCAATTTCCCATTTTTCGATATTTATATGTTTTCTTCCAGGAAATAATAAAAAACTTGTTCTTTACACCCCAAGCTATCATAGTAAACTGCCTTTTACACTAGCTTATTCATAAAAGCAAATTAGTATGCCTAAATAATCAATTAAAATTTACTTAGATTCCAAATAGAATTATGAAGGATTTCTTGTAGCAGTTTCTCATATTTCTTAACATCCACAAATGCTCCTTTTGCCCTGATGATCTACCTAACCAGCTAATCATTATTCAAGCTATGCTAACAATTGAGGCTTTGGTACTTTCCCATTTATTCTGCAATCTCCCATAATTCATTTCACTCCACTTCACTTGTTTCACATCTGTTATGGGTTGAATTGTGTATCCCCAGTACCTGTAATGGTGACCTTATTTAGAAGCAGAGTCTTTGTGAATGTAATCAGGTTAAAATGGTATCCTTATTAAAAAAAAAAAAAAAGAAAAAGAAAAAGAAAATTTGAACACAAAATGACACAGAGGGAAGATGGCCAGGTAAAGCTGAGGGCAGAGACTGGAGTGATGCTGCCATAAAACAAAGAACACCAGAAGCTGTGAGAAGCAATGAAGGATCCTCCCCAAGAGCGACTACGGCCCTGCCAACACCTAGATTTGGGACGTCAAGCCTCTAGAACTGTGAGAGAATAAATTTCTGTTGTTTTAACCCTGTTTGTGGTATGGCAAACCTAGCAAACTAACACATCTTTTCAGAGCCTCCTATGTTTTACTCCTATCTGGAATGTTGCGCTTTTGACTCTTCCTCACTCTTTAGGGCTAGTTTCTTTATCTCTGACTCAGGATTAGCACTTAGTTTTGTACAATATTGGGCTCATTTCTAAAATCATAAAACCAGAGGGATTTACTGAAAGGCCTCGACCTGATAATTTGCATTTAATTTTACCAAAAGCAAATGTGCTGAAAGGTACTTAATTTTATTGATAATTTTAATGACTGTGAAACCTATGATTTAGAGATGGCAGAGCTGTTTCAAATCAATATAGACCAAATATCTAAACTGACCTATATTTCTTTGTTCTTAATTAAGTATATCTGATAAGATGAAGTGAACATATATGCACTATTAAATATACCAACTACAAAGGCAATAGTAATTTTAGTAAGAGAAATTTCAGTGAAAGGGTGGAGACAATAGCCATAAAATTCTGAAATTTCTGTGACTTAAAAATAAACAAAATTAAAATGCAATAAAAATTAGAAAAAATAAGTACAAAATATTACATAGATAATTAATAAACTAAAAGATCTTAGAAAACAATATAAATATAAAACAATAGAAAAATTAAGAAAGGACAAAAATAGAAAATTTATAGAAGAAAATAAGTGACCAATAAATATATAAAAGATCAAATTCACACCAAAATTAAAAATTAAAATAATACCAATATAAAATTAGCAAAGATTTATTTTAAAGATAATACCTTATCCCCAAGAAACGGAAAGCATTATTAAACAAATGTTCTCCAACATTACTGACAAGACTTTGAATTGATACAATCATTTCCCTCTGACCTTTACCCTTATCTACCATCCCTCTCCCCCCTTACCCTCTGGTAACCACTAAACTGTTGTCTGTATCTATGAGTTTTTGTTTCTTAGTCTTTTTCAGTTTCATATCCCACATATCAGTGAGGTCATATGGTTCTCAATTCTTTTTGACTGACTTATTTTCCTTAGCATAATAATCTCAAAATCCATCTATGCTGTTGCTAATGGAAGTATTTTATCTTTTCTTATGGTCGAGTAGTATTCCATTGTGTATATATACAGCATATTCTTTATCCAATCATCTATTGAAGGAACTTTGGTTGTTTCCATGTCTTGCCCACCATAAATAAAGCTGCAGTGAACATCAGAGTATATAGATATATATATCTATATATAGATAGATAGATAGATAGATATATCTATATACTCTGATGTTCACTGCAGCTTTATTTATATGTATGTATAAATATATATATATATATATATATATATATATATATATATATATATATATATAATCTTTACAGACAAATGTTTTCAAACTTCTTGGGTAGATACCCAAGAGAGGGATTGCTGGGTCATATGGTAATTCTATTCTTAATTTTTCGAGGAACCTCCACACTGCCTTCCATAGCAGCTGCAACAATCTACAATGCATGAGGGTTTCTTTTTCTCCACAGCCTCTCCAACACTTATTATTTGTCTTGTTGATGATAGCCATTCTAACTGGTGTGATATCTCATTGTGGTTTTGATTTTCATTTCCCAAATAGCTGGTGAAGCTGAGCATTTTATCATATATCTGTTGGTCATTTGTAAGTCTTCCTGGGAGAAACGTCTGTTCAGGTTCTCTGCCCATTTTTTAATTGAATTGTTTGTTTTTTTGTTGTTGTTGAGTTGTATGAATTCCTTATATTTTTTGAATATTAGCACCTTAATGGAGGTGTTATTTGCAAATATCTTCTCCCATTCAGTTGGTTGACTCTGTGTTTTGTTGAAGGTTTCTTCTGCTGTGTACAAGATTTTTAATTTAATATAATCCCATTCATTTATTTTAGCTTTTACTACCCTTACCTTTGAGGTCAAATTCATAAAATCCCCTTTGAACCCAAAAGCATTTGACAGGATACAACATCCATTTATGATTAAAACACTTAATAAAATAGGTATAGAAGGAAAATACCTTAACATAATAAAGGCCATATATGACAAGCCCTCAGCTAATCTCATAATTAATGGTGAAAAACTGAAGCCCTTTGTTCTACATTCAGGAACACGACAGGGCTGTCCCCTATCACCTCTGCTTTTCAACATAGTGTTGGAAGTCCTTGCCAGAGCAATCAGGCAAGAGAAAGAAACAAAAGGAGAGAGAGACGTCATAGCAATGGCGGCAGCGGGGCGCACTTTTTGAGTTCTCCGTCGGATCTTATCAGAAACGGGAAGCTTATAACCCATCAAAGGACTCTCTGCTCATCACGCAGAACAGCGAAGAGACTCGCGCAGGGATTTCTTGCAGGTGGGGAAAAATTGGGCGAGCAGGGGAAGAAGGAAGGGAGCGGAGCGGAGACGCGCCGCACCTGCGGCGGCGGTGGGGACGCGGGTTGGGATTGCGGTCCACACCTGTGGCGGTAGAAATTCGGCCCCCACCCTCGGGTTGTGGAAATCTGCTCCGCACCTGTGCCTGTGAAATTCCAGCCCACACCCACGGCTACAGATACGCAGGATATCCCAGGACGGAGGAGAGCCCGGAAGCCACGAGGTGGGCGTTTTGCCCTGCGTCCCACAGCGGACCTCTCCCGCTGCAGGCGCAGCATATCCAGCATTAACTTCAGCTAATAACCTCAGTTGGTCCTTGGGCCGGACAAGGAACACAGACTCCGTGCCTGGGCACCTTCCCCCGCTCTTCTGACCCTGCCCCCGCCTTTCTAGAGACTTGATCTAGCCCCTGCACTAAGGAGCAGCGGCAGATTACAGAGGCGCCTTGGAGCCCCGGCTCCGGGAAGACAGGCGGGCCCAGGGAGGAGGCTAGGAGCTGGGAATCTTCCGCCCCCAGCCACCACCTTTTCTGGCCTGCGGGAAGAGTGTTAAGACAGCGGGGCTGGGAAAGAGAAGACCCCTCCTTCCATCCCCAGCCCCCACCCTTTCTAGCCAGCCTAGAGCGGGGCAAACACATCCCCAGCTGCAGAGACGCAGGGGTTCCCAGGACAAAAGAGAGAACACAAAAGCCAGGTGGCGGACTCTACTTTGCGTCCCACAGCAGACCTCTCCCCCCCGCAGAGGGAGGATATCTAGCATTTGAGACTACTAAACTCCATACCTGGGCCCCTCCCCCCGCTCTTCCAATCCTATCCCCACCCTTCCAGAGACTTAAACTGGCTCTTGATCTGAAGAGCAGTGTCAGATTACAGAGGAGCCTTGGGGTTTGGGCTAAGGGAAGACTGGCCGCTGGCTTTGGTCCAGGGAAGAGGCTGAGAAGAGTGTGGTTTGCCCTGGACTAGGAGACAGAAGACTCATCCACCCCCAGATACCACCGTTTCTGGCCTGTGGGTGGGGTGTGACACAGCTGGGCTGGGAAAGAGAAGACCCCTCTTTCCATCCCCAGCCCCCACCCTTTCTGGCCTGCCTAGGGCGTGGCAATTACATCGGCGGAGACACTCCCAGGGATCAGCAGTAAGTGGCAGATACAGCACTCAGCTTTCAACAGCTGAGGAATTCCCTGCCGGCCACACACACACACAGGGAAGAGGTGCCCTAAGACTCAGGAGAGCTGGACACAGGGCTGGTGGTGCTATTCTCGGTGTGCATATGTGCCGGCAAGGGCAGAAACTGCACTGACTTTGTAAAACCTACTGTCCAGACCCCTCAGCCCCACGCATCTAAAGCTGCAGCCTCAGAGTCACTCTGGGCATCAGGTGACCGGCTCTACCTGCACAATACGCAGGGGATTACTTGGTGGGCTTAAGCCACAACTGGCGCTGTCTTTTTTTTTTTTCTTTTTTTTTTTTTTTTTTCTTTCTGTTTTGATTTGTCTTTATATTTTTGACATCTTTGCCTGTGTCGAGTGGGGATTCTGTGCTACAGCAGAGAACAACTTGGAGATTACTTGGTGGGCTTAAGCCACAACTGGCGCTGTGTTTTTTGTTTGTTTGTTTGTTTTTTGTTTGTTTGTTTTTTGTTTGTTTGTTTGTTTTTGTTCTGTGTTGATTTGTCTTTATATTTTTGACATCTTTGCCTGTGTCGAGTGGGGATTCTGTGCTACAGCAGAGAACAACTTGGAGATTACTTGGTGGGCTTAAGCCACAACTGGCGCTGTGTTTTTTGTTTGTTTGTTTGTTTTTTGTTTGTTTGTTTTTTGTTTGTTTGTTTGTTTTTTTGTTCTGTGCTGATTTGTCTTTATATTTTTGACATCTTTGCCTGTGTTGAGTGAGGACTCTGTGCTACAGCAGAGAACAACCTGGAGATTACTTGGTGGGCTTAAGCCACAACTGGCGCTGTGTTTTTTGTTTGTTTGTTTGTTTGTTTGTTTGTTTTTTGTTTGTTTGTTTTTGTTCTGTTTTGATTTGTCTTTATATTTTTGACATCTTTGCCTGTGTCGAGTGGGGACTCTATGCTATAGCAGAGAACAACCTGGAGATTACTTGGTGGGCTTAAGCCACAACTGGCGCTGTTTTTCTTTGTTCTGTTTTGATTTGTCTTTATATTTCTGACATCTTTGCCTGTGTCGAGTGGGGGTTGTCGATTGTTTTTTTACATGTGAATGTATTTGACTTTTTCCTTGTTGTTATTGTTGTGCTTGGTGATTTGCTTTGTTCTGTAATTGCCCTACCAGTGCCCAGCTTAAGAGGCACAAGATTCAACATACCCAGCGGCCAACTCCAGACCAAGCCAGAGTACTACCGGGTTTGACCTACAAGTGACACACTCAGAGGGGATTCTTTACAGGCACATAGAGGCCAAAGGGCAAACCACATCTAAGCGGTCAATCCTCACGCAGCAGAATATCCTTCGTGGGCAAAGCCAAGTCTCACAACTAGTCAGCCTAGGAGTTAACTCCACCTACTCACAAGCGAAAAGCAATTAAGGATCTTCTTTAACAGGGCAATATACACAACACAAGAGTCACTTTTAGAGCACACGCAGGGGAGAAGAACGAAGTAGTGCAAGTCAAATATAAAGGACATTTATTATATACTAATCCAGCAAGAACTAAGAACTCCAGGGCATCTACCTAATACATCGAAGCAAACACAGAGAGTCAGCCAGAATGAGGAAACAAAGAAACATATCCCAAATAAAAGAACAGAAGAAACCTTCAGAAATGGAACTAAATGAAGCAGAGGTAACCAAACTGTCAGAGACAGAGTTCAGAATACTGATGATAAGAATGTTTAAGAAACTTAGAGAGGACATCAAGAAGGATGTAGAAATCATAACAAACAACCAGTTAGAACTAAAGAACACAGTTACCGAAATAAAGAACTCACTTGAAGGAATTAACAGCAGGTTAGATGAAGCAGAGGATCTAATCAGCGACTTAGAAGACAAGTTAGCAGAGATCACCCAAACAGAACAACAGAAAGAAAAAAGAATAAAAAACAATGAAGATGGTTTAAGAGACCTATGGGATAACATCAAGCGCAACAACATGCGCATCATAGGAATACCAGAAGGTGAAGAGAAGAAACAAGGGATTGAGAACATATTTGAAGTAATAATGTCTGAAAATTTCCCTAACCTGATGAAGGAAACCAGCATACAAGTCCAGGAAGTGCAGAGAGTTCCAACCAGGATAAACCCAAACAGGTCCACTCCAAGACACATTATAGCTAAAATGGCAAAGATTAAAGACAAAGAGAGAATCCTAAAAGCAGCAAGAGAAAGACAGAGGGTTACATACAAGGGAACTCCCATAAGACTATCAAATGACTTTTCTGCAGAAACATTGAAGGCCAGGAGGGAGTGGCAGGAGATACTCAAAGTGATGGAAAACAAAGGCCTACAACCTAGGTTGCTTTATCCAGCAAGGCTATCATTTAAAATTGACGGGGAGATAAAGAGCTTCCCAGAAAAGAATAAGCTAAAGGAATTCATTACCACCAGGCCAGCATTGCAAGAAATACTAAAAGGACTTCTGTAAATAGAAGAAAGACGAAAACAATTTATCCACAAATTTAAAAATGGCAATAACTATGTACTTATCAATAATCACTTTAAATGTAAATGGTTTAAATGCTCCAATCAAGAGACATAGGGTGGCTGAATGGATAAGAAAGCAAGACCCTTGTATATGCTGTATACAAGAGACTCACCTCAGATCAAAAGACACACACAGGCTAAAAGTGAAGGGTTGGAGTAAGATATTCCATGCAAATGGAAATGAGAAAAAAGCTGGAGTTGCAATACTTATCTCTGACAAAATAGACTTTAAAATGAAGAAAATATTAAAAGACAAAGATGGACACTATATAATAATAAAGGGATCAATTCGACAAGAGGATATAACCCTAGTAAACATCTATGCACCCAACATAGGAGCACCTAAATATATAAAACAGATATTGACTGACATAAAGATGGAGATCAACAGTAACACTATCATAGTAGGGGACTTCAACACACCTCTGACAACAAGGGACAGGTCTTCCAGACAGAAAATCAATACGGAAACAACAGCCTTAAATGACACATTGGACCACTTGGATTTAACCGATATTTTCAGAGCATTCCACCCCAATGCTGCAGAATACACGTTCTTCTCAAGCGCACATGGAACATTCTCCAAGATAGACCATATGTTAGGCCACAAAGCAAGTCTGGATAAATTTAAGAAAATTGAAATCATACCAATTGTCTTCTCTGACCACAGTGCTATGAAATTAGAAATGAACTACAGGAAAAAGACTGGAAGACACACAAATTCATGGAGGCTGAATAATATGTTACTAAATAATGAATGGGTCAAACAGGAGATCAAGGAAGAAATCAAAAGATATCTCGAGACAAACGAAAATGAAAATACAACGACCCAAAATCTATGGGATGCCGCGAAAGCAGTCCTAAGAGGGAAGTTCATAGCACTGCAGGCCTACCTAAAGAAACAAGAAACATCACTAATCAACAGTTTATCTTCACACTTAAGGGATCTGGAAAAAGAACAACAAAATAAGCCCAAAGGGAGTACAAGGAAGGAGATAATAAAGATCAGAGCGGAAATAAATGAAATAGAAACCAGAAAAACAATACAAAAGATCAATGAATCCAAGAGTTGGTTCTTAGAGAAGATAAACAAAATTGACAAACCTTTAGCCAGACTCATTAAAAAAAAGACAGAGAGGACCCAAATTAATAAAATCAGTAATGAAAGAGGAGAAGTGACAACAGACACCGCAGAGATACAAAAAATCCTAAGAAATTTCTATGAGCAACTGTATGCCAACAAATTTGACAACCTGGAAGAAATGGACAATTTCCTAGATGCATACAACCTCCCAAGGCTAACTCAAGAGGAGACAGAAAACCTGAATAGACTGATTACCACCAAGGAAATTGAATCAGTAATCAACAATCTCCCAACAAACAAAAGCCCTGGACCAGATGGCTTTACAGGTGAATTTTACAGAGCGTTCCAAAAAGAATTGTCACCTATTCTCCTCAAACTCTTCCAAAAAATCCAGAGGGAGGGAAGACTCCCAAACACTTTTTACGAAGCCACTATCACCCTGATCCCAAAATCAGACAAAGACACCACAAAAAAAGAAAATTACAGGCCGATATCGCTAATGAACATAGATGCAAAAATCCTCAACAAAATACTAGCAAACAGAATTCAGCAATATATTAAAAAGATTATACACCATGATCAAGTGGGATTCATCCCTGGTATGCAAGGGTGGTTCAATATCCGCAAATCAATTAATGTGATACACCACATTAATAAAATGAAAAATAAAAATCATATGATCATATCAATTGACGCAGAAAAAGCATTTGATAAAATTCAGCAGCCATTCATGATAAAAACCCTTAAGAAAGTGGGAATAGAGGGATCATATCTCAACATAATAAAGGCCATATATGATAGACCCACAGCTAACATCATACTCAATGGGGAAAAACTAAAACCATTCCCCTTAAAATCAGGAACAAGGCAAGGCTGCCCACTTTCTCCACTTCTATTCAACATAGTGCTGGAAGTTCTAGCCACAGCAATCAGACAAGAAAAAGAAATAAAAGGCATCCAAATCGGTAAGGAGGAAGTAAAACTGTCATTATATGCAGATGATATGATACTATATTTAGAGAACCCTAAAGACTCCACCAAGAAACTATTAGAGCTGATAGATGAATTTAGTAAAGTAGCAGGATACAAAATTAATATTCAGAAATCAGTTGCATTTGTATATACCAATAATAAAACATCAGAAGAAGAAATTAAAAAAGCAATTCCATTTACAATTGCTCCAAAGACTATAAAATACCTGGGAATAAATTTAACCAAAGAAGTAGAAGATCTGTACTCAGAAAATTATAAGACACTGAAGAAAGAAATGAAAGAAGATACAAATAGATGGAAACACATACCATGTTCATGGATAGGAAGAATTAATATAGTTAAAATGTCCATACTGCCTAAGGCAATATATATATTCAACGCAATTCCTATCAAACTACCAACGACATTTTTCACAGAAATAGAACATATAATCCTAAAATTTATATGGGATAACAAAAGACCCCGGATATCTTCAACAATCTTGAGAAATAAGAACAAAGTGGGAGGTATAACAATACCTGACTTCAAATTATACTACAAGGCTACAGTAATCAAAACAGCATGGTACTGGCATAAAAACAGACCCATAGATCAATGGAACAGAATAGAGAGTCCAGAAATAAATCCATGCCTATATGGCCACTTAATCTATGACAATGGAAGCAAGAATGTACGGTGGGGTAAAGACAGTCTATTCAATAAATGGTGCTGGGAAACTTGGACAGACACATGCAAAAAGATGAAGCTGGATCACCTCCTTACACCACATACAAAAATAAATTCAAAATGGCTTAAAGATTTAAATGTAAGATCTGAAACCATAAAATTCCTAGAAGAAAATATAGGAAGAAACTTCACAGACATTACCCGGAGTAAGATTTTTACTGATATATCCCCTCGCGCGAGGGAAGTAAGAGGAAAAATAAACATGTGGGATTACATCAAACTAAAAAGCTTTTTCACAGCAAAGGAAACCATCAATAAAACAAAAAGGGATCCTACTGATTGGGAAAAGATATTTGCCAATGATATATCTGATAAGGGGTTAATATCACAAATTTATAAAAAACTCACTCAACTCAACTCCAAAAAAACAAACAACCCAATTAAAAAATGGGCAGAGGACATGAAGAGACATTTTTCTAAAAAGGACACACAGATGGCAAACAGACATATGAAGAAATGTTCAACCTCACTAACCATTAGAGAAATGCAAATAAAAACCACAATGAGATACCACCTCACCCCAGTCAGGATGGCTATCATCAATAAATCAACAAACAACAAGTGCTGGCGTGGATGCGGAGAAAAGGGAACGCTGGTGCACTGTTGGTGGGAATGCAGATTGGTGCAGCCACTATGGAAAACAGTTTGGAGATATCTCAAAAATCTGAAAATGGAACTACCTTATGATCCAGCAATCCCACTCCTAGGTATCTATCCGGAGAAATCCAAAACTCCAATTCAAAAATCTTTATGCACTCCTATGTTTATTGCAGCACTATATACAATAGCCAAGACCTGGAAACAACCGAAATGCCCATCAGTAGATGACTGGATTAAGAAACTGTGGTACATTTATACAATGGAGTATTACGCAGCCATAAAGAAGAAAGAAATCTTACCATTTGCAACAACATGGATGGACCTAGAGAACATTATGTTAAGTGAAATAAGTCAGAAAGAGAAAGACAAATACCATATGATCTCACTTATATGCGGAATCTAAAGAAAAGAATAAGTGAATGAACTAATCAGAAACAGTTTTGGAAACATGGAGGAAAAAACAGAGGGTTGCTAGAGGGGCGGGGGGGTGGGGATAAGGGGAAGGTGAGAGGTTTTGGGAACGTACAGAGGGATAGTGGATGGGGGGAGGGGGGTTCACACAGTGTGAGGGATATAAATGATAAATGTCTAAGTTTTGCTTTGTCTTGTGCACCTGAAACTAATTAATAAAATAAAAAAAAATAAAAAATATGATGAAAACAGTCATGGGGATGTAAACTACAGCATGGGGAATATAGTCAATAATATTGTAATAACTATGTATGGTGTCAAACGGGTACAACTAAATTTAACGGGGTGATCACTTCATGAGTTATATAAATGTCTAATCACTATGTTGTACAACTGAAACTAATATTAATATTGTATGTCAACTGTAACTGAAAAATTAAAAAAATATTTAAAAAAAAAAAAAAAAGAAACAAAAGGAATCCAAATTGGGAATGAAGAAGTTAAATTATTACTCTTTGCAGATGACATGATGCTATATATAGAAACCCTAAAGACTCCACCAAAAAGCTATTAGAAACAATCAATGAATACAGTAAAGTTGCTGGCTACAAAATCAACATACAAGAGACCATTGCATTCCTATATACTGGCAATGAAATCTCAGAAAAAGAAATACAAAAAACAATTCCTTTTGCAATTGCAGCAAAAAGAATAAAATACCTAGGAATAAACTTAACCAAGGATGTGAAGGACCTATGTGCTTAAAACTATAAGACATTTTTGAACAAAATTGAAGAAGACACAAAGAAATGGAAAGACAGTCCGTGCTCATGGATTGGAAGAATCAACATAGTTAAAATGGTCATATTACCCAAAGCAATATACAGATTTTATGCAATCCCCATCAAAACCTCAAAGGCATTTTTTAAAGAAATAGAACAAAAAGTCATCAGATTTGTTTGGAACCACAAACGACCACGAATAGCCAAAGCAATCTTAAGAAAAAAGAACAATAATGGAGGTATCACACTTCCTGACTTTGGCTTGTAATACAGGGCTACAATAATCAAAACAGTATGGTATTGGCAGAAAAACAGACACATAGACCAATGGAATAGAATTGAGAACCCAGAAATAAAACCACATAAATATGGACAGATAATTTTTGACAAAGAAGCAAAAAACATACAATGGAGAAAAGACAGCCTCTTCAATAAATGGTGCTGGCAGAATTGGATAGCCACGTGCAAAAGAATGAAACTGGATTGCTATCTGTCACCATGTACCAAAGTTAATTCAAAATAGATCAAAGACTTAAGCATAAGACCTGAAACAATAAACTGCATAGAAGAAAACATAGGTACTAAACTTATGGACCTTGGGTTCAAAGAGCATTTTATGAATTTGACTCCAAAGGCAATGGAAGTAAAAGCTAAAATAAACGAATGGGACTATATGAAACTTAAAAGCTTCTGCACAGCAAAAGAAACCATCAACAAAATAAAGAGGCAACCAACTGAATGGGAGAAGATTTTTGCAAACAGTGCCTCCAATAAGGGGCTAGTATCCAAAATATAGAAGGAACTCATGCAACTCAACAACAGAAAAACAAACAACCCAATTGAAAAATGGGCAGAGGACCTGAAGAGACATTTCTCCAAAGAGGACATACAAATGGCAAATAGACATATGAAAAAATGCTCAACATCACTAATCGTCAGAGAAATGCAAATAAAAACCACAATGAGATATCACCTCACCCCAGTTAAAATGGTTATCATCAACAAGACAAATAGTAACAAGTGTTGGAGAGTCTGTGGAGAAAAAGGAACCCTCATACACTGTTGGTGGGAATGCAGACTGGTGCAGCCGTTATGGAAGGCAGTGTGGAGGTTCCTCAAAAAATTATGAATAGAATTATCATATGACCCAGCAATCCTTCTCCTGGGTATCTACCCCAAAAAATCTGAAAACATTTATAGATAAAGACAAGTGTGCTCCAATATTCATTGCAGCTTTATTTACGGTGGCCAAGACATGGAAACAACCAAAATGTCCTTCGATAGATGAATGGATAAAGAAGTGTGGTGTATATACACAATGGAATACTATTTGGCGGTAAGAAAAGATGGTATAGGAACATTTGTGACAACATGGGTGGGTCTTGAGAGTATGATGCTAAGCGAAATAAGTCAGACAGAAAAAGCAGAGAATCACATGATTTCACTGTTATGTGGAATATAAAGCAAAAACAACAAAAGAACAAGACAAACAAATGAGAAACAAAAACTCATAGACATAGACAATAGTTTAGTGCTTACCAGAGGGTAAAGGGGGTGGGGCATGGGAGATGAAGGTAAGAGTGATCAAATATATGGTGATGGAAGGAGAACTGACTCTGGGTGGTGAACACACGATGGGATTTATAGATGATGTAATACAGAATTGTACACCTGAAATCTATGTCATTTTACTAACAATTGTCACCCCAATAAATTTAAAAAAAAGAGTTAAAGATGGAAATTTTGTAAAGATATAGGGCAAAATATATCAATAAGACATAACACTTATTGCGTTATCCCGAAAATAAGACCTAGCCAGACCATCAGCTCTAATGTGTCTTTTGAAGGAAAAATTAATATAAGACCAGGTCTTGTCTTACTATAAGACCGGGTATAATATAATATAATATAATATAATATAATATAATATAATATAATATAATATAATATAATATAATATAATACCAGGTCTTATATTAATTTTTGCTCCAAAAGATGCATTAGAGCTGATGGTCTGGCTAGGTCTTATTTTTTGGGAAACACGGCATATGCACCTAACCCAGGATCAGCAAAATATATAAAGCAATTGCTAACAGAACTAAAGGAAGAAACTGACAAAAATGTAATTATCCTAGGGTACCTAAATACCCCATTGATAGCAATAGATAGATTATCCAAACCGAAAATCAATAAGCAAATACTGACCTTAAATGATACATCAGACCAAATGGACATAATCAATATTTACAGAGCTTTTCATCCCAGAACACCATAATATACTTTCTTCTTCGTGCACGTGGACTATTCTCAAGGATGGAACATATGTTGGGACACAAAACTAGTCTCAACAAACTTAAGAAGATTTAAATCATACCAAGGATATTTCTGACCACAATGCTTTGAAACTAGAGAATTGTACACCTGAAATCTATGTAATTTTACTAACAATTGTCACCCCAATAAATTTAATAAAAAAAAAAGAAACTAGAGATCAACTGGGAAAAGCTTGGAAAACCACAAAGATCTCAAGAATAAATATGCTATTGAACAACAACTGAGAAAAAGAAGAAATAAAAGTAGAGATCAAAAGATATATAGAGATAAATGAGAATGACAATATTAAATTTCAAATTTGGGGGATGAAGCAAAATAAGAGGGAAGTTTATAGCTTCACATGCCTACCTCAAGAAACCAGAAAAATCTCAAATAAACAACCTAACATTTCATCTTAAAGAACTAGAAAAAGAACAAATGAAGCCCAAAGATAGCAGAAGAAAGGAAATAATAAAAATTAGAGCAGAATTAAAGAGGACAAAAAGACAACATAATGAATTAATATAACAAATCGATGGTTCATTAAAAAGATAAATAAAATTGACAAAACTTTGGTAGACTCACTAAGAGAAAAAAAGAGGAAAGACTCAAATAATCAAAATCAGAAATGAAGAATAAGTTACAACAGGCACAGAATACAAAGGACTATACAAGAATACTGTGAAAGGCTATACATCAAAAATTTCAATAACCTAAAAGAAACAGATATTTTCTTAAAAATATATACCCTTCCTCCACTGAATTCACAAAGACCTGGAAAATCTAAATGGGCCAATCAACAGTATGGAAATTAAAACAATCATCAAAAAACTCCCCAGAAGCAAAAGTCCAGGACCAGATGGCTTCACGGTGAATTCAACCAAACATTCAAAGTTGATTTAATACTTGTCCTCCTCAAACTCTTCCAAATAACTGAAAAACAGGCAATAATTCCTAACTCATTTTATAAGACCAGCATCACCCTAATACCAAAACTTGGCAAGGACAACACACACAAAAATGAAAATTACAGACCAATATCTATGACGAACATAGAGGCAAAAATTCTAAACAAAATACTAGCAAGTTGAATACAACAAAACATTAAAAAAATACTATATCACAATAAAGTGAGGTTCATTCCAGGGGCACATGATGGTTCAACATATGCAAATTGATCAATGTGATACACATTAAAATAAAGGATAAAAATCATATCATCACATCAATTGATGCAGAAAAAGCATTTCACAATATACATGTATGATTAAAACATTCAATAAAATGGGTATAGAAAGAAATTACCTCAACATAATACAGGTCATACATGACAAGCCCACAGCTAATCATACTCAATGGTGAAATATTAAAAGCTTTTTCTCTAAGATCAGGAACAAGACAGGGATACCTGCTTTCACCACTGATATTAAACATAGTATTGAAAGTCCTAGTCAGAGGAATCAGGCAAGAGAAAGAAATAAAAGGCATCCAAATTGGGAATGAAGAAGATACATTGTCACTTTCTGCAGATGACATGATTCTACATATAGAAAACCCCAAAGAATCCACCATAAAAACTATTAGAAACAATAAATAAATACAGTAAAGTTGCAGGATACAAAATCAGTGTACAAAAATCCATTGTGTTCCTATATATGAACAATGAAATTTCAGAAAAGGAAATGAAACAAAAACACAAAACAATTATTTTAGTGATTGCAGCAAAAAGAATAAAATACCTAAGAATGAACTTAACAAAGGATGTGAAGAACCTATATGCTGAAAACTATAAGACATATTTAAAAGACATTGAAGAAGACACAAAGAAATGGAATGATATTCCATTTTCATGGATTAGAAGAATAAACATAGTTTAAATGGCCATATTACCCAAAGCAATAGACAGATTTAATGCAATCCCCATCAAAATCCCAATGGCACTTTCTAAAGAAATAGAACCAAAAAAAATCAGATTTGTATGGAATTACAAAAGACCCCAAATAGCCAAAGCAATCCTGAAAAAAGAACAAGCCTGAAGGTATCACACTCCCCGACTTCAAATTATAGTACAAAGTGACAATAACCAAAACAGTATGGTATTGGCAGAAAAACAGACATACTGACCAATGGAACAGAATTGAGAGCGCAGAAATAAACCCACATCTATATTGCCAATTAATTTTCAACAAAGGAGCCACAAATACAATGGAAAAAGGACAGCCCCTTCAATAAATGATATTGGGATAATTGGAAAACCACATGCAAAAGAATGAAACTAGACTGCTGTTTGACACCATACATGAAAATTAATTCAAAATGGGTTAAAGACTTAAATATAAGACCTGAAACAATACAACAGATAAAAGAAAACATAGGCACTAAACTTATGGACCTTGGTGTCCAAGAGGCTTTTATGAACTTAACCCCAAAGGCAAGGGAAGTAAAAACTGAAATAAATGAAAGGGACTATATCAAACTAAAAATTTTATGCACAGCAGAAGAAACCATCAACAAAACAAAAAGGCAACCAACTGAATGGGAGAAGATATTTGCAATAATTCCTGAGATAAGGGGCTAATATCCACAATATATAAAGAACTCATACAACTCAACAACAAAAAGCAGTTCAACTTTTAAAAATGGGCAAAGGACCTGAACAGACACTTTTCCCAAGAAGACATAAAAAATGGCCAACAGATATATGAAAAGATGTTCTACTTCACTAGCTATAAGGGAAATGAAAATCAAACCACAATGAGATACACCGTATATCTGTTAGACTGGCTATTAGCAATAAGACAAGAAATAACAATGTTGGAGAGGTTGTGGAGAAAAAGGAACTCTCATACAGGACTGAGGGCAATTTAAATTGGTATACTCACTATGGAAAACAGTTTCTCAAAAAAAATAAGAATAGAGCTACCATATGACCCAGCAATCCCTCTTCTGGGTATCTACCTGAAAAATTTAAACACATGTGTTCATAAAGATATACATACCCCTATGTTCACTGCAGCTTTATTTACAGTGGCCGAGACATGGAAACCAATCAATGGATGATTGGATAAAGATGTGGTATATATACACAATGGAATACTACTCTGCCATAAGAAAAGATGAAATAGTGCCATTTGTGACAGCATGGATGGATCTTGAGAATATTATGCTAAGCAAAATAAATCAGATGGAAGAAGTCAAAAACCACATGATTTCACTGACATGTATGATATAAAACAGAAAATACCAAAGGAACAATTTTATTTAGATTGATAGGTAGACAGACAGACAGACAGACAGGCAGACAGACAGATAGATAGATAGAGATAGAGATAAATATGATGGTATATTATTCAGCCTTAAAAAAGAAGAAAATTCTGCCATTTGTGAAAACTTGAATAAGAGTGCATAATGCTAAGTAAAATGAGCCAGATAGAAAAGACAAATACTGGTTGTTATCACTTATATGGAGAATCTAAAAACATAAAAAGTCAAACTAATAGAAACAGAGTAGAATGGTGATTGCTAGTGGCTAGAGGGAGGGGGAAATGAGGAGGGGTTAGTAAAAAGGCACACATTTTCAGGTATAAGATGAATAAAGTTTGAGTATCTAAGGTATAGCATGGTGACTATAATTGATAATATTGTATTATGTAATTAAAATCTGCTAAGAGAATCATTCTCACTAAAAAATATTTTTTAAGTATCTGTGATGATGGATATGTTAATTACCTTGATTGTGGGAATACTTTCACAATGTAGATGTATATCAAATTATATCATTGTATACTTTAAATATATTTTGCATTCTATACTATAAGTATATTGTCCATTGTATCTCGATAATGCTGGGGGGAAAAAAGAATTGCTATTTTGTTTTAAATGCCACATAAAGGTATTCAAGGGTTTTAAGTGTCCTTTGTTCTCTGTGTTTAGAATGATTGTGTGAATAAGGAGGAAGGAAGTATATTAATTTCTTTGTTGTATAACAAATTACCACAGATTTAGCAGCTTAAAACAATACAAATTTGCTATCTTATAGTTTCTGTGAGTCACGAGTTCAGATGCAGTTTAGCTGGGTCCTCTGACCTGGCTCTCACTTAAATCAGTGAAATGAGATCCTGGGATGAGATCACATCTGATGCTCGGGGTCTTTCTTCTTCCAAGGTAACTGAGTGTTGACATAATTTAGTTCCTTAGGGCTGTACAAGTGAAGTATTAATTTTTTTGCTGGCTCTCAACTCCTAGGGCCTGCCTTCAAATCCTAGCCATGTGGCCTTCCCCCAACATGGTGATTTCATTTTTCAAAGCCAGTAGGACAATCTCTTTTCCATGTGCTACAACAGAATGTTACATAATGCACAGTTGTCACAAGCATGACTAATAATCACATCACCTTTCTCATATACTATAACTTAATGAACAATCCTATGTCAACTATCCCATGATATCCAGAGGTCTCACCCACATTCAAGGGGAAGAGATTTTACACAGCATGTAAACCAGGGGGCAGGAAGCCTCATCTTAAAATTTTACCAACCTTGGGAGGTAAGAAAGGAAGCATGAAAATCAGTTAGAAGGCTGACAAGAAAAAATGACCCAAGACAAAGCCCTGAGTTATCAAGCATTTAAATATCAGGTAGAGAAAGAGAAGCTGGAATAAAATGATTGAAAATGAGTGTTAGGTTGGTGGCATTATAGATGAACAAAAGAGGGCAGAACAGGTACATGTTGGAGCTGGGATCAACAGAAATTTGTGATGGATTGGATATAAGGAGCAAAGGAAAGAAAACACTAAGAATGATTCCTAGATATCGGTTTTTGCAACAAGGTGAATGGTTATACCATTTGTTGAAATGGGGGGAAAAAGAAATGATGAGCAGTTGGTGAGGGTAATAACCAAAGTTCAAGTTTGGATATGTTAATTTTTAGATGTCTGTGACACACTCAGCTTGAGATGTTAGGTAGTTAGTTGAATATCAGATCTAGAGTTCAAAAGAGTGGTCAACACCAGAGACATAAACTGGAGAATCGCTGGATACAGATACTAAGAGCCATGAGATTGGATATAATCACTCAGGGAGAGGGTCCAGAGGGACAAGAAAAAAGGGCCAAGACTGAGCTCACTCAGTAACCAGGAATTTAAACATCAGGTAGAGGGATAGGGGATGGCAAAATATTACTGAAAATGAACAGCTAGAAATATCAGAAAACCAGGAATTTGTGTAGTCATGGAAGCTCAGAGAAGAGTTTTAAGACAGAGAGGTCACTGATGTCAAATGATGCTGATAAATCTAATCTGGTTAGGGCTGAAATTTGTCTACTCCATTTGTCAAAATGGATGCCATTGGTGAATTTAGCTAAAGCGTTTTCACTGGAGTGGTGAGGTTAAAGCCATATGGCAGGTGATGAGGAAATGGATACAGGTATAAGTAGACACCTCTTTCCAAAAGCTTCAGCACAAAGGTTATGGAAAGGGATGTTTACTGTCATATTAAATAACAATTAGATATGACCTACAATAAAAAAAGGGCAGATAGTATATCTTTATTTTGAAGTAATGTTACCATTAAAAATCACGTTAATAAAATATATATAATACAAGAAAATGCCCATGACAAAATGTTAAATGGGGGGGGGGGGAAGCAGGATATAAAAGCAGGATGTTATAATTTAAGATTAAGAAGGCAAAGTAGTGTTGGCTTACAATAAAGCCAAGGGTATGATTGGGGTATAAGTAAGTGCAAGTCTCTAAATTTAAGGAAATTTGAGGTGATTTAAGTTAATGTAGGACAGGAAATGATGACAATGACTCCAAGACTGAAACCAGTGATTTCAGCGACTTTGCAGAAGTCGTCAGGAAGTTGATCATATACAGGAACAAGAAGCAATAGATATTGCCATAGCCTGTAAGTATGAGCTTCAATAAATACACATATTTTATATAATGATTAAAGAAAGAACTAAAGTGGTCACGGGCTCCTACTCCCCGTGCCAAGGCGCTGGTAGTTTAAGGAAACAGAGGGCTTCCATTAAAGACGGTTACAGGGAAACCTGAATCATCAGTTAAAGCAAAGAGATGGATGTATCAGGCTATCAATATATTGACAACGTATGGAAGCTTCTATAAGAGTTGGAGAAATGCATGAAGTAAAAGGATTAACTGGGTGAGATCAATGGAAGATTAGAAAAGGAGAGAAGTCAAAAGTGTATGATCAAGATGGCCTTAATACTCCCCTCAGTTTGCCTAAACTTTAGACAGGCTTCGTCCTGATTCTAAGCCACTGACCTCCATTTTCTTAGAGTGCTTTCTTTAAAAAAAAAGAAATCTTTGTACTGGTAAGTTCTTTCCCTGTCTCTTTCAGATGTAAATATTTTTAAAACCCTCTTACCAGTTTTACAACTCAGGACTGTCCTTCTCAAGGCTCTGGGAGCCATCTTTTAAAAATATAATCCTCTATCTCAGTTTTTGTAGAAAGGTGTTATAGTAGCCTAGCTTTGATGGGCAGCAGGCACCTTGCCGGGCATTGTAAAACCACCTTATGTCATGAAAGTTTAAGAATCACGGAAGGCCTTAAAAATTTGTCCCACACCAGCTCTTAAAAATTATCCTGCCCTTTGTTTCAGAGGAACTGAGTTCAGACTGTATTTTGGTCTCTCTCCTTTATTGCAATACCTTGAATAAAGTCTTCCTTACCTGTTTAATTTTGTTCAGTACAATAATTTGCTTTGACAGAGTAAAAGAATAGATTATACGCGGAGAGTTCAGTATGGATAGTAGCCAAAAGTAACAAGGATGTGAAGCATTGTGAGATATTCTGGCCACAGTGTTCTCAAAATATCTTGGATTAAAGAGTGTTCCACTGTAGGTGCAGACTGCAATGCCTTATTCTGGCAATCCTTGCTTAATTAGAGGCTATTGAACTATTTTTGCGCCACTCTTCTTCCTATTAAGTGTTTGCAGTAAAAAGACATACTGTATATAGGGCAGGGTTTGGTTTTTTAAAATATTATTTTTGTCATTCTACTAGAGGAAACACCAAAAACTGTCAATGTAAATAACTAGAAGATTGGGATAGAATAGTATTGGTGTTTTCTGTCAATGTTTGTGCAATTCTTCACTGTACTTTTATAACAAAATGCCAAACAATTAGACGGATGGATGATGATAGATTAGATAGATAGATAGATAGATAGATAGATAGATAGATAGATAGATAGATAGATAGATAGATAGATACATAGATACATAGATACATAGATACATAGATACATAGATACATAGATACATAGATACATAGATACATAGATACATAGATACATAGACAGACAGATAGACAGACAGACAGACAGACAGACAGACAGACAGACAGACAGATAGATAGATAGACAGACAGACAGACAGACAGACAGACAGACAGACAGATAATGGAGAGATCCAGGATAAATTTAATAAAGCTAGGTCTAGAATATATCAGTGAGCTACTACATATTCAGAATAATTTCCTAAAATATTATATAAGAACCAATGCTCCTGCTGATTATCCACAAACAGAAATATTTCATTGTCTTCTGAATCTTCAAATTTTGAATTATATTTTATTCTGATGTTTTCTGTTTGCCACTCTAGATCTTCTCTTTACTCTTTTCTACCCTATATTGTACCTCAGGAGTCTGGCCCAAATGGATTGCAACAGGTAACCTTGCTGTTTCACTTTGGTTGAATTCAGCAAATGGAGTATACTTGACAGGAGATCTGAGAAGCCAGAAGAGTAAGTTGTCCCCATCATCTTCAGTGAAGAGTTGCTTCAAGCTGGCTGAGTCTCTCTGCCAAAGGTCACAGCTTCTGTAAGATCCTGTGCACATACCTCTTTCCACACAGCTCCATCCTCTCTCTCTCTCTTTCTCTCTCTCTCTCTCTCTCTCTCTCTCTCTCTCTCTCTCTCTCTCCCCATCCGCTGAATATCCTTTCTCTCTCTCATTGTCTCTTTCTCTCTTCACTACACCACCTTTCCTTTGTCCCTTTGAGCCTACAGTAGCAATAGTAATGTTACCAGTGATGGTATTGTTACTAGCGAAAGTAATGTTACTGCCCTGTAATCAGAACTCAACTTCCTACAGAGTAATTTCTTCACCAAAAGTGGGTTCTGTTTCTTGGTCTAACCCAAGAAGTTACTACATCAGAATAAGAATTTAATGGGAATTAAATTAATTTTTTCGTTTACAAAATTCAAACTACATTTTTTTTTTTTTATTTAGTGAAAAAAAAATTCCTAACACAAAGGATTAAAAAGATCTTGAAGGAAGCAATTACTGGTCAATATAAGGTCTTAATATTCCATTTTTTAATCTAAGGACTTACAATTCCTACACAGACTTAACATTTAGTGTCTTTTCCTCTTCTCATGAGACAGTTAACTACGAAGAGAACTTAACAAAATCCCATATGTAGATTTAAAACCCAACATATGAAAAACTACATGACAAAATGAAATATAATAAAACATTAAATTACCCCTCCAAATCATCTCTAAATCTAAAACATCACCTCTTGAGATCTAGAGAACATAAGAGTTAATCAAATTCTATTAACGAAAATTTTCAAATTCTATTAATGAAAATTTTCATACCTATAATTAATGGGCTCCTCCTAACTTCAGTTTCTCCTTAGACTAATGATATATATATATATATATATACATATATATATATATATATAAACTGGCTTAAAGAATTAATTCTTCCATATATAGCAATTTGAATGAACCCTTTGAATGAAAATTTTTATTTAGTTAGTCTGTCACTACTTTTTAAAATTTTTAATTTAACTTTATATAAAATATTATCTTGACAGAAATATGGAAAAAGTACACATAAGTTCTACTTTGAAATGTTCTAATTATAGAGGCAGAAATGCTCAAGCAGAAAAAAAAACTATTAAAAATGAATATTCAGCAATTTGAAAGGCTATTAAAGATTCTTTATTAAAAAAAGAACAAAGTGTTTTCAAACACTAAGAGAAAAATGCTTAGAAATATGCTCCAGGGACAAATTATGATCTTGCTGAGAAAGAATTTAAAAGAATATGGGTATCCCTTCTATCCATTCTGACTTTAAATCATGGATGACTGCCAACTATTTCCTTAAATATACCCACCAGAAGTTTCCATAAAAAGGGAATGAGTTAAACTCTTCTTATGAAATATCTGCTGCTCTATCCAGAATAAATCCACCTGCCTGCCTCTGTGCCCTACGAAAGTGTTCATTTGAAGAGACGGTGAAAGAGACCCAGCTCAGATCAGAGTTTTTGCAGAAGGACTATGAAACCTAAAGTGTGGCTGTGTTTCTACCCAAACTGCATCTGACCCTCAAACTTGAGTGTTTGTTGACTGTTTTGCCTGCTGGAACAGTACCTCCGAAGTAACTGCCAGAACTTGCTTCAAATAGCCCCAGGGTGTTAAGTCTGTTTAAAAATAAATAGGTAGGTAGGTAGGTAGGTAGGTAGGTAGGTAGGTAGATGATAGATAGATAGATAGATAGATAGATAGATAGATAGATAGATAGATATAGATAGATAGATCGATCGATCGATCGATCTCCGTATCTGCTATCCCTGAAAATGTATGACCTAATAAACACATAACAAAAGCCGCATTAGAGCAGTTGAGGAAAAAAAAATGCATCCTTATGAAATGAAGACATTTAGAATAATCCTTTTTTCAAGAGATTGAATGCATACGGAACCAGAGTTGTAACTCAGCTGAACAATGTAACGCCTCATACTGGACTCAGCTCGTGCTGTAAGGTCAGAGCTCTCAGTGGGATAGAGGCTACCGCACACACAAATGGAGCGTAGCACATGACTCTGGAGATTCATTCTAAAAGTATGACTTGTCAGCTCTGGCATTACAAGGCATTAAAACCCAAGCACTGTTCTCTGATGATAACATTGTTCTCAACTGCTTGGCACCAAGAGTCACACTGACGGCAATAAAAAGCAGGCGGAGGAAATGGGATCCCAACTCTCCTGAATTTTGACGTGACGTTACGCTATTTCGCTTTCAGGGCATGGCTAGATCTCTTTAACTAAGCGTGAAACCCACGGGGTTCAAGAGAGAAATTTGATGCTGCATTTAGAAAACTGGAAAGCATCCTCATCTCAACACTGGATATAAGTTTTCTGCTTCAATTATGCAAACAAGCAGATATATATACAACTACTCTTCTGTTTTGTGTTCTGTTGTCTTAAAAGCGCTATATAAAACAATTCTTTCCAACGGCAGTTTTACACTGAATGCCAAATCAATTAACAAAGATCAAACCAAAACAGGGTCAATCTCTAGCAGAAAGTCCAACTAGACATTAACTGAAATTAAGTATATTGATACAAACTGAATACTGATGCTACATCAAAATAAGAACAGCAATTTCTAAATCTCTAAAAGTGGGATTTGATTCAGACTGTTTAAATCAGAAAGTGTGCACATACCTGTATGGGGAGGGGTTAGTTCTACACATATATTTATGTGATTGTAAACATAAAGGCCTTCCCCTAACTCTGTTGCTGAAAGTTTTTTTTAATAAAAAGCAAAGCCATTCTATAATAAGAAATGCAATCTAATGTGCAAATATCCTTCAGAGAAGAAAAACATTGATGATTTAATTTTACAGTAACTTTATAAATGAGATTTTGGTGGGTTTTTTCTTTTTCATAATAGACCTTGATAATGGAGAGAACGAAGAAAACATGTAGGTCCTAAATATCTTTAAAAAGGAAGCAATAGGTGACACAAGGTAAAAAGGGATGAAGGATGCTAAAAATAAACTTTGCCTATTTTACAATTTTGTCAAGGTTCAGTCTCATCATAGAAAATTATACAAAAATATACTAACACACTGAGCCCTGCCTGTAATAATCTATGTTTATGCACATTATTAAAATGATCAACCCAGCATGTGTGTTTCTAACATATAACAATAAAAACAATAGATAAAAGGGAAAAAATTAATTGCCAGATGAACTTACGTTTTTGTCAGAAAGCAAATTTCCATTAAGCAGATATCTTCAATGACATTGAGTTGAATAACTAGCAATATTGCCAATTTTTCTGCAAGGTCATAAAATCAACGTTTAGCTTTTATATTCAACTTGGTAAATATCAGTGATATTACAACATCTGGTGGAATTCTAAAGAATGCCAACAGCCTTGGTGACTGACAAAAAGAAGTTTCAAAAGATATGGCACTTTCCCATGTGAGATCATTCTAATACAACTTGGAGGAGGAGAGTGGACAAGATGGGCAACAGTGAAAGTCGGTAGGTGACCAACGCCCTCCTCTTCCAACAAAGAATGGATTCATCCATATACTAGCCACCATTTGCTGAAATTGCTTGTGTTCTTTTTAAACTATCTTTTTAATTATAATTTTATAATATTAAAAATCATAATTTTTATTAACCTCAAATGAAGAACTATTGAAGAACTTGGGATGGTATTAAAAAATAATATCTCTATTATGGCCAGGCACAGTGCTAAGCACTTCATATGCATTATTTATTTAATACATATTTACTGAGTGTAGGCAGGATAATGGCCTCCCAAAGACATCCACATCCTAATATTCAGAACCTGTGAATGTTAGCTTTCACAGCAAAAGAGAATGAAGGTTACAGATGGAATTATACTTGTTCATCAGTTGACCTTGGGATGGGGAGAGTATCCTAGACTATACAGGTGGCCCAAATGTAATTACAAGGGTCCCTAGGGGTGAAAAAGGAAGGCAAAAGAGTGAGAGATTTGAAGATACTACTGTACTGGTTTTCAAGGTGGAGGAAGGAGCTATGAGCCAAGGAATTATAGGAGTTAGAAAAGGCGATGAAATGGGGTATCTCCTAGAACCTCTAAAAGAAACACAGCCCTGCCAACACCTTCATTTTAGCTTAAGACCCACTTCAGACTTCTGACCTCCAGTACCATAAGAGTATAAATTTGTATTGTTTTAAGCCACTAAGTTTGCGGTCATTTGTTAGAGCAGCAACAGGAAATTAATACATTGAGTATTGCATTATTTCATTTAACCCTCATAAAATTCTACGAATTATTATTGATGAAGGAACTGAGTCTTAGTGAGTTTAGTTAACTTGCCCAAATTCAGCAGGTACCTGAAGCAGGATGCAAAGCTATTCTGTTTCCGAAGTCTACTCATTTAATGATTGCACTATACTTCTTCTCTCATAGGTTGACCATAAACTCCACATTCCAGCTCCTCACCGGGTATTTATTCCAACAGAAGATTTCATCGCGAGGGTCTTAATTTGTATCAACACATAAAGCAACTGGTACAAACTGTTACCCGTGCAACTCAGAATGAATGAGAAGATGGTATAAAACAGTAGGATGGTGACAAAATGCAGCAGCAAGGCTAGGAGCTTGACACATGTAGTTGTGAGCAATGACGCAAGGAGACATTCGGACAGTAGCCAATGACAAGCTGATTAGCTGGGGCAGCACATCAGACGCCATGAATGACAACGGAGCTTTCAGTCAGGGGTTCCTGCAGCCCACTGATACCATTTTTCAGTACTGATAGACTCAAACATTCCCATTCCCAGTGACTCTTTGGGCAGAGACAATGTGACATTTGGACTGTCCCACAAAGATCTCTTTAATGTTTAATAACATTAAAATACTTTACTACTATACTATACTTTTACTATCGATCATTAAAATATGATTTTTTTCTTCTGATTTTTATTGATTTTCATGGAACTATCCATTTAGTATCTCATATTCAGCATGAATCCACTCAGATATTCCCACTGAAAGTCTCAAGGTTTCACTCCTGCTCAATCATTTCTCTTTCATATCACATAGAAGACTGGGCAAGGCAGCAAGTTATGTTGTAATTCTGAAACTTACACAATGAAATTTTGTGCCTGATTTTCAGTAAGCTATGAGAAATAAGAGATTCCTTTAAGAGGCTCTCAGGTTCTCTACTAATGACTTCAGCTGAGATTTTAGAGATCTGACTTTGAATTTCTTCTGTAAGTACTCCCCTGCCTTCAAAGGAAGCCACCCTGTGTGACAATGCTTGTAGCCATCATTACTACCATAACGGCCAGCAGCTACCAATACACTTGGTTACTAGACACTTCAACACAATCAACAGCAAATGAAAGTTTGGAAATCCTGATAACGCTGCGTACCATGGATTACTAACATCCCATTACACATTCGCGCAGAACTCAGCACTATATTTAAGCTCAAGTGCAACCAGGCCAATCATCAAATCTCATTTATGAGGTTCTATTTCCTGAGATTACCAATTCTGTATTGGTCAGGAAACAGCCAGGAGACAGAAACCATACCAGTTATGGGTCAAAGAGAATCTAATAAAAAAAATAGTAACCATGTATTAGAAAATTAAAAAGGCAAAAAGTGAATACCAAGGAATCATGAAGACAGTAATCCCAAGGAATAGTTACCACCCTCACAGCTGGGGGGCAAAGGAAAGAGGTTACAGTGACTAAAGCTGCGATGCTTGGAGGAGGGACGCATGGACCTAAAACTCAGATCTCTGAGGAGGTGACACAGCCCAGGTGGTGCTGGTATCTCTGACTGGTCAGGATGGGGATGGTTGTGCAAGCATTAAAAAAACTGCAATCTAGTATCAAGTGTGGCTCCAGGATGGAACTGCTGCTGCTGAAGTGAAGAAACATTGCTAGGGAAATGCTGGCAAGAGCAGACACTGACAGGGAGGAGTGAGTGTCTCCCCTCCCTCTCCAGCCTTGCAGGCTCCCTCTGATGCCTCTACTTGCAGATTCTCTCAGAGAGCCAGTTATGCTACAGAGCAGAAGGGTGGTGTGCAATGTCTCAGCTAAGGGGGAAAAGGAGGCTTCCATGAATTTTCCATGGAAGCAGAAAACACACATAAACCCCAGCCCGGGATGGACGGGATCTCTCTTCCACTAGCGATTAGAGACCACCACTCTGTCTGAGAGATCGCCTTTCTTTTCTTACTTACCCTCTGCTGAATGAACTTACTTTTACTTTAATGTCTGTACTGGCTCACATTTGAATACTTTCCTACACGAAGCCAAGAGCCCTCTTTTCCTGCAACAGTATGAAGAACACAAAGGGGAAAACAGCCACCACTTGAGAGATCTGAGGGAGGCCAAGTCTTCAAGGGGGAACCAAGTTTAACTTTGATTAAAAACTTGAAAGCCACATTCAGCAAAGAGGCTCAGGACACTGTGCAGCAGATGGTAACAGGAACAATTTGGAGAAAGCGTGCACAGAGGTGTGAAAGAGGTATTTACCACTTACTACCTTACTTTTACAAAGAGTAAAAATACCATGATTATAATTATAATAGTTTTCTGGTAGGAAGAACACCAAAACACTTATTATGAGCAATAATACATATTTCTATAACACTGTACAGTTTACAAAATGTTTCACATCGTGCTTATTTGTTGCTCATAATAAAACTGTGAAACTGGCAGACAACCTACATTCACAATGAAAATGAAGACAGGAAAACATAGTATTAGTCCAATAACTCCCAAATATTTGGCAATTGATAACAGAGTGAATAAACATATCAACAGAAAGTTAAACTGAGGCCTTGGAGAGAATATAGTACAGACACTTAGATGTTTTCACATCATATGTGTGAAACTGTAGATGCATTCTGAGCTGATGATGTGCATATCTAAATAAAAAGGCGCTTTGATGGAGCAATATTCTGATTAAACCACCACTTACCTTAGCAGATGGCTGGATCCAAGGCTGCTTCATAGAGGTCCTGTCATATTGGGAAACAGCTCCTAAAATATGGGCATTTTGCACACTTGTCAATACATTGAACCTGCAAGGTGACTCATGCCAAGAACACCTGCCCACTGCCCTCCTACTCAGCTGAAACCCCTGGTACAACTTCAAGGAACTTCTGGGGAATTTCAAAATATTCTTCATATACAGACTGCTTAGAATTTAATAGTATATGAAAATAACTTTTTGGGACAACAGAATCAGAATTCATTTCCTAGCATGACACAGCTCTTAAAAGAATCCTCATCTAGTCTCTTACTTTACTGATTTGAACAATGAAGCAAAATGAAGTAAGTGACTTGCTCAAGGGCACACAGACCCACAGAGAGTGAAAGAGGGCTAAATTCTGGTTTCCTGGATACAGAGCCAACATTCTCTTTTAGCTCTATATTCTACCCTCCCTTAAGATTATTGGGAGAATTACACAGGAAAGGTAAATAATCTGGAATGAAAACTGACAGAGCAATAAAAAAACAGTGGTGAGATGGACATCTTTCATAGGAGCTATGTGACTAACCTCATAGAAGGGACAATAGTGGCTCATTCATGTGTTTAATCGTATGAAATGCACACATACAAGACCAGACAATTAAGTTCATGAACTTGGCACTGTGTGCTTACATTGGCAGCACTCATATTCTGCATTATTTCTCAAGTGACCTGGCTTACAAAAATTTAAATTCCACTGCTTCCATTCTACCTATGGACTCTGTGTTCAAACTCATCTGTAAACACCTGGACACAATGACTCCCTCTTCCAAGTCTGAATTCCCTTGACCAAGCACGAAGCTAGTTTCAGAATAGTTACTCAACAACTGCTTCCTGTGTAGCTAATGGTAATGCTTGCCAAAATAGTCACACTTAGAATATGCAAATTCTTTAAAAACTTTTCTTTTTCGGTATTGCAAAGTAGCATTTAAAGCTTTTCTAAAGCAATCTACAGATGTCTTCATTTGCCTACTCAATTTCATCTTTAAAGTGTGTGTGCTCTTTTATATAGAAAATACCTCTGTTTTATTTAGTCAGTCATTTTTCAACAAAATTCACAAGTCAAAATTATGATTTAGTTAATATAAAAGTAACACATTTGAAGTTATGAAGCTTTGTTTTGTGAAAAACTTAAAGCAAACAGAGGTTATTCTACATAAAATGCCACACAAAGCAATTTAGCTGACTTGAAAAGCAAAAAAGGGGAGGGAATATGTGCAAAGAATTACATACAAATGGAGCACTTCACTTCTGGTTTCTATGGTAACCAACATAAATGAGTACATTTGGGGAGAATGGACAAGCAAAGTGGGTGAGATGTAAATTTATGAGCACAAAAGCCAAAGAACCAATCCAATTCCATGGTATGTAAAAAAGTCCAGTTTTCCCCTAAACAAAATTGCAAATTAAAAAAAAAAAAGAAAGAAAAAGCTCTATTGCTAAAAGTCTTGTTCAGAGGATTTCTTCTCAACTCATTGTTTTGCTTTTTGGATATTTGTCTACTACACAAACATTTATCAATAATTAGAAATATTTCTATTGTTCACAGATCAGTGATTATAATTCAGGTAGGTAAACCAGTGATGCCATGATTTTCAAAAAATCCCTTCTTTTCATCAGGGTGCAGTACGCTGACTCCAGAGACCAGAACATCCAACACAATAACATTCAAAATTAATTAAAATATCAATAATGAATTTAAAAAATGGCAGAGACATGTGTATCATTTGCTGATCCCTTATCCAGGCAAGTAAACAAATCCCCATTGTTATAAAGGCTATACTAACTTTATGTTTTCAGTTTTATAGCTGCAGGAGAGAGGACTGTGTGAAGCTCTTTTCAGGGACAAAAAAAAATTAATGCTCAAGTGTCCTTACCCTTTTCTGAATAATGCATACTTAGTCTACTCAGTATAATAAAGATGGTCACAGATTATACACTTTATAACCATTTAAACACGTATCATTTTACTCCCAAATTGAATGATGGCTGAAATAAGACATTTATGTGAAGAAGAATTTTCTTTAATCGCATAAGAGTTACAGTGATAAAAAGAGCTCAACAATTTTAACATTTCATGTAAAATTGTCATGACTAGGAAAAAATTTCGCACTATAATTGGGGAAACACTTTCATTTATTACTTGTATCATTAATATCATAGAGACGTCTAGAAATCAGTCAGTCAATGACTTTAAGCATGTTGAGTTTGTATTTCAACATGTCAGTTTCATATGTCTATTCCAATGCTTTCAAAGGAAGGGGTTATGTCTAAATACTGAGTGTCTGTATATTGTACCAGCTTGGTGAACTGATTCTGCTGCTTCCCTCAGCATCACATTGTTTAATAAAACCTCCTACATCATTCACAGGACCTCAGCTTTTTGTACATGTCAGTTACTCCATAACATTTATGTCATAAGAGTTTCTAAATATGTCACTGTCAATCATTCATCTCATTCCCAAATGATGCCACTGATAGAGACTCTATGAAAGATAAGATCAAAGTCTAAACAATTCGTCTTTACAAAAGATCTTTTTTTTAAGTTATTCACTGAAAAACAATACAGAGATGCTAGAAATGTAAGGATGGGTAAGGTGTCCTGCTGTCCAGGTTATTACGTATTAGTGAGAGAAAGAAACAAATAGTGGTGCTGTCATAATGTTGTGATTGCATAAGAATTCAGTAATTCAAAATAACCTCAATTCAAATAAGTTTTCAAATTTTCCTTTTTAATGCCTACTGCTTAGTTTTAAACTATTTCTAGTTTTGAAATTCCTAATTTTCCAAAAGCAGTATTAGTGAGACATTATCAGTGGTGCTCTCTGACAGTCTAACATAAGCAATGTTTAGAACAATTTTAAACACACAGGAGGCAAGATTCTTGAAATTAAGTTCCATGAAGTATTTTCCTGGATTCCTGAGCCTTTTTCTAGTGTCTAGGAAACTTGTAAGTTGTTATGGTGAAATATCATACAACTGAAAAATTTGTATATTAGAAAACAGTTAACCAGAGGGTAAGGGGGCTGGGGGGTGGGAGATGAGGGTAAGGGGGATCAAATATATGGTGATGGAAGGAGAACTGACTCTGGGTGGTGAACACACAATGGGATTTATAGATGATGTAATACAGAATTGTACACCTGAAATCTATGTAATTTTACTAACAATTGTCACCCCAATAAATTTAAAAAATAAATTAAAAAAAAAGAAAACAGTTATAGTCATTAATGTATACAAGATCTAAAGAGTTTATATTTTCCTCCAATATAAATATAACTTAAAGTATACTGGAAAGGAAAATTCTTTGATTTACATGATCATCTGAAATTTTAGTGTTTCAAGGATGATGTTACTGGCTTTGTTGCATTATGGAAGAGAACACATGTTTCTGGAAGGCTCCCAGAAGCCCTATCCACACTGAGCAACCCTAATGTCCACCTGCATTAAATCCTTCTCCCTCCACGCAATACTGAGTCCCAGACCAAAGAGATTAACTCCATCTTTCCAATCTGCCTTCCAGACAAAGTAATTGACTCCACTTGCCTCCCAGCTGCCTATAGGAAAGACACTTTACCTAAGGCTGAGTGTCATTTAAAATATTTAACGTACTTTTGCAATATTCACTATGCTTGACCAAAGTATTCAAAGTATGCAAAAAGTAGATTTTTCCTGTGTTTTTTTGCTCTTAAAGATGTAGAACACAGCTGAAAAGTAATGAATATCTCAATTCAAAGACTTCATTACTTTTGATCTTGTTCTTCCAGGTAGACGTGAATAGTCTTAAAAGACTCTGTAGACATTCAGTTTGGGTTGGATCTTGTGGCCACTTCGGCACAATACAATCTGGCAGTTTTACAAAAGAATTTTTAATATAATTTTTTCCTTCTTTGTTAATTAGTATGTACCTGTTTAAGTGGACACTTTAGAAACGACTTTCAATTCTGCTGTACTTACAATTTCTGGTGCCCTTTAGTCCTCTCTTTAGATCCATATTTCCATCTGATATCACTGTCCTGCCTGAAGGACTTCCTTTAACAATTTTGTAATGCTCATGTCCTCATGATAAATTATTTCAGCTTTTCCTGCATGCTGGAAACCTCTCAAGACAGTTCACAAAGGTCACTGTAGAGTTCACCTTGTTTTTTCCCTTCTCTCAGGAGTCACTGTCCTGTGTTGCCTATTGTTCAACGTCTGAAAACAATTGTTTTATGTATTTCATCTGGGTTTTTTGTTGTTTATGTCAAAATGGTAAATCTGGTACCTGTTACTCCATCATGTCAGAAGCAGAAGTCTTACTCCCTTACAGATGAAAAACTTAACCAACTTTGAATCAAACCTATGTCACAGAATATGTGAATCGTTTTCATCTTTATGTTTAGTACCTTCTACGCTTTACCAAAGATGTTATGAAAATAAGTGTAACAAGATATACTAAAAAGAATTTTTGGCTGAGTTAATAAGAAATAAGAAATAACAAATCCCAAAAAGATGGTGGATCATACACATGATTTACAAACAATTTCACTGCTCTCAAACCCCTCATTCATATTGAGGGTATAAAAGGATTTAGACTTGAAGGATATGGAAGAAAGCATTTCTTTATAGAGAGCTAAAGAGGGATTTCTGGTCAAGAGGATAAAATAGGTAAACTCTGTGCTCACTTCCTCATAAAACCACATCAAAATTACAACTAAACTACACAACAACCATTACGGTCCATGGACTTACTTGCTGATGGACTTACTTGCTCTGAGTTCCAGCACTGGGGTGGCAGCTTGAAAGGCAGCAGAAAGGAACTGAGTTGTCTGACTTCAGGGAGAGGGCTAGAGGGGCAGCTTTCTCCCAAACAGAGGAGCTCGCAGAAGCCATTGTTTCTTTGAGCCTTCCCCCTTTTCCAGCATGCAGATAAAGGCGGCCAATATATCTGAGTCTCCATCAACCTGGCTAACTGCAGTAATTTGCCCTGCGCTAAGTGATTCCCAGAGATCCTGCCCCATCCAACTTTCAGGTACACCCAAGACACTTCAAGTGGCCTTTTTTGTATCAACAACCTGTCTTGGCTCATGCGATAGACTTTCCTAAAATTTCCCAAAGGTTCATAAAACCCAGACAAGCAGCATCTGGCTTTGGCATGCCCAGTAATTCTTGCTAAGTAGCTCTAAGCCCGGCCGTAGCCACAGCCAGTCTCGGTTCACAGCTGGGCTACCTGAGACATGTTCAAGACCAGTACAGGTGGTGGTGGTGGCCATCAGTGGATTGCTTGGTAGTTCATGCCAGGTGTCCCCAGGCAGGGCACAGGCTATGGCTGATTTCGCCTTGCAACAGGGCCCTCCCAGGAGGCCTTGGATACTGGCAAGCCTGGAAGCCAGCTTCAGATTGAGCCAGAGCATCACCCAGCTACCTCCTAGGATAACATAACGAAAGGGAAAACTGGGCAGGCATCAGAACCCTGCTAAAGCAAATTCTGCTCTGTAGGGTCAGCCCAGCTCCTCTACTATAGTTGTGGCCAGTCCTCACAACAAGTCAGCCCAAAGATCAATCCTTCCCATTGATGTGCAAATAGCAACCAAGGCTTAACTACAGCAGGAGGACACACACAACCCACACAAGCAACATACCTGCAGCACCTGGCTCTGGTGACCAGATAGATGGCCACTGAGCCCCACAGCACAGCTACTACATAAGCCCACTCTACTAAGACCAGGACACATAACAGCCCTATCTAATACATAGAAACAAACACAGGGAGGCAGGCCAAAATGTGGACATAAAGAAACATGTCCCAAATAAAAGAACAGAACAAAGCTCCAGTAAAAGAACTAAATAAAATGCAGACAAGCAATCTACCAGATGCAGAGTTTCAAACACTTGTTACAAGGATGTTCAATGATCTCAGGGAGAACTTCAATAAAGAGATTAGAAACACACACACACAAAAGAGCTAGAAAACATAAAAAAGAACCAGTCAGAAATAAAGAATACAATAACTTAAACGATGAATACATTAGAGGTAATCAATAGTAGGTTAGATGAAGCAGAGGAAAGAATCAATGATTTAGAAGGTAAGGTAGCAGAAAACACCCCAAACAGAACAGAATAAAGAAAAAAAATGAGGAGAATGTAAGGGGCCTCTGGGACAACATCAAGGTTACCAACATTTGCATGATAGGAGTACCAGAAGGAGAAGAGAGAGAACAAGGAATTGAAAACCTATCTGAAGAAATAATGACAGACAATTTTCCTAATCTGGCAAAGAAAATAGACAAGCAAACCCAGGAAGCACAGAGAGTCCCAAACAAGATAAACCCAAGGAGACCCACACCAAAACACACCATAATTAAAATACCAAAGGTTAAAGACAAAAAAAGAATCCTAACACAGCAAGAGAAAAGCAGTTAGTTACCTACAAAGGAGCACCCATAAGATTGTAAGCTGATTTCTCAATAGAAATTTAGGAGGTCAGAAGGTACTGACAGAAAAATATCAAAAGTGATAAAAAGCAAGAACCTACAACCAAGATCACCATACCCAGAAAAGCTATCATTTAGAATCAAAGGAGAGCTAAAGAGATTCCCAGATAAGAAAAAGATAAAGGAGTTCATCACCAATAAATCAGTATTGCAAGGAACCTAAAAAGACTTCTTTAAGATGAAAAAAAAAAAAAAAGATAAAAAATATGAATAAAATGGCAATAAAAACACATCTATCAGCAATTACTTTCCATGTAAATGGATTAAATGCTGCAATTAAAAGATAGGCTAAATAGATAAGAAAACATGATTCTTACATATGCTGCCTACAAGAGACTTACTTCAGATTGAAAGACACACACACACAGACTGAAATTTAAAGAAGAAGACATTTTATGGAAATGGAAACAAACAAACACATAAAAAAATCTGGGGTAGCCATATCCCAGACCAAATAGACTTTAAAACAAAGGCTATAATGAGAGACAAAGAAGGACCCAGTAATCCTACTTCTGGGTATTTATAAAGAAACCCAAAATGCTACTTCAAGGGGAAGTGTACATCCATATGTCCATTGCTTTACATCCATATGTGCATTGTTTACAATGGCCAAAATGTGGAGGCAGCCGGGGTGCCTGTTGATGAATGAATGGATAAAGAGGAAGTGATACATATACACAAAGGAATATTGCTCAGCCATGGAAGTGAATGGGTTCTTGCCATCTGCAGTGGCATGAATGGACCTGGAGCGTATTGTGCTAAGTAGAGTATGTCAGACAAACAAAGACAGATGCAATGTGACTTCCCTTATATGCGGAATCTAAAGAACAAAATAAACAAAACAGAAACAAACTCGTAGATACAGAGAACACTTTGATGGTTGCCAGATGAAAAGGGGATTAAGGGTGGTGAGTGAAAAAGGGGAAGGGATTAAGAAGTACAAATTGGTTGTTACAAAATAGTCTTGGGGATGTAAAGCATAGAGAATATAGTCAATAATATGGTAATAGCTATGTATAGTGCCAGGTGGGTACTAGACTAGTCAAGAGGATCACTTCTTAAATTATATAAATGTCTAACCACTCTGCTATACAATAGAACCTAATATAAAATAATATGGACTATCAACTATAATTAAAAAATTAAAAAGTGGTGAGGTGAAGGGTAATAAGAGGTCCAAATTTCCAGGTACAAAACAAGTAAGTCACGGCGATGTAATGTACAGCATGGGGAGCATAGTCAATAATATTCTGATAGAGTTGTACACTGTCAGATGGTTGCTGGACTTATCATTGTGATCACTTCTTTAGGTATATAAATGTTGAATAACTATTGTGTATACCTGAAATTAATATAACATTGTATGTTAGCTATATTTTAATAATAATCTTAAAAAGAAAAGATACAAAAAATAAAATAAGAAGAGACCTGAAACAATGGTATGAATTCCACTCTCTGCAAGGAGGAAATGAGTTTTCATCTTAAATAAAGTGATTTCAATGAGGTAACTCAAAGGAGTTAATATGTGTCCTTGGCCATTGGAGGACCTTTATTTTTGAGTTGCATATGACTTGCCCTCCCAGAGAATGCATAACCATTTCTCTTTACAAACCAGGGAAAAGGAGCTAGACTTCAGTTGTTTTTTGACCCTGTTCAAAAAAACCACCTGGAGAGCAAAATAGATCACAGTAGAAAGAATCTACAGTTACTTCTAGATTACTTGGGGCTGAAAAAGAAGTAAATAAAGAGGTGTCAATTAGATACATTGTCCTCTTTAAGGAATATGTCTCAGGTGAAATACCCCTATCACCTACAAGAAACAGACACACTTTTAAACATCTATTGAGCCCAAGAGAACCAGGCCAAGATAACAATGCCAATAAAAGAGAACACACCTACTCTTCTTTCACCCTTCCTGAAGGACCATAAACTGGATTTGTAAAATGAGTAAGGAGGAGTAGAAATGCAATCAGGAGAAGCCTCAATTTGAAAGCAAGTTTAGATATTTAATTATTATGAAGAACAGAAAATCACCAACGCTAAATTGAGACTATTTGCGGCATTCAGTGACTGTTAAAATTTCATATTACCTAAGAGACTGGAGATGTCAAAGGTCTGCCCCAGTTTTCACTGGGGGGAGGGTGAACAATTAACTTCATAGTTTAGATTTAAAGAGTAGTTAAGACAAAAGAAGTCAGAAATAAAGTGGCCTGAGGATTCCAAAACACAGATTATTCTTGTTCAACATAAAGGCTATACAAGAATTTATGAAAGGTAAGCAAACAAAACCCAAGTAAAGATGTGAATATTAGATATAGGAAGCTAAATCTTAATTCTGCTATACAGAAACATACCAAAATGTTTAAGAAAATAATGATGTTTGTTAATAAACTTGTATAAGCCTATAGAATAATTATAATTTTACACGAGAAGTAATTGAAATGAAAATAAAAGAAAAACCTATTATGTTTTTTTAAAGCTCTTCATTGTGTTCATTTAAGTTGTTGCTTAATCTTAGCAACTCTTTTCCTTTCAGTGTAAACATTTTGAATTCAGCAACATTTTATAATCTATCCAAAATATAAAATCACAATGCAATGCCTGATTAAATTTGATTTTTTAAAATGTATATATTCATTATAGACAAGAAAATGCACTGTAAAGAAATCAAGAATTATTGCTTTGTGTATTACAGCCATTTATTTGTGGAAACGAGGCATGAAATAAACTATTTAGTTCATTAGCTCAAGTAGAAGAACATTGTTCAAGCATGTTGTCCATTAATCATTGATAACCTGTGTTCAGCATGCAGACATGCATGACTGAACATGGCTCAATAATGCAGAATTCTCTTCAAAATCTTATAGCGTGTGTAACCTTTATGTGTGATCTATCACAATACCCTTGGCAGAGCCCATGGGAAGAACTTAGAATAAAGATTAATTAAATAGTAAATTTTCACATGTTTTTAAAAAATGGATTTTGAATATTAAAATATCTTCCTTGCTCCCCTTTATCTCCTACGTTATCTCAACTGAAATTTGTCAAGACATTTGTGTAACCAGTTAAAGTTCTGACTCCCATTTGAAACCAATGTCTACTCCCTGTTCTTCGTAATATAACAAATTATTGATTGATTGCCTGTCAAGAACCATCTTCTGATGAACACCACTAAACACTCTGAGTAATAGTGAATGGCAAGAAATCCAAAGGAAATCTTGCACAGGGTACGTCCAAATCACTATTTTCCACAGTATTAAAATACTACATGTAGGTGGATTATACTGTGAAGGTAGAACAGTGAATAATGTTTTGTTTCCTGAGGCTACCAATAAGACAACTTATAATAGCAACTCTGTCACTTTCTGAATATACTCCCCAACTTGAATAGCAAAAGCTTTAAATTCTTTTTTTAAATAAGCAGCATTATTCAAAATAGTGATAATATGGAAATGCCAAATTTGCTATGACCACTGAATGAATAAAATAATAAAGTCATACAAAGGAATTCAGAGAGCAGTAAGAATGAACACTCTACTATTCAACAACACAGATGAATCTCAAGAACTTGATAAGCAAAAGAAGCAATCCTAAAAGAATATATGCTGTATAATTACATTTTTATAAAGTACAAAAACAGCAAAACTAAAGCGTGCTGTTAGAAGGTAGGATATGGTTACCTTCGGTTTAGGCAACAGTGATAGGGATAATTAGTCACTAAGATGAGAGACATTTCTGGGGGCTGGTAATAATGTGTGTGTTTTTAACTACATGCTCATTGAATGGATACGTTTAGTTTATGCAAATTCAGTGAGCTATGCACTTATATGTGCTGTTTTATGTAGATATAGATATAGATAACATATACATGTATCTATAAAACACTGCAAAAATGCGTAAAATATTTCTACATGGATACAGAATAGAAAATATAGGTGCCTTCCTTTTAAAAGCCAGAGAATCTAGGTGAGGACAGACTAGGACACAGGTGTCTCACATCAGAAAAGAACAGTGAATACAGAAAGTGGACACACAAGCTGAGTGCAGCAGCAAAAGAGAGACCTATGCGATCTGAAGGCATCACCTGAAGCAGAGATACAGGTAAGAAAACATCAGAATAGATACTAAAGGGAAGAAATGGATAGTTGTCATTAATGGAATAAGATAATACTCTCTGCTTATTATTAAAATTTACTTTCTGATAGTTAGGGAATGCTTGCAATTAAGGAAGGACTGGCATTTCTGGAAGGCATATTTTTCAGATTTGTTATGACAAGAGCTAGAGCCACAAGAAATGGGATATTAAAACAAAGTACCTCAGAGAGTGATGTCAGCAAAATGACAAAATTGGAGTTTTCTCTCATCTTCCCCATAAAGAACAATGATTTTGACAATCACCTATGGACAAGAGTACCTTTGTGGAAGTCTAAGAGTCAAGCAGAGAAGTTGGAGGAAAAAGAAAAAGAATCTGAGATTGAACACATTGAAGAGTTCAGTAAAAACTAGATGAGGTGACTTCTTCAAATGCAAAGACAGCAATACAAGACTTCAAGGAACATAACAAAAATCAAAGAAACATGACCCCACCAAAAAAATATAATTTTCCAAATAAAAGTAGATCTGTGGTTTGCCAAATAAAGAATTCAAAGCAGTTGTTTTAAGGAAGCTTCATAAGTTACAAGAAAACACAGGAAACAATTCAACTAAATTAGGAAAACAATACATAAAGTTAGAAACTTAATAGAGAGATAAAATCATTTTAAAAAGAAAAACAAACTCTGGAGGTGAAGAATACAATGAATGAAATTAAAACTACAATAAAGAGAATCAACATCAAACTTCATCTAAACAGAAGAAAGAATCTGTGAAGTAGAAGACAGGTCATTTGAAATTATCCAGTCAGAGGAAAACAAATTTAAAAGAATAAAAAGAAAGAATTATGAAAGCCTATGTGAGCTATGTGGGACCATTAACAGAACCAATATATGAATTATTGGAGTCCCAGAAGGAGCAGGGAGGGAGAAATGGGACAGAAAGATTATTTTAAAAAATAATGGCTGAGAACTTCCCAAATCTGAGAAGAAATTTGGATATCCAAGTTCATAAAGCTCATAACTCACCAAACAAACTTAAAGAGAGTCTCTCTGAGACACATTACAGTAAAACTCTAAAATCAAAGAAAATTTTTAAAGTGGCAAGGGAAGAAAAAAATTTCTCAGATTCAAGTGGGCTCTCATAAGGCTACAAGTGGAATTCTCAGCATAAACCTTGCAAGCAAGGAGAGAATGATAAGATATAAAGACAGTGCTGAAAGAAGAAAAACCTGCCAACTAATTACCTATCTGGCAATGTTGTCCTTCAGAAATAAAGGAGAGATCAAGTCTTTCCCAGATCAACAACAGCTAAAGGAGTTAATCGCCACTGGACCTGCCTTATAAGAAATGCTGAAAGAAGTTCTTCTAGCTGAAATAAAATGATGCTAATTAGTAACATGAATACATATGAAAATAAAACACACTGCTAAGGGTTAAGAATATAGTCAAATTCAGAATAGCCAAATAGTGTAATATGGTGGTATGTTAATCACTTACTGCTAGTATAAAGGTTAAAGGACAAAAGTATTAAAAATAACTAGAACTACAATAATTTGTTAATAATATAACAATATAAAAAGATGTAAATTATGACAGCACATAAATAAGGGAGGGAGGAGTAGAGTTGTATGCAATCTAGGTTATCAACTTAAAAATGGACTGTTATTTGTGTTTTATGTAAGCCTCACAGTAACCACAAAACACAAACACACAGTAGATACACAAAAGATAAAGAGAAGGAAATCAAAGAATACTACTAAAGAAAATCATCAATTCACAAAGGAATACAGAAAGAAAAGGTGAAAGGAAAAAGGGAACTACAAAATGGCCAGAAAACAATTAATAACATGGTATTCATAAGTCCTTACTATTACCAAGGTTTTGTATGCCTGTATGCACAGGCCCAAAGAAATGTATGAGCGAGACTTTGCAATATAGAAAGAAAAATAGTAAGGGGGGAGGTGGGTGGGAGATGAGGGTAAGGGGGATCTAATATATGATGATGGAAGGAGAACTGACTCTGGGTGGTGAACACACAATGGGATTTATAGATGATGTAATACAGAATTGTACACCTGAAATCTATGTAATTTTACTAACAATTGTCACCCCAATAAAGTTTTTAAAAAATAGGTGATTGTATAAAGAAGATGTTGTACATATATACAATAAAATATAATGCAATCATAAAAAAAAAAAAGAAAGAAAAATTGTTTAATATTGAATTGGCCAATCCGGAGACAGGGAGCTAATGTTTAAGACTCTACTCCCATGTGGCATGTAGGTTATAGATTACATAGGGCAAAATCACAAGACACCATGGGTTATGGGATTCAGGGTCATACTGGGATCTGATTGGTATAAGGGGAGTTAAGGGTGATAAATCATTTCTGCAGATCTTGAGGACAGTTTTGAGGTCTGTTCTGGCATCCCTCTGTCTGGTCTAATGGGAAAGTAGCAAGGAGGTCATTCCACATTAGGGCTTAGAAGCTGAAACATAACTTACACCAAGATGTTATCTTTTGCCTGCCAGAGGTCTAGAACTTGTTACCATTAGTCAGGTCTGGGCTACGGTCTTCTGCTACCTCGGGGGCTGCTGATTATCTGGGAGAAAGACTGGGTCTCTGCAGGGTGTATATATATATACCTGAGAGAGAGAGAGAGAGGATTTCTAGAGATAGGATTTGAAATGAAATTTAGTCAAAGTCATAAGGACCTTCAGTTTCATTGCCTATCAATAATTACTTTAAATGTAAGTGGATTAAATTCTCACACTGAATGACATAGAGTAGCTATTGAATGGATAAAAAAAATTTCCAACTATATGCTGCCTATAAGTGACTCATTCAGCCTGATGAATATCCATAAGCTCAAAGTGAAGGACAAAAAAGATATTCCATGCCAATGGAAGTCAAAAGAAAATGGGGTTAGCTATAATTATAATCAGACAAAATAGACTTTCAGTCCAAAACTATAACAAGAGACAAAGAAAATGATTATATAATACAAAGATCAAGTCATCAAAACAATATAACAATGTAAATACATATGCACCCAACGTTGGAGCACCTAAACATATTAAACAAACACTAACAAATCTAAGAGAGAAATAGACAACAATATAATAATAGTAGCAACTTCAATACCTCACTTTCAACAATAAATTATTCAGCCAGAAAAATCAATAAGGAAAAATTAGACGTGAAGTACACTTGACACCAAATGGACCTAACGGATATATACAGAGCATTCCAATCAACAGCAAAACAATACACATTTTTCTGAAGTGCATGTGGAACATTCTCCAAAATAGATCATATCTTAGGTCACAAAACAAGTCTTGGCAAATATAAAAAGACTGAAATCGTATCAAATACCTTTTCTGATCATAACAGTATGAAAGTAGAAATAATAACAGGAAGAAAACTAGACAATTCAAAAATATGTAAATTTAAAGAATATACTCCTGAACAACCAATGGATCAAAGAAGAAATCAAAATACAAACAAATCTTGAAACATGCAAAAATGGAAACACAACATACCAAAACATGAGATGCAGCAAAAACAGTTCTAGGAGAGACGTTTTAGCAATTAACACCTACTTTTATAAAAAAGAAATAGCTCAAATAAACAATCTAACTTTACACCTCAGAAAACTACAAAAAGAACAAACTAATCCCAACGTTAGCAGAAGGAAGGAAACAAAGATCCAAACAGAAATAAATGAAACAGAGATGAGAAAAACAATAGAAAAGAGTAACAAAAGTAAGAGCTGGCTTTCTTTAAAAGATAAAAAGTATTAACAAACCTTTAGCTAGACTAAGGAAAAAGTGAGAAAATCCAAATAATATCATAAATCAAAGAGGAGATATCACAACTAATACGAAGAAATATCAAGGATCATAAGAGACTACTACTGTGAATAATTATAGGCCAACAAATTGGATAACCTTGAAGAAATGGATAAATTCCAAGAAATATACAACCTTCTAAGACTGAATTATGAAGAAATAGAAAATCTAAACTGAGCAAAACAAGAAAGGATATTGAAGCTGTAACAAAAACCTCCTTGTGCTCGCGTCAGCAAGCACGTATACTAAAATTGGAATGATACAGAGAAGATTCACCAGGCCCCTGCACCGCGATGACAGGCAAATTCGTGAAGTGTTCTGCAATGTGATGTGTTTATGCATTGTGATAAACATCACTACAATAGCAATTGTATCACAATATGTAAAAGTATCAAAGTAACATGTTGTACACCTTAAATTTACACAATGCTGCATTTTAAATATATCCAATAAAATAAAAATAAAAAGTAAAAACACTCTGAACAAAGATAAACCAAGAACCAGGTGGTTTCACTGGTGAATTCTACCAAACATTTAAAGAATAGATACCAATGCTTCTCAAACTCTTCAAAAAAATTAAAGATGAGGGAACACTTCCAAACTCATTCTACAAGGCCAACATAACCCTGATACCAAAGCCAAGAAGGACACTACAAGAAAAGAAAACTACAGGTGAAGAATATGCCTAATGAACAAAAATGTGAAATCCTCAACAATATACTAGCAAACTGAATTCAATGGCACATTAAAAGGATTATATACCATGACCAAGTGGGATTTATCCCTAGAATTCAAGGATGATTCAACATTTACAAATCAATAAATATGATAAATCACATTAATAAAATGAAAGATTAAATCATATGATCACCTCAATAGATGCAGAAAAAACATTTGACAAAATTTAACATCCTTTTATGATAAAAACTCCCAACAAAGTAGGTATAGAAGGAACGTATGTCAACATAATAAAAGCCATACTCATATGTCAATCCCACAGCTAACATCAATGGAAAAGGATAAATCCAATAAATAGTGCTGGCAAAACTGAATATTAACATACAAAAAAATATGATTGTACCCCCTATCTTACACCAACCACAAAAACTAAATTGAAATGGATTAAAGACTTAAATGTAAGACCTGAAACTGTGAAACTCTTAGAAGAAAATATATGGGAAAAATTCCTTGACATTGTTCTTGGCAACGATTTTTTTGGACATGATACCAAAAGCATAGGCAACAGAACCAAAATAAACAAGTGGGACTATATCAAACTAAGAAGCTTCTGTACAGCAAAAGAAACAATCAGCAAAACAAAAAGGCAACCAACAAAATGGGAGAAGATAGTTGCAAACAATACATCTGATAGGGAGCTAATATTTAAAACATGTAAGGAATTCATACAACTCAATAGTAAAACAAAACAAATAATCTGATTTTAAAAGGTAATCCATCATGTCCTTTGAATTTCAGCACCCCAGACTCAAAGTTTATTTATATGTTTTCAGCTCCCACATAATTGGGGAGCATCTGCCCTTTTATCTGGTATTTAAATAGATCTAGCCTAAACTGCATTTGTTCTATCTGAATATATTAAAACCATATCCCAAGACCTGCTGGCTCTGAAATTTAGATATTTTCGACATTTACCACTGTACTTTCTCTGGTCTACTGGTCCTCTAATCCCAATCCAATCTTACACATCAGTTCCTATTATTTCACCTCAGTTTCATCCTACAACTGAGACAACTTTAGACGTGTTTCTGCTTTGACTTTTGCACTCTCTTTCAAGATTTGATTTTTGGTATTTTTCCTCAGCAGATGAAAGTCCAGCTCACACCCTGGTTTTCAGAAAGAGTTCTCAAATGCCAAGTCATCACGGAGCCTGTCTCCCATCACGCCATCCTATCAGGGGAGCCAAGGGTGGGCAAAAAACCCTAAAGGAAATATTTCTCCTGATAAATTCAGGAAGATACCTGAATGGCATTTGCTCCAGATTTTGATATGAAAAAATTCTCCAATTTATATACACTGATGAGATGGTAGGGAGAAGTAATTATTGTTCATTTTAATAATAATAATGAGTTTACATGTAATTAGCCTTATCATGTGCTAGGTAGGGACTGACCCAATGCTGTTACAGGAATTATTTAATTCAAGCCTCACAACTGACAAAGACTCTCCTTGAATTCATTTAATTCAGCGTCCTCTGAGCCCTCTTCTGGACTATGCCTTGACATTGGCCCCTGTCCTGTCTGAAAGAATCCTCCTAAATCAGAGTAGCAAGAATCACCCCTACCCTTGATATCTGATCAAGTTCCTCATCCCCTACCTTTGATAACTAAGTCCTTGGCCTACCTTTAGCAAGAATCTTGTTAGGCCAGTTTAGCCAGAATCCCCTTACCACTGAGATCTCCTGTTAGTAATTTTCCACCTACTGACCACCTCACTCTACTCTTTGGCTATAAATCCCCAGCTGCCTTTGCTGTATTCAATCTTGAATACAGCCTCTCTGCCCTACTGTGATAGTCATGACCCCTAAAGCAATAGTCTTGAATAAAGTGTCAGAATAATTTTTGTTTAACATAACCACCCTATGGGGTATGTAATATTTGTATCACCATTTTACTGAGTAAAAACAGAGACTTAGAAAATTCACATAAAACATTCAAGCACACACAGTAGGCATCAGGATTTGAAAACAGGTACTGGGACTTCAGAGGCTGAGCTCAGCCACCGTCCTCTACAGGAAAACGCAATTCAACTTCAAATTATGTTTCAACCACAGAAAGTGTTCAACCAAGGTGATGTTAGATGAGGCTTTTATGGCTTATGAAGATGTAGGTTAGCAGTAGAGAAACAAACTAAGTTAATCCTTCTCACAGAACCTCTTCTAAAGGGAATGATGCTATATGAACATCAATGGAAATAGAATTTAGTGCCATGAACAGTTAGCAAGTGAGAATCAAGTGGGGCAATTGGTGTTTTAACAATACCCAGAGATAGTAAAACCTCCAGTTCACCGGCTTTTTGTTGACAAAATGTGAACTCTGCTGCTGAGAATTTTAATGAAAGAAAATATATTAGCTTTTATCCACCCATAGGCTGGTGAAACCCACATTGGGGACCATTTTATTACATATCCAAAATTCTTTTATTAGATACAATGCAGTTCTTTCACGCTCTGTGCTAGGCAACCTGTCAGGTTAAAACAATTTTATGTTTTTGAAGGCCATGCTTCAGTTTGGAGCAATAGATTTAAGAGTTCAGCTACCGATGAGAAAGACAGGAAGCATTTCATTCCTACTCAAGCAGCCAACCAGTTTCAGCAGGATAAGACACAGTTGCTGTAGTATCAGCTATGAAGGAAACAGGCCACCTGATGTGGAGGTCTGAGACAGACAGAGGAAAAAGAAGAGGGCAGCAGGAGGACAGAGAAAATCAATATTCTGGGCCATTATTGCCATGGTACATAAGTGTTATGAAATTCTTGTGAATGGAATGTCAGCAGAAGAGATATGTGCAACTTCTGGAACCTCTCCTTCAAACAAGTGGGAGTGATCTACTTCTGATGCTTTTTCTTTGCCATTTCCTGAGGGTAGGAACATGATACAGGCAAGCCAGCTTTGACCAAGAGGACAAGGACCACACCCTAGGACAGTGGCTCTCAAAGTGTGGTTCCAAGAGAAGCAGCATTGGCATCTCATGAAAAATTGCTGGAAATGCAAATTCTCAGGACCTATGCAGAGCTGAATCAGAAACTTGATGATGGAGCCCAGCATATCCTCCAGGTGATTCTAATGTGTAATAAAGTTTACCAGCTTCTGATCTAAGGAATAAAAAAATAATAAGACTAAAGGAACCAAGGCCCATTGATGACCTCAGGGAGCAAGGCCCATACTCATCCTGGCACCCTGGATTGGCCACATATTTCTGAACTGCTATGTGAGAGGCCATGTTTTGAGGTCTCTTTCTTCTAGGAATTTTTCCTGATGCTAATTAATACAGAGCTTAGATCAAAGTTTTTAGCCTAACTCCAGCCAACAAATAAAAGAGACTGGGATTTTTGGCAATTCAGCTTCTATCTAGTCCCAAATAGAGTTCTGTGTTCACTCCAGTGGTCACCCCAGCCTCCTAAAACAGATTTGGAAAATTTTTCATCATCTTAAAAATAATCCTGGGCATCATTTCCAATACAACCCCAGATTTACCGCTTCTTAGTCCCAAAATGAGTGAGATGGGAACATAGGTACCCTTGGTGATCAGTTCTAGAATAGTCTCAGCCCCCATGTCCAGGATAAATTTTCTCAGATGAAGAGGGTCAAAACATTTTCTGACTCTTCTCTTACTGCCTTTTCTCTTAATGTCTCTTCTTTTAATGCCCAGATGTAAAATCGCTGGCCTCCACCAACATAGTTGCAACCTCAGTCAAGCTATGTCACCCCCCTTTCAGAGACCAAAGACCCTCAGTCAATTCCAACTGATACACTAGTGATGGTTTAGTTCCAAACCTCTCAGGTAAACTGAACACAACATGAACACCAGTCTCTGAACCACCTGAGAGCCGTGTGGACAGTCACCAGCATCTGTTCTCTTTACTCATCCATTGAATAAAGATTTATAGATCTGCTATATACCAGATACTGTGCTGAGCACTAGAACTTGAAAAATGGATGATATACCATCTTCCTCTCAAAATGCTCACAGGATGGTGAGGAAGACATCAAGTAAAGGACCAGCCAAGTAAAACACACACACACACACACACACACACACACACACACACACACACACAGAGTTATAATATAATGCAATAGAGGCTGATATATTTGTCTGCAAATGTGCTTTGGGAGCAAAACATTAGGGCAGATAAATCAGACCAGAGATTAAGGCAGGTTTCCCTGGTATAATGACACCTGAGTTGAGTTTGCCAAAAACATCAGGAGTGAGGCAAATGAAGAAGGTAGGTAAGGTCATTCCAGGGACAAAAGAAGCATATGTAAAACCACAAAATGGAACAAGTGCAGGATACTACAAGTGTTGTTGGAATGGCTGACAAATTGTTTAGGTGAGAATACAAAAGGACATAGGACAAGACAGGTAAGCAAGAACAGACATGGAAGGTTATTGTGGACTATACTGTTACAATTTAATTTTATCCTGAATATTATAAGGACCATATAGGATTTTAAGTAGAAGACTGACATCGTTATGTTTGAAATAGCAATAAAAATAGAATGGCAGCAATAGGATTCACAATAGAGGCTACTATGTTAACTAGGATGAGAAACAGGGCATATCTGAACCAAACAGGGCAATGAAAATGGGGAAGAGAGGTCAGATTTAAGAGCTAATAAGGCAGACTCTACAAGCTTTAATGAATACAGCTCAAGAGATAAGTGATAGCCAACATGTCCAGATAACTGGATGGTGGTACCACTCATTGAGATTATAGTAGAGGAGCATTTTCAGGGAATTGAGTACAAATCTTGGTTAGTTACCTTGGTCAGTCACCACACTGTGGCTGATTCATCTGGCAAAGGAAAAAAGTCACATTTTTTTCTTCTTTGCAAAAAGTACTGGCACCCTCAAAGTGCAGAGAAAGGACCTGGTGTACCTACCCCTTCCACAGGTCAGAGGACCTCAGGCTTAAAAGCACAGGGCTATGCATTCCTGGCAGGAACAGAGGCACCGGGCACCAGATCAGTTGTACAGGCTCTCTCATAAAATGGGACACTGCTTCTGCATCTGAAAACACCTTCCCATGTGAAAGCCCCAAATCCAAGTGGCAGGAGTAGAACCCGAGAGATGTGCACAGGTGAGGCACCGACAGAATTCAGGCACAGAATTCAGACCACAGAATTCAGACACAAAGGGAAGCATGAAAATTTCATCCACTCAGCAAGGAAAAAACAATAGAAATTGAGGATCAAAATATGGGATGAGGAAACAGTCACTGTATTTTCTCCAATTTGCTGTCAAATAGCGTGCTCATCTCCAGACTATTAACTGTTGTCAATAAACTTCATTATTTTCCTTGATTTCTACAAGGATTGTGTTACAAGTGTATCACTGCCATTTGAATTAAAAACATGGCCACACCTCCAATGGGAATCACCTGTGCATGGTGTTCACTGCATGGAGATGGATGGCAAAGTCTGAGTCTGACCGACCGCTGGGCCGCCTGGACCAGTGTCTTGTTTATAACATTATCCACAGCCCAGCAGGGTATCTTGTTTAGCTGTTTGTAGGCACCTATCAGTCTGAGTTCCATCTGGTATCAGAAAACACCCTTCCTGCATCTGAAGGTGACATAAGAGAAAAATACTAAGTAGGGTACCGGACAAGATATATGTCTATGGACATGTTGCCTTCGCCAACAAAATATAAGCACAATGCCCAGATTGCTGGATGTAGGATATTTGCATCAAGTTTTCTCCTGCATGTCTGGGTTTGCTGGAGCCCTACAATTATTTCACAAGAATCAGCAAAGTATTTTAAGAGTACCAACTCTGGAGTCAAAAAACCTGGATTCAAATTCTAGTTCTGCCACTCAACTAGGGAAAATGCCTTAAGTCTTTGTGCCTCAGTTTGCTAATCTTTAAAAACGGGGTATAAAGTACACCAGCCTCATGTGCTTGTTGGCTAAATGACGTAAAATTTGTAAAACATAACACTACCAGGTACCCTGTGAGGGTGGTTAAGTGTTAGTGCTGTTATATACATCAAGAAAATCGAGCTGGTGGTTGATCAGAGACAACCAAGATGGCACAGTAGGTAAACACTGTGTTTACCTTCTCTCACAACCACATCAAAATTACAACTAATCTACAAAACAACCATTATTGAGAATCACCTAAAATCAAGCTGAACTGAAACCTTTCAACTAAGGATGTGCAGAAGAAGTCACCTCCAGACTGGTAGAAAGGTCAGAGACGTGGAACAGTCTGGTCCCACACCCGTGTGTAACCATTAAAGATCAGGAGGGCTATTTCAGCTGTGGGGGTCCACCCATCCCCCAAAAGAGAAAGAGATATCAGCCCCATCCCAGCCCAAGGTTCCAGGACCAGGGAGAGAAGTCCCCATAATTTTTGGTTGTAAAAACCAGTGGACATAGTGACTAATATTGAGTGTGGCTGCATTCCAAGGCGCTCCTCTTAAAGGGACTGTGCGCAGACTTACCCACCAACAGAATCACTCACTCTGAGCTCCAGCACTGGGGCAGCAGCTGGAAAGGTGGCAGGGACATATGGTGGGGAATTGAGTTGTCTGATTGGGACAAGGGCTGGAGAGGTGGCTTTCTTCTGGACATGAGAACTGGTGGAAGGCCATTGTTTCTTTGTTGAGTCCTCCCCCTTCCCAGCATGAGAACACAGGTGGCCACCATTTCTGAGTCTCTGCCACACCCTGGCAATTTGAGACCTGTCCCCGCCCAACTTTCAGGCACACCCAGGCTGCTTTAAGTGGTTTTCTCATGCAGACGGCTTGTCTTGTCTCAAGCTGCACTTTCCTAGGGTCACTCAAAAGTTTGCAGAACCCAGACAAATAGCATCTGGCTTGAGCAGGTCCTGTACTTCTGTCAGAGCAACCCTACGCTGGCACTAGTGGCAGCCGGCCTTGGTTTGCAGCTTGGCCTCTCAAGGCGCTTCCAAGCACAGCATGGGTGGCAGCCATCTGTGGATTTTTTTGTGACTCCTGCTGGGTGGCCTGTGTGGCACCGGCTGTTGATAAAATAGACCTACAGCGAATCCCCTCCAATGGTGGTCCTGGGGTTGGCGCCCCCCAGTGGCCAGCTTCAAAATGAGCTGGAGCATCACCTAGAGGTCTCTAAGTACTACACACCCAAGGGGCGGATTGGGCAGGCACCAGAATCCTGCTGAGGCAGATCCTGCTCTGTAGGATCAACCCCTGCACAACAACACTTCCACTAGAGCCAAGTCCAGTCCTTACAACCGGTTAGCCCAAGGGTCAGTCCTTAACATTGATGTGCAATTATCAACCAAGGCTCAACTACAAGAGGAGGGCACACACACAACCCACACAAGGAATCCACCTGGAGCACGTGGCTCAGGTGACCAGAAATGCTGTGCCACTGAACCCCATAGCACACCTACTACATAAGGTCACTTTACTAAGACTGGAAGACACAGCAGCCCTACCTAATACATAGAAACAAACACAGGGAGGCAGCCAAAATGGGGAGACAAAGAAACATGTCCCAAATGAAAGAACAGAACAAAGCTCCAGAAAAAGAACTAAGCGAAATGGAGAAAAGCAATCTATCAGACGCAGAGTTCCAAACACTGGTTATAAGAATGCTCAATGATCTTGTAAAAATAGAGATGGAAACCATGAAAAAGGACCAGTCAGAAATAAAGGATACAATAATGGAAACAAATAATATATTACAGGGAATCAACAGATTAGATGAATCCGAGGATCCAACAAGCGATGTAGAAGATAAGGTAGCAGAAAACACTCAACCAGAACAGCAAAAAAAAAAAAAAAAAAAAAAAGAGAATCCAAAAAATTGAGGAAAGTTTAAGGGGCCTCCGAGACAATATCAAGCATACCAACATTCGCATTATAGGGGTACCAGAAGGAAGAAAGAGAGAGCAAGGAATTGAAAACCTATTTAAAGAAATAATGACAGAAAACCTCCCTAACCTGGTGAAGGAAATACACATACAAGCCCAAGAAGCTCAGAAAGTCCCAAACAAGATAAACCCAAAGAGGCCCACACTAAGGGATCATAATTAAAATGCCAAAGGTTAAATACAAAGATAATCTTAAAAGCAGCAAGAGAAAAGCAGTTAGTTACCTACAAGGGAGCTCCATAAGACTGTCAGCTGATTTTTCAACAGAAAACTTGCAGGCAAGAAGGGAGTGGCAGGAAATATTCCAAGTGATAAAAAGCAACAGCATATAACCAAGATTGCTCTACCCAGCAAGGCTGTCATTTAGAATTGAAGGACAGATAAGGAGCTTCCCAGACCAGAAAAAGCTGAAGGAGTTCATCACCACCAAACCAGTATTACAAGGACTCTTAGAGGGACTTCTTAAGATGGGAGGGTTAAGGATGGGTGAAAGGGGAAGAGATAAAGAAGAACAAATTGGGTGTTATACAGTAGTCATGGGGACGTAGGTTATAGCATAAGGAATATAGTCAACAATATTGTAATAACAAGGTATCATGCCAGATAGGTACTAGACATATCAGGGTGATAGATGGGAATGGGTTTGTGGTCAGAGTGAAAAAGATGAAGGCATTAAGAAATATAAGTTCATAGTTATTACAGTATGGGGAATATAATCAACAATGCTGTAAAGATCATGTAAGGTGCCAGATGGGCACTGGACTTATCAGGGGGATCACAACATAGACTGTGTAGATGCCCAACCACTGTGTTATGCACTTGAGGAGCTGAAGTAGAATAATACTGAATGTCAACTATAACTACATAGATAGGTATATATAGTCACAGGACGTGGAGTACAACATAGGGAAGATAGTCGATGGTATTGTAACAGCTATGTAAGATGTCAGAGGGGTAGTAGGTTGGGGGGTGGGTTATCACTTTATAAGGGGTTTAAATCTCTAACTATTACATTGCTTTGCACACCTGAAATTAATTACGAGAGAGAGAGAGAGAGAGAGAGAGAGAGAGAGAGAGAGAGAGAGGAAGGAAGGAAGGAAGGAAGGAAGGAAGGAAGGAAGGAAGGAAGGAAGGAAGGAAGGAAGGAAGGAAGAAAGAAAGAAAGAAAGAAAGAAAGAAAGAAAGAAAGAAAGAAAGAAAGAAAGAAAGAAAGAAAGAAAGAAAAAGAAAACGGAGCTGGAGATCTGGAAAGCCCCGTTTAAAAACCAGCAGCAACACTGACACCTAGAGTCCATCCTGAAGGTTTGCCATGTCAACATGCCACAGCAGAATCTATTATAGCATTGCTTCTGAAATCAGCAATAGCAGTATGGCTATACTCAGGCATGGGGCAGTCTTCCACTAACCAAATTAATAGCTTTCCTACAAAAAAGTTACCTAGTTGGGGGGCGTTTTATTATCTACAGTCTGGCCAAACAGCCATGCCTACAACTTCCATTCCTGCCAGGAGCCCACATTCTATTTTGGCTTATTTAAAATACTTAATTCTAGAACCTAAAATTTTTGGTCACTCCAAGTCTTAGAGGATCTAAAGCCTCACCTAATAATTGTTGGGGAGTTCTGGTCAGATGGTGGAGTAGGTTAACACTGTGCTCACCTCCTCCCATGACCACATCAAAATGACAACTACACTATAGAAGAACCAACCTGGAGAACAATTTGAAGACTAGCTGAACAAAAGTCCTATAACTAAGAATGCAAAACCTCCTGGCCCCCCACACACATGTGGTGGTTGAACACTAGGAGGGATATCTCAGATGCAGAGGTCTCCCCTGAGCAGTGAGGGTCTGCAGCCCACACAGGCTCCTCAGCCTCGAAAACCCGTGCTGGGAAGAGAAGTCCCCACAATATCTGGCTGTGAAAATCAGCAAGGATTCCATCCATCCAGGATAGATTGAAGGCAGCTGGAAACCCAGGCGTCCTCTTAAAAGGCCCATGCATAGACTCACTTGATCACAGGCACTCACCTTGGACTCCAGCAGAAGAACAGTGACTGTGGAGGCATCAATAAAACGAAAAGACATGCTACTGAATGGGAGAAGGTATTTGCTAATGATATATACGATAAGTGGTTAATATCCAAACTTTATAAAGAACTCACACAATTTAACACTAAAAAAACAAACAATTCAATTTACAAATGGGCAAAAGACCTGAATAGACATATCTACAAAGAGTACATACAGATGGCCAATAAACATATGAAAAGATGCTCAAGGTCGCTAATCATCAGATAAATGCAAATTAAAACTACAATGAGATACCACTTCACTCCTGTCAGAATGGCCATCATCAATAAATCAGCAAACAAGTGTTGGTGAGGATATGGGCAGAAGGGAACCCTCGTGCCCTGTTAGTGGGATTGCAAATTGGTGCAGCCACTATGAAAAACAGTATGGAATTTCCTCAAAAAATTAAAAATAGAACTACCTCATGACCCAGCAATTCCACTTCTGGGTATTTATCCGAAGAAATCCAAAATAGTAATTTGAAAAGATATATGCATCCCTATGTTCATTGCAGCACTGTTTACAGTAGCCAGGATACAGAAGCAACTTAAGTGTCCATTGTTAGATGAATTCATAAATAGGTGGCACATATACACAATGGAATATTACTCAGCCAGAAAAAAATAATGAAATCTTACCATTTGGGACAACATGGATAGATCTAGAGGGTATTACCCTAAGTGAAATAAGACAGAGAAAGACAAATACCATATGATTTCACTTATATGTGGAATCTAAAGAACAAAATAAATAAAGCAGAAAGAGACTCATACATATAGGGAACAAATTGATGGTTGCGAGATGGGAGGGGTTTGGGGGAGCTGGGTGAAAAAGGTGAAAGGATTAAGAAATACAAATTAGTATTTATAAAATAGTCATGGGGATGTAAAGTACAGTACAGGGAATATAGTCAATAATATGGTAATAACTGTAGGTGTGATGTGGGTACTAGACTAGGCAGGGGGATCACTTCATAAATTATATAAATGTCAAAGAACTATTCTGCACACTAAACCTACTATAAAGTAATATTTAATACCAGCTGTAATTTAAAAATAAAAACATGAAAATTAAAAGAAAAGAAATCATGAGGTATGAGAATAAACGAATACTTAGACATGGAAATATGAAGGGCTCCACTACTGCCTGCTGAATTTGGTGCCATTGCAGGCCTCTGTCACAATAAGTGGTATCTGGGAGTTCGCTGCATTTCAGGGATACAATCCCATGTCCATGGTCATTGGCATATTCTCAACAACAGCTTACATGTTGGACCTCTCTGAGAACGGTTCCTGTCTGGATGTGTTGTTCCTTCTGAGTCTGCAGTCTCCACAAGCTACATACCCAGATGAGTGTGTCATGGACTCTAATTTAATTAGTTTTCCACTTTGGAAAGGTTTTCTTTTTTGTTTTTTTGTTTTTCTTTCCTCCCAGGAAAAGCACACTTTTCCCAGGGTCAAACATACCTATCATCACATCATGAAACACTACCCCTGGTCCTATATCACACACAACTCCTCCCTACTAAGTTGACCATATTTGATTTAATGAGGTAATACCTTCTAGTCAAACCAAGGTTTCCAATAAAAGTATTTTTGAGGTTCTCATCTTCCTTACCTCCCTTCGGGGAAGGGAAGTATACTTTGGGGACACTTTAAGAAACACTCCTTCAATAGGACAAAGGACCACCAGGTAAATCCAAAAACAAGGGCCCTTGAGGATTTCTCAATATAGAGAAAATACGGTCATTAAGCAAAGGCAGTCACACATTGCATAACAATGTTTTGGTCTACAACAGATGGCATGTACAGTGGTGGTTTCATAAGATTATAATGGAGCTGAATCTCCTGTAAGAAACAGAAGAATACGTGGTTCAGGAGGAATTACTTTTCTCTGATGGGAGAATATCTGTGGGGCTTGGAAGTAGATTCCCTGTCTCTCACAGACCTCAGTTCTGAGTGCACAGATTCCATCCCCATCACTCTCCACTGACCTGTTTCCACACAGAGGAGCCGCTCCCCTTTCTAGTGCTAGACAATCAGAGGGCGCTATAACCCCCCCCCACCCCCAGATCTAGCTTAACAGTCTTCAGAGTACATTGCTATGAATTCTTTGTTGAGGACCTAAGACCCTGTACAAGGACACAGGCCCACAGAAACTCCCTTAACAAGGATTAAGTGCCACTGCCACTTTAGTAAAAGCTTTCTGTGTACTGTGGAGCTAGCCTCTTCCCAAACTTTAGAAATATTTTCAGGTTATAATGATGTAAAGCATAGATAAGTTTTATTTCTTCCATCAGTTCAATGCAGAGCGAGCTCTTTGTGCTAGATAGGGTCAGTGGAACCAAAAACAAATTTCCAAAGTCAACATATGGAGTCCTAAGTTCCATGTAAAACACCTCCACTTTTTAATAAATACCACAAAGTTCCTTAAACTGACCACTACTCCAACATGCAGTAGCGAAAACCATGTTACCATGACAATCCCCTATGTTAAGTTATCCCTCCATCTTGATTTCTTATTCCTTCTTCTTCTCAGGCTACCTTCACTTCCTCCTGATAGTCAGTTTCATGATGATCTGTCCAGCCTGTTTCTCCTCAATATTTCCAATCAATCCAGCCCACATCCCTATTCATGGAGCAGCACTGACAGCTTTGATGTTCTATTTTGGCCCTTTCAGAAGGAAGAGGAGGAGGGATTTTGGGACAGGTTTATAAAGTCTACAGTAGTGGACAGCGACGTCTGAGGCCTTCACATTCACCAACCACTCACTGACTCACTCAAAGCAATTTCAAGTCCTATAAGCTCCATTCCTGATAAGTATCATTTTATATTTTGTATACGGTACTTTTACTGTTTCTTTTCTGTTTAGATATGTTTAGATACACAAATATACTATTCAATACAGTAACATGCAGTACTGGTTTGTAGCCTAGGAGCTGTAGGCTATACCATCTAGCCTCGGTGTGCCGTAGGCTGTACCATCTAGGCGTGTGTATGTGCACTCTGTGATGTTCACACAATGAAATCTCCTAACCATGCATTTCTCAGAATTTATCCCTGTCGTTAAGCAACACATGACTGTATCTCCTTTCCATTCAATGCTCCAAAATAAAAACTAATTCTTTGGACCCAGTACAAAAGTCTGTAAATTCTGGACACCTATGAAATGCAAACTCTTCCACATGCCCCATTCTTCCACTGATTTTTCCTGCCAAACCTGACAACAGCACTGTAATATGCCCATCTTCTTGACAAGTGAATTATACAATATGAAAATCATACTGTTCCACCTATCCTGCATCACTACAAATGACTCCAGGACTTCACTGCCACATCACTAAGTGTGTCCAAAGCATGCCTTCAAGTGAGTAAGGGCATTGCCCCACACCCAGGCGGGCACCACACAGCAGAAATCACCTGGGCCAAGAAACACGGAAATGTGTCAGTGCCCCCAGACAAGCACCACCGGTATCATATCCGGGACAGCATCTACTAGTCTCTTTAATCAGCTTGGTCCACACACAAAACTATAGCTTTTCAATATATCTCATTCTAATATGTCTATAGATTATCAATATATCTCATTCTCATTCCCCATCTATTATTTTACACACACACACACACACACACACACACACACACACACACACGCATGAAAACCTCTCAGCTCCATGCAGGCAAGCAGAGATTGCTTCTCTTTATTCTTGTCACGCCATCACTACCAGATAAGCTGGACTCACTTGCAACATTCTTGCTATAACCATTCTCTTTATTACCACCCCCAGACCTCTTTTTCCCACTTTCTTTAGTTCATCTCTTGTATGAACAGAATCCATTCTTTATTTTTTAAGGAAGTCAGAATGAATAACTCATTCAGGAAACATTCCAGCAACACTACTATAACAAGAAGCAAGAATTATCTTTCAAGTTCTCCTCCAGAAAGAGTAGCAGCTTGATAGAGAGGTGGTGTCACAGGTAGAGCACAGAGCGTGGGGTCCCACTCACGAAGTCAAACTCCAGTTCTGGCACATTCTATCTGTGTGCTCTTGGGAAACTTTCCTAACTTCCCGATGGCTATTGCTTCATCCGTCGCAGGGGGATATTACCAGGACCTGCATCACAGAATTATTACGAGGATCATGGCTCTGAGTCTATCTAATGTGCTTAGAGCTGTGCCTGACAACTAATGAGCATTTGCTTTTATTGTTGTGGTTGTTGTGCTGCCTTGTAAGACAGAGAAGATGTATCTGCTCTGCATGCAAACAGGCTGGGGTTCGAGTCCTGACTCTGCCTCTCACGAACTATGTGCCCTGGACAATTTATATTAGAATAATAATGACACCTACCTCGTAAGATTTTTATGTAGATCAAATTTAAAAAAAAAAAAAAACAGCAAATGTACACTTCTCAAAAACTGCTACCATGTTTCCCCAAAAATAAGACCTAGCCAGACAATCAGCCTTAATGCATCTTTTGGAGCAAAAATTTATGAGACCAGTCTTATTTTACTATAATATGAGACCTGGTTTTTAATAAATATAATATAACATAACATAACATAATATAATACTTAATTAATACTTATATTAATTTTTGCTTCAAAGATGCATTAGAGCTAATTGTCCAGCTAGATCTGATTTTCGGGGAAACACCATAGCTATGACCAACCAGTCTTAGGAGCTCTCCCAACATACAAAGGAGTGCTAAAACAAAACAAACAAATACATAAAAAAAAATTGATGAAACCCACGCAGTTCTAAGTTTGCAATTGCTTAAACTAGGGAGTTAACACCAAAAAATCGAGTTAGGGATAGGGCAAAATGAGCCAGGTGGCAATTAATGAAGTACAATGCCATTGTTTCCAAATCTTAGGTTCTTCTATTGTTTCTCAGTATATCCAAGCTCTTCTCCTGTTCCAAGATTCAAAATTGTCTGTTCATCACTATGTACCAAAAATAAAGGCAATTGTGGATTCCAAATGACAAGTCTAATACAAAGGACCCTGATTTTTTAAATGAAGGGTTTTTTTTCTAAATTATTTAGTCATTAAAAATAAGTTCATTTGGATACCATAGTGTAAAATTAAGTTGGATTAACTAAATCACCTCTTTAATTTTATTGACAATGTAACTGAAAACAAGAGAGATTGGATAATTTACCTAAGATCACGTGACTTCTAAATAGCTGAACTAAAGTTAAATGAACACAGACTTCTGATTCCTAATTCACTGGTCTTTCAACTACACATGTTGCTTGCTTCACTTTTCTCTGGTCTCTTTTTTAATCTTGTACCAAAAAGAGGTTTCTCCTCTTCTATTGAATCATTTCTTTGAAATGTATGCGTCTCTTTATCCCTGGGAACGTGAAACTAGCACATACAGAAAGTGGAATTAAATGCAGGAACACAGAAAGTGGCCATGCTTCATTAAGAGCAAATGGAGTAAACCTATGTGTAGCAGAGCAACAATTCCGCTATAGCTATCTGATTTTCCATCTTACAGAATCTGTGTGTTCCTTGCTCATGTCTCATTAAAAGTTGCTATTGGTTCACTGGGGTAATTTTAAAAGTTTGGAAGACTCGCGCTAAAGTTATTGCCCTACACATGAGAACTTAATTGCATTGGAGGTTCATTGACCTATTTACTTTCTTCAATCCATTTTGTGCCTATGGTAATGAGAACTTGAAATAGACCCTAGTCAGTGGGAAAGACAGCATCATCTGCTTTTCAATTAAATTATCCAGTTCGACAATTTCTTTACACCAGTGCTATCACCAGATGGAGGGGAGGACCTATCATATCTATAGTTGACACTTTATTTTATTTTCCAAATTCTAAGCCCTTACTGATTTTCTCATTCCAATCTGTTGGGGGAAAATGTTCATTTTCTTATTCAAGAAACATAATTTCCTCCTGGCACGGGTAAAATTAAAAACCTTACTAAGGCAGACTTCTTACTAAAATTTGTTTTTGAAACAAATAACTTTAAACATTTCATTATGACTGCTTTTCAGAATAATCAAGATGCCTAATATATAAATTTCATTTTATCCATGCTACCAGGAAGGAAAGTGTAAATGCAATGTTTTCTTGTCAAAATATACAGTTTAGAATCATGCACTATTTTTTTCTAACAGAGATAATGCATTTTTTTCATTGTTATATAAGTATGGGCCAAAGTGAGAACTGAATTCTCACAAATAGCCCTATTTTTATAATGCGCATCACATACCTGCTAACCACCAGTTGTGGACGTCATTACATCATCTTGCTCATATTAGGGAGTCTTCAAATAGCCTTCATATCACAACTCAAAGATGAAGGTAAATATTAATAATCAAATAACTCTAAATTCCAGGCCAAACAGAACTCGTACTTTCTTATTTAGTAAAAACTTTAAAAAAGGAAAGACTTAGGATCAAGGAGGACTCGGGAAAATGTCTTTGGTGGGACTCACTTGAGAAGGATCAATTTTAGCTCAGGAGATTTCTGAGACTTATTCTGAATGCCTCATAGGATTCCGAGAGACTCTGTAATATCTCAGATAGTACAGCTTCAATTAAAGCTTCAAGAGATTGTCCTCTCCCCATTCTCACAAAGAATGTTTAGGCCCAAGCAAACAGACATATGAATGAAGAGGCAGAGCAATATATAACTGCCAGTGTAACTTATTAGGAAGGTGCAAAAGTAATTGTGGTTTAAAAGGTTAAAAACAACTGCAAAAACCGCAATTACTTTTGCACCAACCTAATACAAAAATAAATTTGTAAGGGATCGCTTACTTCACACATTATTTTATAATTATCTCACAAATATCCTCCCCCCACTTTCCAATACAATGGTTAATGTAAGAACGATACATACCTAAAATTATAAATACATTCGTTTCATAAAGGACCCCTAATAGGTCTGATGGCTGTGCAGATTTCTCACGCCAATTTCAAGACAAGATAACCTGTGAAAGATATTCCAATTCCTATGTTCCTCCAATACAGCATTGTCTTCAGGAGCTATCAACTGCCCTAGTTAACAATAAGTATATAAACCTCATAATTTTGAGACAATAAGATGACCTACTTGTTATCAACTATTTTTACTGACTATTTTTTAAATACCCAACATTGTTTTGCTCATAAGAAATACCCCTCAAATTAATACTTTCAATTAAAAGGAACCAGCTGGACATAAGCAAGCTGAAATTGCATAGAACCCCCATATGATCAGAAGATACCCTTCACAATGGCTCCTCAGTAGCCCAGACAGTAGCAATCACCTAAGAGTCACACCCCTCTTCATCCTCCGTAATAATAGGTTTGCAGGGCATTCGGCAAAATAATCTCCTAGCCTTCAGTGATGCCAAAATTTTGATGTCTTTCAAGGCTTCACTTCTTCAATCTGAGGCCAACTATATATACATCATGACCTCTATATGCAGAAAAATGTATGAAGTTGTATTAGGTTTCTATCATTTTCCCTGTCAACATCAAAATCTCCCGTACTCACATAACAAGTGTTGTTATACAAGTTATCTTGCTTCTCCCCATTCTCAGCCCACACAGAACAGGTGAGCGGATCTCACCCCTGGTTCTGGGCTTGCATGTGCCTCAGATCCTGCCCATCCAAGCATCACACCTAACGAACAGCGTGATTTAACTTAGGGAACTCAAACTGGAGCGCTCAGGGCTAACGAAACTCAATCCCAAGGATATTTTATTATAATTTCAGGAAAGAGAAGTTATTGCCACGAGAAAGGGAAAGGGGTATAGAAGAGTGCAGTTGGTGCCTGAAATGAAACTAATGCACAGGAAAGAAAGACGGAAACAGCTGAGAGGTAAAGAGACTACATCTTGAGGATTTGGCTCTCCAATAAGCTCTTCCTGAATTCTGATCTATTCCTGGAATTTTAGTTAGGAGTCAATAAATTCCTTTTCCCCTTAAACCAGATTAGATGGCATGCAACCAAATATCCTCATTACCTAAGTTTATTAAACTTTTCTAGCTTCAATCAAGTCATACTTTTCAGGTGAATCGTAATGCAAGCATTTTAAAGAAAGCTAATTTTATTAGTTTCCTGCAAATGGGTACACTGACTATATATCATCATAACTGCAGATAATTTATCTTTCTTTCCTAAAGAACAATATGAAGTAATAATATGAATATCATTTAGATAATTGGATAGCTTCATATCTTAAATTCAACCAAAGAATGTTGCTTTGATACACACCTAAAATGTTTCACAATAGTATTAAAATTTTTGGATATCAAGCCAAAGAATATCTTTTTGTTAATAATGAGATCAGTCGGAATTTCTACTAAGAAACAAAACCAAACAAAAAAATCAGAAGACTATACAATGAACACTAACAGTGCTATTCAAAACATGCAAAACCTCCAAAACTGCTGTTTTGTTTTACAGTGTGACAAATCCTGCCTTGTTGGCTTCGTAAGGGGAATGGATGTGTGGAGAAACTCTATCCTCTATTCTAAAAAGGAAACTATTTTCATCTACTCTAATAATTTTCTGTTAAGCTAAGAAAAAGGATCATTCTTATTTGTTGTGTTCTCTCCAAAGCTGGCATGGAATGTGCAGCAAATGGGGGGAAAAGTATTTAGAAGAGCTTGTTTTCATGCACTACAGATTCTAACCTTGTCTCTAAGAGCCAAGGTTGATGTGTCCCATGCCAAATTAAATCTAAGATGTATGCAGGAATGAAAAGCGTAGCATTCCATGAAAAATTCCACTTTTCAGTTAAAGTAGCTAAGGTTTATTAAATATGCAAAAATTACAATGTCAATGTAACTTTGCAAATTAGGGTTTTCTTTTTAAATGTTTAAGCACTGTACTGTAAAGAGTGAAACAGTTGAAGACTTTCACAGTTTGTGACCTGTATCTTTTTCTCAAAGAAGCTGAATTAATAAATAATCCATACACTTCCCAAAGATAAGGGATTTGGGTCATATTCCAGTGAGCAGTTTACTGAATATTATCTTTGTTCACTGACCCTGACTAATTCTCTTACTAGTTGGATCAATGTTACAAACCGTAGTCCCTTATGATACACAAGCACCATATTTTTGAACTGGTATATCCTCTCCATGCAGCTAATCATTGAACAAAAAGATGTATTGTACTGGAGTAAAATGCATCATATTTTCTAAAATGGAGATTTACAAAGGCTTAAGGAACCTGAAGGCAATAATATAAAAGATCTGAAATAAGCATGCATTTGAATACAGTACAAATACCTAATTCTATTTCTTTTCAAATAACTTTACCTTTTCAATGGAAAATGTAGAAAATATAAAAAAGTAGAAAGACTGAAAATCACCTGTAATCCCTACATCCAAAAATATTAAAATTCTGAAAACTCAGATGTCTCCCCAAAAATGTTAAAACCTAGGGCAGGAGGAATTCTTATAGACTTTTTAATATGAAAACAAATAGATAACCTTTTTCCAAAATTGAGATTATATTCTAAATACTGTTTTGTATTCTTCATTTTCACATTACGTGCATCATAAACACTTCCTTACATCATTAATTATAAAACATGACCACTGACAACTGCATAATAATTTACTGACTCCTTCATTTTACAATATTTTCATTGAGGACCTAATGCCTACTGGGCACTACACTAAGCTCTCAGAACCGTTATTGCATACATGAATAATCTGATAGCTATTTTTATCAAGACATACAAGGTCTTGTTAAAGCAAATAGTATCGGGGTTCAGGCTAATCCAGGAAGCCAAGAAAGGTTTCCCTGAGAAAGCACAATGTAAGATGAGGCCTGCAAAAAGAGTAGGAGTTAACCTGGTGAAGAGAAGAGGGAAAAGCAAGCAAACAACAAGACATGTAAGCCTCTGAATTGAGAAAGAGCTTCAGATTGTTTGAGGAATGCGAAAGTCAGGTGGTAGGTCAGTAAGAGAATGGCAGGGACAGGAGCTCAGCAGACTACGCTGGCAGGGTAGTCAGAGGCAGAGCACCCATGGTCTTTCAGAGCATTTAAAGGATTGTGGCTTTTACCTAAATGCAATGAGAAACCAAAAGAAGTTTTGTTCCATTGAAAGTGATATGATCAGATTTGCATTTTTTCAAAAAACACCTTTGGCTACAAGGCAGATAATGAATTGAAGGAGAGAAAAGTAGAAGCTGAGAGACAATAAGAGAGCAATTATAATAATTCAGGGTAGAGTCATTGATTAGAACCAAGACAGAGCAGTGGAGAGAGAAACAGACATATTCGAAATGTATTTTGAAAATAGAATCAACAGGACTTGGTGATGCACTCAACGTGGGAGGTCAATAAAAGGCAGATGTAGAGAGTGAGTGGCAGCATGAGAAACTGAGCTATTAAGGCTTCACTTGCTAAACTGGGAGACACTGGTGGAGGAGCGAATCTGAAGGGGGCAACTGAAACTTCAGTAGGGAAGACAACAAATTTGGGCTCCCCATGAGACACCAAAGTGAAGATGACAAGTTGACAGATGCACTGAGAAGTTTGGTCCTCAGAAAAGACCTGGGCAGATTAGATTTTGCAGTCATTGACAACTAGACGGTATCTAACATCTTCACAATCAGTTAGATGTCAAAAGTATGATTACTTACTTGTTTTAAAGAATGGGAGACTCAAAAACATGTTTGAATGCCAAAAATGATAGCAAAGGTTAAAGGGAGGAGAAATATAAAATAACTACCGTGTTTCCCTGAAAATAAGACCTAGCCAAACAATCAGCTCTAATGCATCTTTTGGAGCAAAAATTAATATAAGACCTGGTCTTATATTAATTTATAGCATATTATATTATATAAGACCTGGTATTACATTATATTATATTATACTATACTATACTATATTATATTAATTATATTACACCCAGTCTTTTATATTATATTATATTATATTATATTATATTATATTATATTATATTATATTATATTATATTATATTATATTATATATTATATTATACTGGGTCTTAGATTAATTTTTGCTCCAAAAAACACATTAGAGCTGATTGTCCAGCTAGGTCTTATTTTCGGGGAAACACGGTACTTGACAGAGCGTGGGACCCAGAGAACACATAGAAGTTTTCATCTTTCATAGGAGATGGGATCCTTCATACTATCTCAGAAAGAAAAAAGGAGGGGTGGCTGGTGCAAATATAAATATATTTGTTGTTACTCTGTAGCAGTTTCTACTTTTTCTATATAGCATGCAGCAATGTCATCCTCTGAAACCCTAGGAGAGAGAAAGGAGAGTGAAAAATAAAGAGAATAAGAGATTAGAGAAGATTGGAGAAGGTGTACAGATATAAAATAATTTCTTTTTGAGCTCAAGAGAATGGAATTGCCAGTTTTAACAGTCCAGATAGAGTGAAAGCTAACTTAAAAGATGTGTGTTTTTCTCCAATAATTCCTAGTTGCAGCATACAGGCATGGCAAAAGCTGGTAGTTGAGTTTTTCCAGGGCTGAAATTTTTCTAGGAGATAGTGCAGGAAAAGAGAAGCAAAGCTATTGAAGAGTTTGCAGTAGAGTGATTATAATGAAGAATGGCCTCTAAGCTGGATACAATGAGAATGGGAAGAGAAGGCAGAGTCAATATATTAAATGAACCTATGTGGTTGAATATCAATGTCATTTAAAAGGTTTAATTATTATTATATAAGATTATGAACATCTTGGCAAATGATTTAATAATAAAAGTTTTCAACATTTCACTTAGATTCCTAAATGGAACCCCTGGATCAAAGTTCATAAACATCTTAGGAGTCAATATATAGAGTTAAATTGCTTTCTATTAAGAGTGTACATAACCGAAAAAAAAAGTATTTGAGAATTCCTACTACATTCACCAACACTGAATATCATTTTTAATTGTTGCCTATTTGATAGTAAAAATGGAAGAATTCTTAGAAAGGAAATATTGAGATAAAAATCAAAATACATTTTTCAGACAGCAATTTAGCTACAATCTTTATTTCTTTCTCAGCTGAATTGAAAAAATGTGAATGTTATTTTTTAATTATTAATAGTATTTTTAGTATTTTTAATTCACATAAATAGATCATAACATTAAAATGTATCAACATTTCTACATTGTGTTTTATCTTCCAATAACCCCTCCAAAAGCATCTCCATTTTTTTCATGTTTTTAAATTTTTTTAATATGAGGATGGATAGTTGGTGAGCCATGTCTTCCATCAAAGGCTCACATAACTCATGGAAAAATTAATGTTCAGTTGGTTATAAATATTGATTTCTACTGTACCAGGATTTTACTAGAAGCCAAGGAAGTATATCAAAGAGAAAAAATAAAAGGAGGCTGCCCTCAAGTAGTTTACAATCTAGTTGGAAAGACAATTATATTACTAACAAAAATTTCTTAAGGGTAACTGACAAAGCAACACTTATAAATTATTAAAGTTCAGCCAGGGGAGCATTTTAGATCTTGCTCCCCAGCATGTATTATTAGTTTGGTTCAAATAAACTCTTATAAAAATTCAAAAAAAAAAAAAGTTCAGCCAGAATAACCCCCAAAATAAACATGAGGGAAAATCAGAAAATGTAAGTGGGTCACTGACAGGGTCATCTTGTTGAAAACTGAACTCCTCTTCCCTGATCCCAAACCTTGTTCCTGCTGTATACTCTGTCTCTAATCTATCCATCCAGGTGCATAAACCAGAAAACTGAACTGTCTTCCTGAGGCATATTCAACTATCCACCCAGTTCTATCCATTTCACCTCTAAAATCGCTTGTATCCATAGATCTCTCTCTCTGAACCCACTGTCACTATCTTAATTGGGGTACACAAAATGTTGCGCCTGGAGGACTGGATTACCATTCTCACCAGCACACTTCTCCCAATACAGCCCCTATGAAAGAATTGTGAATTGAGAGGAATTTTATTTCATTAGACAATATTAAATAGGAAAAGGCCATGAATTTCAACCAATTAGGTATCACTCATATATAATACCAACTGTTCAGAAGGATACCCAAGTTTTATTAGCAGAGCTTCTAAGACAATTGGAAGTTTTATGTAGCTATGTGATGAGTGCAGTCTATCACTCATTTTCCTTTAATTACTTAACAAATATTTTTGAGTATCTGTTGAGTATTTCTGTGGTATTTTTCCTTTAAATATCATTGTTTTGATACATTTCATACTGCCTGATGTATTATAAATTATTCTGTAAGTAACTGTGGGTTTGTGAAAAGAAAATAAATCGCAGATTCTTTTTTTTTCAGTTGATTTTCTTTTTTCTATTTTTTAAATTAAATTTAGTGGGGTGACAATGGTTAGTAAAATTACAGAGGTTTCAAGTGTACAATTCTATAATACATCATCTACATATCATATTGTGTGATCACTACCCAGAGTCAGTTCTCCTTCCATCACCATATATTTGACCCCTTTTACCTTCTTCTAACATCTTACACTTTGATAGATACTTTTTTTCAACAACATCACTTGATTTCAAAATTTGGGGTACATTTTCTGATTTTTTAACCATATACCCTCTTCCAGTTCATACAGATATCAAAAAGCAGTAGAATAAAAAAAATTAGAGAAGATTAAACAATATATTTAGTTTTTCCACTGTTGATGCAAAGCTTTACTACAATGACTTTTGCCATTTAACTTCCCAATTATTTATATACAAATCATTCTCTATTCTACCTAAGTAGAAAAAAAATGAATAAAGATAAATGTATCAATAAATTATACATATTTATATTTCTATATAAAACATGACCCAAAAATAATATTATTTTAATTATCTAGAATCTTCATTGACTGTCTCATACCTAACCTGTACTTCATAATTAATTGATAGTTAAATGTCTAATATTTGGTATTGAAGTGTACAAACATTGGCAACACAGATCTGGAACTTTCTGTTCTGGCTAATAAGTATTCCAACTCACATAAAGCTTTTCAGTGAGATAGTCTCACTAGGCTCCCTATTCCATTTGAAAAGAACAGGACAAACAGTTCATTTTCACAAACAGTTCACTTTCAGATATTTCTTTGCTTCTTTTGGTATAAGAAAAGAGTCTACTAAAAGCCTTCCAGAGGGGAAAATTATTTAGCAAAAAAAAAAAAAAAATTACATTTTCAGCAGCAGAACAAAATCCAGAAATATCCTAACCTAAATTCTCTCTTCTCCCCAGATAGTATATGTACATGCTTGTATCAGTAGTCAACATGTAATTTGATTAAATACTCTATTTACACGTCTAATGGTTCCACTACATAATGATAATTCTCCTTTTGTAGAATGGGAATATCTTTTAAATGCCCCTCATAGTGTCTGAGTAATGCATTTAGCAAAATTTATCATTAACTTGCAGAAATAAAAAGGGAAACAAAGATCAGAGTATTAAGAAAGAAATATGGGGAGAAAAAATAGACAAAAACAAAAACAAATGAAAGGAATATTGTGGCTTTCAGATATTTTGGACATACTCCAGTATCTACTCACATCGAAACTAGAAAGCCTGACCATCAAAAGGAATACAGAGCCATTTTCTGACTCTATTTCATGAGTCATGGCTTCTCTAGCTACTCATAGCTGAATCCATAGCTTAGTAACTGTAATTGTTGCCTGAGTATACCTAGTTCAGGTATTGCTCCTTAACAATGCCTAAGCAGATTGCTTGATTGCCTGTTTGTTTGTTTGTTTGTTTACAAATGTTTTATAAAAGTGTTAGTTTCAGAAAACTAAAGGCATATAATGGAAAGAACTGCCTTTGATTAAGTAGCAAGTAGTTTATATAAATACACATCAAATTTCAAATGGCATATGGGTATAGTTCTGGTTGTGGTTCAGTTAACAAATATTGACAACAGTTACTGAATACCCACTCTCTGTCAGGTGTACAAAGTTCTTTGTCTCCAACTTGATACTGATCCACCTCTCCTTTTTTCACTGTCCTTATCTCTAAGCCACATTGTTCACTTCTGAATTGCACACCAGCAGTGCGCTAATATACTAACAGCAAGGACAAACCCCTAGAAATCCTCTGCTTAAAATAGAGAGGTACCATCACATACATTGATTATAAACAAAAACAGACTGATTTTAAATCCTAAGCTTGAATCTAATAATGGTGTATCCTCAACTTCTTCAGCTATAAAATGAGAATAAAAATTATACCTTTCTCATAGAATCTATATAAGGATTAAATGTGATAATATATGTGAAATACATAGAACATAGTAGGTGTTCAATAAACAAAAGGTATTTTGAAATATAAACATTCTTTCTCAAGGTCTTAGGATTTTATTTCTAGTTCTGGTCAAATAGCCATTGTTCACATCCATGTCCCATGGGTACTACAAGAAGTGTGTATATTCTGTACATCTTTTTTCATGTGTCATTAGTAGTTTTAAGTGGGAGGAAAAAAACTATTTTTCAAGCTTAGTTCCTGGCTCTTTCCCAATACTCCCAACAGCCTATCCACTGTGTCTATTTGCTGTTTTTCTCTTAAGTGTGTCTATTTTCCTTCCTTTTTCCCCATCAAATTCACCAAAAAAGAAACTTAAAAAAAGAAATTACCTGCATCTGGAACTGAATTTAGACTCACCTAACCAGCTCCCCTGCACCTGTAAGTTAATTGTTTTATGCCTACCAAATGAAGGCTACACAATATGCAAAACCATAAATCCTCTTAGAGATACTCACATCCTCACATGAGATACCATTCAGCATTTGCTGTTTTCTCACAGATCTGTTCTCAGACATTTCCCTGCTCTACTGAAGCAAGTCCAACAAAGAGTCAAGTGTTGCTACAGAGAAGCAAATCTCTAGATGTATGTATGTAGCAATATTATTTTGAGTGAAAAATGCAAAAATTGGGAAAAGTTACAAATCTCATCATATATAACATTTATGTAAATTAAAAATATACACAACACAACAATCATATTTTGTAAGGATGCATATATCTACAAGGCCACACAGAAAGTACACTAGAGTGAATGCCTACAGAAAGAAGGAATTGGAAACATGAATCAGAAATGAAAAGAAATATAAAAATAAAACAAAATAGTGGAATTGCACAGATAAATTCAATTCAATACAATTAAGTAGAGCTATTTTAACTACTAGTATTTGAGGAAGATAATTCAAGCAAATGTATTAGTGACGTTAGTCTAAGCTTGTGCAGTAACAAACAAACCCTCAAGATGAAAATATTACTTTTATTATTATTACAAAGCTGATATTGTAGAATATGACCTGAATCTGAAAGCTTTTGAACTCCTTAAGACTAAACCACAGAATAAGACTTACCCAGTTACACATAGACCTGGGTTTCATCAGACTTTCTGATATGGAAGGTCACAACAATAAAACAATGCAGAGCAGGCCAGAGTATGTGCCTAACTTCTGTGGGCAACTAGCCCCCGTTGGAAGGGAGAGAAAAAGGGGTCTAATCTTTGTTAAGTTTGCCCTTCCAAATTCACCAATCAGATTAAGTCACCTCTCCCCCTTTATGAAAGAGGAATGAGGGAGTTCAGAGAGGGAAAGCAGACATGTTAACCTAGCATGAGAAAACAAAGCTCTATACCCTATGCTCCACAATGAAAGTTTTAATAGTCTTTTGCCACATCCTTTCTGTGAGCTTAAAAAATTATACCACTTTTCAGTTAGGACCCTCAAAACAGCAAACTTAATTTGAACAAACTTTAGATTTCTTGCTAAATCATATTCTTTGTATTCTACTAACATTACAGCTTATTATTTAATACATTTTTTCTCTTCTTTACTCAAATTTAAAAACCAGTTCAGGGTACTGTTGCTAGACTTTTAATAGCTTACTAAGTCACTTAATTCAACTCCATAAAAAGAAATAAAAAATAATTTAGACTATTATTAGGTCTGTATTTGGTCACATCGAATGCTGTTTTGTGCAACACCAGATATAATACATTTTATATAAAATGTGAAATAGCACCTAAATTCATATACACTGTTAGAACTATCTTGATTTCTATTCAGTGATATTTTCAAACAGGAAATAGAATCTATTCTGATACGGCAGACTATGAAAAGGAAGAAGTAAAAGAAATGTTTTCTTTAGATGTGTTTTGGGTCAGAAATATAAGATTAGAATTGAAATAATACACTTCAGGTAGTATACACTATATATTTTCCCAACACTATATAGGTTAGATTTCTTAAATTCACAAACGTCATTTTTTTAAATCTTATATTCTTATATTCTGTTATATATCTCAAAATATTTCTTATCATTAGTTACTGCTCTCTTTAAGAAGAAACTATAATAAATTTGGCATGATTGTCAGGTATTTCTGATGCTGAAGAAGCCAATGAATCTAGTCATGAATGCACAATTTCTATTTAAAATGTAGAATTCTGTTCCTTTACATTTATTTAACGGGTATCACCATGGTAACAGAGCACTTTTCACAAAGCTTAATTTATGACACAAAAAAATACAAAGAAGAAAAAGAACTTATACTTTCCATGTTTTACAGATTGACAGAAAAAACTTTTGGGTTGACACATATTTGAGAAGGTAGAAAAAAGATCTTAGAAACAATATGGACAAAAGAAATTTATTTTTGTATGGAAAGATTCTGGCCTCTCAAATCTATGCTATAAGAAATGCTACCTTAGGAAAAAGCCTTCTCACAGATAATAATTTAAGCTCACACCTGAAAGGGCCACAGAAAGACTCTCACTTAACCCTTTTTTTTTTTTTTTACAGATGATGTGGTCTGAACTTATCAAGATCACAAAACCAGTTTGTGACAGAGTCCAGTCTCAACCTCAGGTCAGCTGCCTCCTAATCCCTTGCTCCTTCTATCTAGTCACATCTTAGATTTGTCAACGAAAAAACATCCAGCCTAAGAGAAAACTTATAAGAGTTTATCTGAGCCAAACTGACAACAACTGCCAGAAAGTAAAGTCTCAACAGATTGAGAAAATGCTCTGGAAGATGGCCGTTTTGCTACTTATTTTATACATTAGAATCAAAGGAGAAGGGTTACATAAAATGCATTGGTTGTAGATTAAGGGGGTGGGAGAAAGCAAAGCAGGGAAATCTGTGGGACTAAATAAAAAGCAAAATGGAGAAATACACACTTCTTTTAGGAGAATTAATGGCATTTTACAGCACATAGAGATGGTATTTGGGGAACAAGATAACAATGAGGGATTTTGTAGTTTCCTGCTCTGGTATGGTGGATCGTGTCCCCTGGAGGGGTCTGGAAAAATGGATTACTCTAACATTCCAAGGGTATGTTAACTTAGATGCAAAAAGACGACAGACAGTCATCTGTCCATTTGTCTCTGTCAGACAGAGTGACCTTTGTCAAGGAAGCTACAGGCCAAAGATGTGACTTCCCGCGATGACCCACCTTAGTTAGGAAGTTTTATCCTATGTGGTTATTTTCAGTCTCCTGAGCTTGTCAGGTTTAACATGTGACCCCTTTTCCATCCACAGATTTCGCATTTTTACCTCTTGTTACCATTAAACCACAACTACTTCAATTAAGAGGTCTTCGGTTCTTGTCAGACACATTTGTGTCTTTGAAATCTGTATTAAAAAAAGTTTAATGCATCAATCAAACAAGTGATAAATTATTGTATAAAAACTCATATAAGGTTTGGGATTTCCAGTCAGGATGGAAGAGTAGGTAAATGCTGTGCTCACCTCCTCTCAGGACCACATCAATTACAACTAAACCGCAGAATAACCATTATTGAGAGTTGCCTGAAGTCTTGCTGAACCAAAGCCCTACAACTATGGACATACAGAAGAAGCCACCTCAACACTGGTAGGAGGGACAGAAACCAGCAGAACAGGCTGGTCCCACACCCAAGTGTAACCATTAAAAATAGGGAGAGATATCTTGGCTGCAGAGGTTCCCCCCTGAGAAGTGAGGGGTTCCAGACCCTCCCTAGACCAGGATTTCAGTGTTAGGGAGAAAAGTCCCCATAATTTCTAGTTGTGAAAACCAGCAGAGATTGTGGCTGAGTGAGACAGAGGGAGGCTGGAGTCCCAGGTGCGCCTCTTAAAGGGACCATGCATAGACTTACTAACAGACTTACTCACTCTGAGCTCCAGTGTTGGGGCAGCAGTTTGAAAGGTGACAGAGACAAATGGACAGGAACTGAGTTGTCTGGTTTCAGAGTGTGACCTAGAGGGGCAGCTTCCTCCACTACAGAGGAGCTGGCAGAAGCATTGTTTTTTGTTGAGTCCTCCCCCTCCCTGCTTGCAGACATAGGCAGACATTGTATCTGAACTCCATCAAACTATCACCTTTCCTCTGACCCGCCCTATTGATCCCCTAAGATAACACCCCACCCAACTTCCAGTGGCTTTTCCCTATAAACAGCCTGCCTTAGCTCATGCTGCTGACTTTCCTAAAAGAGGTTCACAAAACTCAAACAAGCAGCATCTGGCTTCAGGGTGTTCCATGTCTGTGGCTGAGCAACCTTAAGCCTGGCACAAGCAACAGCCAGCCTTGGCCTCTCAAGGCACCTCCAAGCACAGTGTGGGCAGTGGCCATCTCTGGATTGCTTTGTGGCTCATGCCAGGTGGTCCTGAGCAGAACATAGCTATAGCTGAACATGGCCTGCATCAGGTCCCCTTCCAAGAGGCCTCAGTGCTGGCAGGCCAAGTGGCCAGCTTCAGACTAGGCCAAAGCATTACCTGGCCACCTCCATGGATGGCACACCCAAAGGAAAGACTGGGCAGCCACCAGAGTCCCATGAGAACAAACCCTGCTCTGTAGGATCTGCACAGCAGTTCATCTACTGCAGTCAGTCAGTCCTCACAACAAATCAGCCCCAGGGTCAATCTCTCCCATTGATGTGTGAATAGCAATCAAGTCTCAACTACAACAGGAAGACACACAAAACCCACATGAGGAACACACCTGGAGCACTTGGCTCTGGTGACCAGGGAAACTATGCCACCGGGCCCCACAGAACACCTATTATGTAAGTCCACTCTACTAAGACTGGGAGGCATAACAGCCTTACATAGAAACAAACACAGGGAGGTGCCAAAATGGGATGAAAAAGAAACATTTCCCAAATAAAACAACAGAAAAAAGCTCCAGAAAAACAACTAAACAAAATGGAGACAAGCAATCTACCAGATGCAGAGTTCCAAACACTGGTTATAAGGATGCTCAATGATCTCAGAACTTCAACAGAAAGATAGAAAACATAAAAACGGAGGTACAAAACATAAAACAGAACCAGTCAGAAATGAAGAATACAATAACTGAAATGAAGAATACATTAGAGGGAATCAACAGTGGATTACATGAAGCAGAGTATTGAATCAGGGATTTAGAAGATAAGGTAGCAGAAAATACCTAACCAGAACAGCAAAAAGAATCCAAAAAAATGAGGAGAGTTTAAGGAGCCTCTGGGACATCATGAAGCATACAACATACACATCACAGAGGTACCAGAAGAAGGAAATGTACACCTGAAATGTAACATAAGGGCTGGGGGAGTTTTCTAGGGCTGCAGACTAACCATAAAGATTTATCTAAGAATTTGGTTCTATTCCTCATTCTCCACTGGGTCACCTACATTAGTATTTTAAACCCAATTTGCATCAATAAAACTCAAATACTTTTTAATGCCTCATCTCTGATGTCCCACAGAAATTTGTCTTTCTCAAGGAAATTTACCCTCAAAAGCCCAAGGATCCCTTATAACAACCATAAACCACTAGGGGGGGAAAAAAAAACCTGAGGATTTTTATTTTCGTCTCTACTTGGCTCCAAGATTGGCATGATAGACTGCAGGAAGCAGTTTATCAAATTAAGTTGTGTGATGGTCCTGCTGTTGCCATTCTTCATGAACAAGCATCACATACCCTGCCTCCTCATCTCTTAAATAAACCAACCAAGTAAAGTAAGCACTCACCTAATGTCCTCAATAGGTTCTGCAACTGTAAGTGAAAGAATGTATAACAAAACCAAATTTACCAAAGGCTAATTGATATAAACAAAATGTTCCTACAACATTTCATCATTATAACAAAACAACATTGAAAGAAATGAGGATATTTGAGGACCTGTTGTACTAACCATTTGCCTGATTTCTGCCCATAGGGGTTGCAAATTTCCCTCCTTTGACATTCAGTTGAAGTGTTCCCCTATAACTATTGTCAGATAGGAGTCAGAATTTTCTGGTCCTCTCAGGGTGAATTATAATAATATTATAGTTAGTACAATGGGGCGGATGTGAGGCTGGCCACAAGACTGACAGGAAAGTCTTCACACCCAAACGACAGTTAGAAACAACAAAGGCACCATTCATATAGCTTCCTTTCAATCTACTCAGCCTATAACAATCTCCCAAATTCCTCCTAATTAACTGGCAGTAAAGTGGAAGACCATTTAGTGTCGGATTGAACATTCAGTTTGTTCAACAGGTCCGCTATCAATTTCTCATGGAATTTTCTGAAATCCTATTTATCAGCCATGAGGCCCTCTTTCTTCCCCTTCCAGAAAGTGATGTCTCTTTCAGCATCCCATCCTCCTCATCAAAACTGTCAAGAACTTTGAAGGACTTGAGATTTTACGAAACCTGAAAGCTAACAAGTGAGGCAGCCATAGTTTGACAGAGGCTGGCAAAAGACATGAGACTTCTGCATCAGAGGCAAATGTCAGTTTATTCCTCACAGCAATACAGTAGCTAGAGTATCAGCATTTGCACCATGTTCCAACACGTCAGTTCCTTAGGGTGATGCCAAGAAGGTACATGCCACGGGTTGCCTTGCAGAGAGAAAGCCCAAGAATAGGGAACCCATAATGGGCAGTAAGCATGCCGGCCCTTTGCGCCAGGGGGAGACACACCTCTATTTTTTTAAGGCTGTTCACTATTATAAACATCAACAGATAGCCTGGAACAAAGGGCCTCTGCTCATAAGACATACAGAAATGTGAAACACACGTGAATGATCTCCCAATCATGTAAACAATTAGTAAAGTAACTTTAAAAGGTAAATCTCTACATGAGCTTGGTATTGGTATGCCAATACTTCCACTTTTAACACATTTATTGACATATAATTGGCATACAAAAAAACTACACATATTTACAGTATAAGTTTTGCTAACTTTTGATGTATGTATATACCCATGAAACCATCAGCATGATCAAGTTAATGAACATAACCATCACCCTCCAAAGTTTCTTTGTGTCCCTTTTATTTTTATTATTTTTAAATTTATTTTATAACTTTCAGGTGTACAAAATAACATAGTAATTAGACATCTATATACCTCACAAAGTGAAAACCCCAATAAGTCTATTACCCATCTGATGCTGTACATAGTTTTTACAATGTTATTGACTACATTCCCTGCACTCTATGTTACATGACTATTCAGAAATAATTTTTTCAATTATAGTTGACATTCAATATTAATTTATATTTGTTTCAGGTGTACAGCAGTGGTTAGACATTTATATAATTTATGATTGATAAGTCTAGCACACACCTGACACCATACATAGTTTTACAATATTATTGACTATGAGTATATTCCCTATACTGTACTTCACATCACTGTGACCCTTTTGTAACTACCAATTTGTACTTCTTAATCCCTTCACCTTTCTCACCCAGGCCCTCAACCACCCTCCAAATTAGTAACCATCAGTTTGTATTCTGTATCAATGAATCTGTTTGTTTTGTTTATTTTGTTCTTTAGATTCCAACATAAGTGAGTTGCATGATATTTGTCTTTCTCAGTCTGACTTATTTCACTTAGCGTAATACCCTGTAGTTCCATCCATGTTGTCCCAAATGGTAAGATTTCATTATTTTTTATGGCAGAGTAATATTCCATTGTATGAGTATATATGTACTACATTCTTTATCCAATTTTCTATTGATGGGCATTTTGGTTGTTTCCGTATCTTGGCTATTGTAAATAGTGCTGCAATGAACATAGGGATGCATATATTTTCTAATTAGTGTTTTGGATTTCTTTGGATAAATACCCAGAAGTGGAATTGCTGGGTCATAAGGTAGTTCTATTTTTCATCTTTGTGGGAACCTCCATACTATTTTCCATAGTTGCTGCACCAACTTGCAATCCCACCAAGTGTACACGACAGTTCCCTTTTCTCCACATCCTGGCCAACATTTGCTGTTTGTTAATTTATTAATGATAGCCATTTTGACAGGTATGAGATGACATTTCATTGTGGTTTTATTTGCATTTCTCTGATGATTAGTGACATTGAGCAACTTTTCAAATGTCTATTGGCCATCTGTATGTCCTCTGTGCAGAAATGTCTATTCAGGTTCCCTGCCCATTTGTTAATTCGCTTGTTCTTTTGGTGTTGAGTTGTATGAGTGTTTTACAAATTTTGGATATTAACCCCTTGTCAGATGTATAATTGGTGAATATCTTATCCCATTAAATAAGTTGTCTTTTTGTTTTATTGATGGTATTCTTTGTTGTGCAGAAAGCTTGTAGTTTGATGTAATCCCTTTTTTTTTCCTTTACTTCCTTGCCTGAGAAGATGTATCAGTACAAATATTAAGGGTAATGTCTGATAATCTACTGCTTATGTTTTCTTCTAGCTGTTTTCTGATTTGGGGTCTTACAGTTAGGTCTTTAATCCATTTTTAGTTTATTCTTGTATATAGCGTAAGAATGTCATTTAGTCTCATTTTTTTTAATTAAATTTATTGGGGTGACAATTGTTAGTAAAATTACATAGATTTCAGGTGTACAATTCTGTATTACATCATCTATAAATCCCATTGTGTGTTCATCACCCAGAGTCAGTTCTCCTTCCATCACCATATATTCGATCCCCCTTACCCTCATCTCCCACCCCCCACCTCCCGCCCCCCTTACCCTCTGGCAACCACTAAACTATTGTCTGTGTCTATGAGTGTCTGTTTCTCATTTGTTTGTCTTGTTCTTTTGTTGTTTTTGGTTTATATACCACATATCAGTGAAATCACGTGGTTCTCTGCTTTTTCTGTCTGACTTGTTTCGCTCAGCATTACTCTCTCAAGATCCATCCATGTTGTCACAAATGTTCCTATATCATCTTTTCTTACTGCCGAATAGTATTCCATTGTGTATATATACCACAACTTCTTTACCCATTCAACCAAAATAGTCTCATTTTTTTAATATGTATCTGTCCAGTTTTCCTAGAACCATTTATTGAATAGACTGTCTTTACCCAAATGTATAGTCTTGCTTCCTTTGTCATAGATTAAATGACCACAGAGACATGGGTTTATATCTGTTTCATTTACCTATGTGTCTGTTTTTTTATGCCGGTAACATGCTCTTTAGATTACTATGGCCTTGTAATGTAGTTTGATATCAAGTAGCTTGATACCTCCAATTTTGTTCTTTTTTCTCAAGATTGCTGTGGCTATTCAGGGTCTTCTGTGGGTCCATATGAATTGTAGGATTATTTGTTCTAGTTCTATGAAAAATACTATTGACATTTTGATAGGGATTGGACTGAATCTATAAATTGCTTTGGATAGTATGGATATTTTAACTATATTAATTCCCCTATCCATGAGCATAGTATATGTTTCCATTTATTTGTAGCTTAATTTCTCTCATCAAAGTCTTATAATTTTCTGAGTACACATCCTCTACTTCCTTGGTTAAACTTATTCCTAAAGGTTTGTTTTTTTTAAATACAATTGTTAATGAAATTGTTTTCTTAATTTCTCTTTATGATAATTCATTATTCTGTATAAAATGTAACCAATTTCTAAATATTAATCTTGTATCCTGCTACTTTACTAAATTCATTTATCAGTTCTAATAGTTTTTTTGGTGGAATTTTTGGGTTTCTCTATATACATTATCATGATATTTGCAAGTAATGACACTTTTACTTCTTCTTTTTCAATATGGATGCCTTTTATTTCTTTTTCTTGTGTGATTGCTGTGGCTAAAACTTCCAGCACTATGTTGAATAGAAGTGGTGAGAATGGGCATCCTTGTCTTGTTCCTGATCTTAAGGAGAATGCTTCTCCACTGAGCATGATATTAACTATGGGTTTGTCATATGTGGCTTTTATTATGTTGAGATATATTCTATTCCCACTTTGCTGAGAGTTTTTATCATAAATAGATGCTGGATTTTGTCCTTCTGCATCTATTGGTATAACAATTTTTGTATCACATTAACTGATTCGCAGATATTGAACCAACCTTGCATATCTGGAATGAATCCCACTTGATTGTGGTGTATGATCTTTCAATGTATTGCTGAATTTGGTTTGCTAATATTTTGTTGAGGATTTTTCATCTATGTTCATTAGGGATATTGGCCTATAGTTTTCCCTTGAGGTGGAAATTATATTTCTACCAGACAAGGCATGATAAGTGATTCTTGGTGGGTGTGAATATGCTTTAGGGCATAGTCTGAGCTAAATGGTCACACTAAAAGAAATGAGAAAGCTTCCATTATTATTCTCAAAGTCATGTGGAAAAGATATTTAGAATTGTTATTAAGTTTCACTTTAGTCAATGGAGATTTTCATTTTGATATTTTACCTACCAAAAACGATCTTCTTGCAATATTTAAATAATCACTGAAATATAGGCTTTGATTGTCTTTCAAGAAATTCTCTTCCTACTTTTTTTCAGAGTTAATCTAAAAAACAAAACAAAAACAAACAAACAAACAACTACAACAACAACAAAAAACCTGATTATCATTCCATTATATTCTTCTGGTAAATGAGAATAATTTAAATGTTCTTTTCATCTTTTAAAGAAAGATAGATACCTTTTCTCTGTTCTTCAGTTTTCCAAAGGAAAGATTTTATTTTCATAGTGTTTGGAATATGAAAATAAATTATATGGAACATTATAGATGCATGTTACATCAACAAATATGAAACCGTAGCTACACAAAATAAAACTATTATATATGTGGTTTATCTTGTTTAAATCAAGTAACATTTTATTTGTATAGTAAAAAACAATTAAACTATACCATGCATCATTCGACATGAAGTATAGCATTCTTTACAAGAAATGGATGCCTGAAAATTACTTGAAGTAGAATTTTAATTGCAATAGCCCTTGGAATGAATTCCTATTCTGGTGAAAAACTTCAATTGCAATATGTAAATATCTTCAATTGGATGACCCAGTGGAAATCAGTAGAATTATAATAAATAAAGAGCACATAATCAATATTGTAACATCTCATTCTGCTTCTAAGATAAAAGTAAACTAGCAAATAAAAGCTATTTTTACATACGTATTTATCATAGGGTTAAAGTTTTTGTTGGTACTTATGGACTTTTCAAACCAGGTAATTTAAAAACATTATGTCATCTTTTCTTAGTACACCCTAAAAGCTAGAGATACAGTGGTACCTCGGTTTCGAAAGTAATCCACAAGCTCTAAAACATTTGAAAACAGACAACAGCTAGGCCTCAGGATCTTGTACTCAGGGGAAGCTGTGTGACACATTCGACTTCTGAGTCGTGTTAGAAAACCGAAGCATTTACTTCTGGTTTGCAGCACTCATAAACCAAAATGTTCATCAACAGAGATGTTCGAAAACTGAGGTACTACTGGAATAGTCTAGGAACTTACACCTCACTGTAGCTTGAAATGTAACACAAAATGCATTATAGAAGAAATATTAATACATTTTCACAGTGTCCTGAAAGATGTTTAGAAATTCAGGAAACAAATGATAAATGTTCATTGTTCTGCTATCTTTAGCAAGGACAGTTTGATAGGGAAAACTGAAAGATTTTCTGAAATTAAAATAATTTTTCAATATGTTAAATATATATCACTATCAAGAAAGTGTTTGAACAGGCATAAAAATATTTTATTGGTTGTAGAAAATGCAATGAAATTTCCATACTTGAAAACTAGCAATAGTTCAGCAAGTAGTCATCAAAGAAGATACTGAAGGATGACCAAAATTTATCCATAACATTCTGGGGTTTTCAGCCCCCTTTTGGTCATTTTCTTTTTCCTCTTCTTTTTCCTTCAGTATGTCTTATTCAATTAAGTGCAGTGCATGTTAATTACATACTATGGGGAATTTTCTAATTTCTTGGTGTAATTTGTGCCATTACTTACTCTACACATATCAATGAACTTCCCGAGTCTGCTCACAGATGACATTTTTCTGTCATTCTATTACCATGATTCTTCTACTTAGACAAATTATTCTCAGCAAAGACTATTATAATCATGATACTTGGGCTTACTCCTCCGTTCAGTTCTCCATCTTCTTGAATTATTTTTCCCACCCAATCTAAGTCACACAGTTTGACCTTTGAACTAGGATTCAGCACAGAACACTGAACCAGAAAAAATCTTCTTTAAAGAAATATATTTACGGGTACATTTCCCTGCCTGTGTCCCGAATATGAATTCTGCAAGCAGAGAAAGAAAAAAAAAGGATTGTGACAGATTGTGGTAGCAGCATTGGATTTGTGTTTGATCAGAATTTGATTTTAATACTTGGCTCCATCATTTTTACATTTATATAGCAAATTGTTTAACTTCTCTGGTCATACTATTTCTCAAATATAAAATGGAGATAACAATTTTACCTACCCCACATGGTTCTTGTGAGAATTAAATTAGAAAATGCAACTTACAAGTTTCGTTCATAGTAAATTTCAAGTAACTATTATCTATTAACCAAAAGTTAAATCAATTTTATTAATTATTGTCTTTTTTTTTTTTTTCGGTGTGTTCTAGGATTTTATAAGATCTTTTTCCTAATCTGAAGTCAATTTTTTGCTAGCATGCAAATTGTATACAATTGTAAGTGTGGTCTTTCTAAAGCACAAGTCTCTTGCACATTCAAAATCTTTTAGTTGCTTTCTATTTTGATCTGGTCACTGATTTTCTAATCTCATTTCGCAGCTCCCACACACACACACATACTGAGCTCCCACCAAGCCAGATTGTAGCAATTTCCTGAAAAAGACTCTCTCTTTCTCTCTTCTATACTCTGACAAAGTGGCAATCCTTCCAAGACTGCCTCTTCTGTCCTCTCTCTTTTCCACTTGGACAAATCTTGTCCCTCCCTCAAGATGCAGCTCAATGATTCTACCTTAGCAAGCCTTCCAAGACCTCTCCAGATACCAGTGCTCCCATAGGTGGTACTTAATCCATACCTCCATTACAGGGTCTACCTAGTTGCTTTATCACTTCATGTGCTTCCTCCCACACTTGGTTGTGATCCTCTCGAGACAAAAGCTATTGATATCTTTGTTACCGTAGTACCTGATACATACTTAGCATTCAATAAATAAATAATGAATAGATGGAAGAACTGGACTCTATTCATATAGTGAACAAATAAATCCATAAATGATGACCATATTTACAAACAGATATAAATGTGTGACAAATTTTCCACTTTTGTATTGACATGGATGAAGACATGATCTACAGGAAACAGTCATTCAAAGGCAAAGGAATTACACTGGAGGTAAAAAATATTAATCCACTACCACATGTACATAGGTTTGTTTAACCAACCAGCAAATCTTAGAATAGGGTTCTGAGGGTTTGGAAAAGAACTTTTTATGGGACAGATGTAGCCAAAGGAAGAATTCAAAGCATCCATTACTTCTGAGGGAAAGAAAAGCTAATATGTGAACAATACAGTGCATGTTCTAGATGGGTTATAACTGGTTCATTATAAAAACAGAAATGACAAGGGGGGGAAGGCTGAGGAAAAACTGATTAGTCACCAATTTGCTACACACAAAACAGCACAGAGCCTCTTCTGGGGAAACAAACTAATTTTAACACTAGTAACATCAAATTTTGTTAAGAACATAAATGTCTGACTTATTTGGTTTAGCATAATAATCTCAAGATCTATCCATGTTGTCGCAAATGGTACTATTGCATCTTTTCTTATGGCAGAGTAGTATTCCGTTCGAGAACCATATGACTTCACTGATAATGTGGGATATAAAACTGAAATCAACAGAGGAACAAGATAAATAAAGAAAGAAAGAAAAACTCATAGACACAGACAATAGTTTAGTGGTTACCAGAGGGTAAAGGGGGAGAGGGGTGGTAGAAGAGGGTAAACAGGATCAAATATATGGTGACGGAAGGAGAACTGACTCTGGGTGATGAACACAGAAAGTGATATATAGATGATGTAACTTTACTAACCATTGTCATCTCAATAAATTTTAAGTGAAAAAAAAAAGAACATAAATGTACTGAAAACAAAAATTGTTTGAAAGTTATAAATTTTGTTTTGGATTTTCCGTGCTTTTGCTTCCCCATATACAGTCTGAATAGCTCAGAGCTAGTATAGATTCTATCACATCAAATGATACATAACTCGCCAAGTCCTAAGAGAACCGCAGATGAATATTCTGCCATGTACTCTTTCACTATCCTTACCAAGCATGTATATTCTAAGACAAAGAGATATATAAAGTTGCTTCCATTTGTAAAAGAAGGAAAGAAAGAAGAGAGAGAGAGAGAGAGAGAGAGAGAGAGAGAGAAATTCCTGAAAGAAGGAAGACACTGCATGACAAATAGACTATTTTACATTCAACCAGTGTGATTTATCTTCATTGCTCATGGTGAGAGCTAGGTCAGAACAAAGGGACAGAGACCAACAGGACCCAGTGGCCTTACTGGCAGAAACACATACGCACTGCTGCCCTGCAGTGCTAAGGGAGGGAGGCTGGGAGGTTAGCTTTGACACCGGGGCAAACACGAGTCACTGAGAGAAGCAGACCTAGACGAGCAGTAAAGAATGACAGTGCTCCCATAGCCACACTTGAGGGAAATTGCTTTACAATAGAGAACAAATATATTTCTCAGAGCAGGAGTTTCTTCCCTACCATTGTTTTGATATAACTTTCTGTGAGTAAATGCCTGACTCTCAGCTTTAAAATATTCTTCCCAAGATCACTTTTGAAAAATGTAACAGTTTTGATGCTGTGGTAGATTGTGTAACTGTTCACAAAAATGTACTGCCTTTCCTCTGGAGAGATTACACATCCTCACCCTGTTGAATGCAGAAGCATATGACTTGCTTTGACCAATGAAATGTGAAAAGGGACATCCATCATTTCAAGTAGAAGCTTTCAGAGTAATGCATGTTTTGCCATTCTATCATTTCCTGCTTCCACAACAATGGGCAATTTTCAAGTGAAAAAGCTTTTCCATTAGCGTGGATCCTGGAGTGAAGATGACATGGAACAGAGTTATAGCCACCCACAACAGACATGCAGCATGAATAACAGAGAAGCTTTTTTTTTTCCCCCTTAAGGTGCTGAAATTTGGAGGATTGTGTGTTACTACCGAGTAATCTAGCTTATTCCGATTTACAGAGAGGCCATTTCTCAGACTGGAATGTGGCAGGCCAAAAGGAAGACTTCTTAGTTTATAGCATTGTAAAACTCTACTGACATCTGGGGGGCAGTACCACCAGGAAATGGAATCACTTAGAGCAATATGCACTGTGTTTCTTAAACAGCCAGGATTCCTAAAACTAAAGCTGATATCCACTTAAAGGTATTCAACTTGAAAACAAGTAATGCTCCAAAACATAATTTTGGGTCAGAATGCTTCTTACAAAGAGAAAATGTTAAAAATGGAAAATAGAATCCCATGCTAGTTTTCAGTACTTAGTCTCCAAAAGTGAATATTATTTGAGTTACCTCATATACTTGAAAGGCAGGAGGTGCATACTTTGTAACATTGTTTCTCAAGAAGAAGAACTAGAAATTTGAAAGCCAGAACATCAAACACATACCTCCCAAATATCAAAGGCTCCATAACAGGAAAAGAGCTTTTCTATGGTCTTAGTTTATATGTTGGTTGGTTTCATTTTATGTATTCCTCCTCTATCTGTGCTTTGGCCCTGGAACAAAGGCAGAAACTCCCTCTGAACAAACCCCTCACTTGCTCCTGGGAGTGTCAACTCTTTGGTTTCAAAAATTCTGGCAGTGTCAGCAACAGTAACAATTTAATTGGAAAAGCCAAGAGGAAACAGAAAGTTTACTGACATTATAATTGTTATCTATTACTATATAACAAATTACCCCCAATTTAGCAGCTTAAGACAATAAACATTCAGTATCTCACATAGTTCCTGTAGGTCAATAATTCATTTTGGTAGGTGGTTCTGGCTCAGGGTCTTACGTGAGGTGGCAGTCAAGATGTTGTCTGGGGTTGGAGTCATGTGAAGGCTTCACTGGGGCTGGATGATCCACGTCCAAGGTGACTCACACACCTGACAAGTTAATCCTGCTTCTTGGTAGGAGCCTTCAGTTCCCTGCCACATGGGCCTCTCCACAGGGATGCTTGAGAACTCTTATTCAACTGGCTTGAGTAGCTGACTTTCCCCCAAAGCAAGTAATATGAAAGGTCAAGTTACATTTTCCATAACCTTGCCTCCAAGCTTACACACTATCATTTCCACATTACCTTATTAGTATACAGATTAGCCTTATTCAATATAGGAGAGAACTACACAAGCTGTGAATATCAGGACACAGGGATTATTGGGGCCATTGTGGAGAGTGGCTGCCACATTTTTATTTTCCCCACAACCTATAGAATATCTTGGTCACGGGCTTTTTTCATTTATTAAACTCAAGAAGTTTATAAACTCAGCTCATATAAAATTCTGACCACATAATTCCTATTGAGATATCTGTCAAATCAAATAAAGAGGTCTTTTTTTAAATTCAGTCACATTTAAATGGCAGGAAGTAGAAGAAGTATTATAATTTAATATATTTAACTTTCTCATTTTTCCTCATTTTTCCTTGTGGTATGATTCATTTAGTAACAAAAATAAATATCAAAAAGTATTATCATCATGTAAATATCCTTTCCTCAATTTTCAATATATTATTTCTTACTCATAATAGCTGATTAGGAGTAATAAAAAGGCAGTGTAAAAAAAAATCTAACCTCATATAAATGCCAACGAAACAGATGATATCACATTGAAAATATAATCCTAGAAATATTTTAAGAACAAGCTCTTGTTCAAAAGACTAAATAAAGCTTTTAAAGATTTAATTCTAAGTGCTAAGGTTGATTTGCAGATTTCCACATTGTCTTTTATATTAATTGTTTCACGTTTTGACAAACCAAATTGTTTGCGAAGTACTTGCTACCATCCTTCAGGCCATTATCAAACATGGTAGGTAAGATATACTGTGTTTCCCCGAAATAAGACCAGGTCTTATATTAATTTTTGTTCCAACATATGCATTAGGGCTTATATTCAGGGGATGTCATCCTGAAAAAATCATGCTAGGGCTTATTTTCTGGTTAGGTCTTATTTTTAAGGAAACACAGTAGTTTCTGCATTCAGGAATGCACAGTCTAATCTAGGGAGACAGATGTATAAGTACATATATCTAAAATGCCCCCCAAACATGAACAAAAATTTGAATATCACACTAACAAATACACAGGTCTTGCCTGTTCCAAGTCTCACTTCTTCACAGAAAAAAAAAAAAAAAAATCTAGTCCCTTGAGATTCCTTTCCTCTCTCCTCACCAGGCGCAAAATGTGTCTTTGAAAGCCATGGATTTCTGTGTGTATATGAATATGTGTGTGTTCTTCTGCCACAGGACCCAGCTGCCTTTAGCCATTCCACCCGGGCTGGCTTTAAACACTACAAGTCCTGTGCGTCTACTTCCTCCAGCCTTCACTTCTGCATTTCACCCACTGCCCCATCTTCTCTCAGAGCTCTCATTCCTCAGAGACTTGGCTTCCACTAAGGCACAGCTCCATCTCAACTCACTCTAAGCTATATTATCCCAACACTTTGGCAATCTCCTGTGAAGTGAGGGGTGGGGTGGAGGGAACCTCGTATTATTCAGTGTTACTCTTGAGAAAAGGCTCCATTTCCAAGCCCCTTTGGTCCAAAGAATCATAGGCTTCTTCTCTGAGACTTGCTCTGCCATCTCTATCTCTGCCACCTCAGACTCCTGTTCTGTACTTTCTCCCATTCCCTCTTCATTGGCTCCTTCCATTTGTGTATAGGTATGATAAAATCACTTCAGTGTTCCCTCCACCTGGTTCTCCATAGGAGAGGCATAGTCTATATTCTTGGAGAGAGAGAGAGAGAGAGAGAGAGAGAGAGAGATTTATACTCACTATCTCTAATCTCTCATTTCACCCTTAATACCTACCCATTCTATTCTGGTATTTGGATCCACCATTTCATGAAACAACTAAGGTTGAGATTACCAACAGCCCCCTTGTTGTTAAATCCAATGGAAACTCACTCCTTCTTTTCAGGTGGTTCTGCATCTAATGCTTCCTTGCTACTGCCCCACCTGCTAGTCCCCTGTTCCCCACCAGGTTTTCCATATTGATATATGGAAATATTGCACATACAGCTAGAAATGCTATAGGCGGCTTGTTTAAATTCAGCCTGCAAGTCTGGAACTCTGAGTGTTTTCTCCTTAGGCCCCTTGCATGTTACAAGACAGCTCCAAGCAGTAGTTGTGGCAACATGGGCTTTTCTGTCTCTTTCTACGAACAGGATGCTCTATCCCAGCCTCTAATTTTAATCCATGAGCCTGGATGTAGTCTTCCATCTCACATGGAAACATGTAAGACCATATCCTCCACAGAAACTAAGTTCCTATTGCTATTGCCCTATTGCTGAGTCTAGAACCCATCAGCTCTATGGTGTTAACCCAACACTGTATTTCTGCTGTTCTAGTAAAAATATCCATCTCTTTTTTGACCTGAGCCTTGTCTATTTGGCACAGTCCATTTATATCTCATTTAATATTATGTAATTTTATCAAAAAGACTGTCAGAATATGACACTATGTGCAAATATCTCCTACCAATTATTCCCCCCACCAGCTTTACTGAAGTATAATTTATAAGCAAAATTGTACATATTGAAAGTATACAATATACGAGAAAATGTTTTCATATACATATACATTGTGAAATGATAACCACAATGAAGTTAATGAATACATCCATCCCCTCACATAGTTGCCATTTTGTTGTTGTTCTGAGAAAACTCAAGACCTTTAGCAAGTTTCAAGTGCAGTTATGAACCACTTAGTGATGGGGATACTCTCTGAGCAATGCATCATTAGGCGATTTCATCATCATGTGAACATCATAGAGTGCATTTACACAAACCTAAATGGCACAGCCTACTACACACTTAGACTAAATGGTATAGCCTATCGTTCCTAGGCTACAGAACTGCACCACATATTACTGTACAAAACAACAGAAGATTAAATCAAGCACAAAAGAAAATGATGCAATCAAGAGAAGTGGTGAACACAAGATGTATACGGTTGCTGATGGGGTAACAAGGCTTACAGTTTCACAGCAACACTTCCTTTAATCAGTAGAAGAGTACAGCCTACACATGACTACAACTATACAGTACAGTAAATGCATAAACCAGTAACATAGTCATTTATTATCAAGCATTATGTACTGTACATTAATTATATGTGCTCTACTTTTACCACTGGCAATGCAGGTTCATTTACACCAGCATCACCACAAACACATGAGTAATGTGTTGTTCTACAATGACTACATCATTAGGCAATGGGAATTTTTCAGCTGTCTTATAATCCTATGGAATCACTGTCATATAAGTGGTCTATCGTTGACTGAAACATTGTACATTGTGCTAACTGTATAGACCATGTTTCCCCAAAAATAAGACCTAGCTGGACAATCAGCTCTAATGCGTCTTTTGGAGCAAAAATTAATATAAGACCTGGTCTTATTTTACTATAAGACCCAGTCTGATATATGATATGATATGATATGATATGATATGATATGATATGATATGATATGATATGATATGATATGATATGATACCAGGTCTTATATTAACTTTTGCTCCAAAAGACGCATTAGAGCTGATTGTCCAGCTAGGTCTTATTTTCGGGGAAACATGGTAATACAGTATTATTAACTATAGTCACCATACTGCACATTAGATCCCAAGAAGTTATTCATCTTATAACTGAAAATCTGTACTCTTTGACCAATATCTCCCCATTTCTCTCATGCCCCAGCCCACAGCAACCATCATTCTACTCTGTTTCTATGACCTAGAATGTTTTGAGGGTGGGAATTCTACACATATGTGAGATGATACAGTATTTGTTTGTCTGTCTGACTTATTTCACTTAGCATAACATCCTCAAGCTTCATCCATGTTGTTGCAAATGACAATATTTTCTTCTACTTTATGGCTGAAATATATGTATATCACATTTTCTTTATCCAACCACAGACAGACAATTTATTTCCATATCTTTGCTACTGTGAATAAAGCTGTAATGAACATGGGAGGGTATATAGCTCTTCAACATACTGATTTTGTTTGCTTCAGATGTATATACCCAACTGTGGGATTGCTGGATCATATCATAGTTCTATTTGTATTTTGGGGGTAAACCTCCATACTGTTATTTTTAATGGCTGTACCAATTTACATTCCCATCAACAGTTTGAGTTCCCTTTTCTCCGTATCTTCACAACTTGTTTTCTCTTGTATTTCAATAATAGCCATTTTAACAGGTGTGAAGTGATATCTTACTGTGGTTTTGATTTGCACTCCCCTGATAGGTGATTTTGAGTACGTTGTCATATATCTGTTGGTTAACTGTATATCTTCTTTGGAAAAATATCTATTCAGGTCACTTGTCTATTATTTAATCTGGCTTTTTTTTTTTTTCTATTGAGTTGTATGCATTCCTTATACAGAGGGTGACAAAAAATGTACGCACATTTTAAGAAAGGAAAATTATATTAAAATTGTAATACTCAATATATACCAATAACAAAAGATGAATACAAGTCACATTTGACTTCTGCAATTACAAGAGGTGCTCAAAGTGGTTACCATCAGTACCCAGACACTTCTGATTTCTGCGAACTACTGCTTGAGCAACACTGACCAAAGTGTCCACATGTGTACATTTTTTCAGCACCCCCAGTATATGTATTTTAAAACTTAACTCATCAGATATATGGTTGGCAAATACTTTCTCCCATTCCACAGGTTGCATTTTCACTCTATAGATTGTTTCTTTGGCCATGCAGAAGCTCTGTAGTTTGACGGAGGTCCACTAGTTTATTTTTGTTTTTTGTTGCCTTTGCTTTTGGTGTCATGTCAGAAAAAAAAATTATTGTCAAGACCAATGTCAGGGAGAATTATCCCTATGCTCACTTCCAGTAGTTTTAAAGTTACAGATTTTACATTTAAGTCTTTATTCCATTGTGAGTTAATTTTTGCGAGTAGTGTAAGACAGTGGTCCAGTTTAATTCTTTTTCATTTGAATATCCAGTTTCCCCAACATCATGTATTGAGGAGGCTATCTTTCCCTACTGTGTATTCTTGGCACCCTTGTCAAAGATTAATTGACCTATATGCATGGGATTATTTCTGGGCTCTCTATTCTGTTCCATTTGTCTGTGTGTCTGATTTTATGCCAATACCATAAGGTTTTAATTAATGATTATAGCTCAGTAATATAGCTTGAAATCAGGAAGTGTGATGCCTCCAGCTTTGTTTTCCTTTCTCAAGACTGCTTTCACTATTCAGGGTCTATTGTGGTTCCATACAAAGTTTAGGATTGTGTGTTCTATATCTGTCAGAAATACCACTGGAATTTTGATAGGGATTTCATTAAACCTATAGATGGATTTGATTAGTGTGGATATTTTAACAATACTAATTCTTCCAATCCAGGAGGACAAAATATATTTCCATTTATTTGTGTCTTCTTCAGTTTCTTTCATTGATGTCATAGTTTTCAGAGTGCTGGTGTTTCACCCCCTTAGATAAATTTATTCCTAAGTATTTTACTGTTATTTTCGATGTTATTATAAATGGTAGCATTTTCTTAACTTTTTTCAGGTAATTTGTGTATAGAAATGCAACTAATTTTGTATACTGATTTTATATCCTGCAATTTTACTGAATTTCTTTAGTAGTTCTAAAAGGTTTTTGGTAGCATCTTTAGGGTTTTGTGTATATAACATCATGTCATCTATAAAAAGACAATTTGACTTCTTTCTTTCCAATTTGGAAGCCTTTTGTTTCTTTTTCTTGCCTAATTGCTCTTGTTATGACTTCCAGAACTGTGTTGACTAGAAATGGCAAGAGTAGGAATCCTTATTTCTTCTTGTTTTTAGAGAAAAATCTTTCAGTTTTTCACATTTGAGTATATTAGTTGTGAGTTTGTCATATATGACCTTCATTATGTTGATATATGTTCCTTTTATGCCCACGTTGTTGAGATTTTTTGTCATAAAATGATGTCGAATTTTGTCAAATTTTTACGTATCTATTAAGAGGATCATATGAATTTTATCTTTTATTCTCTTAAAATGGTGTATCACATTTATTGATTTGCATGTGTTGAAACATCCTTGCACTCCAGGAATAAATCCCACTTCATCATGGTATACGATCCTTTTAATGTCCTGTTGAATTCTGTTTGCCAGTATTTTGTTGAGGATTTTTGCACTGTTTATCAGCGGATATTGGTCTATAATTTTTTTTTTCCTTGTAGTGTCCTTGTCTGACTTTGGTATCAGGATAATGTAAGCCTTAAAAATGAGTTTGGAAATGTTCCCTCCTCTTCTATTCTTTGAAAGAATTTGAGAAAGATTGATATTAGTGTTTTGTAGAATTCACCCATGAAGCCATCTGGTCCTGGGCTTTTTTTTTTTCTTTCTTTCTTTTTTCTTTTTATGGGAGATTTTTGATTAGTGATTCAATTTCCTTATTCATTATTAGTCTGTCCAGATTTTCTATTTCTTTATGATTCAATCTTAGTATGTTGTACACTTCTAAGAATTTACCTATTTCATCTAGTTCAACCAATTTGTTGGCCTAAAATTGTTCATAGTAATTTACCTCTCATGATGCTTAGTATTTGTGTAGTATCAGTTTTAATGTTTTCTTTACTTGAGTCTTCTCTCTTTTTTCCAGAGTTAATCTAACTAATGGTTTGTCAATTCTGTTTATCTTTACTTTGAGGTGTAAAATTATATTGTTAATTTGAAAACTTTCTTTTTTCTTAATGTAGGCATTTATCACTATAAACTTTCCCCTTAGTACTGTTTTTGTTGTACCCTTTATGTTTTTGTATGGTGTGTTTCCATTTTCATTTGTCAAAAGATATTTTTTACTTTCCCTTTGATTTCTTTCTTGATCCATCTCTTTTTCAGAAGCATGTTTTTTAATCTCCACATATTTATGAATTTTCCAGTTTTTCTCCTGTTATTAATTTCTAGTTTTATACCATTGTGGCTAGAAAAGATACTTGCTATGATTTCAATCTTCTTAAATTTGTTAAGACTTGTTTTGTGACCTAACATGATTTATCCTTGAGAGTGTTCTCTGTGCACTTGAGAAGAATATATGTATCGCTGCTGTATGATAAAATGTTCTTTCATGTCTGTTAGGTCCATTTGGTCTAAAGTATAGTTCAAGTCAAATGTTTCTTTATTGATTTTCTGTCTGGATGATTTATTCATTGTTAAAAGTGTAGTGTTAAAGTCCTCCACTATTATTGTATTGATGGATATTCTGCCTTCAGATCTGTTAATTCTTGCTTAATACATTTTGGTGCTTCAATGTTGCATACATATATATGTACAATTGCTCTATCCTCTTGATGAATTGATCCCTTTATCATTACATAATGGTGTTCTTTTCCTCTTGTTTCTGTTTTCAACTCAAAAGTCTATTTTGCCTGATATATGTACAGCTACCATTGCTCTCTTTTAGTTTCTGTTTGTGTGGGACATCTTTTTCTATACCTTAACTTTGAGCTTACTGGTATCTATGGGCTTATACCCTGTTTCCCCAAAAATAAGACCTAGCCAGACAATCAGCTCTAATGCATCTTTTGGAGGAAAAATTAATATAAGACCCAGTATTATATTATATTATATTATATTATATTATATTATTATATTATATTATATTATATTATATTATATTATATTATATTATATTACCTGGTCTTATATTATTGTAAAATAAGACCGGATCTTATATTAATTTTTGCTCCAAAAGACGCATTAGAGCTGATTGTCCGGCTAGGTCTTATTTTCGGGGAAACATGGTAGTTGAAGTGAGTCTCTTATAAGTAGCACATAGTTTTTATCCATTCAGCCACTCTATGAGTTTTGAATAAAGAATTTAATTCATTGTCATTTAAAGTAACTATTGTTAGGTGAAGACTTAATATTGCAATGTTATTGTTTTCTGGCTGGTTTACATTTCCTTTGCTCCTTTTTCAGCTCTTGATATCTTCCTTTGTAATTTAGTGATTTTCCATAATGGTATGCTTTGATTCACTTTTTATCTTTTGTGTCTCTACTATAGGTTTTTGTTCTGTGGTTGCCATGAGGCTTACCTAAAACATCTTATAGTTATAACACTCAATTTTAATCTGATAAAAAAATTTAATTTCAATCACACAGAAAAAACCCACTCTTTTACTTTCCCAACACATTTTATGTTTTGGTGTCACAATTTACATTTTTTATGTTGTGTATCCATTAACAATTTATTAGAGATAAGTTATTTTAATACTTTTGTCTTTTAGCCTTTATACTAGAGTGATTTACACACCACCAGTAGAGATTATTCTGAATTTGACTATTTCTTATCTTTACCAGTGAGTTTTATACTTTCATGTTACTAATTAGTATTCTTTTATTTCAGTTTGAAGAACTCCCTTTAGCGTTTCTTGTAAGGCAGGTGAAGTGGTGATGAACTCCCTCAGCTTTTCTTTGTTTCAGAAAGTATTTATCTCTCCTTCGTTTTTGAAGGACAGCTTCAAAATACAGAGTAAAATATTCTTTTTCTGGCAGTTTTTTTTCCCCCTTTCAGTATTTTCAATATCTCATAACACTCTGCTGGCCTGAAAGGTTTCTGCTGGGAAATCTTCTGATACCCTTATCAGGGTTCCTTTATATGTGATGAGTTTCTTTTCTCTTGCTGCTTTCAAATTCTCTCTTTGTATTTGATTTTTGACAGTTTTATTATATTGTGTCTCAGTAAAGACCTCTTCGGGTTGAATTGGGTTGGAGACCATGTCTATATCTCTCCATAGGTTTGGAAATTTTTCAGCTATTATTTTTTTTAAATAAGTTTTCTGCCCTTTCTCCCTCTCCTCTACTTTTGCAATTCTCATAGTTTGTAAATTATTTATCTTGACGATGTCCCATATGACATATAGGCTTTCTTCACTTTTTAAAATTATTTATCTTTTTTGTCCTTTGGATAATTTCAAACGATGTGCCTTTGAGTTCACAGATTTTTTTTTCCTCTGCTCAATCAAGTCTGATGTTGACATGTTTCATTTCACTGTTAAGACATTTTTTATTTCACTCATTTTATTCTTCAGCTCCGGAATTTCTGTTTGGTTCTCTTTTTATGATTTCTATCTATTTGATAAACTTCTAATTTTGTTCATGTATTATTTTCCTGATTTTGTTGACTTGTCTATCTGTGTTCTCTTGTAGTTTGCTGAGCTTCATTAAAATAATTATTCTTAATTCTTTATCTGGTAGTTTGTAGATCTCCATTTTCAGGGGTGGGGGTATTGGTTACTGGAAAATTATTGTGTCTCATTAATGGTGTCATGTTTCTTGATTTCCATGTTCCTTGAAGTTTTGCATTATTGTCTTCACGTTTGAAGAAGTAGTCACCTCCTCCAGTGTATACTGACTGGTTTTAGGAGAAGGATGCCATCACCAGTCAGCCTTGCTAGGGATTCTGAGGCTTTCTCATCCTTTTTGATGGATGCCCCCACTCTATACTTCTTGCACTCTCTTGAGGGGGAGTTCTTAACATTGTATGCCTTCTCTCAATCCTGCAAAACCAGCCCAACTGCTGACAGCTGCCTGCTTGCTTTCACTAGGGTGAGGTGCCCTGAAATGCTCAAGGTCATATGCTTTATCTCAACCTAGCACAGTTAGACTGGCTTTCTGCACATGCACACCAGCTATTTGCAAAGGATTGCACTCACCACCCACCGGAGCACACACAAGGAGTCAGTTACAGGGATGTGGGGGTGAGGCACGCAAAGCATTGGGCATGCCTGTGGGCCAGGTAGGGGCATCTGCAGGCAGGATACCCCTGGCAGCTCATGGACGGTCTTGCTGACAGAGTCCATTAAGCAGTTAATAGGATCCACCTTGCTTTGATGAGTTCCAAGCCCTAGCTTCTATGCTCGCAGTATCTCCCAGCCCCTCAGGCATGCAGGTCACCTCAGTAGCCTGGGTGGAGTGAGAAAAAAAGTGGACCTCCTTGGCAACATCCTGCACAGTTGGGAAAGCCAGGTCCTTACTCACTATGTTCTCACTTTCCCCCATGAGAGAAATCTCAGAGCAAGGGAATCCCTCTTGGCACTGAGCTATGCCACCTTGGGGGAGGGGTGACTCTGGTAAAGCGAAAATTTCTTCTTACCCTCTTCAATGCATCTGTTCTTAAAGTTTTTTGCTCCTAAGGTATGCTCCCACAGGAACGCCCAAACTCCTATAAAAGTATTATTATCTATGGGTGATTGACAAAATCTATGTTCTGGTTGGGGGGTGGCAGTAGAAAATTCCTATTCCATCATCTTGCTAATATCACTTCCTACCAATTCTTAACATCATAAGATTGTTTTGAGGCTAAACTCTTTAAAAATAGTAAAAAATTCTCTGTAAACAATAGCGTCTATACAAGTGTTAATTATTAATAATAGGCATAAATACTCAAAGAAACAGTAAGACAGACCATAAAAACACATTGGATTATTTCTCCCCTTTAACACCTGGATCTGAGATACAAGGATGAGATCACACAGGGGCGGCTGCCAGACTGAGTCAGTCTAAGGGGAAAATTCAGTGTGCAGCAGTGGTCACAGTTAACTTAGCACCAGGCATTTTCAAAGCTCTTAAAGAATAATACCTCATTTCATCCATTATCATTCTTCTCATTTTGTAGATAAGAAAAATTAGGCACAGAGTGGTTAAACAACCTCTTAGGATGACCCAGCTAGTGAAAATCAGCTGCCAGAATTTGAACTTCTAACTCCCACACAAAATTGCTTCTACAACAGGCAGTCCTGAAGTAAACATGGATACAGGACCAAACATTACTTTCTTTTCAAAGAGCCCTTTCAATTGACTTCTTTTCTTAAAATATCCTTGAGTATTTGGGAATCAGAAGGTAGGTCTGAGGGTAACTCTGCAATAAGAGGGATCAGAAGAGTCACCTTTGTTTTTCATAACTTGCTAATTTACTCTAGTACAGATAATTGAGTCAACTATTTTCATTTCCTGAACTTCTTTGAAACATCCCATGGGCTCTTTTCAAACAGAAAAGAGAATTCAATATTGAAAAATAAACTGTTCTTTCTCCTACTTAAAGAACAAAAGCCTAGAGTACAGTTAGGGGGGAAATGAAAACTGTGAAATTATGCTTACTGTTTGAACAACCATCCCAATTAAAAAGCGCCCTGGGATTGGTATGCGTCTGGCCATGACACACGCAGACAGAAAGAGCTCTGCTGAGATTTGCAGTAGAGTCATTCTGGCATGGCCCCCTCCTGGAGCCAACTGATCAATAGGTAACCCTCACCTCTTTCAAAACATAGCAGGGATTAAAGATGCTGAAAAACAGCAACACCTCCTCACCAAGACCACATTAACCCAAACCACAGTGGTGCCAGTGCCAGCACCTGAGGAGGCAGCCCTCCTGGGGGTGTATCAACTATGAGCAGGAGGTGGGGAGATTCTGAATTGCTTTAGACACAATCTGGGGAAACACTTCAGGAGCTGCCAGCACATTTTCTCTACTTCTCAGAGATCCTTTATATGGCTCAGTGGGTCATCAGGCACATTTCATGCCCGGGTGTAAACTAAAAAGAGCCAATGTATGAGGGAGGGATAGACTACATACAAAGAGCCCAGCTCTACATCAAAGTTTAGTCCTCAGGTGAAGGGCTAAACTAAAACCTTTCAAGTAAAACTAATATGTGAAAACTTGACTTAATAGGAGGTCAGAATTGAAAGAAAAAAAGAAAAGAAAAGAAAGAAAAGAAAACCTGGAGAAACAAAAGTTAAACACAGAGAAACAGAAATAACGAGGGGCTAGAGGCCACTTATAAAAAGTGATTGTAAATAGAAAACATGACTCAGTAGCTCCCTCACATTAAGGAGAGATTAAACTTTGCGTCCTCTCAGAATGTGGATGGAATGGCATTCCCCTTCCTCCATTCTCTTTCCACATATTTGCAAAAGAGAAGACCCATAGATTGCACCCTGTAATCATGTCTGGCTCCAGTTTTCAAAGGCAGTAACTTCTACATTCACTTACTAAGTACATGAAGTACCCCAGCACCACCCAACTTGAAAAATATTAAAACCATATAAGGCCATAGTGGGAAGAGAGGGAAGTCTATATTTCCAATAGTTCCTGGACAAGTGGGTTTAGTGAATATTTACCAGATTCATTGTGATTTGTCTGCTTTTCTCATATACATACCCCACAATGCCCCATTTGGCTAGGATAACATTTTGAAATACTAATCTTTTTAATTTATTTTTTCCCCACATTTTCCCCTTTTTTTTCTTCCCTTAATTCAATAAAGCTAAATAGGAAAAAAAAGAGAAAAGTAACCAACACTCTTCCTATTACCTTGCAAACCCCAAGCTTGGGAGCTCTTTATGTCCACAGAAGAGGTAAACAAAGAGGATTCTCATATAGTGACAAGATATTAGCCAGAAACAGGAAGGGAGAGATTTCCCCCAGAAAAGAAGAACAAGGGTTTCCTCCTGGAAAGGAGAGAAAAAGAGAGGGAGAGAAGGAGGGAGGAAGGGAGGAAAGGAAAGCGGGGGAGAGAGAGAAAGAGAGAGAAAGAGAGAGAAAGAGTGAGTTTTGGGGGTCTGCAGAGCACAAAAGAGCTTGGCTCTCCTTGCCAGCAGAACCCTTGGGGGAAGCATCAAGGCCCCTGAGAAAACAGCTGTGTGAAGTACAGAGGCTGAAAGGATTGCAACAGCCTTGCAAAGGATTCTGGGGGTGCAGGTGAACTTCTGAATTGACAAGTTCTCAGACAAGGATGACAAATACCTTATCAGTGAGCTATGTGAGGAAAGGCCAGGGATCCCAGCAGCTCATCCCACCCAACCCTCTGTGATTTGGTTGGCACTATAGCAGACAATGGAAGTCTCTCTCTCTCTCTCTCTCTCTCTCTCTCTCTCTCTCTCTCTCTCTCTCTCTCTCCTGAGGTGAAGCTCTACTCTCCTCCCTCCCTGATGGGGCACTTTGTCTGATACCTACAAATCCTCTCCTAACTGGAATCTTGAGGAAACAAAAGCCAGGAAAGGACAGTGCTTGGTATGTAATACTCTGATGGTTGGCCTGCTATATTATATCCATCCCCTGACACAATAAGCACAAAGAAGCACATTATCCTTTTGACTCGTTGGAAGGAAAAATGGAAAAGTCAGGAAGAATAAAAGATATCTATCTCTGAACATTGTCTCAGCTATATTCTTTCCTAAATAAATACTTTATGTCTTTACAAATAAAATGTACTTTTAATAAATGCTATTCCTTCCAGCTTCGGTACTCGCAGCCTCCAATTCCTACATCCTCAGCATTTGGGGTAAAGGGATATCTGCCTCAGGCTCCCTAAGGGTCAGGTAGATAAGCCAAAGGTGGCAAATTCCTCTCCTTTCGTGTGTGTGTGCGCGCACGCGCACGCGCTGGGGTGAAGGGGGACCATGTGAAATCCCCTTTGGACATTCTTCTTACTGTCAGCACTAATTCCATAGAACAGAGAGCTCAGCCACAGGTAAAGGAAGCCTTGCCCCTGAATACATGACCCTCTCATGGAGTTAGAATAAATGAGCACTGAGCATCTGCCTTCGGCTAAAAGCCTGGTCAGGTTGGTCAGGGAAGATGTGATCCAACCCAACTCTCCTCTTCCCACTCAAAGTTGTCATCTTCCCCCAGCTTCACCTTAGTTTCCATAAGGAGGTAGAATGGCAATCGATGAATGAAGAAAGTCTTCCCCTACCACAAAGGAAGCCAGACGTCAGAGGTCCCTGTAGGAATTAGTCCTCTTGGGTACTTTTGGAATCTCACCAGGTGTCAGGGAAGCAAATTACTGAAGCAAAATCCTGAAATGACTAGGAATCCTCTAGCATATTTCAATCTTTCATTGTTCCAAACATGTTCATTTCCTCATGGTTTTACAAAAACAACTAACAATTTCAGGACAAAAAAAATCTCTATCATCATCAAAAGAGTTCATCTTCTCCAAGGTCTCCTATAATGAATTCTATCCAATTAAAAGTGTGGTTAACATTAAATTAATCCACTATTGAGTTCAAAAGGGCTAAACATCAGAATACTAAATGTGCTAGCTCAGATGTTTGGTTATTATTAATTTCTATGATTAAAAAGTATTTTTAAGTGATAGCACTCAGACTGCCAGGTAATTTCAAACCAACACTTTAAAGTCAGAAAAACATCTGATTTGGAGTTAAAACTTAAAGGAGAAAAAGAAGGAAAATGTTTCTTACACATTCTTCAACCTCCTCTCCCCGAGCCTCTATTTTAATTGCAAACACTGCTGTGAGATCTATCAATTGCAGACTTTCTTTTTCAACCAAAACCACTTTCAAGCCAAAGTGAAGTTAACTCAAGAGAGGGGTGGGAGGAAGGTTAAAAAGATTTCCTCTAATATTAAGACTCATGTTGAGGATATCCTTTCAAAAGCAACTCCTAATCTAAACTTATTTATATCAATCAACTGAAATAATGTTTTGACTCTGAAGTGCCATAGGCAAAATCTTCCTCGCATGTAATCTTGGTTATATGTATACATATGTATCCTGCCTTAATAAATAAAATAAAACCAAATTTAAAAATAGGAATAAATTATGGGGGGGGAAAGAAGCATGCTAGTAAGAAACATAAGATAAACCCACGAATGAGATTAGTGGGAGGGAAGAAGGGAGGAAAGAAGGGAAGAAGAGCGGGAAGGAGGGAGGGAGACGGAAGGAAGGAAGGAAGGAAGGAAGGAAGGAAGGAAGGAAGGAAGGAAGGAAGGAAGGAAGGAAGGAAAGACAGGCAAGCTTGTCTGAAGCCTATTCATTTGCCAGAGGTGAGCCAAAAACTGGGAATTATAGCAGTCATACCAGGAAGGAAAACATAAACAGTTATGTGCTTCTCGGTGTCCCTAAGATAAAACCCACCAATTCCTTAGAAGAAGTGCAACTCCTAATATAAAGAACAAAGACATGTTTTTCACATGGATCTGAGAGGCAGTAAGTTGTGTGAGCTAGTAAACAGCACTCTGCATAGCAACCTTACAGTAAATATGACAATGAGTCTCATAGGACTATTTCTTTCAACACCTTCAAAGTAGTCAAGGGATGCAATGTCAAAAGTGTAGTTTGGCAAAAGCAATTCTACAGGGGAGACCAGAAGTGGAGTGAAATTCCAGTTCTCTAGCATAAACCAGCAATCAAATTTAAAATGGACTGCAAATCCTTCAGGCAAATCTGCATATATATACTCCTCTTTCAACCAAGATTTCAGTGAGTATTGAGCAATGCTGAGCCCAGATCACCTTTTTCAAGTACCTAGATGGTTATTAGTCTAGGTTCCAGGCTAAGTGCAGCTCCCTAATCTTCAACAGCCGGCTAAGCTGGAGGTAAGTTGTCGTCTTCTTACAGAGGTGCCCAAAGAGGACTTGAGTCAAAGGCAAAGCAACTTCTGCACAGAGGTGGCCGAGGAAGGGGCTAAGTGCCTGTCTCAGGCCGTGCAGCTTAAAACTACCTATGTTTTAACCAGCAGCATTGGAGTCTCTGATGGAATCATGACCAACTCATCCTAGAACAAAATTAAACTGCCGTCTTCATTTGTAAGTTCAGATAACAAAAACCTCTTAGAAATACAGACACATCAATAAGAAGGAACACGGCTGCTTACCTACAAGAACCAAAAAACCAACACATTTCATACAAAGATTCTTAGTGGACATTGGGATTACAATATTCATGACTCACTACAGTGAATTTGCCAGAAATCCCAGTTAAATTGAGGATCATCTTAAACATCAGTCCTCCAGAAGGCCTGCTGTGAGTCCCAATGATGGGAATATTCTTATGTGTTCAAACAGCACCTGTACCTCCCATATCAAAGCATTTAGTACCCTGTACGTTAATTGCCCACTTACTCCTCATGTGAGTTAGGACTCATTCTACCTGAAGTAACAGAGAATCTCACTAACAGTGATTCAAATGATAGTTTCTTTTTCTCGCATAACAATAATTTGGAGATAAGAGACTACTGGCTCTGATGCAGTTCAGTGGTGGTGTCTGGGATTCTACTGGTCTTTCCCTCATGGTCACCAGATACCTGCTAATGCTACATGTCCACATTTAAGACAGGAGGAAGTGGGAGGTGGGAGAAGAGAAGGGGTGTTGCCATCAGTGTAGTTCTCATTTCCCAGGACAACCAACATATTTCCTAGTAAGAAACCCTCCCAGCATATCTACCTATGTCGCACAGGCCAGAATGGAGTCACTGACCAGGCGCCAGCTTCAGGGAAGGCTGGGAAAATTGGGAATGGAATGCCCGTGAACTCTAAGGCCTCGACTCAGTCTCACCTGGGACAGGGCACACTGTGGGACAAGGAGGAAATGCAACATGGATGGAAGGTATGGAACCAAGAGACTTAGCATGTTTCTCTATTTTCTGAATTAGATATAAGCTTCTTGAAGACAGAGATTCCATCTTCTTTACTGATTTATACCCCAGAGTCTCCTGGCCCAGTGCCTGGCTCATAGCAAATACTCAGTGGCTAAATGCTGAAAGGATAAAGAAAAGAAGAAATGAGCGGAAAAAAATGAATGAAATATGGAATGCCCAGCTGTCCAGCACCATAGTTCACACTTATATAAGGATACAACATAAACATATGTACACATACTTTGAACCTACCTGCATTCTAAGATAAAAATACACACACACACATATATATGTGTATATATATATACATATATATGTATGTGTGTGTGTGTGTGTATATATATATATATATATATATATATATATATATATTCTAGCCCATTCTATTCCTACTTTAAACATTCAGTAAATACTGATGATAATAACAATGGTCAAAGTCTCTACAAGACACTTTACTGTGGAAAATCAGTGCTATAACAAATAGAGTAAATATGTTAAAGTAGAGAGATTATTTTCATTGGCTCCATCAAAACACAAAGGCTTGTCCATCAAACATGACACTAAAGGAAACTTGTTCCTCTGAATCCCAAGAGGAATAGTGGTCAATAAAGTTTGTGGAACCAGTCTTTGCTCACTTAATATTAAAATAAATTACTTGGGGAAACTCCAAGCAGAAGGATTATCATTTGTCTGAAAACAAAAAACAAAAAAAGTGTGACTATGAACCACATAATTTGCAGAAGCAATCGATGAAACGCAAGCTTTATATTGGATTTAAACAAGAGCTTGCCTACAAGTTCAAGGAGTGTTCTTTATGGATTTAATTAAAATGCTGCATATGAGACCTTTCTAATCTTACTGTGCTGCAACTGTATTAAGACACTCACTTCAAAATATTTACATTTAAATATTTTATAATGCCACACTTTAAAATATTAATGATGCCACAAGTAATCTGCGACATCTACAGCCTTTCCTATAGTAAGTTAGTAAAAAAAAAAAAAAAAATCAGAGTTTGTGTTGTCCCTAGTCAGCTATTTAAAATTCAGTTTAGCAAACACACCAGCTTGTCCATTTCTACAATTCTAATGAAAACTTCTCTAAGAACTTAACTTCTTGCTATTCTAATTTGTTCTTATTCTGTCCTAGATAGTGGCACTTAAAGGGAAGAAAAGGAGCTGTTCTGGTGTCATTAAGTGTCACTGCTGAGTTTAAATACACTCCTTTTCAGAGAGAGATTTATTGAAAGGTGTCATTTAAAAGGTGAGAAAGACACCTGTACAACATAACTAGTGAACAAGTCAGTGTTATTTTGTGTGCTCCACAATGAAGAGATCATTACAGAGACCTAAGTGCTATTTGGAAATGCTGAGGTTGTGTAATGGTGCATTTGTACGGAACATAGCTTTTGTAATCATAAGATTCATTCCTTAATATTGTCTCCTTAAAAGCATCAGAGAACTGTTCTCTCTCCATAGTCATGGCCATATTCTTTTTCCTTCTTTTTTCTTTCTTTCTCTTCACTGGACAAAAAAAGGCAACTGAGGAAGATGTGATTCAATCTTTCATCGCTATAAGAAAGTCAAGCACAAGGTTATTGCAATAATAAATATGGTACAAACAATACATTATAGCACCTTGGAATACAAATGGTGATTATTCCATTATTTGTTCCTCAAAGAAAGCTAATTATTAGAGCTAATCATAAAGAAAGCTAATGATTAGAGAAAAGGCCGCCAGGTAACAGAGGCTCTTCAAAACCTGACAACTCCTGCATAAATTTGCTAAGGGATTTCAGATGCTTCTGGTTATCAACATTCTCTACTGCAAAAAGAAAACAAAACAAACAAACAAACAAAAACACCATCTCATTTGCACAATTTTTTGAGATATTTTAAAACACACAATTCTGCCTTCATGTATAATTGGTTATGAAGGGTTAAAATAGTGATAGCCCTGGATTTGGGGTTGAGATAGGAAACAGACAGCTATGTGATAGTATAAATTCATTTCAGCAGGGGACTTTCCAACTTACAAATAAAGACCATACAAAATAATAATGTCCCACTCAGTGGTATAAAATATAACTGAAATCTTTTCTGGATAGTTTGTACCGATGCTGCCTTTCTGATCTTTCAGAGGCAGTTCTCAAATGCTGTTTATAATTACCAATTAAACTAACTTATTAACCTTTCTGATGCTTCTGTCTATAGACTGTAGGTTCTCTCTCTCTCTGTCTCTCTCTCTCTCTCCCCCCACCCCACCCCCCGTCTGTCTCTTTCTCAAGAGTCTCTTAAAAATAATTTATCTTTCCCTTCTCAGAATTCAAACTTTTGTCATATAGCTAACTACCCTGATGATACCAGAGGGTAGAATGCACACATTCCTTCTTGTAGAAGAAAATGTCTACTGCATTGTTTTAAAATACATTTAATCCATCTTTATTAGAATGATTCTAAACTATTAGAATGTATTAGTAGGATTCTAAACTTTTTCCTAAACATGTACATCATTCAAAAAATCAAAAAAACAGGTTTGACTTTTTGAATCATATATTCTAAAATTGTAAGAAAAAGGTTAGACACACCAATACAATAAGCATGTTATTTCACCCCTATTCCAGATTTATTTATTGAGCCTTAACAATAGAAGACATTATATAGAACATGCACGACTTTCTTCTCTTAATTTCAGAAATTTGCATTCGAAAGCCCAATGTCCCAGAGCAATCATCATCCAAGCATAAAAACAGATTGCCTGAAATAACTGGACAACTGAGCTGGATCAGTTTGAATGTTTCTAGACAGATGAATGACATTTAACTTAGCTTTAGATCTGAGGACCCAAATTTAATGAATAAAAAGCCTTTAAGAAAACAGGCACATTTCATTCTTCTCCCTCTGACACAAAGCAATTTAATCCAAGAAGTATTTAACAAGAATGTACTATTATAAATGCTATGGCAAACTTTAGCGAAATAGAAAATAGCTTCCTATCTTCAGGTCGCTCACAACTGAGTTGTGTGGAGAAAATATACATATTCATGCAATTGATAAATAAAAGAATGTAAATGTGGTAGACAGAATTCTAAGATGGCCCCCATAATCTCCAACTTCATTGTTACATTGCGTAATGTATGTTGGCAAAAGGGATTTTGCAGCTGCAGTTAAGGTTACTAATCAGTTGACCTTAAGATTAAAAACATTGTCCTGGTGAACCTAGAATAATCACATAAGCCCTTTAAAAGCAAAAAAAAAAAAGAGTTTTCTCCAGCTAGTCTCAGAAGGATTTTCTCCAGCTATTCCTTCAAAGAGTGAGAAGGATTTGACATGCCATGGCTGGCTTGAAGATGGACAAGGCAAAGAATGCAAGCAGCCTCTGGAAGCTGAGAGAGACCTCCAGCTGTCAGCCAAAAAAAGGAAACAGAAAACTCAATCCGACAACCCCAAGGAACTGAACTCTGCCAACAACTGGAATGAGCTTGGAAGCAGATTCTTCACCAGAAATGCCAGATAAGAGCTCAGACTAGCTGACACCTGATTTCAACCTTGTAAAAACCCTAAGTAGAGAATCCAATAGAGTCCCTCTGAACTTCTGACCTATAAAACTGTTAGATAATAAATGGATGTCGTTTTAAGCTGTAAATTTATTGCTGTAAATTGTTGCATAGCAATAGAATGCTAATATAATCATATATAATTAGTGTCAAGTGAATAACAGATGAGGAAGTATATGAAAACTTAAAGAAGGCAATTGTTAATATGGCTGAAATGGACAGTCCTTCCTCATTTGCTGCTAGTATCGTGCGTATTCCTACCTCTGGGACCTTTGCACATTCTATCCTTGTTTCTAGTGGCCTACACTTTCTCTATTAACCATTCATCAGCACAAGACCCACCTCTTCATTGAATTTTCTCTGACACTTCATCTATAATGCTATCTCTCATCAATGAACTACTGTTGAATTCATACTTATTTCTGAAAATTTTTCCACTGACTTAATCGTTTCATATTTTTTCCTCTCTCAATGCCCAAGCTTATAAGCTCAATTTTCTTTTTGTATCCCAAAATAATTAAATAAATTACTTTTTGCATCCCAAAATAATTAAATTATTACTACGTATGTGACTTATTAAAAAATATACCCTGGCTACTCTGTAGAGAAAGTCTTGATTAAATTACATGGAGTTTTGTATTCACCTTACCTAAACCAAACAATGGCTATTTCTTTTTTTCCCATCACACTCATTGCTGAACACTTAAGCTTGCCTCATCTGAACCACAGTTTCAAATAACTCTGTACAATTGGCTTTATATGTTTAGTGTTGACCACATATTAAATTTCACAGAAGACACAAGATAATAAAATGGCCTTGCTGTAAAAACTTGCATACTCAGTTGATTCATATCAAGTTGAACTCTACCAGGGTGCTAGTCTCAGCATCTCTAAATTTACTTCTTGAGAAATTATTTCAGCGGCCTTACCTAGTTCTCAGAATGTAAAGGCATTAATGTAGAAACATTATCTTTATGTTTTGTTGATATGCTGCTGCTGGTCAACATCAGTTTATTTATGGTGACCTGAAACCATTGTCTGAAGCTGAAAAGCCTTTTTCCTCTCTCTTTGTGGTGGTCCTATCCTCAAATGATTGAAAGTTTTTGTCTTCCCCTTTTAGTTCTTCACAAGATAAATGTCTGAAGAAAAACAATTGTCTCAAAAATAAACAAACAAACAACAACAAAAAAAAGGTTGCTGCTAAAAAGCAGAAAATTAATATTCTTCCCAAAAACTTCAGAAATTTAGATTAATACAACACCAATACCAACCCTCTTGCAAATATATTTGTGCCTTGGAAAGATTTCTACTTATTTCCCCAAAAGCCTTTTTAAAGCACCTTTTTTCCCACCCTCCACCCCTGTTCCAGAAAGTTAATATTACTTTAAAATAGTTTACAATTATAGTTACCATATTCATAATGATAAATCACTAAAGACAATAAGAAATAGGTGACTTCAATACAATTTTTACAGAAGGAAGCCATGGATCATAGCCAGAAGATTTAGGTTTTAGTTCAGTTCTTCCACTAATATACAATGCAATATTTTCTGCTTCTTGATTCTCAAATACCACATCTATAAAATGGAGATAAACATACCTACCCAGAAAAGGTCATTGGATGAGAGAATCAAATTATGCCAAATACACTACATATACTTTAAAAACAGCAAAATGCATTATTAATTCAAGTCATCTAATTACTGGTACATTGAGAGCATAAATTATATACTATATACATACATAACAAGGTCTCAAAAATCTTATGTTTTCCTCAAAGTTCCAGAAAAAAAGATTTCAATTCAATAAACATGTATTGACTAACTAAATGTAAAATGTCTAATTCAACATGATTAGCCTAATACAAAAATCTACATCTAAAATCTGTAATAAAATAAAACCTAAAAAAATCTATTATAATTATAATAAAATATATAAAACCTATTATAATTAATTAACTATTATGTATACTAATTGGCATTAAGACAAGTGCTTCACATTCATGATGTCATTTAATCCTCGCAACAACCAAAAAGTGATTTCCCTAGGCTGATACTCAGCATTTAATTTTAGGGCTCTACTAAGTTCATTGTTTCTATCTATTCCTTGATTGATAACTTTTTCCCTTTTCTCCTGCCCTGCTTAACATTTAGTTTGCATCATCTAGACACATGTAAAGCCAGATACTCTGAGTTCTTACTGATATCATTACCCTGAGCCATGTTCATAGTGAGAATCCATTTGAAAAATCAGTCATGTAAAAACTCTCTAAATAAAGATTTAGTTTTTGGTTCCTAAAAGACTCCGAACATACAAAAGAATATACTCTAAAAGCAATTTTCTAAGCAAGACTTTGTAAATAATAGAGAGACATTTCCATCTGTGTAGATGACAAATAATTAGCCTTTTAGTGATGACTATTATGCTCTTCCATCTGGCAAACTATTCATTTTTGCCTTTTAAATTGAACTAAAAGACCATTGGGCAAAATTTTGTTTATTTCCCTATTCTATTATTCTAGGTTTCATTCAGTGTATTCTTGAGGGTATCATGTAAAACGACATTTCTGTATGTTAATCTTTGCTAAATATTGAAATTGGACAATCAAAATGGTTAAAGCTATTTCTTTCTCTGATCCTCCCAAACTATTATTCTGTATCAACCTAGCCTCATTTTTCTAAGAAAAGCAAAACCTAATTCAAACTGGCTTAAATAAAGAGGACTCACTGACTCATGTAACTGGATGGTTCAGAGCAATGGAAAGACTTCAGTGTTGATCTGATTTAGCAGCTCAGTGATTCTATCAAGAGCCAGGTTTCTTTCCCTCTTCCCCTTGCTTTTGATATAATCAGCACCATCCAATGTCTTTCTTCTCTGGTGTGATGAAAAAATGTCCTGCATCATTTCCACATGTTCAAATTACACTGTCCAGAAAAAAAAAAAGTACCGATTAGCGCCCAGCAAACTTCCCTTTACATCTCATAGTCCAAATTAAGTCATGACCTTTCCTAAGCCTTTAGAGAAAGTGCTCACTGATGGGCTTAGACTTTCTTCTCTTAACCCAGGAAAAAGAAGATGTGATTAGCCCATTAGTTTTAAAAGATTTAAGACTCACCCCTAGAATTGTGGGTATAGTCATTCTTGCCCCTTCCCATCCTACCCCAACTGCATAGCTACCACAAAATGGGAGAGAGAATGATGGGATAGTAACCTTACGCAAGCCTAACTGTCTGGTCAGACAGTCTTTCCCCACATTTCAACAAATTGCTATTTTCTACATCATTTCTTAATCTACAGATGTTTCAGGACTGTTCTTTCTAGCAACCACTCTCCCAGAATCCACCCTCATGTTCCATGCAGTAGACTGGAAAAGCAGTCTTCAAACTGTCAATCAAAGTTAAAGAAAGAAAAGGCACCACCAATTACATCCAAGAATTTAATATACTGGTTTATCAAAACACAGATTCCTGGGCCCATCCGCTGGCATGCTATTAACACAAGCATTTCAAAAGAGGTACACAAGTACTAAGAGAAGTAAAACAAGCAACTTCACATTTCTGAGTACAACAGCTTTTCAGGACTCAGTGAGGACATTTTCTTCAGTGGCAGGTACCTGGGTACCAGAGTATAATCCCCCTTTTACATAAACTGTAGTAACATTCATCCACGAGGTGGCAGCGTACCCAGCAGTGTGCTCAGTGGAGGACTGTGACGCTAACAATTTTAACATTTGTCTAGCTAAATGCCTTCACTCAAGGGAATTTTTTATTTTTTCTGGAAGAGGATAAATTAATAGTACTATGTATCTAAAATGTATTTTTCCACCTAAAATAAAGACTATAAAAAAAACCTTACACTGAAAACAAAAGACCTCTAAAGGAAGAAAACAAAGCCAATGACTATTTGAGTGCAGAATATAGTTTAGTTCAAGCAATCCACTTTGAAAAGAGGAAATCATCAAGATAAGCCATCTGTGCACAAACCATGAGAGACAGTCAACTAAATTTCCTTTTATCTTTGTTTATGTGACAACTCTTATTATCACTTTCAAATGGACTTCCGTATTCTGAACCCTGAATTAGAAATGATATATGCAGCAAAGTTTCATCAAATTCATCAGTCACAAAAGTAAAGCTTTTTAAACCTCATTTCAACATGGTTTGTTTGTCTAGTAAACAAAATACATTATCTAATTTAAACTCAAAGAAAGCTTAACTAATTTAAATGCCACCTTGATTACCTCTACTATTGATCCAGTGAAAGAGTTTACTAACATGCTGAAACAGTTGAATGCCAGTGTCTTTCCTTTTTCCTTATTTATCACACAATAAAAATCACAAGATAAGATAAGAATGCTGGTTCTATGTTCCAAATTGAAAAAATTCTCACATTTCTCAGTTGTTATTACTGGAAAAAATTATGAAGCCTTGGTCACTCTCATTTACAAATTTTACCAATAAAAATAAATATGCCTTTTAAGAAGAAATTATTTTCACTTTCAAGGTATTTTTCCCTATATCTTTCCTGATACAGGAGAAAGAAAAGTCTCACAGAAAAGAGGCCACAACTTAGAAGACTTAGGATAGCCTTTCTGTAGACAAACCTCTTTCTTGCCAAAAGAAATTATACTTTAAGTGAAAAAAATGTTTTCTAAGAATGAATTTTGCTAAATAGTAAATTTTTCTCTTCTAATTACGATAGAAGACTGATAGCATAAGATATTGGGGTGATCACAGATCTTTCAATTACTATTAGCACTTTGGTAAACATCTTTCTGGAGAGAATGAAGACATAAAATGTTTTCATTTCAGAAATGAAGATGTTTGTTTTCCAGTTAATGGTTGATATTTCAAGTATCCTGGTTGCTGATCTGAGCTAGAGTCTGGAGGTCTAGAACAGCCTCCAAGTGAAGTGTACTGGCCCAAGGACCAGAGTATACCCAAGGCTTATTAAGAGACCATGTCCAGGCAATCTAGTTTAGGTATCAGTACATGAGAACCAGGCTCAGAAGCAGAGGCCAGGTGTGAAATGGAAATATTAGACCAGAATAGAAGGTATGGATGGAGAGAGAAAGCAGCAGGAGTTTGGAATGAAATGTACCCCTAAGCCACTCTGTATACTTGGATGACCTTTTAACAGCACCTGAGAATTCCAGCAGTGGGTAGGGAGAGTCTGTTAAAAATTACAAGTTGCCTCATACATACATGAGAAGTTCACAGAACTCGCTGCTTCAATTTAAGATATTTTTATTTTATTTTATTTTTAGTCATCTGCATCCATGCCTGTGGCAACTTTGTTATCAGAAAAAGAGTTGAACATGCTTATCAGAGTGATCTGTAATTTTATCTGAAGAATAAGGTTTGAAGGGCTTCCAGTCAAAACGACAGAGTAGGTAAACACTGTGTTTGGCTCCTTTCATGATCACAACAAAATTAGAACTAAATTGCAGAACAACCATCAGTGAGAACCACCTGAAATCTAGCTGAACAGAAGTCCTAAAGACATACAGAAGAACTAAAGACACACAGAACTAAAGACATACAGAAGAAGCCACCTTGAGACTGTTAGGAGGGTCAGAGATAGAGAACAGGTTGGTTCCATACCCACATGTGATGATTAAAAATCAGAAGGGATATCTCAGCTGGAGGGGTCCACCCTGAGAAGTGAGGGGTCACAGCCCCACATGAGGCTCCCCAGCCCAGGTTCCAGTGCTGGGAAGAGAAGTCTCCACAACTTCTGGCTGTGAAAACCAGTGAAGATTGTGGCTGAAAGAGATAGAGGGTGGCTGCAGTACCAGGAGCTCCTCTTAAAAGGCCCATGCATGGACCTACTCGCTGACAGACTCACTCACTCTGAGATCCAGTATTGGGAAAGAGCTTAAAAGGCTCCAGGCATGTAGACGGAGGAAATGAGCTGCAGTGCAAGGGCTGGAAGGGCAGCTCACTCCCACATAAAAGTGCTAGCACATGCCAATATTCCTTTGTGCAGACACAGGTGGGGGCAATATCTGAGTCACCAACACCTGGCTAACACTGTTTGACCCACATTGATGATTCCCTGAGACCCCACCCCACATAATTTGCAGGTCAGACCAAGCTGTTACCAGTGGTTTCTCCATACAAATAGCCCATCTTGGCTAATGCTGTGGACATTTTAAAAATCTCCCAAAGGTTCACAAAACTCAGACAAGCAGCATCTGGCCTTGGCATACCCTGTACTTCTGACTAAGAAGCTAAGTCCAGCTCTAGTAACAGCCAAACTCAGTTTGCCTCTTGTAGGCACTTCCAAGCCCAGCACAAGTGGCAGCCACCTTCAGATCATTTTGTAGCTCAAATCAAGTGGCCCTGGGCAGGGCACAGGCAGTGGCTGACCTTGACCTGCACCAGAGCCCCTCACAAGCGGCCCTAGAACCAATATAACCAGTGCCAGCTTCAGACCACAGCAGAGCATCACATAAAAGCAGAGCATGCATCCATAAAAGACACAAAGGGCAGGCTGGCCAGGCACAAGAGTCCTGCTAAAACAAATCCTGCTCTGTAGGGTCAGCCCTTTCACAATAGCTTCTCCACAACCAATCACAGCCAGTCCTCACAACCAACTAGCTTAAGTATAAATCCCTCTCATCGACATGCAAACAGAAACCAAGGCTCAACTACAACAAGAAGGCATACATAACCCACACAAGAAACACACATGGAGCACCTGGCTCGGGTGATCAGGGAGACTGCACCACACCTACTACATAAGGTTACTATATCAAGACCAGGGGACATAGCAGCATGAAAACAAAAATGGGAGGCAACCAAAATGAGGAGACAATGAAAGAGAATGAGACAAAATGGAGACAAGTGATCTACCAGATGCTGAGTTCAAAACACTTGTTATAAGGATGCTTACTGATCTCAGGGAGAACTTCAACAAGGAGATAGGAAACATAAAAATAGAGATTAAAAAAAAACATAAAAAAGAACCAGTTAGAAATTAATAATACAATACCTGAAATAAAGAATACTTTAGAGGGTATTAACAGTAGATTAGATGGAGCATAGGATCGAATCACCAATTGAGAAGATAAGGTAGAAGAAAACAGACAAACAGAACAGCAAAAAGAAGGATTCCAAAAAAATTATTATAGTTTAAGGGACCTCTGGGACAACATCAAGCATATCAACATTTGCATCATAGGGATACCAGAAGGAGAAGAGAGAGAGCAAGGAATTGAAAACCTATTTGAAGAAATAATGACAGAAAACTCCCCTAACCTGGCAAAGAAAATAAGTATACAATCCTAGGAAGCACAGAGAGTCCCAAACAAGATGAGCCCAAAGAGGCGAACACCAAGACATATCATAATTAAAATGCCAAAGGTTAAAGACAAAGAAAGAATATTAAAAGCAGCAAGAGAAAAGCAGTAGGTTACTTAAAAGGGACCTCCCACTAGACTGTCAGCTGATTTCTCAACAACTTTGCAGACCAAAAGGGATTGGCATGAAATATTCAAAGTGAAGAAAAGTCAGGACCTACAACCAAGATTACTCTACCCAGCAAAGGTATCATTTAGAATCGAAGAACAGATAAAGAGCTTTCTAGACCAGAAGAAGCTAAAGGAGTTTATCAACCCCAAAACGGAATTACAAGGAATCTTAGAAGGGACTTTTTTATAAGACAAAAAAAAAGATACAAAATATGAATAATAAAATGACAATATCTACACATCTATCAACAAATACTTACAATGTAAATGGATTAAATGCTCCAATCAAAAGGTAGGGAGGTTGAGTGGATAAGAAAACAAGATCCTTACATATGCTGCCTACGAGAGACTTATTTCATATTAAAAGATATACACACACTGAAAGTAAAGGAACAGAAAAATATATTTCATGAAAATGGAAATAAAACAAAACAACTGGGGTAACAATACTTATACCAGATAAAACAGATTTTAAAACAAAGTCTATAACAAGAGACAAAGAAGGACCCAATAATCACACTTCTGGGTATTTATCTGAAGAAAACCAAACACTACTTCAACACTACTTCATATGTATCCATATGTTCACTGCATCATTATTTACAGTAGTGAAGATATGGAGGCAACCTGGGTGTCCATCAATGGATGAATGTATTGTTGGAGAGGCTGGGAGAAAAAGGAACTCTCATACATTCCTGGTGGGAATGTAGATTGCTGCAGCCACTATGAAAGGCAGTGTGGAGGTTGCTCAAAAAATTAAGAATAGAATTACCATATGACCCTGCAATCCCTCTCCTGGGTATCTACCCAAAAAAATCTAAAAACATTTATCCATAAAGACACGTGTGCTCCAATGTTCACTGTAGCTTTGTTTACAGTGGCCAAGACATGGAAACAACCAAAGTGACCTTCGTTAAATGAATGGATAAAGAAGTTGTGGTATATATACACAATGGAATACTGTCCGGCCATAAGAAAAGATGAAATAGTACCATTTGCAACAACATGGATGGATCTTGAGATTATAATGCTAAGCAAAATAAGTCAGACAGAAGAAGTAGAGAACCATATGATTTCACTGAAATGTGGTACATAAAACTGAAAACAACAAAACAACAAGATAAACAAATGAAGAAACAAAACTCATAGACATAGACAATAGTTTAGTGGTTACCAGAGGGTAAGGGGGGAGGAGGGTTCTAGAAAAGGGTAAACAGGGTCAAATATATGGTGATGGAAGGAAAACTGACTCTGGATGGTGAACACATCATATGAGATATAGATGATGTATTACAGAACTGTACACCTGAAATCTACATAACTTTACTAACAATTTTCACCCCAATAAACTTTAATTTTAAAAAAAAATGGATGAATGGATAAAGAAGGTGTAGTACATATATACAATGGAATATCACTCAGCCATAAAAAAAGATGAAATACTGCCATTTACAACAACATGGATGGATCTTGAGATTATCATGCTAAGTGAAATAAGTCGTACAGAAAAAGTTGAGAACCATGATTTCACTCATATATGGGATATAAAACTGAAAGCAACAAATAAACAAGACAAACAAACAAAAATTCTCAGACATAGACAACAGTTTAGTCGTTACCAGAGGGTAAGGGGAGGGGGGTGGTAGATGAGAGTAAAGTGGGTCAAATATATGGTAATGGAAGGAGATTTGATGATTTTACTTTGGGTGGTGAACACACAGTGAAATAGATAGGTGAGTATTAAAGAATTGTACACTTGAAACCTATATAATTTTATTAACACATGTTACCCCAATGAATTTAATTTTAAAAAGACATAAAAAATAAAGGACAAAATAAATGAACAAACAAAACAGATACAAAACTCATAGATACAAAGAACATTCATTGGGGAAATGGGTGGAAAAAGGGAAGGGAATAAGAAGTACAAATTGATAGTCACAAAACAGTCATAGGGATGTAGGATATAGTATAAGGAATACAGTTAATGATACTGTAATCACTATGTATGGTGTCAGGTGGGTACTAGATTTATTGAAGTGATCACTTCATAAGTTATATAAATGTCCAATCACTATGTTGTACACCTGAAACTAATATAATATTGTATGTCAACTCGAACTAAAAATTACTTTTAAAAAAATAGTAACAGGCCCTCTCTTTCAACTTTTCATTTTTGTCCCAAGATCACATAGGCCATGTGAACACATGCTCCTGTTCACCTCATTGCACTCTAAGAACATCAGCCAGTGAAATATGAGTTTGTAGGCCCATTGGGTAAGAGTTTGAAAAACAAGTCTGTGGGAGACAAAGGACTAAACTGAAAACCTCCATACTGATACTTACTTCTCTTCTGAATTTTCTAAGCAAATGGTTAAAAGTCATTACTCATCCACAGCCAATAACCACATATAGATAAATAGCAAAGACAATGTCCTCTAATGAAGAGGCAAATTCTGCTATCAGGGTTCATGGATCCTCCATGAATTAGGCTAATCAAATTTCCACAGCTGAAAGCCACTCATACAGCTATGGTTTATCTTTTACAGTTTTCCCACAGCTTCAGGTAAAAATGACTGTCTGCCCTTTTGGATGGACCCAACTCTTTCCGTCAAGCCCCAATAACAAAATAATTAATTGATCAACATTAAAAAAAAAAAAAAGTAGTATTTATTAAATCAAGTAGCTTTTTTAAGTTTCAAACCAAACACCTTAAAAAAACATGGTAAGTCTGATGATGACATTATGTTGGAAATATGAACAAGCTTTGAAATGCAACAAAAACTAAGAAAGTAGAAGGGAGAGAGGAATGGCGGCAGCGAGGTGGTCTTCTTGAGTTCTCCTCTGGAACTTACCACAAATTGAACATCTATATAACACATCAAAGGACTCTCTGCTCATCACAAAAAACAGCTGAGACTCATAGGAGGATTACTTGAAAGTGGGAAATTGGGCGAGCAGGGTAAGAAAGAAGGGAGCGGAGTGGAGACACGGCCCCCGGACCGCATCTGTGGCTGCTGAGACACAGGGACTCCCAGGACAGAACAGAGACCACAAGAGCCAGGAGGTGAGCTCGTTCCCTGCACCACACAGCTGATGTCTCCTGCTGAGAGAGCAGCATATCCAGCATTTGAGACAGTAATATCAGCTGAGACCACCAGCTGGGCCCTAGGATGAACAAAGGACTTAAACACCACACCTGGGCCCCTTCCCCCACTCTCCCAATCCTACCCCATGCGCATCCAGAGACTCAAGCTGGCCCCTGAACTGAGGAGTAGTGTCAGATTACAGAAGAGCCATAGTGCTAGGATCTGGGAAGACCCAGCTTGCAGCTCAGACCCAGGAAAGAGTATGACAAAGCTGGGCTGGAAGAGAGAAGACTCCTCCATCCCCAGCTCCCACTTTTTCTGGCCTGCCTAGGGCAGGGCAATTACAACTGCGGAGACACACCCAAGGGTCAGCAGCAGGCAGCAGATGCAGCTCTGGGCTTTCAGCATCTCAGAAACTTCCCACCCTCCACACACACACACACACACACACACACACACACACACAGAAGAAGTGTCCTAAGACTCAGGAGACCTGGGCACAGTGCTGGTTGTGTTACTCTCAGTGTGCATATGTGCAGGCAAGAGCAGAAACTGCACTGACTTTGTAAAAACTAACATCCAGACCCCATACCCTCACTCATCTACAACTGCAGTTCCAGGGTCACTCTAGGCACCAGGTAACCGGCTTTGCCTGCACGAGATACAGAGGACTCTTTGGTACAGCAGAGGACAACCTGGAGATTACTTGGTGGGCTTAAGCCAAGACTGGTGCTGCTTTTTTTTGTTTGGTTTTGTTTTTGTATTTTTGACATTTTTGCCTGTGTTGAGTATGGGTTATTGGTTGTTTTTACATGTGAGTGTATTTGTTTTTTCTTTGTTGCTGTTGCTGCTGTTGTTGTTGTTGTGCTTGGTGATTTGCTTGGTTTTGAAATTGACTTAGACCAGGGTCCAGCTAAAGAGGCACAAGATTCAAAACACCCAGAGGACAACTCCAGACCAAACCAGAATATTACCAGGTCTGACCTATAAATGACACACCCAGAGGGAATTCTCTACAGGCACAAGAGCCCATAGGGGCCAAACCTCATTCAAGCGGTCAACCCTCATGCAGCAGAACGTCCACTGTAGGCACAAGCAAGTCTCACAACTAGTCAGCCTAGGAGTTAACCCCACCTACTCACAAGCAAAAAGCAATAAAAGATCAACTTTAACAGGACAATATACACAACACAGGAGTCACCTTTGGAGCACACGCACAGGAGAAGGAAGTGGTGCAAGTCAAATATAAAGGTCATATACTATATAAGATAACCCAGCAAGAACTAAGAACTCTAGGGGATCTACCTAATACATTGAAGCAAACACAGAGATTCAGCCAGAATGGGGAAACAAAGAAACATGTCCCAAACAAAAGAACAGAAGAAACCTCCAAAATTGGAACCAAAGAAAATAGAGGTAACCAACCTATCGGAGACAGAGTTCAGAACACTGATGATAAGAATGTATAAGGAGCTTAGTAATGACATAAAGAAGGATAGAGAAATCATAATGAACAACCAGTTAGAACTAAAGAATGCAATAACTGAAATAAAGAACACACTAGAAGAAATTACCAGCCAGTTAGATGAAGCAGAGGATCGAATGAGCAACTTAGAAGACAAGTTAGCTGAGATCACCCAAACAGAACAACAAAAAGAAAAAAGAATAAAAAACAATGAGAATGGTTTAAGAGACCTCTGGGATAGCATCAAGTGCAACAACATGCACATCATAGGAATACCAGAAGATGAAGAGAGGGATCAAGGGATCCAGAACATATTTGAGGTAATAATGTCTGAAAACTTCCCTAACCTGGTGAAGGAAACTGACATACAAGCCCAGGAAGTGCAGAGAGTTCCAACCAGGATAAACCCAAACAGGCCCACACCAAGACACATTATAGTTACAAATGCAAAGGTTAAAAACGGAGAGAATCCTAAAAGCAGCAAGAGAAAGACAGAGGGTTACATATAAGGGAACTCCTATACGATTATCAAATGACTTTTTTACAGAAACATTGCAGGCCAGGAAGGACTCTCATGAGGTACTCAAGGAGATGGAAAATAAACACTTACAACCTAGATTGCTTTATCCAGCAAAGCTATCATTTAAAATTGAAGAAGAGATACAGAGCTTTCCAGAAAAGAATAAGCTAAAGGAATTTATTATCACCAAGCCAGCATTGCAGGAAATATTAAAAGGGGTTCTATAAACAGAAGAAAGATGAAAACAATCTAACTACAAATAAAAAAATGACAATAACTATGTAACTATCAATAATCACTTTAAATGTAAATGGATTAAATGCTCCAATCAAAAGACATAGGATGGCTGAGTGGATAAGAAAGCAGGACCCTTGTATATCCTGTATACAAGAGACTCACCTCAGATCAAAAGACACACACAGGCTGAAAGTGAAGGGTTGGAGTAATATATTACATGCAAAAGGAAATGAGAAAACAGCTGGAGTTGCAATACTTATATCTGACAAAATACACTTTAAAATGAAGAATATATTAAAAGACAAAGATGGGCACTATATAACAATAAAGGGATCGATCTGACAAGAGGACATAACCCTAGTAAACCCTTTGCACCCCACATAGGAGCACCTAAATATATAAAACACATATTGACTGACATAAAGACAGAGATCAACAGTAACACTATCATAGTAGGGAACTTCAACACATCTGACAACAAGGGACAGGTCTTCCAGACAGAAAATCAATATGGAAACAATGGCCTTAAATGACACGTTGGACCAGTTGGATTTAATCTATAGTTTCAGAGCATTTCACCCCAAAGCTGCACAATACACATTCTTCTCAAGTGCACATAGAACATTTTCCAAGACAGACCGCATGTTAGGCCACAAAACAAGTCTTGATAAATTTAAGAAATTGAAATCATACCAATTGTCTTCTCTGACCACAGTGCTATGAAATTAGAAATCAACTACAGGGAAAAAAACTGGAAGACACACCAATTCATGGAAGCTGAATAACATGTTACTAAATAATGAATGGGTCAACCAGGAGATCAAGGAAGAAATCAAAAGATATCTCGAGACAAATGAAAATGAAAACACGACGACCCAAAAATCTATGGGATGCCACGAAAGCAGTCCTAAGAGGGAAATTCATAGCAATGCAGGCCTACCTAAATAAACAAGAAAAATCACTCATCAACAATTTATCTTCACGCTTAAGGGATCTGGAAAAAGAACAGCAAAATAAGCCCAAAGGGAGTACAAGGAAAGAGACAATAAAGATCAGAGGAAATAAATGAAATAGAAACCAGAAAAACATTACAAAAGATCAATGAATCCAAGAGTTGGATTTTAGAGAAGATAAACAAAATCAACAAACCTTTAGTCAGTCTCATCAAAAAAAAAAAAAGAGAGTACCAAAATTAATAAAATCAGAAATGAAAGAGGAGAAGTGACAAGAGATACCACAGAAATACAAAAAAAAAATTAAGAAATGACTATAAGCAACTATATGCCAACAAATTTGACAATCTGGAAGAAATGGACAATTTTCTAGAAGCATACAATCTTCCAAGCCTGACTCAAGAAGAAACGGAAAATCTGAATAGACTGATTACCACCAGGGAAATTGAATCAGTAATCAACAATCTCCCAACAAACAAAAGCCTTGGACCAGATGGCTTTATAGGTGAATTTTATAAAACATTCAAAAAATAATTATCACCTATTCTCCTCAAGCTATTTCAAAAAATCCAGAAGGAGAGAAGGCTCCCAAACAGTTTTTATGAGGCCACTATCACCCTGATGCAAAAATCAGACAAAGACACTACAAAAAAAGAAAACTACAGGCCAATATCTCTAATGAACATAGATGCAAAAATCCTCAACAAAATAGTAGTGAACAGAATTCAGCAATACACAAAAAATATCATACATCATGATCAAGTGGGATTCATTCCTGGTATGCAAGGGTGGTTCAATATCTGCAAATCAATTAATGTGATATACCACATTAACAAAATGAAAAATGAAAATCATATGATCATATCAATACATACAGAAAAAGCATTCGACAAAAAAAAATTCGACAAAATCCAGCAGCATTTTATGATAAAAACTCTTAAGAAAGTGGGAAGAGAGGGACCATATCTCAACATAATAAAGGCCATATATGATAAACCCGCAGTTAAAATCATACTCAATGGATAAAAGCTAAAACCATTCCCGTTAAGATCAAGAACAAGGCAAGCTTGCTCACTTTCTCCGCTTCTATTCAACATAGTGCTGAAAGTTCTAGCCACAGCAATCAGACAAGACAAAGAAACAAAAGGCATCCAAATCAGTAAGGAGGAAGTAAAATTGTCATTATATGCAGATGACATGATACTACATAGAGAACCCTAAAGATTCCACCAAGAAGCTATTAGAGCTGATAGGTGAATTTAGAAAAGTAGCAGGATACAAAATTAATATTCAGAAATCAGTTGCATTTGTATATACCAATAATAAAATATCAGAAAGAGAAAGTAAGAAAATAATCCCATTTACATTGCTTCAAAGACTATAAAATACCTGGGAATAAATTTAACCAAAGAAGTAAAAGATCTGTACTCAGAAAATTATAAGACACTGAAGACAGAAATGAAAGAAGAAACAAGTAGATGGAAACACATACCATGCTCATGGATAGGAAGAATTAATATTGTTAAAATGTCCATATTGGCTAAGGCAATATACAGATTCAAAGCAATTTCTATCACACTACCAGGGACATTTTTCACAGAAATAGAACATATAATCCTAAAATATATATGGAACCATAAAAGACACCGGATAGCCTCAGCAATCTTGAGAAATAAGAACAAAGTGGGAGGTATCATGATACCTGACATCAAATTATACTACAAGGCTACAGTAATCAAAATAGTATGGTACTGGCATAAAAACAGACACATAGATCAATGGAACAGAATAGAGAGCCCAGAAATAAATCCATGCCTATATGGTCATTTAGTCTACAATGGAAGCAAGAATTTATGGTGGGGAAAAGACAGTCTATTCAATAAATGGTGCTGGGAAACCTGGACAGACATATGCAAAAAAATGAAGCTGGACCACCTCCTTACACCATATACAAAAATAAATTCAAAATGGCTTAAACACTTAAATGTAAGATCTGAAATCATAAAATTCCTAAAAGAAAACATAGGAAGAAACTTTACAGACATTACCCAGAGTAAGATTTTTACTGATATATCCTCTTGTGCAAGGGAAATAAGAGGAAAAATAAACATGTGGGATTACATCAAACTAAAATTTTTTTTACAGCAAAGGAAACCACCATTAAAACAAAAAGGGATCCTACTAAATGGGAAAAGATATTTGCCAAAGATATATCCGCTAAGGGGTTAATGTCACAAATGTATAAAATCTCACTCAACTCAACTCAACTCAAAAAAAAACCAAAAAACCCAATTAAAAATGGGCAGATGACATGAAGAGACATTTTTTCTAAAAAGGACATACAAATGGCAAACAGACATATGAAAAAATGCTCAATCTCACTAACCATCAGAGAAATGCAAATAAAAACCACAATGAGATACAACCTGACCACAGTCAAAATGGTTATCATCAATAAATCAACAAACAAGTACTGGCAAGGACGTGGAGAAAAGGGAATCGTGCGTTGTTGGTGGGATTGCAGACTGGTACAGCCACTATGGAAAACAGTATGGAGGTATCTCAAAAATCTGAAAATGGAACTACCTTATGTCCCAGCAATTCCATTCCTAGATATCTATCTGGAGAAATCCAAAACTCTAATTCAAAAAAATTTATGCACCCCAATGTTTATTACAGCACTATAAAAATTAGCCAAGACATGGAAACAACCAAAACGCCCATCGGTACATGACTGGATTAAGAAACTGTGGGTTTTCATCAAAATGGCAGCGTGAGGTGAGCCTCTGTAAAGCTCCCCTGGAATTTACAACTAATCGAACAGCAATAACTCCACAAAGGACTCCCTGAAAAGCACACAGACAAGACGAAGAGGCCCACTAATGAATTCACCTAAAGATGGGCGAATTGCGCGAGTGGGTGAGGAGGGAAGGGAGAAGAGTGGAGACAGAGTAGTGCAGGAGCAGGACACAGACCTAGCTCAGTGCTCTGAGCTTGCTGTACCAGAACTACCGCAGCTGTGGGAGAGGGAAGAACTCGGACTGCTAGGGCTCCGCTTATGGCCCACAGGGCTGAGGGGGCAGCATATAACACAGCTGAGCCAAACGCTCACCACAGAGACCTCAGAGAAAAGACTGAGGGAAGAAGGCTGGAAACGGTGGTTTAAGCCCTCACTGCCAAGCAGAGAACGGAAGCCTTAGGCACTGAGACTAGCCGCCCCCTCCCTCCCCTCCCAGAGCTTGCCCCGCCCCCACCTGCCTGGTTCTAGAAGCAGAACAGTAGCAGTGTCAGATCAAAATAACACAGTATTTGCTGTTCTGAGAACTGTGGACCGCAGACACAGATTCGCAGCCCAACTAGTTCCCACAAAGGGGAGGGAGCTGTGGAAGCAGGACTGGCTGTGGTGGTGGTCACTGCCATTGCTCTGGGCCACCTCTCACATCTCACCCTGCCCCTGGCCCCACCTATCTGGGTAGATCCCTGCAGGAGTAAACAGAACTGCTGAAACATACAGACTCTGAATCTGGTGCAGGAAGAGCTTTGGAAATTCTAAAGCTCTCTGCATACCCACCGGGACGCTGCGCCCTGTGACCCAGGTGAATTATTAACAGAGGAGAAGCCCGTCTCCCAAGGAATCCCCCCATTGGGTGAGAAGCTGGAACAGTGCAGAGAAAACAGCACTACCATGTGAAAGAGAAAAAAAAGGCTGAAGTTGGAGAGAAAATAAAACATTCTACCAACAAGTACTGGAAAACAAAAGAAAGACTTCTTCCTATCAACCTGTTGCAGAAGCCACTCCTGTAGATGTCTAGGAAGAGAAATACTAAATCAGTAATGGCGATGAATAACTGAGGCAACAAGAGAGCTCAGAAAGAAAGTGAAAAGTCTCCAGAAGAGAAACTTAAAGATATGGAAATATGTGACTTAAATGACAGAGAATTCAAGATTGCAGTTCTGAAAAACCTCAACAAGGTGCAAGAAAATACAGAAAGGCAGTTTAATGAACTCAGAAACACAATCAAAGAACATGAGCATTTTAAAAAAGAGATTGAAATTTTAAAAAAGAACCAAATAGAATTTCTGGAGATTAAGAACTCAATAGCAGAACTTCAGAATGAAATAGCCAGCTTAGGTAGTAGACTTGACCAGATGGAGGAAAGAATCAGCAACATCGAAGATAGAAACCTGGAAATTACACAGATGGAAGACGAAAGAGACTAGAGACTTCAAAGAAATGAAAGAACTCTGCAAGAACTTCCTGACTCCATCAGAAAGAGCAATATAAGAATAATGGGCATACCAGAAGGAGAAGAAAGAGAGAAGGGAACAGAGAATATATTGAAACAAACTGTTGATGAGAACTTCCCAAACTTGTGGACAGAAATGGATCCTTGAATCCAAGAAGCAAATAGAACACCTAATTACCTCAATCCCAAAAGGCCTTCTCCAAGGCACACTGTACTGAAGCTGTTTAAAATCAACGATGAAGAAAGAATCCTCAATGCAGCCAGGGAAAAGAAGACGATAACCTACAAAGGAAAGCCCATTATATTATCATCAGATTTTTCAGCAGAAACTCTACAGGCCAGTAGGGAGTGGAACCAAATATTCAAACGATTGAAAGAGAGAAATTATGAACCAAGAATAATACACCCAGCAAAGATATCCTTCAGATATGAAGGAGGAATAAACACCTTTCCAGACATACAGAAGCTGAGGGAATTTTCTAATACACGACCTGCACTACAAGAAAAACTAAAGGAGGCTATTCGACCACCATCAACAGGGACAATTTGTAGCAACCAAAACATAAAAAGGGGAGAGTAAAGACCTGAACCGGAATATGGGAATGGAGAAAGTCAGTGTGCTGAAGAAAATGGAATACTCTAAATATCAAACTTTCTTTTACATAAACTTAAGGGTAACCACTCAAAAAAAAAATCTCGAACTGAAATATATACTGTAATAAAAGAAGAAACAGAGGGAAACATCATAGAATACCACCACACAGAAATAATAGACAACAACAAAAAGGCAGAGAAACCATGGAAACACAGCCTTACCAGAAAACTAAAGATAGAATGACAGGAAATCCTCACATATCAATAATCACCCTAAATGTAAATGGAGTGAACTCACCAATAAAAAGGCACACAGTAGCAGATTGGATCAAAAAACTAAACCCAACCATATGCTGTCTGTAAGAGACACATCTCAGGTACAAGTACAAATATAGACTCCAAGTGAAAGGGTGGAAATTGACACTCCAAGCAAATGGTACCCAGAGAAAATCAGGTGTAGCCATGATGATATCAGATGAAACAGACTTCAAGGTGAAAAAGATAACAAGAGACAAAGATGGACATTTCATAATGGTGAAGGGGACTATACAACAAGAAGACATAACAGTCATCAATATTTATGCCCCCAATCAGGGAGCACGAAATATACCAAGCAGCTACTTACAGAACTAAAGGGAGAAATTGACCGAAACACAATTATACTAGGGGACTTAAATACATTATTGACAGCTACGGATAGATCATCCAAACAGAAAATAAATAACAAAATAGCAGCCCTAAATGACACATTAGATGAAATGGACATAATTGACAAATATAGAGCACTTCATCCTAAAACATCAGACTATACATTCTTTGCTAGTGTACATGGAACATTCTCAAGGATAGACCATATATTGGGACATAAAATCAGCCTCAGCAAATTTAAGAAGATTGAAATCATACCAAGCATATTCTCTGATCATAAGGCTTTGAAATTGGTAATCAATTTTAAACAGAAAGCGGGGAAAAAACACAAATACATGGAGATTAAACAACATACTTTTAAAGGACGACTGGGTCAAAGAAGAAATTAGAGGAGAGATCGAGAGATACATAGAAACAAATGACAATGAAAATACATCCTACCAAAAATTTTGGGATGCAGCGAAAGCAGTTTTAAGAGGGAAATTTATATCATTACTGGCCTATCTCAAAAAACAAGAAAAATCCCAAATAAATACCTCATGTTACACCTTCAAGAACTAGAAAAAGAAGAACAAGTGAAACCCAAGGTCAGCAGAAGAAAGGAAATAACAAAAATCAGAGCAGAACTAAAAAAAAATAGAGAACAAAAATACAATAGAAAAAATTAATGTGACAAAGAGCTGGTTCTTTGAAAAGATTAACAAAATTGACAAACCCTTGGCTAGACTCACTAAGATAAAAGGAGAGAAGACACTAATTAACAAAATCAGAAATGAAAAAGAGGAAGTTATCATGGACACCACAGAAATACAAAGGATCATCCAAGATTACAACGAAGGACTATATGCCACCAAATTCAATAACCTAGAATAAATGGACAAGTTCTTAGAACCATATAGCCTTCCAAGGCTGAACCATGAAGAACTGGAAAATCTAAACAGACCGATCACCAGTAACGAAATTGAATCAGTCATCCAAAACCTTCCCAAAAGCAAAAGTCCGGGACCAGATGGCTTCACTAGTGAGTTCTACCAAACCTTCAAAGAGGATCTAATACCAATCCTGCTCAAACTCTTCCAAAAAATTGAAGAAGAGACAGTACTCCGTAACTCATTTTATGAGGCCAACATTACCCTGATACCGAAACCTGGTAAGCACAATACAAAAAAAGAAAACTACAGACCAATATCTCTGATGAATACAGACGCAAAAATCCTAAACAAAATTCTAGCAAATTGAATACAAAAATGAATTAAAAAGATTATTCATCACGACAAAGTGGGGTTGATCCCAGGGGCACAAGGATGGTTCAACATCCACAAATCAATCAATGTGATACATCACATAAACAAAAAATAAAGGATAAAAATCATATGGCTATATCAATTGATGCAGAAAAAGCATTTGACAAGATACAACACTCATTTATGAGTAAAACACCTAATAAAATAGGTATAGAAGAAAAATACCTTAACATAATAAAGGCCATATATGACAAGCCCTATGCTAATCTCATAATTAATGGTGAAAAACTGAAGCCCTTTGCTCTACGTTCAGGAACATGACAGGGCTGTCCCCTATCACCTCTGCTTTTCAACATCGTGTTGGAAGTCCTTGCCAGAGCAATCAGGTAAGAGAAAGAAATAAAAGGCATCCAAATTGGGAATGAAGAAGTTAAATTATCACTCTTTGCAGATGACATGATGCTATATATAGAAAACCCTAAAGACCCCACCAAAAAGCTATTAGAAACAATCAACGAACACAGTAAAGTTGCTGGCTACAAAATCAACGTACAAAAGTCCATTGCATTCCTATATACTAACAATGAAATCTCAAGAAAAGAAATACCAAAAACAATTCCTTTTGCAATTGAAGCAAAAAGAATAAAATACCTAGGAATAAACTTAACCAAGGATGTTAAGGACCTATGTGCTGAAAACTATAAGACATTTTTGAAAGAAATTGAAGAAGACACAAAGAAATGGAAAGACGTTCCATGCTCATGGATTAGAAGAATCAACATAGTTAAAATGGCCATATTACCCAAAGAAATACACAGATTTAACGCAATCCCGATCAAAATGCCAATGGCATTTTTTAAAGAAATAGAACAAAAATGCATCAGATGTGTTTCGAACCACAAAAGACCCCGAATAGCCAAAGCAATCTTAAGAAAAAAGAACAATAATGGAGGTATCACACTTCCTGACTTTTGCTTGTACTACAGGGCCACAATAATCAAAACAGCATGGTATTGGCAGAAAAACAGACACATAGACCAATGGAATAGAATTGAGAACCCAGAAATAAAACCACATAAATATGGACAGATAATTTTTGACAAAGAAGCTAAAAACATACAATGGAGGAAAGAAAGCCTCTTCAATAAATGGTGCTGGCAGAATTGGATAGCCACGTGCAAAAGAATGAAACTGGACTGCTATCTGTCACCATGTACCAAAATTAATTCAAAATGGATTAAAGACTTAAGCATAAGACCTGACACAATAAAGTGCATAGAAGAAAACATAGGTACTAAACTTATGGACGTTGGGTTCAAAGAGCATTTTATGAATTTGACTCCAAAGGCAATGGAAGTAAAAGCTAAAATAAACAAATGGGACTATATGAAACTTAAAAGCTTCTGCACAGCAAAAGAAACCATCAACAAAATAAAGAGACAACCAACTGAATGGGAGAAGATTTCTGCAAACAGTGCCTCCGATAAGGGGCTAATATCCAAAATATATAAGAAACTCAACAACAGAAAAACAAACAACCCAATTGAAAAATGGGCAGAGGACCTGAAGAGATATTTCTCCAAAGAGGACATACAAATGGCAAATAGACATGTGAAAAAATGCTCAACATCACACATCATCATAGAAATGCAAATAAAAACCACAATGAGATATCACCTCACCCCAGTCAGAATGGGTATCATCAACAAGACAAATAGTAACAAGTGTTGGAGAATCTGTGGAGAAAAAGGATCCCTCATACACTGTTGGTGGGAATGCAGACTGGTGCAGCCGTTATGGAAGGCAGTGTGGAGGTTCCTCAAAAAATTACGAATAGAATTATCATACGACCCAGCAATTCGTCTCCTGGGTATCTACCAAAAAATTCTGAAAACATTTATAGATAAAGACATGTGTGCTCCAATGTTCATTGCAGCTTTGTTTACGGTGGCCAGGACATGGAAACAACCAAAATGTCCTTCAATAGATGAATGGATAAAGAAGTTATAGTATATATACACAATGGAACACTATTTGGAGGTAAGAAAAGATGATATAGGAACATTTGTGACAACATGGATGGATATTAAGAGTATGGTGCTAAGCGAAATAAGTCAGACAGAAAAAGCAGAGAACCATGTGATTTCACTGATATGTGGTACATAAACCAAAACCAACAAAAGAACAAGAGAAACAAATGAGAAACAAAAACTCATAGACACACACAATAGTTTAGTGGTTACCAGAGGGTAAGGGGAGTGGGTGGTGGGAGATGAGGGTAAGGGGGATCAAATATATGGTGATGGAAGGAGAACTGACTCCGGGTAGTGAACTTACAATGGGATTTATAGATGATGCAATACAGAATTGTACACCTGAAATCTATGTAATTTTACTAATTGTCACCCCAGTAAATTTAAAAAAAAAAAAAGAGAGAAACTGTGGTACATTTATACAATGGAGTATTACGCAGCTGTAAAGAAGAAGGAAATCTTACCATTTGCAACAATATGGATGGACCTAGAGAACACTATGCTAAGTGAAATAGGTCAGACAGAGAAAGACAAATACCATATGATCTCACTTATATGTGGAATCTAAAGAAAAGAATAAATGTATGGACCAATCAGAAACAGTCTCAGAGACATAGAGGGAAAACTGAGAGTTGCTAGTTGGGGGGGCAGGATAAGGAGGAAGGTGAGGGGATTAGAAGGCACAGTCGGTAACCACAAGATTGCCACAGGGATACAAAAGTCAATTTGGGAAATGTAATCAATAATGTTGTAAAGATTTTGTAGGGTATCCGATGGACATTTGTCTCATTAGGGAGACTGCCTCGGGATGATGTAGATGCCTGATCACTGCACTGTGCACCTGAAGCTGAAGCTGAACAATAATGAATGTCAACTACAATTGTATATATACATATATATTCAAGAAGCGGAGTACAGCATTAGGAACAGAGACAGTGGAAATGTAATTGCTGTCTGTGATGTCAGAGGGGTAGTGGATGAGGGGAAGGGGTTGTCACTGTGTGGGATATAAATAATAAATCTCTAACTATTACATTGTTTTGTGCACCTGAAACTAATAAAAAAAATGTTTTAAAAAAGTATATATGGACTACATCTTACAGAACATTTGCATTTCTGGAAAAATGTCTAGGAAATATAGGCATATAATATATTTACTGACTTTATTCATAAAATGCAAAGCCATAGGAGGTTGAGTAGCTCTTACAGGTTAAAGGGAAGAAATTAATTTGTGCAATTTCCTGACTTCAACAAATAAGGTATCATTCCACTTTAGAGGTGAGCAACTGAGGGCTAAAGAAATTAAGTGACTCACCCAAGGTCACAGAGTTAGTAAGTGGAGGACGTAATAGTAGACCCAATTTCCATGCCTCCTAATGAAGTGTTTATTCCAAAATATTTACTTGTAATGGGTAGTAGCTAAATGAAAATAAAATTATGTAATGGCCACAAATATTTTCAATCACTTATTTTAGAAAATTGTATTTTTCTAATTAAGTAATGTTATTATACTTTAGAAATATTATAATATCTATGTGATTTCAATAATTATAGAATAACTAAATGGGCTAAGTCATTCTGCTTATATCACATACCCCTTCTACAGCTCTTCTGTGGGGCGAAATGCATATCAGTAGACAGAGAATAAAACTAAAATAAGTTGAATCCTAACTTTTAAGTTCAAAAGTGACTGAGGTTAAAAAAAAAAAATCATAAAGTAAAAGAGACCCAAGAAATGAGCACCTCCATAATGTAAGACAGCAGCGTTATATACGTACTAAATAGATACGTGTATATTTCCCTTGGAATAAACATATATTGTAAAAAGTCCTGAAAAACTACCTACTGCTGATATCCTGGTATCTGCAGGCATATGCATTCCAAGGGCCAAACAACTAACACAAAGTTTCACTCTGTGAACACAGACATTCAGAAGTTGGTGATATCTTATACCTTATATTTGCATTTGAATTCCATTAAGAAATGTATGTAATTCAGTTAATTATCAGGTATTTAAAACCATCAAAAAAGTACTCATTCTATTTAAGTTACTAGTGCTAAAAAGCAAATTATTTTTATCATCTAAAGTGGAAATCATTCCACTGCTTTCTTAACAAAAGTAGACAGAAAATAATTTGCCCTTCACTGACTTAATAATTTTTTATAAAGACGATGCCCTCTGGGTTCATTGAGCTGTATATGAATATCTGCCTCTAAATGGCCCCAGAATACAATTTTTTACTAGTAATTATATTTGTTTTATGCGTGTTTCTGACTTCTACCTCACTATCAGATTGTCAGGTGTTATGCAGAGGATTCACAGTAGGGGTGAAGTGTTGGACTAAATGCTCTCTAAGGCCCATTCTATTCATAAGTCTGTAATTTTCATCTTTTTACTGTCATTTACCTTCCTAAATTGGTAAGGATGCTTTCATCTGCAAGGAACAAGACTCAACTAAAGGTGACTTAAAGGACACATTATCTTACCAATTGCAAACCTAGAAGTAATCTCCAGGGTTTATATATTCACGGGTTCAGCAAAGTCAGAGCTCCAGTTCAATTTCTCAGCAATTGTCTTGGCTTTCCCCCTACAGTCCCAAGTGAGCGCTGTCATATACCTTATCACAGACAGACAATATCAAGCAGGTATAGAATTTGCAATTTCCCTGTCTTGGGTCCCATTATAACAGAAAGAAAATTTTACTATAAGCCCCTTATGAGGAGTTCTGTTGTGTTACGGTCCATAGTTACAACTCCTGCCCAGAACTAAGTTGTCAAGGGAAGACCACCATGATCAGTCATCACAATTCAAGATTTATCTACCTGGGAAGATTTAGCTAAGTAAGTAAGGTTTGGTTAACAAGAAAGAAGGAGAGGAATGGCTATTAAATGTTGACCAACACTATCTTTCTGCCAATTCAAATATGCTGCATCTTCTTCTATAATACGGACATAAAAATCAAGAACATAGACTATTGAACTTATGAATAAATTAAGATTAAACACATACTGAAAGATATCCCCATTTTCCCATGAGTAAAGTGTGAGTCTTACTGCATTAATTTCATGACAATTTTTTGAAGTCTTGGAAAATTACTTGGCCTAATTCCTTGCTTCAAACCAAATCACATATAGCTAAACATTTATTCTTTTGAAAATACTAATTACAGACCTCCTACATGCCAAGCATTTCACTAGGCATTAGAGACACCAAGAGTAAGCGAAAACAAAAATCATTCTCATTAAAGCAGAGTACACAGTCTAATGGACCATAGCTGAGAGATGGTTAAGGGTGCAGTTTTAAAAAAGAGACAATAGGTCCAAAATGGAGTCACTTGTGCTAAGCTGAGTTCCCAAACGGAGACTTACTACCTAACTTAATTGCAGTTTCAGCCTCCTCTAGGAACAGAATCTTAAACCAGTCAATCTGGAATTACCTGGTCAGCACTAGTGAGGTAATCTGCCTGACAGACCCCTAGGGTCCCCTAAAGAAAGGTGACCTTGCCACAGTCAGCTCTTTGTTAGTATAATTTCTTTGTCCTGCTCCCTTGTGCCTATAACAGTCTTTCATTTAATACAGCTTTCTGGAGCTCCTTTCTATTGCTAGATGAAATGCTGCCCAATTCGTGAATCACTGAATAAAGCCAATACAGTCTTTCAAATTTACTCAGTTGAACTTTGTTTTTAACAGTGTTATTACACTCGCTCATTCCCCAAACAAGGATATGAATTGGAAACCTGAAGTGGTGTAAGTTTTCTTGAATAAACATATTCTATTAACTTGTGAAATTATTAGCCTTATTTTCTTTTCATCCAAAAACCATACTTAAATCCTGTTTCTCAATTTTGCTTTCATGTACCCATAATTTCAACATAATATCGCTGTTGCTGATGCTTTACCTTCTTAGATAGAATATATAAAATACTTAATTTGATCAATGGAGGAAAATTCTATATTAAAACTGACTTAACTAGTGACTTCCTTATTCTACTACTCCATACTTAATCAAAAGGCTGTCTGGCAAGATTTCTTCAGGTGATAATACTCTAGTTGTTTTGTCCTATTGTTTCAGCAAATTACACGTTTGCATTTCATTAAAAATAAAAAATATCCCTTATTTTAAATTTAGATTAAAAATGAAATTATTTGCATGAGCTCTTAGTATCATGTTCATTTATGCAGTTCCCTCAAACTTTCATTTTTTTCATCTCCATCTTCCCATTCCAAAGAGCCTATTAGTAGGTGTCCCTTGAAGCAATCATCAAGTGAAACCATCTTGATGTCACACAACATTCCTTTTCTCAATTAACTAATTCAGAGTAGTCAGTCTATTCTCTTTGCCTTTCAAAGACACTACATTTGAAATATTCTTATAAATACTTTTATTTCTTAAAATTTGTATAAATATTTCCTGATAATAGAAAATAATCACTGCACTAAATGTGATGATGCAAAGAGACCACTATCAAGTGACATAAAGCGAATTCAAAATTATACATAAAATGTTATACAAAATGTAATTGGTATTACTTGTTATTTTAATATTAATATTACTAAGTATTTTATAAGTAACCCATAAAATAAAACACATCAAAACTAATGTTTGCTCAAATTTCCATTTCTACTCTTACATTTGCATGCCGTTGTAGCAATACCAGGCCTTTGGAAGAAGTACCCATAAGTTTTTCTCTTATTTATGCACAATCCCAACCAACACTGTTCACTTGCTGTTACAACTGAAAACAATGTTGCATTCTTGGTGAAAACTGTCTTCTCCTAGATTCTGAGTCCCTGAAGGTCAGATGCCACATTTGTTCACCCGAACAATACTTAGCAAAATATTTATCACGTTTCAGACACTCAATAAATACCCAGCCTATTAAGATATTCTTTTCCGTTACTTCCTTGTGAAATCAAGTTGTCAAGGGCAGTAAGAATTGTTAGAATAGTGAGGAATGAAGAAAATTAGCTAGCCTAGGAAAGAGGAGGTACCTGTGACCATTTCTGGAATGGTGGAAACACATACACTCAAATTGATGAACCTACCTTCTAGGACCTTACTATCTACTGAGGAAGCTAAAATATTTGCAAAAAATAGCTGGTAGGAATCAAAATACATGGCACAAGAGTGCTACAGATAAGGACTAAGAAAATTCAGAAGATAAGAAACAAAACAACAACAAACAACTCTATGTCAGAATTGTCAGAAAAGTCTTTATAGAAGTGGAAGGCCTGCAGGTAAATCATAAAGGCAACAGAGGGTTTCAAACAGACAAAGGGTGATGGTGGGAACCGAAGGGTGTATGAGTATGAAGAAAGGAAAATACATCCTTCAAAAAAATTAACTCAAAATGGATCATAGACCTAAATGTAAAACACAAAACTGTAAAACTCACAGAGGGTAACAGAGTGGAAAATCTAGATGACCTTGAGTATGTTCATGCTTTTTTATACACAACAACAAAGAAATGACCCATGAAAGAAATAGTTGTTAAGCTTGACTCATTAAAATTAAAAACTTCAGCTCTTATCTCAAGCCACAGACTGAGACAAGCCCAGGTTCAGGCTTGTCTCAGTCTGTGGCTTGTCTGTTAATTCTCTTGATATTGTCTTTTGCAGACAGAAAACATCAAGAGAATTAGGAGACAAGCCACAGACTGGGAGAAAATATTTACAAAAGACACAACTGATAAAACACTATTATCCAAAATATACAAAGAACTCTTAAAACTCAACAGTAGGAAAACAAACATGATTTAAAAAAATCAGTGAAAGATCTTGCCACATCACCAAAGAAAATATACAGATGGCAAATGAGCATATAAAAAGATGCTCCACAACATACATGTATGTCATCAGAGAAATTCAAATTAAACTGAGATACCTCTATACATCTATGAAAATGGCCCAAATCCAGAGCATTGACAACACCAAATGCTGATGAGGATGGGGAGCAATAGGAACTCTCATTACTGGTAAGAATGCAAAAGGGTACAGCCACTTTGGAAGACAGTTTGGTGGTTTCTTACAAAACTAAACATACTCTTACCACACAATTCAGCAATCATGCTCCTTGGTATCTACCCAAAGGAGTTGAAAACTTAGGTCTACATAAAAACCTGCACACAGATGTTTATAGCAGCTTTATTCATAATTGTCCAAACTTAGAAGTAAATAAGATGTCTTTCAGTAGGTGAATGGATAAATAAACTGTGGTACATACAGACAATGGAATATTATTCAGCACACACAAAAGAAGAACTATCAAGCCATGAAAAGGCATGGAGGAACCTTAAATATATATTATCAAGTGAAAGAAGCCAATCTGAAAAGTCTACATGCAGGATGATTTCAACTATTTGACATTCTGAAAAAGGCAAAACTATGGAGACAATAAAAAGATCAGTGGTTGCCAGGGGCAAGCGCACAGGAGGAGAGAGATGAATAGGCAAAGCGCCGAGGATTTTCAGGGCAGTGAAAATATTCCGTATGATTTTATAATGGTGGATACATGTCATTACACATTTGTCTAAACCCAAAGAATATACAATACCAACAGGAAACCCTAAAGTAAATATGGATTTTGGGTGATAATGATGAGTCAATGTAGGTTCATCCTTGGTTTAAAAAAAATAAAGACTGTACCATTCTGATGAGTGATGTTGATAATGCGGGAGGCTATGCTTGTGTGGGGGCAGGGTTTATGGATAAGATTTGTATCTTCCTCTCAATTTTGTTGTAAACCTAAAAGCTGCTCTTAAAAAAAATGAAGTTTAAAAAATATAAAGTACAAACATATTTAGGGGATAATACAGAGGTCAATTCAGGTAAAGAAGAAAGTTCATGCAGGGAAGAAGAAGGGGAAAAAAGTGATAGGAGATATCTACTTCTGGCAACACTACAGCTACTTCAAGTGACGCTTCAATCACAAAACAACTAGGTCCTTTTTAATGCACTTAATATTTTTAAATGTACTTAATACTCCTTAATGCATTTCTAGGTTCATAGGAAGTAAGTGAAATCATTAAGGATGGATTTTCTCATTCTCTCTCACACATATAAATACATACACACTACCACATTGTGTATACACATATACAATTCAGAGCTGAGAACAGTGAGCTTTAAGGAGAATGGAAAATCAGTATTTTCCAAAGGGCAATAGCTGACAATGCTTCAGAAAGCAGGAGAACAATTCACTGAGAAATAAACCTGAATCTTCGACTTAACCCTGGGACCCTCTGAGGTGGCTAAAATGCTACTTTAGCACTCTAGCATCCTGACTCCCCATAGAAGCAATATAAAATATTGTCAGTGGAAAAGATCACCTCTTCAAGCCCCTGGGATTTCCACAGATAATATGAAACAAATATGAACTCACAATCGACGACTACACAATGAATTAAGCCATCAAGAAGAAAAAAGAAATGGTAAACATTAGGTTTGGATCTGCAAAGAAACCATTTGGGGATTATAAAATACCAAATGTAAATAACTGTATGAAATATTTGAAGAAATAAAAGATGAAATTATGAAAATGAGCACTCAACAAGATATTGTTAAAGTGATCAGGCAGATTTACAAAAGTAGCTAAATACAACTCTTAGAAATAAAAAATATATTATAGTGGAAATTAAAACTTGAATGGTTAGGTTAAAGAGCAGATTAGATCCAGCAGAAAAGAGATTAAGGAGAAAAAAGTAATATTATCTCCAGCAAGTGCAGAAGACATTTAATAAATTTCAATATCTATTTGTCATTAAAAAGAAAACTCTTGAAAAACTGGAAAAAAAAAAATTCCTATCCCGACTGACAAAGAGAAGTTACAAAACTCTGAAGCATTTCCTTTCAACTAATTTTTTAAAAGAAAAATAATGTCCTTTATCACTGCTTCTTTAAGATGCTTAAGAAAAATTATGGAGAATATTCTAGTCACCTCAGGATAAGGAAGAATTTCTTTAAATGGATATAAAAGCAATTCATTATAACAGAAAAACAAATATAACTTCAATATAATTTAAATTTTTAATTCATCCAAAGACACCAATGAAAAAGAAAAAATTGCAAAGTAGAAGAATATATTTTAACAAAGATAACTGACAAAGAATTAATATACAGTATAAAGAATCTATAAAGCACAATATTAAAAAAAGAAAGTCCGATAGAAAAGTGGCCAAAAAACATGAAAAAGCATTTTACAAAAGAGGAAATGCAAATGGGTACAAACAAGTAGAAAGATGCTCACCTTCAATCAGAAATAAATGTAAATTAAGACATTAATGAGACAATTTTGAGTCCACTAAATTAGCAAAATTTAAGAACTCTGATAATAATGAAGTGTTGGAAAGGTTGTAAATCAACAGAAATTTTAAAACATATTTTAAAAGAAAAATTGTAAGAAAAAATTAACACAACAGGTAATATTTTTCTCTAAAGATGATTTACATTTACTTGCAGCAGATTGTTGAAAAAGCTAGCAATCCAAGATAACCTTAATGCAATTCCAGGGAATGAGATGATTCAGATCTGAGCTATAGTCCCTTCTAGGACCAGTCTATTTCCCATTGTCTCTTACTTCCAGGATAAAATCTTTCATGGTCCCAACTCAAACTATGGAAGAATGATGAGGGCTCCCCCTTGGCTAGCTCTCTGATTTTCTTTCTTTTTTTTTTTTTTTTTTAAATTAGCAAGCCTCTATTTCCTTTAGTTCTCCCTCTCAACCATTCCTTTGGTCATCAAAATAAGTACTGGAAGCAGTCTCTGCTGGTGGGGATTATGGATAGTTTTTATTTCATTATTTTTATCTGTATTTTCTAAAGATTTACAACAAACATGACACTTATGTTTAATTTTACAAGATTTCTTAACAGATCACAGACCATGTGCTGTTATTTTACACCTATGCATCACTGGTATTTACCTCAGCTATTAATACAATCAAATCATCACCATCTATCTGCACAGGATATGCCCATTTCATTCTGACTTTTAAACCCTGCAGCTACTTGCATGTAGAAAATGAATTCCCATCTAGGTGGGAATTCTTACTTGAATGACAGAGTCACAATTCTATTCCCAGGCTTCTCTTTTAGCTTTCACTTTTACTCATTTGGCACTCATGTGGAAAATAAACGATTTTTCTTTTTTTTCTGAGGACAAAACTGTTTTATATTTTGATTGAGCTAGCTATTGGTTACATGACTACATGCATTTCTGAAAACTCATAGAACTGAACGCCAAATGAGTGAATTTAACTGTATATAAATAAGAACATAAATGAAAAATATTCAACAACATCAAGAATTGAGAACAAATGCTAATAGATTGGGGAAGACTGTCTCATAGAATGTAAGGCAGAATACACACTGGCATAACATTTCACTTTCAAAAATTGTTTAGATCCTTGGAAAAAAGAACAATGAATGCATGCTGAGGTTTTTTTCCTTTTTGATCATCTTTTTTTTAATTAAAGTTTATTCAGGTGACAATGGTTAGTAAAGTTACATAGGTTTCAAGTGTACAATTCTGTAATACATCATCTATATATTACATTGTGTGTTCACAACCCAGAGTCAGTTCTCCTTCTATCACCATATATTTGATCCCTTTTACCCTCATCTACCGCCCCACCCCCCACCTGTCCCCTTACCCTCTGGCAACAACTAAATTATTGTCAATGTCTATGAGTTATTGTTTCTTTGTTTGTCTTGTTCCTTTGTTGCTTTCAGTTTTATAGCCCACGTATGAGTGAAATCATATGGTTCTCAACATTTTCTGTCTGACTTATTTCACTTAGCATAATAATCTCAAGATCTAGAGTAATGGAGATAACATTTTTTGAAATACTTTCAGATGTGCTTTCACATCCTTAAATGATACAGTCCTGTGACTCACTGCCCAAGAAAAGGCTGACATCAGCTAGAACAATTAAGTCACTGTTCAGCTTTGACTGTCAAATTAGATTCTTTTTAAATTGCTGAAAAAGAGAATGGTTTTGAAAGCTAGCCTAGGTTAAAAAACGTTTTATAAATTCTTTAAGCTCTAATTAACAGATCAAGAGCCAGGAGAAGAGGTAACTCAGGCTGTGATATAAAAACTGTCCCTACCACACAGAAAGCCAGAGACCCTGCACATGGAGGCCTGTGGATTGCAGAAGGAAAAAAGGGAGATAGAAATACAGGCATAATCTCTCACAACCCACCCAACCCCTGTCCCAACCTACTTGGGCGGATCTCTGCAGCAGTAAACAGAGCTGCTGAAATACAAGGGCTCTGAATCTGCTTCAGGAAGAGCTTTGGAACTTCAAAAGCTCTCCACATCCCCACACAGATGCCACACCCCATGACCCAGGTGAACTGTTCACTGAGAAGAGGTCCACCTTCCAGGGAATCGCCCATTGTGTGAGAAGCTGGAATAATGCAGAGAAAACAAAACACTATAGTGTGAGAGAGAAAAAAAGGCTGCAGTCAGAGAGAAAATAAAACATTCTATCAACACCAACTGGAAAACAAAAGAAAGACCTCTTCCTATCAACCTGTTGCAGAAGCCACTCCTGTAGATGTCTAGGAAGAGAAATAATAAATAATTAATTGCCATGAATAACCAAGGCAACAAGATAGCTCAGATAGAAAATGAAAAGTCTCCAGAAAATGAACTTAAAGATATGGAAATATGTGACTTAAATCACAGAAAATTCAAGATTGCAATTCTGAAAAAACTCAACGAGTTGCAAGAAAACACAGAAAGGCAGTTTAATGAACTCAGAAACACCATCAAAGAACAAAACGAATATTTTACCAAATACATAGAAATTTTTAAAAAGAATCAAATAGAATTTCATGAGATTAAGAACTCAATAGAAGAAATTAGGAATGAAATAACCAGCTTAGGTAATAGAGTTGACCAGATTGAGGAAAGAATCAGTGACATCGAAGATAGAAACCTGGAAATTACACAGATGGAAGAAGAAAGAGACTTGAGACTTAAAAAAATGAAAGTACTCTACAAGAACTTTCTGACTCCATCAGAAAGAGCAATATAAGAAAAATGTGCATACCAGAAGGAGAAGAAAGAAAGAAAGAAAGGAACAGAGAGTATATTCAAACAAATAGTCGATAAAAACTTTCCAAACTTATGGACAGAACTGGATCCTCGAATCCACATAGAACACCTAATTACCTCATCTCAACAGACCTTCTCCAAGGCACACTGTATTGAAGCTGTCAAAAATCAATGACAAAGAAAGAATCCTCAAGGCAGCCAGGGAAAAGAAGATGGTACCTTACAAAGGAAAGCCCATTAGAATATCATCAGATTTTTCAGGAGAAACTCTACAAGACAGAAGGGAGTGGAACCAAATATTCAAATTATTGAAAGAGAGAAATTATGAGCCAAGAATAATACACCCAGCAAAGATATCCTTTAGATATGAAGGAGGAATAAAGACCTTTCCAGACATACAGAAGCTGAGGGAATTTTCTAATACACGACCTACACTACAAGAAATAATAAAGGAGGCTATTCAACCACCATCAACAGGGACAATTTGTGGCAACCAAAATATAAAAAGGGGGAGAGTAAAGGCCTGAACCAGAATATGGGAAGGGAGAAAGTAAGCATGACGAAGAAAATGGAATACTTTAAATATGAAACTTTCTTTTACATAAACTTAAGGGTAACCACTCAAAAATAAATCTAGAACTGAAATATATACTGTAATAAAAGAAGAAACAGAGGGAAACATCATAGAATACCACCACACAGAAATAATAGACAACAACAAAAAGGCAAAGAAACAATGGAGACACAGTCTTACCAGAAAACTAAAGGTAGAATGATAGGAATTCCTCACAAATCAATAATCACCCTAAATGTAAATGGAGTGAAATCACCAATAAAAAGGCACCAAGTAGCAGATTGGATCAAAAAATTAAACCCAACCATATGCTGTCTCTAAGAGACACATCTCAGCTACAAGGACAAACATAGACTCAAAGTGAAAGGGTGGAAATTGACACTCTAAGCAAATGGTATCTAGAGAAATCCAGGTATAGCCATAATGATATCAGATGAAACAGACTTCAGAGTGAAAAAGACAACAAGAAACAAAGATGGACATTTCATAATGGTAAAGTAGACTGTACAACAAGAACACATAACAGTCATCAATACTTATACCCAAATCAGGGAGCACCGAAATATACCAAGCAACTACTAACAGAACTAAAGGGAGAAATTGACCAAAACACAATTATATTAAGGGACCTAAATACATCATTGACAGCTATGGATAGATCATCCAAACAGAAAATAAATAACGAAATAGCAGCCCTAAATGACACATTACATGAAATGAACATAATTGACATTTATAGAGTGCTTCATCCTAAAACATCAGACTATACTTTTTTTTGTAGTGTACATGGAACATTCTCAAGGATAGCCCATATATTGGGACATAAAACCAGCCTCAGTAAATTTAAGAAGATTGAAATCATACCAAGCATATTCTCTGATCACAAGGCTTTGAAATTGGATATAAACTGCAAAAAGAAAGCAGGAAATACTACAAATATGTGGAGATTAAACAACATACTTTTAAAGAATGACTGGGTCAAAGAAGAACTTAGAGGAGAGATCAAAACATATGTAGAGACAAATGACAATGAAAATACATCCTACAAAAATATTGGGATGCAGCAAGATTTAAGAGGGAAATTTATATCAATACAGGCCTATCTCAAAAAACAAGAAAAATCCGAAATAAATAACCTCATGTTACACCTTAAAGAACTAAAAAAGAAGAACAAATGAAACCCAAGGTCAGTAGAAGAAAGGAAATAACAAAAATTAGAGCAGAACTAAATGAAATAGAGAACAAAAAGACAATAGAAAAACTTAATGTGACAAAAAGCTGGTTCTTTGAAAAGATTAACAAAATTGACAAACCCTTGGCTAGACTTACTAAGATAAAAAGAGAGAAGACACTAATTAACAAAATCAGAAACGAAAAAGGGGAAGTTATCACGGACACCACAGAAATACAAAGGATCATCCAAGAATACTATGAAGTAACCTAGAAGAATTGGACAAGTTCTTAGAAATATAATAGCCTTCCTAGGTTGAACCATGAAGAACTGGAAAATCTAAACAGACCAATCACCAGTAACCAAATTGAATCAGTCATCCAAAACCTTCCCAAAAGCAAAAGTCCAGGACCAGATGGCTTCACTAGTGAATTCTACCAAACCTTCAAAGAGTATCAAATACCAATCCTGCTCAAATTCTTCCAAAAAACTGAAGATGAGACAGTACTCCCTAACTCATTTTATGAGGCTAACATTACCCTGATACGAAACCTGGTAAGCACAACACAAAAAAAGAAAACTACCGACCAATATCTCTGATGAATACATGTACAAAAATCCTAAACAAAATTCTAGCAAATCAAATGCAACAATGCATTAAAAAGATTATCCATCACGACCACGTGGGGTTCATCCCAGGGACACAAAGATGGTTCAACATACACAAATCCATCAATGTGATACATCACATAAAATAAAGGACAAAGATCATATGATTATATCAATTGATGCAGAAAAAGCATTTGACAAGATACAACATCCATTTATGATTAAAACACTGAATGAAATAGGCATAGAAGGAAAATACCTTAACATAATAAAGGCCATCTATGACAAACCCTCAGCTAATATCATAATTAACAGTGAAAATCTGAAGCACTTTGCTGTACGTTCAGGAACATGACAGAGCTGTCCCCTATCACCTCTGCTTTTCAACATAGTATTGGAAGTCCTTGCCAGAGCAATCAGGCAAGAGAAAGAAATAAAAGGCATCCAAATTGGGAATGAAGAAGTTAAATTGTCACTCTTTGCAGATGACATGTTATATATAGAAAACCCTAAGACTCCATCAAAAAGCTATTAGAAGCAATCAACGAATACCGTAAAGTTTCCGGCTACAAAATTGATATACAAAAGTCCATTGCATTCCTATATACTAACAATTAAATCTCAGAAACAGAAATTTTAAAAAATTGCTTTTGCAATTGCAGCAAAAAGAATAAAATACCTAGGAATAAACTTAACCAAGGATGTGAAAAACCTATATGCTGAAAACTACAAAACATTTTTAAAAGAAATTGAAGAAGACACAAAGAAATGGAAAGACATTCCGTGCTCATGGATTGGAAGAATCAACATAGTTAAAATGGCCATATTACCCAAAGCAATATACAGATTTAATGCAATCCCCATCAAAATCCCAATGGCATGTTTTTAAGAAATAAACAAAAAATCATCAGATTTGTTTGGAACCACAAAAGACCCCGAATTGCCAAAGCAATCTTAAAAAGAACAATGCGGAAAGTCTCATACTCCCTGACTTTAGCTTGTACTACAAAGGCAACAATAATCAAAACAGCATGGCATTGGCAGGAAAACAGACACACAGACCAATGGAATAGAATTGAGAACCCAGAAATAAAACCACTTAAATGTGGACCGATAATTTTTGACAAAGAAGCAAAAAGCATACTGTGGAGAAAAGACAGCCTCTTCAATAAATGGTGCTGGCAGAATTGGATAGCCACCTGCAAAAGAATGAAACTGGACTGCTATCTCTTACCATGTACCAAAATTGATTCAAAATGGATCAAAGACTTAAGCATAAGACCTGAAACAATAAACTGTATAGAAGAAAACATAGGTACTAAACTTATGGACCTTGGGTTCAAAGAGCATTTTATAAATTTGACTCCAAAGGTAAGGGAAGTAAAAGCTAAAATAAATGAATGGGACTATATGAAACTTAAAAGCTTCTGCACAGCAAAAGAAACCATTGACAAAATAAAGAGGCCACCAACTGAATGGGAGAAGATTTTTGCAAACAGTGCCTCCGATAAGGGGCTAATATCAAAAATATACAAGGAACTCATGAAACTCAACAACAGAAAAACAAACAACCCAATTGAAAAATCGGCAGAGGATCTGAAGAGACATTTCTCCAAAGAGGACATACAAATGGCAAATAGACATATGAAAAATGTTCAACATCACTAATCATCAGAGAAATGCAAATAAAAACCACAATGAGGTATCACCTCACCCCAGTAAGAATGGCTATCATGAACAAGACAAATAGTATCAAGTGTTGGAGAGGCTGTGGAGAAAAAGAAACCCTCATGCACTGTTGGTGGGAATGCAGACTGGTGCAGCCGCTATGGAAGGCAGTGTGGAGGTTCCTCAAAAAATTACGAATAGAATTACCATATGTCACAGCAATCCGTCTCCTGGGTATCTACCAAAAAAATCTGAAAACATTTATCCATAAAGACACGTGTGCTCCAATGTTCATCACAGCTTTATTTACTGTGGCCACGACATGGAAACAACCAAAATGTTCTTCAGTAGATGAATGGATAAAGAAGTTGTTGTATAGAAACACAATGGGATACTATTCGGTGGTAAGAAAAGATGATATAGGAACATTTGTGACAACATGGATGGATCTTGAGAGTGTAATGCTTAGCGAAATAAGTCAGACAGTAAAAGCAGAGAACCATATGATTTCACTGATATGCTGTATATAAACCAAAAACAACAAAAGAACACAACAAACAAACGAGAAACAAAAACTCATAGACACAGACAATAGTTTAGTGGTTATCAGAGGGTAAAGGGGGAGGGGGTGGTAGATGAGGGTAAGGGGGATCAAATATATGGTGATGGAAGGAGAACTGACTCTGGGTGGTGAACACAATAGGATATAGATGATGTAATACAGAATTGTACACCTAAAATCTATGTAACTTAACTAACAATTGTCACCCCCATAAACTTTAATTAAAAAAAGAAAAAAAGAAATATAGCATACCTTGGAGATACTGCTGGTTTTGTTCCAGACCTCTGCAGTAAAGCAATTACAGGCACACCTCGGAGATATTGCAGAGTCTGCTCCAGACCAAGTAGTAAAGTGAGTATCCCAAAATGTAATTTGTAATCAACCTGCTGGTAGAGTGACTTGCCATTAATTTGTAAAAAGCACAATATCTGTGATGCACAATAAAGCTAAGCACAATAACCTGAGGTATACCTGTAGAGGAAAGCATCAGACATACACACCTGGTACAAATTCCAAAGAGGAAGTATAATAGAAAAGTTAGGGACTCTTGCATGGTATGTCCTGTTGGGAACTCTAGAAGGTGACTAGAACACAGGATGGCCCCACATCAATGCAAGATGCTCCATCAAAATAACATTAGTGAGATGCATAAACAGGCAAGGAGTGGCTGGCGTAAGCACACCTTAACCTCCCTTGGCTGCTAGGTGATAAAGAAGGGATCTCAAAGTTACTGCAAGCCTATGGGAAAGAGCTGAGTTGAGGGCCTGTGGTGTTCTCATGGAACCACACCGGTGATGGACAACGTGACTCCCAGATGCTATGATCCCTACATTCTCCACGCACAAATATCAAGTCCAGATGGCAAAACAAAATGTCTCCCAGAACTGTGCTGCCCAATATGATAATCACTAGCCACATAGGTTATTTCAGCTATTACTTCTTGCCTATCTTATTCTAGGACAAGCTTTTAAGAGACGCAAAACTTTCTATCACTTTATTCATCTAAATAATTCTCAGTAATCCAGCCTAACTGTATGTTAATATTTAAATGTCTAAACATCATCATAATGTTATCAATTCATTTTTAGTCTCTGCATATATGAGCAATATTTTTTTGCATTCAAATTGGGCCTTATTGCTCATTAAAGGAATACAATTAAAATACCACTTAGAGCATGCCATAAAAAGAAGTTAGTTAACCATCACATTCCTTACCTCACCTGATTCCACTTGCTCAGGTAGTAAGTGCAAACCTCAGCCTCCTATCCATACCATTTTTATGTAACCCCAAGAAATTATTTTATAAACTCTCCAAATCAGGACTTCCAGTCAAGATGGCGGAATAGGTAAACACTGTGCTGGCTTCCTCTCACAACCGCAAATTTACAACTAAACTACAGAACAGCCACAGTGAGAATCTCTTGAAGTCTAGCTGAATAAAAGTCTTATAACTAAGGATATACAGAAGAAGCCACCTTAAGACTGGTAAGGGAGGCAGAGACACAGAACAGACTGGTCCCATACCCCCATGTGGTGATTAAAAATTGGAAGGGATATCGCTGCTACAGAGGTTCCCCCTAAGAACAAGGGGTCCCAGCCCCACACCAGGATCCTCAGCCCAGGATTCCAGTGCCTGAAAGGGAAGTCCCATAACCTCTGGTTGAGAAAACTAGCGGAGATGATGATTGAGTGAGACAGAGGACACCTGGACTCCAAGCACTCCACTTAAAGTGTCCCCACATGGATTTATTCATCAACAAACTCACTCACTCTGAGCTCCAGCACTAGGGCAATAGCTCGAAAGGTGCCAGGGACATATGGGAAGGAACTGTCTAGCTGTTGGGTGAGGTGTGGAGAGGCAGCTCTTTCCCACACAGAAATGCTGGCAGAAGCCATTGATACTTTGTTGAGCCCTCCACACCACCCAGCATTGGGACACCACATTGAAGTCTTGATCAACCTACATGACACTGTTCACCCTGCTCTGGTGTTCCCTGAGACCCTGTTCCACCTAACTTGTGGGCCTATCCAAGCCACTTCCAGTTGCTTTTCCATACACATGGCCTGTCTTGGCTCATGCTGCAAACTTTCCTAAACTCTCTCAAAGGTTCACAAACTGAAAACAAGCAGCATCTGGCCGCAGTGTGCCCTGTATCTCTGGCTAAGTGGCCCAAGCCCTGCATTAGTGGCAGCAGGCCTCATTTCACAGCTTAGCCCTCCCAGGCACCACAAAAACCAGCATAAGTGGTAAATATATTCAGATCACATTTTAGCTCATACTAAGTGGCCCCAGGCAGAGCACAGGCAGCAACTGAACTTCCCCTGTAACAAAGCCCCTCCCAAGAAGCCCCAGAATCAACACAACCAGTGGCCAGCTTCAGACCACATCAGAGCATCACCTTGCTGCATCCACAAAAGACACAAGCAAAGAGCAGAGTGCCCAGGCGTATGAGCCATGCTAAAGTGAATCCTATTCTGTAGGATCAGCCTCTTTACAAGAGCTTCTCCACTGTAGTCACAGCCAGTCCTCACAACCAATCTGCCTGAGGGTCAATCCCTCCCACTGACATGCAAACAGAAACCAAGGTTGAACTACAACAGGAGAGCACACACAACCCACACGAGGGACATACCCTGGAGCACCCGCCTCAGGTGACCAGGGAGACTGCACCACTGGGCCAGACAGAATACCTGCTACATAAGGCCATTTTACTTTACAGCTCTACCTAATACAAAGAAATAAACACAGGAAGCCAAAATGAGGAGACAAAAAAATCTGTCCCCAATGAAAGAACAGAACAAAGCTCCAGGAAAAGAACTAAACAAAGTGAAAACAAGTCTTCTACCAAATGTAAAATTCAAAACACTGATTATAAGGATGCTCAATGACTTAGGCGAAGAGTGAGAACTTTAACAAGAGATGGGAAATATAAAAATGGAGATAGAAAACAGAAATAAACCAGTCAGAAATGAAGAATAACTGATGTAAGGAATACATTAGAGGGAATCAACAGAAGATTATAGGAAGCAGAGGATCGTATCAGTGATTTGGACAATAAGGTACCAGAAAACACACAATCTGAACATGAAAAAGAAAGAAAAACTTAAAAAGTGAGGATAGTTTAAGGATCCTCTGAGACAACTTCAAGCAAAACAACATTCGCATTATAGGGGTACCAGAAGGAGAGACAGCAAGGAATTGAAAACTTATTTAAAGAAATAGTGATGGAAAACTTCCCTAATCTGACAAAGGAAATAGATTCACAAGCCCAGGGAGTGCAGAGAGTCCCAAAGAAGAGGAACCCAAAGCGGCCCACACCAAGACTGACCATAATTAAAATGCCAAAGGCTAAACACAAAGAAAGAAGCTCAAAGCCAGCAAGAGAAAAGCAGTTAGTTACCTACAAGTGAGCTCCCATAAGACTGTCAGCTGATTCTCAACAGAAACTTTGCAGGCCAAAAGGCATTGGCACAAAATATTCAAAGTCAGGAAAAGCAAGGACCTACAACCAAGATTACTCTACCCAGAAAAGTTATCATTTATTTATTTTTAAGATTTTTACTAAAATATACCTAACATACACTATTATATTAGTTGCAGGTTATTTCACATATCTATACCTAAAGAAGTAATCACTATGACAAGTCCAGCAACCATCTGACATTGTACCATGCTATCACAATATTATTGACTATATTCCCTATGATATACATTACATCCCCATGACTTGTTTTATTCCTGGAAATTTGGACAACTTATTGCCCTTCACCTTTCACCCTCCCCTTTTTAAATTTTTCAATTACAGTTGACATTCGACATTATTTTATGTTAATTTCAGGTATATAACATAGTGATTAGACATTTATATAATTTAAGAAGTGATCCCCCTGACTAGTATCCACCTGGTACTATACATAGTTATTACCGTATTATTGACTATGTTCTCTATGTTTTACTTTACATTCACATGACTATTTTGTAACTACCAATTTGTACTTCCTAACGCCTTTATTCTTCTCTTTCACCCTGCCCCTAACCACCCTCCTATCTATCATCCCAATAAATCTAATACCCATCTAACACCAGATAGTTACTGTGTTTCCCTGAAAATAAGACCTAGCCGGACAATCAGCTCTAACATGTCTTTTGGAACAAAAATTAATATAAGACTCAATGTTATATATAGGTCTTATTTTGGGGGAAACACAGTATTACAATATTATAGACTATATTCCTTATACTATACCCTCCATCCCCATGACTACTTTGTAACAACCAATTTGTATTTCTTAATCCCTTCCTCTTTTTTATCTGTCTTTTGATTTTAAATGATAGCTTTGCAGCTATGCAGAAGGAAATAAATTATTAAAAATTTAAAGGATTTATGCACCCCTATGCTTATTGCAGCACTATACACAATAGCCAAGACATGGAAACAACCAAAATGCCCATCAGTAGATGACTGGATTAAGAAACTGTGGCACATTTATACAATGGAGTATTACACAGCCATAAAGAAGAAGTAAATCTTACCATTTGCAACGACATCGATGGAACTAGAGAACATTATGTTAAGTGAAATAAGTCAGACAGAGAAAGACAAATACCATATGAGCTCACTTATATGTGGAATCTAAAGAAAAGAATAAATGAATGAACCAATGAGAAACAGTCTCAGAAACATAGAGGAAAAACTGGGGGTTGTTAGAGGGAGGGGTGGAGATAAGGTGGAAGGTGAGGGGATTAGAAAGCACAGTCGGTAACAACAAGATTGCCACGGGAAAACGAAAGTCAATTTGTGGAATGTAATCAATAATGTTGTAAAGATTTTGTAGGGTATCCAATGGACACTTGTCCCATTAGGGAGACAACCTCAGGGATGATGTAGATGCCTGATCACTGCCTTGTACACCTAAAGCTGAATTTGAACAACAATGAATGTCAACTATAATTATATATATATATATATGGTTACAAGAAGTGGAGTACAGCATTAGGAATAGACAGTGGAAATGTAATGGCTATGTGCAAGGTCAGAGGGGTAGTGGATGGGGAGACGGGGATTGTCACTGTGTGAGGGATATAAATGATAAATGTCTAACTATTACATTGTTTTGTGCTGAAACCAATTTTAAGAAAAGAAATAAACAAACAAACAAATTTAAAGGATACAAGAATAATAGAAGCAATGACATTATTTTAGATGGGTTTCCATAGTTAAATTCCTAACAAAAGTATATACATTATATATTCATGTTCATACCCTACCCACACTTAATTATAAACTCTTAGGAGAACAGTAACTAGGTGTTATTCAACTTTGAATCCCAGTACCTAATCTAGTACTCTTAACATAGCAAACAGTCAGGAAATAATAGAAAATTAACATATATCATATAAAATAATCTGTAGCTACTTAAGGACCACCAGCTGTGCCTCAGAATTGACTTTAACATAAAGAAACAGAATTGCCTTTTTTTTCCTGTCTGAAGGAAGCCTAAAAATCAAGCATTACATTAGTCACTGACAACAACAACAACAAAATTGATACCTGGGGAGAGAAAGGAAGAAATTAAGTAGATAACAAAATAGGTATATATATTTTTGCTGTGGGATACTTAGAGAAAAGAGAGAAACTGATGGAATCCTGTGAAAGCGTTCTAACTTGTCCTGGGATGCTTTTACAAAAGGCCACATGAATAGCACTATAGACAGGAATAGTGGAGAGAAGAGTGAAGACACTCAAGGAATTGACCACAAGATAGAAGAAAAACAATTCATGCATAAGGGTAGGATTGGGATGACTTATCTTGGAAAGAGTACATAGCCCATCTACATACAACTTCTCAATGGAAAAATAAATTACAATGTCAGAAATATGAAATGACTATCAAAGTATATAAAACCAACACTATAAGCTATAAAATGGGAGTCAGGTTTATTCAAAGACACGATAAAAATTGCACTTATTTTAATGAAAATTAAAAACATGGTCACTTTGTTAGCACTCAAGTGCCAATCAGTATCCACTATGCCTGTTCAGCTACTCACAGAAAAGTGTGTGTGTGTGTGTGCGCGCGCACGCGCATGCGTGTGTGTGCATATGCATGTGTATGCACACACCTACATGCCTCATGTGTGAGCAAAATCACTTTACACCGTTTTGGCTGTTTGATATTCTGGTCAGGATCAGGTGTAGTTTCTTTCTTGGTTTGTGTGATTATGCGAAAATTATGTCAATACAGAGCTTGTTATCATTTCTGGAAAAATTCCCACAAGATTACTCAGTGATTTACAAAGGATAAAATCTGCATAAAAAATATTCTGTCACCATCAAAAAACTTAATCTTCTGGTAAAGATTAAGAACAGATGTACTTCTCTAACTCTCAACCTCCAAAATTCCCAATGAAATGATAGTTAAAAAAAACAAAATTGACTAAAAAATTAAAAGAGCCGTAATAAAAGGGAAGAAAACTTTCACCAAGCAGAGATATTAATGATTTTTCTGGAAGATGGAAAGAGAAAGCCACAACCCAGCAATTCACAGCAAAGCCTGCTGTAGAGGTGGTCCCCAGTGCATCTAAGAAAGCCCAGAAGAGACCAAAAGCCAAGCCAGAAGGTAGAGAGGATGGCAGTGGAAAGAAGAGCAGAAATCTACATGATTTGTAAGTCTACCTACAGAATTACTACTCTCCTGTTATCCCTCTCTCAACCCAAAACATGATCCAGCCCTCCCTTGAGAGGTGCTGTGTTTACCTCCATTCACAAGCCATGACACATGCTCTAAAGAAGCTCTAAAGACTTTCTACCCTTGGGCCATCAGAATAAATCCCTTATCCTTTTGGAAATGGTTCCTGCAATATCCTGCAGGCTGTTCTTCTCTACCTAACACAAAGGGCACAGAGTCAGTACTTCCAAACTTAGCTACACCTTCTCCATGAGTGAGAATACACAATCAAGAAATCTCCGAGATTTTGGGAAAGATGCAGAAAAGCAAAAATCTAAGGCAAACAAATAGAATTGACCCAAAGATATTGATAATTCAGAAAAACAGAGAACTTAATTTTTATCCTAATTAAGATTCTAAGGATGGAAAACACTGTGTATAAGGTTAGAATAGGTTATTTCCATGTCTTAGCAGATAGAGAAAGACAAATACCATATGATCTCACTCACATGTGGAATCTAAAAACACAAACTCATAGATACAAAGAACAGATTGGTGGTTGCCAGAAATGGGGGTGGGGTGAACGGGGTTATGAGAGGAGCAAAATAAGTGAATGTAGTCAAAGTTACAAACTTTCAGCTTTAAAATAAATAAATCCTGGGAATATAATGTACAGCATGGTGACTATAGTTAATAATACTGTATTGTATATTTGTAAGTTGCCAAGAAGACTACATCTTAAAAGCTTTCATCACAAGAAAAAAATCTGTATTTGTGGTGATGGATTTTAGCTCGACTTATTGTGGTGATCATTTTGCAATATATAAATATCACATCATTATGTTGTATACCTGAAGCAAACGTAATGTTATACATCAATTATATCTTTTTTAAAAGATTAGAATAGGATTATATGCCAATGGAGCAGTCAGAGAATTTTAAAACATCCCTTGGAATGCTAAACTGTGTTTGCTGATTTTTTTTTTTTTAATCCTGTAGAAGAGCTAGAAGATAAAATTGAAACAATGGAAAGGGGAAAAATGAGCAAAAAGGAGACAGACCAGTGCTTCTCAAATGTTAATGTGCATACAAATCACCTGGAAGTCATGTTAAAATGCAAATTCTGATTCCACAGATGTGAGATTCTGCATTTCTAACAAGCTCCCAAATGATGTTGTTGGTCCACAGGTCACACTTTGAGTAGTAAAGATTTAGAAACACATGTGCTTATGAAATTTCTGAGCACTCAAAAACATGTTTTAATAATAAAAATAAAATTCAAAGAGTAGAGTCCAGTATCAGTCTCAAAGCATCATTTGAAAGAGTTAAAAGAATTCAAAGTGGCCCCATCTCCTGAGCAAGGCTGAGTCCTCTCAAATTGCTCTCCCTCCAGACAGACTTTGTTCTTCTTCAGCTTGTTTACTCCTCAGACCAAATCAGAGAATCACAATTAACTCAGTGCTTTGTCTTGCTTAGGAGGACAAAGCTTAATAATGACAGAATTAAGACTACGTGATGGTAATCTGTACCAAAGTACCTCTAATGTATTGTAAAATATAATCAGGAATATTCAGTTTCTTAACCTACATATTTTATTGTTGTTGTTGTTGTTTTTATAAAGTTTATTGGGGTGACAATTGTTAGTAAAGTTACATAGATTTCAGGTGTACAATTCTGTAATACATCATCTATAAATCCCATTGTGTGTTCACATTAACCTACACATTTTGAATGTGAATAGCAATATTCTCATACTGTCTCTCCTTTCCTTACTCCCAAGGTAATGAAATCACACACAAAATTTTAAAGTCTTTTAAACAGAAGACTGTTCATGAAGCTACATAGTTTGAATTTATAGATTTTAAACTACATTGTTTGCATTATTTGCTGTTTTTAAAGAACTTCTGAAGATTAAAGTAATATTACATGATACTTCAATATTCAGGTAGCTGGTGAATCAAGAGGCTTGCTAACTTTGTCTTGCAACTTTGAATTTTATTATTTAAAACGTCTTTATTACATATTAATTGATTCAGAGATTTGAATTCATCTTTTGTTTAAAAGCTCTTTATCACATACTAATTGTTAAACAAAATCTTTCTAAAGAGTTTCAAACTAAACTGTTGACCATTTCCTTTGTCCCCTAAAGTAGAAGCAATGTAATACTTTCATAATTATCATTGAGGGAAACAATGAGTATTTATAAAACTATTTGAAAAAGAATGGAGTATTTATGCCAAAAAACCATCTCTATGTAGTTCCAAGTTTTTTTTAAAAAAAAAAATGCCTTCTTCTTAGAGGAATACATAAACTCTGATCCTCAAAAAAAGTATTTAAAAAAATAAAGTATAAAAATAATATTTATCAGAAGACTACTATAATATTTAGAAATATTTAAACATAATTATAGCAGTTTATACATTATAAAACTAAATTTAAAGTGACAATTAACTTTAAATTCAAAGGAAAATTAACAGCAAAGTGAAAAGAAATTTCGAATTTTCTAAATGGAATGAACTACTATATGAGGGAATGGCCCAAAATGTGCAAAGTTTTAAAGACTTGACATAAAATTTTCCTAGAATTTTTATTTTAGTGGAAAGAGTGCAAAGTTCAAATTTCTCTATGATCGCATCGATTTATCTGTCTTAGCTATTTATTTATTCAGTATGTTACTAAAATAATACCCTTCTGTTAACTATATTGCTGTTAACTATCTCGTCACTCAGTACAGCAAGTGCAGAAGGTTCCTTGTCTATTCTAAAACCAAAGGGAACCACAGTGGCTTGATAGCCCATGAAGGATTAAGTAGTACTGTTGATATTTTTATCAGCTGAGGAATAGATAATGCTCTATACATTTATTCTTACCTATTAGAATGTTCTTTTATGAATGTGAATCATATTTCACATTCCAAATTTTTTATTTATTTTTTATTAGTTCTGATGTACAAAACAATGTAATAGTTTATACCCCTCACAAAGTGATAACCCTCCTCACCCAATCTACTACCCCTCTGATGTCGTATATAACTGTTACAATTCCACTGACTGTATTCCCTATGCCAAACTTTAATTTATATTTCCTAGAGCTTTCTGCTGCAGTTATACTTGGACATTGTAACACACATCTTCATTGGCCTACCTATATCCTTTTGCTCTTCCTACTCAGGCACACATTCACTCAATTTCCAACTGAGGACATTTTTTTTTTTTTTAATTAAATTTATTGGGGTGACAATTGTTAGTAAAATTACATAGATTTCAGGTGTACAATTCTGTATTACATCATCTATAAATCCCATTGTGTGTTCATCACCCAGAGTCAGTTCTCCTTCCATCACCATATATTTGATCCCCTCACCCTCATCTCCCACCCCCCACCCCCCACCCCTTACCCTCTGGCAACCACCAAACCATTGTCTGACAACCTTCTCTGGATATCGAAGTTCACTTTGCCCACCCTCTGCAGCAGGCCAGAAGTGTTGGGAAAGTAATGATCCTCTGGCCCTACAAACTCTCAGCCAATGACTGAGGGAAGTTGGTGTATCTCCACCAGTGAGAATGTTGGGACATTTTTTTTCCTGCGAGCACAGCCACTAGGAGCTTTCCGTCCCCCTCCTCCTTATTGGAGCAGTTTCCCTGCGAGCACAGTAGTTAGAGGCTTTCCCGTCAAAACAGTATTGAGCGATCACAGCTGTTAGGGATGGACCTCCCCGGCACCCCGGCAAGATTTAACCAATCCCTAGCACTGCAATAGCCATAGCGCGAATCCCCCCAAACCCGGAGGCCTAACCCTATAAAACAAAGCGCCTGACCCCAGTAAGTGCTCAGTCTTTGGGAACAATCCCGCTGAGCCTGTCACCATAATAAAGCTGTGTTCTCCCTGATCGCTGTGTGCTGCTTGAGTCTCTCGGTCCTCGACGCTTTTCCACAACAAGAAAACCCAGAAGCATGTGCCTACACCAGCCACAGTTTCCACAGTGAGGTTAAGTCCAGTTACCCACAGTAGTAACTGACTTGATTACATATACTTTATTGGCTTTATTCCCTTCCCTGTCTCAGTTACCCCCATCCCCTACCAGTATTTCCTTTATTTCCCAAATAAATCATTTGCTCATAAATCTGTCTTGGCATGTGTTTCTGATGGTATCCAACCAAGAAAATGGGTATCAGAAGTGGTCCCAGGAAACAGATTCTCAGCATGGGATTCCAGAATTGGATAATTTGTCTGCCAAAGGTAACAATAACCCCATTTTTGGGGCTAAGCAGAGTGGTAATAACCTTTGGTATGTTGTAACATCACATTTACTAAGACTCTGACTTGTGTTTAATAGGTAAGAACAAAGACCAGATCCTTTTCAAAAAGAACCAAAAAGTATATAGAAGACATATAAAATAATAAAGTATAGATTTCCAGTCAAAATGGCATAGTAGGTAAACGCTGTGCTTATCTTCTCTCATGACATCAAAATTACAACTAAACTACAAAACAACCACCATTGAGAATTGCCTAAAAATCTTGCTGAACCGAAGTCTTACAACTAAGGACATACGGAAGACATCTCAAGACTGGTAGGAGGCACAAAGATGGGGTACGGGCTGGTCCCACACCCATGTGTGATCATTAAAAATTGGCAGGGATAGCTCAGCTGCAGAGGTCTCTCTGAAGGAGCAAGGAGTCCCAGCCCATGGTTCCAGTGCCAGGGAGAGAAGTCCCCATAATTTCTGGCTGTGAAAACCAGCAGAGATTGTGTCTAAGTGAGACAGAAGGTGGCTGGAATCCCAGGCACTCCTCTTAAAGGAACCAAGCATGAATTTACCAATGGAATCACTTGTTCTAAGCTACAGCGCTGGGGCAAGAGCTGGAAAGGTGGCAGGGACATATGGTGGGGAACTGAGTTGTCTGGCTTGACACGGGGGCTGGAGAGGCAGCATTCTCCTGGACAGAGGAGGTGGCGGGGGCATTGTCTCTTTGTTAAGTCCTCCCACATCCCTACGTGCAGATGTAGGCAGCCACTATATCTGAGTCTCCATCTAGTTGGCTAATGGCATTCATTCACCACATCCTGGTGTTTTGAGACTCCTTTCACCCAACTTTCCAGCACATCCAAGCCACTTCCTGTGGCTTTTTCATACAAACTGCATGCCTTGGCTCATGCTACAGACTTTCCTAGGGTCTCTCAAAGGTTCACAGAACCCAGACGAGCAGCAACTGACTTGAGTATGTCCTGTACCTCTGGCTGAGCAGCCCTAACTAAGCCTGGCATTGGGGGCAGCTGGTCTTGGTTTTTGGCTTCATCTCTTAAGACACTTCCAAGCACAGACTGGGAGGTAGCCATCTGCGGATTCTTTGTGGCTCCTGCCAGATGGCCCTGAGTAGGACACAGGCTGTGCCTGAACTTGACCTGTAGCAGGTTCCCCCCCAGGTGACCCTGGGGCTGGAGCCCCCAGCATCCAGTTTCAAAATGAGCTGGAGCATGACGCAGTTGCCTCCAAGGACAACACACCCAAGGGGCAGCATGGGCAGGCACCAGAGCCCTGCTGAAGCAGACGTTGTTCTGTAGGGTTAGCCTCTGCACCACAACTCCTCCACAATAGCCACAGCCAGTCTTCACAACCAATAAGCCCAAGGGTCAGTCTCTCCCATTGACATGCAAACAGCAACCAAGGCTCAACTACAAGAGGAGGGCACACACAACCCACACAAGAGAGACATCTGGAATGAGTGGCTCAGGTAACCAGGAAAACTGAGCCACTGAGCCCCACAGCACATCTACTACATAAGGCCACTCTAAAGACCAGAAGACACAGCAGCCCTACCTAATACATAGAAACAAACACAGGGAGGCAGCCAAAATGTGTGAACAAAGAAACAAGTCCCAAATAAAAGAACAGAACAAAGCTCCATAAAAAGAACTAAACAAAATGGAGACAAGTAATTTACCACATGCAGAGTTCCAAACACTGGTTATAAGGATGCTCAATGATCTCAGGGAGAACTTCAACAAAGAGATAGAAAACATAGAAATGGAGATAGAAATCATTAAGAGCCAGTCAGAAATAAAGAATACAGTAATGGAAATGAAGAATACATTACAGGACAACAACAGTAGGTTAGAAGAAGCAGAAGATCAAAGCAGTGATTTAGAAGATAAGGCAGCAGAAAACACCCAATCAAAACAGCAAAAAGAAAAAAGAATCCGAAAAATTGAGAGTTTAAGGGGCCTCTTGGACCACATCAAGTGTAGCAACAGTCGCATCATAGGGGTACCAGAAGGAGAAGGGAGAGAGCATGGAATTGAAAAACTATTTAAAGAAATAATGACAGAAAACTTCCCTAACCTGGTGAAGGAAATAGGCATACAAGCCCAGGAAGTGTAAAAAGTCCCCCAAAAATGAACCCAAAGAGGCCCACACCAAGACACATCATAATCAAAATTCCAAAGGTTAAAGACAAAGAGAGAATCTCAAAGCCAGCAAGAGAAAAGCAATTAGTTACCTACAAGGAAGCTCCCTTAAGACTGTCAGCTGATTTCTCAACAGAAACTTTGCAGGACGGAAGGGATTGGCAGGAAATATTCGAAGTGAAGAAAAGTAAGGACCTACAAGAAAGATTACCCAGCAAAACTATCCCTGAGAATCAAAGGACAGATAAAGAGCTCCCCAGACAAAAATACATGCTAAAGGAGTCCATCACCACTAAATAAGTATTACAATGAATCTTAGAGGGACTTCTTTAAGATGGAAAAAAAAAATCAAAACTATGAATAAAATGGCAATAACAACATACATATCAACAATTACTTTCAATGGAAATAGATTAAATGCTCCAATCAAAAGATAGGGGAGCTGAATAGATAAGAAAACAAGACCCTTACATGTGCTGCTTACAAAAAACTCACTTCAGATTTTGTGAAGACAGACACATACTCCAAGTAAAGGAATAGAAAAAGATACTTCATGAAAACAGAAAGAAAAAAACAAACAAAAAAGCTGGCGTTGTAACACATACCAGACAAAATAGACTTTAAAACAAAGACTATAACAAGAGACAAAGAAGGACCTAGTAATCCCACTTCTGGGTATTTATCCAAACAAACCCAAAATGCTACTTCAAGGGGACGTGCTCATCCATGCGATCATTGCAACATTATTTACAATAGCCAAGACATGAAGGCAACCTGCGTGTCCCTGAAGGATGAATGGATAAGGAAGAGGTGATGCATATACAATGGAATATGACTCAGCCATAAAAAAACAACAAAATCTTAAACAAACAAAAAATAAAATAAAATCTTGCCATCTGCGACAACATGGATGGACCTAGAGAGTATTGTGCTGAGTGTAGTAAGTCAGACAGCGAAAGACAAATGTCATATGATTTCACTTATACATGGATTCTAAAGAACAAAATAAACAAACAAACAAAATAGAAACAAACTCATAGATACAGAGAACATTTTGATGGTTGGCATATGGGAGGGGGTTGGGGTAGGTGAAAAGGGGAAGGGATTAAGAAGTACAAATTGGTTGCTACAAATTAGTCATGGGGATGTAGGGTATAGCATAAGGAATATAGTCAATAATAATAAGGTAATAACTATGTATGGTGTGAAATGGATACTAGATCTGTCAAGGTGATAAATGGGAGAGGGATTGGGGGAAGTGTGAAAAAGATGAAGGGATTAAGAAATACAAATTGGTAGTTATAAACATCTCTTGGCAGAGAGATGTAAAGTATAGGGAATATAATCAATAATATGGTAATAACTATGGGGCACTAGACTAGTAATAACAGGTGGGCACTAGACTAGTCAAGGGGATCACTTCCTAAATTATACAAATGTCTAACCACTATGCTACACACCTGAAACTAATACAAAATAATATTGAGTGTCAATTAACTGAAAAATTAAAAAGCGGGGAAAAGATAAAGAAGAATAAGAGGTTCAAATTTACAGATGTAAAACAAATAAGTTTTGGGGATGTAACGTACAGCATAGGAAATATACTCAATAATATGGTGATAGGGGGATACAGTGTCAGATGGTTGCTGGACTTGTCAAGCTGATCACTTCTTTAGCATAGGCAAAATATGCATAATCAGCAATGTGGTAATAACTCTGTATAGTGCCAGATGGGTACTGTTGAATAACTATGATGTACACTTGAAACTAATATAATAGTGTATGTTAGCTGTATTTTAATAAAAAACATTAAAAATAAAGGATACGTAACAAAAATTGTAAAAGATAATTACTGCATCTTGCTTAACTATCACTAAGAAAAAGGCACAGCACTTAGTCGATCTCTTTGAATTTTTGAAACTACATGCCATACTGAGCAAGATTGTTTCAAATTATTTATTGGGTAATGAGGGATGCTGCCAGTTCTGAATGAACCCAAAGCAGCAGTTGGCTCTGCAGAAGGTTCAAATTATGATATAAGCAGCCTTACCACTTAGACTACATGACCCAGCAGATCCAAAGATACCCATGACCCATAAGGAAGCTCTATGCATTCCTGGGCCACCCCCAATAGAATAAACACAGTGCAGACCCTCTGGTTTGGGAGCAAGCCTATGCTGTCCGCAAAAGAAAACTGTTCCCTTTCAGCAAGGCAGTTCCCGACACAATACTGAGCCCTAGTAGAGACCGAGTGCCTCAGTAGGATACATCAAGCGACTATGCAGTTGGAGATGCTCATGATGATCTGGGTATTGTCAGCCACCAAGTGATAAGGCCACAATGACACAGCAGCAACTGATCACAAGGCTGCTTTCAGGATAAGACCTCAGCAGGCCTGAAAGCTACAAGTTACTCACTCAAACAGGTGACCCAGACTGTCATGTTACCTAGCTCTGTTGCAGTGATTCCAATCTCTCAACTTAATACCTATGTCTTTGTGGGGGTTCCTTCTGACCAGCTGATGAAGGAGAGGGGAAATCTGAGCCCAATCCACCAATTAATCAACCTGCTTTATTAGATTTTGCTGAAAATACAGCTGCCACAATACAGTCCCACTCAAGAGTGACGCTGACAGACAGTGGTAAATGGAAATCCCTCCAGTGGGCTCAGTTTGGTTGTAGGTTTAATGAAAATGTTGGGAAGCTTTGGGTTCAGGAAGCACCAGAAAGGCTAAAGGTACTAAAAATAAACTTTGCCTGTTGCAGACTGAATGTGTTTATCTCTCCAAAATTCATACATTGAAATCTTAACTTCAATGTGATGATGGGGCATTGGGAATTGATTAAGTATCCTTATAAAGACAACCCAGAATGCTCCCTGGCCCCTTCCATCATGTGAGGACACAGTGAGAAGTTAGCAGTCTATGAACCAGGAAGCGGGACCTCATCAGACATCAAATCTACTGGCACCTTTATCTCACTCTTCCCAGCCTCCAGAACTGTGAGAAATACATGTGTGTTGTTTAAGCCACCCAGTCTATGGTATTTTTGTTATAACAGCACAAACACACTAAGGCAACTTCTGTATAATTTTTCCTCCAGCCAGGCCAAACTATCTCAGCTGAGAACCACTGATTTCAGAGACACATTGGACAAAATAGGATCGGAATACAGACATTCCTTCGGGCCACAGCATTCCATCAGTCAGTCAGGAAAATACTTACGTGGGATTTATCTTCCCAGTATTTTTCAGTGCAGCTTTCACTTCACTTTCAAGAATTACAGGTTTTTCCGCAGAGGAATCTTCTTCAAAGGTATCTTCATCCTTTTGTCTCTTCTGTATAGATTTTCAGTAGACTGTTTCCATCCTCCTTATAGTCCCTCCTGGTCAGATAATGTGCTTCCTTGTTGGTTGTTCAGCATTCCTAATCTAGGTTTGAATTTCCCTTTTATTTCTTGAATCTTCTGATAGAGATATCTTGGTTTTTTTTTGTTTTTTTTTTGTTCTATCTCCTTACATTGACTATTGTATTCGTTCTCTTTATCTCTATGTGATATTGAAAAACTGCATTCAGGATTCTTACCCTGCTTTTGTCACCTTTAACTTTTGCCTCTCATCTGTCTTTAATAATTTTTAGCTTCATATGTCATCCATCTCAATTTTTCTTTACTTTTTACTTCGCAGGAGTCAAACAAGGTGTCAAACAAAGGCATAGGTATCAGACAAGAGTGCATTTTACCTCCTTTTTGTTTAATCTGTACTCAGAACATATATGAAAACCTGGGCTAGACTCAGAGGAAGAAGGAGTAAAATTGGTGTAAGAAATATTAATACTTACTATACGCAGATGATACCATCTTACTGACAAACATCAGCAATGATGTGAACTGATTTCTGATAAAAGTGAAAGAAGCAAGTGCCAAAGCAGGATTGTATTTGAACATCAAGAAGACAAAAATCATGACTACAGACTTAACAATACACAACGTTAACAAAGACAATGAAGATATTGAAGTTGTGAAAGATTTGCTTACCTTGGTTCAGTCATCAATTCAAATGGAGATTCCGGCCAAGAAATCAAGAAAAGGCTCAAACTTGGAAAGGCATCAATGGAAGAATTAGGAAAAATAACCAAGAGCAAAGATGTGCAATTAGAGCCCAGGGCTAAGATCATCCTGACCCTCAAATTTCAAATTACTATTTACAGATGCAAAAGATGGACAGCGAAAAAGACTGATAGGGGAAAAAAACTGATTGATTTGCAATATGGTGTTGGAAGAGAGCTGTATGGATACCCTGGAAGGCCAGAAAGATGAATAAGTGCCTCCTAGAGCAAATTAATCCTGAAACATCACTAGAGGCAAAAATGACAAAACAAGAAGGCAGAGTTCTTTGGAAAAGACAAAAATTCTGGGAAAAACAGAAGGCAACAGGAAAAGAGGAAGTCCAAATGTGAGATGGACTGATTCCATAAAAGAAGCCGTAGGCGTGAGTCTACAGGAGCTGAGCAGCGCTGCTGAGGACAGGACAGGACACTGTGGATGTCACTCATTCATAGAGTCACCAGGAGTCGGAGTGACTCAATGGCACGTAACACACACAATGGCACGTATCTACACCTAGCAAACAGTACAAAACTGCATTTTAAAACACAATCCCTGTCCATAAAGAACTCACACCTTAAATTTTCGGTGCCCTTCCATTATCCAGCATTATCTATGACGGCATCATTCTGGAAAAGATTGTGTTTGCATTCCACTTTAAGGACTAGGACTTTCAAAACTATAAGGTGTAGGTGGGTATAAACACATGCACACACACCTACACACAGAAAACCTGTCCTGATTTCTGACTTATCATTGCTGGATTTCTCCTCAGACTACTGGAGTGCATGATACAAAATCCCTGACACTGTCGTTCTTATCGTCACCTTTGCTTCTGGTCTCTCCCTCTCTTTTCTCACCTCTTTTTCTTTTTTCTATCACCTGTCACTTCTGCGACTCTCAGATTTCACACAGGAAATTCTGCCTTTTCTTAACATCACTAGCCTATACAGCCCTCCTCACCCTCTGTTTATATAGAGGATGAACTAATCATTACTGTGTCTTGTTTTCACTTGTCCTTACTCATTGCACAAATCAATTTGGAATATTTTTCCAAATGAAGACACTTCCATTTCTAATATTTCTTACTTTTAGGCTCAGTGCCACTCAGATGTTGGAGGGTACCAAATAAGCAAAGATTATGGTGAATAAATGTAATGATCCTAAGTTTATCATAGTTCCAACAGTGATGAATTTGCAAGTCTATGCTTTTATTAAGAATAGATATAAGAAACGGTCGTCCTGATGAATGCCTCACTTCTGCAGAATTCTTTTTCTATGTCCTGTTGTTATTTGTGTTGCTAAGACACTTTGATTTACATTTGCCAAATTTCTATTAACTTTGTAGCTCCTTGCTAGGCACTGACAATATAAAGATAAGAAAGATGCAGCCCCTCTTCTTAGGAACACAGAGTCTATGGAGGAAACAAGTAAGCACACAACTACATTTTATATACTTTGATAAATGCTATAGTAGAAACAAACACAAGGCACAGTGGGAACTCAGAGGAGGGAAGATTTAACTCTGCTTGGTGGGATCAGGGAAGTCCTCACATGAAGTGTGACATCTAAGCTATATCCTGAAGTATGGGTAGAGGTTTGACAGGTCAAAGAGATATGAATTGGATAGTAAAAAAAAAGCTGCAAGTGCCAAAGCATGAAAGCACAATTATAAGCACCTAGTCTTAGGTGAAGGAAATAAGGCTCAGAAGAAATGCAAGAGAGTAATCCAGAGTGACCTTCAATACCATGCTAGAGTCTGGCTTCTAATCTGAGATGCTAAATGGAGAGCCACTGAAGGACTTTATGCATAAGGGTAGCATGAGCAGGTCTGCATTTTACAAAATGACTCTGACTATACTGCAGGAAAAAGTGGAGGAAGGTAAGAGGAGAACCCGGATGACCAGCTAAGAGAAATAATAACAGCCTAACTCTAGCAGTGGCCAGAGGGTGGGAGCAAAGGAGACAGACTAGAGAAACAGTTGGGAGCTAAAATAAGTAGGATCAGATGATTAATCTGTATGTGGAGGAGAAAGAGGAAGGGAGGAAGTTTCGGAAAGTAGCAGAGAAGAAAGTCAAGCATGATACTCAGGTGTCCAGCATGAGAAGTCAATGATGGCAGTGGCTTCACTGGGTTAAAAGAGTGAGGGGCATCGCTTCTCAGCCTTTTGGTTAAGATCATGTGTAAAAGAGTGGGGGGCAGGAAAAGGTCTGGAGGTCAAGATAAACAGTTTATTTTAGAAAATGTTGAATTTGAATGGCCTATGGGATACCCTACTGAAGGTAAACAGGAGGTTGCTATACACATGTTAGCATCTCAGAAGAAGGGTCTGGACAAGACAAGTAAGGCATATAGGCATTAGTTTAGGTGAAACTTCCTCCCAAGTCACCAGCTGAAATGGAACCCACACAGAATAGATCACACTTGGAAATTAAGTATGCATAGAAACACTACCCAAGTGGAGACAAACATTGACAATCAGTAAGTCACCAGGCATTGGCTCTGTCTTCTGATAAGATGAATCAATATAATCCTTCCAAGTGAAACCGTGTTATCTTCCTTAACCTTACAGTTTATCAAAACCAAATTCTCTCTCTTCTGTTAGGTTCTATTCATTTATGCATTAAACTTGTATATATGCTAATTAATGTAGACCATATATCAATAGCTTTATCTGTTTAGCCCTGACCTTAGTCCTGAGATCGTGGGCAAGAGAGATCTTGCTCAGATCTGGGGTTACTTCTTTCAGTCTAATGTGTATAGTTCTACTCGACATTTTTTTAATTGTTTACTAAAAAATGAAATAATTATGGTAGGAGTAGAAACACATGATATTCGGATATCTTAGTCATTCCAACTTTTTAAATATTTCCTTCAAACAATAAATGCTGATGTTCAAAAAATCAATACAATGGTTCATATCAGAATAATGGTTCAAAATCAATACAATGGTTCAATCATATCAGCCTCCTGATATGGTCAGTGTCCCCCTTCATAAGATATTTACCACCACAGCTCATTCAAATACTATCGTTCAGAGTATGAATTTCTTTAAAAAGTAAAAACAAAACAAAAACAAAAAAATGGGAAAAGTCAAAGCTTCTTCCTGAATCTCACTTCAATATGGTTAAATTTTGCAAGACAATAAGGTTCTAATCACATCCTGATTGGTACAGAATTATGCAGAGTTCATGCAAGAATGAATGGACGTTATGGAAGTCACTCCATGCATACTTATACTGTTTCCCCGAAAATAAGACCTAGCCAGACAATCAGCTCTAATGCGTCTTTTGGAGCAAAAATTAGTATAAGACCATGGTGTTATGCTATGCTATGCTATGCTATGCTATGCTATGCTATGCTATGCTATGCTATGCTATGCTATGCTATGTTATGTTATGTTATGTTATATTATGTTATATAAGACCCAGTCTTATAGTATAGCAAAATAAGACTGGGTCTTATATTAATTTTTGCTCCAAAAGACGCATTAGAGATGATTGTCTGGCTCAGTCTTATTTTTGGGGAAACACAGTATGTGATTATGCCTGAAGATATGTAAAGTCACCACAGCTGGAGACATGCTAAAATAATAAGGCTACACTTGGAGATGCTGTTTTAATTATAAATTTCTTTTCTATTTTTAGATAGTACTGACCTCCACTTACTTGTATTAGATACATTATTTTAATTTTAATTTTAATTCTTTCAAATTCCTATATATATAAAATTAAGAAAATACATCACTTACATATGAAACAGTTTCTACATTCAGAAAATTCCTGAGAGGTTTATATTTTCATCTGAGAGAAAAGAATATAGCTACAATTAAATTTATGTGCCTAATTAAATTAGATAAGTAGGGTTTAAGATATGTTCACTTGAAGCAAAAATTGTTATCATGAACATAGGAAGGATAAAACATATACTTAGAGGTCACCCAAAAGAGGCCATCTCTTAGCTTCCAGATTATCTGTAAATTATCAAGGAAGGAAACACTTACTGAGAAGCCGCCTAGCTAGTCACATAATAATATACACTTTACCAAATTTAGTCTTTCAATGTACTTTATTAGCCTTACTTCATAAAAGAAAAAAAGACGCTTACATAAAAGCTCTGTGGTGATTCTAAAATATGTTCACAAATTCTTTGCAAAAGTCAAGTCTAGTTCTTTTCCTCTTGAGTGTGGGCTAGACTTAGTGACTTAGAATATGGCAAATGTGTTGCTTTGTTTACGTCTGAGACTAGATTATAAAAGACATTGATGGAAACGTCCTCTCGGACGGCTCATTCTGAGGCACAAAGCTATCATGCCGTGAGAATCTTCAACCAGCCTGTACTAGTCAGTTCGGGGTGCTATCACAAAAATACCACAGACTGGGTGGCTTAAAAAACAGAAATTTATTTCTCACAGTTCTGGAGGACAGGAAGTACAAAATCAAGGTGATACCTGATTCAGTTCCTGGTGAGAGCTCTCTTTCTGACTTGCAGATGGCTGCCTTCTCACCACTTCTCAAATGGTGGAGAGATGGAGCTCTAGTGACTCTTCCCCTTTGTATAAGGGCACTAGCCCTATCATATTAGGGCCCCATCCTTACGATTTCATTGAACATTTATCTTCTAAGAGGCCCTATCTCCAAATGCAGTCATATTAGCACTTAAAGCTTCAATGCAGAATTTTGGGAGACAAACATTCAGTTCATAACACAACCCTATGGAAAAGTTCAAGCGGCTGGGAACTGAGGACCTCTGTCAATATTCACGTGAGTTAGCCAGCTTTGAAGCAGCTTCCAACTACAGTTACGCCTTTGGATGCCTCCAGCCTGGGTCCATGTCATAAATGCACCTCATGAGAGGCCCTGAATCAGAGCCACCTAGCTAAACTAAGCCTATCCAAAAATCCTTACTCTCAGAAACTGTATGAGAACTTCAATATTTGTTGTTTAAGCAGCTAAATTTGGGGGTAACAGCAATAGATAATGAACATACATAGGTCTCAGTCAGTTCATGGTAAAACAGGGATTAGAAACCAGCTTTTTCTAACTGCTAAAGCACGTGTCCCTTCCACGACCTGCACGGCCCACACTGCGTCTCCAATACTGAAAATCTCATTCATTTATTATGAGACTTTACATACATTAGCTCAGTTTATCCTAATAACAACTTTGAGAGATTGGCTTTATAACAATAACATACCAAAGTATATTTTCATAATTAAAACTAATTTTTAAACCAAATAAAAGATAGTATTTTGATATTATGAAGCTTTACCTCTAAAGAACACTTCAATCTGCCTACTTCTCTCCATCCCCACTATGACTGCCCTAAACTTTACCACCATCATCTCTGGCCAGGACAACTACAGTGGACTACCTGGTTCCTTGCTTCCATTGTTTTCTCCCCCAATCTGTCTTTCACATAGCAGGAGGAGAGAACTTTTTAAAATGTAAATGAAACTCTGTTACTCTCCTACTTAAAATTCCTCCGTGACTTTGTGTGACTTCTTTTGCTGGTTACAATTAATATAATCACATGGTCACTTAACTGGTGGTAACCCATTGCACCTACAATATAATACGTACTGCATGAGCACCTTCATGCGTTTTCACTTCCCACACTGGTCTTCCTCTATCCCAGGAACCCAAAAAACTTATCCTCAATCTGATCTCCCAGTCTTCGCAATTTACAAGCCAAGGAATAATATGAACTCAAGGGAATAAAAGAGAAGCTCATAGACTTTAAAAAAAAGTTATGGAACAGCTGAAGAGTACAAACACTAAGAAATAAAGACGGGACACTGAACATTTTAGAACATAGGCAAGAATATAATTAAAGTTTATGGGACACTTTAATAAAACATTTCACACTAGCTATAAATACAGAAGCTTCTATATCTATAAGTAACCTAAACAAATCTGAGTTTATTTACAACCCTAATTTCTCTAGCCAAATTGCATTAGGTCAATAGTCAATTCATCTCTCGGTTCTGCCTTTACTCTCTGCCACACCGGGTCTCAAACTTTCTCTCCTATTGAGTTGGTACTGACCTTAACTGTAGACAGCTGTATATTAAAAGGCCTCACACACTGCTATTGCCCCAAGATCAGTGCTCAGACATTGTAGTTACCATAACCTTGATTCTGCTTCTCCTGCCTTACGTATGTGCTTTCTAAGACCCCCATGCTCTCCTTTGTCTGTCTCTTCCTTTTTCTGCTTCTCTATTTTTTTTAAAGTTTATTTCTCAGTCCTTTGCATTATGTACTCCTAATACCCCACTAGACCTTGGTGATCTCTATTCTCTCTACAACTCCTCCCTCCCTACTTCTGCTCAACATGGAAAAATAATTTATTTCTCTCAGAAATTCTATATTTTCCTGTCAGTAGAACTAAAAAAGACAATTCCCCCAAGAAATTCTACTTACCTGGGATTCCTGAGACTAGTGATTAAGAATTGCCTTCATTTTCAAGTGTAGTTAGCTATAGCTATGTAGTTAAAAAAAGGAAAATAACTACAGCGCACTTGATTTCTCCCAGACAGATTTTAAATTTTTATAACTCATAAGACAAAGTCAAATATGGTCAAAATTATGCTTGAAAGTCTCTTAGGAGACCCACATTGAAGACTAATACACCATCTTTTAATAAATCTATCACAGTGTTCCTTCTAAGTGCGGATGACATTATTCTTTTTGGATTAACACCAGATGAAAGAGTTAGCTTATGTCTGGGGTCCAAAATGTATTAATAAATCATTATCATTAAACACTGCAATCAAAATCTGCCAGTAAGATTCCACGCTGTGAGAGGCATGAAAGAACTGAAAACACCTGAGGAAGACAACAGATTAACACCTCCCTTACATGTATTTTGGGTAATAGACACCTTCAGCAGAATGGTGAAATCACCCCTATAATTTACATTTCTCTCTCTTCTCTCACTTTCTCTTCCTGATCTCTCTTGCTAAATTTGCCTAAATTAAATCTAGAGGTGATGTGACTGCAGAACACACATGTAAGGACCTTACTTGTCCCAAATGAATAACAGATGCCTTGAGATGGAGAGAAACATCGTCTCCTTAGTTTTAGCCATAACCAGCCCCTACAAGTAGTTTACTCCAGGTTGTAAGGGGTGACCACGAAGTCTGGAAATACAAATATAAAATAAACAGTTTATCCATATCATGTTACAATACACATTAAAATAATATTATCTGTATTTCCAGATGGTATGGCCATTCTATGCACGAAATAGTTTGAACAGTTAAGGTCTTTACTATGTGAGAGTCCATGAACTAAAATAAATAAACAAACACACAAACAAACAAACTATTGCAGGTAAAAGCATAAAAGTAGTAAGACAATTCTAACTAAAATAACTTCTATCCAACACATAACTAAAATTTTCAGAGGAAAATGTATTTATCTAGTTTAGCTTTTGGATGGCAAGAAAGGAGACAGTTGCATGATAATAGAATTTTGTCTTAGTTTCTGTCCTTAAAATCATTTAATTACACTTGCCCAGCCACTCAAGAAATGAGAAATATGTATTTATACCATTTACCCATTACTTAGTAGATTTTAGGGTACAAACCTTTCTTGACAATTCCAAGCCTATGTCTAAAAAGTAAAAGGTAAGCCAGAGGTATTCACGAGGTGACTAGCTAAGCCCCTCCGCCCGCCGCCAGAATGGAGTTCGCGAAGTGCTTGGGGCACCCCCTCGGAGTTCTATATCCCTGTGGTCTTCCAGATGGGGAGGCCAGCATAAGGTGATCCCAAGATGGACCAGGTGGGCTGAGCATCCCTGCATCCTGGCTGGGCAGGTCCAAAATTAGGGGACAAGGGGTGCAGCGAGAGGATGCCAAACATAAATTATTTTCTCCAATGGAAATAGCACAAATACTGTTCATTGTTTAACTGTACCCTTAATTGGTTTCCTTTATTGAAACACTTTAACTTCCTACCAGAAAAAAAAAATGTTCCCTTTGTCTCACAACTCAGAATCCCTCTCATCCTTGAGGGTCTAGCTTCAGTGAGTGCCACCTCTGTTGACCATTCAGCAGATGTTTATTAAACACTTGTTCTGTCTAGGCATTATAGTGGCTGTAGCATGGCAGGGTGGCATGAACAGACAAATAAGACACTCAAAAGGCTCACCATCTTGTCAGATCAATAGAATGTTACAAAATTGTTCATAGAAAACTTAAGGAAGGGACCACCACGAGATGCCTTTTCATGTCACCTGCGAACCTCCCTCAACCATTTATTTTCTCTAGCACTATTTTACTTTATCTCAGTCCCATAGACTTGTATTGTGGTTATTTGAATATTGGCTTTATGTTCCCCAAATCCCTTTCAGACTTAACATTTTGTATTTGATTCTGGATTTTAAGCGATTTGAAAATAGGAATCTTGTTTGATGTAACTTTAGTGAATTAATGAAAAAAAGGAGGGTGCACTGCCTTTAAGAAACATCTAGCTTGTTATACGAGATAAACATAAGTAAATGCCAGTTTATAGTAAATGCCATAATGAAATTCACAGAAGGGCAAAATCACTTTTGACTGGGATGGGGGATTAAACTTTTGAGGAATGCCTGAAGGAAATGCAGCTTTAAATTTCTCCTGTGCCTGGGATATTAGTTTAATTTGAAATTCTTACCAAGAGTTCTTACTTGGAGCTTTCCTGAAGTTATTTTCAAATATTTGTTACTGTATATTTGTGTGTTTGGTGGGGAGAGAAATGGTGTCCACTTACCAGACCCATGACAAAGAAACAGATAAATAGGCACTGCTTTACACTCCAGGTTGTACAGTCTCCTGAACACATCCTGTGACAGGTAATTCACTACCTGTGGAGCCTGTCCATTCCATCTCCAAATAGTTCTGGTTTTTAGGCAGCATTACGTTATAATGAGCCCAACTTCCCCTCTGTTCTTCCTCTGGGGCCAAAGTCTAATCCTTGTTTTGTAATACAGCATTGAAGTGTTTTAAGAGAATTCTCGTAGTCTGTCTAAGAATACTGATACACAAGCAAATGTTCTGGGTTCTTCCATCTTTTATCTTCTGCTCTTTCTAGATCATTTACCAACTTGGTCTCTCTCCCTTTAAAGTCTATAGCCAAGACATGGAAACAACCGAAATGCCTATCCATAGACAACTGCATTAAGAAACTGTGGTACATTTATGCAATGTGGTATTACGCAGCCATAAAGAAGAAACAAATCTTACCATTTGCAACAACATGGATGGACCCAGAGAACGTTATATTAAGTGAAATAAGTCAGACAGAGAAAGACAAATACCATATGAGCTCACTTATATGTGGAACCTAAAGAAAAGAATAAATGAATTAAATAATCAGAAACAGTCTCAGAGACATAGAGGAAAAATTGAGGGTTGTTAGATGGGAGGAGGGGTGGGGATAAGGGGGAAGGTGATGGGGATTAGAAAGCACAGGCAGTAACCACAAGATTGCCACAGGGTTATGAAAGTCAATTTGGGGGATGTAATCAATAATGTTGTAAAGATTTTGTAGGGTATCCGATGGACACTTGTCTCGTTAGAGAGACCACCTCAGGGATGATGTAGATGCCTGATCACTGTCTTGTACACCTGAAGCTGAAGCTGAACAATAATGAATGTCAACTACAAGTTTATATATACATATATACATATATACATATATATATATATATATATATATATATATATATATATATATATATATTTACAAGAAGTGGGAGTACAGCATCAGGAATAGAGACAGTGGAAATGTAATGGCTGTGTGCGATGTCAGAGGGATAGTAGATGGGGGGAAGGGGCTGTCACTGTGTGAGGGATATAAATGATAAATGTCTAACTATTATATTGTTTTGTGCACCTGAAACTAATAAAAAATGTTATAAAGAAAAGAAATCAAAGGGCAGAACATCAAGCAATCAAAATAAATAAATAAATAAAGTCTATTGTTCAAAGTTGAACAATACTCTCAGTATAGTCTGGTCATTTCAGAACTTTAAATTCCTTTCTTATGGGTGTTGTATTTCTAATTAACATAGGGTTGAGATTGATTTAACTTTTAAAAAATGTGTTTTAATTATTAAATATTTCAACAAATAGAAAAATACTAAAAATACTATATCAAACCATTTTGTGTTTATCTCCAAGATTAACTATATATTGAGTTTTAGCTGTATTTGCTTCATCTTTGTGTTGTTGTTGTTAAAAAATAAAATGTCCAGTTACAACTAAACTCCTTTTCCATGTTACCCTCCCCGCACATCAGTGTTCATTGATTTATTATTTTTTTTATTGTCTTTTTGGCAGTCGTGTCATGCTCTGGACTTAGAATTGTGGTCAGTCCAGATCCCTAATTGCACTTGTCTAGGACCTGTTCTTCCATCTTGATGGCAGACCTGCTGATAGACTTTTTAAACCTAGCTCTTTTACGATTTAGATAAAGGGTGTCATAATAATGGCTAACATTTATTGAGCTAACCTATGTGCCAAGGATTATTTTACACACTCTCCTTCCAGTAACCCTTCCATTAACCCTATGTGGAAGCTACTGGAATTTTTCCTGTTTTATAGATGGAGAAACAGGCACAGAGAAGTTAATTAATTGCTTGAGGTCCAACAGTTAGGCCATGGTGGAACCTGTCTTTGACCCTGGCAGTCTGACTCCAGGGCTTACTCTCTTAACGCCACCATGCTGCTTATCATTAAGGCGATGGACCACAGAGACACATTAACAGAGAGTTGTCCAGATTTAGCTAAAAGTTGATCATACTTTGGTGTGATGGATAGAATGTGGAAAATGCCTATCTTAAACACATTTACAGTCTAATGGAGAACAGGTGTACAAAAGTAAGATAACCCAGGCAGTGCCAAGTAATCTTAAGTATATTTTGATATCAGGAAATGTTAGTGAAGTGGAAATATTTTCAAGTGAAAAGTTTTCAGAAAACTCAGGACAAGTGCTTTGGAAGGTGTAGGGCCTAGAAGAGGCATCAGATTTAGATCAGTAGGGAGGATCCTCAGTGGGAAAAGCCAGCGTCAGCCAAGGTAGGACTGAGCGTGGTATGTGCGGAATGATGAGGAAGCCAACCTGGCTGCCACTGAAGAATGTAAGCCAGAAGTATCCAGTTCAGTAAGTGCTGGTGGGAACACAAAAGCTGAGCTGTATTCAGGAAAACAGGTAATGGTTAAAAGCAGAACAATGACACACTGAAAGCAGTATTTGTGGAACACTCACTTGGCAGGTGAGTGGGATTAGGAGAAAATTATACTGTGAGTCAGAGTAATCAAATTAATGATTGTTAATAATAGCGTTTAGAGCTCCTAGGTTTGCCAGGCACTGAGCTAAGCTTTGGAAGTCTATCACCTCACTGTGGCAGTAAGCTTTCATTGAGTAACAAACAGTCCCACAGCTGAGTGGCTCAATTCTGGAGATAGGCTGCATAATTTTAGGAAATGGTAGCATAAAATAATTAAATAACTTTTGTGGGATCCCACAGCTCTCAGTGGTGGTTCCAGGATGCCGACCCAGGCTTGCTTGAAACCTCCATGCTTTCGTTTGGAGGCCGTCTGGGATAAAGAGCACAGGCTGTGACTGGTCCCAGACAGCTGACCAGATGCCAGCTCTGTCACATGTGCTCCCGGCACATCACAGGAACTCTGTGATTCCTATTTCCTTCTTCCCTTCCAGTTCTGCTGTGTATTAGCTTCCTTCCTTCCTTCTTCCCTCCTTCCCTCAACAAATATGTGACCACCAGTTGCATGCCAGATGTTATTCTAGGTGCTAGAGATACAACAATAAATAAGATAGGTGAAGGACCTTACTTTTATGAACCTTACATCCTAGTGGAAAAGAGAATGAAAAACAAACAAATATACAATATTTCAGGTGGAGATAAGTACTACAAAGAAAAATAATCTGAGTGTCTGAAGTCAGGGGATGCAATTTATAGTGTTGTAATTGGGGTTCAGAGACTTGACTTCTCTTCATGTTATTTTCCTCTCTATAAAATGAGCCTTTTGGGAAAAAATGGTGGTATTGGTTACCTCTAGAGGGATATGAAGGAGGTAATGGTGAGCATGATAAGGGGGGAGGAGAAAGACTTTTCACAGTATCATCTTTTGAATTTTTTAAAAAGTGAGTCAGGCTATTCCACCTCTTCCAGCTCTAAGATCTGATGAACAATACTTTACGATAGTATTTATTTGGTTAGTTGTAATTTTTCTGAGCCCTTTTTAACCCCTATGAGCCATTTTTTAAAAATAGTTGAGTGTACTTTAATTAGAAGAAACACAGGAAAAATAATTTCCCTTCACTTAATATTGTCTTAGTTTCTCTCTCAAGTAACAAAGAAGCTAGAAAAAATATACACTTAACAGATATTGAGGGCTGATTATTTCTGTCACAGAAGGATTTGGCTATAGGAATGCCAAGTTTGGTAAACGTAATTTATACTGAATTTTTAGGAGCATATCAGTAATTAATTATAGGGGCATACTGCTGCCTGCAAGATGTGACATTACTCTGAGGGCACATCATGGAAAAAGCAGGTGTTTTATAATGATCCAGTTCTGGATTCTATCAAATCTTAAGTCTTGACTCAATTAGTTGAATAACTTTTGGTAACTTAACCTCTGAACAACAGTTTGTTCATCTGCAAAATACATACCAGATCACAATTGCTTATCCACAATTTCCCAACTCCAAATTGGTATAAAAACAAACAGTTGTTTTTTTCATAAGTGTGGCTCAAGGTCGCTTGGCAGCAAAAACATGCACTGAATTAAAATGATCTTACTTAGTATAACTATTCCAATGTTTTGCTGGAGAAATGTTAAAACCATTTATGGAATGCTATTCCACAATGTATATGCATTTTATGTCCTGTTTTCTAAAACATGAAAAATTCTGAATTCTGCTACACCTCTAGCCATGAAGATTTCAGGTGGAGTGTAGGTCTGTAATACCTTCTTTAGACAGTTTTGTAAGGATTAAAAAGGTACAGCAGGTTAGGTGAGAACTTACTGTAATATCTGTATTGTGCTTGGCCTGTAGTAGCTGCCCAATAAATGGTAGCCATTAATCTGTTGTTACATTGGAAAAAAAAGGTAAAAGTTAGATAAACTTCCAACCTGGTAGTGTTAGCAACCTTCACCTTCTCCTTGGAATAAAAGCAATTAGGTGTTAATTGGATGGTTGAAGGACAACCTGCTGATTTCCAGGCAAACTGGACAAAAAGAGAGTGATTGTTCTCATTGATTTGGATTGGACACCTGGTAAGCCTTTTAGAGGACCCCATACCAGTCTCAGAAAAGAGCCCTATGGGCTGAAAATGACCAACCAGATATACAGAATTATGATCATTTCATTTTCTGCCAATAGTTTTGTAAAAACTACAAGAATAGAAAATTAAAGGTTTTATTGCTGGACAGATGGGCATGCATGCTGGGAAGTCAAATAGCTGGCTGAAACAAAACAGATGAACAATCTCTGATTTTCATAACACTGCACTTGAAGACACAGCATATTTCCTGTCTGAGCAATAAGGAACAGGAACAATTCCTTTCTAATACTTTTCCAGGTAGTTAAATGTGACTGTCAAGAGAATTTTCATTTACAATTAGCTTGGCTATACTTGGCATGCCACCTACCAGGATTCATTATCCCACTCAGCTTCAGATACCTGAGGGAGGTGGGAAAGAAGGTCTGTGTCCACAAGATGTTGATCTCTGCTATCTGTTAATCTTGCTTAGCTCTGCCAACAGCTGAATTACATTTTTGCTCCTCTGGGCTATTTATATTTAACACAAGATTCAAGCAAAGTTTCCCAAATCCTAGTCTAGGAAACATTAAACATATAGTTTCTTTGGTCCATATTACCTACAGTTATGATTTAGCAGGTGGTTAGGAGGAGGGGAAAAAATTATATAGTTTGCAGAAAACTATATTTTAACTGGTATTCCCAGTAAATACATTCCCACTTAAAAAACACTACTTAAAAGATCAAAAAGCATCAGACCCCAAAGTAATAAACCTCTAATATTATAATTTAATACATGGACAATGGAAATAAAAATTTTAGAAGGGAAATCAAACATTAGCAGCTGCCTATCCACCTTTGCATGAAATCTAAACAGGTTGAACAGCTTTAAATTTCCATCTAGCTAACATCTGAATGCAGAAAATTTGGACTAAATGATTTTTCCAACCCCACTTCAAGGATTATATTCAGTGATGAGCTGGTGTTTAAGATCTCTGGGGAAAGATGCATAATTTGTGATGTATATGTGTGTGTAGTGTATGCTTATAAATTTTGCTGATATGAAATATATGTAACTACAATTTGCAAATAATAATAAAGTATACAATATTGGTTATTGTAAATTCCACATATCTATAACTTCAATGTGACTTGTTATTTTTTGAAAATCCATCATTGATTTTTATAATTATATCTCCTACTAGTGTCACAAAATGAAAACATGAATATATTCTTGATTACTATCTAATTCAAGTAAGAAATCACTCACATTATTAATAAATGAATGTAGTTGGGACACAAAAATTGATTGATAATTTTGTTTATGTTAAGTAGTAAGACTAAAATAAGATTAAAAAATACTGCAGGAACTTTACTCACTACTCATCAATGTGATTGATTTCTTGGCTAAATTGGATAATAGTTTGTGAATACTGGAAGAAATTTCCTCATGTTTTCTATGCTATTCATAATTTAATGACTACAGACAATGCATCTTATTTAATCAGCATTTAACATATTCTCCATCACTTTTAAAACTTAAACAATCAATAAGACACGAAATCAAGTCCTAATTTACACCATTTGCTGACTTTTATGGTGTACCTGCCCAATTTCAAGCTACCAACTTGACACCACTGAGAGCCAAGTTTGGAAGAGATATACAGTAGTTGATAAATATAAACACCAGATAATTGATAAATATAACCTGAAGAGCAGATAAAATGGTTAAAAGTAATAAAATAATTAGGAGAGGGAGATCTGGTCAAGATGACAAGAGTATGTAAATGCTGTGCTTACCACCTCTCATGACCATAAAAAAATTGCAACTAAACTACAGAACAAGCATCATTGAGAATTACCTGAAATCTAGCTAAACCAAAGCCCTACAACTAAGGACATACAGAGACTGGTAGGAGGGGCAGAGACGCAGAACGGGCTGGTCCCACACCCTCATGTAACCATTAAAATTCGGGAAGGATAACTCAGCTGCAGAGGTCCCCCTCAGAGGAGCAAGAGATCCCAGCCCAAAACCAGGATCTGCAGCCCAGGGTTTCAGTGCCTGGGAGAGAAGTCCCCATAACTTCTGGCTGTGAAAATCAGTGGAGATTGTGGCTGAGTGAGATAGAGGGCACCTGCATTCCCTGATGCTCCTCCTAAAAGGCCTATGCATGGACTTACTCCATGGCAGACTCACTTACTCTGAGTTCCAGCACTAGAGCAGCAGCTCAAAAGGCACTAGGGGCATGTGAGGATGAACTGAATTATCTGGCTTCAGGGCGAGGGCTAGAGTGGCAGCTTTCTCCTGGACAGAGGAGCTGGCAGAACCATTGTTTCTTTGTTGGGCCCTCCACTCCCCAGGAGTGCAGACACAGGCAGCTGCCATATCTGAGTCTCTATCAACTTGGCTAACACCATTTATTTGCCCTCATTCCCTGACACCTCACCCCACCAAACTTTCTGGCACACCCAAGCTGCTTCCAGTGGCTTTGCTGTATAAACAGCTTTTCTTGGCTCATGCTGCAGACTTTTCTAAAACTTCTCAAAGTTTCACAAAACTCAAACAAGGCTTCGTGTGTCCCATACCTCTGTCTGGGCAGCCCTAAGCCAAGCACTAGTGACAGACAATCTCAGTTCATGACAGAGCCTCTCAAGGCACCTCCAAGCCCAGCACGGGTGGTGGTCATATGCAGATTGCTTTGTGGCCCATGCCAGGTGGCCATGGGTGGGGCACAGGCAGTGGCTGAACTTGACTTGTAGTGGGGTCACTCGGGGAGGCCCCAGGCTAGCACACCCAGTGACCAGCTTTAGATGCAGAAAGAGCATTACCCAACTGCCTCTGGGGACAACACAAACAAAGGGCTGACTGGGCAGGCACCAGAGCCCTGCTAAAGAAAATCCTGCTCCATAGGGTCAGTCCCTATATCACAGCTCCTCCACTGTAGTCATGGCCAGTCCTTACAACCAATTACCCTGAAGGTCAATCCTTCCCATTTGGGTGCAAACAGTAACCAAGTCTCAACTATAACAGGAGGGCAAACACAACCCACACAAGGGACACACTAGGCTCAGGTGACCAGCAAGGCTGTACCACTGAGCCCCACAGCACACCTACCACATGAGGCCACTTTACTAAGATTGGGAGACATAGCAACCCTATCAAATACCTAGAAACAAGCACAGGAAGGCAGCCAAAAAGGGGAGACAGAAAAAAAGTCCCAAATTAAAGAACAGAACAAAGCTTCAGAAAAAGAACTAAACAAAATGGAGATGAGCAATCTACCAGACACAGATCTCAAAACATTGATTATGATCATGCTCAATGATTTCAGGGAGAACTTCAACAAACAGATAGGAAACAAAAAACAGAGATACAAAACATTAAAAAGATAACAGTCGAAATAAAAGTTACAATAACTGAAATGAAGAATCCTTTAGAGGGAATCAATAGAACATTAGATGATGTAGATAATGGAATCAGTGATTTAGAAGATAAAGTAGCAGAAAACACCCAATCAAAACAGCAATAAGAAAAAAGAATCCAAAAAAATGAGGATAGTTTAAAGGGCCTCTGGGACAACATCAAGCATACCACATTCACATCATAGGGGTACCATCAGAAGAAGAGAGAGAGCAAGGAATTGAAAACCTATTTGAAAAAATAATAATGGAAAACTTCCCTGAGCTGGTGAAGGAAATAGACATACAAGCCCTGGAAGCATAGAAAGACCCAAACAAGATGAACCCAAAGAGGCCCACACCAAGCTGCCTGCAAGAGACTCACTTCAGATCAAAAGGCTCACACAGACCTAAAGTCAAGGGATGGGAAAAAGATATTTCATTAAAAATGGAAACAACAACAAAAATGCTTGGTTGGCAATATTTATACCAGACAAAACACACTTTAAAACAAGGCTATAACAAGAGATGAAGAAGAAGCCAGTAATCCCACTTCTTGTTATTTATCCAAAGAAACCCAAAACACTACTTCAAGGGGACACGTGCACCCATATGTTCATTGCAGCTTTATTTACAATGGCAAGACATGAAGAAAGGGTATCCATCAATGGATGAGTGGATAAAAAGTAAGTGGTACATATATACAATGGAATATTGCTCGGCAACAGAAGGCTTGCCATTTTGCCATTTGAAGTGGCATGAATGAACCTGAAGGGTATTGTGCCGAATGGGGTGTTAGAGAAAGATGGATGCTATGTGATTTCGCTTATGTGTGTAATCTAAAGAAAATAAACAAGCAAACAAAACAGAAACAGATTGATGGTCTGAGAACATTTTGATGGTTGCCAGACAGGAGGGAGGGTTGGGGGATGGGTGAAAAAGGGAAAGGGAATAAGAAGTACAAATTGGTTGTTACACAGTAATCATGGGATGTAGGATATAGCATAAGGAATATAGTCAATAATATTGTAACATCTATGTATGGTGTCATATGTGTACTAGATTTGTCAGGGTGATAGGAGGGCAGTTGGGGGCAGAGTGAAAAAGGTGAAGCGATTAAGAGGTAAAAAACTTGTAGTTATAAAACAGTCATGGGGATGTAAAGTAAAGCATAGGGTATATAGTCAATGATATGGTAATAACTATGTGTATTGCCAGGAGAATACTAGATTAGTCAGGGGCACTGCTTCTTAAATTATATAAATGTCTAACCACTATGCTGTACACGTGAAATTAATATAAAATAATATGGAATATCAACTGTAATTGAAAAAAATTTTAAAGGGGAAAATGGTGAAGGGGAATAAGAGGTTCAAGTTTCCTGGCATAAAACAAATAAGTCATGGGAATGTAATGTACAGCATAGGGAATACAGTCAATAATATCATGTTAACATGGTACGATGTCAGATGGTTGCTGGACTTATCATGGTGATCACTTCTTCAGGTATATAAATGTTGAATAACTACTGTGTATACTTGAACCTAATATAATATTGTATGTTAGCTACATTTTAATAAAAATCTTAAAAACAGAATTAGGTAGTAATGTGTTTTGAGTATTTAGTACTTTTGTCTTAATATAAATTAATTGTAAGTTTATATAATTTAATTTTAACAATGATTGTGTTTACCACATATTCACAAATTTTCTTAAAATTTAACAACTGATTCTCACAAGCCAATTAGGACCACTGTTATATGTGTACTTACAATGTACAGGTGAGAAGAGGCAAGGCAAAATACATTAGACAGTCCATGCTATGCGAGAAAAAGAGAGGAGAGAGACTATTGGGAGGAAAAATTTGTAGAAAAAACTTGCTTATCTATCTGCAACCTTCACTCTCAAGTATTCCCATTTCTTAATTATACTAATGGCAACTCACCAGCAGAATACTCAACAGGACAGAAATCAACCAACTGATGGTGGGCCATGGTCATGGGCTATCGTGCCTTCCCTAAAAACAGTGGGCCAGTGGTTTTCAAGCCTGATGCCTATCAGAATCAGTCATGATTTTATATACATACATACACACATATGTATGTATACGTGTGTATGTATGTATATGTGCATATATAAAGACACACACACACATATATAACACATGCACACACATGTGAGATCGGACAATTAAGTTCACAAACTCATCCTACAAAAAGTGCTACATACCTCATTGCTGAATATCACCATGGTTACCTTTGAAGTACTCCCTTTGGGAAGCTATGCACCAATGCCAGCACCTAGTCCACCCTTCAAGCAATTTTGGAACTCTTTTCCTGGAATGGGCATCAGAGCTCTCATTCTATTACCCTTGATGTCATGAATGACATCAAAATGTCTTCCCTTCAGTATCTCCTTTATCTTCAGGTAAAGAAAGAAGTAACTGGGGGCCTGATCAGGTGAGTAGGGAGGATGTTCCAATACAGTGACTTGTTTACTGACTAAAAACTCCCTCACAGACAGTGCTGAGTGAGCTGGTGCATTGTCGTGATGCAAGAGCCATGAATTGTTGGCACAAAGTTCAGGTCACCTAACTTTTTCACGCAGCCTTTTCAGCACTTCCAAATAGTAAACTTGGTTAACTGTCCAGTTGGTATAAATTCATAATGAAAAAATCCCTCTGATGTCAAAAAAAAAGGTTAGCAATACCGTTGCAACAAGTTCACGAATTTAATTATCAGAATATATAGATGATATAGATGATATAGATATAGATATAGATATAGATATAGATATAGATATAGATATAGATATATAGATATAGTATAGATATAGAGATAGAGATAGAGATAGAGATAGAGATAGAGATAGAGATAGAGATAGAGATAGAGATAATATATCTCAGAACCACCTAAACCAGAATTTCCTAAGGTGATTTTTACATTCCAAACTACTTTGAAATTTTCATCTGGAATGTTCAACATTTAATTGTATCTATTGATTCAATCAGAGTCCATTTCTGGAAGCTTGTCTTGAAACTAAGTAACTATCACATCAATTTCAGCAAGTATATAAAGTAATCCATGTTTGTGTTTGTGAGCATATTCTTTTTAGAATCAGCTTTAATAAAAACAAAAAGGGGGATCTCATTTATAAAATTTCTTATAATTTTTTCTAGTATACCGTCATCGAGTCCTCATGAATGAAAAGTTTATATTCACAACATTCTGTTGCTTCGGTGTATTTTGAAAACTGAAATATGAAGAAGAAATAAACTTTGATCTGACTGACAATATGATGGCAGGGACAGAAAGAGTATTTTTTAGGACATATTTTCAAAATTGTGCACATGGAATGATATTTCCAATTTGGAAAATCCCATTACTTTAAATGGGATTTACATGGTTACATTCCAAACTACATTGAAATTTTAACCTAGAATGTCCAACTTTGATGGTGTCCATTTGCCTTAAGCTCACATTGGATAAAAAAAACTTACTTTTATAAGTCACTATTTCAACACTGAAGTGCTTTGAAGTTAAGAAGTAACCACCTAACATTTTTAAGCTTTTAATCAAGTTTAACATAATTATCAAGCTAAGCAAAAATTATTTTAATAGCAAAACACAAAATTATTTCCAAAAAGCCTTTATGTAATCAAAACAGTGTTAAACAGAGATTTAAAAGGATTACAATCTGAACTTGAATTTAGAATATTAATAATCATCTGATGTTTTCATGCTTAGCATAATAAAAGCATCCCTATCAGAACATTTATATTCAGAACTTAAATAGCTAACCTTGAATGCTTTCCCATTTTAACCATTTTTCTAGTTAGTAATCTCTCATTAGAAGGTCGGTATTCCTGATACTACACAAGCAGTTTTGCTGGAGCCCCTTTCTGAGTCTCCATTATCTCCAGTTATATGTGGCTTCTCCTCCCACCCCCAATGTCTCACAGTGATGGTGTCAGTATTAGTGACAGTTCCTCCAAAAGCAAGAATCATTTTAAATGATAATCACTTTGATAAAGTTACTTGCACAACTACAAGACCATCTGTGGGCCAGTTCAGGGTTCAATTTCCCATTTGACCCTGAATTAACATCCAGTTTTACAGACGCAATGATTAATGGCACCAGCAGGGCATAAGCAGAACACTGTGGCACAAACCACAAAATGTCACTATGTGTCCACAGCACTAACTTTCCAATTATCATTTCCTTTTCATTAGTTTATTTCCATCTGCTTATTGCTTACAAACCTTTCTAGTCAATATAGTAATCAGATACCACCTAATGTTCTTTGGCGCTCATTACAGTTCCCATTAAACTAAAATGCTAAAATAGCTTTTTCAAGTACTGGATTTTTATCCTTGCCAATGTGAAACTGTAAAACCTTCCTTATCCATTCATCACACCAAAAAACTTGGTTTCCCTAGATGTTAAATCATTAATCTTCTCTGGATGTATTTCAAGATCAAAGCTCCCATTTTAATAGATTTACATGACAATGAACAGTAAATCCTCAGATGCCCACCACTTGGGATCACAACTTGACTAAATCCTTCATCTGAAGCTGATGCTACACTACTGAATTTGGAGATAACATATTTAGGGGGCTAGATTTAGACTGAGGCCGCAAGAAATCTTCCTTTTACAAATTTTTCCTTTTTCTGAGCTCATGCAATAAATTTAAAGTTCTGCAGGTCAACGGAAAACATGGATGTTATTACACATGCTGCTTTGTTCCCTCTGGCTCTCTTCAAAATAGCTAAGATCAGGGCCTCACAGAATTTTCTGTAACAGAACTTTGCTGCCACCAACTGAACACATTCACCCAATGCAAGTAGATTTTATTTATTTATTATTTTTTTTTTTTACAATTTAGTGCTGGAAAGGAAGATGAAGGGAAGATCACATATTCTCTTGGCCCAGACTCCAAACCCTAACCAGAACTCCATTTCTAACCAGTAATTCCACCAAAACAATGGCAGCCCTCCCTTTGCAACCCTAAACCAATTTATAAAACTCCTCCTTTATTTGTAAGCAAAGAGCACTTGTTTTATTCATATAAATAAGCATAAATCAAAGATTTTATGCCAGGAGTGTCATGTCATGAAATAGTGATCTTGAACTGGTCAGTGAGCTGGGCTAAGCGGAAACCAGGTCAGCCAAAAAAGTAAAAAGCAAAATCTTCAAGTCTCATTCTTACTGGTGAATTCTTCCCCCAAAATGCAGTGAAGTCTCCACAGGTGACTCTAATTTCTTCTCTCTGGGCCACATCCACAGCCCTCTTTCAAAGGGATATGATATCATTTACCAAGTAGTTCCAGACGTTAGCAATACATCAGAATCACCTGGTAAAATACAAACTCCAAGACCACTCCTCAGAACTACCAATCAGAACCTCCCAGAAGAGGGTTTGGGCACCAGAAGACCTCAATTCAGAGTTGAGAATCACCAGCCTAGTCCTATACCCTCATTTTTTGGATGAGGAGGCAGGCTCCAAAGAGTAAAAGCAACCCACCAAACTATGTGCACAGGCCCTTAACAAAAGCCCTGAGGAGACCTGGAGCCCTGGGTTTAGAGAGTGTGGTACCAGAACTCACCAGAGAGGCTTAATCTGTCAGGAAACACCTCCAACATGCTAACCTTTGCCACTGACTTTGTTCTTTTGAACAATTCAACATAAGCAAGATGAAAATGCTATTTTGGTGATGAAAACAGTCCTTTGAGAATAAGTAAAATAACTCCAGCTTATTTTCATTTCATACCTGCCCCATTTAGCCTGAATTGTTGGCTTGAACCTTAGGAAAGCTGAAAATATCTTTACTGTGAGTCAAATATAACCCATGCCTAATACTTTCCCCTGACATAGACAGCCCTCATATGGAATATTTTAAGTAAAATTAATATATATTTAAAACTTTTCATGTATTTGGCTTAGTGTTTAAAGTATATAAATGGAAACCATTTAAAACATAGTATGATGATACTTGTTCCTAAAATTTTGTAGCTTTTTTTTCCACCTCCCTCTTGGGAAGGTTCATTTTAGGTTTCTTTTAGTGTCTTATGAAAACGATTCGCCTACCACCACTAATGAAAGACAGTGAATGTTTTATTTCTCCTACTTCATAGACTCCCCAACTCTACCAGCCATGTCCACATCCAATCCTAGCCCTAATTCACCCAGTAGTAACCTTCCTTCAAGTGTAATCCTGGTCCATCCACCCTCCTGCTTAGTGGTGACCTTAACCTGCTCTCCTAGTGAGCACCTAAGAATCCTTGAGATTAACTGGGCACTGTTGCCCCCACCTAATTGAAATGGCTCTCTTCTTGACAGTAAAAAGCTGGTTTCACACAGCAGAGCTGCTTGTTTTTGGAAATTCAATTCGCATTGACATATGGGAAGGAGAAAAGCAAGCAAGAAGGAGGTTAGTGGTGGAAGTGGCTTGACTCCACCATCATGACTGAGAGCTTTCCGAGGCACAACTCCTCACCTGAAATCTGATAGGATCAAGGAATGGGGCATCTCATGGTGGCAACTAACCCAAAGGAATGAAGTGGTCAGGCAGACAATTTGCTTTCAGTTAACAAGCCTCAGTAGTAGGAGGGGAATAGCGGCATGAGCAACCCTGGTTTGGTACCCACAGGGAAGGTGTATAGCTAAAGGCCAGAGCATGTTTTATTCCTGCTTCTTAACAGAATACAGAAAGGATTCTGAAATTCTGAGGACACTAAAGAATACAAGTATTATTTTGGCCCCTGAAGGACTTCAGAATATCAGTGGAAAACAGAGACACCCAACAGATGTAGTTTACCCAAGTGCCAGAGGACAGACCAAAAGTAAGGCCAAATCAAAAAAGGAAGGAAAAACTGGGGCCATGCAATCATTAAAAGGACTAACTCAAGGATACCATGCACACAAAATATTTCTAGAAGATTTCCATTATTAACTTACAAGCCATTTTACAGGGGTATGAAGGTGCTGAAATAGCAGATAAAACTGCTATTGAATGTCTACTAGGTTTAGGCACTAGTGATAGAAACAAGTGGGTTCCAGCCCAATGTGTTTCACTTGCTTTCCCCCCTATGAACATATTATATCTCTTTGAAATATAATAATATGCCTTCTCCTCAGTCCTCATAAGCTTTTATTATCACAAACTAAAAGTTCTCATTACTGGTTAGTTTAGAGATGGGGGGGGTCAGGGGAAGAGACAATATCTTCGCTAATTATTGTCATAAAGAATAAATAATATTAAACCTAAATCTATTACATTTGTCAAATATTGTCATTAAATTAATGACACCAAAATAATCCCATCCAATAAGTCCACTCTTACAAGAGTATATTTTCCAGCTAACTCATCCTAGTAACACCAATAACATAGATTTTTACAAAAATTCAGCCTTCTACAGAGATCATACTGAAGTTCTCTTATCATAAGGTAATACTTGGCCTTGAATATTCTCTGGCTGAAATAATATCTTTGATGCTTTAAGGTTAAAAATTCAGAGTTCACAACCAAAAACTTATCTACGTTTTGAAATTGTAAAATTCCTTTTTCCATAGGAAAAAAAATGTGGGTGTTTTTGTTTTGTTTTGTTTTTTCCCACTAGTGCCTTTGAGCTGACACTGCAAGGTTTAGGAATAGCATTTCACCAAAAACGGTACAGAGAAAGCATCATTTAGTTGTGTTCATCTGGACAGCAAATGGCCATATGTAACATCTGTACTGACTCCTCAGAGTCTCTCGAGTCCCATAAAAATGTACTTGGCCAGCAGCGGGCTGCTTCAAGTGGGTTTTCAGAGGTCTGTGGTGCCAGCCATTGTTAGCTGTCCTACCTTATCTATTATAGTCGGCTGACATTTGGTGTTATGTAGGAAAGTCTGCCAACCACAGACTGCTGTATCATTGTACCAGCGCACTTCTCCTCTGCAATAAAAACTCTCGCCCACATTTGTTCTAAGAGAGAAAATGTATTGAGAGTTTATTAGAAGTGTATCTTCTGGACTTCTCTAATATGTCCTTATGACCAACCCTTATGCTCCCTGTCACCCACGCTTACTGTAAACTGGGAAAGCCCATAGTAGAAAAAAAGCATAAACACCAAAATTTTCTAAATATTTTAATTAACCAATTCATCACAGAGTTTCAAAAATTTTGTGGAGACTTCTAACATGATTTATCCTATAATCTACCACTGCCACACAGAAGTGGTAGTATAGGAATCCAGTTCTACAGAGATAAAGGCTATGAAACCCAAACTCAGGGCCTCCCTCTGCAGTGATTCCCAGTGAGTCACTGTAACATAAAGGCTACATTATCCATGGGGCACACACCAAGTACCTAGGAAATGTGGTTGCCGAAGATGGGGTGTCTCTGTTATACTCTCATTGATGCTTTCCCATTACTGCAAAGTATATCCTGTAGTCTCAATAATCACATCGTCAGAGATGTACCCCAATGTAAGACCAGTAGCCTCAAACATTTAGCTGAATCATTCAGATCCTCATAAATATATAATATCCCAGCTCATAGCTGCTGAATGATAAGCTAGCCTTTTGTATAAATAGAGTGGGCACTCATTTGAGTTGTGAAATTTGAGTGCTCTGGGAAATCCTTGGTACCTAAAACTGTCTCCCTAATTTAAAAATACGTCAATCTCTGAAATTTCACATCTGGGAACTTAGATTCCACTTTTAAATGGAAAATATTTCCCAAAAGTTCACATATTTTGTTATCCTACACTAAAATAATCATTTATCAGAACTGAATTCTTCAGTTGGGACTCAGACACTATGGCCTAAAAGAGGAGAGATAGTTATAAAAGAGGGAACCACCAAAGAAAGGAAACTAGAGCGTGAGCACTGAGAAGAACGTGCCTATATTGGTTAGTTGCGAAGCCCACAGAGATACCCTGGCAGACCAGTATATTCTTTATACCCCAATGGTGGCAGCAAAAGAAAATGGCGCAGCAGTGAGGTAGAACCATGGGGAATGGCAGATGCTATTTCACAAGAAGTTTCCACTATGGAAGACAGAGATGTAGAAAGGACTACATCTCTGAACTTCAGTTTCCTTACAAATAAAATGTTGAAAATATAGCAACCACAGCCTCCCTTTATCCTAGTGAGTACCAAATAAGAAAATGTACGTGAAAGCGTTTTGAATATCGTATTATACAAAGGTAAAATATATTGCACATATCAAATTATTTTTATGCCTAATAACAAATCAGGGTACTTTTTCTGAATTCCTACTTGGTGTCAAAATGTGAGCCCCTGATGACACTTTATGACCCAAAGATAGTCTTGAATACATCGATAGTGCTTCCTCTGCCACTCTCATTCCTATCTCTTCTTCCCTTTGAAGGTAGTATGAAGAAGAATGGAAGGAAGGATGCTGCCTGTTCCTGATGTCTCAGCCTCTCTGGAGCTGGCACTATGGAGATTCTTTTTTTTGTTTGTTTTTCTGTCTTTTCTACCAGCACATCTTTAACTGAATCTGCAGAAGCTCTGAGCGCCAAAATGTCTGTGTGAAGAAAATGAATGCAGAAAGAAAGAATTCATAGGAAGAGAATTGGTGATATGTAAGATGCTAGAAGCTGCATTTGTAAAATAACCTTCACAGTCAGAGCAACTGTTAACTGTTCTTTTAACACAGTGGCACATTGCATTGAATAGACTAGTGAAGACAGATGACAAATAGCCCTATCAATATGCAAAGACACCGAGGAACTTATTCTGGGAAGTGGCTGATATAATGAAGCAAAATGAGAAGACAGAACTTTAAACAATAAGTTAGAACAAAAACCTTTTGAATCCACACCACTTCCTTTAGGAACATTGTTAATTATTATATTTTAGGTGGCCAAAGGGTCACTAAATTTGTTCTGTGGTACAAGTTCTAGAAGTCAATATTGATTATAGCTTCTAAATTACTTTTATTTACTTTTGAATGTAGATCTACTTTTGAATGTAGATCACCTATCTGACTAATACATAATGGACATACCTCCTAAAAATCACCACTGCTTTAGTCAATAACAGTGAAACTGAAATATGGCTCCAAGTTTATATTGTACAGCATAAAATTTGAAAGCAATATAAAATAAGGCATTAAGAAAAAGGAAGACTCCTCCACTCCCAGCCACCACCTTTTCTGGCCTGCGGGAAGCGTGTGACACGGCTGGGCTGGGAGAGAGAAGACCCCTCCATCCCCAGCCCCCACCCTTTCTGGCCTGCCTAGGGCAGGGCAATTACAACTGCGGAGGCACTCCCAGGGATCAGCAGTAAGCGGCAGACACAACTCTGGGTCTTTTAGCTGTTCAGAAATCGCCTGCCCGCCACATACACATACACACACACACACACACACACACACACACACACACAAACACACACGGAAGAAGTGCCCTAAGACTCAGGAGAACTGGGCACAGGGCTGGTGGTGCTACTCTCAGTGCACACATGTGCAGGCAAGGGCAGAAACTGCACTGACTTTGTAAACTACCATCCAGACCCCTCAGCCCCACGCATCTATATCTGCAGTCCCAATGTCACTCTGGGCACAAGGTGACCGGCTCTGCCTGCACAATACACAGAGGACTCTTTGGTACAGCAGAGGACAACCTGGATATTACTTGGTGGGCTTAAGCCAAGACTGGTGCTGCTTTTTTTCTTTTTTTGTCTTTATATCTTTGATATCTTTGCCTGTGTTGAGTGTGGGTTGTCGGCTGTTTTTACATGTGAATGTATTTGATTTTTTCTTTGTTGTTGTTGTTGTTGTGCTTAGTGATTTGCTTGGTTTTGAAATTGCCCAACACCAGGTCCCAGCTTAAGAGGCACAAGATTCAACACACCCAGAGGCCAACTCCAGACTAAACCAGGGTACTACCGGGTTTGACCTACAAGTGACACACCCAGAGGGAATTCTCTACAGGCACAAGAGCCCATAGAGGCCAAACCACATTTAAGTGGTCAACCCTCACGCAGCAGAACACCCTGAGGTGTGTAGAGCCAAGTCTCACTACTAGTCAGCCAAGGAGTTAACCCCACCTACTCACAAGTGAAAAGCAATTAAAGATCTTCTGTAACAGGACAATATACACAATGCAAGAGTCACCTTTGGAGCACACGCAGAGGAGAAGAAGGAAGTGGTGCAAGTCATATATAAAGGACACATATTACAAAACATAACTCAGCAAAAACTAAGAACTCTAGGGGATCTACCTAATACATCGAAGCAAACACAAAGAGTCAGCCAGAATGGGGAAACAAAGAAACATGTCCCAAATAAAAGAACAGAAGAAACCTCCAGAATTGGAACCAAATGAAATAGAGGTAACCAAACTATCAGAGACAGAGTTCAGAACACTAATGATAAGAATGTTTAAGGAGCTTAGAGACGACATACATAAGGACAGAGAAATCATGATGAGCAACCAGTTAGAACTAAAGAATACACTAACTGAAATAAAGAACACACTAGAAGGAATTAACAGCAGGTTAGATGAAGCAGAGGATCGAATGAGCGACTTAGAAGACAAGTTAGCAGAGATCACCCAAACAGAACAACAGAAAGAAAAAAAGAATAAAAATCAATGAAGATGGTTTAAGAGACCTATGGGATAACATCAAGCACAACAACATGCACATCATAGGAATATCAGAAGGTGAAGAGAGGAAGCAAGGGATTGAGAACATATTTGAAGTAATAATGTCTGAAAACTTCCCTAACCTGATGAAGGAAACCAACATACAAGCCCAGGAAGTGCAGAGAGTTCCAACCAGGATAAACTCAAGCAGGTCCACACCAAGACACATTATAGTTAAAATGGCAAAGGTTAAAGACAAAGAGAGAATCTTAAAAGCAGCAAGAGAAAGACAGAGGGTTACATACAAAGGAACTCCCATAAGACTATCAAATGATTTTTCTACAGAAACATTGAAGGACAGGAAGGAGTGGCAGGAGATACTCAAAGTGATGGAAAACAAAGGCCTACAACCTAGATTGCTTTATCCAGCAAGGCTATCATTTGAAGTTCATGGAGAGATAAAGAGCTTCCCAGAAAAGAATGAGCTAAAAGAATTTATTACCACCAAGCCAGCATTGCAAGAAATACTAAAAGGACTTCTGTAAATAGAAGAAAGATGAAAACAATCTAACTACAAATAAAAAAAAAATGGCAGTAACTATGTACCTATCAACAATCACTTTAAATGTAAATGGATTAAATGCTCCAATCAAAAGACATATGGTGGCTAAGTGGATAAGACAGCAAGACCCTTGTATATGCTGTACACAAGAGACTCACCTCAGATCAAAAGACACACACAGGCTGAAAGTGAAGGGTTGGAGTAAGATATTCCATGCAAAAGGAAATGAGAAAAAAGCTGGAGTTTCAATACTTGTATCTGACAAAATACACTTTAAAATGAAGAATATATTAAAAGACAAAGATGGGCACTATATAACAATAAAGGGATCGATCTGACAAGAGGACATAACCCTAGTAAACCCTATGCACCCCACATAGGAGCACCTTAATATATAAAACAGATATTGACTGACATAAAGACAGAGATCAACAGTAACACTATCATAGTAGGGGACTTCAACACAACTCTGACAACAAGGGACAGGTCTTCTAGACAGAAAATCAATATGGAAATAATGACCTTAAATGACACATTGGACCACTTGGATTTAATCAATATTTTCAGAGCGTTTCACCCCAATGCTACAGAATACATTCTTCTCAAGACACATGGAACATTTTCCAAGATAGACCACATGTTAGGCCACAAAACAAGGCTTGATAAATTTAAGAAAATTGAAATCATACCAATTGTCTTTGACCACAGTTCTATGAAATTAGCAATTAACTACAGGAAAAAAACTGGAAGACACACCAATTCATGGAGGCTGAATAACATGTTACTAAATAATGAATGGGTCAACCAGGAGATCAAGGAAGAAATCAAAAGATATCTCGAGACAAACGAAAATAAAAATGTGATGACCCAAAATCTATGGGACACAGTGAAAGCAGTCCTAAGAGAGAAATTCATAGCAATGCAGGCCTACCTAAAGAAACAAGAAAAATCACTAATCAACACTTTATCGTCACACTTAAGGGATCTGGAAAAAGGACAGTAAAATAACCCCAAAGGGAGTACAAGGAAGGAAATAATAAAGATCAGAGTGGAAATAAATGAAATAGAAACCAGAAAAACATTACAAAAGATCAATGAATCCAAGAGTTGGTTCTTAGAGAAGATAAACAAAATCGACAAACCTTTAGCCAGACTCATTTAAAAAAAGAGAGGACTCAAATTAATAAAATCAGAAATGAAAGAGGAGAAGTGACAACAGACACCACAGAAATACAAAAAATTTTAAGAAATTACTATGAGCAACTATATGCCAACAAATTTGACAATCTGGAAGAAATAGACAATTTTCTAGAGGCATACAACCTTCCAAGGCTAACTGAAGAAGAAACAGAAAACCTGAATAGACTGATTACCACCAAGGAAATTGAATCAGTAATCAACAATCTCCCAACAAACAAAAGCCCTGGACCAGATAGCTTTACAGGTGAATTTTACAAAACGTTCAAAAAAGAATTATTACCTTTTCTCCTCAAGCTCTTCCAAAAAATCCAGAAGGAGGGAAGGCTCCCAAACACTTTTTACGAAGCCACTATCACACTGATCCCCAAATCAGACAAAGACACCACAAAAAAAGAAAACTACAGCCTGATAACTCTAATGAACATAGATGCAAAAATCCTCAACAAAATATTAGCGAACAGAATTCAGCAATACATTAAAAAGATCATACACCATGATCAAGTGGGATTCATCCCTGGTATGCAAGGGTGGTTCAACATCCGCAAATAAATTAAAGTGATACACCACATTAACAAAATGAAAAATAAAAATCACATGATCATATCGATAGATGCAGAAAAAGCATTTGATAAAATCCAGCAGCCACTTATGATAAAAACCCTTAAGAAAGTAGGAATAGAGGGATCATATCTCAACATAGTAAAGGCCATATATGATAAACCCTCAGCTAACATCATACTCAACGGGGAAAAGCTACAACCATTCCCCTTAAGATCAGGAACAAGGCAAGGTTGCTCACTTTCGCCACTTCTATTCAACGTAGTGCTGGAAGTTCTAGCCACAGCAATCAGACAAGACAAAGAAATAAAAGGCATCCAAATCGGTAAGGAGGAAGTAAAATTGTCATTATATGCAGATAACATGATACTATATAGAGAACCCTAAAGACTCCACCAAGAAGCTATTAGAGCTGATAGGTGAATTTAGTAAAGTAGCAGGATACAAAATTAATATTCAGAAATCAGTTGCATTTGTATATACCAATAATAATAAAACATCAGAAGGAAAAATTAAAACAACAATTCCATTTACAATTGCTTCAAAGACTATAAAATACCTGGGAATAAATTTAACCAAAGAAGTAAAAGATCTGTACTCAGAAAATTATAAGACACTGAAAAAATAAAAGAAAATACAAATAGATGGAAACACATACCAGGTTCATGGATAGAAAGAATTAATATAGTTAAAATGTCCATACTGCCTAAGGCAATATACATATTCAACGCAATTCCTATCAAACTACCAACGACATTTTTCACAGAAATAGAACATACAATCCTAAAATTTATATGGGACCATAAAAAAACCCGGATAGCCTCAGCAATCTTGAGAAATAAGAACAAAGTGGGAGGTATAACGATACCTGACATCAAATTATACTACAAGCCTACAGTAATCAAAACAGCATGGTACTGGCATAAAAACTAACACATAGATCAATGGAACAGAATAGAGAGTCCAGAAATAAATCCATGCCTATATGACCATTTAATCTATGACAATGGAAGAAAGAATGTATGGTGGGGTAAAGACAGTCTACTCAATAAGTGGTGCTGGGAAACCTGGACAGACACATGCAAAAAAATGAAGCTGGACCACCTCCTTACACCATACATAAAAATGAATTCAAAATGGCTTAAAGACTCAAATGTAAGCTCTGAAACCATAAAATTCCTAAAAGAAAATATAGGAAGAAACTTCACAGACATTACCCGGAGTGAGATTTTTACTGATATATCCCCTCACGCAAGGGGATTGAGAGAAAAAATAAACATGTGGGATTACCTCAAACTAAAAAGTTTTTTCACAGCAAAGGAAACCATCAATAAAACAAAAAGGGATCCTACTGAATGGGAAAAGATATTTGCCAATGATATATCCGATAAGGGGTTAATATCACAAATTTATAAAAAACTCACTCAACTCAACTCCAATAAAACAAACAACCCTATTAAAAAATGGGCAGAGGACATGAAGAGACATTTTTCTAAAAAGGACATACAGATGGCAAACAGACATATGAAAAAATGTTCAACCTCACTAACCATCAGAGAAATGCAGATAAAAACCACAATGAGATACCACCTCACCCCAGTCAAAATGGCTATCATCAATAAATCAACAAACAACAAGTGCTGGTGCGGATGTGGAGAAAAGGGAACACTTGTGCACTGTTGGTGGGATTGCAGATTGGTGCAGCCACTATGGAAAACAGTATGGCGGTATCTCAAAAATCTGAAAATGGAACTACCTTATGATCCAGCAATTCCACTCCTAGGTATCTATCCGGAGAAATCCAAAATGCTAATTCAAAAAACTTTATGCACTCCTATGTTTATTGCAGCACTATACACAATAGCCAAGATATGGAAACAACGAAAATGCCCATTGGTAGATGACTGGATTAAGAAACTGTGGTACATTTATACAATGGAGTATTACACAGCCATAAAGAAGAAAGAAATCTTACAATTTGCAACAACATGGATGGACCTAGAGAACATTATGTTAAGTGAAATAAGTCAGACAGAGAAAGACAAATACCATATGACCTCACTTATATGTGGAATCTAAAGAAAAGAATAAGTGAATGAACTAGTCAGAAACAGTTTTGGTGACAAAGAGGAAAAACTGAGGGTTGCTAGACGGGAGGCAGGTGGGGATAAGGGGGAAGGTGAGGGGATTAGAAAAGTCAGTAACCACAACATGGCCATGGGGTTTTGAAAATTAATTTGGGGAACGTAATCAATAATGTTGTAAAGATTTTGTAGGGTATCCAATGGACACTTGTCTCATTAGGGAGACCGCCTCAGGGATGCTGTAGGTGCCTGATCTCTGCACTGTACACCTGAAGCTGAAGCTGAACAATAATGAATGTCAACTACAAGTTTATATACATATATATATATAAACACTTACAAGAAGTGGAGTACAGCATTAGGAATAGAGACAGTGGAAATGTAATGGCTCTGCGTGATGTCAGAGGGATAGTGGATGGGGGGTGGGGGGTTCACACAGTGTGAGGGATGTAAATGATAAACGTCTAAGTATTACTTTGTCTTGTGCACATGAAACTAATAAAAAATAAATAAATAATAAAAAGAAAAAGAAAAAGAAAAAGAAAATGATCAACCTTAAAAAAATAAAGAAAAAAGAGGAAAAGGGAAGGCAAAGCAAAATACACCAAAAAGAAGAGTTTATTCAATCAGAAAATTAATCAAATAATATTCGTTGAACACTTACTATATTCAAAAGCTATATTTCTACTTAAGTGCATTATTTTAGTTACTCCTCTCACTGAACACTATAAGAGAGATGGCATTATTATTATAGCTTCATCTTGGAGATGAAGAAACTGAGGCTCAGAGACATTTCTCCGTGTTTACACAGCTAGAAAGTTAGGTAGGAGGCATTCAAATTGACCTTAAATCCCAAATTCTTTCAATATAATAACCTACTTTTAATGTAACAGGTTTCTTATTCTATTGATTATAAGAACAATGCTTTGAAAAATTATAAAATAGGGTGTCCAAAGCCACAGAAGCTAGAAAGTATTTGTAGCAAATGCTAAATGATCTTTTCAGCAACTTTAGAGAAAATGAATATGATTATTTTTTGGGCTAGATGAAGAAAAGACTAAAGTGGGGGTCAGTGAATACCCTTTGTGAACATTTTCCATGAAGCGAGGAAAGATCGCCAAGAGCCATTAATGCCCCAAACAAATGGGAAAATAAAGCAGATTATAAAAATTACCAGGTAACATACGGGTTCAACTACCCTAGGCAAATATGAAGAAGTACAAACATATACAGTGGTACCTCGGTTTTTCAACGTCTCCATTGACAAACATTTTGGTTTATGAACGCCGTAAATTTTATGGCTCTATGGTATCATTAGATAGTAAGATTCATGCTAAGTTTGCAGTTCTAGGGATTGATTTTAAAGGTCTGGAACGGATTAATCCATTTTGCATTACTTTCTATGGGGAAACAATTTTTGAACGTTTCAGAACTCAAACGGTTTTCCAGAATGGATTATGTTCAAAAACCGAGGTACCATTGTAATTGAATAAAGAGAAATATATTTTCACAAAGGAAGCCAATAATCCCTATTTAAAACATTTCTCATTTTCTAAGATTCCAACCATATTCTTTTCATACTTGAAAAGAACTTCCACATTTTAAGGACAATAAGGCAATACTCAAAAGAAACTGGAAAGCTAGAGTAGAAAATAATTACTATTCTCTTTTTTGTTCTAATTTACTATAGTTAATTTCCTTAACTTTGGTATCATTTTATTTCCACTTCATCTCAGCACATAACTCTGGCAAAATGATAAGGAAAAAAGATTTTAACAATTAAAAATGTTCTTAAAAACCCTGAATAATTTTCATTATAAGTGCTAGCAGAATTAAAGTTAATCAAAAGGAAATTGATAAATATGCTCAAATTATGAGACAGCAAAATGCCTCGAATATTTTCTATAGCAAAGTAACTATCATTTTTCCCAGAGAATAATCATGTTCTATCCATACATAGAAATTAACTGGAGAAATAAGATAATCTGAAAAAGACAAACCCAAATCCTTTCTGTTTTGAACATTTGTGTATAAGATATAATTTGTAAAGGCTTATGTTATCTATACGATGGTCTCTTTTCAGTTAGTAAGAACTCAGATACATATAAAGAAAAAAATGAGAATGGAAATCAGGCCAATTATTCTGCTTTGAGAACAAAAATGAAGTACTGATACAACATGGATATTGAACATGAAATATATGATATAAGATCGATGGACCTCAAAAACAGTGTGCTAAGGAAAGAAACCCAACTCTAAAGCCCATACATTGCATGGTTTAACTTATACGAAATGTCCAGGATAAGCAAATCTATACAGAGATAGAAAGTAGATTACTGATCGCCTTGGCCTGGGGGTGGGAATAAAGAGTGAATTCAAATGGACAGGTTACTTTGAGGGACGATATAAATCTAATCTAAAATTAGATTGTGAGGATGGTAGCACAACTCTGTAAACTTACTAAAAATCATTGAATTGTATACTTGAGCAAGTTTTATGGCATGTAAATTATACTTCAATAAAGCTGTGAACAAAAATTGTTTTCAATAATATTCCTACCAAATAACCAATTTATTTCTGAAAAGATCCCTTTACTCTTTGTTAATATAAAATAAAAATGGGTCTCCAACAAGAAGAAATCTCTCCTGTCATTTCTCATGAGTATGGAGGGTCCAGTAGAACCGGATGTATGTCTCATTTCCCTCTGAAACTCTCCCTATTCAAATTAAGTCCACACTGAAATCATGAGGCTTTAAAACCACCAACTCTTACTTTCTTCGATACCACTAAGAAAAGTCTACAAAAGGGTCAAGTTTAGGGATGGGTTAAATTCTGGACTAGGAGAATGTTTAGTGCTATGCCTGTCTGACCACCCCCATAGCAAATTTATTTGAACACAACTGCTCTCTCTTAAAGCACTTTATATTTTAGAATATAGATCCTCTTTAAGAAATAGGTTTTTGAGATTGGGATTGATAAACTTGCTTTATTGAGCTTTCAATTAGTGGTAATGCTTCCCTGGACCTGAAAAGGGTTTTTTATGTCTTATTTTTATATTATGGGCCACATCAGGTTGGGTTGGTCATGCTCATTAATGAGACATTTCCTGGATTTAATGTAGCAGTCACACACCAATTTGAGCAAAAATAAGTAGATAGTAATAGATTCTTACCTTTGTGGTTTTAAAGGATATATGCAAACATTATTCCTAATAGCCAAACTAGTTTACCCACAAGGTATTTTTGCTTTCTATAACAAACAATCACAACAAGAATCTTCATATTTTGAGGGGAGAATAAATTTATCTGAATTAATACAATTGCTCTGCAACTATACTATAAGCATGCATTGCTACATAAGAGATGTAATAGTGGTAGTTAAATTTACCATTTAGTTCAAAGGTAAAAGAATAGCAAGAAATAAGACAAAAATAGGAATAAGCCAGAACTAGAGGATGGGTGAACAACTCCAAGAGATCAAGGACTGCAGTGATCTCAGCGGGAACCACATTAGAGCAGTGGACGGGTGAGGAGTGGTTGGACGTGGGACATGTTTTGAAGGTGGAAACAATATGGTTTACCCATGGATTGTTTGTGGTGTAAGAGAAAGAGATGAGTCATCTTTGGGGCTGAGAAGAGGATTTGAATGTCACGAATTATTGGCGTTAAGGGGAAGCACCTAAATACCACTTTGCTTTTACCATACTCTTTGTTAAAAAACATCGACCTTCTTTTTTTTAAAATCCAAACCTCCTCCATAACTTCCAGGTCCAATTGGAGCAATAGCTTTCAAAAGCTTACTGAACAACTGACTCGCTAAGATTTCTTTCCATTGACCTCCTGGATCAGGTTCAGTTTCTTAGACTTCATAATTTTCTTTCTTACACTCCATTTTCCTTTAGAGAAACTCATCCTCAATAATTTTTTTTTTAAATAACAGGTACATAAATGGTAAACTTGCTAAGGCCATTTATCCCTAGAAATATCTCTAGAATGCTCACACTTGACAGTTTCTCATTAAAGCTTCCAATCATTTCCTCTCAAAACTATATAGAATTGTTTTGTTGTCATCCAGCATCCAGTGTGCTGGATGAACAGTCTGATGCTACCCTAATTGTCATTCCTTTGTACTTAACCTATTCTCTCTTAGAATCTTCTTGCTTTCTTTAATGTCTTGGAATTTCACCAAGATATAGTTCATTGGGTCTCAGTCAACACCACCTTTTCAATGTGAAGGTTTGTACCATCTTTCAGGGGCCCCAAGACTTTTATTTTTATTGAATTTCTTCTGTTCTCTTTCTCTGAAACCCCTAGTGTATAAATATAATGGAGCACTCATGTCGATCCACCACATCTCATAAAGTTTTATCTCTCATTTTACTTATTTTTTGGCTTTTAGCTCATATTTTGGAATCTTCCATTGATTTTTTTTTTTCCTCCAGCACATCTACTCAACAATTTCCTATCAGGAAGCACATTTTTAAAATATTTAATTCCTATTTGTTTTCTAATTACTTTTCTTTTTTTAATTTTTATTAAATTTATTGGGGTAACATTTGTTAGTAAAGTTTCATAGGTTTCAGGTGTATAATTCTACAATATATCATTTACATCTCATATTGTGCATTCACCACCCAGAGTCAGTTCTCCGTCCATCACCATATATTTGACCCCTTTTCCCCTCTTCTACAGACACTTTCCCCTCTTCCCCTCTGGTAGCCACTAAACTGTTGTCTTTGTCTATGAGTTTTTGTTTCTTTGTCTTGTTCGTTTGTTGCTTTCAGTTTTATATCCCACATATGAGTGAAGTCACTTGATTCTCAACCTTTTCTATCTGACTTATTTCACTTTGCATGATAATCCTAAGATGCATCATATTGTCGCAAATGGCGGTATTTTATCTTTTCTTATGGCAGAATAGTATTCCATTGTGTATATCTATAGATATAGATATAGATTAGATGATATAGATATAGATATAGATATAGATATAGATATAGATATAGATATAGATATAGATATAGATATAGATATAGATATAGATATAGATATAGATATAGATATAGATATAGATATAGATATAGATATAGATATAGATATAGATATAGATAGATATGTATCACATCTTTATCCAATCATCTATCGAAGGATACGTCTGTTGTTTCCATGACTTGGCCACTGTGACTAAAGCTGCAATGAACATAAGGGTACACCTTTCTTTACAGATACATGTTTTCAGATGTTTTGGGTAGATACCCAGAAGAGGGATTGCTGGGTCATGTGGTAATTCTATTCTTAATTTTTTGAGCAACCTCCACACTGCCTTCCATAGTGGCTGTACCAATTTATACTCCCACCAGCAGTGTATGAGTGTTCCTTTTTCTCCACAATTTCTCCAACTCTTGTTATAACTTATCTTGTTGATAATGATCATTCTCACAGGTATGCAGTGGTATCTCATTGTGGTTTTGATTTGCATTTTCCTAATAGCTAGTGAAGTTGAGCATTTTTTCATACATCTGTTAGCCATTTGTATGTCTTCTTGGAAGAAGTGTCTGTTCAGATCTTTTGCCCACTTTTTTTAATTGGATTTGTTTTTATTGTTGAATTGTATGAGTACTTTATATATTTTGGATATTAGCCCCTTATCAGAGGTGCTGTTTACAAATATCTTTCGGTTGGTTGCCTCTTTGTTTTGTTGATCATTTCTTTTGCAGTGCAGAAATTTTTTTAGTTTTATATAGTCCCATTCATTGATTTTAGCTTTTACTTCCCTTGCCTTTGGAGTCATATTCATAAAATACCCTCTGAACCCAAGGTCTATTAGTTTTGTACCTATGCTTTCTTCTATGCAGTTTATTGTTTAAGATCTTATATTTAGATCTTTGATCCATTTTTAGTTAATTTTAGTACATGGTGACAGGTAGCATTCTAGTTTCATTCTTTTGCATGTGGCTTTCCAATTTTTCCAGGACTATTTATTGAAGAGGACTTTTTCTTCTCCATTGCATGTTTTTGGCTCCTTTATTGAAAATTAGTTGTCCATATGTATGTGGGTTTATTTCTGGGTTTTCAATTGTATTCCATTGGTTTTTGTGTCTGTTTTCTGCCAATATCATGTTGTTTTAATTATTGTCACTTTGTAGCATAATTTGAAGTCAAGGAGTATGATACCTCTTGACTTGTTCTTTATTCTCATGATTCCTTTGGCTATTTTGAGTCTTTTGTGATTCCATACACATATGAAGATCTTTTATTCTATTTCTCAAAAACAAAAACAAACAAACAAAAAAACACTGGGATTTTGATGGGGATTGCATTAAATCTGTATACTGCTTTGGCTAATATGGCCATTTTAACTATGTTGAACTATGTTTAACTATGTTCATTTAACTATGAACATGGAATATCTTTCCATTTCTTTATGTCTTCTTCAGTTTCTTTTAATGATGTCATGATTTTCGGTGTATAGGTCAATGATATACTATGTTAAGGTTTTTCCTAGGTATTTTACACTTTCTGTTGAAATTGTAAAAGGAATTGTTTTGTTTCATTTCTTTTCTGAAATTATATTGTTAGTATAAGGAACGCAGTGGGTTTTTGTACATTGCTTTTGTATCCTGCAACTTTACTGTATTTGCTTATTATTTCTAATAGGTTTTTGGTGGGCTTAGGGTTTTCTATATAAAGAATCATGTAATTTGCAAATAGTGACAGTTTGTTCCCAATTTGGATGGCTTTTATTTCTTTCTCTTTCCTGAATGCTCTGGCTGGGACTTCCAATATTATGTTGAATAACAGTGTCACCACCTGGCTTGTACCTGAACATAGAAGGAAAGCTTTCAGTTTTTCACCATTAAGTAGGATATTAGCTGAGGGTTTGTCGTACACTTACATGGCCTTTATTATGTTGAGGTAATTTCCTTCGATACCCATTTTATTGAATGATTTCATAAATGGATGTTATATCTTGTCAAATGCTTTCTCTGCATCTATTGATATGATCATAAGATTTTTATTCTTTATTTGGTTTATGTAGTGTATCACATTGATCAATTTGTGAATGTTGAACCATCCTCCTGCCCCTGGAATGAACCCCACTTGGTCACGATGTACTACCTTTTTAATGTATTGTTGTATCTGATTTGCTGGCATTTTTTCTAGGATTTTCGCATCTGTACTCATTAGTTTGTCTATAGTTTTCTCTTCTTGTGTTATCATTACCAGGTTTTGGTATCAGGGTAATGTTTGCCTCATAAAATGAGTTAGGAAGTATTGCCTCTTCTTCAATTTTTTGGAAGAGTTTGAAGAGGACAGATATGATATCATCTTTGAATGTTTGGTAGAATTCGCTAGTGAAACCATCTGGTCCTGGACTTTTGCTTTTGGGAAGGTTTTAGATGATTGTTTCAATTTCCATACTGTTGATGAGTCCATTTTGATTTTCCGGTCCTTCATAATTCACTCTAAGAAGGTTATATATTTCTAAGAACTTGTCCATTTCTTCTAAGTTATTGAATTTGGTAGTATATAGTTCTTCATAGTATTCTTGTATATCCTTTGTATTTCTGTGGTGTCCATCATAATTTCTTCTCTTCCATTTCTGATTATGTTTATTTGTGTCTTTTCTTTTTTTTCCTTAGTGAGTCTAGCCAAGGGTTTGTTAATTTTGTTAATTTTTTCAAAGAACTAGCTCTTTGTTGCATTAATTCTTTCTATTGACTCTTTGTTCTCTATTTCATTTAATTCTGCTCTAATTTTTATTATGTCCTTCCTTCTACTGACTTTGGGTTTCATTTCTTCTTCTTTTTCTAGTTCTTTAAGATGTAATGTTCAGTTGTTTACTTGGGCTTTTCTGTTTGATTGTTTCTTGAGATAGGCCTGTAATAATATACATTTCCCTCTTATTACTGCTTTTGCAGTAACCCAGTAATTTTGATATGATATATTTTCATCTCATTTGTTTCTGTGTATCTTTTGATCTCTTCTTTTATTTCTTCTTTGACCCAGTCACTCTTTAGTAGCATGTTATATAATCTCCACATATTTGTGGTTTTTCCTGATTTCTTTTGCAGTTGATCTCCATTTCAAAGGACTGTGTTCAGAGAATATGCTTGGTATGATTTTAATCCTCTTAAATTTGTTGGGGCTAGCTTTTGTACCAACATATGGTCTATCCTTGACAATGTTCCGTGTGTGCTAGAAAAGAATGTATAGTCTGGTGTTTTTTGATGAAATGCTTTTTAAATGTCAATTATGTCCATTTGGTCTAATGTGTCATTTAAGGTTGATATTTCCTTATTGATTTTCTGTTTGGATGGACAGAGCTGTCAATGGCATATTTAGGTTCCCTACTATAATTGTGTTTTTGTCAGTTTCTCCCTTTAGTTCTATTAGTAGTTGCTTTATGTATTTTTGTGCTCCCTGATTGGGATCATGTATATTGATATGTCTTGTGTATAGTCCCCTTGTGTATAGTCTTGTTACCTTTTTAAATCTTGAAGCCTATTTCATCAGATAAAAGTATGGATGTACCCACTTTTCTCTGGATGACACTTGCTTGGAGTATCCTTTTCCATCCTTTCACTTTGAGTCTATATTTGTCCTTGCAGCTGAGATGTGTCTCAGAGGCAGCATATGGTTGCGTTTTGTTTTTTGATCCAATCTGCTACTCTGCGCCTTTTTACCGGTGAGTTCAGTCCATTTACATTTAGGGTGATTATCGATATATGAGGATTTCCCATAACCCTTTTATCTTTTATTTTCTGGTGGCTTGGTGTTTCCATTGTTTCTTTGCTTTGTGTTTATGTCTGTTATTTTAGTTTGGTGATATTCTATGACTTTTCCCTCTGTTTCTTCTTTTTTAATGTTATGTGTCTCAGTGTTAGATTTTTTTTTTTTTGAGTGATTACCATTAAGTTTATGTAAAAGCAAGTTTTCACATATATAGTAGAATTTTTCTTCAGCCTGCATCTTATTTCCATTCCCCTTTGCAAACTCAGATCCTTATTCCCTCCCCTTTTATGTTTTTGTTGTCACAAATTATCCCTATTTATGCTGTGAGTTCATTTCTGAGTTGCAGTAGCAAATTGTCTACTTCTCTTTTTCATTTTTATGTTTTTATCTCCTTTACCCTTTATGTTATATTTAAGTGTATAGTACCCTGTTCTGAATAGGGGTTGTCATTTCCTAAAAATATGGAATGTTTCATGAATTTGTGTGTTATCCTTGCACGGGGCCCTATTAGTCTCTGTATTTTTTCAATTTCAGTATATGTGCTGCCAAAGTGAGAACCCTAATTACTTCTTCAAAGCAGTGTATTCAGTATTTAAGAATATCATGTCAACTCAAATCTCTCTGCAAAGTGTATTACAACTTTTTAAATGATCATCTGTTTCCTGAATTATTCTGAAAGTTACATTTGTTTGATCCCTCTTCTTGTGTCATTGTCTTTCTGAACATGTTGGAAAGATTCTTGATTGCCTGTTAATATTTTTGAGTGATAACTAGATTAATTACTATGAATTACCAAAAGGAAATTTCTCTATCATTAGACAAGTTCATTTCCTACCACAAGTCTTTTACCTGGATGGCAGAGCTGACTGTAAGTTCTATGATTGTGGTAAGGGTATATCCACTGACAAGTTCACTTAAGGGTGAATAAATGCAGATTCAGCATACCAACCAGATACTGCTCTCCATATTAACATAAAGAGATTCTATTCTGTTGCACAAGTACTCAGAGTAGGCCTCTCTAAACAGTTCAATTGCTATCGGGGGAAAAAATGGATTCAACCACATCGATTACAACTAAATAACAGAAAACCCACGATTGAGAATCACCTGAAGTCTATCTGAACTAAAACCCTACAATTATGGATATGCAGAAGAAGCCATCTCGAAACTAGTAGGAGGGAAAGAGACACGGAATGGCCTGGTCCCACACTTGCGTATGACCATTAAAAATTGGGAGGGATATCTTGGCTCCAGAATTTCCCCCCACCCCGAGGAGTGAGGGATCCCAGCATCACACTATGCTTACCATCCCAGGGTTCCACTGCTGGGGAGAGAAGTCCCCATAAATTCTGGCTGTGAAAACGAGTGGAGATTGTGGCTGAGTGAGACAGAGGGTGGCTGGAGTCCCAGATGCTCCTCTTAAAGGGCCCATGCACAAACTTACTTGCTGATGGATTCACTTGCTCTGAGCTCCAGTGCTGGGGCAGTAGCTAAAAAGGTACCAGGGATATAAGGGGAAGAATAGAATTGTCTAGCTTCAGGGTGAGAATGGCAGGGCAGCTTTGTCCAGCATGGAGGAGCTGGTGGAAGCCATCATTTCTTTGTTGAGCCCTCGCCCTCCAGGCGTGTAGATACAGGCAGACATCATATCTGAGTCTCCATCAAACTGTCTATCATCTTTCATCTGTCCCGTCCTAGTGATTCCCTGAGACCTCACTTCACCCAACTTTCGAGCACACCCAAGCCATTTTCAGTGTCTTTTCCATACAAGCAACCTGTATTAGCTCATACTTCAGACTTTCCTAAAATCTCTCAAAGTTTCACCTAACCGAAACAAGCAGCATCTGGCTTTTGTATCTCTGACTGAGCAGGCTCAAGTATGGCACTAGCAACAGCCGACCTCAATTCAAGCCTTGGCCTCTCAAGGAGCCACCAAGCTCAATGCAGGTGGCAGCCATCTGTGGATTGCTTTGTGGCTCATAGCATGTGGCCCCGAGCAGGGCACAAGCTCGAGACCCCATGGCTGGCATACCTGAGGCTAGCTTTGGACCAAGCCAGAGCATCAACCACCACTTCTGGGAATGACACACCCAAAAGGCAGACTGGACAGGCATCAGAGCCCCACTAAAGTGAACTGTAAGGCACTAAAGTGCCTTGTAAGGCAATCACAGCTGGTACTCATGACCAGTCCTCATAACCAATTAGCCCGAGGGTCAATCACTCCCACTGATGTGCAAAGAGCAACCAAGGCTCTACTACAACTGGAGGGCACACACAATGCACAAAAGGGACACACCTAGAGAACCCAGCTCTGATAACCAGGGAGACTGCACCACTGGGACCCATAGCACACCTACTACATTAGGCCATTTTACTAAAACCAGAATACATAGCAGCCCTACCTAATACATAGAAACAAACACAGGGAGGCAGTCAAAATGGGGAAACAAAGAAGCATGTCCCAAATAAAAGTACAGAACAAATCTCCAGAAAAACAACTAAACAAAATGGAGACAAGCAATCTACCAGATTCAGAGTTCAAAACACTGGTTATAAGGATGCTCAATGAACTCGGGGAAAACTTCAGCAAAGACATAGGAAAGACACACAATAAAGGTAGAAAACATAAAAAGGAACCATTCAGAAATAAAGAATACAGTAACTGAAATGAAGAATACTATGGAGGAAATCAATAGTACATTAGATGAAGCAGAGAACAGAACCAGTGATTTAGAAGATAAGGTAGCAGATAAAACCCAACCATAACAGAAAAAAAAAATCCAAAAATGAGGAGAATTAAAGGGGCCTCTGGGACAACATCAAGTATACTAACATTCACAACAGTAGTACCTTAAGGAGAAAAGCGAGAACAAGGAATTGAAAAAATAATGATAGAAAACTTCCCTAGCCATGTGAAGGAAATAGACATACCAGCCTTGAAAGTGCAGAGTCCCAAACAAGATGAACTCAGAGGCTCACACCAAGATACACCATAATTAAAATGTCAAAGTTTAAAGACAAAGAGAGAATCTTAAAATCAGCAAGAGAAAAGCAGTTAGTTACCTACAAGGGACCTCCCATAAGACTATCAGCTGATTTCTCAACAGAAACTTTGCAGGCCAGAAGGGATTGGCAGAAAATATGCAAAGTGATGGAAAGCAAGGACCTACAACCAAGATTACTCTACCGAGCAAAGCTATCATTTAGAATTGAAAGACAAATAAAGAGCTTCCCACACAAGAAAAAGCTAAAGTTCATCCCTAACAAACCAGTATTACAAGGAATCTTAGAGGGACTTCTTTAAGACAAAAACAAACAAATAAATAAATAAACAAATAAATAAATACATAAATAAATAAATGTATTAATAATACAATGCAATAGCTACATGTCTATCAATAATTATTTTCAATGTAAATGAATTAAGTGCTCCAATCAAAAGATAGGGTAGTTGAATGGATAAGAAAACAAGACCCTTGTATATGGCGCCTGCAAGAGACTCACTTCAGATCAAAAGGCACACACAGACTGAAAGTAAAGGAAGGGGAAAGAGATATTTCATTACAATGGAAACAAACAAACAAAAAGCTGAGGTAGCAATAGTTATACCAGACAAAATAAACTTTAAAACAAAGGCTATCACAAGAGACAAAGAAGGACCCAGTAATCCCAATTCTGGGTATTTATCCAAAGAAACCCAAAACGCTACTTCAAGGAGATGAGTGCATCCACATATTTACTGCAGCAGTGTTTATAATAGCAAAGATTTAGAAGCAGCATGGGTGTCCGTTGATGGATGAATGGCTAAAGAGGAGGTAGTACATATATACAATGGAATATGGCTCAGCCATGGATGGTAATGGGTTCTTGCCATCTGCAGCTGCATGGATAGACGCAGAGGGTACTGTGCTGAGCGGAGTATGTCAGACAGATAAAGACAGATGCAATGTGGATTATATGTAGAATCTAAAGAACAAAATAAAGAAAACAGAAACACTGATAAATACAGAGAACATTTTGATGATTGCCAGATGGGAGGAGGGTTTGGGGTGGGTGAGAAAGGGGAAGGGATTAAGAAATACAAATTTGTTGTTATATAGTAGTCATGGGGATGTAGGGCATAGCATAAGGAATGCTATTATTGTAATAACTGTGTATGGTGTCTCTGGGTACTAGATTTATCAAAGTAATAGATGGGAGTTTGGAGGGCAGGGTGAAAAAGTTGAAAGGATTGAGTACAAATTAGTAATTACAAAATAGTCATGGGGATGTAAAGTACAGCATAGAGAATATAGTCAGTAATATGGTAATAACTATGTATAGTACCAGGTGGATACTAGATTCCCCACCTAGTGATCTTCCCAACAGGGAGATCACTGCTTAAATTACATAAATGTTACCAGTATGCTGTACACCTGAAATTAATATAAAATAATACTGAATGTCAAAATAAATAAATAAAGTGAAAAAAAAATGCAGATCCATGCTGTGGTTGCCAGTCTGGGAGGTAAGGGTGGAGAATCATGTGCTCCAGCAGGAGGTAGGTACTCTATCGAGGAAGAGGGAGGAGGGTGGGGTGGGGGGAGTAAATAAGGGATCTGGCCCACCTGTTCAGGATACAGCCCTTTAATTAACTGCCTTATAAAGTGCCCCCATAGCACAATCTTGCTCTTGCACTTACTGACTTGGAACCCACCCAGGATTCCTGAGAAGAAAAAGGCTATCACCTCAGCTATAACCTTTTCCTAGGTATAGAAGAGTAGTTCTGGGCAGCTAAATGTCCCCTTTGTGTTTTATCCATCTCGTCTAGTTTCAATCTACCAAAAATTCAAGTCTGTAGCTCACTGGTCCCAGCCCCACTCTATTGTCATGCCTACACCTCATTCTCTGCATTTATTTTTCAATTTCCCCCTTTCTATATGTAATCCATTCCACTTTTTGACAGTTATATTTATTAAACATTTATACCTTATATTAAATCAATATATGTTCCCGTCCATTAGTCCTATACCTGGCATCTAGAGTTTCATAATTTTTTTTATATCCTACCAATTGGTCTTTTGCATGGTTTCTGGAGTTGTATAAATAAGCTTTGCGGCTTGCCATATAAATGTCTGTAGGCAGCTAGTACGTTACCCTGCCTCTCCAAGCTATATAATCTCAGATCTCCTATTTTAAGAAAAACAAAAAACAAAAAAACAGGAAATTTACTATGTGCTGATGCTCATCTTCTTTGAGTTGGCTAATGCAATGAAAGAAAACTAGGATCAACAAAACAGGAAAAAATTACATTGGTACATGAGAGAGAGAGCGCCAATTTTACAAAATAGCTTTTAAATATCAGATTCCTGAAAACCTAAATTCTTGGGTCTTCATTCATAAGAGAATACTTTTGGTGAATAAAATACAGAATATCCTTATTTGGTATAAGTAAAGTTATTTTGAATTATTTTAAAAATGCATTATTTATTAAGGGATCTATTTTCTTACATTTTCTGAAAAGTTTAGTAGGAGTAATTTAGTGCTAAATGTTTTTAAAAGTAAAGGGCAAATAATTTATTTAAAGTCTTTCTAAATTAGGATCAACTTTTTAGAAAGTGGATGAGGTGGATGAGGAATAGCTAAACTATCACTGAACTCTATTTTTAAGATGTATCTGTTCTTATATAGAGTGAGAATTCTTTGAAATCAAAATGAGCTCTCATTTCAAGACAAAAATGTTCATTTAACCATGATTTTAGATGTTGCTTACAAAAAAAATATCATGGTTTTTAGATACATATACTCACCCCCAGAACAATTCCAAGAAATCAAATTTATTTCCATTTTTCAATCACATTTCCTAATACCACATTATGTATAATGAAAGCCAAGAAAGGAAAAAAAGACAGAGAGAAAGAATGGGGAAATCAAAATATTTGGGGAAATATGGCAGAACTCTGAGGGAGGGAAGGAATGAGAAAAGGATTATGATCATGCTCATTTCACATGGAAAGGAAAACTCAAAGATCAAGAGACTTGCCCAGAGTTAGAAAATTGTAGTCAGAGCCAGGACTAGAGTTCCTATCTTCTGAGCTCTAGCTTAGCTCTCTTTTCTCATCACTATGAGTCTTCTCTATACATTTCCAAGATGGCTACTGTCCATTACTAAGTTCCATATCCTTCTTTTCATCACAAAGGAAAGAGAAATCTGATTTCAATCAAAGTGTACAGAATCTGAAGTATTTCATATAATTTGAAGGTACATACTTACTGTTAAGTTTCCAAAAAATCAGCTACAATAGTACAATTTCTATCTGCAAGAGAAATCAGTCTACTTTCCCTGTTATTACTTAAATTTGTACCAATTCCTTTTTCTCTTCTGCTCAGATATTATTTAAAATACTGGAGTTTGTGATATTTCAGTAGTTACGTTTCTGTTCTTCACCCAAAATGGGTCTTTTCTAACACACCATAACCTAGTATTATTTATCCTATGATTTGTCTGATGATTATGAATATGGACCATACTAAACCCAAATACAAAATTGTCTTCCATGTTCTACCTAAAGCAACTACCACATTTATGACTGCTTTACCTATGTAACATCATTCAATACCATTAAAAAGAAACATAGTTTGGGGCCGGCCCGGTGGCTCAGGCGATTAGAGCTCCATGCTCCTAACTCCGAAGGCTGCCGGTTCGATTCCCACAGGGGCCAGTGGGCTCTCAACCAAAAGGTTGCCCGTTCAATTCTTCAAGTCCCAAAAGGGATGGTGGGCTCCGCCCCCTGCAACTAAGATTGAACACGGCACCTTGAGCTGAGCTACCACTGAGCTCCTGGATGGCTCAGTTGATTGGAGCGCATCCTCTCAACCATAAAGGTTGCCAGTTCAATTCCTCGACTCCCACAAGAGATGGTGGGCAGCGCCCCCTGCAACAAGCAATGGCAACTGGACCTGGAGCTGAGCTGCGCCCTCCACAACTAAGATTGAAAGGACAACTTGAAGCTGAATGGCACCCTCCACAACTAAGATTGAAAGGACAACAACTTGACTTGGAAAAAAAAAAGTCCTGGAAGTACACACTGTTCCCCAATAAACTCCTGTTCCCCTTCCCCAATAAAAATCTTTAAAAAAAAAAAAAAAAGGAAACATGGTTTATGTGTACATGTACCATGTTTCCCCGAAAATAAGACCTAGGTCCAGCTCTAGTGCTTCCTTTGGAGCAAAAATTAATATAAGACCCGATATTATATTATATTATATTATATTATATTATATTATATTATATTATATTATATTATATTATATTAAAGACCCGGTCTTATATTAAAGTAAAATAAGACCCGGTCTTATATTAATTTTTGCTCCAAAAGACACAGTAGAGTTGATTGTCTAGCTAGGTCTTATTTTCAGGGAAACATGGTATGTCTTAATTTCAGTGCATATCAAGTGTTTGCAGTACACTTAACATTTCCTGTGGGTTTTTGTTTTTTTTTAAATAATGATCAACATGAGCAACTTTACCTATTAAATGCTTGACAAATTTAATCAGCACTTGTACATGCTACCAGAGGTGGCACTACCTGTAAACAGACATCAAATCTTTCTCCTTTTCATTGTAATTCACAGCTTGATTGTCCAGAGAAATGTGACTTGCACGTTATTATTCAGCACAATCTCATCAACTTTATCCTTTAGCAATGACCTTATGATAAGAAATTAAGCCATTTTAAATATAATTTGTAATTAATCCATTTCCATAGATTAACATGTCAAATATCACAAGAATACATGCAATAATCTTCTGAAGCTTAAAACCTTATGGTCACATTTCACTTAAAACCATACAAAGTATTATCACAATGTAATCAGCAGAATATAAATTTCTAGGTATCCCATGTGTTTTATGTTCATTCATTTATTCAACAAATACTTATTAATATGTCAATGTTCTAGGAACCACACTATTGGAGTCTAGAGAGACAGTGAAATAAGGCTAATTCCTTATTCTAAAAACATTCACAATCTAGAGGGTAAGGAGGTCTTGTTTAAGAAAAGGTAGTAAGTTGTCACAACAGGCTATAAGAGATACGAATAGAGTCAGATGTCTTGGAAGCATAGCCTGGAATGACATCCCTACACACAAAATAAGAAAGACTCCAAGTAGAAAAAGGAATGTGCTACACACAGAGGCATGAAAAATTATGCCATGTTCAGAGAATAACTAGCAATTCAGGTAAGACATACGACAAACTAATGCAACACTTCATCCTTCTTCTAAAGTAATGGCAAAGGTAAGACTACACAAGAAAGTGGCAGAAAACAAAGTTAGAAACGCGGATCTGGCACAGATTTTGTATGGCCTTGTACACTGTGCTAAGGAGTTCAGAGAGGATTTGGGCCTCATCCAGATGATGGGAAGCCACTTGAAGTTTCTAGCAGGGAAGCCACATGACAAGAGACATGCTTTAGAAAAATAAGTATTGTGACCAAGGTGGAGAATGGATTGTATGACAAGAAACTGGAGACAGAGAAACTGATTAGATGACTACGGAATTACCCCAGGAAAGGCTTAAATAAAAACAGCGGCCATTGCTAAGGCCGCGAGGGAGGAGAGGTGAGGACAAATTTAAAATATATTTAATGTAAAGCCTTCAAAGTAAATTAACAGTGAGTGAGTAAGTAATTGGGCATAGCTGGTAAGGGAGAGAATGATACCAAGTTTTCTGACTTTAATGGCTAAGAGAATTAACTACCCCTGAGATGAGGGTGCCATAACCAAGAGTGGAAAAGAAGGGCATTTTGACGGGAGACGGAATGACATTAGTTGAGAAAATGTCCTGGTATTCAGGAGAGATTTGTAAGCTCAGAAGAGAGAAGTGAAGGGCTGGGAGGATAAAGGGACTTTAGGTTAGGAATGCGATTTGTAGAGACCTTGAAAAGTAGATGGTACTTGCAGTCATGTTATTGAATAAAATTCCCTAGGAAGAGCATGTAAAGTCTAAAGCATTAAATAATCTTCTTTAGTTTCTCTTAAAGTACTATCTCCGCCATATGAAAGATGTGTAAACAGGAAAGTATTCAGTATTTAATATCCTAACTATTCTAAATCAATGGCAAAATTAAGTAGACATACACACATTGCTGCCAGCATTAGCCGCTTTACTGTTTAATTAATTTATTGCTGCAGTAGGAAGTGGAGAACAGGTGACCAAAAGAAGAATATTATTAATGACCTAAATAAGTAAACAGAAGTTCCTAGGACAGAGCTGAAAAGATGATAATTCAGGAAAACATGGAAAGATATAGTGTTAATAATATCTTGATTGTTTTAAGAAGTTATATAGTCATATAATAGTGGGTTATATTTACATAATTTACTAAGAATAACATTAGGCTTTCTGCTAAACATTTTATAGGCATTAGTTTAATTAATCCTCATTGGATGCTATAATAATCCCCTCATTAGATACTATAATAATCCATATCTAATGATATTATACATTAGATTTGTATAATAATTGCATATTATTACATGCAATAACTAAGATTTATAGATTAAGTATCTTACCAAATTTACAAAAAATATAAGTGAAAGAATTGAGATTTGAGTCCTGGACTTTCTAACTCCAAAGTGTTTTCTCTTAACCACTGCACTACACTTCCTGGTGCTGTTCATATTAAATACTTCTTGAATGTTAGGTTCCATTTTCCTCATTGAGACCAAAAAGCTAAATTTACTGTTACTACTTCTATTCAACATTGTACTGGAACTTCAAGCCAGGTCAATTAGGTAAGTAAAAAAAAACAAAAAGCATCCAGTTTGGAAAGGAAGAAGTAAAACTGTCTTTAATCTTGCATGGAGGAAATCCTAATGAATCCACTAAATAGGAAACAAAAAAAGAAACTACTAGAACTAATAAATCAGTTCAGCAAGATCACAGGATACAAGAGAAACATACAAAATCAATTATATTTCTATACACTGCCAATGAACAGTCTGAAAACGAAATTAAGGAAACAAGTCCATTCTTAACAGCATCAAATAGAACAAAATGCTTAGCATATTTAACAAAAGAAGTGCAAGACTTATATGCTGAAAACTATAAAATATCACGGAATGAAATTCAAGTCTAAATAAATTGAAAGCCAGCCCATGTTTATGGCTCAGGAGAAGCATTAAAATTGCAATACTCCCAGTCTGATCTCCCAGATTTATGCAATCCCTATCAAAATTCATGATGGATTATATGCAGAAATTGACAAGCTGATCCAAAAATGCATGTAGAAACACAAAGGACACAATATAAACAATTTTGAAAAAGAAGAATAAAGTTGTAGGACTTACACTTTCTGATTTCGAAACTTAGTACAAAACTAGAGAAGCCCAGAAAGTGTAGTACTGGCATAAGGACACACATAGAGGTCAATGTGACAGACCGAGAGCCCAAAAATAAATCCTTACTTTAATGGTCAACTGATTTTTAACAAAGGTGCCAAGAAAATTCAGTAGGAAAAAGACAGTCTTTTTATAACATATGCTGGAACATGTGCTGGAACAAGGGGAAATGCATATGTAAAACAATAAGCAAATAAATAATGTGGACCCCTAACTCACATCATACACAAAAAATTAACTAAAAACGGATTACAGACCTAAACGTCAGAACTAAAACTATCAAATCTTAGAGGAAAACTTGGAAGTAAAACTTTGTAACCTTGAGTTAGGCAATGGTTTCTTAGATATTGTAAGGAGCAAAAGAAAAACAGACAAATTGAACTTCATCAAAATAAAAACTTTTATACTTTAAAAGATACCATCAAGAAAGGGAAAAGACAACCCACAGAGTGGGATAAAATATTTGCAAGTCAATTAACAAAAGTCTTAGTCCAGAATATGAGAACTTTTATAATTCAATAAAAAAACAAATAGCCCTCTAAAATAGGCAAAGGATTTAAATAACATTTATCCAAAAAAGACATACAAATGGTCAATAAGGATATGAAAATGTCAAGGTCATTTGTCGTTAGGGAAATGCAAATCAAACCTAAAATGACATACTGCTTCACACACATTATGATGGGTATAATTAAAAAGACAGACTACAACAAGTGTTGAGGATGTGAAAAAACTAGCACACTCACACATTGCTGGTAGGAATGCTAAAGGGTGCAGCCATTTTGAAAAACAGTTTGACGGTTTCTCAAAATCTTAAACATAGAATTACCGTACAACACAAGTCCACTCCTTGGTATTTACCCAGAAGAAATGAAAACATATGTCCACACAAAGACATCCACACAGATGTTCACAGCAATATTACTCACAATAGCCAAAAAGTGGAAACAAGCCATTTGTCCATCAACCGATGAATGAATGGATAAACAAAATGTGGCACATTCGTACAACAGAATAGCATTCAGTCATAAAAAGAATGAAGTACTGATTCATTCTAAACATGAATGAACATTTCAAACATAATTCTCACTGAAAGAAGTGAAACAAAAAAGGCCTCATATTGTGTCATGCCATTTATCTTAAATGTCTAGAATAGGCAAACCTATAGAGACAGAAAGTAAATTAGTGGTTGTGAGGGGTCATGGGAGGGGAGAATGAGTGCCTGCTAATGGGTAGAGACAGTTTCTTTTTTCTTTTTTTAATTGTGGTAAAATACACATTAAAAACAACCATTTTTAAGTATACCATTCAATGGTATTAAATACATTCACATTGTTGTGCAACCATCACTGCTATCCATCTCCAGAACTCTTATCATCTTGTAAAACGAAAACTCTGTACCCATTAAACAGTAACTCCTTTTTCCTCTCTCCCCCAAGCCGCTGACAACCACCATTCTACTTTCTATGTATTTAATTATTCTAGGTACATGATGTAAGTGGAATCATACAGTATTTGTCTTTTTTTTATTTTTTTTATTATTATTATTTGGGAATATTGGGGAACAGTGTGTTTTTCCAGGATGTCAAGTTGTTTTTTCAATCTAGTTTTTTTTTGGGGGGAGCACAGCTCACTGGTCCATGTGGGAATCAAACTGGCAACCTTGTTGTTAAGAGCTCGCACTCTAACCAACTGAGCTAACTGGCCGCCTCAGTATTTGTCTTTTTGTGACTGGCTTATTTCACTTAACATAATGTCCTCAAGGTTCATCCATATTGTAGCCAGAGTCAGAATTTCTTTCTCTTTTAAGGCTGCATAATATTCCACTATATGTATGCACCATGTTTTGTTTATCCATTCAGCCACTGAGGGACACTCAGATTGCTACCACTTTTTGGCTACTGTAAATAATGCTACTATGAACATGAATGTACAAATGTCTCTTTAAGACCCTAATTTCAATTATTTTGGGAATACAGCCAGAAGTGGAATTGTTGGATCATATAAGCTGGGGTTTTTTTTAAGTTGATGAAAATGTTCTGGAGTTAGATGGCGGCAACAGTTGCACAACTCTGAGTATATGGAAACCACTGAACTATACACTTTTTAAAAAAGAGAGATTATATTCATCTTTTGAAAGAAAGAAATACAGATGCTTATGTATTTGCTGTTTAATTATAATTCAAGTGAAACAGTTTATCCACTAAATTCAATAAGCAAAAATGCTTTAGTTTTATAAATAGTAGACTAAAGTGAGAAGGGAGGAAATGGAGAATGAAGAACAAAGAGAGAAAGAACAATTAAAAAAAATTTAATAGGAGAAAGAAAAATAAAAATGAACATGAGCCCACACATAAATTTTGATTAGAGTGTATATATTTAAAATTACCTCAGTCCTGCCTAATTCTTAGCTCCCCACTGCACCACCCCTAACAAAACCATCTCAACCCCCTTTCTCACCTCAGATTTCTTTCTCACATAAGCATGTGAATGTGAGATAAACTGCTCATGCTATGATCTCCAATTCACTTAACCTGTGGGGATCAAAGTAAATTATCATCTATTAACCAGAACAGTTCACTGGAAAGAAACCTGATTTAGGAGTCAGAAAATTTGGGTTCAATTCAGTTCATCTATTTTCCAATCTCATATTCTGTCAAGTTGAAGATCTGCAAATAGTGCCTATGGTTGAAAACTCTGAATTTCTCATTATATTAGTAGTAATTGATTTAAAGATCTAATAAAAGGCATGGAGAATTCAAAACAATATCTATGGTTCATGTCAAGATGTGCCAACTACAAAGTGCCATGAAATCAATACAACCTTGGAAGTGAAACTGCAGTTGACTAAAAACATTTTAAGAGATTTCCAAGACAGCTGTGTATCGGTGATAAAGATGCAGAGGTCACAAATTTAGTGACCTGTTGGACAAAATAAAAATTATGAATCACTTCTACTTAATACACAATGTATTGAGCTCATTTCCTATGAAATATAATAGGTACTTCATCTGTGTTAACATTTTCTTTGAACTAATGTCAGTTTATTTCAGTGTCATTGTTTATATCCTAAGCATATTCTTAATGACTAGAAGATAGTATGAGGGATGTGTCAACTAAAAATTTTTTTAACATTTCCCTATATGTGTTCTAATAATTTAAAATTTTAATGATATTACTCTTGATTCTATGGAATCCACGTTGTTTTTCATTCACACCAAAAAGGGGTTGAATGGATAAAAGAATAAAAGAAGATGAAAACAATTGATCAGATATTCCAGATCTAATTTTCTGTCATAAATTTTCATTTACTCACTACTCACTCATCACTCACTACTCACTCATCACTCACTACTCATTCATCACTCACTACTCACATTTCCAGAGCACCAACTCTGCCAGATGCTGTCTGGGCTTTGGGAATAGAAAGAAAAGAAAGAAAGAAGGAAGGAGGGAGGGAGGGAGGGAGAGAGGGAGAGAGGGAGGGAGGGAGGGAGGGGGGAGGGAGGGAAGGAGGGAGCGAAGGAGAGAGAGAGAGAGAGAGAGAGAGAGAGAGAGAGAGAGAGAGAGAGAGAGAGAGAAAGAAAGAAAGAAAGAAAGAAAGAAAGAAAGAAAGAAAGAAAGAAAGAAAGAAAGAAAGAAAGAAAGAAAGAAAGAAAGAAAGAAAGAAAGAAAGAAAAGAAAGAATTATTAAAACCTCAGACAACCTTGGGTTCCTGTTCCAGCATGGCACAAAAGCTGGCTGGAGCCGGGTTGCAGCTATAGTCTCGATGAATCATGAGCTCTCTGGCCTGACACGTTTCCACCTGACTCATTTTCTTCATTTTTGTCTCCTGCTTGACCACTGTAGGGTTTGTCTACAGGACTGAACCGAAATTGAGAAGAATGAGCCACAGAGGTAAAAGAAAACTTGGCACTGATGTGAAGAAAGTGTTTGCAGAACAGGAGAGTGACCAACTGTTTCAAATGTGGCCAAGAGAGCAAATGAAACAAGAATGGAGATAAATCCAATGGGTTTAGAAACATGGAAGTTATTGGTGATTTGGTAATTTTACCTTTATTTATTTTATTTTATTTTATTTTTTTTTTTTTTTTTTTTTGGGTGGGGGGAATTTGGGTCTGGCAGCTAGATATGGGTGGGTTTAGGAGTTTGTGAAATGTTCTGGGTTGAATTATGTCCTGCCAAAATTCATGTTCCCCTGAAACTTGTGAATGTGGCTTTGTTTGGAATTAAACCTTTTGCAGATGCAATGAAGTTAAGATAAGGTCATAGCATATTAGGTAAACATTAATCCAATGACTCTTGTCCTTAAGCAGAGGAAATTTGGACACAGAGTGACATCAGAGAGGACAACACCAGGTGACGACAACAATTGGAATGCTTACCTACAAACCAAGAAATGCCAAGGATTGCCAGCGACCATCCGGAGCTGAGAAGAGACAAGGAAGGATTCTAAGGGAGCCCAGTCATCTTGATTTTGGACATCTACCTTCTAGAACTATGAGAGAATAAATTTCTGTTGTTTTAAAGACCAAATTTGTGGTACTTTGTGGTGACAGCCCTAAGAAGCTACTATAGGGAATGAGGAAATTGAAACAGTGAGTATGGACTTTCTTAAAGAAGTTTGGCTAAACTTGGAGAAAAAAGATAGGGTGCTATCTAGAAAGGGAGAATCAGAAAGTTGAGACAGGGATATAGACATAGTGCACCTTTTTCCAGAACGTCTTGGCTGCTGTAGCACAGGTGTGGAGAAACAGATAGTAAGGTCCACTTAAGATTGGAATTTTGGCAGACAGTTATGATGGAAAGACAAAGGGCTGAAGAAATTTACAGATTCATGGGACTGTTAATGAGAGGGAGAACTGCAGACTCCAAGCTGGCTGAGGAGGAAAATAAAGACAAAAGGGGGCTGACAGACTGGGAGAAAGTAAAGTGGTCAAAGAACCAGAAATTCCCATTAAGCCCATGTTATGACTCAGTTGTGCCCCCTAAAATTCATATTTTAAAGCTCTAACTCCCAAAGTAACTGTATTTGATGATAAGGCTTTAAGGAGATACATAAGGCTAAATGAGTTCATAAGGGTGAGGCCCTGATCCAATAGGACTGATATTCTTATAAGAAATAGTAGACACCAGAGCTCCTAATCCCATTTCTATATAAACCCAATAGATTTATCTCCATTTTTATCGCATTTGCTCTCTCGGCCACATTTAAAACAGTTGGTCACTCTCTTCTGAAAACACTCTCTTCACATCAGTGCCAAGTTGTCCTCTTACCTCTGAGCTCATTCTTCTCAACTTCCTTGGCAAATTTGTCTTTCTCTTTTATATCATTACATGTTGAAGTCTCTTAAGGCTCAGTCCTGTAGACAAACCCTATAGTGGTCAAGCAGGAGACAAAAATGAGGAAAATGAGTCAGGTGGAAACGTGTCAGGCGAGAGAGCTCATGATTCATCAAGACTGTAGCTGCAACCCTGCTCCAGCCAGTTTTTGTGCCATGCTGGAACAGGAACCCAACGTTGTCAAAGGTTCAAATTTTCAGAGAAATTGGAAATCCAAATATTTATGTGAAATTTTCTTATTTTTACATGGTAGGTCATTTTTTATTTTTAATGCCATGTTAAACTGACAAACTATGATAGGCCTATGGATTGTTATCTATAATGCACGCCCCAAATTCTCTCTGTCTACAATTTCAATTGCCAACTAAACACTGATATTTGTCAAATTTATATCTCTATCCCAGATTTTTCCTCTAATCCATATATCCAATCTTATAGTCAACATTCTCATTTGGAGACCTCAATGCCCCTGAACTCAACATGTCTAGAGAGCTCATGATTTCACTCCTCAGACCTACTCCCTTTCCAGTGTTCCTAACCTTGGTGGGCAGTACTACCATTCATTTCCTTGTGAAAACCAGAAATCTAGGAATCTCTATTAATAACTCCCTATCCCTCAACCTTCATATCCAAACTCTATGATCTTATCTCCTAAGCATCTTGGTATTATCCCATTGGTCTTAATTCCTAAGCATCTCTCCAACCTGCCTTCTCCCAGCTACTCTTTGAATCCCAGCTACCATCATCTCTCACCATCACAACACAATAACCTATTAGCTGATGGCTCCACACTCAGTTTAAATTCAATTCAATCATTTCTCAACACTGCATACAGTGTGATCTTTCCAAAATGCAAAACTGATCATGTGGTCATGTTTCTTTTCTTCCTCCAGCCACTTCAATAGCTTTCTATGTTAACAAAACCTATAGCATAGCCTACAAGAACCTGTGTGTTCAAGCTCCTGCACATTTCTCCACCCACATCTCCTCACAGTATCGCCCTCTCTCTGTAATCCAGTCACACTCACACTAACCTTCTTTCACCTCTTTAAATGTATATATTCACTTCCATAATGGGATGCTTGCACCTGCTGAAAATGTCTTCCTTTCATTCCCAAGCCCCTTTCCCTACTCTTTTCTCTAATTAACCCCACCCATTTTTGGATTTTGGCTCAAGCACCACTTACTCAGAGTAGTAAGCCTTTAAGACCCAGCCTAGGCCTTTGCTGTTGCTCTCATGAAGATGTGTATCGGCACTTAAGAGCTTTACCTCAGTTTGTAATTAAATATTCTTCAGTGTGATTGTGTGATTAATGTCTTCTCCCCTACTAAGTGAAAGTTCCATTTATTCAATGCTGTTAGCTCCTTTACAACAGAGATTATCTATATTTTTTATCACCCTGGATTTCTATTGCCGAGCTTAGTATGTGACACACTATAGGCCCTCAGTAAGTATTTGTTGAATAAATAAAATCCTATATCCTTTCTAAATAAAACTGTCTTGCCCATAACTACTGAGAAAGAAGCAGGGAGCCATGTTTTATACCACAATGCCAGCATGCTACCTACCTTGGCTGATTAGACCAAAGGAGAATATCTTTAATAGTTACCTTTTGCTGTGTACCAAACTACCCTAAAATTTAGAGGCTTAAAACAACAACCATTTATTTATCTCATGATTAAATAGGGCAGCAATTTGTGTTGGAAGGCTGGCTGATCTAGGCCAGGTTTGGTTGGTCTTGACTGGGCTCACTCATGCATTTGTAGTCAGCTGCCAGGTGGCTAGTTGCTGGCTAGTCTAAGATGTCTTATCTCTGTTCACTTGGTCTCTAACCTCCAGCAGCCTCACCAAGCATATTCATATGGCAGTTTTCCAAGAGTAATAGAGGAAGTGCTCACGCCCTCTAGAGGACCATGCGTGCAACTGTACAACATTACTTCTGCTTCATTCTACTGGCCAAAGTGAGCCACAAAGCCAGCCCAGATTCAAGGATGGAGAAATAGATTCCATCACTTGATAGGAGGCACTACAAAACCGGAAGTGTGTGGTTACAGGAAATTGTGGCTCCTTTTGTAATCTACTATACCATTTATAGGAAAGCCAGGGACTTACGGCGTGGTATGGTATACAAACGTGAACTAGGACAGTAAGATCCTTATTCCCAGGAATCTAAATACAGAAACACATGGCGACTGAGCAAAGCAGAGGGAGAGCTGAAGGAAGTCAGGCAGGGTGACTGCAATAGGCCCCGTACAAGCCAAAATTATAAAGGAGCTAAAGCTGTAAATAAGCACAGGAAGTTAGCAGAGAAATAATGGCTCAGATACCTGTGATGCAGAATGATGTAGAGACGCCATGGAAAAGACCCTGACACAAATGGGGAAAGAAGCTGGAAACTAGAGCTGTTTTAGTTCTGCTGAGACTTATAGTCTCAGTTCTAATCCATATATAGCCCTACAATAAGCACCAGTTTTATTCAGGTTAAGATCTTTGCAACCAAAAGTCTAACCAGGTCATTTATGAGAAATGTGTGTGGGCAATCCTCTCTTTTTCTTTTTCTTTCCTTCTAAAGAGGACTATGCCACCCACTCACCTAACCTTCCAAGAAAAGAAAAAAAATTTTTTTCTTTGAATACGTGAATGAATTTTGTGACTGAGAATAGCAAGAATTTGAGACTTTAGCTTTTAAAATAGTATTGTGCAAGCCTCTATGGAAAACAATATGAAGGGTTCTCAAAAAATTAAAAATAGAATTACCACATGACCCAGCAATCTGTCTTCTGGGTATCTATCCAAAAAATCTGAAAACATTTATCCATAAAGACATATGTGCTCCAATGTTCATTGCAGCATTATTTATGCTGATTAAGACATGGAAACAACAAATGTGTCCTTTGATAGATGATTAGATAAAGAAGATGTGGTATAGATACACAATGGAATATTACTCAGCCATAAGAGAAGATGAAATAGTACTATTTGCAAAAACATGGATGGGTCTTGAGATTATGCTAAGTGAAGTAAGTCAGACAGAAAAAGTCAAGAACCATATGACTTCACTTAGATGTGGGTGAAAGCAACAAAGGGACAAGACAAACAAACACAAAGAAACAAAACTCATAGACACAAACAGTTTAGTGGTTACTAGAGGATAAGAGGAAGGGGAGTGGTAGAAGAGGGTAAAGGGTATCAAATATATGGTGATAGAAGAAGAACTGACTCTGGGTGGTGAACACACAATGTGATACATAGATGATATATTACAGAATTGTACACTTGAAACCTATGTAATTTTACTAACCATTGTCACCCCAATAAATTTAATTTAAAAAAACTGAATTTGAAAAGTAAATAAATAAGGTAAAATAGCACTGTACACCAAAGGTATGCAGTGACATAATAAGGTCAATTTTCATAGAAAATTCCGTGAATTCCTGCGTTCATATCCAACTTTCACTCTGTAAAGGATCAATGTTCATAGATAGGTATACAGGAGATACCCTTTTAAGTCCATATTGCTATTTTCCAATGTTTTCCATTTGAGAACCACTGCTACAAAGAAACATGGGCTTCATTATAAGATGTAAACATTGCTATCTGCATGAAGAAAATCATATTACAAGCTAAATACTGCCCATTTGTATTTGCAGCCAAGTTATAGTCCACTAAATCCTAAGTACTTTTTTTTTCTTTTCATCCAAAGCTACATTGCATTTCAACTCTCTTGTTAGAAACTGATGCTAGGAATTGACAAGATAATAGGATGGAGAAAGTTTTCAGATCTCATTTATAGCAGATGGGAGAAGGGTCAGTTTCCTGGGTAATGAAGCATTGTCTGGCTGCCCCTAAATCACTCCAAACTCTGCCAGGCCCCCAGAGACTTAAAAGCATCCACATTATCATTGTCCTTCAGAGCATTATTCTAAAACCTCAAAAAATAAAAGTCATAATACATGGCCTGATAATAAGACACAAATGTCAAACTTCAAATTTTGGTTTAAAGAAAAAAAATCTACAATCCTCTTTGTAAGAAAGAGAAATACAATTCATAGAAACAGCTTTTAATTTATGTCTAACATGAGAGCATTTTGTCTAATTTGTCCTTTCTCAAACTAATGTGTCTTGAAAGCTCCCATTGACAACTGGTTGCTAACAAAACACAGAGGAAAATAAAGGGGCACTGTTTCTGCCCCTCGTTCCAATTCTTCTCATGGCTCCATTCTTCATCTGCAGGTACTTTCCCTCCATCTCATCTTCTAGAACACTGTCTGATCCTGTGAGTTATGTATTTGGCTCCCTTGGCAATGTAGGGAACATAATGTTGACAATACAGGAGAATGTAGTCCCTAATATTTATGTTTTAATTTCAGCATCAAATGGCTGTCTTTAATCCTCATGTTTGGTTCAATTAAGCCCCCATAGAGGACCCTGCATTTTGAAGAGCTCAAGGCTTTTATAGCGCTCCCAAGATTTCTGGAATGACAATGCATACGCTATCATGAACACCTATATACGTGATTCACTTGTCAGGCTCACCAGCATCCACAAATATAAGGAGAAACCATATCTACATGCAAACATTATATTCCAGAGAGAATGTCAGAGTAAAACAGCATATGAATTAGTCCAGAAAGTTTCACTTTGCAAAAATTCGCACAGGTTCAAAACTCTTTTACCCAGCCCTTCCAAGCCCTTCTATCTTATAGCATTGAAAATCAGTAGCCTGAATAAATACTGTATGAGCTATCCTTGTGGGCCATGTTATTAAATTTCTGACTTGCGTCAACTTGATTTATTTGAGTCCTGGTCTGTGAGCCTAGGTTAATTTATAGTGACTAATTCATCATTTATGTCTTCATTGATTCTGAAAAGCTGCCCCTACCTCCCTCATAGCTTACTTCACATCAGCTCACGTGAACAAAACATTCTTTTGGGTTTCCTTACAGATTCGTGTGTATGAGAGAGGAAATAAAAATTATTTTAAGAGAGACCAAGTAACATCTGCCCAGCCATGAGAGGGTTGGGAAAAGATTCACACACCTGCATGCATACCTGTGAGGTTTCATGTACTAAGGAATGTAGCATACAAGACAGAATATTCACTTTCTCTTGCTTCCTTAAAAGAAAGACTTTAGTGAGCCTGACTTAAATTTAATTTACTCTTTAGTTCTGTTCGTACTTTACAACATAGTGGAAACAGTGGCATTATCATTAGTAGTAGAACTACTAACACTGTTATAAACTTTGTCACATTTCCATGTTTGCTGTTTCTCATTTTTAAAATCCCCTGTTTATTACCACATATCAAGCAACATAAAAATTCTTTAAAAAAAACACACAAAAAAACTTGTTACCTATGTTCTGGCAAAGTGAAAAAGTAAGGAACTGGGGACTAAGACCTACCCCTGATATTCAAAGTCCTGAGAAGAGAAAGAAAAGAGAGGTACTCATGGATCCTGCCTGGTCAGGAGGAGCAAGGCGGGGCAGAGAAGGGGCTCTGGGACTAACATGGGAAGGTCTGTGGGATGCTCTCCAGCGCTGGGTTCACTATATACTCACAACATTTTTTTCATCATAATCTCAGACCCAGAAACACTGACCAACAGGTTCTCCTGAGAAAAAAGCAATAAGGAACACATTCTCAAGATGGAGAAGAACAACTTAATATGCCCCTAGAATACCAGCGGGATGAGTTTTGTTTCCTTTTTGGTCTTGTTTGTTGATATGCTTTGGTTTGGTCTGGATTTGGGATTGGGGTTTGATCTATCTGGAGCAGCAGTTTATTTCCATTCTTTCACTTCGAATCCTGTGCCAACCTCTCCACAGGTTTGCTCCCAACTTTCCTGCGGTCTATTTTTTTTTTTTTTGCTTTCCTCTTACATATCTTCTCTGCCAGTTCTCAAAATCCATTATGATTCAAAATATACCTTACATTTATATGGCATTTAGTATATAAGTACTCACACGGTATATTCATTTCAACCTTATAATAACCCTATGCAATGTATATTATTGTCACCATTTCACAAATAAAGAAAATGGAATTAAAATCAAATGCTTTCTTTTCAGTTGCAGAAACATTTAACATTACTGGGCACTTGGTAAAGAGGGCCTATAGCTGCACTGTTAATTCTCCCAACAGCCCAAAGAGGTAGGCATTATTACTTCTCAAGTCTCTGTAAGTTACAGATGAGAAAATACATGCTCTGGCAAGATTAGGTGACTTGCCCATCGTCACAGCTAGTAATTAGTATAGCCAAAATTTTCTTGAGGTTAGGTAGTCACCAAACAGCACAGCCGGCACTAGAGCCAAGGTTTTCTGATTCTGAATCAGGGGCAAATCTATTACAGTTCCTTTGTTGCTACTTCAAGCCCTGTATCATGGCAAAGCACATTTGGGTGTTTCTTGTGCTAAAATATTCAAAATAAAAGGTATGGAAGACATCCTACTAAACATAAATGTTTTCTGTAGAGGTTCTGCTTACACCACCAGAAGGCAGAGCACAAACAGTTAAAGGACCCCACTGAAGCTGACTCACCCCATTAATTTTTCTACTGTTACGAAAATACAAAACAGTTTCCTAGCTTTGCTGTCTTAAAGGTGCAATGCCCTCAGGATCCATCAATAAGTTTTGTTTTTTGGGAGTGCTCAATGTTCCAACGTGGTTTTTTGTCTTTAAAATCTTAAATAAACACTGCAAATTACTTAAATGGGCTCTGGGGTGGGGGGACCTCTGGTTTGATTCCGGCCTTCAGCAAAGCTACTGAAGTACAGACCGGGAGAATCAATCAAAAGCAAACTAAATTCACAGCTTTCGTTAAATATTTGATAGCATAACGTTTCCTAGTTTCACCTGCCTGCTGCCTTTGCTGGCGTCTGAGCCGCTGTCCGAAGGACAAGGAGTGTGCGGCCCGCATGAACCCCCCCACCCCCCTGCGTCCACAAAAGCAAGACTCAGCAGCGGGGGGACTGGCCAAAGCGAGGAAGACGTCCCGCCTGCTGCAGCGTCCTTTTCTTTTTTGACTTCCCCTCCGTAGGAAAGCACATGAGGAGCTGCTTGAGAGGAACAATGATTTGCCAGGTTTTCATCGCCCCTCTGGCAGCAGCGTCCACAAAGAGCAGTTCACATTGCATGGGGAAAATGGTTCCCAGCCTTCGACTCCCCCCCCCGCCCCCCCCCAGAAGCCACCAACCATTTCACCAGTGGGGACTGGAGTGGAGCGGGCACTGCTCAGCTCAGACTCATCCCTGCTGCTGAGAAGAACAAAACCCGCCACTAAACACTGAGTTTGCCAACAGTATGAGTCAGCAGTATCATCACCCACACACAAAGGCTTTTTAATAGCAGTTCTAAGTAAAACTCCAACATATTCCTCACCCATCTGAACTCCTGAAGTTTCAAGAGCAAAATCAGTCAGGGGATTAATTTTTAAGGTATGCTCTACACACAATAAAGGGAAAAGCAACTGAAAAGCTTTTCAAGACTAGCAGGTGCACATGCGCACACGTACACACACTAACGATGCTATTTTTTCTCCTAGATCCCAGCAATACCCATCAATTTAAGCCCCTAAAATAGGTATTTATGGTAATTCAGAGAATCTCAACTCCACATCTCTTTCTGCTTCTTCAAAGACTTGAGCTACTCTAGCATAGGTAAGGGGGAGAAAACGCAGACACCTCATTCCTATAGCATTTCTCCCCTTCTCCAAAATCCATAATGTGCTCTAAAGGGTTCCCAGCTAGCCTGGAAAAGTATGTGACTTGGATCTATCTGGTATGTGGAGTTGCGCCACAGCCCCTGATATCTCTTTACATCTACTGATTTACGTGAAAGATGAGGAGCCTCAAAGGCAAAGAGCTCAGATACGGTCCAAGATTTGAGTTCAGGCATAGATGGCATGTCGGGCAACCAAAGGTGAGGAGAGAGGTAAGGTAAATCGCCTGGGAGCACTGCAGAGTCCCTAGGAAAGAAATCATTTCAAATGAAGAAGGTATCTGGCACAGTGAACAAGACTCAACAACAGAGTCTAAAGTGTAGAGGAAAGTGGCCATTATGGCTATCTCGAAATAGCTATTTGAACCTGCCTGTACCCAGAAGTGAAAGAAACACGGGCTGGAGATGATGCAGAACACCACAATCATCCAGGGCACAGTGGATGGTGTGGCACCCAGTGGAGCAGTGACAGCGCGACTGGCCCAGGAGCATTTTTGAAACGCCACCTCGAGGCACGCTGAGAAGACTAGAACCCAGAGAAACTCAAGTTAGTGTTGGGGGTTATCCAGCCAGCAAAAATCTGGAACTGCATATTAATAGGACCATATTTGTACTTTTGGATATTGCAGATTACTGGAGCACCATTATTCAATCCTCAAACACTTATTTCTAAAAGGTATTAGCTACCCACTCTAGAAATACAACAAACAGCTACTTAAATTCCCAGCATGAATTTCAGACAGGAGCCTCCCTATATTTTTAGCCATTCTGAGTTCTTGTTGAATCCCCAGCCATCCTTTCGGACAGGTAGTGTCCGAAGTATTGATACAGACAATACTATCTGAAGCCCAGGTCAGTATTTACCTAGGCACCTATTAACACAAGTATCTCCATTTACACCAATGTGGAGGCTTCTGGCGTATACAGTGATTGATCCTTTTGGATCTTGTATGTGCAAATCGTGTCCTTTTATCTTCAGAGCTACCCTAAATTTTCAAAAAAAAATAATGAAAATGATAAAGAACACATGGTTTTGCTTTGAATGAAAGTGTATTGGAGGGAGGGGCGTTGTAGAAGAGGGTAAACGGGGTCAAATATATGGTGATAGAAGGAGAACTGACTCTGGGTGGTAAACACACAATGTGAGATATAGATGATGTATTACAGAATTGTACACCTGAAATCTATATAACTTTACTAACCATTGTCACCCCAGTAAACTTTAATTTAAAAACATAAATAAATAAAATTTAAAAAAAGAAAGTGTATTTGAGCTTACTTTGTTCTTGACCAAATCTTTTGAGATATAACATCAGAGAATTAATATACCTTGCAGCCCAACGATTTTGTTGCTATACCTTCCAACTGATGATAATAAAAGTAATTGGGAAAGGTTTCAAACTGATGTGAAGTAGTAGTAATCACCCCATTTTCCTGCCCCCCTTCACAACAAAACCCCTTGAAAAAATTATCTCCACTTCTTTTCCTTTCATTCTTTCCTGAATCTATTCCAATGTTCTGTCTCACAAACTCTGTGTTGACAAATCCAATGTCAATTCTTAGTCTTTATTTTACTCAATCTGTGAGCATCAATTGACACATTTGTTCACTCTTTTTCTGGCTCCCAAATTTATTTCTCTGGTCTGGGCCTCTCTTCTGAAGTCCAGATTCATGTATCCAACTGACTATCTCACTTCTCCACTTGATACTAAGACATTTCAAACATAACACGAACAAAATGAAACTCTTCATTTCTTCCTCCTCTACCCTGTTCCCTCTCCCTCAGTTTTCCTCAGCCTCAATAAATGTCAACTCTATTTCTTCTTTGCTCTTGGAGTCATTTTGGACACCTTTCTTTTTCCCATACCCTATTATTAAATCCACTTGCAAATTCTATAAGCTTTACCTTCAAAATGTGCAGAATCAAACCAATTTTCACCACCTCCATCACTGCTACATTGGTCTAAGCTTCCATCACCCCTTATCTGGATAATTGCAATAGTCTCCTAATTGATCTTCCTGTTTCCACTCACTTGTTCCCTAACAGCCTTTCTCCACACAGTAGTCACAATGTTTCTGTTAAAATGTAATCAGATCACGTCACTTCTCCACTCAAAATCCTTGCACAGCTTGCTATCTATCACATAGTGTAATCCAAAATACTTATTTCCATGTCTACAAGGCCTGACCTAATTTGGAGCTCCTTATCTCTTTGATGTCATCTCCTAGTAGTACTTGCTTCTTCCTTTCTTCCACTGGAATCATGCTGGCCTACTTGCTGTTTCTCCAATACCCCAAACATGCTCCCATCTCAGAGACTTTGCACTCACTGTCTCCACCACCTGGAGCTACCATCTCTTCGTTCATGACTCACTCTTTCCCTTCCTTCTGGTTTCTTCTCAAGTATCCCTTCATCACAAATGCCTTTCCTGATTCTGACTACTCCTTTAAAAAAAAAAAAAAAAAAAAAAAAAAACACCCCTTCTACTTGTCACTCTCCTACCCCTTGCCTGGCTTTGCTTCTTCAAAGCACTGGTGATCACTTCACATAATCATCTGTCTCCTTAGAATGGAAGCTCCATTAGGCTAGAGACATTATTTGCCTTGATCACCGATGTACCCCCATCACCCAGAACATTATCTCACATATATTTCATCTCATCTAAGACTTGTATTTTTACACATTTTTTCATCTCTAAATTGAGGATGCATCTTATAATATGCAACATTTTTTTTCTTGTAGTCCAAGTCACAGTGGTCTGTATTATAATTGACATCTTATGTTTAGTGAAATATGGTATTGACATTCAAAACATTATTTTGAAGGAATAAGTAAATCCCACCTATTATATTTTTAGAAATATGGGGCTCAGGCTTTCGGGCAAAAAGCTACTGGATTATAATTTAGTATGTAGTTTAACCTACTGATTTTGAATGTTTATCTGATTTATACTGATATGGGGTTACAGAAAAAAAAAGTAGATTAAAAGTATCAAGGAAAGGGAATTGTCAAATTGAAACAGCCTAGAGTAAGGAAGAGACAATACAGCAAAGAGAATCACCAGAACTTATTTAAAAACCTAAAGTAATTAATCAAACAGACTGACATAATTCACTAGCCCCTGAGGGAAACACTGTATTAACATATAAAACAGAAATTATTCATAATGGTAACCTGAGACCTAGTCACCACAAAATGAATAAAATATTTAGTATGCTCAGTTCAAAAAGCAGAAAAATAGCACATTTGTGTTAGGTTTCCTTCAAAAAAATGGTTAAAATACAATAATTAATTTGGGTTTTAAAAGTGATAAAATTTAATAATCTGGCACATTCATTTCAGTGGCACACTTATGGCTCTTTTAATGATGTCATCATCATTGGGGTAATTCTCACAGATTTCTATTGGTAGTCACTGTGCTTTTGAACTACATTTCATGATCCCATACAAGAAGAAAATCTGGGGCACTGCAGAGTTATAAAACCTTTTTTACATGAATTCTAATCTTACTTCTTATTTTGTCAGATGCTCTGAATTGAAATGTGTTGGAATAAAACATCATTTTCTTGTGCTTACATATTAATTATATGCTTCTGCAAGTGAATAAAATATATGTTTACCCACCTTGTATGCTTCATGCAAGGTGATGGAGAAAAAAAAATTTCATAATTTCCTTAATGCAATTCTCTTTCTGCTCTGTTGTTTATACACCCTGTTAACTTATGTATATCATCATAAATTTAGAAAAAAATTTTATCAACGTACGAAAATAAAATGAAAGTCAATAGGTAAATCATGCATATTGGGTAGTAGGGAGAGGGGTGTGGGTTGTAATTTGGGAAAGAGCTAAGATTATCTTATTGATTTCAGCTCCATATAAATGTAGTCTATTAATGCAGGCTTGTGTTATTCGTATAAAGTCAGTATATATTATCAATAAAGCTAATTTCCCACATCACAGTTCTTAAAATGTTCATTCCTTGGTATCTGCTTTCAAAATATGTAATAAAATAATTCACTCATCAAAGTGAGGAATGGTTATCACTGTTATAGCTTATCTTTGCGAGTTCATATTTTGTACAACAAAACATATTACTTCTTCAATAGTAAAAAATATTGAAATGTTAACTTTGGGTAAGATTTTTAATTCCTTCAGCTTCGGTTCCTCAATTGTTACATAGGGATAGCAGTCCCTAAAAGATTAGTTAAGACAAAATAATGCTATAATACCAGGAAAGAAATCAGAATGTCTGTTACATAGAGTTTATTTACTATTATTAGCATTATTAAATGTATTGTTATTATTAAGGAATTAGAAACTTTAGCTACAACATCAATCAAGAAATAAAATCAAAGAATTTAACAGAATCTCCTCTTGGACTGTTTGTGAAAAGGGAGTGAAAGCTGACCCCTCACTTAAGTAATGGAGGGAATGAGAAAAAAGGCTGTGGAGGATTCACTGCATTAATTCTTCACCCCTTTTACGTATGCCACTTTGCCCTGTCCATTTGCAGTGCTCTCCCACTCTGGGCAGGGTGCTTGGTCCCACCTCTGGTTTCTGGGCTCGACCAAGTGTGTCAAGCCAATGGGAGGTTAGCAAGCAGAAGCTTGAAAAAGCAGTGATATGTTTCCACTTGTGCTTTTACTCCTCTCTGCCTTTGCCACGAGAACATGCCCAGGCTAGCCTGCTAGGGGATGAGACATGGAACAGAGCCCCAGCTGTCCCAACTGAGGCCTTTCTAGACTAGACACAAGCCATCCAACACCAAAAACCTGAGAAATCCCAACCATGATCAGTCAATACATGAATTACCCCAGCCAAGACCAAAAGAACCACCTACGTAATTCACCTGAAATCTCACGAGTTAAATAAATGTATTGCTCTAGTCACTGAGTTTTTGGTGGTTGTCACCCAGCATTATCGTGGTGATAGATAACTAATATGGAAATTGATATTGGGCTGAGTGGAAACAGTAAAAAGAATGGTGTCCCAGATCCTCATTGGTGAAAAAGATTGGAGTGATATGCAGTAAAACATTAGAAGTATGGAGGGCCTGGGTGGCCGCCTTCCAGTGCAGTAAGCAATGGAGGGCTGTGTCCTGCTGCAAGACCAGTCTTGGAAAATCCAAGGGATGAACTGAATGGTGGCAGCCTGAAAGAAAAAAACGAAACTAAGCAGAAATCCTCGGTGTGCAGCAAGCAGGAAAAAGAGACAGGGGGAATTAGCCTGGCCCTGAGAAAGAACTGCAGGTTCGACAGAAGAAATTGTTCCCCAGAATTCATTCTGACAGTTTTTCAGGGATCATTCTAATTTTTCCGTCAGGCAAATACCATTAGTTGTTAAATGCTCTGTTTCTCCTATTAGCCTCCTATCCATTTTCATCATCAAAATCCTGAAGACTTTCTTCCTCCTCACCTTACTATTGCAAAATAACCTCTTTTCCGGTCTGCCCTGGTTCACCCTCCCGTCATGAAATCCACTAGTAACATAGCGACAAGATGATTTTTAAAGTAAGTTCAATCATCCTTCTTTGCTAGCTAAAAATGTTGAATGACTAATTGCCTATTAAATTACTTACATATACCTGGGTCATCCTTTTATTTAAGATTCTCCACAGAATAGCCACAACTTTTCATTCCAGGATGGACTAATAGACAAACAGATGGATAGTTGGACAGATTGGTAGGTAGATAGGTGATAGATAGATAGATAGATAGATAGATAGATAGATAGATAGATAGATAATAAACTCAGACTAAACTGCTAGCCACCAGGACAAGTTGATTTTACCTCAGGAGTTAGAAATGTGACTTGGTGAAGATGGCGTTATGTACTTATTTCTGAGTATCATATTTGCAGTTCTGAGGAGCACAGTGACTGTAATTCGGCACTCTTAACCTTGACTTCACACTGAAATCACCTGGAGAGCTTTAATAAATATTGATGCTTGAATTCTGAATTCATTGGTATGAATAATCAGGATTTTTTTAAAGCTCCCTTGGTGATTTTCATATAAGAACCAGTGCTACAACTGAACTATGCTGGAGAAGGTTTTTTCTTTCTAGTCTCAACAAAGGTGACTTGCCTTACCATACATCTAGCATTTTATTGTATAATGCAGTGAGAAGCATAGAATCTTAACTGATAAGTAGATTTCTGCGTGTTGGTATCTGTAGAACAGAAATGTGGACTGCATATTCTATCTCTACTCTCTGCTCTTTCCCCAGAACTGGAATTCTTTTGTAATAATGGCAAGAGAAAAGAATGAGAATTTTGCTGCCACTGGATGCAAGTATATGGAACCTATGAGAGGAGACTTAAAAGAAGCCCACGGATTGGGTGTCAGGTGCCAACTTGCCCAGCCATGTACAAGTGACTGACTTAGCACATCCAAGAGCTGCCTCCCCTGCACAGATCTGTTATCACTGAATATGCAAATTTGGACAACAACATAGCAACCAAATTTCACTTCCAGACACACCTTGAAACAGGATCTTAATGGTCTGAATGAGAATCCATGGCTTCTAACTAGAAACAGAGTCACTTTTCACAGGGCAAGCCTCACCATTCTTTCTCCAGACCAATGTCAGCCCCGAGGGGCACAAATTCAAAGGACTGGATGACTGTTATTAGAGTATGTGGTTACATTTTGGTGGGTGTTTGTTTAATTTCAGCTCCCTCATTTATCCTTCCCTCCAGCCTCTAGCTAGAATTCACACAAAAGCTTTGTGGAAAGGAATTGGATCACCCCATCATAATGAGTAAGGACACTGAGTAGCTGGTTAGTCCCCTACCCCCAACCCCTTCATGTGACCCTATGAAGCTCAGGCTGCTGCTATCTTGGCCAACCCTTTATGGAAAGAGCTAATGGTGCCCGCCTTGTTGAGTGTTTGCTGTATCTTCTGCCTCAAATGAACAGCAAAAAAAGATGACTTTCTTTCAGCTAGTTAGAAAGTCTTTGTTTTGATCTGCATGATGACAGCTCCACTGTTCCTAAAAGGTATCCCTGCTCTTTAACACTTACAAAACCTCTGTGCCAAAACTACCACCAAGTTCCCCATGAGGCAAGGCCAGGGGTTGATTTCAGTGATGTCCCCTGTGTCATACTCTCAGCTTTCCATATTTGAAAAGTGACTCACTCCTCCAACTCTCTCCCACCGCAGAGCAACTTCTTTGTCTCCCAGAACCCTCTCATCAATACTTAGAGCAGCTTCTTATTTCTTTTTCATCATTAAACAGTGATAAATCTAGTGTCTAGGAGTCAAGCCCACCTCCAAGTTCCCCACAGCCACCTTGTAAGATTCCTGGGAGCCCTCACGGAACAAGACTCCTAGTACCTGGCCCAACGTCCCAGAGTTCATGAGGCAGATATGCAAATGCACCTGCCCCTGCCTCTCACTGCATAAACTTCCATATCAAAATTATATAAACAACTACTGAGTCAATTATAGGTGGATATAATCTTACACACATTTGCATCAAAACCATTTTGATACTATGACACATGTGGTCTTCTTTGTTCTAAATATTTTACAACCATCTCCTTTCACCTTAACGTCTCTGATGCTAAAACACATACGTGGGTTTGTTTTTTATTTTTTCTAGGGTAACTTTTACAATTCCATCAAGAACATTCAAGCTACTCTGCTGTATAAGGTAACACTAATCAAATCGAAAAGAAAAAAAAAGGCTTAACAACACAGTCCTTTATCACTGTAACACAATTCTGAGCTCAACCTACTCTAAAAAACAAATCACTGCTGTTTGCAACTAGAAAGCACCGATGAAACATAAAACGTTAACTGCCAACTCCTAGTGCCCTGAGGCATACATAGCAGGCCTCCTCCCCCACACAGTGGTGTGAGCCAGTTTCTGCCTAACAGACTTCTGAATCATTCCTGATGGATGAGAACAGCTCCCCGATGACGGAGTCACTCAGTGTATTCACTAGACAGCTCCAGTTAGCACCTCTGCTGTTACACCTTGACAGAAGTATGGTCAGCTCAACTGCCTTAGTGAAAATACTGTGGAAATAGTGTTACTAATTACTGTTGAGTTGCAACCAGCATTAACTTCCATTTTGTATGTATAACTATTTTAAATTATCGTTGTCAATGCCATAGCATCCTATGGCACTTGTACTGAATCTTCAAGATACGTTATTGCCCCTGGATTCACAGATGTGAATAATCTAGCCCACTTTGCCAGATACAAAAACAGTTCTGGGCTCCTTTTCTCAAAGCAACAATTCTAGAACACCCATCATGTCCTCCATACTGTCTCCATAAAAACAGAGCTCATCAATAGCCTCGAAAAGGCAGTTCTACACACTTTACGCTCCGACATTTCCAGGTAAAGGAAATAAAACCAGGATGGGACTTCTGACCCAAGCTGGGCCCATGAGAGTCTCTCTCCAAAAAATTTGAAATTGGGACCCAGAGACTGAGTCAGTCAATTATGGTCAGCAAGCAAAGCAACCTTGTTTAGAAGCAATGAGTCAGCAGATGATCGAGTCTGAAAAAAAGAGAAAGCAGACTGCAGCTATCTCAAGACCCAGTGACTCAAGTGGGGATGAGATATCCACTTGCAGGTTCATGTGGCAGTTGGGAAGCTTTCGTTACTAATGGGCTTTCAGAGTGAGGGCCTCAGTTTCTCTTAGGCTATTAGACTGAAGACATCTGTTCTTCACCACACCATCTGGGTCTCTCTGTGTGGCTGCTCAAAACATGGCATGTTGATGGGGGGCCAGCACCGGTGTTCTGAGAGAGAGAAAGAATGAACATATCCAAGATTGAAGTCACCATATTTTTTAAACTAACCTCAAAAGTGACATCTCATGACTTCCACCTTTATTTCTTTTCAATTACAGTTGGCATACAATATTATATTAGTGTCAGGTGTACAACATAGTGATTAGACATTTATATAACCAATGAAGCGATCACCCCAATAAGTCTAGTACCCACCTGACACCATACATAGTTATTACAATATTACTGACTATATTCCCTATGCTTTACTTTATTTTACATCCTTGGGACTGTTTTTATAACCGGCAATTTGTACATCTTAATCCCTTCCCCTTTTTCACCCATTCCCTACCCCCCCCCAATCTGGCAACCATTCATTTGTTCTCTGTAGCTATGAGTTTGTTTCTGTTGTGCTTGTTAATTTATTTTGCTTTTTAGTTTCCACATATAAGTGAAATCACATGGTATTTGTCTTTCTCAGTCTGACTTATTTCACTTAGCATAATACCTTCTAGGTCAATTCATGTTGTTGCAAGTGGCAAGATTTCATCCTTTTTATGGCTGAGTAATATCCCATTGTATATATGTACCAATCAAAAAATAGGCAGAGGACTTCAATAGACATTGCTCCTAAGAGGACATTGTACAGATGGCCAATAGACATATGAAAAGATGCTCAATGTCACTAATCATCAAAGAAATGAAAATTAAAATCACAATGCGATATCACTTCACGTCTGTCAGAATGGCCATCATCAATAAATCAACAAACAACAAGTGCTGGCAAGTATGTGGAGAAATGGGAACCCTTGTACACTGTTGGTGGGATTGCAAATTGGTACAGCCAGTATGGAAAACAGTATGGAGGTTCCTCAAAAAATTAAAACTATAACTACCTTATGACCCAGTAATTCCACGCCTGAGTATTTATCCCAAGAAATCCAAAACACTAATTTGAAAAGATATATGCACCTTATGTTTACTGCAGCGCTATTCACAATAGCCAAGATATGGAAACCAAAATGCCCATCAACTGACGATTGGATAAAGACGTTATGGTACATTTACACGATGGAGTATTATTTTGCCATAAAAAAGAATGAAATCTTACCAATGAAATCTGAATGAAGTCAGACTGAGAAAGACAAATACTATGTGATCTCACTTATATGTAGAGTCTGAAGAACAGACTAAATGAGCAAACAAAACAGATATAGATTCAAGGATACAGAGAACAAACTGATGGTTGCTAGAAGGGAGATGGGTTGGGGAAATGGGTGAGAAAAGTGAAGGGATTAAGAAGTACAAATTAGTGTTTACAAAATAGCCATGGGGTGTGAAATATAGTATGGGAAATGTAGCCAATAATATAAAATCTATATGTAGTGCCAGATGAGTACGAGACTGATCGGGGGATCACTTCATAAATAATATAAATGCCTAACCACTATGCTATACACCTGAAACTAATATAAAATAATACTGAATATCCATTATAATTAAACAAATACATAGTCACAGGATGTAAAGTACAGCATAGGGAATATAGCCAATAATATTGTAGTAGCTATGTCCAGTGTCAGATGGGTAGTAGGCTTTTAGGCGTTATCACTTTGTGAGGGGTATAAATGTCTAATCACTATGTTGTTTTGTACACCTGAAACTATTGAGAGAGAGAGAAAGAGAGAGAGAGAGAGAGAGAGAGAGAGAGAGAGAGAGAGAGAGAGAGAGAGAGAGATCACCTGATAAATTTCATCCCATGAGGCCTGGCTATTTCTAACATTTGCAATCGGTGAAATACCACCAACAGTGAAGTGCACCTCCTCTTACGCAACCTGGATTGAGTGTCTACCCCATACAACCAAAGTATTCCTAAAATTGTATCCCATTTTCCTGCAGAGTTTGTACTCTTCTTTTGTTAGACTAAAAGCAAATATAATGCAGCCCTCCACAGTCTAAACAAGACTCAGAGTGTGTGAACTGACCTGCAGATATTATAAATCGGGCATGTTCTGTATTCTGCTGACCCTGTCAGCCAAAAGCTCTCTGCCAGCACATTAAGTACAGAACACTTACATTAGAAGCTACACTTTTAATTTCTGTGACATGTAATGAGACAGCCTCACTAACCGGAATATTTTATTAGGTCATAATGTGCTAAATGTGATCTAATCAAGAGCTGCCATTAGAGGGCTTCCCAATGAACTTCAGATGTAAGATGATCACATAACAAATCATCTATGGAATCCCTCTAAAACTGTTAAAAAAGATGGGCCAGCTCTGCAATATAAGCCACGATACCCTCATAACTAGTAATCATAACTATGAAAATAACTAACATTTATTAAGTTTCTCTTATAACTCAAGGTGGTTATAACACCCATTATTTTAATAACACCCATTATTTTCTATCTATACACACACCCTTTCTAGACTACTTAATTTTAGACTGAGAAAGCGTACTTGCTAATTGCTAATATCTGAAATATTAAGTTTAATCTTCACAACCCTATCAGGCAGCTACCATTATTATCCCCACTTCAAAGCCAAGAAAACTGAAGTAACATTGAGTGACTAATCGAAGGTCAAATAGCTTGCTTCCTGATAGTCATACCCCTGGGTAGCCCCTTCTCACATTGTATCGGGGGTAAGCTGTAGGATCAATCCTTATGGCAAAAGTAATGGTGTGTGACTTCTGAGGCTAGGTTATAAAAACCCTTTCAGCTTCTACCTGCTGTCTTGGATCACTCACTGTGGGGAAAGCAAGATACCACACTCACATTGTGAGAACATGCAAAACGTCCTTATAAGGGCACCGCATGGCAAAGAACTGAGGCCTTAACTTTCCATTGAGATATTTTGGAAGGAATCCTCCAGCTCCAGTCAATTCCTGAAGTGACAGCAGCTCAACCAGCATCTTGACTGTAACCTCATTGGAAACCCCATGCCAGAAGCAGGCAAGTGAGCCACACCCAAATTCCTGACCCACAGAAACTGTAAGATAATAAATGTTATTGTTTTCACAAACCACTAATTTTTGAGGTAGTTGGCTACACAATAGATAACTGATACAGCAGTAAAGCTGGGTGCCCCTGCCTCAGGTTCTCTCATAGCTTGTACACAGTATGTTGGCCAAGGCTGAGGTTTCATTTGAAGGGTTCACTGGGGAAAGATCTCCTTCTAAGCTCACTCATGCAGCTGTTGGCAGGATTGAGGTCTTTGCTTGTTATTGATCAAAGGCCTCCCTCAGTTTCTTGCCATCTGAGCCCTTCCATGAAGCAGCTCACAATATGGCAGCCAGCTCTCTTCCCTTAGAGAAAGTGGGAGAGAAAAAAAGGAGTCTCCAATGGGGGAGCCATAGTCTTTTTGTAACCTATTATCAGAAGTGATAGCACATCCCATATGCCATATTCCATTTCCTAAAAGTGAATAACTAAATACAGTCCACACTAAGGAGGGGAGATTACACAAGGGCATGAATAGCAGGAAGTGGGGAGCATTGAGGGCCATGGCCCACACTGGGTAAACCCACTGGGATATGATTCCAGTGGTCTGAGTTGATGCTGCTCATCATTACACTCTACGCCTCCCTTGATCTAGTTGTGGATTCCATTCACAAAAATAGAAACCAAGCATCAGCCTTCCCCTGGAATCAAAGCACATGTCTCTAGGTTATTTGTGAAAGGATGGTTAGGCTGAAGACTGCCCCTGAGTCGCCCCCCAGTACAGCTGCTTCTACTCCTCAATCATATTTCTACCTCGGGTCACTCTTCAATCAGCTGAACTCAGACTCAATCCCTTCCCTCTTCAAAGGACCGCCAACTCAGGACTTTATTAATAGACAGCTTAGCTGATAGCTCCAGGGTAACTGAAATTATTCACTGCCTCTCAGCCTAAAATTAAACATTAGCCAATCCTGTCTTGAAAATTATTCTAGCCCCCTAGGCACTGGCAACTTCTCACAGGTCACCTTTCCTGCTACTTTCGTCTCCCTCTCCAGGGCCAGCACATCGAATGCCAGTTGCTCACTGCGCAAGCGTGCTTTGCTCAAAGGATGAGTAGGGGCTAAAATGCAGCTCATATTCTCCCCTACAACTTGAGGTACATGTCCTGGGGTGGAGGCATGTCCGTCTGAAGTTGCACAAAGTGCCATATAGGCTAGTTGAATTTCTGTGCACCTTGCACACTGTTTTCCAGGCCCTCTTCTCTTACTTCTAAGCTATTCTGGAAACACCTATGACAAGAAAAAAAAAAAAAAAAAGATGAAAAGACTGTTACTGTGGAGAAGATTGGAAGTTAGGAAGATTGTAGAACCAAGAGATGGAGGCTGCATGGGAACTAAGGAGAGCAACTTTGCAGACAAAAGATATATACCTGATGGGATGAAATGCTACTGACCTGAGATTTTAAAAACTCTCCCACCTTCCTGAAATGTATTTGCTCATTACTACCTAGCGACATACGTTTGGCCAGGAGCAGGGATGGATATGACAAATTTCTCACTTTATCATACAGAGCACTTTAGTTCTACTTCTCTCATTTCTTCAAATTCTTGTGCATACCCTGAGACCTATGTTTCCATAAACAAATAGCCCCATCACAAAGATTTTTGCTAAACCAAAGGCAGTATATGCTATTTCTATAAGAAGGAGCTGCTGTCAGTGGCTATTTAAATGACAATTTTTCCTCTCCATCAAATAAACTTAAAACTCTCCACCAAATGACTGATGTTCATCAAGGCAAGAGACGTTGGTTGAGCCTCTGGAATATTCGCATACATCATATTATCAAAAACCCTACAGAGTTAAGATTATTTTCCTATTTTACTGATGAGGAATTACAGTTTAGGAAGGTTGAGTAACTTCTGCAAGGTAATAAAGTAAAATACAGAAAAAACAGAAATCACATCCAGATCTCTGCTCCCTTCCCTACATCATATTATCTCCACAAATAGTTTGTTCTTAGGTGGAGCATTAGCAATGAGCTATCAATATATATAGAAAATGTTTGAATTCCTCAGACCAGCATATAATAAACCTGCTTTGGATCAGTGCCCCTATTTTATGAGTGTAATATTGTGATTTATAAAAAAATATATTATGTGGTCGTTCAGATGACCACATATATATTTCTCATATTCATCCCCATTTCCTGGCTCACATATCCAAAAACCCTTAGAATTTCCCAAGTGTTGAGAGTGAAAAAGGTGTCTTGTGTTATGTTAATAAGGTGGTTTTTGGAAAGCACCTAAGGATAAAGGCTCGTTGCCAATGGAGCCAACCACGTGATTTAAGGGTTGGAACTTTCAGGCACACCCCTCACCTCTGGGAGGTAGAGAGGAACTGGACGTTGAATCAATTGCCATCACCCAATGATTTAATCAATCATGACTGTAATAAAGCCCCCATAAGAACCCAAAAAGACAGCATTCCGAGAGCTTCCAGGTTGGTGAACATGTGAAGATTTGGGGAGAGCAGTGCGACTGGAGAGGACATGGAAGCGCCAAGCCCCTTCCTACATACCTTGCCCTGTGCGTCTCTTCCATCTGGCTATCCCTGAGTTATATCCTTTTATAAAAAGCTGGTGATCTAGTAAGTAACATGTTTCTCGGAGTTCTGTGAGTCACTTTAGCAAATTAATTGAACCTAAGGAGGGGATTACAGGAACCTCTGATTTATAACCACTTGGTCAGAAGTGCAGGATGACAACCTGGGCTTGCAATTGGGATTCTGAGTTGGAGGTTGTTGTTGGAACTTCCGATCTGCAGCCAGTTGGTCAGAAGCACAGTAAGAGCCTGGGCTTGCCGCTGGCATCTGAATGTGTGTGTTGGGCCTGGGGGTGAGAGGAATAAACCCGTAACCTATAGAATCTGAAGCTATCTCTGAGTAGACAGTGTCAGAATTGAGTTGAATTCTTGGACACCCTATTGGTGTCTGAGAATTGTTTGTTAGTGTGGGAAACCCCCTCCCACCTCACATTGGAATTGGGTCTGGGAAACCAATTTAATGAACTCCAATATAGACTGAAAGTTTAGCAGCATGTTGTGCTCAGGAAGAAAATTTATAGGCATTCAAATTTTGTATGGCCTCAAAGAAACTAAAAAAACCCACACATTTAACACATCCAATCCCTGTCATGCTTTGCACCCTGTATGATAATTTACATGAAACAGAATATTTAATTTGGAAGTTTCAGCTGAGGCACTGAGATAAGATCGATATCAGATACGAAAGTGATTTTTGAGGGGAAAATATGCATATTTTCAAGACATTATTCGAAAACCAGATCAAAGTCTGATTTATACCCATAGAGAGAAATAAGATTCAAAAAAGTAGTGTTGGGGAGAGGACTTTGTGAGAAAGATAACGACACTATATTATGAACTCCAACCCAACAGATTGCTAAGAAGAAAGTTTCTCAAGGTTTCTTCTGCACCTCCACCTCAGGCCTAGAGAGAAGGTGCTTCAATAAGGCCACTTAGGAGGTATGTCTTCTAGCATCTTAGGGTGCAAAAGTGGACTGTTTCTCTAGGAAAACTGGGGAGCAGCTTTGATTGCAAAACAAAGGTGGGTGGTTGCTGCATATGAAAAGCAGCTGTATTTGCAGTCAAACCATATGTGAGTACTGAATGTAGACCAGACGTGGGCCTCCCAGGAGTCAGCTGAAAGCCTGGCTGAGTCAACGACCTGGAAGAGTCAGTGGGACTCCAACAGCAAGACACTATGCATAAGGGACATCTGGCATGCTTCATGGAGTTCAACCTGTGCAGTTACCTAGGACCCTAACCTCAGAAATGCCCCATGCTTGATGTGATGCTGTGTATTCAAATTCTTAGTACTGCTATCTTTGAACTAATGTTTTGTAAGTCCAGTGGGACAGTGTGTGTCTGTCATTCCTTGCTGTTCCGTTTGCATATAGCATTTATGATGACCCATGAGCACAGAATTCCAGTGGATCCATGATGCATGAAGAGTTCAGTGAAACTCAAAGTGAGGGCAAGGTAAATATGCGCATGTTATGTGTATAACCAAGTAAGCAGAGGCTGCTGACAGGCCCCAGACACACCTTACATATGAATGAGAGCTTGTTTCAAACACAAAAAGCAGGCAGTGACATTCTAAGAAATACAAATGACCAAGGAACCCTCGTCATGTTCTTTCTTACTATTTGACTTCTCTGAATTAACTCACCAATTACACTAAAAATGATGGCAGAGGACGAAAGGGAAAGACAGGGCAATTCACAGTTCCTTTTCCTTGCAGTCCTCCTTTACTTATTAGTAAGCCCAAGGCAGAGTGTTAGAATGTACAGGTATCAAGAAGTAGAATAAAAACAGTGGAGTTAGTTGTGTGCAGCATTTCCACTGCTCTGTATATGTGTGTTCCAGTGACAAAAATCCAAACTATGTAATTTCAGGGATTTTACATACAACTTAAATGCTCTTATACTTCCTTGGCAAACTGGCATTGCAACATATAAAGAGGAACAATAAAGTCATTCTAATTTTAATTTTTTTTCTTGGAATGACAGTAAATAGCAAATAAACACATCATGACAAGAAGAGATTATGGAAGAAAGGAAAAAGCTTTATATTTTAGGACTTTTAAGGACACTTTTTTCCTGCTTTTTGAACAACGGATGCTGAATTTCACTTTGCACTGGGCCCTGAAAATTATGTAGCCAGTTCTGACTACATCCACCACTTAAGACTGTTCTCTTCCTCCTTAGTCCCCTCTTCCCCTGGGCCTAACACTGGAAGGTCAAAGCACAGTTAGAAAGCTGAGAAAGGAGGAGAAATATTGATAGGGTGGGAGGACAAGGTCCTCCCCATTCCAATACAGGAGCCTTCTGGGGAAAAGGAGAAGTTTAACATTAATGTTTTGATCATTGTTGGGAAATGGACATACAAATGTTTGACTTGAGACTGGCTTTGACCTAAAGTGACATTAGTGCGGTCTGTTACCTAAATGTGAGCAAAAAAGTAATGGAACCAGCCCTCCATCCAGGGGGAAGGAGAAATTATTCTACTAAATAAATCTTGAAAGCGCATTAGAGAGCAAAAGTAAGTTTGTATTTTTATCATATCTCATGAGTCATGCTTGTTTAATACATCAGTTAAAAATGAAACCAAGTTTGAAGAGGTCTGATCAGAGTTTTGTCTTCATTAAAGAGAAAGCTTTTCTTGGTTTAGAACATTTCAGCCACAAAAATTACATTGAAAATTATGACTCCATAGCTGACTTTACCTCACAAATTACTCGTATGTTCCAGCTCATGTTACAATTCCTTTTGGGAGCATTAAAATGATTTTCAATTTTCTCACTCAATTTCTCCTATCTCTGCTGAAAATAAGAGATGACATTGTAGGATAAGAGCAAGTCACTTTAAATTAGACAACTTGACTTTTGTCTTGTAGTTAATCAAACATATGGTGCCATCCATCACGAGACCCCCAGGCTCCTTACACCAACATAGGGCTTCCACTGCAGGACCCACTATGGCTGCTCAAGTACTAGACATAACATCCACATTCCAGAGAGCAGGAAGGAGGAAGATATGGAGAAAAACGTGGCCTCTCTCACGAGGGACATTTCCTGGAAATCATACTTGACACCTGCTTACATCCTATTGGCCACCCACATGGCGACACCTGACTGGTTTCCACAAGGAAACTGGGAAAGACAGTTTCTATTTTGGGCAGTCATTTGTCTAGCTAAAGCATTCCATTACTAAAGTAGAGGGAGGACTGGATATTGGGATGATTACTGCTTTTGCCACAGTTATCATCCTTGACAATATAAAAAGATAATACAATTTAAAAGATGAAAGTAGAGAAGGGAGAGGAAGAGTATAAGTCGCTATAAAATAAGAAGTTGAGAAATACTATTTATGTTTACAAAAAATTGAAAATGCAAGTGAAAAATTTAAAATACTGTAATGACATCACTATTGGGCAGAGAAAAGGAATGAAGATGGGTAATTAGTATAAGAAAGTTAAATCATAAGTCTCTTATGTTCTCTCTGGGAAAGGGGAAAGGATGGGAGAGTGGACTACAAGATAAAGAGAGACAGTGGGAGTCAACCTACTGAGAGAAAGGAGGCCATAAATTTAATATATAAAGAATTTAAAATTAAATAGAGAAATTTTGCTTTAAGTACTGTGTAGCAAATGTAGGTTTCTGAATTAAAGGCTTGTATATTTATTCCATTTATGAACTCCCTTGTTCCCACCAAAAAAAAAAAAAAAAAGCTTTTTCTAGTCATGCTTCATATGCATAGAAAAAAGTGATAATGATATAACATTATTAAGAAAAAGGGAAAACTGAAGTTAAATTACATATAGAAAAGATGCAGTACATTTTATATCCAAATTCCTTAAAAATGCCAAAAAGTCTCTTTTAGAATCTCCTCAAACATATCCAACCACTCCTTCATCTTCATCAAACCTGCTTTTTCATAGGCACTACCATTTGGAAAAAAATTTAAACCATTTTCATTTCTTTACACAGCTGCTTCATTATTAATATTGAAATTTTCAAAAATAATATTTTCTAAGTTCTATTAAAACACTTTGTAAGCGGGCATTTTCCCGCCAAATCGCGTCGTAACGCGGGGCTTTTTTGACATTTTCTCGCCAAAATTAGACTTTCCGTAAAATATTCATATCTTTCGATCTATTTGATATTTTTCTATGAAACTTTCAGTGTTTTAGTTTAAAAAGAGGTCTCTATTTATTTACTTTGCGAAATTTTTGCCGGTTCCAACTAGAGGCGATATGACGAGTTTACTCGTTTCCTGCAAAAAATGTTAACATATTCTAGGTTTACATACATTGTAAGAGCCTTTAAAAATGCTTTCTTGTATTTTATTTAATATGTTTGGGAATTTTAACTTCATTATAGATTAAATAGGCTTGGAACTATATCTATCATTTACAATATAGTTTTTCAGTAAGAAAATATTCTCTGAGTGCCAAATAATTAATCCGTGAGTAATTTTGAAAACACAAACATCTGACCTATGGAATTTTAGGTTACAAAAACCCCTGAAAAATCTGAACTGATAAATAAGATGAAACTAACCCCAGACATGACTCTTTTATTGTATTACTTTGTGCTGTCTAAGAAAAATAACATACATTTCTAGACCAATGCCACCTTTAAAATCCAGCAGTTTGGTGTAACATCAGCAGAATAAAGCCTAATGTCAGCTATGTTTTACTGGACTGGTCATATCTCAAGAAGGGAAGATGTCAGATTGCCAAGGAAGGTATTATATGCCAAGCAATTCAGTATCAAGCACTGAATCCTATCATTCAACAGCGTGGAACAAGATTCAGTGGGTGATATACACTACAATCATGGGAAGTGGTGATAAAAAGAAGTTATCAATCTTATTGGCCATTCAACAAAGTTTACTACTTATAAATGATTAGCCTTCAGTGAAAGTGATTTAGTAAATAGCTCTTGTCCATCTAACAGAACTCCAAACTTTAAGCACGAATATTGAAATATGTGAAAATGGACAAATACTCTGTAATATTGAGTCTCACCAAAAAATGCTTAGAAGATGTTTGTTTCCCAATTAAAATTAGCCTTCTGTTACAGATGCCTAAGAGTGAGGAATTTTAGGAAGCCCAGATTACAGCAACAGAGTTTGAGATGACTCTCTCTTTACTAAGGATTACATTTCTTGGTTCATGTAAAGGATCAAATTTCCCTACTAAGAACAGACATTCAAATTTGTTTACTCAGTAAAAGGATTTTAACCACACAGAAAGGGACTAAGGAGAATTTCCACAAACAGCAGTTCTCATAAACAAGAACTTTGTTGTCTGGGGTTTCTTTTCATTCTATATTACTTTGTTGTGCTATAACTGACATGAAGAAATCTGCCTTTCAGAACATCAAGGCTTTTTCAGAATTGCTTACTTCAGAAGATTTCATGCCATCCCATGATCATTAGGACAAAATATTTTTTTAAAGAGGTGATTTTTTTCGGTACAATTCTCTGAATTGTGGCTGTTTTCCTGTGGCATATGTATCCAGTTTAGCTGAAATGGTTCTGATTACATAAAGGAACATTGCTCATGGAACAAACATGCTCCTTGAAGAGTATACATATTTATTCCATCCCATTCTGGCTTTTTTCTTATACTTTAATTCTACTTTGCAGTTTACAAATCATACGTAAGTTCTCAGTAAGCAAACCATCATGTTTATAGGGTTTCTTCTACCAGGGACACAAGACTGTCATGTTTTTAAAGGGAATTTCATTCCTTCCTTTCAAGGTAACATGTTTTTTATATTTGGATTAGAATTGGTTAATAATCTCCCTGGTTTAAATGAAAGAGCCCACCTCCAAAAAGCCTCTTCCTCAACTTGCTCTCTTAAATTTCAAAGTTGCTCATGTCTCCTTCCTCTGTCTCCCAAATTTAATCAGCCTTCTCTGTGAGTTGATCTGAAAGACATTTTCAATAAGATCCATTATGCAGATGACTCCCCTGTCTACACCGCCAGCCACATTTCTCCTGAGTCCTAGAACCATAAAACTGTTGACTGGGCTGCCTCCTTGGATGTCCCAGACTCCTCACTATACTTAACTTTTTGTCCTACACATTTTATTACCCCTCCTGTGAGTTTTAGCTCAGTAAACGACACTTCTGTTACCTGAACTAGAAACAGGAATTATCCTAAATTTTTCCTTTTATCTCATTCCCCAAACATCCAATCAATATAATAACTCTTGTGAATTTGCTATATCAGAAAGTTTCCAGCAGAGCCCAGCAGAATATGCCATGAGGAGCTATAGACCTCCTCAGTTCCGTTCCCATGTTCTTATCCTTGTACACGTGGGAATCTATTTCCTTAAGTGTCAGGGATTTTTTTTTTTTTTTTTTTTTGGCTGAAGGAAAGAGAAAGGAGATCAGCCTGCAGGATTCAGGGGAGACAACAAAGTAGTATGGAAATGGAGAGATGGAGAGCAGTATAGTAATTATTTCCCAACTAGTTCAAAGAGATTGGTCTGACCTTCTGTAGAGAATGGGATACAGACAAAAGCCGAAAGACTTTTTTAATGAGGGCAGTTATAAGGCTTTCCATAGTTCTGGCACCATCACATCACCCTGGGACACTTGCATTCGCCTCTTACCTGGCCTTCCTGTACCTTCTGACACCCCTTCAATTGACCCTCCACAGAGCTACCAGAGTAGTCTTTCCAAAGCATTAACTTAATGATTTCACTTCCCTGTTAATGAGACATCAAAAGCTACTCATAACTTTAAAGTGATAGGTCCAATTTGTTATCCCGTTCTCCTCCATCAGTCCCATGTTCTGGCTACATCAAACCACTAGTAGTTACCTGAATATATCCTATTGTTTCGTGCCACCAAGGTTTCACACATGCCGTCCCCTCTTTCTGGGTTGTGAAGAAACACAACCAATATGCTAATATTTATTTCAAATTACTCAGACATTGCCCTAATAGGAAAGCTCTTTTTGGCCCCTTGAATGATTTGTATACCCATTGTGTGTGTTCCCAAAGCACTCTGCATTTACCTCTACCACACTCATCCACTGTTGTAAGGTTTTTGAGGAAGTATTAGTCATTTTTCTTTCATTTCTGTACTGCCTGGCACAAAATAGATATATAATAAGCTGTTCTGTATAAACAATATAACATTGTTTTCACAGAAACATATTTTCCTAGTTCCAAACAAATTGGTACACAAATATATTTTGTGAATTCAATCTGTTTGCAAGTTTTATAGGCTCTATTCTGGGAAATTGAAAGTCACTTCATATACCACACATGAATAATCAATTGTCAAACAAAATACAATCAAATATACTAACTCCAAAGCTGCATTAAATATAATTTCACTTTTATTAATTTAACACCTTCATATCTTGGAATGTCTCATAGGAATAATTGTGAACATCATTTCGCATTTTTAGATAAAAGATGATTACATAATGATAAAGAATTTTAGCCTTGATACCAAGACATTTGGTGCATTAAAATGTATTATTTTTTCCAAAATTAATTCTGAGTTGCATGTCCTGCATTTTACAAGGAACGACATTAGTTATAGTTGCTACCAAAGCAACCCTTCTAAGATTTTTTCAAATAGAAGGTATGGAGAGATCCCAGACTCCAACCCACACTCAGCTGGAACTGCAGTGAAAGTCACCTTTCTTTTTACAAATCATAATTTAACTAAATATATCCAATGTCAGAGATAGCTGTGCTGTAAAATACGTAGAAATTTTATAAAATATCTTGCACAGCTAAGTCCTCCAAAGATGCACCACATATCCACTTGTCAAAGATCATTTGTGCAACTTGCTACGGGGCAATTCTTTAGACAAAGTTAATATGCGGGTCCACAAAACAAAATTACTACTTTCTCTATCTTGCTAAGTACTTTCTATTTGCAGAAATACTAGGTACATCTTTTTCCATATACACATGAAAGGGTTCTTCTAGCACATTGTGCTAGAAACACAACAACCAGTAATAAATATTATAATTATAGAAAAACCCTTTATTTGAACGAATCATGTATGCCCCATGCACAATTAGCTGACTCTCCATATTATAATTTGAATTGCCTTTCACATTAAGGCATGTGTTGTTATTTTATGTATGAAAACAAAGCTATTGAGATGCTAGCAGTGCGACTTGCATTCTGAGCTGTTTATCCAAACAAGAATAATAGGTTTTCTCTAAGCACTCATGTTTTGATGAGTGGCAAGTGTGTGTGAGATGGCCACCTGGAATTCTAGAATTCTCTATAGTCCCATGATAGAGGTTTATTCTGCATAATGTAACAGGCAGTTGAGAGGATGGAATTAATGACATTGACTTCAGACTCATGAGTAGTAGACTTCAACCAACCAAAATAGTTAAATTTAAAAATACACTAACCGTAACTCAACAAAATATGCATTCAGAAGTAAAACTGGGTGAACGCTTCCAGTGACATCAATATCATGATCATGGCTGTTCTCACTTAAAAACTAAATTGCATAGCTCTAGTCATTGGTGAATACTGACAGCTTCAAAAGAGCTAAACAACAACAAAAACATTAAATTAGCACTTACTTCAATGTGAACTACTAGTCCTTTGACACATAAGAAATTGTGGATAAGCTGGTATTTGTTACCAGCTAACATTATGCCCTCCCTTTTTAGACTATTTATGTCCAGGTGATACACCTCTTTTGCACACCCCACAATTTTTTTATTAGCACTTCTCCATAAAATGAACCTTTTTATTTTTAGCTTCAGATTAAATTCCCTTTGATGTATATTTCAAGGTTCCCCTTTAACTGGCTCAGCGTTACAGACCTCACTAAATCCTTATTCAAATGGCAGGCACGACACAGTTCTCTTCTCTAATCACAGCAGCATCCCCTAACAGAAGCTATTCCAAGGCTCTTGGGGATAAAAAAAAATCATGTTTAATCTATGAGGAGAAATTTAAGGCGGCAGGATTTTATTTCTCTAATGTATATACATGTGTATAAGATACAAGAAACACAAAGTGCTGCTTGAAGCTTTTGTGTTTTGTTTTGTTATAAAAGCAATATGTAGGATCTATGTACTGAATCAGAATTATTCTGGCTTAATTTGACTATTGTGGGACTTGGAATGCAACATCTAAGGAACGTGTACAAAATGAAGTTCAAATGAAGGACTCAGATCTGAAACCAAGACAAATTGGGAGATAATGAAATAGCCAAACTGACAAGATTACTCCAGCCTTTGTTTTTTATATCAATAGAATGACATTTATTTACTTAACTTGCCATTTTCAAACAAAACATAATGGGAGAAAATTAAAGAGCTGTAAACCTCTACAGAAGGGATTGTCACTCAGACAAGAGGAAATAATAGCACTGAAGTCTGAGTTTGGATAATTTTCTAAACTTATGTTTTCATGTATAGCTGACAATAAAAGCACACTATTTTATGATATATACCCCAAAAAGTTTTTATTTTTTTATTTTTTTCATGTTATATCTTTTTTCCAATTGAAAAATCAGTATTTCCATTACAGGGTTAGCTTCTACTCAAACACATATCTAATGGATCAAAATTTACTCTTTGATTAAACATCATAAACTGAGAACCCAACTATCTCAAGGGCTGGCAATAGATGTTCTAGGGACAATGAGTACGTATAAGACAGCAGTTTCTGACTTCTGTTCAGTGCCTATGAATAAGATAATGGTCATTGATTTAGTTTAGAGCTTCATTGGGTGAATAGGACAAATTGCACAGTATAAGTCAAGGTAGAATTATAAGACCTAAAATGGACGTTCACGGTTGACAATTAAGTTTGCGAATTCATCCTAGAAAAAGTGCTACATACCTCATTGTTGACTATCACTACGGTCACCTTTGAAGTACTCCCCTTGGGAAGCTATGCAGTGGTGCTAGTGCCTAGTCCAACCTTCAAAGCAATTTTGGAACTCTTTTTCTGGAATTTCCATTAGAGCTGTCATTGTATTACCCTTGATGTCCTAAATGTCATCAAAATGCCTTCCTTTCAGTATTTACTGTATCTTCGGGTAAAGAAAGAGGTCATTGGGGGCCAGATCAGGTGAGTAGGGAGGGTGTTCCAATACAGTTATTTGTTTACTGGCTAAAACCTCCCTCACAGACAGTGCCACGTGAGCTGGTGCATTGTCGTGATGCAAGAGCCATGAATTGTTGGCGAGAAATTCAGGTTGTCTAACTTTTTCATACAGCCTTTCCAGCACTTCCAAATACTAAATTTGATTAACTGTTGGTGCAGTTCATACAAATTCATAATGAATAATACCTGTGATATCAAAAAAGTTTAGCAGCATCACTACAACAAGTTTGTGAACTTAATTGTCAGGCCTCGCGTAAAATGCTACAAGAGTTAAAGTTGGGAGAAATCCCAGCTGATTAAAGAAGTGTCATATTTTCCTGAAGCAGAGAGTAATTGAAAAGCATCTTAAAGGTTGACTATGAATTGTAAAGGCAGACATAAGGAATCTAAGATACAAAAGAGATGAAAACAAAAGCATTGAAATTGTACAAGGTACAAAGAGGACAGTAAGTAATGGTCTAGTTTGGTTGAACTGTAGAGTTCAAAAGAAATAGAATAGGAAATTAAGTTGGAAAGAGGTAGACCAAGATAATTGCATGAGAGACAAAAGAAGGAATTTGTACTTTATTCTAGAAGTATAGAATTTTATAGTTGAAAGGAACTGTAGAACCCTCTAGAATAGCCTCCTGACATTTTAGTTGGAAAAACTGAGGCCCAGACAAATAACATGAATTTTCCAAGACTACATCGTTAGTTAGTGGCAAAGTCAAGACAAGAATTAAAGTCTCCAGATCCCCGATCCTCCTATTTCTCTGCTTCTGAGCAGAGGAGAGACACAGTCAGAAACGTGTTATGCAAACATCACCCTGGCAGCATCTAAAGAATAGATTGAAATGATAAAGAAGAGATTCTATTTAGCAGACGAAATAGACAAGTGTAGGTGGGAGATAATGAGAGCCTGAGCTAAGGTGAGAGTAATGAGAATAGAAAGGAACAGATTTGAGTAGCATTTCTAAAGCCACAAGTTCTGTGGGGTGTTAAATTATGTGAGCGGAAAAATGGTTTTCGTTCATTTAATTTTGGAAATGCTAGGTTAAACCACAATAAACAAATGTTTTCACTATAGGATTTCTAAGAGACTTTACTATCCTAATGTGGATTAAGAATCTCCCAGAGGGAGACAGAAACAACAGCATTGGCCAAAGTGCTTTAAGTAGAGAACTGTTTTTTAAGGGAACAACTATTAAAGTGAGTTTTTGTAGAAAAACCAGTTTTAAAACACCAGGTCAAAGACATAATAAATGTGAAGACTTTTGTGAGTGATTGTACCAATATGGATAAAGAGAAGGAAAAAAAAGTCAAAACTGACTCTTCAGATTCACAAGTCTAAGTGTAGAAAAGAGTTGATTTAACTCTTCTATTTAACTTTCCTATTATGGACTATAAATCAGTCATATATCCCATCAGTATCAATAACAAGAATCTAGTCAGTGTCCTACCCAAAATCTCTTCTTATTATGCCATTTCAACCAGTTGGCAGGTTTCTCTCAAAATATAGTTGTTTCCTAAATGGGTAAGATTTAATATTAAGTATACAAGTGTTTAAGAGAGTTAAAGCTTTAGTATTAATTTTATACATTGGTATTTTATATACATGTATCATTTAAGAATATTTGGCCTATTCCAATAAAAGTTCAGACTTATAATTCTAATTTAAAATGTATAATTAATTGATTTATTTTATTTTTTCATTATTGACGTATGATTGACAAATAAAAATTGTATACATTTAGGTAGTACAAAATGATTTTTTAAGGTGTACTTGAGTATTTGATATAGACTGGTAATTTTAGTTGGCATCTTACCATGAAAAGAAATGAAAATTCACTATATTAACAAGTTTGAGTTTTTATAGCCATAATAATTAATTAAGAGTCTGAAAGATTTTGCTTATAAAAATTGATCATTTTAGTGTTTATGAGACAAATCAAATATATTAAATTTATAAATACAGGTTGAAATGTTTGAGTTTAATTAACTAAGTTTGTAACTGTTTCCAAATGTTAATCAAAGGTCCCCTGAAAAGCGATAGCTAAAATCTGCTGAACCTATAAACAGAATAAGATTTGTAAGATGAACCTGAGAGATAAAGGAAGAACTATTGTTTCATTTGTTATTGTTGTTGTAGTTGAGCTTATTTCGTGTATAACTTTAATAAATTGAGTAATAATTTTAAATATCAAAATTCCAAGTCTGAATAGTTTTGTCTGCAAAGAGAAGCTTCCCCTGGAGATAGTAAAACCTCACATACAACAAAATCTCAAAAGAGTCACTGGTTGAGAGAGCAGGCGGGGCACAGTGGTGGGAGAAGAGGACAGGATTTCTGGTGGTGAGATATGAAGGCAAAATCATGGACTATTGAATTAGTTTCCTATTGTTGCTGTAACAAATTACCACAAAATGAATGGCTTCAAAGAACACAAATTTATTCTTTTACAGCTCTAGAGGTCAGAGGTCTGATATATATCTTACTAGGCTAAAATCAAGGACTCAAGAGAGCTGCTTTTCTTCTGGAGACTACAGGGAAGAATCTATTTTCTTGCCTTTTCCACCATCTAGAGGCCATCTTTATGCCTTAGCTCATGGCCCCTTTATCCATTTTCAAAACCAGCAGTATAACATCTTCAAATCTTTAAGTCTTTTCTGCCTCTCCCTTTCATCTTTTAAGAGTCCTTGTGATTATATTGAGCCCATGCAGGTAATCCAGGATTTCCCCATCTCAAAATCTTTAATTCAATCATATACTAGGTCTGACAATTAGGTTCCCAAACTTGTCACAACGATGTTGCTAACCTTTTTTGATATTCATTATGAATTTGTACCAACTACACAAATAGTTAACCAAGTTTACTATTTGGAAGTGATGAAATGGCTGCATGAAAAAGTTAGACAAAAACGACCTGAACTTTTCGCCAACAATTCATGGCTCTTGCATCACAACAATGCAGCAGCTCACATGGCACTGTCTGTGAGGGTTTTTAGCCAGTAAACAAATAACCAGATTGGAACATCCTCCCTACTCACCTGATCTGGCCCCCAATGACTTCTTTCTTTACCCAAAGATAAAGGAAATACTGAAAGGAAGACATTTTGATGACACTCAGGACATCAAGGGTAATATGATGAAAGCTCTGATTGCCATTCCAGAAAAAAAGTTCCAAAATTGCTTTGAAGGGTGGACTAGACACTGGCATCGGTGCATAGCTTCCCAAGGGGAGTACTTCTAAGGTGACCATAGTGATATTCAGCAATGAGGTATGCAGCACTTCATAGGATGAGTTCGTGAACTTAATTGTCAGACGTCGTATATACAGTCCTTTTTGCCATGTGAAGTAACATATTCACAGATTCCAGGGATTAGAATGTGGACATCTTTGAGGAGGTCATTGTTCCATTCACCACAATTATTATTCAAAACATTTAACGAAGAAGGGAAAAAGATAGTCTATGATGATGCTTTGAGTGATATAAAGTGTAATGGAAAGTTTTGTTGTTTTGTTTTGTTTTGTTTTGTTTTGTTTTGTTTTGTTTTGTTTTGTTTTGTTTGGTAGGCAAAGAGAAAGGACTTAATTAAGAAGGAGGAAAAAAATTAAGAAAGAAAATGTTGACAGAGTAGGTCCTAGAGAGCCCAAACGGAGAGCCACCCTTGGAAAGAATAGACAGAGACCCCTTGGGCCAGAAGCAGAAAATAAGGTGAATAAAAATGCCAGTAGATTTGGGTGGAATAGAGGGAGGTTGGGGGAACCTTATCGCAATGTTTTAACTCTTTTCAGTGGAAGTGAGCTCACCTATGAAGGGTAAAGAAATTTAAAGTTTCAATTAATGTCCCTCCACCTAATCCTTTTCAAACTTCCACCAATTTTGCCAAATCACTAAATCACTAGTATTGTGACTTCTACATAAATTCTTCCAGTCCCATCCCATGCTGTTTTTACTGGACTTTCATATATATTTACCTATATGTGCAGTAGTGTTTACAAGGCTTTGGGTTCAAATTACCTAGATTTCCATCCTCATTTAACCACTTTATAGCCTATCTTGAATTGCATTTCAAGAACATGGATTGTATCTTGAATTGCACCTTAATTGTCTCTGTGCCTCAGCGTCCCATCTATAAAACTGAGATAATAACAGCACATATATCATAGGATTATTGTGAAGATTAAAGGTTTTAGTAAATGTAAAGTGCTTATTTCAGTGCCTGGCACAATGAGGAAGGACTATAGTAAATATTAGTTCTCATTATTATCATGAATTTTTCTTGGATTAATACATTGAGAACAATACTGGTATTTATAACTTTATTTGTAAAGTTCAAATTTGAGATGATGTATTCATGTTTCTTTATAATTTTTAAAAATCTATATATAGATGGCTGTAATATGGTAAACTAAATATCTTGACCAGCACAGCACTGAAAACAGATAAAATACTGGACAAAATATTTTTAAATCTTATTAAGTGCATCTATAAACTAGCAAGAAAGTAAGGAATACTCAAGCAAAAATTTTAGTGATGCTGAAACCCAGAGGGGAAAGAACACTGAGACTAATTTTAGCCTTGAGTCCATTTGCGAAACCAGGTGAATCTGAGTTTTCATTTTCACAACCTTGAGGTACTGAGAAATAAGACCTGTCTAAGATGAGACACGGGACAGGAGACCCTATGCTAACAAAGCTGGGACTTCAAATGACAATACTCCTGATCTAAGGATAAATTAATACTAATCCCTAATCTCCTCTGAGACCTGCAAAGAAAACTGCCTACAATATATTAGTAAACACAGCTGTCATTTCTGCAGATTTGCAGCAGAATTCATACTACCTGAATAGAGCAGAAAGTCTCAGTCCCATATTCTTAAATTTTCATCAACTCTATGTACATAGATCCACATTATATTTAGCAGATATACTATTAGGAATAATGATATATGAGTATTTTAAGGATTTGGTCAAATGAAAGTTTTCCAGCTGAGGTTCACTGGTAAGATCTTTTCTGTGGTTTGAAAATTATCTTTTTGGGTTGTATCTTCTTATTTGATGACATCACGTTCCTAACCATGACCCCAGCTGTCTAATTACCTGTGGTCTTATTATGTCAAATTTTCATGCACCTGGCAAATATCCATATATTATCAATTGAGGCCCCATCATATGACCATGCAACAAGGATGTTGAATAAGATAAACATAGTTCCTCTTCTTTTTAAAATGTGAGCTAAACACCATTTCTATTTCTCTTCCCCTTCTTTAGGAAAGTGTCAGAAACAACAATTTAAGATGAACAGTTGAGATAGCTAGCAGAGTGGTCTCAAAAAGGCAAACTTCTGGGCTATGCCACACAGAAGGTTCATCTGCAATAATCAGTATGTAAGATTCACTTGGCCAACTCGAGAAGCCCAAGAATCAGGACCACAGAGATTGCATTCTGGGATCATGAGCATGAGGTTGGATGCCTCACCTGGCTGAAAAGAAACTAAATATTTAACCCTGATTTTGTTGCTGCTTGACTTATTTCTCAAGACCTAAGTCCACATTGTCACCTGCAGCCTCCAAAGACACAATGGAGAGTGCATCCTAAGAAGAAGGTAAATTCAAAGTGGTAGCTTCTTCAGGAGTGTGAGATTCCTGGCCAGCTCTGCCTGCTCTGCCATGATTCTGTAGAATCCAGTGTCTCTAAGGGATTGCATGTTAGACTCAAAGGGAGCCAATCTGGTTGGCATGACCCTTTCCAGGCTCATGATTCCATGAGCCACCATGGTAGGCTTAGCATAGGGACCCTTCACCATTGGTTATACCTACCCATCACAAAAGGTTTCTCCCTCATAGGAAAACATGCTTGCAGATATTGGAAAGAAAAAAGAAGGAGTAAAGGTGAGAAAGTTGCAGTTTGAAGAAGAAACTAGTAAACAGAATCAGTCAAACAGAACTATTGGTACACCTTCTAGATTATGGCAAAACCCCCAAAAGTCAAACACCTTCCAAGATATTGGCCCTCGGTGATGGTTAATTTTATGTGTTAATTTTATTAAGCTATGGTGCCCAGTTGTTTGGTCAACACCAGGGGCTGTGAAGGTTCTTTTGGATGTGATTAACATTTAAATCAGTAGGATTTGGGAGGTCATCTAAGATGGCAGAGTAGATAAATATTGTGCTTACCTCCTCCTTTGACCACATTAAAATTATAGAAAAATCAACATGGAGAACCATCTGAAGTCTGACTGAACAGAAGCTTTATAACTAACGATATAAAGAAGAAGCCACGTCAAGACTGGTAGAAGGGGCAGAGATGCAAAACGGGCTGCCCCCAAACCTCCGTGTGAAGGTTGATATTCTGGATGGATATCTCGGCCGTGGAGGTTCCCCCTGGAAGAGCAAGTTACCCAGCGCAAAACCAAGCCCCCAGCCCAGAGTACTGGTGCCAAGAAGAAGACTCCTCCACAATATCTGTTTGTAAAAACCAGTGGGGATTCCAACATCTGGGTGTGATGGAAGGCTGAGGGAAACTAAGACATCCTCTTAAAGGGTCCATGAACAGACTCACTCATTTGCAGGTACTCACCCTGAGCTCCAGTAGAGGGATGTAACTCAGGGGACATTGGAGACATATGGCAGGGACAGAGGACAGTTGCCATTTTCCCTGTGCGGAGTCCTCCTTCCAGGCAGCCAGCAGGTGGGTGCCATCTTTCCCGTGTTTAGCCTGCCCCCAACAGGCCAAATCTGAATCTGGTTGGTCTGGTGAGCTCCACTGGGACCCCATCCCATGAAACTCCCTTGTCACTGGAGGCACTTTCTCCCATGCAACCAGCCCTGTCCACATTGCACTCTGCGAGCCCCAGGCAGGCAGCGACTGGCCTCAGTATGCTCTGAGACTTGTGCTGAGTAGCTGCAGGTTCTGACTGGCACCAAACCATTAACTCTTCCTGCTCTAGTGATTCCCTGAGACCCTGGCTCAACCAAATGATGTACAACATGAAGCTTTATCAGTGGCTGAACCTCAAGAGAGCCAGCAGGTGGCAGCAGGCCTTGGGGTGTCCTGGCTTTTTGCAGAGCTACCCCAAGTCCAGTACTGGTGGCAGCTGTCCTTGGTTTGTAGCATAGCCTCTCCCACATGACTCAAACTTTAGCACAGGCAGTAGACATCTGTAGATCACCTTATAGTTCCTACCAGGTAGTCCCCAGCCAATCACAGGCAGTAGGTGACCTGGGTCTGCACCAGAACCCCTCTCAAGAGGGCCCAGAACCAACATATTTGGAGGTTGGCTTCAGAACACATCAGAACACTGTCCAATTATCCCCACAAGCAGCACACATAAAGGGCAGTCTCAACAGGCACCAGAGCCCACAGGAGAAAATCCCACTCAGTAGCCCCACACACAGCAGCCTGTAAGCTGTGGATGTAGCCAAACCCTACAGTCAGTCAGCCTGAGGATGGTGAATCCCACCCACTGACATGCCAACAGCAATCAAGGTTCAGGAGAGCAAACACAACCCACACAAGGGACACTCCTGGAGCACCCAGTACAGGTGACCAGGGAGACTGTACCAGGACCCACAGAGTACCTACAACATTAGGCCACCCAACCAAGACTGGAAGACATAGCAGCCCTACCTAATACATAAAAACAAACACAGAGAGGCAGCCAAAATGAGGAAACAAAGAAATACGCACCAATTGAAAGAACAGGAGAAAACTCCAGAAAAAGAACTGAACAAAATGGAGGCAAGGAACCTACCAAAGACCGAGTTCAAAACAATGGTTATAAGGATTCTCAAGGAACTTAGTGAGAAATAAATAAATAAACAAACAAATAAATTAATAAACCAGTAGGCTTTGAGTAGATTATTCTTCCTAATATTGGTGGGCCTCATCCAATCAGTCAAAGGCCTTAAGAACAAAAACCAGGATCCCCTGAAGAAGAAGACATTTTCCTCAAGACCACAACATAGAAACCCTGCCTAAGTTTTCAGTTAGTTGCATGTGGAATAAGACTCAAGATTGTAGCATCAACTTTTACCTGAATCTCCAGACTGCTGATCTGCCCTACACATTTCCAACTTGACAATCCCTACATTCACTTGAGTGAGTTCCTTAAAAGAGCTCTGTTTCTTCTCTCTGTCTCTCAAATAAAATAAAATTTTTCTTTTATTTTTGGATAATTGGGTAACTTACCCAAGGGAACCTTAACAAGGCATATTTGGTTTTCTTTTTCTTCTTTAGCTAAAGCTGTAAAAGAATCTATATATAGGAAACACTGTCATTCTTGTAGTTTTGATATTTAGAGTGGATTTTAAATTATACATTTCTTTAAGAGTTCAAAGATTAAGATTATTTTGATAACATTATTTACAGACTTAAATGATGTGTTTTCTCACAATTCCGTATAAGGGAGGAAACTACTGCAAAAAAAACCCAAAAAAAACTAGAAATAATTTATTTTCATCAGTTTTGCCAATTTGGAGAAGGAAACAAGAAATTTAAGCCAAAAGCTTAAAGTGGTCTGGGACTGTTAGTGCAAGCAGACATGCAAACCAAAGAATTCTTAGTGTTCAAAGAAAAATGAGCAATTCACATTCAAATATCACTCAACATAAAGAAAACAAGGCATGAACACTGAGAATCAGAAGACTAATATTTCACATATTGAAACCAACAGACAGAATATAAAATAATGAGTATTAATGTATTTAAAGAATATACAAGCTTGAAAATATGAGCAAGGAACAAGATACTAGAACGAATAACCAAGATATTTTTACAGAACCAAATAAACTGTCTAGATGTGAGAAAAATAATTGAAATTAAAAACTTAGTGAGTGGGTTTAACAACATATAAGACAGAAGCCGAAGAGATAACAAGTAAACTTTAAAATAGTCCTGAAAAAATCATTAGAATAAAGCCAGGAAAGACACAAGATAGAATGCACAAAAGAAAGATTTAGAGTCCTGGAAAACAGAGCAAGGTTTAACAAAAGTATAATAAGAGAGAGAATAGGGCAGTGTCCATTTTTGAAAAGGTAATGGCTGAGAAATGATAAAATACATGAATTGAGAAATTTAAGAAGTCCAATAAATCCCAAAAGAATGAATAAAGGAGATCTACACTTAGACACATTATGGTGAAACTCCAGAACACCAAAACATTTCCATGAGGGCAGTCTGCATAGTTCACTCTTGGATTCCTAATACTGGGCACTCAATGTGTATTTGATGAATGAACAATAGAAAATTACAGTCAATGGGAAAGTCATTGTTTGAAATCATGATGATGGGATAGATGTGAATAACGGTGGGTCTATTTGGAGCCTACATTCATAGATATCTGAAATGGAGGGGAATTTGACACTAACGTTGAGAAAGTAGAAAAACTGTGATTTTAATTACTCTATCTTGTTCAGTGCCTTAGAATATTCAAGGCCAAAAAAATCAAATATGCTATAAAAATCTTTGTTCTTAAATCTAACCCTTGTGCCTGGGCAGACAAAAATATTTGGTTCTAAATTTATTTCATGCCAGCCTAGAGAAAATGTTATGAGAAACTGTGGTAGTCGTGAGAGCTGTTCACAAACATTCTGACTTTTTCTTATTTCAGGCATGAGGTATGACTGTGCTTTCCTGCCTACTTGAATTTAAGTGTGGCCATATGACTTACTTTGTCCAATAAAACAAGAGAAGTGACATATGTGGACGTATGTGGAAGTTGTAAGAGCTAATGCATGTTTTGCCTCTATCTTTCTTCACCCTTTGCCATGTCAGTGCTCCAGATGGGGCCGCTCCTCACCCTGGGTTTCAGACAAAGAAGCAAAAAACCCCCTAAGCTGCCCATGATGGATATACACTGTGAGTGAGGAATAAACCTTTGTGGTCTTAAGCCACTGAAACTTAAGTGTTGTTGTTGAATGAGCATGAGCTAGCCTTTCTTAATTAATACAAGGTCACTAAAGAGTTTCTACATGCCGGAAGAACGTTTGGCCTAACCTACAGTGCTTAAACGCCAAATTGGAAGATTCAGGTTATGTACTCAGAAATATTTTCTCAGTGACACAAAATCACAGAATGTGGAGCCAAGTAAAGCTGTAGAATTGTCTTTTCAGGCAGTGTTTGAAACTACGATTGTGTCTGATCTGATTTAGGTTTCAAGCTGCTTAACAATAAGGCAGTATATTATATAACTACTTGAGTTTCCTTCCAGCTTTCTGGTTTTATGCTCTTTAGTACAATGCCATGGCTGGAAAGAAATAGGTTACAGAGAAGAAACAATATGGTTCATAGCAAGGCAAGTCAGCAATTTCTATAGAACATGTTCATTATTTTAAGATTTACAGTGACTCTTCAATGCTCTTAAAGTAAAATTGAATTGTAACAGCCCTTTATATGAATTACTAGGAAAAATGTAGACCCCAGCAGTGCCTATAATATACAGAAAGTAAACTAATCACTTTATCATTTATTCAAAACCATGTATTAATCACTGATGAGTCACAAGGCTAGAACCCACTGATACAAAGGAAAATAGGAGATGGTCCCTGTACTCGAGGGGCTTGCAGAGGCAGAGTTTTCACCTATAAAACTAATTATACAGCAATGTGCTAAGTGCCATAGTTGAGGGATAAATAAAGCTTTAAGTGATCACAGAGGGATAAGAAAATAAGGAACAAAGTATAACAGAGAAGGGAGGGGAAAAAATCCAGGTCATTAATTATTGCTGAAATTTTATATATGTACATACATATACAGATATATATACATATACATATACAGAGATACATGAATACATATGTGTGTATATACAAATATACATATATATTCAGATTTTAGCAAATTTAAATGCATAACTTATGCCTCTAAAATCAGTATAAAAAGAAATTGAATATTTTAGAAAATAGTAAGGCATAACAAATTTAGGTTTATCAATTTTCAAAAGCCACCTTAAATATGATGACCTCTATCTTTGACAATTCAAAGAGAGTTGCAGGATCATAAAAAGCCTGAGTTGTCACCTATGGCAAGTCACCTTAACCTCTGAACTTCATTTTGGATCTGTGAATTGGAGATTACACCTATCCTGACTGTTCTGAGGATTAGAAATAAAATGTAAAAGCACCTGGTATGTACCTTGCAATAAACATAGATGTTATGGTTATAGTTATACGTGTTATCATTAGAATTAGGAAACTAAACTGAACCAGTTCTCACTGTAAAACATGCTGTGGAAGTTATCCTTTTAAACTAAGCCTTTTTAGGACTTTGTTATGTATTGTCTTTCTTTTTCTTATAAAAGTATACTACTAACTTTAGCCCTCTCAAAAAAAAAAATATTCACCATCTGGGCTTTTTTATTATTTGAATTCAAAATCAACAGGAGTTTATACATTTTAAGGAAATGAAAAGAAGAGAAGCAGAAACATGATAAAGTGGAAAATGTATAAGGAAATGAGGGTTTTTAAGACATCTGGCAACCCCAGTCATCGAATCGAAATATTCATTGAGCTACAGTTACTGCTGGAGGCTTCTCCCAACCATAAAATATTGCAATCATCTTTGACATTCCTTCTCCACTATACCAGCAAGGCAAACTACTCCATTGCTAAATAAATGCCTGGAGTGGTTATTATTGTACACTGGGTTACACAAATTATTCCCAAACAGTACCGATATTTTCTAAATATCTATGCAATACTTTAAACAGTAGGTATATAATATAATAAGGAGAAATGAGAGCCAATATAACCTCCTCTAACAAGCTTTTACATGCACTCTTTTTTTTTTTTTCTGGTAAAATAAAATGAGAATATAGTCAAGAGGTAAGAATAATATCTCCTTAGTCTATCACTGCAGCTGATTAGGAAGTGAAGATTTAGCAATTAGACAGTTAATGTTATACATAAAATAATATATGAACCTAGATGCTCAAGTCTGCATTGCAAAGACATGTTTGGAGAAAATTCTCCATGGGACTCTCATGGTTCTGCATATCTTGCAAGCAAAGGCACTGACAACTTTTGTTCTAGGCTACCTTTTCAGGGATGTTTGGATAGCAAGCAGTCTTGAAAAATGAACATAGGACCTCTCTTGGGAGCAGAGGGAAGATGGTTTTTGCTGCCCAATATAATAATGTTTCCAAGGTAAAGATTGGGACATTTTGTTTCCAGCCCTTTATGAAAGACTGAAGTTCTGTAAGCTCAGAGTTCCTCAGTGCTGATGTACCCCCCAGTATACGACCACCGTCCCCTAGACCACTCCACATTGCACCCATGGGAATTAGGAAGCAAGAGAACAAACATGAAGCATATGCTGCTTGTTGTACCATGAGCAATAGTTTTCTGCTCTGACCCAGGAGTCTCACGTCCTTTGATCCTTCACAGTTCTTGACAAACATAGCATAAAAGTTAGGTACTTTGTGAACCATAAGCACACTTTAGAAGAACGATGCCTTTCCACCAAACAAATGTGTATTGAGAATCTAGCATGTATGAGGCACAGTGCCTCAATTCTCAAGTTCTGAGCTCTATTTGTATCAATGTGGGGGCTGAATGCAAACATTAGCTTCTTTCAGCAGAAATCAAAGTGTTTTAAGACTTCAGGAGAGTTAAGTAATAACAAAGTTCCACTGAAATGGGGTTGCAGTGCAATGGGCTCAAAGTGGCAAAAACCTAATGCATGTCTTGCCAAATTTATAAATTCCAACATGCCATGGATCTTCAAATGTCAAATGTATGAATGCCTAAAGTCTAAATTCACAGTGACAGAGTGACTTGAACTCTGCCCTGTAGAATTGGAGGGAAGAAGTGGTATTACCCATTGCTCAAATTTCATAGCCCTCATCAAGTATTAAATCTACTATTATTACATCCAATCCTACTAAGCTCATCTAAGAACATGTAGTTTTTAAAAAAGAAAAATGTCCTTAACTTCAAGTTCACTATAGAGCAACTATATAATTTATCATTTAATCAGGGATAATTTAGAGGAGTGAAAAGGAGCCCTTTTGCTAGGAAGAATAGGGCTGCGGGGAGAGAGGGGGAGGATGGGAAGGAGGAGGTAAGGAGAGACAAAGGAAGGAGGAGATGAGATCATCTGTAAGAAAAAGTGCAGCTACCAGACCAGCCAGAACCAGATTTCAACGGCCAAGAACCGACCCATGACACCATCTTGCCCCTCAAGGTGACCTCTAATTATAATAGATCATAATATTATTAGCATTATGGGCAGGGAAAATCTCCACCCTTTGGGTCACCATGACAGTTCTGACAGAGCCAAATAAGGACAATAATCTCTCCTTCCAATGGGAAGGAGTGTTTAGCAAGGACCCACTAGGAACCCCTATAATGAATGCCACCCCTAAGTCTTGACTATGCCACGCCCTCATTTTAAGTGTGATAAATTCCCAAGTCCCACTTTTCTTCGGGGCAGTTGCTCCTCTCCGAGCCTGCCTGCACTCTCTTCTTGAGTGTTCTGTCCTCCTTTTAATAAATCTGCTGCCTGCTTGACTTATGTGGTATGTCCTTGAATTCTTTCCTGCGACAAATGCCAAGAACCCATTTCTCAGCAACACTATCAATAATTATACTGAGACAACAGACATAAACTAGGACAGACCTAGGCAAACCAAGACGTATAACCAGGCTGAAGATACCACCTACATTCCAAGAAGCTCAAAGAGCCAATCCTTTAACAAAGCGATTCAGAGAGTTTGGAAGAAAAAGTTTTTGTGTTGACCTCTAGTTGACAAGCTTCTCTCACTTTCAGGTTGGTTATAAACTTATAATTAGAGCAAAGCTAACCAAAATTTAAGACATACAAACAAGGTAGCTTTGCAAGCAGTTTTTGAAAGTATTTTCTGAGACTGGCTCAGCATACATTTACTTCTCACATTGAGTTATTTTATTTTGAAATGACTTGCTAGATTTCATTCAGTGTCTTCCCTGCAGAGGACACAAACCACAACTAGCGTCAAGAGGACTTGTGTTGTTAATTCCCTAAATACCACATTCTTAATTAATCTCAGTGAATAATAGGGTATCTAATGAAAAATTTTCTGATGTCATCCATTGCCTCAAGGTATTTCTAATTATCTATATGAAATGTCAGAAAATAGGCTTTAGTCACCATGTGACAGAGGATTTGGACCAACAAGCAAGGAAATTTGATTGATTTAAAGTCTGTGGTAGCTATAATAGATCAACAGAATCCTCTTAGAGAACTTGAGTTTGATGTTGTCTCTTCCTGAGGAGCAACTGCAATGAAATTAAGACAGATATGAAATTTCATTTGGAAATGACTGTAATGGACAATTGATAATGCAAAACAACTCTGGCCGTTTCTCTTCAAGGCACATGTCCAGAGAGATTTTATTTCCTGTTTTTTAAGCATGTGGGTAGTCGCTAAGGAATTCATGTTGGCGTTGCCATTTGAATATTCTGAAGAAGAGGATTTGTACTGTGTATAACCAAGATTTAACAATCCAAACATTGCTACTGATTCTTTTTTTTCTTTTTCATGTTGCATATCATTAAACTAAATATGAACTTTAGATTGAAACATGTGACCGCAGATAAAATGCTTATATCCTCCTCATCAGGTTGATTGCTGCCAGAAAAGAAGTTCACGTTTTTTTGGCATTCTTCCTGATGTCTTCAATTCTAAACATTGATTCGCCCCAAGGATGTAGAGAGAAGGGCTTTATTTTTCTACAGAAAACCTTTATGTCTTTGAGCTTACACATTTGTGATAAAACCTGTTCATTGCCCTTTAATATCCATTATTCCTTTCTTTCTATTAGTATTACTATTTCTCAAATATTAGGTAGGCATGTTGCTTCCAAGCTACGTTCCCCAGCTCCCATGCAGCTCTGGGTAGGTTCTACATTCCCCAGTATCCTTTGTGCCGGTAGGATGACCTAAAGTGATACGAGAGCCACTTACGCCACTTCTTCCTTTTCCCTTTTTGTAGGTTGGAACCCAGATGTGTGGGTGGTGAACCAGTTTAGAACATGAAGCCAAGGTCAACACACTATCATGCAGAGTAAGTCAGAAGGTGCCTTAGGTACCTGAGCTGTCTTGTGGAGTAGAGCATCTACACACATACACACCTTGGACTGCCTTGCAACTCAGACTTTTTTTATCAGAGAAAAATCTATCAAGCCACTTTTATTTAGATCTCTCTTAAAGTAGATAGATAGTATCCTAAACAATAAAATATTACAAACTAATTCATTTTAGGACTGTCTTGCTTGTTATTTATCTGAGATCATTTAAAAAGTTGACTTACGGCTGATAAATGTCTCTGTTAAAACATAAAATCTAGTCCAGGGATCTATTAGAGAGAAAAAATTTAAACTCAGGTGCTAATTACATTTCACTGTTCATCAGTTAAACTGTTTATGTTTTAATTCATTCTGAGATGTTTACTAAATTGAAACCTTGAAGCTCAAACACAGTTACTTTAAAACAAGATGTGATTTTTATTTTTTTCCAAGCAACCACCTTAAATTAAGTTTGGGGTCTCCCAACTTTGCTTTTCTCTCTTTACTTTTAATGTCATATAATAAAAAAATGAAATTCTGTTACTAACACAATAAATAGTTTAGCAATCATACCAGGTAGCTGTCAACTATAAACACGGGTAAAATAGCAGTATGTCTACCTGCTGGGAATTTTACTTCAATCCCATCAAGAACTTGCAGTGGCAATGCCATCATTGTTTTAGTCTTCATCATTAAGAGAAAGTTCACCATATCATCATCAGGGAGGTATGAACATAGCTTGCAACCCTACACTGGTAAGACTCTCTTTGTAATTATTGACTGTCTTCTGTTTCTATTTTTCTCTTACAGTGGCCTCTGGGAATGAGGTAAGTCAGAAATCTCACAAGAAGTCCTATAAAAAAACTGTAAATTTGAGTCATTATGTAACATTGTTATATTTCCTGAGGTTTTTCTTTTGTTCATTTATCCATACATCCATTTATTATTTCATTTAACAAACCGTTGTTGATCAATGCTCTGGGTCCGGAAGGACGCATGAATAAGATACAGGTTTTCCCTCAACAATGCTAACAGGCTCTTGGAGAAATAGGTAAAGAAAATAATTACATGAACAAATGAAAATTTCAATCACCAGAATGTCTTTGTGGAGGTATTGCTTTGTTGGAAGAAAGAGATGGCTATACCATATTATGGGATGGGTATGATCCAATTTTTTTAAAATGTTGGTTACAAAGAATGCATATCCTGCTGATTGATTAAATTAGTCCTGTACTTGTATGTATGTGTGTAGAACTGAAGCAGAGATAATTTCATATGCAAAACAGAGAGAACAAGCAAAAAGGAGGTTGTGTTTGATTTTATCACAGCTCCTTAACAGACTTTTTTCTGAATATAGCAAGAGATTCAATAGATACTAACAGGGAAGTAGTGCGAAGAGATCAAGATACTCTCGGTAGGTTGCACCAAAGTTGTGAAGAGTCCATCATGCTATATTCAGCAGTTTGGAATTTATCCTACAATGACAGAATGAAAAGATTTTAAGAAGAGAAACAAAAATCAGATGTGCATTTATAACTGTCATTGTAGCAGCACTGTAATGGAGGCGATTGCCATGGCTACCTAATAAACAATGATGCCATGTCCGAAGGCAGTGCCTTCCTGATAAGAAGAGAGGATGCACTGAAAAGATATTTCTAGGGAGGGGGATGGTAGATGAGGGTAAATGAGATCAAATATATAGTAATGAAAGGAGAACTGACTCTGAGTGGTGAACACACTATGTGATATATAGATGATGTAATACAGAATTGTACACTTGAAACCTATGTAACTTTACTAACAATTGTCACCCCCAATGAACTTTAATTAAAAAAAAAAAAATAGAACTAGAAAAAAAGATATTTCTAGACCTGATTAGATGGATGTAGGAGATGATGAAGATATTGGGATCTAGGAAATGCTCAGGATTCTTGCATTGAAAACTTGGTGTTGATTTGAAGGGTGCAGACACAAGAAAGGGGTGTTTTGTTTCCTTTACTTTTTCTTCTTTTCCTATTTTTAACAATGGGCAAGATCTGAACACTATTTCATATGTTAAAAAAAAAAAAAAAGGAGGTAAGTGGTTAAAAACATCAAGTAATTACCGAATCAACATTCCAAAGGACTCAAGAGGCCTGTTTATGAAGCATAGCACTTGGAATATAATAAGAGCCAATGAAAGTTTGTTCTTGGATTCAAAATTACTTTCTCCTCAATTTTTCAAATTTCTAAATTAATAAAGTTTTACTCTATTGTATTTTGCATATTACATTACATGTAATAATTTTCAGTCCCATTTTAGTGACCTGATTTTGATATGCAAAGTCATAATAAAAATAGTAACTACCAAAAAAAAAAAATAGTAACTACCATTTAACAAGCATTCATTATGTGTTTTAAAGAGCATCTCACCCCCTACAAAATTCCATTAAAGTAAATGTTATTTATAAATTAAAAAAAAACTGAGCTTAGAAATGCAGGGGGAAAAAAGCACCTATGCCAGTAAGTTGAGGAGCCAGATTTCAAAGCCATGCCTGAGATCTGTAAAAATCTATGTTCTAAATCACTATGATCTATTGCCTCCCATATAATTTGTAACTATAGACCTTTCTCGAAACTCTTCTATAACAGTTTTAGAGTGAAATAATTTAGGCACTGGTACAAGGAAAAAGACAATCCATAATTATAATTAAAACCAAATTGACTTGTTTACTCCTCAAAGTTCAGATGAGTTTCAAGCTTATGTGCCATAGAATACTTAGGAAAACTGTTTTCATTTACCACAAGTCTAAATACAAATAATACTGGGCATATAATTGGGTACTATTATTGCTACCAATGTTAATAAATTTTGTTGGCCTTTTACAGGTTATTTCTACCATAATTACAACTTAATTTTTTAGTTTAAAAATATAAAAACAATTTTATGAACTTATAAATTTGTGTGATGTTGGAAGTCATTTATATATTAGATTGGGAATTGCTATATGTTTTATTTGCAGAATTTTTGAGCTGTTTTTAGAAAGCTGTAGGTGGCATGGATATATTTCAGAAATGAGGATACAATTTCAACCATAGTATACAAAATATGAATTTTCAATGAATTTTTTAAAAATGTTTACCAGTTAAACTTTGCTAAAATGCAGTATGAATTTTTCTTAACTGCAGGATCTTATGAAAGACTCATAATGACCTTGTAAAATATAGAGTAGGATAACGGTTTTCCAAATCATCTCCTATCATCAGATCCTCAATTACCACTGGGTGTCAAAATCCTGAAATTCCAATCCCAGGGAGAGAAAGCATCCAGGTTAGAGTTCCCAGATTTGCTATATGCACACCCCGTCCCTGCGAGAATAGGATTCACAACGAATTCCCCCAGCATTCACCTTTCATAAACACAAGAGAAAAAACACAAACTGGTTCAAATCATGTCATTTAAGATTCTCTACAGAAAAATGCTTCATTTTGGTTTGAGAGGCCTCTGCTTCAGAAAGAGAATTCGCAGTTCTCTGCCCCTATTGGTTTTCTTCCCCTTAATTTTTAATTCTTGCCTTTTCCCAACTGATTGGTTCCTCTCTCTGCAGGGGCAGAGGTAGCAGCAGCAAAACTCAATAACATCCACTAACAGCCTGACCTTGGAGATACAATGTGTCCCTGACTTTAGAGACCCAGAAACCAGGTCAGTCCATTTCCCTGACACTAGCCTCTTCTAGAGCTGCTGTACACTGGCTTTTAGCCCATCTCCTGGCAGAGGTCAGCTCTAAGGACACAGGGCAACCAAGGAGAGCAGAAAATAAAGGGAGAAAGAGCTTTCGAAGGAGGTGAGGGCTTACATTTCACCAAGTATCTTTATGTGAGCTAACCAGGACTTGTTTACTCACTGAGTTGGAACCCAAATGCTGTTGAAACCAACAATATCCCACCTTTCTACTCCTACACTCCATGTCCCACCTGGCACATATTTCCTTTGTGTTTCCCCAAGTGCTTCATTTTCTAGATAGGGCAGAAACACAAGTGGAATAAAAAGGCAGTTGAGGAAGAGAAAAGAATAAATACCCCTGGAACAGGTAAAGCATTTTTAAAAGAGTCTTACTAAAAAATAGCTAACATACATTATCTTAGTTTCAGGTGTAGACCATAGTTATTCAACACTTATATACCCAAAGAAGTGATCACCATGATAAGTCCAGCAACATCTGACACCGTACCACACTATCACAATATTATTGACTATATTCTCTATGTTGTACATTACATCCCCATGACTTACTTGTTTTATGCTTGGAAATTTGGACCTCTTATTCCCCTTCACCTATTTTCCCCCTATTTTTCAATTACAGTTGACATTCGATATTATTTTATATTAACTTCAGGTGTATAGCATAGTGGTTAGACATTTATATAATTTAAGAAATCATCCCTCTGACTAGTCTAGTACCCACCTGGCACTATACATAGTTATTACCATATTATTGACTATATTCCCTATGCTTTACTTTACATCCCCATGACTATTTTGTAACTACCAATTTGTACTTCTTAATTCCTTCACCTTTCTCACCCACCCAAACCCCCTCCCATCTGGCAACCATCGAAATGTTCTCTGTATCTAGGAGGGTTTTTTTCCATTGTGTTTGTTTATTTTGTTCTTTAGATTCCACATATAAGTCAAATCACATTGCATCTGTCTTTCCCTGTCTGACATACTCCACTCAGCACAGTACCCTCCAGGTACATCCATGCCGCCACAGATGGCAAGAACCCATTCCCTTCCATGGCCCAGCAATATTCCATTGTATATATGTACCACCTACTCTTTATACATTCATCCATCAAAAGACACCCAGGCTGCCTCCACATCTTGGCCATTGTAAACAATCCTGTAATGAACATGGGAATGCACATATCCCCTCCAACTAAAGTTTTAGGTTTCTTCGGATAAATACCCAGAAGTGGGAAGTGGGATTACTGGGTCCTTGTCTCTTGTTATAACCTTTGTTTTAAGGTCTATTTTGTCTGGTATAAATATTGCTACCCCAGCTTTTTTATTTTCATTTCCATTGTCAAGAAATATCTCTTTGCAGTCTCTTTACTGTAGTCCACGTGTGTCTTTTGATCTGAAGTTGGTCTCTTATATATGTACAAGTCTTGTTTTCTTATCCCTTCAGCCACCCTATGTGTTTTAATTGGAGCATTCAATCCATTTACATCGAAAGTAATTGTTGAATAGATATGCAGTTATTGCCATTTTAGTATTGATGTTTTTTATCTTTTTTGTTCTTCTTAAAGAAGTCCCTTTAACATTTTTTGTAATACATGTTTGGTGGTGATGAACTCCTTTAGTTTTTCCTTGTCTGGGAAGCTCTTTATTTGTCCTTCGATTCTAAATGATAGCTTTGATGGGTAGAATAATCTTGATTGTAGACCCTTACATTTCCTCACTTTGAATATTTCCTGCCAATCCCTTCTGGTCTGCAAAGTTTCTATTGGGAAATGAGCTGATAGTCTAATGGCAGGGATGAGCTGACAGTAGTATGTTAATTAACTGTTCTTCTCTTCCTGGTTTTAAGATCCTCTCACAGCATTCACAGCCACATGCCCCCTCTGTTTTTAATGGTCACACTCAGGTGTGGAAACAGCCCATTCCATATCTCGGCCCCTCCTACCAGTCTCTAGATGGCTTCTTCTACATGTCCTTAGTTGTAGGGCTTCAGTTCAGCTAGACTTCAGGCAGTTCTCAATGATGGTTATAGTTGTTTTAGATGGTCATGAGAGGAGGTAAGCACAGCATCTACCTATTCTGGCATCTTGACCACAGGTCTGTGGGGTTTTTTTAATTCACATTTTTAAAAGAGATTTGTTAAGATCTTAGCCAAGGGGCTCACATCAGGAATTGTTCAAGAGAGAGTTTCTAGGCTCTATTCACAAAGTGCAACATTCAGCAGAAAAGAAGTTAGACTTCCCACCTCGGCAGAGAATCCAGGGATTCTGTAGCAGGCCAAGGGAAAAGAGCACTTCGACACACTGTCCTTGACATCAGCGTCAGCATTCTGATTAACAGGCACTGACAATGCGAAGCCCTCACCAAATGCAAACTGGACTGTGGTCATTTGAGGGTCTCAGTGGGCATTAGGAAGGGGCTAATTTGGGCAACTTGTGAGTAAAGGTTCTAACAACTGTAATTTGATTAAAAGTAAATATGTAAACATACTTTGTGGTCACAGGCTATTGAAGTCTCGGATATCATGCTATACCTACAACAAGTACATGTATTTCTCAGTTCACAGAACCAAAGCATCATTTGACATATTAATGTCAGTTAGTAATACTGAAAGTTAATTTTTTCTGTCTTTATTGTGGGCTTCAACTTTAAAATATTCATAATTTAATTAAAATTCCTGTTTCCCAAGATGGCTGAATTTCAGAGTTTTCTAAGGCAAGTGATGGTGAGACCAAAATAATAGCATAGTAAGGTCATTTCTGCAAAAGTTTCAGCAAATGTCAAACTCAATTTAGGTGGCACAGACTAAAAGCCAGAATCATTTGTGTAGGTATCAGAACAGAGGCCTTCAAATGCCTAGTGAAGGATTAGAAATAGTAGCCACGGGCAGGAACTGGCAGAGGCAAATGAGCAGAGGAAACAGAATTTGAGAAGACTTGGGCCGGTCCAATCTAACTCCAGGATACAGTATCTTGTAATCAGATGGTCACTGAAAATACTGGGGGTGCCAAGAAAATGTATACACATGACTTACATTCATCCTTTGGTATCAGTATATATTGAGTATTACAATTTTAATATAGGTTTTTCCTTTCTTAAAATGTGTATACATTTTTTTGGTACCTTCTCTATACTTTATCAGGCACCTCTTGCAATGGCTTAAAGCTTTTGTCTTTTACCTGAGGCTTTGTGTTTCCTAACCCTTTTGACTCAGGGATATATATACTCGATGCCTGGTTTACTGATATGGCCTACTACATAATATAATTTAAAGGTATGTGGAACTTGGTTCACTGACCCAAAATGTTAACCCCACTAAGGAAGTGTAACTAGTTAGTGATTATCTGCCAAAACCCGAGGTCCCCAAGATGCGTAGCCACTGCTGTTCTCTGAGACAATGAAGCTTAATACGTACTGATTCTAGAGGACAGACCAGATTGCATCTTTGTTTTGTGAGCATTAGGGCTGGGTCTGTGAGCCAGAAGCCAGGGGCTCCCGATACCACTTATTAGTGGCAGATGCTCTCTATAAAAGGCAAAAGGCCATTCTTAAGACAAAACCAAATCAGTAATGAGACATATAACCAAATATTAAAGGTAAGAACTAGGGATCAAGCCAAGGATAGAAAGCAGCTGGCACAACTGGTTTTGCAGACCCAGCTCTGCAAGGAGGGCCTCTCACCCCTGGGAGAGTTAATTATTATCTGACAATCAGAGAGAGACATGCTAAAAAGAAAGAAGTGAGTTTACTACAAAATTTTTCCTGGAGTTGATTGTGATGTTATTTAAAAATGGGGGGAGGGAGGGCCTTAACTCCTAAATGACAATTACGGATTTTTTAAGTGATCTAATAAATTATGACACAGTAAAACTAGGTAAACAAAATGCACAAATATTCTTAAAATATATTCAAACAGACTTGTAGGAATTAAAAAATGAAGTCAAAGAAATTATCTAGGATCTATGGTAAAAAAAAAAAAATTGCGACAGATCAGTTAAACAGTCAAGGGAGACTTTATTCAAGACTGTTGCAATAAAGGTGAGAGATGATTGCAATAGAGGAGAGATAGAACTCAGTTCCACTGAAATAAAAGGCAGGAGGATTTTTAAAGGCTAGAGAATATTAGGGAAGAGATTGGTCAGTGTGATTAGGCCACCTGCATTTGCTATTTGGTGCTTATCAAAGTTAGTCTTGTACCCTTCCACAGACACTTGTTCTGTTTTTTATGATGATTGATTACATTTTAATGGGTGAAAAAAACATTTTGTGGTTGTAGAATATTTAAATCTCAAAGAGGCAGAAAAAGAATTTGGAATGGCAAATTTTCTGAAGTAAATACTCTTAGAAAAGGGAGGTCTAGTGTCAAGAAGGTTGTCTAAAATTTAGTCAAGCCGAGGGGGACATTACAGTCTTGGTCACTATTTTCAACCTTGAAATTAACATGCTGAAAACTATTTGCATCTAGTTCAATAAAGATCCCTCCTTTTACATGGTTCAGCCCCGCAATTCTATTTTGCAGGTTAATTGTTTCAATGAATGATTATTCTTAAGGCAAACAGCAATCACACTAAAACCCTCTTTGCAAATGTTGGTTTCCACTTTCAACTTAAATCCTCTTTGGGGACTTGGGACCATCCAAAAACACATTTGGTATTTAAACCCAAAGTATTCTGCCACCTAGATTAATCTTTCAAAAGGAGAAGATCCCAAGTTTAATTGGGCACACATGACTACAGAAAGATCTTTTCTGCAAAGGAGACTATATATAGGAAGATTTTGACTCAGTCTGCATCTCAACTTAAAATTTAATAAATGCTTTACTTCCTCCATGCGTGTATCAGTCACCTGTCACTCAGTGGTACTAGAGAGCAGGAATGAAATATTTCTGACAACTGTTCTAACAAAAACATAATGAAATTCTTCTGATGAATTCCATTTTAACAGGTCATGGCATCAGATTGATGGGTCCAGCAATTCATTTGATTACTGAAGCTTTGCAGGGGCAAATGAGGTCCGAGAAAACCAGCTGATAAAAAAGCACAGCAAAGGTCGAACAAATCAGAGAAATGATCAGCCTAATGAGCCACAAAATTATTTATTTGCTTATAAAAAAGAAATTAGCCATAGTTCATCATACCTAACCAATGCCTGTCTTAGTTGATGGAGCACATGATTACTCAGACAAAAAGAATTAGTGTGGGAGTATCCAGGTATGCAGCCTCTGGAGGGAATTATTGGATTTTTAACAATTTGAAAACCCTAGAGACATAGTCAGAGCCAAAACAAGTAGGAAACCATTGTTGATTGAATCCAATATCTTGTCTGATGGGGCTTCCAGCTTGTTAAGGTGGTTACTACACAAACAGGGAATGAAAGCAGAGTCTAGTTCATTTTGTTATTTGGCTTCCATCTGTTCATGCCCATCAGAATGTGCTAAGCATATCTTGCTATTTCATCCTTCTGCTTTCAGGATACTCCACTTCTTTCCCCCTAAAATAAACTTTGACAATGATGGTTAAATATCCACTTATCTCTCTTGACTAGCTTTACTCTTATGGTATTTTTGGTGCATTTATTTCCCCTTAATTGTGGGTTGGTGGTGAGGCTCTTGTTTTATGTGCAGATCATCAATGTTTTATACACAGGAAATTAATATTCCCTGTCCCATGTTCTACCCTTAGAACAAAGAGTATGCATTTCTACTCTTTTATCCACTGATCAAATATGGGATAGATGTGAGATCCAGCTTTATAAAGCCCGGTGAAGAGAGTTGCTTGTCTTATCTTCAATGTGATGCTTAGCCTATATTCAACACCCTTTGACAGCTCAATTTGGCATTGTAAGTCAGTGTTTTTTTTCCTCATATAATTACATATTAATATAATCCTCCTAAACCAGTACAGGATGCACTATGAATGACCAAAGATATTGTATTTACACTATAGAAGCAAGGAGACCTTTGATGTACATCATTAAAACAAAAACAACCTGGGTGGTATTTTTTTTTACTCTTTACTTTGAAATGATAATAAATTCACAGGAAGTTATAAAATTAAAACATGGAATCCTTCGTACCTTTAACCTAGTTCCCCCCAACAGTGACATCTTATTCAATTATAGTATAATATCAAAACCAAGAAATCAACATTGGTAAAATATTATTAACTAGACTACTAACTAAACTACAGAATTTATTTCATTTTCAGCATATTTATATGCATTTGCTTACATGTCCGTGTGTGTAGTTCTATGCAATTTTATCCCATGTATGGATTTGTGAAACCACCATCACAATCAAGGTACAAATCTATTCCATCACCACAAAGGAACTCCTTCACGCTACCATTTATATTTGCACCACCAACCCACTTCATCCCTACCCTGTCCTTGGCCCCTGGCAACCTCTAATCTTTTTTTCCATCTCTATAGTTTTGTTTCATGAATGTTATACACATTCAATCATATAGTATGTCATCTTCTGAGATCATTTACATTAAGAATAATACGACATCCATTCAGGTTGTTGCATGTATGAGTCATTTGTTCTTTTTCTTGCTGCATAGTATTCCACTGTGTGGATAGATTATCAACCATGGAAGGACATTTGGGTTGTTTCTATATTTTGTTATTACAATTAAAGCTTCTATGTACACTTGTTCATCTGTTTCTGTGTGAACATAGGTTTTCATTTCCCTGGGATAAATGCCCAAGAGTACATTTGCTGGATCATATGGTAAATGCATGTCTAGCTTTGTAAGAAACAGTCATATTATTTTCCATAATGGCTGTACCATTCTACATTCCCACCATCAATGTATGAGAGATCCTGTTTCTTCACATTATCGCCAGCATTTAGAACTATTACTATCTTTCACTGTAGGTGTTCTAATAAGTGCTATCTCATTGTGGCCACACTGGATCTTTATGCATTACATTCCCATTAATACATTTTAGCCTTCTACATTTTTTCTAGTATTCACCATTATAGATGCATTTTGTATCCATAAATCATTAGTTTTCTCTTCTCTGTCCTACCCAAACTTCTCCCCCCTGTAAATAATTATACCCAAAACTGCCTTTAATTATGTTATCTTTTACCACATCTCAAAAATATTGTAAGACTAACTGAAAAAGTAGAATTGGCTTTAGGAATAAGGAAGCAAAAATTAAGTGCTCCAAAATTCCATAAAGCATAAGTCATAAGCTCCATAAAGCATAAATCAGACCTTATGGGTATGATTTTTTAAATGAAAAATTTACAGGCTGGAAGGTAGGAAACAGAATGCTTGTAGGGGCAGTTTGCCTTAGGCTAGTAGCCTATTAAAAAGTGAGGGTCATTATGTTCTGGAAAATAGTTTGGGACTGAGAAATGGAACTGATTTTATTTGTCAAGATGAACTAATGAGGATATGAAATCCAACTGTGGTAAATCTAAACAAAGACAAAGATTTGATTATTATGGCTCCTGAGTAACCCAGGAAATCAACTACCTGCTGTGCTGCCAAAGATATCTTTCTGGCTACAGAAGTTCCATAATGGATACTTGAGCTCACACTATACTCGTGTGTCTTAAATAAAAAGGCTTCGGTACAATCTACATATTTGCTTATACTGTCCTAACTATGTATCACTATGGAAACAATGAGTTTGCAGAACAACTTTTTTTTGTTTTGTTTTTTAAGTATGATAACATATTTAATGTGAGGAAAAGATGTTCACAATTATTAATACCGTGTTTTCCTGAAAATAAGACTTAGCCGAACCATCAGCTCTAATGGATCTTTTGGAACAAAAATTAATATGAGACCTAGTATTATATTATATTATATTATATTATATTATATTATATTATATTATATTATATTAATTATGTTATGTTATGTTATAACCCAGTCTTATATTACAGTAAAATAAGACTGGGTCTTATGTTAATTTTTGCTCCAAAAGATGCATTAGAGCGGATGGTCCAGCTAGGTCTTATTTCCGGGAAACATGATGTGCATAAAAAGGCACATATGTAACAAAATATCAGAATCAAATTTTGTACAAAAAAGAAAACATAATACTTAATGCAAATCAAAATTTCAGTGTTTTCTGGTACAAAGTCAAATTCCGTACAGTTTTGTTACCTAATTTTATTTATTGGTTTTTTAATTTATTATTTTTTAAATTTATTTTAATTACAGTTGACATATAATATTATATTATTTTCAGGTGTACAACTTAGGATATATATTTATATACCTTATAAAGTGATCACCATGATAAATCTAGTACTTATGTGGCCCCATACATAGTTAATATAATATTAGTGACTATATTTCCTATGCTGTACTTCACATCCCCATAACTAATTTTATACCTGGCAATTTGTACTTCTTAATCCCTTATCTCTTTTTTGCCCATCCCCTCTTCTCCCTTCCATCTGGCAACCATTAGTTTGTTCTATGAATTTTTTTGGTTTTGTTTGTCCATTTATTTTTTTTTAGATTCCATACATAAATGAAATCATATGGCATTGTCTTTCTCTGTCTGACTTATTTCACTTAGCGTAATACCCTCTAGTTCCATTCTTGTTGCAAATGGCAAGATTTCATTTTATTTTTATAGCTGAGTAGTATTCCATTGTACATATGTACCACCTCCTCTTTATCCATAGAATGGACACTTAGGTTGCTTCCATATCTTGCCTATTATAAATATATAAATATTGCCACAAAGAACATAGGAGTACATATATCTTTTCAATATATATATATATATATATATATATATATATATATATATATATATGTTTGATTTCTTAAAATAAATATCCAAAAATGAGATTGCAGGTCATATGGTAATTCTATTTTTAATTGTTTGAGGCACCTCAATACTGCACACCCCGTGACAGGTTTTGGAAACTGCTAAGGCACCACCTGGTCACTTCCACAGATGAAACATCCAAAGGGCAGTCTTGACAGGCACCAGATCCCTACTAAAGCAAATCCTGCTCTGTTGGGTCAGACCCTGCACCACACCTCCCCACTGTAGTCACGGCCAGTCCTCACAACCAATCAGCCCACTGACATGCAAACAGCAAGCAAGGCTCAACTACAACAGGAGCACACACACACCCACACCAGGGACACACCTGGAGCACCAGGCTCCAGTGACAAGGGAGACTATATCACTGGGTTCAACAAAGCACTACTACATAAGGCCACTTTACTAGAGCTGGAAGATATAGCAGCCCTACCTAATACATAGAAACAAGCTCAGGGAGGCAGCCAAAATGAGGAGATAAAGAAGCATGTCCCAAATGAAAGAACAGAACAAACTTCAGGAAAAGAACTAAGCAAAATGAAGACAGGCAATCAACCAGATATACAGTTCAAAACACTGGTTATAAGGATGCTCAGTGATCTCAGGGAGGACTTCATCAAAGATATAGGAAACATAAAAATGGAGATAGAAAACATAAATAAAATAACCAGTCAGAAACGAAGAACACAATTAACTAAAATGAAGAATACATCCGAGGGAACCAGGTGTAGATTAGATGAACCAGAGGTTCAAATCAGTGATTTAGAAGATGAGATAGCAGAAAACATCTAACCAGAACAGCAAAAAGAAAAAAGAATTCAGAAAATTGAGGAGAGTTTATGGGGACTCTGGGATAACATCAAGTGCACTAACGTTTGTATCATTGGAGTACTAGAAGGAGAAGAAAGAGAGCAAGGACTTGAAAACCTATTTCAAGAAATAATGACAGAAAACTTCCCTAACCTGGTGAAGGAAACAGACATAGAAGCCCAAGAAGCACAGAGTCTCAAACAGGATGAACCCAAAGAGGCCCCACAAAGAAACATCATAAAATGCCAAAGATTAAAGTCAAAGAAAGAATCTTAAAAGCAACAAGAGAAAGCAGTTAGTTACCTACAAGGGAAAGAAAAAGTGAAAGGAGTTCATCACCACCAAACCAGTATTACAAATAATGTTAAAGTGTCTTCTTTAAGAAGAAAAAAACGATCAAAAATATGAATACTAAAATGGCAGTAAATACATATCTATCAATAACTACTTTAAATGTAAATGGATTACATGCGCTAATCAAAATATAGGGCAACTTAATGGATAAGAAAACAAGACTCTGACATATGCTGCCTACAAGAAACTAACCTCAGATCAAAAGACACACATATTGAAAGTAAAGGAATGGCATAATAATCTCAAGATCCATTCATATTGTCACAAATAGCAGTATTTCATCTTTTCTTATGGCAGAGTAGTATTCCATTGTGTATATGTATTACCTCTTCTTAGGCAATCCTCTATCAAAGAGTGCCTTTGTTGTTTCCATGTTTTGGCCACCGTAAATATTTGAGAATCATATAACTTCACTCATATGTGGGATATAAAACTGAAAACAACAAAAGAATAAGACAAACCAACAAACAAAAATTCATAGACACAGTCAACAGTTTAGTTGCCAGAGGGTAATGGAGCAGAGGGGTGGTAGTAGAGGGTAAAGGGGATCAAATATATGGTGATGGAAGGAGAACTGACTCTGGATGTTGAGCACGCAATGTGATATATAGATGATGTGTTATAGAAATGTACAGTTGAAATCTATGTAATCTTACTAACCATTACCATCCCAATAAATTCAATAAAAGAAAAAAGGAAAAAATAATAAAGGGATGGAAAAAGATATTTCATAAAACAAAACAAACAAAAATCTGGGTTAGCAGTAGCTGTACCAAACAAAAACTGATTTTAAAACAAAGGCTATAACAGAGACAAAGAAGGACCCAGCATTTCACTTCATATTTATCTAAAGAAACACAAAACACTACTTCAAAAAGACATATGCATCTATATGTTCATTGCAGTATTATTTACAATAGCCATGATATGGAGGCAACCTACATGTCCATTAATGGATGAATGGATAAAGAAGAGGTGGTACAGGTATACAACGGATTATTACTCAGCCATAAAAAAGAATGAAATTTTGCCATCTGCAACAACATGGATGGACCAAGAGGGTATTGTGCTGGTAGAGTAATCCAGATAGAGAAAGACAAATGCCATATGATTTCACTTAAATGTGGAATCTAAAAAACAAAATAAATGAACAAACAAAACAGAAACACCCTCATAGATATAGAGAACATTTTGATGGTTGCCAGATAGGGGGAGAGGTTGAGGGGGTAGGTGAAAAGGGGGAAGGAATTATTTTGGTAGTCACAAAAAAATCATGGGGATATAAAGTATAGTATAAGGAATATAGTTAGTAATATTGTAATAACTATGTATGGTGTTGGATGAGTACTAGCTTTATCAGGGTGATCACTTCATAAGTTATATAAACGCCTAATCACTATGTTGTACACGTGAAACTAATGTTGCTTGTCAACTATAATTAAAAAATAGTTATAACATAAAAATGTTAATAAAGAGACAGTTCCTTAAAAAAATATATTGCTAAGACTGATGTTAAAGATTGTATTGCCTATATTTTCTTTCAGGAGTTTTATGGTTTTATGGTTTCAGGTGTTACTTTTAAGTCTGTAATCCATTTTGAGTTTATTTTTATATATGGTTCAAGAAAGTGGTCTAATTTCTTTTTCTTTTTTCCCCCCTTTGGCATGTATCTGTTCAGTTTTCCCAACACCATTTATTGAAGAGACTGTATTTTCCCCATTTCTTTCTTCCTTTGCTGTAGATTAATTGATCATATCAGTGAAGATTTATTTCTGGGCTCTCTATTCTGTTCCATTGATCTATGGTCTGTTTTTGTGCCAGTGCCATACTATTTGATTACTATACCTTTGTAGTATAGTTTAAAATCAGGAAGCATGATGCCTCCACCTTTGTTCTTCTTTCATAAGATAGCTTTGGCTTTTCAGGGTCTTTTGTGGCTTTTTTTTTTTTCCAGCAACAGGTTTTATTTGTCACCATGAAAAATCTGATTTTTAGACAGATACTTGCACTGGGGGCTTATAGCCATCTGCTCATTCAACTTTAGCACCTGTCTCATCCCCAGTAGCTTTTCCAGAGCTGCTACCTTCACCATGAAGCTCCATGAGTTTTCCCAATTCAAACTTGGGCTTTTTCAGCATTTTGACTTTTCTAACAAAGACATCGTGGAGAGGATAAATACATTGGCAAGACTTTTCAATGTCTTTTCCAATGATACCGGGAATCAATTTAGTGACCACTTCTTTCAAGTCATTTGCACCTCTCAGGTCATGATTTCCATCATCTTCTACCAGATTTGGCAGACTTGTTGATGCTGAGCATAAGAAGTCTTCGGAATCTGATTGTTGCATTTTTTAATAAAACCAACACAGAACAGACAAAGCAAATAACCATCGGCAGTCTTGACATCAACATGAGCTTCGATCATGGTCTGCCATTTTTTGACCTTGGAGCACAATTTGTCCCAGGTAAGATCCAGGCCATGGAAATTAGTCAGGCAGTTTTTGCCCTGAACATCCTCCGTAATCAGCTTGAGTTTTCTAAATGCAACTTCATCATTCTGCAGATCAGCTAGGCTCACTTCAAAAACACGACCCTTGAGACTGTCAGATGCAATTTTGGTTCCTTGAGTTCTTGTGACTAGTGTTTTCCCAATATTTATTATATTGAACATAGCTGGTGCTTTCCCATCATACCAATCTTTCTTAGAAAATGGGTCAACCACTTTTTTCTTGGCTCTCTTCTTGCTGCCTTTTGTAAGGCACTTATTCTTGCCGACCGCCATAGTGCTGCTCAGAGAGTCAAAAAAAAAAAAAAAAAAAAAAAAGCTTTTGTGGTTTTTTTTAGGATTACTTGTTCCAGTTCTGTGAAAAATGCTGTTAGGATTTTGATACAGATTGCATTGAATCTGTAGATTGATTTAGGTTATGAAAATCTGAATGATACTAATTCTTCCAATCCATCAGCATGGTATAGTTTTCCATTTATTTGTGCCCTCTCAATTTCTTCAATCTTCTTTCATTAATGTTTTATAGTTTTCAAAATATAGTTCTTTACCTCCTTGATTAAATTTATTCCTAAGTATTGTATACTTTTTGACTCAAGTGTAAATAGAATTGTTTTCTTAATTTCTCTTTCTGATAGTTATTAGTATTTTAAAACACAACAAATTTCAGAATAATATCCTGCAACTTTACTGAATTCATTTATTAGTTCTAATAGTTTTTTTGGTAAACTCTTTAGGGTTTTCTATAGAATAAATTTTTTAAATTTTTAAAAAAGAAAAATAATTTAAAATACAGAAGAGTTATCATCCATTTTCCTCATCATATATGAATACTTTTATAATATTCAACATATTGCTCAAAGCCCCAGACAAATCCATACAGCATACAGTAAAAATATTCTCTATAAATATGTGCTGAAATTCTTGAAAGTTTTATTGTTCAGGCAGAAGGCCTGGGGGAGAGGATATACAAGTGTGAGCTCATTCCCAGTGATTTTTGTCAGAGACATAATGATTTTGTTATGCTATGCTCCACTCTAGCAGAACTAAAAAGAAAAAAAAGACTACCTCAGGAACAGAAGTTAATAAGGGTAGATACCAATTCAACTAGGAAACACCAAAAGAAAGATTTACAGATTTGAAAAACCATAACTAAGTCAAAAGGTCTACATGAAATAAAAATCTTCAAGAGTTAATATCTGCTTTTCTAAGAATGGAACTTAAAACTTGGCAGACTTGACTGTGAATACACAGTTTGCTACATAATATACAACATTATCTCATTTGAAACTTGATACTCAAAGTCCAAACAGATTGGCAATAATTTTGTTATTTTTAAAACTGTGTGTGTGTGTGTGTGTGTGTGTGTGTGCACTCGTTATAGATCTCATAACCAATCTCAAGTCTCACTAGACACATCATACCTGGTAGTTTGTAATTTGATGAAATTTCATGACCCTGTATCACTACATCCTAAATAAACAAGATAAGATTTCAGAAGAACTTCAGGAACATAATGTTTAGAGAAAGAGAAATGTGGGGCAGGGGTGGGACGGTGGGAGAGACTTTCAAAGAAGACACAGGGAAAATGTGTCTTCAACGCAGGTATGTTCTTTTCTCCAAGGTTATAAAATATACTGATCCCAGGATGAAAGAATCCAAAAGTGGCATATGATACCACCATAACAGCAACTAATATCAGCCATCTTGCTGTTGTTAAAATACCGCCAGGCCCAAGCTGAGATCCTTTGAATAGAATTTAATAGTCTTAAAGAGACAGAATTTAAAATTAGAGTGAAGTTCGACTTGTTTACATTTTAGTAAAAATTCGACATGGGCACTTTTGGTACATATTCTAAGACATGTGGTTGCAATTATAAAAGATGACTTGCAAACTGACATTTTCCCCTAACATATAAATTTAGGATAACTAACATACAAGTTTTCATTCCGATTTTGTAGAAAAAAGAAAATTTCTTTCAATAGCTTGGTTGAATTCTACAATTCATGCATCTATGGCAGCATGACACTGTAGCCATCATTTTTCTTCAAGTAGTTGAGTTGACTAGAGTTTTGAGGATGAGAACGAAATCTGCATGGACATTCAAGACCCAAATGGTTCACATTGTTCATTGACAATGAACTTGAGAGAGGTACAATATCACTATTGTACTGGCCTTGTGCACATTGCACCATATCCCCTCATAACTCTGAGAACAGAGTACTCAGGATATCTACTTCTGGCTTCTTTGGAGTTTCTGTGGTGTGCAAAGGGATTCTATGTGATCATCTGCTCAGGCATATTCAAGTGAAAATTCACGCTTCCCATTTCTGCATTTTTTGCTACTCTGAAGTAATGAGTTTCTATATTGAATTAAAGGTTTTGTCACATGATTATACTCAACCATAAGTGACACTTTAACCTTTAAAGTCAAATGTTGAGAGAAGGGGGCCTCCCCGGTGGCTCAGGCTGTTGGAGCTCGGTGCTCCTAAAACTGATGGCTGCCGGTTCGATTCCTACATGGGCCTACATGGGCTCTCAACCACAAGTTGCTGGTTGGACTCCTTGACTCCCGCAAGGGATGGTGGGCTCCACCCCCTGCAACTAAGATTGAACATGGCACCTCGAGCTGAGCTGCCGCTGAGCTCCCAGATGGCTCAGTTGGTTGGAACGTGGGCTCTCAACCACAAGATTGCCGGTTTGACTCCTGCAAGGCAAGGTGGGCTGTGCCCCCTGCAACTAATAATGGCAACTAGACCTGAAGCTGAACTGCGCCCTCCACAACTACTATTGAAAGGACAACAACTTGACTTGGAAAAAATCCTAGAAGTACACACTGTTCCCCAATAAAGTCCTGTTCCCCTTAAAAAATGTTGAGAGGAGGATACTGGAAACTTGAATTGGCCAGGGGGCAGCTGGTTAGCTTAGATGGTTAGAGTACAGTGCTCTTAACAACAAGGTTGCTGAGTTCGATCCCCACATGGGCCATTGTGAGCTGCGCCCTCTACAACTAGATTGAAACAACTAATTGACTTGGAGCTGATGGGTCCTGGAAAAACACACTTAAAATAAATAAAAATAAAAATAAGATAGTGGCCAATGAGGCACATTTAACAGCTTGCAATTAATGGAATTTTTTAGTCTATTTAGATATGAATAAGAATAGAATTAAAAGAACCATAAAACTGTTATTTTTTGTATTAGTTTCAGGTGTACAAAGCAACTTAATAGTTAGACATTTACACCCCTCACAAAGTGATAACCCTCCTCCCCCAATCTACTATCCTTCTGACATCTTATATAGCTGTTACAATTCCATTGACTATCCATAAAACTGTTATAATGATGACTTCATTAGAAAAGAGAAATGGAATTAGGGTGATATTTAAAGCATTCTTGTAGAAGACTACTTTATTACAAATATACATACCTCTTTAGGCATTATTCTTTTAGCTGTCTTAGGCTATCGCTCAGCTGAATTAATAAGTCTGAACTGTTTTCTAATTCGTGTGTAAAGATGAAGGTATTAGAAACTTATCATGAATACTAAAGAAGAAATATATGCACCAGGGAAAATGCACCTGTGCATTGCTATTCTCCATCTAACTCTCTAACTGCCACCATTAATATTTTTTGTGCTGCTCACAGCTGTCAGAACGTGCTGGCTTCTGCTTTATTCTCAGAGCCTAAACACATCTTTTCAAGCTACATGGTTTGCATGCAAATGTTCAACCAAGGCATATTATTCACTCTAATTTTGATCTTATCAAAGGCAGGACAAGGATTTTTAAATGCTACAACCATTCATACTAATTAGAAGAACTATTTAACAGCCAGCCTTAACTTTCTCAAAGATTAAGGCATATATAAGAAATAGACTTCACAATTAAAATAATTGTTAATAGCACAGAAAATTTTAAAATGTGCACATTTGTTTATTTTATGTTTTATATCCAATTACGTACTATTTTAAATAATCAGAAATCAGAGACTAGACCATTTACACAAGATATGATCACAGGGGTTTTAAGCTGAATGCTACCTCGGAGATCATTTAGCACAACTCTGTAGCATCATGAATGAGAAAGCTTAGAAGTTAGAAGTCCTACCCAAAGTCACACTGAGAGTTAATGGCATGGTCAGGACCTACAATCACGCTCTTCTGTCTCCCAGCCACACAATATAAACTAAGATCAAACAGAAGAAAAATGTAAATCATTTTAAAAATTAGGAGCACTTAAAAGATATTTACAAATTGCTTTGTTCTATATAGAATCTCTATTCAAGTCACAATGATCAAATTTTCTTCCTGACAAGATTTCTACCAGTGCTTTTCTATCAAGAGCAATCACATGACCTTTCCCAGATCCTATAGTAAGAATTTTAACCCGTAACCCCTCAGAAGACCTGTGATTGATCAACATGCCACTTATCAAAATATCACGTTTCTCTAGTGTGGCCTTTTGTCACTTTATTTGGACACAGATAATTTTAGAACTGAGAGAGGCATGGCTCCCCACACCAAACACTCCTCAGAAGATACAACCTTACTCTCAAACAAATACCCTGTTTCCCCGAAAATAAGACCTAGCCAGACAATCAGCTCTAATGCGTCTTTTGGAGCAAAAGTTAATATAAAACCAGGTATAATATAATATAATATAATATAATATAATATAATATAATATACTGGGTCTTATATTAATTTTTGCTCCAAAAGACATATTAGAGCTGATTGTCCGGCTAGGTCTTATTTTCAGGGAAACAGGGTATAGGGAATGTTAATTAGCTCACCATTATTTAAATCATTTGACCTGCTTGGAGGCGTACAGTCTACCTACAGGCCATCTAGGTAAAGCACACACTTGGATTCCCAAGTGCATAGACCTCTACAATCTTGAAGCACAAATCAGGTAAGGATCAAATCTGAAGGACATACTGAGCATGCTTGCTGATTTAATCATGTAGAATGGTCTACATGTAAAAGAAAAGGCAACATATGAGGCAAAGCTGCTTTGAAAAAGATCCTTAAAGAATGTTTAAATTATATACCTGACACTAATAATACATGAATGAATGAATGAATGAATGAATGAATGAATGAGAATGTTCAAATTCGTGATTTTATAAGTAGAATATGCTAACTTGATTGTTAATAAGATAGACTGATAAGAGTTTGTGAATTTTCTACAAGATATGGGAAATTTTTAAAACTAAGTGTTAACTGGAAAATTTTTTCAGCTATGAAGACAAATAAGGTAAGCTTCTCAGATTAAAGAGGTTATTAATTTTACATAACTTGTGTTAATTGGAAATTTGAAAAGGTCAACAGAACATTGCCAAACTGGAAGAAGGAAAAATGATGCTCTATGTTAGTAATCTGACAAATAAAATTATTTCAAGGAGATGTCACTAATTCATTATATTGAACTACTTACAGTTATATATGAAAAACACAAAGAGGAAGAACCCACAAAAAATAAAGTACATATTGGGTAACTGGCCATCATACTTTTAAAAGATGTGAGAATAAATAAATTTTGTGTTTGCCTTTTGATCTGATTCCTGTGAGGCATGAAAGGAAAATTTTCCACCTCCATTTTAAAGAAAACTTGAAAAAACTGGAGAGGTATAATTTTCCTGTTTTAAGACTAAATTGTGTTCTGAGTTATCAAGCTTCTGAGGACCACAGTAAAAATATCTATTAAACTTTCTGCATCACACATTCACTCATATAATCCCTGTTTTTTTTTATAATCAACACACAATGAAAATCAATTAGTCACCTCTGTTTTTACTGGGGAAAGAGGGCAATGTGTAGATATCGTCAACTGGAAGAGAACCATGGCTTATAATTTCAAGGTGCTTTTGCACATTAATCTCTCCCTTCTTAATCATCAAACTAATCTTGAAAAGAACCTCAGAGATACAAAAATGTCAAATGACTTAATTACTGTATTATATAAATCCCAAGGATTATATCCTGAACACAAAGACAGATGGGAAACAGCTTCTGATACCACTTCTATATACTTGGGAAACAATCATAAGATATACATAAGCCTGTGTGCAAGATACAGTAGCACAAAATACATTCCCTTTGAATGAAATGGTCATTTAACAAGATGGCATTTCCTTTACGTCATCTGGAAATCAGTTACATAGTTTCAATCCATTTCATCATACCAATTACTAAGATGGAGACAAAAGACCTGATGAGACATTTTTAGCTTATAACAATGTGTTCTCTTTCAAAACAAAATTGACTAGGAGAAACTTAAGATTCTATAAGTGAAGTTTTACAAAATTGCTTTTTCCCCACATAATGGAGATAGTTTGCTGTATTATGCAGTGCCCTTCATGTATTCCCAGGTACTGATCGATGGTTCTGCTTCATAGCACCCACATCCTCGTGGCAAGCAATGAAGTCTGTTTCTGTTATGACTGTCACCATTGTTTTGACTGCTTTTAACCTCCTTGGCAACTTGCGAATCCTTTTGTCAGGATCTGCACCCATAAAGTGGCCATGGCATGGCCTCTGTTGATAAACTGTTCTCACTTCACTGACAGATCTTTTCTGATGTCTTGAGTATAGTGACAGTGATCCCATGGTGACAGCTAACACTGGAAAAATTCTACAGTCCAGTATTAGCTATAAGATGTGGAAGATGACACAGAAGGCCTAGGTGAATTGAATTGATGGGTCATAGGGTTCCAATGCAAAGTCCTTGCAAAATTGTTGAGAGTACCTGGTTATGTACATCCTTGCCAACATGAGGCATTATGCTATTTTTAAATCTTTTTCAATTGGATTTGTTAAAAGTAGGATCTTGTCATAATTAAACTTTTTCTAATTTAATATTGTCATATCAATCATTTGACATTTGTGTCTTTCACTTCTTTACTCTCTTTGCCTATTTCTATATGGAGGATATTGTCTTTCTTTTATTGAATTGGAAGAGCACTTTATATATAGAATGTCAATTCTAAATTTGAGAATATGCTAAGGGATAAATGACCAATATCTGTTTGGTTTAAAACACCGGCAACAGGATAAATAAAATAATATTTTAAAATTCTACTAGAATTAGGAGAGTAACATATTTTTGTAGTCTGGACATGAAGGAAGGGTGGCTTTGGAGCTTAAATTTTTGGAATAGGCATGCGAAAGATAGTGGAAAGTTGTAGGTGTGTAACGTGATTGAAAGCAATCTAAATGTCCAGCAATAGAAGACTGGTTAAATAAATTATAATATAATCCACACAATGATGCTATGCAATTGTGGTAGGTAGCTTTTAAAATACTCCCAGTTACACCCGAGCTCTGGTATCCATGCCTTTGTATCATCCCCGCCCCTTGAGTGTTGGCTGGAGCTAGTGACTTGCTTCTAACCAAAAAATTATGGCAAAAGTGACGGGATGTTACTTCTGAGATTGGGTTGCAAAAAGACTTTGGCTTCTTTCTCACCCCCTCTTGCTCTCTCACTTCCTTTGACAGCAGCTGCTCTACGGAGAAGCCCACATGTCAAGGAACTAAAGGTGGACTCCTTCCAAGGATGAGTAAGGAGCTGAGGTCTCAATCCAGTGGCCTGTAAAGAGTACAATCCTGCCACAAGCATGTTTGCAAGCTAATCTTGCCCTAGTTGAGCCTTGGTATTTCTGTAGGCCAACCCACATAAATGTGTGTTGCTTTAAGCCACTAAGTGTTGAGGTAGTTTGCTAGGCAGAAATAGGTAACGAATGCAGCAGCCATTATAAATGATAATCTAGATGTGTGGTGTGAAAGGGGAGAGGGGTGTGGGTTTGTATACTCGCAGTCTGTCCTACTGCAATACATGTTTCTGTACACATATTTCTTCATATGCATAATTAATGAATAGTGGAATTATGTCAGTATAAAGTGGAGTCATGTTGGTTTATGTGAATTTTTCTAGATAAGCAGAGACAGATAGAAGGGGTAGACTTCTAACCATCATTAGGAAAGGAAAAACCACCTTATCAGCAGCTGAACTGACAACAGGGACCTGTTAAGTCTATATTTTAAAAAAATCTAAAACAAGCCTAATATAAAACAGGTACAAAGCTATTTATCATGGCATGATTTATAAGATTTATAATAAGAAAAGACTGCAAAGAACCCAAATTCCATCAATATAAATTGATTAAATACACTATGGTAAACCTACAAATAGAGTACTCTGCAGCCATAAAAAGAACTGATGACAATTCAGTATACTAATGTAGAGTGGGCCCCAAGATTTAGCTATTAGATAAAATATAGGAAGGAGCTGAACACTGAGACTTATGTTCCATAAAGGGGAAATACCAATATGTATATGTATTTGCCAATATTTTCAAAAAGAAACTACACAAGTTATCAAAAAACAAATTAATAACAAAACAGCCAAATCAAATTTGTGGAATTTCCTTGGATTATGATGGAAGAAAGCAACTATAAAGAGCATGTTTAACTGGAGAAACTTGACCATGGATTCGATGCTATTACACATGATATTAAAGAATTTGGGTCAATTTTGTTAGATGTGATAATGGCCTTATGCTTATGGTTTTTTGTGTTTATCTGATAGAAATATATACTGAGTTATTAACAAGTAAAATGAGACTATGCTTCAAAATACTTCAGAGGGAAAAAAATGGGATTAGGGGTAGAACCGGGGAGACAGATGCAATAGGATTAGAAAAATAACTGTCAAAGCTAGTTTTTGAATACATTATAATATTTTCTTTTCTTATAGGTATGCTTGAAATTTTCCATAAAAAAAGGTTGAAAAATAGACAAAGAAATTTTAAAAGAGGGTTTGCTCACAGACCTTCAGTCTAAGTCAGCACAAGCTGCCATAAATAGACTACAGAATGTGGTGTAAACAACAGAAATTCATTTTCTCACATCGCTGGAGGCTAGAAGTGCAAGATCAAGGTACCAGCATGGTCCATTTCTAGTGAGGACTCTCTTTCTAGCTTGAAGATGTCCACCTTCTCACTGTCTTCACATGGTGGAGAGAGAGCAAGCTCTCTGGTATTTCTACTTATAAGAACGCTAATCCCATCTTGGGGGTAGGAGCATCCATCTGAACGACCTCTATCTCCCAAAGGCCCCATTTGCAAGTTCCATCACATGGGGGGTTAGGGCTTCAACGTATGAATTTGGGGAGGACACAATTTGGTCCACAGCACCTTCCTGCTCAGGGAGGCACACTCCCAACCAGCACAGCTCTCAGCTCATGGCGAGTATCACCGGCACCGATGCCTTTCATGGCAGCCCCACCAGCTCAGGGCACTGTTTCCATCTGGATTGTGTATACTCCTGCTCAGCACACTCCTTCGGGTCTAATCAAAGGGCCGATGGCATTGCTGATCTATTGTTCTTGACTTTTTTCAATATCTGACATGCCAGTCTATAGTCATGTTGAATTGTCTCCCTGGCAGTCCTAGTTATCTCCCTGGGTACCAATGATTGTTTTTGCTACTGCTCTGCCCTAACCTTATTTTCCAGTTAAGCCCTGTCATTTTTAGTGTGCAGTTTTGCCAAATACAAGGTTTTTCAGGAATACACATTGCATTTTATCAGAAATGCCTGTGTATGAAAAAAATGTATACAAAAGAGCAAGTTATCAAATCGTTTAGTTTTTACATACCATCATTCAATTTTTGTTAAAACATACATATATATACATAGGAAAAAATATTTTTGTACTTATTTATATGTTTTCTAATTTTTCTATATACATTTTTATGGGTTTATAAAGGAAATGATGAGTTTTTTTAATTAAAAGGCAATTACTAGCCCAAAGTCTGACCATTTAGACAACTACAAAGGAATTCAAGAGCCAAGAGATGGAGGTAGAATAAATTCTAAAATCACCTGCCACTTAAAGCAATCTCAACACTCCATTCTGAGTGTCTCTGGAAGACACCTTTCCACTAACCCCACACCAGCAGAACTTAAGTTGTCCTCTGCCAGGGTGAAGAGCACAGTGGAGTCAGAGTGGGGCCTGACTATTCTATATCTTTTCCTTTTTTTATTCTTTTTTTTTTTTTTTTTTTTTGGAAAAGGCTATTGAGAAGCCAGAAATCGGAAATCTGACAAAGTTATCTAGATGACATATTTTTAAAAACTCACTTTTATTTTTTAAAAGTCTCATACTCTGTTAATCACTTTAAATATATCATCTTCACAGTATTTACTGACATATGATAACGGTCTTCACTTTACAGAGGAGGAAACAGATTCAGAGAATTTAAGTAACTTAATGAGGTTATGAAGCCAGTAAGAACAGAGCAGGGATTCCACCCTACCTCTGTCCGTAAAATCTGTATTTCACAGAAAATGACACACATTGGTACTGATTATTTTATAAGCAACTTATTGTCTCAGAATTGGTCAATGTAAGAAATAATATATGGAGCCACATTAAAATGGAGTCAGAGCTGCCATCCCAGAGGAACTGCCTTGCACGTCTTATGCTTCAAATCTTTGGAATATTAAAATAGGGCAAAATAACCTTTGGAATGAGCCTAAAGTAGCATTGTATTCCAAAAGACTATTTGCAAGGAATGCAGATATTGTTACTACCGGACTGATGACTATCGGACTGAAAATTAAAAACATTGTTTAGAGTTCATGTCACCATCTTATCTGCACAATAGAAATACCTTCCTTCCTGATGTAATTGTTCCCCTTCCATTTCTCATAAATGATCCTTGCCTTTGTCTCCTAATCTGAACATTATTTGTGTTTCTGCCTGAATCAGTGCTTCCCAAATAGTTATTGTTTTTGTATTTCAAATAAAAGTATGTTGTCTCTCTCTTTGGCCTTTTATTTTTAGGTTAACAACTGTCTGCATGACTCTGGAAAATATCAGGGCCTTTTTCATGTTAAATTAATCCCTAATATCTCATTCAGTTCTATTATTCTCCTAATAACCATACGTAACCATTGGTCGAGCTATGTGGTTAAGTCTTGATTATCCTTGCCCCCCCAAATTGGAGATGTCCACTTGCTACAAGGCACACAGTAAACTAGAGCCCAGGAAGTAAGTGTTCCCATTCCACCTGAAATCAGACACTCCTGCCCTGCCTCCCTACCAAGCTCTTGGCAGGGGCCCTTAAAACATACAGGCCGTAGTCTGCCTGCCAATCTTTCTCTGTCCTTCTCCCTGCTCACTGAGCCCTAAATACAATTAGCATTTCCTTCTGAACACACAAATTATGTCATCAATCTAATCATTACATTTTTTAATTCAGTTTGAATATTTTTATTTCTAGTATGTTACAAATCTTCGTCAAGGTCTTACACGGCATTACTAAGCTGACACCCTAAGGACCTCATAAAAGCTCACATTCTCTATCCCTTGTAGTACTTTTCAGTTTCCATGTCTCCTGAATTACCAACTTTCATACGGGGGTAAGCCTCTGAACATTGGAAAGCCCCAAGGAGTACACACTAATGCACTGTGAGTGCTAAACCATTTTCTCTTCCTTTGATTCTGCCCCCAAACATTCTTTCCCCATATGTTTGACCCATGCAGTTCTCCTTGCTGCCCACCCTGCCTCCTCCTCAGGTCAGTCTTGATCACTCAGGAGAGTTAAGGGGCATTGGAAATACTAGAACTCCAGCCACCAGCCTTTCACTCACCTATGGCACAAATATTGACATCCTTAAAGAAAGCTCTGAAGTCCTCCCATCATCTAATGCCTTCTAAATTATCCCCCGGAAATCAATTACGGTAAAGATAATTTTAATATTGAATAACACTATCATATTCTGGTATTTAAAAAATTAATAATACTGGCATAAATGATAACTCTCAGTTCTTTGTAAATGCAAAATCCCGTTTCCGTAGCAGGCCATCTAGCCCAACCGCCTTCACTGAGATGATTTGAAAGCAATCATATGGAACAACGGAACCGACCTCCATCTTCCACAGAGTTCACTGCATGTCAGAGGCCAAGGTAGCCATAAAGGCTTCACACAAGAGCCAAAATATCATTTAACTTGTTAAAAAGCATCCTTAGGAAAGAAAAATTTTTCTTCCTGTGGAACTAGTCAGATCCCTTTGGCACTTGCTTCTCACAATTCATTTTTTTTATATATAATTTTATTGGAGAATATTGGGAACAGCATGTTTTTCCAGGGCCCATCAACTCCAAGTCGTCCTTCATTCTAGTTGTGGAGGACACAGCTCACTGGCCCATGTGGGAATCAAACCGGCAACCCTGTTGTTCAGAGCTTGAGCTATAACCAACTGAACCACCCTGCTTCTCATATTCTTATTTCTCATGAACTTGATCTTTGCTATTTCCCCAGTTTCCAGGCCCATCCTACAACCACAGCTCTGGCTCAACTGTTCGGCTCCATAGTTTCTGATGTCTCCTATTTTCAACCTCGACTTCCCCAGAGACCCTGTCTCTCAGCTCCCAGCCTCAACCAGCTGGCCCCTCGGTGCTTCCTGGGTCTGACCACGTTTGAACAACCAGCCCTGGGTAATAAGAGGAGCCTGCTGGACACATAAAAGGCTGTCTGATTAATGAAACTCTTGGAACGCTATTAGATCTAGTCATAGTATGGCCCTGTTAAAGAAAAAAGGTTTTTGACACCTGTTAAGTGGTAAGGAATACTTTATTCAGAACTCTGACAATAGGCGTGAAGACTCAATACGGAATTGGAATTCGGCAAAGACAGCTGAGGATTTGTAGCCAAGGGGCAAAGTAGGGGTGGTGGTAGTGAGGGGTGTCAGTGGAAAGAAAATTACTAAGAGAAGATTTCAAGGGTTGGAGGATTCTTGCTAAACCCACTTAACATTACTCTGACTGAAGACACATTGGGATGATAAAATATTGAAGGTGGAGGATGAGGAATTTGATTAGCTATTGAGGCCAATCAGATATCAAGGCTGGGGGATTCTCTCTAAACTGAGTTAGCAGGATACTTGTTAAACTGTACTTGGCAGGCTGAAGATGGGACCTAAGGACAAGGACGGGTTAGAAAGAGGGCTCAGAGGAGCCGGTCTAAAGTTGGGTCAAAGAAGAGTCTTTCAAATAGAAACAAATGTTGGAGAGGCTGTGGAGAAAAAGGAACCCTCATACACTGTTGGTGAGACTGCAGACTGGTGCAGCCGTTATGGAAGGCAGTGTGGAGGCTCCTCAAAAAATTACGAATAGAATTACCGTATGACCCAGCAATCCCTCTCCTGGGTATCTACCCAAAAAATCTGAAAACATTTAGAGATAAAGACACGTGTGCTCCAATGTTCATTGCAGCTTTGTTTACGGTGGCCAAGACATGGAAACAACCAAAATGTCCTTCGATAGATGAATGGATAAAGAAGTTGTGGTACATATACACAATGGGATACTATTCGGCAGTAAGAAAAGATGATATAGGAACATTTGTGACAACATGGATGGATCTTGAGAGAGTAATGCTGAGCGAAACAAGTCAGACAGAAAAAGCAGAGAACCATGTGATTTCACTGATATGTGGTATATAAACCAAAACAACAAAAGAACAAGACAAACAAATGAGAAACAGAAACTCATAGACACAGACAATAGTTTAGTGGTTGCCAGAGGGTAAGGGGGGCGGGGAGTGGGTGGTGGGAGATGAGGGTAAGGGGGATCGAATATATGGTGATGGAAGGAGAACTGACTCTGGGTGATGAACACACAATGGGATTTATAGATGATGTAATACAGAATTGTACACCTGAAATCTATGTAATTTTACTAACAATTGTCACCCCAATAAATTTAATTTAAAAAAAAAAAAAAAAAAAAAACAAGCAAAAACCTTTAGAAATTGCATTGCAGGAAAAAATTATAGTTTCTCAACAGAAAAAAAAAGATTCCTATTCATCATTCAATATGTTATCATTTAATATGAAGGACAGCAGAATGCGCTTATTAAATGCTGAATAAATTTTCAAAAAAAAGAAGAGTCTTTGTCAGCCCAAATCAGCACTTGTAAACAAAAGAAGGAAAGAGGGAAGTTAACAGATTTTTAATAACTAACTGTCTCACTGTGATACTGTGCCATTAAGTGGTACTTTGTGTATATTATCTTATTTAATCATAAGTAACTTAAGGAATGTGTTATCCTCACCTTACGTATAAAGAAACTGAAGTTCAAAGAAATTTAATAATAGACCCTGGGACCAGAAGAACTGGATTAGATGTTGGCTTTTTCCTGTAACCTTTCACCATCTCGAGTGACTTTAACAAGTCACTTAACCTCTCTCAATCTCAGTTGATGTGCAAAATGGAACAATATACCTTCCTCTCTGGTCTTTTATCAACCATATATTATCTATGTGAGGATGATTCTAGCATCACTCAAATTCTGTTTCCAGATTCATATCGCCAACTGCTTACTAAATAGATGCTTCTGAAAATAAATGTCTCAAATTGAATTCAATATCTTATTTCAAAATACATGCTCTGCTTCCTCAATTCTTAATCTCATTAAATGATAGCAATATCATTTTCCAAGCTAGAAATATCAGAGTTATACTCTAGGCACTCATGGCTCCCATACCCAGACACGCATACTACTGTAAGCAGACACCTAATCCTAATAGAAACATTTCCCAAAACCACCTTCTCAATGATGTCTTTATGGTCACTCTGTTTATGCCCTTATCATGTCACCTGGACTGCACCAACACGCCACTGGTGACCTCCCTACCAACAATCACTATATGCCTCAGTCTGTCCTTTTCATTGTCATTACTACGTATCTACTAAAACCAAATCTGGTCATGTCACTGTGGTACTTACAAACTCTGTTAGCCCCTCACTGCCTACCAGTGAAAGCCAAAGTCCCGAGCTAGGCATACGAGACCCTTCACGGTCAACCTCAACTTCCTGCCCAGCCTTATCTCTCACTGCCCCTCCTCACTGAGCATCCATTCAGGGAATCCTCCCTCTGTATCGCCTGTTCCCGGTTCCCTCTCTGGAATAGCCATCCCCTAATTTTGTACCTCGTAAAATGCTTTTAAGATCCATGTCAAGCATCATCTTCCTCCCTGAATTCCTTTGGCATCATCTCCCGCTCCTCCAAACACCTGCAGCACTTAGCTCATACCTCCCAACCACAAAGGAAGTTCATGTCTCATACATCTCATCTGTTTCCCCCATCAAACTAGAAGCTTCTCGAATGCAAAGACCATGTCTGAGTCATACTTATGTCCCCTGAGCCTTACTTAATGTAAAATATCATTACATCTATAATACATTTCTTAATTCACAAAATTATGGAAAATAAGAGCTTTCTTTGTCCATCATTTATTTAAAATCAAGAATACCAAAGACAACTACAATTGAATGCGCCACGTTAATTCAAACTCAGTAAGGTTCCCATTTATTTAAAATTAAGAAAAACAGGGTCCAAAAACACTTTTCCCCTAGGATTAAAACACATTATTATATAATTATAGACACATTTAAAAAATTAAAGTGTTTTGCTTCTTTGGGGATTCAACTGCTTTCATTTCATTTACTATTTTATAGCATGTATGATGAGCCTCCTAAAGTCATTTCCAAAGTAGTTACTAGAATAAAAGAAATTTAAATTAAATACCTTAAAGTTTTTCCTTAGGAATATTAAATCATCACTGCCCATGACTTCCTAATGTATTTTCTGGGTTGCTATATGATTTTTAGTTTAAAAACTAAATTCCATGATAGAAAATATTAAAAATTACTCTGCATTAAAATACTTATAAATAAATTAATAACAATTTATAGATATACATATAAGCTCATTATTTGCAATATTCTTCCCTGGTTTAGTTATCAACCAGATGAGCTACAAATATTATAAACTGTATATATTTGCTAAATATAGTTGTTTTAATTATTACATAATCTGCCTTGTATAATGTTAAATTTTATTTAATAAGTAATGTGCCTTAAATTATTACATAATCTAATTAATTACTATACACTATGCAACTAAATTCTATTATCTTTTTGATCCACGCTGACCCAAAATTATTCTGAACTACAACTGAAATCTATGCTGACATGTAGTACTTTTTATGAGCAATGCGTTTCAACACATAGAACCATGTGAATATTACACTCACTGTTCTTTGCTGTAGAGCTTAACATATCCTCTTGGCTCTAATCTACATTTATCAACTACACTACATTATAAAGGGTATTTTATTTACATACTCTAAAAGATTGAAATGCACTTTTCTTCAGGTAAGTTTCCCAACGCTGTTCCTATGGATGGTTTCACTTCTGTGAAAAAGACAAATAGAAATTTTATCTACCTTTCAGGTATATTTTTACAACTGCTGGCTGCCTTCTCAATATCCATTCTTCCCTTCTTTCCCCTTAATGGGATTCCAATTTTGTTGGTAATATCCATGTGCTAAAAAAAAAAAAAAAAATGGCATCTATGATTCCAAACCTCCCTTGCAGATAGGGATGGCCACAGGACATACAACAGGCCAATAGCATGGAAGTGGAAATTGTTGTTGTGGCTTCTAGAGAAGCTCCAGAAAAAAGGGAATCTAACTCAGCTAACATGGTCATTTTTGTATCTCACTTTTCCTCCGTCTTCCATCCTTAGCCTTCAAGAAAAGGGCCAAAAGAATTGCAGACATCTCAGCCCTGACACCTTGAGTCATCAAGCCAACACTGGCAAATAGTCCTATATTTTGTGAAATAATAACAATAATAGAATTCTTGATAGATCACAAGAGAATGTGCTTTTAAATAACTGGTCATAAGGAACTATATTTTCATATTGCTACCAATTTTTCAAAAGTGATGGCACTCAAATATTTCCTTCACTTTTTAAATTTCAGGATTTCAAAAATGTGCTGCACGTATTAAGTACTAGTTTCAAACTTGAGAAGATTTTTATCCTATAATACAAGTAATTTTCTGAAAGAATATTGCTTGTATGAAGTAAATTAAGCGCCTGTCTCAATCTAAGAGTATGTCTTCAAGAGTATCCCTTAAAAGGGTTATCTTCTTGGGTGTCAGAAAGAGTAGGTTGAGGTTTGTAATGTGTGTCAAATGGAAATTTTATTTTGGTAGACTTTATGTCATTCCAATTGCCCCACTGAAATGCAGATATAAGAATACTAAAATCTGCTGCATTAAAATTTTAAACTTGTTGCGCTAAAATGAATGTATCTCAACTGCCTATGTGCTTGGGGCAAGTGATTTATTCTCTTATTCTCCCACAGAGAATTTGACTGCATTCAAACTACCAAGCTGGAGAATTTAGCTACCTTCAGAAAAGTTGATATCTAAGCAGAATCTGTGAAGAGCTCTTCTACCTAGAAGGGGAGTTTGAATGTGGCCTGAGGTGCCATCATCACCTCTTCACAGCTAAGGAGGAGCAGGCATCCTGCCATCTCCTTTCAAGAAGTTCTAGCATTTGTGAATTCACCTCTCTAAAAGATGATAGATTTTACCATGTTCATGCTTCTTTGCAAAAAACTTTTGTGCTCCTTTGACTAATCTTGTCCTCAATATTCACATTAACACATCCAATTAGATTTTAGAAATTTCATTAGTATTAAAACCATTCAATTTAATCTACTTTACAGGTCCACAAGTCACAGAATTCTAAATAAATAAATGACGATTGTCTCTTTCATAGATCTTTCTCTTAAAAACTAATCATAACATACTCCTGTATAGTACTTGTAACTGCAGATACTGTTCCAAATACTGTAAAATTATTATTTCAATTGATCCTCCAATGAACCCTAGGAAGTAAGTGTCATTGTCATCTTACAGACAAGAAAACTAAGCAACATGGAGCTAATTAACTCACTCAGCATCACACAACTGGTAAGTAGTTGTTTCATATTCAGACTCCGGCAATGTGGGCTGCAGACACTGGACTTCTAACCATGATGTTATGCTTTTTAACCTAAGTTCTTAGTGCTATATTTTCTTCAAGTGAATTATGTCTACACACTGTGAATCTGTTATTCTACAGGTATGTAATTGTGCATAAAGTGAGGCACTACTAGATGAGAGGTAGCCGAGATTACCCAATGGTAGGCAATATAAGTGTATATCCATGGAAGCATGTCTAACACGACCAATTTGTAAACAATAAGCCGAGTGGGTAGAAAGAAACTCCATACGAGTTTAGAGGAAAAACTAAACCTAGATTATTAGTAAATGGTTCAAAATGAGAGTGGGATTTGAGGTGTCACTGAAAATAAAGGAATAGGATTTGAAAAAGAGGAGGCACAGGGAAGGTAAGCTGGAGCAATGAGGAGGAATGAGAAAAGCAAAAGATTGTTAACAGAACAGCATATACATATATACCAACTGATGGAGGAGTGCATTCACCAGCATCATCTGATGGGCTAAGGATTCATTTATTTATGTACAAGTATGTATGGAATGTCTTTGTACATCTTGGAAAGAGTAAGTATTTATATCCAATAAGGGATTAATATCCAAAGTATATAAGGAACTCATACAACTTAACACCAAAAAAAAAAAAAAAAACTCAATTAAAAAGTGGGAGAAAAAGAAAGTGGGCAGAGGACCTGAATAGGCATTTCTCCAAAGAAGCCATACACATGGCCAATAGACCTATGAAAAGATGCTCAACGTCATTAATCATCAGAGAAATATAAATTAAAACCACAATGAGATATCACCTCATAACAGTCAGAATGGCTATCATCAATAAATCAACAAACAAGTGTTGGTGAGGATGTGAAGAAAAGGGAACCCTTGTGCAATGTTGGTGGGACTGCAAATTGGTGCAGCCACTATGGAAAACAGTATGGAGGTTCCTCAAAAAAATTAAAAATAGAACTACCATATAACCCAGTAATTCCACTTCTGGGTATTTATCCAAAGAAATCCAAAACACTAACTCAAAAAGATATATGCACTCTTATGTTCACTGTAGCGCTATTTACAATAGCCAAGATATGAAGGCAACCTAAGTGTCCATCAATAGATGAATGGATAAAGAAGAGGTGGTACAGATATATACAATGGAATGTTACCCAGCTATAAAAATAAAAAATAAATGAAATCTTGCCATTTGTGACAACATGGATGGAACTGGAGGGGGAGTATGCTAAGTGAAATAAGTCAGTCAGAGAAAGACCAATACCATATGTGGAATCTAAAAAACAAAATAAATAAACAAAATGGAAACAAACTCATAGATACGGAGAACATTTTGATGGTTGCCAGATGGAAGGGGGTTTGAGGCATGGGTGAAAGAGATGAAGGGATTAAGCAGTTTAACAAATTGCCAGTTATAAAAGCAGTCATGGGGATGTAATGTACAGCATAGGGAATATAGTCAATAATATTGTAATCACTATGTATGGTGTCAGATGAGTACTAGACTTATTGGGGCAATCGCTTCATAAGGTATATAAATGTCTGATCGCTATGTTGTATACCTGAAACTAATATTGTATGTCAACTGCAATTGAAAAATTAAAAAGTATTTAAAAACAAACAAAAAAAATAAGTATTTAAATGAAGCTTATTCCTATTACTTTTGCTCATGGATTTTCCTTTCGCCCAATGCTAATTTTTAAAAAATCAGAGAAATTGCTGGCTCTCCTGAAAACTGAAACCCTTGGCATTCAGATCATTCAATTACAGAATCAGAAAACGGGAGTCAGACCTGTGATCCAATCCAACCCTAATACTTACACTTTTGAGAGTTACTGAAAGTCTGAAATCCCTTTCCTTCTCTGTACTATGAGAGAATAGTACCGCTCTCCCTTGGTATCCTTGGAGAATTTAAACGATCATGTCCATGACTCACTGAGTATCAGTACTAGCACTTGGCAGTAGCAGGCTCTAAATAGGCATAGTTCTCCCACTGCTCCGTTCCCCTTCCCTACACACACACACACACACACACACACACACGGGTTTTTTTTTTTTTTTTTTTACACACACGAGTTTCTTAAGATCACCCAGTACACCCTTTCTGATTCAGAAATGAGAAAAAAACAAAGGCTAATAATGTGAAATTATGTATAGCAAAACAATCTGAAAATAGGAGACTAATTCTCTTTAATTTTAACTTTTAGCTTGCTGAGAGATTTGCATGCTCTCTACATGGATGATGAGCACATTTGAAACTAGCACCAGAGAAGGCGCGTCCGCTCTAAGGTTGACCTCACTTGGAAGCGCTCTGCTTACTTGATCTCAGCTGGAGCTGAACACTCCCTGGGCCTTCGTTTATTTCAGACCTTTTCCTCCCTCTGGAGCCCTCGCAATCACAGTCACCTGCCTGAACAACCCAGTTCTGCTGCTGCCAACACTCTAGCATGGCATGAGGTTGCTTCAGGGCGTTTTAAAAATTGAATCTACAAAGAAGTAATAAAGTAGAGAATGTAGGCAATATTTCAGATACTATTGACAAAGAAACTGTCACCCATTCAAAAAAAAAGGGGGGGGGGCTCAACCCAGATAAGCTGAATACCACATAAAATGTACTGAATGATAGCTCAGCTACTCATCTTACTCTGCTAATGTAGACATAGCATTATAGCCTCATAAAACCCTGAGACATATACGTATATATATACACACACATATAGTAGGCCTAGAGGAAACGATGCCTTCTGCATCATTCTCTTTTTACGTCTGAACCCTCTCAGATGCCAAATGGTCTTTCACTCTCTGTGATGAATATCCATACTTAGAAAATGCTCTATCATTCATTTGTATTTGAATATGAAATTAAATACATATACTACTCCTGCATTTGCATTTGGGTCTTGTAAGCAGTTGTGGGATGACAGTCTTTGTCGTAGTGAGGAGGTCTCCAAGCGTCACCAGCCAGATAAATGGGAGATATGAAAATAAGTGGCAAGTCCCCTAAAGCCACAGACTTGCATTTACACTGCTATGCAAAAGATCAGCTGTAGGGAAGGGAAATCATAAAATGCCTTGAAGATTACATCCTTAACATATGCTTTCATGTGCTTTTCTTTCTTTCTAGAAAGCTGGCAATATGTCAATAAAAATGCTTTTACTTAATGCTGAAGTAAAAATATTTCTGGACACCATTTCATTACATGTATGTTGTTGCCTAAGCAAAGCAGAACTCATTGAACTCATTAATCAAGTAAATTCAAGTTTCCTTACTTGTTTATCCCTTGATTCCTGGTCAAGTCTTTCCTCTTACCCACACTTTACCAAGACCTTCTCCTCCATGCTCCTTCTCTGTGTTATGCCCCAATCTAGTCTTGCTTCTTTCCCAACCAAGTAAGTAGCAGTTCTTTCTTGGCTCACCTGATTGTCACTGGGGTAGCAAATCCTATCTACCCAGATTTGGGAGCAATTAGCATCATACCCAGATCAGCCTACAATGTCAACCCTCTATTTCCCAAGCTACAATCCTCCCTCATTTAAATCACTCTGTTTCCTAGTCTACTTCCTTGAGGACAACTAAACCTGTCCTTATGATTCTTGATCCCCTTTAATAATAATAGCTGCTTATGTGGGATATAAAACTGAAAGCAACAAAGGAACAAGACAAACAAACAAAGAAACGAAAATGCATAGACAGATAACAGTTTAGTAGCTACCAGAGGATAAGGGGAATGGGGGTGGTAGAAGATGGTAAAGGGGGTCAAATATATGGTGATGGACAGAGAACTGACTCTGGGTGGTGAGCACACAGTGTGATGTATAGATGATGTATTACAGAATTGTACACCGGAAACCTATGTAATTTTACTAACCATTGTCACCCTGATAAATTTAATTAGAAAAAGAGGATATGGATGCTATCACTAATATTCAACATTGTTGAACTTAGGGAAAATGATAAATAAAAGATCAATATAAATAATAATAATAATAATAGCTGCAATTTAAAAAAATGGGTAGCTTGCATTTATGGAGCCTGTGTAGCATTTTGTTAGGTTTTTCATATACATTGCATTTAACTCTTATAGGTAACTGTTACAACAACCCTAGAAGATGAGTATTTTTATGCCAACTTTACAGATGAGGAAATTGAGAAGTAAGGCAGTTAATAACCTGCCAGATCTCACAGCTAAGAAGTGGCAGAGCCAGGACCCTCTGACTTCCAAGTCCTGTGTGTGACATGTGCTTTGGCATACCTCTCTGCCTGTCCCTAATTCAAGTGCATAGGTGAGCACAAAAGGGACACAAAACACATGCTGGAGGAACCCAGTGCCTCTGAAGTATTTTCTCCACCTTCATATTTTCTACAAAATGAGTTTGGTAGACCTTAACATTCTTATTTTTCTCAACTTCCAGCTTTTCTGAAAGCTCCCTCTCCCCTTTACAGCCCATCAACTACACAGCTTACACATCAGGGTTCCACATGCCCGTCACAGGCCCCTGATAGCATTCTCACTCAGCACGGATATTAGCACATCTGAAACTCAGGTCTACACTTATAAAGACTCCTATGTTTTGCTCAGGGGTTATAATATCCATACATATGTGAGAAGAGGGAGTTTGCCACAAAATAGCACTAGATTGCCTGTCTATAACATTTGAATGCACAGTTTGTTCATAGGCAAAAAGTTGTTAGCAATCTAAGTTCATTTAGTTTTATTAGTTTTTCTTTTAAATTAAAAAGTTAGGGATAATTACATTTTGATAATCCCTAAGCCACTTCTGACAGACCAAGCCTTGAACACATCTGAAAATGACACTTGTATAATAACCGTTTGTAAGACAAAACTGGGGATTAAAACTGTAAGCTTGCATTCTAATGCTCAAATACATAAAAGGAACCAAAATAATAATGTAGACATCCTTTGTTGCACAGAAATTGCTCATGTAGAATTTTGGAAATTACAGAATTAACACCGAAGGAAAGGCCTCGATACCCAAAGAGTCAAATGAAAAATAAAAGTAAAATAGATTTAAATTTTACTCTGTTTTGCTCAGTATTCATCCATAAGGAAAACATGCCCATTACTCATTAAGTTATATGACTTTTTAAAATGAGGTTGAAAAGTTAATTCAAAATGGATCAAAGACTTAAGCATAAGACGTGACACAATAAACTGCGTAGAAGAAAACATAGGTACTAAACTTATGGACCTTGGGTTCAAAGAGCATTTTATGAATTTGACTCCAAAGGCAATGGAAGTAAAAGCTAAAATAAACGAATGGGACTATATGAAACTTAAAAACCTTCTGCACAGCAAAAGAAACCATCGACAAAATAAAGAGACCACCAACTGAATGGGAGAAGATTTTTGCAAATAGTGCCTCCGATAAGGGGCTAATATCCAGAATATACAAGGAACTCATGAAACTCAACAACAAAAAAACAAACAACCCTATTGAAAAATGGGCAGAGGACTTGAAGAGACATTTCTCCAAAGAGGACATACAAATGGCAAAGACATATGAAAAAATGGTCAACATCACTAATCATCAGAGAAATGCAAATCAAAACCACAATGAGATATCACCTCGCCCCAGTCAGAATGGCTATCATCAACAAAACAAATAGTAACAAATGTTGGAGAGGCTGTGGAGAAAAAGGAACCCTCATACACTGTTGGTGGGAATGCAGACTGGTGCGGCCATTATGGAAGGCAGTGTGGAGGTTCCTCAAAAAATTACGAATAGAATTACCATATGACCCAGCAATCTCTCTCCTGGGCATCTACCAAAAAAATCTGAAAACATTTATACATAAAGACACATGTGCTCCAATGTTCATTGCAGCTTTGTTTACAGTGGCCAAGACATGGAAACAACCAAAATGTCCTTCGATAGATGAATAGATAAGGAAGTTGTGGTATATATACACAATGGAATACTATTCGGCGGTAAGAAAAGATGATATAGGAACATTTGTGACAACGTGGATGAATCTTGAGAGTGTAATGCTGAGCAAAATAAGTCAGACAGAAAAAGCAGAGAACCATGTGATTTCACTGATATGTGGTATATAAACCAAAAAACAACAAAAGAACAAGACAAACAAATGAGAAACAGAAACTCATAGACACAGACAATAGTTTAGTGGTTACCAGAGGGTAAGGGGGTTGGGGGGTGGGAGAAGAGGGTAAGGGGGATCGAATATATGGTGATGGAAGGAGAACTGACTCTGGGTGGTGAACACACAATGGGATTTATAGATGATGTAACACAGAATTGTACACGTGAAATCTATGTAATTTTACTAACAATTGTCACCCCAATAAATTAAAAAAATAAATTTTAAAATAAATGAGGTTGATTAGAAAATGAAATTTAGTAGTTGGAATTTTAGTAGCTACCAGTGTAAAGATGACTCAAGTCAGTAAGTATGCCAATCAACATGCTTTCAATTCCAACTAGGTGAAAAACAAGCTAATAAAAATAATGCTTTTTTTTTTTTTTTTTCTATACAATGTGGTGTCATGGCTCCTTGTCAATGGGACATTGGCCCCAGTCACACTCCTACTAACAGTGGCACCAATCCACACCCTCTCGCGAATACTGGCATGTCAGTGGGATCAGAAGCCACAGTGAGACATGAGTCTATAACTATGAGGGAAAGGTTCCTTGGTACAAAGCTAACCTGATCGAACAATAACTTTGGCTTTGACACAGTCTTTCTATGACCAGCTAAGCCTGCTGAGTCAAACTCAAGACAATAGCTCTTTTTGCACATTCAATTTTACTCTAGCACAATATTATACAGGACACCTGATCAAAGAACCCAAAATATCTTTTAAAATCAAATCTTCCCATTTTGCTTCTGTGCATATAAAACCCAAACCACCTCATCCCCATTGTCTCATTCTATACCCTAACTCCCCCTTCTATATATTTTACTTCAAACAAGTGTACCCCAACGTCCTCATCCATCTATCTCACATCACTGGCCCCACCCAGGCAGAGCTTAGAAGACCCACTAATCCCCATTTCTCCCACAGCCCATCAGAACATCTATTTTTATCATTAACACAGCTCTTTAAAAACCTACCATTCAGCTTAGTATTGAACTAAGAAGATGAATCAGATGCATTTGTCTTCTCCCTAAATCATGACCCAACTAAAATGACAGGAATAAAAAAAAATGGAATAAAATGCAAGGAGAGATAGGGTCCAGGTGGTAGGTTAAAAATAGGGAATATGATTGCAAGTCAGTATACAAAGTCACACTCCCCAGGCACACTCCCACACTGCAAGAATTCTAGAAAGTAGAAAAGATAAAGATGGCAAATAAGCAAAAATTAAAAAAAAAAGATAAAAGACTTAGAGGATTCTTCAAGGATATTCATTATCTGACTAATAGTAGCTCCTGAAATAGAGAAAAGAGATGGAACTAATCAAATAAATAATTCACAAAAAGTCCAAGAACTGAGGGATATATCCCAGATTAAAAACACAAAGGTCAAATGCTATGAACAAAACACACATACACATACTCAAAGACTCGTCATTGTGAAATTTAGAACACTGATAAGAAAGATCATAAAAGGATTATGCACACACACACAATCACACACAATGTACAAGGCATAGGAAAGGGAATAACAATACTGGGGTGTAGAATATAAGGAATCGATGTTTTCACTATTTTGAGGGAGGTACCTTTTTAATCCACAATGCTGTATCAAACAAAACTATTAATCAAATATGAGGACGAAAAAAGATATTTTCAGACATAAAAAAAGTACAAAATTTATTTCTCACACATCGTTTCTTAAGCAGCTACTGAAGAATTTATTTTTATAAAACAAAGAAATAAAATAAAAACAACAAAGGAAGACATGGATGGACCCAGAAACATAGTCCATCATCAGGATGACAGCAACAGAAGTAATTTGCCATCCACAAGTCAGAAATTCTAATTTAAAAAGAGAAAAATACAAAGTATAACATGATTCATTCCAAAAAAATAAAAAGCAGTCTTTTCACAAAGTTGGGGAAATAAAATTAATTTACCTACTTCTAATACTATAGTTCTGCCACTAAAATCACCTCTTTCTTGTTTCAAACCCTCTTGAAGGCAACACCACATTGAACTGTAGAGGATACAAAATGTCTCTTCAAATATGAAAAAACCTTGGCTTTTCTGAACCAGGAAATATTGATAGCTTATTGCTTCCTCAAATTATTTGAACCTTTTATTTATCTTACATATATTTTTCTGTCCTCCAAAATTGGTGAGTCCAGGGATTATAAATTAACCCTCATTTTAATTCCCAAAGTACTCAACATATGGTAAGTGTTCAATAAATAACTGCAACCTACATGCTACTGAGTGTATAATAATTAAAGTGTAACTTATTCATGTGCGTTGCTACTTCAGGTGTAAAGATTCTCAGTCGTGCTACAGAAGAAGCTATCAAAGAAACACATGATGAAGATCCAACAGGAATAAACTAATCAAGTGTGGCATCAGCATTTTGAAGAACATAGTAGAAGAAAGCAGACTCTCCCTAAATGTCAAATAATAGAAGCTTATTATTGAAAGACTATACTTTGAGCAAAACTAGGTAAACACTGTGACATTTCTGTGATTCTGATTAGGTTCCTAAAACAAGAAGTTGACAATCTAGAACAGATGGCATGAGAAATAGAGGAGTATATCTCTGGAACAAATGAAAGAAGGGAGAAAGGTAAGAAAGGAGGGAGGGAGGGTGTGTGGGAGAGAGACTAGGAAGAAAAACTGACAAAAAAGGGGAAGGGGAAGGGATGGAAGGGAAGGGAAAAGGAAATCCAAAAGGAACAGAATATTCAGAATTATTCTCTTAGTGGCACTAAGCAAAGGTTATCATTGGTACCCTCACAGAAATTATCAGAATTCACTACTTCTTTCATTTTTTAACAAACATATATTGTGATTCTAGTGTCGGGTACTATGCTAGGAATTAAGTATTCAACAATGAACCCTATATCATGATAACTCTCCTCAGTGAGCTTAAGATTTGTGTATAGATGTATGTATACCTAATAAAATGTATCTTGTTCTCATGTTATTGTTTTTATCGTTCTCAACTTATCTTTTTGTGTTTTCATTAAAATCCAGAATAAAGAAACCATTCCAGGCTCTAAGTGGGTTGGTCTTAATGGACCATACTCAGGACTTGGGGGGAAAGAGGATGCGGAGGGTATAAAGCCAAAAAAGCAGCACTCTACAGAATTATGTTTTACCGAGATTTATGTTTTCCTGAGTATACTACATTTTACAGTTGCTGGTTTGTTTTTATGGCTGCTGTTGATGCTAAAAGGGATGTCTGGAAACTAGGAATTAAAAGATTTCAGCTCCACAGGAGCTCAGGGTTATAGCCCCAGACCTTATGTGAGTAGCACTAATCAATTTTGCCCAGGTTCTCACTAATAGAATCTGTGGGATCAACACTGGTGTGTCAAGGGTCTCTTGTACCAAGATCTATTTTAAAAGCTACAGTCTTTTGGAATTGTGTTTTCCTCTGTAACCCAATGAGCCACAGGGATACACTGAAGCAGGGTTTCAATAAAGATGAAGCTCTGACTCTGGCTGGTGAACGCACAATGTGATATATAGATGATGTATTATAGAATTGTACACCTGAAGTCTATGTAACTTTACTAATAATTGTCACCCCAATACACTTTAACTTAAAAAAAAAAGATGAAGCTGACATTTTACATGTAGAACTGGAACCAGATAGAGAAGACCTGAAATTCAGTCAAAAGCTAGTGTTCAGGCAAATTATTTTACGCCTCTCTCCCACATACAAACTACAAACGATAGCTCTAAAATTGATCCCACTGGGACGTTAGACAAAACATTTTCCAGGATGCATACGCTGCGTTAATTGCTCTCCTGTATCCATTTGTTTCTCATCCTTTCTTGGTTTTCTTTTCTCCTTCCCTTTACTCCTTGGTAATCTCTCATGAGAGGGAATTTGTTTCCTTTTTTCCCTTAGAAAATCAAAAGAAAATGCTCATAAGAAAGGAGCTGTCTGAAATAAGAACTAAGAGGACATAGGGCACATGCAAGAAAAGAATCCCTTAAAAACCACTTCCCATTTGGATATGTTTTCATTCACAACTTGTGCGATTGAATCTTTGAGACCAGATAAAAGAAGTACCCCCTTCTTTTCCAGAAGATCAACAAGGTCATTCATCCCTTTGCCGCCTCCTCTCCACTGCTTACGCGACCCTAATAAAGAAGTGAATTCCCCTCTCCTGTTTTTATTTTCCTGGAGTGTGTCAAAGCCTCAGATGCACATTTTATTATTCTAGAGTCCTTGTGGACTGAAATATCTGAGATGTGAGGGGCATGTTAAGAAACCATTTATAGCTTACACAACAGAGTTTTTAAAAGCCCAGGGTCAGCACAGCAGTATCTTTCACCTAAAGCCAAATTTTTAACCTAAGAGAAACGGAAAAATAATGTTTTGAGCTTTATTTACCACATACTGATAATTCAAAGAAAAACAAAAATAGCCACTGACTATTATCAACTCTTCTATGCAGGAAAAAAAAAAGGATTATGTGTACAGAATGCAAAATTTAAAAATTACAATGCTTCAAAATTGTTATTTGACAACGTTTCTGTATCCTGGCTTCAATTCAGAAAAATCCCAGGAGTCAGAACTTCCCTTTTCTAAAACAGTATAAATAAACATCTTTATCCTGAAAAACTTGGTTTCTAAATATCTTTGTGATGATGATGGCGATGATGATGATTGCAAGAGTTTACTTTCAAAGGCTTTTATTTTTACCAAAAGACATCAGAATGAGAAAATAGTATTTGGTTGTCACTAACTTGAATTCTAACACTGTAGTTACCCTACATCACTTTGCTATTATCAGCTTTTAAGCGATTGAAACAGCAGTTTAAGGGCTTAATGATAATTTCTCATCTTTCATTAATCCTTGTCTAAAGGAACCTGGTTGCTGACCACCTTTGCGCAAACTACTAGCATCCCAAGAGGTATCCAATTGTAAAAGTTTTCATGAAGTCTCTCAAGAGTCACATTCAGAAATAGGTGTACCAATGTACAGGATTTGGGTGGGAAAGAGTACATAAATGGAATAGCTTCTTTGAAAGGGACTTGAAGCTGCATTGACCTGTGACAGAGATGGCTGCCAGTCCAACTCACTCCGATCCTATATTTCTTCTTCTCCTACCTACCAATCAATCAGCTCTCCTCCCCTACTCAAATCCTTTCTTCTCCCTTCGGCTAAGTCCTCTTCAAAGACACTGAGGTCAGGAAAAGAGAAAACATACCATGTATGAATAATTACTCCCTCTTTAGTTCATGTCTTTAATTTCCACTCTTCCATCCATTTTAAAGGATATTCCCTCTCCCTGCTTCCCAAGAGCAAAGCAGTTACTTTGTTGAATTAACCCCCAAAGAACTTGTTGGGGGTGCCTGTGTTCATAGCGCTCACTAGGCTTGGGAATGCAGTTGCCCTATGTTGCAACCCTGAACCAAGTCCAGTGAGCGACACGAATTCAGGTCCCAACCAGGGAATGTGACAATAGACACCAGCACTGGAGGGAGGGGATATCCTGCAGACCCAAGTCAGCCTAAAGAGCTTGAATCTCAGCTCTGCTAGCACTGAGCTGTTTCAACATGAGCAAGTACCCATCTGTATAATGGGGTTGCTGATGACAGTGATATTAATGGTACCAATATTCAGAGGGTTGTTACAAGACTTAAGTAAATGAATACTCATAAAGTGCCAAAGTGTTGAGAATAGGGCCTGGCTCTTAGGCTGTTAGTTTGTCAAAATAAAATTTAGTCTTGTAAAAATAAATTAATTTTAAAATTTAGATTGTAATCTACGTATCACCTCCATTTGTGATTAAAATAGAATCAGTCACCTTTGTTATCTTTTTTAATTTTACATGCTTGGCATTAGAGCCCTTTGGCCTCCATTCTTCTACTTCATACAACATAAAATAAAACTCAAAATCGTATTTTTCAGATAAGCATCTTGTCTTCTCTTTTCTTCTAAACACTAGCAAAAGAGCTTAAACTTGAGTGGATTATTGCAAAAATGGACTTTTTTAGTAATATACTCTCCCATTCTAAATGACATAGGGAATCGTATTCTAAATGACATAGGGAAACATATAGTCTAGCTTATGTCCCTATGTGTTTTTTTTGTGTGTGTTTTTTTTGTTTTTTTTTTGCAGGCTGTGCTTCCAAGCATGAACACAACTAAGTAGGGGAAGGAAAAAAAAGGAAAAAAAAAAACAAGAAAAAAACACAAAGAACGGCTTCAGTTACTGAACCGTATAAGCCAGTACAAAAAAAGATGCAGCTAAAGGTGCCATTTTCCATCAAAAGAGCTACCTTGAATGCATTTCATTGTGATACTTCCAATTTTCGATGGTATTTTAATGGAAGAAAATGGAAGCTAAGGCCAGTTTGAGCAGTGCTGTATTATAGGCTACCGTCATGACTCAGTGTAATTTGATTTAACCAGGTTCAATACTAGCTACACAATACATTACATCATGAACTTCAGATTTTTCTCGGCAGTAAAACTCTTTTGAATCCTGACTTCCAGCAGGAACATTCACATCACTTCTTATAATTCCTAATTAGAGTGGTGAAAACCAAGACACGCCAATGAACAAAATCTCATACATATTGAGACGTTGGTCCAGTGACCTTGCTCAGTAAGGAAGCACAGAGCAAGCACTCAAGGAAAAAAACAAACAAAACATATGGGTTATTTATTAATATGAAAAATATAAAAGACTCCTGGAAACAAGGAATTTAAAGTTTTCAATTCAATATGAGTTTAGAGCCCAAGTTCCAAACCTCGGGAGAGTAATCAATTTAACCACAGTTGTCACCAATAGCCTTTGTAAGGTTGAGACCAGAAGGTCAAAGTTCTGCCAGAACAAGATTTACCATTTATTAAGTCATAGTTCTGTCCATCGTCTGCTCCTGTTCAAGCTGTGATCAATGAAACGATATACCTCTAAAGTCCTGACACTTGTTACATAAAATTCAGCATATTAAAGACTTGTATTGATATAATTCCAATTTAAAAGAATAATTTCATGGTAAAAGTCTTCATTTCACAAAATTTGAAAGCTATTTTAAAGAAAGATGAATACATTTGTGAAGACATTGCTAAGTAAAATCCCCAAAAGAAAAGTTGGAGAGATTCATTGAGCATTCACTGTCCAATTAAAATTATGTGATTTCAATAATATTGAACATTCACAAAATAAATCAGAATCCTTATATTGTGCAACCTCACATTCAAAAAAGAAACAACTCTAAAAGGATCAACCAAGATGGTAAAGAAAGCAAATTAAAAGCAGCAACAGATTCTAAAGGATCCCATACATCACCTTGTTTTCATGTTAACAAGAAAACAGACTAAATATGATCTAAATGGGACAAGCCCTTCCAACCACAAAGGACAATGACTTCAAATATATTGGTGTCATACAGATTCTCTGGTCCTGCTCCCGCTCTCGGCGGGTGGACACAGAGCACGGCGAGGCCACAAGGGAACACCCACGGAGCCATAGGTAGGGGAGTCACACTACTATAGTCTCACTGGCTGCTGGGTTGGAGACACAGGAAATAGTAGCCACACGATCCGCAATCCACCACCCAGCTTCTCGGCCAACCAACCAATCCCCTCGCTTAGCCACGGCAGTTATATCAGTGGCTAATGGCTAACTGGTAACAGCTGATGGTCAGCTAGTCATAGCTGATGGCCATCTACTACCTGAGCCTGCACCATTTCAAGAGAGGCCAAGAGCCTGGAAACTGCACTCCTGGCTCTGTCCCCACACTCCGCCCCTACAGGGTCTCGTCTCACAATCTACATAATAAGCGTTGTCCTGCGGGAGACCCTGCTCGCTGCGCCATTTGTCGTGCGCGGAGGCCTTCTCGCCGCGCCATCTTTCAGGCGGGGCGGCCTGTGGGGTCTCTGCTCCCGCTCCCCATACAAGAACGCAGGATATGGTGAGGCCGAAAAGGAACACCCACGGAGCCATAGGTAGGGGAGCCATACCACCACGGTCTCACTGGAGGCTGGGCCCACCGGACGCTGACCTGCCTTCCGCTTTTCCGCCGACTGACCGACCGACGACTCTTCTCCACTCTCTCGACTCTGTTCCTCTCTCTTGGCTCTCCTCTTCCGCTCTCCTCGGCCCTCCTCGGCAATCCTCCGTAGTCGCAGCAGTTATACCAGCGGCCAATTGGTTAACCGGCCACAGCCGACGGCCAACCAGCCACAGCCGATGGCCACTCACCACCCGAGCCAGCACCCCCTCACGTGAGGCCGAGAGCCTGTAAACTACTCTCCGGGGCTCTGTCCCCATAAGCGTCTTCCGCGAGGGTCCCTGTGCGAGGACCCTGGAGGTAAATGCAATATCCTGGACACAGCCAGGCTCTCTGGGAACAGCCAGGGTTTCTCAAGGCACCACCAGTCCTTCTGGGCACAGCCAGACTTCCTGGGCTTCTTAGGGTACCACCAGTCTCCCTGGGCAGAGCCAGGCCCTCTCAGGGCACTGTCACTCTCTCTGGGCACAGCCAGACTTCCTGGGCTTCTAGGGTACCACCAGTCTCCCAAGGCACAGCCAGGGCTCTCAGGGTACCACCAGTCTTTCTGGGCACAGCCAGGGTTTCTCAGGGCACTGTGCTGGAACTATAGCAGCTCACAGCCATGGTGCTTACATATTCTCGATGGCAGCCTGTGGGGGCAGAGCCCCAGAAAGTAGTTTCCAGGCTCTCAGTCTCACATAGACAGGTGCTGGCTCAGGTAGTAAATGGCCATCAACTGTGATTGCATGGCCATCAGCTGTGGCTAGTTGGCCGTCAGCTGTAACCAGTGAGCCATTGGCCACTAATATAACTGCTGTGGCTACACTAGCAGAGAGGAAAAAAATGGGGGCTAGCAAGAAGATGGTGGCTGAGCCTGCAAGCGGCGCAGTGAGGGTTGAGAATTGTGTGGCTCCTGTTTCCTGTTTCTCCAACCCAGCCGCCAGCGAGAGTATAGTGGTATGACTCCCCTACCTATGGCTCCTTGGGTGTTCCTTTTTGGCCTCACCATGTTCTGTGTTCTTATGTGGGGAGCGGGAGCAGAGACCCCGCAGGCCGCCCCGCATGACACAGCCTGTCGAGACACAAAAACAAACATCTGCCAGTTCTACTACGTGGTGGTACGTACCCAAGCAAACAGTCAAGCGATCCATTAAATTAGGGATGGAGCCCATTCCCCATAGTCCACAGTCATTCACCAGAGCTGTGCATCAGCCTCACAACGTGTGCCCTCTCTGCAGGGCGAGGCTCCAAGTCCTCACCAACCTGGAGGTGATGGCCTCAGCAAGCACTTCGTAGCCCACAGGACGGCAACCACCTGCGCTTTCTCCGGCCTATGCTGGTTGGGGAACTGTCCATGTCTTCCCACTCCTCCATGGGGGTCCAGCTCTCCAGCAGCTGCTCCTCCTGGTCTTCCTGAGACTGAGTGCTCATATACACAAACTGCTCCACCGCCCTTCGGAGAGCTTTGGCCAGCACCGTACCCTGCTAGCTGCGCCATGTGTCATGCAGGGTGTCATGCGGGGTCTCTGGTCCTGCTCCCCACATAAGAACGCAGAATATGGTGAGACCAAAAAGGAACACCAACAGAGCCATGGATAGGCCGTTCATACTACTATATTCTCACTGGCAGCTGGGTTGGAGATACAGGATGCAGGAGTCACAATCTGCTTTCCACTCCTCTGCCAGCTAGCCAACCAACTGACCAAAGTAGCCACAGTTATGTCAGTGGCTAATGGCTAACCAGTACCAGCTGATGGCCAACTAGTCATAGCTGATGACCATCTACTACCCAAGCCAACACCTTTCCAAGAGAGGTCGAGAGCCTGGAAACTGCTCTCTGGGACTCTGTTCCCACAATCCCATCACCTGAAAAAAGTAAATATTAACATTTTGGTGTGTACTTCAATCTTGGTTCCATGCCTATACATACATACACATGCACACACACGTACGCATATACTGGGGGTGCCAAATAAATGTATACACATGACTTATAGTCATCTTTTGTTATCAGTATATTTTGAATATTACAATTTTAATACAGTTTTTTTCCTTTCTTAAAATGTGTATAAATTTTTTTGGCACCCTCTGTATATATATATATATATATATATATATATATATATATATACACACACATATATATGTATATATATACATATATACATATATATGTATATATATATACATGTATATGTATATATATATATACATATATATATATAATGTATTTAGTTTCTATAATATTGGGAACCCACAGAATACAGATTTGCAAACTTAATAATATACTATAAACATTTTTTTCATATTATTAAATATTCTTCTAATTATTTTGGTAACTAAATTGTATTTAACCAATCTCTATTTGAGATTACAGGTGGCTTAATTTCTTCTTAGTGTAAACGATGCTTTGATTTATCCAAGTAGGTTCCTGAAACTGTTTTCCTGGGAAATATTCCTTGAAGGGAACTGTTATGTTAAATTATATGCACTTTGTAATTTTTTGATATATATTGGCCAATTGCCTTCTAGTAGGCTCTTTTTTAAATGTTCCATGTTTTATTCAATTGACTGTGCTGGTAGCTAGACTAGTAAAAATCATAGTCGCCTAGTATCTTCCCATGGTTCATTCAAAAGTCTTTCACGATGCGGGCCTCCAGGACACCGAAAACACATCAGTTAGAGCTCATGTGTCATTGCTCCACCATCAATACCTATGGCCCAGAAATGTCACCAACAACAAATGCGTGCAAGATTCTCTAATATCGGCATACATCTTCCCCAAAGAGTTGTATGAACATCATCCCTTTGTGATTACGTGGCATTGAAAGAGGGAAAATAATTGGTACATTTTCTAAAACTACTTCAGAAGTGAGGAATTCATATTCCAGGAAATTCTATACTAAGTCACAATACCCAATTTTTATACTTGAAGTAATCCCTAAATGAGTTTCTTTCAAAAAACTATTTTGTACAGTGTTTTCACAAAGGTTCAACTCAGCTGTGATTATTTTAAAGGTGAGTCCACATAGTATAGCAGTTAAGGGCAAAGTCAAATTCAGCAATTGGCCTCCCTGTGTTTGGATTCTTTTCCCTGCTACTTCCTGTTTCTGTGGTCCTGAGCGAATTATTTAACCTCTCTGTGCCTCAATTTATTCATATGTGAAATTTGAGTATAAAAAGAGTGAAACTCCTCCTGAAGTTGTTCTAAGCAAGCATTAATTAAGAGAAACCTGTGTAAAATGATTATCACCATGCCTAGCACATAATAAGCATTCACTATCTCTTGGTGGTTGTTATTAAGCAAAACTTGCCTTTGGCTCTTTGAAACCTGTAGCCCTTCATCAACCTAATAAAAGAATGTACATTCTGTGCAACCTGTATGAACGTAAGGTCTTTTTCGTCTCTGTGATGCTAAAAGAACTTTCATGACCCTTAGAAGCCAGCAAGGATGCAGAGTGTTGATTAGCAGTCAGGTAACATCCTCTTGGGCTCCTCCGTCACCTCACCTGTTTGCAATGAAACAACACTGACATCTAGTGGTCAGAAAGATGAATTACAAAGTCTTCCAATTGTTTTAGGGTAAATGAGTCAAATTCTAGATAGATTTGTGCATGTGCTTTTCATGTTGGCTATATCTCATCCTTTGGTTGCATAGAAGGCGTTTTGAACTAAAGTCGACATTATCCATCAAATCAACCTTTGTTTTTTGTTTTAATCAATTTGTCTGCCTTAAAATTCTGAAAAATAAATATATTTAAGAGAAATATTAATATATGTTCATTTTTCTTTCAAAGCATGTATAAAAGTCTAGCAAAGTAATGCAAATTAATCCGACATAATACAGCAGGCATAAAATACATTAATGGGTTTTTAATAGTATATATTCATTCATGAATCTATTTTACACAATTTTATAATGAAGATTAGAGAATTGAAACCATTATTTAAATAAAATACAACCAAATAGGGATTTTTCTATTTTATTTATATTTTTATATAACAAAGAGGATTTGGAAAATTAATGTTTTTTAAAATTTTTATTAAATTTGTTGGGGTAATATTGATTAGGAACATTATATAGTTTTCAAGTATACAATTCTATAATACATCATCTATATATTGCATTGTGTGTTCACCACCCAGAGTCAGTTCTCCTTCCATCACCATATATTTGACCCCCTTTTCCCTCTTCTACCGCGCTCCTGCCCCCTTACACTCTGGTAACCATTAAACGGTTGTCTGTGTCTATGAGTATTTGTCTGTTTGTCTTGTTCCTTTGTTGCTTTCAGTTTTATATCCACATATGAGTGAAATCATATGGTTCTTGACTTTTTCTGTCTTACTCATTTTGCCTAGCATAACAATCTCAAGGTCTATCCATGCTGTCACAAATGGCAGTATTTCATCTTTTCTTATGGCAGAATAGCATTCCGTTGTGTATATGGAATACTATTGTGTGTAAAGTATTGTGGAATACATTGTGTATTAAGAATATACATCTTCTTTATCCAGTCATCTATTGAAGGACACGTTGGTTGTTTCCATGTCTTGGCCACTGTAAATAATGCTGCAATGAGCACAGCGGTACATATATCTTTAAGAATAAATGTTTTCAGATTTTGTTGGGTCAACACCAGAAGAATTGCTGGATCATGTGGTAATTCTATTCTTAATTTTTGGGACCCTACATACTGTTTTCCATAGTGGCTGTACCAACTTACATTCCCACTAGCAGTGTATGTGGGTTCCTTGGAAAATTAACATTTCAGGGAAGGGTTTACACATCAATCAAAGAGTTTTAAGAGAATTTCTTACAAGGAAGTTAGATGGAAGTCACAAAAAAATCCATCATTATCGATCTGTATTTACTGAAGATGTGCCAGTACCATTTTGCCTCGCCATAGTAATTTGGTTAAACTCTCACAAGGAAGCTTGAAGATTTAATTCAGCAGTAGAATCTCAGAAATTCTAATTAGAAATGCTAATAAGAGCAAGTAGATATGAGAACAAAACTAAGACTAACCCCTTGAGTCAGCTGAACCCTCGGTTCATCATCCTTCTTAATATCAGCTCCCACTTGTAGAGCATTTATTATGTGTCACACTCTGCTGTGCTCTTCTAATTCATAATTGTTCATTTATTCAACAAAAAGATTGCATACAGTGCTGCCAGACTATAACAATGGTGGCTCACAACAGATATAATCCCTGTCCTGAGATCATATGAGGTCGGACAATTAAGTTCGTGAACTCATCCTAGAAAATGTGCTACATTCCTCATTCCTGAATATCACTACAGTCACCTTCATAGTACTCCCCTTAGGAAGCTATGTATCGATGTCAGCACCTCGCTCACTCTTCAACGCAATTTTGGAACTCCTTTTCTGGAATGGCCATCAGAGCTGTTGTCGCATTATCCTTGATGTCCTGAATGTCATCAAAATGTCTTCCTTTCAATATTTCTTTTATCTTCGGGCAAAGAAAGAGGTCATTGGGAGCCAGATCAGGTGAGTAGGGAGGGTGTTCCAATACAGTTATTCGTTTCCTGGCTAAAAACTCCCTCACAGACAGTGCCATGTGAGCTGGTGCATTGTCATGATGCAAGAGCCATGAATTGTTGGTGAAAAGTTCAGGTCATTTTTGTCTAACTTTTTCACACAGCTTTTTCAGCATTTCCAAAGAGTAAACTTGGTTAACTCTTTGTCCAATTGGTACAAATTCATAATGAATAATGCCTCTAATATTAAAAAAGATTAGCAACATCGTTGCAACAAGTTCGTGAACTTAAAAGTCACTGAAGAAGACAATAATAATCACCAAACTGAATATAAACTTATAAGTGTCTTATGGGCTGAATTGTGTCCCCCCAAAATTTATATATTGAAGCCCTACCCCCAGTACCTCAGAATGTGACTGTATTTGGAAGCAAGGCCATTAAAGAGGTGATTAAGTTAAAATGACGCCTTTAGAATGTACCCTAAACCAATCTGACTGGTGTCCTTATAAAAAGTGGAAGAGACACATAGAAGGAGGGAGGCACGCACACAGAGAAAAGACCATGCAAAGATTTAGTGAGAAGGCAGCCATCTGCAAGCCAAAGAGAAGGCTCAAGAGAAACCAAACCTACTGACACCTTGATCTTGGACTTCTAGTATCCAGAATTGTGAGAAATTAATTTCTATTGTTTAAGGCAGCCAATCTGTAGTATTTTGTTACAGCAGCCCTAGAAAACTAATACACTGTGATAAAATGCTATTTAGGGGAATTTCACAGAAGAATCAGAGAAAAATGAACTCTGAAGAATGAATAGAGGTTATCAAGTCTGAGAGGGGAAAGTAGCATGTTCCAGGCTGAAAGGAGAGCTTGTACAGGCATCTGTGGTGAGAAGAAGCAGGGCATATTTCCAGGAACTAAAGGAGAATCAGTATGGCTAGAACACAGGTGTGGGGCAAGCTATGAAATGAAGCTGAAGAGGGAAGCAGAGACCAGATACTTGCAGGTCAAGTGTTAAAGATTTTGGTCAAGAACAATAATGGAGGTATCACACTTCCTGACTTTGGCTTGTACTACAGGGCTACAATAATCAAAACAGCATGGTATTGGCAGAAAAACAGACACATAGACCAATGGAATAGAATTGAGAACCCAGAAATAAAACCACATAAATATGGACAGATAATTTTTGACAAAGAAGCTAAAAACATACAATGGAGCAAAGACAGCCTCTTCAATAAATGGTGCTGGGAGAATTGGATAGCCACGTGCAAAAGAATGAAACTGGACTGCTATTTGTCACCATGTACCAAAGTTAATTCAAAATGGATCAAAGACTTAAGCATAAGACCTGACACAATAAACTGCATAGAAGAAAACATAGGTACTAAACTTATGGACCTTGGGTTCAAAGAGCATTTTATGAACTTGACTCCAAAGGCAATGGAAGTAAAAGCTAAAATAAACGAATGGGACTATATGAAACTTAAAAGCTTCTGCACAGCAAAAGAAACCATCGACAAAATAAAGAGGCCACCAACTGAATGGGAGAAGATTTTTGCAAACAGTGCCTCCAATAAGGGGCTAGTATCCAGAATATACAAGGAACTCATGAAACTCAACAACAAAAAAACAAACAACCCAATTGAAAAATGGGCAGAGGACTTGAAGAGACATTTCTCCAAAGAGGACATACAAATGGCAAATAGACATATGAAAAAATGGTCAACATCACTAATCATCAGAGAAATGCAAATAAAAACCACAATGAGATATCACCTCGCCCCAGTCAGAATGGCTATCATCAACAAGACAAATAGTAACAAGTGTTGGAGAGGCTGTGGAGAAAAAGGAACCCTCATACACTGTTGGTGGGAATGTAGACTGGTGCAGCCATTATGGAAGGCAGTGTGGAGGTTCCTCAAAGAATTACGAATAGAATTGCCATATGACCCAGCAATCCCTCTCCTGGGTATCTACCCAAAAAATCTGAAAACATTTAGAGATAAAGACACGTGTGCTCCAATGTTCATTGCAGCTTTGTTTACTGTGGCCAAGACATGGAAACAACCAAAATGTCCTTCGATAGATGAATGGATAAAGAAGTTGTGGTACATATACACAATGGAATACTATTCGGCGGTAAGAAAAGATGATATAGGAACATTTGTGACAACATGGATGGATCTTGAGAGAGTAATGCTGAGCGAAACAAGTCAGACAGAAAAAGCAGAGAACCATGTGATTTCACTGATATGTGGTATATAAACCAAAAACAACAAAAGAACAAGACAAACAAATGAGAAACAGAAACTCATAGACACAGACAATAGTTTAGTGGTTGCCAGAGGGTAAGGGGGGCGGGGGGTGGGGGGTGGGAGATGAGGGTAAAGGGGATCGAATATATGGTGATGGAAGGAGAACTGACTCTGGGTGATGAACACACAATGGGATTTATAGATGATGTAATACAGAATTGTACACCTGAAATCTATGTAATTTTACTAACAATTGTCACCCCAATAAATTTAATTTAAAAAGAAAAAAAGAAAAATCCAAAGGACAAGAAAAAAAAAAAAAAGATTTTGGTCTTTGTCCTGAGAAAAATTGGAAGCCATTGATGTGGTTTAAGAAGAGGATAAGATAATTTTGAATTTCAAGATCACTCCAGCTGGAGTAGAGAGAACAGATTGAAAGGCAGCAAGCAATCTGTTCCAACTGGATTGGGAAGTTATTTCAATGCATAGGGTAGAGAATTGATATGCTGAACGAGGGTGATAGCAGGGCACATGGAAAGACTTAGATAGATTCAAGAGATTCAAGTGATAAGTCCAGAGAGATATAACAATGGATTAGTTATGGGGCGTGATGAAGAAAGGCCTTGCCCGATGTCTGGTGTGTAAAATGGATAGACAAAAATGGTACTAGCCTCTAAAATAGAAAAAATGGGTGGGAATAGGATTTGCAGAAGAAAAAATTTTAGCTTTATTTTAAATTTGTTGAGTCTGAATTCTTCTACATTGAGACATCCAAGTAGGAATGTCAAGAAGTTAGTTAGAATGACAAGTGTGGAGCCCGGAGAAGAGATCTGGGCTACAGATACGGATTTGAGAGCCATTCTCATTTAAGTTGTAAATGAAGCCATGGGTATAAGTGGGAACACCTAGAGAATGAATATAAAGTGAGAAGAGGAGGGCCTAGGACTAAGTTTAAGGAACTCCAAAAGACAAAGGAGTGAATAGAGAGATAGGACGAAACCCAGGGATGCGCAATGTCATAGAGTCTAAGAAGAGAATAATCATCAAGGTAGAATGCTGCTAAGATGGTAGGATCAATTTAGGAATATGTGAGAGTTGTTTGAGGATTTAGCTGAGGGGTGAATGAAAGATGAGAAAATGGAAATAATGAAAATAGAGAAGTATTTAGAGATATTTTCCTAGAAGAGGAGGGAAATAGCTGTGAGTTTGACAAAAAGTTTGGAGTGTAATTTCTTGGGTTATGGACTGAATGGGTCCCTCAAAATTCATATGTTAGCTCTAATCCACAGTATGATGGTGGGGTCTTTGGGAGGGGATTATGTCATGAGGGCAGCACTCTCATGAGTGGAATGAGTGGTCTTTTATAAAAAGAGACCCCAGAGAGCTCCCTCATCCCTTCCACCATGTGGTAGACCACTGGGAGAGAAGTCAGCCATCTATTAGTCATAAGAGGGCTCTCATCAGAACCGACCACACTGGCACCCTGATCTCAGACTTCAAGCCTCCAGAACCGTGAGAAATACATTTCTGTTTCTCACAAGCCACCCAGTCTATGCCACTTGCTACAGCAGCCCAAACTGACAGAGGAGATAATTAGATACAGAGGAGGTCATGAGAGTGGAGCCCCTACTGCCCTTATAAGAAGGACTATCAGAGCTTCTTCTCTCCGCTCTGTGAGGACAGAGTGGAAAGGTGGCCATCTGGAAGCCAGGAAGAGGGTCCTGACCAAGAACGAAATCGGCTGGCATCTTGATCTCGGACCCCCACAACTTCTAGACCTGTGAGAAATGTCTGTTGTTTAAGCCACCCAGTCTGGTATACTGTTATAGTAATACAAGCAAAGACTGAGGGGTTTTCCTTTTTTTGGTTTGTTTATGGTTTAGTAGGAGATACAGGAATATGTTTTAAAACTGCTGAAAATCACACCATCTTTGAAAGAGAGACATTTTGGTTCTATTTTTCAGGAACCAAATGATCATAAAGATTAAGTAAATAGTCTTAAATAACACAGCTAATAATAAGTGGTTGAACCAAATCCCAAAGTCAGGTGTGTCTCCACTTTGCCATGCTGCCTCTCAATAAATATCTATTGTGCACCAACTACATGGGAGACCAAATGACACAATTCAAGTCTAATCGGGGTTGGGGACAGATTCAGTACATAATATGATGATGACCCCTGATTGAAACAGAAGCTATTCTCTAGCACATGCCAGAAAGACCCTTTCCTGACCTTATAATTATCAATTCTGTATAGTGACATCGTGAAAATTTAGAGGTGCCTAGAAATTTTGAGCTGCCTACAGCAACCAAAAGTTAGGTAAAGGGATGAAGAAATGGTGTACATAAGTCTTGGATATGGTCTGTACTGGAATTTAAAAATGTCCCCAACTTATCCAAATGTGTAGCCACCAGCCTCAGAGACCCACACAAAGGTTCTCTGGGAGAGTTAATTCTTCTAACAAACTGTCAGTACCACTCAGGCAGATACCGTGCTGTACACTGGGACACAGTCAAATAACACAAGATCTCTGTCCTGAAAGAGCTCGCCTCTTCATGAAAGGGTCAGATGTAAAACAGACAATCTTTAATTAAAGTCTTGTAATAGAGATATAATCCAGATGCCAACTCCATCACCACTCCTTCCAATTTAAAGGATGACATTTGTGAATTGTCAGGGTTCAGAATACTTGGTCCTATTTTCTCCACAGCAGGTGAATTTTTCTTGAAGACTGCAGAGTTATGATTCTCTAGACTTTTCTGCCACTAAGAGCCAACAGGGACTTTCCGTCACAATCCACTCTGAAGGTAGCTACTACCCTCCCTCCCAAGACCAGGAGGATGTGAGAAACAGCAAAACACCCTGTGGAAGAACTGTTCTTTGGCTACTAAAGATATCATCCCTACCCACCACTAATATTTCTTCCTTCTGTGCAACCAGAACATCAATTTTGTGTTCAGGTAGCTATCAGGGATATAAGGCTTCCTCCTGCTTAGACCATCATAATTCTATGGTCTAAGAGTTATGATGACCAATTTAAAATAGTCATGGTAATACCTTCCCACTTGCCAAATAAGGTATTTCCCAGACTCCTTTGTAACTAGAGGTAACCATGGGATACCGTTCTAGCCAACAGGCCAGAAGGGGAAGTCTGACGGTGGACTTCAGGGGAAATGTCTCCATGATAGGAAAAATTCTGTTGGTCCCTTTCTCCCTTTTCCTGTCTTAAAAGATGTAGTGTCTGGGGCTGAGCCAGGCATTTTGAGACTATGAAGCAACAAGCACAAGCACGAAAACCCAACGTTCTGAGAATGGTAGGTAGAAAGGGTAAAAGACGCTGAGACCTATATGACATCATTGAGCATATGCCTGTTCCAGCCCAGGACAAACTTCACCCAAATTTCTTACACTGTGCAAAAAATAAGTCCCTGTTTGTTTAAGCTACTCTTAATCGGGCTTTCTGCTACTATCAAAATCATCAATAGTTAATACACAGCCTTTTCTCATTGCCCCTTTGTCCCTTTGGACTCCAGAAGCCTAATTGTATTAGATACCAATGTAAATATGAAGTACTTTACCGAAGTGAAGTTCAGAAGAGAAACACGGTGTGGTGTACACTAAGTTAACATTCTGGCTAATCTGGAATTCTCCATGCACCATTTAAGTGAGGCATCTCAAGATGCTGGCTTTCATCCTTCACAGCTAGGGGAGTGACCATCTCATAGCTTCCTTTGTTTCTGACCAGGCCCACTACCCTCAGGTTCCCAGCCCTGCTGGGAGAGTTTACATTGGTAAATTAAGGAAAAACCTTTCCCAGGATCCACTTCCCTGTATGGTTCTGAGATAGGTGGGACAAAAGAAGAACTTGCATGGCATTTAAAAGGCAGAAGTAACAAAAAACCCTCCCCCAAAGACTCCACCAAAAAGCTATTGAAACAATAAACAAATATAGTCAAGTTGCTGGCTACGAAATTAATGTACAAAAGTCCATTGTATTCCTATACACTAACAATGAAATTTCAGAAAAAGAAATGAAAAAAAAAACAGTGCCTTTTGCAATTGCAACAAAAAAAATAAAATACCTAGGAATAAGTTTAACAAAGGATGTAAAAGACCTATACACTGAAAACTATAAGACATTTTTAAGAGAAATTGAAAAAGACACAAAGAAATGAAAAGACATTCTGTGTTCATGGATTGGAAGAATCAACATAGTTAAAATGGCATTATTACCCAAAGCAATATACAGATTTTATGCAATCCCCATCAAAATCCCAATGGCATTTGTTAAAGAAATAGAACAAAACATCATAAGATTTGTATGGAACCACAAAAGACCCCGAATAGCCAAAGCAATCCTAAGAAAAAAGAACAATGCTGGAGGTATCACACTCCCTGACTTTAGCTTGTACTACAGGGCAACAATAATCAAAACAGCATAGTATTGGCAGAAAAACAGACACACAGGCCAATGGAATAGAATTGAGAACCCAGAAATAAACCCACATAAATATGGACAGATAATTTTCAATAAAGGAGCCAAAAACATACAATGGAGAAAAAGCCTCTTCAATAAATGGTGCTGGGAGAATTGGAAAGCCACGTGCAAAAGAATGAAACTGGACTGCTATCTGTCACCATATACCCAAAATTAACTCAAAATGGATCAAAGACCTAAACATAAGACCTGAAAAAATAAACTGCATAGAAGAAAGCATAGGTACTAAATTTATGGACCTTGGGTTCAAAGAGGATTTTATGAACTTGATCTCAAAGGCAAGGGAAGTAATAGCTAAAATAAATGAATGGGATTATATCAAACTAAAAAGTTTCTACACAGCAAAAGAAACTATCAACAAAACAGAGGCAACTACCCGAATGGGAGAATATATTTGCAAACAATACCTCCGATAAGGGGCAAATATCCAAAATATATAAGGAGCTCATATAACTCAACAACAAAAGGACAAACAGTCCAATTAAAAAATGGGCAGAAGACATGAACAAAATTTCTCCCAAGAAAACATACAAATGGCCAACAGGTATATGAAAAAAATGCTCAACTTCACTAGCTATTAGGGAAATGCAAATCAAAACCACAATGAGATATCACCTTGCACCTGTTAGAATGGCTATCATCAAAAAGAAAAATAATAGTAAGTGTTGGAGAGGCTGTGGAGAAAAAGGAACTGTTGGTGAGAAAGCAGACAGGTGCAGCTGCTATGGAACACAATGTGGAGGTTCCTCAAAAATTAACAATAGAATTACCATATGACCCAGCAATTCCTCTCTTGAGTATGTACCCAAAAAATCTGAAAACATTTATCCGTAAAGATATATGTACTCTGATGTTCATTATAGCATTATTTTCTGTGGCCAAGACATGGAAACAACCAAAGTGTCCTTTGATAGATGATTCATAAAGAAGAATACACAACGGAATACCACTCTGCCATAAGAAAAGATGAAGTACTGCCATTTGTGACAACATGGATGGACCTTGAGATTATTATGCTAAGCGAAATAGGTCAGACAGAAAACGTCGAGAACCATATGATTTCACTCATATGTGGGATATAAAACTGAAAGCAACAAAGGAACAAGACAAAGAAAGAAACAAAAACTCATAGACACAGACAATAGTTTAGTGGTTACCAGAAGGTAACAGGGGAGAGAAGATGGTAGAGGAGGGTAAAAGGGATAGAATATGTGGTGATAGAAAGAGAACTGACTCTGGGTGGTGAACACACAATGTGACATATGGATGATGTATTACAGAATTGTACACTTGAAACCTATGTAATTTTACTAACCAATGTCACCCCAATAAATTTAATTTAAAAAATAAAAGGCAAACGTAGAGCAGTGACCATTACTCTCCAAAGGTCACTGTTGATAGATGCAGAAATGTACAAATGCAGAAATAATGAGAAGGTTCCATTTCATCCTCGTACTCCTCAGTTCTGTGTCCAACTCTTGTTCCCTCATTGACCCCCCCCCCAGCCCATGACCAGACACTGGACTGCACACCCACCAGAGGCAGTAGCCACACAGAGGCAAGAGCTCACCACAGACTTTCACCTCACAACCCCACTCTGGTGATTGGACATGCTTGGCTTCTCAGATGGACCAGAGAGTCATTTCTTTACTGATCCTACCTACAACTCTCCTTGAAGATCTTCACTTGTCCAACTCCTCAACTGTATATACAGTCTAATTCCTATAATAATTTCCTTATTACATAAAACTCACATTACCTCTGCTGCCCTGATGGATATTCCTGCCCACCTACTCCCTACGTCACCAATTTCTTCCTCAGGTCAGGTGGTTAGCAGTGATATTACCCACACCCAATTGCAGTTCTTTAACCAAAGTGAACATGTGTCCCCCAATACTAGTTCTAGCTTCCCTCCTGTGATAGTGACAAGCCTGCTGGTTCTCTTACTAGGGGACCAATTAAATAAGCACTTTTCTCAGTGACAAACATGAGATCTCCCTGGAGACAATAAGTCTCCATGTAGAAAAAAAGAACATTTTTCCAATAGTAGGGCTCTGGCTTGCTACAGAGAAACAACAGGCAACCCATTTTCATTCAGGGAAAACTGCAGTCCTGTTCACCAGGCCGAGTGTCAGGCTGAGACCAGGCTGAGAGTCACACGGATGCACCCTGTGTCCCGGGTAATGACCCAGCTCAGGTTGTATCCTTTTGAGTTAAGAGTCTCTCTCTGATAGAAATATTGGGGAAGGGGGATTATCTGGTAATTCCTCCTTCCATACAGTGTGAAATGAGAACTGAGGAAACACCAAAGATAAAGTGGTAAACAGAGCTGGGGAGATGTGGAAAAGATTTCACACAAGAGGTTACACTTCAGCTGGGGCCTAAGGCAAGTAAATTTCTACTGTTAGAGAAGGGGGAAAGATTTTCCCAAATAGAGTATCCCTCACTGTCTGACGATCCTTTCCTGAGTTCACATATTAAGAGTGGGAATAAGAAGGGGATACAGCATTATCTGAACCTACACAGTTCCTGTTGCAGACAAACTGGAACGCTAGCATCTCCTTGCAAGGAAAGAGGAGGGAGAAAAATTTTCACAGCAGTTCAGTAAAATACCAACCTTGTTTTATTACCCAGTATTTCCAGTCACAGATTTTTAAACTCTGGAATCCAATGAATCATAACCCACAATCAATTTGGTACAATTGTCAATGATAGCACAGAAACCCTTCACAACCATTTTTCTGAGGGGAAGGCAAGAATTGTTGTCATTTAGACCTTTCTTTCTCAAATTTCAAAGCTGCCAAAAAATGGATATACATTGACCTCCTACAATAGCAAGATGACATCAAAAGCAATCTACTTCTCCATAGTCTTTTCTAAGGAAACAGTTATTGTTTAAAAATTAAGATAAATTTTGGTTTCCTTAAAGACAAGTAGCACTTTACCACATAAAATAGATCATAAAGTTCAACCACAAAATTAACTTTTATCTCAGTGAACTTTTCTTAAGCTTCTGAAATAGTGCATTGAAAGATCAAATCCTTGGTAAACTCCAGAGAGCGAGACTAATGTTCAGGTTGAAATAGGCAAATAGATGTGCTTACCATTTGAGCAGGATGAGACTGGAATGGGTAGAAGAAGTGAAATGCCACTTGAAAAACTCACTTAAATATAGCCAATATTAATCTCACTCAACAAACTCACTTGTAAAAGAAAAACCACTTTTATACATCAATGTAAATTTTGGCCAGCAAAAAAACTTGAGGCATCTTGGCCCTGACACACACACTCGCAGGATTTAGCCAAGGCTCGATGGTCTTACTGAACACCAATGCAAATGGAAGACCATTTGGCCGTCTGCCCAAACGGGTCATGCCTGTGAGCTGGTCTCCTTGGCTTATTCCAAATCCAACGGCCCTCTCCAGCTTCCTTGCCACAAGGGGGACATGAAAGTCTGCTGAGGTTGGAAACCCAGCACTCCGTGCTGTCTTCTTGCCCACACAAACTCCCCGCGGAAGTCTGACAACTTCAGGTATAGAGCTAAGGGCAGTACACTCTACAAGCAGTACCCACAGAGCTCCACCCCCTTTCACTCTCGGTCAGTGTCCCCGTATTTCTCCAGGACACCCTGCCTCTTCCCTCAAACCCTACCCCACTTTTTAACAAAACACTTTAGTGGCTGCTATGGTCTGACTGTGTATCCCCCCAAACTCATATGTCGAAACCTAATGACGGGTGTGATGGTATTAGAAGTGGGGCATTTCGAACATGATTACGCCGTGAGGGAGAGGCCCTCATAAATGGGATTAGTGCCCTTACAAAAGGGAGCCCACAGAGTTCCCTAGCCACTTGTAATATGTGAGGTTACAATGAAAAGATGGTCGTCTAGAAAGTTGGCTCTCACTAGACACCAAATCTTCCAGAGCCGTGATCTTGGACTTTCCAGCCTTCCAAACTACGAGATATAAATGTTTATTGTTTATAAGCCACCCAGGTTATGGTATTTTTGTTACAGCAGCCTGAATGGACTAAGTGGCTGATTAAAACCAGAGTCTAAGTCGTTACATAAAATAGTCTCCTCCTCCAGGAGCCCTCAGTCCTTCAAACTTCACTCCTTTACTTGCTTTGTTTTGTTCATGGCACGTTTTTGAAATCAGACATCTGTATTTTTCATTGCATAGCTGTCCCTACACATTTCTCCCTATGCATCTCCCTATTCATTTACATAAAATGTAAACTACCGTGTTTCCCCAAAAATAAGACCTAGTCGGACAATCAGCTTAAATGTGTCTTTTGGAGCAAAAATTAATATAAAACCTGGTCTAATTTTACTATAATATAAGACCGGGTTTTATATAACGTAACATAAGACCTGGTCTTATATTAATTTTTGCTCCAAAAGATGCGTTAGAGCTGATTGTCCAACAAGGTCTTATTTTCGGGGAAACACAATAGTACCTAGGATAATGGCTGATATGTGATAGGGTTGTTGAAAAAGTGTTGAACACACAGTTTCATCACTAAACAACTAGTTTTCCTGTCTTCATGAGCAGGGAGGGTTTAATCATCAAACTGAAGGAAAATATTTATTTCCCACCCATCTAGTACACTGAATAAAAGGAAGTAAAACATAGTTATTTACATGTTTAAAATAGTCTGCAGCTACATGAAGACACAGCAAGAAGGCAGCCATTTACAGACAGGAAATCTGCTGGCACCTTGATCTTGGACTTCCCAGCCTCCAGAACTGTGAGAAATAAATGTTTGTTGTTTAAGCCACCTAGACTATGGTATTATGTATAGCAGCCCAAGCAGACTAGGAAAGGAGCCATGAATTTGGATAAGGCACCTGGGGAGTGAGTGTTGCTAGAAAGACAAGAGGTCCAAGGACACAGCCTGACGTGCTCTCTCTGACTAAGTTTGGGGAGAGGATGCCCCAGCATGAAGACTGAATAGAAGCAGACTGCCAGGACAAAGGAGAACAAGAAAGAGGAGAATCCCAAAAAACCTATTGCTGAGAGTGTTTTAAAGAGGAAGAAAGATCAATTGTGGAACATGCAACTGGAAGATGGCACATAATGAGAATGCTATTTGAAAGTGAGGAATAACCTTGACAGAAGTTCTTTCAGTGGTGTGGTCTGGATGGAAACCTGATATAATTACAATAGAAATGAAATGGAGGCAGCAAGAAGAGACAACACTTTTTAGGAGCAAGGGTTTGGCTATTAATGAGGACAGAGAAAAAATGCAGTGGCTTGAGGAGAATATGAAGGAAAAGAAAGTTTTCCTAATGGAAGATATTATAACATATTTGTATGCTATTGATAAATAGCATTACTCTCTGTTTCAGTACAGAGAGTAATATTCATGATATTAAGAGATACATCACTTTTGGGGTAAAACCCTTCACAAGAGTAGATGAGAGCCAATGCTGAAGATAGGATGGAGCTTCAGACAGTTCATTGGTTGTAAAAGAATGGAATGCACAGTATGTGGATACAGGTAATTTGACATGTTTCGTGAGGGTGCATGTGGAATTTCTCTTCTATGGCTTCTATTTCCTCAGTGAAATAAGAAACAAGGCCATCAGCTAAGAGTGAATGATAGTGGTGGTATCAGAGGTTTAAGAAAAGTAACATAAAACTCAGTGAATTGCTAGGGAAAGGTGGTAGGATTCGTGAGAAGCACTAAAAGCCCCACCCCCCACCCCGTGAGGTTTGTAGTCATAAAGTGAAGCCACTCACTCACTGAGGTTGTGTGTTCTTCTCCAGCTCGGTTTAGCTGATCAGATGCAACTGTGGAGTATGGTGAGATTAGCCCACACGTTGAGCACACATTATATTAAAGGCTCAGAATTAGAGGGAAAAAAGTGAGTAGGACTTCATTACATTTACAATTTTTTGGAAATTGGGGGGAAATACATAAGCCAAAAAAAAAGCAATACAAAATACAGAATAATAATTAGGCTGAGAACATACAGAGGGAGACGGTGACTGCACTCGTGGTAGGGGATGGTCAAAGAGGGCTGCCTGGAGAAGGTTGCTAACTTCCCTCTCAAATTCATGCAAGGGGTCATTTCACCTCTTCTTGGGATTCATAAGCAACTGAGAGAATAGTTTGGTCATGGTAGCGACCTGTCTCAATTGCTACGATCCCAATTCAATGTGCAAAGGTTGCCAACTGAGTGAATGAATATCCCTCTTTCCCAGTTCAAGTCTAAGTGCTTGCAGATATTCTAAGATAAGAGAAAAGAAAATGAAGCAACATGAATCTGCTAATGTTTCCTCCTTTACATTGTCAGCCAAATGAGAGGGAGAAATATCAGGTCTGCCATTTCCCAGATGTGGTATATCCTCTCTAAATACACACACAAAAAAAGCAAATAAATGCACAAAGTGCTGTTTCTTTGTTGTCCTTGCAACTCTACTCAGGTTTCCGCTAAGAAACTCCACTGAGGTGGTGACAACCCTGCACACCCCAGACTGCTGTCTGTCACTAAGTATGGACTTGTACACCCACCTTGTGATTACCACGTTATAGTATGAGGCATGTTTTGAGGTCCTGTACTACCTCATTTTGAGTCTGTGAAATTCTTTTGTCGGAAACCTTAATGCTATTGGTTTTCTTCTAAGTAAGAGAAAATACTTTGTTTTAGTAGACCTAGATTCCTCCAAGAACCAGAATATTTGTTTCTCATTATAGCTTATCAGCACTAGTAGATGTTCAATGACATGTTTTTTTCATTTCTCTCATAGTTTTAGATCTGTTTTGGCTGCAAACATTTTTTTCTACAGATCATAAATATTATTTCTAAAATACCATCTAAACTTGAGTGTACCAACTTACGTGGTTTTATTCCTCATCATTATGACCCCTTCAAAAGTAACAACCAAAATGTGGATTGAAAGATGAACAAATATTATACTGGCAGAAACTTGAGAATGTAATTCCCAGGCCAAAAGATGAACATCTACGATGCAGTAGATTAAGAGATGAAGCAAGTCCCACATGAAAAGATACTGTTCTCAAGATACATGAAGCTAGAAAGGAAACCCCAGCTCCAGGGGGCAGGGGTGTTTTCTGACTGGTCCAATCCATTCCCAGTGATTCCATTTTTGTTGCCATGATTAATTAGGTGTGAACATGGGAAGCACTTTTGGCCAATGACACATGAGGAGAAATCTGGAGGGAAAGGCAGTCGTTTTGGTTTCCTTACTTATACAGTGAGACATATGGAAAAAGCTGTCGCTCTTCTTCTGCTGGACACTGTCATGTGTTTATACTTCCATGGAACGGTCATAGCTATCTTGCAAACTGAAGGGGTACTAGCCAAAAACAAGTCAATATGCTGAGGAAAGGAGAGTGAGAATTTGACAAGGACGTGAGCTCCAAATGATGTCATCATTGAGTAGCTGAATCAACCAACCCAGAAGCTGCCCTCTCAGGATTTATTTTTCTGTGATGTATTAAATCTAATTTTTAGAAAAAATGAAGAAAAGGAGAAAGGAAGAGAAAGAGGGAGGCAGGAGAGGAGATAGGAAAGGAAGGAGAGGAAATAACTAAAACCATTAATAGAATTTAAAAACTTTAGAAAAATTTTAAGTAACAGTATGGGGACCAACTGGTAAAATTTCTTACTAGTAGTCAAGTCTTCTTTCTCAGATTACACATAACATAAGAATGCTATGAGACACGCAGTTTTAAACTTCTCATTTGATAGATAAGAATGCTGAGGTCCAGACATGGTAAGTGCTCAGCCAAGCTCACAAGGCTCCTTGAAGCAGAGACAAGACTTTGACTTGAGGTTCTCAATTGCAAGTCTAATGCTAAAAAAGTGCCACCGTTTCAATATCTACAAATAAAATGATTCCATCTGCCCTAACTACCTCAAAGGCTTGTTGTGAGAAGCCAATGATACCATATTCATGACTCATTTTTGGTTCTAAGTAGTGTTATTTCACCATAAATAAAAAGTATTAATGTTTAAAAAAATAGTCTCAATGCTCTTATCTTGTCACATATGCTTCCAAGTTAAATGATTATTATGTTACCGCAAGTCTGCATGAAGTACATTGTCCTGAAGTTAATTTGTTCTAGGACTGAGGACCTACAGTTTTCTCCCATGCAATACAATGGGAGAAACTTGTGAAACCTAAGAAAAAAGGAGGAGGGCAGAAGGGACTCCTGATCTTGCTGTTTATGCTCTATTTCTGTTATATTTCAATCATTAAAATATATCATGGGGTTCTAGGAAATTGTATGAAACCTTTTTATTCAGTCAATTAAAGGAAGAAAAGACAAATTAAATAAAAATTGTAATTGGTAAATAAGAAAGAAATCATTGAAAGAAGTTAAAAATATATTCTCATTCGTTTACTTTTATCTAGACTGTAGAAGACAAAAGTAGAAATCTATTTCACAATTAAATGTCAGATGTTATGTATCTTTATCACTGTGTGATTGCACTTACAATGTATTCATCAGGCTTGTTGACTCAAGTTATTACATTCTAATATAGATTAGCTAAATTGCTGGAACACAGATGCACACTCAAAGAGAGCATGAATTTTAAAATCCAATTTTATATTACATTTCTTGAGAAGAGTTACTGTGGTTTGAAATCCATCCTGGAAGAGCACAGTCAAATATTCTGCCCATTTGTATTTTATGTGACAAAACCAACAGGTTCACCATTTATTCCTAACGTAAATTGAATTGTCTAGAATTGCAATAACTGTCAGCTTCTAAAGAGCTTATCTCATGTCTCACAATTTAATTGGATTGTTTTCTGAGACAGCCTTTCCTTTTCAATTTCATAAAGACCATACGTGCTCACATTATTGTTCCTTTGTTCTCTTTCCTCAGAACTTCGTTCATTTTCATTTTAGTCATAGGAGCCTAAAATCACCCTGTTTTCCCTCCTTACCCAAAATGCAAGTGAACTGCAACTTTGAAACCATTTGACATCTTTCCATCTAAAACTACATGGATAAGATACAAAGGAGCTTATAAGCAAGACAATGAGTGAATCATTTATATTTGCAAGTGATAAAAGTCATAAAGGGAAAAGCAAATTTCATTCTACAAATCAATGATTCTGCACCTGGAACTCGATCAGTTATCAAAAAAATCAAACCATAAATGAGAGAAGGCATTATTTAGTCATGCCAACCTCCGAGCTGTAAGTGCTCTGACCAGAGGTAGCCTTTGGGTAGGAACGAGCTACTCAACAAAATTCACTGTAAAGCAAATTTATGTAGCCATGAGTATTTGGGGGGGCATTAAAAACTAAAATAAGATTATACTGGAAAAAAATGTCATCCATAAATACATCACAATTTGTTGAAGTCCTAATCATGCTTGGCACTGTATTAGACACTATGGTAATACAAAAATTTTAAAGTTTGGTTTAAAATATACTCATAGCACAAGTGCAAAAAGAAACTTAAAAAGCTAAAAAGGTTTTTAATATTCTTTTATTATAAAAAAAAAAAAGTTGTCATAAAGGAGGGCATCCAAGCAGCAAAGCATAGCATCGTCCAGATACATATACAGCTACAAATTATTCCAATTATACACAGAGATATTAATTAACAGCAGCTATCTGTGTGGTGGTGTAATGAGTAATTTTTATTTTCTTCTTTATACCTTTAAGTATTGACAAAATTTCTACAATAACTGCATCTTACCTTGGTAATCACACAAAGGCATACTTAAATCATCTTGACTCTCTACGTATCTACCTAATCCAGCATCGTTATCCCAAGTACCAAATGTTCCATATATATTAAATAAATATTAACTCTAGGATGTTAGGAATATAACCCTTACAGCCTCCTGGAAAACATAATTAATCCCTGAGTTGTTTATTATTCTCATGAAAATCAGAAGCTCCCCGCCCCCTTTCCGCACACTCCCAACACACACACCAGATGCAGGCAAATAAATTCCCTACTTCTTTATACTTACACGTCATAGAGAAATTTGGAAGGCAATGTCTGAATCTGAAAGTCTTTCTTAGATACTTTTAGGTAGATACCCTTGAGGTTCCCTCCCAATTTCAGTCCTCCAGATGGAGGACTACCATCTGGCAATCAAGAGTCAGATTAGGTTCTTTAGAGGCCGAAACACGGAAGAGATTAAATAATTCATATGTAATTTTTCAAAATGTCAAAAATCACATAAACAATAAAATGAAAATAGCCTCTGTCTAAGTGTTCTGCTTACAAAGTTCGAGTTCAGAATTCTCTTTTCAGTAGTGGAGGTAGAAGGTTCTTTGCCGGTGTCCTGAGCATGTCCACACTCTCTGTCTAGATCTATTGCCTAATCCACCCCATGCACCTCACAGTGGTCAGCTCTGCTCCCCTACTGAAGAAAAAGACTGAAGGTTAAGGAATGGAATTACCAGCACATTCTCTATTTGTATAAATGCCCACTTTGCAAAGTCTTGAATATTTCCAGATTAACAATAAAAACAATTTATAAATTATTTTTCTTCCTGTCTGAAGCACACAAAGCCCTACCTATAAGGTCAGATGCCAATTCATATATTACTCCTCTTGCTTCTATCGCTTACAAAAGTATCCCTTTATTCACAAAGCAAGCTAAATGAAAGACTGGAGTGCAGTTGGAATAATTTATCCCAGTCCAACTACAGAAACACATAAGCAACGATAATTTTAAGATGTAAGTATGTGTGTGTGTGTGTTTGTATCCAGTTTAGACATTTTAAGATTTGACTTTGAGTTCAGAAAAAAAGCTACCAACAGAGAGCTTATGTGTTGCAAGAAGCAGAGTCTCAGTCAATACTCAGAATGAAAACCAAGACTGACTCCAGCTATCTAAAATAGTTGTCAGCAGCTCAAGGTGGGTCTATACTGTGCTCAGTATTTAAGTGTTAGCAATTATAAATTCACAAGTGTAATTAACATCTAAAATGAAGGAGTTTCAGTGCTATTCCTGAAGCTTACTTGGCAATTAAGAAAAAGGAAAAGGAAGCTTTATTTGTAATCTGAAAGACCCCCCCCCCCACACACACACACACACAAAAGAATAGCTTCTACCATCACTCTCATAGTAGTAGTAACCAAAGAACTCAGAACCAAAGGGTTTAGGAATTCAAGAGTCCATGAAGTAGAAGGAAGTATTAATCTGCAGGCATCTGCCTACCTTTTGTTAGAGGTAGGGGTTTGTTACATGTCCTGTTTAAAATGGAATAAGACCCATACAGGCCCCAGGTCATCCAGAGATGGTTTCCAGTTGCAACTTTAGCTGTGAGGCAGAAATGCCGGACAATTCTACTGCGAAGCTCTAAGAGATCTTCAAGCCATTCCCCCAAAAAGAACTGAGAACTAATCCAATTCTCTTTCATCACCAAATGGACTTCAAAATATAATTCAGGCTTTTCTATTCATTTTAACCCAACAAAACTGCTTGCAGAAATGCATTAGTAAAACATAAATACTGTTGTATATACACATGTATACTTGTGCTAGTTCAGCCTTCATGCGTGTATTTTATTTATATTGTTATTAACAGATTATTAACACATAAAGAAGGCTGACTTTATACTTTGATAAAGTCATGGTTGCCACGTGGTATAATATGAGGTATATGCTAAGGCCCGATTTTTCAAAATTAGCTGTTGGTGGGATTGTAAATTGGTACAGCCCCTATGGAAAACAGTATGGAGGGTCTTCAAAAACTTAGAACTAGAATTACCATATGACCCAGCAATTCTACTTTTCAGTATTTATCCAACGAAATCTAAAACAGTAATTCAAGAAGATATATGCACCCATATATTCATTGCAGCACTATTTACAATTGTTAATATATGGAAGCAACCTAAGTGTCCATCAATAAAAAGGAGGTGGTACATATATACAATGGAATATTACTCTGCCATAAAAAAGAATGAAATCTTGACATTTGCAACAACATAGATGGACCTAGAAAATATTATGCTAAGTGAAATAAGTCAGACAGAGAAAGACAAATACCATATGATTTCACTTATATGTGGAATCTAAAACAAAAACAAAATAAATGAACAAACAAAACAGAAGCAAACACATAGATACAGAGAACATATTAACGGTTGACAGATAGGAGGGGTGTTGGGGAATGGGAGAAAAAGGTGAAGGGATTAAGAAGTGTTAATTGCCAGTTATAAATATGGTCACAGGGATATAAATGACATGATAGGGAATATAGTCAATAATATTATATTATAATAACTATGTATGGTATTAGATGGGGGTACTAGACTTATTGGGGTCTAGTAAGGGATATAAATGTCTAATCACTGTGTTGTGTACCTGAAACTAATATAATATTGTATGTTAAATGTAATTGAAAAATTAAAGATAAAGAAATAATTTTTAATTAAAATAATAAATTGAAAAAAAATTGCTAAATCCAGGAACCTCTTGGAATACCCTTGGAGAGTATTATAATTAGTTAATAACTAATTCCCAAAAAGTAGTCATTAAACAACATAAAGACAGTCATCTATAAAAATACTGTCTTATGTACAATAAGTCTCTAAAATTTTCCATTTCATTCGATAATGGTACTATTAACAAACTATATCTTATTGAATTACCTTATCAGTGAACAGTTTTAAAAAACCATATTAGCAGAAAATTAACCAATCACTTTTATTGAAGTACCTAAAACAGGGCTGCCAAACTCAATGGACTTTTCTCTGTTCTCATCATATTCAGTCTTCCAGTATTATTTCCCAGTCTCAACCCTCTTTTGTCTTGGTTTTTATGACTCCACTCTCTCCAGGTTTTCTCACTGGTCACTTTTCCTCCATCTACTTCCTGGCTCTTCTTCCTCTACCTCTAAATGTTTAAGTGCCCCAGTGTTTATTCCTCGGTGCTCTTCTCTTCTCTGTCCTCATTCTCTAAGCGGCCTCACCAATTTTCACTGAATTACAGACTATTTATACGCTAGAAATTTCCAAATTTACATCTCTAGCTCAGACGTTTTCCTCTGAGCCTCAGACTCAGGCAACAGCCGTTCGAAACCTGTAAGTGAAAGTCTTACATCTCAAACTTAACATATCCAATATGGGACTCTTTTTCATCTCATCTATCAGGTAGATAGGATGACACCTATCCAATGGAGCCTATCTAGTTCCTAAAGCCCGAAATGTAAGAGTCATCCTTGAATCCCCCCTTTCTCTCATGCCCCTCAACCCATCTCCAAAAATACATCTTGAATCTACCCACACCTCTTCTGTTTCTCTGCCCCAGTGGCATATCAGGTGACCATTCTGTCTCAGCTGGATTACTACCACTGTCTCCTCTCTGCTCTTCCTTTCTTTGCTCTACTCCAATCCACTAAACACATGGAAGAAAAAGCAATCCTACACATATTTTGAACCAGCCATTTCCTTTCTTAAAACCATCCTGTAGCTTCCTGTTTCACTTGGAATAAAATCTAAACTACATAACCTTTCCATAATGTCTTATACTATCAACCTCCGTCTATGTCTTTACCACTCTCCACCTTGCTCTGAAACCACCAGTCACTGCTCCTGTGGCTCATCAAGCTCTTTTCCACCTCAGGAGCTTTGCATCTGCTAGAGGTGCGGGTCTATTCCCGACACATTTTTGGAGACGGGTTGAACGACATGAAAGAAAGGGGAGATTCAAGGATGCCTCCTGTTTGTCTTCCTTTCACTCTTCACCTGACTGTCCACATGGCCAACTCCTCATTCTTTATATCTCAGCCAGCCCTAGACATCATGGAGCTCAAGCCCACTGACACTCTGAGGCTGTCCCCTGCCACTGCATATCCCTTCTATTAGGACTGGTGGGACTTCCAGCACAGGAGCAAAACACAGACAGAAGAGCTCCGCCAGGTGGGACAGTGAGCCTCCAGGTCACTGTTGTAGCAGATATGAATTAAAAACTCGACATAAGATAATAACCCTCCCAAGTGAGACTATTCTTATTATACAACTGTAGCTACTTTTCTTGGCTCTGAACTCCCAGTCAGCCCTAAACATACCATCTAGTCTATTCCATTCTGATAATCACAGTCAAATACTTTTTAAGTCACTTTTAGTTTAAAACTTGGTTCTTCTTGTTCAGTGAAATTCAAGTACTAGCTCAGTCACCACTCACGGCTCCAAGGCTTCTTTGTGAGCTTTCTTCCCCTGCTCCCTTTGCATTCTAAACTTCCACATGAACCAGCCCACTGCTTCCTGACAGAGTCAGTACAGCCGGGGAGAGTCTGCTTCTAAGAGACAGGTTGCACAGCCGGTTCACAGTCCCTTTTATTCGGCCCCCGGCTGCTGGCATCCCCACTTATCCGGCTCATGGTGCTGATGGCATCCAGCTGCTGGCTGTATTGTATGGCAGGTGTAATGGTCATTGAGCATCCAGCGGGGACGTGTCTCCACACTCCTTAGTGTCAGGAGAAAGGCTGTAGCTTTCCACTGAGGCTCCCAATGGATTGTCTACTCCACAGCCTACGTATGAGGCCTCTTCATCCCGCCGCTGGTAGCAAGCCTTAGTCTACAGTCCAGATACTTTCTCTGGCCTGCTTCAGACCTCAAGGAAAGCTGTTAATATCAGCTGTGATGGGGCTCAGCTCCACAGGAATTGAGAGGCCATCTTTGCCTTCTACTGACAGGCTATGTATGCACTCCACCAATTTTCTGCTGTCCTCCTCCCAGTTCCAGGCGTTGGCTATGCCTATATGATCTGTTTCTCAGAGAGCTCCAGACAAGAAGCTACTACCAGTGCCTGTATGAAATGCCTCTAATTCTAAAAGAGAATTTCTTTGGGACCCTAATTTCAGGACAGGAGAGGATAGATAGAACATTCTCCTCTCCTTGCATGAGGCGGTGGGAAGGCACAAAGCACCTAACATTAATGTTCCATGAACCCTTCCCTGCCACAGAAATCGCTGACTTCCATCCACCTGCCTGAGATATCCTCTTTGGATTTGAGCAATCAAATTTTCTCACACCTGGCAAAGTCTACATCCTGTCTAGACATTGCCTTTGTCCTCAGAGATCCCAAGTGGGAAATGATCCTGAAAAAGGGGAGTGGGGGGAAACAAGCTCTGTATTTTAACATCTGAAGTGATTGCCATGAATAAAGAGCAGCATTTGTCTCATAGCCCCCATGCAAGATTGGGATGGCTATTTAAAATCTGAAACCAAAAGCACAGTGATAAAAATTAATGCTTATTTTACATACTGAAGAGCTATGCTGGTCAGGCCAAGCAAACTTATGATCCTATAGAGCATTCTTAGGAAATGTTTATTGATGACAGAAGGGAGCGGCAGGTGACATCAACCCTAAAAGCATGCTTTATGTTGATTACAGAGGCAACCGTATTTGATGTCCCCTGGGGTGAGGCCACTACCCATTAGTGATCATTATTGCTAATCAATGACAAGTTTAAAACTAGTTCTCATCCTACCAGAGCTGTAGAGTTGTCAGTCTTTTGTTTTTTGAGGAGTGTAGAGAGTGAGGTTCATGAGTGAGAATCCCTCTTTTGGTTTCTGAAGCACAGCCAGAGATGTGGGCAGGGCTGTCAGGGTGATGCTTTGCATCACTCCTCAAACCTTGGTGGAGCTGATGTAAAGGGTTCTACTTCATAAGATTGGGTTCTTCATGTACTTAGCAAATGTCATGCAGGAGACCCTGCTCGCTGTGCCATTTGTCATGCGAGGTGGCCTGCAGGCATTATAGTCTCACTGGAGGCTGGATCCACAGGGCCTGCAACCTGCTGTCCACTTCTCTGCCTGCCACCCGACCGACTCACCAACCAACGCAGCCGCAGCAGTTATATCAGTGGCTAATTGGCTAACTGTTTACGGTTGATGGCCGATTAGCCACAGCTGATGGCCATCTACTACCCGAGCCAGCACCTTTCCACGTGAGGCCAAGAACCTGGAAACCACTCTCTGGGGCTCTATCCCCACAGCAAAGGATACCAAAACTAAGCTGAAGTGAAGTGATAAAGCAGGAACAGATCTCCAACTTCCAAGGCCCACCACATTTCCAAACTGGGGCACAGAGTCCCCTTCCCCCCAATATCCAATATGAGATTAATCAGTCAAACTATAAGGGTGGTTGAAAGATACACACACACACTCATATTAAGGGATCAACAGTAAGGAGGAAAGGTGTTGACAGAACAAGAGACCCTCTCTTTGAAATGGGAGCCCATGTGTATGTGGGAGCTCCACCACTTCTACAGAGAAGGAGACCTGGAGCGCCTTCACCAGACCATAATCCAGTGCAGCTGTGGCATTCACAGACTGGACACAGCTCAGAGTCCCAGGGCAAAGCCTGATCCCTGATTCGGGGCTAGCACTGCCAACTATGAGAACTGCCTTTCAAAAATGAGAGAAAGGATCCCTGCCAACTTTCAGGGCTGGCCCCAGGCCCTTGAACAAGTTGCATTAAATAGAGGCGTTACACTCACTGTCTTCCACACTCTGACCTGCTTTAGCCTGAACTGAAGGGATCCATGTATGATACCAGGTGTGCCTGACAAGCTAACAGCAAATCTGCCTTTTGCACAGCAAACTCCTCCTCCCCTCTCCGACACAGGGGTTGTGAGTGACCTTTATAGAGAAGAAGTTAAAATCCACAGCAAGCAAAACAAGAGCATGTCGTTACCCCTTACAGACTGGAGTCTTAACAAGGCTTCTTTCTTCTTGGGTATACTACAAGGTACACTTTTTTCTTTTCTTTCCATAAACAACCACCAAAGAGGGAGAGAAAGCAAGTCGTTCACTGATAGAACTCAATTATTTTTTTAATTTAGCAAATAATGAGCACCAACTTTTTGCCGAACATTTTAGGAAGCCATTTTTTTAAACAGCATCAATCCGAAAATCATATATTTTCAACTAAAGCCTTCCAGAATTTTGTTGTTTTAAAATTTAAAGTAATAGAGAATGTTAGGGACAGGTGATCTCAAAAGGATATCTAAAACATGGTGCTCCCAAGAAAGAGAATGTGATTGCTCTGTCTCTGGCCTAAAACATCACAATAAATTAAAAATTGGTGTCCTTATCTCCTACCCATTATCTTCTCTCAAATCCATGTTTTCCCATGCTGTCAGAGCCATCTTTCTAAAAAATAAATTTCAGCATTTCATTTCCTCCTCTTTTCTTTCTTCAATAATCCTACATAAAGTCCAAACTTCTTATCATGGATTCCTAAGCCTTTTATCATCTGACTCTGACTCCTCTTTCCAATCTTATCCCCTCCTCTGCAAAGGCTAGAATACAGCCCCCAAGCTACAAACTAAAAGAGGTTTGAAACATGCTATTATTATTTTTAATAATTTTTTATTATTAGTTTCAGGTGTACAACACAATGTAATAGTTAGACATTTATACCCCTCACAAAGTGATAAGCCCCCTCCCCCAATCTACTACCCCTCTGACATCGTATATAGTTGTTACAGTTCAACTGACTCTATTCTTTATGCTGTACTCCACATCCTGTGAAACATGCTATTAATTTTGTTATAACTTCATATTGTCTATGGCAGCTGGGACAATAATATGGTAGCTCTTTCCCAGAAACAGTCTTGTCAAAACCCCAGAGGAAACAACGGTTGGATTGTGATTCAAAATATGGCCCTTAAATTAAGCATCCCCATTGCTATGAGCAGTGGGATTTTTTTAGGAAAGCTACTTGGAATATTATTTGTGCCACAATGAGGATATTTGGGCCAGGATTTTAATGAACATCATAAAATCTGCTGAGAATAAGCAGTGACCAGAAACCCTAATTGACTACTCCTCTGGGTTGGGAGAATATAATGGTTCAAACTAAACGCTGCCATTGTTCTCGTTAAATGGTCCCCTTATTTGGGGAAGCAATCACAAATAAATTTGCTAGGTAGATCCTCTAGGTTGGGCTCAGAAAAAGGAGATGAAGAGGTTGCTACTTTCCTTCCTGGCACACCTACGACCTAGTCTGAACTCCTGCTGTTCTGTGGCAGACCTGCTACGGTGCACCATGCGTCCTGTTCTCTATCTCCCTTCCTCCCTGCCCGGTGTGACTGACATTTTCTCAATACCCTACTGCCAACTAGAAGGTGAATGGATTACTGGTCCCAAGTGTTCACCTTCTGATAGATTACACATCCACACCCTTGGCCATGTCACTTTGTAGTGCCCTCCCACTGAAAGGAAAATATACTTTCCTGCCCCTTTGACATTGACATTGCTTTGGCCAACGAATGTCAGTGGATGTGACATGAGCCAAGACTTTAAATGTGCCTCCATTGTTTGGCTTGTGCTTTTGTGCTCCTGTGATTTGCCATGAGAAAGATAACACCCCCAGGAAGTTGCTGATCCAAGGAGAAAGAAAAAGATGATTCCAGCCAAATCCGGCAGAACCACAGGCAACCTACAACTCCATGAGCAAAAATATATAAATGTCTGTCTTTGTAAGACACTGAATTTTTGAGATGGTTTGTTACTCATGATTATTGTGGTAAGAACTGAGTAATACACTATCAAACAAACCTATTTTCATCAAGGCAATAATGTTCAATATTACCTACCATATGCCAGATTTTTATCCATAAAAGGGAAATAAGAAAAACCTAACTCAAATGATCATAGCAAGAAATAAATGAGATAACAATTACAAAGCCCTACGGTAGGGGATAGCCCCCAGAAAAACTCAATATAGTAATTTTGAGATTATTTCATTAACCTGTTACCTTCCCAAGTTTATTTGTATTTTCAGATGTATTCCCCAACCAGGATGGTTGAATTTATGAGTACAGCTGCTAGTTGAGGCCTCCTACGTACTCTCTGCCCTCTGTGCCACAGTATCTATTTGGGAAGGGCCAAAGGGTACAAACATTTAAGGATGGAGAGCTGAAAGAGAGGAGAGAAAACAGAAGAGCATTTACTTAGAAAATGTGCGAGGCAAATACACTTGAGAGAAGAAACATTCTGGCCAAATAGTCTCCAGTAAGATAAGTAGCTTGACCAAAATCCTGTCATTTTAACCCTCCCCTGACTTCAACCAAGAGAAGTCTTAATAAGCTCGTCCCAGCACTAAGCACTTGTCTCCAACAAAGCCTCTGGTCTGATTCACAACTCTTCAAAGTTGACCTTTGAAGAAAGCATTACCGAGTAATACTCCATTGTATAAATGTACCATAGTTTCTTTATCCAATCATCTATTGATGGGAATTTCAATTGTTTCAATTTCTTGGCTATCGTGAATAGTGCTACAATAAACATAGGGGTGCATATATTTTTTCGAATTAGTGTTTTGGATTTCTCTGGATAGATACCCAGGAGTGGAATTGCTGAGTTATAAGGTAGTTCCATTCCCATTTTTTTGAGAAATCTCCATACTGTTGTTGTTGTTTTTTTAATTTATTGGGGTGACAATTGTTAGTAAAATTACATAGACTTCACGTGTACTATTCTGTAATACATCATCTATAAATCCCATTGTGTGTTCACCACCCAAAGTCAGTTCTCCTTCCATCACCATGTATTTGATCCCCCTTACCCTCATCTCCCACCCCCCACCCCCCCTACCCTCTGGTAACCACTAAACTATTGTCTGCATCTATGAGTTTTTGTTTCTCATTTGTTTGTCTTGTTCTTTTGTTGTTTTGGTTTATATACCACATATCAGTGAAATCATATGGTTCTCTGATTTTTCTGTCTGACTTATTTCGCTTAGCATTATACTCTCAAGATCCATCCATGTTGTCACAAATGTTCCTATATCATCTTTTCTTACCGCCGAACAGTATTCCATCGTGTATATATACCACAACTTCTTTATCCATTCATCTATCAAAGGACATTTTGGTTGTTTCCATGTCTAGGCCACCGTAAACAAAGCTGCAATGATCATTGGAGCACACGTGTCTTTATGGATAAATGTTTTCAGATTTTTGGGGTAGATACCCAGGAGAGGGATTGCTGGGTCATATGGTAATTCTATTCATAATTTTTTGAGGAACCTCCACACTGCCTTCCATAACGGCTGCACCAGTCTGCATTCCCACCAACGGTGTATGAGGGTTCCTTTTTTTCCACAGCCTCTCCAACACTTGTTACTATTTGTCTTGTTGATGATAGCCATTCTGACTGGGGCGAGGTGATACCTCATTGTGGTTTTTATTTGCATTTCTCTGATGATTAGTGATGTTGAGCATTTTTTCACATGTCTATTTACCATTTGTATGTCCTCTTTGGAGAAATGTCTCTTCAGGTCCTCTGCCCATTTTTCAATTGGGTTGTTTGTTTTTTTGTTGTTGAGTTTCATGAGTTCCTTGTATATTTTGGATATTAGCCTCTTATTGGAGGCACTGTTTGCAAAAATCTTCTCCCATTCAGTTGGTTGCCTCTTTATTTTGTCAAAGGTTTCTTTTGCTGTGCAGAAGCTTTTAAGTTTCATATATCTCCATACTGTTTTCCATAGTGACTGCACCAATCTGCAATCGACTAACAGTGCACGAGGGTTCCCTTTTCTCCACATCCTCACCAGCACTTGTTGTCTCCTAATAAGTCCAGTGCCATCTGGCATTCTACATAATCTTTACATTGTTGATTATATTCTCTCTGCTGTATTTCATATCCCCGTGACTATATTGTGTCTACTAATGTGTGCTTTCTAATCCCTTCACCTTCTTCCCCATCCTCACCCCCCTCTGTCTTGCAACCATCAGTTGTTTATTTTTCCCTATGTCTCTGAGTCTATTTCTGTCTTGTTTGTTCATTTATTCTGTTCTTTAGATTCTACATATAAGTGAAATCACATGGTATTTGTCTTTCCCAATCTGACTTATTTCACTTAGCATAATGTTCTCTAGGTCCATCCACGTCATTGCAAATGGAGTTCAGCATAGGGAAGATAGTCAATGGAATTGTAACAGCTATATACAATGTCAGAGGGGTAGTAGATTGGGGGGGTATCATTTTGTGAGGGGTGTAAATGTCTGACTAGTACACTGTTTTGTACATCTGAAACTAATTTAAAAAAGAAAGAAGGAAAGAAAGAAAGAAAGAAAGAAAGAAAGAAAGAAAGAAAGAAAGAGAAGAGAAGAGAAGAGAAGAGAAGAGAAGAGAAGAGAAGAGAAGAGAAGAGAAGAGAAGAGAAGAGAAGAGAAGAGAAGAGAAGAGAAGAGAAGAGAAGAGAAGGGAAAAGAAAGAACTACCATCTCTGAGGAACATAGAGGGAGAACTCTGTTAGAATTATCACTCATTCCTCCAGGTCCCTTCCTAAAGGAATCTATTTCTTTCACTAAATTCTAACTAAATACGACAGTCAAAGCCAAAATGCTTCCCATAGGAACGTTGCCCTTTTCTTTTTCTAAACACTTTATATGATTTGAACAAAACCACTTTATGCTCAGTTACATAGGAGTTTTACCTACAGTATTTTAAAATAAGACAGCACTTTAACCTAGAGGAATGAATGTCTAATGTTGAACTTGGAAACACTGTGTGAAGTAAACAGTGAAGAGAGATTTGAGGGGAGAGGCAGTTTTATAAGGCTTGGCAAATCACAGCAAATGGCTATCCCCTAATTTAACCTATTGACCAGGCCAATTATGGTGACTGAATCAGGACAAAAGTGCAAAGGATTTCAATTCCTTTCTGAAGAAATTTAAAAGTATGCTGTAATTCTTTCTCTTAGGAAAAGTAATAAGACGAATGTGAATAGTTTTCATCACCCCTTGGGCATCAAGGTTCTGAGTCTTGCCTTCATGTATGTCTACTCTGAAGGAATCTAATGTTTTCTGTAAGAACATGGAAGGACATTTATTGGGCTCCTACTATGTACTCTGCTAGGGGACTAACAACATTAGAAAGTAGGCACAGGGCCAGCCTCATGAGCACGTGATACGTGCAATCACAAAGAGCCCTGCTCTCAGAAGGACATTGCACTTGTTTGAAACCTCAGTTCTTGCCATCTTGAAATTTCTTCTTTTGCAAAGGTGATATTTATTTATATTTATTTTTAAGATTTTATTATAATATAGCTAACATGAATTATATTAGTTTCAGGTGTACAGCATAGGTATTCAACATATATCTACCTAAAGAGGTGATCACCATGATCTTTTCAGGAACCATCTGACACCATACCACGCTATCATAATATTATTGACCATATTCCCTATGCTGTACTTTACATCCCCATGACTTATTTGTTTTATGCCTAGAAATTTAGACTTCTTATTCCACTTCATCTTTCCCCCTCCTTTTTTAATTTTTTAATTATGGTTAATATTCAATATTATTTTATATTAATTTCAGGTGTACAGCATAGTGGTTAGACACTTATATAATTTAAGACGTGATCCCCTTGACTAGTCTAGTACCCACCTGGCACTATACATAATTATAACCATATTGTTGACTATATTCCCTATGCTTTACTTTACATCCCATGACTACTTTGTAACAACCTATTTGTACTTCTTAATCCTTTCCCCTTTTTAACAAAACACCAAACCCCCCCCCCCCAATCTGGCAACCATCAAAATGCTCTTTATCTATTAGTTTGTTTCTGTTGTGTTTGCTTATTTTGTTCTTTAGATTCCACATATAAGCGAAATCACATTGCATCTGTCTCTTTCTGTCTGACATACTCCACTCAGCACAACACCCTCCAGGTCCCTCCATGCTGCCACAGTTGGCAAGAACACATTCCCTTCCATGGCAGAGCAATATCCCATTGTATATATGTACCACCTCCTCTTTACCCATTCATCCATTGACAGACACCCAGGCTGCCTCCACATCTTGGCCACTGTAAACAATACTGCAATGAACATATGAATGAACAGTCCCCTCAAAGTAGCATTTTGGGTTCCTTCCGATAAATACCCAGAAGTAGTGGGATTACAGGGTCCTACTTTGTCTCTTGTTATAGCCTTTGTTTTAAAGTCTATTTTGTCTGGTATAAGTACTGCTACCCCAGCTTTTTTATTTTTGTTTCCATTTTCATGAAATGGTCATGAGAGGAGATAAGCCCAGTATTTACCTACTCCACCATCGTGACTGGATCCAAAAGGTCACCATATTGAAATTTTTAATAATTTTATCTTTGAGCATGTGTTTTGTGTTTTGTGTTGTTTTTTTTGTTTTTGTTTTTAAGTTTATTGGGGTGACAATGGTTAGTATAGATACATAGGTTTCAGGTGCACAATTCTGTAATACATCATCTATATATCACATTGTATGTTCACCATCCAGAGTCAGTTCTCCTTCCATCACCATATATTTGATCCCCTTTACCCTCATCTACCACCTCCCTCCCCCCTTACCCTGTGGTAACGATTAAACTATTGTCTGTGTCTATGAGTTTTTGTTTCTTTATCTTGTTCCTTTGTTGTTTTCAGTTTTATATCCCACGTATCAGTGAAGTCATATGGTTCTTGACTTTTTCTGTCTGACTTATTTCACTTCGTGTAATAATCTCAAGATCCATCTATGTTGTCGCAAATGGCACTATTTCATCTTTTCTTATGGCCGAGTAGTATTCTATTGTGTATATATACCACAACTTCTTTATCCAATCATCTATTGAAGGACACTTTGGTTGTTTCCATGTCTTGGCCACCATGCATAAAGCTGCAATGAACATTGGAGCACATATATCTTTATGGATAAATGTTTTCAGAGGGTTTTTGTTTTCTTTAAGCAAACACGTATGTGTTTCATACATGAAGTTCAATAGGACAATGGAGCATCCCTATGAGTTGAGTAGGTATGTGCATGTGTCAGCTGTAACTTGCAACTCCATTTGCATATAGCATTCATGGTTTCTACAACATGCTTATTTCACTCTGAGTCTCACTAAAATCCAATGCATAATGGGTCCACCAGAATTCTATGGTTGTGTTTCATACAACACATCTGTGACTGAGTAAGCAGTGTCACTGACAGATTGGAGAGTCCATACTTTATCCTTTTGAGCCAGGACTTGCTTGGAACACAGAAAGAAGGTAATGGTATTCTATGAAACATGAATGACCAAGGAACCCTACTATATCTTTTTTTATCATGTTACTTCTCAGTACCACTAATGCTGAATATGATGTCAGAGAAAATAAAGGGAAAGATAAGGCAACCCACACTTGGGTTCATTTCAGTCCTCCCTTCCTCATCAGTAAACCGAGGGTAGAGAGAGTGTTGGTAGAATGTACATATATAAATAAGTAAAGTAAAAAGTTAGTTTTGTGCAGCTTTCCCCCCATTCTTCTAGTAAAAATGAAATATATATGCATGTACGAGATATGCATGGAATGGTGACAATTCCACATGAGTTAAATGCCCTTATATTTGTATTTACAATTGTATATTGTAAATATATATTGGCATAATACAATATAAAGATGAAAGATAAAATTTATGGTAAGAATTTAAATTTTTAATTTTTCTATATTTATAATGATTATAAGTAATAAAATATTTATAAAGGAAAAAAATTATATCAGTACTTTTAACTGTATTTTTTTCCTGATTTTTGAACAAGGAATCTAGCATTTTCCTTTTGCTCTGGCCCTCACAAATTATGTACCTGGCCCTGAGTAGGTACTATTGTCCCCTATTTACAATTTACCTTCTGGCTTCATTAGACTTTGTCCTAGATTCACAGCAACAGCTTCTAAGCCCTCTCTCTCGCCTCTCCTAGCAGCATTTACAAAGTCTGAGTCAGCAAGCATACAGACTAATAGTTAAGGGATCATAATTCTTTGCTACCTGTAAATTGTCAGTGAGAGAGTTATCTTGTTACCACACCTGCAGGGGGAAATGTGTTTCTAAAGCTAGAAAATACAAAATAGGATAAAGAGCTTTACTTTTATTTTCTTGAAATAAAAGTCATCATCCATATATTTGAGGTATTTTGTTCCTATATATATATATTCACTTTTCCCCCATAGAATTGTGGAGCTGCTGCCAAAGCTAAAAATGTGAAACATTTGTGTCAAAAATTTTATCACAGTAACTCTTCCTTTGAGATTTTTAGAGAATTGAATATATTTTTTACCTATTTCCAGACATAGAACACAAATACTGCTGTTAAGAAAATTTCCTCTAAGAATGATGCAGCAAAGATGTTGCTGTCAAAAAAACAATAAATTCTTCACTGATAATAATTTCTATAATACATTTTTGAAAGAGTAGAAATAACACTACATAAATATTCTTATTTGAACAACTTGAGAGGACATGCATAAACATAAATTGTATTTATAGGTTTAAAAATTGCACTACATGAAGTCTTGAAAAAATATGCCTTATGATTTTTTAAATCCATGGAGTCTCACTGCTAGCCAAAGAACAAAATGAAAAGTGGAGGATGCAAAGACACACAACCAGGGACTTTTAGACCAAACCTAAATGTAGTATATTGTCATAAAGGGTTTTTAAATAAGAGAGAAATTATAATTTTTGTTATGCCAAACACTGCTCATCTGGTCTCCATTCCCAAGGGGTAAAAAAATAGTGAGCCTACTATATAAGAACTAAAAGCAAATGGTATTCTTATTTAGAAGATGGAACCTGAGAAATGATATGACTTTAACCTAAAGAAGCATAAGTTATATAAACAGACTGTAATAAGTATGGGATTTGTGATATTGTGATAGCCAGCCTTCCAAGATTTCCCCAACAATCATTGCCTCCTGGTAGACCTCATATGCATGCCTCATACGCATGCCCTTAGGCAGTCTTCTCTCCACAGTGAAGCACAGCTAGCCTGTATAACAAATACTGCAGAAATAGAAAACATTGCTGCTTCAGCCTTGTTCTATCTTGGATTATTCGCCATGCAGAATAGCAGTTGCCATGTTATGAAGTCATTCAAGCAGCCTGTTGAGAGGACCAGGTAAGAAGGAACTACGGCCTTTAGTAGGACCAACTTGCCAGCCACTTGAGCAAACCACTTTGGATGCAAATCCTCCAGCTCCCATTAAGCCTTTGTATGACTGCAGCCCTGGCTTACATCTTGATGGCAACCTCACGAGAGACTCCAAGTCAGAATCATCAAGCTAAGCTGCTATTGAATTTCTGATGCACAGAAACTGTAAAATAATAAATGTTTATTGCTTAAAGCGCCAAAGTTTTAGAGTAATTTGTTATGCAGCGGTAGATAACTAACTCACTGGCCTTCTCATCCGGATGGGTAGATGTCCTGACATAAGACATCTACATCTTGGTGAGAAGAGAGGAAATTGATTCTTTGCTTTATAAGTTAATAAACTAAATTTTATCAGGTTACCCAAAAGTGATGCTTCTCTGGGAAACTAATCATGTCCACTAGATATTAAAATCACAACAGTATTGCACTTAACCCAAAGTGCCAATTTAATAATTTACAAATGGAAGTGGATCGGCCATTGCTCAAAATGTTAGGTACCTTCAAGAGGCCAAATTAACATCCAATGATTGTTTTATGAGGGTAGAATTAGAAAATACAATCATTGGGTCTTTTTGCAGAATATACCCACAAACTATGGGAGTTGAATTTTTAAAATCATTCTTTTTTCTAGAATGTTTCTTTTAAAAGAATTAATCACTAGCATCAGAGCACCCTTTAAGCCTGCAAGCATAATAAGTTACAGGGGGTCTTTAAAATAATCAATACTAGAACTATAACAGTTGTTAAGGGACTAAGAAACACGAATACAGCCCGAAGTTCTCCGGGAGAGCATTTATACTCTCTCATAAAACATCTCTGCATTTTACAATAGAAGTGCCCTGCTGATGTGCCCCAGCCACACCAGCACACTTCCCTGGTTAAAGTACTGCTGGGACCCATCGGCAAACAAAGCTCCCAATCTTCCCATCCCTCTGAATGCCTGTCCCCCATATAAACGTAAAACAAACTGAGGTAGACCCAATGAGGAAAGTTTCTTTGCCTTTAATTTTCATTTACTTCCCCCTACTCCTCCTCCTCCACCCAATTCTTATATCAGCTCCTTTTTCCTCCAGAGAGCTAATTCATCTAATGTCTTATAATCTATTTAATGTACTATCCTTCCCAGTGGGCTTGCATTTTTACCAGGTAAAAAGCCAATCTAGATGTATTTCAGGCTTCAGGGCCTCTGATAAGGTCGTGACTTTTAAGCTTCAGTATGTATAAAAATCACTAAGAACTTTTAAAAGTGAAATTCCCTGGTCTCATTCCTACAGATTTTTAAAGTAGGGTCCAGAAACCTGCATTTATAACCACCTCCCCCACCCCCTGTGATGCTGAGGAAGTGATCTGAAGACGACTCTTTGAGGAAGTGTAAAGGAAGATATTTTGGGACTGAGGACATCTGTTATCAGAAGCCACCAGCAACTATGGCTTCCTCCCTCTTTTTTCACCAGTATCACCACTTCCTTGCAATTATAGTTATTTAATTTCCTTACCAGTTGGAATTATCCTGCTGTCCACTCTGCAAATCCAGACCCACAAGTGTCCACTTTCTCAGCAGGCATACAAATTGCACCTTGGTTCAGATGGACTCCACGGTAAAGTCAGCCTCTTGTTCTCAAGCTCTGAGAGTTAACGCTAGTGACATAATTGATCCATATGCCATGATTCCCAGCTTAAGGCTCTTTCCTATTCTGTCCTTTTAGTACTTGTCTGCCCTCTAGGATTTCCAAGTTATCCATCTCTGATGACGACAGACCCCATTCTGCCAAGCCAGGTATCTGACATCGTCCCTCCTGAGACCCCATTTTTCCAAGGATGGTTAATAGACCACTCACATCTTCTAAAATCTGGGTACTTGGGAATGGAATCCAAAAACACATGTTTAATAAGTTCCCCCTCTGCACTCTGTATAAGAATCACTGGTTTTCAGCAACTTCTCAAAATTGCTTAATGATAAAAAGCATCACAAGGTGAAAAATACAGTTTCCTAGACTTTGACGTCCAGTGATTCTGATTGGGGAGGGGTTGGGCTTTATTTGTTCCAGGTAATTCTAATAACTGTGCAAACTGGGAAACCATGGCCTAAAGTAGCAATTTAAGACTTTAACACTAGGATAGCTTTCTGATTTCAGTTTCGTATTAGTTTGAGCATGAAAACTAGAGACATGAACCTAGCCGGTATTGGAGAAGTAATCCTCAGCAGATGACAAGTAGCTTAACAAGGGGTCTTGCCTTGCACTTACATGTCATCTCTCACATGCAAATATTTTAAGTGGTAATGAAGGGATTTTTAAACAACACTTGAGTTTAAAAATTCGTGTTGCGAGAGTGAGGTTTACCAGTTCCCTTTTAAAAAGTAAATTATTTAAATTCTTTAAATCATGTTACAAAGTTAGCCTTGCAAATAGCATTTAAACAGGAAAAATCTTTGGCAGACATCCTACGACATTATATTTATTATATAAATAATATTATGTTTATATTTTATTAATATACTATATAAATGATCTGTAATATAAAAAAAGTATTTAGACTATTCATCTTTGAAACACTGTTTTAGATACACAACTATTACTGCAGGGTTGTTGTTTTTTTTTCTTTTGATAAAAGTTTACTGATTCCTGTTTACCGGGCCCTGTTCTAGATGAGAATTTGGCTTATTCAACACAAAGTCTCTGCCTCCGTGGGGCTTACATTTGTCATATTGTCATGAAGACAATAAACAATGTATTGTCAGATGGTGATAAATACTATCCAGAATAAAGGGATAGGGAGTGAAAGAAGAGGGGAAATGCCACATTTGATAAAGAGGTTAGGAATGGTTTCTCTAAGAAGCAAATGAAACAAGGGAATAAGACACGTCTGGTGGAAGAGCATTCTACAGAGAGAGAACAGCAAGTGCAAAGGCACTGGCGCAGTAAGGAAGCAATATGACCAGATGCCCAGGTTCACCATCCAGACATCCTTCATCAAAACACACTGCCACTGAGCCATCGGGAGGTCCAAAGGCTGTTTATGCCATGTGCAGTGTGTAGGTGTGAGGGTGACTGAGAAATCCCAGAGCTCATCATGCTGCTCAGGTTGGAACAGAATTTGCACCCTTCACATATACAACATTGACTCAGAGTCTCTGCATATCATAATAGAAACAGCTCTGATCTGTGGATCAGAAGACCTGGAGTTTATTTCTAAATATTCTGGGTGAAATGTCAGTGGTCCGGGTCTCTGTCATCATTCCAATAGATCTCTCCTAAATCTCCAAATATCTCGGAATTTAATTTTAGTTGTACACACCATTGATTCCCTAAAATAAATAGTGAGAATGGGAAGGGAGGTTCAAATTTTGGATAATAAGACCAGTCATCTGCGTACATCCTTTTTTAAACTGTTTAACAATAATAAAATTACCAAAAGTTCTAATTTCCTAGATGGAAATCTATCAAAAAATGGTCAAAATATTGAGGAACACAGCTAGAAGTTGGACGTAGAAAACGCTACATGGTCTCCAGTTTGTGCACATAACTATACAGAGTTTCTCTCTTTGATACTGTCATTCTTGGGGAGATAAACTACTGATTTATTGAGGAACTAGTGATTTTTTTATAGTCTTCATGTGAGGCAGCAAGGAGCAATGAAAAAAGCACTAGGATTTGGAACACATAAGACCTGAGTTCGAATCCTGACTGTCATTCATCGGCTGTGTAACTATGCAAATGATATATTTCTGCAAGTCATAATATTTCTGCATCAACCATAAAAGAAAGATAACAGTTCTTTCTATGAAAAGTTATACTGAAATAATGTTTTTAAAATGAGAGATAAATTATTTATGAAAATGCTACATGAACTGCTGCTATACAAACATAATGTATGATTTTCCAACTCTGCCTTATTCAATAGCATAATTTTCTTTATCCCAAAAGACTGTTTACGTTACAAAATATTTTTACCCACCTTATTTCCTTCTTATGTTCTATTGTGCCAATCAAACCTTTTTCACCAATGTGCCTGCCAAGTTCAGAGATCTTTGGGCCCATCTGGCCTTGGACACACCTAATACGATCGGTGCAGGAACTGGGAAGGGCCGGAATGCTCAGGACTCTCACAGTGGTCAAACCCCTGAAACACTCTCCATCCCAAGCCTGTGACCAGCCTTGGGCCCAGAGAGCTGCTGCTTACACCCTCTTCTCACTCATTCTACTACCTTCCTACTGCTGTGGCAAAAAATTACCGCACACTAAGGGGCTTAAAACAACACACATGTATTCTCTTACAGTTCTGGAGAAGTCCAAAATGGGTCTTATTGAGCATGCTAAGTGGTCAAGGTGTTGTTAAGGCTGAGTTACCTCTGGAAGCTCTAGGGGAGAATCTGTTTCCTTACCCTTTCCAGCTTCTAGAAGCTATCTGCATTTCTTGGCGCATGGCCTCGACCTCCATCTTCAAAGCCAGCAACACAGCATCTCCAAATCTCTCTCTTCAGGGACCGTTATTCTGTACACTGCACTTGCTCTATCTACTCTATTTTTTGATGCTATCTCAAGTTTAGCTGCGAAGTGTGAGTCTATGTGCTTAGATCCCCACTACATTGCTCCCAATAAAAATATGGATACAGACACCTTTCATTTTAAAGGTTGATATTGCTAGTCACTGTGGAGGAGTTAATAGAGGCAATAAAAGTACAAAATGAGGGACATTATAAGGGTCCAGGAAAACTTACAAAGTCAGAGATAGACCATAGTGGATAAGAGCTCAGACTTTAGCCTCCACAGGATCTGAGTGAGAGACCCAGTCACAAACTTTGAATTAACAACATCTCGATGTATTCATGTTGTTATTACCAAAGTCAGATTGTGGACCTGTTTCAGGTCAAATCAGCCTTCTCTGGAAGTGGGGAATGGGACAGGATTGAAAAGACACAGCAAGAATGTGTGGCAGGAGACTCTAATGTCCGGGTTGGGGCACAGCCTCTGGAATCAGGCTGCCTGGCCAACTGCTTCCACTCTCAGTGTGTGTAAAGCACGTAGAACAGTGCCTGGCACACAGGACAAGCTACGAAAGTAAGGTGGGTTTTGCTGTGCTGATGGGGGTTTCCATATGGTCATGTATGAAATGGTCTAAGAGAGAGCGAACCTTGATGCCATTAACATATAAACGTAGGGTACTGACGATTGCCACCTGGACAATAATGAAAGTATTAGCTGAATTTGAGTGTTTACTGTGTGCCAGGCACCTGGCTGGGCAATTTATATGATCTCATTTCGTTCCCACAACAGCCCTATAAAGCAGGTCTATTGTAGCTGCCATTTAACTGTGAGGTTTCTATAATCTTCTTTTTTCCCATTCCGACACCCCAGACAGTGTTATTTCTCACCTCCCTGGCTTTGCTCACACACTCTCCTCCACTAATCCTCACCACTCTATCCCACACATATCCTTTGCCTTACCACCTGCCCACCTCTCTCCGTGCCCTCCCAAGCTGGGTTAGGAATTCTTCCTCTATTTTCCCACAAAATGATGTTCATATCACTATCATCACACGTACAAAATTCTCTTTTATGTATCCCTCTCCCCATTACATTGTGACCTCTAGAGAATCGGGGCCACCTATTCTTAACAGTTATAATCCAGCCTCTTAAATAATAACTGGCACAAAATAAGTGTTCAAGAAAGGAAGAAAATACTAAAAGATTAGATGAAGGAAATCATCAGAGAAGCATACAAAACATACAAAGATATATTATACGGGGATATACACATCACAAATTGGAATAAAATCTCCAATAAAAGGAATAGGTTAAATGCATTCTATTTCCTCCATAATTTCTCTTCCATGTTTTCCAAGATATTTAAAGTGGAGGAGTGCTACATTAAATAAGCAGGATACAAAATTATATAAATATAATAATATTATAGCAACTGTGTTTTAAAAATAACCACATAAATAGAAAATATACTGTAAGTAACGATATAAACAGTAATTGTAAATTACTGTTTGTGGGTGAGTAAATTGTGGGTGATGTTATTTTGTCCTAAAACTTTTTTATTTTTTGAATTTTCTATTGAAAACCAGATGTTTTTCCCCCTCCTCCCTCCTTCTTCTTCCCTGCCCCCAAAGCTCACTGACCCATGTGGGAATCAAACCAGCGACCTCAGTGTTAGGAGCACAGAGCTCAACCACCTGAGCCACGCGGCTGCCCCTATAAATGTTTTTATAATATACATTCATGTTTTAGAAAATTAGAAAATTCAGAGAAACAAAAACAAAAAAAATTAAACATATAATCCCACAATAGATAGGTAGATAGATACATAGATAGATGTATATAATATTTTATTTAATGAGCTAAAGCTGATAGGGTGCAATCAGGAAACATCTTACTTTCTTTTACCACCTCCTTCAGATTGGATCTGTCTCCTCTCCTTTCCCCTCCTCTTGATGAGTGGATCCCATTGCTTTGAGAGTCACTTCTTTCAGCTATAATAGTCTATTCTCTCCCCCATTTCAGAACTGATCCAAGGAGTAGAGACCTATAGGGGTGGGGAGACAGAGGAAGGAAACTGTTTTGTTCTCTCCCATTTCTTGCTTTACCTCCTCTCTCCTTCTGGCTGAGACAAGAGATTGCATTCAATTAGCAAGAGGAATGAAGTTTAGTGGTTACCACAGGGTAAGGTGGGACGGGGGGCAGTAAAAGAGGGGAAAAGGGGGTCAAATATATGGTGGTGGAAGGAGAACGGACTCTGGGTGGTGAATACACAATGCAATATACAGATAATGTATTATGAAAAAATGTACACTTAAAACCTATAAAATTTTACTAACCAACGTCACCCCAATAAATTTAATTTTAAACATTAAAAATTAAAGAAGAGGGATGAGAAGAAAAAGCCTTTTTTATTCAGCTGATTGATACCCTTGTATCAATTACCCACTGTCATGGCAGCTAAACGAATTCTAATTTTCTCTCATGGGGTGAAGAGCATTATTTTCATCCTTCTTTAGAGACACCAGTGCACCTCCGTGGACACCTAAGCCTGTACCATCCCTGGACACCAAGGATGCTCTCTAGGGTACAAACACTCCCCTCAGTAACTGCCTTTTGGTGGTTCACCCACAGCTTCTTTTCACTGGAGCCTCCCCGCACCCCTCCCCAGAACAAGCAGCCTTCTTGGGGGAGACACTATAAAGCCCATTAACGCCCTCCTCAGTGTCTCCCTGGTGCACAGAACTCACAAATCTTTGTCCCCACTTATTCCCATTGCTGCCCTATCTCAGCCTCCCAAAGTCAGGACTGTCCAAGTGAGAGGAAGTCACCAGTTTCAATCCTCCTTATATTTGTCCCCAAAGCCCTGGACACAGGTATCTGTTTCTCTCATGCAATCTCACATGTTCCACATCCGTGCATGTGAGCTGCTCAGCGGGCATCCAGAAGAGGAACACAGTGCAGGCCCCCCTCCAACCACACGGGGTCCTCTTACAGCTCCCTCCATGTGGCTTATAGAGAAGACTCAAACACCCATCTTACTACCGTGTTTCCCGGAAAGTAAGACCGGGTCTTATATTATGGTTTGCTCCAAAAGATGCATTAGGGCTTATGTTCAGGGGATGTCATCCTGAAAAATCATGCTAGAGCTTATTTTCCGGTTAGGTCTTATTTTTCGGAGAAACATGGTACCATCTCGCTTAAAGAATCCTCCTAATGAACGTCCAGGTGTAAACAGGCGGCCGCTGCTGAGGGATGCCGGCCCTGACCATCTGTCCAGGAGCTCTGGCACATCGCCCAGCACCTCTTCTTGAGGATTTAGCCAGAATTCCATGACAGCAGAAGAAAGGGTCATTTCATCAGTTATCTACAGGTGCTTTCACAAAAATAGGATTTTATGTATACATTAATAAGTTACGTTTCAAAAGGCATTCCTGGCCTATTATGTCCTTGGTATATTAAGAGGAAAAAAGATGAATATGATGAAATCCCAGTGCTTTAGAAAGCGTGCCATCCAGCAGGGAAGAAAAGACATATGAATAAATAACTGTAATAAAAAGCATTACAAATGCCGTATAAGTGACAAAACCAAAGCATTATAGGTGATACAGAAATGGAATATTGCTTCCAGCATGGAGTATAAAGGAACATTTCTCAGAAGAGGTTAATTTTCAGCCAGATTTTGAAGAATTGGTAAGATCGCAACACCATGACACGGAAGTGGGAGAATGCACATTCCAGAGATGGGAGCTTCAGGAGTAAAAGTGCAGAGACTGAAAAGTGTAAAATTTCTTCCAGGAATACTGAATCGTCTCATTTTCGGGGGAATACAGTACCGTGGAGAACTGGGAAAATGTCTCGGGGCTGTGTAGTAAGGGCCAGCTACCAAATCTGGGCTATTCATTTGGCAGGAGGGAGGCTCTGAAGAATTGTGAATGGCAAAGAGACACCAAGCTGTGCGACAGCTTCAGGCCTGAAGGAAAGTATCATGGAAGCATATGCAACAATCCCTGCCTGACTAGGACAGTGGCAGGGGGAATGCAAAGGAACGCACACTGATGCAGGTGACAATCCATAACCTTTCAAGTATTCAGCCCATCAATCACCCAGATAACAGCAACAAAACCTTGCTGGGGAGACTTGGGCTTGACTGTTTGCTGGTAATGAAGGATTTGCACTGAGAATATGCATTCCCACTTCATATCCCCCTCAAAGCCAGGGAAATGAGTTTTCAGAGGCTGTTTGGTGTTCAGGGTCCAGGCTGAAGTCATGGAAAGAAACAAAGGTAACTAGGTCATCAGGGAATCAAACTCACCAACCGAGACCAAGGGGTAAAGGCACATGTCAGGAGGTTTAAATGGCAGGACAGAGGAAAGTGGTGGGAAACTGACTTATATCTTCTTGAACCTGCCTCCAGAATAACATTTCCCCAAATAGCAAGACACTGAAATGCCAATGGTAAGTAATGATCTGTGCTGACTGAGAAATAACAATAAATGCTACGGATAGATTGTGAACATTTTAGACTTGTGGTGCTAATTTGCAGCGCTATACAGTACTCAATTTCTGCACTAGATTCCCAAATAATGTGTCGATTCATGACCAAGAATTCTTCATGTCGTAGCCTGTCTTTATTGTTATTATCATTAAAATGCCAAATTTAATGGATATTACAACTTTGCAGCACCCGAAACTTGATCCAGCACCCTGTAGCTACCTTGATGTTTTGTCTCGATGATCGATGCCAGATGTAATTAGTGATCAAATGTTTCAAGATTAGGTCAGAAGGAAAATAATGAAAGAAGAAGCTATCATGAGAAAATGAAGGTCACCTTTGTAGAAGCAGGAACACCAGTTGTGCATGGATAGCAGAAAATCTACGGGCTTTTTTGGTGGTGCTGCACTGCCACCTAGAGGCATAGCGACGTGATCATAACGTGCAGCATGGTTACCACAGCTAAAATTGAAAATCTAAAACAAATGCAAGTACAATAAAGGGAAACAGAAAACATGTGAGATTCTACAGTAATCTTTCCAAAGAACTACTGCCACAACAGGATATAGAAATGGCTTCTGAATCCAATATAAAGCGAAGGGTGTTTTGAAGGAAAGATGTGCATTTTCCCAGAAATCTGAAATACAAGGGTGAATGAATTAACAATGAAACGTAAAGCAGTGTGAAGATCAATATATAAATGGGTAAAAAGAAATTGGGGGAGAGGAAAATAAAAGGAAAAGTTTGCTGGGAAGGCTAGCGCTATTCATGACTTTGAACAGCAAACGATGGTACAAAAGATGGGGGGCGGAGAATTGGGAGATTTGGTCAAAGGGTACAAACTTTCAGTTGTCAGAGGAATATGTTCTGAGACCTAACATACAGCATGGTGACTATAGTTAATAATAATGTACCATATACTTGAAATTTCCTAAGACAGTAGAACTTAAGTATTCTCACTACACACACAAACAATGGCAAATACGTAACATAATAGATACATTAATTAGCTTGATTGTGGTAATCATTTTACAATACATTTATGAAAACATCACATTATATTCCTTAAATATATACGATTTTTATTTGTCAATCATTCCTCAGTAGAGCTAGAAAATAATATATGATCTGTGAGGCTAGATCAGTTCCCTTCCCCAGGAAAAATTGAGGCAGCCTTCACATCTTCTCTGGTCATTTTAAATAATACCAACATTTCTCCCTTAGAGCAGATGCCTCTGAAACTGAGTCACATTCCCTTGGCCTACCCCGATTTCAGCACCAACTTTGGGGGACAGTCTGGGTAAGTTTAGACTCATCCAACAGTAATTGGACTAACAAAAATGATAGAACATCCTACAAGGTCAGCTGAGACAACAATTCAGGGATGATACTCTGTAAGAGAGAGGTGCAGTACATGCAGTTTCAACCAATGGCTGATGAAGAGATCTGTGTCCCAACACCTGAATACATGGGGACAGAACCAAAAGGTGGGTGTGGTATTGGCCTGTCTCTCCATCACTCCCAGTGACTCCACGTGCAGAATGTGTGTTTCTCTTCTCACCATCTTGGGCTCTCTGATTAGAGATTTTATTTCCACCACGGGGCATGGCAAGGACTGCACTGAACCTGACACTACAAATAACAACATGATTATTTGGGATCCTTATGCCAGGGGCCCCGGAGACAACAAAACATATGACCTCTGCAGGGACAGTGACCTCTAGTTATCATGAGGAACCAAGATTGCTGCTATATCATGGAGGCGTGGAGAGATATATTGGTACATGGGATATCCAATTGCATCTTCTGGTGTTTTCATGTCCATTTATAACAGCAAACGGGCAGTTGCAGCAACCAATGCCTGGTAAGAGCAAGGCAACCCTTGGACCTCTCAGGGATGAGGGTCTGTCTGGATCACCCTGCCAGAGAAGTAAACGACACCCGTCAAAGTGCTAAAAGACATCGAGGATGGGTGGTAAAAAAAAAATGTCAGTCATGGCCTTGTGACCCACTGCAGGGACTAAAATCCTGTTCTTCTAACCTACTGTAGTAAGTCTTACATAGATATTAAAGCCAGCCATCTCCTTAAAGACTCAGTGAAAAAGTGGACTGAATGTGGGGTACATGTGAATATAAGCTATGTGAGTGAGGAGTGGACAACAGAAAATGCCTGTGGTGTGTCTACATCCCATCCTCAAGGCCCACCTCTGATTTCAGCCATAACTGTGGGGGACAGTGCCACATGACCTCAGACTCACCTCCAGCCTCCTGCTCCCCATTTAAAGCAAACGCTGCACTTCTTTCTCCTGCTTGCAAGAATCACCTCCCAAATAAACTACCTGCTTCCAAATCCTAGTCTCTGGCTCTGGCTCTGCTTTCTGGGGAAAGCAGATTGTAACACACACTTCTCTTCTTCCATTCTCATTGCCTTTGTATTATAGTAGCACCACTGCCGCTGCTGCTGCTGTCGCTGCTGCTTTTACTTTCTCCCCCCTAATCCTGCTGTTCCCAGTGTCCCCCACCACATCCCCCACGTCCCAAAAGCGAGCCTCAAAGACCAGCAGTTCTTCTGTCCTTCAAAGGCCTGTGTTCAAGCCACCAGACCTCCAGAAACGAATCACTTATTTGAGGTTCTTTTTAAACAGACTTTATACGAAGGCTCTCCTATCTGCCTACATTTTCAAGTATAGAATGTTTATAACACAGTGACAGTTAGGCTCTCAAAATCTGTTAGTTCTTTTCCCCATCAATCCAAGAGGATTCATTAACCAAGGGATAATCAGGAGATACAGAGGATTACTATGGAACCTAGCCTGCCAAGCTGGTGCTTCTCCTGTCAGCAGTGAACAAGTGAGGTCAAATAGTCCCAACATTTCCTTTCTTCTCATTGCCATACCTTCTGCTCCCCAAGTGCTTCTGTACACTCCCAGGGTAAAGGTAGATAAAGATAAGAAAATTATACGGTACTCCTTTCCCTAAATGCCAGATACCAAATACTGGTCCGAGTGTTTCAGCCCAGACCTTTCTATGTGTCTTAGAATGGAGCTGTGACTCACGCTAGGCTCTGGAGAAAAGACACTTACCCTGTAACCAATTGGTTGTGTCTCAACCAGGCACTGTCCCTGCTGTATAAAGTTCTCAGGGGAAAGACTATATACCATGTGCAACACACAAGTTCATCGGTGGTCACTCATGCAAGAATAATAATTAGGCAGTAGGAGAGGGACACAGTGGGTGGAGGTGAGAGAAAAGAGAAAAAAAGCAACCGTTCTGTGGCGTGCTGAAGTGCTTATGCTAAGAGCAAATGGCTCACCAGGCCTCTGCTGCTGTGCTACATGTGGCTCTGTCATAACTAAGATCTAATTTCCAGGGTTATATGAAAAAGTACCCGTGTCACCCTTGTGGCACAGAAAAGGGGTGAATTCAGAAGCAGCTGGATGGCTCAGTTGGTTAGAGCCCAAGCTCTGAACAACAGGGTTGCCTGTTCGATTCCCACATGGGTCAGTGAGCTGCACCTCCCACAGCTAGACTGAAGACAATGAGCTGCCGCTGAGCTGCTGGAGGGACAGCTGGATGGCTCAGTTGGTTAGAGTACAAGATCTGTTCCCCAATATTCCCCAATAAAAATTAAAAAAAAAAAAAAAATGGAGTGGGGGATGCGAATTCAAACCAGACTTAAGCCTGTGGTCCTTAAACCCTATAAAACAAGTGTTGCCACAGCAGAATCTCCTAACCAGGATGACACTAATTTGAGGCTCTCTGGTAAAAGAAATTTATAAATATGAGCAGGTTAGCGGACCCTTCTTCACCCTTGAAGTATATCCAGTAACACACACACACACACACCAAAAACCAAAAGAGAAAGATCTCTGGATACAGGGAGAGGAAACCAACAATTAAAAATAACTGAAACAAAGGACCAAAACTTGATCCAAATGAAAACCCCAAATTCACTATTAATAAAAGAATTTAAACTACAAAAGATAAAAGGGCATAGAGTGGATTTGGGGCTTATATAACAGGTTCTGAATTAACTTCCATATCGTATGATGAAATGCAACAATTGGCAAACTTTTATGGACTTAATCAATACCAGAGATTCCACTGTATTTAATCAAGGTACTCCCTATACTCCTAGAGGAGTTAAATATAAAATAGGGGACAAATAGATATGCCTCATCTCAACCATTGGAACTACTTCCTTTCCTAAATTACCCCAAAGCTACAGCATTGCCCTACAATATATCATAGTGGGCATGGATGCTCTGACCCAATGAGGAATAAATTAAAATTAAATTAAGGTGTTGGCACCTGACAAAATGGGGTACCATGGACCTTCTCCCCGTTAAAATATTAACATGGCCCAATGTAAATTAAAATATTCAATAATCGAAGATCACAGGTATAATGTGACACTGATGAGCTTCATTGGAAACACTTGTTTGGGACACACAATGACTCACCAAGGAGCTCGGAGAAGGGAGTGAGCCATTGTCCCGTATATAATGCAAAGCCCCACCGCTTCAGTTAAACTCCGAAAAAGCATTCAGTAAACCAGGGCTACTCCATCCCGACACTGTCAAGAAACAGCTATTGACCATCTCAGCACCCACAACGTATCTTTGGTCTTTTTGGGTTCTGGAGAAAACACATTTTTCGTTTACAAATTTTCCTTAAGCCCATTTATCTATTACTTGCAAATCAACCCACCTTGAATGGGGCCCCTCCAACAAAAGGCTCTAGAATCTATCCAAATTGCAGCACAACAGGCATTCTTATTAGTGGCCCAGAGATGCCTTTACTATGAAAGCTTTAACAACCTCCTCTCAAGCCTCCTGGACTCTCTGGCCCTACCTGTAACAGCTGCAAGTTTTCCACAGGTTTCTTATGCAAGAAACTACTCTCCTTAGCTCTGTGCTACTATATACACCATTAGAACAGCAACTGCTGGCCACAGATGGTCTCTCCTGGAAATAGAAGCTCTTACAGACCCTGAGTTCATGACGCTGCAGACGCAGCTGCCCATTATGCTTTGGGTCATGGAAGCAGCACCCCACAAGTTCGGCAAAGCTAGGGAGGCCTACTTGCTACAGAATGGAGCCAAACCTGGACCCTCTACCGGACAGCTAATATATTACCACATTCATATAAAAACATAGACTTTTAAGCAAAAAGTATTACTAGAGATATGGAAGGTCACTTTATCATCTTAACAGGTTTACTTCACCAGGAAGTTAAAACAATGTCAATTTATATACCCCTAATTCCCATCCTACTTTGTTAGTTTCCCGTGGATAAATTAAAGTCCAAATATGAAGAAATAAAAGTCTCAAGGAAATCAAAGCCCATAGTCCTCTCCTTTAATCTCTCATTCCGCTCCGTGTCAGCAGGAGGGTAACCTCAGAGGCCTGGCTGCCTTCTTAGCTGCAGCCCTGTGGTCTCCCCCTGGAGTGGTACCCCTTCAGCACCACCTAAATTAAGGTAATCCTGACCTCCGTCCTCAGGTGTCTCACATCAACATGTCAGTAAAACACCCACAAATATCAACGCCACTCCCATACATTTTTAAAAGTTCGGAACCAAATGTGATTACTGCCCCAGTGGCATTTCCTAGACAAAGCAAAATTCCCACATGCCGTCCCCTACCATGACCATAGTAGAGAACTGGTGTTATCTGAGAAAAGGAAAATAGACAGGGGGAAAAAATGCAACAGAAAAAACAGAAAGTTCTCCATGGTTTCCCTTTTGTCAGGATGCTGGTCAGTCCATGCTAAACCTTTGGAGACTACAGCTTATGAAATTAAATGCAATTAAATTCAATTAAATCCAAGGTTTACAGAAACTCAAGGTGTTGGTAATCTGTGAGGTTGCGGTTGTTTTCCTTTTTCCTGTGGTCCAAAAAGCAACAATCTCTGCCAAGGGATTGTCACCAAAACTTATTCTCCTCGTTGTTTGTTTGTTTGTTTGAATTCCCGAGGACTTGGTTAATCTTCACTATTCCAAGGGCAACATCAAAAAATAAAAATCCAAATAAATCAAAATCCCTTGCCACCATCTAGTTTTCCACTGCTCAAGGACCTGCTCTTCCCTGGAGAACAGAACTTGCCCTCGCTGAAAGACAAAGTTAGGAGGAGAACGGGCCAGTGCTGACTAACCGCAGATACATCCTTACAAAGCCTGAGCACCAAAGCTCCGACATTCTCAGGTTCATTTTCTCCAGCTCCAGCCAGAATTTGCCCTTTCCCTATGTACTCTGCACCTAACACCTGAGCTGTCTCTGCAAGTCAACAGGCTCGAGAGATTCTCCTCACCCTGAAAAAATACTTCTCTCCCCTAGCAAGACTAGAAGCCTGTTCACTCAGGCTTTGGTCTCAGTCAAACCTGTTCTGACCCCACAATGAACCTTTTTTCTTGCCAAACCCAGCCCCGGCCCCACGCCAGCAATACCATCTGCTGCAGCTGGGCTGCCACAATTTAAGCCAGCTGCGACCTGCCACACAAAGCCGAAGTCTTCCACACAGCCCTTCGACTCTATGAATTCCAGGCTCTCTGTTTATACTCAGTCCCACAGCGAACAAAAATTTAGGAATTCAAGGTGAGGTCTGGATGACATTAGGCTGCCCTACTACTCACCTCACCTGCCTGCACATTTTCCAACCATAAGAGCTATAGTTAAGAAACAGTAACCAGTGTGGAAATTACTACTTTATTAACACCCAAGCCAGCACCCACTAACCTCCAATGCTGAGGTGACAGAAGCTGAAGTGAAGAATGTGGCTTAGTCCTAAAGGCTAAAATGGGGCTTCGCATCTCTGTCCACACTGAAAATGGCAAGGCCTGAAGAGAAAAGAGACTCTGCCATCATGTAAGCGCCCAGTTGCAGACATGGAAGAGTGGAAAAAGACAGACAGACAGACTATCTTGTCTAGACAGCTCAAAATGACAATTCAAGATGCAAAAGAACAGGGAGATGCCTGGCCTGCTCTAAAAAGGCAGGACGTGCTTGGGCGTGCTTACCACAGAAGGGTAAGGAGAACAACAAGGGAGACCATCACAGGTGCTGACATTTACAGCACAGTCCCCAGCCTACGGGTAATGCACGGCCCAGTGAAGGTCCCTGGGGCCTAGACAACCAAATTATCAACTTTTCCTCCCTTGGGGAGGGGACACTAAGAATGGGATGAACAGAGGGCAGAAAGTGTTGGAAAATAGATTTACACAAACACAAACATATACCTGCAACACACGAAGACATACACATACTAGATTCCTAACTAGGCGTGGGTATAGGACAAAACTTAACTTCAACCGGAGCATTAGGACACCATCACAGGTAAACAGGTAACTTCATAAGGTGCATAGAGCAAAACGTTTGCCCTGTAAAAGACCAGTTCTATTGGCTGAATCCGGGCCAGGACTAGGGTGCGCAAGTGTGATGCCTAAGGCCTCCCTAAATCTTGTGCCTAAGCGTCACACTTGCCTCACCCTGGTCCTAGCCCTGGACTGCATTAGCATGTGCAGTGGGAAGCAATGGGATTCAGAATTGAGTGAATGCAAAGGTAACATAGAACTCCAGATCTGACTAACAAAAGAGACAAAAGAGACACGGGGAAATTCAACAATTCAGTAGTCATCACTGGAGCAGCAGAACCCAGGTCTAAGAGAGCAAGTGAGCTCTACCAGGTCCCAATATCCGTGAAGTATGTCTATAGAATATTAAATTTTCATTTTATGTCTCTCCTAACAAAGTAGCCCAAAATTAGTGGCTTAAAACCATATTTACATTCTCATAGTTTCATTAGGCACCACTCAGCTGGGTCCTCAGGATCAGGGTCTCTCACAGGCTGCCATCAAGCTATCAGCTGTGGCTGTAGTCATCTCCATGCTCCACTGGGGAAGGATGTACTTCCAAGCCCCCTCACGTGGTTAGTGGCAAGATTCGTTACCTTGCTGACTATTGGTCAGAGGCTGTTCTCAGTTCCCTGCCACTTGGGCCTCTCCGATATACAGCTTATTTCATTAAAGTGAGTAAACCAAAAAGGCAAGAAAGTGCCGATAAAGATGGAAGTCACAGGGCGGCCAGTTAGCTCAGTTGATTAGAGCTCGGTGCTCCTAACAATAAGGTCACCAGTTCGATCCCCACATGGGCCACTGTGAGCTGTGCCTTCCACAACTAGATTGAAACAACTACTTGACTTGGAGCTGATGGGTCCTGAAAAAACACACTTAAATAAATAAGAGTTAAAAAAAAAAATAAGATGGAAGTCATAGTCTTTTATAACCCAGTCTTAGAAGGGAAATCCCACCACTTTGGTATATTCTATTCATTAGAAGCAAGTCATTAGGCACATCCCACATACAAGAAGAGGGGGATTACACCAAGATGTGACTACCAAGAGGCAGAGATCATTGGAAGCCATTTTAGGAGGCTTTCTACCACACCCATGAAAATCAGTGTTAAGAGAAGACATATATTCAAATTATAACAGGTATAGCCTATACTTACCTTGTAAAAAACTCAAACAGAAATTCCCTTGCTTGAAATTTGGTGAGCCTAATAGCTTTGCATCATTTGATTAAATGCTTAATGCTAAAAAATTAAATGCTAAAGAATTAGAAATTAAATGACTAATACCCCGTGATAAATCATGGTCCCACCAGAGGTCTTTACAATATACTCAGATAGGTGGGCCTCAGCAGAGTTTATCTGTGTTTTTATCTCCTCAATATACCTTTTTCCACTGAAAAACTGCCCTTTTCCCACCCTAAATGGTTCTGATGAAATATAATGACAGGCCCTGTCTGACCCCTAGCTAATCACATGACCATCCTCCTTTTCACAGTGATTGGTCAAAGGGGTAGGTACATGAGCCAAGCAGAGCCAGAGTCCATCCATGCGATAGAATAGAAGAAAACTGGGAGCAGAAGGTTCCCTACTTTTGAATTATGAACAATAAAAATGAAAGTTTACAGTTGTCAGAAGCCACCTTTTTTACCACACTCAAGGGCCTGTTGGTAAAGCTAGGAGAGAAAGAGAAAGCTAATGGTATCATTTAAACCCTTGTAGAGCATCATGCTGTACTCTTGCCAGTTCCACTCTGAACTTCCCAGTTACATGAGCCAGTACATCTCACTGTGCTCATGCTTGTTGGGTTCCTGACATTTGCTTATAACCAAAAGAATGCTGACGAATACAGGCTTGTGTCAAGGTAACTCTTCTTACCAAGTACGTAATATGTATATTCCATCTCTGTGCAGTTCTCACACCTGGAAACACAGCAGAGTTACTCAAAAAGCTTTTCTCAAAATACAGATTTCTAGGCCCTACCCAAACCTTCTGTTTCTAAACCTTTAAGGGTTGGAATCCTCACATCTGTATTTTTTTTTAATTTCATGAATGATTCTGAAGTCTAGCCAGGACAGAAAATCTATCCACAAAAGGACAAATTCCAAACTATAAACTGACTTTCTTCTATTTGAATTGCAGGTGTGGACTTTCACTCTAGAATCCTGCAAAGGAAACAGATAGGCTTCCCTACATGGACCACCATTAACCTATATTTATCCTAACAGAAAAATCAGTGAAATATTTGTTAAATACTTTTACAGCATTTATTGAATTTTATTGCTTCTACTGAGAGAAATCATTAGTGGGAGGAGTATTCACAAATATATATATATTTAGTGCTCCTTCACAAAACTAGCAGAAGTACCAGAGTGGGCAGTAATGGCTTTCTAATGCAAATTTCTGCATTAAATGGCACATAACAGACCCAGGTCATCTTCCTACATCTGTTTATATCTCCATCCTTTTACATCTGTACCCGAACAAATTGGTAATCTAATTTTATGTTCTCATATTTTAGCAAGAGCAAAGAAAAAGCATCTTTTTAAAAACAGTGACATCAAGGCTCGGTTTCAAGTTCATGATATAGAAACCTCTGACTAGGTCTGTGCAAGGAAACCTTGGACGATCCTGTGAGCAGGCTGGGTGAGACTGGCAGGGCACTATTGAGCCATTGGCAATGTCACAATGATTGCCTTAAATCTGAATGTACTGATTTGAAAACTGGTGCTATGACAGCATGGTAAGCAAAGTGTAAGTCAATCTGTTTCCACAGGATTTATATTATGTCAAGGGAAGAAACAAAAGCAAGAGATGTTCTGCAATCTTTCTATACTGAACACGTATGGGAATCGTTGCATGTTTGCTGTTTTGTATCATCACTTCCTTAAAGAAGTCCTATCTCAGGGCTCCTAATAAGAAGGGAAACTAGCGATCAAATGACTGGAGATCATCTTGGGTTTAAAATCAAGAGACAGATCACCATCAGAGAGAGACCAAGCAGCAACCAGATAATTTCCAGAGCCTGACTGTGATCATGTTTCTTTCAGTCCACCTCTTCTAGGATTGAAGATTGATTAGGAGGTACTTCCATTTCTGTTCATATATTTGAAAACTTCAGTAGAGGGATCTCACAAGCAGGGGAGGGAGGAAGAGATAAGAAGCCAGTAGAGATAACATCTGACTAGTAATGTTATCTTTTCTCCATGTTTATTGAGGTACTATTGACTCAGTTGCTAAAAGTGTGAGGCAGAGTACCTGAGAGAAGGGAGCTGCTCAGAAAAAAAGATCCAGAAATCGGCATAAAGACCCCTTGAGTCTTTTGCCAAATAGTAAGTTGTGTGCACACAGAGACAGAATCTACAAAGCTGCACAAAGAACTACTATTGGAAAAAAGAATAATTACCAGGCAGCTGTGAGCTGGAGTTCACCCAAGTCTGGGAGCCATTCAAGTTCTGACCTTACTGAAAATCCTGCAGCATTCAGAGGAGACCTCGGAAAGACTACACTTTAGGAGTAGGGCTAACCTGGTCCTAAAACATAAACAAGCTTATTCTACAATGTATACAGAAAGGTACAGGACCTAACATAGCCACACACAAAAAATTTTCTTTTAAAGAATAAAGTAGGAGGAATCACTCTACTCAATATTAAGGCTTACTGTGTTGAGTCCCCAAGACCACCCCAGGTTCAATGATTTGCCAGGAGGACTCACAGCTCTCAGTCATATTCATGGCTATGATTTATTACAGCATAAGAATGTGAAGCAAAGTCAATAAAGGAAAAGGTACATAGGGCAAAGTTTGGAGGAAACCAGACACATATTTCCAAGAGTCCTCTCCCACTTGAGTCAGAGGAGTTGCTTAATTCCTCCAGCAAGGAATTGTGATAACATATGTTTTGAAATGTTGTCTATCAGAGAATCTCATTAAAGACTTAGTGCCCAAAGTTTTTTTGGAGACTGGTCACGTAGGCACATACTGCCTTGCACATATCAAAATTCCAGATTCTCAGATGGAAATCAGGTAGTGAGAATAAATCATTTTTATTTGCACAGTTTAGGCACAGTGAGCACAGTTAGGTGGTAAGTGTCCTCCTGAAATCCTAATTCCAAGATGCTAGCGAAGGGCCAGCCTTGGAAGCTGACCTTTCTAAGAATAGTAGTGACAGGTCTGCTATAATTAACTTTTTTTTTTGCATGCCATATAGCTTCATCACTGTATAGCTACACTAATCAAGATAATGTGGCAGAGGGATAGATATATAAATCAATGAAACAGAATAGAGAACCCAGAAATAGACCCACACAAATATACCCAAATAATTTTGGATGAAGCTACAAAAGCAATTCAGTGGAGGAAAGATGGCCTTTTTCAACAAATGGTGCCACAACAATTGGACATATATGCACAAAAGATGAACCTTATCATAAACCTCACACCTAATACAAAAATTAACTTCAAATGGATCTTGGACTTAAATGTAAAATATAAAAATATAAAAATTTTAGAAAAGAACAGGAAAGAAAATATTTGGGATTAACTTTAGGCAAAGTTCTTAGAGTTGATACCAAAAGCATAATTCATAGTATAAAAAACTGACAAACTGGGCCACACGAAAATTAAAAACGTTTGCCCTGTGAAAGACCCTGTTAAGAGGATAAAGAGACAAGCTAAAGACTGGCAGAAAATATTTTCAAAGCACTAATCCAACAAAGGCTATTATCTAGAACTCTCAAAAGTAGTAGTAAAAAAAAGAATCCAATTAGAAAATGGTAAACAGACATGAATAGACAATTTACTGAAGAGGATATACAGATGGCAAATAAACACATGAAAAGTTGATAGATATCATTAGCCATTAGGGAAATACAAATGAAAACCACAATGAGATAGTGTTATACATACATCCATCTGAATGGCTAAAATAAAAAGTAGTGGTAACACCAAATGCTGGTAAGAATGTGGAAAAATTGAATCACTCAAGAGCCCCAAAGATTCCACCAAAAAACTATTAGAACTAATAAGTGAATACAATAAAGTAATGGGATACAAGATTAATATTCAGATATCAATTACATTTTTATACACCAATAACCACCTATCAGAAAGAGAAATTAAGAAAACAATCTCATTGCATCAAAAAAAATAAAATACCTATGAATAAATTTAACCATAGAGATAAAAGACCAGTACTTGAAAAATTATAAGACATTGAGAAAGAAATTGAAGAAGATACAAATAAATTGAAGCATATACTGTGCTCATGGATAGAAAGAATTAACAGCATTAAAATGTCTATACTACCCAAGTAATTTATAGATTAAAAACAATCCCTATCAAAATACCAGAACCAAAACAAATAATCCTAAAATTTATATGGAACCACCAAAAAACCGAATAGCCATAGCAATCTTAAGGAAGAAAAACAAAGTTGGAGGTATTATACTACCTGATATCAAATTATACTACCATAGTAATCAAAACAGCATGGTTTTGGCATAAACACAGACACATAGATCAATGAAACAGACTAGAGAGCACAGAAATAAACCCACATCTATATGGTCATTTAATCTATGACAAAGGAGGCAAGAATATACAATAGGGTAAAGACAATCTAGTCAATAAATGGTTCTGGGAGAACTGGACAGCTACATGCAAAAAAATGAAACTAGACCACAGTCTTACTCCATATGTAAGAATAAACTCAAAATAGATTGGAAACTTAAATGTAAAACCTGAAACCATAGAACTCCTACAAGAAAACATAGGCAGTATACTCTCTGACATTACTCTCAGTGATATTTTTTCTGATATATCTCCTCAGTCAAGGAAAACAAAAGAAAAAATAAACAAATGGGACTGCATCAAACTAAAAAAGTTTTTGCATAGCACAGAAAACCATCAACAAAATGAAAAGACATCTGATTGAATGGAAGAAGATATTCACAAATGATACATCTGATAAGGGGTTAATATTCAAAATTTATAAAGAACGCATACAATTCCACAGCAAAATCAAACAATCCAATTAAAAAATGGGCAGAGAGACAACCCAGATGGCGCAGTAGGTAAATGCTGTGCTTACCTTCTCTCACAACCACATCAAAATTACAACTAATCTACAAAACAACCATTATTGAGAATCACCTAAACTCAAGCTGAGCTGAAGCCTTTCAACTAAGGACATGCAGAAGAAACCACCTCCAGGTGGGTAGAAAGGGCAGAGATGCGGAACGGGCTAGTCCCACACCCACATGTGACCATTAAATATCAAGAGGGATATTTTGGCTGTGGAGGTCCTTCACACCTGCCAGAGGACCAAGAGGTCCCAGCCCCACCCCAGTCCAGGTTTCCAGTGCCGGGGAGAGAAGTCCCCATAATTTCTGGTTGTGAAAACCAGCGGAGATTGTGACTGAGTGAGACTGAGTGCGGCTATACTCCCAAGTGCTTAAAGGGACTGTGTGTGCAGTTACCTACCAACGGAATCACTCTCTCTGAGCTCCAGAGCTGGGGCAGCAATTGGAAAGATGGCAGGGACATGTGGTGGGGAACTGAATTGTCTAGCTTGAGACAGGGGCTGGAGAGGTGGCTTTCTCCTGGATGTGAGAGCTGGCAGAGGCCATTGTTTCTTTGCTGAGCCCTCCCACTTCCCTGCTTGTGGATGCAGGTGGCCACCACTTCTGACTCTCTGCCATTCGTTTGCCCCGCCCTGGCAATTTGACACCCAGCCCGAACCAACTTTCAGGCATAGCCAGGCCACTTCCAGTGGCTTTTTCATGCAGACCATCTGCCTTGGCTCAAGCTGCAGACTTTGCTAGGGTTGCTCAAAGGTTTACGGAACCCAGACAAGCAGCATCTGGCTTGAGCATGTCCTGTACCTGTGGCTGAGCAGCCCTAAGCCGGCATGAGTGGCAGGTGGCCTTGATTCACAGCTTGGCCTCTCAAGGCGCTTCCAAGCACAGCACAGGCAGCAGACATCTGCAGATTTCTTTCTGGCTCCCACTAGGTGGCCCCGGGTGGGGCACAGGCTGTGGCTAAAGTAGACCTACAGAAGATCCCCTCCAAGGTGGTCCTGGAGCTGGCGCCCCCAGTGGCCAGCTTCAAAATGAGCTGGAGCATCACCTAGCTGTCTCCAAGTATGACACACCCAATGGGCAGATTGGGCAGGTACCAGAGTCCTACTGAGGCAGCTCCTGCTCTTCCACTACAACAATTCTTCCACTGTAGTCAAGGCCAGTCCTCACAATTAGTGAGCCCAAGGGTCAATCCCTCTCACTGATGTGCAGTTATCAATCAAGATTCAGCTACAAGAGGAGGGCACACACAACCCACACAACAGACACACCTGGTGTGGCTCAGGTGACCAGAAAGACTGAGCCACTGAATCCCATAGCACACTGAATCCCATACTACATAAGGCCACTCTACTAAGACCAGAATACATAGCAGCCCTATCTAATACACAGAAACAAACATAGGGAGGCAGCCAAAAAGGGGAGACAAAGAAACATGTCCCAAATTGTCGCATCCAGTGCAACATGGGCAGTGAGGGTGCAAGAAGGGGCGGTTTGGGTTAAGTTTTTAAGAAAGAAACAAACAGAGACTTAATGCAGTTAAATCTCTCCAAAGGCCAGGGGTCTCTCAGTCTCAGAGGACTGGAGCCCAGATTTGAGCCGACTGGAGGTTTTTATTAATAAGTATTCAAGGGAGTAGCAGTGTTTTTGGCACAGTCTGTGAGACTCACTTATCACATTATAGAAACAACCCAAACCAATTATGTTGATCTTCAAACAGCCGGAGCAGAAAGTCCTTGTGGTGAGCTATGCACCTCTTTTAAGGAACATATATCACATATTGAAGTTGTTTCACAGAGCTGAGCAGAGAGAATTTAATCTTATCACTCTCAAGACTTTTCTCACAATTAGGTGAGAGGGAAAAGTCAGAGCCTGCAGCCGCTTTTCCCAGGCAGGGGGAAGGAGAGGCAAGGCTCCTTCCCATATTCTTCTAAGGCAGCTCATTGGGGGTTCCCACTCGGTTCCGCCTGGCTTAGGTTGTATCTCCCGTGAGATATCTTACCCGTCTTTGGCTGCAAACTATCTTTTGGGGACCAGACAGAGAGACATAACGTGTAAACACAAGGATGGAACAGAGTCCCAGAAAGGCACAGTCTTACAGACTCTTCTTTCCTTAAGGAAAGACATGGGGGGACAGTTGGCTAGGCTGTTGTGTGACTACACCAAATAAAAGAACAGAACAAAGCTTCAGAAAAAGAACTAAGTGAAATGGAGATAAGCAATCTATCAGACACAGAGTTGCAAACATTATTTATAAGGAACTGATCTCAGGGAGAACTTCAACAGAGAGATAGGAAGCATAAAAATGGAGATGGAAAACATGAAAGAAAACCAGTCAGAAATAAAAGATACAATAACAGAAATGAAAAATATATTACAGAGAATCAACAGTAGATTAGGTGAAGCAGAGGATCCAACCAGCAATGTAGAAGATAAGGTAGCAGAAAACACCCTACTAGAACAGCAAAAACAAAAAAGAATCCAAAAATTGAGAAGAGTTTAAGGGGTCTCAGGGACAATATCAAGCATATCAACATTCACATTATAGGGGTACCAGAAGGAGAAGAGAGAGAGCAAGGAATTGAAAACCTATTTAAAGAAATAATGACAGAAAACTTCTCTAACATGATGAAGGAAATAGACATACAAGCCGAGAAAGCACAGTGTCCCAAACAAAATAAACCCAAAGAGGCAATGCCAAGACACATCATAATTAAAATGCCAAAGGTTAAAGACGAAGAAAGAATCTTTAACGCAGCAAGAGAAAAGCAGTTAGTTACCTACGAGGGAGGCCCCATAAGACTGGCAGCTTATTTCTCAACAGAAACTTAGCAGGCAAGAAGGGAGTGGCAGGAAATATTCCAAGAGATGAAAAGCAATGATATACAACCAAGATTACTCTACCCAGCAAAGCTATCATTTAGAATTGAAGGACAGATAAAGAGCTTCTCAGACAAGAAAAAGCTGAAGGAGTTCATCACCACCAAACCAGTATTACAAGGACTCTCAGAGGGACTTCTTTAAGATGGGAAGGGGGTTAAGAACGGGTGAAGAGGAATGGATTAAGAAGTACAAATTGGTTGTTGCACAGTAGTCATGGGGATGTCAGGTATCGCATAAGCAATATAGTAAATAATATTGTAATAACTAGGTATGGTGCCAGATAGGTACTAACTCTATCAAAGTGATGGATAGGAATGAGGTTGAGGGAAGGGTGAAAAAGGTGAAGGTATTAAGAAATACAAATTGGTAGTTAATACAGTATGGGGAATATAATCAACAATGTTGTAAAGATCATGTAAGGTGCCAGATGGGCACTGTATTTATCAGGGGGATCACTTCATAGACTGTGTCCAATGTGATGCACAGCTGAGGCTGAAGGAGAATAATATTGAATGTCAACTATAACTAAATATATAGGTATATATAGTCAAGGCACGTGGAGTACAACATAGGGAAGATAGTCAATGGTATTGTAGCAGCTATGTAAGATGTCAGAGGGGTAGTAGCCTGGGGGGTGGGTTGTCACTTTATGAAGGGCTTAAATGTCTAACTATAATGTTGCTTTGTACACCTGAAACTAATACATAAATTAATTAATTAATTAATTAATTAATTAATTAAATGGTCAAAGGACCTGAATAGACATTTGTCCAAAGAGCACATATACATGGCCAATTGACATATGAAAAGATGCTTACCATCACTAATCATCAGAAAAATGCAAATTAAAACCATAGTGAGATATCACTTCACACCAGTCAGAATGGCCATCATCAATAAATCAACAAACAAATGTTGGAGAAAAGGATGTGGAGAAAAGGGAACCCTTGTGCACTGTTGGTATGATTGCAAATTGGTGCAGCCACTACGGAAAAGAGTTTGGAGGTTCCTCAAAAAATTAAAAATATGACCCAGCAATTCCACTTCTGGGTGTTTATCTGAAAAAATCCAAAACACTAATTTGTTCACTGCAGCACTATTTACAATAGCCAAGATATGGAAACAATCGAAAGCCCATCAGTAGATGACTGGATAAAGAAGATGTGGTACATATATACAATGGAATATTACTCTATCATAAAAAATGAAATATTACCATTTATGATGACATGGATGGACCTAAAGGGTATTATACTAGGTGAAATAAGTCAGAGAGAGACAAATACCATATGCTCTCAGTTTTGTGTGGAATCTAAAGAAAAAATAAACAACAACAAAAAAACCCAGAAATGTATACAAAGATATAGAAAACAAATTGATGGTTACCAGATTTTTTGGGGGGATGGGTTGGAGAGCTGAGTGAAAAAGGTGAAGGATTTAAGAAATACAAATTGGTAGCTACAAAATAGTCATGGGGATGTAAAGTACAGTATAGGGAATATAGTCCATAATATTGCAATAACTATGTATAATGCCAAGTGGATACTAGACTTATCAGGGTAATCACTTTGTAAATGTCTAACCACTATGCTGTACATCTGAAACTAATATGATATTGAATGTCAAATAAAAGTTTAAAAAATAAAATAAAATAATTTAATTTAATTTAAAAAACTGGATCACTCATACATCACTTGTGTGATTGTAAAATAGTATAGCCACTCTGGAAAGAGTACAACAGTTTCTTTAAAAACTATACATACAGTTACCATATGACCCAACAGTTGCACTCTTAGGCATTTATCCAAGAGAAATAAAAATTATATACACACAAAACCTATACACAAATGTTCATAACAGCTTTATTAATAATTACCAAATTTGGGAACAATTCAAGTGTCCTTCAACAGAGGTATGGTTAAACAAATTGTGGTATAACCAAAACATAGAATATTACTTACCAATAATAAGGAATGAACTTTTACACACAACAACTTGTATAAATCTCAAGAGAAATATGCTGAGTTAAAATCCCACTGTGGCTATAAAAATGTATCACATGAGATTCTTGTAATGGAACTACTGTGTATCTTGATTGTGTTGGTGGTCACAAAAATCTACATGTGATAAAACTTCATGGAACTAAATGCCTCTATACACACACACACACACACACACACATGCATGTAAAGCTGGTGAAATCTCAATAAGGTCACTGAGTTGTATCAATGCAAATTTCCTATTTATAATATTGTACCATAGTCATGCAAGATGTTACCAATGGGAGAAAATAGGTGAAAGGTACATGAGAGCTCTTTGTATTATTTCCTACAATTGCACGTGAATGTGGAATTATCTCAAAATTGAACTTTAAAAAAAAAACTTCAAAAGAATCAAAATGATATGTAAGTAAATCAACTGCCTGTGAGGCAGTGCCATTAAGGACAACAAAATCTAGACTCACAACAATATAGCATCCATTATGTAAAGCATACATTAAAAATAACTAGACATGTAGAGAAGCAGGAAAATAGAACCTATAACCAAGAAAAAAATCAGTCAGAAACTGATCTAGAAATGACTGAAATGATGAAATTAGCAGACAAGAATTTTATAACAGCTATTATAAATGTGGTCAGAGAGTTACAGGAAAATATTAATGTAATTAAGGAAAAATAGGACATGTCAAAAAAGAACATTGTTAAATATAAAATAAACAAAAAGATTCTACAACTGTAAAATTCAATATCTAAAATAAAAAATTGACTGAATGGGTCTTCATAGCAGCCTAGACTCTGCTGAAGAGAAGAAGACAAGTAAACTTAGAGATAGGAAATAGAAATGAACCTTAGTAAACACAGAGAGGAAAAACAGCTTTAGAAAAAATGAACAGAGCCTCAGTGGATTATACGATAGTATTAAGTGGCTACCATATGTATAATTGGGGAGCAGAGAGACATTGGCACAAAAAAATACATTTTTTTAAAGAAAAAGGGAGTTTTCTTTTTCCAAATTTGATGAAAACATAAACCCATAAGTACAAGATGCTCAACCAAGCAAAGCAGGATAAGGCGGGAAAAGCACATGGTAATCAAATTTTTAAAAACCAAAGAGAAAACTTTCAGCATGTCCACAAAAAAAGATACATCACATTCAGAGTCAATAAGAATTACCATTGGCTTCTCAAGAGAAAGAATACAAGTCAGAAAACAATAATATATCAGTGCTGAAAAAAAAGACTATCAAAAATTATGTATCTGACAAAAATAATGATTGAAAATGAAGGCAAAAATGAAGATATTTTCAGAAATACAAATGCAGAGATAATTCATCATCAGCATATGATCCAGTTACATATTACTGGGTAACTCTGTGGCTTGAAACAAAAATATTTTTATTATATTTCACAACTTTGTGAGTCAAGAAATTTACATAGGACATGATTCGGTGATCCTTCCTTTCCTTGAGGCATCAATCAAGTTTACTAGGTATTATTCACTCACATACCTGGCTCCATATACATGGTTCCTCTCACATATCTAGCACATTGGCAGAGATGGCCAGAAGGCCAGGCTTAGTGTGGACCAAAGAGTCTACCTGTGGCCTCACCAACATGAGGCCTCAGCCTAGTTAGACTTCTTACCTACTGGCTTCAAGAGCAAGAATTCTAGCAAATAAGATAGAATCTACATGGTCGTTTGTGACCTAGGCCCAGAGATCACAAAGCATTACTTCTGTCATACCCTAGTAGTTGAAGCAATCACAATCTCATGCATTTCAAGGGGAAAGAACATAGACATCTAGATGGGAAGAATGCCAAAGAATCTGTGGAAATGATTTTAAATTGCCAGTCTGCCCTCTGGCCCAAAACTTTCACATTCCTCTCTCATGCAATACACAGAGGGTGACAAAAAAAGCGTATACACATTTAACGAAAGGAAAAATCTATTAAAATTGTAATACTCGATATATACCAATAACAAAAGATGAATACAAGTCACGTTTGACTTCTGCAATTACAAGAGGTGCTCGAAGTGGTTACCATCAGCATCCAGACACTTGTGATTACAGCGAACTTCTGCTTGAGCAAAGTTGACCAAAATGTCCACTTGTATACATTTTTTTGGCACGCCCAGTATATTCACCTCTTCCCCAGGCTCCCCCAAACTCTCATCCCATAATGGCATCAAGCTCACACTCAAAGTCCATGATCTTAACATCAAATCAAGTCCAGTTATGGATGAGGCTCCGTACAGTTTTTTGGGTTCAGATTTTTATCTGAAAATCTGAAAACTAAAAAGACAAATTATTTGTTCCACACATACCCAAAATACAATGGTGTGATGGTCATGGAATAACTGCAATAAATAAAAATCCATTTAATAAAGGAAGAAAATAGGAAGTCATCAATTCATTGAAATTATAAAATCCAGCTGGGTACATGCTACTAGTTCATGATTCGGGCCCAATCTTGGTTCCTGGGAATGATTTTTTATGATTCTTGCCTCTTTGCTGTGAGATCTTGGTTTTGCCCTCTAAGTCATTCTTTCTTTTCCATAGAACTATCCATTTCTGCAGCTGAGTAGTCTGCTCAGCATGCTTCCTGCCCATAGAAGTTTGAGGGTTGAAAAGTCTCTTTTCATTTGATACAGTCTCTGTGTTTTGCTTTGTTTTGTTTTGTTTTTAGAGTGCAAGCTGACATAATTACCGTAAAAACTTTGTGGATTTTTTTGTGTATCAATTTATAATCTATTCCATTAGATAAAAGGAACATCCACAAATATCTTCCAGATAAGCCCATTTCTACCTCGGGTTCCCTGTGAGTCGGCTGTGAGACAATGTTCTAAAGATTCTTAAAAGCTTTAGTGTTTAAGAGAAAGAGTCTGTACCATAAGCCCTTAAGTACCTTACAAGCTCTTTTATCTGTTTCTAAACTCTTAACAAAAAACTTTACAATCTACAATTTTGGCTTCATCTCTCTCTTGAACCCATGCTTTTCTAACAGGACCTTGGATTTGACCTTTGTCCTATGGCTGTATCTTACTCTGAGTATCTTCTGCTGAAGGAAACTAAGGATGAGAAATAACTTCATTTTTTACATCTTGTTCCTACATAGTTCCTCTAAATTCTATTTTACAATTGAATGATTCCTTCTTTAGTACAGCCTTTTCTATCCATACCTTATGATATACAGTTAAAAAACAAACAAAACTACCAGAGCGTAAAGGGTGGGTGATAGAAGAGAGAAAAGGGGGTCAAATATATGGTGAAGGAAGGAAAACTCACTCTGGTTGGTGAGCACACAGTGTGATACATAGATGATGTATTATAGAAACCTATGTAATTTTACTAACCATTGCCACCCCAATAAATTTAATTGAAAACAAAACAAAACAACAGCTGACACTTTCAATTTTCTGCTCGAAATCTAAGCCATATATGTCAGTTTATTAAATACATTTTATAATTCTCCATGTTATCACATTTGCTAAGCCATCTGCCATAACAAGATCCTCCCCCCTCTATCTTCCAATAATATTTCCCTTCCTTTCCTTTAAGCCCTCGTTGACACCTTCCTCCAAACCTCTCAGGATCCACAAACAGGTGATTTTGAAACCCTTTCAACTTCTGCCTGACGTCTTGCCCCAAAGCCAATGACACATTTTAGGTTTTTGTTACAGTAGCTCCCCGAATTTTCTTTCATTTTTCTAACGCTGTGTAACTACTTCAAAAAAATAATTGTTTGAAACCAGTGATTTCATTATTCTATCTCACAATTAAGAGTATTGGGAATTTAGGCAGGTTTAGACTAGATGATCTTTCTCTTCCTTGTGGCATCAAGGGAAGTCACTCAGTGGTATTCACCTGGTGAATGGGAGTTTTAGTGGGTTCAAGACAGTTTCATTCACATAGCTGGTACCATGGCAGGGGAGACAAGATCGCTGGGCTCAGCTGGCTGTGTTGAGCTGAATGTGGCCTCTCCTGCCTGACAGTCTTCTCATATGATGGTTCTAAGAGCAAGTGTTCAAGTGAATAAGGCACAACTTCATGGTCTTTTATGACCTCGCCTCAGAAGTCACAGCGTCTCATTTCTGCTGTATTGTATAGGTCAAAGAAATCTCTAGCCTACCCAGATTTGACAGGATGGGGCAGAGACCCAGTGTCTCAGTGGACAAAGGGTCAAAGAATGTACAGCCATTTTTAAAAACAACATAGCAGATCTGCACTACAAAAAACATTAAGGGAAGTTCTTCAGGCTGAAATGAAATGACACTACATGGAAACTAGGATCTACACAAAAACAATGAAGAGCACCCGAAATGGTAAACACATAAGTAAATAAAAAGGACATCTATTTTTAAGTTTCTTAATTTCCATGTAGCATTAACAATATATGACAACCACAACACAAAAGACAGGAGTTAACAAAATGGATCTGACCTTATGCAATTGCAGAATCACTCATTTCATCAAGTAGCATGGAAATTGCCAATACTGTCAACCAAAGAAGCAAGGGATATAGAAAAAGTGCCACTTTCAAATAGCACAATAGTAGAAGTGTTGACAACACATCACAATATCAGAGTGAGGAGGAGAATGAAATCGGAGTTTTTATTCCCCTGGGTCTCCCCTGGGTCACCAAGAGCTGGTTGTGTCTGTAAGATGGCCTCTTCAAACAGGCTCTCTGTCTCCAAGTTTAGATATCAACATCCCCCTCTCACTTTTTCAGGCACTCTCACCACCCAAGGGCATTTCATTAACCCTTGGGGTACACTCTGGACCTGTTTTGACATCTACTAACAAAGTTTATAGAGTCAAGCAAAAATTCAACTTTTGGAAAAGTGACAGTAAAAATAGTGTCCTACTAATAATGTGAGTCCTAAAGAATACTTATTAAAACTAACATATTGTTATCTGTACATTTAAGGAAAAACATTATTATTAAGTATTCGATATGAAAAATTTGAATGGACTGTAAACCCATTCTTGTTATTACAAGGAATTTCAACCTTAACACTTGTCAGGAAAACAGCAATTAGATTTTAAGAGTACAATTTTTAAAAATCAAATCATCTAAATTCTGATTAATAACAATAAAAGATGCTCTCGGAATTGAAGAAAATCAATGTGTTCTCTTCTAGTATTTGCCATCACCTGCTTCTGTGTACAAAGACTGGCTTAGGCTTTTGAGGTTCAGTCACAGAAAGATATGTGGAATTTGCCTTGTTCGCTGACACGCTTGCTCTTACTGACCTGAGCCACCACGAGAGAAGACACCATGCTAGAGAAGCCACAAACTGGTCACCAGAGCCAGCGGAGCCCAGCCTTCTTCTGTCAATGGTAACTCTCCAGAATCTGAGAAATACATTATTAATATGGCTTGATGAGGATTTTGTGTAGTCATCTCCAACATAAAACCTAGTGTTAACAAACCATGTGTAAAGTAAATATAATGTGAGTTAGGTGCCCCCTTGTGCCTTCCACTTGTTGCGTCAGGGGAATGCTCTGTCCGAGTGGCACCCAGACATTGACTCCCCTGTCAACAGGAGTAAACTCGGGGAGGCCGCGCCAGCCCTCCTGGTTGAACAACAGCTGACCAGCCGGCGGAACGCATGAATAGGATCACGTAGGTTGCCCTGTGGCCATAGTAACTTCATGCACATTGTGAAACTGCTGGAATCATGTCCCCCTGCCTTCTACCCTAGATAATTACCCTGAAACTTGTGATTCATTGTCCCCATGCTTGCTGATTGTAATCGCTGTGGCCTAGCATTCTTTCCTGACTGGTAATCTGTTGGAAAAAAACCTATATAATTAGTGTCCTGGGGGAGTCCTAGTCAGAACTCTGACAGGGACACTCGCCGGACACACCTGAAGCTAACTAACTAAGATGCTGTCTTGGTTCCCCAGGGCCTTGGAAACACTGTTTGGGTGGTGAGAGCTCACTGCTACTCTTTGTCTTACTTTGCTTTATTCTGTTTCTCTTACTTATTGCCTCACTTAATAGTGTTTTGCTGCCTCAATTCCGTCTCAGTGTGCATGGTGAATGCGTATTTGACACCCAAATTCTGTGGCCACTTAAAATGTAACCCTTTGCTGCTACACCGTGTTCATGATTACTCCCGGCAGGTGGCAGAGTTTAGAAAACTGTCTGACAGTATCTACTCAAGGTCAACATGTGCATACCCTAAACCCAGTAATTTCACTCTTACACATATTCTCAACATACATAAGTAGCAAAAGACACGTACTGGAACTTCAACAATAAACAGGACCAAAAAAAATGTACTACTTCCAAAACAATACTAAACAGTAATAAGAACAATCCATATGGAATAACATGAATGAATGTCACAATCAATGTTGAGAGAAAAAAGCTAAATACAAAAAGTACATATTGTATGATTCCATTTACATAAAGTACAAATACAGGGACTACTAATCTATGCTATTAGAAATCACGATAGTGATTAGCCTTGGGCAGCAGGTAATGATAGGAACGCAAGGCTGGGGGACGGATAATGTTCTGCTTCTAAATCAGGGAAGTGGTTAGATAAAGGTGGTAGTTTCAAAACATATTCTCAGATCCTTTGACACTCCTCCCATTAGAAGGTGAAGTCCACTTCCCCCCTTGAATGTGTGACTCAGCTCCAATACGCAGAATGCACTGGAACTGACACTACGTGACTTCCGATGCTACCGTAGGTTAGAAAAGTCACTAGGGCTTCTACCTGGCTCTCTGTCTTGGGATGCTCACCTTTGGTACTCAGCCACCATGCTATGAGAAAGTCAAGGAGTGATGTGAGGTATTCTGGTCACAGACACAGCTCAGGTCCCAGTCAACAGGTGGCATTAAAAGCCAAACATGTAAATGAGGGAGCTTTCAGATGATTCCAGCCCCTAGCCTTCAAATTTTTCCAGCTAAGCCCTGACTAACTTGCAAATTCATAAGCAAAAGTAATGTTGCTATTTCAAGCCACTCAGTCTAGGGGTGAATTGTTATTCAAGTATACACAACTGGAACACATCACAGGTGTGCTTATTTTGTGAAAATTTATCAAGATGCATGCATAATTATGACATATACACTTTTCCTTATATATTAGTTTGGTTTGAATGAAAGTTTGAAATAAAAATCCTATTGTAGGAACAAGCTCAAATTTCTCATCAAATTTTTAAATAGATTTTATTGAGAAGTTTCACGTAAATTTAGTATTTCATATCTCCTTAATACTTTGCCTTTTTCTTACAATTATATAATATAAAGAAAATGTAATAAATATTTGCACCACATGCCATGCAGATACCTCTTAATTTCCATCAGTTTATCCTCACACACTGCCCAATTCTGATCATTTATAATGTGTGGACGTAAAAAAATGTTGGGAAGCACTCTTATATCTTCCTAGCACCATTCCCTCTTCTTCTGGTAATAGGATCTCATTGTCCTTCGGGGAACTACCTCCCTGCTGACCAACCAAGGTAGCTCAGATGTGATTTTCAGCTTTTTATTTAATTCTATTATACCTCACATCCTTCCAACAAATTTTTTATTTTAAGTGAGCCATATCTGCTCTCTAGTCTTTGCAACCTAAGAACACTTACTGATATGAGAACATATCTCCAGTGTTAGCACACTGTGTGACATATAATTGATGATGAATAAATATTAAATAAAATGTTTATAAAGTGACATTGGACAACTGATTTTTGACAAAGGCAACACAGTGGAAAAAGAATGGCTTTCAACAAATATTGCTGGAACAACTGGATACCCCTGTGTAACAAATATGAACTTGGATCCATGCCTCAAACCACAAATAAAAATAAACTCAAAATGTGTCAGACCTCGTGCTCGCTTGCAGCACATATACTAAAATGTGTCAGACCTGAATATATACAGGCTTAAATGTAAAACTTCTAGGAGACAAGATAGGAAAAGGTCTTTGTGAGCTTAGAGTAGGCAAAGATTTCTTTAAAATGACACCAAAAGCACAATCCATAGAAAAATAGTTTGGATTTGATTAAAATTGAAAACTTCTGCTCTTCAAAATTTACTGTTAAGAGAGTGGGAAAAAAGCCCCATACTGGGAGAAAACCTTTACAAAGCATATATCTGATAAAGAGGTTGTTTGCAGATAAATATAAAGAACTCTAAAAACAAAACAAACACCCAATTTTTTTAATGGAACAAAAGTCTGAACAGACACTTCACCAAAAAAAGATATATAGACAGCAAATGAGCCCATAAAAAGATGCTGAAAATCGTAAGTCATTAGGAATATACAAATTAAAACCATAGCAAGATATGAATACACATGTTAGAATGGCTAAAACTAAAAATGACGGACCACACCAATTGCTGGTGAGGATGCAGAGGAAATGGAATTTGAATCCACTCCTGATGGGAATGTAAAATGGTATAACCACTCTGGAAAACAACTTAGCAGTTTTTTAAAAAGTTACACATACATCTACCATGTGATCCAATCATTCCAATTCTAGATTTTTACCCAAGAAATAAAGGAAATATATGTCCATATAAAGACTGGTACACAAGTTCATAGCAGCTTTATTGGTAAAAGCCCAAAATTAGATACAACCAAACATCCATCAACAGATAAGTAGATAAATAAATTGCAGTACACCCATATAATGGAACATATTCAGCAATATAAAGGAATGAATTATTGATACACAGAACAATGTGGATGAATATCACGATAATGATATTGAGTAAAAGAAATCAGACCCCTAAAAAAGAATACATACCATCAGATTCTATTTATATAAAACTTTAGAAAATGCAAATGAATCTATGATGACAGAAAGTAGATTGGTGGTTGCTTAGGTGTGGGAGGTGGGGAGGTCTGGGAGGAAAAAATTACAAAGGAACACGGGAAAACTTGAGGATGATGGATATAATCACTTGATTGTAGTGATGGTTTCAAGGGGGTATACGTATGTCAAAACTTATCAAATTATATAATTTAAATACACTCCATGTATTTATGACAATTATATCTTAATAAAGCTATCTCAAAAAACCCTGCAACACAGCTGACAGATTTTGAGGAAAGCAGAAAGGAAGCAGAATGAAAATCTCAGTAAAGGCCTAGTGAGGTTTGTGAGTTATCCAAATATGCAAGCAATGCATGCTTCCTCCACCTCGCCAAGTCTCAGCAGATTTTAATGAGCCATCTCCCTGCTATTCTCAAGCAATGGTCACAACCACACTATTTGGTCTGTTTTGGGTAAGAAAATGACCCAATCAGTATAAAATGAATTCCCCGTCTTGAGACAGGTTGTCAATTAAACAAATAATCCAATTTATAAACATTTTTAAAGGGCTTTCTACTTGCAGGATGGTTTTAATATTGAGAATGAACTTTTTTGCCTGTGAATTTCAACGCAGACACAGTAGTTATTTAATCTCTCAGAGCCTCAGTTTTCTCATCTGTGAAATGCCATAATAAGGAAAACCAGCAAACTAAAAAGAGCAGACTTTGACAGTTATTAGTCCTTGGGGGGCGGGGCAAAGCCATCTTTCCTCCCCCTCTGCTCTAAGAGACATCCATTTCTTCCCATCTCCACCAGCAGTAATTATCTTCAGTAAGTCAAACTTCTCTCTCAGCCTCCATCCCTGACTCCTTGAGAGAGGTGCATGAAGAAGGTCCCTGCTATAGCCCTGGCTGACCATCACACTAGTCAAAAAGGCGTCCAACCTCAGCCAGAACTGGGCTGTGAATAAGGACCACAATGACGTGCTGGGCTGGCGCTGAGCTCTACGAATTGTGTATTACGGAGACTGAGCTTCACTTTCCAGACAATCCTTATTTGTTGAATGGCTAGATGGGAGAAAATCTCAACAGCATCCCATTTCTATCTGCGGGAGGAGGTAGTTTCCCAGGGTGGCCTGTGTTCTCCGAGAGCAGAGCCATGCGGGATTTGACTCTTTAAAGGAGGAGACAAGAATTAGGGCCTACTGAACAGGACTCATGGTTGAACCACAGATTCTAGCATAGCAACTCTAACTTAAATTTCCTGTCCCTTAATGTGTGGGGTCTTATCATCTTCAAAACAAATATTTTTCATCTCTACAATGAGATAAAGCTATCTTATTTATTTAAATGGCATCAACTTCCATTACAAATTATAGCATTTTGGCCAATTATTACCTTCAACGCTATCATTTAACCCACTAATTCAAATTTTTCCTAAATATATATTTAAATCAAAAGCCTGAATAATTATAACTTATTGAAAACACAAAACTTTCTCTTCTGAGTTAAGAATTTGAGAATACAAGACCTAGAAGAAAATTAAAATCAAGAAAGATCCCAAAATGGTACAAACCGCAAATAGCCAAGCGCGATTGCCAACAAAGCTCCGCCTCCGTGCAAACCCTGCCCACTTCCGGCTGCTCCATCCACCCCCAACACTGTAACCCCGCCCCTCTCTGCGAGGTCCCGCCCCCCGCCCTTGATCCTGGTTCCCATTGGGCGAAGCTGAACGCTGTACACACACCAGACACACGCACGTTTGGCCAGGGCGTCTTCGCGCCTGCGCATCTGCACCGTCAGGCGGCTGGGAACTGGGGGTCTGGGGGGAGGGGGGAGGAGGTCAGGCCGAATCTTCCTCCGTAATAAGAACCTACGCGTCCCGCTGTCCTGGCTCCGTGGGTCCGGTCGGATCGGGCCTGGGCGCGGGAGCTGCTGTGGCTCCCGCCGCGGCGGCTGCGATGGAGGCCGTGCCGGAGCCCAGCACTCATGCCTGGAGCGGCCGAGACAGCCGGCGGTGCTAGTAGATGAGGCGGCGGGGGCGGCGGCGGCAGCGGCGGCGGCAGCACGGGCTCTCCATGAGCAAGCGGCGGCGGCGACGGGTGCGGCGGCACCGGCGGTTTTCGGTCCCCGGGGAGGTACGAGGAGTCGGCTTCCTTGTGGACGGAGACTGTCGGGTGTGGAAACGCCTTCCACGGCCCGGCCCTCCCGCTCATTCCCCGCAGTCCCAGGCGCTCTGCGGGGCCACTGCACGGACGCAGACAGGGCGCCCAGACGCCTCACCTGGGGGACTCGCCCGCGGTGCGGGGCCAGCTCTCTGCGCCAGGCCTTCCCGGGAGCAGCGGGCCTGGGGCAGGGTGGGCGTGGTCGGAACACGGGGTGCCGCGGAGGGTGCCCACCGCGCTCAGCGGGTCCCTGCAGCGAAGCCCCGTGCTGCTTCGAGCGGGAGCGCATGGCTGTTTTTCAGATTATTTCGGAGCGCTGATTCTAGAGGGGACCTTTAGGACTCCCCAGCTTTTAAGGGGTCCGGCATTCAGTGCCTTGGGCAAAGGGTCTGGTCCTCATGGCCAGTGTGGAGTACCCTTGGAAATGACCGCAAAAAAAAAAAAAAAAGTGTTTTGCCAAGGGAATAAGAGGTCGGGGGAGTTGAGCAGGTTTATTCAAACTGGAAGGCCTGTTGAGGCAGGAGAAGAAAGACAGCAGAATACCTTCTCCAGGGCTTCTAATACAGTGCCTAACGAACAGTATTCTAAGGTGCGGTGAAATCTCGAAACAATTTTAAGTAAAGCTTTTTAACAGCCATTTCTCCATGTTAGTCATTTTTATTGTAATTTACTTTGGGAGAAATCACCATGTTAAGGCCGAAATTAGGTAAAGTGCCCTCTAATTCTTTCAATCCTCTCTACCCTCTTTTTTTTTCAAAACAAGGCCAGTTTCATTTATATATATATATATATATATATATATATATATATATATATATATATATATATATATATATATATACACACACACACACACATATGTATGTATATAATGCATGTATAGTATATATAGTATACATATATACAGTATTATACAATTGTGTAATTCTCTTAGAATATAACTATTTCTTTACAGAGTTATAGTTACTCTTCATTTGGTCATGTCCAAAAAATAATTTGGAAAAAAACAACACAGATTTACGATTCCTTTCCAATGCAATATTTAGGAATCTGAGCTAAAGCTCTTTATTTTATGACCTTGCTACAAAGTTCTTTAAAATTAAACAAATAAATCATGAAGAAAGTTATTTTCACTTTTTAAGTATCTGAGTGTCTTATGGTTTTTCAAATCTGCTTCGGAAATGAGTCAGTTCTTATTAAGAAAAAACTGAGTTTGTGTTTTCCTAGGTTCCAAATTTGCCACGCCCTCTTATTCCTGATTGGTTGACTAAGCTAACCTGTTACTGACTATATATAAACATCTACACTTCAGACTAAATACAGTGTTGAATATTTTAGAGTATACAGTATCTTTTTCCAAGCCAAAAATTCTGTGTGTATGTTTAATATATTGTAGAACTGAATTTTAAGTCTGCTAGTATTGCAAAATCGGTTTGAACTAAATTTCTCACACAAATAAAACACACAGGTCTGCAGTATTGAGTGTTGGATTAATGTTGTGCTTGAGTGGGTGTGGCACTTGAAAAGAGGGTCAAAATAAGACACTGACCTCAGTCGCTCACTGTTCTTTTCCTATTCCTCAGATGCTTCCCTATGTTCATAAAAATATACTTTTCCATATAAGTAATATATTGGGAAACCCTGTGATGTGTTTCGTTTAGACATTTTTTGTCCCAAGTAAAGTAAAGCAAGTTTTTAATTCAGTTTCATTAAAACAGCATTCTTTAATTTTTAAAATTTTTCTTTACATAACATACATATGGCATAAACATGTTTATTAGAATATTGTCGTTTACGTTAAAAACAAAATACTTAGCTATCCTCAAGGTTTCGGGGAGGACTGGTGCCAATTTAAATACGGAGGACACCTCAGTTCATTCCCAAGACATGCAGAGAAGGGAATCGGGATACTTAGCAAGTTCTGAATCAGATCTTCACAGCATGGTCTCTAGTTCAAATTATAGGATATCTAGCATGGTCCTAAATTGCAAGTAAAAATCCCAAACTTCATAGAAATGATTTTTGTATTATGTGTACTAATATTTAGTTAAGTTCTCTTCATTTGTCTTTCAGAGTTAATTGGCCGCTGTTCTGTAGCCCAAATAAGGATTCCATTACAGTCTCAGTTTCATGAGTAAAACTACACTTACAACAAGAAAATCAAGCACAGCTTGTATTTTGGAGAGTGGAAGAGGTTTACATTAGGAATATACCCAACCAAACTTAGATTGTATTTTTAAATAGCTTTACTTTCATTTAGGATTTTTTATTATAGGGGTTTCCTATATCACAGATAAAATCTACAGTATAATTATATAAAGGCCTATCAAATGGCCATTCTGTACCTCAAAAAAAAATGTTGTATTCACCAACCTAATAGCTTCTTAAGTGGTCTTTTCAAAGACCGTGTATATTGCCCCCAAAATGCCACATATGTTGAACTGTTTTAAAATTTTTTTGTTACATTGGGAGGTCATCTAACCAAATTTAATTTAAATCTTTAGATAGCTTTATTTTCATTTAAACATATCATGCATTTAACATAGGGAGTCACAAATCTACGTGTTCTATTTTTAACTTTTAAAATGCAGGATGAAGACACTGTTTGAAGAGATCAAAGCATCAATTAAAAATAACTATAACCAAGATCGCTCATTTTGGAGGCCTGTTCTTCCTTGGGGAGGTGTTTTTACTATCAAAGCTGGCCGCAAAGCAGTATCCTGTACACCACTCTATGTCGAAATAAGACTGAAAAATACCTGCACCATAGATGGATTCTTGATGTTACTATATGTCATTCTTAATGAAAATGAAAATTTTCCCAGGGAACTCTCTCTTCATTTAGGCAGAGAATTTGTAGACTGCTTTCTTTATTTAATGGACACCTACAGTTTTACAACTGTGAAGCTGCTTTGGATTTGGGACAAGATGGAAAAACAGCAATATAAATCTGAAGTTCATAAAGCTTCATTAATAATTGATTTGTTTGGGAATGAACATGATAATTTTACAAAAAATCTTGAAAATCTCATGTCTACCATACAAGAGAGTTACTGCTCCAACTGGCGATGCCCAACTCGAGTGCAAGAAGATCAGCAGCGCACAATTAATATAAAGTAAGTTGTCTAAAGTCTGTTTTGTCACTTTTAGCTGAAATAGTATTTTTTAATGAAGTATAGACCCTGTGTAATTATTTATACATAAAGCAACTACACAAATGCAAGACACTAGTTGGTCCCATGACAAAAACATCCAGACATCTTAAGAGTTTACTTCAGTCCAACCACAATGCCGTACACTGAAACTAAGATGATACTGAATGTCAACTGTCATTGAATAAAAAAATTAAGGAAACAAAAAATTTGCAAAACCAACTGATAACTATTTCCGTTTAAAATAATGAATTATTCAGTGTGCAAAATATTTTGCTCTTGCTTTGAACTTACTAATGTGACTATAGATAATTCGTGTCACAAATTTAACTTCTTAACACTTAAGGGGCCGGTGGCTCAAGTGGTTGGCGCTCAGTGCTCCTAACGCCGAAGGCTGCCGGTTCATTTCCCACATGGGCCAGTGGGCTCTCAACCACAAGGTTGCCGGTTCGATTCCTCAACTCCTGCAAGGGATGGTGGGCTGCACCCCCTGCAACTAAGATTGAACATGGCACCTTGAGCTGAGCTGCCGCTGAGCTCCGGATGGCTCAGTTGTTTGAAACACGGGCTCTCAACCACATGAGGTTGCTGGTTCGACTCCCACAAGGGATGGTGGGCTTCGCCCCCTGCAACTAACAATGGCAACTGGACCTGGAGCTGAGCTGCGCCCTCCACAACTAAGATTGAAAGGACAACAATTTGACTTTGAAAAAACCCTGGAAGTACACACTGTTCCCCAATAAAGTCCTGTTCCCCTTCCCCAATAAAATCTTAAAAAAAAAAAAAGAACACTTAATACTGTATCTAATATATGTTTCCAATATATTGGAGTAGGCTAGTTCTACATGAACAAGAAGATTGAAAGTACTTTTTCATTATGGCCAGGGCACAATTATAGACAGAAACCCCAAACTTGGAATCTTAATACCTGAAGAGCATGTGGATGTGACAAGCATTTTCACTGACTAGGCAAAGTGCTGGTTGCCTGCTATGTATTTTTGCCTTTCAGAGGGGACAGACCTCCAAGGTGGTAAATGACAGAGAGGAAAGCCAAATTTGGCAAGCTTTAGTAGAGCGTTGGGAAATATTAAAGCACCCCAGGGGCACGAGCTGGAAAAGGGATAATTACTAGTGGGGAAAAAAAAAAAAACAGGACAAAAAGACCCAAACACATTGTTGGAAAGTGTATTTGGCCCTATGGTCCAGAAAAAAACCTAATAAGATTGTTCTCTTTGGGGGCTGTACATCACATACCCTAACTTACTAAATTCACATTTCTTTATACCATATTTAGTTTAATATAATATCATACTACTTATGGAAAGCTGAAGATATTTTATCTTTTTTAGAGTCTAGCAATTAATGTCTCTTTTTGTGGAATACATTTTGTCCATTTTCCTGCATTGCTGACATGAGGATGTCGATTTTGAAATTTCCATCAGGGGAAAAAGTGCTATTACTCTAAATCATCATGGATTCAAAAGTATTTCAGAAATTTGTCTTGTTTTTTTACTAGTATTTTAATTTATATATGTTTTGAAACTATAATGTAATATTAATAACCATATATTAATACTAATATTTATGCTGCCTTAATATTTTTATCATACTCTATAAAATTTTAAAGCTTTTGCCTATTTTTTTAATCCTATATTTAAAACAACCTTTGAAGTACACAGAAAAATTTTTTAAACAAATCAGGTAGCTGAGGCCAACAATGGCTTCCACTTGCATTTTGTCCGGTAACTAATTGGCTGCTATCCTTATTCTGCGTCCTACTTTCTTCCCCCTAAACCATTGAAGAATCCCCTCCATTGAATCCTCTGGAAAAAATTTTAAAGTAAAAACAACTGCATATTTCAGGATCAGTTTACAGAAAGATTTAATGTTTCTTGGAAAGCTTCACGCGTTAACGTTTATTAAGTTCAACTGGTTTCCATACTATCTACAGGAAATACAAACATGGTAACAGAGGTTATACTTTGATTTGCTAATAATGAATTGACCTGTAAATTTTGTTATCCTAGTAATGTATTTACCTGTAAAATGTTGAAACAGTTCTAACATGCATTTTGCAATTGTTGTAGTCCTCCCCAAGAAATTCCACATGGGAACTTAATACGACTGGCTGTGGATGAGTTATTCTGTTCCAAGATTGAACTGTGTGAAGAGCATGGGTGAGTATATGATAGGCATTTAAAATGAAAGTATTTCTGTGTTGTTTCTAAAGAAACCTGGACTGATCAGCTCTTTGATGCTAATTCTTTATGAAATAGCAACTAGTAATTATATAGGAAGCCTAATGTTTTTGGAATCTTAACACCTTCTAGTTTCCTATGCTATCTTACTCTGTGTTGTCATTATCAAATCAAATAGAATATAATATTACAGTTAATTGATGAATAAAAAGCAAATGCCTTTTCTTTTTTTCCCCACTGCTGAGTAGGTACAATAAAACCTTGGTTAACCATAACCCAGCTAATCGGGACCCTCATTTAACTGGATATTTTCAGCACTCTCCATTTAGGAGAAAGGTAAATTAAAACCAAAACAACTTAACATAACAACTTAACATAGTAAAGGGAAAAAAAAAAAAAAGGGAAATCCAAAGGGGCGGAAAGAATATATTCATCCCAGTCTCTTACTTTCTGTATCTATAGTATTGTACAATGAGAATTAATATTTAGAAGGATGATCTTACAGCTAATCAGTCACAGAAGAAGGAAATAATAAAATATGTTCAGTTAATTGTACTTAGGTTCCAAAAGTGAACTAATGTATTTTAGCAACGAATACTGAAACAAAATGATTTTCTGGTTAACTTAGTTTAGTCAATAATGTTTGTTAACCAAAATACTGTACCCTGAGCATTCCGGTTAATCAAGATTTTACTGTATAATTGTATTTGTTGTATTCTGATCCATATGCTTAATATCTAGTACTAATAAGAAAACAGAATTTGCTTCATCCTAATGGCAAAGGAAGCAATTAGGGAATTTTATCCAGTCTAAAGAGGCCTGTAAGAATCATATTATTCCTCTCCCTGCCACTACTTCCCTTTGAAACCGTCTTAGAGAAAGAAGAATGTATCTACAAGTAAAAGCTTACATATCAGTTCAGAAGACGGTTACATGCTTTTTAAGCTTAGATAAAATAGCTTTTCCTGGAATTTTAAAAGTATCATTTCTTGTATATAGAATCTCACAGCTTGTAAACTTCTGGTAATAGATATATAAAGTATTAATATAGCCACACCATTACTCTTACATAAAATAGATAATTATGCTATTATGAAATGAAGTAATAAAGACAGCCCAGAAGTGATAAAAGGCAGTTTTTGTTCCAAGTGTAATAAAGTTAATGCCTTTTTTCAATTTTAGGTGTGGTGGCTTAAGAGAATTTTCCCAACGAGTTTTCTGCCACGGGGCACCCCCTTTTGTTGTCTTAAATATGCAGCATTGGAAATCTGAAGATCTAGCATATGTACCCTATAACTTGGATTTATCTGATCACAAGTAGGTGTTTATTTGCTTTAAAAAACTAGTAAAACATAAATTTATTTTATACTTTTCTGCTATTCTATTATGACTTTGACCAGCCCTTATAGAAATACTGTTGAAAAGATCATAGCTATCTCTAAATGTACGTATCCTGAATAAGATCAGAATCTACTACAGGGAGTCAGTCGCTGGCAGTGTACGTAGTGGTTAGGTGTTTGGACTATGGAATAGACAGAATTGTGTTCCAACCCAGCCCCACCCTTTACAAGCTATGTGACCGTGGGTCAGTTTACACATCAGTTTTCTTATCTATAAAACAGAGAGCATAGTATCTATCTGCTGCCATTATTGTGAGGATTTAATGAGATGGCACATGTAAAGTGTTTAAGATAGTACTTGATACATAGTTAACAGTACCTACTGGCTATTATTTGTATTTCAAGTCCAAATAGTGTATAGTATGAGGTCGTCATTTAAAAAGAAAATGTTACTGTCATTATTGTAGATAATGCATACAAGTTAGGACATACAGGTTTCTTTCTTCAACTTTTTGCCTTTGAATGTGCTTTGGTTTGTATTTTCTCTTATTTAACAGAACCATACAGGTTATGAGTTAAGACATATGTTTTTAATTCTTAAATTACATAAGTTTAAAAAATTCTTAAACGTTTTACTCCAAATTACCTATTATAGTACATGAGTTTTACAGATGGGTGTCTTTTTTAAGGAATAGAATGCAAACAATCTCATATTTTTATTCCTTAGTTAAGAATTTAAGGAATGTTTTATCTTAAGAACAAGTATTGTAACTTTCTGCTATACTTTGTCATTGAACTTACAGGTATTTGTTGGAAGGTGCCACATTATTTAACAAAGAGGAACATCATTATTCTGCAGCTTTCCAGATTGATGGACATTGGATGCACTATGATGGCCTCAGAAATGTGAATTTAATTTTGTTAAATAAACCCCCAGAGTTTCTCCTCTTGTCATCATTAGTTTATATTCGAGCAACAGAGAAATAAATATAGACTGATGCTAAATGAAATTGTTTTCCCTCCTGCCCATGCTCTGCAAGATGAAGGGTTTTGTGTGTACTTGGTATCCAAGGAAATAGTTCAACTATACTAGTTTCAGAGATGTATTTTCCAGTGTGTAGCCCCAGGTAAATGTTTTATATAGAAAATCTATGCAAAAACATTGACATTTCCTTTTTCTATATCCTGGGTTATTTTTATACAAGCATATTTTATGTTGAAATGAAATATATCGTATAGCCTTTGTATTTTTTATTTATATGTACCTCAAAGATTTTTTACAATTCTGCCCTTGAATGCAAGAAAATACTTTGTCAGTTGAATTCTGAGTTTCTTTTTTTTTTTAATGGATATCCAAATTAAACCTTGGTACAAGTCAATGTTTCAGTTTATATAAATTGAACAGTTCAAAATGTATCTGACTGTATTTCTTTGCCCTACCTCGCTGTAACCCAAAGTGCACTGTTGGATCTAGTATGTATTTGAATGTACAAGTTTATAGATGGCTTAGTCTATTTTACTTGTTTTGCCTAATTTCCCTGAAGCAATTTTAAAAAATTTTTGGTGAGAATGTTTTTCTGGGCTTGAATTATTTCTTTATAATGGCAGATTCTTTTAACCACTTGCTGAAGAATTATTAACTACCAGCAGATTTTAAGTGTTAGAACTAAGTTCCTAAACTTAATTAAAGTTATTATTACAAATAAGTTGTATAACTAATCTAACCATTTATGTCATAATTAAATGTAATGGAAATTTTCCAATAAAAAAATTATTTTGCAGGTAAGACACCTATAAAAAAAATTAGGCAACTGGATGTTTACTAATGTTGGATTTACAATAGAAATGTACTTTAAACATATACTTAGGAGGAAATGGGTACCTGAGAATATTTCTTTTCTTAGTAAGTCATATTGGCACAGAGAAACATAAACTTAAATTTTGGGAGTAACATCTCCTGGTTCCTTTGTAAGTAGTAAATTGGCAGCATGAGGTTTTGATTTGCAATAGAAATCACTAGAATTTTATAGTTATCAGAATAATGTTTCTTTTCAAAGATCCTAAGATCTCTCTTCTTTTTGTAATTTAAAGGAAAAAATTAAGTACTATTCTCAAGGGAAATACTTTTTGTATCACCATTTTTTTAGTGTTTACATTTCAACAGACAATCCACCTTAGGTTTTCGGTTGAAATTGAACTCAGTACATTTGGAGGTTTCTACATGACACCACAGTTTACTGCCATACACCAAATTTCTAAGGTTTAACTCAATAAATTAAGTCTTATACGTTCGCTTGGTGCCATATTGAGACAACTTACTGAAGAATGGATAAATATAAGTGAAACGTTGCTGAGAACGCCTCATTTTGAGCAAACACTATGAAAATTCCTTTTTTATATATGATTTTAAAATAGTGATTTATTTTACAAAAAAATCCCATATCCCCAGGATTTGTTTAAATAGTTTCCCACATGTATTTAAATAGGATTTGATTTACAGTGAACTTTTTCTGGGGACACCTTATCGCATGAATCAAGGTATAAAAAAAACAAATACTAGCATATACATAAATGGTATCATTAACAAAATTATTCCTAATGCATATTTATTTTTTTTAGAAATAGTACTTTATTTGAAATACTAGTTTATCACAAAACAATGACTTACCTACCTCACAGGGTTGTTGTGAGGATTTAAATGTTAAAATCTTGACTACCTTGAACATGCTAATAAAAAAACGTTTTTTCTACCTCTTTCATGTACAGGCAAGTCTCCCATAGTCTCTTTTACTAATGAACTTTTCAGATCTTTGTTCTAATTATTCAGGCAGTAGCTCCTATCAGTAATGGATTGAATGTGTAATGGAATTCAAGTATGCCTCTGGACCCCAGATGGTTGGAGTTTAAAGATAATAGGTAGTGTATTGTTATGCTGGTGGTTGGTTGGTTAGAAAGAAGAAATTATTCCTTGCAGATCAAATAGGGGTGAAAAAAAATGAACTAAACTAGATTATCTGCAGAATGTGAAGGGGAAGATATGGAAAATTCATTACAACCATTAGAGAAATTGGGAGGGGGTGACAAAAAATGAGGGAATAATCAATATATTTCTCATAAAAATGCCACAAACTATAACTATACATACCAATGGGAGAGCAAAAATGATTTTAAAACCTTGGTCTCAGAAAGGGATAAAGAATAAATGTAGCATATTTAAGGAGGAATTTCCAACTTGCCTATCTTCAGCAAAAGAAACCTTTTCCCTCCCAACTTAGCAAATAATCTTACTTAGATTTATCCTTCAAAGTGGCTTTTTATTATTTATCATTAGAGTTGATTTAATATCTGAGGCCTCACTGGCTCTAATCCAATCAAAGAGGAAGAGAAACAAAAGATAACGAGGTATGCATTGCACGCTTCCTAGGGTAAATTCCATATTCGATTTCACTTTTAGAGTATGAGCAAACACCTAAGCTATATAAGCCGATAACTACTAGGATACAAAGAGCTGTATGTGTTGAGCAAATCAACAGTTTGGTTTTATAATTAAGTGATTTAATGACAATTATTTGAAAATAATTGTAATGTACAATAAGCACAAGGGGTAACCAGTTTATGTAAAAATGACTACAGTAACTACTACTAAACTACAGCCAGAGCAAACATTCATATTCTCATCTTCTGTTAATGCTCTAACATTCAAAATCAGCATCAAATTATTCCTGCATTAAAAGCTAAAATCACAAAGCTTCTGAAACTCAACAACCTGATGCCTTACTTCTACTAACGGGTTCCAACCTATCCAGCTGCCCCAAGGTTCACTATCTGGTCACCTGGACAGGCTCTAACTTCAAATTTAATTTGATTCCAGGGAAAATAACCTTTTATTCTATCTCTGGAAAATTGAGGAAGAAGTTAGTAGGGAATCTCTGCAGACAGATAATTTTTTATATGCTGATAACTATGTGAGGATGTATATCAGATTATTTCTCCTCAATGAGCAATCAGTTCTATAGTCCATCCATTTTCTCAGTGAGGTCTAATGCAAGGTATCAAGAAGAATATCTCTTGAAAATGAAAAAGTGAGCTGCTCTGACAAGACCCTCAAAAAGAATGTCGAATGGAACAAGAATTTAGGGAGCAAATTAGCTGTGCAGACAAGTTAGCCATAGTCGAATTAGAAATCTGCTGTTCGTAGCTTCATTTTCATTACTTGTTATCCCTTTGAATTTTGTAGTCTCATTTTTAATATGATTATAAAAATAACATGTAAATCAGTTAAAAAAAAAAAATCAGCAATTCCAAAAAAAGTAAAGAAGAAAATAGTCATGATTTCTCCACACAGTGATAATCATTGATTCATACTGGTGAAGCCTGTTTGAAAAATCCAGCATGACCAGTACTGCAGAGAACCAAGAATCAAGGAGTTAGGGCTTTGAGGAAACAAGGGTATGAGTATGCCTCTGGGAGCTGCCATAGAGGTGATAGAAATAATCAATCAGCATGAGCAAACTTGGAGAGGAAAGTGAGACTGAAGAAAACTTCTGTGGCCACCTGTTCAGACATTTCCTTATACTTGGATACTTACTTGCCTTCAGAAGCTTTCATCTTAAACCTTCAAGAACTCATTATTTTATTTTATGAAGGATGCCATTTCTTTACATTCCTCTACCTACATCTCAAAACTAGTATTCCAGGTGCCAGAACTGGGAAGCAATACGTACCCTGTGGTATAAATTGAGCCCAAAATGATACAATGAAATATATTTTGTAGATTTCGTTTCTCTATTAACCCAATAGAGGAGTGTAACAAAGATTAAAATACACTGAGCATGATAGCTTGCTTTAAGGTAAAGTAGAAAAAAGTTATCTTAGGGAGTCTGTGAAAAGGATGGAAGTAGACACAAATAGCTCTGCACATTAAACATGAGAATTTTAGGGTAGAAGGAAAGGTGAGGAAGAGAGAAGATAGTGGGAAACAGGAAAGCTGACCTGTACTCAAGCCAAGAAGCAACCAGGTTAAGGCTTGGAGGAAATGGTTGGCTAGAGAAATCTTTGTCCAAGCAAGCTAAACTTGATTGGGCGGCTACAAGCCAGAACAAATTAATATCAGATATGCCGTGTTTCCCCGAAAATAAGACCTAGCCGGACCATCAGCTCTAATGTGCCTTTTGGAGCAAAAATTAATACGAGACCGGGTGTTACATAATGTAAGACCGGGGAAACACCGTACTTTCTCCGCAGCATTCACTTCTTACGTACTTACTAGTTACTATTTGCTTGTTGAATACATGTCTAGACAGGGGAAAGATACATCAATCAATGATGACTTTACAGAGGGAAGTACTATGGCAGGGTAAGCACCTGAGGCTTTGAGAGTCAGAGGAGGGGTGGCTCAGCAGACAGCTGCTGTGAGGTCTTGAAAATAGGCCTTTCACAGTTGCAGCCTAGCGTTCCTGGAGGTGGTTTGTGGAGGAAAGATTGTTCTGTTTGTGATCTGAAGGGCAATTGTAAGGTCCTGTTATCTCTACCTTTACCCCCAAAGCCTAACCACCTCTAATTTCCATTACCATAAATCCTAAAACTAAAGATAATTTTCAGACACAATCACATTTAAAAAGATATTTGTTGTAGCTAAAGTAATTCACAAGGATTAATACTTTCAAATATTTTCTACTTTTGATAAGAGGTAAGAGACTTGAGAGGACAGTGAGAGGGCCGTTGGGACAGCTCCTTCTTAAATACTGTACTTGGTGAATGAGGTAGCCCTTGAGGAGGGCCGGGACTGTGGATTCCCAACTCTTGCAGTCTTCTTCATGAACAGTAGGTGGCAGAGCTCCTAAGTATGGAATGTAAAAGAACTGCAAAGAAAGAACTTGCCGGCCTAAAAACTGTTAACCTATAGACAATGGTTTAGTGGTTACCAGAGGGTAAGAGGGGAGAGAGGTGGTAGATGAAGGTAAACGGGGTCAAATATAATTATATTGATGGAAGGAGTACTGACTCTGGGTGGAGAACACACAATGTGATATATAGATGATGTATTACAGAATCGTACACCTGAAACCTATGTAACATTACTAACCATTGTCATCCCAATAAACTTTAATTGAAAAAAAGTAAAAATAAACAAAATAATCATAATAGTATATTTTATTTAACCCAAGATATCTGAAATATTATTTCAACATGCGATAAATAAAAATATTAATCAGCAAAAATTTTTAAAAAGTACTAACCTAACTTCACAATTTCAGTGAGGCCAAGTTCAGTTTTCCTTCTGTTCTGACACTATACACACTCATTGCGTAGGGTTAACATTCAGTGGTGACATCTTTGGTGAGGTTAGCTATGCTCTCTGCCAACATCCCAGTTCAAATGATATTTGTAAATTAACTCGGGTTTCTTCATCTGCTTCCCTAACCCTCATGGTTTCTCTATGCTTTCTTTCTTCTCTTGAAAAGGGTTAGGAATTCCTGTCCCTAGAGAGCTTATGGAAATGCCAGAAGACCTGATTCAGGATGGACATTTTTTCACTCAGGAAAAAAGATAAAAGGAATTGCAGGCTTTCCGGGTGAATCGTGATATGTGATCACGCCACTACTGGATTATCTGTTATCATCAGTCCTAGATGACTGAATTTTATGCTACCAAGGAGAGGCAAGGGTATGGCAATTAAACACCTGGATTCTAAAACCAGATTGCCTGAGTTCAAATTTGGACTCTGTCACTGATTGTGTGGCTTTGGGCCTATTACCTAACCTCTCTGTTCCCGTTTCCAACTACAAAATGGAGATAATTACAGAATATATGTAATGAGGTTGTGGTGAGGATCAAATGAATTATTACGTATAACACTTACAGTGTGGTACGTGGTAATAAGCACCATTCAAGTGTTAGCTACCATTATTGTAGATACCTCTTTAAGAAGTGAAATTAGTAGGTGAGCAGAGCTGCTGTCGAAAATGAACTAAATGCTGTGTGGGTATTTCAAGTTTGCGGGCTGAAAACCATTGCTGGCATTTCTGTGGCAATTAAGCTCAGAACAAATTATATTAAAACAGTACAAAAAAAATGTTAAATTCATGAATTAGTTTGAAATGCAAAAACAAAGTGAAAGTGAAAGTTAGAGAAAAGTGAATAGCTCAAATTTCCATAGATACTAAATAATAATGAAATATCCCGTCTTGTTCCTGCTCAAAATCGATTATCCACCAGATATTGTCCAGAATCATTTATTCAAAATCTTTTAAAATCTGGCTCTAAAACTTTTTGACACATGAAGTCCTCTTTAGTGGGAACCACCTACTTTAGTAGATTCTAGGACCACTGCTCTTTAAACTCCTTACTCTCCTCAGGGCACACACAAAAATATCCTTCCCAAGCCTTTCTTCGTGATCACAATGACAAAAGTGACTGGTCCAGCCTTGTTCAGATCCTGCCTTGCTCGATAAAGGATTTAAATAAAGCAGCTTTCAAGTAAACTGAAAATTAGAAATTTTTCATTTCTTTATATTTCAATGTTAGACATAATTTGGGCCAAAAAACAAACAAACAAAACCCCTGAGGTCAAGTGTTATCTTTTAACAAGCCCCTGAGTAGGCAAGCTAATAAAAACAGCCTACAAGGTTTTCTTCTTGCCTGTCTTTGATGGGAATGCCTCTTAAGAGAGTTGGACAATGTTACAGGACTATGTCCCCCTAACATTCATATATTGAAATCCTACCCGCCTCCTTGTGAGGGGATTAGGTGAGGCCTTTGGGAGAAAATTAGGATGAGATAAAGCCATGAAGATGGAGGCCTCATGAATGAGATTAGTGTTCTTACAAGAGTCAGGAGAGCTCTTCCCCTCTCTACTCTCTGCCCTGTGAGAATACAATAAGAAGTTAGCAGTCTATAACCGTGAGGAGAGTCTCACCAAAACCGCCAATGGTGGCACCTGGACTTGTTACTTCCTATCCTCCAGAACTGTGAGAAATAAATTTCTGTTGTTTATAAACCACCAAATCTATGGTATTTTGCTATAGCAGACTGAATTGACTAAAACAGGCAAGACCTAGCAAAATTACGTATCATCTACCCTTCGACCCAGCAGTTCCTGCTTTAAGTCTATGCCAAAACACAAAATGACAAATGCACAAGGCTATTCATTACAGCATTATTTGTAAATAAAAGTACTGCTGTCCATCAGCAGTAAACTTAGAAGTCCTATAGTATATCCAGACAGTAATGTACTATATGTAACTGCAAAAAAGAATAAGAATTATCTCCATAATTTGATATGGAATAATCTCCCGAATATATTAAGTGAAAAAAAGTTGAAAAAAGTATTTTTATAGTATGCTAATCATAAGGAAATGGGGAAGGGGGCGTACTTGTTTTCAAAATGAAACAATGGAATCAACGTGTTATAAATATGATTACCTACAGGGGAATAAAAATAAACAGAGTGGAGATGGAAATGCAGACAAAACTTCTGTGAATGCATCTCCTCATATAGTTTCAACCCCATATAGCTGGGGTCAATATTTTATATAATTTAAAAATAAAATATATCCCTAGAAATTAAAACATAAATGGAAATAACCTAAGTGTTACAGTAATGCATAATTATGCTTTAACCAAATAAAAATATTAATTTGACTGTAAAACCAGTGTTTTGTTTATCCTTCTGAAATATATTCTAAGCACAAAAAAGAATCACAAAGGGGGCCAGCCCAGTGGCTCAGGCAGTTAGAGCTCCATGCTCCTAACTCCGAAGGCTGCCGGTTCGATTCCCACATGAGCCAGTGGGCTCTCAACCACTAGGTTGCCAGTTCAATTCCTCGAGTCCCGCAAGGGATGGTGGGCTGCACCCCCTGCAGCTAGCAACAGGACCTGGAGCTGAGCTGCGCCCTCCACAAACTAAGACTGAAAGGACAACTTGAAGCTGACCGGCACCCTCCACAACTGAGATTGAAAGTGTTAGGTCAGCTATGGGCATGGTCAAAGCGGCCAGGAGCCAAGTCATACCCCTCCTCACATGATGGAAACTGGGGCCCCTGGCGTTTCCCTGAAGGGGCAGCAGACCTTTGGTGCGATACACAACTCTGGATACAGCTGCTCGCACCCGATCTGCGCTGGGGGACTGCTCATCTGCCACCTCACTCAGCCAACCCCCACCCCAAAAATCGCATATATGCCTCCCTCACTCTGCCCTGGGCACGACTTCACCGGCCCTGTCTGCAGACCGGTGGAACCTCGCCCGGAAGCGCAGAATAAAGTACTCACCTTTCTCAACCCACCTGACTCTTAGCTTCATTAGCTCGCAGCAAGCCTTACAGAAAGGACAACTTGACTTGGAAAAAAGTCCTGGGAGTACACACTGTTCCGCAATAAAGTCCTGTTCCCCTTCCCCAATAAAATATTTTTTAAAAAAATCACAAAGTAATCTGAACTGCATTCATTGTTCTTATTTATAGTTATCGTGAAACTATTAGAAATATGTTCTAAGATAAATCAAATAGGTAATGATGTTAACGTTGATAGAAACCAAGATTTTCAGACTAAGAAAAAACATTAAAATCCAAGAATTTGAGTAAAAGCCCCTTTTTAGAAGTTTATGGACTGTCCAAATAAATGAGACATTTCCAATCCTTGCATGGACAGGTTATCTGAATGTACTCAGCCCGGTAGATAGTTTACACCTTCTTAAAGATGGCGCCTGGGGCACAATCCCATTTACATCTTCCTTTAGGGGGACTGCTGATTTCCTGCTGCTGGCCATAAAGGTAACAGAATCTTCTGGAATGTTTCCTTGTCTGCCTCAGGTAAACCTTTCTTCCAAGGCTGGTTAGAAAATCTAAAGGGATAGAAAGCTGGGACTGCATTGAACTTAAAACAGAACTCTTCTGTGCCTGCTTTGTTAAAGAATGTTTCTTCAGTAAGTGCCTGAACCTGTGGCTATCCCACACCCACCGCAACTTTTGTGGCCGTTAACTAGAAGAACGTAAGAGTTGAGCATAACAAAGTTAGCCTGGATCAGTTCAAAAAATTGACACATGAAAGTCATGTTTTTCAAATTTATTCTAAACGTTTCACATTAAATGAAATTTAACCATAGTCATTACAGAGCATTACCACAATAGTGCACACAAATAACTTCAAAAATAAAAGACAAAAGAATACAACCTTCAACAAGTTAAATGCCACTTATGTAAACAAAAATAAAATGAAATCCTGATGCTAAAAAGATACATATTCAGAGGTAAAATACATATACAAAAACATTTAAACATTAACATAATCCACAACTAGATCACATTCTTTGTAAGAGAGTACATATGTTATTAGTACTCTACATCTACAATATTTCAGAATCCTGTTAAAATCAAAACCATCTCTGGTTTATGGTACAGCACAATTCATAAGGCAAAAATATAGGCATTATCATCCAGTTCTTTAATTTCACTTGTATTTTAAGGCAAACTTGGAACTTTTTGCTTGGTATTTTAAAATAAATGGGACTTACACATGATAACTTGACAAAATTAACAATAAATTATCTCTAGTTAAATATGTGTAATATAAAAGACATATGGATAACAATTTTTCTCTCTGCAGAGATGTAAACTGGATTTTTGTTTAACTCCATATTCATACCAGTAAGAAAACTTGTAAACCTACAGTACTTAAAACTTACTGTATCCTTCACTCTTCTCAAATATGTTTCAACACTGACTCAATATACTGTGAGTGAAAATCCAATATATATCCAGCCATAAAATAACTATCTAATTAAATAATGTCTAATTTAAAGTGCTGTTTTACAAAGGAAAAAAGTTAAAAGATAGAACTGGATGTTAACTGACATGTGACATCTTAGAATTTCTTAACTTTCTGACTACAGAGGTTATAGAGGTTCTCACAAGTTTATTGAACTTTAAACAGTATATTTATTGTAGAATCTTATTTTCCTGAAAATGAGCACTTAGGTGACAATACCAGAAATCCAACACCAAAACTGAAAACATAGCATTGTATGTACATATATTTCCTTCAATGTCAGCCAGAGCCTTGATAATATAGTTAAGTACTTTTTTAAAGTTTCTATAACTTTGTTTTTCTACTAGAAAATATATTATCCAATTCCAGGAAATTGGGAATTCTATAAATATTAAGTTTTCTATAATTCTTTTTCATATCAATAAAACACTGGACACTAAAGGACACAAATGTTTATACATAAACTGGGTCTCTAATTACATCTTATGATGTTGGAGATAAGGAATTAGATTCACACTTTATCATAATAGTTATTTGGGTACAGAATTCCTTCACTATATTTGGTTCTTTGAGTAAGAAGACTGCATCTTTTTTAGATTTCTAGCCCCTATAGCACAGTATCTCATACACATAGTTGACCCGCCATATTTGTCAAACTATCAAAATAATTTTTCAAAACCTAATGAATGCCATTTTCCTATCACTTGATACCACTTCCTATAATTTAATATTCATTCATATTGAAACAGTATTAGCAGTAACCTATGGAACTTACATAAATATCCTTTGGGCTACATTAAAAATCACTTAAATTCTATTACTATATTCAACAAATATTAAACAGCCAAACATTAAGTCTTCATTAAATCATTATAGAAGGTGATTATCTTCCAAGTAATTAGACAATTACTATTTCCACAGTCACTTTATTCAAAAATATTTCTGGGCAATCTTAAATAGCTGTCTCTTCCTTGCTTGATGAAATAAAATTATTTCTAGTATCTTTAACCCTGGGAATTTATAATCAAATATCTTTATCCTTCCTTTTCAACGTAAGAAACATGTGGCTTTAAATTCACAATTTGTCTGTAAATTGTCACAAATCTGTACAAGAAGGCCCTATCGTAAAGTTATCAGTTGTCAGGTCAAATTAATGCCTCTTGTTATGAACAGTACAATAGGATTAGCAAACCTGAAATAGTTCTAAATTTGGTTTTTCTCTTCCTTTCACAGGTTTTTGTAATTTGTTCTCTGGTATACGGCTCCTACTATTGCCCCAAATGTTTTATATTTATTCTTCTTCAACATGAAATTCAGGTTTTTCCAAAACAATATAGGTATATGTCTTTGATCTAATTTAGCAAATGATTATTTTATACTAATTTGATAGTGGGGATGATACATTGAATAAAACATTGTTAAAATAAAATGTATAGTATAGATATGTTTACAATTAAAATAATTTTCTAGTCTTTCAAACTCCCTTCTGGGGAGAAAGGATTAAAAATAGAGTAATAAGATGTACTTAACGATTTCATTGATATAAATAGAAAGAAAATTGAGTCGGGGATTTAAAATTAAGTATGTGATAGAATCTATTTTAAATTGCTTTTCTTTAAATAAAGTCTAGGCCAATCACAATAGTGCACCTTGTTTCTATTCAATAGATTTATTCAAATCAATTAAAAAGTTATTGCTATATATCATTATTTAAACAAAGCAATACAGAAAATACTCAGCCTGTCAATTTTATTAGTAGTTCCTGTTGAGTTCTTAATTAGAAGAAACTAAAAATCACTTGCAAGGTTTTATAATCTGTGCAAATATTCATAAAGCATGATAGCATTTATGATTAAAGATGATTTTTACATAGTTTTGTAGTATATATTTAAATCTACAACTAGCAGTGTATGGAAGAACAAGGAAAACCGCAAATTGCCTGGCTATAAATAGTTTTCAAGAAATAACATATATGCTAACAAACGAACTTACGTTGTATAATTACAAATGGCTTCTTAACAATAGTTTAGAACATTATGGCACTTAAGAATGCAGTATGAATTTTTCATAGGAAACAAAATATACACTGGTTTTGCAGAGACTATAAAGAGATGGGGGTGGGTAAAAAAAAAAAAAAAAAAAAAAAAGGCCATGATAAAGGAAATGACTACAGTACCAAAAATAAAAGTACCAATATCCTAATAAAATGCAAGGTAATGTGTTCAAGACTAATAGACATTTCTTAAACATGCTAAAACAAAATGAGTCAACCACCTCTTTTAAATAAGCTGACACTTGGCTATAGCAAATGATTTGCTTTAAAAGATATTTCTTTAGTCAAAGTAGAACCAAATGTAGAACCATTACTAAAGTAAACATTGAGTTCCAGTTTTACTCAGTAACTTTAAAATATTCAGTTACCTAAGAAGTGTACAAAGTAATGCATAACTAATTGCCTAGTGCTTTATGTTTAATGCATACGTTTCCGTTTCTGTTTTTAAGAAGGACATGTAATATCTAGCACAAGAAGATAAAGAATGTGTCTCTCTAAATCACTATTCAGGAACCATGAAAAGCATAACAGGCATTTAGGTAATTTTTGGATGTTAACATTAGTATAATTACTAATGTTTTTAATAAGCACAAATGAATCAAGCCAATAAAAATGAAAATACTATCAAAACATGTCATGCATATCTCACACTGAACATCCAAAAGAACATCGTTTATAGCCTTGTAATAGCTCCTACAGTTAGCACCATTTTTATGTGTGAACGCTTTGAAAAAGCAATGGTCTTAAAAACCTGAAATTATTACAAGGATATATGAAAAAAATCAATATGCACTAAGGGTGATTCTAAACATCTGTCACATATTTACATCAACACTGGGAAGTGTCCTGTACTACTATAAAAATATTAAACTGATATGCTTAACTCTTTCTAGCCATGCTTAGCATAGCTTAGATGGAAAAGTAAATTAATTCATCCAGCATTAACCTGCCCATATAAAAAAGGCAGAAACAGTAAGTATCTGACTTCTTCTTTAAATAGGCCCCCAAATATCATGAGAGTAAAAGCATTTTTTGCAAACTTATTACATCCCCAGCCCTTAAGCCTTTTAGCAGAAAGAATATCCAGGTGACTCACAATGGTATATAATTTATACCCCTTAAAAGTACCAAAAAAAGCAGCCCTTTATTTAGAATGTGAAGCCTATGAATTCACACCCAACGGACAGTATCAGCACTGTGTCCAGTCATTCAATACACTCGAACATCTAAGCATCACTCACCTAAAACCTGGTGTGTATCAAGGAAAGAGAGAACTAAAATAATAAAAGGCAGGAAAGTTTTCTCCACATGTACACTTATGAACACAAAACTATTTCAGAATCAGGGGGCAAAAGTGCACAATTCAATTGGCAAGATCTTTCCCTTTTTTTTTTATTATTGATTCACTGTGTAATCAAGAACAGCCAAAGCTACTTGTCAAAGTACCCAACAAAACCCTTGAGTCTTCAGACCACTTCAAGTTAAAAAGAAAGCAATGCAGTTTTGGGGTTTTGGGAAATTGGGCATCCTTTCATGCGGCACAGGTTCATCACTTCAGTTTCCACGAGCCCACACTGTCAAAGTGCAGTTAATCCAAAATTGCAGCGACAGTATATCATGCCAGCTGAATCTAGCCACGTATCTGAGATAGGGTCATATTTCTGCACGGTGTTCAGATAGGAAGACCCTGAGTGACCACCAACTACATAAAGGTAGTTGTCAATGACTGCAGCACCAACTCCTGGGAAAGGGGGATACAAACGGGAAAAAACACAGTAACCAGTTAGCAGACTTCTCACTAAAAATGTTCTCTTAAAGTACATGTCAACAATCTATTATTAATTGGACAAGCAATACTACTACTAAGGCAGTCTGTCTACTTCCATGTGCTTTCTTCTCAATTTCTATTTACAATTTTCAAGAAATCATTCGTTTTTATCAGGTTTTCAAATACAAGTATCTCCTGCCTTTCTGAAGTTCTGTTACACCACTTTGCTTTTACAAAAGACCTCCATTTGTACAGTTGACCTTGAACAAGCGGCGCCAACACCCACAGTCAAAAATCCAAGTAGAACAAGGTTACTCTAACTTTTTACATCCTCGTTGTTTTATGGCTTTCTCTCCCAATGACACCACAGAAACTAATTATGTATAGTAAACAAAACAGTTCATTCCACTTTGTCCTTTCAGTTTTGGACAAGCAATTCTTTAATCTTTAATCTTTATCTTTAATCACAGATGCAAGGTATATTCCTAAGGCATTCTATCAATAATTTAAAACCTTAAAATAATATGACTTGAGTTTGGGCTCAAAGATAATTTCTTCTTTTCCTTGATGTATTTGTTCTCTCTAGGAACCCTGAAATTCAACCCTTTCTTGATCAACTATACCCCTGGAGAAGGAGAGAACAATTGAAAGTGAACATATAGGCTGCTGATGTGTACGTAACATATAAAAAGATGACAGTTGTTATATGGACAAAAAGAGCTTCTATAAGACACATTCCATTACTAGCATTTCTCAAAATGTGTTCTCCAAATATAAGGAATGATAACATGTACACTGGCATATTACAAAATCTATATAGTAGAAAAATCTATATAGGTCTAATCTAGTTGTCTCTCAGGTTTACCACACACACGTTTATATTTTCTTGACAAGTAATACTCTTACTATTATATTCCAAGGAACCACTATTCCAAGAACATCGTCCTATAGTTATAAATTAGTAAGATGTTATTACCTGTTCTGGGTTCTTTCATTGGTCTACACACAGTCCACTGATTTTGATGAGGGTCGTATCTTTCAATGCTTGACAAATGCGAGACCCCATTATGTCCACCCACCACAAAAATAAAGCCCAGCATGACACCCACACCAAAGTGAATCCTTTTATCTGCCATAGATGCAACCATCTCCCAGGAGTCCTTACTTGGATCATAACGCTCCACACTGCAAATATTCACAAAAGAAAAGAATTAATTCACATATCCTTTGTGTCACTCTTCCTATTAAAGCAAAACTAAATCCTACCATTTGAACTTTTAAAAGTTCAAATAAATAGACAGATATAAAACCAGAGTAGTTTGTCCCAAGTGTTTAGATTTTGCTGATTAGATTGCAGGGATAAAAGCTTACCTTGGGGACTGGATGCAGTAACAGCCATACGCTATTGCATTATATTGTACAAGCAGCAAGGGATATTAAGATTAGAGAATTCTGGCATTCAGAAAACCTGGGTTTAATTACTAATCCTACGTATCTAGAGCTGAATGAACCTTAGCCCTACCACTTTGGAGTTTTGTTATCCTGGATAAGTCATTTCCTCTCACCTGCAAAAATGGCAATAATACAACCTTAAAGGATTCGTGTAAGAATAAAATCAAATGCGTATGCATGTGAAACGACTTTGAAAATCACAAACTTCTGAATATAGATGTGCTCTAAGGATACTCAGATCTACTACACAGTGAAAGAAAAGGGAAAGAAGAATTTCTTACAGAAGAATTCACGGTGGTTTGCTGCAATGCACACATTGCAGATTTCATAATACAAACTGGAGAATCATAATACTCTCAGAGTGATTGGAGAATTCAGGGATTTAAGTCAAAAATCTACATTGCAGAGAACCCTTGTCATTTCCAAGCTGTATAATGGAAATCAGAATCAAATCAGAATTTCCCCAAAAGCATCCATATACAATCCCAGAAGGCCTTAAGCCTGTGCTGTGCCCCGAAGGGGCACAAAGGCATGCTTGTTGAGCTTGTTCTGGTCTTAATCTAACTTGTCAAAAAAGCCTAAAGCCTTTGAGAGTCGGTGACATAATTCCACAGAATAGAGACTAGACTGTAGACTAGACTAGAATATAGACTAAACTATAATTTTCTGAAAGGACACCTGGATAAAAACCTTTACAGCAAAATCACGGGAAAAGAGGAGTTGATAAACTGTAGCAAAAACTTAAACTTCAAGAGCATTATCTCAAAACTAAAATACTTTTATACATTTCTGACAGCAACTTTTCAAAAACAGAAATGTATGCCTTGGCCCCAAATACTTTCCTTCAACTAAGGGAACAATAAAAAGGGGGAATACTTTAGCTTATACAGAAATAAAAATTTATAGATGAAATGGCATTGTGCTATTACTTTCTCAGTCAAGCAATATATTCTTTCATTAAAATGCTGACAATCAATAAACACATACCATTCTAACTATTATTAGAGATAAAATCTTCTTTGAAACATCAATTTTCAACAAAGGTTTATAATTATGGTTAATTTTCCATATAAGCAGTCACTTTATGCTTTTATTTCTCATATATATATTTCTCTTTTTATGTATTATTGTATTATGTATTATAATTTATTATTGTGTATTATTCAGAGAATACAGAAATCTCAAATTCAGACTCTAGCACAACTTAGATACATAATAATACATGTATGATTATAAAATAAGAATCCAGAAAGGAATATTTAAATAAGGCTGTAAGTTTATGCATTATAATAATATTGTGTAAGCATATAGGAGTTACGCTTTTCACTTTTCTATTGTATTTAGGCAATGCGGTAATAGGCCACACACACACACACACACACACACCCCACCCAAAATCTAAAGTTGTCTAACTTCATCTTATTTTAGGTTTGTATTAAATCCCCATGTAAAACAATTAGAATTATACTCACGGAGCAGATAAAGTTTCCTAAATGTCTACCAATATTACTTTAAAGATTAAAAAGGGAAGTTCATTTATATACACAAATTGTTTAAAAACCAGAAATCACTGTTAATAATACTTTACAAATCTACAAGCATTTACTGCTTGATTTAAGTTAAATACCTGTTCATGTGGGCAGGACCATACCCACCAATGGCGTAGATCATTCCATCCAGCACGGCAGCAGCAAAACAACTTCGTGTTGTAGTCATTGGTGCCACAGGCTCCCACTTTCTTATTTTGGGAATATATTTCTCTACAGACTGTAAGTAAGACTGTCCATCATAACCACCTAAAGCATAAAGTTCTCCTGCAAGTACTACTACTCCAAGGGTACTGCGGTTCTCATTCATTCTCTCGAGAGAAGTCCAGGTGTTTGTATCAGGATTCCAGCATTCTACTGAACTTTCATGTTTTCTGATAGTGAAATCAGGACGCACGTCAGTTTCAATACCACCTATAACATACACTTTTTGGTCTAAAACGCATATTCCAAACTCATAGCGAGGAACACGCAGCGGTGCCAAACCAATCCAAGAATCATTCTGAGGAAAGTACATCTCCACACTAAAGAATGAGCAAAAAAAAATTAAATTTTAAAATTCAAAAAGGCCCATAAACAAATAAAAATGTTTAATCTCATTATCAGGGACACACAATTTAAAACGACAATAAACCATGACACACTTTCCAGACTGGGAAAATTTAAAGGCAGATAATAACAACTATTGGCAAGAATGTGGAGCTAGGAATGTGCATTCTGATGGTGAGAGTGTGAACTGGTACAAACCACTCTGGAAAACAATTTCACGTTATCTGGTAAAACTGAAGATACACACATGTTCTGACTCAGCAGTTTCATTCCTGTGTTATCTACTCTAATGAATGCCTATTACAGTCAGTTTTGTACCAGGACCTACACAGAAACATTCACAGCAACACAATACAATCATCTGTCAAAAGGAGAATGGATAAGTAAGATGTAGTATAACCACCCCATGACTGAGTAATTTCATTCCTAGATGTGTAGCCAAGAAAAATGCACACACGTGTATGTACAAGGAGGTTCACAGCAGCATTATTTGTAACAGTTAAAAATTAGAAACAATCCAAATGTTCATCAACCATAAAAACTGATAAATTGTGGCATATCATATAATAGAATACTATACAGAAATGAAAATGAACAAACTATGGCTACATGCAACACAGATGAATCTTACATATGTAACATTAACGGGAAAAAAGCCAAATTCAATAGACTATATTTTATAGAGTTTCATGTATATCAAGTTCAGAAACATTTCTAATCTCTGGAATAGAAATGAGGATAGTGGTTACCTTTGGGGAGGAGAGAGAGGGAACTCAAGGGTGGTTCCTGGGTGTTGGTCATGTTTCTATTTCTCTAACTGGTTTGTAATGTTCACCGTGTGATAATTCACTGAGCTGTACACTTGGAATTTGTGAAGTTTTCTGTACGTATGTAACACTTCAATTAATTTTTATAATTAACATGTTCATGGTAGAAAATATTGTATTATGTCCATATACTATAATACCACACACCAATGAAACGGAATGAACTATTTCCTCATGAAGTCTCACAGATGAATTTGAAAAACTTACTGTTCAGTGAGAAAGCACATCCTAGAAGAACATATATAGTATTACTACATTTATATAAAAATGTGTAAAACCTAATGATACATTGGGGCACGTGTAAGATGTGGCAAAATTATTTTAAAAAAGCAAAGAAATGACAGAAAATTCAGGACAGTGGGGGTGGGAAGGAGTCGGCATCAGGAAGGGCATAAAGGGAGTTTGTTAATAGTTTATTTCTTAAGCTGCTTGATAGGTACTTGAGCATTTATTCTTTATACCCAGCATGCATATTATATACGGTCGCTCTTCCATGTATAGATATTTCATTACAAAAAAAAGTTGGGAAAAGGTAGCCAATGTTCCCAGACTCAATAATGCAGGGCATAAAAATATATATTCTCTATCCAGTATGATGAAAGTACATTCATTCATTCCATAGTTGTTGAATCTCTATGTACAGTTTTGTTATAGTGCTTGTTTTAAAATATGAATTTGTTCCAATGAGAACAATACATCGGAACTATGTGACCTTAAGGAGAGCAGTTTCAGTGAGGTGATGGGGACAAATTCTGACTAGAGTGGTTTCAAGGGAGTGGGAGATGAGCAAGTGAAAACAGTGGGCATAGACAATTTTTTTTATTTTACTGCAAGGAGTGAAAGAGATAGGAGGCAGCTATAAAGATGAGCAGAGAGAGGAGAGCCCAGGGTAGGTTAACTTCATCTGGGAGCTTAACCCAGAACATGCCTGGTGGCGGTGATGCAGTGGAGTAGGAGGAGGTGATGATAGAGGAGAGTGACAGGTGAACTGCAGGAGCAAAGTCCTTTTGTGGAGGAGAGGAAATGCGGGCTGGTGAATACACGGAGAAGTGGAGGCTGGTCTTAGCTAGGAACAACTTGGTGGATTTGGTGATGAGGTAACTCTCTTCAGGCTGCTTCTGTCTTTTCAGTCGAGTGAGAGACAAGGTCATCAGCTGGATTAGAAGGTGAGGGTAAGAGACTTTGGCTGTTTTTATGGAGAGAGCAGAAGGTATGAAACAGTCCTCCAGGGACGTGAAAGAGTAAATTAATTAGGAACAGGTAAAGGAGTGGCTGGGAGTGCTGAAGCCAGCAAGTGAGACCGGCTAAGATGGGTATGTGTATTTCTCTAGCCACGATCCGTTGCAGCCATGGCGTTAAGTGGAAAACTGAATTTAACTACTAGATGAGTATGACGGAAGAAAAGAAGGGCAAGGGAGCCATGGCTTTATTCAAAGTAATGACAACACTGATATTCCTGGAATCTAAGCTAGGTAAAGAATGAAGGTGAGAACATGTGGTGGTTGGCGAGCCGTCAGTTTTCCTGATTAGAGAGCCAAAGGATTACAAGTCCTGCAGGGAACAACGAATGGCTGCAGTGGGTGCACTGAAATAAATGAGGTGGCAAGAAAGGAGGTGGCAGACAGAGTGGAACGTCTGAAACCAAGGGTTTTAAAGTGTTGATGTCATTGGTAATGACAAAGTTGAGGGTATGATCATGAGAACAGGTGCCTCAGGTAAGGCAGAGAAGACTGGCAGAAGTGAGATCAAGAAGAGAGGCCAAGGAGTGGATAATTGTGGATGATACGACATGAATGTCGAAATCAGTAAGAATGATTACTTATGTAAAATGGTGAGAAAGAGTAAGCCAGGTATAAAAATCTTCAATGAATGAAGTCAGTAAAGGAACAGCAGATGATGGCAACAGAAGGGATATCAAGTGATATTATTGCTTGATGGCAAATGCTTGAAATGAGTTGAGGTTTTTGATGGAAGGGAGATGAAAAAATTTTGGAAGTGGCTATGAGAAGCAAACACTTATCCAGCTTGAAGACCTGTGATACCAGAGAAATGGGGGGAAGAAACAGTTTTGAGAGGGTTTTAGCAAAAACAGTATCTTTAAACGTCAGCCTATTGCAGTAGAACAAGAAGTTGACAATAAAGAGGATTTTTCTTATGACAGAATGTGAGCTCTAGATGACACAAGAGACAGATCTTAGTCAAAAGTAAGTAAAAAGGCTGGGCAATAAGGTTAAATTAGATGATATACAGGGCCATACAATAATAGTTTAATAAAAAATACATGTTTTTTGTCCTAGGTTCTTAGCACAGAGCTCCTAAACTACTTGGAATTTCCTGAGTAATAGGAAGGATGCGGTTTCATTTCATACCTCTAAATTATACTACATGTTAACTTCCAAATTTCCAGCACTGATCTCCTCTTTGAGCTCTGCAATCATATCCAGCTAGCAGTAAGATACCTATCGCTGGATATTCAAAAGGCACTTCAAACTCAAGATGTCCCAAACTAAACACATTATTTTCCCCCTTAAAATGGCTCCTCCTGTATTCTCTCATTCTCGGTATATAACCATTCATCCAGTATCTATCTAACTAAGAAATCTCACTCATCTTTGATTTCCCCTCATCATCCCTTCATATCCATTCAACCACATCCTATCAATGTGCTCTCTTAAAATATTTCTTAAATTAATGCCCCAGTCTCTATCATACTGTTACTACCCTAATCAGGACCTCATGATCTCTTGCCTGTACGTTTACAATAACCTCTTTTCTAATGACTCTGATGCTACCAGGCCCCCTTGATCTTTCTCCATAATGTAGTCAAGAATGATCTAATATACAAATCTGATCATTTCACTACCCTCCTTAAAATAGTTTTTCAAACCACGTAATACATATCCTCTCTTCATCATGGCACACAATACCTTCTCTGACATGGCTCTTACTGACCAGAGCCTGCCACATGCCGATGAAAATTTTATACTTCAGAATACCAAAAAGCTGTTTGTTTCCTGCATACCCTATAGTAACGTCCACTGTGCATTTGCGTACTTCCTGTGACCTTCCCATCATTTTTTGCTTGGCTCTTTCTTTGTCTTCAACACTCAACTTAGATACAAATTTTTCCATAGTATCTTCCCTAAATCTCCCAAATGGGATAAATGCTCCTCCTTAATACTTCCATAGAACTACTTTTAGCACTGTGCTAACACTATGTGTTATAATTCTCTATTTAACATGTCTCCTTTACTAAATTATGAACTTGTTAAAGATCCATTATCTAGCATAATGTGTCTGATGCACAGGTATTTAATATTTTTTGTAGAATTAAACTGAATAATTATTCAGGTTGAGTCCAATTTTTCCATAGTTATAAATAATACTGCCATAAACAGCTTAGTGCGAATGACATTTAAATTTTTTCTAAGATGAAAGCTTACTGAACTAAAGATATAAATTGTTCTTATGACTCTTCAATAATTTGCTTGTTATTTTTAATATTACAGACACAAGAGGCAACTGCTCAAGCATTTTTACAATGTACATTCATATTTGGAATTCTTTGTCATGACATTTGACTGATTTACTTCATGCCAATAATCAATGCCTTTAAAAATAAGAGAAAACAATTCAGTCATCATAACTAATGTTCTACCTGTAGTCCAATTTCAACAATACTAGTTTTAGGCTACAATTAAGATGTACACTGAGGCTTTTAAAAAAGGTACAGAATGTATCAGTTCACACTGATAAAACATCAATAGTTTCCTACCATTCATGGCAGGGGGGGAAGCAATCTACTAAATTTTTGGAAATGGCCAGAAAGAAATGCACAGTATTAAAAAAATATACCACATATGAAAGTTTTCATGAAGCAATCCCATTCAAGGAAAAAGTGAAGGTAACATCCAGCTATATTTTCAATGTATAAATGTTATCTGCATAATGCTATAAATTATGGATTGGCAAACTACGGTTATGAGCCAAATTCAGCCCAGCAGTTACTTTTGTAAATAAAATTTTACTGGAACCCAGCCATGCTCATTTATTTATGTAATGTCTATGGCTGCTTTCACACTACAGTGGCAGAGTTGAGTAGTTCTGACAGAGACCATATGGCCATAAAGTCTAAAATATTTATTATCTGACTCTTTATAGAAAAAGTCTGACAACTCCTAATCTATCAGAAAAGAAAATACTTTTTACTGTCATTAAAAAATATTTATACTGAAGAAAGTTAATTGCACATAAAGTCCATGATTTGTATCACTACCCTATTTTTTCTTATTTCTTTGGTGTGTTTTTTTAATTAACTATTCATTCAAACCTAATCTTGTCCCCCGTCTCCTTCATCCCAGATTCCTAGCTCTCCTCTTTAGCATCTCTGACCTGGTCTGCCTCAAATAAAGATGTAAATGGTTTCACAAAGGGAAAGAAAGATCTGAAACAGAAGAAAAGTTAGTGAGTAACCAGGAGAGAGAAAATTTGTGCACTGGGAGGAAGTGGGGTGATAATAATTGAGAGTGCTCTAGAGAATGGATGACAATGTGATTAAAACAACCAGGTAAGTGTTTAGGAAGAAAAGAAAAAACACAAAGAAGCAAATTTTAAAAAGAAGAAGAAAAAAAACTATTTGAAAAATATAGAAAGCATACTTTAAAAATATAAAATCTATTAACATCAATCCTTCTATTTACCTATCCAAACAGGCAAACAGTCCAGATTTTCCTCCCACTGCACAAAGCACTTTGGGAGCACAGCGAGGCCGTGTCACCAGGACTGTCTGATGAGAGAGTCTGTGTTCAGGCATAAAGTGATACTTTAGGGCTTCATTCAAAAGATGTTTACAGGTGCGATCATCACGAATAAGATGATTTGCTTCATAGAGTCTGGTGAGAAATTTCACACTCAGCAGTGGTAATCGCACACTGTTAAGTAGCTGTGCTAAGTATTTCTGGCGTTCTTGAACATCGTACTTAATCCAAGACTCAAGGGCATAAAAAACAGTCTCTTCGGTGGCTACATTCAAACAGTCATTGGAAACAATTTCATCCAAATCAGCATGTGTAAGCTCAAAAAACTCTTCAGTCTGACAAACAGCTTCAAAATTCTGGCATATGTATTTAGTGGCTGCCAAATAAAGGTCATGACAACCATATGTCTCTGCAAAACGAGAAATTCCAATACAATTACCAGGATCAAGTTGGCTTTCAAGAAATGCACAACATTCTTTGAGTACAAGTTTTATCTGGAGTAGGTTTGCTGCTGGAAGGAGCGATTCCACTGTGTCCTGTGAAATAAAAACAGTCCCCGTGTAGGCATACTCCACAATGGCCTGGAGAGCAGTTTCATCAATGCACTGAAACTCAACCTCACTGTTCTCTTTTTCAGAAAGGTTTCCAGTGAACATAGCTTTGAAATAAGGGCTGATACTGGCCAGGACCACTTTGTGAGCATGGATTTTAACAGCACCTACTCGAAGAATGACGTCACAGAGTTCGTGATGCTGACGAAGAAGATTCAGGCCCTGCAGGAGTTGTTCAGAATGTAGGTGGGTTAAGTTAGCAAGCATGTACGTCGGGGATGTGTGGTCCATCTACAGGAAAACGGAAAGCACAACGGTTACTTCAAACTAATCTTGGCAATATGATTCTTTTTTCTAATAGTACAAAAGAAATGATGGTTTGTTGTTTCTTAGTGTTAAAATATTTTATACTAAATACTAGACAGAGGCTTTCAGAGTTAGAAAGGATGTTACCAGTCATATAATTCAACTCCGTAGGTATGGATGTTAAGAAAGGTTATGTGTTCCGCCCCAAACCACAAAACTCTCTTGACGATGGACTTTTGGATTAGAACTCTGCCAACTCTTTACTTTCATTAAATTCAAGTTGAGCTATCACTGAAACAAATGCACATGTAAAAAAAAATAAATCCTTAAAGGAAAATTGGTTTTGAAACCATGCTAGAGGCTATTTGGCTATTTTCTCAATAATGATTATCAATGCCTGCTAATCCGATCTACAGATCCTTTGACTGGAAAGAAATTTCATGTTAACTCACATACTTTACCCAAAGATTCAATAATTATTTTGATAAAGGGTATTTAGTAAATACCCTTTATCAAAATAATTATTGAATTTAGCAAAGGCAACATTACTGTCAACTAATTCAACCACGATAAAAATGAATGAACACTATCTGATGTTCTATAATGAGGCCAATAAGTAAGGCTCACCCCACTGATCAAGACCACACCTCTCACCTCTTGGTCATAACTCTAGATCATACCCATTCAATGTACTTGCCATTATGTGTGTCTGGAAGATGAAAAGGAATAGAGAAGAAAGAAGATGAGAAAAAGAAGATGTGAAAGGCAGTAAGGACTGTTGTAGGCAGAATAATGGCTTCCCAAAAAGACATCCCATCCTAATCCCTGGAACCTTTGAATGTTACTTTATATGGCAAAACAAAAACAAAAAACCTTTACAGATATGATTAAGGATTCTGAGATGGGGAGTTTACCCTAGATTATCCAAGGAGGCCCTAAATACAATCACAGGTATCTTGTAAGAAGAGGGTAGGAGATTTGGCACAGAGCGAAGAGAGGAAGGTAACGTGGCCACAGAGATGGAGACATGTGGCCACTAATGCTGGCAGCTACCAGAAGCTGCAAGCAGCCAAGGAACAGATTCTCCCCTGGAGCATCCTGAGGGAGTACAGCCCTGCCCACACCCTGATTTCTGCCCCATGATACTAACTTCAGACTTTTAGCCTCCAGAAATGTGAGAGAATAAATTTTTGTTTTAAAAAGCAACTGAGTTTGTTGTAATTTGTTACATCAGCCATAAGAAATTAATACATGAATACTTTAAACTTAATCATAGCAGCTGCTTAGAATAGATAAAAGGAACATAAAGACATCTATATGATACGAAGTGTTTCCTTCCTATCTCACACTTCAACCACAAGCTATGGGGATAATTAAAAAGTCGAAGATTTGGTTCCTGAGTTTTATTTTTTTTTGAATTTTTTTTTTTTTTTTACTTATTGGGGTAACTTATTTGAGAATACAACTAGAAGCAAGATCTCAACAGACTGAGAAAAATGCTTCAATTTGGTCCCTATTTTTAACGTATTACCAATAAATTAAAACAGTCCAAACATTATTAAATATGAATACCGGTAGGATTGAAAGAGTACAGCTTTTCATTTCTGTGCATTTTTATGTAGAAATATCCAAATATTGAAACTTTCATCTTCATCTAGAACCTCATCATTTGACACTTTTCAGTTAAATTTTAAGTCTGCTAACAAATTTTGTTAATATGGCACCTTACAGCTGATATCACCAACCTCCACTTCTGATCTTTCAAGATAATTCTATGCATATCTATCAGAATAATTCTCAATCGTGGAATGAACAAGTCTCCAGAAACTTCGGGGTCGTCCAGTAGGTACTTAATTCTGGAAGAGAATATTGGTAAGACAGAAACCACAGGCATAAGTTTAGATCTGGATCATTTTTACTTACTATATAGTGTTGACCTTTTTAAGCTATTTAACTTCTTTTAACCTCAGTTTTAATAGAAAAAGTGAATATCTAGACTCAAAAGTGAAAAATAAACAATAGGAAAGGCAAGTAGATATAGAAAATAAGTGATGGGATTAGAAAGCAGTCCTAGATACTTTACATCTGGTGAACTTTGCCTTCTCTCATCTTCATTTTCCTTATCTGTAAAATGAGATATACTTAAACTATACACCTCACAAGGTTTTTGAGTATCAAATCAGATAATGCACATGAAAACACAATAAACTGTAAGATTTACAAGAGTAGGGTACTGTGGTGAGGCAATAGAGGTATAACAGTATCAGTGAAGAACAGGGACCTTAGAAATACAGATAATGAGTTTTAGTCCTATCTGGGTCACATACTGTTATATAGAATTGGTATATTTTTTAATCTAAGTATTAATTTTTTCATTCATAAAATAAGAATACCTCCCATCTATCTCAAAAGGTTACATGAAAACAGTTTTATAAAGTGTAAAGTCCACACAACTGAGGTGCTACCATGTTTCCCCGAAAATAAGACCGAGTCTTATATTAAGTTTTGCTCCAAAAGATGCATTAGGGCTTATGTTCAGGGGACATCATCCTGAAAAATCATGCTAAGGCTTATTTTCTGGTTAGGTCTTATTTTCGGGGAAACATGATCAGAATACAGCACTTAAGTCTCATTTTATTAAACTGTTTCTTCCCATGATCTCCACTTTCACTAATGCCCATTCTTTTTACAATGACCTTTCACTTCAATAAAAATCATGTAATTAATACAGCACTATACAAATATTTTCTGACCATAATGCCAGATTTTGTCTACAACCTTTCTCTTCTCTTGTCTTTTTTTCGTCCAATTCAAATTTTCAAAAGGCTAGGTCAAAATTAAATTCACCTGCAAGTCTATAAACGTGTAAGTACTCAATTTATTCACATGCAATTAATTTAATTATGTGTGCTGTTTTGTGAAAAATATCCCTCAACTCTGATTTGTCTGATTTAACAAGGAGAACGTTATTCAGACTGAAAAGAATAAACAGGAAAGGCAAATAGATACAGAAAATAGAGAAAGAATTGAAAAAGGAGACATAGCTAATGCAGAGAAAGGGACATAAAAAGTATATTTTGGAAAAGAAAAAATAAAACTGTCTTTGCTGGCAGATGACATGATTGTCTATGTAAAAAATCCAAAACAATCAACAAAAAAACTTCTGCAATTAATAAGCAATTTTAGTAAGGTTGCAAGATATAAGGTTAATATACAAAAGTCAACCATTTTTCTATATACCAGCAATGAACAAGTGAATTTGAAATTAAAAACATATTACCATTTACATTAACACCTAAAAAATGAAACACTTAGGTATAAACCTAACAAAATATGTATAAGATCTATATAAGAACTATTAAAATTTTAATGAAAGCAAACAAAGAACTAATTAAATAAATATGGAGAATTACTCCATGTTCATGGATAGAAAGACTCAATATTATCAAGATGTTCGTTCTTTCCAACTTGAACTCTAGGTTCAATGTAATCCCAATCAAAATTCCAGCAAGTTATTTTGTGGCTATTTCAAACTAATTCTAAGTTTCATATGGAGAGGCAAAAGCCCCAGAACAGCAAACTCAATAATGAAGAGAACAAAGTTAAAGGACTGACACTATCCAACTTCAAGAACCATTATAAAGCTATCGTAATTAAGACTGTGGCACAGGCAGAAGAACAGACAAATAGACCAATGAAACAGAGTAAGGAGCCCAGAAACAGACACACATATATATAGTCAACTGATCTTCAACAAAGAAGTGATGGCAATACAACAGAGAAAAGATAGTCTTTCCAACAAATGGTGCTGGAACAACTGGATACCCACATACTAAAAAATGAATCTCGGCACAAATCTTAAATCATTCACAAAAATTAGTTCAAAATGGATCAGAGACCTAAATGTAAAATATAAAACTATAAAACACCCAGATAACAGAGGAGAAAAATCTAGATGATCTTGGGTACAGCAAAGACTTTTTAAATATGATATCAAAGGCACAATTCATAAAAGAAAGAACTGATAACCTGGATGTCATTAAAATAAAAAACTTCTGCACTGGGAAAGGCAACGTCAAGAGAGTGAGAAGACTAAGAAAACAAGCCACACACTAGGAGAAAATATTTGTTAAAAGACACATCTGATAAAGGACTGTTATTAAACAAAGAACTCTGTAAAAGTCATTAAGAAAATAAACAACCTGATTAAAAATGGATGAGATTTTAATAGCCACCTCACCAAAGATATACAGATGTCACGTAAGCGTATGAAAAGATGTTCAAGATCATGTCATTAGGGAATTGCATATCAAAACAACGAAAAACCACCTATTAGAATGGTCAAAATCCAAAACACTGAGAATGCCAAATGCTGGAGCAATAGGAACTCTTGTTTATGGCTGGTGAGAATGCAAAATGATACAGCCATTTTGGTTTCTTATAAAACTAAACATACTCTTACCATAAGATCCACTAATTGACCTCCTTGGTATTTACCCTCCAAAATTGATGTCCACACAAAAACCTAAACATGGATGTTTACAGCAGGTTTATTCATAAGTGCCAATATACATGGAAGCAACCTATATGTCCATTAATAGGTGAATGGATAAACTGTGGTACGCAAAGACAATGGAATATTACTCATCGCTAAAAGGAAATGAGGTATCAAGCCATGAAAACATGCAGAAAGCTTAAATGCATATTACCAAGTGAAAGAAGCCAATCTGAAAAGGCTACATGCTGCATAATTCCAACTATGTGACATTCTGGAAAAGGCAAAACTATGGAGTCAGTAAAAAGATCAATGGTTGCTAGGGGTTGGAGGAAGGGAGGGATGAATAGTTGGGGCACACAGGATTTTTAGTACAGTGAAATTACCATATATGATACTATAATGGTAGATAGATGTCACTGTACATGTCATTATACATTTGTCCAAAACCATAGAGTATGCAATGCCAAGAATGAACCCTAAGGTAAATACTGAGAAGCCATAAAGTGCTTCCTTTAAGTGAAAAGGTGAGAGTTCTCAACTTATTAAGGAAAGAAAAAAAAAATCATATGCTGAGGTTGCTAAGCTCTACGGCAAGAAGGAATCTTCTGTCCGTGAAATTTTAAAGACGGAAAAAGAAAGTGGCGTTAGTTTTGTAGATGACCTGAAGCCGCAAAGGACAGCAAAACCTCTGGATAACAAAACAAGGATCCAAAAGAATTGACATCTAACAAGAAGAAATTTAAGAGGAATAAACGTTAAGATTCTATATGGATTCCAAAACAACTATACAAGTATTAGAATAAGAGGGAAAAAAACCTCATCTGTAGGATGTGTTATTAAGGGCTTACAAATTTTAATTTTAGTACTACTGTAGTACACTAAGTTTATGTAGGTTTGAGCTCCATTATAACATACAGAACTAGAGAGGAGACAATATTGCTTTGACTGGAAATGTCACACCACATCTAGAGTACAGATTTTGGGGACCATCCTTTAACAGGGAGCTAAACAAAGTATAACGCCTGATGAAGAGAAGAAATTCAAATCATGTCTTATGGGTAATGGAATTGAGAATGCTCACTCTGATTTTAAAAAAAGGAAATCTGAGGGTTATCATGTAAAAAAACAAGAGGTACAAGTTATTCAATAATAATATAATATAGGATTGTTTTGAGGATTAAATGAGTTTATACATATGAGTGCTTAGAATAGTGCCTATCACTTAGTAAGTTCTTGATAAGTTACCTTATTACTAGACAATTTTTTAAGTTGTCTGCTTAAAAGGTATTCTGCTTTCCATGTTGCACCATCTCCCACTGGTAGGTAAGAAATCCACCATGTACCACTGACACCCTAGGCCACATAAGTATTGCAGAATTGTTGATTATCAAATCAAGTTCGAGTTATTGGTCAGATTCACTTTTAGCATAAATAGGAAACATAAAGTGGTAGATCCTTATATTAAACTAATGTTTGGTGTGTCCAGTTCAAGACCAATAAGTTACCATTAACATGACAGCATGATACAATATTGATTTGTAAATATATGCATGCATGTGCACATGCACGTGTGTGTACGTGTGTGTGTGTGTGTGTGTGTGTGTGTGTGTGTATAAAACACATATCCAGATATGCAGGACAGTAATTTTAAGAGACTTGGCTCTGGAATCAGGCCCCTAGGATTACAATATTGTCTGTACTACTTAATAGCTATGTGACCTTGTGAAGGTGATGTTAGTCTCAGTTTTCTAATCTGTAAAATATAGACAAAATAGTACACATAAGCATTCAATTTAATTGTTAGATGCTACTTATTATTAACATTACCATCCTTAAAAAGGCTTGATTTTTGCCAGCTAAACACACATGACTCTCTTCCATGTTTACCAAAAAAGGAACGAAGCTTACTTACTATCAAGCGAACAAATACAAACAGGGCAAGGCTAAAGCCTGACAAATTTGACCAATTAAAGATACCATGAGCCACTTTTAAACTTATAGTTTATTACTTACAATGAAGAGAAGAGTAAGCCAAAGACTAAGCTCCCTAAATCCTTGTCCTGCACGTGTAAAAAAGGTCAACACCAAACAAAGGGGGCTGGATGACAGCAATATAAATTGTAAAGAACCCAAACTAGACTGCAGCTAAGCAGTTTTATATTCTGCAGTTCTATTCTGTGGGATGGAGAAAATGAAAGCCCCATACCTCATCACAACCAGGGAGGTGAAGAGAAACTGTCTCATGACAGACTCCCAGGGGTGATTGAGAGGCAAGTGAGAGATGGCCTTGAGCAGCTCCTTAAATGCATCCCACCCTCTTGTGCACCCTCTTGTGTTCCAGAATCAATCACAAGGTGTTCCAAAACACAGATAAGCAGTGGTCCCGCAGTCCAAGCTTTTGCCTATGTGGATACATACAAGGTGTTATCAAACAATATGGTAAATGTTTAAATAAAAAAATTTATTACAGGGACTGCCCAGTGGCACAGGTGTTTGGAGCGCTGTGCTTCTAATGCCAAGGTCGCTGGTTCGATTCCCATATGGCAATCGATCTCTCATTCCCAGTGAGCTGTGCCCTCTACAGCTAAGATTGTGAACAATGGTGTGACCTGGAGCTGGGCTGCCGTGAGCAGCCAGAGGACAGCGTGAGCTACTGTGTGCTGCCAGGGCTGCCGTGTGTTGCCGTACGCAGCTAGTAGCCAGCATCAGTGGCCGGCTGCTGGTGAGAGCTGCCATGAGCTGCTATGTGTGAGCTGCTGGTGGTTGGCCGGCGACCGACTGCCTCAGCTGGGGGGCGGAGTACAAGGCTCATAACACCAACATGGGCCAGGGAGCGGCATCCTACACAACTAGACTGAGAAACAACGGCTTGAACCAGAGTTGGGAGGGAGGGGAAAAGTTTATTACAGTAAAAGACACATTGTTATTAACCCCCCTCAAAATACTCCCCCTTGCTTTGAACACACTTATCCCATCATTCTTGACACTTTCTGAGGCAATTCTGGAAGTCCTGTTTCGTGTCTTTAGTTGTGCTGTGTCGCTGTCTCGATGTCCTGAATCATTTTGACTTTGGGGAAAAGTCAGAAGTCACACAGTGCCAGATCCAGTGAATAAGGTGGATGATGACACACCATTATGTTATTTGACAGAAACTGCCATATATCAGAAGCGATGTGTGACACAGAGCTTTTCCATTGTGATCACAAAATATGGCGAATGCTGCTGCCAAGAGCCATCCAACAGGAAGGCAGGGATTTTCAACATGGGAAGTAATGCGTCAAACCTTAGTAACAGTGTGTGACAAGTTTCAACTTGCTCAGTGCAGTCAGTTGGGTGTGAGCTACGGTTGAGAGAAGGTATGTTTTAAAGTGTGCCGTAAATCATCCTCCATCATGACAACGCTCCATGTGACACATCACTTCTGGTATAAGGCAATTTTTTGTCAAATAAAAACATTACAGTGTGTCCTCATCCACCTTATTCGCCGGACCTGGCACCAAGAGACTTCCAGCTCTTCCCCAAAGTCAGAATGACCATGAAAGGTAAAGGTTTTGAATCGATTCAGGACATCGAGGCAGCCACGACAGCGTAACTAAAGACAATCACCAAAGGACTGTCAGAACTGCTCCAGAAAGCAGCACGAATGATGGGATAAGTGTGTTCAAAGCGAGGGGGAGTATTTTGAGGGGGATTAACAGCAATGTGTCTTTTATTGTATTACATTTTTTTAAATTTAAACATTGACCATATGTTTTTTTTAAGGATTTTTATTGGGGAAGGGGAACAAGACTTTACTGGGGACAGTGTGTACTTCCAGGACTTTTTATCCAAGTCAAGTTGTTGTCCTTTCAATCTTAGCTGTGGAGGGTGCCATTCAGCTTCAAGTTGTTGTCCTTTCCATCTTAGTTGTGGAGGGCACAGCTCAGCTCCAGGTCCAGTTGCCATTTTCTAGTTGCAGGGGGCACAGCCCACCATCCCTTACGGGAGTCGAACCAGCAACCTTGTGATTGAGAGGATGCATTCCAACCAACTGAGCCATCCGGGAGCTCAGCGGCAGCTCAGATCAAGGTACCATGTTCAATTTTAGTTGCTGGGGGCACTGCCCACCATCCCTTGCGGGAGTCGAGGAATCGAACTGGCAACCTTGTGGTTGAGAGCCCGTGCTCCAACCAACCGAGCCATTCGGGAGGCAACTCAGCTCAAGGTGTAGTGTTCAATCTTAGTTGCAGGGGGCGGAGCCCACCATCCCTTGTGGGACTCGAGGAGCTGAACCGGCAACCTTGTGGTTGAGAGCCCACTGGCCCATGTGGAAATCGGACCGGCAGCCTTCGGAGTTAGGAGCATGGGGCTCTAACCGCCTAAGCCACTGGGCCGGCCCCAAACATTGACCATATTTGTTGATCACACCTCATATAAAGCAAAATTAAATCTTAAAAACACAATCCACAAGAAATATGAAAATAAAAGGAAGTAAAAGAATCCAATGTTCATCTAATTAGTGGCCTAACCATACCATTCCAAATAACTTTAAAACAGTTATTTAATATACCATCCCTAGTGGGATAGGCCCTAAAAAAAACAAAACAAAAAAACAAACACAAAAACAAAAACAAACAAAAAAACAAAACAAAACAACTTACACCATTTCCAGTAACCACATTACCAGTGAAAGTGTTATCTGTATTCTGAAACTGCTACATGTGCACTGTCACAAATGCATAATTACGAGAGTTCTAATTTGATTATCCCTCGGGTCATTGTGATCTGGGATTCACAGATGGGAGAAAAGAGTTAAAGATGTAAGACTGAGACTTTAAATATAATCTTGGTAGTCTGATTTTGAATAAAAGTATCAGAATACATATATAAACATTATTTATATATGCTAATATATAATTTACGTATACAACATATATCAAATATACATAATATACAAACATATAAAATATATGTAATATTATGTTGCTTTGTACATCCAAAAGTAATAGAAAAATGTACGTAATATTATTTTAAGGAAAAAAATAAACTATATTACCTAGCTCTGTTTACTGAAAAGGGCCAGAAACTATTATCAACCCAGTGGCAAAGAGCACTCCTAGCACCCAGATGTGGTCTTTAAATACCGTGTCCCTCAAAGGGAGCAGAACTCCTTGGACAAATGGCTGATTCCAGGTCTAGGGCAGAAAATGTCAAGATAAATTTGGAATCTTTACATCTAGGTAGCAAGAAAGCTATCAATGACTAAGGGCATAAAAAACTTAAAAATCAAAGTGAATAGGGGCCGGCCCGGTGGCTCAGGCAGTTAGAGCTCCATGCACCTAACTCTGAAGGCTGCCGGTTCGATTCCCACATGGGCCAGTGGGCTCTCAACCACAAAGTTGCCAGTTCAATTCCTCGAGTCCAGCAAGGGATGGTGGGCAGTCTCCCCTGCAACTAAGATTGAACATGGCACCTTGAGCTGAGCTCCCGAATGGCTCAGTTGGTTGGAGCGCATCCTCTCAAGCACAAGGTTGCCAGTTCGATTCGACTCCTGCAAGGGACGGTGGGCAGCGCCCCCTGCAACTAAAATTGAACATGGCACCTTGAGCTGAGCTGTTGCTGAGCTCCCGGATGGCTCAGTTGGTTGGCGCATGGGCTATCAACCAAAAGGTTGCCGATTCAACTCCCGCAAGGTGGTGCAACTAGCAACGGCAACTGGACCTGGAGCTGAGCTGCGGCCTCCACAACTAAGACTGAAAGGACAACAACTTGAAGCTGAACGGCACCCTCCACAACTAAGATTGAAAGGACAACAACTTGACTTGGAAAAAAAGTCCTGGAAGGACACACTGTTCCCCAATAAAATCTAAAAAAAATTTTAAAAAGTGTGATATACATAACATAAAATGTAGCATTTAAAAAAAATCAAAGTGAATAGCCTTTCACTGGTCAAAGATGGGACAAACTGATCATCAATAATAAGAAATACAATTGATTATAAAACACATCAGATATGCTTAAATCCGTGAGTTCGTAATGATAAAATCATGATTTTTTTTTTAAAAAGACTTAATTGATCTCCACTGGAGGGTGCTAATGAACCAATTCATTTGATACTAGTACTAAAAGGACAGAATCAAGCATTTATGATGTAACTAAAAGCACTTCCTATACGAACTGTACCACTGGGTTACCAAATAGATGAGCGGAGGTTTCTCGTTATAAAAGTATTCCAGTTAGTAAATGAAGAAATGATAGAATATTGCAATCTTAATGAATTAATGGGGAGGTAGGCACTGATTATGAAGTACTGGTAACATCACAAAAAGAGAGACAAACAGACATCAGGGCCTGCTGATGGGAGACCATAACACCTATGAATATTCTTGCACCCCTCCCGTATCACACACCAAAATCAAACATGCGTTCAACAGTACAGATCCAACTATTAATTTACAAGAAATACAGAGAACAGCAAAAAGAACATGTTAAACTACACCAGAAGAATGCAATCAGCACAATCATTCTGACTGAGAAATTTTATGGAATAATCTAGATGCTTCAATAATAAACTGAAAGAAAGAACCTACATATTAATATAAACTTAAGACTTCGTATCAATCAAACACAACATGTGAACCATACAGGTGTATGCACATACATGCATATGTACACACACACACAGACACACACACCAGGAGACACTGGAAATTTGTACACTGACCGAATTGATTATCTTAAGTAATTATCACAGTGATTATCTTAAGTAATCACTGTTACATTTTGTTGCTAAACAGTGATATTGCACTTATGTTTTCAAAGACTTATCTTTTACAAACACATACTGAAATATTTATAAATAAAATAATACAATCTCAGAGATTTGCTGCAAACTAATACAGTATTAGGGAGTGGCTAGGGATACAGATGATGTCATGAGCTGATAACCGCTGAAGCTGGGTGACAGGTACATGAGGGTTCATCATATTCTACTACATTTGCATGTTTTTGAAATTTTATGCAGGAAAAAAGAAAAAAACTGACTACAGATGAAGAATCTGATGTTCAGAGAGTTTAAATGAATCAATTAAGATCACACAATTATAAGAGACATTACTGGGACTATGTTTTCTTAGTTTTTGAACAATGTTCTCTACACATCATATTTAAATATTACAATACTGAACAGTGTTGACCTGCTTAAAATATTTACTGACTATAATTGTTGCCACTCCTGACAAGACTAAATTATTCTATAAAGAACATCTAGAACACTTAGTCATAACATACACATATTCACTACTTTCACCCTCAGAGTAAAACCAAGAGATAGGTACTGTTAGTATCATTCCCATTTTACAGATGAAAAAAATCTAAGGAACAGAGAAATTAAGCCCAACGGAATATTTAAACCTTGGCACTCAGTCTCCAGAGTCCTTAAATACTATGTTATACTGCCTCACTTATGAGCTCCTAATTTCCTAATCTTATTAAAGTTTTAACTCAAACAAGAAACTAAAAAGGTGCAGAATAGAAACGCCCTCCCAAAAAAACAGAACCCATACATATGCATTTACATACGTATGTATACACACAGACACAGACACAGACACAGACACACACACACACACACACACACCCACACACACACACAGGGTGCCAAAAAAATATGTACACATGACTTGTACTGATCTTTTGTTATCGGTATATATTATTACAATTTTAATAGGTTTTTCCTTTATTAAAATATGTATACATTTTTTGGCACCCTCTGTATATATACATACATATAGATAGATACATATATAAAATATAAACACACATTATGTAGATCAGATATGAAAGTACATCAGGGCTTTAAAAAGAAATAAAGAAGGATCCATGGAACAATTATTTCGTTCTGTTATTTATATTATAATGGGATTGATTCTTCTTCCCCCACATCCCTGCCATACTTTGTTTTTTTCTTGTTTTGTTTTATTTTTAATCTTGGTACCATACAACAAATATTTAGGACAAATCTAAACCCAGGTAACTGGATTAGTTAATATTGAATAAATGGCATTCATTTGAAAAGTTTTAAAAAGGTAATAGTATTATTGTACTTCATTTCTAATCACATAATTACATGAATATCCACAACATAAAGACGATGTCAGATAAAATTAAACTTTTCAGAGTCTACAGCAGATTAACAATTTAGAATTAGGTTCTGAAACAAAGCTAATAAAGGTCAAGCTGTGAGTTTAGTAACTACTTAATTGACACCTAAGCTACAAAACAGTGGTGCTGAAATCAGTTGGGAGGCAATTATCTGCTACAATGAAAGCAAATAAATGTGAAGAGAAATGAGGATTGTTTTTTAAAAAATCCAAACACACATATACTTTTCTGTAAAAAGTGCGATTTATGAATTTAAGAGAGTATTTTATCGTAGCTGTTTTCTTAAATTTCTTTCCCACAGTTCAACTCTCCTCACAGAAGAATTCAACTAATGATGGCATATAATTTTATCAGTGAGCCTATGGCACACGTTGACATATTTTCCTTTTCTCTGAGACTGACTTTCATTATATCTGGAGCAACAAAAGTAAAATTAGAGCCTGTTATAATATGAATCATTATATCAAAAATTCAGGAATAGCACAGAAGAAACCAAGTCCCCAAAGCCACTAACTTCACCAAGTAAAAACTGTAAGTTACAAAACTGACCCATCCACTGAAAACTGGTAGCAATAGATGTGAAATCTTAACTTATGCAAATTAGTGCTTAAGATGCAACAAAAATTGGATGTTTAAAATTATAGTTGTTTGACGTAGTCAGAAATGTACAATGGCTTTTGAACATAAACCTAAGTAATTTAAAATGTATCACTGATATACACCAAAGAAAACCTGTTTTCTTTTAAACCAATAAGCTAATAATTTCTTAAACTTTGACTCAAACAAGAAAATACAAAGATTCAGAACAGAAACCCAAAAAGGAAGATTAAAATACATGCACTCAAATAATACATAATAAAATATATGAATGATTAGTAATGGAAAAATCTAATTTTATCCTAGTTTCAACACTCTTCCCCACCAAAACTTTTCTAAAGCTCCGAGCAAGTAGCTAAATCGACTAATCTGAATTTTACTCTTTCTCTGTCTACATACTTTCCAATGAAAACATTACTAAAATGTGCCATAGTACAAATGTAGAAGACGTAATCTCAAAAATTTGTTGTGAGGATTAAATGAATTAAAATCCATTAAGTACCTAGCACAGTGTATGGCATATACAGCACTCAATAAATGGTAGGTAATACTATTATAATTATCTATTAATATTAATAGCACCACTTATCATTTGTAGACCATTTCTTCACGATGTCTTAAACTATACAAAATTCTTAAGAGTTTATAGAATTCACATTGAGTTCCAATATTCCTAAATGTCTGTAAAATTTGAGTAAGGTCACAAAATAAAACTATAGTATAGTAGTTCACCCAACCAAATGAGATCTTACCACTGATTATGGAAATACAGGATGTTTTTAGGGCAACTGTGTTTACCTTGCTTATACGCAGCTCAAAAATTAAGGTATATATCACAAACATTCCTGTAATCCATTTTTTAACTAAATTTTGAAATTATTGACATTTTTAACTTGCTTTACCTGAATTTGCTCTTTTCATTGTATCCTTAATTACCCCCTTCGAATTTTCAGAGGTGTACTATCAATACACCTAATATACATTCTACTATTCCAGATTTTAATTTTTTTAATCCAGTGTATCTATGGCTCAATATAAAAGGTTTTTCTAGTCAATACACAATTCCTAGAATTCCCTGGATTCCTAAAATTCAACCAGATATTTAAAAAATCTCCTTTGTATGTTTAGTGACATTTACATTTTGAAATAAAATTTATGATTCATTAAGAATAATTTGCTTTGTAATAGAAACAAACAGAATATATAATAAATGGATGAGACTTATCTTCTACAAAATAATCCTAAAAGTTAATTAGTAAGATATGTGATGCTGTTAAGATCCCATTTCCTAAATATCCACCAGACTAATGCGTCTTCAAGTATTCATCAAGAAATTTAATGTGACAGATATAAAATAAATTGCAATCTATAACACGGTGATTGATATATGAGGCCCTGAGAAAAGTGGTCAAAATGAAGACTCATTTTACTTTGTTCCAAGGAAAAGAACATGATAACTGGTTGGTTTAAGTATCCAAGCCCCTTGAGAACTATTCTCTATAGAAAGAAGGGATAATTCTTAAGCTTCTACCATAACTTCGATGATGAATATCATTCAAGACTTTCCAAGTTCCTTTTCTTTGATTCTATGATTACCACATCTACTTACTACTCCGAAGTTCTTGGATACAGGAGAGAGCACACTGGTTTTCAACCTGAAAATTCTGATCACTGGAAAGGGTTATCTTCTATTCCAACATAAACCGGCATTCTAATGTGTACATTCCAATGTGTACATCATTCTCTTCTTTAGTTCAGTTTGAATTGGGTTCCTGAAGTCTGAGCATACACCAGTAAAAGTATAAATCTGAGCTTCTTACATTGGAAATATGAGAAGTAGACATTCCTTTTCATTGACAACTATTACAATCATCTCTTGTCTTTCACTCCCTGTCCTTACCCTGTCCCTAAAATAAAAAATGTAAAACAAAAGAAGTGATTCGTTTTTTTTGGTCTACTGAAACACAGCCAAACCAAATTTAGGCAGATTCATTTAACCACCAAAATGAGTAATTGTGAAAGAACAACCTAGAACTTAAAAACAAAACAAGATGCAAGTTTACACAAACCTCATTTACATCTCCTCTATCCTTCCACCCCAAAAGAAGAAACCTATGATATTCAATTTGTGCTTTAAGAGAGCATCCAGAAGTTATTTTTAAACTTACATTATTCAACATTATTTATAAAGTAGTTTGGCATATGAGACTCAATTACTTTAAGACTTAAAAATGTATTTAAGAGACATCCCATGTGGCACAGAGCAGGATAGGAACCTTTGCATTTGAAGTGCATGGAGAATTCAAATGGTAACTCAGACTTTTTTCACTGGGTCATTCAAAAGCACTCCAAAAACTTCGGCCTTACATCAGACACTCCATCTCTTCAATTGTGTCCGCTTATTTTTCATTTACAAGGAGGAGAAAATGCTCACCAAATTCACAGTTCACCTAAAACCAAGAAATGTCTATTACTAGCTTTAAATCTACAGGGCAGAATTCTCTTAGGACTGTGATGCCAAGAACTTCTACCGCAAATGAAATTTTCTTTGCAACCTTCGTTTCCAGGAGACTGAAAGGCGGCAGAGTCGCCTGAGGATACTGCAGGGAGGTTGGGGCGGTGGAGGGAGCGGGAGGGGGGAAGAGGTGAGTCCCACAGAGGAACTGCATTAGGAGACTTTGAGAATGTATAAGGGAACGGCGGTTAGCTATGGGAAAAAATAGATTTATCTCCAGATAAAATACGTTTTCAAAGAGAACTTAAGTGATGAAGATAAGGAAAAATGACAGAAAACCTTTAACCCTCCGCGGCCGGAGGATAAACAAAGTAGGGAAAAGGGTTGGGGGAGAAGGCGGGGAGAGTAGGGGCCCAAAAGGCCAGGATTTGAAAACAAGTACGCAAGCTGTGAGCTTGGCCTTGACCCGGATCTTCTGCCCCAGTAAGCGGATGGCAGAGGGAACGGGTCGCACTTCCTCAGGGTTGTAGAGAGCTAAGCGTTTACAACGCTAACGGGTCCTGCACAAGAAGATGTCTCCTCTCTCCCGGCTTGCTCCCGTTCATTTCTTTATCTCTTACTCCAGTAGCAGCGGCACTCCGGCAAAACTCTACCAATGCCTGCGCCGCAGGTGCATAGCAAAAGGAAAAATACCTGAATTCCAAGAATCGCGCCGGCAGCAACCGGAGGTGGAGCACTGGACAACTAGAGCCGGGGCAGGATCCTCACTTGCTTCTAGTCAAACCTCAATTCTTACGGGTGGGGCAGGGAACTTCCGCCGTAAGCAAAGAGGGCGTCACTTCCGCTCTTTGCCTTTCCTCCCACACACAAATCCTCCTCGCCTGCTCCGCTTTAGATACGTTCGCAACGTTCTCACTTCCTTTTCCAGGAGACTTCAGCCTAGTCTTAGTACTTGACACGGACTACATGACCCAGCATTCACCACGGCAGGTTGATTTCCGGGTCAAGAGGTCCGTGCTGGGTACATCACCATGGAAGCGATCGGTTTGGTCACGTGGAGCTCCTGGTTACGCCCGGTGGTAGCTGTGGGGTCTGGGGCTTACGCGGGGGCCATTTTGCCCAAGGCTCCCAGAGTTGGGGGCCCTGGTAGCTGTCTTAAGCTGTTTCTTGTCCTCCTATGCAGCTTGGGGCTTGGAGAGGAACAAAGAGGGTTGGGCTCCATCAAGCCCTTCAGAGACGATGGTTTCCTCCAGCCTCCGCCACCTAACGATCCTGTATGGCGGCTGCGTCCTCCGCGCTGCTCCTGCTGCCGCCCCTTCCAGCCCAATGTTCCTATCGTCTTGGGAGCCGCAGAGGTCCTTCCGCCTCAGAGACTGATGATAGTCGAGGTGGGGGCACCATGAGAGGCGAGAAAAACTACTGCTGCCGTGGAGCTGCAGGAGACCACGGTTCCTGCCCCCCAACACCTTCACGTCTGGCCTCGACCTTCCTGATGCCGGCGGAGGCAATCTCAAGTAGTTGGTCTGAGTCTGGAGGTGGTTTGTCAGGGGGAGATGAGGAGGAGACTCAGCTCCTTCAACTCCTCCGGACCGCGCCGGATCCTTCTGAGGCCTTCCAGGCGTTGCAGGCTGCTTTGCCGCGGCGGGGCGGACGACTTGGCTTTCCCAGACGGAAGGAAGCATTGTATCGCGCCCTGGGTCGAGTGCTTGTGGAAGGAGGTAGTGATGAAAAGCGACTCTGCTTGCAACTCCTCTCGGACGTTCTCCGGGGTCAGGGGGAAGCAGGCCAGCTCGAAGAGGCCTTTAGCTTAGCACTTCTGCCTCAACTAGTTGTCTCCTTACGAGAAGAGAATCCAGCCCTGCGGAAAGATGCGCTGCAGATCCTACACATATGTCTGAAACGCAGTTCTGGACAGGTGCTGAGATCGCTTATACAACAAGGATTGGAAAGTACCGATGCTCGGCTTAGAGCTTCCACAGCCCTACTGTTCCCCATCTTGCTTACTCCTGAGGATTTGTTGCTAGACCTAGATCTTACCGAGGTTATAATATCCCTAGCACGAAAGCTTGGTGATCAGGAAATAGACGAAGAATCTGAGACAGCTTTCTCTGCACTTCAACAAATTGGGGAGCGACTTGGCAAAGAGAGGTTTCAATCCTATATCTCTCGCCTGCCCTCTGCCCTGAGGAGACAATACAATCGCCGCCTGGAAGCCCAGTTTGGCAGTCAGGTTCCTTATTATTTGGAACTTGAAGCCTCTGGATTTCCTGAAGATCCCCTTCCCTGTGCAGTGTCTCTTTCCAACAGCAATCTTAAATTTGGAATCATTCCTCAGGAGCTGCATTCAAGATTGTTAGATCAGGAAGACTATAAGAACCGGACTCAGGCCGTTGAGGAACTAAAACAGGTGATGGGACGGTTTAACCCTAGTTCTACCCCTCATTCTAGTCTTATCAGTTTCATTAGTTTGCTGTATAATTTGTTAGATGATTCCAACTTCAGAGTGGTCCATGGCACACTTCAGGTTCTGCATTTACTGGTTATTCAACTTGGAGAGCAGGTACAGCACTTCTTGGGACCAGTTATAGCAGCTTCTGTCAAAGTGCTGGCAGACAACAAGTTGGTGATCAAACAAGAATACATGAAAATTTTCCTCAAGCTAATGAAGGAAGTAGGTCCTCAACAGGTGCTTTGTTTACTCCTGGAACATCTCAAACATAAGCATTCCAGAGTGAGAGAGGAGGTGGTGAACATTTGCATCTGCTCCCTCCTGACCTATCCCAGTGAGGATTTTGACTTACCCAAACTGTCTTTTGATCTTGCCCCGGCTCTTGTAGATAGCAAACGGAGGGTACGCCAAGCAGCTCTTGAAGCCTTTGCTGTGCTGGCATCGTCGATGGGCTCAAGTAAAACCAGCATCCTTTTCAAAGCTGTGGATACTGTTGAACTGCAAGATAATGGAGATGGAGTGATGAATGCTGTGCAGGCCAGATTGGCTAGGAAAACCCTCCCAAGGTTAACGGAACAGGGATTTGTGGAGTATGCAGTACTCGTGCCATCGTCAGCCCAGGGTAGGTCAAGCCATTTGGCACATGGAGCAGATACAGACTGGCTTTTGGCTGGTAACAGAACTCAGAGTGCACACTGTCACTGTGGTGATCACACGAGGGATAGCATGCAAATTTATGGATCTTACAGTCCAACTATCTGTACCCGAAGGGTATTAAGTGCAGGAAAAGGAAAAAATAAGTTGCCTTGGGAAAATGAGCAGCCTGGAGTCGTAGGAGAAAACCAGACCTCCAATTCCAAGGATATAGAACAGGTATGCATCTTCTCCAATTTTCTTGAGTTGAAACTGAAAGAATTTAAAATGAAAATATGCCTGTAATGAGTTAAGAGTGAGGCTGCTTTATGGTTGTTATGCTTTGTGTTTAATACATTTGCTGATGTATTTGAATGCTGATGTATGTGTTATAATGGTACAGATGACATAAACGTTTAATAGGCTTTCTGCTTGGTGGATCTGAGTAAATTCTAGGCACAGTGTGATATAGTTCATACCTGGATTTCAGTTTTGGCCTGTCACTTTGGCATATCAGTTATTCATACAACAAACGCTGCATATTTAGTAGGTGCTAGACAAAGAGCTAAATTCTGGGAATGAAGATGAGACTAGTTCCACAAAGTTCAGGGAAAAGATCAGAGCTGTAAATAGGCAGTTAAGAATTTGTTAAGTGCTAAAATAGAAATACAAAGATTCTTGTGGGAATACTGAAAATAGAAAAAAATAATTCCATTGGAAAAGTCAAAAGCCTTACGAGAATATGTGACATCTGAACTGAAATTTGCGACACCCCAAGTTTTATGTTAAAAATTCCAAATCTACAGGTAACTTAAAAGTACAATAATATCCATGTACTCCATCTTTATTTACTAGTTATTGTTATCTTGCCATGTGTATTCTATATTTGCCAAACCATTTGAAAGTAAGTGCCAATATCTTAACATTTTGTTCCTAAAAATTTCTGCATATATCTCCTAAGGATGACGTTCTTTATAATTATTTTGCCATTATCACACCTCAGAATATAAATATTAATTCGGTAATATCTAATATATAGCCTGTATTTAAATTTCTCCAATTTTTATGGTATTTGTTTTGCTGTTATCATCCAGGATTCAGTCACGGTTCATGTGGTTAGTAAAATCTAGAGCAAGATGCCACCAGTTTGTTTTTTGTTTTTTCATGACATTGAGTTTTTTGAACAGTGGGGTAGTTGTTTTGTAGAATTTTCCACCTTCTTAATTTGTCTGTTTCCTTAGGATTACATTCAACATAACAGTTTAGCAGAAATATTACATGGAAGAGATATTGTGAACTTCACATTACATCACATCACGAGGCATATAACTCCAGATTGTCCCACATTTGGTAATGCTAAATGTTATCACTTGGCTAAGGTGGTGATAATCAGATCACTCCATAGTAGAGGTTTATTTTCCTCTTTATGATTAGCACATGATCTGTAGGATGATACTTTGAGACCCTATGGATACCCCAGCAACCTTTCACTCACTGTTCTTAGCACCCATTAATGACCTGTACCTGCATTTATTACATTAGGGGCTACAAAAAAGGGTAACTTTTTTTCTTCAGTTCTAGCATTTCTCCTTATTTGTTACCCGGCATTCATTTTTTACTCTGTGTGTAAATAATTAAATCAGTGTTCCTTTTGATGCTAAAATAGCTTCAAATTTGACCAGTGGCTGGTTCCTGACATGACTCTTTTAGTCTTCGAACACTTCCTTAATTTAAACATGACATGTCCAGGTTTCCCTTGTACTTTTTTTGCTCCAGACCCAGAATGAACCATTTTTTCAAGAGCCATGGAACTGGTTTTTTAATCATGTGTGGAATTTAAAACCCAAAATCTGGGTACAGATGTGTTTATTGCTACTGCTTACCATTGAGGACTGGTCCTTTCACTGGCAGAACCAGGGAGTGTTGTCATTTTTTTTTTTAATGAATTCATACTGATATTTCGAAGTCAGCACTACATAGTTCTTCCTCATCTTTTTTTAGTCCACATTTGTGTCTCTCTTCTTCCAAAGTAAAACCCTGGTTCTCAACATCAGTCATATTTATTCATATGCTGTATCTACAATACACAAAAAATAATTACTACACTAATAACTACCTATTAAATAAAGTTCAAGATTTCTTTGCTGTTCTTTTTCTGCTTAGAATTATCCCACAGAGTTTTATGTTGAAACTTTTCTTAAATTAATTGTTTTCTGGGTGATTAAAGATGAATAGAAGTTTGTTAACTGTGGAGGAGTCCCGGTGAATTTCAGAACAAAGGAATATATGTTCAGAGACACTGAGTTATGAAAGGACTTAGCAAATTAATAAGAAATGGTGAGTTTCTGCACAGCTGAACAAGTGGCAGAAGATGATACTGGAAATGTACACAGGGGCAGAGTATGGAGATCATTTTTGCAAATAAGGAGTTTGTATTTTTTGTGGTAGACCACAAAGGGATGGTGGTGAACTAAGTGTTCCCTCTTATAGTTTGTCAATGTTTTTGAAATAATTTTCAGATTTACATAATCTAGTTAGATGGTTATTCTCATGTATTGTAAACATTACCTGGCAGTGGATGATTTTCTGTAAGCATTGATCATAACACTGCCTGTTATGCGTCAACTCTGAAATGTTAGCGTATTTAGAAGAATTGAGTGCTGGCCAAAGCTCCAAAATTCTGAAAATAAGTGCATTTCTGAAATTTCAGTGCAGACCTATGTTGCTTTTGAAAACTGCTTTGGTGAAATTAAAACTGATCTCAGAAATTAAGTTGTAGTTTTTTGTTCAGAAATGGTCTGTAGAAGAACTAACATTGGAAACTATCTTAATGGAGGACTGGAATTAAATATTTAAATATTTTTATGTGTGCAGTATTTAAATATATATATATATATATATATATTTAATTAATAAACATTTTTTAGAGCAGTTTTAGGTTCACAGCAAAATGGAACAGAAAGTACAGAGATTTCCCACACGTGCACAGCCTCCCACACATGCACAGCCTCCCACACTACAACCAGCACCACAGTGGTGCATTGTTACAATTGCTGAACCAACAATGACACATCATTATCACGCAAAATCCACAGTTTTATGTTAGGGTTCATTCTTGGTGTTGCACATTCTATGGGTTTGGACAAATGTATCCATGTTCAGTATCCACCATTGTATCCTACAGACAAGTTTCACTGCCCTAAAAATCCTCTGTGCTCTGTCTGTGCATCCTTACCACTCTCCCTCCCTAACTCCTAGCAACCACTGATCTTTTTCCTGTCTCCATAGTTTGCCTTTTCCAGAATGTCATGGACCCTGGTCTGATTTGTACTGACTCTTGCCCAGGCTTTGCCTTAACATTCGCAGTCTACTGTGAATCTGTTATTTCTGTCTTGTCCACGTGCAGCATTGGCCAGTGACATTAAACAGCAAGGCTTCCAGAAAAACTCATGACTGTTTAACTCACATACTTATATTTTAAAGATAAATAGTTTGCTTGGAAGGGTGATTTTTGTAATGTAGTGGTAGGAAATAAGGTTATAAGAGGGAGGTGGAGGCTAGATTGGAGACCCTGGAATGCCAGACTAAAGAGTTTAGCCTGTTATTTAGACAGTGATTTGAAACTATGGCATTGTTTATTTTTTTATTATTTTTTTCTTGTTTTATTTTTTTTAAGCAATGTTTTAGGAAAATTAATTACAACAACTGCAATGTGTAGGGGTGTGTGTGTGTGTGTGTGTGTGTGTGTGTGTGTGTGTGTGTTTCTTACAGAAGCCAGAGGCTGGAGACTTAGAAGATCAATTAGAGTCACACTTATTGGACTGCTTTAGGTGTGAGGTGCAGATTTTTATGAGGATTGGCAGGTTATCAGGATTAGATTGGAAAGAAAGCGATGGATGTAAGAGATTTTTTAAAGGATTTAGTGACTAAGTGTTGAGGAGAGAGAGGGAAAGAGGGATAGCTCTGAAATCTGAATGAGGTAACAAAATGCATAATAGATCCATGAATATACATAGGAAGATCCAAAAAGAGGAAGTTAATTTGGAGATAAATGAATTTTAGATGGAGGAAGATAGAATATTCCAGTTGAGTTTGAAAACTATTCAAGAAATAAGGAAAGAACTAGAGCTGTAGATCCTGGAAGTCACATCCTGAGCCTTAAGTGCTGAAACTGAGAGTGGCTGGGCTCTCCATTGAAGGGCATACAGAAGACTCAGCCTTGGCCTGCATCCACATTTAGGGAGTAGCAGTAGGAGACAGAACCAAACAAGGCAAAGAGAAAGGATGCTGAAGCATTGGAAGAGAACAAGGTTTTAGACATAAAGTAAGGAGTTTCCGGAAGTGATATCAGCACTGTTAGGTGCAGGAGAGATTGAGGAGAATGCAAACTGAAAAGCGTGACTTGTTCTTGTATATTCAGTCTGCCATGTATAAAATAATTCTTGTGGTACTGTTAGTTTTATCTTTCTTCGTTTCCTCTTAATAATTCTTCTGATTGTAATAATGTTATATGTGCTCATTATAGAAACTTTGGAAAGTATGAAAAAAGCACAAAGAAGAAATTTAAATGTTTTGGCAAATTCCACTACTACGAGAGGTCTACAGTGAATATTTTGTTGCTTGTACTTCAAATGTGATTTCAATTTATGTATATAGATGTAGATTCTTTTTTCCATATATGAAAGTCTCCCCTTTACATTTACTTTACCATGAACATTTTTTTCTTCAACATCAAATAATCTGTAGTAGGATCTTTAATGACTTTAATATTAGATCATATAATATGGTCTGTTGAACTGTTCTCTTACTTTTGAATATTTAGTCTTTTTAATTCTGTTTTTGTTTCTACATTTAGTCAATTCTTTTTGTGCCCTGACTAAGACTGATGACTAGATTCCTGTGATGTTCTAACTTTGCATCTCTTTCTATGTTTTTATGAGTGTTTTAATGTGCTAGTAAAATAATCAGGCATAACTTAGCTGGCTACCATATTAGCTATATTTTTCCTAACAGATTTCTCTACAATGTAGTAAGAGTCGTAGTGTTACAGGAAAAAAGCGTTCTTGGCTTCACATAGGAAATAATTCAAATGTGAGCCGATATAGTTTAAAGGAAAAGTAAGTTTAATGAGCAGAGAGTAAGTAAGAAAAGAAGGGCGATCTCTCAGACAGAGTGGTGGTCTCTAATCGCTAGTGGAAGAGAGATGCCCTCTATCCTGGGGTGGGGTTTATGTGTGTTTTTTGCTGCCATGGAAAATTCATTACTATGGGGGAAAAGGAGGCTAGAAGAACAGTCAACTTTAACTTCAGTAAGATGCAAGAACGGGGGCAAGTTTGTCTTTAACTCTTGCAAAGCACAACCTGTGTTTTCTTTCCGGGGGCTTAACTACAGGGATGGTCATGATGGAATCTCTAGTTGTTCCATAGTTTGCTCTGTGTCACTGATTAGCGTGTGCGTGAGCTCTGTGTCGTGGAGCATGTAGGCAGCAGGCTTGGAATCTGACCTCTTAGTTCCTTCAGCAAAAGCAGTCATCCTGCCTCTTCCCTATAGTAATAGTCAGTAACCTAGACTGAAAAGTGAGGAGCATGCTTGTTTCATGTGTGTGTAGTTATTACGTCTGTAGCTTTTTCAAGGAAGAGCATTTGGTTATTGGAAGGTCATTGGGACATGGAAAGGAGTGGCTTTAGAAGAATGTTGTAGACAGAGACCAACTTTAAAAGTTTACAAGGTGAGTTGATAAGGAAACACAGGCAATAAGCATTTATTCAACATCTTTTGGATCATTCTCTATTTACGAAGCCAAGCGCCAGCTTATAGACTACTCTTTAAAGCACTACCAAGTCTTTTTTCCTCTTTTGGTATTTAGCACATGTGAGCCATGTCTGTTTTTCTCCTCAATGATGGTAAGCACTGTGATAGTAGGCCCTGTTTATTTGTTTGTTTTTGTAACAGTACTAACCATGGTGCTGTGTTTACAAGCAGTACCAACAAATATCTGTTAAGTGAAAAAACATCTAAGGGTTTGGCAGTGAAAGAAAAGACCAAGCAAGATACTGCAGGATGCAGCAGGATGAGTTTTCACTCTGTTTTATTTTAAAATAAGAAACATCCAATATATGGTGATGGTAAGAGAACTGACTGTGGGTGGTGAACACACAATGTGATATATAGGTGATGCATTACAGAATTATACACCCGAAATCTATGTATCTTTACTAACAATTGTCACCCCAATAAAATTTAATTAAAAAAATAATAAGAAACACCTGATTTGAAAGAGGCAGAGAAAGGAGGCACTTGTGAGTTCAGCGTGCCTACTATGTCTTGTGCTGGTAGATTTAGACATGAAGATATACACAGTTTGCTCTCTGTAATCGTACTGGAGAATCATATTTGAGAGAAAAAGGTGAGGAATGTCTCTAAATAAAGACTGAATGAGTGAAGAACACATGTATAGAGAAAGGTTAGCTTTGGAACAGGGGAGGAAGTCTTTTCTTCTGGGACTGAAGAAAAAAACAGCAAGAAGGTGATTTAAGATACAGAAAATTTTTGAGATAGCAAGAAGGGTGTGTGTATACGCACACATGTGTAAGTCAAAAGGAAAGATACGAGCTCTAGAACAGTGCTTATCAAACTTCAGTGTGTGTATGAATTGCCTCAGGATCTTGTTAAAATACAGACCTGATTCAGTTTGTCTAGACTGGGTTCTGAGACTACATGTCAAGTAAACTAAATGTTGTTGATGCTGCTGATTCGTAAACCACATTTTGAGAGCAAAGCTCTAATATTAGACTTCCGTATTCTGGTCAACTAAGAGGCAAGCTGAGAATGAAAATAGAGGATCCAGGATTTGAAGAATGTGGGAAAGATTTAGCATACTCGCCATGACATTATAACAGCTGTCAGAGGGGTAGTAGATTGGGGGAGGAGGGATATCACTGTGAGGGATGTAAATGTCTAACTATTACATTGTTTTGTACACCTGAAACTAATAAAAAAAAAAAAAGGAATACTCAGTATGACAAATTTAAAGGTAATAGAAAACCTGAGTTCATTATTAAGTTGCACAAATATATTTGATGTGAACTTAATCCTAAAAAGTGAGATTTTCCTTGGGTGTTGGATTGTTTCCAGTATGTAGTATTTAATTTTCTTTTTCTTTTTCTTTTTTTAATTGGGGAATAATGGGGAACAGTGCGTTTCTCCAGGGCCCATCAGCTCCAAGTCGTTGTCCTTCAATCTAGTTGTGGAAGGCGCAGCTCAGCTCCAAGTCCAGTCGCTGCAGCCCACCATCCCATGTGGGAATTGAACTGGCAACCTTGTTGTTGAGAGCTCACTCTCTAACCAACTGAGCCATCCTGCCACCCCTCTGGCAGCTCAGGGGCAGCTTGTTGTCTTCAATCTAGTTGTGGAGGGCGCAGCTCACTGTCCCACGTGGGAATTGAACCAGCAACCCTGTTGTTCAGAGCTCATGCTCTAACCAACTGAGCCATCCGGCTGCCCCTAATTTTCTTTTAAAATATGATTGGAGTTTCTGAATAAGAAAAACCCTTAGTTTTAAAGCACGTCAAAGTCATGAACAACTCTGAAAGCATATCTAATATCAGTGTAGATGTTGGATTGTTTCCAATAAGTAATCATTGATTTTCTTTTTAAAATTTTATTAGATTACCTGAAGAATGTGAAAAACTTTTATTTTTAATGCTTGTCAGAATCATGAGCAACCTAAAAGCATATCTCTTCTCAGTGTAGATGATCTATTTAAAAACTTAAAAATAATTTTTACATTTTTAATGAACCTTAAAAGCATATTAAGTAAAACAATATATATTATATTGATTTTGCCATCTTAAAAAAAGGCTATAACAATTCCCTTGATAAATGCACAAAGCCTACTCATTACCTTGTATACATATTTTTATTTCCCTGTAACTTTTGTTTTACCTAAGACAGTGTTAGCTATATCTATTAAATACAACCTTACCCAGAGAAACCAACGCTGTTTTCTCACAGACACAGAAAAAACAAAGTCACCAAACAAGAGCTATCTTTTCATTCTCTTCATGAGTACACGTTTCTTATCTTTTTTATAATGATTTAAGTGACACAATAAACATGTATTTAAGATCTTCCAAAGGCATTTATATATCCTTCAATCTGTTTATTTGATGACTGTTCTATAATGTGTAATAGACAAGGGTAAATTAAAAACATATTTGGTGACCAGTGATTCGCGTTTTTATCTTAATTAGAAATTGAGATCTACAGATTTTTCATTAATTTCATTTTATATTAGTCTAAAATCTTAAAGTTAACTAAGAGTCTGAAAATTACAATGTAAACTAGTATGTTAAGCATTATAAGAGTTGTGGCATTGTAAGACTTTATCCTTTTGATAAAGATATTATCTATTATAAAATTTAATTGAACACATGATTTTACAATTTTATATTTTGAAAAGGAGTGATGTTAAATGTATTTAATTTGTGAAGCCAGTATAGGAAGACATTGACGTTAATTAGGCTTTTCCTGAGAAGGTAAGGTGAAGTTTGTACATTTATATCGTACTAATACTAAAAACTATTAAATATTGTTTTGTTTAGTTTTGACAACCATCAATTTTCTGAGTTTGTCTAATTTATAATTAAATAAGTTTCTTTACCATCTTTAGCTTTAGAATTCTACAGTCATGTTAATTTGCAGTTACTCAATCATTTAGAGAAATTGAAGAAAGCTGACAGTTGAATGTTAGGGGTTTTGTTTCCTTTCATCTTCGGTGTAGAAATTTCATTTTATAGATATTGACAGATATTGGGCCCGTTATAAGTAAACATAAAAATACATTTAAGTTTTGGATGGAAGAAATGGGCTCTGGTTATTACAATAAAGGAGTTCATATCAGTACGGGTAAAAACAAACGTAAACAGAACATACCAATAAGGACACAAGATTCCAGATTCCCTGACCCAGGGATGCTGTCATCTAGCAGAAATCACCAAATATCATAAAATCAAAACTCATTTCCACCACTGCTGCCATCTGTGTGCAAACCATGTGCTCAGTCAAAATGGGAACCAGATACAGGCTTTGCCCAGAATCAGATTCCCCGTAAGGGCCGTATTGTTCATTCAGTTATATGAGGAAGATTAACTGAAGACTCAAGGCAAGGGTCCCAGTCTCAGAAAAGGTGCACTTTCAAGTCATGCATTTGATTCTCATGTTAGGACCCAGAAGGACGGTCAGTATATTTGTGAAACCTCCAGAAATAACATCAAACAAGGAGTCAGAAACATTTGATTTGTTATTTTGTTAATTTGTAAGAGAATCAGCTAATAGGCTAAATCAAGGAAAAACCAGAACTGAGAAAAAAGGAAAAATACATTGCAGATTGGACATAGTAAGTCTTGTTTGCACATTTTATGGATAAACTGGTTAGCTGACAGCTACAAAGCATTCAGTCGGGGTGCTTTGCCCTTGTGCAGGAAGCCTAAGGATATCAAAGAAAACATTTCAGTTGTTTTAAAAAAATATTTTAACAGGATCAAATATATGGTGATGGAAAGAGAACTGACTCTGGGTGGTGAACACACAATGTGAGATACAGATAATGTATTACAGAATTGTACACCTGAAATCTATGTAACTTTACTAACCATTGTCACCCCAATAAACTTTTAGCTTAAAAACATATATGTATTTAGCTGTAGAATGTATGTGACAGTCTTTCTAAGGTCTGCCCATCTCCTATCAGCACTACTGTCTTAAACCAGGTAGGTACCATTTCGCTCACTGAAAGTTCTTCTTTATCAATATTTTTATAAAAAAATTGGAAGCAACCCAAATAAATGTTCCATAATAGGAGAATGGCATATCTAGTCAATAGAATATTATGCAGCCTTAAAAATAGTTTATATCCGTAGACCTAACAATTCCATGTGAACACAAGAATCTGTGCATAACCGTATTCACTACAAGATTAAAATAGTGAAAAGTTATGACAAACGAAATGTCCATCAGTAGGGAACTGAGTCCAACCATTAAAAAGAACAAGCAGATATGTATGGATTAACATGGAAGGATGTATACAATATGCTGAATACGTACTATGTGCCCAGAGTATTATGACATCTATTTTATCTTTGAAAGTAGCTTATTGAAGAATATTTATATATAGAAAAAGACAAGTTACCAGAGTTTCAATAGGATTCTAGTGAAATGGGGTACCAAAGAAGAATTTCATCTTATATATTATTTACTTCTATATTGTTTTTTGTTTTATTTTTACAATAAGCAGTTACTGCTTCTGTAATTAAATTTCAGCACTTATGAGAGATTTTAACAACATGGGAAATACTTTTATTGTAATGTTAACTGCAAAAGTGGCGTATAAAACTTTACACACAGTATCACAACTATGTTTCTTAAAGTGTACATAGAAAGTGATTTGAAAAAAAAACACACAAAGATGTTCCAAAAAGTGACTTTGGGTAATTGGAATACACTTTTTTTTTTTTTTTTTAAGTTCTGTTTTTTGGGTGTGTTTTTTTTTAATTTATTTTTTAAATTTATTGGGGTGACAATTGTTAGTAAAATTACATACATTTCAGGTGTACAATTCTGTATTACATCATCTATAAATCCCATTGTGTGTTCACCACCCAGAGTCAGTTCTCCTTCCATCACCATATATTTGATCCCCCTTATCCTCATCTCCCACCTCCCACCCCCCTTACCCTCTGGTAACCACTAAACTATTGTCTGTGTCTATGAGTTTCTGTTTCTCATTTGTTTGTCTTGTTCTTTTGTTGTTTTTGGTTTATATACCACATATCAGTGAAATCACATGGTTCTCTGCTTTTTCTGTCTGACTTATTTCGCTCAGCATCATACTCTCAAGATCCATCCATGTTGTCACAAATGTTCTTATATCATCTTTTCTTACCGCCGAATAGTATTCCATTGTGTATATATACCACAATTTCTTTGAGTCCAACCAAAATGTCTATCGAAGGACATTTTGGTTATTTCCATGTCTTGGCCACCGTAAACAAAGCTGCAGTGAACATTGGAGCACACGTGTCTTTATCTCTAAATGTTTTCAGATTTTTTGGGTAGATACCCAGGAGAGGGATTGCTGGGTCATGTGGCAATTCTATTCGTAATTTTTTGAGGAACCTCCACACTGCCTTCCATAACCAGTCTGCACTCCCACCAACAGTGTATAAGGTTTCCTTTTTCTCCACAGCCTCTCTAACACTTGTTACTATTTGTCTTGTTGATGATAGTCATTCTGACTGGGGTGAGGTGATATCTCATTGTGGTTTTGATTTGCATTTCTCTGATGATTAGTGATGTTGAGCATTTTTTCATATGTCTATTTGCCATTTGTATGTCCTCTTTGGAGAAATGTCTCTTCAGGTCCTCTGCCCATTTTTCAATTGGGTTGTTTGTTTTTTTGTTGTTGAGTTGCATGAGTTCCTTGTATATTCTGGATATTAACCCCTTATCGGAGGCACTGTTTGCAAAAATCTCCTCCCGTTCAGTGGGTGGCCTCTTTATTTCGTCGATGGTTTCTTTTACAGTGCAGAAGCTTTTAAGTTTCATATAGTCCCTTTCGTTTATTTTAGCTTTTACTTCCATTGCCTTTGGCGTCAAATTCATAATGGGTTTTTTTTTTAAAAGATTGTGTTGGGGAAGGGGAACAGGACTTTATTGGGGAACAGTGTGTACTTCCAGGACTTTTTCCAAGTCAAGTTGTTGCCCTTTCAATCTTAGTTGTGGAGGGCACAGCTCAGCTCCAGGTCCAGTTGCCGTTGTTAGATGCAGGGGGCGGAGCCCACCATCCCTTGCGGGACTCAAGGAATTGAACTGGCAACCTTGTGGTTGAGAGCCCACTTGCCCATGTGGGAATCCAACCGGCAGCCTTCAGTGTTAGGAGCACAGAGCTCCAACCGCCTGAGCCACCGGGCCGGCCCTGGAATAAGCTTTTTAATGACCACCATTTAGGAGCAAGATTGGAGTCTAGGTAAAACCAGAATGAATTTGTAGAAGGTAAAAGGCTCCAAAAACTGGAGATCAAGGTATTTTGTACAGGTTCAATAAAGGTAGGAGTGTAGGTGGTTTCTGAGAGCATTAGCTATTAAAAGGTCCTTTCCTTATAATTTGCTACTAACTCTACCAAAATACAATTAAATTATTTTTGTCTTCTGAGACCCCTTGACAAAAGCTGAAATGAAATGCACTAGGTAAAAGCATCTTTTTATGAAAATTATACGAGGAATCAAATACAAAGATTAAGGGATAATAAAAAGCAAGATTAAAATAGATAAGAGTATATGAATTTCAAATCATTGCTAATATTAAGTGTCAAACTTGTCTAACACTTTCATTTACTATAATTCTAAGGAATTAAATGAATTAAATTTTTAGGTATTAACTTCAAAGACCAAAATCTCAGTCTCTGTGTTTCTAAGATTCACAAGGTGCTCTAAACAGACTGCTTCATGTTTTGTAAATTGAATTCATTACTCTTTCAAAGTATATCTGTGCTTTTCTCTTTTACTCAACCTCACTTTTCTTTCCCTTATTCATTGAGTAAAGGTTAAGCTTATCCTGATGAAAAATCATTTGAGTACTTTTAAGAGAGACCAAAAAGGCCGCTCATATTGATAATAATTGGTGTGTCCTATAGTCTGGTTTCAAATACCTGCAGAATATTCTATAGCAAAATTTAATCCCTGACTGACTTCTCCTAGATTCTTGCAAATTCCACACGTACACACACATTCTCCAGTACTACCATAGCTCACTTTATCCTTTTCACCACTAGTTGTCTCTGGCTTAGAGACTAATGTTCTGTTCTCTAAGCAGAAATTAACTACATAGTAATCTAATATAAAATGTATTCCATACTGGAGAATTATTTCTGACTTCCTCACTATTTTAACTATGTTAGTATGTCTTTAAATGTATCTAATCAGAAGTTGATTGTAATTGGTTTCATTTTTATTCCATCGTGTCCTTCTAATACTGACTGTATAATCAGTCAGCAATTATAATATTAGATTTTGAGAAAGTAAAGTCATGCTTTTTCATCTGGGGTACTCTTTTTTTCCTCATCAGTATTTTCTGGGTTAATTTGTGAAGGAGTTAACAGATTTAACACAAAATGTAATAAAGAATAACAAGTTCCCTAAGATATATCTGGTAGTTTATAGTCTTTTAATTGTCAAGTAGCTAAAAAGTTTTCAAGTAGACATCACTTTAATTTTATTGTATTTCAATGCAGTTTGATAATTGGCAAATTTTGCAAAGAAGCTTTACTGAGAAGGCTTATAGTTCATCATATGCCTTGATTTAATTGTGTCTGTAAGCTCTAAATAAATATATAGACAGTAAGTATAATTTCTTGTCTGTTCACTGAATTTTTAAAATCTTCTATAGCCGTGTTGAATGTGAAGTGATCCAGGACAAATGAGGTTGTTACTGATGAAGAATTCTGAACACTTGAATTACGCTCTCATTTAGTTCTTTAACTGTGATTAGGTATAACTTGAAATTTCAATGCGGGCACTTTTGTACCTTAAGGATCAAAAGAGGGTATATGAAAAAAGAACTGGAAACTATAAAGTACTCTCTATATATAAAGTACTGTGTACTTTGTTATAACTGAAAGACCTATCATAGGAAAATATTTTAAGGGAACCGTGACCATATATACATTTACATTTGGGCTGCAGATTATGAATAATAAATCTGCTTCAGTAAGATCAGTAGAGTAGGATGCTTGTTGGTTCAGTGACCTTCACTTGACATTTATTGTCTAATGCTGAAACACAGCTGGCAACTGGCATAGGGTGATGGGCTATGCTGCTGAACCAAAATGTACTTTGCTCTATTCAAGTTGTTGTTTCACTCTTTCTCTTATTTTTATTCTTTCCTTCCTAGCTGCCAGATGTGTTACTGGAGGAAGGCAAAGTACAGAAAAGATTTGGGGTGAAGTAGTAAGAAAGAGGGAAAAAATGGTATTTCTATCATAGAACGGAAAATACTGTTAGTGCACTATGCTGTATATGGATGTTTATTTGTATCATATATTTGATTAATTTTTTCTTTGAATTTCATAATTTCATATATTTCACAATCTCTCATTTATTACAAGTAGACAGCACAAACTTACTAACTTATTGTTCTGTTCTATAGTTTTCAGCATACGATTTCATCCCATCTGCAAAATTAAAGCCCTCCCAAGGAATGCCAGTCAATGACGATTTATGTTTTAGCAGAAAAAGAGTGTCAAGAAACTTATTTCAGAACAGTCGGGATTTTAACTCAGATTCTCTTCCAGTATGTGCTGCTGGTAAGTAACTGGTGCAGGTAATGGACATGTTGGAATAAGTTAAAGATTTCTCTAAACTTCTTAGTTCATTGAAGGGCTCATGGAACTTGGAATCTAGTAAACAATTCAGATTCAATAAATATTTGTGAAAGATCTGATAAGAACGGATGCTTTGGCATACATTGTGTCGTAAGACCCTAGAAGGGCTTCTCACAAAAACCCTTTACGTCCTAATGTAAGTCAGTATTTGCTTATTCAAAAATCTGTATTTCCCTTCTGTGTATCAGGAACTTTGCTAAGTACTGGGGATGTAGCAGTCAACAAAAGAGGGAAAACTTTCTGCCTAATAGATGTTGCATTCTATTGGGGGCAAATCAGACATTAAATAAATGCAAAAAAAAAAAAAAATAGGTTAGATGGTGATAAATGCTATGGAGAAAAATAAAACAGAGAAGAGGAATATGAAGGGAGGGCTATTTTAGATAATACGGTGAAAGAAGACCATATTCAGAAAGGAATATTTGAAGCAAACCACATAGATATCAAGAGAGAAGAGCAAATAATTCCAGGAAGAGGCAACAGTAAGTGCAGAGTATGGGACATGTTTGAGAAGGATCAACAAGGCTAGTAACTCTGGACTGAAATGAGTAAGGGGAAGAGAAGGAGAAAATGAAATTAAAGAGATATTAGGAGTCTTTTATTTATAAGTCTTCGTGGGCTATTGAATGAACTTTGGCTTTTACTCTGAGTGAAGAACATCTTGAGGAAAGCAGTAACATCAGTTACCTTACGTTTTCCAGGCTTGTCTTGGATTTACAAAACTCGAGGAAAGAGGTTGGACAAGGGTGGAAACGGAGTCTGTTGTAATAATCCAGGCTAGAGTTAATGGAGGCTGTGACCAGGAAGTGGTGAATGTAGTGAAAAGTGTGTGGGTTCTGATTGTATGTCATAGGTAGAGTTCATAGGATTTGTTGATATGATTGGGGGCGGGGGGAGAGAAGAATGCTTTAGGGCTTTTTGGCCAGAGCAACTGGAAAGATGTTTAATTGCTAAACACGTTACAGAAAGTAAATATTACGATAATTTAGAGGACATGGTCATTGTCACGGGCCATATCAGTTACAAAAGGTGTTGAAGAGAAGATAGTAATTGAACTGCATCTTTTTTGGATGTATATGGTACTTGTACAAGTAGTTAGAGGGGAGATAGGAGGCAAGCAAAAGCTTACATCAAGAATGGCCTTGAGATAGTCTGGGAGCTTTGTAAAGACTAGATTCATTTTAGATGGCCAAAGGTAAATTGGGATATGGGGAACCCCTATGTGCTGGGCTTAAAAAGTTGAGCTCATACTTATAAGCTATAGGTAGCTAATGGAAATTTTTTCATTGAGGAAATTTTTCATTGAGTTTGTCATGGATATTAACATTTATTTAATATCCAAATGATGTCATTTACTGTAATTTGGCTGTGAGTTTGGACACAATGTTTAGAAAACATTGTTAACCCTAGGAGAACTTATAGATATTTATGAAGTAATATTCCATAATATTTTCATATAAAAACAAAGTGTTGTAATGATTGTGTAGGTTAATGTTTATTTAATAAATAAATGCAAGAGAAAAATAAGTGAAGGAAGATACCCACTTATACTCATGTCATTAGAACTCCATACCATTACTTTGGATTTTTATAAGGCTCATGTTTTCTGTAGCTCTGAGAAGCTCTTAACATAGTAGTACAGATTTTAAATAACTGGGTGATAAGACAACATATAACCTAATGCTAGATTGGATGATACAAATTGTAAGTACTATAGGTATTTGAGAAAGGAAAAGACCATAGGTATTGAAGTGATTTACAAAACTCGAGGAAAGAGGTTGGACTTGAGCTGGACTTTAAAGAAGGGAAGGCAATGAGGCAAGGACTATTGCAGGGAGGGAGAAAGTATAACCAAAGCATAGAGGTGAGAATTAACTTAGAAGATGTCCAGAACATGAAGAATAAAAGGGCTTGAAATCACAGGGGAAGGATTTTTAAAATCATAGAATTTCAGAACTACAAGGGATCAACTCATTTTATAGATGAATAAACTGAATGCCAGAAAGGTCATTCTTACCTTCTTTCATTCAGGGTTATTCTCCTGCCCAGGAATAACCTTAACCAGCCACAGGAAAGGGACAGCAATCTGGGAAATACACTGGATAAGCTATGTGAATGCTGTGTTGCATGTCAGGAAAGAAGCTAGAAGCATTCTACAGTAGAACTTTCTGGGTAGTGTGTATACGATAAACACTAGGAAGAAGGAAAGGCAGGTCTGGAGAACATTCCATGGGAAGAGAAGGGAGTGTGTGGGAAAAAAACTGCCTTTGTCTGTATTTGTCAATATACTTTCCTCTGTACTTTACCAGCCTATTTTCTGTCCTTTAACACCTATCACTAATCAGATCTGCCAGTAGCAAAAATTTTATCCCTTTCATGCCTGCCTGGCTCACTGTCCATATACTTCTATATTTATTCCTACACAAAGGACTCCAACATTTATGAAACTAGATGTGTTCATGAAATAAAGCTAATTTTTACTTTTATGTTTTTCTCTTTCTTCCTTCCAAAGGCACTACTGGGACTCATCAGACAAATCTTTCTGGAAAATGTGGACACCTTGGATTTTCACAGATACGTGGTAAAACTGGAAGTGTGGATTCTGACTTACAGTACCTGGGGACAACCAACAGTCATCAAGATAAAGGTTTAAATTCCACATTTATGTGGATACAATGATTTATAAATACTATGTGGGGTTCCCAAATCTAGCTTATGTGTTATTTTGTGTAATTATATTTGTCACAAAAAGACATGTTATATTTTCAGTAAAAAATTTTAATAATTTTTTTATAATTGTTAACACTAAAACGTAACATTTTGTAATCTTGATATAAATATGACTGATTAAAATTAGAGTTTAGAAACTCATGGTGGAGATGAACATTATCCATTAAGAAGTACTGTGTTAGCAGAAGACAATTATTTTCCATAACAGTTTTAAACTTTAAGGCTATTTAGAATTTATTATGTCCCCTGTTAGGAACCATAACTTCCTGACTAGCTATCTTTTCAGATATCTTATACGTCCATAAGATACAGAACAAAAGAAAGGGTTTGAGCCTGTCAGACGTGAATTTTGGATTTGAAGAGATTTCTTAATTTTCCATGCTAATTAATAGCTTTATCAATTATTATTTAGAGATAGGATTAAATGAAATATTTCTAGAAATATTTTAATTTTTGTTACATATCCTTTACTAAAATATTTTGAGTGATAAGAGATGTACTTCTATCAGTGTTTGTTGATGAAAAAGTAATGCTTTTGTGAGGGGTGTAAATGTCTAGCTATTACATTGTTTTGTACACCGGAAACTTTTAAAAAAAAAGTAATGCTCATTTGAAATTAGTAAAGATTATTTAGTTAATATCGCACTTGTATTTTAGCCACCCTTTCCTCCATCTACGCCAAGGGCCATAAGACGCCATAAAGTTTTTCTTTGTGGTGTTATTCCCAGTAAAATAATCCATCTTTCTTAATGATACAAGTATTTTGTAACTCTTGACTAGTTACCTTTGGGACTCATAACGAGGAAAAGCGAAGAGGACTCTGTGCTTAGCCTGTTCGGATTTACGATGTCCCTAAATGATTACATTACCTTTGAAGACTACCTTCACTCTCGGCTTAATCAGATCTTTGTAGTGCATCTGATTTTCTATAACCTCAGAATACCTGTTAGAGCAGCTACTAAAGGGATATCATGTTCTTCTAGAGTCAAGATTTAACTAAACAGTAGGTTATACATTAAAAATTCTGTCAGGACCACCAACTCAGCTAACATTCTCCATGGGTTTCTGAAGGACCTGGGGTATGAATGCCAGATGCCAAATCATCTAGAAGTTCCCATCCCAGTTTTAACTGCTGCAGTGATCCACACCAAATGTTGGAAATGTTGGTATATTTTATTGTATTCCATTGGTTCTACTTATATGGATAAAAAGATCGGATGTTTGATTTCTTTGTAGGAAATATTTTTAAATTTCTTAATAAAAGGAATGTATATGAGACACTGACATGGAAACATCCAAATCTATTAATAGAACACTGTCATTGAAATCAGGAAACTGAAAGTTTCCATTCTGTATGTAATTTGTGACCACCGTAGTCTATTTTCCACCCAAGAAAGATTTAGATAGAAGTAGAGATTCTAACCATGTCAGATATGAATTAAAAGGAAATGATATATAATATACATAGTTGTTTAAGTTTTCTGAAGAATATTGTATTTGTTAGGGATACATAAGCTAGGTCTTTTGTCATGGAAAGTCTTCAAAAAAAGCATTGAAGGAAAATTTAAGGGAATCCCTAAAAGGTTACAAGTACACTTTTATATATTAGTTGTGCCCCAAAAAGGGAAGGTCAATAAAAGGCAAAAAAAAAAGTAATAGAGAAAAAACGCAATTAATAGGGAGCACAAAATAAGATGTTAGAATTAAAACCATCAGTAGTTACCATAAGTATAAATGGACCGAACTTACCATTTAAATAACTGGTAATCAGATGTTATTTTATTTTTTAAAATTCAAGTGCTATTTTTAAGAGTCACACCTAAAATACATCAAAACAGAGTGGGAGAAACTAAAGCATGGAAAACATACGGCAGTCCCTCATATCCATGCTTTTGATTTCTGCAGTTTCAGTTACCACCCCAGTCAACCTTGATCTGGAAATACTAAGTGGAAAATTCCAGAAATAATTCATAAGTTTTCAAATAGGTGCCATTCTGAGTATTGTGATGAAATCTCAAGCTGTCTCACTTGTCCCATCCAGGACTGTGAATCATCCCTTTGTCCAATGTATCCACACTGCATAAACTACCCACCCACTGGTCACTTAGTAGCCATCTTGGTTATCAGGTTGACTGTTGAGGTATTGCAGTGTTTGTGTTCAAGTACCTCTTATTTTACTCAATACTGGCCCCAAAGCGCAACAGTAGTGATGCTGGCAATTTGGATATTCCATAGAGAAGCTGTACATTGCTTCCTTTAAGTGAAAGGTGAGCACAATATAATAAGATATTTTGAGAGAGAGAGACCACATTCACGTAACTTTTATTACAGTACATTGTTATAAACATCCTACTTTATTAGTTGTTAATGTCTTACTGTGCTTAATTTATAAATTAAACTAGAACTTGTTATGTATGTGTAGGAAAAAACATAGTATATGCAGGGTTCAGTACTATTTGTGGTTTCAGGCATCCGCTGGGGGTCTTGGAACATATCCCTCATGATAAGGGGGTAACTACTATACTCGGCAACTACCAAAGCAGGTATAAAAATATTGATGTTAAGGAAAATATTCCTACTAAAGCTAAAAACATTGTTAGGTCTAAAGGGGTCATTATAATGAAAAGTGAACAATTCACTAAGAAGATAAGACTTTTCTAAAATATGTGTACATATATGAGTGTGTATAAGTATATATATGTGTGTGTGTGTGTGTAATTTGACAAAATTACAAGGAGAAAATTAACAAATCTATGGATGTTAGTAGAAAATTGTAATAAGATAAATAAGTTTGGGATTACATGATACAGAATATTTGAATAATGCAATTAATAAGTTTGTAAAAGTTGTCTCAGAAATAGAAAAACTGAATAGACCTATAATGATTAAAGGAATTTTAGATTTATGATTTTACCCACAAACACAAACAAAAAGTCCTAGGCCAGATGGTTTTCATAGTGTCCTGTCAAAACTTTAGAGCAGTGGTAAATCCTATCTTATACAGAGAAAGAGAATTAAGGAAAAAAGAAGCCTCCTTAATTCATTTTATGAAATGAATATAACCGTAATACCATGACCAGATATAGTCAATAAATAAAGAAAAATAAATGGGGGTGGCCGGTTAGCTCAATTGATTAGAGCGTGGTGCTAATAACACCAAGGTTGCCGGTTCGATCCCCACATGGGCCGCTGTGAGCTGCGCCCTCCTTAAAAAGAAGAAAAATAAATGACAGTCTAGTCTCACTTTTATGAAAGAGTCCTAAAGTATTAGCAAACCATGTCTAGCAATGTATTCTTAAAATGTGTATGTTATATACTACATCTAAGTAGCAGTTTTCCAGAAAAACCTGTTTTAACCTTATCAGATACGTAGGAGAAAAGTTATATAATTATGTCAATAGATGTAGTAAAAGTGATTGAAAAAAATTCAAAATCCATGCATAATTATAAACTCATAACAACCCAAGAATAACTTCCTTAACCTGATTAATGATATCTATTCATACCTATAGCAAATATACTTAGTAGTAAAATCTTAGAATTCACTTTAAAGTCACGAACAAGACACAGATGCTCACTGTTACCACTGCTATTGAGCATTTACGTACTAACTCCTCTAATATTTATTGAGAACCGGACACTGTTCTAGAATCTAAAGATCAAAATCTAGTAGAGGAGAAGAAATGAGCAGTAAGAATGGAAGTAAGTGTTGTAAAGAAAAATTAGGCAGTATAAGGGGACAAAATGTGACAGGGAAGGCCTTTCTGAAGTGATGGCATTTAAACAGAAACCTGAATGAAGTGAAGCGGTGAGCCACGTGGATATCTGGAGAAAGAACATTCCAGGCAGAGAGAACGACACAGTACAAATGCTCCAAGGTAGGACCATTTTTGGCTTTGGGGAGAAATAGCAAGGTAGTCAGAGGAATGACTGAAGGGAAGAATAATTACAGGAGATACCATGTGGCCTTGTGGGGCATGGTGAGGATCAGGGATTTCATTCTGGTGGGATAGGAAGTCTTTGGAGGTGTTTGAGGAGAGAAATAGTGTGATCTGACTGCCTTTTAAAAGGATCAGAGCTGCTATGTAGAGAACAGGCTTGGAGGAGTGGGGTGGGGTGCAAAGCAAATCAGTTAGGAAGTTATGGCAGAAGTAGTAAAAGGGAGAGATGACATGGCTTGGATTAGAGAGGGAGCAATGAAAGTGATGAAAAGTGGTTGAATTCTGATATACAGCGTAGCCGAAAGTTTGGAAACATAGTTAACATTATGTTACACGTATATTAACATATCATGGAGAAGCCATTTATTCTGTATTCACCTGTTTCCAGACTTAGTGATCACCCTGTGTTGCTAATGAGATTTGCTAATTGGATTAGGTGTGAAGTTTAAGAGAAGAGAGGAGTCAAGGATAAGTCTAATGCTGGTGGCCTGAGCAATTTGTAGAGCAGAGCTGCTATTTACCAAGAGGAAGAGGAAGATTAGGAGAAGAGCAGATTTGATTGGGAAATCAGGTTTTGTTTTGGACATGTAAAGTTTGGGATATCTTTCTCTTTAGAGAAGATGTCAAGTGGCATTTTGATGTTGAGTCTGGAGTTGAAGGGAAAAATCAGTCCTAAAAATTTGGGAGTCATTGTATTACCTATCTAGGGAGTACCTAGCTCAAAATTAAAAGTATAAATTTGAAGAGGAAAAAACAGAAATTGTCATTATTCCCAGATGAAACAACGCAATTTAGTGGTTAAGAGCACATACTTGGGCCAGAGTGCCTGGGTTTATATCCCAGTTTTATAATTTCCTAGTGTGTGACTTTTAGCAATTTACTTATTATCCCTCTGCATTTTTAATCCGTAAAATAGGAATAGTACCTACCCCCATTATGTATTAAATTAGTTAATACTTATAAAGTGCTTAGAACACCAATTGGCACATAGTAAGCACTCAATAAACTAACTCTCGTTATCATCATAGTCATCACAATCATTATTATTATTATTATCAGTGTTCGATTATCTACATAGAAAATCTTAAAGGATATACAGAACACTATTAAAATATTAAATAATTTAGCAAGGTTGCCAGAATATAAAGCTGAATAAAGTTCCTAGAGAGTAGGAAATTTCAGGAAATGTCGTTTTTAAGAATGACATTATAGTATCAACAAAATTTGTAAAAATCTGGAAATCTAACAAAAGATTTGCATATCCTTTATCATGAAAGCTAAAATACTTTTTTAGAGACAGAAAAGGAGACCTGAATAAAAGAGATCTCATATTTTTAAACAAGGAGATTCCATATCAGGAAAATGACAGTTATGGCCAGATTAATCTGTCAATTCAATGTCATTTGAACCAAAATCCCAGCAGGATCCTTTTCAGAGCCTGACAGGCTGATTCTGAAATACACATGAAAGAATGGAGGGCCAGGAATGGCCTAGGTAATTTAAAGAAGATCAGAATGAAAGGGGACTTATCCTGTCAGATAGAATGATTAGAAATAAAACATTGTAATAGGTACAGACAAATAGACTGATGGAACCACTAAGAAGCATCTAAGGATAGTCTCAATATATAGGAGATTTATAGATGAAAGGGAAAGAATGGACAGTTCAAAAAGTGGCACTGGGAAAATTGCACTTTATATACAGAAATATTAAATTAGATCTTTACTTCACACCATACAAAAATATAAATGCCAGATCAAATAAAAACCTTAATGTTAAAAGCAAAAATCCTAAAACTCTTGAAAGTTGTATATATATAAATAACATATTCTCTTTTGTTTCATTACAGTGTGTGCTAGCCTAAATTTTGGCAGTAAGACACAGCAAACATTTGGTAGTCAAACAGAACGTACTTCATCATATCCTGGTCCAAATCCAAGTCCAGCAGCCTTCATCCTTCCATCCTATCCTCTCTCATCACCTCGAACTAGCCCAAAGCACACATCTCTTACTGTATCTCCAAAGAAGTCTCAAGATAATTCTGTCAATTTCTCAAATTCCTGGCCTCTTAAAAGCTTTGAAGGACTGTCAAAGCCAAGTCCTCAGAAAAAGCTTGTCAGCCAAAAATCATCTGGCCCCACAGGAAGAAATGATGGTAAAAATTAATATTTTGTTCAAATTTATTCGTATGTTTGAATTATTATTTTTATGTTAGGATTGTTAGATCTTTAGAAGCTGGTAAATTGCATTTTATTTCTGTGCATTAGTAAATATTTTGAAAAATATTTAACTTTGTTAAATAGATCAAATGTGTAATATAAAATTCAGTTGAAATTGTCATTTCTTTTTTTGCTGATGTTGCCAGTTCAGAATCCTTTTTCAGAACTAGGCAAATAATCCTTTTTCAGAACTAGGGATGGAAACATAAACAGCCTGAGAGCCTAACAAATTTTAGCTTTACAAATATAAAATATCATTTACATGTTTACTGTAATTAATATCTAGTATTCATTTAACGTTTATTGAATGTTTAGCATATGTTAAAATTATTTTGATGGGTTTTCTATTATTTGTTTTTAGCTAAAATATTCTTAACAATAGCTCACTCCAAAATCGTGAAATTAGCATATATATTTAATCAAGACAGATTCAGTCTCAAAATAAAGTCTGTTAAAGGCACTCCCTGTGTCCCATATGCTTTCCTGTCCCCAGCCTCTGAGGTATGATGTTCCACCTGTAAACTATCCCACAACACTAATTTTAGTTTATAACCAACCATAAGGTCACTTTACTGCATAGTCAGTTAATTTTATCACTTTCTGTTAGCACTGAGCATTCATACCCTTCTATTAATTTCTTTCTATATTTGTCTTTCCTACAAGATGAAATATTGTACTGAAAGCTGAGACATTATTCAGCTTGTCCTCCCCAGTGACCAGTATTACTGCTTTGCATATAGGAGTCCTTCAAATGTTGCTTACATGGTTAAATCAAGCCAGAAAAGTAGCCCTTGTAGCTTATTATGGACTGTACCATGCAAATATTAGTCATGGTGGTATGTATAAAGATAGAAACTTAATTGGTATATAATTTTTAAAATTTATTACGAAAGGCCTTGGGGTGGCTCATTTTTGTTACATTTGTTTAAAGGACACTGATACGTTTATTTTATCTCAATTTAAGTAGTAATATTTATTTCTAGTAGAAAATCATGTGCTTTTTAATTTAAAAACACTATATTCCAAACACTTGTGATTATAACATCCACTTCTCTGAAATTTTTTTTTAATAAGTAAAATGCATATTTTTCATACAGGAGAAAATTCTCAGGAAAAACCTTCTTCAGCTCAGCTTATACCTGCCTTGGTGAGATCACCATCTTGCCGACGAGGCCTGAATGGAACCAAGCCTGTCCCTCCCATACCAAGAGGAATCAGCCTTTTGCCTGATAAAGCTGATTTAAGCACAGTAGGACCCAAAAAGAAAGAGCCTGATGATATTTGGAAGAGTGAAAAAGATACTCTTACAATTGATCTTTCAGAATTAAATATCAGGGATAAAGATTTGGATCAAGAAGAGGTTAGAACCAAATATCATTTTTAATAATTTTAAAATGCTTGTAATTTTCTATAATATAGTGCCTTTATTTAAGGAAAAATCAAGTACTTTTTAATACTATACCATCTTTTCTTGTTTATAAACATATTTCACATTCATATTATAGAAAATGGAATCTTTAGTGAAGTACTAGGAAGAAAATTCTTCAAACCAAATCCCACTACCCAGAATACTTTACTGTTAACATTCTAATGTGTTTCCATCAAGTGTTTCTTCTATGCATATATTGTTCCTTTTTTAAAAGTAAGAATAATAGAGCAATATGTATGCTCTTGCAGTAACTCCTCCCAAATGAACAGTGTGTTATTTTTTTTTAAATAAATGAAACATAATATAGTTCCCTACCCATTCTTGAGCATGTCCCTTGTGCATACGAGTATGTGCAAATTTATTTATGTTTATGAAATTGAGATCATATTGGATACTCATCTTTGAAACCTCAGTCACTCCATGCATACTATAAAAATGTACTGCCAATATGATAACTCTGTACATACTACTTATGCCAGAGAAGGAATATGGCTGCTATATTACTTTGGGTTCAGAACACCGTTTTCATAGATGTTTCCTTTTTATTATTTCAATTAGCTTAGTTTCAGGGTTTAAAAAGTGTTTAAATATGTAAAGTGAAACATTCAGTGTTGATATGCTATGATCTTATTTTAACAGATTTTTAAGATATAAGTATCATGTACAGATTACTGGATGTGAACTTTAAATTTTAGAAAACTGATTACGTTTTGCTGAACTACTCATAGAACTTCTAAAGAGCCAGATAAGCACACAACTGACCTAAGATTAGTTGGACCTCTGTAACTTTAACTCACTTTGCTTTCTACCATCTGATTCAATGATTCATTTATTAATCAAATTATTGCAATATATTAGTCATTGTGCCCAGTGCTAGAAATACCATGGTGAATAATAGCTTGAGATCCTTCCTCTTAAGGGGTTTATAAATACCTAAGTGATGAAATCACATACTATTTATACTATGTACAGATATGTTAACATCCATCTTATTAGTACTGGATTGAAGGGTGGCTAGCTAGAGTTAATGGATATTAAAATCCAAGGATAACTTTTACTAATATAATTATTTTTTAAAGTTTATTGTTTTTGTTTTTTCTTAGATGCAGAGCTCTCTTAGGTCCCTGCGTAACAGTGCAGCTAAGAAAAGAGCAAAACTGAGTGGTAGTACTTCTGATCTGGAAAGCCCTGATTCTGCAATGAAGCTTGACTTAACTGTGGACTCGCCGTCCCGATCTTCCTCACCAAACATCAGCTCTTACAGCGAAAGTGGAGTTTACAGCCAAGAGTCACTGACTTCTTCTCTGTCTACAACTCCCCAGGGGAAGAGAATAATGTATTTTACCTTTTAGCATGTTAAATGAATGCTAATCTGTAACTTGTAGTCCGAAGCCCTAATATCATATCAGAAAAAAAACCTTCAAAATGATTTATTTTCTAGTTCTTTAAATGTTGAAATACAGTGGTACCTCAGTTTTCGAACGTAATCCACAAGCTCTGAAACATTCAAAAGCTGCCAACAGCTAGGTCTCAAGATCTTGCACTCGGGAAGCTGTGTGACATATTTGACTTCTGAGTCGTGTTAAAAAACCGAAGCATTTACTTCCAGTTTACGGCATTCATAAACCAAAATGTTCGTCAACAGAGATGTTCGAAAACCGAGGTACTATTGTACATTTAAAAGACAATAGAAAAGTTTACACTTAATACCTTGCTTGGCTTTGGCTTGGGATTGGGGTGGAGAGAGAGAATACGTACAATCCCAAGTGTAATCTAGAGCACCTAAATCAATACGTAGGAAGTCTGTTCCCCAAGCCCCAGTTGTTCTTTTGCCTTAGATTTGTCCTACTATTCTTTGTTCATGGCCTCTTTTCAGGATCATGGACTCTTTAGCAGTTGACCTGTAGCTTTTATCATTGCTTTTGTTTAAAACTTAGCACCAGTTTCCTCTAATTTATGGATGAACCCCACCAAACTGTTACTCTACTGTTTCTTATATTTTGTTACTCCGTTATTTTATGGAAACTTAGGACTCCATGTCATAGCTTTCACAGCCCTCTCAGTAGACTCCTTACAGCAGTAGAGCTGGAATTAGAGTCCTGCCCACCCCTCACTGACAGAATATTTTCCAGAAAGCAATTTGACAAACTTTTCCGGAGTACCTCAATAAACTTAGAAGTCTTATGCAGTAAACTTGATTTCTGAGAATCTGTAATCCTAGGATTTAGGGAATTCCTTCTAAAATAAATTTAGACAGAAAGCAAAGAGTAGAATTGCTAGGCCATAGGAGAGATGTACATTTAACTTTTTAAGTAACTGCTAAACAGTTTTCTAAGATGCTCGTGCAATTTTACACTCCCACCAGCAGTGTTCCAGCTGTTTCACATATTTATTAACATGTGGTGTTGTCAGTCTTTTCAATTTTGATTTTACTTTCCTTTGATTTTTGTCCTGAACCATGTTTACATATAGCTGTTAGAAGTAAATTTTTAAAATTAAATTTATTTAGAGCCTCTAATAATTTAGGTAAATAGAGATTGTATAATCAAAGGAGAGATGGTTTTCGTTTAACTTTAATGAAAAAGGGTGTTTTATTTCAGCAGGTCATAGAATTAAACCAAATTTTTGTGTCCCATTGTGAGAGGTTTTTCTCATCCCATGATTTCCTTCTCCACATTTTAAATTTAAATAGCTTATTTTACAGTTGGAGTTTTTGTTCTTACTGGAAATTCCTTTGTTGTAATTACCTAGGTAGACTAATGCAGTATTTTTACAAAATAAATTTGGAATGGGTCTGTGGGCTGATGAAGTAACTATTTTACCAGACATTAATTAAATTACCAGACATTTAAAATATATATATTTATCTTTATTTTTTTTTAATTTATTGGGATGACAATTGTTAGTAAAATTACATAGATTTCAGGTGTACAATTCTGTATTACATCATCTATAAATCCCATTGTGTGTTCACCACCCAGAGTCAGTTCTCCTTCCATCACCATATATTTGATCCCCCTTATCCTCATCTCCCACCCCCCACCCCCTTACCCTCTGGTAACCACTAAACTATTGTCTGTGTCTATGAGTTTTTGTTTCTCATTTGTTTGTCTTGTTCTTTTGTTGTTTTTCAATGAAATCATGTGGTTCTCTATATATATTTATCTTTTTCACCTAAAGTCCTTCCCTTATCTTTTATGAATGAGAGATTTTATATTATACACTCCTACAGTTGCAAGGTTCTGTAAGTAATTTGCAACCCAGTTGGGAAGAAAACTTCATTTGATACTATAACATTTAGAATTCAATATTCCCTATATTGTCTCATGGAGATATTCTCTTCAGATATTGAACTCTGTGAGAAGGGAGTTCAACATATCCTCGTTTATGGATTGAATTACCTTTAATGAATTCAGTATTTCCACATTTAAGTTTAATAGCTTTAGAGTAATTTTTCTCAACCAGTTTGCATTCCGCCTTAAGAATCATGGCCAAAGAAAGCTACTAAGGAGGGGTTTGATCCCTAATTAGGTTGGGGAGGAAAAATTATTGAGAACCATTCTTCTAGAGACTGAAGTATTTTCTTTTATCCAAGTCAAATATACTGAGTATAAATGTAAACTTACAGTATATCTATTCTAGAGAAAATACTCTTAAAATATTTAACAATGATTTCTCACGAGGCCAGTTAACAAATAATGCCTACCCAGTGCCTAAGAATTGTACTCCTTTGTGGAATCTCTTTTTTGTAATATCTATCATTGGACTTACTGACATCACACAATTAGTGATGTAAAACATTTTCCTCCCAGTGAGTTAACATTCCTCAGTGGGCTTTCTCTGTGAAACAAGGCCTAGAAGCACTTATAAAATCAGGCAAGTACAGCAAATGATAGTCCAAGGAGAAAGTGGCATTGACTAAACTCACTTGCTGCTGATCTCTTATTGGTGATACCGTCCAGTCTCTATTTTTATATGGTATATGAAGGTAGATAGTATATTAGATAATTTGAATCATTTGACTTAGTTTCAAAATGGATTCTCTTTGAATTAGTTGTTTTTTTGACCCAACAAAAGATTATACGGCACAAGTTGGAGTCTTCAATGCCTTTGGCAATCGTGTCGTGAATAATTAAGAAATAAAGGTTGGAAATTCAAAATGTGAACTAGGAATACCAATAAAAAATATTCTTGTCCATAGTTTTTCATACTTGTTGCTGCCTAAGTTTAGAGAGTATATAGAGTGTGTGATATAAGCGTATTGAACAGCTCTCAATCTTAAATGTTTATTGAAATTCCTTTGTTTCATTGTAGGTCAGACATATTTCCAACATTTGGAGCCAAACCTTGTCCAACAAGGCATTCTTCTGCAAAGAACAAAATCGCTCAGATAGCAGAACAGAGCCCCAGTGCAGGTATTCTATGACTATTTTGTAAATATGATTTATGGAAAGAATGATTTGTAAATGGTGTCAAAAATGATAATGGATGCGTTTCAGAGTTAGAATTTTTGTAGTTACCAATTAAGACTAATCATCATTTTAACTCCTTAAAAAGACATTTTGGCCAGAATAAAAACTGTATGATTTTTGGAAGAAAAAATATTTACCTGAATAATCTCCCTTTAAGCCCATAGGTATACCTATGCCTCGCTCCCATACCCAGACATTTAGACTTGAGTGATATGGAATGAGACCTGGCCATCAGAATTTTGAAGGCTCTCCAGGGAATTCTAATATGCAGCTTAGTTTGAGACCCGCTGGGCACCACAAAAGATAATTTCTTTAAAAAAAACAACAATTTAATTAGTAGTTAAGTGCATGTGTATTTTGTGTTTAAAATTTGTGAACTAACCTGGAAGTTTTTAATTCATAACATTCCTTTTCACAAAAAAAACTTATGAGTAATGAGTTAAAAAAGTATTTGGATTATGATCCATTTAGATTGGGAATTGCATGTTGTTCTTCTTTATGATTAGTAAAACTTTTGAATTATGAATGAGTTTTAACAAATTGGGATACGATATTTATTTTCATATGATCTCAGTGTAAAAGTCCTCACAACTTGGAGGCTACTTTACCTTACATCATAATTATGTTCCTTCAAAGCTGTGTGTATATCTAATTGTTTGCTAAGATTTTTAATTTCTTGCTACTAAGTATGTATTAAATTCATCTCATTTTAATTCCCACTATCACTCTTACTCATTTCTTACCTACTTAGCCTCCTAAGATTTCTCTCCAGCTTCAGTCTCATTCACTTACAATCCATTTCCCACAATGCAAATCTGACTGTATTGTCCCGCCTATATTTATTCAGGACATTCTTCCATAATCTGGCCCCTGCCTACTTCTCCAGCCTCATTTTTTACTACCCTTTTTGTATTGTGTGCCCCAGTTACATCAGATGACCTGCAGTACCATTTCCTAGCTCTTTGCAGTGGTACATACTATTTCTCATGGATGAAATCTGGAATTTACATCACACCCCACTCAGCTGTGAACACAGCTCAGTTTCGTTCTCTGGGAAAACTTCCCCTATTCATAAACAAAATTGATTATTATTTTGTGATATCATTCATTTTGCACTGACATCTTTATACTGGTCTCTCAGTTTTACTGTTTTGGATTCTCAGATTCTTGATACCCAGAGATTATTTACCTCTGATTCCCTACCAAGTTCCTGTCATAATCATGAATGCCAAGCTCAGCAATGTGTGCCTGGTGTACTGGCCTCCACAGAGGTAGCATTCAATAAAGAGATGTACTCTACCAGGCACAGAAAGACAGTGTTTAAGTGCTTTGGAGTCTGAAATACCCTGGAATGCCAACTTGATATTTAATAACCATAGTCATGAGCTATGCAAGTTACTTAACTGCTTTGAAGCTCAGTTTCCTCTTCTGATAATATAAATCCTAGGAAGGATAGTGAAGATTTAGGTATAAAACATACATAAAGCACCCAGTGCGAGTGGGCACTTGGAATCTGTTCCCCTAAAGGGAAAGACACAAAGAAATATAATATATAAACTTATTCTTTAATCCTTTTTTAAGCATGATCATCCTAATAAATTATTTATAACTGTACAAATATTTATATAAGGTTGAAGAGACATGTTATTGCTAGGTTGTACCTAGTTAATAAAAATGGAGCCCTCTTTTTGGAAGAATATCTTTGGAATTAGAAAAGAACAGACTTGAAAAACCTAGATTTGAATTTCTCTCTGACCCTAGTCGTATGACCTTGTGAGTCACTTAACTTTTGTTAGATTGACAGCTCTTACAACAGTGCATACTACATAACATATGCAATATCCAGTGTTTCCCAAAGTTGTCTAGCATTCAGTGGTTCTCAAACTTGCCTAATCCTAGGAATCACCAGAGTTGCATGTAACATACAGATTCTGGGGACTTACCCTCACACTTGGTGAATCTTCAGGGTTAGAAATCTCTACATATTTTTTTTAAATTTAAAAAAAAATTTTTTTTAATTAGGGAATATTGGGGAACAGTGAGTTTTTCCAGGACCCATCAGATCCATGTCAAGTCGTTCTCAATCTAGTTGTGGAGGGCGCTGCTCAGCTCCATGTCAAGTCATTTTCAATCTAGTTGTGGAGGGCGCAGCTCACTGGCCCATGGAAATCGAACCGGCAACCTTGGTGTTACGAGCACTGTGCTCTAACCACTGAGCAAACCGGCTGCCCTGAAATCTATTTTTTAACAAGTAACTTAGGTATTTTTAGGATCAAGTTTTAGAAGCACTATTAATTAATTCACTGTAAGATATTCTTGGTTAAATGTAATACGCTCTCAAAATGCAAAGTTGCTAATGGTTTCATATTTTATAAACTTGGGTTTATATTTTTGTTTATGTGGGACGGGGTTTGCTCTTTTTTCAGTAAGCAAATGACCCCTACAAGTTTATTATTTAATTGGTAAAATGTGAAAATGATAATGCTCAGAATAAAGAATATCTGAAGAACAAAACAAAAATTATTATGTAAAAACTATAAATCTAATCTATCTTTGCAATGGCATTTCTGATAAATATTTCCACGTATATTCATTACACCACTATCTATTATAGCACATTGTGCTAAATTTCCTGAATGATGTTATAGTGAACTTTTTCCTCTACTATTAGATTAGTATCACCTATTCATTTTTTGCTTTTTTAATTGAGATATAATTGATATACATTGTATTAGTTTCAGGTATATAACATAATGAATTAATATTTGTATATGTTGCGAAATGATCACCACAAGTCTAGTTAACATTCATCACCACACAGTTACAGAATTTTTTTTCTTCTGATGAGAACTTTTAAGCTTTACTCTTTTTAGCAACTTTCAACTATGTGGTACCGTATTATTAACTATAGTTGCCATGCTGTACATAACATCTTTTTTTTTTTTTTAAAGATTTTATTGGGGAAGGGGAACAGGACTTTATTGGGGAACAGTGTGTACTTCCAGGACTTTTTTTTTTTCCAAGTCAGGTTGTTGTCCTTTCAGTCTTAGTTGTGGAGGGGGCCTTTTAGCTTCAAGTTGTTATCCTTTCAGTCTTAGTTGTGGAGGGCGCAACTCAGCTCCAGGTCCAATTGCCGTTTTCTAGTTGCAGGGGGCGCAGCCCACCATCCCTTGCGGGAGTCGAGGAATTGAACTGGCAACCTTGTGGTTGAGAGCCCGTGCTCCAACCAACTGAGCCATCTGGGAGGCAGCTCAGCTCAAGGTGCCTTGTCCAATCTTAGTTGCAGGGGGCGAAGCCCACCATCCCTTGCGGGACTGGAGGAGTTGAACCAGCAACCTTGTGGTTGAGAGCCCACTGGCCCATGTGGGAATCGAACTGGCAGCCTTCGGAGTTAGGAGCATGGAGCTCTAACTGCCTGAGCCACCGGGCTGGCCCCCTGTACATAACATCTTAATGATTTACTTATTTTATAGCTGGAGGTTTGTACCTTTGACTCCTTTCACTCATTTGGCCCACCCCCCACCTCTGGCAACCAACCTTCTGATATGCCTATGAGCTTTTTTTTTTTTTCGATTCCACATATAAGTGAGACATGGTATTTGTCTTTTTCTGTCTGTCTTCACTTAGCCCTCAAGGTTTATCCATGATATTGCAAATGGCAAGATTTTCTTTTTTATGGATGAATACTATTCTATTGTGTATCTATATCACCTCTTCTTTATCCATTCATCCATAAATAGACACTTAAGTTGTTTCCACATCTTGGTTTTGTAAATAATGCTTCAGTGAATGTGGGGGTGCAGAGATCTTCTCAAATTAGTGGTTTTGTTTTCTTTGGATGTATTCGCAGAAGTGGAATTGCTGGTTCATAACGTAGTTCTATTTTTAATTTTTTGAGAAGCCTCCATACTGTTTTCCATAGTGGCTGCACTAATTTACATTCCCACCAACAGTGAACAAGGGTTCCCTTTTCTCCACATCCTCGCCAACACTTATTTCTTATCTTTTGGATAATAGTTGTGAGGTGATAATATCATTGTGATTTGACTTGCCTTTCTCTGATGATTAGTGATGTTGAGCATCTTTTCATGTACCTGTTGGCCATCTTTATGTCTTCTTTGGGAAAATTTCTATTCAGATCTGCCCATGTTTTTATTGGATTATTCGGTTTTTTTGCTGTTGAGTTATATGAGGTTTTTAAATATATTTTGGATATTAACTCCTGATTTGCAAATATTTCTCCCATTCTGTAAGTTGCTTTTTCATTTTGTTGATGGTTTCCTTGGCTGTGCAAAAGCTTTTTGGTTAGATATAATCCCCCTTACTTATTTTTGCTTTTGTTGCCTTTGCTTTCGGTGTCAAATCCAAAAACAATCAGTGCCAAGACCGATGTCAGGGAGCTTATCGCCTAATCCACTTGAGTTCATTTTTGTGTATTTTGTAAGGTAATGGTCCAGCTTCATTTTTTTTGCATGTAGCTGTCCAGTTTTCCCAACACCGATTATTGCAGAGACTGTCCTTTCTCCACTGTAAATTTTGGCTCCTTTGTTGTAAATGAATTGACCATATAGGCATAGGTTTATTTCTGGGCTCTCTGTTCTGTTTCATTGGTTTATATGTCTGTTTTTATGCCAGTGCCATGCTGTTTTGATTATTATAGCCTTGTAATACAGTTTGAAATTGGAGTGTGATGCTAAAAGGTTTGTCAGTTTTATTTAACTTTTAAACAACAAGCTCTTAGTTTCAATGACTACTCTCACCTATTAATAGAAAGCATTTCCACTCAGAGCCAGTGTCTTTATGAGGCTTACTTTATGAATTATCAAAACTAAGAAGAATTTAGAAAGATATCCATGTTACTCCTGGAAGTTCTCTATCATTTAATATCAGAAATTTTTATTTTTCTATTTTTTCATCAAAATTTGTTAGGGTGACAACGGTTAGTAAAGTTACATTGTTTTTAAGTGTACAATTCTGTAATACATCATCTATATATCACATTGTGTGTTAACACGCAGAGTCAGTTCTTCCATCACCACATATTTGACCCCCTTTACCCTCATCTACCACCCCCTCCCCCCTTACCCTCTGGTAACCACTAAACTATTGTCTGTGTCTATGAGTTTTGTTTCTTCATGTGTTTGTCTTGTTTCTTTGTTGCTTTCAGTTTTATATCCCACATACCAGTGAAGTCATATGGTACTGGACTTTTTCTGTCTGACTTATTTCACTCAGCATTACAATCTCAAGATCCATCCATGCTGTTGCAAGTGGCACTTTTCTTATGGCAGAGGAGTGTTCAGATATTTTTAAAATCATTCTCTATGAACTGGCTTAATGCCCTTTACAGCCCTGTCTAGCCAAGCTTCTACCAGCCACCTCCTTTCCTCATTATCCTGTTTTTATTAAAATGACCAAAAGCAAATTATATTTCATTATTACTACTTAATGGTTTACATAGGAGATATATATATATATATATATATATATATATATATATATATATATATATATAACTGGATGGTGAATCAAATATATATTGCCTAGGATTTTCCATTTAGGAGACATTTTGTGGTTTTCACAGCTGCAAAATACTAGTATAGGTGGTCAGTTTAAACTTTGAAACATATAGATTAACTTTTGGTTTTTGTTAAAAGGAGAGCTGCATTATGGTTTCGATTTATTTTTAATTAGGAATGTAACATTTGGGTATTTGAAATATGCTAGATACTGTGCTAAGCCCTGTACATGTATTTTCTTCGTTTCATTTTTACGGCAATTGTGAAAGAGGTACTACTGTTATCCCCATTTTACAAATAAGGATAAGTGTCTTCCCAGGTTCTGTCAGTGGTTTAAGTGACAATGCTACGATTTAGAGACAGGAAGCAAGAGTCCAGATTCTGAGCTCTTGTCACTATGTAGTTTACTGTCTCACCAGACAAACCAGGATAGACCCATTACACGAAATTGGGAGAAAAGAGAGAAATGAAGACTATAGGCATCTCTCAAGACACAGATTAAAAATTCTAGATTAAAATTTTTTTATTTTTGCTGTAAAGTTTAAAATGTCATTTAAACATTAAATGTTTGTCATATTTTTAAAATATATACATTTGATTATCTTTTTCAAACATTGAGTTTTGTATTTCATTATAATTTTAAAGCCTGTTTTATAAAATGTTGGTGTATAGTTTATAATGAATATTTTTATCTGCTAGTAAAATCAAAAACTATTACAGAATTTAAAATAAGATAAAACTTTTAAAATTACTATAATGTTATAATTTCTACTGTTTTGTTAGACATTTTTAAAAGGCTACAAGGCAAGATAGATTTAGAGGGAGAGATATGTACTTCTCATAAGATTACATAAATCATTCAAATAAATATTTTATGTATTTTATTTCATAGGGATTATAACATCCAATGTAAGCATAATTGGTCAACGTATGAACTATGGGTTTGGATGTGGTGATTTTGAAGATGATAGGTCACATGACATTTCACCTAGTGTTTTAAAAGCACAAAATAAGGAATACCCAAGACATTATAAGCATACAAAAGGTTAGTACATTTCATGACAAGTTTAATTTTTAAGATTGACTGTCTCTAAATCAGAGTCCTCCCTAGAGCGTGCCAATAAAGAAATATTAATTAAGAAGTCTCAGTTTTGAGATTTTTCTTCTTATCCTTCCGCTGATATGTTGTTTAATTTTGTCAAGTGGAACACACAGGTTCACGTATTGTCAAGTGGAACACACAGGCTGATAGGCTTTCCTGAGCAGCCAGTGCGTAGAAGTGACAGCCCTGCAGGTTTAAAAGTAGGGAATCCCTCCTGACGTCTTCTCCCAGGATGCATGTACTCACGCATGCACGCATTTTGTTTATAAGACATTTTACCAATAAAATGCGGTGGAGAACTCATGTAAGTAAATGACTCCCAGATGCCTACTTAGGTTGTAACTAGGGAGTAAACTGAAAACAGGAATATATTTCCCTGTGGTGGAACATGGGAAGGCTTCTTTGTTATCACTAACCATTGTTAACAATTTACATTTTTTATTTTTTGTAACTTAGTAGCAAGTAGCACCTCTGTGACTGCTCTGTCCATTTTTTTCAGATTTCCTATTATAGTTGTATTTTAAATTCTCCCTTAGGGCAAAGAGGAAGTGATTTTAAAGGATATAAATATTTAAATAAAATTAGAAGTTACCTGTATCTAAGCATTGTAATCATCCAGTAAGTATAAGGAGCTGTCATTTTTGTGTGTGTAGGAACTATGGTTGTAATAAGGTCAAATTTTGTTATTTCTGATCATCTTAAGTCATATGTGTAAGCAATCAGGCATTCTAGGACATGTATATTTTTTGTGGAAATAGATTAAGAGTGAACTTGGTTGCAAACCTATCTTGCTTTTGTTTTTGGTGGGTTTTTTTTTTGTAAATTGCTTAAAATGTAATCCATAATGTAATTCAATATCTAATGAGAGATCAGTTCATTGTTTTTATAAAAGAGAATAACAAGGTATTTTCATATTTACTTATATATTTTATTTCTCATGTAAAGAAAATCATGTAAAAATATACTTTTCTTCCTAAGGGTAATTCATACTCTAACATACTTTCAAATTTTTCTTTTTTAAAATTATTTTGAAATAATGGCTGAATATGTTCATTCACTTCTAGTGGCATCCTTTTTTGGACAGCAAAATCATAAAAATATTTCTGTCTTTTGACCAGCAGTTAATTCTGCTCCAGAAAATTCCTCCACACTCACCATCCAACTCTAAATCAACCAGGTAGTAGAGCTCTCTGGTCAACAAAAATAAACATGTTCAAAACTAAACTTCCTTTCCAGACCTGCTCCTCTTCCTTTGTTATCCATTTTTGTTAATAGCATCAGCATTTTCCCAGCAATGCAGACTTAAATCTTTAGAGTCATCTTCTTACTCTCCAAGTTCAGTCAGTGACCCATCGTCCCAGTTCTTCTCAGTTTAATTTGGGCCTTCATTACCAGTTTTCTGGATAATTACAGAAACCTTCTGATAAGACATCTGGCCTCTTATTTTCATTCCTTTTTAATCCAGGCTACATACTCTTTCAGAATTACCCTTCTTAAGTATAGTCATCTTCTCTTGTATACTCAAGGCCTCGAGTGGTTCCCTGTTTCTCACAGAATAGATTTTCTACCCTGAGGCTTAATTTTTCAGACGTTTAATAAGATTGCCTTAGCTTAACTTTTTTTTTTTTTTTTAAACATTTTATTGGGGAAGGGGAACAGAACTTTATTGGGCAACAGTGTGTACTTCCAGGACTTTTTCCAAGTCAAGTTGTTGTCCTTTCAATTGTAGTTGTGGAGGGCGCAGCTCAGCTCCAGGTCCAGTTGCCATTGTTAGTTGCAGGGGGCATAACCCACCATCCCTTGCGGGAGTAGAGGAGTCGAACCGGCAGCCTTTGGCGCTAGGAGCACGGAGCTCCAACCGCCTGAGCCACCTGGCCGGCCCTAGCTTAACTTTCTTGCATTACCTCTTACTATACCACTTTTCATGCCCAGTGCTCTAGCATTTTGTTTGTTTGTTTGTTTGTTTGTTTTTTGTTAAGGAGAGCGCAGCTCACAGTGGCCCATGCGGGAATCAAACCGGCAACCTTGGTGTTATTAGCACCACGCTCTAACCAATTGAGCTAACCAACCACCCCTCTAGCATTCTTAATACTAGTAGTTTTCTTAGTTGGCATGTGTAGTCTGCCTAAATGCCCTTTCCCAATCTTAATGTGTCCACATCATGTCTACTTTTTGAATACTGGTTTAAAAGCCATTCCTTTAGAAAGCTTTCCCCACTTTCAGGGTCTGGATGGAGTAGGATGAGATACTTAAAAGTAAACATACTGTTATCTTTATAGCACTATTATGCTTAGTATACAAAGATTTTCAGTGCCACATGTTAAAGGAATGAAATGGTGATGAGCCAACCAAAGCTAATAGTGTAGTCTTGGGCACAATCACTCAAAAATTGCATTCCCAAATAATCAGGTTAAAGTAAATACTGAGTACAGTGTTCAAGGGAATGAAAAGACTTCCAAAAAAATATTGGCAATGAGTTGTATACGTGAGTGGATTCATTGTGCAGGCAAGCTCAGACACTTTTAGGTTTAGATCTCAGAACCGCCTTTTCTTCCCATTCCTCTCTTGCTGGTTGTCCCTTTGAACCTGCCTATTTTCTAACATAATAACAACCTAGAGCCCCAATTAATTGAGAAAGTGATTAATGGTGGATGCTTAGAGTATTAGAAAATTAGGTTCCATGAGTAAATTTTAATGAATTGGGCAGAAATATCAAAAAGATTACATAAGGATATTTTATATGTGAAGGATCTTTTAAGCATATTTTTTCTTCATATTTTAGAATTGAGATTTGAGCAACATTTCAATACAGCTATGTTTGTTTATTTACTGAAACTTGTTTCCCTTTGTCACCAAACACCTTTTGGGACTATTTGATGTTTCTGTTAGTTGGCATGTGCACATCAATTTTGATTACTCCAAACTATACTTAAAGGAAAATAAGAAAAATGATTACCTACATAAGTTTCTTTCTTTAATTTCTGCCATGTTCACACATAGCCAAAAGAAGTCATTAGCTTTAGCAAGTTTGCAAAATAATCTATCAGCTTAATTTTTTAAAAAAATAGTTTTTAAATTAAATGTGACGGTAATTAATTGATTTTCTTTCATACATTCTAATATTTTGCTTTCCATTTTTTCTGCCTTGTAACAGTCATCTAACAGATTTACTGAACACCTACTACAGGAATGAGCACTGTAAAATAATGGTAATCAAAACTAGATATAGGGTCTATGCCCATAGAGCTTACAGTCTAGTAGGATAGAGAATGAGTAAATAAATAATCTCAAATGGAGGTAAAGGTTAACATAGAAAGGTACAGATTGCTGTGAGATTGACTTGATCTATTTCCAGGGGTTAGAGGCTTTCCTTCATGGTGACCCTTCTGTTACTTGATTATCATGCTGTGATTATTTTCTTGTATATCTTTCCCACTCTTAACCCTGGTATATGTAAACTTCTTAGGGGAAGGAAGGTTTCATATATCTCTAGTGCCTAGTCTATTCTAGGTATTCTAACTATAAACATTTACTGAATCAAATGAATGTGTGCAAATAAATAAGTTGTAAATTCTTTGGATGAAGTAAATTTTCAGTTTTAAAAGGCCATATTATTATATCATAAAATACTATATAATAAGTATTTTTAAATATGTATTTTTTTGTCCTTTGGGATTTACAGGGTCATCAAATTTACAACAAATTTCCAGTTTTGACTTCACATCCACAAATACCTTATCAGAAGACTCAGTAGTAGTTGTTGGAAAAGGTATTTCAAAGTTATTTAGCTTTTTAATTATATGTGCTCTTCATACATAAGCAAAGCATATCAGTAGAGATGAGAGAAGAGTGTGATTTGGGTGTTGAGTAAAACTTTCTTTCTAAACAGTTATTAAATTGAAAGAATTAGTAGTGAATACTTCACATGTCTGTCCCCTAAGGAAACTCCTGTGAATGCATGTCAGTAATTTTCAGAGATATGTATATTGTGTACATGACAGCTGCAGTTTGGATACTTCTGAGACACTTTTAGAATGACTAAGACAGTTTTACCATAGTTTAAATTCAAATGATAGTCCTTATTTATCAGTTTAGTAATCAGTATAAAATTAATTTTATATTAATTATATTAGGGGGACCTTTGAACAATATTTTTGCAAATATCTTTTAAAACTTGGTGGATTTTTGTTTTGTTTTTTAATTTATTGATGTAATTGACAAATAAAATTGTAAGACATTTGAAGTGTAAAACATGATGATTTGATATCCATATACACTGAAAGGATTCCCCTATCAAGTTAATTATCACATCCCAATTAGTCTCTTTTTTAATAGAAAAATTCAAATGTGATGATAGGCATTGAGGGTATACATCTTATTTTTGGAAAATAGATTGAAATGCTTGGAAAGCTTTCCTAACTTCTTTGCTTGATAGAATCTCATTAAGTTAATTTAAGGCCCTCTTCAGATTGGCTCCAACCTACTTCAGCAAACTTATTTTCTGTTATCTCTTTATGTGCCTTGTGCCGAACCAAACTAATTTATTCACTCCACATGCATGCTTTATACTTGTTCAGCTCTGCTTTTAAGCATCCCCGTCTCACAGGATGTCCTCCACTCCTTTCTCACTTGTCTCCAAATTCGTTGTCTTCCAATCCTAGCTCAAATCCTTGCTCCTTGAAACCATCTTAAACACTCAGCTCACACCAAATTTTCCTTCCTGTGAGCTCAGCACTTACTTTATGCATTTCTCATTTGATGTTATTGTCCTCTTAGGGTAGTTGCTTTTATATTTTATGATGATTTAGCAAATTTTTATTATTAACTATATAGTTTATTTCTTGAGGGCATGAGCTTTGTCTTGAACTTTGTTGTCCAGAGTGACATCACATAAATATTTAATGCCAACTTGATTGTTGGTTGATTTCAGGTGTATTTGGAAATCCAAATTCAGCACCAGCAACCTGCAGCCAATCAGTGATACTTTCTGTGGAAAACGGGGATAAATTTTCAGTCAAACAAAGCATTGAACCACCATCAGGGATTTACGGAAGAGCAGTCCAGCAAAGTATTCCATCATATCTTGATGTTGAGAATGAAAAAGATGTAAGGTTATTTGCTAATTATTAGGGTAAATTTAAACCTATAATACGTCACTGTTTTGTGTATATCAGATTTAGCATGGTAAAGTACTTTAATTAAAATTTTAAAAATTGCAAAGTAACTTAAAAAATTGATGCTTAATCATTTAAATAATAGGTTGTTCTTCTCACCAAATATGTTCTTATTCTGGTGTAATACATCTAGTATATTTTATACTTTACATGTACTCTACGTACATATATGCATATGTGTGTGTATATGTACATATATACATATACATATCTTTATCTACATCTATATCTATATACTGTGTGTCCCCGAAAATAAGACCTAGCCGGACAATCAGCTCTAATTCGTCTTTTGGAGCAAAAATTAATATAAGACCCAGTTTTATATATTATATAAGACCGGGTTTTATATTATTTACATTGTATTATATTGGGTCTTATATTAATTTTTGCTCCAAAAGACGCATTAGAGCTGATTGTCCGGCTAGGTCTTAATTTTAGGGAAACATGGTATATCTATATATAATAATTTTCTAGGATATACTCAAGGAGTAACAGACTAATATCCTCAGGCACAGATTTTCTTGGCTGTTTGCACCATATAATTCTATTAGATTTTAGAATCCCTGAAAAAAAAAACTAAGAAATGTATAGTTTATTTTGTATATAGACATTTAATGGCTATATACAGTTGTCTGAGATGAAGATAGTTATTTTAAATGTCAGGCTCCCTGAATACTTTCAGATTTTTCAACTTTTTCTTGCAGATCAAAGTTTCTATTTCAAAATCTACTTTTGACAAGATGAGACAAAAGAGAAAAGAGGAAAAAGAACTTTTTGACATTAAAGATTGTGAAAAGAAGGACCAGAATCCTTGGGAACGAATAAAACATACAGGAACTGAGAAAATGGCATCTGAAAGTAAGTGAAATTTAGCTTTTGGTGTGTTTTTGTAACTAGTAATATCCTAAAGCTAGTGTACTGTGGTTTAACTGAGAGTGATGATGTATGGCTAATAGTGGAATATGTTAAACAATAATGCTGAAATTTGCAAGACCCAGTAGCTTCTAACTATTATAATAAATAATTATTTCTCATAAAAAAGAAATTGATTGATTGTTTTTCTCCCTTCTAGACTTAAATAACTTTGGAGACAAGGTGGGAGTAACAAAAAATGAGAGTTCCTCTTTAGAAAACATTGCCTTCAATCCTCCATTGAAAAGAGGGGCTAGTTTAAAAAGGTCGCCATCTTTAGTGTTTTCAGATTCAGGTAAGTCACTTTTTAAATGTAAAGAATAAAGTCACAAATGCTTGTTAAGCTGAAGAGACCACATCTGGTTCAGTTCATTTGTGATGGAAAAAGCACTGAACTAGTAGGAGTCATTAGACAGACCTGGCTTTCACATTTTTATTGGGGAACACTGGTAGGGGCCCCCTCCTTGTCAGTGAAGCTGCTCAGAGTGTCTTCAGCTACTCCAAGCTTGGGCTCTGGGGGTCCTGAGGGTGGCTGGGTGGGTGACGCGTGTTCCCATCCTTTCAGACCGGCACTGGGTAGTTGTGGTATATGACCTGTTTAATCATGGCGGTGTACTTGGTGTAGGGGAGGCAGAATTACAGTCCAGCAATCTTGGTTTCCACCCAGACCTGGCTTTTTAAGTTTCAGTTCTACCTTTTGATTAGCTTTGTGACTTGGCCTCATTTTCTGCCCTCATAAATCTCTAAATTATCTCAAGGGTCGAGATTATCTCAAAGATCTCTTCCATGCCCCCTGCAAATATTCCTATTTTGCCGAGGAATGCTATACCATTTTATAACTAAGGTAACTGAAATTGTGAAGCTGATTTATATTAGATCATGATTTTAAAAATTGCATTTATCATTTATTCAGCCTCTCATTGATTACTTGACAAGATTCTGTACCAGTCCAAAAGTACGTTCCATGTTTTCTGTGCTGTTTTTAAAAATACTGAATAGGTCTTAAGTATAGTAGCAAATAGGTAAAATCAGAGGTTGAAATGAAATATTATGTGAACTATAGTAAACGTGAAGGATTATTGTTTATTATTTTTGTTTATTATTATTGTTTCTGAGGAATAAACTGTGAACTGTAATAAACATTCTTAAGTTTAATTGGGTCTGAAGTCTAGGTATCAACTAAAAACCTAAGAAATATAGAAAAAAATAAATCTGTAAATCTGATCTTGGACAACATACTTTGACCTCTCTCAAAGATAAATATAAAAGAGATTTGAACCAGATGAATGTCTGAGGTTCTTCCTAGCTTGCATTTCTTTTATAATGCAAGAAATGTAGAAAAGTTTTAAAAACTCTGTATCCTCAAGAACAGATTGATGGTTACCAGAGGTGGCGGGATGGAGGGTGGTTTGAAATGGGTGGAGTCAAAAGGTACAAACTTCCAGTTATAAATAAGTCATGGGGATGTAATGCATAGCATGGAGGCTATAGTTAATAATACCGTAATGCAGATTTGAAAGTTGCTAAGAGTAAGTCTTAAAAGTTATCATCACAAGAAAAAAAATTTTTTAACTATGTATGGTGACAATGGTAGCTAGATTTACTGTGGTAATCATTTTGCAGTATCTACAAATATCGAATCATTGTGTTGTACACCTGAAACTAATATAATGTTATATGTCAATTATACCTCAATTTAAAAAGTAAGATAAAATTTGTTTAAAAATGAGAAAAAATTATGTATCCTTAAAACTAATAATTGTTGAGAGTATGCCTGATGAGAGATGTTGGCCTGTAAAATTACTGGATAAACATGGCCCTAAGAACTGGTTGAGTGTAGGCCTTCTTGAATTTTAAGCTGGTTTAGTAGCATTGTCAAATAATTTCATTATTTATTTATGTCATAAAATCTACGGGGAGAAAAATCCACAAAACTTCTTACCTGTACCAGTAGTTAAGAGTAGCAATAGAAGAACAAATAGTAGCAAATAGTGTAAACAGTAACAAATCATATATTTTAAGTATTCATTCTTGCGAGAGACATCAACTAATTTTGTGATTTTCACCTATACTGGAAGCTTCTCAGATTTTGTTTCTAGGAAGTATAAGGAGAGTGCTTCCTTAAAACTGCCCTTGTATTATTTGAACAGAAGAATATGCTTATGAGATAAATACAAGCAGTGAAAGTAAACTTTTAGAAACTATTTTAACAGTTTGACCTTGCCATGACACTTTTATTGTAGTTTATAAAAGTATCAGTCTATAACAGAGTGGAAATTAAAAAAAAAAAAACAGCTTAGTTTGATCATTGTTGGTTTAAATTGATACTCTGTATACCTCCTTTTCCAGAGTAATGTTTTGTTTTGTTTCATTTTTTTTTCAGATGAAAACAGTAAAGATACTGTTATAACCCTAAGGTTGAAATTTTGGTGTTTATCTGCATCTATTTCATAATGAGTCCATATAGAGAAGAGGTCCTTAAAACTTTAGCATCAGTTTCTTCATCTGTAATGTAGGAGTAATAACTATCACATAGGGATGTTGAATGAATCAAATGAGATCATGTAAATGAAGAACTTAGCACAATGCTAGGCAAGAACTTAAGTCAGTGATAGCTAGTAATCCTGTTTTGTATTTGCTATTCTTTCTGGGTTGTGAAATTCCAAAGTTGGAGCATTTTATTTATACATATCAGGCCTATATATGAAACTTACTGAGGATACATTTGAATCATCAAAAAAATAAAATTAGGTCTGTTTATTATATTTTTTAATTGTCACATCATCTTCCTCATGTATGATATACTCTAGCAAAAACTGGTACTAATTTATCAGTAATCAGCATACCATATCTATTTGAGTACCTCTTCGTGTTAGGAATGTGATAAATTTCTGGAAAGCAGGAATTTTGTTAGGCGTCTTTATATGAAATCACAGGTGACTGGACCTAGATCTAAGTCCTTCCTTTGCCACTCATTAACAGTGAGACCTTGAATAAATTTTTTAGCCTCTAAACTCGATTATTTTCTCAGCTGCAAGATAGTGATAATGAGAGAATCTACCTCAACTTTATTGAGAGAATATAGTAAAGTTTGTAAAGAAGTTATCAGGAGATCTGGCATAAAATATTTACTGTTAACTAATATCATTAATACCTTGTTGCCTTTGGATTTTAAATGCATTTGAATACATAATTAGCATACAGCATCAAGTGAAATTCCTTATGTTTGTGTATCTCATGTGTTTCATATTACATTTTCTTACAAATAGCATGGTTGATAAATGCTTTTATGATGATCATTTTCTAGTGCCTGTTACTTTTTAAAAATATCTCTTAACATGAAAAAATGGCTAATAAATCTTTACCTATTTACAAAAGCCATTATGCATTCTCTTTGATCTTTTTGATCTTTTCCTTTCTCATACCTTGACCGCCAGCGGCTTACACTGTGCAGCCCCCTCAGGGCAGAACCCTGAGCACTCAGGGATGATGGTATGTTTGTTTCCCCAACATCTGGGGCAATGCCTTACATCTGGACAGCAGTTAGTAAATGTTTGATTATGGAAGAAACGTTTTTATTACTACACATAGACTTAGGGTTTATACTATATTATTAACTCTATACCAATAGCAAAAATTGCTATTTTTAGAATTCAACTAGAATTTACGTGGAGATGCCATGAAGCTTCATTTTTACTTATTGGTTGTATGGTAAAACGGTATATATCCTCATGTTTCTACAAAATGGGATCATATGCTTCTTACTGACTTTTAGTTCTTAAAGCTAGACTTTGTTATATGACTCATGACTGAAAACCCACTTATATATTTATATTAAGCATAATTTAATAATTTTATATATAAAAAGTAAAGTTTTAAATTAAAAGTTTTGGTATCTGGGTATTATAATTTTGTTGGAGACTAACCTAATAATACTAATTTCTATAAGAAATATTCATAGAATCTAATCAGAATGCCATTTGTATCCCTTTGTATCAAAATTCCTTGATGCTTTATTTAATAGTGGTTTTTTTTTTGTTTTAGGTGAAGCATCTCCTGGAGCTGTTCCACAGTATAAAGAAAGGATACCTTCTGTCACTCATAGTCCAGAAATAATGGAGTCATCAGAACTACGGCCATTTTCTAAACCAGAAATAGCGCTGACGGAAGCCCTGAAGCTCTTAGCTGATGAGGATTGGTAAGTTCACCACTGTTAAAACTGAGCTGAGTTGTAAACGTTTTCTGTAAATTTTTAATTAAGAACCTTAAAACATTTCCTATTAAAATAGTCTTAGCAGTGATTATTTTTGTTCTTAGGTAGTCTGAGTTTTTTTCAGCTTATCAGTGTAGCTGAACTCTGGTTCTAATAATACTTTATTACCATTTATGTTATAAATTATATACCACAAGGACATAGTTTAGCTTTATTGCGGATTACACAAACATTTTGATGTTGGAATATAAATATCACCATTTCTCCAAATGTTTCTCTGTGAAGTATATCCTACAGCAATCCTGGAAATACTTACGTGTTCCTACCACAGCTGCAGCAGCCCCCCAGCCAGCCCAGCTAATACCTGAAGGGAAACAGACAGACAGTGGCATCCCATTTGCTTCAACTTGAGCCTCCCCTGGCTGCCCTCATCCCATTCCTTCCCCTGTTCCTTCAGCATCTCTCTCCATCCCCATCCTACACCTTATCATCAGTTTTGCCTCTTTGCTAGATCATATTTATCAACATAAAAGGTCCTATAATATCTTTTATTTTTAAGAAAACTGCCAAAATCGCACATCTTCACATTTGCTTCCTCCCCTTTCTAAAGAAAAAGTTCTTAAAAGGACTAACTCATTGTCTCTACCTTTTCACCTCATGTTCTCTTCTCAACTTCTTTCATTGGCTTTCAACCCTCCCCATCATGACTACCACTTCACTAAAACTGCAAAAGTGACCATTTTGCTAAATCTACACTGGTCATTTATTAGTCTTCATCTTATTTTGCCTTTCAGCAACATTTGATATAGTTGACACTCCTTTCTTGATAACACTTTTTTCATTTCACCTTGGAAAATTCAGTCTCTTGTTTCTTACTCTGCTTCAGTATTTTCTTTCTTTCTTTCTTTCTTTCTTTCTTTCTTTCTTTTCTTTTCTTTTCTTTTCTTTTCTTTTCTTTTCTTTTCTTTTCTTTTCTTTTTCCTTTGGACTAATCTGCCATCTTGTTCCTTCCTCGACAGTGATCTCTGCTTCATTAATTTCTGATTCCTTCTCCTCTTTTTACCTCAAAATTGGGGAGTATTCCAAAATTCAGTCCACTGGTATTCTCCATCTATTCCATAGATCCAGGCTGGTAATTTTTTTCTGTATGAGCCAGACAGTAAATATTTTAAACTTTTGAGTCCAGGTGTTTCTGTTGCTACGACTCAACTTTGCTGTTGTAGAACAAAAGCAGCCTTAGACAATATGAAAACAAATGTGTATGGCTTTGTTCCACCAAACTGTACTCACAAAGAAACTTTACTTATAAAAAACTTTACAAATTAAAAAAAATCTGATGGGGTCAGATTTGGTCTGTGAACCATAGTTTGCTAACTCCTTTCTTAAATGATTTCATTCAGTTCCACAGCTTTAAATTTCATCCACACTCTGATTTCTCATAAATGTATATCTGGATTCCTGGTATCTTCTTGAGCTCTAGTCTTGTACTCCAACTGCCTCCTGAAACTTCCACTTGGATGCCAATAGACATCTTGAATTTAACATGTCCAACACAGAACTCTGGAACTTCCACTTCCTGCCATTTAACAGGCATTAGATTTAACTTCACATTTGAAAGAACTAAAGAAACCAAACAAAATACATGAAACAGTGGTTTTCAAAATATTGTGCATCAGGCAATGAGATATAATGATCCCTGAGAAACAGGAAATAAGCAAGGTGAGCCATACAATTGCTCTGCCTTCCTTTCTGGAGAGAGTTTTCAGGTCACAGCTCATGGAAGGGAAAACCATCTAGGTATCAGCAGAGATGGAGCTGGAGCTGAGAGTTTGGGAAAGCCATGGTAGCTAGAGTTTGCAGGACAGAATGCTAGAGAGGGTAGAGCTCCACAAAGAACTCCAGAGGCCTTCAGAGGATTCTTCTGAAATGTTTAGCTTAAGTACTGGTCAGGGCATGCATGTGAGTCAATTACCTGAAACCAGGACAAGGGCCCCCCTAAGAAGTTATAGGGAACAATCCCTAGAGCATATACAAGGCCAAGAATACTTCCTCTTCCCACTGGCAGAATGGAAAACTTCATAATTCACAGGGCTTAGGGTAGAATACTCAGAAGAATTTTGCTTCATCTATGGAATGAATAAACCCTAAGCTAAAGACTGGATTGCTCCCATCTAACAAAGCATAAATGCAAGACCTAAGAGGGTCAAACTTTTCAAATAACTACGTCCTGGAAGAAAGTTAAAAAATATTCAAAGGAATACAAAAATATCTAAGGTAAAATGCGTAGCATCAAATAAAAAATTGCCAGGCATTTAAAGTGCAGGAAAATACAACCCATAATGAGAAGAAAAACAAATAAAATAATTGAAACTAATGAAAAAATGATATAGATGAGACAATTAGACAAGGACATTATGACTATAGTTATAATTCTAATCTATGTGCTAAAGAAGCTAGAAGAAAGATGTGAACAGAGAATCAGTGAGCTGTAGGACAGCTTGCAAAATCCCTTTTGCCGTATAATTTAATATGATTGAGGGAAGAGATATCCCATCATATGCACCCTCAAGGCAAGGGTATTATACAGGCATGTTCACCAGGGGGGCAAGATTTGTGAGTACCATTTTAAAAATTACATGCCATCAGGAATAAAGAAGGTCATTTTATAATAAAGGGTAATTAATCAAAAGGACATAGCAATCCTGAACATTTATTTACCATATAACAGAGCTTCAGAATACATTAAGCAAAAACTGGTAGACCTGGAAGTAGAAATAAACAAATCCGCAGTTATTGTTAGAACTTCAACAACCATCTTCTCATTAGTTGCTAGAACTAGTAGAAAGAACATCAGTAAGGATACAGAAGACTTGAACACTATTGAGCAACTTGACGTAATTGACATTTATAGAATACTCCACCTGAAACAATAGAATTTGCATTGTTTTCAAGTCCACAAGGAACATTTATCAAGAAAGAGCATATTCTTTCAGGGCCGGCCGATGGCTCAGGTGGTTGGAGCTCCGTGCTCCTAACGCCAAAAGCTGCCAGTTCAATTCCCACATGGGCCAGTGGGCTTTCAATCACTAGGGTGCCGGTTCGACTCCGCAACTCCTCGAGTCCCGCAAGGCACCTTGAGCTGAGCTGCCGCTGAGCTCCCATGGCTCAGTTGGTTGGAGCACATCCTCTCAACCACAAGGTTGTCGGTTCGACTCCTGCAAGGGATGGTGGACTGCGCCCCCCTGCAACTAACAACGGCAACTGGACCTGGAGCTGAGCTGCACCCTCCACAACTACGACTGAAAGGACAACTTGACTTGGAAAAAGTCCTGGAAGTACACACTGTTCCCCAATAGTCCTGTTCCCCTTCTCCAGTAAAAAATGTTAAAAAAAAAAAAAAAGAGAGACCATACTCTAGAACATGAAACAAGTAATTTAAAAGGGTTCAGATTATACAAGTTTTGTTCTCTGACTACAGTAGAATTAAATTAGTTAGGAATTAAGAATGAAACATATAAAAATTTGTGGGATGTAGCTAGTAAATTACTGTAACATCTCTATTAGAAAAGAAGAAAAGTTTTATGTCAATGACCTCAGCTTTCACCTTAAACTAGAGACAGAAAAGCCAATGAAGCCCAAAATAAGCAAAGAAAGAAAATAATAAAGATCGAGTGGAAATCAACAAAATAGAAAATAGAAGCAGTGAAATTTTTCTTTGAAAAAATCAATTAAAGCAAAAGTGTGTTCTTGGAAAAGATCAGTAAAATTGATAAACCTCTAGTTAGATGTATCAAGAGAGAAGAAACAAATGACCGCATCAGGAATGAAAGAAGGAACATCATTACTGATCATACAGCTATTAAACAAATAATAAAAGAATGTGATAAACAGCTTTATGCCCATAAATTTGACAACTTAGTGAAATGGACAAATTCCTTGAAGTACACAAACTACCAAAACTCACTCAAAAAGAAATAAATAATCTGTATAACCCAATGTCATTAAGGAAATTGAATTTGAGTTTAAAACTTTCTCATAAAGAAAATTGCAGGCTGGGATGGTTTTACTAGTGAATTACACCAAACATTTACAGAAGAAATCAATTTTACACACACCCCTAGAACGTTGAAGAGGCTGGAGTACTTCCCATCTCATTCTTCTAGTCCACTTTTATTCTGATACCAAAACCATACAAAGACAAGAAAAGTAAACTGCAGAATGATATCCAGTATATCTCATGAACATAGATGCAAAAATACTTAAAACAATGTATTTCCCCTTCTCCAAATCCCAATCTCCTTCTCTGTCAGTATTCACCAGTTTAGTTAATAGCCCTCCATGGACATTTTGTTGTTCATACTAAGTAAGTGTTGACCTTTTCTCATTTTTTCACATTCTATCAGTTTCTCTATTTTCAAAACATACTCTGCACCCAATTACTTACTGCATTCTCTGCTGCTGATCTTCTAATCTAAGTCACAATTACTTGTCACTTGGCTATAGTGGTGTCATCACCAGTTTCTATGCATTCATTATTTCCAGTGTATGAGTACAACAGCCAGAGTGATGCTGTTAAAACATAAATCAGATGATGGGATTCCCCCATGCAAAACCCTCCAGTGGCTTGCTCCCTAATACACTAGAAAAAAACAATTTTTTAAAACTTACTGTAGCTTACAGGGTCCTTCATTCTGTAGCTTCACCCCCTACCATGCTCTGCCTTATTTATTCACTTTAGTCTCCTGGCTGTTTCCTGAACCCAAGCTCATTTCCTACTTCAAGATCTTTGTACTTCATTCTTTGAACACTTTCCCGATGACTTTCTCTCTCCGTTCCTTCAGATACCTGTCAAATGTGTCTAACTTGCCTCAGAAAAGCCTTCCTTCCTGACCCTCACTAAAATAGTGTTCTTCCCCCCATCCTCTTATGCTGCTTTATTTTTAATATCCCGTATTGCTACCTGACCTTGTGTTTTATTTTCTTGTCATTGTAAGATCCATGAGGACAGATGTTTTCTTTTTCAGATGAATGTTTCACATAAACTGAAAAGAATCTGCATTCTGCTGTTGTTGGTTATAGTGTTCTATAAGTGTTAAGTAGTTAAAGTTTGTTGATAGTGATTGATAGTGTTAAGTTTTCCATCTCCTCACTGATTTCCTGTCTATTCTATCAATTGCTGTGGAAGGGCTTTTGAATCTCCAACTGTAATGGAAGATTTGTTAAGTTGATTATTTTTGTTGCTTGTTTCCTTACATTTAGCATTTAGATTTTATGGATTCTGGCTTTCATATTTCTGACCTGAAGTCTTCTGCAATTATTATCTTTGTTCCTCTGTATGTAATGCCTTTATTTTGTCCTATGGCTACCTCTAAGAATATCCCTTTAACACTCTTCTTTGCAATTTGATTATGATGTTCCATGTTGTGGTTTTTTTGTGGTTATCCTGTTTGGGGTTTGTTCTTGGATCTGAAAGTTTATAGTTTTGATCAAATTTGGAAAAATTTCAGTCACTATTTCTTCATTTCTTTTTATACCTCCCTGTCTCTTGACTCTACTTTCTATTTACTTTTATGTGCATTGAATCGGATTATTTCTGCATCTAAACTGTAACTGTAAACTATTTTATGCTTACCCAAAAAATGAAAATTTTGAGCCAGCTAATTGTTAAATAGGTTTACTCTTACCACTTTGGCATCTTAGGTCTTTTCTGTTTTCCATAACTATTCAGAGGATTTAAATGCTTAAAAAAATAACCACCATTAATACTACCAACTAAGGAAACTCAGCTCACATTTTTCAAACCCACAATATGAAAACCATCAAGTTTGAAATGTTATATCTAAATCCCACTTGAATCCACCCTCTTGGGTACATTAGTATACGCGTACCCTTCCTCTGGCTCATTACGTTAGATAATGAAAAAGAAATGTAAGTTACAGAAGTTACAGATCCACCAGGTGGTGGTTTTCTGTTCTTGGATTATATATTCACCAACAATGTAACAGGTGGTTACGTTTCTCCTTCCATTTTTGTTTTACTTCTTCCTTTACCTTTTGTTTGCCATTCATTTCCCTCTGTTCTCTAGAAAGAATATGGCATTCTTACTAGGGGAAAAATTATGTTCCTTTTTATTTATAAAGGAACTTAGTTTGTTTATTTACAAAGGAACTTAGTTTGTCCATAGTGCTTTGGGCTCTTAAAAGATCTTTTGAATAATGAAAGAGCACTATTAGAACAACTGAAACTTTACATATTTTTTATTTGAGATTCCTACATGATAACGGAAAATAGTCAAGGTCTCCTCATTGGCAATATTTCATACACACAAAAGAAGACATCCTATTCCAGTTGAGCTCTATTTTAATAAAATTTTTTTTCATTGTTTTCTTTTTCCTATAGGGAGAAGAAAATTGAGGGACTGAATTTTATTAGATGCTTAGCTGCTTTTCATTCTGAAATATTGAACACAAAGTTGCATGAAACAAATTTTGCAGTAGTTCAAGAGGTAAACTTATTTTGAGCTGAGCTAAGAATTGTTTGAATAACAAAGACTAAATATGCCACATTTATTTGACCTTTAAAGAAACCAAACTAAATGATATGAGTAGACTTATATGTAAATAACTTATACCGTACTTTGCAATACTTAAAAAAATTATTAAATATTGATATTTAAGACACAGATAATACATATTAAAACATGTTACCTTAACAGTAAATTTGGTTTCAAAGTCATTATTACTGGTTTTCTTTCAGAATATCAGCAAAATGTACATTTTGGACATTTTTTTTTAGGTGAAAAATTTACGCTCTGGAGTTTCTCGCGCTGCTGTGGTGTGTTTAAGTGATCTTTTCACTTATCTGAAAAAGAGCATGGATCAAGAACTAGATACTACAGTAAAGGTTTTGTTACATAAGGCAGGAGAATCAAATACATTTATAAGAGAAGATGTTGACAAAGCGTTGAGAGCTATGGTCAACAACGTAACTCCTGCACGTGCAGTTGTTTCTCTTATCAATGGAGGACAAAGGTAATGTTCAGAATAGTATTGATATGTCCTTAAACTAGAAATGCAGCTCTTTGTAATCTGGGGTGTACAACAAACAAGCAGATCTCAGTATTATCTCAATTGAAAAACATTTATTTAAATAATTTGTGTGTGATTAAGTGCTGAGTGTACAAAGAATAATATTGTTATTCTAATCATGTTACCTGCATTGATAGATCTGGAACTAAATAAATGTTAGTGATGGACGTTTTTGGGGGGAGGTTGTTTTTAACTTCTTAGTGAGGAGTAGCCAAAGCAAATAATTTGTCATTTTAACTTTCATGGGTGATGAAGTTTCCGAGTAGTTTAATCATTTAACTAACTTTAAAGGTATATCTTTGGAAAATTGTTCGTGCATCAGCTTTGTTTTAATTGACCATGTTTCCTTATAGCCATTTACACATTGCAGTAAGAAGATGTACAGCCCAGCACTTATCAGATGTGGTGGAATTTATGGAACCAGAGCGTATTTTATCTGGAGCAAAAGATTTAGCTGACCGTATATTACCAGCCGCCGCTAAGTTCACTCAGGACAGCTCACAAGAAACCAGGTGAATAGCTGCTAATAATATATGCTGAATCTCTCAGTATAAGGACTTAAAAGAAAGAAATGAAGGTTTGAAAAGAATGAACATTTTTCTAAATGGATAAGTGGGATCCCCAGGGATTGGTGCTGGAGGACGGTCTTATTTAACCAGTTTGTAAGTGATCCTGAGGGAGTGCACAGGGCATTCTCCAGACTTACAGATGGCACCACTTACTTCCGGGAAGTGAGATGCCATGTCACAGGGAGGGCCTGCATGCAAACGGCACAAGACTGTGTGAGTGGGCAAAAAATGGCAGAAGAACTTCATTGTGGGCAAATGTAAGGCAGTGAGTTTAGGGGAAAATGATACATTTTTCAACCAGTCAGGTAAAATCAAGGAAATAGGTGCACATGAAAAAATGGATAGCAAAATGAAGAGCATATATCTGCTGAAGCATGAGATATCTGCACTTAGAAAACTCCATGAATTTCTGACTCCTGTCTGTGCTTGAAGAACATTTTTATGAAGATTAAGAACATTCCGAGAAAGATGACAAAATAAGATGTGGATGGTACAATAGCTGTGGTGACAGAAATATTGGATGTAGTCAGAAGTCTAGGTTCAATTCCTAGCCCCATTCACTGTTTGCCCTTAAGCAAGTTACTCAGCCTCTGTTAGTCTGATTCCTTGTCTATAAAATCAGGAAGGTTGGACTGGGTGATTGATAACGTTCCACACAAAATCTAAACGATTAAGGCAGTTTTATGTGAAGTTAGATTAAAAGGGGAGAGGGAGAACCCTGAGTTCATAGAGACTAAAGTAAGAAGGATATCAAATTTTTAACATTTTAAGACAAAGATGCCCCTTACTTTAATTTAGGTAACGAGTTAATCTTGTGAAGTCATTATACCAAAAGCTAATATAGATGGTAAGTGTGTTCATTTTTTATTGCTGTGTGACATTACCACAAATAGAGTGGTTTAAGGCAACACAGATTTTGGTTTTTAGCTTTTTGTTTTGGTGGGTTTTTTTTTGTTTGTTTGTTTCTTAGAAGTCTGGCATGGCCCAACTGGCTTCTACTTAGGGTCTCACAGGGTGGAAATCAAGGTGATGACAGTTCTAGACCCTTATCTAGAGGCTCTGTAGAAGAATCTGCTGACAAACTCATTCAGGTTGTTGGCCAAATCTAGTTCTTTGTGGTTATAGGACTGAGATCCCCATTTCCTTGCTGACTGTCAGCAAGGGTCCTCTTTCAGCTCCGAAGGCCACTGAATTTCTTGTCAGGCAGCCCCCTCCAACTTCAAGCCAGCCAACAGCACGTCAAATTCTCCTCGTACTTAGAATCTCTCCGGCTTCCTTGCCTGCTACCAGCCATAGAAAGCTCTTTGCTTTTATGGGCTCATGTGACTAGGTGAGATCCAGATAATTTCCCTGTCTTAAAGTCCGCTGTACCATATAACATAACATAATGCTGGAAGAGCAGGACATCTTTGAGGAACTATTTTAGAAATTCCGCACACCACACTAATGTTCAAAACAACTTAGTAGGGTTGGAGCGTAATATGAGTAGAATGGTTAGGAAGAAGAAAAGATTCATAATGGTGGTTTTGTGTCTTAACCTTTCCTTAATGGCATAGTATCTCATAATCCATTTGTCACTTCTTAGATTTTTATTTGTAGTTTTAAAATTATAAAATGGTTACAACTTTCCAGTTTTGATATTTGTCCCATTTTGTGTCCCTATTGCTTGCTTGCTTGTTTGTTTTGGCCATTCCCATATCATTAGGGCCTCTAGTAAGCCTATATCCTTAACATTCTGAGCCAAAAATTAGAATCATCTTTGAAACTATAACTGATTAGGAGCTACCTGTCTGGGTATAGACATTATTCTGGTTGTGAGGCGAGAAAAAGTAATTTTTGTTTGCTGATATTATCTCCCTTTTTGTAATTTCATTATATTTGAGAGTCTGGTTGATACAGGTGATACTGAGATCATCCTATACCCCTCCTTCTCAAAAGCCTTGCCTTCTCTGTTCTAGTCCCGTATACATATTCTAAGTTGTAGGCAAAAAGATAACTGTAATTTGTTTTAGGGCCAAGCCTCCCTGAAGAATAATAATATTGTATTGTTAAGAGATACTATAAGATCACTCTATCCAAAAATATCTCCAATGTACACTTCCATGATATCGAAGGTTCTACCATTAGAATGATATCCTGGTTTAAGGTATTATCCTGAAAGAATTCTTTTAAAATTCATAGAACATTAAAATCCTAGTTTGCAGAGCATTACATATTCATTAATATACCAACCACAATTTATCAACTAACTTTAGGTGTATTTAGGTAGCAGAGAATAGGTTTTTGAAGAATTGGAACCCAGGTAAGTTGTCGCTAGGAAAAAAGAGATAGGTCAGAAAGACAGAACCTAAGGAAGGTCAACTCAGGCCTAAACAGCTGGCCAGCAGATAAGCAGCAAAAGGTCACTGGGCAGGGAGCCCAGGACTCCCATAAGACTTCTCCTAACTTGCAATTCCGCCAAGTGCCAGCCTTGATACAAACCTTAGGGTGAAAAATAGAATCAAAGCTTTTGGCTTTTCATCTGATACATAGCTATAGTATTTTTAAAAGGTGGCTGGCAAGAGAATGCTATACTCTCTAGTCCAATTAGTGTAACTAAATTTCAGTACTTACTTAAAATAGGGATGGTAATCTTGATGTTGATAGGTTTTTTTCTGTTGAAAAGTAAGGACAAAAACTGAGCTTGTTAAAATATGTAAAATTATTTACATATTTCTCAAATATCTATAGGTATTATGGTCGAAAGATGCTTTTTCTAATGATGTGTCATCCTAACTTTGATAAAATGCTTGAAAAGTGTGTCCCATCTAAAGATTTGCCATATATTAAGGAATCTGTTAAAAGTTTACGGCAAAAGGTATGTGGAAAGAGTTTATTTTATAAACAACTTTCAAAGCAGAGTTTGTCCAGGAAGGTAAAGGAGAGAATGATTACTTCTTCGATTATTTCTGTTAACTGTTTAGAATGTATCTACAGTGGCATTTCAGCAACTGTATTACTAAGTAGACATTCCCAGTGTCAGTCAATGTTTATTGAACAGAAACCTGATATTTGGTAGAATGTAGTGTGGCTTATTGGAGTTATGAGACTTGGGTTTGAATCACAACTCTGAGAATTAGCAATTACGTATGTATAATTTTAGGCACATCATTTCTTTAACCAGAATTTTTATTTTTATAAAATGAGGATAGTGATGCTCGTCATGCTAGGTGCCTGCTTTATTTACCTCTCATGTCCCACTATTCAAGCTCCCACCACACTGCAGAGCACTGATAGGGAGCTCCTTGAGGGGAAGCCCCAGGTCTTACTTATCCTGGTAGATAATGGGATTCAGAAATGTCTGTGAAACCAGTGACTGAGGGAATACCAAGTGAAATAAAACATGACATTGTCTTATAAAAAAGTGCTCCATTTACATATTATTTTTTGCAAAAAATATGTTTAGTAATATAAAATTTTTCTACATTAGTTTATGTTATTCTCTGATAATATGATAATTTGTTATTCTTCTCTGATTAATTTATGAAAGGATATTTCAAAGGTGTATGGTAAATACACATTTCAGAACATTTTTTTCTGCCTATTGATGCTAAAGATTTTAGCTTAATTCCTATAGAACTTATTAAAGTAAGCATGCAAAAAATATCTTACTTAAATGAGGCAGATTATATTTGTGAATCATTTCAAGTATCAGGGAAAAAAAGGTTTTAAATAGTTCTTATCGAAATGTTTAATCTCACACTGGTGTTCCATAGGAATTCATTGTTTATGTAATATATGCATATTTTCTATATCAATTTTAAGCTTTAAGAAGAGTAGTTATAAAATATAGCATATTAATTTTTAAAATGTTAAACACTTTTACCAAGCCAATATCATTTCCTATTAATTGGTCACATATTTTGTTAATTTACTACTATTCACAAGGTATTCTGTATACCTGATGCCCTTTAATGCATAAGCATAGCAGATTAATAAAATACTTTCAATCTTAAAAATGATCAATAATGGTTTCTATTAAAATTACATTTTATGCGTTATTTCACTTTACTAGTTTTAAGACTTTTATTACACTGTCTTTCTTTATATTTACTTATAGGGCTTGGGAGATTTACCACTAGATACTCCTTCGGCAAAAGGAAGACGATCTCATACTGGTGGTGTTGGAAATACTAGGTCATCATCTGTTTCTAGAGATGTTTTCAATTCAGCCGAAAGGTAGGTTCATTTGATAGTTCACATCATTAGAGAAATTATTCCCTGGTGGTGGTAGTCTCATTTGGATGTTTTCATGAGGTATCTCAGGGGTATTTGTCAAAATTTAACGGAGTTGTAAAAGTTGTTGAGGACTTAGAAAGTGTGAGGTAATTAGATTTAATAAGGCAATTATACACTCACAGCAACTGGCTTTTACGTGTGTTAAACGTTAGTAAAGCTTTAGTGTTATTGAACTTGTCGATATTAGACCTGTGTTAGACAATTCTGATTTTTTAAAAATGTATAGCCTTTACTTTTTCCCCTTGATTATACAAGTAATACATAATTATGGTTAAGAAAAAAAAACTTTAGAAAATACAAACATTAAAAGAATTTAACCAATTACCTATAATACCGCCAACCAGTAAAAAAACTACTTTAAAAATTTTTACAAATGTAATTGTATATGCAGTTGCCTCTCCTGTTTAAGCTCTAGCAACATTTTAATAATTTGATTGTATAACTTAAAAAAATCTTTCACAAGTATTATGATCTCTGGTATATTTTTAAGTATATTTTAAACATGGTTTTAAAATTGCCTGAGTAAATACATAAGTATATTTTATATTTTCTGTATTTGTACATCTTTGAAATATTTTATAAACTAAAACAGTAAATTTTACAAAAGAAAAATTCATGTGACAGTATATGCTTTGGGGACCTTGCTATTCAAAGTACAGTCCACAGAACAGCCACATTGGCATCACCTAGGAGCTTATTAGAAATGCAAAACCTCGTACTCCTCCAGGCCTAAGTCAGAACCTGCCATTTTCCCACATTAAGATACAACCACGGGCGGCCAGTTGGCTCAGTCGTTAGAGCACAGCGCTCATAACACCAAGGTCGCTGGTTGGATTCCCACATGGGCCAGTGAGCTGCGCCCTCCACACTATATTGAAGACAACGCCTTGACCTAGAGCTGATGAGTCCTGGAAAAACACACTGTTCCCCAATATTACCCCCCGCCTCTCCTCCCCAAAAAAGGAAAGAGATATAACCACTTAAGAACTTGGAACAGATATTTCGGTCAAAAATCTTTTTTCGCATCCAACAAAAAATGCTTTTCTAACACGTGTTGAGAGTATACTGTGTTTCAGGCTTTTTCTAAATACTTTACTAGCCAGTTACGTATTTTATAGATGTCTCTCAATTTCGGTTTATCTGATATTTTTTCACAGTTTGTTTCGATTATGCATTTTTGACAAGAATACGACAAAAATGATGTTGTGTCCTTCTCAGTGCATCGTTTCACGAAGTGGATGATGTTGTTATGTCTTATTACTGAAAATCTTAACCTTGATCACTAGGTGAAAGTGGTTTCTACTGGGTTTCTTCACTACAAAGTTACTATTTTTCCCTTTGTAAATAATAGATATCTTGGCATACTTTGAAATATTCTATTTTTCATCATATATTTGCACACTAATTTTAGCAACCATTCATAGAGCTTGCCTACAGCAATTATTGTGGTTTTTTTAATCTAATGGTGATCTATTATTTCCCTTATCCATTCTACATTTATTGAATTTTTCTGGAAAGAAAAACTGCCACTTTTCCCCCACGTATTTATTTATTCAAATGTTTATTTATTATTGTGGATAAATGATTTTTATTTTATTCTGTGCGTTATACTCATAGTTTACTGTGCCTAAATTATTTGAGCAAGCAATGTGGTTTATCCTGAAGTCCTGCTTTCCTTTTGGGAGTGGGGGACTGTGGTACTTCCTAGGCAGAGGACCAGCCATAACCAGGTCCCAGTAAAAACCCTGGGCACTAACTATCTTATAAGCTTCATTGCTAGACAACATTTCACATGTGTTGTCACAATTTGTTGCTAAAGGCATTAAGTTTGTACTGTGCGACTCCACTGGGAAAGGACCCATGGAAGCTTACATCTAGTTTCCACCAGACTTGGACCCAGGCACCTTCTCCCTATGCAGATTTTGCTTTGTATCCTTCTGCTGTAATACATCTTAGCCATAAGTAAAACTACATGCTGAACCCTGTGAGTCCTGCTAGCAAATCACCCACGCAGGTCTTGTGGCTATAGATTACATCATTTTGTGAATTTTTTAAAAAGTGAATGTATAATGAGGATTATCATATTTTTAATAGGAAAGTAATCATGAAATTAAATTTACCTCTTTTTTACTTTAGCGAGGTAACTGAAATTCGTGAAGTCAACAGAAAATCAGTTCCCCGTAATTCCCTAGAAAGTGCTGAGTACGTTAAAGTCATAACCGGTTTATTGAATGCAAAGGACTTTCGTGACCGAATTAGTGGGATTAAGCAGCTTTTATCAGATACTGAAAACAGTCAAGAGCTTGTTGTTGGGAACATTGTGAAGGTAAGGACAGGTCAAAATTAAATTTCCTTTTCAGTCAATCGCTAATAAAGTTTATTAGTATAAAAAGTTGCCCTAAATCTTACTTGTTTTTTTTGTTTGTTTTGTTTTTAATTTTTATGGGGAATATTGGGAAACAGTGTGCTTCTCCAGGACCCACCAGCCCCATGCCAAGTTGTTGTTTTCAATCTAGTTGTGTGGGGGGGATGCAGCTCACTGGCCCATGTTGGACTCCAACCCCCTACTTTAGGGTTATGAGCACTGCGCTCTAAAAACTGAACCAGTCGGCCGCCCCTTAGTATTTTGTATATATAATTTTAAGTTGTTAAAATAAACAGTGAAAAGAATGGATTGCTTAGGTTTTGCTTTTTAAAAAACACGGTAGAACAATTCAAAGTAATTGGAAAAAAATAAAAGGGCGGCTGGTTAGCTCAGTTGGTTAGAGCACGGTGCTCTTAACAAGGTTGCCGGTTCGATCCCCACATGGGCCACTGTGAGCTGCGCTCTCCACAACTAGATTGAAACAACTATATGACTTGGAGCTGATGGGTCCTGGGAAAACACACATAAAATAAATTTTAAAAGTTTAAAAAAATATGTAAGAAAATAACTGCTTATTTGTATGAATCCTCTCACTAGATGGTAACTCCTTGAAAGATCTTGAAACCTGGCATTCAGTAAATATATGTTGAGTGAATCGATAAATGTTTTAAAAAGCAGAGGATTTAAGAGACTTGGTAGTACTTCAGAATATATATTAAAAATTTTCATATGTAGGATAGACATCTAAATATACTAATTTATATATCTACCTTTAGGAAAACAAGAAGTAATAGAGAGATAATAATAAATGTTAGTGGTATTAGAGCATAGACTATTTATGCTTCACTACTGTTTAGTTTAGTTAATTCTGTTAGTAATTTATTAAATTCTATTTAAAATTTGTATTATGTACATTAAACTTGGCAAACATACTAAAACTACTCTTTTATTTCCAGTGGTGATGTCTTTTAATATTCAGAAGAAAAGTACCACATTACCATCTAATAGGAACCAGAAAGTTACATTTTCTGAAATCTGTTGAATAAATCTCTTGGGAAGATTATTCTTAACATGAAAATATTATATACCGTGTTTCCCCGAAAATAAGACCTATCCGGACAATCAGCTCTAATGCGTCTTTTGGAGCAAAAATTAATGTAAGACCACGTATTATATTGTATTATATTATACCAGGTCTTATATTAATTTTTGCTCCGAAAGACGCATTAGAGCTGATTGTCCAGCTAGGTCTTATTTTTGGGGAAACACAGTATATCAGGAATTACTAGTTAATAGTCTCAGCCTGAGAGAATAGCTTTTCGCTCACCTGACATGACTTAAGAATTGCTTAGCCTTCAACTTTATTATATGTTTTATTTATGAAAGTTAAGAATTCTGAAGAGCAAGGAATAATTGTTAATTAAGAGGTAATAATAAAAAACTTAACTCTAAAATTGCATCTAAAATTCTCATAAGAAACCTAAACTGAAATCTCTACAGTAAAACTTACATGTCTACTTCTGCTACAAATAAAAATGGGAACTTTTCTTAAGTTCTTAGAGTTAGCTAAGCTAACCTGCACTTTCCAGAAAACGGCATTTTTATCACAGTTATAGTAAGTCATCTGCCTACTGAGTCAAATTTCTCAACCTTAATTTATTAGGATGTCTTTTGGGATGATTTTTGAAGCCTTCTCTTTTCAGTGTAAGAAAATTCAACACTTAGGTTTGTCATCCAAATTCTTATAAAGTTTCCATTTTCTAAATTCAGGTTAAGTAAAGTGTGTGTGTGTGTGTTTAAACAGTATACCAAAGGAGAAATACTATGAAATGCCAAAGAGAATTTAAATGTAATTGCTATAAACAGTATTTCATTTTAAATAATTTACCACTTACTTTCAGATTTTTGATGCTTTTAAATCTCGACTTCATGATTCCAATAGTAAAGTAAATCTGGTGGCTTTAGAAACAATGCACAAAATGATTCCTTTGCTTAGAGACAACTTATCTCCTATAATCAACATGCTAATTCCAGCAATAGTAGATAACAATCTGAATTCCAAGAATCCAGGCATCTATGCTGCTGCCACAAACGTTATTCAGGCACTGAGTCAGCATGTAGGTAAGAAATCTTACTTTGGAATCCAGTTTCTTTGACTTGACTTCTGTACTTTCTGATTCTACGTATTTTTAATAATGCTGAAATCCTAGCTATTCAATTTTTGTCATTTAATATCATAAATTTTTTCATTTCATTAGTAGCATTTTTATTTACTTTTAGTGATTAAGTGTTACCCCATTAAATTGACTTTCTCTTCCCTTATTTTTGACTTTTCAGTTTGTTTTTTTCTACCTCAGCCTGACATCTCACAAAATTAACTCAAAATGGATCATAGGTTTGAATGAAAAAGTTAACTGTAAAACTTAGAAGATCACATAGGAGAAAATCCTCAGGATCTTAGGGCTTGGTGAAGAGTTGCTAACATGACACTAAAAGCATAATCCATAAAAGTCGATAAATTGGACTTCATCAAAAACATTTGCTGTGCAAAAGACCCTATTAAGTGGATAAAGTGGCAAACTACAGATTAGGACAGAATACTTACAAACCACATATGTGACAAAGAACTCATATATAGAATATATAAAGAAGTCTCAAAACTCAGCATTAAAAAAAAACAATCCAATTAGAAAATGGACAAAAAAACATGAAGAAACATTTTACCGAAGAGGATTTATGGATGGCAAATAAAGACATAAAAAGATGTTCGGAATGCCTAGTTACTAGGGAAATGCAAATGCAAATTAAGTCTATCATCACTACAAAAGTATCTTCCTCTGTTAGGGCTGCTAAACAAACTACACAGACAGGATGGCTTCACTTCAAAACAACAAACATTTATTTCTCATGGTTCTGGAGGCTGGGAAGTCCAAGACCAAGATGCTGGCAGATTCAGTGTCTGGTGAGGGCCCACTTCCTGGTTCTTTGTTGGCCATCTCACATGGAGAAGGGGCAAGGGAGCTCTCTGGGGCCCTTTTCTAAGGAAGGGCACTAACCCCATTCATGATGGCTCTACCTTCGTGGCTTACTCACCTCCCAAATGCACCACCTCCTAATACTGTCTGTCACGTTGGAGATTGGGTTTCAACATATGAATTTGGTGAGAAACACAGATGTTCAGTCTGTAGCAAGTACTATAACAGCTAAAACTTAAAACAGTGACAACAGCAAATGCTAACAAGGTTACAGAGAAACTAGATCTTTCATACATTACTGGACAATGTAAATAAAATGGTATGGCCACTTTAGAAAGTAGTTTGGCAGTTTCTTTAAAAATTAAACATGTACTTACCATATAACCCATCAATTGCATTACTAGGCATTCATCCCAGAGAAATGAAAACTTCTGTCCATGCAAAAACCTGTACACGATGGTTAATAGCAGCTTTATGTGTAATAGCCAACAACTGGAACAACCTAATTGTAATTCAGTGGGTTAGTGGTGAAACAAACTGATACTGATCCATACCATAGAATACTACTTAGTAATAAAAAGGAATGAACTGTTGACACACAGCACAATTTGGATTGACCTGAAGGGCATTATGCTGAGTGAAAAAAGCCAATCCCAAAAGGTCATGTGCTATAGGATTCCATTTGTATAATCTCAGAGTGACAAAATTACACAGATAGAAATCGGTTTAGTAGTTGTCAGGGTTTAGGTGCAGTTAAGAGAGTCTGCATGTGACTAAAGAGGTAGCACTAGGGAGATCTTTGTGGTGATGGAATAGAAAAATTAGTAAAGGTAAAAACTACCCCCCAAAAAGCAATTCTTTTTTTCTGTTTTTTTATTTTTATTTTTATAAACTTCTGTAGTATTTAGAATAAGATGCCTAGGAGGTAGGCAATTCTTTTTTTATATACCTTATGATAGCTCTAATATTCTGATGTATTTTTATTTCTCATTTGCTATAAAGTTTTATAGAGAATTTTAAATAAGTAAGTAGATTAAAAAATCTTTTTAACACATTTGCAATCATTTGCATATTTTTTCCTTTCAATGCTATGCAATGGAAAATAACAGCTCTCATAACTCTTTAAACATGTCTCTCTGTTCTTTTTGTTTAGACAATTACTTACTTCTACAGCCATTTTGCACAAAAGCGCAGTTTTTAAATGGAAAAGCAAAACAGGATATGACTGAAAAGCTTGCTGGTAAATATTTTTAAATTGTTATTTCTAAAGAAGTGTTTTGTTAATTAAAGATAAACTGATGGGTATTAAATTTTATTTTTAGGATAGCTACCAAATTTAGTATCATTATCTATGAAGTAGAAATAAATTATATAATGATCCACAATAGGATCTTTTAAGACTTTTACACTAAAAATTGTCTTCAAAAGAATTTTATCCTTTTTTTCCCCCAGTGTTTAGTCTTCCTGTTAGTAGAAATAAACAGGTTAAATAAAAAGAATTAAAATCAAATACTAGTGTTCATAGAAAACTTCTGTTTCAAATTATGTGTTTGATAAAAGGTCTATGGATCAAAAATGTATAAATTTTTAATTACTTGCATTTGGAAAACATTGAGATGAATTTGGGGTTTGATTCCTGTCTTTACTATTTTTGCCTGAACTAATCATCATATATGGTATTCTAATAGGTTATGATCCCAATCTTTGGGAGGAAAATTTCTGACCTACTTTTTTTAAGATGCCTAGTATAATATATATTTTGTATGCTTTTTGATTAGCACAATTTGAATTTATGTTTTTAAAACCCTCAATGTTTACCATATTGTGTTTCAGATATTGTTATGGAACTCTATCAAAGGAAGCCCCATGCCACTGAACAGAAAGTGTTGGTTGTTTTATGGCATCTCTTAGGCAACATGACAAATAGTGGCTCTCTGCCTGGAGCCGGAGGAAATATACGAACAGCCACAGCTAAATTGTCAAAAGCACTTTTTGCACACATGGGCCAGAATCTGTTAAATCAGGCTGCATCTCAACCACCACATATCAAAAAGAGTTTAGAGGAATTGCTCGATATGACAATTTGAAATGAATTATGAACCTTTCATGAAATATAATATGATGAACAAAACTGTTTACATGGTGACAAATGGAACTTTTTTGAAGTTACATTTTCAGTGCCTGCACTTTTCATTCAGTAAATTACGTCAATGGCTATTTTTATTCGCAGCCTATGAGTACACATCTGTCCTATATCAACCCTACCCCTTGTACCCATCACACAAAAACCTAAAATAATTAACACAACCTAATATTCTTGAAGTCGGAGGCACGTGGAATGAGTCCAATTTTAATATTTTTGAGAAAAGTCCTGCTCATTTGCACTATCCTATATAGAAACCGCAATTTGTTGCCCTATGTGTACAATTAGATTTGTAATTAAAAATACACTTTTTATTATGTAATCATGTTTTGCTATGTCTCATTACTCAGTCTTACTTTATGAAATGGAAGAAAAGTCAATGAACTATGTTATCACAAAGTTTTGTGTGCTGTTTGTTTGTGAAAAACATGTATTTCTCAAATCAGTCTGCTAATATGATTGTGCAGTATTAGCTTGCTTTTGCTGTTTTGTATTCATGTAATATATTTGCTTACCACTTGGGTTTAATCATCTACATAATTGTGAAATTTAACAAGTTATAATAAAGCATGATGACCAAAGTTTTAGGAAACATTTAAACATTTTAAATGCACGTTTAAGAAAACGTGTTGAATGTAACTTCCCTATTTTTTGTGCAAACACTAAATTTTATTTCTATATGCCCTGACAATTATAAAGGTGTTATTTTGCTGCCCAGTTGTGTAATTCTCAAAAATAGTGCCAGGTATTCTATAGCTTTTCTTAGAATTCTTGGGCTACAAAGTACTGTATGCATCCTTAAAAAGAAAAGGAATGTTATAAAATAAAAGGATTTATTTCTGTAGATGTGTGAGAGGTGTCCTATTTTTCCAATTTCCATATATGTTAAAATGGAAAAAAATATATAGTATTGACCGATCACTTTTACTTGATATACTTGGTATAATATTGACCTATCTCTATTGAACTATGTGTTACATAGTTCTAGCTTTACAGGAAAGTAGCGGTGTGACCTATGCAAGTCACTTGCCAGATCTAGTCCTCAGTTTTCTCATGTCTAAAATGTGAGGGCTGGGCTAGATGATTTTTAAGGTCTCATCTTACTCTAAAATTCCATGATTCTATGTTGTAGTTTATATAGTGTATTAGAATTGTGGACTATTTGCATTCTTTTTCACTTCTTTCATCACTGACCAGTTTTTTGGATGCTTTTTAAATGTATTTGGCTGCTTTTTAAATTGCAAGTCTTTGTATATAATCTGCAATTTCTGAGAAAAAACAAAAACGTTTTTAATGCCATTAGAAACTAAACTGAAAGAAGAATAAAGACTGGGTTACTTCTTCTATTTATATGCACTGTTTTATAGTTACATACAGACTTTTAAAATACTTTATCTTTTCTCTTAAGTGTATTTTATTGTGTTCCTATAGTTTAGGTCTGAAGTTGGCAAACTTTTTCTGTAAAGGATCAGAAAGTAAATATTTTTAGCTTTTTAAGCCACAGATTATGTCATATTCTTTGTTTTTTGGTTTGTTTGTCTTTTTTTTTTTACAACCCTTTAAAAATGTGAAAAACATTCTTAGCTCAGGTCAAACAAAAAGAGGCCTCAGGCATAGTTTGCCAATACCTGGTTTAGACTCTTTAACTTCAGTAGTAAATCTGAAATTCTCATGAAATTTTGCTTCAACACTTTACAATATGCAACTTTGAAACCATAGTTTAAAGATTCCAAGTTTTATTAATATTAATTTTGACCACTGACCTTGTGTCGTTGGAATGTTCCTACTAAGTTTATATTGATTGATTGTTGGATAAGGTAAATTTAAATTTCAAAGGCAGAAGAAGACCATTACTTTATGGATAAGCTTACTTACCTCTTATTTTAAATAGATGTAGTTTGAGTTTTGCATTGGAAAAAGCACACTAAATATAATCACTGCTAGAAGGTGCAGACTTCACATAATCTGTGTGCTTTATCATAAAGAAAACAGCCATGGTGTAACAGAGTCCCAAGCCTTAAAGATTTTCTCTGTTTTAGTAACTTCTTAATATTGAGCACTCAGATGTCTAGCATTCTGTTATCAAGAACCGTTATCTATCAACCCAGAAGTCAAGAAAGAATAGGAGACTGATCACTGAGTGATTGAAAGAACTAAAGAAAATGCGAAGGCCTGAGTAAACTGGAATAAAGGATGTTCTTTTCACAAGCAGTGATATTTATAAAAGTCTAACCCCACTAACACTGCGACTAAAAATAAGAGAAAAATATTTTAATGGACTGTTTACCCAGTTGAATTCATATCATTTAGTCATTAAAATGTGAAATACTTGAATCATAGGACAATGTTCATAATGTTAAAGAGCCTAACTATAAAGTAAGTACAGTGTCTCTATCAAATATATATGTACAGAGGGGCCGGGCCGACGGCTCAGGTGGTTGGAGCACCGTGCCCCTAACTCCGAAGGCTGCTGGTTCGATTCCCACATGGGCTAGTGGGCTCTCAACCACAAGGTTGCCCATTTCAACTCCTCGACTCCTGCAAGGGATGGTGGGCTGTGCCCCTGCAACTAACAATGGCAACTGGACCTGGGGCTGAACTGCGCCCTCCACAACTAAGACTGAAAGGACAACAATTTGAAGCTGAATGACACCCTCCACAACTAAGATTGAAAGGACAACAATTTGACGTGGAAAAAGTCCTGTAAGTACACACTGTTCCCCAATAAAGTCCTGTTCTCCTCCCCCCCCAAAAAAAATAAAATATATATATATATATATATGTGTGTGTGTATATATATATATATATATATATATATATATATATGAAATTTAAATAAGTGACGGTAATCTGAAGAGAATCAGAAAATAAAGGTAATGTGAAGAGAAAAAATATGGCAAATGAGAGAAACAGTAGTAAATATTGGAAAGTGCTAGGAGAGCTAGACAGTGATGAGTAGAAGGGAAATGAGTGAAGAAAGCAAGCTATTATAAAGGTAAAAAACATAAGACTTTAATTCAAAAAGCGTGAATTTGGAACCCAGTTTTATTATTACCTGCCAAACCTTACATATATTCTGGAGTTGTTGTAAGGTCTAAAATTAAAATGGGATTATGTATAAGAAAACATTTGTAGGGCCGGCCCAGTGGCTCAGGTGGTTGGAGCTCTGTGCTAACTCCGAAGGCTGCCGGTTTGATTCCCACATGGGCCAGTGGGCTCTCAACCACAAGGCTGCCAGTTCAACTCCTCGACTCCCGCAAGGGATGGTGGGCTGCGCCCCCTGCAACTAGCAACAGCAACTGCTGAGCTGCGCCCTCCATAGCTAAGACAGAAAGGACAACTTGAAGCTGAACGGCACCCTCCACAACTAAGATTGAAAGGACAACGACTTGACTTGGAAAAAGTCCTGGAAGTATACACTGTTTCCCAATAAAGTCCTGTTCCCTTTCCCCAATAAAATCTTTTTAAAAAAAATTTTAAACTTCGAATTCTCTTGGAAAGGTAACATTACTTTGCAGCAAATGAAGATGAAGAAAAATGAACAGAAACCCTATAGAAATCTTTAGTGCTAGGATAAGCTAAGCCTACTTATTTCATTGCTAGTTAGCTGGCTGAATATGTCAAGTGAAGGCAAAATCAAGCGCTGTAGTATTATGAATGATTTATAGTCTGTGTACTGTAAAGGAGAACTTAATTCATATTTAAACTCTTCTCTGGGCAGAACAGGACAAGCAGAAACTTAAAGGCATTAAAGTAAATTGCAGATTTAGCAAAGTAGTGATTTTATATATATATATATATATATATATATATATATATATATATATATATATACTGAAACATGGAGTTTGTGAGATATTACATAAAATGAAGACTGATCTGGTGGTACACCAAATTATGACCAATCTTGAATGACTTTTTTTCCACCACTATGCCTGAAACAGTACCTTGGCCTATACCAGGTGCTAACCAAATAGTACTTGAATAAAATGGTAAATGATATAGAAGTTTGAGATTTATTCTGGAGACAGGAAGCAATGTTTTCAAGATTGAAAGTGGTGTGTTTAAAATAACCAATAGCATAGGGATAGTTGTATACCAAAGAGATGCTGGGTTGTTTGCGCAGACCGTTCTGTGTTGTATGTGACACTCATTATGGGCTATAATCAGGGAGACTAATTGTATTTAGTGATATAAATAAAATGTTTTCTTTTTTGATAAAAAAGAAAAAAAACAAAGGATATAGGCAAGGAAATCAATTTGGAAGCACTGATCCAGAGCCCACCCATGGCAAATGGATTTCATTAAACGTTCCAGCCTAAAGGATTGATAATAGCTGCCTGTGCTATGTATTGAAAAAGATTGTTAGGTTACATCAAGTTTCGATAGGAAGGAGTGTAGTGATCTATCTCGGGCTCGGCCAGCCTCTCTATATATTATAGTAAAGGTCTAAACTATATTGGAAGCAGTCGGAGAAGAATGGATCTGAAAGGTATTCTGGTGATAGGACTGAACTGAATTGGTGACACACTTAGATTTGGAAGACAAAGGAGTCAACATTTAATGATGCTTGTAACACTAGTGAGTTTCTCCACTGAGGCTTTGCTTTTTTTATTTAGGAAAGAAGGCCCTTCGTATGCACTTCTACCTACATCTCTTTGGCCGTGCTCAGATTCAAAGGAGGCTGAGAAATTATTTAATTCCTAGTCTCAATAGCAGAGGAAGATAATAGGGAAGGTAGCAGGAATGGATGAGTGATCGAACCTATAACCTGTTAGATGCTAAAGCACCCACTCTGTCTGATGAACCACAATGGCATTCTATGCCGCCAGGAATTGACATTAGTTTAGAACCAGTGTCCAATAAATTCTCAAAAGTCAGCACATTCTTCCCAGTGTGAAGTTACCTTGATAAGTATCCAAAAGTCTCTTTGGAGGGATAGTGTTATAGAACAGGAACACTTCATCCACTCGGTGCTAGCAGAGCCAAATACTTAACACTGAGAATTGCAGTGGAGAAATATTGGCTATTTTATTAAGAATGGCGTCATGCAGGAGAAGAGGAGGCTGTTGCTCAAAAGCCCACACACCCTGATGGCTTGTAGGTTACAGATTATACAAGGCAAAGTCAAGACACTGCAGATTAGGGGTCTGGGGTCATGTTGGGAGCTGATTGGTCGTAGGTGAGGTAAGGGTAATGAATCATTTCGTCAGGTCTTGGGGACAGCTCTCAGGTCTTTTCCGGAGTCCCTCTGTTCAGTCTCATGGGAAAGTGGCCAGGGGGCTGTTCCACCTTAGGGCTCAAGAGCTGAAACATAGGTTGAGGTTACTGATTATCCCGGGAAAGTAAAGGCTAGGTCTCTGAGGAGCAGAGAGAGGGATATGATTTCTAAAGCTAGGATTTAAAAGCAAATGTAATCAAAGTCATAAGGACCCTCAGTTTTAATAGGAAGATTATTCATAGTGATATTACTGTAGAATCCTCTTTTAGAGTTATTTGCCCTCAAGGGGTCCTGGGAACTGTTGTGTTGTTGAAATTAACCCCTGATGGTTCGCAAAAGGTGAAAAGAATTCACGGACTCAGCCTGAAATGAGGAGAGCAAGGAAGTAAGTTTATTCATGAAGACAGAAGCCGGCCTAGATGTTGCCAAGGCAAAGGACTGCACCTAACTTTAGGTTAGCTTTTTCTTATACAGGAAAGTGTAGGCAAATTTCCTTATGGCAGGAGATGTGACATATAGACTGAGGTCATTTGATTGACATATGTTAGTTATATAACTAGTTTCTTCTGCACATGCTCTTACCCAGAATGCATATAGAAAAACCCACAGGAGGCCAAGCCTTAATGTTCATACCATTCTAATTACATTGTAATTAGGCTAGAGTTCAATTAATGGGCAGGTTTTGGCAGTTTGCACATGTGTGAAAAACCAGTTAAAACCAGTTGGGTCTTCTCTCCTCTTTTTATGAGGGTTTAGCCATCCTAGATTTATTTCTAGACAACGAGCCTGGTGGTTCTTGGGGAGGGGATGCAGGCCTGGGCAGTCCCCCTTCAAGTTCACTTTTATTAACCCTTTTCTGCCTCATCAGGAACTAGGTTAGAGATTGTGATTCTCTTCACCAGTCTACAGGGGTTTTAAAAACATAAAACAACTAAGACTTCAGCATTTTACCCATCTATTTTCGTCCCAGGATCAGTTAGATATTGCTAGATATCCCTGCTGGTCAGACGATTCAATTACCACAAGGCCCTGCTCCGTGTTATCCTAAATATGCCTCTTTGCCTCTGACAGTTGAGTTCTCTGCCATCTAGGAATCTGTATCACCATGGAAATCATGGCACCTATATCAACTGTAGCATCTCCAGCCAAAGAGAACAAGCACTACAGTATTTTTTAAAGATGCTGACTTCCCTTCACCTGTGTATTTCTTTTTGGGGGGGCTGGGGGGTGGGAAGGGGAACAGGACTTTATTGGGGAACAGTGTGTACTTCCAGAACTTTTTTCCAAGTCAAGTTGTTGTCCTTTCAGTCTTAGTTGTGTAGGGCGCAGCTCAGCTCCAGGTCCAGTTGCCAGTTGTGAGTCGAACCGGCAACCTTGTGTTTGAGAGGACGTGCTCCAACCAACTGAGCCATCCAGGAGTTCAGCGGCAGCTCAGCTCAAGGTGCCATGTTCAATCTTAGTTGCAGGGGGCGGAGCCCACCATCCTTTGTGGGACTCAAGGAATTGAACTGGCAACCTTGTGGTTGAGAGCCCACTGGCCCATGTGGGAATCTAACCATCGAACCAGCAGCCTTCGGAGTCAGGAACATGGAGCTCTAACCACCTGAGCCACCGGGCTGGCCCACCTATGTATTTCTTAAATTCTTGGTGAAGGGAATGTACCCGGCACTCTAAAGATACATAGTTACAGGTGAGTTACACTAAATACAGGAGTCTAAATGTTTCTAACTAATACAATAGGCACCATAATTTAGTGATGAATTCATAATGTAAATGAACAAATTCCATTTCTGAGAGTAAATATACTGTGTAAATTAAGTGAGCCATGTGGTGTTTTATGCACTTTTTCATTGCATGTTATATTCTGAAGAGAGAAACAGGAAATGTGTACTGAAGAGGCCAGAAAGAAGTTGGCTTAACACTGAGTATGACAAGAAGCTTTTTGCTCTTTTAATAGTCAAGGTCCCATAAGGAAATACATGGCATATCAACATTAGGGTAATTTGAGAAGTGGTTAATAAGGGACTATTTACAATTCAGGCTTTATTTAGGGAAACCTGGAGCCTGGAAGAGGAAAGTGATATGGAGAGAGTCACCTTAATCAGAGCTGAGACCCCACGTGGAGAGAGCTGGGGGAATAAATATTCTGACCTCACTCCTCTCTACCATTCTGCCAGGACTCTGTGGGTCAGACCCAAGGAAAAGGGGATGTAATTCATGAAGGTCAATCTCTGGAAAATAGAGTGCGGAGAAGGATGGATAGTTGATCTGGAGAGGCAAATGGAAGAAATTCATTACCTTAATAAGTAACACCTTTCCTCATCTGTCTGATCTCTGTCCTGTTTCTGAGATCACATGACTTTAGAACTCACCACCCCTAAAACTATAGTATTTGGTATGTCTTTTTTTTCTTCCCAAAGCTTATAATTGTGATATACAATTTTTTAGAAGCCAACTAAGGCTAACTCGATTTAAAAAATAATTTGCTTTTGCTGCTGGGGAGAGCATTCTAGGCAGAGGGAAAAGCACACTGAAAGATTCAGACATAAAAGACATAAAAGGAAGCGGTTTTGTGCAGTTACGGGGAGGCAGAAACTAGTAAGAAGGCTGTCATGATTAGGAAGCACTGTATTTTCAATGCAAAAACATTTAGGTTTCTTTTATAACTAGTGGGGAAAACCAGGAGAGTAAAAGCAATAGCACTGGCTTGAAAGGTAAGATGCAGAAAAATAGATAAAGGGAAACAATGAATCTACAATGAATAAAATTGAAGAAGTAGATGTTTTTGCAAAATGGCTAATAGAGGAGGATGGGATCTCGGAGCTAATCTTATTTTGTGATGAAGAATTGGAGATCACGTTAGGAAGGGTTGAAAGGACCAGAAAAGGAGGTGGCATTCAGGGCCACTGAACGACAATGCCTGTGGCAAACTCTGCCCTCCTTCCCAATGTATCATTCTCTTGACTGATCCTTCCTGTAGTAAATATCTAAATGTTGCTGGTTAAACCAATGAAAAGCATGGCTGCACTGTAAGAGAATCCAAAAAAGGTAGCTTGAAGAATAGGAAAGGGAAAGCTGCAACTAGATGCATTCTGATGAAAGTGAAAGGCAGATGCTAAGAAGAGTGATTTTAATATTTGGAAGCAAACGTGCTGTTGGAGATTTATGATTAACAGGGTTGAGGACAGGAAACATTACCCTGCAGCGAAATAGTTCTGGAAACAGATTCCAGAGGAGTAAGTTATATATAGCCCACTTATACTACTGAACCTTCAACAAGAGAGGGCCTGATAAGTGATGGGTGAACTCAGGAATCTTGTAACAAACGAGGCCAGATCTGAGGGGGGAAAAAATTTTTTTTAAGTGAGGATAAGATTACAACTGAAGAGGACTCCTAAGGTTATCAACACAACTCAGCTTCCATTTTTTTCAAGAGGATAATTTTACATAACCCTTTAATAATCAATTCCTTAAGCCCCTACCTAACTCCACTATGGTTTCTTCTGCAGGTAACCTGGGCGGACCCAGAGTCCATATCATTTTGAGATTTGGGGGTTTAAGGCTGAATTTCTGTCCATTTTTAGGTAGAAGGGTAAATCCTCGGCAATTGTTGGGGAATCTTAGATTAGACCCCCTTCCCCCGCAAATAACAGTATTTTTCTTTGCGGGGGTGGGCTGAGCGCTGTCTGCGTTTAAGATGAATGGTGTGAAACGCCCTAACCAGCCTCTTTCCAGTAGGGAAGTCCCCATAGACCAGGGAAAACGCGGTAGGAGCAACGGCCCCGCCTTCGGGGCCGGCGGGCGGGGCCGGGGCGGAGCGAGGTCGTTTGCAACCCGCGGAGCGTCAGGCCTGCGCTCAGCGCAGCCACGTGACTCCTTCGCCTGTTGGAACACCGACGCATGCGCGGCGCGTTCTCGACGAAGCGGCGGCGGCGCTGGTGGCGGTTCTGCGGCGGTTGTGGAGACTGAGACGGTGGGAGTGCCATTTTCGGCTCGGTTGGCGCAGACTGTGGCTCATGGCATTGAGTCGCATCCACCGTCAGGTGAGCTGGGGTGGGCGCCCTCGAATTGGCCGAAGGGGGTGATACGCTGGGCACGCGGGGCCTACCTTGTTTCAGGCCGCGCTTGGGCCCGGCGGCCTCCGTCTCCCGCTCTGTTTGCGGCCAGGCCTGGCCTCGCCGTTCAGCTGTCCATTCCTTTCTCCTTCCCACCTGTTGGGTGGAGCCGTGCGAGGTTTCTTTTCTTAGACCGAACGTTTCTCTGACCCGTGCCTGTTGACGGGAGGGGCAGTGTGGGCCTCACCTTGATTTAGGAAGCGATTAAGGGGTAAGTCTGAAGGCCTTGCCTCCCGGAGAGCTGGAAACCAGTGTGGTTGGGCGCTTGGAGTGGAAGGGGCTCAGAAGTAGCCGCCAGAAGATTGGGAAAATATTGCTAGAATACAGATTCTGTTAATAAAGCTTGTAGGCCGCTTGTAGGGCACGTTCTGCGTTCTGACTACATAAGCCACACTTTTGAGTCACTACACCCCAAAGAGCAGCCAAAGTTTTTGGCAGGATAGGGTAGGGGCAGAAAAATCAGACATTAAAGATCCTAGTAGGTTCTTTTAAAGAAATCTATTTAAGGATAATGTTTACCTTTTGTAGCCAGAAACCAATGCCAATGTTGTTCTCGCAGTAAAATCACGTGTTTAAGTTAATAAACAATACGTTAATAAGTAGTACCACTCTTAGCTCTTAATGCATGACTGATGGTACTATAATACCGCATTATTTTATGCTGTTAAACAGTTACTTTTTAGTTTGATATTCATGTTGCCTTCTCTTTAATGACTTAAGGTTATTTCGCAACTGATCCCGTCTGTCTGTTCAGAAATACTTTAAACTTTTCTGCAGCGGGAAACGTTGAAGCTTAAAGCAAGTTTCATACATGGAAGTATGAAGCTCGTGTTGGAACTTAAGTGTTTTGGGCTCTGGGGGAGCGTAAGTGGATTGAGAAAAACAGGCAACTACTGGCAGATAGTCTCCCCTCCCCCCCACTTATAACCTCATTCTAGAGTTGGAACTTTTCCACTGTTGAGCTTTTGGCATGAAAAAGGAGAACAAAAGGAATTCTACTAAAGAAGACTCGTTCTTAGATTGTGAACTCGAGAGTAATTAGGGGTTGACCAAAGATGGCTAATTAGGAGGTGGTGTGAGATATTTGAAGTGAGACTTGAAAAGCAAAAAATTTTTAGTTTCACAGTATTTGGTACTGTTTTTACTTACCTATAGTTGAATAAGAAAAATAATTTTATAACTCAAATGACAAAACGTGTGTGTGTTATGTGTGTGTTTCAAGAGAAATAACAGAACCTTTTGTGGTATGTTAACAAATAATTCTGCATAAAGCATAGGATTTTTTTTTTTTTTAAGTAGCCAAAGGACAAAGGAGCAGTTCTAGCCAAATTGTGATTTTTTTTTTTCTTCAAAGACCTGAAGATAATACAGACATTAGTGTAAATATGTATCTATTCCAGTTTCTGGTACATAATAAGTGTTTAATATGTGAAACTTTAAAAAGGTCAATCTCTGACCATTCTACTTAGCCTCTGAAAACATTTGCTAATTCCGGTGGTTATGATAGTCTCTTTTCTGAACATCTTGAGTCTTAAAATTGGTTTATCTGTGGATGAGGCACAGAGTAACTTGTAGATTGCAAAGCTAGTTGATTTGTATTATTCAAACTTCTGACTTCAGTCCTTAGTGATGTCTTCAGGTTTTTGTGTTGTTCTGTTTATGAAAAGAATAATCAACTGGTATGATTTTTGAGTACCTGTATAGGCATAAAGAAGGTATTAGATGAGACTTCCCATTTTTAATTACGTATGGATTATTTAAATCATCCTCCACATTTTAAGATGGCAGGCTGAATTGTTAGTCAGATGTTGAATGTATGTCATAACTGAACTGAAAGTTAAATACATGCTATCGAATTGTATTTTTTTTAGGTACTGCACATTCACAAGTTTCCTTTTATACTTGTGGTCTTTCTTCTCATGATTTATAAGAAAATTCAGTGTAGTAAAAAGGCGTCGATTGGTTTGGTTAGTTGATTAAAGGAGGAAAGTTTGGTTAGTTTTCGAGAAGAGCATGAGCCAAGCTCAGGCATGAAGAATGTTTTGGGTTCTGTAAATAGCAATGAGGAGGAATACTGCAGGATTAATATGTTTGAATAAATTGACCTTATAACAAAATATATCACTAGGTTTGCATCGCTGGGGCAAACCTAACTAATTTGGGAGGTATGGGAATCCTTTTCAGGAAGTGATGTTTAAACTTTGCCCAGAAGAATGCCTAGGCTTCAGTTAGCTTAAAGGCTCTGAGTAGAATTGTTGGGGGTGGGGGTAGAAGGATGAGAGAACATTCCTCATAGAAGAAACTGCGTACACTAAGACTCTGAAGCTGACAGAAGCTGAAATGGAAAACAAAACCTCAAGAGAAATAGTTTCTGGGCTGTAGAGGTTAGTAGAGAATAGGCAAGAGTTTTGGTGTTAGACAGGATACAGTTGAATCCTGGTTCAGTTTCTTACTACTCACGTAGCCTTGGACATGTTAGTTATGAGGTATGATCAAAAAATACGGTCAATGTTTAAATTTTAAAAAAATTATTACAGGAAAAGATACATTGCCATCAATCCCCCTCAAAATACTCCCTCTCGATTTGAACACACTTATTGTTCTTGCCACTTTCTGAAGCAGTTCTGAAAAAGTCCTCTTTCAGTGAGTGTCTTTAGTTGTGTTGTCATGGCTGCCTCCATGTCCTGAATTGATTCAAAATATTTACCTTTCATGGTCATTTTGAATTTGGGGAAGAAGCAGAAGTCGCACGGTGCCAGATAATGGTGAATGAGGACACACTGTAATGTTTTTATTTGACAGAAATTACTGTACCAGAAGCGATGTGTGACACAGGGCCTTTCCTTTGTGATCACAAAATACGGTGCATGCTGCTGCCGAGTGCCATCCAATGGAAAGGCAGGGATCTTCAGTATGGGAAGTGGTGCATTGAACCTTAATAACAGTGTGTGACAAGTTTCAACTTGTCTGGTGCAGTCAGTCAAATGTGAGCTATGGTTGAGAGAAGGTGTGTTTTGAAGTGTGCCATAAATCATCCTCCCTCATGGCAATGTTCCATGTCACACATCGGTTGTGGTACGGCAATTTCTGTCAACTGAAAACTTTACTGTGTGTGCTCATCCACGTTATTCATCGTATCTGGCTCTGTGTGACTTCTGGCTCTTCCCCAAAGTCAAAATGACCACGAAAGGTAAATATTTTGGATCTATTCAGGACATTGAGGCAGCCGTGACAGTGCAACTAAAGACACAAAAGAGGACTTCTAGAACTGCTTCAGAAAGTGGCAAGAATGATGGGATACGTGTATTTGAAGTGAGGGGGAGTATTTTGAGGGGGATTAATGGCAATGTGTCTTTTACTGTAATAAAGTTTTTTTAATTTAAACATTCACCATATTGTTTGATCATACCTCATAATCTTTTTTTTTTTTTTCCCCTAAGTGGTGAAAGAGTAGTTTATTAGAAGAGATAGTACACTTCAAAGAAATAGAAGTGGACCCGAGCAGTAAAGAATAGCTCAAGGGCCCAAACTGACATTATTAGGAGAAAAAGTACATACACTCCAAAGAGTTTCGAGCGGGCCGAGCAAAAGAAGAGACTGAAAAGGCCCATACCTTGTAGTCTTAATCAGTTTTGTTTTCCCCATCCTTTGAAATGGGAAAATGGCACTTAACAAAACATTTGTTCAGTAAATAGTGTCCATTACCATTATCACAAATAGCTAATTGAAGTCCTAGCAGTACATGGTGACATGCTTTCAGTCATTCATTCTTTCAAAAGTAATGAGCGTCTTCAGTGTGCCTGGCAACTCAGTACAGTGTACATTTGATAGTTGAATTGCATGTGTATTGTATATAACTGAAACAAATGTCATAAAACAATATACTTTTACTGTGTGCAGCATAAACTTTGATAAAATTTCTATCTTTCTACTTTTACTGTGTGCAACATAAACTTTGATAAAATTTCTATCTTTCATTTGCAAAAAGGAGAAGCTGATTTGAAGTAATGTGCAGTTTTAAAAATACTGGTCTAGTGGGTAGATAATGATTAAACTATAGCAAGAGTAGTGTGAATAAAAAGAATGGGCTGGTTGGTTCTTATGTCAGGTATACTAAGTAAGTAAATTGTTTACTATGTTAGAATACTAAATTCTTTGGATTAAAAAAAAAGTATAGGAAGGTAAAGGTGCTCATGTATGCTGGGGATGGGAGCAAGTTACGTTTTAAATAGGATGGTCCAGGTAGGTGTTACTGAGAAGATGACATTTCAGCAAAGGAGGGGGCGAGGAAAGTGGTCGTGTGGATATCTGGGAGAAGATCACTCTGGGTAGAGGGGACAGCCGGGGCAAAGGCTCTAAAGCTGGGGAGTGTGGCCTGTTAGAGAGGCGGGAAGGTGTCAGTGTGGCTGGGGCTGAGTGATAAAGGTAGGAGTAGGAGAAGATGCCACCAAAGAAGTAAGTGGTGGGAGGGAGCAGTGGGCTATTGGCAGGACATCGGCTTTCACTCTGAGATGGAGCAGTGGAGTGGCATTGTCTGGTTGGTGTTTTAAAAAGAATAGTGTCTGCTGCGTTGAGAATAGATTGGAGAGAGGGAAGAAGGGGTGGAGAGGAGCAAAAGGGAGAGGAGCGAAAGCAGGAGGCCTGCGACCGGTTGTAGAAGACTATAATGGTATTCTAGAAGAGATCTGAGTGGCTTGAACAAGGATTGTAAGAAGTGGGATAGGAGTATATTTGAAAGATTTTGTAACAAATTGGTTGGGAGAGAGAGAGAGGAGTCAAGGATGGCTCCAAGATGTTTGGCTTGAGCAACTGGAAGGAGGAGGGCATTTCTATCAGCAGAGGTGGCGAAGGCCATGGATAAGAGCAGGTTTTGCGGGGAGACCAGGAGTTCACTTAGGGGCATTTTATAATTTAAAATGACTGCATATGTTTAGATGATGCCACATAGCGGTTGGATATATGAATCTGGGGTTTGGAAAAGAGGTCTGGGCTGGAGCTAGAAATTTGAAAGTTGGCAAATAATTAGTTTTTAAAACCATGTAATATTGGGAGTTAATGGATATAGAGAAGGGTGGATGACTAAGGACTAAGTCCTGCGGCACTCTAACATTAAAAGGTCACGTAGAAGAGGAGTGCCAGTCTCTCAGGAGACTAACTTAGGAGAAGGAGTGATAGTGGGGTAAGAGTAACACAAGTACTTGGTGTGACCTGGAAACCAAGTGAAGCAAGTATATCAAAAAGGAGAGAGCTGAGAACAAAATCTTGGGTGCTACTAATTCTTATGGTACTGAGAAGAAATCTGATAAAAAGGGGAGAGTGGAGATAATTTAAGAAGCAACAATCTTGAGAAGATGGGTGGGAGAAGTGATCCAAGAGTCAAGAGTTCGGGGTTTGACCTTTGATAGGAGCAGAGATACTAAGTGAAAGGTACTGGCTCTGTATTTCAGCTGTCAGAGAAGTGCTATAATAGAGATACAAACTATGAGAGCAAAGAGGAAGGAAAATTATAAATGAGGTGAGGGGATTAGGAGATTGGTATCATAACAGATGTACTTCTTTGCGATATAAGGGATTTTAAAAAGGAAATGGAGGATTAATAGAGATCTAGTAGGATAAAGCCTACAACCATTGGTTGTGGCAACAAGGTCATTATGAGAAATTAGTATTTTCATAGGAGTGATATGGGCTGGACTGCACAGTGTACCAGCAAATGGTTATTATGGAAAAATGTAGTGAACACCCTTGTTCATGATTAATGCTTTCAAATGATCTTTGAAAATAATTATTTCTAATTATAGAAATGTCTCTTATTTTTATATATTTCTCTTATCCAGCAATTTTGTTAGTCTAATACTTCTAATTGCCTGTAGAGTCATTATTTCTTTAAGAGAAAATTCTAGAAGTGTTAGTGGTCAAAGCTGTGCTTAATTTTAACGTTTATGCTACATGTTGGTATATTGAATTTTGAGTATATAACCCAAAGGAAATAGCTTTTTAAAAATTTACATGAGGAGGTTTATTGTGATAAAGCCAAATTTTAGAGAGAACTCAACCAAACTGAGGGATAGGTAAGCATATTTAGCCATATTGCCCTCCTTACTGATCTATATTTCTGTGAACATTCCAAACAAGCACTTATCTCAGAACTTATCTCTTTCTGCTGCCTGGAATTTTCTTCCTCCAGATAATCTACTGGCTTTCTTAGTACCTCCTCCCCTCTTTTGTTTTGTTCTTAGCACTTCGTACCCCATATATGTATTATAAACTTACTTTTTCTTTTAAATGTCTATATCCCGCCTTCACAGCTTAATGTGCAGTGCTTGGAACAATAGTGTCTGACACACACAAGTTGCTCACTGAATATCTATTGAATGAATATTATTACACAAGGAAATGATATTAGAGATTTTAAAAAATACTAAATGAAAGGGGGTTCAGCATAGAGTAATTTATATACCTTTCAGTAAAATAAATAATAAGTAGGATAAAGTATAAAGCCAAAGGATGAAGAACAGAAGAGGTATCAACAAATGAGAATTAACGTTTAGGAATGGACTAGTTTTACCTGATTAACTTAGGTTTTAGTTTTTCTGTGTTCAGCTCTGTGCCTGCAGAGAAAGAAGTTAATAAGAGACATGGTGGGTCCTCCCACAAAACCCCAGAAAAGCTCATGAATTTTAGGTACCAAATGCCTCTGAGTGGAACTAAAAATTGGAGGATTGGTTGAAAGTCTGGCATAGTTTAGACTCTAGATTTTCCTTCATTATCTAGTATAGCCAGCAAAAACTGGATGTTTATTATTTGAAGGGGGTGGAACCATGGGATTTTCGGCACAGCTGGTAGGAGGTTAGGCAGGTGTGAAGGGCCTTAATGAAAATGGGGAATTGAATAAAAGTTTATATATTGAGTGGTGAGATCATCGCTAGCGCTGTTTGTCTTCTTTGCTCCCAGAATGCTTATTGCCTTCCTTATATATTTTTAAATTGAAACCATCTCTTTGGGAAGACTTAACCCAAGGGAAATGATGTAAAGTACTAACATTTAATGGGGTCCCCCCTCAATAGAATGCCATCCTGTGCTGAGGACCACAAGCTTTATCTTGTTTCCCATTTGTTTTGTGATGTCTCATACAGCTATAACAGAAGTTTGAAGATCATTCTATTTAAGAGACCCAAACAGATAATCAGAAGACTCTCAGAAGAGACAGCGCTAAGAACAGAAGAAAATTTAAAGTGAATTACAGAGATAACAGGAGATAACTGCACCAGTGAGACAGGAATAGGAGACTATAAAATGGATTGTTCAGAGAATTTAAAATGGAAATTAAAAATTTGATTCATATATGAAAAATCCAGTAAGAGGGATATCTCAGGCGTAAGTCAAAGGGATGGGGAAAAATGTGGGAAAAGGTAAGAAAAGTTGAAGATCAATCCAGGAGGTCCCGCACCTGAGTACTGTGAGTTCAACAGAGAGGTAGAAGAGAAAACCAAGGAGGGAGAATTACCAAATAAATAATAAGTACAGAACATAATAATTGAATGACATTAATATCTAGATTAAAATAGGCATTCCGAATGAATGCCTTGCACAATAAATGGCACTCATGTTAAGGAACATCATTGTAAATTTGAGAACACCTGGGATGAAGAGAGAAGCTAAAATCTTCCATGGAGAAAAAAACAGGTCTCATATAGAGAGAGGATGAGGAATAAAAATGTCATCAGATTTTCTCAACAGTAACACTAGATGCTAGGAAACAGTGAATAGTTTCCTTAAAAACTCTTAAGAAAAAATATTTTCATTCTTGAATTTTATACTCAATCTGTCTGTGAATTATAAGGATTTTAGAATTGGAAAGTCTTAATTTTTTCACCCTCAATACCACTTTCCAGAAAATTATAGAAATGATTCTCTAAAAAAGGGAGTAAATCAAGAAAGCAAAATATTTTGGCTGTTGTAGATGAGAGTCATCCCAGGAAGTAAGTAAAAGGAATTCCGTGGATCAAAATGAACAGATAAATCTAGACAAGACAAATCAGTCTAATTTGCTGCAGAAGATTTGATGGTTTTAAAAAGGATGTCTCCAGAAGGGAAGACGGAATTGCTAAGTATGAGTCCATTGTTTCTGACGGTATTTTATAACAGCTCTTCAAGGGTATGGGGTCAATTTTCAAAGACAACCAAACATATGAAAATAATGAGGAAAAATTTAAAGAGCTAGAAGCAAGGAAATATAGTATACAAGATGACAGAAATGTTTACAGAGGCATACTAACGTGGACCTGAATATTGCTTTAACCATCCAAACTGATAGAACTATATTAGGAGCACGTGGGAGGGACGTTGTACACACGTTTGATATCGTAGCTAAATCCAAATCTCCTGTAATAGAAAGGCAGCAAAAAATGTCTAAAATTGAAAAAACAAAATGAAACAAGAAATAAGATATACCTCCAGATAAACTCTGTTGACTACCATTTTTCAAAGTCAAAGTCAACAGTTTTTTTCTTCCTCTTAAAACTTCTACAAAAATATTTTGAATGCAATGTGAAGTTCATTTTGTTTTCCTTATGTCATTTTAATGTATAACAGCTTAAGTGTGGATAACGCTTTCCAAGAAATTCATTTGTGTGCAGTGATGCTTTCATTTATGTGAATTTAGTTTTTAAGACTTTCACATGCTTTTTATCTCATCTGTTCTCAACAGCCTTGGGAAGCAGAGAATGCAAGTATCATTAGTTCCACTTAGAAGTGAGAAAAGTAAGACTGAATTAGGATCACATGCTATTACGGGACAGACGTAGGACTCAGCTCCCACCTTTTCTTTGTTTTTTGTAATGTTCGCCATACTATATTTTATCTTAATGAAAGAAAGATCTGGAAAATTCCTAGTGTTTTGTACTTTACATTTCTTAATTTACTTATAATGAAGCTACTTCCCTTTTTGTTTTATTGTGGTAAAAACTACAATAAACATAAAATTTACCTTAACTATTTTTAAGTTAAGGTAAAGTTCAGTAGTTTTAGGTATATTCTCATGGTTGTGAAACAGACTCCAGAACTTTTTCATTTTACAAATCTAAAACTATATCCATTAAACACAACTCACCTATTAGACAACTCCCCTTTCTACGTCTCTCCAGTCCCTGCTAACCACCACTCTACTTTCTGTTTCTACGAATTTGACTACTCTAAATACATCATATAAGTAGAATCACACAGTATTTGTCCTTTTGGGAATGGCTTGCTTTACTTTGCATAATGTCATCATTGTGTGTATATACCACATTTTGTTTATCTGTTGGTGGACATTTGAGTTGCTTCCTGCTCTTGACTACTGAGGATAAGTGCTGCTATGAAATGGGTTGGCAAATAGCACTTTGAGACCCTGCTTTCAGTTAATCTGGATACTTCCCCAGAAGTGGGGTTTTAGGATCATATGGTAGTTCTATTTTTAATTTTTTGAGGAACCTCTATACTGTTTTCTGTAGTGGTTGCACCATTTTATAATCGCACCAACGGTGCACAAGGGTTCCAACTTGTCCTCCTCCTGACCAAAACATATTTTCTGTTTGTTGTTATTGTTAGCAGCAATCCTAATGTGTATGACATAGTATCTCCTTGTGATTTTGATTTGCATTTCTCTGATGATTAGTGATGTAGAGCATTTTTCCATATGCTTGTTGGCCATTTGTATATCAAAGGTCTATTCTAGTCCTTTGTCCATTTTTTAATCGGGTTTTTTTGTTGAGTTTTAGGAGTTCTTTATATGTTCTGGATATTAACCTCTAATTAGATACAATATTTGCGGATATTTTTTCCTATTTTGTAGGTTGCCTTTTCACTGTTGATTGTGTCCTTTGATGTGCAAAAATTTCAAAGTTTGATGTAGCCCCATTTGTCTGTTTTTGCTTTTGTTGCCTGTGCTTTTGGTGTCATATCCAAGAAATCATTGCCAAGCCCAATGTCATGAAGCTTTCCCCCTATGTTTTATAAGAGTTTTATAGTTTCAGCTTTTACATTTAGGTTTTTAATCCATTTTGAGTTAATTTTTCTGTAAGGTGTAAAATAAGGGTCCAACTTCATTCTTTTGCATGTGACTATCCAGTTTCCCCAACACCATTTGTTAGAGACTGCCCTTTCCCCATTGAGTGATTTTGGCACCTTTGTCAAAGATAATTTAACCTTGTACACTAAAGTTTATTTCTGGGCTCTCCATTCTGTTCTATTGGTCCTTTGTCTTTATTTCAATACCACACTGTTGCCTTTTATTTTTGATAGTTAGTTTTTATTCATTTGTCATTTTATGTTGCTAGTTGAAAGTTACTGGTTTTTGATTAAAAGTAAATTGATACTAGTAATTGCACATTATGAAGAATATGTTGGAATAATTTATTTAAAAGTATCTTTTACTAGGTGACTATCCTGTGGAGCTAGGTTTGAGAATTTCTGTATAGAATATAGTGAAACCCAGATTTTTAAAGTAGGCATAAAATTAAAAACAAAAAAAAACACACAAAAAAACAGTATTCGGCCAACCACTGGCATACTGTAGCTGACTTTTCTTTGAAAGTCAAAACAAAACTCCTTTTGTTTTTTAAATTACTGCAGATAAATAATTGTAGATAAGCCAGAAGAAGAAAGCATCAGCTCAGTTATGTAGAGAAAACAACTGTTAACACCAACCAACATTTTCATTTTATTTTATTTGTTACAAATCCTTACAGATGCATGTGTTGCATATAGTATATAGTACCGTATTTTGCCCTGTATGATGCGAGCTTTTTTGCCCAAATACGTGAGGGTAAAATAAGGATGTGCATTATACGTGAACAGTACTAATTCCGTATCTATATAAATATTTTTAATTCTTTTATTTATGAGTTAAAAGTGTAACTCTAGAAATCAATAACAATATTCGTATGCAAAATAATACCCGGGAATACGATAATCCGTTTAGTTGAATTTAGGACGAACTTGCAACGAGGACGGCTGGTTTGCTCAGTGGTTAGAGTGCAGTACTCCTAACACCTCATCGCTGGTTCGATTCCCACGTGGGCCAGTGAGCTGCGCCCTTCACAACTAGATTGAAAATGACTTGACATGGAGCTGATGGGTCCTGGAAAGACACACTGTTCCCCAGTATTCCCCAATTAAAAAAGAAATTTTTCTTTTAAATTTCAAAATAGGTTTTTAATAATATTTATTCACTTTACAAATTACTCTTTAATATTTTTTGAACCTTAATTTGTATGTTCTAGTATAAAATCAAGCCTAACTGCTAGGATTTAAATTTTATTTTAAATGTATAGATATATTTCAACAATATAACCTTTTCTAAAACTTTATCCTGAGCGAAGTAATGAACTTCCCTCTGAAATATTTATATTTCTGACTAGAACTTGTTTTGTTAATTTTACCTTTAGCCTTCAAAACAGATATTAAAGATATTGCTGTTTTCCAGGATTGATAGCAAGATAACATTCACACGTTGAGTTTTAGAAATTTAGCTAGCTAAGAAGTATTGAATTCAGATATGTTTGCTTCCTAGGAGAGCAGTCACAATCCTCACTTGTTTTATGGATGAAGGAAGTAAATCCTTAGTTATTTACTTTTCACTCAAACACCCAACAATAAAATGGCAGATTTTTGGAAAATTTATATGTTGCAGAATTTCATTTATAATATAGAAACTAATAAACCTTCTCATTATGAGTTATAGGAGAGATCAAGAATCAAATTAATGTATTTCTTTAATAGCTAATGAGGACTGTTTTTAAGAAGTGGTTTTGATGATGCAGTAAACATTTGGAAGATATTTTTCTTTATTTTTGTTTCTACAGATCATTAACTGAAGATAAAATAAACAGCTATGCAAAATTCTCACATGGAGGAGTACAGAAATTCTAGTAATGGCAGCCCAGGCAACAGTTCAGAGGTAGTGGTAGAACAGTCTGCTGATTTCAGTACTGAAATTATGAATGTTACGGAAATGGAACAGTCACCTGTTGGATCTCCTAATGTGAATGCAACTACAGAAGAAAACGAAATAGCAAATGCTGTGGACCTTCCAGCGACAGAAACGGAAGCAAATTTCCCTCCAGACTATGAAAAATTTTGGAAAACTGTAGAAAATAATCCTCAGGATTTTACAGGCTGGGTATATTTGCTTCAGTATGTAGAACAGGAGGTTAGTAACTTTTCAAATGGGACTAAAGGGACAGATTAGTCAAGTCATATCAGACTGGGCCTTATTGTTTTGTAATTAAAGATGCTTTTTTTATAGTTTTCAGATTAAGTTGAATAGCGGATATATACATTTTTAGCTTCAAAAAATAACTTACGGCATTTGTATGTTATGGAACATCTATATTAGAGTTAAAGTCTAATGTTTGTAACAGTTGTGCATGTGTGTGTATGAGTCTATATAAAATTACTGAATAAAAAGTTACCTTGCTATTTGATAGAATCTAGTTTCTTCTTTTTCAGATAAGATTGCATTTGCAGGGAAAAGGGCTGCTGTGTGTGTGGTTTTTAAACCTGCCAGTTGTTTTATCTGAGATAATATATTTGAAAGGAATAATAAATATTTTTGTGAGAAAAACTTCCAAGATGTTTAAACACCTTGTTTTATTTTCATCAGAATCACTTGATGGCTGCCAGAAAAGCATTTGACAAATTTTTCATACACTACCCGTATTGCTATGGTTACTGGAAAAAGTATGCAGACCTTGAAAAGCGACACGACAACATTAAACAGTCAGATGAGGTGCGTACATCACTGAATGAAGTTACCTTCGTTAGGTACTGTAAGCCAAATAATAACAAAATAAAGACTTCTTCTTCTTTTTTTTTTTTTTTTTTGGCTGCCAGTACCTACGATTTGTGGTCAAACAGTTTTATAGGGTATTTTATTTGCATTTGTCACTCTTGTGGCATTTGTAGCTAATATTTTCTCTCTTTGTTGGCAGGTGCGTTAAACCTCTACCGTTTGTCAAGCTTTGCAGTGCAAGCCTCTGTATTACACTGCAGCTTAACAAGTAGGGCAGGGCTTTTCTCTCACTTACATTTATTTCTCATTTTCCAAACAATATAGTTGGTTTACTAGTCACATTTGCTACGTCTTATTGCATTTTTGGTCAGACGCTGTCATTGATGCTCTAATGGGTCTGTGCCCTATGGTCTGTAACCCAAAGCCTGCCCACACAACCCGGTCAGAATGCAGGGACTGCTGCGCTTTGAAGATCAAGACTCTGCACGTGGGGATCAGAACATTGCCATGTTCTATCCAACCTCCACCCAAATGGTAATGGTAGATTATTTAAACAAAATTCCAGTAATTAGTATTTCTAAGGTTCAGCGGATAACACAGTGTTGCCTCTCTGTTAAGAAATAATTAAATATTTGAAGTACAGTTCGTTGTTTTCTTCTTAGGTGTATCGGCGTGGGCTTCAGGCAATACCTCTTAGTGTTGACCTCTGGATACATTATATAAACTTCTTAAAAGAAACGTTGGACCCTGGAGATTCTGAGACAAACAGTACAATTAGAGGGTATGTGAAACTGATACACAAATGTGTTAAAGGATATAGATAAATCAAGTATTCTGTTGTTAGTAATAGAACTATTCGTGAATACTAAACTGAAAGTTTAACTTCCATATATTTGTTTTTCACTTTAAAAAAATGATACATCTAATAAAGTTATGCATGATTATTAAAAACGCAGACAATAAAGTCCCCCTCTATTCTATGCCCATTTCCGTATCCCCAGTTCCACTCCCTTCATGGTTAATGGCTTGGTGTATGTTCTTTCAGACACACACAGATGTACCTTATATGTGTGTACATATATTCATATATTATGTATATTATGTATTTAATTTTTTTTTTAATTTAACAATGTTTTGGAATCTTTTCCCTGCCATATTTTTTAACCACTACGAAAGTGTTTTATAGTATCAAGGTACTATATTTTATTTGACCAAATCCTTATCTATAGGAAAAGTGCTGTAGTGAATGTCTTTGTATGAGTCAATATTTATGTAGAGCATGCTAGAAATGGAACTCTGTCAAAGGGAAGGGAATACATAGCAAAGTTTAGCACATATTTCTTCCAGAGTGGTATTAGTTTAAACTCCCACAGTGTATGAGAGTAGTCGTTTTCCCATAGTCACGCCACATTTTTTTTAACTTCCAATGGTAGCACATTATTTTAGTCTTTATATCTCTAGATTGTTGATCATGGTTTGCCATCGTTTCATATGCTTATATAAGCCATTTTCACCTTGCCTATTCATATCATTAGCTCGTTTTACCTTTGGATTGTCTTATTGATTATAGGAATTTTTAAATGTGTTTTTGGTTTTTATTTTTATCAAAGTATGTGCATATAGTTTAATAAGTCAGTGTTAAACTGCTTGTAACAAAGTAGTCTACCCCTTTTCAAATATTTTCGCTGTTTCTTCTGGTGTTTTCTAACATGTTTGTAATAGTATCTCTCCACTGCTTTCTCTCTCTCTTCAACAGCTATAGACATATGATTCTGTTAGGGTAGCTGAGAATGGAAGAATTGTCTTTCCATTCCTCATATTTCCCATATGGACAGGTTTCACAGCCTTTTGTTTTTCCTAGAGTTAATTACTGCTTCCCTTCCCTCCTCCCATTTTCCTATTGCCTAGTTTTCTTTGAACATTTAAAAATTTCCACCCCCTCCAACAGCTACTTTCAGTGGTCAGTACTAATACTACTTTACACAATGTACAAATGCTATGTAAGTTATATTTTGGAGCTAAAAAAACTTCTACTTAACCTGAAAATTGTAAAAGAGAATTACACTCCATTTTTCCATTCCCTCTTGGATCCATTTTTCCATTCCCTCTTGGATATATCCCTCTGGAACCTTCTCTTCTGTAATCTGGACTTGTTGCTCTGTTTTGTTTCTGACATACAGCAGTTGTTTTGGGATTTCCTTTTCATCATGATTCTAGGATATGTCTTTACCTCATTCCTGGGTTTCCAGCTGTATTTATTAAGGGTTTATTAGATCCTACTTTCTTGGTTCATGCCTATGTTTTAAAGAAGTCTATCTTACTACTTCCTGATAAAGGATGCTTGGAATGAAAAAAACAAATTAATGCTTTGTATCTCCGAAACGTCCAATTGATGGTCCAGTGGAGGATAGAATTTTACTCTATTAAAAACCTCACACACAAACATACACGTGTACACATGTACACACACACGCACACACACAATTCTTTATCTGTACATATAATACATTTCTTTCTGCAGTTTTGGCACATCTTTGACTTTGTTTAGGGTGTATTTTTTTTATCATATAGAGGTTTTTGTTTTTTTAAAAAATTTTACTGGGGTGGCAATGGTCAACAAAACTACATAGGTTTCAGGCGTACAGTTCTGTAATACATCATCTATATATTGCATTGTGGTTTCACCACCCAGAGTCAGTTCTCCTTCTGTCACCATATATCTGACCCCTTGTTGTTTTTTTCCTTGATGAGGTTCAAAATTCAGTCTCTTACTGGTTTCTGAGTTTTGTGCCTATCTTGCCAAAAATATATGAATCTTGTATTTTCTTCTAATTTAATAGTTTTTTTTTTTAATCTGGCATTTATTTTGTGTCTTTTTTGAGATAGAGATTAACCTTTTATTTTCTTTTTTCATATATTGAATAGTCCAGTTTTTCTGCATTGATTTCAAATACCTTCTTTGTCACATACTATATTCATACATTGATATGTTTTGTTTTCTTGGGAACTGTTTTGTTAATCCATTTTTCTGTTCCCGGGCCAGTACCATACTTTTAATTACTATAGCTTCCTACAATCTTTCGTTATCTTTCAGGAAAATGTCCACTGCATTGTCCTTAACAAACATAATATTTTACATTTTTGTATGCTAGATCAGTGTTAGAATTTGTTTTTCCTATTCCACCCAAAATTTGTTGGAGCTTTGATTGGGATTGTTTTAAAGTTGTAGATTAATTTAGGTGGTATAGTTTTATGCTGTTAAAAATCCCTCTTGATTCTAAAATATTTATTTTGGAAAATAAAAAAAATAATTACTTTGAAAATATGTATCTAAAGGTTTTATCGTGTTGGGGCTTCAAATATATGATTAAAATTAATTACAGAAACGTCTTGAAATTAGTTAGATATTTTAAAATAAATGTTTTTGTAGTAAACTGTAATTGTGGAATTTTAGAATCGAGAGATTTATGAGAGTTTTCAAATATATGTATACTTCTCATTACCTTACAATGCAGCTAGATCCCTTGTTAGCGAGTTTTATTGCCAGAACATTATTCCTTAAATTGATATATTTGTCTCTGTCTTCTGCCCTAAATGAGTCCATTCAACAAAAATTTCAAGTTTAACAAATGTATAAGTGTCTACTGTGTTCTTTTATATGTTTGCAGTATGCATATTTTGCATTGTAATTTTATGTAAGGTAAAATTACGTAAAAGTAGATTTATCTCTACCCTTTATGTTTTCTCACTCTTTTAAAGCAGCTATTATACCCTTCTGTATTATTCCTTCTACTTTTTAATCTCTACTTGTAAAGGCAGCAGTTGAATATAATTTTGAATTGAGTATTATCTTCTAAAATTTAAAAATAATATTTTAATTTTTTAAAAATTAGGTTGAATTGACATACATTACAGTAGTAGTACCCCCGCCCCATCCACGGTTTCACTTTTCATTGTTTCACTTACCCTGAATATATTACTGGAAACTTCCAGAAATAATTCATAAGTTTTAAATTGTGTGCTGTTCTAAATAGCACGATGAAATCTCTTGCTTTCTTATTCTGTCCTACCTGGGATGTCAATCATCCCTTAGTCCAGGGTCTCCATGGTGAATATGCTGCCTGCCTGTTAGTTCCTTAGTAGCCGTCTAGATTATCAGATCGACCTTCGCAGTATTGCAGCGCTTGTGTTCAGGTCACCCTTATTTTAGTTAATTGTGGACCCAAAGCTTAAGAGTAGTGATTCTGGCAATTCAGATACGCGAGAAAGAATCCATAAAGTACTTCCTTTAGGTGAAAGTTCTCAACTTAAGGAAAGGAAAAAAATTACATGAATATGCTGAGGTTGCTTAAGATCTGCGATAAGAATGAATCTTTTAGCCATGAAATTATGAAGAAGGAAAAAGAAATTCATGCTGATTTTCTGAGAGAGCATTATGAGACCACATTCACGTATTTTTATTTTGGTATATTGTTATGATTGTTCTATTTTATTTATTGTTGTACCTAATTTATAAATTCAACTTTATCAGAGGTATGTATGTATAGGAAAAAACATAGTATATACAGAGTTCAGTGCTATCTGGTTTCAGGCATCCACGGTGGCGGGAGGTGGGGGGGGCGGTCTTGGAACATATCCCCCATGATAAGGGGGGACTACCATATATTAGTTTGAGGTTTAACACTTAATGATTTGATATTTGTGTATATTGGAAAGTATAGAAATATTTTAAAAGTGATTTCATCTTGGAAAGATAACTTAAAGATAATTTAATTTTTTTCAGAACTTTTGAGCATGCTGTTCTAGCTGCAGGAACAGATTTCCGATCTGACAGACTGTGGGAAATGTATATAAACTGGGAGAATGAACAGGGAAACTTGAGAGAAGTTACAGCTATATATGATCGCATTCTTGGTATTCCAACACAGTTGTATAGTCATCATTTTCAGAGGTAGGTGGAAAATCATCATTTAAAGTATGACTGTAATTCTCTTGAAATGTCATGTAAGAGTCTTATGAGATAGAAGCAGGAATATATTTTCTTGCTCAACAATCACAGTTTATACACTTAAATTTAGACATTTTCCCGTGTATCTTATGAAATGATTAGGAAGGAATCTTATTTATTTATTTATTTATTTTGGACCCCTCACTCCCCCCCTATTCCACCTCCACCATCCCTCCTCCGGTTCAAGCCATTGTTTCTCAGTCTAGTTGTATAGGACGCAGCTCCCTGGCCCATGCTGGTATTAAGAACCTTGCTCTCTCCCCAGCTGAGGCAGTTGGTCGCCATTCATTGGTTGGCCGCTCACCACAGCTCACGCCAACCCCGGCCGCTCACAGCAGCCCAGCTCCAGAGAGAGCTGTTGTTCACAAACTTCGCTGTAGAGGGTGCATCTCACTGGCCCAGGTGGGAATCAAACCGGCAACCTTGGCATTAGGAGCACGGCGCTCCAACCACCTGAACCACTGGGCCAGTCCGAATCTTGCTGTTTTAGATGGAAAGTTCTCCTTACCCATTTTATAGATGAGGAAAGAACAGGAATCCCATCTGTTGTCTGAGGTATGTCAGAGTAGTGAAGGAATGAGAAAATAGAATCTAAGTTCCATTATTCTTTGTGATAATAAATTAACACTGTACATGGCACATAATGGGTGCTTATTTAAAACTTAATGTTTTTCTAAAGGTACATTCTTGTGATTCATATGTAACACCTTATATCCAAAACAGCAAAGTGTGTATTTTGTGTAGTATGCCATGTCTGTACTCAAACAATCAAAAATCATTTCATTTAAATTTTCCACTGTGATTTTCCATTATGATTGGTATCATTTCATTTTAATTAGTACTGTTAAAACAACGAATTCTATGTACTATGATTTCTATGTCCTGTGTTCTGGTATACTCAAAGTATCCCACTGATAGGGACTCAGAAAGTCTTTCTGAACAAGAAAGTACACGAGGACTGTGGTGATCAATATTTGCTTTTTTAAACTGTAATATTTTCTTTATTTTTGTCATAATTTTTATAAGTAATATGTTAGAGCCTATAAACTTAGGTACATTTTAAGTAAGTGATTTTTTTAAAGTTTTCTTTACTAAAATGTAGAAGACTTTATGAAGCATCTGACTGAAAAGGACTGTGGGTCAGTTTGCTAAGATACAGACCTAGTTTAGAAATAGGAATCAGATCTGAATATACTGTCTCTCTCTGTTCTTTATGAAATAGAAGAGGCTGGCAGCTTTCTGAGTTGCTTGCTGGAAGACATTATTCATTCTTGGCATGTGGACATGCTTGGTGAATATTGAACAAACGAATACAGAGATTTTAAAAAGGAGACAGAGTGCCTTCTTAGAAACCAGGTCTTCTAGGATCTAAAGGATATGTAAAATAGTTTATCATTATAAGAACTTTACTGTCAGTAAGAAAAATAAAATACGATTAGGAAACCTTTATACAGCATTTCCCATATGCCAGACACTGGTCTGAGTGCCTTACAACTCATTTAATCCTCACAATAAGCCAGTGAGATATAGGTACTATTACCATCCCATTTTGTGGAAATAGAGGAACAGAAAGATTAAAATAGAAGCCAGACAATGTGGCCCTAAAGTTCGTGGTATAGTCTCCTCCAAATCTTATTTTTTTAATTAATATCCCACTAGCCTAAAATGCATATATGCTTGTAATAAAAATTAGTTGATTGCATTATACACACTACTCTTTAATAGTGCTCTTTTTCAGTTAATATATTAAGAACCACTTTCCTTACCAGTGTCTAGCAAACTCACAAGTAGTATTTAAGTAAATCTTACAGCTTATATAAGTAAACAAATTCACATGACTAACTGTTTTGAGAATCGATGAAATGTTTTCTTTTGCATAATATACTCTCCCCACTTAAAGTCATTTGTTTATCACTTGCTGTGTAACAGATGATATGCCTTTTAAGTTATAGGACAAATGCCCAAAAAAGATGTGTGAACGGTCTTATTGCTCAAAAGTGTAGAAGAGGAAATGTGTTAAAAAATGTATTTTAAGTGCTATAGTGGAAATAATTTCTGTTGTGTAGGTTTGGATATTGGCTATACATTGAACATTATCTCGAAGGAAATATCTAATTAAAAAAATCTTCCTTAACTTGAGGACTTTGTGATGTGATCTAACTTCTCAGTCGCAGCACCTGGTAGTTCCTGAGCTCTAGACCTACCTAAGGACAGATTATTTCCCAAAGGGCAGTATTGCTTTTTACTTTTATGACTGTAATACTTTTTTAACTTCCCATTTGTCTGGTAAACTCATATTCCTCAAGAACATACAGCTTAAGGTTTTCTCTGTGACACTTTCCCTAAAAAGAAAGTATCTGTTCTGTCATTTGTGCCATCACTCTACTTATTTACATTTGTCTTAGCACTGATGACACTGCTGTGTCTCCTGTATCCTTTGCATGTCTATCAGTTTCTGAGGCTTATTATTCCTTTCATCCTTAATACCTAAGAAAAGGGCTCAATAATTTAGACACTCAGCCTTCTTTATTGAATAAATTAGCTTTATAAGTAGAAAAGGCTGATGAAAAATTACTGCCTGGTATTATGCGTATTGTATCACTATTTGAAAGAATTTTCTCCACAATATAGCAGTTATTTTATTTTATTTTTTTAAAGATTTTATTGGGGATGGGGAACAGGACTTTATTGGGGAACAGTGTGCACTTTCAGGACTTTTTCTCCAAGTCAAGTTGTTGTCCTTTCAGTCTTAGTTGTGGAGGGTTCTGTTCAGCTTCAAGTTGTTGTTCTTTCAGTCTTAGTTGTGGAGGGCGCAGCTCAGCTCCAGGTCCAGTTGCCGTTTCTAGTTGCAGGGGGCACAGCCACCATCCCTTGCGGGAGTCGAACCGGCAACCTTGTGGTTGAGAGGACATACTCCAACCAACTGAGCCATCCGGGAGCTCAGCGGCAGCTCAGCTCAGGGTGCCATGTTCAATTTTAGTTGCAGGGGGCGCTGCCCACCATCCTTTGCGGGAGTCGAGGAATTGAACTGGCAACCTTGTGGTTGGGAGCCCACTGGCCCATGTGGGAATCGAACCGGCAGCCTTCGGAGTTAGGAGCACGGAGCTCTAACTGCCTGAGCCACCGGGCCGGCCCTATAGCAGTTATTTTAAATTGATGCTCTATAAATATTTTTCAATTTCATCTTATTTAAAATTAATCTGTATTTCTTTGTGCAGAGTGTTGGCAATTGGATATAGTAATCTGGAATTTAGGAGAAAGGTTTGGGCTCGAGGTATAGTTTTAGTAAATGTGCTGCCGAAGCGAGCACGAGGTATAGTTTTGAGAGTCATTATGGTATGCTTGTTTTAAGCTGTATTAATAAGATGGGCCAGAGAGATACATAAAAATAGATGAGAATAAAGTGTAGAGTGGCATCCTTGGGAATACTAGCATTTAGGGACAGGTAGGAAGGGGGAACCCTCGAGATCAAGGAGCAGTCAGAGTTGGAGGAAAACCAAGAAAATGGTAACTCAGAGCGAAGGGTGAAGAAGATTCTAAGAGGAAGGTGTGGTTAGCAGCCTTAACTACTGGAGACAGAGGTTGTACTATAAAACCAGTGCCCCTTTAACTTTGCATGGACGAGGTACTTGGTGGCTTAAGGGCAATTTCGTTGAAGTGTTTTATACAGACACATGGATTCAGGAGTAATTGGGAGGTGGGGAAGGAGGAACTGCAAACAGTTGTTGATCATTTATAATTTAAATGTGGATAACTTTAATTTTTACAGTAACTTTGCAAGAGAGGTATTGTATTATTTTACAGATGAGGAAACCAAGATATAGAGAAGGTGAAAACTTCCCTTAAGTCAAGTAATTAATAATAGTGGACAAAACTGGGATTTGAATTTATGCCTGTCCATGCCTTCTCCATTCCACTGCAAAGACAGGAAGGAAATAAATATGTCTGTAGACTGTTTTATCAAGTGGTGGGTTTTTACTATGGAAAGGAAAGAGAAAGGGTATGGTGTTTTGGTTGGTTTCTTTAATCAGAGTTCGTTTGAAAGGGTAATGTGTAGTAGAAATTAACGTGGGATCTGAAATTATGCTTCGTATGTAGAGCATGTATTTTTATTGTCTTCCTTTAGATTTAAAGAACATGTACAGAATAACTTGCCTCGAGATCTTCTAACTGGCGACCAGTTTATTCAGCTGCGAAGGGAATTAGCTTCTGTAAATGGACATAGTGGAGATGATGGTCCCCCTGGTGATGATATGCCATCGGGAATTGAAGACATAACCGATCCAGCAAAGGTAACTGGACTTATTAAAAAATCCTTGCAGTGCATGAGAACTAGACTTTATATCCCTTGACTGCTTGTGTGGTATGACCTGTAACTCATATAAAGTTAATTTCTGATTAAGGCACTTGGGAATTCTTTAGTTGGTATAGTTTAAATACAGATTGAAGTAGAGAATCTGTTTTACTATGAAACATCTCGAAATAGCTTAGAAGGAATATTTTGCCTACGTTGTGATCTATTAACCCTATTTTAAAAAAGACACATTAGAAAGTGGTTTATTAGGAAATTCTTTTATAAAGTTCAGTACTATTAATTGTACTTGCACATAATTGATAACAGTTTAAAAACCCTCCACTATTCTAAGACTAAAATACCGTGTTTCCCCAAAAATAAGACCTAGCCGGACCATCAGCTCTATATGTCTTTTGGAGCAAAAATATAAGATCCGGTCTTATTTTACTATAACATAAGACCGGGTCTTGTATTAAGTTTTGCTCCAAAAGACGCATTAGAGCTGATGGTCCGGCTAGGTCTTATTTTCGGGGAAACACGGTATGTGTGGGTAACACTTAAATGTAAGCAGTGATATTTTAAAATTTTGGTATATAACTTGTGTGATATAAAATATTTTTCTTTCTCTCCTCAGCTAATTACTGAAATAGAAAACATGAGGCATAGAATCATTGAAATTCATCAAGAAATGTTTAATTATAATGAGCATGAAGTTAGTAAAAGGTGGACATTTGAAGAAGGTGTAAGTGTTTTGTTTTGTACTAGTCTTGAAAATACAATGATGGGAATAATGTGTTTTTCTTTCAGTTTTGAATAATGTCTTCACACTTTTTTATTTTTTTCTTATTTAATAACTTAAGACGTTTATCCCGTTTATTGCTACCATTATCAGTTTTAGAATCTTATTGAATTCAGACAAGCAAGATATCTCTTTAATAACCATTTTTTAAAAATTGTTCAATTTTTTAAATCAACTTCATTGAGTTATCCTTTACATATAACAGAATGTACTCATTTTAGGTGTACAGTAAAATGAGGTGTTTTTTCCCCCCACAATTCTAAGTTTTTTATTTTTATTTTTTAACAGCTTTATTGAGATATAATTCATATACCATATATTTCACCTATTCAAAGTATATAATTCAATAGTTCGTAATATATTCACAGATAATTTCAGCCATCACTGCAGTCAATTTTAGAACACTTTCATCATTTCAAAAACGTCCCTGCCTTAAGGTACCACTCATCTAAATTTCTGTTTCTGTAGATTTCCCTATTCTGGCCTTTTATGTGAATGGATTTATATAGTACAGTGTCAGTATCCCCAGGGAACTGGTTCGAGGACCTCTGTGGATACCAAAATCTGCAGATGCTCAAGTTTCTTATATAAAAAATGACATAGTATTTGCAGAGTAGGGTACAGCAGGGTATGCCTATACATCGCTTCATTCATGTGGATTCAGCGTAGTGCTTGGAGTGTGGCAAATTCAAGTGCGTTTTGGGATTTTCTGGGAATCCCTCCCACCCCCGATTATTTTTGATCCATGGTTGGTTAGATCCTTGGATGCAAACCCTTGGATGGGGGGGGCAACTGTATGTGTTTTTGCACTGCAGTCACCACAGAAGTCAGGATATAGAACTCTTCTGTCATTCCAAAATGCCCCCTTGGTGTTTTTCCAGTCATTAACCACACCCCCATTCCTAGCTCCAGCAACCACTGATCTGCTTTCTGTTACTGTGGCATAATTGTTCAATTTGAAAATACTCAACAAAGAACAAGATTTCCTGAATATAAAAAAAAATTGTGAATTGTGTAGTTCTGTTAAAATAACTGAGTAAATGGAAAATACACTCTTTCTTCAAATACCTAAAGCCTAAGAAATTTAAGGAATTTTAATTTAAAACTTTTTTTTATCATGAAATATGGTGATTAAAATTTTTGGTTCATTAGCAATTGTATTTATAATACCAACAATTTATGTTGTTGTTATAGTCATGCATATTTTGGTGTTGGTATTGGTTTACTTCATTGCCATGTCCTACTTTTGTTATAGATTAAAAGACCTTATTTTCATGTGAAACCATTGGAAAAGGCACAACTCAAAAACTGGAAAGAGTACTTAGAATTTGAAATGGAAAATGGGACTCACGAACGAGTTGTGGTTCTCTTTGAAAGATGCGTCATTTCATGTGCTCTCTATGAAGAGTTTTGGATCAAGGTAAAATTACATGCTGTGAAACTTGACTATTTCACAAACATTGATCTAGACACTAACCTTTTTTGTACTTCTGTTGAATGTTGTTCATATAACTATATCTGTTGCATTAGGAGATGGTCTGCTTGCAACCAGATTTGACTGCTGCATATGCCAACCTCGTTGCCTCTCTTCGTCCTTCCTTACAGAAACTAGTCTAGTGGTTCAATAAAGGTGCTGAATGGGTTTAAAAATAGAATTTTATCGTTCTGTCACATATTTAATAGCTTGTTCAACTGTAAATTATTCAGTATTTCCTCTGTTTCTGTGTGTAGTATGCCAAGTACATGGAAAACCATAGCATTGAAGGAGTGAGGCATGTCTTCAGCAGAGCTTGCACTATTCATCTCCCAAAGAAACCCATGGTGCATATGCTTTGGGCAGCTTTTGAGGAACAGCAGGGTAAGAATGGGGAACTTCAGTCATTATTTTTGGATTTTAAGTTACTTCAGGATAAAGATATAGGAAGTGAGACTTGAAGGATGGATGGTAAAGCAGAGGTTGGTAAACTTTTTCTATAAAAGGCCAGATAGTAAGTATTTTAGGTTTTACAGGCCATGTGGTCTCTTTCCTAACAACTTTGCCATTGTAGCCCCAAAGCAGTGATAGACAATACATACAGACAAATGAGCATGTTCCTGTTTTAAAAAATAAAAAGAGGCAGAGGACTAGAGTTAGCCTGTGGGCTGTTACTTGGCAATGCCTGGTATAGAGGATGTTTCGGAAGTTTAAACAAAAGCATAAACATTTAATTGCTATTTCTAGGTAATATTAATGAAGCCAGGAATATCTTGAGAACATTTGAAGAATGTGTTCTAGGATTGGCAATGGTTCGTTTGAGAAGAGTAAGTTTAGAACGACGTCATGGAAATATGGAAGAAGCTGAACATTTGCTTCAGGATGCCATTAAGAATGCCAAATCAAATAATGAATCATCGTTTTATGCTATCAAACTAGCCCGACATCTTTTCAAAATACAAAAAAACTTTGCGAAATCAAGGAAGGTGCTTTTGGAAGCAATTGAAAGAGACAAAGTATGTATTTGTGTATTTTGGAATATCTTCCATAAGAAACCAGTGGTCTTCTTGTTTTTCATTTGGGCAACTATGATGAAAGATTTGGTCTCTATGTAATGTATTTAATTACTAAATGAAGACAACAGTCCCTCTAAACTGACGTTGCCATTCTTTTAAAAGTTTTTAAAATTATTATGAATTAACAGGTTGGGAATATTAAGATCAAAAAGTATTGCAGACATTGTGATGTTCTATTTTCCTCACATTTAGAAATTCTATAGCAAATTTACTGATTATTGAATAGAGAGCCTGGGAGAACACATCTTAGAAACAAAAGCATCGCAATTACCTACATTGTAGCAGTGAGATTATTCTGCTTTTCCAAAGTATTTCCTTTTATATATCAAGTGATAAGAGGTAGTGTATAGGAAATTTCTCATTTTTTTTATTTTTAGCTAATGCCAAATCTGTTTAATACATAGGTTCGTAACAGTTTGCTTCCATCTGCAGTGTAAGATAATTGTCGATGGTTATAAAGATTTAAACTATTGGGAACTGTAGAGATCATTTTTTTATGCTGTATATTTGTCATGGTAGGTAAAGCCACATTAAACCCAAGTTAGGACATAGGGCTTTAATTTTTTGGCAGTGAACATTTTTATATTGTGTAGGAAATACTAGGATGATGTCACTACCTAGCAATGTGCTAATTAGTTTTTACCCATTTCGATGTATGCTGGAAACATTTAACATGGGTTACATGTTAATACAATTTTAAATATTGAATTTTTTAAATTGAGATGTAAAAATTAGGGCATTTTAAATTATCTGTGGTCTAATTAAAATATCTTAGAACAAATAATTAATTGATACTACTTTTTACACAGGAGAACACAAAGTTATACCTCAATTTACTTGAAATGGAATATAGTGGTGACCTCAAACAAAATGAAGAAAATATTCTAAGTTGTTTTGACAAAGCTATACATGGTTCATTACCTATTAAAATGAGAATTACGTTTTCTCAGAGAAAAGTGGAATTTCTTGAAGATTTTGGTTCAGATGTTAATAAGTAAGATCTTAATTATATATTTCTATTTGAGTAGTAAATGAGCATTGGTAATTCTGGATGGGAATTTGATGATTAGTACAAATGAAAATATTGTTAAATTTAAAATGTTTGTCTAGGTTAATTTTTCCTCGGGTATATGTGGGGTAAATTCAGTTCTGTAAATGTGTAGGCGCTTAACAGGAGGACATATGGTTTGTTGTTCTTTCAAAACTGTTTTCAAAATTTTAGCATGGTAATTTAAACAATCAGTAGATGAAAGAAGGCAGGGAGCAGCAATCCCATGAAAAAAGAAATGGATCAAGAATTGAACCCTGGAACACAGATACATTTAGTATATAGGCCATGAAAGGTGGATGGGGTTAATTTGGGGTTGGAATGCCCTTTTGTCTCAGACTGGAAAACAGGCGGGATGTGGTTCTACAGATGATGCCTTGTGCATTGTTAAACGCTGGAAGTTGAGGGTGTAGAATGGTCCAGTCTAGGGGATTTGGGAAAAGGACAGGTTTAAGATTTAAATTTGCAAAATAGAAGAGTAGAAATTGATTAGAGTGTTGCTGCAATTCCATTTTAGTAAGGAAATATCCAGTTCTTATTAGGCATGTACCTTCTACTCTAACTTAGAGTGTTTTCCATTGAAATAGCTGTTCATAAAATAAGATTTGTGTGTCTGTGTGTATTTATGTGCGTGTACGTTTTTGATGGTTGAGTAAAATTTTAGTTAAAAAGCATTTAACATAAGTTACATTTTAATACAATTGTATGTGTATGCTTGACTTTATGTTTTATATGGATTATCCAATATAAAATACGTAACAGTCTAATGAGGACTTATAGGCACTTTAGGGGAAGAGAGGATTAAAGAGAGATTAGGCATTTTTTCCAAAGTCACTTAACTATTCATTGTGCAGCTGGGATTAGAACCTGCTTCAAAGTCTGTGCACTTAACCACCTCATGTCTTGTGTATTTAGTGTCTTGTTTGTTTTGCACTGGAGAGAGTATACAAAGGAAATGGGATGTGTAATTCTAGCTTTTAGTCTAGTTGGTATGGTGATCAGAGGAAATAACATATGAGGTAGCGTATAACTGAAAGCTGTGGATAAAATGGCTTTGCCATCTTTCATAGAGGAAGTGGGGCTTCATTTAGTTAACTACAGGATTCTGATAAGCTAAGAGGATAAAATATAAAAGCAAGTTAAAGTTCATATAAAAGCAACATCTGCTTGATTAGACGGTTTTCTGAAGTAGTGGAAGTTAAGTTGATTGTGCGATGCCCTCAAAGCTAGGCTGAGTTCAAGAACATGCAGTTGACAATAGGAAGCTATTGGAGTTCTGATTGAGATTAAATGACATATTTTAATTTGGCAGTAATATGCCGACAAATCGGAGGTTCAATACAAAGATGCCAGTTAGGCCCTTGCAAATACAGTTAAAGAAGGGAGGGTGGTATGTTGTAGTTGAAATTAAAAAAAGGAAAGGTATGAAAAATAAATGAGCCACTTAGAAATTTAGGTAGCAGTATAATGAATTGGTAAGAATCAATGTTGAAGTCAACAAGTATAGGCTTATTTCTTAGGTCTGTCACTTACTGATTTGTGTATTCCTCAGTTTTCAAAATTTCTCATGTAAAGATTCAGTCTGTTATTACCTCGCCCACAGGCCTTAAGGCCTTAAAGGCCTTAAGGAAATGAGTACATATAAAATGCTTGATACTCAACCTGAGATTACTGGTATTAACAATTTTATAGCCCCTGAACATTTGGGGACCAGTGTTACTTGTAAATGTTATTAAATGTGTATATATACAAGGTGCCCAAAGAAGTTGTGGATATATGTTAAAGTACCAAGGTCATTTCTACAGAAATGTTCTGATTTATGATTTCTTTAAAAAATGAGGCCATCCTTGTCTTTATAAAAAATATTTCAGAAAATGACAAAAGGAAAACAAAATCATTATGTTTTTAAAGTCAAGAGTTTGATTCAAGTGACATTGTTTACGAAGTTCTGGGTTCCATATAAGTTACATATGTTACATCAGATTTTTATTAAAACTTATCTTTTTAATCAATGATAACCAATTATACTATAGTTTTATATTAGTATTAATTCAGTTTATCACTTGGCCAAATTTTAAATACACTTTTCCTAACTGGTGGTAGGTGTCTTCAGTAGCATTATGAAGTTAGATTTCAAAAGTTTACAGACTGTATAGAATTGTCAGGACTCATGGTTGCACTGGACAAAAACATCATCAAGGTCAATGTCTTTGCTCTCATGGCTTCTAAAGCAGGCTCTCCCCATGTGTTAGAAATGATAAACATGGATAGCTCTGGGCCAGCATTCCCATCAGCGTTAGCCAACTATAGTGTAGAGAACGGGCACTTTTCTAGTAGCTCAGTCAAAACTCCTGGGATTTATTAAACGTCCTGGTTTGGGTCCTATCTTCACCTCTAAACCAATCATTGGTCAGGGGTATAATGTAATTAGCCAGGCCTGTATCCTTGAAGCCCCATTTGAACACAGGAACCGAGAAGGAAAGTGCAGGGCAGTGGTTTTCCAAAGGGACTAAATCAGAAAGAGTAGCTGGGGGGCAGGTTTGCTTGCTGGCTCCTTAAAAAGGAAGTCAAATGGTGTTCAATGCAACATACTTTTGTTTTCCTAAGTAGAAATAAAAACTTTAAAAAATTTAATAGTTTGGTTTTTGTAAATTCCAGTGGATTTTTTTCCCCTTCCCTCTCAGGCTTCTGAACGCTTATGATGAACATCAAACACTCCTAAAAGAGCAGGATTCTTTAAAAAGGAAAGCAGAAAATGGGTATGTAACTTTGTTCAAATCAGGAAGGGATCCTTAAAAGAAGACATTTCATTGTGGAAATGCCTTTAAAGACAATTATTTATTTTTTAAAAATGTATTGGGGTGACAATTGTTAGTGAAATTACATAGATTTTAGGTGTACAATTTTGTATTACATCATCTATAAATCCCATTGTGTGTTCACCACCCAGAGTCAGTTCTCCTTCCATCACCATATATTTGATCCCCCAAGACAATTATTTTTAAATGTTACCTTTATCAACCAAAATGTCCTTCAGTAGATGAATGGATAAAGAAGTTGTGGTATATATACACAATGGAATACTATTCGGCGGTTAAGAAAAGATGATATAGGAACAGTTGTGACAACATGGATGGATCTTGAGAGTATAATGCTAAGGGAAATAAATCAGACAGAAAAAGCAGAGAACTATATGATTTCACTGATATGTGGTATATAAACCAGTAACAACAAAAGAACAAGAGAAACAAATGAGAAACAAAAACTCATAGACACAGGCAATAGTTTATTGGTTACCCAGAGGGGAAGGGGGAAGGGGGGGCGGGAGACGAGGGGCGAGGGGAAGGGGGATCAAATTATATGGTGATGGAAGAACTGACTCTGGGTGGTGAACACACAATGGAATTTATAGATGATGTAATACAGAATTATACACCTGAAAACTATGTAATTTTACTAACAATTGTCACCCCAATAAATTTAAAAATAAGTTACCTTTATGTTCTGGTAATTTAGATACTTTATTTTCATGACTTGAAAAAAATTATATGGAGTGGTAAAAGAAATGTACACAGGTAACATTCATCTATTTGTGAAAGTACTTATCTGCAGTTTTGAAAGTTTCCATTTGACCTTTTATTTAGATCAGAAGAACCAGAGGAAAAGAAAGCACACACAGAAGACACGACTTCATCATCTACACAAATGATTGACGGTGATTTACAGGCAAATCAAGCAGCATATAATTATAGTGCTTGGTATCAAGTGAGTTCACATAATTGATTTTTTGTTCATAGATGTTATTAGATAGAAAAACCAAGTCTTTTTTTTTTTAGAAAGAGGAACTCTTTGCTTTTGTTCCAGATTGTATAATACATTGTTTTTTTTGTGGTTAAGCCTTGGAATTTCACCATTGAAAACATACCTATTTTCTTACACATACTTGCTTTATTTTTTATATATGGAACACAGCTATAGTTCAAGTATGCTAACATGTTTGTTTTTTCCTTTCAGTACAATTACCAGAATCCTTGGAATTATGGACAGTATTATCCGCCCCCTCCAACTTGATGGGAAAATGTAAATATCAGATGGAATGTGTGAAGAGTATGAAATTATTTTTTTTTAATGAGGGATGTAAACATAGCATAAGCTTGTTGTATTTGATAAGTTGTCTTCCCTGTTTCTGTATAACATGATTTGTTTAGTAATAGGGCAAAATGTCACTTAGTAGCTTACCACAGAAACTCTTTCCTACCATTTATAAAATTTACTTTTTATTGGAGAACTATTTTTTTGATTTTTGCATTAACTGGTCTAGAATTCTTTTGCAATGCATTTGCAACCGAGTTTTTGTAGCCTTAAAGGTAGGAAAAAAACTGACTGAAAATAATGTCAGTGTAGTACCAGATTCTGAAAATATGTAAGGGCTGGTTTAAGGATTTACCTCCTGTAAAAAAAGAAAGGATTTTTAACCTTTGCTAAGGAGGTTTTGTCTGTGTGTTTAAATTATCCTTGTGGATTTCGATCTAACTGCAGAAAAGATACACTATTAAAATACTGTGTCTTGGGATAGAGTAATTATAAATCAGAAAATGTATGTTTGCATCCCTTTAAAAAATGAAAATCATATAAAAGTATGTTGTTTTGGGAGACTTTGTATTTAGAATAGTCATGTAAACTGGTGAGCGAACTTTCATTTTGATCAAACCGATCATCTTCATTTTTGTAATAAAATTGAAGACTCATCTGCTAATTGTTACGAATTTATTTCAAGCATTATCTAACTGTATTCACCGTTAGTTGTGGTTCATTGGTTTTGAAGTATGCTTTTCTTGAATTCAGCTATTCTTGCTAAAATTTTTTAGTCTTTTTAGCTTTTTGATTCCTCTTAATCTCTGTGCATATGCCTTCTCACTACACTAGAATATTGAAAGATTTTAAGATGAGTTGTCCTTGGCAGAGTGTCCAATTTTCCTGTTACTCCCTAGTTGGATGAAGTCTTAGCCCTGGTTAACCTAATCAGAACATTAATACATCAACACCAAACAAATCAAGATGCTGGATAAATTTTTATTGAGCCTTTTAGTTTACAACATGAGGTAAAAGGAAAATGAGTTCTCTTTAACCAGTATTTTACACAGCTGTAGTAAAATATTTTAAACTTCAGGGATTTATAACGGATGACATTTTTTAAAAGTTGGGGGATCAAGTAAACAAGTTCTAACTTCTTGAATCTTTCAGTTGACTTTTCCCTTACAATAGTAGTAACCAGGTGTAATTATTTACATAAGCTTCTTCAAGGCCATTGCTGATGTCTTTAAATCTGAAGCATTGCTATTTCAATCAATGTCCACTAATTCCACTTCAAAAATGAGTTTTGCATTTGGTGGAATTCTGTTGAAGAAGTCAAGGTAAACATAATAAAAATTGCTTCTCCCCTCACTCCCAGTAACCCTGGTCTAAAATTAGATGTACACTGGATATTGGTAATTAACTCTAAAGAGAAGGGCTTTACAGTTGGTTCACAGGCACATACTGGCTTAGTGGTTCACAGTAGAGGCATCTCTGTGATTGTAGGCTGACTAGGTTAAGTTTAGCCTGGACTAGGATCTTCCTTACCTGACCTGGACGCCTCACTGGTACTCCCAAATTAGCCACCACTTAATGAAGACTGCTACTCAGTACTCAAAAAACAAAAGGAAAAACGTGATTTCAATATAGCTGGGTATATATTAAATCAAAGTTCATATGAGGTAGTACCTGCTACTTGCTATGTATTTTAAGATGCTGAGTTTAGAGAAGAGTGGGATTCTTCACACAAGAGGGAGCTGCGGTTGGCCATCTGATTTTGATAGGCTCAGAAGAGACTACTGTATTCCAAAATAATTTTAACTGATAAGAGGAGAGAGAACTTCAAAAAATTTTTTTTTTCAAACTTACTCCACCTGGTCCAACTAGTCCAATAGGAATGGAACCAACAAGAGAAAAAAATACCTTCCCACTTAGCTTTTGGAATGTTCTGGTCAGAATGGTCTAGAATCATGGGTCTTTTTGCTTTGTTTGTTTGTTGTTCACAAACTGGGCCTATCAGAAAAGTATTGTTATCAGTAGGAATCACAAACGCACACGGTATGGTGGACCTGTGGTCTTCATTTCACAACTGGTAATCCCCAACATGTGCTGGTCCATTTCTTAGCATTCAGTACTTATTTATAATTACACTGTAGCTTAAAATTACCATGAGCTATAGCATCCTACAGTTTGCTATAGTTGTTTCTATTGGGCATCTTAACTCCTTGAAGTAAACTTTTCATATATGAACAATTGCCTTTCAAAGAGGAAAACTTAAAACCTCACAGCTTAAGTCTTGGAAAATTAAGAGCTTGAATAAGAGGGAAAAAACGGTAGATTCTAGCTCAAGTATAAATACTTAGAACAAAAGCATCTAAGTCAGGGAGACTGGTCTGGACAGGATTCCTAACCTGGACATTAACGTAGACAGCATGTTTCAGACCTTCAGGTGGTATTTCTTAGTGATTTTTCTTTAATTACAAAGGAAAAAAGGATACTTGGCATCAGGCTGTCCTTTCTTTCCATAAGCCCATTCTGGTTCAATCTCTAGTCGAGCCTTTTCTCCTTTACTCATTGTCAAGAGTGCTTCATCCCACTAAAGGCAAGACAGTAAAATCAAAACTAATGATACTTTGCAAAAAAATAACATGCAAAACCAGAAGCCAAAATTACATAATAAAATCTGTAACTAGATTTCATTAGGTCCTAAGATAGTGTCATTGGATGAGTCCCCAAATCACTGTCCTTTATTTCAATAGAAAAAAAGGATATATTAAACTATTTTTTAGTATAATACTCAAATGATATAATGTGAAAGTACTTTTGTAAACTGTAACATGCCGTACTTACGGAAACCAGTTTATAAGCAGTATCATAAAAATTTTGCTATGCTTTGCTATCAGGACAAACTTCTGAATTTATTTTTATAGGGATAAATTAGTAAGTACTCAAAGTATTTTAACCAAATTGTAATAGTGGAGTCATTATAGTACATAAACTACGTGTTAGAACATTAAGATCTTTTGCAGAAGGTAAAACTATTCAAAGAAACGATAGATGTTTCTGGGTTACCCCTCCATTTTGTCCAAATTTGGATCCTTAAAAGCAGTTACCAAAAACAGTTAAATCAACATGGTGCAAGGATACAGAATGTAATACTAATATATACTGTGTTGAAATGTAACAATCACATAAAGTTCAAGGGATACAGATATATCTGTCACATACTGGAAATTAAAAATATGATTAACTACAAGAAATTTACCAGTAAGCAAATTAGTCATAGAAAAAGAGCTCACAGTTGATACATAGTTGCTATCAACTTGGTGTAATCAGGTAGCAGTTAAGGTTACTTTTAATTAAACCTTAAGTTTCAAGATATTTTATATTCTATTTTGGGTTCTGGATATGATTGAACCATATTTTAGGACTTACCCACAGTACAAAGAGTAACAGTGAGGGTTCTCATAACTGCATTTAAATGTGCATTTCAGTTATTAATGTTTGATATCCCGAGTAAAGACAATTTAAAAGAACATGTGGGCCCCAGCCTGACAACCCAATCCAGGGAAGCTGATAATCGGCCTTGCTCTTTTATCTCCTTTTGTACACTGCAGTGGTCAATACAGCGGAAGCCCAACTCTGTTTTCTCAATTTCCTTCTGTTAACCTCTCATAAGTAAAAGTGGGTAAAGACATGCTTATGTTTGAAAGATTTTCTGGTTTTGAGCTTAGGTTGTGAGAGGTGAGAAGGCTACAGAACAAACTTGCTTTTATCAGTACTTCAGTAGAGTAGGTATTTCACCTTTCTTGATCATGTACAAGTGGTACAATAGCTATGTAACATCTTACAAGAATCTTAAAGACAAATTTAAAAAGCCAAACATTCTAAGACTTGATGAAAAAAATAAAGGGTAGGGTGGAAGGAAATATTTGAGTCTGACATATTACATGCTTTTAGTTATGTTCATTTAATCTTTTAACAGCCTTGAGGTAGGCTGTGCTGTCCTTATTTTAAGAGATGGGGAAACCAAGACCCAGAGACCTTAACTTGTGCCAGATCAATCAGTTAGTGATATCAGTGCTGATCTGTCAGACACAAACATGGTTTTCCTCATAGCCCCAATCCTAATTCTTTATGGCACCATGCCACAAGTAGCATGTGCCAGAATCTCTATCGATTTATTGCCATTTTTTACTTACTCCTCTGATAACTTTGCCTATTCCAACTTTAAAACTTAAAGGCTTGGCATTTTTCTTCTTCTTTGAACCTGTAAAACAGATTTTCCTTATAATTAATGATGCGATTAAGTTCCAATAGAAAAACAGGAATTTAAGTCTTTAAAGTGATTTCAGAATTTATCATGCCATGCATTTGAAAAGAAACAAAAATTCAGAAAACCAGGTAATTTATCAAAATTTTTAATGTAAAAACCATTATGGTCTACATGGGAGCAAGGGGAAGGGCCTATATTTACTCCACTTAAACATCACACTATCCTGCCTTCTATATTAATATACCAAAGCTTTGCTTTGGTACATCAACCAAGTTTAGACTAAGCTTCCTTATTTTTTTGCTTTTCAATGGCCAAGAGGTCTTAATTTACCCAGCCAGTAAGCAGTGAACTGAAGACCTCTTCCAAGTTAATCAAAGGTGCAAAAAGACTTCTGGAAAAAAGTGACAGCCAATAAAAAGGTGCTGCCAATCATTCATCTAGATATTTTGGAATGCTTTAAAGCCAAAATGATAAGATTACATTTAAACTTACTCGTTTGAATATTGGTATCAAAAACAGTTCCATCCTGTAGTGTTCCTGTATACCAGCAGTGAACAACATCTCCCTTTTTGGGGTAGTTGGTTTTATCCCCTTTTTTAAGAACAGATTTTGTGTATTTTGGTGGACCCTTAAGACAAAGACAACACACAGTTATTCACTCATGTCCTTCTTTTAGAAGGATGACAGAGAGACTACTTATACAGCCAACTGTGACCTAAGTCTGGTTGGAGAGTTTCTTTCACAGGTTTAGTAACAAACTATTTTGCTTCTGGTTCACCTCTGAGTAAAAAGTCTCATTTCAAGTCTGTGATGAGAATATTCGTAACTTGGATATCTATAATTTAATTTTTAAAACCTCCAGCTTCTTTGGAAACCAATGTTCTTTTGGCAAGATTCTGTTAACTGTTCAAGAAACCATAAAATGAATCAAGTTGTTTCCCAAGGTTAGAAATAGCATTACTACTTATTTCCTATAAAATCATAAAGCATTAAATAACGCACTGTGACATTTTCAAAGATTTGAGTGGTTTTAGTACCAATAATTGATATTACTATTTTTATTATATCCAATTAGAAGGAATAATGTTGTGCCTCTTCATGAACTAGAAAATAAGTTCACACAATGAATGGGATTATAGAAATTACCATTAACAAGCATATTTCCTAGAACAAAGCAGATTAGGGTCTTTTTTTTTTAAAGCTAAAGGCTAATCTAATTAATGGTGATTTTATATATTGTGAGGAAAGCAATTTCTTAGTCAAACAAGGATATATAGAATTTTACAGTATAGAACATTTAATAATGGGAAAGGAAGATATTAAACATCTTCCTTAGTCCTGACAATCCCTTAATCCTGACAATCCTCTAAAGGTGTCACCTTCTTGCATTTTTGCAGATGAGGATACTGAGGTTCAGGGAATTTATGCAGCAGAGCTAATGAGTAGTAGAGAAAGAATATGGACTTGGGATTGTCTGAATCCAAAGCCCCTGTTCTTTCAACTATACCAAAATATTGCAAATAATAGTGATAATGATAATATTGATGTTAATAGTTAAAATAGTTAGTGTCTACTGAGCACTCGCTCTGTGCCAGGCACTATTCCAAATGCTTAACATAAATTAACTTTTAATTGTCACTACTTTGTGAGGTAGGCACTGTTATCCCTATTTTACAGGTAGGAAAACATAAGGAACTTACTTATGGTCCTACAGCTCCTAAGTGACTGAGTAGGACTGGAAATGAGTCAGCTTAGATATAAAGCCCATGCTCTTACCACTTTACCTCCTCTCAGGCACATATGGAATGTCAGGTATTAGACAATTCATTTAATGCACTGTAGCCTGGCAGTCTTTTCCCCATCAAAGTAAGGCCTGGCTAGGGTATAAAGTCCCATCCAATGCAGAGTAAGGACGAGCACTTGCAACTAAAGTTAGCCTGCCTCCCTGAATCAAAAGAGTCACATCTACAGCTTGAGTACAATTTGCATTATAAAAGTAAATATTAACTTCCCCCCTGACACTCCACTGCAAGCTTGTTTTACCAAGAAATACTATAAATGGTCAGGTGTCTACTGGTAACAGTGTAGATTGGCGTCACCTCTTTGGAATGCAATTTAAAGATGTTGAAAGTGTGATATTTATACAAATATATGCTCAAGAAGTAATTTGTAACTTAGGGAAAAATCTTTATGAATTTCTCCAATGCACTATTATCCATAATGGCCAAATAAACACATTTTATGGTAATATAATACCATTTTTAATAATGCGGAAAACTTATAACAGTAAGTGAAAAATCAATAGAAAGGTCTAACTACAGTAAAATCTCTACTATTTAAATATACACATAGAAAATCATTCTGGAGTTTTAAACATGTTCATTTTTAGGTATTATAATTATATAATGTGTTCTCTATCCTTTTCTATTTTAAAAATAGCACGTTGTTTTTATCAGAAAAATAAATGGTTTTAAAAAAATTATAGTTGATGACAAAAAACTATCCCAAATTTGAAAATAATTTAATTAAAAAATTTAAAAGCCACAAAATGAGAATGACTACATGTTTATTATGTGAGAATATCAGAATATTTTAACACATCATTAAGAAATTGCATGTAATTATTTGAATGGATAAGGTATGATTAGCAAACAATGACCACATTTTAAATCTTTATGTCATTCCACTGTTTTCTCATTTGTTGTCCCAAGTGGCTTAGGCATGTTGTGTTACTACATTAGAGGTCCTAGAATAATGCAAACCCATTACATTGGTGGTTATGGTTCAGTCTTAATGGTAAAGGTGCCAAACTGCCCACTGACAGCTTCCATTCAGTGTTTCACAGTGTTTTATGGATCATTCATTCCTTGGCGTTAACACTGTTAGAAAAGGAGTCTGATGTAATTCAGTTTGGGAAACACTACGTTAAATAGCCTCTATCCTGCACGACTTCTCAGAGCTCATTAGCTAACACACTGTGAATCTTTAAGTAGGAGACGCCACATACATGCTTTGATGACGCCGGAAAACCACCTGGAACTTCTGGTACCTGTATAACACACTTTGAGAAACACTGCTCTAGTTATTTGATCTGACGCTAGGTTTCTTCATGGTGAGAGGTAACATCAGTTCAAGGCTATCCTGGAGTCATGTGCCTGAATGAACCTGGCTTTTAGGTCATTTCCTGACTTTGCAGCAATTTCTTGGTCCAAAGTAAGGAAATGACTATATTCCCAAGACTGGGTCTGACCTAGGTACTCCTGGTCCCCGAGATAAAGGGACTTTGAGTGTCATCATTCAATTGCAATTAACTGTTGCAAATCATAGCCTCTAAAAATGAGAATGTATTACATAATTGTTCCTATTACTCAAGAAATATTTGAGCATGTTCTGTGTGTTGGAAACTGGAGGCAACAGGCGAGCAGACCTGGTCATGGCCCTCCCTCTAGCAGAGAATAATAGGCATGGGTATAATTACATATATTGTGAGACTGTGGAGGGCGCACGTGATGCAAAGGTGGGAATGACAGTGACCTAACCCAGTAGAGGCTATAGGGTGGGAGAGGTTTCTCTGAAGCAATGTTTAAATTTTATGAAGATAAGAGAAGGTTACTCAGGTGATAATTGGGAAGGTTTAGAACAGAGAATAGCATTTTCATAGCAGGGAAGAGCATGGAAATCCGAGGAAGGAAGGAAAGAATGGTATGAGATGAGGCAGGAAAGACGTAGCACATATTAAGTATCTGGGTTTTTATCTTCAGGTCATTGAGCAGCCAATTAAGAGTTTTGAACAGAAGTTACAGAATCAGATTAGTGTTTTTAAAAGATTACTGTGACCCAGTGTGAGGAATGGATAGAGAATCAAAGTGGAAGTGAGGACACTTGTTAGGAAGAGGTTAATAGAGTAGTCTAGGCCTACAGGAGGGTGCTAACAGTGGGGATAACAAAAGATGAAGCGTTTTGAGATACGTGTATGCAGAATCAACAGAGCTTGGTGATTAAATGTGAAGGAGTTCTAGGGACTGAATCTCAAGATTCTGGCTTGAGTACTGGCATGGACATTTCTGACTGCTGAGTGACATCCTGCCTCAACTTACACTTTCTCTCTTGTCCAATATTCATTCATACTTGAAAACTTTCCTCAACACTATTTAATACATAATAGAGAATAAATATCTTGGCTATAACTGATTTATTGAAAACCTAGTAAGAGCTATTACACAAGATTCTTTACATTAAAATAAAGTAGAAATGATATAGGTACCATGTGCTACCAGAATTTATGCAGTTAAGTATAGAAATCTGGGATGGTGAAAACGTCAAGAGGAAGCGATGAGCTTATGACCTGTGTCTTAAAGCGGGAACCGAACTGACAGTGGTGGAAGTTAAGAGAAAGACACACCCAACAAGAAATAAGTCTGAAAGTGGAAAAGGGCAGTTCTGTATTGTAGATATTGAGCAGACATTCATGGCCGGAAAACAATATTTCTATAGAAGTAGTAAATCTGATGCTGAGCAGGGCCAGGTATTGGAAGACTGAATATTAAGAATGCTGTCCAGCAGAAATACAATGAGAGTCACAAATGTAATTTTAGGTTGTCAAGTTGCCACACTAACCCAACACATTTAAAATGTCATTTCAACATGTAGTCAATATAAAAAATATGGAGATATCTTATATTCCTTTAAAAAAATCATACTCAGCCTTTGAAATTGAATGCATATTTTATACTGAAAGCAAATTTCAATTCAGAGTAGCTACAAAGTGCTCAGTAGCCACATATGGGACAGCGCAGTTCCAGACAGTACAGAGTTACCGAAGATTTTTGAGCAGAGTGTGGTTTACGAAATATTATTTTAGAAAGCTTACTAGAACAGTCATTTTGGAGCTGAATGGATGAAGAAAGAATGAAGGCAGGAGATGAGTGACTTTTCCAACACTCAGGTCTGAGGCCTTGAAATGCTTGAGAACCAAAAAGGAATAAAGATTTGAAAAAGACGGGAGATGTTTGAGAGCATTAGGCCTAAGGGAGACATGAGAATGAAAAAGGCAAAGATTCAGAGACCTTTTCCACTGGGAAGAAGAGAATGGTTACAACTGTATCTGTTAACATTTTGGTAACAGAACCAGGAGGATATCATAAGGAATAAGAGGACTGAGAATTTATGAGAAAGCATCAAGTAGTTTCTATGGGCAATGTGATGTGGAATTGAACAAGGGGAAGTATAAAAGATGCTGAGTAGCAGAGCAACAAGAAAATGCTTCACTGATATTAAGCATGAATTATACCAAGCCCAATACACAGTTTTGTGATTTTCTTCACATTGCTTGCTCTGCAGTCCCAAAGCCCGAACAGAGAAAGCAGACAGCGGGAATCAGCAAAGTATTGGCCCAGAGGCTATGGAATCCAGGTGCTAGGAAGACGATGAGAGCACATAACGCGGCTCAGGCTGGCCAGTTCAATGTAATGAAATGAAAAGAGGCCTTAAATATAGGATATAGTTTGCGACCCTCACAAGACATCTCTAGAGAGTCTCCAGCCCTTACAGCCTTTAACTTTTATTTGTAACTTTATTAACCTTAGTGATATACTATCTGCTGCCTCAGACCTCCCTCATTCTAATTGTCTTGAAGGTAAACTATGTTGCCGATTGCATTTGCAACCCTTATAGTAATTAGTATACCCCTATTTACCTTATTAGCTGCTCAATATTTGCACAGTATAATATTTATCAAATAATACAGTTGTGATAAACCTCAAAATTGCTTTATTGTGTTTACATACCCATAAACATTAATACGTGCTTTTCAACCAACAGGAAAAGATCATGCACATTAACTAGCTTTAGTCATATAAACATTTATAGTTCTGTATCTGATCTTATACTTTTTTCACAAATACCCAAATGCTATACCTTATCAATAGGCCAACTCTTTATAAGAATTAATATTATTAGATTATCATCACTGAAACTGAGACTGCTGGGAATGAATGAGCTTAGTTAGCAAGATCTTATCAAAGGGGCAAGATTATAATCAATTCAGTTCTACTGAGGCTGTTCTACGAGCTGTCCTTAGTTCTATGAAGGCTGTCCATTTGCAGAAGTGGTGTTACCTGGTTTTTCAAACCTTTGTAACAAAATATAAAACCTGGTGTGGGAAAGATGAGACAAATGAACCCACACTCTATAGCGAGGCCTGGACTATTTTTATTGCCAAGGACACCATGTACATTCGAAAAAGCTAAAAATAATCAAAATGAAGATTCTTTCACACTCAGTCCAACTTGGCTATAAAATCAGGACCTAAAAATAGTTTTGAAAGCTCAGTTCTGGCCAGACAGAGGCAATATAAAATACAAAACTAGAGGCATCTCACAGGAAAGGCTTCCTAACTGTAAAGCTCCGGTTTTCGCCTCTCCCACTCCCACTTTAGGCTTTTCCCCCCCTGATTCAGTGGACTTAAGGGAGATACACTCCAAATCAGTGTTTGGCTCACTGGAAGTGGCCACCCTTAACCACCCCTTACTATGAGAAATCAGTGCTGTAAAGCAAATACTTTTCTCAAATTCACATGAGAATTAAATAAGACAATATTCTATACAAACCTCATCCAGAGTCTCTTCAGACTTGGTTTCTTTGGGTTTATCTTCATTAAGCTTCACATTTTTCACCTGCTCGGACACTTTACTTATACTTTCAGTACCCTTGAAACGCTGTAAGGAAAACATTCTAACGTTTATCACATTCAGGATTGGCTAAAAGCAAGGAGGGACATGGAGATTTCCAGCCTCTCAATGCACTGAACATCTGCACCATGAATGTGGGCCACATAACTCAAATGTAAATCCATGGAAACTGCCTAAGAACAAAGGAAAAATCTTATGCTAAGCATTTTAATCAACAAATTATGACCTTCAAGCCATCTCACAATATAAATCCTGAAACGAAAACCATGCATGACTCAGAGACATGGATAGTATTCAAACAACTTAATAAAGATTATTTTCTGTGGAAGATGGCCATTTCATAGTAAATACATACTTAATATGTTCAGGTAATGGAACTTACCTTAGAGTTACAATTTTTCGGTGCCCTTAAGAATTTGTCGTCTTAAACTAATAGGGAATTATTTTAAATCTGATCCCTTTCAAAATATCAAAATGTCCTGCTATACTGCAGATTAGCCTTTCTAGAATTGACAGCCAGTTCATTTATGATTAAACTTAAGAAAAATTGCAGGTGTAAAAACTTGAACATATTTTGCAAATAAATGCATTTAAAACTTATTTTGGGGAATAATGTGTCTAAAAAGATATTCTGGTAATAAAATAAAATACTGCTCACCTTACTTTCAAAAAGATGGTTATAGGCTGTAACCAAATGGTCCTTGTTAGCTGTCTTGGCCACATTTTTAATGTTTCCTAATAACTTATGTTCTGCAAGAAACTATAAAGAAAAAAGCTGGTTAGACAAAATAATTTCCCTCATATAAGGGTCTAAAATTGCAAAATGACCTTTCATATTAGCAATTATGTCTTCAACACTACCAACAACAGAAAAAATGAAACAAACATTGTATTTTATATCCTACTTGGTAACAACAAAAAAAGACTTTTGGAAGATCTAAAGACACTGGGCATTTGTGAGATTTACAAAACTGGAACTGTAATATTACGTATGGGTCGCACGGGTGTGTTAATCCTTTTTCCATCACAGTACTCTCAGAAAAGCACATTTATACAGTAAGGACACTTTGGTAACTGGGCAAAGCTGCTCTTGGCAGGATGTCCCTTGGCCCTGGCTGAGCCTCCAGCCATGTTGGGCACAACTATCTTGACACATCTATAACCCATTCTCTGCAGACTGGGAAGCACTGTTACACAACACTGCATATAATGGTTAAGTTTATGGGCTGTGGAGTTAGACCATCTGGGTTAAAATCCTAGCTGATTTTAGACAAGTGACTAAACTTTCCTAAAGATTAAGTTTCTACATCATAGTTGAAGATTAATAACAGCAGATAGGTCAGAGGGTTGTTGGAAGGATAATCCACAGTAGAATTACAGTTCTCTCAAATGTTAGACTAAGCTGGCAGTGGGACGTCATCAAAATCATGTAACTTCATCTCAAAATCATGTAACATGGGGATTTTAATAACTTGTTTCCTTTTCTGTCTTGTGGACCTTACTTGATTCCTTATTTTCTTACTTTCTCTGTTGTTTTCTGACTTTTCAAAACTTTTGATAAAGCAGTTTTTCTAACACTATTACTGTTGTATTTTTCTCTTTTACTCTTCTTGTCCTAGAGAAATGTTCTAAATGATAAATGCTGATAAGGCTATTTTGATTAAATAGAAGCAATCAGTTGTTTTGGCATTGTGATTTCTTTAGCAAGATTTTAGGAATCTATCCAAAATATAAACACCTCTTTGGTATATTATGATCAATAAAATAGTGACTGTCAAATATAGGTTGAAGTATGTAAGTGGAAAATAATGCACTTAAAAATATTTTGATATCCAAATCCCTTGAAACTGTCCCACCCGGGGCAGTTTTACATTACAGTCCATATTGGGATAATTTGTTTTGTAAAAATTTGATGAATGAAGCACAGTATCGAGGCATTGCATGTTAAATATTTATTGTTCCAGTTGAAATATGAACTAGCTTAAAATAATTCCACCAAGATGGTAAAATGGTATAAAGCAATATCCCTGAAGCATGGTATTTTTTTTTTTCATCTTTCTATCCCCAAACAATGAGCATAGCTCTTGCTGTAGATGTTTTGTAAGTATTTGCTGATGTCAGAATAATTATTCAGGAGAATGAAGCTGGAAGTTGGAGAACAATTTTATTTCCCTTTCAAGATCCCTCAAAGTGAAAAACTACAATCTTCTCAAATAGAGCTCAGAAACAGTATTTCTAAATGCTAGTTTAGACCTAAGTAAAAACATTGTAGAGAAACCACACAGACTGATGCTTCTATTTCCGATAGCGGGCGATAGCTCGTGCGTAACAAATTGTACAGTCGTTCAATTTGAGAGCTATGATTTTAATTTCCGAAAAAAAAAAAAAGAAGTCTGACAAAAATATCTTGTGACTACAGACCGGTGATTAAAATGGAGACTATGCTGAAAAATGCAAGGCGTATCTATAAAGAATGCCAAATAGATTTTTGGTTTGTTTGTAACAATGGGAGGCCACTGTACATGAAATGCACATGTTAACTCCCCCATGTATAAAGGTCCATTAGTTTAAAGTTAAACTGGATTCTACGGGTTAAAAAAAAATCACACGCGTTAGTACTCAGTATTTAGTAACTGATGAGAAAAACAAATCGCACACACCGTTCGCACAAAATCTTCCTATCCTTTCCCATTTCCCTAACAGCCCGCACTCCCCTCTAGAGGTCTCATCCAAGCCCGGGGTCCTCTACACCCCGCCTCGGCCACCAGTATCTCTTGGGTTCCTTTTTTCCCCCCATGGCCTCCATCCTCACTCAAGGACCCCAATGAAGTTCTAATTCTGCGACTGCTCCCTGCGAACCCCAACCGGTACAGCTGCTCCACCCGCCCAAGCAGGGCAGGCCGGAGGGGCGGGAGCGTGGCCGCAGAGCGCACGCGAGGCCTCTCCGGCCTTCCAGGCCACCGGCCGCAGGAGGACGAGGGCGGGGGCACGGAGGAATACGGAATGGACGGGCTTCTCCGGGGGGGGTGAGGCGTCCCTCGGCCGCACCAGCCCCGCCGCCCCGCCGCCTCTGGTACCGAATCTGAACCGTGGTCCTGTAGAAACTTGATAATGTCCTTCTTGGGTAGCTGTTCGCTGCGCAGCTGCTCCACGGACCAGGCCCGCTGTGGAACGGCAGCCGCCATCTTCCCCCGCTGCCTCTGCTTTACTGAACCAGCCCGCCTCGGTTCGACATCGCCCCGCCCCGGGGCGTGGCGTGGACCCCGCATGGAGCTCGAGGGGGTGGGGTCACTGCGCTACGCGGCGTGATTGGGACGCGTCCTTGAGTGACGTCAAAGCTGTGCTTTGAGGGCTTCTTTGTTGAGTCCGGGTAAAAACTCAGCGGATGTAGCCTTGGCGAACTACTTCAGGAGACTGGAAGGTGTCATGTACTCTGAATTGGAACCCTGGTGTGTTTACCAGCCGTTACTCATTTTTTTTTTTTTTTTTTTACCGAGGGGCTGCTATGCCTTTAAAGTCTATAATCTATTTACAACAACAGCATTCGGACATTTTCTTTAGTTCTAGACTGAAAATTCGCACCTAAATTGGCTCAGTCCTTGTCATCAGAACAACCCGTATCCCACCTCCGTTTTAAAACTCACACAAATGAAACTACAATACAGCCTGTCTTTTCCACCCCCACCCCCCAAATACAAACACAAGAGAAACTGTAAAAGCAGATTCAGGAACTTCACCAAATAAAACAATGTAACGAAGCTACACGCAGGAGGCCGCTTGCTGATCGTGGTGATGAGGGTGACATTATTAATGCTCAAGGCATCCGTTGATATGTGTGTACTTTTCCTCAATGCATAAGGGGACAAATTTACAGAGGTTACTTGAAGTCGCCAGGTTTGGGGTGCAGAAGCTGGGAAAGCTATCACTAACGTGACTAATCCCACACCGACGCTTACTGCTTCATAACATTTATGAAGATGTAAAAAGGAGCATCAGAACGCTCGGATTTTCCAACGACTATCAGGACCAAACCATTTACTTCCCTCTTAACAATAAAAATATTAAGATAATGGGTTGCCACTCCTAATACTGCAAAAAAGAGACCTGACATTTTGTTTCCTCAGCCTGGAGAGAGAAATAAGACAAATTATTTAATTCAATCTAAACACTTTCGGTTTTACCACATGTTCCGACTTAAAAAACAACAACAAAGAAGCACATTAGACTATCAATGTGGTTATTAAGTTCACAAACATAATGAGTTTCCATTGTCTTCGGGATCTCAAGGTTATTTATTTTTATTATTTCAAGCGGTATCACTTCAGCAATGACGCCCGGACGGAACTCAAATTCAGAGTCTATAAAAAAGCTGAAAAGGGGACCGAATTTTGAGTAACTCCAAAACAATACGCATGCGTCTCAGGGAGGGCCGACGGTTTCCGGGAAGCCAGCCAATTATATTCCCACACAAACTCAATGGCGGCATTTTACAATGGATAAAGTGGGCCCAGTCCCCACCCTCTAGTTCCAGTATTCTGTGCGCAGGTAACCCATGGGGATCGAGACCTCGGTGGCTGTTGAGCTGCTGCAGCTGCTGACTTCTGAGAGAAGCCTTTGGTGGTTGTCGGCCTCATGAGCGGACGGCAAAGGACGCTTTTCCAGACATGGGGCTCGAGCATCTCCCGATCGGCTGGGGCTCCGGGTTGCAGCTCTGGAACTGAGCGGCCTCAGAGCCCAGGCATCTCCAAGGAACGTCTTCGTGCCGCGGCCGAGGCTGCCGAGGCACAGCCGGAGTCGGACGATGATGTGTTGCTAGTCGCAGTGTGTGAGGCAGAGCGACAGCTGAGTCTAGAGAATGGCGGGTTCTGCACCTCGGCGGGAGCGCTGTGGATTTACCCTACTAATTGCCCAGTGCGGGACTACCAGCTGCACATCGCCCGGACCGCTCTGTTCTGCAACACGCTGGTGTGCCTGCCCACCGGGTTGGGAAAGACCTTTATTGCCGCCGTGGTCATGTACAATTTCTACCGCTGGTACCCGTCTGGCAAGGTGGTCTTCATGGCCCCCACGAAACCGTTGGTGGCACAGCAGATCGAGGCTTGCTACCGAGTGATGGGTATCCCGCAGTCCGCCATGGCCGAAATGACAGGTATTTTAAAAACAATGGGCTAATTTGAAATTAAGAGCTGAGCATCCAGGAGAAGCTACAGGTTACGTTCTCTTGGAGGTAACGGAATTCTGAACCATGTGGAATAGACCCCAGATCACGATGTTTTCCCACATCCTCTCCCTTAAAATAACTACAGGCGGGACTAGTTTTATTGCGTTTTGCTTTATTGCACTTCACAGATGTTGCAGTTCTTAACAAATTGAAGGCAAGAACTCTTCTCCACCAGTTAAAAGATTACCACTAGCTTTATTGTGATACTAGCTTTATTGGAACCGAACCCTCAGTGTCTCTGAGGTATGCCCCTACTTGTAGCAAGTCTAGCTCTAATGAATAGGTTTGCTTTATTCAATCTTAAGAGAATCCCTGTAGCTTGTCAGTTAGAACATTTTGAGGCAATTAAGTGTGTATGTACCCATCGTTTACTCAGTGTCACTTTTATTTGCAGGATCTACTCAAGCTTTCACCAGAAAGGAAATATGGAGCAGTAAGAGAGTCCTTTTTCTTACACCTCAAGTCATGATAAATGACCTTTCTAGAGGAGCTTGTCCGAATACTGAAATAAAGTGTCTAGTTATTGATGAAGCTCATAAAGCTCTTGGAAACTATGCTTATTGCCAGGTAATATCTCGTTTAAAAAGTATTTTGTAGTGTGAACATTGTTAAAGAGTATTTTAGGGAATAAATATTAATGATTGAAGTTACTGATGGTATAATCATTATGAAAAGTCTTCTATCTATTATCTCAGAATAGATAGTGATAGGAAATACTTTTCTTCATCTATTCAAATCAGTGTCTTTGCTTTTTTTTTTTTTTTTTTTTTTTTTTTAATGCTTTCCAGCCTATTAGTGTCAGATGTAGATGATGAGAGCCTAATCAACGAGGCAGGGATCCAAAGTAGGGTATGGGTGGAGTTTTGGAACTAAGATAATCCAAAGATTGGTAGTGGATATGCAGTGTCATTCCTTGGCAGGTAGGTAAAATAATACTTAACTGTTAGTGTTGTTTTAAGGATTGAATGACATTATGTATGCAGCATATAAAGTCCAAATGTAAAGAGGTGGGCTATGGCTGAAGAGGTACTTAAGGGCCAGGTCATGAGGGCATTTGTATTTTGGGTTTAGCAGTTTGAATGCTCCTTGTAGGCCATAGGGGATGTAAGCGGTGGCGACTCATTGAAAAATGTTTAGGTGGGGTGGTACTTAAGATTTAAAAGAGATTAGAGGAGAGACGGCTAATGGCAGGCTGTACAGTGAGGGATAGGAGGAATTCAGGATGACTCCCAGGTTTCTGACTTGGAAGATTGTGAGAATGTTGGTGCTGCTAGTCAAGATGAAGAGTTCTCGAGGCAGAGAAGATTTGGGGTATTATGGGAAGATAGTGCAGTTTGATTGTTCAGTTTGAGGTGTCTATGAAGGATCTAGCTGTAGATATCCAGTAGGTGAGAGAAGGATGGGTCTCCATGGAGAGTGTTGAGCTGGAAATATAGATTTGGAAATCAGCATGTGGGTGGTAGGTAGTTAAAACCATAATAGCTGGTGATACTAGGGCGAGGGTATCATGTAAGTATAGAAGGAAAGTTGATTTCATTTAGTGCAAAGAGATGAATTTCACTGTCTGTGAATTTGTAGGGTAGTTTCTTTTGGGCTTTGTTATTGTATTATGTCTCTGTATTTTCTGGAGAATTGTCATCTTTCTTAGAGTTGATCTCACCCAAGAAATGGATATATTTTTCGATTTATTTCTATTTTCCCAAGTTAGATTAATACCCAATGTGTTAAGTTTTCTGTTTAAGAGGGACATGTACAAGTTTGCATTCTAACTATGGCATACATTTTGTAGATTCAGCTTATATTTAGCAACTTTCACTCCATTTATTTTCAAAAAATTTCTAGGTATTAGGTGATTTCTTTTTTAAACTACAAGGCTTATGCTTTTATTGAGTTCAATGAGACGTGCATTGACTTTATTAATACCCAATCATCTCTGAAAATTTATGCTACAGTGAATATTCCAGATATAGTTTCCAACAAGCACACCAGCTCGATGAAGAAGGTAGCTTATGGGGTTCCACACACAACACCATTTCTTCTGCAAAATGCTTGAGAATCCCTCCTGGAAAAAAAGTTATGTATTAGGGACATTTTGTCTTGCATCAGTTTTTAATTAGAACAATTCTATTTAAGTCTCCATTATATATAATGTTCTATCTTTATGTGCATTCTGGATCATGTTTATAAAAAAACTCCAGAAATAATATTTTTTGAGTATTAATCAAGATTCAGTGTGAGTCTCATTGAGTTTATCCATGACATGGGGCAAATTAGAGCACTTTTAAAATAATCTGGTTTTACCATTTTCTATATATAATATGAAACTATGGAATAATGAGAACTATTTCTGCAACTCAGTTTACTTAGGGGTCCTTTTTCGTTGTGTTGGGGCCTCATGTGAAGGGGTATATGAGAGTCTGGCAAATTATCCAGTATTAATCAGACCAGAAATGGTGTTGACTCTAAACTGCAAAGCCTGAAATGATGCTTTGGTGCCACTGAGAAAAGGATTTTTTTTTTTTTTAATAGAATAGTTTTGTTTTTGTTTTTTTAAGATTTTATTGGGGAAGGAGAAGGGAACAGGACTTTATTGGGGAACAGTGTGTACTTCCAGGACTTTTTTCTAAGTCAAGTTGTTGTCCTTTCAGTCTTTGTTGTGGAGGGTGCCGTTCAGCTTCAAGTTGTTGTCCTTTCAGTCTTAGTTGTGGAGGGCGCAGCTCAGCTCCAGGTCCAGTTGCCTGTTGCTAGTTGCAGGGGGCGCAGCCCACCATCCCTTGCGGGAATCGAACCGGCAACCTTGTGGTTGAGACTGTGTGCTCCAACCAACTGAGCCATCTGGGAGCTCAGCGGCAGGTCAGCTCAAGGTGCCGTGTTCAATCTTAGTTGCAGGGGGCAGAGCCCACCATCCCTTGCGGGACTCGAGGAATTGAACTGGCAACCTTGTGGTTGAGAGCCCACTGGCCCATGTGGGAATCGAACTGGCAGCCTTCGGAGTTAGGAGCATGGAGCTCTAACTGCCTGAGCCACCGGGCCAGCCCCTATGTGTTAGGATTTAAAAGGAAAGTTAGATTTTTAAAATTACCCCAAATTAGCCTTATTCTTTTACAAGTAAACTTAATTTAAAAATTGTGCGCCTTCACATAAAACCTAACTTTAAAATCCTAAAACATTTTTTTCATTTCAAATCTAATTTTATATTGGTATTTAATTTTTTTCTATTTTTGATTTACCTTAATCTGGTAAATGTGCATATGGATATAGTTATAAGGCTAGACTGTGGTCCAGGCAATGGAAAGTGGACTCTCTTTTCCCTTTGCACTTGAATTAGCCCTCTGAGTATTTTTATTTGCCTCTATATTAGGCCTTGATGCCATAGCTTTATATTTAGAAGAAAACTTAAAGTGTTTTTGATTGGTGTAGAGTATAAGCCTAAATCATTTACTCTTCAGATAATATGACTAATGATAGTTCCATCCACTCAACCATCAATACTCTGAATAAAGATAAAACAATAATGGACCATATATAATAGCTTACTTAACAGAATCATTGTTAGTTTTGTATTGGACAGATGAAATTAAAAAACTTTTTTTGTTCCTTTTTTAAGGTTGTAAGAGAACTAGTCAAATATACAAATCACTTTAGAATCTTGGCTCTTAGTGCCACACCAGGTAGTGATATAAAGGTAAGTAAAATGTCTTTCCACTTATTAACATTTATGAAAATAAGAACTTTTGTATGTGGCCAGATCAGTTTTCCATTCTAGTATTTAGTTTAACATTAGGACTATAACATTTCCTATAACATGCCTGCCTTTTCTTATGTTTGCAGTTTTTCTACATTAGTTTTCAGACTAAAGTGTGCATAATAATCACCTAAAGCTGTTTGTTAAATTGTTACTGTTTTCAGTTCTTTTAAAGTTTTTTTTTGAAATAACTTGATTTCCAGAAAACTTGCAAAAACTGAAGTCTCTGTGAATCCTTTGCTCAGCTTCCCCTAATGTTAACATGTTATATTATCATGGTAAAATTATCAAAACCAGGAAAGTAACATTGGTACAACACTAGTAACTAATCTGCAGACCTTATTTGAATTTTGCCAGTTTTCCCACCAGTGTTCTTTTCTGCTCAGGGTCCAGTTCAGGATCCTACATTGCATTTAGTTGTCATGTCTCCTTAGTGTCATCCAGTCTATGAGTTCTTCAGTGGGTTTTTTTTTTTGGTCTTCACTGCTACTTTTGAAGAGCGGGTGTTAGTTGTTTTGTGGACTGTCCCTCAACTTGGGTTTGTCTGATACTTTCTCATGATTGGAGTGAGGTTATGCAGTTCTGGCAAGGATACCCCAGAAGCGGTGCCCTACCTTTTCCAGCACATTTTATCAGAGAATACATGATGTTGATTAGTCTTATTGCTGGTACTGTTAATCTTGACTTGGTTAAGAGGATCACTTCCCGATTTCTCCATTGTTAAATTACAGTGGTGTCCCCTGGTATCCTCAGATGACTGGTTCCAGGACCCCGTGGATACTAAAGTACATGGATGTTCAAGTGCCTTATATAAAATGTCATTGTATTTGCATATTATCTACGCACATCTTCCCTTATCCTTTCCCTCATCTCTAGATTACTTATAATACCTCATACAATGTAAATGCTATGTAAACAGTTGTTATACTGTATAGTTTAGGGAATAATGACAAGAAAAAAAGTCTGTATGTGTTCAGTACAGATGCAGCCATTATAGGCCTAACTACCATAGTATATTTTAGCAGCAGCGTAACTTTTTGATCCATTGGTTGGTTGGATCCATGGTTGGTTGAATCCATGGATGCAGAATTCAGAGGTATCGATTCATAGATGTGGAGGACCAACTGTACTGTTTTTCCCTTTGAAATATGTCTGTTGTGGGGTAGATATTTTGAGACTGTAAATATTGTTTTAGCATCCAGTGTTGGTTCTTGCCTGCAACAATTATTTCTGTGGTGTTTGCCTAATCATTGTTTCCTCTTTCCTTCATTTCTTTTACATTTGTTAATTTGAATTCTTCTGTAATGAGAGCTGTCTCTTCTCCCATTTATTTATTAATTCAATTCTTCATATCAATGTGGACTAGTGGATTTTTTTTTATGGGCTGCAATTCAGTACTATCATTATTAATTTTGTTGCTGAGATTGTTCCAGTTTTGACCATTGGGAGGGCCTTGAAGATGGCTCCTTTGTCCATTAGAAAGCACCTTTTTTTTGAGGGAGTAGAATACTTTCTAACTTTCTGGCATCAAGATATTTTTTGTTCATTTAGTATTTTTCCTGTCCCACCCATAGACTGAGTCATTTCTCCAGCGGGCTCTGGTTTCTTTTATTAGAGGTTGATAAAAGTGCAGATTCTGAGCCTTATCCATGACATTCTGATTTTAGTAGTTCTAAGTCGTCTTCTGTGTTGGGTTTTGGATGCTTTCAAAGATAACTTTAAACTCTGCCAATCTGTAAGACTTGTTTTCCTGTGCATAGCTTTGATGATTTTTTGAAATTTCTGTCATCTCTTTGATCCTCCCCACAGCCTTGTTTAAACATGCTTGGTTTTAGTAAACTTAAGCTTTTAAGTCACAGCCTTGTTTAAACATGCTTGCTTTTAGTAGACTTAAGCTTTTAAATCTCTGCTTAAATCTCTTCCCTTCAGAAAGATCCATTCTAAGATATCAAAGTCAGCTCCTCCTCTTTTGTGATTTTCTTAACATTTATCATAATCTGTCATTCTTTTGCTTATTTATTTGTTGCTATTGTACCCTACTAAAATAGTCACAACACGAATGTAGGCATTATGACTATCTTGGTTATAACTCTATCACCAACTCAATACCTGGCATGTGGGAATTACTCAAATATTTGTTGAATGAATGAATGATTAAAAATGTTAAAGTCTTCACTTTATTGGACAAGCTATGCGTTTTCCGGTGGTATTAAAAGTTATCATTACAAAAAAAAAAGTTAAAGTCTTACTCATTTTTATAAAATGGTCATAAATTTGATCTAGATTTTGAATGTATGTGGACCCGCAGTAACTTTAGCACCATACCAGGTGTTGGGAATACAAAGGTGGTTACAATGCTCTCGAGTATTTTTCATCTGAAACAGCCCAAGAAACTTTTCTAGTTTTTCAAAAAGCTCTTAATTTCTAAATACTTTCAGGATTTAGTCTTTCTTAGTTTCTTCTTCCTTCTCCCTCTTTCCCTCTCCCTCTCCCCCATCTCTCTCTCACACCCTTCCTTCCTTTTCTCTCTCTCTCTCTCTCTCTCTCTCTCTCCCTCTCTACCCCTTCTCCCCACCTCTTGTTTTCCCTCCCCTCCCCCCTCTAGCTCTTAATCACATTATCAGTACTGTAGTATAATGGTATAATAGTTGTTTATACAAACAGGTTTTGTGTTTTTGCTCCAATACCCAAATTTTACAATTAAGTTCCTTTATAAGCTTTGGGTGAATGAAGTTTAGCCCCAGAAATATAGTCACACCATCTATGTTGATTTAAATGAAAAATATTCTACTAACAAGTCAATTTGTAAAGTATTCCTAAGATATATTTGTATTCTTTAACAGTAACAAGACTTCTCTGTTCTTCCCACAAAAATCAGCGGAAAAAAGTATTTGCCAGGATCAGGATTCCTGGCAAATACTTTTTTGGCTCTAAAATTGACTGTTATATAATATTTTAGGGATTTAGTTTGCTGATTTAAAATTTCTGTTATATCTGAGTCTTTATAAAATGTTGATGGAATATGTCACTGCTATTGAAAAGTGCAAAATACATTTCATTTGATTAACTTGTTGGACATTTACTTGTTGGTTCATATTTCTTGGATGCTTGGTTTGAAGGGCTGAGTGGAAGAAAGATATTTCAAAAGCCTTATATAACCCTATTGTGCCACTTCTGATGTGCTTTGTAGTTTTGTTTTTTAAAATAATTATATGAATTTCTAATGTTTCTTTCAAAATGTTACTGCAATTTTATTTCTGTTAGTGACAAATTAAAATATTTAACATGTAATATAATTTATAATCATAATTGATTTTGTGTAGGCTGTGCAACAAGTTATTACTAACCTACTGATTGGGCAGATAGAACTTCGTTCTGAAGATTCTCCAGATATTTTGCCATACTCTCATGAAAGACGAGTTGAAAAGCTTGTTGTTCCCCTTGGTGAAGAACTTGCCACTATCCAAAAGTCATATATACAGGTAAACCATTTTTATCACAATTCAGGGTTTTAATGTAATACATCAGGGTTTTAACTGATAATGTAATTACTTTAGTTAACATAATCTGTGAGAATATATAGTTGTCATTTTATATAATTAATATGTTGAAAAATTCTTTGAAATTAAAAAATTTTAAATGAGCATCATGTTTTATATGTACTGACACACTATTACTTAAAGAAGAAATACAAAATGATGGACAATTTCTAAAGCCAATAATAGCCTTATATGGTTTTGTATTTTTTTGAGTAAACCTCTTAATTGCGGTATAATACACCCCCATACATACACACATGTGTATACACACGTATATACAGCAGAGTGTACAAAACATACGTGTACAGCTCAGTGACTTTTCACATAGAGAGCACAACCATAATATGTATCCAGATTCAACCGGAAGTTTCTTTGTAAGGAAATATATTTTCAATATGTTCCTCCCTGATACCTTGTATAGAAATGGTTCTCAACTGGAGGTGATTTTGCCCATCTTGGCAATGTCTTGACACATTTTTGGTTGTCATATCTGGAGGGGACGGGGAGTGGTTGCTACTGGCATCTAGTGTGTAGAAGCCAGGAATGCTGCTTAACATTTTGCAATGGACAGGAGAGCCCCGCCAACAACAAAGAATTACCTGGTCCAAATGTCAATACTGTAGCTTTGAGAAGCTTCTTAGACAGTTTATCACTTTCAGTGGGAGAAATTTGAGGTAACACATTGTTTTTCTATAGTTTATAATTAGGACAACACCTTGTTTTCATATCCTCATTGCCGTGGGTTAAAGGTGGCTGCAGATTCTTTGCCACTCCTCCCACTGAAACATAGGATACATTTCCCTTCCCTAGACTGTAGGCTGGCCCCTGTGATTGTCTTGGAGCAATAGAATGTGACAAAGCACAAGCTAGCCGTGTTGAGGAGAAAGGAGGAACCAGTAAATAAGTAGCTAGAATTGAGGGTAGAGACATAAGGCCCCAGTTGAGCTATTTCATCTAGCCTCAGCCATCTGAGACTCCAGACGTTAGGAGCAAAGACAAGCTGTCAGTACAGTGCCCTGACGGAATTTTTTTTTATTTTTAACATTTGCAATAATGTTAGAGTTTCAGGAAATTTGCAGTAATAGTTTAGAGCATTCCAGGGTGAGATACTTTAAGAATATACAAATATCCTCAACATATTTTCTCAGCATATTTTTGCCCACTAATTTTAGCACATAATGATGGTTCTTACATACAACAGTTATTTCTGTAGTGTTTGCCTATTTACTAATCAGTGTTTCCTCTTTCCCTCATTTCTTTTGCATTTGTTAATTTGAATTTTTTTATAATGAAGAGTTGTTTCTTCTCCCATATTTATTAATTCTTTATATCAGTATGGACTAATGGATTTTTTTTTTTTTTTTTGTGGATCAAGTCCAATAATATCATTATTAATTTTGTTGCTCAGTTTGTACCACCATTGGCCGTTGGGAGCTCCTTTAAGCTGGCTCCTGTGTTCTTTAGACATGCACCTTTTTTTTTTTTCAGAGTTGGGGGAGGCAACACTTCCTAACTTTCTGGCATTACAAGATAGTTTATGCTCATTTGGTATTTTCCTGGTCCCACCCATGGGATCAACCATTTCTCCAAGGAATCCTTGTTCCTTTTGCGGAAGAGCAAGAGCAGTATTTAGAAACCAAGATCTGGGCACTAGATAATTCTCATGTTCCTGTGGTTTCATAGCTCATAGGCCCTCTTAGTGACCTGCTGGTGTTCTTACCACAGAACCAGAATTGTGAACAAATCGAATGGTTGTTGTTTTTATCTGTGATGTTTTCCAGTAGTTTCATCTGTAGTTGTTTTCATCTGTGATGTTTTGCAGTAGTTTGTTACGTAGGAATAGATAGCTGAAACATTCATCTATCATTTAACCTTTAATCAGTCTCTTTCTTAAAGAGAAGTTTTATAAGAATATTGTTTGGTTTTTGTTTTTCAATTATTTGTAACAAAATTCTAAGCATAATTAATTTAAGATAAGGCGAAGTCTTTCCGGTAATCATCTCCTAAATAGGAATACATTTGGTTATGATGAAAATCATTCCACTTACAAGAATGTAAACATTGTAATTTGTATAATTACATATAATAAGAATTTAGTCAATATTTTTAGAGTGCTTATTTAGGTAGTGTGATCAGCAAAACTGGAAGGGAGGGTAAATAAAAATACTAAAATAGTCCTGTGTTAGGAAATAAAAATCAAGCAAAAATTTAAATAGTTTATTACATATTGCTGTAGTAGGTCTTTATCTGGAGGTCTCTTTCTTCCCTTCACTGTGGCATCAAGCTCATTCCTTCATCAGGACCTTTTGTCTGCTGTTTCCTTTACCTGGAATGCTCTGTCTCAGAACCTCTGATGCTGGACACACCTTATTGTTCAGATGTCAAATCTTACCTCTTCAAAGAGATTGTCTTGGGGCCGGCCCAGTGGCTCAGGCGGTTAGAGCTCCATGCTCCTAACTCCAAAGGCTGCCGGTTCGATTCCCACATGGGCCAGTGGGCTCTCAACCACAAGGTTGCCAGTTCAATTCCTCGAGTCCCGCAAGGGATGGTGGGCAGCGCCCCCTGCAACTAAAATTGAACATGGCACCTTGAGCTGAGCTGCCGCTGAGCTCCCAGATGGCTCAGTTGGTTGGAGCCTGTCCTCTCAACCACAAGGTTGCCGGTTTCCACTCCTGCAAGAAATGGTGGGCTATGCCCCCTGCAACTAGCAATGGCAACTGGACCTGGAGCTGAGCTGCGCCCTCCACAACTAAGACTGAAAAGACAACAACTTGAAGCTGAATGGCACCCTCCACAACTAAGATTGAAAGGACAACAACTTGACTTGGAAAAAATTCCTGGAAGTGCACATTGTTCCCCAATAAAGTCCTGTTCCCCTTCCCCAATTAAAAAAAAAAAGAAAAAGATATGCAGAACCATAATAAAAAAAAAGAGTTGGTATCTTATAAAAAAAAAAAAAAAAGAGATTGTCTTTGTTCACCTTACTTATAGTGACCCCTTTTTCCTCAAAGACTATAATTTAGGTTTTTAAATGAATTTATTGTAATCAAAATTCTCTTTCTTTGTTCCCTTTTTTGTTCTTTGCTTGCCTCCACTGGGTGTAAACTGTATGAAAGCAGGGACTTCATTTGTCTTGGCCATAGTATTCCCAGCATTTAGAACAATCCTTGATACGTAATAGATGCTTAATAAATGTTTCTGAAAAGAATGAATTAACAAATGATATTAAATGTACTCAAGGTATTCTGATTTAGTTATTAGTCTACAAATATTTCCTGTGTGCTGTACCTTGTCCTAGGCACTGAAGATGCAACAGTGAAGAAATCAAGGCCATCCTTTCATTGTGCTTAGACTGGGGGAGGGGAGCAGAGTTAAGAAATAAACAGATAAACACATATTCATATGTCCTTCAAGTATAGTTGGACTGAATAAATGGTTGTGCTGATTCTCATATGCATGTTATCTGGGGATAAATACCAAGTACTTTAAAATTTTAGGATTTTCTGTGCTTATTTAAAAATTCATTTTAGGATGAACTGTTATATATAATTTAATATATAACTCCCATTTTAGTATGTGATGAAATAATTGTATTTGAAAAAAGCCTTCAAACCAAGCTTAAATTAAATTTCTTTGAAATTTGCAGATTTTGGAAGCATTTGCCCGTTCCTTGATTCAGAGGAATCTTTTGATGAGAAAGGACATCCCCAATCTAACAAAATACCAAATAATTCTGGCAAGAGATCAATTTAGGAAAAACCCATCTCCAAATATTGCGGTAGGTATTTTAAAATAAATTTTTATGATAGATTAAGTTTTTACTCAGAGCCAGGTTGAAATGTAAATAATGATTATTTTTTGGTATATACAGAGGGTGCCAAAAAAATGTATACACATTTTAAGAAAGGAAAAGAAAACTATTAAAATTGTAATAGTATATAACGATAACAAAAGTTGAACACAAGTCATGTTTGACTTCTGCAATTACAAGAGGTGCTCAAAGTGGTTACCATCAACCTAATTTTAATACAATTTTTTCCTTTCTTAAAATGTGTGTACATTTTTTGGCCCCCTCTGTGTATTAGTACTCATCAAGAATTCAGATATGATTTATGTAGTTTATAAAAGCATGAAAAAATCTAATAGGAATACAGTGTAATGATTTAAGATAAACTTATCTTATAACTTTTAATTAAGAATTAGTCTTTTAGTTCATTTCAGTTTTGCAGTCAACGGGCCATGAGAAGGCAGATCCTAAATAACTTTAGACCTTGATAACTTTCGTTACCAAGGTTGGAGGAAGCGTCGCAGTAAGCTTCTTATTTCTAATCTTCATAGGAAAAAATAGGCGAGTAGGAACATATCCATCAAGCTAGGTTCAAAGTCAAGAGATGCTCAGCTTACAAGCACCAAAAGGCACTGGGTCTTTCTTGGAACTGAGAAGGAACACATGTGCAAAAACAGGCATTTGAACAAAGGTCTGAAGGAGACAGTGAGCAAGCCGGTTTGGCTGAGGTAAAGGATTGAGGAAGGCAGAGATGATAATTAATCTAGGTGTGACCACATGGGAGTAGCTTTAAATGTGTCACCAGAAATGTGGAGTTTATTCTATAGATTTGGGGAACCATTAAGGGAAACTTTTCTGTGAAATTGCAGTATAATATACTAAACTTTAATAAAATATTTTTAAATTTTTGCTAGGAGTTCATGACTCATTGAAAATTTAAATAGTAAATCCACAACTGTTGAACTTGATCTTACTGATGACAGTTTATATTTTGCAGAGAGGTGGTTTTACCCTTTCAGGTAATTAGGCTGCCATTTTAGGACATTTATCACTATCCTGAAACATTTAAAATGACTGTCACTGACGTTAAATGCCACTAAAAATGTAAGCTAGAGAATAATAGTCTTTAGTAAAGGAAGATAATTAAAATATATTCTCAGTGATCTTCTTTTAAATCTATCATATAGATACACCTGTTGTATGCTCCCAGAAAAGAAATGTATATACTTTACTTTTCCTTTAGAGTAGTGGTTAAAAGCACAAGGATGCTGGGACAAGTGTCCTAGGTTCAAATACTGGCTCTACTATTTATCACCTGTATGAGCTTCTTCATCTATGAAACGGGCATAACAATATGCTTCCTAGGTGTTAAGATTAAATGATTTGTACAAATGACATGCTTATAACAGCCTCCTTGCTGTCAGATGTTATTATGGCGTGCATAATGGGTGTTGAATGTTAGTATTAAACAGTCTGATGAAGTATTTGTCCTCATGCCATAACATTCGTGAGGAAAGGCCCATATCGGACTTATTGTCCATTGTATCCCAAATGTCTAGCTCAGTGCTTGACACATTCTAGATGCTTATTAAGTAGTCTAGAAAGACAAATGAATCTAATACTGCTAATAATTTATCTATAAAGAAAAACAGTATATGGCAAATATGCCACCTTTTCACTTATTCTCTTTAAAATGTAAGTTTCTGTTGAATTAAAGAAAAAAATATGAAGGGACAGATTTTATATGGAAAATACATTGGTACCTTTCCATACCAACATCCTGTGACAGTCTACAGAACCAGTAAGTTCCACATGGACTGTGTCTTCATTCTTTTCTCTGGTTAAATTCGATATATGCTTGTTTTTTTCTAGGAAGTACAACAAGGCAAAATCGAGGGAGAATTTGCTCTTTGTATTAGTTTATATCATGGTTATGAATTATTGCAGCAAATGGGAATGAGATCGTTATATTTCTTCCTTTGTGGAATCATGGATGGAACTAAAGGTAAATTATTTAAAGAAATACTGACAGGTAATTTTGACTAAAGACAAATGAGGAACAGTTTGGGTTATTTAAAAATGCTGGGTTTTTTAAAAGCAGTGAAATAGTTTTGTAACAAATGGCCATATTTCATTGTTTTTTATAAATTTCTGGAAAAAAGCAAGCCATTCCTTAATACATATGTGAATGTGGAACTGGAAAAAGTTGATGGTTTTCATGTTTAAATTTGAAAATTTTGCATTTATTGCTAAATATTTTTAATACATAATGAATTTATTAGTTTTGCTGTTGATTTATAAGGAAAACCTTTTCTTGATTTCTGAAGGAATGACTCGGGCAAAAAATGAACTTAGCCGAAATGTGGACTTCATGAAACTCTATAATCATCTGGAGTCCCTCTTTGCACATACACGTAGTACGTCAGCAGGTGACATTTCTACTGTACAAAAAGGTATTGTTTTTCTTTTAAATTTTTATATTGCTTCCTCTTCATCAAAGTTAATTTTGAAATTTTGCTTCATTGATGCACATATCAGTCTATACTGATATTTCTGTAGCAGTAGATCTATTAAATGCTAAAAGGGATAAATAGAAGGGAATAAGTAAGTAAAATATAAAAAGGGATAACAGGGTAAATACATATTCAAATAGTTTATAATATAATAGAAGTTAGTAGTTGTTACTGATAGTAAAAAAATTCTTAGAACTACCAAAACTTGATTTATAGCTTAACTAAATATTTTTTTCCTTTCTATGTTCTTGCTTCCTGTTTGGATTCTCTCTCAAAATGAAATTTTTATAAAAATTCAAAATTTACTGTAAGGCTTATGTGCTATCCGGATGCTACTTACTGTTTAAATAAAAAGAAAAAAGTTTTAACAAATTCATTTTGAAAAGGATAATTACAGTACATTAGTGTAATTGAGTATGGAAAAATACAGTAATATTATTTTGATGTTATTTTTTATTTTTTATTTTTTTCAGGAGGTAAAGAATTTTTCTATAGTCATCCAAAATTAAAGAAGTTAGAAGAAGTTGTAGTTGGACACTTCAAGTCATGGAATGGTAGGCCATAATTAATAGCCTCAAGACAAGGCAGAGTTATTGAAAAAAATTAAAACTCTGACATTGGTTTGTGCTAATATTTCTTATGGAGAAGATGGGCTTTTGATTACTCCGGATAATGAATATAAAAAAGCTCAGAATATTTGGGAAGATGGGGCAATGGGAATGGTAGGAATGTTAAGAATACTGTAAGGTATGTAAAAAAGAAAAGTCAGACTGAGGCAATATAAGGGAAGGAGATAGTAAAATAATATACGAGTATATATGATGGTGGGAAAAGTGAACTAGGTGAGCAGATAGTCCTGAGGGAGGCTGTTCTATAGGATACTAAAAGAAGCCTGTCTATAGGGTGATGTTTGAGCTGTTACCGGGTGGAAGTGAGGGAGGAAGCCTTGTGGATTTCTGGGGGAGGATTATTCCAGGCCCAGAGAATAGCAGATTCAAAGGCCCTGAGGCAGTAGGGTGCTTAGTATGATTTAAGGATCAGTAAACAAAGCAATGTGACTGGAGTAGTGTACTGAGGGTAAGAGTGGTATAGAGGAGGTTGGAGAGGTAGCCAGGAGCAGACCTAGGGCTTGTTGGCCAAGTCAGGATTTTGGATTTTAATCTATGAATGTGTGGCTTTGTGAAACCATTACAAAGGCATGTAGAGCAGCAGAGTGACATGATCTGACTTACATTTTTAAAGGATCACTCTGGTGGTTTTGTGGAAAGTAGACATTGATCAATTAGGAGGCTACTATAATGGTCTAAGATGATAAGATGATGGTGGCTTTAGTAGTGGAGTTGCTAAGACGTGGTCCTAGATTCTAGATATGTTTTGAAGTTGGAGCCAACAGTATTTGTTCATGGATTTGGACATAGGGTATGAGAAAAACAAAAGGAATCATGGGAGGGTGTGTGTGTTTATAGATGATTATATGAACAAAGAGAAAATTAAGAACAACATAGAAAAAAGAGCAAATGTGTCAGGATGCTTTTGATACATCTAAGGGGAGATGTGTAGGCACTGGATAAGTGAATCTGGATCTCACAAGAATGGGCTGGGCTATTTTTATCAATTTACATATACACAAATTTTGTTGTCGTCAGCATAAAGGCGGTATTTAAAGTTTCAGGAATGGATGTGATTGCGTCACCAGGAATACAGTTTAGAGACGAGAGAGGACCCAGAATGTAATTCTGAAGAATAGTGACATTTAGGGTTCAGAGGAAGAAAAGCCCCAGAGGAGGTTAAGAAAGTAGCCAGCCAAGTGAAAGTGTCCAAGAAGCTGAGGGAAGAGACTATTTCAGTAGGAAGGAGTGGGCTGTGATAAATACTGCTGAGAGGTGTGGTGAAATGAACCAAACGTGTGCATTGAATTTGACACCGTGGACGTTATTGATGACTATAAGGGAGCGTCAGTGGGATGAGGACAGGCAGGCAGGCTGCGGCTGGTGTGGGAGACACGCTTTGCACTGCAAGTAGCTCTTAGGGGTTGGTGAGATGCAGAGGCTTGCTGCTATGGAGACTCAAAGGAGATTTGTCCAGAATAATTTTCCTGGCAGCAGCTGCTGTTACTTTTTCCTTCTGTATTGTGAATTAATTTTGTATTAAGTCACTTAGTTCTTAGGATTGTTATGAAGACTAAAGAGTTAATATATAAAATGCTTAGTGTTGTTCCTGGCACACACATAGTGGTTAATATAATACAAGTCATATGGAAGAAAGAAGAATTGTCAAAGGCCCAAGCAAGCTTAAAAACAAAAGAAAACTAATAACAGAAAGTCCCACACAACTTGTAATTAAGAGCCAATTGTTATGTGCGAGTCTGCATACTTGATACCATTTACTAGATCATTTAATCCTTGCCTCAATCCATTTTAGATATGAAGAAACTAAATATTAGATAAAATAACTACCACGGCCACATATCTCCCAGAGAGTAAGTGACCCAGCCTGTAAGATCACGTTCTTACGCCTGCATCTGCTGCCTCCCAAGCACAGAGACCTTGGGAGGAGCTGTGACCGACTGTAGGGCATACTCTGCAGTTATCATTGAAGAATTTGAAAGTGTCAATAGATTTGGGGACACAATTCCATGGCCTGGATTAAGACAGTGCCTTTACTGAACAGAAAGGAAAGGGGAGGTTTATGAAGTTAGTGGGCACTCTGTATTTCTGTGCTACTGACTTAGAAGGTAAAAGGGAATAACAGGCATCAAAAATGAACTGAAGGATTGTTCAAAAGTGATTCAGGTCATTTTTATTTGAGTTGTTTAGGATTTTATTTTATGGCAGCCAATGAGTGATAAGGAGCCAAGGTTATTAAAATTACTAGGAAAGGTTGGAAAACCAGCAAAGGTTTAAGATGTCTTAAATTATTTTTTGAAAAAATTATCATGAATTAGTGTATAGTTTCAGGTTTGTCTTTTGAGTTAGTTGTCTATATGCTTTTTAAAAAGGTGTAATTAAATATTTTTTGTTATATAGCTCAAAACACTTCTGAAAAGAAATGTGACAAGACCAGAGTTATGATCTTCTCTTCATTTCGAGATAGTGTTCAAGAAATTGCAGAAATGCTTTTACAGCACCAGCCAGTTATTAGAGCAATGACTTTTGTCGGCCATGCCTCTGGGAAAAGCATGAAGGGTTTTACCCAGAAGGAGCAACTGGAGGTAATTATTTGTGAAGATGATGAAAATAAAAATAAAATTAATTAGCTTTGCACTTGTGCTGTTTTGTTTTAACTCACTGGTCAATTGGCTACTTCTTAAAGATAGTTTTACAGTAAAACGTGTAAGTAAACAGGCTTTTCTTTTTTAAGTAATGTGAAGTGTAATTGTTAAGCAGAAAGGCTGTAGAATCATACTACCTGGGTTGGAATCCTGATTCTTCCATTTACAAGTTTCTTTACTTCTTGTGCCTCACTTTTCTGTATCTGTAAACATACTTTATAGAGTTATCAGCATTAAATGAAATTGTACTCTAGGGCATTCAATAAATGTTTACTATTTACCTATATTAAGTCACTTTAGTTATTTACTCCAAACAATTATCTCATTTTTCTGTTATTTAAAAATCTTAATTTAAAAATATGGACAGAGGAAACCCTGGTGGTGTTTAAGGTAGCGGTACGCTCTGTGTAAGAGGTCTTAAGTTTTCTAAGTACCGTGATATGTTTTTGGGGAAATTTTACAATGTGGACTTTTATAAACTATACAGGTTTTTGCTGATTAGCTGTAGGTCGACACTTGAGTAGTCACTGTCAATTAGGTGTATCTTTAATGTCTAATTCATTTTGGTAGATCCTTTTTTGATTCTGTTAACATTACTAGATGAGGAGTCCTGTTCTTTAATTACCTTTTATACCAGTCCTCACTGCACTCAGAAGAGTCTGTTAAGCTGTCAGTTCTGATTATAAGTACTTTAAAGGGTTCAGACATCCTCGTGGGTGATTACTACTAATCTTAACATTTATATATAAAAGTTATACATAACTTTGTTATACAAAGTGGATTTTTGGCTTGGGGGTCAAGCATTTTGAAATAAATACCCATAGTACCCAGCCTGGTCTTTGGCCAATTTCATTATTGCCCAATATCATTATTTCTTGAGTTTGTCAAGTACCATAAAAAACATTATTGATTTTATTGACTTTGTCCTTTACTCACTTAAGTCAATAATACTTTTATGTACGCCAGGGTAGCAGCCCTTTTTATTACTCCTTTATATAATTGCTTTCATAACAGCACTTTTATTCTGAAATAAGCTTTAGTGCAAATAGCTGAAATTAAATTATTCATTTATTTAGAAACCTGCAATGAAGTCAGAGAGGAAGTGGAGAGCCCAGTTCTTTAGGGCCTTATAGGTAATTTCCATCTTAATGACAGTGGTTTTTACTCTGAGTGAGATGGGAAGAAGCCCTTGGAGAGTTTGGAGCAGAGGAAGGTCATGGCCTGATGTATATTTTAAAAGAATCAGAGTGGTTGCTGTCATAAGAATAAATTATCTGGGGCTAAGGGTGGAAACAGGAGGACAAATTGGAAGACATTATAATTCAAGATAAAGATGATGGTGGCTTGTACTATGGTGCTAGCAGGGAAGGTTTTGAGAAATGATTGGAATCTGGATATATTTTGAAGGTCGAGCTGACAGGATTTATTGACAAATTAAAGTGGGATATGAGATAAAGCAGTGTGACTGACTCCAAGGTTTTGGCCTGAGCAACTGAAAAGAGCTGCTGTGAACTAAAGTAGGTCAGACTACAGGCATCGCAGGTTTTGGAGAGAGTATCAGGAGCTTAGTTTTGGACAAGTCAACTGGCCTGACTATGAGATTAGTAGTTTTCAAACTATTAAAATAGGGTTAATAAAATTGAAAGGCCAGTTTGTTTCCTGCCAATACTTCACAGGGACTTTTGAATATTACAATAAACATGAATTACTAAAAAAGTAAAATTACTGGAAAACAAAGTTCATGGTCAAATTTTTTATTGGAGTCAACAAACAGAATTACTGTCAAGCTTCTAAACCCTTACTTTTAATTTTGTACTTGTTGTCCAGTAATAACAGTAACCAGAACTTGTAATAATAGCACTGTTTTAAACATCAAGTAGAGATATTGAATATACTGGGAGTACCAAAAAAATGTATATAATTGGACACTTTGGTCAACGTTGCTCAGGCAGTAGTTCGCCGTAATCAGAAGTGTCTGGACGCTGATGGTAACAATTTTGAGCACCTCTTTAATTGAAGAAGTCAAACATGACTTGTATTCATCTTTTGTTATCAGTATATATTGAGTATTACAATTTTAATAGTTTTTTCCTTTCTTAAAATGTGTATACTTTTTTTTGGCACCCTCTGTATAAGTCTTGTCTCATAGGTTCAAGGATTCATGGAAATATATATTTGGGAATCATCATCATAGATGAGACTGGATGAAATTACCAAGTGATTGAATGGAGATAGAGAAGCTGTCTAAAGACTGAGCTCTAGGGTACTTCATTGTTATGAGAGATAGCAATGACTTTGATTCCTTAGGGAATCAGAGTAAGTGGCTAGTGAAATGGGAAAGACCAGGAAAGTGGGTATCCTGGGGCCAAATGAGGAAGAGTGATTAAATGTAGAAATACTGCTGGTAGGTCATATAAGATGATAACTGGGAATTGACCCTTGGATTAAGAGAAAGGGAGGTAAATGAGTTTGAAAAGAACAGTGTTAGTGGAATGGTGGAGATAAGCCGCCCCTCAGAAGAACTGGAGGTAGCAAATATACAAGTGTTACAGATTTTTGCTGTAAAGGAGAGCAAAGGTGGAAGTGGTTGCTTGAGTGTGTGTGTTGGGATATATAACAGTATGTTTGTATGCTGATAAGAATGATCGGTTGAGAAGTAAAAATTGATGATAGAGCAGAGAGAAAGAGTATTGCTGGAATGGTCTTTGAGTAGATGAGGGAAAGGGGCGGGATCTAATACAACAGTATAGGGATTGACCTCAGTTAAGAACATAGTTTATTCAAAACGACAGGGGGAAGGTAGACTATACAGGCAGAGGTACAGGTGGGTGAGTAAATGTGGCAGTGATACCTTGTGGAAGGCTTTTTTTGATTACTCAGTTTTTGTCATGTCACCAGCTGAGAGTGAGGATAGGGAGAAAATGTTGGAAGTTTGATGAGAGAGAAGCGAGTAGGAAAATTATCTGGGAGAATGGGAAAGTGAATGGATTAGGGAAATGTGAAATGATTTTCAGATAGCACCAAAGGCCTTTCAAGGTTAGAGGTTATGAGTCTAAAGTGAAACCAGTTAGCATGTTTTCCTCCAGCCATATTCAACTGCATGGGTACAGGCTCAGACTAGGTGGAAAGTGGAATGTAACCAGTGTTGGAGGTTATAGGCAGAGAAATATGGAGTGCGAGAGGAACAACTGACACCTTGCTCCCTGGCACATGTCAGTTTGGCTCAAATAAATTCATAAAAATTCTCTACAGATTTGGATGTTTTTTACATCGACAGCTCTTTACAGTCATATTTTTGGGTGGCATATTCTGCTGCACCTCACTGGAATGACAGTATAAATGGTAAGATATGAGAACATATTGTTGATATAAGGACATCCAAGCCTGTAGAGAATTTTTATTTTATGAGTTTATTTATTTGAGCCAAACTGACGACTGCTGTGAAACAAGATCTCAAATACTAAGGAGAATGAGTTTTGCAATTCCTTTTCTACATTTTGAATTGAGGGACAGTTGGGAAGATTACAGGAAGGTAGAAGAAAGCAGGGTAGGGGATTGGATTACAGCGTAGTTAAGATTATATGCTCTCTTGAGGGTCTGAAAAAGAGGCATCTCAGAGGTGTACAAAAACAATGGACAGCGCTGGCTTAAGGCAAATATAAACCCTTTTACTAAAGAAGTTATAGGCTTGGGTGTGACTACCCACCATAACCTGCCCATTTAGGAGTTCATGATCCAATCACCCTGTGAGGTTACTTTCAGTTAGATTTCTTACAACGCCTGTTTTCATCCACAAATTCTAGGAGTAATAAATCGTTTTTACTTTAGATACACCTAACAATAAGTTTAGGTCTAGGATGTGATAAATAGCAGTAATTGCTCTGGGCTGTTTACCTGCGCTATATGCCCCTTTTAGTGATGGTGAAAATAATAGCTGAGGTTTCTCATTCATGTGGAAATTGTTAGCAAACCCTTTTGAAATTGCAACCATTATCAAAGAAAAAGAATTAGGACTTCTTTTTGCATTTTACCACAATTTCTTTGGGTTTGAATTGCCGTTTTGCCACTTTTCCTATTCCATAGTATGCATGCCTATTTTTAATTTGATTTCACCATTTTGAGGCCAGTGGGAAAGGTTTGCTTTGACTACAGTTCTCTTACATTTGCATCTAGTTATTTTTAAATCATTTTGATTTCAGGTAGTGAAACAGTTTCGTAGTGGTGATTACAATACATTGGTTTCTACTTGTGTTGGTGAAGAAGGTTTGGATATAGGAGAAGTTGATCTTATAATATGTTTCGATGCCCAGAAGAGCCCAATCCGTCTTATCCAACGAATGGGTAGAACTGGTCGCAAACGTCAAGGCAGGATTGTTGTGATCCTTGCTGAAGGACGAGAAGAACGTGTGAGTAGGCTTAGAAACGATGTCAGCAGTGAAATTTTGAGAAATACAGACCAAAGACAAGTATCAATCTGTTAATATTCAAAGTCCAAACAATCTGTAGGTAATTGGTTGATATTTTTTCTTTTTGTATTAGATTCTGACTTATTTTGTAATGAAGAGAATTTTTGACTGGATTTAGTTATCTAATTTTTATCCATATAAAAACACATTTTTGTACTTCAGTATTAAGTTAGACACACCTTGATGAAAAAAATCAATGTGTATTACTTTGTTTTACTGTTTCCCTGTGCTTCGAAGACCTGTTTTTTCTGTTTAGTTTAGTAACTACAGTGAGTTGAGAATGGTTTTCCATTTTGAAGAGGTGCTTAAATCAATCAGTCAACCAACCAGCCAACTAACCAACCAATAAGAATGTGCACCAGAGATAGTATGTGGCCTGCAAAGCCTAAATTATTTACTTTCTGGCCCTTTATGGAAAACTTTGCTGGTGCCTATTCTAAGTGATAAGGGATGTGAGTTATATTCATACTTTGCTACAGACTCGGGTGACTGTCCTTCCTAAATACGATGCCGTACATAATATTTTCTGTTTGTTACACTGAAGTATTGACTAACTTTTGTAAATCAGTGGGACTGTTTCTGTAGCCAAATATATAGTTTCACATTAAAACCTTTTAATTAATTATGATAGTTTTTCAAAATTTGATTTCAAATGTTTATATATCCTTTAAAAACCATCTTGAATAATGAATTTCCCCCCAATATTCTTCATGTAATTTTTGCATATTCTTATGTAACATCCAGTAGTCTATAAAATGACCCTAATAAATGACATGTCTGGCAGCTTGTAAAAGTCTACATATTATCAATGAGTGTGACTGGATTTTACCTAATTGTGGTTACCCTAAGTAAATCACTTAAGCTCTGTATTCAGGTGTTAGTTTTCTTATTTGTAAAAGGATCATAATGGCCCACCTTTATCTCTGTGCTGGGCAGTGCTCTAAGTGCTTCAGATGCATTACTTCATTTAGTCTTTTCAACAATCCCATAAGGGGAATAATGCTTTTCTTGGGTACAGTAAAAAAAACCGAAGTGTAGCGAGATGAAGTAAGAAGCTGAAATAAAGGAATAGCATTTTAATAAGCAATTTACACTCATATATAAATATCAGCCTTATTTAAAAACAACAAGATACTAAATAAAAGATTTCCTTTATGCAATATAGTTATTAAGGTAGGCTTTTATAATAATAGATTTTGAAATGATTTTCAATAAGAGTTAATTGAACCGGCTTCAAATTCAAGACAACAGATATTCTGTTCCCTAAGTGTTTAAGTGCATCAGAGTTTAATTTACTGTTTAGAATAAACCCAAACTAATATAACTGCTTGTTATGGCTAAGTGATTATTATAGAAATAATATAATTTGACTTTATTTGTTTTTGCAGACTTATAATCAAAGTCAGTCCAACAAAAGAAGTATTTATAAAGCTATTTCAGGGAGCAGGCAGGTCCTTCATTTTTACCAAGGAAGTCCACGAATGGTTCCTGATGGAATCAATCCAAAATTACACAGAATGTTCATCACGCATGGTGACTACGAACCAGAGAAGCCTTCTCGGAACTTGCAGCGTAAGTCGTCTACCTTTTCCTATAGGAATGGTAAATAAAAAATTTTGTGTTTGAAACATGCATATTTTTCCTGTTGACTCACAGATCATATATTGATATATTTCTTCTTTGAGAAACTTAGTGTGCATTCTATGATGTTATGGATATTGTCTTTGGAAAGGAAAGGATACGTGGTAAAGGGAAAGAGACACTGGCAATACAGACCAATAGAAACTCAGTGATGGGAAAATTAAAATATATCCTACCAACCCAGAGAATCCTCTTGACAAATGTAGAAAAGAAAGAAAACAGTTTTATTATGGAATAAGCATTAAACCAGATTATAGTGTGTGTACTGCAGGCAATCCACTAAGATTAATACAAAGACAGAAAGAAATTCTACCCTATTCATTACCCTGAACACTTAAAATCCTTTATATACATATTCTCAAGATTAACAGCAACTTGTCCTCATATGAGGACAGAACCGTTTGCTATACATTCTTTGATAGTTCATCCCAAATTCACCTGGTTATTGAGGTAGGCATTTCTGTTATTAATAGTTAGTTGCCTTCATCCAATGAAATAATAAAACTTCTCTTATTTCTATGACAAGCATACTCAGAGAAAGGAACATAAGCCAAACTCCCCTGGTGACTGGGAGATAGGGATACTATCTGTCTTGATGTTTAAATTTCAAAGAGACTGCTCCTAGACCCTTAAAAAACATTTCTGGTTGAAAGCTGGCTAAAGGTTTGCTTAGCCTTTACAAAGGTCTGCATACATACCCAAGGGTTAAAGAAAGGATTCACAAACATTAAGTGTCTCTGGAATTGCTCTAAAAAAGGGGATGGGGGAGAAGGTGAAGGGATTATAAAGTGCAAAATAGTAGTCATAATATAGTCACAGGGATATGAAATACAGTATAGGGAATATAATCAATAATGTTGTAAAGATTATATAGGGTGCCAGATGGGCACTGGGGGATCAGGGGGATCACTTCATAGACTGTGTAGATGCCTGACCACTACACTGTACACCTGAAGCTGAAGTTGAATAATATTGAATGTCAACCATAATTAATTAAACATATATGTATATATATATCACTGATATATATATATATATATATATGTATATATATATGTATATGTATATATAGGTGTGTGTGTGTGTGTGTGTGTGTGTGTGCGTGTGTGCGCGCGTAGCCACGGGATGTGGAATACAGCATAGGGAAGACAGTCAATGGAATTATAACAGCTATATATGATGTCAGACGGGTAGTAGATTGGGGTTTATCACTTTGTGTGGGATGTAAATGTCTAGTACATTGCTTTGTACACCTGAAACAAATAAAATAAATAAAAACAAAAAGGAAAGAGAATGGTTTCTTTCCCTTTCCACAAAGGAGAAAATTCTTTTTTTTCTTTTTTAAAAGAAACAAATAGTGGTGAAGTTAGACTAAGTTATTGGTGATAATTGATCCAGTGAGAAACAAATCCTTTGGTGCCAGGGAGCATAATTAGTAATGTGAGTATTGCTAGCTTAAGAACTACAGAGATTTTGGTGATATCAAGAAAATGTCTTGAAATGTTAGCACTATGAAAATGAGAAACTAAAAAGTTTTTCTTTTGAATTTTACTTAATCTTTAAGAAGGGCTTTCAAAGAATCACAAAATCATGGAATTGTATTTTCAGATTTGGGAGGAATCTTGGGGGTCATCTTGTCCAATTCCCTGTCAAGACAGGAATGCTTTCTGCTGCCTTCTTGTTAAATGCATATCCAGCCTCAACTTGAATGTCTCGGGTAAAGGAAATTGAATTCCTTTGTGAGGGTTCATTCCATTGTGGATCAGCTCCATATAGAAGGTTCTTCCTTATGGTGAAAAATCTGTCTTTGTACCTTTTTCTCACTGATTTGGTTTTGTTTCTAGATACAAGGAATGGTGATGACCCTTGGGTTACCCATGTAGCAGTTGTTTACGTATTTGAAGACAGCACCTCTCAAGTTTGTTGCTCTGGTTTTCATGCCATGATGTTTCAAGTTCCTTTCCCTCCGAGTCACCGACTTTGGACTCACTTTACTGTGTTCTTCCCTTAACTCAGAGCCGTTAATCAGCGCTTTTTGGATATGCCTGTTAAACCTAATACAAATCCACTTAATAGGATTTTTTAACAAGACTTTGCCAAATTTTTGGTTAAAAAGACAAGATAGTATGTATTTTGAATTCTCTTGAATTTATTAAACTAATAACATCGAAACTTGATTGGCTTAGCATAAATTATTCTTAGTGATCACTGTATTTTTATAAATGTTAACTAACCATATGTTTAATAATTATTTCTAAAATGCTACTAGGAATGGATGGCAAATGTTTTTAGAAAAAATCCAGAACTTGTCCTTTTTTAAAAAATTGAGATAACATTAGCTCATCTTCATTTTTCTGTACTTCTTTCCGTTTTTCCCTGGTTTTTCAAGTGTCAGTGATTCATCTTGCCAAGATTGTGTGTATAAATGTAATCAGCATATTAGTATATAATTTATGTGGACTTAGAGGCCTGAATTTATTTAAAGTGACTAGGAGAGTGGAATACCTTCCTATTTCAAAGGATTAGAGCCTCAGATTGTTAGATCTAAAAGTGACCTGAGAGATCACTTAGTTCAAACCCTTATTTGACAAAAGCTCCTTATAGTCTAGTCTAGTTTATAGTCTATAGTATAACTAGACTATATATGGTCTAGTTTCCTGTTTCTAATTCAGTAGTCTTTCTGATTTTTTTTCTGCCCTTAAATGTTTCGGACAAGAGTTCCTGCTTTATAATGTTTATCCTTTCCAGCTTGGCAATTTTCCTTTATAGAAATTATGGAAATCAAAAAGCGTTAGTTTATGTTTTTTAAAAAGTATATTATTATGTCATTTTTTAAAGCAGTGGGTATTTTCCGCCCCCTTTAGACCTCCCTCACACACCCCAAGATAACACCAAAATCTCCATAGTCCTTAAGCTAGCAACACTCATTACTAACTGTGCTCCCTGGAACCAAAGTATTTGTTTCTCACTGACTCAATATTTAATACTTAAGCTAAAAATCCTTTTTCGTCTTGGGGTTCCCTCCCTCCCCAAGCTTCAGATGTTATGATCGAATCATGGTACTCGTTTTTATTTGTAAGTTATCTGACTGTTCTGTGCTGGGTCTTAGACATGGAAATGGCGAGAGTCCAAAAATGGCCAGGACTAAGAGCCTAGCTACCTGGCTCTGTTCTGTTAATGAAATCATTACCAAAAGTTAGCTCCTAGACAGAAGGGTGCACTACGTAGTACTTTCAAAGAGGTAAGAGACGTTTAGGAGATATGTAGAAGCAGGATGTGATTACCAGAGTGATTATATGAAGAATACTAGTTTTAAGGAATAGAGTCAGTGATTTAGCAGAAATGGGTAGACAGATAGTTGATGTTGTATATTTTGTGTTTGCCTAGCAGAGTTTTTAACCACTTTTCAATTACTATTCCATTTGTAGGAATGAGGCAAAGTAATTCAAAAAAAGATTGGTTCTTATCAGAAGAAGAATTTAAATTATGGAACAGACTTTACAGATTAAGAGACAGTGATGAAATTAAGGAAATAACATTGCCTCAAGTTCAGTTTCTGTCTTTACAAAGTGAGGAAAACAGACCAGTAAGTCGAACATGTTTTCAGAATATTAAACTCTAAGTTTGTAAAACTTCTACTTTTCTTATGTTCTTTATTGTACATGTATCTTTACATGACTGTAATATATTTACATAAATTCTGCTTTTTCTTCATTACTTTCTACCATGTGAACATTTATATGTAGGCATAATTTACATGATATGTTACTCTGCAGTATACCATAGTTTAATTGTGTTTTGGAATTCCCTGTTGTGTTTTGGAATTCTTTTCAATATATTAACTAACATAAAATTACGCTGTCATGAGCATCTTTGGTTTTTATTTTTCATTTTGAAATTGTAGTAAAAAACCAAATTGGTTTTTATTTTTCACTTTGAAATTGTAGTAAAACTTTAACGTGGATGTTACTTATTTTGTTTTATAAACAAATTATTGATGAACTTAATAAAAGTCAAGAGAATGTGTTAAAGTGACTTATCTCCCTAAAGAGCTAGAGAATAACCTCAGGAAAAATTCGTTTTAGTGCTCTATAGTACTTGAAATATATGGCTATTCAGAATTTGTGTTTTATTCACTAACAGGGAAAGAGAGGCATTAAGAATTGGGATTAGTATTACTGAGAGATTTTGAATGCCTCGTTATTAGATTATGGGATATAAATCTAGCAAAATAGTATTTTTGAAACCACACATTTTCTTAAATATTTGCTCTTAACATGGAACTATATAAACAGGAATATAGTCAAGTAGTAACTCATTTAAGCATTAATTTACATTTATTTAAAGATATATTTAAAGGGCAACTTTGTACTTTGTGAGATTATTTTCTTTTTACTCGTGAGAATTTATTTGAAAGTATCTAAATGAATTCAAATTTATGTTAGACTGATTACCTACGTATTAAGTGTGTTTTTTTAATCAGTTTGTGAAATCTGAGTATGAGTGTTTTTAACATTTTTATTATTTTTAAAATCATTCATCAAGACTCAAGAACCAACCATCGGAATACGTCAACTCTCTCTCTCTGAGTGGAGACTATGGCAGGATCGTCCTTTTCCTACATATCAAGTTGACCATTCAGATCGATGCCATCATTTTATAAGCATTATGCAGATGATAGAAGAAATAAGACATGAAGAGGTTGGGTTTTATTGTAACTTTCTCTTGCTGGTATGATGGTTGAAACTAGAATACTTAATCTTTATTCTTCTTAATTTGAAGTCATTATAATAAACAGGTATTTATTATAAATAATTATAGCTAGATACTTTGTTTTTCTATATAGCTCCTTGTGATCTCAACAAGGATCCAGTTTTCTGCCTTAGAAGTAGACTTAATTAGAAGAACATCATCTGTAAATATTGACAGACCAGAGTTAAATTTTAATATACTTAATGACTGATATAAACTGTTGTGAAGCTAATTTAGGATTCTTGTTAGATGGGATTTATTGAAATAGTCTCCTTCACATAGGTCATTTGGTATGTCTCTTATATCCTGTGGTAGGTTAGAGAATTATTGATTCCTTGTGCAGTTCTTGATTATTCCTTGAGAGTCAGAATGATAAACCTATTATAAGAGTGAAATCCGAAATGCCTGGGTTAGATTCTAACACTACCTCTTGTGCATCTGTAAAGTACTTTATCTCTTTGTGCTCAGTTTCATCTGTAAAATGGGGATAATGATAATTCCTTCTTCGTAGGGTTGTTATGAGTATTAAATGACTTAATACGTGTAAAGCACATAGACTAGTAATGTAGTAAGTAAGCACATAGACTAGTAATGTAGTAAGTACTCAGTAGATTGTAGCTGCTTTTTTTTATTACTAATTATTGTTCATGAATGCATGTAGATAAAGGAATTAGTGTTGAATCCCAGCAAAACTTGTGCCATCAAATTAACACATACATGCTTACTTGGTGTCCTCCATAGGTCATTCTTTGTACCAGGGCCTATGGCTACATCAGTGAAGAAGCCAGATAAAATATTCTGTCTATGGGGAGCATATAGACTACCAGGGAGAGAGACATTCTCACATTAATATTTATTGTATTTATTATTCAAAAAGTGGAACGTTAACTGCTTAAGTCCCTTAATAGTCGAGGGATCCTGACTAAAGTAGCATTCATGGGGAAGAGGGAAGGATGAGCTAGGAGTGGTGGGGACTGTAGTTTTAAATGTAGAGATAAGTAAGACTTAGAAATTCACTGTAAGAGTTCTTGGTTGGGAAATTTGTTAAAAATAGTATATTCTAGCTTAAAGCCTAGTAGACGTACAGGTGCTACCATTGTTTCAGATGTTTAAAAGCTGTTCTTAGTTTAACTTCATCAAGAGAGTAAATTCAATGTATGTATGTGTGTTTTTCATTTATATATGTATTAATTTCTTAATTATTTGTTTTTAGGAAATTAGAGTAATTGTTTAAATGTTAGAAGTCAAAAAACTTAGTGTTCATAATTTTATTTTCTGTATTCATTAAGTTAGTTCTTTCTACAAGTAGTTATCATGGGTCTTCCATGTATTAAGCACTGGGGATACAAAAATGTTAACTGATTAAAGAAATTTATCATAATTTCACAGTAGTCATATTTATAATTTGTTTGATTTATCAGAATAATTTTTAAGGTAAAAGAAAATCTTTTGAATAACGTAGTATTGTTTAGAAAATAGTTTAACAGAGTAAAACTCATCTGTTAGAATTGCCTTTTTTGTTTTGTTTTATTTTTCTGTGACTCTTTCACTTTCCTTCTTTATAGGGAGAATGCAGCTATGAATTGGAAATTAAACCTTATTTAAAAATGGAAGATGTTATCTCAACATTTAGTGCTCCCAGGAACAAATACAATCTTCTTGCCAACGGCACCTTTAGTAGTAACAAGAAATCTTCATTTACAAAGAATACAAATCAAGCCAGTTCTTTCTCAGTGACAGAATCTGATGATGAATGTGCTGAAATTTTTCAACAAACTCATATCAAACCTACTAAAATTGTTTCTCTAAGGAAAAATGCTCCTAAAGAACTGAGAAAAGATCGACCTGAAAAAGAAAATGATGTTGTTATGGATTCTGTAGATACTGGTGGCAGTTCAGCTGCTGAAAATATTTTTCAGGTAGACCTAAATGATAAAAGGGCATCACATACAGATGAAGTTGCTGCTGCATGCACTGTCAGTGAAAATGTTAACCAGCCATGTGGATTATTAACAGAATGTCAGTTTACAAATAAATCTGCTACTTCATTTGCTGGGAATTTTTCAGATTCTGGTTATAACAGTTTCAGTGATGAGAAATCTGGTTTATCGAGTTTATTTCTTCCATTTGAGGAAGAGCTTTGTATAGCTAGAAGAGATAACCAATTTTATAATTGTTATTCCTTAACAAAAGAGGTACTTGCTAATGTAGAGAGATTTTTATCTCATTCTCCTCCACCTCTCAGTGGACTCTCAGATTTGGAATATGAAATTGCACTTGAAAATGTGCTTTGCCTACCTCACAGAGAGTATTTACAAAATGATAAATCTACCTGTTTAATGTCACATTCAGCTGTAAATTCTCAACAGAATTTAGAAGTGACTTCACTTAAATTTATTAATCATCCTCCTGAAAAAAACTGCCTTTATGGTGCAACTAATAATAAGATTTCTGATGAGCCAAGCTTCTGTGGCTATGATGATGAAGTATCTAAAGATATTAAAAATGAAAATTTAGTATCTAAAAATCATACTCAAATAAACACAGGCTCTCCTAAGTGTTTTGCTGAAGAAAACAATTGTGCTGATAACAATGGCCTCCAAAAATTGTTCACTGATCAGGATGAGAGTTTACTACTATTTGAAGATGTTAACACAGAGTTTAATGATGTAAGCCTTTCTCCCTCAAACAATAAATGCAAATCTTTATGTATGTCAGACAAAACTGATACAGGCGAAATGACATTGGTCTCTCAGTTCTTAATTTCTGATGAACTTTTGTTAGACAACTCTGAACCCCAAGATCAAATTATCTACGGTACTAATAGTTGGAAATCGCATGAAGATACAACAGGTGTACGTGAGGAAAAACTGAAGAATGATGAATATGTTTTTGACTGCTCTAAGGATTTATTTTCTGTTACCTTTGATTTAGGATTTTGTAGTCCAGATTCTGAGGATGAAGTATTGGAACATGCATCAGATACAAATAAGAATAAGTTTTTAGATGGTTTATCTGGAAGGTATTTGGATAGTAAGGAGATAAGTGTTGCAAATTATGTTTCAAATCAACCAGTAATATCAAGGGATCATGTTGATAGTTCTATAAATAGAACCATTACTGTCTCATCAAGTGAAGATAAGCAGAACCCAACTTCTGCACGTTTTTCATTGAGTGCAGCAAAAAATAAACAATTTATGTCTCCTATTTATTCTCAGTTTGCTTTGCCAGTAGGAGAAAAAGTTATGAGTACACCACTTTCTGAATCAAACACATTGAACTCATTTTCTAAACAGAGAAAAGAAATGCCTAGGACTCCAAATTCTAATAAAGGAAAAATAAATCTACAAAGTTTCAAAGAAACATTGAATTCCACTTTTGATGATTCAGGACTTTGTATAGAAAGGGCTAAAAGCAGGGAACAAATCAGTCTGCATCAAGCCTGTTATTCTGCTGAAGGTAAGATTTCATCTTTATAAAACATTAATCTTTCTAGAATAATTAGGTAACCTGTAATGTTTCAAAATGTAATTTCTCAGTATGTGATGTATTTAATTAGATAATGTATTATATATTTCTTAAGTGGATGCTTACTGACATACGATTTATTTTATCTACATAAATATTTGTGGCATGCACCCAAGGGAAAGGTATTACACTGTGAATAGAAGTGTAAGATTTGGCCATAGGACTTGATTGTAAAACAAACCACTGTGTGATATACACATTTGAAAAGATACTAGTAAAATGTGTAAATAACTACTAAAGGAATAATAAGATAGTGTGTCCCGTCTATGCCATGAGAGTTGTGGGGAGTGAGGCTGGTGGTGCAGGGTTAAGAAAAGACTGTAGCCATGAATAGAGTGCAAGCGTGGCCAAGGGTCTCCAGCCTCAAGGACTAGGCCCCGAATTGGGCCTACACATAGGTTTTATTTGTTAGATGAGGAAGTAAAGGAGATAAAGCTTGTCAATCTCAAGATCTGTGAATCCCATACATCATAATAGGAAACTGATTCAAGCCAATCACCCTTGCCTGCAGGCAGCTGAACCTTAAGTCTCAAGATGTTTGTACCTCCCCAAGGGACAAAACCTTTATGCATATGAATAGATGGAGAGCACAGCATTGAATCTCTTCCCCTGCAGGTTTTGGGAAGCAATGCAGCCACAGAGGCAGAGGCTCTCCTTAGCCTGGGGAAGGTGGGGGCTGTGCCCACCTCTATGAACCCCGTGGGTTCTCCTGCTGGTCCCCGCTCGACTGCGCCTGGCTTGAGTTGTCCCCACCCTGTGGGGAATCTTACTCGTCATTGGCTGACCAGCCATCTTTCTGGGGCCAAACAGGGAGACATAAGGTGTAAACACAAAGGTGAAGCAAAGTCCCTGAAAGGATCCGTCTCACAGACTCTCCTTGCTTTAGGGGCAGGTACCAGGAGACAGATGGGTAGGCTGCTGCGTGGCAACAATAGTGGATGTTTAGGAGGTTCAGAACATGTCGAAATTTTGAACTGGATTAGATTGGAAATAAGGATTTTTTTTAATGTAAATTTTCATTTTGGCTCCTCAGGAATATTTATGAGGGATTTGTTGAAAATAATAAAGAGAATTTGGATGTTATAAAATGAAGAAAACAAAGGCTAAGAAGGAAAGTGTAAGATTTTGGTAGGATAGTCTAAAGTACAGGGTTATATAGCAAAACAGTTGAGAAATAAGAGTGTGTTTGGAGGAGTGAGACAAAACCACAGAAGACGCATTTCTATTATCTAATTTACAGAAAAGCTAGAAAATATAGTGATAGATGTTTGATAGTAAAGTGATTTAAGTGTCTTTTAAATCCTGTTGTAGAACTCAATTCTGGTTTATGTATAGATGATTAATTACAGCAGGCCATTTAGGGATTTTACTCCTTATGGCTGTGTAAAGCAGTAGTTGTAGGATAAAACGAGTTTCTTCTGTAAATATTTTTCTTATGCTGTTCTCAGTAGCATGCAGGGCATGATTCATGAATGTTTTACTTAAAAGCTTGTTTAAAGTGAGTTCTGGAAATATATGTAGTTTTTAAAAATTGACTATTTTGCATAGTTTTGGATATACTCTGGCATGTATTTGTGTATATTTCCTGTGAGCCTTTAATATTTGCTTTAACACCTTTATATTGTCTGTTTTTGGATGAAATCATTTTTTGTCTTTGTGTGAGATATGTATTAAAACTTGTTTTCTACCATTGTATTTAACTACTAACCATGGGCAATATAATTATGACTACATATATTAGGGAATTATTTATTAGAATATTTATTTAGTATTTTTTATTCCTCCTAATTGAAAGAGAGGATTTACGATCATTTGCCCTGTTATATGTATAAAAAAACTAGTTCAGTAAAACACCACTAAAGCAGTTGAAACCCTCCTGGAATCAGGTGGTTACTGTAGCTGAGACCTGCATTGAATTCTAGCTTCCTTAGAAGGTAATGAAAAAAGAAAAATTGGTTGGATTATACAATGCCATCTACAAAAAGGATTTATTCAAGATGTTTTATTGACACAGAGTGTGAGGAGAAATTTAAACTGTATTAATTTGTGTCAGTTATTTATTGCTGTGTAACAAATTGTTCCCCCAAACTTAACGGCTTAAAATAACAAACATGAATCTCACAGTTTCTGTAGTTTAGGAATTCAAGAGTTGTTTAACTGGGTTGTTCTGGCTTAGGTTTTTCATGAGGTTACAATCAAGATTTCATCTTGGGTTGCAGTCATCTGGAGACTTGACTGGGCATGGAGAATCTGTTTTCAACATGGCGTGTTCAGAATGGGGGAGGAGTGATGGGAGGCACACAGAAATCTCTGGTCCACAGCAATTCTAAAATCCAGCAGAACGAAGATTGGAAGTCCCTTGATTAGGACTTAAAGCCTGGGAATAAGCCTTCATGGTTCTTGGCTTTGTCCTGGATGCTCGATCCTTTTTCATAACTGGTAGTACCTATGGAGTTTTCTCTGCCTGCTTCCTTTTAGTAAAATTTGAGAATCCAAAGGCCTCATTTCATTTCATCCTGTCTGCCCTTTTCAGTTGTAGCTGGCTTGTGAATCTAATTGGGGTTCATTCCATTAGACACTAGCCATGCCCACAAATCTTATAGAGGTAACTCCTTTTCAGAAGCTTGGGCTTCTGCGAGATGTCTGGAGATAGTTCTTTAATCTTCTTAGAAGGGCTGTTATTTGAGAGGATCTGTGAGAGACATCCTTAAAATATTTAAAGGGCCTTTATCTAACTGAATGGTACTTTGAGGCACCACCTTTGATCTTTCTGAGGTCTTAAAGCATTTACAGTTACACCCTCAGCTTCATCGGCACAGTATTTTCCTGGCAGTCCTCTAGATTAGCTCCTTGCCTGGAAAATTTCTTAATTTCACATTGTTTACCAGCTGGAGAAGCAACAAGACTCTACTGTTTCATGTTTAATAGATCTTTATTTAGTTTATTTCCTTTTGCAATTTACATTAACAGCAAGAAGCACAGGTGACACCTTAAACATTTTGTCTAGTAATCCCCTTAGCTAGATCACCTCATTCATCAGGTACATTTCCTCCTTTCCTGCAATGTTGCTAAACTTTCTGGCACTACATAAAGGATTCTCTTTCCTACGATTTCTAATAAGATTTTCTTTAATCTCTCACCCATAGCCAACTTAATGACCATTCATCTTCCTAGAAATTGTTCCTACAGACAATTCCTTTGAATCTCTTTAACCTTTCATTAAAACAACACAAAAATCCTTATAGCTTGTGTCCCCAATCTAGTTCTAAAGCTCCTTCCACAGTGTCGGTTTTTGGTATGGCAATTCCCTATTTCTAGGTACCAAATTCTGTGTTATTTATCTCTTGCTGCATTAACAAATTACCCCCAAAATAATGGCTTAAAATTACAAACGTATTATTTCACAGTTTCCGTGGAGCAGGAATTCAAGAGTGGCTTAGCTGAGTGGTTTGGCTTAGGATGTTTCATGAAGTTGCAATCAGAGTGTTGGCCGGGCTGGAGTTACCTGAAGGCTTGAGTCAGCTTGCAGGATCGCGTTACTATTGATAGGAGGCCTTGGTTTCTTGCCACATTGGCCTCTCCACAGGGTTGCTTCTTACAGCCTTACAGTATAGCATCTTGATTCCTCCAGAGGGAGTAATACGAGAGAGAACAAGGATGAGGCCAAAATGACTTTTATAACCTGCACTCTGAAGTAAACATACCTTCACTTGCATTATGTTCTTTTCTTAGAAGCAAGTCCGACACTTAAGGGGAGAGGAATTCTGATTTACCTTTTGCAAGGAGGTGCATCAAAGAATTTATGTACATATCTTATAAAAACCACAGGGTTCTCACAGAGGTTTTCATAAAGACAAAGAGGTATCCTCAATCAAAATTTTATGGAAGTGCAGAAATAGAGCTTTGTTTAAATACCTGAATATTTGAAGCATTTGATTTCATCCATGAGAGTTTTGTTTTTAGCATTCTTTCACCCCCCACATGTGTTCTAGTCACAATATTTTGGTGAATATTTTACCAATTTTTATTTTATGCCTGTGCACAAATACAGATGTATATGTACGTATATATACATACGTACATACAAATAATCTATATATTGTTTTGCACCCTGCATTATCATTCTTTAACTCCTCCAAGTAGAAAGAGAACAGGACACAAAGGGCAGAAAGACTGTAGTTTTCAGAGATGAATTCTAGAGCCACTAACTAATAAAATTACATTTTATACTCTTCTGGCCTCTTTTCATTTAACTTGTAAAATTGAACCTGAGTCAAGTATGTGTTCATTAGTAAAAGTTATCATCTCTTAATTTTCTCACTGGCGCTGTTTTATTTTTCTGTCTCTTCCCATGCTGATTTTTTGGCTAAACTTCTGAAAAACTATCTTTTTTGAGAGTGCATAAACGTTGAGATTGACAAACAATTCTTACTGTACTCATCAATAAAATAGTTGTGGTTGGATAAACTTAAACCTATTGACCAGATTTATTATTTTTAAATAAATTTAGGTGAACAATTAACAAGCAATGAAAGTGAAGATGATGAGATTTTCCGAAGAAAAAGGAGAAAAAACAAAGGAAATGTTTTAGAATCCCCCGAGGTGAGTCATTCAGTGATCACAATAGTGTGATCATATAAAGGCTTTTTATTTGTCCTTATGTCTTTTTTTTTTAACCTTTTACTTTATCTGTTTATCTATTTTATTAGGATCAGAAAAATAGTGAAGTTGATTCTCCGCTTCATGCTGTAAAAAAGCGCAGGGGTCCTCCAAAGAAAGTAAGTGCATACACAGATAATATATAGTAATTCAAATTCTTTTGGAATAAATATTGTAAGAAAAATATGTGTATGGGTGAATGAAGGTGTATTTGACTTTACAGATATAGAGTTAATAGAAAAGTAGATAGTAAATCCTGTTAATTAAAAAGGCAGTCAGTCCATATTTGTATACGCATATAAAACAATAAAAATTACTTCAACTTGCTACCTTAACTAGAATGTCTGATTGACTTACCAGATGTGAATTAAAATATTGATAATGCTAATGATGAATCGACTTTAAAATTATTTCTATTAATTGAAATTATTTTGATAAACTTCCTTTGATTCTTTTGATTGGTTTTATATTACTCTGTAAAAGATATAGTGATAGGCCTCCTAGTCCAAATTTGTTATTGTTATATTGGTTTCTTGGTTAGACAGGACTCCTTCCTGTATGCTTGGACTGATTTTGATACCTATATTTACAGACTTAATTATATTTTGTGAAGCCCTTCAGGGTCTTCTAAATGAAACAGTTAAATTAAAAATATAAGTTTTCATCAAATACATTTGATGTAATACTAAATTGAATGAATACTATACTAGTATTACTTCTATTACCTAATTTAGTATATTAGTACTTATTATTACCTAACTTTTCAATTATTAATATTATATATTTGTAACATGTCTAAGTTGTGAGAGCATTTTATGTTTTTAACAAGAAAACACTTTAAAAAATGAAAATAAAAGCAACAACCCTTGAACAATACATTAAGATACAATAATTATATTTTCTTATGCAATAATTTTATTAAATTATTATAGTTAGAATTATCATCTAGTGATGAGAGTGAGAATTTTCACAAACAACATCCACAATTAGAAGACTTCAAAGGTCATAGCAGGAATTCCAAAAGAGGCATCAAAATCCAAAAAAGACAGAGTCAACTAAAGGTAAACTTTTTTTGGTTTTTATTTCTATATATATTGTGTATATCCTATATACTCATTTAATTAGTGAAGAACATTAGATTTTACATAGAAGTAGATTTCTCTATAATTTCTTTATAGAAAAAAAAATCCCAAAATTAAAAAATATTTTTACTCTAATTTTGCTTTTTTTTTTTTACTGGAATTATAATCTCAAGTTGTGGTATTTTTCTTTCTTGTTGTGTTTTGAAACTATCCGGCAGTGTTGTGTTATTTTGAATAAAGACACTTTGGTGTATTGAGAATTTAAGATTCAAATTGAAGAATATACAGAGACAGAAATCTGAGTTTTGGAATATTTGCTTTCACAATCATTGTATTATTTTTCTTACCTCTATCCAATATTCAAATCCCTGGAAAAAAATTCTCAGTACGTTTTTCTGGTCAGTCCTTTTGTGGTGCAGTATTTTTCTGGCAAAAATTAAAATAGCCAGAAGACTCAGGTGACTTTATGCTTATTAAAAAAAAAAAAAGAAAGAATAAGAAACATTCCACAAGCTGACCACAAGCTAACAAGCTGACTTGTACTTTATTTTACTTATAAGAATTATGAGAAGAAACTTAAATAGGCATAGGACTTTTATCAGTTCTTACAGTTTTCTATTTTTATTTTTTGTCTTAAAAGCATTGGCAAGAAATCTGTTTTCCAGAACTATTTCCAATTATTTAAGTAAATGATTTTCTTAATGGTTATCTTCTTGTTTTCTAATTTGTCTTAGCTTGTAGCTAGGAAGTTTTTACACGATGAAGCAGAACTTTCCCAAGAAGATGCCGACTGTGTTTCATCAGATGAAAATGATGAGTCAGAAAATGAAAAAGATTCCTCATTACTTGACTTCTTAAATGATGAGACTCAACTTTCACAGGCCATAGATGGTAAATGATATAATGATGCTTCTTTTTCCTTAATTTTCAGGTTTTTTTAATGTGGTTATGTTTAAATATTTTAGTCACTTTTCAAAGAACCTTGACTTTAAAGGGAATTAAATTTGGTATGTGTGAAATATTTGGTCATTTTCATTCAAATTCTGGTATATTTGCTCTATTTTAGACTTGGTTGTTTATAGGCTTCTGCTAATTTGATTATATCTCCCAAGAACAACCAGGCTGACTCAGTACCAAATGTCCATTTAACAAGTATTTAGTTCCTACTATGTGCCTAGTACTATGTAAAGTTCTTGAGAAAGCTGTACCAGTGCGCAAAATGGACAAAAACCCCTGCCCTTATGAAGCTTACATTTGAATGGAAGGAGACAAACAATACATATGATAACTACATTATTTAGTATATTATAAGATGAAAAATGTATAGGAAAATGAAAAAATTGAGTAAGATGAGGATTTGTAGTGTCGGGGGTAGGAGGATTAAAAACGAACAAGCTGCAGTTTTATAGAAGGTATTTAGGGGCACTCCTTATTGAGAAGATGACACTGGTCAAACTGCAGAAGGAGATGAGAAGTTGAGCACTGTGCATTATTAAAACCAGCTGGGATACAAAGCTAAATTTATTAAATTTGCCGAGTAACAGAGATCTACTTTTGGTAAACAGTGTCTCCAAACAGTGCTTGAGCAGATCTTACACATCTTTGAGAGAATCTGACTCAGATTGACTGAAATAGAAATAGGAAAGATTCTAGTGGGCTCTTCAGTGTTCTGATCTTTACAGGTCTTGCCACTTACTCTGCTCTTGCAGTTCCTGATATTATTTAAGACAACAAAGTTTCCCAAGGTTCATGACTTTAAATAAGAAAGGTCTTAAACACGCAGTTTTCAGTGCTGTCATTGATGCTGATACAATTTGCAGAATAAAGTGTCTTAGTATTATGCCTGCGATGCTCGTTAACAAGTGGCTTTTGCAGGTTTGGTGGGAGACTGTAGACGCAGACAATGGCGGTGTAAAGGCCCTGAGGTGGGAGTGTGCCTGGCAAGTTCCCGGAACAGCATTGTGGCTGGAATGGAATGAGGGAGAGGGGGAGTGGTAGAAAGTGAGACCAGACCAGAGAAGTAATGAGCAGCCAGCTCATGACCTGACCTACTTAGTAGTCTCACTCTAGCTTCTGTGTTGGAAATGGACCACAGGGGAGCAAAGGTGGGAGAAGACACCACGTAGGAAGCTATTGAAGTCATCTAATCAAGGAATTATCATGGTTTCTACCAAGGTGGTAGCAGTGAGTGGGTGACCAAGATTGAATTGTCCGTATGTACAGGATTTCTGATGAATTAGAGAGAAAAAGGAGTCAGTGGGCGTGAGCAACAGAAAGGCTGCAGGTGGAGCAGTTGGGATGGAGAGTAAGGAGATCTGAAACTCCATTTTAGGCATAATATGTTTGAAGTATGTAGGTTTTCAAAGGTGGTTTTTTTTAACCTCAAAATTCATGTTTTTTTCATGTTTCATTTCTTATGTACTCTTTGTTATAGCTTTAAAAAATGATAGGTATGTAAATGTCACATGAATTATGCTTAGTGAAAAAAGCCAGATTCAAAAGTTTACATACTGTATACTTTGATTTACATGACATTCTGGAAAAGTAAAGCTATAGGGACAGCAAATAGGTTAGTGATTGCCAGAACTATGCATTTGTCAAGAACTGTGCCCTAGAGAGGACAGATTTTACTGTATGTACTTCATGCCTAATTCTGCATCCTTCTAAACACCGAATGGCAAGTAAGTGTCTCACTAACTTTGTAAGGATTTAGCATGAGTAGCAATTGGATAGTTAGGTCAGGAGGCTATCTAATAGTTGAAGCTAGCTATGGAATGAAGATAAAGGAAATGTTATTCAAAGAAAAGTTTATACATCTTGTACTAAGCACTATTCATTAAATTAGCAATGTTATCTCTGAAAATAATGCATGTTAATTACCCCAAAAGGTAAGGGGAATGGGAGACAAAAATAAAGTTACTTTTCTGATTATAACCTTAAAGATAAAGAAAAACCTGTATGTTTTCTAGTTTTTGCTTGACTGAAGATTATTACATACTATTGGGCTGTGGCTTTTGATGTTTTTAAGCATGTTTTCTTTTTTTGCGTGGATTTCTTGTGTTGTATCAAATACTTTCTATAAATCAGGTACAATCCTGAGGTCTTTTTATACATTTATTTTTTTATGAATAGACACTATCCGGATCCTTATTTTTGGAGGAGAGAGATAGCTGAGGTAGAGAGCTTAAATAAATTGTCCATGATCACCTAACTAGATGGTCTGATTTCAAAGGCAAAACTCCTAACTTTGCATTTTTAAGTGATTGTTTTTAGACATGTTTCGATATGTACTAAATATCTGTTGTGTAAAATAATTCCCCAAGGTTGGAATCATGTGAATTTGGAATAAGTCAAAGTTAAACACTTTGCTAGCTTTCATTTAAACAATTTTTCTATTTGAAATTCTTATTATCTTTACACAGATTCTGAAATGAGAGCTATTTACCTGAAATCTGTGCGCAGTCCATTGATGAGCAATCGGTATAAAATGATCCATAAGAAACGTAGCAACATAAACGTTTTCTCACAGGTATGAATTCTAGAGATGTAGTGGAGAATTTCCTGATGATGCTGTCAAAATATGTTCCTGTTAATGAAACTTCCATTTTGTTTCTAAAACTGGACTATCGGAGCTAATTGGGATAATTTCTGCCCTGAGTCAGGAAGGTAGATTAAATGAATTCTCAAAGTCCCTGTTAGCCCTAATTTGATCAAATTATCCTTTCTTTAATTTGAGCTAATTAGAATGTACTATTACATTATTTTCCAATTAGAATGATTAAAGGAAATGAATAAAACTTCATCGTCTAGTAGTTAAATTTTTAATTCTTATGTTGTCATATTTTTCTTGAAAATTTTTTTCATAAAATTTGTTGTATTCTAAAAATTATGGATTATTCATTTGTGGATAATAGTTTTATATTAGTCTAAATTTATAAATTGTCATGTTTGGCTTGATAATAGGTTCATTCATATGTGAATGAGTCATATATCATATTCATAGGATAACATCATACAAATATAGAGATATTATATCTGTATTTCCATTGTGTTTATTATGAAAACTCATCACATTGTGTATAAATTACTGTTTATTTTTCTGGCTACCTGCACTAGACTGTTAATTTCTAGAGGTTAAGTCATTATTTTTTGTCCCCTAAGTCCCCACTTTCTTCCATAAAGAATATACTCAGTATATCTTAGGTGAGCAAGTGACTGAATTAATAAAGTGAAGTAAATATTCATAAAGATCTCACATACTTAAAAGAATATGTTAAATACCTGCTGATTTTATGAAAAAAATGTGTAATATTCCTATCTGTATTTTTACTGTAGATTCCTGAGCAAGATGAAACCTACTTAGAAGACAGTTTTTGTGTAGATGAAGGGGAGTCGACTGAAAGCCAATCAAGTCAAGAAGTGTGTGTTGATTTTGATTTAATAAGTGAAGATTGCTTTGCTAATGGGAGTGAAAAATATAAAACACGACGTGCAGTAAAGCTAAAAGAAATGGGGATGAGACAAAATGGTACACGTGCAAAAAAGAAATTATCCAGAATTATTTTACCAGATGATTCAAGTGAGGAGGAAGACAATGTAAATGATAAAGGAGAATCCAGTAATGTGGGCAACCCAAGCATCCATAAAAAGAGCCAACAACGGGACCATTATTTGAATTTAGTGCCTTCTGGGTCTTCCATGCCGGCCGAGAACCATTCTGATCCAATTGTTAATCAGTTGCCAAAGCAGAAACAACACACACCACTTCATTTAAACGATACAGTTTTTGATGTCTCGGACTGCAGGCCTCAGAGCCGGACTAAAACTGGATCTAGCTCATCATTGTTCACTGCTGTTGATTCACAGAAAGACTGTGGCAAATTCCCAATTCAATTGAAGGTATGGATCAAAGTAGAGGAAAACACCTTCATATGTTTACCAAAAGGTGTTTTTTGGTTTTGCTTTCTTTTGTGTTTTATATAACTAGGTCAGAAAAATGAGCTAGTGGTGAAAATTCTTCAAACAAGAGAACAGCACACTACATTATATGGATAATTCATATATGGATGCTTAGGTTTTAATTTTTTAAATATGTTAATAGTTTCCTTAATAAGGAAACTTGCTAATTTTATAAAAAAGACTATAGGAAAATGGGCTTCCTGCAGGTAAAATGAACAGAAGTTACATGTTCAGAACTAGTGCCTCCCAGATTAACTTTTCTTTCCCCCACTGAGGCTTCAGGTATGTAACGCTGTTCTGATTGCGGAGAGGCATTTAGGGCACCACCTGATTTCCTTCCTTAGAGTTCTTTCCTTCCAAAATGGCTAAGTAGTCCAGTTTCCAGCTTCTCCCTATCTGGCTGTTGCTAAAATAATCCCTAAAGCCATTTTCAGTTTTTTTTTGTTTTTTTAAATTTTTATTGGGGAATATTGAAGAACAGTGTGTTTTTTCAGGACCCATCAGCTCCAAGTCAAGTCATTGTTTTCACTCTAATTGTGGAGGGCACAGCTGCTGGCCCATGTGGGAATCAAACTGGCGACCTTGGTGTTGTGAGCACCGCACTCTAACCAACTAACCCAGCCAGCCGCCCCTCATTTTCAGTTTTTAAAAGTCTATTGTTTATAAGTTTACAGCAGTTTTCCTAAAATGTGTGTTAAAGTCATAGTACTAGGAATCCCTTAACTGTAAATATTGATTTACTTTCTTTTATTGTCACTTGGGAGTGAGACCTAGACCTAGACTTCTATTTCTTTTTATTCCGGGTTTCTCAGTTCCTTATGACCTAGCAGCCTGCTCCAGTGTCTACACGATGGCTCTCAAATTGGCGGTTCCAGTTTCAAATTGTCCCAGGCTTATTTTTTGCACCAAGTTATTTCTTGAAGGTATAATTAGGTTACAGTTGACTAGAGTAAGTCTTACAGATTGGAGATCAAAAAAGTACCTAATTTCTCTGAGCCTGAGTCTCCTCACCTATAGTATAAAGATAGTAATCCCAAGGGTCAAGATAGGTAATATATGCACAATACTTTGAAACCCAGTAAGCATTATCTACGTTTCTACTTTGGCATGTTCTAACTTAAAAAATAGATACAGGCTAGTAAAATTTGAGGACTGTGAAAAAAGATACATAAATTTTAACAGAAATGTGTTTTAAATTTTCTTCTGTTACCTAACACTACAATTCCATATAATATGATTCTTTTCACCTGAAATTAGGAGGGGAAAGAATTTGAGAAGACAGAAAACAGACTAAATATCCTGTCACAAACTGTTAAATAGTTGAACTGTTGACATGTACTTTGTCATGTATATTGCTAACAGTATTCCTTGTCTGTCCTTTACCTTTTTGTTTTGTTTGTAGTGGTTTATTTGCCTTAGGAAGAGGTAGCTATTTTATACAGTCCTAGTTTTTCTTTTTTAGTTTCTACTTCAGTGTCATGTTTAGAAAGCCATTTTCTGCTCCAGGATAACAACCTGTTTCAGTATTTTCTTTTTTTTTATTTTAATTGGCCATTTCTTTATTACATTTATTTTTTGTTTTTTGAACTTGAATATATATTAAAGATTATTTCTGAGTGATTATGACTTCTGTCTTTAGCTTAGGAAGTATAAAGTTGGCAAGAGTATTATTTCCTTATAATAACAACAAAAAACCAGATAATCTCCAAAATCATAAGTTTATTTGATTTTTATGAAGCTGAGGTTGCAGGGCAGCCAGTTAGTCTGATATCTAAGGAAGGACAGGTATCTCCAATGAAAGACTTGCTTATTTGGGACAGTCACTGGGCACTATACAATATAGTAAGAAGAACTCAGCTAACACTTTAATAAATTACAAAAGGCAGTAGACTAGCACAAGAGTTTAGAACCCCTGGGAGTTGCAGACAGAAGGGAAGTTTGCAACCACTCATGGACTCATTTCCACAGACGACTCATGTATTCACAGGAGAGACAGAATCAGAGAAAGCCTCCTTCCTGGTGTAGGCCTCAGGGACGTGAGCAGCAGTTGCTGTGGAAAAGGCACCAAACCCCATCTGGTTCCTTCTCCGCTATGTCCCCTATAGAATAAAAAGCTTGAAGCCACTAGGAATAAAGGAGCAAACCCTATGGCCCTTAGGACCTACTAGGTGAAGGCCCTTTGCAGATGGAGGAAGGGAACCAGACAAAAGGCTCTACACCTGAGAAAGGCAGGAAAACATTTTGGACCTAGAACATTCGAGATCTCAGACCACTGAGAGGGACGGCAGATGGGCGAGAAGTCCCCACCTCTGAGACCCAGAGACACAAGTCCTGCCAAAGACAGGCCGAACGAGGATACTAGAACTGCTCCTAGTACTACTGCCCAGCAGGCTAGTCAGCACTGAGTAGCAAAAGCAAATCTGCTGAGAGGAACAGTGTGGGAAGAGAACCTTTCTGAGGCTCAGGCTCTAAAGCTGAGAGAATAGTTAGAAAACTCATCTGGCCATGCAGCGCCCCACCCTAAACCCGCAGCCCCCACACTAAACACAAAGTAACACGACCAAGTTTAAAGCCTCTGGTTGTACCTAGAGTAGTCATGGCAATAGGAAAACCCAAACCCCTCAACTTTTGATTGGATTTTCTCAGCCCCGCACACTAAAGCCCTACCAAAAGGCATACCTGTGTCTAGGCATAAATGCCACTTACCTGAGTTACTACTGCACTACACAAGATGTTTGGCATTCACCCAAAAGTTACAAGGCACATGTAAGGGAGAAAAAAACATTCTCAAGAGCCAGGCTCAGATATGACACAGATGTTGGGCCTATCAGAATCAGACAGGGAATTTAAAATAACCATGATTAATATGTTAAAGGCTCTAGTGGAAAAGTAAAACAAACATGCATGGACAGATAGGGAATAGCATCTGAGAAATGGAAAATACAAAGAACAAAGGGGAAGTGCTGGAAATGGAAAACATGGTAAGAGAGAAGGTTAATGCGTTCAGTGGGCCCATCAGTAGTGAACACAGCCGTGAACAGGACCAATGAACTTCAAGCAAGGTCAGTAGAAAATTATCCAATTGGAAATACAAAGTGAAAAAAATGGAGCATCTGAGAGCTGTGGGACTGAGTCAGTAGTCTAAGATACATGCAGTTGGAATTAAGAAGAGAGAACAGGGTAGAAGATACATTTGAACAGGCAGTGGTTGAGTTCCCAATATTAATGAACATTGGTATGCAAGTACCTGAGTTTTTGTTTTCACTTTTCTTGGTATATACCTAGGAATGGAATTACTGGGTCATATGGTAATTCTGTGTTTCCCACAGTGGTTGCCCCATTTTACATTCCCACCAGCAATGTACATTCCAGTTTTTTCACATTTTCATCGACACTTATTTTTCTTTTTTAAAAAAATTATAGCCATCCTACTAGGTGTGAAGTGGTGGCTTGGTCCTTCATCTACTTAGTCTCTTTTGTGATGTTGAAGGAAGAAAACAAGAGTAAAAGTGAAAGATATCAGTAAGGAAAGTCAATTTCAGGTGTGTGGCACCGACTTGTATTTAACCTGATGATGATGGATGTTTTCCGCTTTTTCAGGTTGGCAGCGCTCTGAAGGATTCCGGTTCCTCGGGAGCAGGCAGCCCCACTTCCAGGCCAAGTCTGGCTGGCACGCATGCTCCGCCTGGACTCCCACGGGAGGGCCAGAGAGCTTGTATTCTTGTAGATAGTCGTGAAGTCACTTCTGGTTCAGAAGTGATTTCTTTCCTAAGAGCCACTCATGGCTTTCAAGTAGAAGTTTGTCCTCTTAATGGTTGTGATTACATTGTGAGTAACCGCATGGTGGTGGAAAGGCGTTCTCAGTCTGAGATGTTAAATAGTAGTATTCATAAGAACAAGTTCACTGACCAGATCCAGTACCTGCAGAGCATGTTTGAAAGAATATGTGTGATTGTGGAAAAGGACAGAGAAAAAACAGGTTTGTATTTTTAAATGATTTTGTTTATATGGCTGTAAAGGAACTTGGCCATTATTTAATTCATTCTTCTATTGTCAGGATGTATGAAGCTCTTACAATACCTGACTCTTAAATGTCATTTCATGTTTGCAAAATGCCATAATGTTTTTTTAGTCATTGTGTTTAAATGCAGCCTATGAGAATAGAAGAAGGGTAAAGTGAAGGCAAGTGAACTCATCATAAGTCTTTCTCAGGAGCCCCAGGGCCTTAAAGAAGGCAGTGGTGTGGAAAAAGGAGGGTGCAAGAGGTTTAGGAAGCAGAATTGGCAGGACCTGGCCGGAGTTGTCCGGGAGTCCTCGAGTTGATCAGTTTCTTGGTTACTGGGCAGTTAGGTGGTGATGCTGTTTATTAAAATTATAAATATAAGAGAAGCAGCAGATTTGAGGAACAAGGGGTATTCAGTTGTGAATACATTGGGTTCACAATGGGTCACTGAAATGGGTGCCTAGGATGCATCTGGAAATGCAGAATTGGAGCTTCATTTGGGAAATTTCTGTGGGTCATATTTAACTCCATGTATGGGGAGCCCAAGAATAGTGAAAAGATCATGGGATATGGAGTCAGAAGATGCACTGAGCCATAGAGACAAGTGTCTCTACGGCCACATGATGTTGCATGGTCAAGTCAGTCCCTCTAAGGCATTAATAATATACTTGTCCTACTCATCTCGTGATGTTAAGAGGATTAAGTGAAATCATGCAGGTGAAAGCCACTATGGGAGAATTCAAGAATAGCAGTTATTATGTAAAAGGAAATAATGTAGTTTATGTAAAACACTGGTTTGGTAATTGAACAGTGTACCTTTTTATCCCCATACAGTCACTGGTGAAACCTGGTGAGCACTTTATCTTTCAATAATCCAGTTTTTTTTGTTTTTTAATTTGACAAATGAGAGCTTTAGATTAGGTAATCTCTTGGGTCCCCTTAGTGCTAAAATTCTATAATTTCCTCTTTACCAACGTATCGTTCATAAAGGAAATAGATTTGGAATGAAGAGGAAAGTAACACGACAAAAATTACGGAAAAGTATCGTTGGGGGGGAGAGCATATGAAGGAAATCCAAAAAAGGATATGGATAGAATATGGAAAGAAAATGAGTGGGCAAGGTAGGAAAGTAAATTAATAGGCAAGAGTTAAAGATGACATTAAAATGGGTGTGCAGGGTATTGAGTTACTCTTGGAATAAATACACAAGATAATTTCCTATCAGTAAACCAGTACTTAATGAATTCTTCATCAGTGCTAGCATTATGACGAACTTTATTAGATGAGGAATGTAATCTTGGCCTTTAGCAATGAATTATCTGGGAATATAAGCCCTTCCCTCTTGCTCACCTTCTTATGTTGATTCCAATTCAAGACCCTCAGTCAACTCTCCCTGTTTTACCTCAGATATCTGAGAATGACTACGTCTTTAGCTGTGCGGTTTCTCATTAGCATAATGTGACAGTAGTTTCCTTAATGGTGTAGATCTTGGGATTGTAATAATATGTAGTGTTAGTGGTTCTAGTTATATAATTTACTGAGGTTTGCATTTTCCTCAATGTGAAATATTTAGGAGACACATCCAAGATGTTTAAGAGAACGAAGAGCTATGACCACCTGCTGACTTCCTTAGTTGCTGCTGGAATTCGAATTCTTTTTAGTTCCTGTCAAGAACAAACTGCCGATTTGCTCAAGGAACTGTCTTTAGTGGAACAAAGGAAGAACGTTGGTATTCGTGTCCCCACAGCGGTGGACAGGAAAGGTGCTGAGACACTTCAGTTCTACCTGAGCATTCCCAGTGTGAGCTACGTGACTGCCCTGAACCTGTGGCACTGGTCTCCATCTGTGAAGAAGATGGCCAACAGGTATGTCTGTTTTCATAGTTTTAAATGGTTACTTTTAAATGATTCTTAGAAGCATTTCATAGAAATGTTACTATTTTGCAACATAAGGAGGTATAGTGTCTTTATGGCATTGCCTTCGAGGAGCCTAGAGCCCGATGGGGAACCAGGGAGCTCTTACGTTGGGTCTTGCATTCTAACACTTCTGGGTGTTTAGTTCTATAACTAGGAAAACGTTCAGGTTGAACATTTGCTAATTTTTGATTACTATATTGCTTGAAAAGGCAGGCTTTAGAAAATGGGTTAAACTAAAGGCCCATGTAAGATGTTGAAATTATTGTTATATATGATTTTAAATATGGGGAATAAGCTTTTGTTTAAACTAATGCTAACGACATTAACTGGATGTAAAATGCTTAGAAAGATATGATTTTCTTACAAGCCTTTTTGTTTGGTGTTCTTTAAGTAAGACGTTTTATCAGAAAGTTCTAGTGTAATGTTTTTGTCTAATTTATTTTTCAGCTCACCTCAAGAAATCTCCATGTATGCACAAGTAACTCATCAAAAGGCTGAGGAGATCTATAGCTATATTCACTACGTATTTGACATGCAAATGTTACCAAACAGTCCTAACCAAGGTAGAGAGAAATCTGATGCGTGATCAGACTGCTCAAGGTGCACTTATCAAAGAACTCTCACAATACTAAATGCATTTCAGTAATCATTGCTGTGGTTTGTGATTGTCAGTCTAAAATATATAAATAAGAGAATATTTCCATAGTATTTTATATTGTGTATATTTTTATTTATATAGATTATGTATTTAAAAAAATCTGTTCAGTAATCATTTTGATTAACTAGACTATGAAAGTTTTTTAATTGAATAATAAAAGATTATTGAAGATGCTATTATGAGAGTAAAAGCTGAAGTTAGAGATGTATTATGGAATTTTCCAAAGATTTTAGTACTGTCATTACCATTTGTTAGCATAATAGGTTGATGCATTTTACTGCTGCCAACTTAATGATTAGAAACAATTTTTCCTATATATAAACTATAATATCTAGAATAGTAAAAATGTCCTGAATCTATACACATCCTGGATAAGGTGTGGGTGGTAGGCGTATTGAGATAAATGCCTCAGTAACTAGGCGAGTGTAACTGAGTATGTTTATTTTACTACCAAAGGTGAACCAATCAAGCGCTCAAATCCTATTAGTATAAACTCCAACCTACTACTTTTTTGTTGTTGTTGAAATAATCATATTCAATGAAGTGATATATTGGCTTGGACTTGGAAAATTTTTTACTACAGGCGATCTATTGAATGTGGACTTTCATCGTGACCTATTGTGTCTGTGATGTTATTACTGTTTTAAGATGGCTCCACGTTTATCTGCAACAGCTGAGGCCCTCCCTCTAGTCAGTCTGGTGCTAACGCAGCCTTTCACTGCGGACATCCCCCCACTTACACTCCTGGATTCTCTGGCTACCTTATTTTTTTCTTCTGTTACATTGTTGGGTAATTGAACCAACTTCACAGCGGAGCGCTTTTCTTATTTTAATTGCATTTCTCATCAGATGATAAAAGTGAGGACCAGAAACAAGTGACTTACGGAAGTCAAGAACCAGGACCAGGAACTAGATATATATTTTTTTATTATTCTATGGGGGGACAGAGTCCCAGAGAGCAGTTTCCAGGCTCTCGGCCTCACGTGGAAAGGTGCTGGCTCAGGTAGTAGATGGCCATCAGCTGTGACTGGTTGGCCATCAGCTGTAACCAGTTAGCCATTAGCCACTAATATAACTGCTGTGGCTACGCTAAGGGGTTAGTTGGTTGGCAGAGAAGCGGACAATGGATCACGTGGCTCCTGCTTCCTGTGTCTCGAACAGCCGCCAGCAAGACTGGTAGGAACCCCCTATACATCGCTCCGTTGGTTCATAGCCATAGTGGTGTGACTCCCCCATCTATGACTCCATTGTTCCTTTCTGGCCTCACCATGCCCTGCGTTGTTGTGCGGGGAGCGACCAGAGTCCCTGCATGACACTCTGATTGTTAACTTAGCACCGTTGGGAGAGTATAAACTCTCAATTCTTTTGAAAGCAACTGATCTCATACTTCTGTTGTTCAATAATTGGCAAAACCAGAGAGAAAAGTTCTACAACTTATTGGTTGATACGCAGTTATCAATATAGCATTACCTCTCAGGTTCAAATTCACCCTTCAGTATCTTGCTCTGCTATAATGGACTGGACTTTTTGAGCATTTCTTCCTATAGTGAGCATGACTTAAGCTTTGTCAGGAGGAGGAAACGGGCTTCTTTCTGGTTCTAGTGTCCTTTTTGCTCTCTAGCCCAGTGCAGTATCAGCAGTGTGTGGGTGGGGACATAGGGTCGGGGTGTGTGTTCTGTCCCCCCAGCTGTATCCCAGAAGCATGCAGATCCTCAGCAACTCACACTGACCTGGGCTGTGACCACCTTGTAGCACCTCCTATGCAGACACCTGTGTGCTCAGATTGTGTCCACCCATCAGGCAAAATATTCATAAATTAAGATGCTGTGAGGGATATAACTGGAGTTCATTTATTTATACTTGCTGTGTACAGCTCTGTCCATATTTAAGCAGCAGTAGCTCTCACTGGTAGCACTCTACTATCAATCTTATTGATTACAATTCCATCTTACTGTTTTTCTTTGAGCCCTTGAAGTATTTCCCACTTTTAAGTCTTCTCTGGAGGTTACCTCAAACCTTACTAGCTTTTATCTTATGGCCTGACGGAGAGAAATGGGCCTATCCAGGAACTAGGCACGTGGGACACAACAGAATAGACTAGGAAGGATGCTGAAGCAGTTCTGATGGGACACAGGGAATATGGGGGGGATGAGGGGTCACACTTTTGGTTTGTGGCAAGTCACCCTATTTCAAATTTATCTTTTTGTTTCCCATTAAGGAATTTAACTACCTTTTAATTCCTAAAACACTGTTAACATCAAGCAGCATGATATTATACTAAATATTGGCAACGTAAATTCTACAACTGTATTTTTTTGAGTCACTCTAAAATAACTCTTTCATTTGTTCCATCTCACATTTGTCAGAAGTCTTCATGGCAGAAAGCAGCATGGTAAGGAGTTTAAAGGAGAATGATCTCAGTCTAACTGCACTGTTCTTTTTAAACCTCGTGTTTCTATAAATCCTCTACTTACATAAATGATTATTATTGACTAAATTCTTAAGACACAGAAAAAGTTCTGGAATTTTTTAGGACACAAACTGAACCAGTAAGAAAATGCGTATTTGTTTTGTTTCTATGATCCAGTAATTAAAAAAACCCCAAACAAGTAAAACACACATATTATAAAAGCAAACTAACTTTATTTGGACGACCGAACTGCAGAGGAAAGGTAGGGAAATATGTACTGTAACCAGAAGGGACTGTATATGTCAAATTTTAAAACACAATGGCAGAACAAGCTAAAAAAGGTTTTTTTGTTATTTTTTAAAAGAGCTATCTGAAAGAAAACAATGTTCACTACAACATGTTAACTTGACTCCTTATAATGGTAGGCCTATTACATGAATGTTGGTCTAATCCAGTCTTTTTAATATTGAGACCAAAGTTAAGCTATGCCTGCATATGTAAAGAAGGCTTAAGAATGCAACAAAATCTGTTCTTTGATTCTACCTAATAAAATACTGAAAAAGCAATAAATTAAAATTTACTCAGGTTTCCTAGATATAATAATCAGAAGTTTTAAGAATACCAATCAGGAGAAAAGGCATACCAAATCGTTTCAGCAACATGTAATTTAAACATTATATGAACTCTGGCTTGTACTCCAAGTGGTGGAAAATGTTAGTTTTCATGAATTCAGTAGCTACCAGTACAATCTGTCTTATTCTCCTTCACCTCTTCCCTTAAGGATAGAAACATTTTCTTGAAAGCTTTTGAAAAATCCGGTTTGGAACATAATTTTCTTAAACAGACTTAGATGTTTATGAGACTTATTTAAATATTGTTTAACCTAGCAAAAACAGAAATTTAGAAACATCTATACAAGCAAAACAATTTTCCTTGTATTTTTAGTAAACTGTAGCAATGAGGAATATTCTATAGAAAGATCTGTAACTTTGAATACAAAAACATAAAACCTTTGAAAAGGAATCTACAATTTCATGTGAAATTACATTATAAAGAAAATATATGTATTTCAAATGAAGATACAAATGCACAGTCTGCTTCTTGATGAAAATTCTGGAAATATTTTCTCATTTTTACTATGCAGAATCAGAGTTTGAAAAATAATAATCTTTTTCTTCTTCATCTAAAGACTCTATAGCATTAGTGAAAAGTTTTCCAATATTACTGTTTTCTTCTAATTCTGTAAAGAAAAATTTAATAAAAAAGATTAATATATTTCTAAAAGTAATTTCAAGTCCAATGAAATTGAAAATAACTATAAGAAACCAAATGGCAGATCTGCCAATTTGAGAGCAATTAATTTTAGTACCATGTTAATAAAGAGACTACCCTATAATAGAACTGAGCTACAAAAAAGATAAGTGTGTTACCTTTGTTAAATGGGGTTTTTCTTCTTGATGGTGGAGTTGAAAAATCACTTTCAACCTACAAGACAGTTCATATTAATGGCTAAGTGGTACCTCCTGTGAAGCCTGCCTCAAACCTAGACAAAATTAAGCATGCTTTATCCCCAGAGTACTTATACCAACACCTGATCACATTGTAATTATCTGTGAAATGTCTCTTTGAAGTTGAATTTATCTAGGGCAAGAACTATGACTTATCCCATGTTTCCCACCGCTGGCATCATGACTGTAAGAAAACGTGACAAACTAATGAACAGCAGTTAAAGGATAGTGTATGCGCCAAACCTACTAAGTATTTATTCCACTCCATTACACTAGCAAAATTTAAATTCTCTGTACTTTAAAATCTTGGCTAAAATGGTAATTTATATTGGAAGCTTTAAGTGTCTAATGTAGGCTTACATACACTAGTACTTTTCTAAACTATTGGCCATTGCTGGTTATCTTTAAAAAATGAAAAGCAATAGACTGGAAAAGAAGACAGAATACCCACTAAGCTAAGGGTGTATTTCTGAAAGAGACTTCTGAGATACAAAGTTGTGTTCATAGATTGTGATGTAAACATATTTTTTCCTTGGAAATACGTCAAAACCCTATTACATCTTTTAGCCCTCAAAATCATCTGGTAAGACACCAATATCATGACCCCCACGTCGGACCAACACGAATAACATGATCAGGAAGCCTAAGGAGTTTGCTTTGTCGTAAAGCCTGTGTGGGAGTCAGACCTTGAAATCAGAACTTTTAACATTAAATCCTTTGCTCTATCATCACACATTGGCTACAAAATATTAGTCTAAGAAAAAATGGGGCTCAGTCAGAAAGATACTTTAATTTGGTGGAAGGACTAAAATTAAGATAAACAAAAGCCCGGAAGTAGTTAAGATGATGTCAGAAATAGAGAGAAATAAAAGTTCTTTACTAGGAAGGGCCCCCATAGCCATTATATCCCTATGAACCTTCTCTCATTCTGCAGAGAGAACAGTAGGCTATTTAGGGTCTTGCTACTGCTCAGTATGGTCTATGGATCAGCTACAGAACTGTCTCCTGGAGGTTGTTAGAAATGCAGAATCTCAAATCTGCTGGAGCAGAATCCAGGGTTTAACAAGATTCCCTAGTGACTCCCATGTGCATTAAAGTTTGAGAAACTTGTCAAGGCAACCCAGCTTCTTACTGGCAAAATAGGACGAGAAGCAAAGTCTTTCTCACTATGTTAAGGTGATTCCTGGTCCTTTGCATCAAATCAAAATTTTCATAAGGGATGTGGGGCTGGAAAAGGGGAATCTAGGAAACACTGAGAGGAAGTCTGCCTACATCTTCAATTATGGAGTAGAGATTTCTTTTTGAAGAATGTAGTCTCCAGGCTGATTTTAAACCAAGGCCCCAAGAGGTATTGACCATTTCCTGTGGACAAGTGAAGCCCATAGACTGGATGTGATTATATAATCCCCATGTTTAGTTTAGAGACTCTCAGAGGAACTGGGTTAGCAAGTGTGCAATATAAATATTTCAACATGGGTAAGGGAAGAGATGGCCATGATCTGCTCAGAAAGAATATATACCTTCAGGTAGTATATATTCTACTCCCACAGATTATTATTCTCTAAAATTAGCTGTTTACCTTGAGGAAATTTGAGGTAAATTAGCTTTTCCAGAATACTTGTACTTTTATCTGGATGTAAGTTATCCAAATTAAAATGAGAACTTAACACATTTTTTAGTTAATTAATTAAACAGGATAAAGGATTCTCCTAATCTTTTATCAACGGGATATAGATATACACTCTATTAAGGCAACTTTGAGTTAAAATGTTTGGTGTAATTGCATTTTAAATCTTGGGAGATATATATATATATATATATATATATATATATACATTAAGTAGCTGAATCTGAAAAACATTTGAAACCATTTTGATTTGCTGAAGTTTCTTATTCTGTGACAACCATAATTCAGTTAGTCTGGATTAGTCTCCAGTCATGGAACATATTATGCTTTTGTGTCTTGCCTGAAATGTCCTTCCCTGACCTGTCCATACTTTTCCCACCCTACCTGACTTTTCCCATTCTCACTTTCCTCAAATGCTTTAATCTATCAACTGCCACCTGTAATCCCACAGCACTTACGAATTGACCTCATTCGCGGCCTCATATTATTATTTACTTGAATTAGGCTGTAGGCACCCGGAGGGTAAAGACTTTACATAACCTATAACTCCCCCTATTCGCTATATATTACAGTTGTTCAATAGATATGCACTGAACAAATCTGTCGTGAAGAATAAAAATACTTACTGTTTTTTTCTTGATATTGCCCCAGACAATGCCACCTTTACTTTGACCTTTTTTTTGCATATGAAATACATATTTATCACAATCATCCCTGTTTGAATACAAAATAATTTCAAGTCAACATTAACTAACGTACTTTTGTCCACATGTTAAACAGCAATTGACAAAATTAATTTCAGTCTCAAAAAGTGCATTTTCTTTTCCATTTTTAAAAAGACAATGGTGTACCTAAGGAGATGAATAAAAACCTTCAAACATTTATAGGAAACAGAAACACCAAATAAGAAGATTCTTGGAAATTATTGTTCCCTGTCCCGTCTGTGCTCTCCAATCTCTATCTTGCCACCTCTTTCCCAAAACACAGACTTCTTATCCCTGGACTCCCCCGTTTGTTACACTTTTCACTCCTTTCTCCAGCTCACTTCTGTCCCCATCCAGCTAGAACCTTAAAGTTGACGACTTTAAGGATAAACCTGGTGATGAATTAATTTATAGCTTCCAACTGTGTTTCCTTCAGTTCAGCCCACAAGCCTTTTATTTCTACATAGTTACATCTTTCTTACAGTCCTCATGCTAACTATGAAGTATTTTTCATTTGTTTTCCCTTCTTTCCTCTCCCATTCTTAATAGGCTTGATTCGCAATTTACAGGTAAAAACTGAAGCCTAGCAGAAAGCCTGTTCTCATTTCCGCCACAACTAGTTCTCCTGATGACAGTAAATACCAGCTGAACATAATGCTAATTCTCTCGTGGCTCCACAATCCTGTATGATTGAATGATTGATTATCCTTTCCTTTACGACTATTTAGGAGCAATCTTGAAAGTATGACATGGAGAAATTTGTAACTTTGTGATGGTAGTAAGATTAATGTGAAGGGCAAACACTGCTGCGTAGGGTGTGAATAAGCCCCGTCAGTCAGGTTCAGGGTCAGCGCCTACGTAATCTGTTGTCCTGTACAAAGAGATCACTTCCAAAGTGATAAACAGTTTCATTATTTAAAATTGTTAGTAAAAGGGAGTCAACTAGAGCTGGTGAAGTCAAGTGATAGTGAAGAGGCCTACGAAACTCAGTTTTTAATATACAAAACAAGTTTTAGGAAATATATTCATGATATTTATAAATGAGCCCATCATGTGCTCTACAAGAAAAAAAGTCCCATTTCCTTAACTGTAAGTGATACAAAAAACCCACCACCACCCACATCAGTGTCATTCTCCAACTTAGAGATACTGGCTGATGTTTTTGGTCAAGAAATTTCCTTTCTCTTATGAATGTGTGATCACACTGTATGTAGTTTTATTTCTTAGCTTTTAAAAACTTGAATCCACTGAACACTATTCTGTCATTAAAACTTTGTGAAGGCATGATTTTTCATTGATACATATTTTACTCTATTGAATGAACAAATCCTAATTTCTTAACGTTCCTTATTGGACATTTATGTCCAAGTTTTCAGTATTATGTTTTGTTATGAACATCTTTGCTCACACAAACGTACTTGCTAAAATCTCTTATTTTATTAGAATTAACTAAAATTCAAGGGCCAAAGGAAGGAATATTTTAAAGCTTTTGATGAGTTAGCCAAAGTGCTTACCAAAAACTTGTCCAAAGTTATACTCTCAATATACTTTCACATGCACTAACTACTAAATCAAAAATAAAAAATAATTTGTGGATTGCTAGGGAAAAATTATATTTTTGCCAAATAAATGCAAATTAAAACTTCACCAAGCTTGAGAGTACTGATTACTTTTTCTGAGTCATTTTCATATGGCTTCTGTAGGTCCCACCCCCTGGAAATGGTTCTTACTAGATCAGCATAGTCCTGCTTAACTGCCAAATGGCATAGCCTATTTTTAGGCCTTCTTATCACTTTTCATCTTTTCTTTACAACATTTTACTGTTGGCCAGCCCTAGTTTTCTTAATTTTATTTATTTATATTTCAAATAGTTCCTATATTTGCCTAGTTCAAAATTCAAAGTTTCCCAAGATTTCTTAGTTCCTTTCCCTAGTGATTATCAGTGTTTTCAGTTTCTTATCCTTTCGGAGATATTTAATGAAATGAATTATGTATATATGCATATATGCATATACACAGACACAAATGGTAACACATAATTCACTGCATCTAACTTTTTTCACTTATCATGGGCATTTTACCATAATAGTACATAAAGAATTTCTCATTTATTTCTATAGCTACATAATGTACCAGAAATTATTTGATTAGTCCCTATTGATGGACATTTGACTTGTTTCGTCTTTCGCCATTATAAACAATACTACAGTGAAGAAGCTGAACATTCCCAATTGTAGAAGTAGGACTGCTATGTCAGAGAGCATGTGCATGTATAATTTTGACAGATACTGACAAAATGCTGCCGGTGCAGACTGAACTAATTACCTTCTCGCTAGTAATGCGTAAGAATGGCTTTCCTAATTTGTAGGAGTACTGTGTGTATCAGGAAAATTAGCCTTTTTCCTGTGATGAGGTCCATGTTCTTTTCTCTGATTGTCATTTATCTTTAAAAATTAAATTTACTGGGTGATACTGGTTAATAAGAGTATATAAGTGTACAGTGCTGTAATACATCACCTGTATATTGCATTGTGTGTTCATCACCCCAAATTTAGTCTCCTCCCATCACCATATATTTGACCCCCTTTACCTTCTTCATCCTCTCCCACACCCTTGCCCTTTGGTAACCATACTGTTGTCTGTGACAATGAGTTTTTGTTTGTTTTGTTCATTCACTTGTTATTTTGTTTTATATCCCACATGAGTGAAATGATTCTTCTCCTTTTCCATCTGACTTATTTCGCTCAGCTTGATAATCTCAAGATCCATGTTGTGGCAAATGGCAGTATTTCATCTTTTCTTATGACTAATACTGCACTGTACATATGTACCACATCTCTTGATCCAATCATCTATCGAAGGACACTGGTTGTTTCCACGTCTTGGCCACCATGAACAATGAATGTGGGTGGGGTACATATACCTTTAAGAATAAATGTTTTCAAAATTTTGGGGGTAGATACCCAGGAGAGGAACTGCTGGGTCATATGGTAATTCTATTCTTAATTTTTTGAGGAAACTCCATGCTGTTTTCCACAGTGGCTGTATCAATTTACGTTCCCACCAGCAGTGTATTAAGAGTTCCTTTTTTTCTACATCCTTTCCAGCACTTCTTTGTCATTATTCTTTTGATTATTTATGGTTAGTTTGTACCAGATGAAACTTTTTTACACAGTTGACTATTATTCTTTTTCTTGGTCCTGCATCATAGTTTGAAAGACCTTCACTAAATCTAAGGTTATAAAATAATTCTCCAAGATTTCTTTTAATAGTTTAATTTTTTACATGCAAAACTTTGGTCCATTTGTAATTTATCCTGATGTAAAGTGTGAGCTGTGTCCCAACACTATTGAATAACACCCCCACTTGCTGAAACACCCCTCTTTGCTGAAGTCAAGTCGTCCTTGACTTCCAGGAATATTCTTTCTTGATTTCTTAATAGTGATGACTCCTCGCATTACTGACATCTACTCTCTTCAACTCCTGACATGTTAAATACCAATATGGAATTACAGCATCATAAGCATATTTACCTATCTATCGAGGCTAGCATTCCCGGGCTGACATGCTGACACTGAGGGGTTTTTGCCAGTGGAAAAATAGTCGATGATGGAGTTGTTGGATTTCTGTCCATATGAGGCAGAATATCATCATCTTCTTGACTGCACTGGAAACTCGGCAACTAGAAAGCAAATATTGATTATGAGCAGGCACCCCTAAAAAAATTGCCCGTTACACAAACTGTTGGTGTGCTGATAAGTTCTTTCCACCTTCTATTTTTCTGAGATAATGAAAAATATCAGTAGGTAGATAATAGATCCTTGTCTTCTAAAACTCGTAAGTTTCTGTCGTGTAAAATGGAGACAATGACATCTACTTCTACAGCAAGTTTTCTGTGAAGAGTCAGATAGTAAATATTTTAGGCTTTGTGGTCCATACAGTCTTTGTCCCAATTCCTTGACTCTGCTGCTGTAGCATGGAAGCAGCCAGCCAACATGTAAACAACAGGCACATCTGTATTCCAATAAAATTTTGCTTACAAAAAAGGTGCTATGCTAGATTTAGCCTATGGGCCATAGTTTGCTTACCTCTGTGTAGACAGAACAAAACTATAACTTATTTACTATTACACTTAATATGAACTCAAGCAGTATTAAACTATTGTATGTATATATTTCTGATAAACAATTCACTCCTTAATTAAGATTTATTTACCTTTACATTAAAACCTTAGAGAAAGGGACTTATGCCACAGAAAATGAACGACTTCATTGCTTCTTTTTTTTTCATTTTTAAAATGTTGCTACTATTGCATTTAGGCCAAAACACAGAGAGAACCTGAAATGACGGTGGAGTAATGTAAAGGGTATAACCCCTGAAGGACCACGGTGGTTGTGCAGAGAACATAGTTAGAGCCTCTGATGGCTCCCTTAAAACACTTCCCTTTACATCCTGTGTAGGCAGAGGAGTGGGCCCAGGTAGCGATGTCACTAAATTATTAAAGTATTGTATAGCCTTCTTAAATGGGAGATGATTCAACATTAAGAAATGGGTAGATATAAAATTACCCTTAAGTCTAGATTACTAATCTTAATCTTCTTAACATTTATGTTTAGATTCTAGCAAGTCTCAAATTTGCACTTAATATTTGTACTGTATTTCACTGTGTTTATGAAGAACATCCTTAGAGGATATATAGATTCCAGTTTTTTGCTGTAAAGATAAACCTACAATGAATACCTTTGTAAAGATTTTTGGCTTTTTTTCAATTTGTTAGGATAAATTCCAATGAGTAGAATTAATATTTATGGCTCTTATATATTGCCATAATGCTTTCCAAAAGGTATGATTCAATTGTGTATGCACCAATGCATGACTGGAGTAACATCTCGATTGTTTTTTGTTAGTGGATATTTTAACTTATTTTTAAAAAAGATTTTATAAAAGATATACTTACATATAATTTACTTTGTTTTCTTTTTATCACTAGCTAAAATGACCATTTCCCCAAGTGTTCCTTCAGCCTTCTGAATGTTTCCTTGCCCATGTTTTTCCTGTGATTTTGACACTTTTTATAATTCTAGTAACATTTGAATGAGTTCTCTGTATCACAAATATTATTGGCTCCCCCGCCCCTTTTTAAAGTTTGCCTCACTGCTTATGAAATTTTAAATATATACGTTTGGCCTATTTCTAGGTTTTCTATTTGGTTCTACAAACATTACCTTTGAACCCCACTGACGGGCAGATTCTGGACACTGATGAGAGAAGGGCATATACTAGCAGATTGCTTCCTATACTATACTTTGGTCATGTCTGTGGAGACTGTCAATCCATGGTCTAAACATCAGGAATGAACACTCACCATATATAAAAATCAAAGATATAAAAGTCAATATAAAGAATGCATTTAAGACTCTTACCAGTACTCTTCGATTCTGCAAAGGTGTCGTACTGAAAAAATCATCATGGTCATCTTTTGGCAACTGTTCCAGAAAATCCCTCATCTGCCGCTTCCTTTTAAGAGTTCCTACTTTGGCAGTTATCTTAATAGTTTGTTTTTGATTAGCATCATCTCTCTTGCCTTAAGAGTCAGTAAAACATTTAGGTAAGGATTTGGTCATTTATAGTAACTGTTCTATAAAATTAACCTTTGCAAAATCTATGTGTTAAGTAAACTCAGCCTCTATTATTACTATTTATAAGTTTCTTATATAACAAGTGATTCTTTCTACATTGGAATCTGTGCAATATGCTTAGCCCACAAGATACTCATGAAGAAACTATGTAAGATTAGGCAGGGTAAGTTTGAAAAGGCCTTTACCTTGTGAGAAAAGTTATCTCCCACGCTGCTTTTACTGAATGTCTAGTTTATTGATTTTGCTGAAATATAAACCTCACTGAATTAGGACAGAGGTACTGAATACACCCTAAAGCTTCGTATAGGACTTCTCTGGCATACACTTTGGGACCATGAAAACTAAATTCATTCTGAGTTTTCTTATGAATTACTAGGGGACCCTACCTAAGTCGCCTCAAATTAAATTAGAACCTTAGAACAATAATCCAGATATTGAAATCTCTGCATCCAACTGCGGATTTCCTAGAACGAACACAAAGCACAAGGCTGCTAAGGCTAATATTGATGAAGTAACTATCTAGGAAGACTTAAAAAGTAAATGTGATCTTTGGAGTTCTTTCTAACTTTAAAATTATAAGAAAACATCTGTAATAAGACACATGGATAAATATAAATTACATATAGTAAGTGATCAGAAATTGATACTGAGAACTAAGAAAAAACTATTTTCCACATAGGTTACCATTTTGGCCTTTGGGACTGACTGGCTTTTTCTTAGTGACGTGTTTCCGGGATCTTTTTCCTCGGGGATCTTCATTGTATTTCCTCTGGCATTCTTCAGCAGATCGAGACCCTACAGCCATAGCTACATCTGACCAGAAACCAGGTTTGTGCTTAGGAAGAGATGCAAAAGCACTATGGAAGACCAAAACCAGTTAAAGAATTTCAAATCAATAAAAATAACCTCCTGAATGCATACTAAATCAACAAGATTTACTGAGCTGATAAAATTTTACCAAAATCCTTCTTATCTAGTAGACGCATTCTATTTTGTTGTAATCTATTAAACCTGAAAAATCATTCCTAGTCTTAACCCTAAATCCAGCTAATCAATGATTTGATCTTTTGGGGGACTGGAGCACAACTAACTTTTTTACACTGTTGCTCAAATGTTACTAGTGCTAAGCATATTGGAAGATGAGCTCTTAGTTCTTATATACTCCAGGTTATAAACGCTTACTAAAGTGTTACGGTTGCTTTCATTATACTTTATAGAACACAGTATTTTAGGTTTAATCCTCGAGGTAAATGAAAATTGAAATAGAAAAAAAACTAAGTTAATATAGGGTAGTTCTCCAATTTAACAAGTGAGTTACATTCTAAAAGTTCGTTTGTAAATGATTATTTAGAACCTGGTACACGTATTACTGCACCCCACCCCAACCCCCGACAGATTTTATATAATGTGGTTAGGTTGACAGTTCAGCCTAGTTAGGCTGAATGCAGTGTTATGCTAGTAAATTTTTAACAACCAGCTCTCTGGGGTTAAAAAGTCCTTTTCTGTAGTGTTTGCTAATTTCCATATTGCTAATACCCCTAAAGTGGCTGATTTCAAGCTACCAACATGTCGTCACTGAATGAGAAATAAGAATTCTGCCATGGCACACAATTATATAGAATTCCCACCATGCAGATATAATAGATGCAAAGAACCTTAAGCTTTACATAATAATAAATATACTAAAATAATTAGGAAGTGATGAGTTCACAGTGTTATGTTTTTAATAAATGTATTTAATTGTAAGTTTATTTAACTTAATAATGACTTAATTTGTAAGATTCCTGAAAAAGAAAGAAATCAGTTCTTGTGAACAGGTACACGCCAACTACAGAAGAGCACTCACTCCATGCATAAAAGGAGAACAGCTGCTGGTGGGCACCAAACACTGTTGATGAATATCTGTGCTTTTGCATACTGAGTCTCCACGGGTTCTAAGAGCAGCACTGCAGGGGACTGGAGGCTCCAGCTTCCATGTCTGTGCACATTGCTAACCTGCATGTATAGAACTGCCTGAAAGGAGTTTCATCATAGTAAAAATACTTAATGCATTTCGTAAGAAATCAATCTGTAATTAACACGTGTCAATCACGTCACTCCAGTCCAACTGATACTCACTTCATTATTCTTAGCACAAAAACCAAAATACTTAACACGACCTACACTATTCCTTGCCTGATTGTCCAGTCTCACCGGGTACTGTTCTTCCCTCACTTTCTGTACTCCAGTCATTTCGGCCTTTTGGTATTTCTACATACGTTCTTCCTTTCTACTTTTCCCTACTGTTCTATTTCAAATGCACTTATCACGAATCTTGGGCTTAAATAATTCTTATTTATCCTTCAGATCTTAGTTCAGTATCTGCCTGAGCTAAGTCAGATTTCCCTGACTTGTATTCTCATAAATTTCTTAGTGATTACAATGATCATTTGCTAACCATCTGTCTGCCCTTCGGACACGATGAGGTTTACGAAGCAGTGGGCTGTAACGAGGAAGCACGTGAGGAGCTTACAGCAAAAATGCAAGCAAGCAAATAAGCAAACAAGTAAAATAAATAAATTCATAGGCTCTACCCCTGAAGGTTTCAACTCAGTAGGTCGAGGCATCAATACTTCGCATTTTTTTTTTTAACAGGACTTTATTGGGGAACAGTGTGTACTTTCAGGCAATACTTCGCATTTTTGAGAAAGAGTCATTATGTCTAATTGATTGGGTGATGACACGGAAAGATTACAGGGAGGAGGTGACGTGAGATAAATATTGAAGGATGGATAAAAATTACAACAGGTGAAAATGAGGCAATAATACTGGACAAAGAAATGAAGATGAAACAAGACATATGGTTAAGGAATGGAAAATAGTTCATATTTATGGTATGGTAACTTTCAAAGAAATGGCTGCAGGTCAGAGCTTTGAAAAAGCCAGAGAAGCATCGCCCAAACCCAAAAATATTTTAATAGTATGCAGTCTAGGCACTTTTTAAATTTTAAGTGACCTTTACCTTTTAAGTTACCATACAGTAAAATTGTCTCTTGGGGTATGGGTCTGTGAATCTTACCAGGTGTACAGATTTGTATAACCACTAGCACAATTAACATACAGAATAGTTCCATCACACCGCCCAAAACCCTCAGTGCTCCCTACCCCTTTGTTGTCATCCAATAACACTGCCAATCCCTGACCTCTTTTCTTTCTCTCTGGTTGTCTTTTCCAGAATTTCATATAAATGGAACCACATAGTATGTAACCTTTTGAGCTGGCTTTTTTCACTCAGCATAATAATGTCTTTGAAATTCATTCAAGTTGTTTTAAGTATCAATAGTCCTTCCCTTTTATTACTTAGTAGTCCATTCGTCATTGAGAATGTACCACAGAATGCAGAAGATACTATGGAATTCAGGAATAGAGATGAGCTCAGTAAAACCACCCCATAAAGTTATGAACTTCTGGGCTTACCTTGCAAATTTTGATAAAATTTCACTTTTGCTAAGTTCAGCATGATATCCCTTGAAACTTTCTCTTGACCCAGTAATTATTTACAAGTATTATTTTTCAACCACTTAGAAATTTTCCTGTTATCTTTTATTGATTTGTAGTTTAATTCAGTTATGGTCAGAACACCCTTTGTATAACTTCAGTTATTTGAAAGATTTGTCTTAAGACCTAGCAAACACAGCTGTCTTGGTGAATGATCCACCTACCCTTGGAAATAACATTTTTTTCCCCTATTACTGGGTAGACTTCTATAAATATCAATTAGATAGTTGGTATTGTTCAGTTCTTCTGTATCTTTGATAATTTTCTGTCTACTGGTTCTATCAAGGGAAGAACACTGAAGTCTCCCACTGTAACTGTGGTTTTGCTTATCTTTTCAGTCTACCCTTTCCTTTTAGTTCTGTCCAACTTTGATGCACGTATTTTGAGGTTTTGTTGTTAGGTGCATACACACTTAGGATCATTCTGTCTTCCTGGTGAATTGACACTTCTATCATTTTGTAATGTACTTCTTCATTCCTGATAATTTTCTTCTTACTGAAATCTTTCACAGGTATAGCCCACTTCAGCTTTCTTTTGAGTGTGCATGATATTTTTCTATCCTTTTAACTTAACGTATGTCCTATTTGGAGTTAACTAACCTATGTCCTATTTTATACAGCGTATAGTGTGATCTTTCAAAATTCGTTCTGACAATCTGCCTTTTAAGTAGCGTGTTTAGACTGGAGAGTGAAGATAAGGAATACATAAAATAGAGTCGCTTTAACCAAGTTGCTAAAATTAACATTATGAAGAAAGGCATGAGGAAAAGACCCCATGCTTGTTCTAACTAGCCTGGGAACTTCAAGGTTTTTGAACTTTCCAGTCCTGCATCAATGCTTGGATATGCATCTGGACCTCCAGGTAACCCCCTAATTACCCCGAAGGACTCACGCATACATCTGCCTGACATCCATCATCCAGACCACTGGATGTGACCAGACCTCCTGGCACTCGTCTTCTGGACCACCATCCATCAGCCTGACAGCCTGTCATCTGACAACTGTCCTAAGGATGCAGGACTGATAATTCTCAAGAAGGTACTTTTTGCTGTAAGAACTTTTAACTTTTTCTCTCTTTGGAACACTTCTGGATTTTTTCCTGTGTTTCCAGTTTGCAAAATCTAAGATCCTTGAATAAATCTCCATCACTTATTTCTAGCAAAGTCTCTGGACTCTTTTGGAGTTCATTCGACAAGACCATTAACATTTAATTTAACTGTTTGGATTTAGGTCTGATATTTTATTATTTGTTTTCTGCTTTCTCCCGTTTTCTATTTCTCCTTTTCTGCCTTCTTTTGAGTTAAAATTTTTTTTAGTATTTTAATTTACTTATGATATATTTGAAGATATCTGTATAGCTTTTTACTGACTGCGCTAGGTATTAATATATATATATATATATATATATTAAATATATATATATATATTTAATATATATATATATTAAATATATATATATATATTAAATATATATATATATATTAAATATATATATTATTATATATATATGTAATTATATATATATATGTAATTATTATATATATATGTTAAATATATATATATATTTAACAGTCTATTTAGAATCAGTTATTTTACTGCTTCAAGTAGAATGCAAAAACTTACCATGGTATAAATCTCTTCACCCTTCCTCTGTTAGAGCTGTTTTATGTATTACATTTTACATATATTGAAAGCTCCACCATATACAGTGTAATATTTGCTTTCAACACATGAACACTTTAAAGACGTCAAGAGAATAACCTATGACATTTAACCCTGATAGTTACCATTTCTCTTACCATCCCTTCATTCCTGATACTGCCTGTCATCTCCATTCTGCTGTCAGCCTATCCACGAGTTATTCTGATTATCTTATTTTTCAGTTCTAAAACTTCCATTTGAATCTTCTTTCTATCTTCTATATCTTGCTAAGACTTTCTAAATTTCCATTTATTCCAAGAATTTTTGCTCTTAGTTCCTGGATCATTTTTATATACCTACTTCAGACTCTTGTCAGATAATTCCAACATCTGTGGCATCTCAGCATTAACATCAGCTTTCTTCTCCCATGAGTTGAAATTTCCCTGGTTCTTTGTATGCTGAGTAATTTTGGATTATTTCCTAGACATTCTGAAAATTATTTATAAAACTCTGGGTCCTGTTTATATTCTATGGAGAATGTTAATATTTTTGTTTTAGCAGGCAACCAACCTCATTGTAAACCTGAGCTATAAATTCCAATCAGTCCACTGTAGTAGCAATTTCAACATCAGTTCCATTTTTAAAGCTCTGTAGTGCTATTAGGATATCCTGCATGTGGGACCCTGAGTGGCTGGCGTGGATAATCAGCGGTGGTATACCTCTTAGTTTAATTCTCAAAGTCTTAGGTATGCTGTTTAGGATCACAGCCTCACATGCACAACTCAGGAGTGAGTGAGCCCAAAAGTTCATAAACAACTTTATAGGGTTTTTTTGCTAGCTTCTCCCTCTCTGCAATTTTTGGTTCCCTAGGGCTCCTGTTCTGGGTTCTCTGGCAGAAAGCTGGGGGCTTTCATTACCTAGCTCTGCTGCACACCTCTTACAATTGCATCTTTTCCAGTGTCCAGCAGAGGGAAGAAGAAAACACAACACGATTTGCCCCACCCTCTTGAGATCTTTACTTGATCGGAGAGGAAGGTTCCCCATTTTCAGAGTTTTAGGTATGTGTGGGCCCCATTTGCTGCTGTGATTTTCGTCTCAGCAGGATCACATGGGACTAGGTTATAAGAGAAAGGAGAAAAGAAAGAGAACTGGGGCATTTTCTCTACTGTTTCTGAGTGTTAGTAGTCCCCTTTCCTTCTCCTCAAGCTGGAACTGAAAGGCTTCTCTTAACTCTCTGTTATGCCCCAATGACACTTCCAGGGGTTAGGCAGCCTTGAGGTTCGCTTGGGGGATACCAGAAGACAAACGATAAATTCACTGCCAGTTTGGTGGTAGTTAAAATTCTAGCCTTCCCTTATCACCCTGCCACTGTTTACCTTCCTGAGTCAACATAAAGCTGCGCCATGGATTCTGTCTAGGTTCATGACTGCCCAGTAGAAGCAAGAGAGTGGAGTGTACTTACTCCAGCTTACTGGGAACTGGAATTTCTGCAGTTCAAGCATTAAAAAAGAATCTCCTAAGATGATCAGAATATACAGCAAAGGTTGAGAACCTTTATTGTAAGGAAATGTTGGGGGATACAGCAGGAAAGGATAATTGAGGTAAAAAAATTGTATGTTCTCAATGCAAGGCAGAAGAATCTTGATATAATCTGAAGATTGGCAAGAATGCAATGAACGTTTTGATCTGTCAGAACCACAACTATACATTAAGACTAATCTGAAAGATATAAGACAGATCACACAGACAAAAGAACAAAGTACAAACACAAGGCTACTTGCAAAGTTCAGGCAAAAGGCATTAAAGGTCTGAAAACGAGTAGCGTCAAGAAAAAGGCAGTGGATGGAATGACCCTGTGGAAGAATCTATAGCTCCTTGGGAACTAATCAGATTTTTAAAAACAAAAAAATCAGTAATAAAAAAGTTTCAACTTAGGTGGCTGAAAGAATTACAATTTCAGAAATAGGAATGTCAGGCAAAGTGGACAGGTCAGGGAAAACAAGTTTCGCTTTTGAAATATTAAGTTAGAGCTGTAGGTGAGATTTACGTAGAGATTCCAGCAGGCAAAGGAACTACGAAATAAATACATTCAGGATCAGAGAGAGATCTGTGCGTCCCCATATAAAAAAGAATGAACTTGGGGAGGAAAAGATCACTGAGGAACACACTATTGCAAGAAAGCAGCCAAACCAAGAACTTGGGAGACTAAGAAGATTACCTTCTCTGTCTGAAGAGAGAGAGGGAACACTTAGGCAACTGCAAAAGGAAGAATATGGTGGCAAGAGACACCTTAAGAGTGTTTCAAGCAGGTAGATTTGAAAACAAATTCCAAATGTTGTTTGGGGGGTACACAAGAGAGTGGAACACTGAATGTGGCATGTTTCTACGGTGTCCTTCTCTCTTTTATCAGTTATATCTTCCCGTCTTTCTACTTAGATCATTTCCGATAGCAACCACCACATGCAGGCAGGAGTCACCGTACGAACAAATAAGCGAGCAATCAAACATGTCTTCTCTTATCCTCACACTTTTTTCTATTACCTGTGCAATCTCCTCTGCCCCATCATTGCCAAATTTCTTGTGTTTTCCACCTAGGTTGTCTTTTCCCTCCCACTCACTCTTCATTGTTGAACTATGACCTGGCTTCCAATACTGCCAGATTACTGAGACTGCTTGTCAAGTCTATATCATCAAATCCATTTCTCATCGGACCTGACTTAGCAGCAGCACTAACTAGGAAAAATCACCTAAATTTCAAGACTATTTTCTTCTCTATAAATGAGAAAAAAAACAAACTCTTAAATAATCTACATGTTTGAAGGTGTTATAATAGTAAATTATGTATCGTAAAATGTGCAACTGTGAGAGCAGAATTTATCTGTGTTGAAATATTTTCTGCAGATTTACCAACAAATAAAACTGTGTATATTTGAAGCCTACACAGGATCATTTGCTATACATGTACACTGTGAAATGGTCATCACAATCAAGTTAATTAACACATCCATCTCCTCATATAGAACCTTTATTTGGTGGGGGGAGAGGGGTTGCAATATTAAATGGGAATGAAAAGAAGCTCACTTATACTTTCCTCACGTTTATACTGTATAGATGGCTACAAAGTACCGAGCTGGAAGTTATCTGTATTTTCCCTTCATTCTTTGTATAAACTATAATTTCTCTCCATGTGGTTTTGGATGACATATTCCATATTAATGATTAGAAGTTATTAAATCAGCCCCTTACTGGAGTCCTTTATGTTTTTCACACTATTTTGTGGCCACTCGAGGTATTTTAGAGTCAAATCTAATTACTTACCAGTGAAGTTTCTGTAATTCCTTTTCATTCCATTCTTCATCCTGAATTAAACCAGGTAAACATGCTAAGGAATGACTCTTCGTCTTATCAGATTCCATCGTATTAACTGGAGACTCATTCCCAACACTAGATTTCTGAAGATTTTTTTTAGAACATCTGGCTTTCTTTTGTTTGATACAAAATTCATTTTCACTTTCTTCAGTTTCAGATTCAGAAACGGGGATTTTCCTTGTTCTCTTCCTTGAGCTTTTCCTCCAGTGAAGCGCTGTGTCTTTAGTTTTTCTTGCTATGGTTTTCTTAGCAGCCCCAGCTTGCATTCTAATTTCTTCTGTTTCACTCTCGTCAGCAGGCAAATCTGATGAGGACTGATGCTTGTCAAATGAGATAGTTACCTGATTTTCAGTTTTCTTCAATTTTGACAACCTTGTATTTTTCTTAAAGTCAGAGGTGACCGTTTGTTTCTTTCTAGAATTAGGTATTTTTGTTTTCTGGTCGACAGTGAGTAAATCACACTCATTGCAAACTTCCTTGTTTTCACTTTTACGACTCGCACCATAATTAAATGCATTTTTGGAAGTCTTTGTGGGCTTACTGATAGGACATGCAGTTTCATTTAAGTCTGATTCACTTTCTTTTTGATGCTTTGGCACTACAAAATCTGCTATTGCTTTAATGGTTTCAGAGGACAGATTATACTTCATGCATTTTCGCTCTATCACGTTTTTAGATTTAAGTGGTGTTACTACAATATAAGCTTTCTTCTGATTAGCAGCCATATATTTTCTTTCTTTGTCTGAGAAAAACGGTTCCCTGGTGAGAATATCGACGGGTACATTCGATTCTTCGGTTCTCTCTTTAATTTCATAAGACAAAACCAAAGATCAAAATCTCAGATTGGCTACAAACAAAATAAAGTATGCCAAAACTATTTTCACAAATATACTGTTTTTCCCCCATAAACACAATGTACACACTACTGTCATATTAATCTTCCTGAAGCACCGGTCTGTTCAGTTTTGGATCACTACCCCGTCAGTTGTAAACATATGCTATTTTTTTTATACCAACCTGTCCATGACTTCTCAGTCTACTGGGCGTGCACGTAAGCTCCAATATCTGGCTTTCAATGTAGTTCTAATTTCTCACCGTACTCACATCTGAACCATATTCTATGTCTACGCGACCACTGTTTCTCAAATTTTCTTGATTCTCACCTTTCAGTAATGCCATTTACTCTACTTGGAAAGTTTCCTTCACTCATTTACAAACCAAATCACTACCTGCTTCAATTCTATTCTCTAATCTACGTAGTCCACAAACCTTTGTCCCAATCCCCTCAACTGAAAGTGCTCTTTTAAAAATTTCCACAATATTTCAAATAATGCCATGTTTGACAATGTGTTCTGCATTATAATTACACACTTCTCTTTCAACTAGACTGAAAAAAATATTTACTGGAAAGAACTGTCTTTATAGTTGGATTTTTTTGGCTGGAGTTCAGAGTTTTTCACATATACACTAGATGCTAAATAAATATTTGTTAAATCAGCCTCTTTGGAGCTAACATATTTTAGGAGACATAAGAAATCCACTAGGTTGCTAAAGCTTTACTAGGTATGTAATATATGGACTAGAACCTGTCCTAGATATGGAGGGAATTAGGAGAATATGGAACTCTATCTACATGGCCCCATTCTCATCCCTGATGGTGGCCACAGAGACACTTTTTTGGTGAATCCCAAAAAACTCCATGAAGCACATGGGATAAGAACTAAAATAGAACTTGGGAACTGTGTCACTAGTTAAAGACAACAAATTAAAATGAGAGATTCTCAAATTTGAAACTCAAGAAACCAGAAGCCAAACTAATTTCATTTCTAACTAAATCATCCAGTTGTAGTTATAAAAAGATACAAATTGAAATTATCACACTAATCATCATAGTGAAATGCTGCAACAACCTATACATATTTTAAAGATGAATGACAAAATAAAAGAATGATAGGTAACGTTGAATGCTGAGGAGAAAATAAGCCTCTAAATTATAATTTATGAAGAACTGGGTCGTACTCAAAATTAATTAAGAAAATTTCTATAAGACTTCTCAAGGGAATCATGTAGCTTCACATAAGAGAGAAGTGTTTTCTTCTAAATTCCTTACATAAATATGATTCAAATATTCAATTGGTAATTTTAAAGTTTTGAACTTCTAATTTTAAGCAAAAGATTTTTCTGAATATTTTTATTTATTTCATTAAATAATTTGAATAAATATTCAGCCTATTCTGGATACTATGACCTAAGACTTATGAATTTGGTAGTCTAAATAGTATTGGTTTCCTCTCTATCTTTTTACACAATTACAAATGTTCTCCACTTTCATTTCTTTCACTTATAAGAACTAAAACAAACAAAAAATGCCATTAAGCTAATACATTTAACTTTACATGAAATTATAAATTTGCTAATGCAGAGAGAAAAGGCTCTATAAACTCTGGTATCCAGAAGTGCAATGAAAGTGCTCTGAAAATCCACATTTACATGAAACTACATTATGGTATTAATTTCATAAAAGGATTAATACAGTCTTTAGAAATTCCTATAAACATTTTTAAAATGATATATAATTTTGTGATTTAAACAAAATTATTTAGTACCTAGATTAAAGGGGGCAAATCTATAAGTGAATCTAGTATTTAAAGTAATGAATTGTTTTATTACATAAATCATCTACTGTAAAAAAATAAAAACCAAACATTTATAACCACTGAAATAGTTGGTCTATCATTTTAGACGTAGAAATTTACAAGATCACCCTTATTATATTAAAAAGTTTCAAACAATAGTTTTCTACTTATTACAAAGACAATAAAGATTATTACCTCGCTTCTGACTTTTAATTATCATTTTATTTGTTCTTTCACAATTTTTGAGTTTCTCTGAAGAAAACTTTTTACATTCCTTTTTTCTCATCAATTCCTTCAAAACAAAAAGATAACTTTTTACTATAACAATTACTACCTAGAAACATGACCTCAAGCATTTTCACAGTATGTATCAAGCATACAAATTTCCAGGTACTTACAGTTCTACAAATTGCATTAGGAGAGGCATTCAGAAACTCATTTTTGGAAGCATCATTTGGGTATCCACTATTTTACGTATTTCCTTTACTGATTTAATAGTATCATTTTTCAAGTACATACACACACACACACACACACACACACACACACACACACACACACACACTTTATTTTAGCCTTACTCTAAGAGCTTAATCTTTTGTTATTGTCACCTGCACTTTTCCAATGAGACACTGGGAAAATAAATATCAAGACATTTACCTACAGTGCCCACACTAATGAAAAGCTGACACTTACAAACAGAACTCATGATTTCTGATTTAGTCCCAAACCTTTTTACTAGTATCACAGCACCCCTCTACAGTGTACAGTAAACACTTACCTGATTAGAGAAATCATCTCCTCCTCCATTTTGAATAGTATTATTTGTTTGGTCTTCTGGGAGCCTTAATGGTGGTTTATTTTGGTGATTACTCTGGTAAATGTTTAATTCTGCAGCTCCTGGCAACCTACTGCTTTTACTGTTCTTTAGTTCTATGAGTACAAAGATGGAAATAGAATGACTTTTGATAAAATGAGGAAGGGTTGAGAAGGAACTGAAGCAACAGTAGAGTGATTTTTAGCTAGCTCTGGGCAAGAAATCATGGGCATATTTAATTCATTTCTTTGTCTGTACTAGAAAGGATAAGCAAAGTTTCAAAGGTGATGGGGGGACTATGGACGTGGGGAAATGGGGTGGGGTGGATTGGAGGAGTGACTTAATATTCAGTGTGGTGCCATATTTTGGGCTGAAGCAATCCTAAAGTCTGTCTGTAAAGCTCTTTGTTACAAGGTCTAAGTAGAATTGGCAGAAATTTATACAACAGAATGTATTATTATCTAGAAAAGGCTGTAAGTTAATGTCCATATTTTTTTTCCTCGTGGGGGGTAGGATTTAAAGTAGATTATAGTTTTGGCAGAGTTCAGTTTTGCCAGCTACCTTTGTAGCAATGGTCATTCAAAAAAACATGCCATTTCTTCCATGAAAGCAAACTGGTTTTGACTATTAATAGGAATGAAATTTAGTACAAATATAGAGGTATCTTGAATACAGGTTTGAGATAGGCTAACAGCCTAAATACTTCAGATCTAGTAAACTGAAAGAATTATCATCTTTCACAGACATGTTTATTAGTGTTCTTGGTATTCTGATTCATTAAGAGGTAATATTTATAGTCATGGGGATGTAGGGTATAGCATAAAGAATACAGTCGATAATACTGTTAATAACTAGGTGTGGTGCCAGATGAGTACTAGATCTATCAGGGTGATAGATGGGAATGGGTTTGAGGGCAAGGTGAAAAAAGTGAAGGCATTAAGAAATACAAACTGATAGTTAATACAGCATGGGGAATATAATCAACAATGTTGTAAAGATCATGTAAGGTGCCAGATGGGCACTGGACTTATCAGGGGGATCACGTCATAGACTGTGTAGATGCCTGACCACTGCACTATACGCCTGAAGAGCTGAAGTAGAATAATATTGAATATCAATTGTAACTACATATATAGGTATATATAGTCACGGGATGTGGAGTACAACATAGGGAAGATAGTCAATGGTATTGTAGCAGCTGTATAAGATGTCAGAGGGGTAGTAGCCTGGGGGGGTGGGTTATCACTTTATGAGGGGTTTAAATGTCTAATTATTACATTGCTTTGTACACCTGAAACTAATTTTAAAAAAGGAAAATCATTTAAAAAAGGTAATATTTAAGGAAGTAAGCTGAATGCTGACTATAAGCTATCTGCTTGGCAGTTTTTCTCCCTTAAGTAATGTAAAAGCAGGAATTTTAGGACAGTATAAATAAACGAAGAACTCAATACCATATGCATTGTAAACAATTAAACAATGTGGAACTTGTGTTAAGAATTTACCACTACACCAACAGAGAAGGAAATAGCAAACGTACCCAAACGATCACAATCAAGGTCACGAATGGTGCTGGCTCTTTGGAGGACATCTGTTTGGTTTTCTCCCGCATCATTTTTCATTGATTTTCGTGTGTCAGGGACAAATCTTGCCGTTTCCTGTTTTTGTCTGGCGTTTTTTCCCCCACAAGCCCTAAAAACACATAGTACTTTTCCTCTAATGTTGATTCTCAAAAAACAGAAAAAACTAAACCCACAAATAAATGAAACTCTCCTTTATCTAACCTCAAGCCTAAATGTAACCCTAACCCTACCTATAACATACCAAACCTAACCATAACTCTAATCCTAACATTGTCCCTAATTTTAAACCTACCCCTAAACCTAACTCTAATTCTAAACCTAACTCTAACCCTAACCCTAATTTTAAAACTTAACCCTATCCCTCCCTAACAAAAACCCTAACCCTAGCCATCACCCTAACCATAATATTAAATATTAAACCTAACCTTAAAACTAACCCTAGCCCTAAATTTTAATCTTAACCGTAAACCAAAGACTAATCCTAACCCTAATCCTAAATTTAACTTTAACTTTTTAACCCTAACCCCATACCTAATTCTAAATCTAACCCTAATTTTGATCTCAACCCAAACCCTGACCTAACTTTTAACAGTAACCCTAACCATAACCCTACACCTAAAAGGAAACTCCCTCAGCTATAACTTTCTTCCCCACAGCAAATATCACCTAATTTAATCTTGTATTATTTAAGCCTTCGTGGCTTCTACCTCTTCTCTTGCAAAAAACTCAAATATAGTATCTTAAGTCAAAAGACTCAAAAATAACCCCTTAAATGCTTCCTACTATATGCTTTTATGTTTCCCATTTAAGTTGATATTGTAAGAAAATTACAAGACCAATCCTGTCAGTTGCTTATTTTTGTCAATAAAGTCTATTGAAACAAAGCCACATTCATTCTAGCACTGTCTGTGGTTGCTTTTCCTCTACAAAGGCAGAGCTGACTAGTTATAATAGAGGCAGCATGCCCATAAAAATAGTTAATCTCTGGCCCTTCACAGAAAAAATTGCCAACCCCCGTCATATGTTATTACATGGTACTGAGATTAATTAACTTACACAACCATACCCCCTATGAGTTCCTTAAGGGCAAGAATTAATCAATTGCTTCTTTGTTTTCCCAGTGCCAACACACTATGTACTAAGCAGCTGACACTCATTAACTCTTAAGGGAATGAATCAAAGAAAAGGGACCAAGAACTTCAGACACATATTTAAAGGGTAGATGATTGAGGATGTTTCCTTGAAATATGTCAAAGGTTTTATTTTTCTTTTAGATTTATCCCGTATGACAGAAATTCAAGTAAAGTGTTACTGCCTTTTGAAAGTCTAATATCAAAGAGAGCTTCAAAAATGGCATTTCCATATAAAGAAATTAAAACCACTTTATACTTTTTACATAAGTACATACAATTGCTCATCAAATTGTATACCTAAAATGAGCAAACTTTATCAAATGTAAATTATGCCCTAATAAAGTTTTTTTTTTTAAGTTAAAAAGTACTTTACCTTAATTGTTCCAGAAAATTATCGATGTATTCTTTCCATTTTTCTGGAAAGCCAAACATAAACTTCCTTATGAGATAATTCGGATATCCTATTTAACAATAAACAAAATTATCTAAAAGCCTAAAATTTTAAAAAGATGTCATTAATTCATTACATCATTCGAAAAATATCCACTTATTGTTTACTGTGTGCCAGGCACTGTCCCAGATACTGAAGATTCAGTAATTAACAAACAAAAATCCTTGCCTTCATGGAACTTGCCTTCTAGTATGAAACAGAAAGCAAACCAATAAGTAAAATATCTTGTTAGATGGTCATTGATGCTATGGACAAAAATTATGCAGTTAAGGAGGAATAGGGATACCAATGTGTTCATGCTGGGGAAATGGCAGGCAGGCAGCATTTTAAAAAAGCATAGTCAGAGATGTTCTCATTGAAATACCATATTTCCCTGAAAATAAGACCAAGCTGGAACATCAGCTCTAATGCGTCTTTTGTAGCAAAAATTAATATAAGATCCGGTATTATATTATGTTACATTATACCCGGTATTATACTATAGTAAAAGGCTGGGTCTTATATTAATTTTTGCTCCAAAAGACGCATTAGAGCTGATGGTCCGGCTAGGTCTTATTTTCGGGGAAACACGGTAGCATCATTTGAGTAAAGCCTCAAAAGACATGAGGGAGTGAGCCACGTGGGAACACAGGGTTAAAACACTGGAAGCAGAGAGAACAAAATGAAAGGCTATGAGGCAAAAGTGTGCCTGGCCCATTTGTAGAACACAGAAATCAGTGTGGCTGAAGTGGAGCGAGGAGAGGCTAGAACTAGGAAGTTACTCAGACAGCTGTCAGGGGGCAGTGGGGGAGCACGGGAGAGTATAAGGCCTTGGGGTCATTTCACGGACCTAGTCTTTTACTTTGGGTGGAGGGGAAGCTATGGAAAGATTGTAAGCAGAGGAACCACAGGATTTCATTTTAATAGGACTGTATTAGCTGCTATTTTGAGGAGTCTGTGGAAGTAGAGAGAGAAAAAATGAGACCAGTTAGGAGGTTACTGCATGATTCAGACAAAAATCATTGCAGATTTTTGTGGGTTTGGCCCACAGTGGTCAGCAGAGGCCTAGGTTTTGGATATTTTATGGAGATAATGCCAATAGGAGATACTGACACACTAGATGTGCATGTGAGACAAGTTGAGGATTTAAGGATGTCTCCAAGGATTTCGGCTAGCCTCTGGAAACACAGAAAGGGAAGACTAGGCTAAGCAGATTTAAAGGAGATCAGGTTTTAGATACATAGTCATGCCCCACAGAATGATGATTCAGTCTACGATAGACCACATATACAAACGTGGTCCCATACGAAGGCAGTCTCATAAAATCATAATGAAGCTGAAAAATCTGTATTTACCTGTTATGACCTCATAGCGCAATGCATTATTCACAGCTATTAATATAGAATAAGGATATGAAGACTTTTGTACAGTTGTATAATGTGTTTGTGTTTTAAGCTAAGTTATTACAAAAGAAGTTAAAAATATTAAAAAGTTTATAATGTTAAAGTCACAGTAAGCTAAGGTTAATTTATTATTGAAGAAAAATAATTTTTATACGTTTCCTGTAGCCTGAGTGGTGTCTATAAAGTCCACCGCAGTGTACAGTAATGTCCTAGACCTTCACATCCACTCACCACAGAGCAACTTCTAGTCCTATAAACTCTATTCATGGTAAGTGCCCGATACAGGTGTACCATTTTTTAACTTTTATACCGTACTTTTACTGTACACTTTCTATATGTTTAGAAACACAAATACCACTGTCACAACTCCTTACGGTAAAGTAACATGTTGTACAGGTTTGGAGCCTAGGAGCAGTAGGCTACAGCACATACCCTAGGTGTGTAGTAGGTTGTACCACCTAGGTGTGTGTAAGTGCACTGTGATGTTCACACAACCAAATCACCTAACGATGCATTTCTCAGAACGGATCCCCGTCATTAAGTGATGCACGACAGTATTCAGTTTGAGATGCCTGTTGACGTCCTAATGGAGATGTCAGTGGGCAGATGGAAAAGGAGTTGAGTGGCTACGGGAGTATTCTTGCTTAGAGATATAAATCTGGCATTTGTCATCATATAGGTAAGATTTAAAGCCCACAAGAAATCAACACAGGACTTAGTGCAGAAAGAGCCCGAGTCTACTCCATTGCTTACAGGTAAAGAAGAAAAAGAAAAATGAGCAAAGAAACTAAGAATGAACAGCAGTGAAGCAGCAAGAAAATCGGAATATGGCATTTCAGAAGCCAAGTAAAGATGGTGTTTCAAGAACGTAGGTATGATTGTGTCATTATACTGGATTTAGCAATGTGGGGGACACTGGTGACTAAATAAGGGACGTTTCAGTGAAGAACTGGGGATCAAAGCATGATTAAGGAAAACTGAAGAAAAAAATGGGAAAAATTCAAGAGGAATTAGATAAAATAAATCTTCTGAGTTGTTTCGCACTGATTGAGAGAAACAGTGGTTGAAAGTGTGTGGTTAAAAGAGGGATTACTGTAGTGATTTTTTTCCTTCTTCCGCCTCACCCCCCCCCCCCCCGCCACCCCCCACTCCGGTTCAAGTTGTTGTTTCTGTCTAGTTGTGTAGGACACAGCTCCCTGGCCCAGCTGGTATTATGAGCCTTGCTCTCCCCCGGCTGAGGAAGTCAGTAGCCAGTCCTAGGTTGTAGGTCGGCCGCTCACGGCAGCCCAGCTCCAGCGAGAGCCAGTGTTCACAATCTTAGCTGTAGAGGGCGCAGCTCACTGGCCCATGTGGGAATCGAACCAGCGACCTTGCATTAGGAGCAGGGCGCTCGAACCACCTGAGCCACGGGACGGCCCTGCAGTGATATTTTTGAATAAAAGAGGTAAAATGGGAGCTAGAGTACAAATGGAGAGGCTGACATAGACAGACACGTGGACAGTTCATCCATAATAAAAGCAGATGACTAGATATGGTGAAATAGAAGTTCTCTTCTGATTGTTCCTATTGCTCAAGTGATCCCCTCCGTTCTCCCCACCCTACCCCCACCCCGAAAGAGGGAGGGAGGAGGTATTAGAGATTTGCAAAAATATGAAATAGTCATTGTGGAGGGTAGGAGAGTGAATGGATGAGGGCAATGTGGCAGGATACCAAGTAGCACTAAGGGACCACAACTTGTTGCTGGTCATCATAAACTTCAAGTGGACTGCTCAGAGGTGTTTTCTTCAGTCACAATAGCTGTATGCGAGGCACAGGCAGAAAATTAGATTACGCCAGGACTGGGGTTGTACTGGGCAGGTTTAACATAGAAAGGAACCAAGGCGTTAAATCGTATTCTTATAAAGCAATTCCTCCCAAATAAGGAACACTTCACTTGAATTAAAAAAAAAAAAAAAAAAAAAAAAAAAATCACTGGCCTTATTTAAACAGTCAAGAAGAGTGACTAAATCAGAGAAAAATGATCAGCACATAATAGTTTCACATAATGTGGTCAATTCTGTTTTAATTCTTAGTTTTGACTGATTCACAATTTTAAAACACCTAAGTAGAAGTAAAAATATATATTACTGTTAGAAATATGGTTAACTGCTTCATCTATCAAAATAACATCAATTAATAATGTGCCATTACCTGCTGCTTTCATGGAAATCTGGTCTATCATTCCTTTTAATATATAAATGTTGCCTGATAATGTCCTAAGTTTGTTGTGCATAATCCGTTCTATAATTGCATTACTGTGCCAATATATGTTAGTGATGTCTCTAAGAGGAAAAAAATTGCTTAGTTAAGGCCATAATATTCACATTTTACCAGTAATCACAATGTACATAAATAAGTATATAAATTTATAATATGAATAAATTTGCATTCCAGCTACAGTAACAATATTATTAATCTAATTACAAAACATGTGAGGGCCAAACATTGCAGCAGAATTAAACTGTTTGGCTAAATGTGATCCTCAGAGTATGTACCAAGAAACTGCTGTGACCAAACCATACCCCTAAGTATAAAACACACCACTAACAAGTGAGCAGGGAACTTCTCTAAATACCTGGTGCTGACAATGCTTGCAACTCCATCTTAACTGATGCTAAACTTCCAAAGAATGATTCCCTCTCTTCTCAGGGCCCATGCTGTGTTAGCTGTCATGCAATTACATAGTTTGGATCCATCTAACCTTATGATTTTTTTACCCTCACTATACAGCCAAATGATTTTTACCTTCCTCTTTGGAAAGCACCAAAAAGAGGTTCCAGGGAAAAAACAAACTGCAATATCGTATCAATGACCCATAAGTCTACTCCTCATATTTCCTTTAATAAAACTAAGAATATAAAATAGAATGAAATGTGAATATGTATTAGATAAATGTTGAACATTCTCTAATTACTCAGATAACTAATAAATATACTAAATCTAAGCATAATAAGTAAGAAATTCTGTTCTTTTAATTTGGTTAAATGGGATTAAATTCATATAGTGTACTTTAATACAGTATTACTTCCCATTCTGTTCTTTTTTGCTTTATTAATTTTATTAAACATTTAAATAGCACTCTAAAAGTACTGTTCTGTTCTTAAGTCTTAAAAATATATCTCATTTAATCCCCCACATAACTCAAAAGATAGTAATATTATTATCAGCATTGTGCAGATGAAAAAACTGAGACTGAAAAAGAATAAGCACTTTGCTCAAGTCACACAATTGGTAAGCAGAGGCAATGGGATTGCCACCAACGCAATCTTGGAAATTCAGGAAGTGCGGTACAAAGCAGGCAGAAATAGAGCAGGCAAGACAGATTTATACACTCAACCTCTAAACTTCCAGATAAGCACCTTGAACAGTGATATCCTGTATTGTTTTTATTACAAGCTTTTATTACAATTGTTTCCTTTTTCACCACTAAGAAATCGATTTTGAAGAACAGGAAATGGTAGTAAGAGATTAGCAGAATTAAGCAAAGCCCACTTACCTGATGATGCTTTCGCTTTAGGGAGAACCAGAAAGTGCCAACGATTACTTAATATATAGCTATATGGCAAAGTTTTAAGTAACTTTGATTCCTTTTCTGGATCAGTAATTTATATCTGGTTTTCCCAATTTAGATGTGAGACTCTGGACTGAAATGCATGTAGTAAATATTAACTAGCAATATATAATTAAGCATATAATAATACCAGTCCTTTTATTAGAACCTCTGGAAAAAAATAAAGCACTACGTATACAAATTTGAGCTGTCACTATTTAAAAAATAACGTAACAGGCAAAAACAAGAGAGCTGGTTACAATCAACATGTACAGTCATTTTACTTTTTTTGCCTTTTGTAACCTCGTTATAAAGTCTTTGTTTTGCAGAAAGATGCTATTTTGCATGCATCTCCTTTTCAGTTCTTACACACAGGTATCTTATTATAAATTTTATTAAGAGTATTTAAATGTTATACTTACATCAATTTTCCTTCTACACATATAGCAGTGTTATTGTTGATGATTTTAATCATCCAGTCCTGTAGGTGGACTACCTAATTAAACATAAAGTACGTATTTCCTGTATTACTTGTAGCATTAGCATTATAAAATCAATTTACATTAAATTAAAAGAAAATCCTCATATAAGTAATCCAAATGACTCCTTAGTGCTCATCTATATAAAAATTACATTCTATTTCAAGTAGCATAAGGTAAAAACTCATAAACCGTGAAACAGAAAAGATGAATGGAGAGAGACTGAACTGAAGTTGTACTGCATAGTTTGTTCTACATCCAGAATCAATTATACTTTAAATGTTCTTATTACCAACTCTCTGAATCACTAGGGGAAAAAAAATTACCTAAAATCTGAAGGCAGCCATTGAAACACCAAGTCTCACAAAAGACCCAATAACGGAGAAAAAGGAGTCAGTTGTGTAGTATACATGCCACCATCACTCTTATCCGTTAAAATTAACAGCATATTTTTTCACAAAGTTGATTTGCAGTTGCATTCAAGTTTCTATAAACTATAAAGGTGATTGCTAGTTATCTGTATTTAACAGCATTCTATTCCAACGCAAATTTCTGTACAGCTCAGAAAATTCCTTATTTTAGGACAAGTAAAATCCTATCATAAAGGAAAATTTCTGTGAACATCTGTGCTAAGAAATTGTTTCTACTGCATAACAAATACTGAATTATTTCTGATGAGCTATATAGCCCAAAGTCATAAAATAACCAATTTGACTTGCCATTTACTGTATATATAAAATTATAAAGATAAATTCTTCAGTGGTAGTTTTATGCTGAGTCAGGAAAAGACATTAAAATGGAAGGGTGCTCTTCGTTTGTGCACTTCTCAATTATGTTCATTTAAAAAAATTATAGTAGGACTTGGGAATAGACAATAAAATTCCTTTTTTTTCTACTTTCACATTTGGAACTACCTGAGATATAACAAAGTATCAGTCAGATGGTATTAAAAATAAAAGCTAATAACAGGTAGTGTTCTAAGCACCTTAGATGCATCGATTCCTATTATCCTCATAACACTAGGAGGTAGTTATTAATATCTTCGTTTTGTAGATAAACTGCATTAAGGTCATTATATAACTTGCCCATGTCACCCATAGCTAGTTAATGGCACAGATGGGTCACAAATATGCAATTCTGGTTCTAGAATCCTGTACCATACCGCTTATATAAAATGTTAAAATGTTAATTCATATTCATTCCACAAACACTTGTTGAGCTCCAGGTGACAGACACAGTTTGGGGAGTGGGGATTCAGCAAGAAACAATACAAAACAGCCGCCCTCTTGATGTGGGCGAAGTGGGGGTGGAAGAAAGTGGAGTGATGGTGGTGACATCCAAACAAATGGACAAATAAGTAATAAAATATCAGGGAGTCATCATTACTAGATAACTGGAGGTGTTTTTTTAGACAGGATAGTTAGGGAAGGTCTTGGAACAGAGAACTGTATGAAGTGAGGGACTGGCACATGGAAATCTGGTAATATTCTTCCAGGCAGAGGGAACAAATGTAAAGGCCCTAAGTAGGAGGCATGGAGGACACAGTGGTTTGAAAGAAGTGAGCATGAGGGAATAAAATGAGGCTGGGCATCTCCAGGATTGAATTATGTAGAGTCCTGTACACTATGGTAAAGGTTTAGTGTTTTCTCTTGAGATGAGAAGTTACTGGAGGATTCTGAGCAGAGGAATGACATGATTTAATTGTTTAAGGAGCTGTTGGGTAGAAATTGGACTATATAAAGATTCTGGCTGTTGTCTGCCATCATCCTTTTAAAAATTAACAGACAAAACGTTAACAACTGGAAATTTTACATTGTATCTTTCCCCTTGAATGTTTTTCCATTCTACTTTCTTCAGAGAATTTGTCCTAATATAACAGCATAGTTTGAAGGTCTGAAGTCTTTTATTGATCACTATATTACTTTACAACAGAAAAAATAGTCACATCTTCAGATGCTGTACACGTATGTAATTCTTTTTTCTCTTTTAATTGCTCTGTTATTGTACCCCAAGAATCAGGAAAAAAAAATTAAGAACAAGTATGAACTCAGTGTTCATCCCCAAAGGAAGCAAATTGTTGAAGGCTATATACAACTAGTACCGTGTTTCCCCGAAAATAAGACCTAGTCGGACAATCAGGTCTAATGCATCTTTCGGAGCAAAAATTAACATAAGACCCAGTGTCATATCATATATCATATCATATCATATATCATATCATATCAAGACCCGGTTTTATATTATAGTAAAAGAAGACCGGGTCTTATATTAATTTTTGCTCCAAAAGACGCATTAGAGCTGATGGTCTGGCTAGGTCTTATTTTCGGGGAAACACTGTAATAGAGCAAGATAAGACTTATCACCTGGGTCTTCTTGCTTTCAACCCACTGCTCTTTTCACTAGGCCATACTGCCTCTGCACTAAATAATAAAACATAAAAATGAAGCCAAGGAGAGAGCATAAGGAGAGGGCATAAGAGCTCAAGCTCTTGAAAAATGGGGGTAAAAACAGAAATACACATCTATCTTAAAGGTTTTCCTACCTTATTTTTTTTAATTCCATGTATAGTAGTTTGAAAGATACTTGAAGGAGGAGGCTTTGAAGCACATCTTTTTGATCTCCGAGGTATTGTTACATGAAAGCTTGGAGTTGCAAGTACAATTTTACATGTATCATTTATGGACCCTGGAAGATCAGCCTCTCTGGGCATTGTTTTCTCATTTCCTTCCTTAATTTCCTGTGGTGAAGTCCTTTTTGTTGTCATCTTGCTATCAGACACCATTAATTGGTCGCCATTTTTAGTAGGAACACAGTCAGTATTGAGAGTCTCAACAGTAGTACTTTGGGATTTTTCACAGGCTGAATCATTGCCTCCTAAAATAAACGTGTCCTTTTTGGACTTAGTGGTTGCAACTGTATTCTCCTTTGAATGAAGAATTTGTTGAGCCAACTGGGCCCTAGTTAATGCCCTGTTTGGGACTCCTACAGGTAAAACATTTTCATGTTCCTGGTTCAAAATTGGAAGCTCTGCAAAAAACACAAAACCAAACAAAATTTATACAAGAATCACATGAAATTAAAAGAGAGAAACAGGACAATTTAACACTGTTTATATTAAAAGGAAGTCTTTGGGTTAGGAATGCTCCACCCTTCCCTTTCCAACAGTCTTTCTGAGTGCCTCTGGCTTTTATGATTTAATCTTTATCCATAGTCAATACTTAAAGCCTGCCTACACAGGGAAAGTTACTACCCAGAACATTTAACCATACATTCAAATAACAAACTAAAAAACAAAATACTTTACCATAAGTTAAATTGTGCAGAGGCACTTTCTTTTCCTGTTGACACTGAACCTTTTGCTGGACAGAGAGTGAAACACTACTTGATGATTCTAGAGGAACTTCTTGGATGGAGGTTGGGATGTTTTTTTAAAGAAAGAGAAAGATGAGTTCTGTTAGTCACTGAGAAGAAAAAAATGCCATTTTAAAATCTTGAAATAAAGACTTAGGTTCAGTAATGATCAGACCAATATAGTATACTTTTCTAATACACGAGCATTACCTAAGTTTTCCCCTTTATTATCTTCTCAGGCCTTAACTCCATTCTCTACACCTACATTAGGCTGAGAAAGAATTTTTTAAAACTACACCATGTTATAACTTGCCAGCTCTAGACAAAAGTATACTACTGGACTCAGAAGCCTAGAGATCTGGAATAAAAATCTGGTGCTGCCACAATTCAGGTATATATTAAGATTATATATGAAGTACCTCCAGTCTTGAAAATTCTGATTTTTCTAGCTGCTGTAAATTTCTAAAATGTGAAAGGACAGTTGAAGAGCTATAACTTACACTTTAAAAATCAAAATGCTGAGACTCAACCATAATTTGCACCCTTCTGACATCTCTTTAGCAGGCTTTCAAAGGCACAAATCTGGTAGGCTATCAACTAGACAACAAGAACTACTAGTATTGCTTACATTTTATTTTTGCTTCACATCCTAGATCATTACTTTTATCTCTTCAGTATAGAAATAAGTTTCTTTCACACAAAAACGGGAAGGTAACAGACTTAAAATTTGAACCAGAGAAGGAAAACTGAATTATTTTATGTTTAATTTCAAATATTATACTTGAAACAAATTGGTAGTGATTATGTTTTAATAAGTATGCTTCGTCCTTAGAAATCTTAATATAAAGATTATAGAAACTGCAAAACTTATTCTCCGGGAGCATTTGAGATCTTGTTCCGTGGCATATGTCATTAGGTTTGGCTGAAATAAACTCATAAAAATTAAAAAATATTTACTATAATGACGAGTCATAAAAGAATGAATTTATTTCTTTAACTCATTCTACTAGAAATGGAAGGGCAATGCAGTAAAGACAAAAAGTAATTTGATCAGATATAACATGCTACATAACCTGGGTCACTTATTTGAGAGTCCAAGGCCCAGGCAGAGACTCTAAAAGATCCCTGAAATTACATACAAAATTTGTGTTTGTATATATGTGCGTTTTCTGGGGAAAAAGTCATCACATTCTCAAAGCAGTCATTTCTTTCTCTAATTCTATTTTACACATAAATTGTGCTTTCATGTGCATTATTTCATTGGCTTCTCCCTTTTCTCTCAGGCTGTGTGAGAAACATTATTTTGTGTACTCCCCCACCTCCATCCTAAACTCCCTTAGAAAACTGCTTTTTGTGTCAAAATATATCATTGTCTTTGAAAGGCGACAATGCACCCACAATCTATTGTGTAGAAGTTAAGAGCATGCACTTTCTAATAGATACCTGTATTTAATTCTCAGCCCATCCCTTATTACCTGTGGAACACAGAGCAGACAAAACCTCTTCATAAGCCCCATTTCCTACACTATTGAGTGAGCATCTATCTGTAGTATTTGCTGAAAAGATTAAATAACACATGTAAAATATCTCTATTAATTACTGCAACTCACTAAAATCTCAATTTCAAGTATCCCAATTTCTGACCACTTTCTATCTTTCCAGATTATTCTTTTTAATTCACTGACTATCCCAATAAGACGTACACTACACTTCTTCACTTCCTCATCTCCTTCAGTCCTCTTTTCCTTGTCTAACCAACTTAAATTTCATGGCCAACTGTGGTTACCACCTTGCACACACATCCCAGCTACCCTGCTATTCTCTCACTTCATTCTATTTGGCAAAATTACAATCCTGATCAAATCCAACCCCCTACCTATTCCCCATCAGCACCTATACAGCTAAATAGGGACAGAGGAAAATTCACAACCATACTTAAATTTTTAAATTCATGCCCACAAACCACAAGGTCAATAACGTTGCCAAGGAAATCAGACTTCAGCCCGGGCCATTTAATCTTCCACTCCTACATTAGTCAAACCTCCACCTCCTCAAATTTCAATACCTGCTTCTCATACTCTTAGCTGATGACTTTACTTCCTATTTCAAATTATTTCTGAAGTCATATAACACTACCCATCTTCTTGTTTGAGTGATGATCTGTTTAGGTTCCTAGCAAAGGCCAAACCTCCATGTTTGAATTCTATTCCCTCTCAACTATTCAAGGGTATCAACTTCCAATCTCAGTTTTTCCTTCTCTACTGGCTCATTCCTAACAGCACACAAAAATGTAATTCCACCAATTATTAAAAACAGTAAAATATTTAAAAAACATACTTCCCATATTTCTCAGCTCCCTCAAAGAGTTGTCTATATGCACCACTGTCAGTATCTGTCTTCACATTCCCTCTTGAACCCTCCTGAATCACGTTGTTGAATCGTTCCACCAAAGCTGCCTTCATCGGTCACCAAGGACCTGCATGTCGCTAGAGCCAATGGTCAAATCTCACTCAGCCTTCATCTCACCTGACCAATCAGCTGCATTAGACACAACTAGGTGACTCTTTCCTCAAAGCGTTTCATTCTCTTGGCTTCCAAAATATCACTCCTGGTTTTTCTTCTTCTTCATTTTCTTCTAAGTGGCCTGCACTACTTTCTAGCCTTTATTCTAACTTCTAAATTTTGAGGTGCTCTAGGACTTTCTTGAATGTTTTCTCTTTCTACATTTACTCCTTGATGATCTCATCTTATAGCTGTAAATACCATTTAGAGGCTAATGATTCCCAAATATAATTTTCTCACCTGCACTACTTCCCTAAATTCCAACTATTTTTTCCAACAGCCTAAATCACACCTACACTTCAATTTTTAACAGACATATCAAAATTCACGACAAAACTTAATAACTAAGCCCCCTGTCTTATTCCTCCTTCAGCCTGTTCCATTTCAGTGAAATCAGTCCACCCTCCCAGTTGCTTAAGGAAAACAAAAACAACAAAAAAACACAAGTCTAAAACAAACAAAAACCCCACCCTGGAGTCATCTTTTATATCTAACATGCCACACCCCATCTATGGGCTAATCTGATTGGCTCTTCACCAAAACATATCCAGAATCCAATCACTTCTGCGCGTCTTCACTGCAACCACCTGGCCCAAGCCAACACCATTTCTCACCTTGATTACCAGTAATTATTTCAAATTAACAGCCAGAGTGATATTTTTAAAATGTAAGGCAGACTTTGTTATTCCTCTGCTTAAAATCCTCCAATGGCTCCTGACTTTGCTCACGGTAAAGGGCCAAACTCTTACCCAAAGGTCCTACATTATCTGACCCTCTCTTATTTATCCCCACCTCCCCAGCTCTGTTCACTCACTCCATGATACACTAATCTCATGGCGGGTCCTTGAATTTCTGAGGCATGCTTCTATTTCACGGCATTTGTACCAGCTGTTATCTGTCTGGATCATCCTTCCCCGGTGTCCAAGATACTTATCTGTATCTATCACCCTCTTGAATTTTTCGGCTGAAATACCTTCTCTTTGAAGCATACCCTGACTGCCTCACTGAAAATCACAACGTGCTCTAACTCTCCCCATTATCCTTACTCTGCTTTTTCTTTCCATAGCACTTCTCTGCTACTCTACCATAAAAACTACTTAACTACTGTATGTCTCCCACCGACTGAATGTGAGCTAGCTACATGAGGGCAGGGATTTTTCTTCATTTTGTTCACTGCTGTATCTGGAGTACCTAAAACAGTACCGGACACAATAAACAACACATCACAACTTTGTAAACAACCTCATAATAAATATACATAAATAAACATAATAAAAATAACCTCTTAGTGAGCTGCTTTCTGATTGGAATGATTGGTTGTTCTCCTTTTCTTCACAGAGGTAGGTATGCTGCAATACTCTTTTCTCAGCTCCCTTGGGAGTGAACATTTTGTTGCTTTCACTTTTCTGTGGTTCCAACACACTACTGTTTCTTAATGCTTGTTCTTGCTTGTCATGCAATACTTTTTCTTTCATTCTTTGAAATACTTTTCCTGGTGATTCATACTTGGCTTTATTTTTTAATCCATCCTTGATGGGCTTTATAGCACTGATATCAAGAAGACTGTTAGAGGCGGTAGCCTCTGTTAGCATGGTAGACTGAAATACATTTTTATTTTTAGAAATTGTTGTTTCTAGGAATTGATTCGTTTTATGGTTATTCAATTTTAAAAAGCAGTTCTGATATTTCACCAAATCTTTTACAGGAGTAAGTGTGCCTGAAGGAATGCTGTCAAAAAAGACTGCATGAATGGGCACATTTCCCCTTTGAGATGTCTCTGTGGACAGGAGAATTCCTGAATTTTTCAAAGGTGTTGTAATCATCTTGATAAATAGGTGCAACAAATTTCCTCTATCAGAAAATTCACGTAAACACAAAGTTCAGGACAGATCTTCAGCAAGGGCCCAGAGGAACCTGTAATTCAATGTAAAATCAACCTTTATCGTCCTTTGGTACAGAAAAAGTTTATTTGCTTTCCATAATGACAAAAGGTTTAATTGGTTCATAACAACACTGGGTAACCTATAGCTCACAAGTCAGACTAAAATTTTACATTTCTGTTAAATCTCATTTTATTTCTATTTAATAGGAGCCATTTGGTCTTTGAACTTACTTCTCTACAAAAATACAGCATTCATTAAATCATCTACTTAATAGCTCTAAGAACTGAATTTTGAATATCTGTTTTTGAAATTTACTTGAACCTTAAGTCCTGGAGGTTCCAACCTAATATTTGCATCAAAAAACATTAAATGACATCTGCACATGGCAGTATATTGGGTTACAGAAGATTAACTTTCCAAATATCGTTCTTCCCTTTAGGCACTTAAATTTTAACGCAGTAGCTACAATGATATATCCTAATTAAGGCTGAAAAATCCATTCCATTTTTTAATTAAATAATCCCCAATCTTGATTTTGTTATGCTGCAGAACATTTTAATTATGAGGTTTTTGTTGAAAAACCTTCAAAACAAAATTATATTCATTCTAACTTTAAAAAAAATTTAATGCTATTTAGAATTTTTCAAGGGAATCATGTACTTGAGCATACAATGTCTTAGAATTGTTTTAGCTTGTTTCTTACGTACAAATTTTATATCTGACACCCAGGAATTACAGTTCTACATGATAAGCCATACAGTTGCTTTCTACAATACTTGCTAAATAAATATATCAGCCCAAGGAGCTTGGAACTTACCAGTCTAGATCTATAGCATCTCTTACTGCTGAATTTATAACTATTCCAATAAGTCTTTGACATCATGTAAACATAAAAAGCCTATCACAGAAAATTCTAATGCAGTGAGACCAAAGACATCACATATCTTTACCTACAGTAACCTCTGTGAGAAATAAATATGCAAGTTAAAAATTCATATACAAATTACTATTTTATCCAACGGTTTATAAGAGGAAAAAAAAGGAAATATTTCTCACTAACGAGCTGACAAAGGATATCTTGGGAGCCTAACCTGTGAAACAAAAACTACTGAATTCTTTCACAGAATGTTAATTCAGCAAGTATGTACTAACACGTACAATTATGTGGCAATGTGCTAGTGACAGGAGTCTTGTGCAGGGAGTTATAAAACTCACTAGCCATGCACGTTCAACTCTCAAAAACAAAAATAAACTAACTGGGACAACTACATGGGAAAATGGCAAAGTATGTGCAAGTTTACACAATCCCAATACTTCAGAATGTAATAAAATGCTCAACAGGAAGTATAAACTGCAAATTAACTAGCAGAACCGAAAATAAGGCCAACGTGTAGTAGACATACAGAACTGTTTTCACTTAAAGGCTGATCATTATGGTCACATTGAACGGCTCCGAGAACGAGCCCTAACTCCTCTATGACATGTTGCCCAACCTTTTACCTCTCAATTCAAGCATGAGTAGGATGGAGAGGTGAGTAGTCAAGATTTCAAACAGCATCAAATTCCACACCCCCTCAGGACTCCTCTTTGCTACTGTGTGACAAATAGCAACTCAATAGAAGCCAAAAGAGTTGCCAACAGTTCACAGTGGTTTCAGTGTGATTGATGGAACAAAGAAGGATGTAGAGGGGGAAAACATCACGTAGGATTTTCTCTGACCATAGAGGCTTTGCAGAATAGACAGAATAAAGACAAAACACCACTGGGTGAAGGCCACTTAAGAAACACCTGAAGCCCCATTCTCTTCCTAGTTAAAAGAGCAAAACAAAGAAAAATTCTGTTGCTCCGACTCTGATGAAACACAGACCTTAGACAATGGGCATTCAGTAATAAGCACTGCTCAATTTGAAGAAAGAACAGAATGTCCTGAGGGCCAAACATACTTAATAGAGGTCACAAACAAGAAATCTGAGGTCATGAACAAGAGATTGTTAGCTCCTTCTTGGACTGGAGATTAGAAGGTGAATTCTAAAATAGAATGCTTGTGCTTTCATTAACTGCTTAAAGCTATTTGGAAAATCTAACAATTCATTCTGAAAACTGACAAATGCTGATGTACTAGGAAAAAAAAAAAGTTACTTATTCAAAATAGACTCGGGCATGGGAAAACCATTACATGACAGGCTAGCTATGAGCATTTATAGTAAATGTACATATAGAAGTAAGGCTAAACAACTGTTGTCATGGATCTGATACTGAATGTAACTTGCTCTTCTTCCCAAAAGACATGAAAAATTTGTCTAGGAATGTACTGTAGTAGTAACAGTACTACTACTAAGTATCATATGGAATGGGTCAAAAATCTCAAAGCACACTAACCAACACGGAGCTGGAGTTGGGAAAAACGAGAGGAATTGTAGGATAACTGGCAAACGGTACGTTTGAAAAAAAAAAAGAAAAAGAAACACAGTATATGACATACGCAAGACCAATATATCACATTCAAAGAGACCAAACGAATCAATAAAAAAAAGATCAATACAGAAAAAGGACAAAGGACATTAAAGGTAACTAACAGAAAGAATACAGGTGCGCATGCCCTTGATCAAGAAATCCCACTTCTAGAGGGAATGCTTTCCTTGTCCCTTTTGTTTTCCAGAGTAACTACAACCCAGGCTCACAATGGATGCCCTGCAACTGGCAAATTCAGCTTTTGCAGTTGACCTGTTCAAACAGCTGTGTGAAAAGGAGCCAGCAGGCAATGTCCTTGTCTCTCCAATCTGTCTCTCCACCTACCTGTCACTTGCTCAAGTAGGCACCAAAGGTGACACAGCAAACAAAAGGACAGGTCCTTTACTTTGAAAATGTCAAAGATGTGCCCTTTGGATTTCAAACAGCAATGTCGGATATAAATGAACTTAGTTCCTTCTACTCACTGAAACTAATCAAAATGGTCTACATAGACAAATCTCTGAATCCTTCCAGAGTTCATCTGCTCTTCCAGGAGACCCTACACAAAGGACATGGAAATAGCTGACTTCAAAGATAAACTGGAAAAAACGAAAAGGCCAGAACAATGCAAGTAAGGATCTCAGACGGCCACTTTGAGAACAATTTATCTGACAACAGCATCAGTGACCAGACCAAAAATCCTTGTGGTTCATATGCTGCCTATTTTGTTGGAAAGTGGATGAAGAAATTTCCTGAATCAGAAACCAAAGAATGCCCTTTCCAAGTCAACAAGACTGACACCAAGCCCGTGCAAATGATGAGTCTGGAAGCCAGGTTCTCCATGAGCAACATCGAGGGCTTCGACTGTAAGGTCACATAGCTCCCTTTCAAAACAAGCACCTCAGCATGCGCGCCCTGCTACCCAGCGATGTGGAGGGTTGAGTCCACGGGCCTAGAGAGGGTTGAAAAACACCTCAACTCAGATACCCTTGCAGTGGAACAATCCCAGCACTATGGCCAATGCCAAAGTCAAACTCTCCATTCCAAAATTAAGGTGGAAAAGATGATTGATCCCAAGGCTAGTGTGGAAAACCTAGGGCTGAAAAATATCTTTAATGAGAATACATCTGATTTCTCTGGAATGTCAGAGACCAAGAGAGTGGCCCTCTCAAATGCTATTCATTGTGCTCAGAAATAACAGAAGATGGTGAGGAGCCCACAGAGCTGCCAGGATCACGAATCCTACAACACAAGGATGAATTCAATGCCCACCACCCATTTATTCACATCACCAGGCACAACAAAACTCGAAACATCACTTCCTTTGGCAAGTTCTGTTCTCCTAAAGTGGCTGAGCCCAGGTGAAATTCCTCCTGAATTCTCTGTGAACTCTGTATCCAGAGAATCACTTTCTAAATATGATAAATTGTTAACATTGCTGGATGAGGAACCAGCTGGTACTTGTCATACGTAATCCTCACACTAATAGGCCCATCTTTTCCAATCTTTTCTTTTGTTCCCTGCCCCCCACCCCCCCAATAAGAAACAATGCTTTGAATGAAATCACTCCAGAGGAGAACTATGTAGTCATTATTTGTTATACTATCTAGGGTTATGGGCAGGAATACAGTCTTTCACAGAGAAAATTCCCGTAAGGAGGACCTGCAGGATTTTATTCTTAGAGCTTTGCCTCCCTTTACTGGGATACAGACTGTTCCAGACCTTCTCACTTCCCTAAACGACTAAAGAAATGTGGTGCACGGGACCCACAAAACTTTCCTGGCTCCAGAGAAACTTGAGCATATGTTCAGGCTACTGTTGGTCCACAGCTCCTTATGCTAAACCCTATGGGACAAATGTTTTCTTCAAACTCTGATTTTTTGGGTTTCTTTAGAAAGATAATATGTTGCACAAACTTATGTTATGGAACTCCACTGACAGAGTATGAAACAACACCTTATAAATCAATACCTTAATACATCTGCCACAAATGGTAGACTAGTGACACACAAAAAAAGTAGCCCAGGGATATCAGGTTTTGCCGACAAATGTATATGCCACCAATTTATGAACAAGCTTTGTTTTCAGAACTTTTTGAGATTTTGGAATGTTGGATAAGGAATTGCAGACCTATGGTAGCTATCGTGCAGCCCCCTAAAGGGGAAGTTCAGATCTAATTAAAAATTCACTTTAACTTTTGATAGACTGCACACCTGGTCATTTAGTTGGTGCTAGACCGCTGGCAGGGGCTTCTAACTGACTCAACAAGGTTTTAGATGTCTGACACCAAGGGACTTAAAATGCACAGGAACTCTCACAGTAGCCAATAAAAGAATTTTATGAGAGTTGAAGGATGTTGTCTCTGTCTAACGGGATAGTGGGGAAGGGAAAATAACTTATGACTTTAGAAAATCTAACTCAAGCTACTGAAGTGCTCATGCTGTTTTGACATGAATTTTTCCAAGCCTGTAAATAGCTAGTCAGTAACTTACATTAACAGTAATTTAAAAAGTTGGTCTGGTAAGTTAACAATATTGCAAGTTCACATATTAATTCACTATCAAAACAGCACATTTACTGAAGATTTTGTGACAGTCCCTCCCTCATCTCTTCTCTGGCGTTCCTTGTAAATAGGTTCAACTTTCTTTTTGCTCCGAAGGAGCAATATTAATTTCTTCTGTGCCATTGACAATAAGATATTATTCAACTAAAAAAACCATTGCACTTCTAGATTTTTTTCCTTACAGAAACACATACGTAAGAACGCAAATATATGTGGTAATAATAGCCAACATTTACTGCATATATGCCAGACACTACATAAGCTTACAGCAATTCTTAAGAGCTAAGCACTGTTATTATTCCCACATTATTCCTCACGAAGATGAGGAAACTAGGCATAGGGTGATTAAATAACCTGCCCAAGGTCCACTGACAATGAATAAGAGCAGGACCCAAGCCTATCTGATTTCAAAGCCCAAGTTCTGAAACAGGCACTGTATAAGGACGTTCACTTAATTACCCAGGAAATTAGAAACAATCTAGATGTCCAGCAATATGGGATAAAATTCTGCTACAACCATACAATTGAATTCTGTACATTCAATAAAAACATATATATGTAATAATATAGAAAGTAGCTAGTATATATTAAATAAAAGAAGAAGGAGCAGAACAGTACAATTGCCTTTCTGTAACACACATGCCCCGGAGCATAAGCATAGGGGGAAAATCCAGAAGTGTACCAAGTAGTAAACAGTGTTTATCTTTGAAGAGGAGGATGAAGGTCCCTTCCATTTTCTAATTGTATTAACATGTTTGCAACCAATATGTAATTTAATCAGAAGAAAACATAAGCTGGATGGCTCAGTGGTTTCTATAGCCCTATGGATCTTGGGTTCCAACGTTTAAAATCGGGCAGGACGCACATAATTTTCCTACTTGGTAATCACTCTACAGTAAAGGTATTTTTTTCCTGGAAGTGATTTTTAGAGCAAAGGCCTAGAGCGCTCATCATCGGAACTAATCTGAACGAAAGTGGTCCACTCTTGACAACTGCAGTAGACGTGCAACAAACGTACACACCGAATGAAGGCGTAGTTGTGACACCACTGCCAAAGCCAGAAGTATACAAAAGCCTGCGTGGGCCTAGAACGCTGAAGGGCTGGGACTCGCCGCGCAGGAGGGCACCGGCGGCAGGAGGCGAGGGGACCGGACGCGGAGGCCGTACCTTGGGAGACGGGCCCGGCTGAGAGAGAGACCGCGGCGGTCCAGGCTCGGCTTCGCGCGGATCGGGGAGGGAGTGGGGGGAGTCAGGAGCCTCAGGGGGCCCACGCATCGGGCCCGCAGCCGTGGATTCCCGGACACCCACAAGTGTGGGAATTCAAATTTGAATCGCCCGCCCTTCAGTCAGCCCGGGACTGGCGCGCTCAGGAACTGAGATACCACGCGTTTCACTGGGACTCACGAAAACTGGAGGCGGCCCCCTCGCCGCGTGGGCGGTGCTGTTTCCACAAAAAGTGGGTAATCCCAAGGGCCGAGCGCGCCCTGCCAGTCCACAGAACTCGTTTCGTCTTCTGGGGGCGCGCGCCCGCGCCACACTCCGCCGCTCCTCCCGTGATGCTCCGCGGCAGCGAGGCCTAAGTCAAAAGTCGCCTGCGCGCCGCTGTGGTACTGCGCTTTTTAAGTTTGGCCCTTCCCGGCCACCCCCATCGCCTACCGATGTGCTTGCTTGGGGCGTTTAGTTTGTTTGTTTTTTTCGGGTCTGGGGAAACAGCTTGCTGAATGTGTTTGAGAGAGCGTTTCGTTTTCTCAGGCCGTCAGATATTTGAGACGGAAAAGGAACGTTTTGCTTTTGAGGGGATAATGGACTGAATGGAAAGTTATACTTGCAATGGGATGTTTAGTTTGAGCTATTCCCTCAGGAAGTGTGATGGTTTTTGAAATTTATCTTCTCGAATCCTAAAAGTTTTCATCTCTACGACTCTGGGTTGCGGTGCAGTTGGTGACTGGGGCTTAGGCTGAGTCCTGCCTTAGGCTGCACCGAGTGATGCTCTGCTCTAACCACTGCGAAGTACCCTGTCTTTCGCCTCAGCGTCCCGGCAAGACCCAGTCGTTGCCTGGAAACAGTGTAGGGCGCCTTGTTTCGGTCTTGTAGGCAGAGAAAGAGGAGTAACAAGGGTTTTCAGCCCTAAACCCCTTCCAGCTCCAGTCCTGCATCTTCTCTCCATGAACTCCGCCCCAGCTCCCACCCACCCCAAGTCAGCATTTGGGACAGGAGTTTATTTTATGCCTCATCCAAGAAAATTCCTCAACATCCTAGAGTCATATTTCACATTTCTCCATTAAACCTGGACTGAAATGGTTGTCATGGATTAATTTTTTTAAGTGACTTTTGCAATACCCTTTTCCAAATCCTGTATCCCCTAAATCTTGTGCACACTGAATATTCAGAACCCCAAATATATTAAAGTATGCAAATAAATGCAAGTAAGGAAAAGAAACCAGTTTGAGGTGGGGCGGGAAGCAAATCTACAGGGATAAAACGAAGTTTCTGCCTGTCTAGCATAATGAGGAAATGGCTGGACATGTATTTGCACCAAATTCGTGGGGAAAGCCAGACTTAAAATACATGTTAAGTGGATGGACTACTCTTTGTGGAATAATGGGGTTTTGAAGAGATAAGTATTCATAGTCCAAAGCATCTGAAATAAAGGTACGAGAGGTTTCTGTGCCTGGTGCTGGAGATAGCCATGGCTCACACCTTCAGGCAAAATGGGAACCTTGAAATATTAAGGGAAGACACTCAGAATTATGGATTTTAATTTTTTTAATTAGCCACTTCTCATGTGAGAAGTAACTATATATAGCATGGTCCAGGTTGAACAGCTACAGGAATTTACATAAGGATAACTAATGATTTTCCAAGCAAAAATGGATGAAACGGTGGATAACAAAGTGTGATGAGAAGACATACAGACCACAGGGCAATGTTCATCTGTCCACTGGAACATCAACATGCTGCCATGGATGGGCCCTCCTTTAAGTTTCTGTCTGCCAGAAGGGGAGAGCTACAACTGGTTACGGTCAACCACCTTGGATAATCTGTCCAGTCCTAAATCTGTAACTCATGGGAACACATGTAGACCCACTTAGGATCCAAAGGACAGACATAGGAGGGAGGAACTGGAAGCCTCACACTGTGTGGGAGTTGCTGCCAAGGCATCTGGTTCTGCTTAGCCTGGAGGAATATTCCCAGGACCATGGTAAGTAAGTTCTAGCAGGGGTACTAATTCACCATATGGTGTTTTAGGGAGAATTAGAATAAAAGATGCTCTTTCTTCAAGGCCAGTGGTTCTCCACCAGAGGTGACTTCGTCCTTCCTAGGGGACATTTGGCAATGTCTAGAGACATTTGAATCACAAATGTCACAACTTAGAAGGGTGCCATTGACATCTAGTGAGTAGCGGACTAGATGTTTAGGAATGCTACTAAATATCCTATAATGCACTGGACAGCCATTCCACTACAAAGAATTATCCAATCTAAAATGTCTATAATGCCAAGGTTGAAAAATCCTACACTTGGAGATGTAGCCCTGACTTAGGATATTAGTCTCCTCTCACTCTCTCAGCTTTGTTCCCTTGTGTAAGATACAGTGGTACAACCACTACTGCCCTGTCTGGGCCTAGAGGAGAGATGAGGATAGAGTCAACAGGGAGGGTATCCAGGCTTTGTGCAAGAAGGCCTCTTCAGGGGAGAAGACTGCCAAGGAGATTACAGTGTGGTAGAGACAAATTACAAACACACAAGCATGTAAACATAACATAAATTGTAATAAATGCTATGACGATGTATCAGTTCAGATCCTCAAGAAGGTGATGATGGTAAAATGGAGTTAGGACTACAAGAGATTTATTGGGAGATAAGGCCTGTGAAAATTTAAGGGGGAGTAAGAAGGATTGGGCCTGGTGAATCTTCAGACCTTGACGGAGATCTGACAAAGAAAAAGGGAGAAGGAAACAGAATCGGGCAGAGGGAGCCTAAGAGTACAATGTAGAACTGACAAAGTATTGGCTAACCCAATAGGGAGACTTGGGGTAGTTCATCAGAGGAGTCCTTCAGTGGGCAGAAATGGGCAGGCCCTGGAATCCATCATGTTGGAGGCTACCTGGGAAGAACATGGCCTTGGCTCAAACGCTTTAAAAATTTTTTAAATTGAGATACAAGTATCATATATTAGTTTCAGGTGTACAACATAATGATTTGCTATATTTATATATTGTGAAATGATCACCACAATACTCATATGTCTAATTAACATCCATCACCACACATAATTATAATTCTTTTTATTTTTTTTATTTTTTAAAGATTTTATTGGGGAAGGGGAACAGGACTTTATTGGGGAACAATGTGTACTTCCAGGATTTTTTCCAAGTCAAGTTGTCCTTCAGTCGTAGTTGTGGAGGGCACAACTCAGCTCCAGGTCCAGTTGCCGTTGTTAGTTGCAGGGGCCAGAGCCCACCATCCCTTGCGGGAGTCAAGGAGTCAAACTGGCAACCTTGTGGTTGAGGGGCCCCTGGCCCATGTAGGAATCTGACCAGCAGCCTTCGGCATTAGGAGCACCGAGCTCCAACCGCCTGAGCCACCGGGCTGGCCCCAATATAATTCTTTTTCTTGTGATACAAACTTTTAAGATCTACAATGTTAGCAACTTTCAGATATACAAATACAGTATTATTAACTATAGTCACCATGCCATACATTACATGCCCAGTACTTATTTATTTAATAACTGGAAGTTTGTACGTATTGACCACCTTCATCCATTTCTTCAACCCCCCCACCTCCTCCTCTGTCAACCAATCTGTTCTCTGTAAATATGAGTTCAGGTGTTTTGTTTTGTTTCTAGATTTCACATATATGTGAGATTATACAGTATTTGTTTTTCTCTGACTTATTTCACTTACCATAATTCCTCAAGAACCATCCATGTTGTCGCAGATGGTGGGAATTCCTTCTCTTTTGTGGCTTAATAATATTCCATTGTATATACACACCACATTTTCTTCATCCATTCATCCATCAATAGGTTGTTCCCCTGTCTTGGCTATTGTAAATAATGCTGCAATGAACATGGGAGTGGAGATATCTCTTCGAGACAGTGATTTCATTTCCTTCAGATAAATACCCAGCAATGGAATTACTGGATCATAGGGAAGTTCTATATTTAATTTTTTGAGATATCTCCACACTATTTTCCATAGTGGTTACTCTAATTTACATTCCACCAACAGGGCACTAGTATTCCCCTTTCTTCATATTGTTGCCAACATTTATCTCTTGTCTTTTTGGTGATAGCCATTCTAACAGGTGTGAGGTGATACCTCATGTTTTTGATTTAAGTTTCCCTGAGGATTAGTGATGTTGAGCACCTTTTCATGTACATGTTGGCCATTTGTGTCTTCTTTGCAAAACTGTCTGTTCAGTTCCTCTGACCATTTTAAAATCAGATTGTTTGCTTTTCTTCCTATTGAGTTTATTAATTCTTTATGTATTTTGGATATTAACTCCTTATGAGATATGTGATTTGCGAATATTTTTTTTTCCATTCTGTGGGTTGCCCTTTCATTTTATTGGTGTTTTCCTTAGCTGTGCATAAGTGTTTTAGTTTGATGTAGTCCGACTTGTTTATTTTTGCTTTTGTTGCCTTCACTTTTAATGCCAAATCCAAAAAGTCAGTGCCAAAACTGATGTCAAGGAGCTTACTGCATGTGTTTTCTTCTAGGAGTCTTATGGTTGCAGGACTTTAATCGATTTTGAGTTAATTTTTTTGTGTGGTGTAAGATAGTGGTCCATTGTCTTCCTTTTACATGTGGCTGTCCAGTTTTCCCAGCACCATTTATGGAAGATAAGCCTTTAACAGCTCCTGAGGGAAATGCAGTTGAAGGCTGTCAGCTAACTGCATTCCTCATAGAGCTGCCATACTCTTTCATGAAAGGAGGTTAGAATTGCTCACTACCATGGCTGCCTCAGAAGGCTAATTAAACAATTATAATACAAGTTTATTAAGTGGCTTTCAGTGTTTTTTTGTTGAAAACCCACAGTAAGAAATCCATTTTACATTGTAACCTAATAATCTAATAAATACAAAAATACAGAATAAACACAGCTTTTATACATAAACAAGAGTTTTTAAAACATTGCTTACCCTTACTGTGTGCAATCCATACTGATATTTTCCTCTTATATTTACTTTTTTTTTTTATTGCTTGTGTATCATTGTAGAGCAGTGTATCTTCATGTTTGCAAATGATTAGGGCTTTTTTCTTTTAAAAATATAAGAAAATTTACATAACTTGAAATCAACATTTTAAAGTATACAATGCAGTGGCATTTAGTACACTTACAATGTTGTGCAGCCACCACCTACCAAAATTTTTTATCACTTCAAGAGGAAATCTCATATCCATTAAACAGTCATTTCCTATTTTCCCCACCCACAGTTCTTGGCAACCACCAATCTACTTTCTGTGTTTATGGATTTACCTATTCTGGATATTTCACATAAGTGGAATCATATAATATGTGGAGTTTTGTGTCTGGCTTCCTTCACCTAGCATTTTGTTTGTGTGTGTATGTGTGTTCATATGCATTGTTGCATATATCAGTACTTCATTCCTTTTTATGGCTGAGTAATATTCCATTGTATGTATATTGTATATCACATTCTACTTATCCATTCCTCCATTGACAATTGGGATTTTTCCACCTAAATATGTAATAATTTAGTATGAGTTGTTACTAACTTAGCTAAATAGCATACAAAAGTCTGCTACTATAATGCTCTGTCCCCTCTTTTATGATGTTACTGTCACACATTATATCTTTATACATCTATGCTCATTGTCATAGAGTTATAATTATTGTTTTCTGCATTTGTCTTTTTAAATCATATAGGAAATAGAAAGAGCTAAAAACCAAAAGTACAATAAAACTGGCTTTATGTTTACCTATGCCATTACCTTTATCTGAGTTTTTTTTTTTTTTAAATTAAAGTTTATTGGGTGACAATTGTTCGTAAAGTTACATAGATTTCAGGTGAACAATTCTGTATTACATCATCTATAAATCCCATTGTGTGTTTACCACCCAGAGTCAGTTCTCCTTCCATCACCATATATTTGATCCCCTTTATCCTCATATACCATCCCGCTCCCCCCTTACCCTCTGGTAACCACTAAACTATTGTCTGTGTCTATGAGTTTCTGTTTCTCATTTGTTTGTCTTGTTCTTTTGTTCTTTTTGGTTTATATACCACATATCAGTGAAATCATATGGTTCTCTGCCTTTTCTGTCTGACTTATTTCTCTTAGCATTATAATCTCAAGATCCATCCCTGTTGTCACAAATGGTCCTATTTCGTCTTTTCTTACCACCGAATAGTATTCCATTGTGTATATATATAACTTCTTTATCCACTCATCTACTGAAGGACATTTTGGTTGTTTCCATGTCTTGGCCACCGTATATAAAGCTGCAATGAACATTGGAGCACACATGTCTTTTTATTTTATTTTATTAAATTTATTGGGGTGACAATTGTTAGTAAAATTACAAAGATTTCAGGTGTACAGTTCTGTATTACATCATCTATAAATCCCATTGTGTGTTCATCACCCAGAGTCAGTTCTCCTTCCATCACCATATGTCCGATCCCCCTTACCCTCATCTCCCACCCCCCACCCCCCACCCCCCTTACCCTCTGGCAACCACTAAACTATTGTCTGTGTCTATGAGTTTCTGTTTCTCATTTGTTTGTCTTGTTCTTTTGTTGTTTTTGGTTTATATACCACATATCAGTGAAATCACATGGTTCTCTGCTTTTTCTGTCTGACTTATTTTGCTCAGCATTACTCTCTCAAGATCCATCCATATTGTCACAAGTGTTCCTAGATCATCTTTTCTTACCGCCGAATAGTATTCCATGGTGTATATATACCACAACTTCTTTATCCATTCATCTATCGAAGGACATTTTGTTTGTTTCCATGTCTTGGCCACTGTAAACAAAGCTGCAATGTACATTGGAGCACACGTGTCTTTATCTCTGAATATTTTCAGATTTTTTGGGTAGATACCCAGGAGAGGGATTTCTGGGTCATATGGCAATTCTATTCGTAATTTTTTGAGGAACCTCCACACTGCCTTCCATAACGGCTGCACCAGTCTGCATTCCCACCAACAGTGTATGAGGGTTCCTTTTTCTCCACAGCCTCTCCAACACTTGTTACTATTTGTCTTGTTGATGATAGCCATTCTGACTGGGGTGAGGTGATATCTCATTGTGGTTTTGATTTGCATTTCTCTGATGATTAGTGATGTTGAACATTTTTTCATATGTCTATTTGCCATTTGTATGTCCTCTTTGGAGAAATGTCTCTTCAGGTTCTCTGCCCATTTTTCAATTGGGTTGTTTTTTGTTGCTGTTGTTGTTGTTGTTGAGTTGCATGAGTTCCTTGTATATTCTGGATACTAGCCCCTTATCGGAGGCACTGTTTGCAAAAATCTTCTCCCATTCAGTTGGTGGCCTCTTTATTTTGTCGATGGTTTCTTTTGCTGTGCAGAAGCTTTTAAGTTTCATATAGTCCCATTCGTTTATTTTAGCTTTTACTTCCATTGCCTTTGGAGTCAAGTTCATAAAATGCTCTTTGAACCCAAGGTCCATAAGTTTAGTACCTATGTTTTCTTCTATGCAGTTTATTGTGTCAGGTCTTATGCTTAAGTCTTTGATCCATTTTGAATTAACTTTGGTACATGGTGACAAATAGCAGTCCAGTTTCATTCTTTTGCACGTGGCTATCCAATTCTCCCAGCACCATTTATTGAAGAGGCTGTCTTTGCTCCATTGTATGTTTTCAGCTTCTTTGTCAAAAATTATCTGTCCATATTTATGTGGTTTTATTTCTGGGTTCTCAATTCTATTCCATTGGTCTATGTGTCTGTTTTTCTGCCAATACCATGCTGTTTTGATTATTGTAGCCCTGTAGTACAAGCCAAAGTCAGGAAGTGTGATACCTCCATTATTGTTCTTTTTCCTTAAGATTGCTTTGGCTATTCGGGGTCTCTTGTGGTTCCAAACAAATCTGATGATTTTTTGTTCTATTTCTTTAAAATATGCCATTGGGATTTTGATGGGGATTGCATTGAATCTGTATATTGCTTTGGGTAATATGGCCATTTTAACTATGTTGATTCTTCCAATCCATGAGCACGGAATGTCTTTCCATTTCTTTGTGTCTTCTTCAATTTCTTTCAAAAATGTCTTATAGTTTTCAGCATATAGGTCTTTCACATCCTTGGTTAAGTTTATTCCTAGGTATTTTATTCTTTTTGCTGCAATTGCAAAAGGAATTGTTTTTTGTATTTCTTTTTCTGAGATTTCATTGTTAGTATATAGGAAGGCAATGGACTTTTGTGCGTTGATTTTGTAGTCCGCAACTTTACTGTATTCGTTGATTGTTTCTAATAGCTTTTTGGTGGAGTCTTTAGGGTTTTCTATATATAGCATCATGTCATCTGCAAAGAGTATTAATTTAACTTCTTCATTCACAATTTGGATGCCTTTTATTTCTTTCTCTTGCCTGATTGCTCTGGCAAGGACTTCCAACACTATGTTGAAAAGCAGAGGTGATAGGGGACATCCCTGTCATGTTCCTGAACGTAGAGCAAAGGGCTTCAGTTTTTCTCCATTAATTATGAGATTAGCAGAGGGCTTGTCATATATGGCCTTTATTATGTTAAGGTATTTTCCTTCTATACCCATTTTATTAAGTGTTTTAATCATAAATGGATGTTGTATCTTGTCAAATGCTTTTTCGGCATCAATTGATATAATTATATGATTTTTGTCCTTTATTTTGTTTATGTGATGTATCACATTGATGGATTTACGTATGTTGAACCATCCTTGTGCCCCGGGGATGAAACCCACTTGGTCGTGATGAATAATCTTTTTAATGCATTGTTGTATTCGATTTGCTAGAATTTTATTTAGGATTTTTGCATTGGTATTCATTAGAGATATTGGTCTGTAGTTTTCTTTTTTTGTGCTGTCCTTACCAGGTTTTGGTATCAGGGTAATGTTGGCCTCATGAAATGAGTTAGGGAGTACTGTCTCTTCTTCAATTTTTTGAAAGAGTTTGTGCAGAATTGGTATTAGATCCTCTTTGAAGGTTTGGTAGAATTCACTAGTGAAGCCTGTTGGGATTGAAGTAACTAGGTGTTCTATTTGCTTCTTGGATTCGAGGGTCCAGTTCTGTCCACAAATTTGGGAAGTTCTCATCGACAATTTGTTTGAATATATTCTCTGTTCCCTTCTCTCTTTCTTCTCCTTCTGGTATGCCCATTATTCTTATATTGCTCTTTCTGATGGAGTCAGAAAGTTCTTGTAGAGTTCTTTCATTTCTTTTAAGTCTCAAGTCTCTTTCTTCTTCTATCTGTGTCATTTCCAGGTTTCTATCTTCGATGTCACTGATTCTTTCCTCCATCTGGTCAACTCTACTACCTAAGCTGGTTATTTCATTCTTAATTTCTTCTATTGAGTTCTTAATCTCCAGAAATTCTCTTTGGTTCTTTTTTAAAATTTCAATCTCTTTCGTAAAATGCTCATGCTGTTCTTTGATTGAGTTTCTGAGTTCATTTAACTGCCTATCTGTGTTTTCTTGTATCTCGTTGAGTTTTTTCAGAACTGCAATCTTGAATTCTCTGTCACTTAAGTCACATATTTCTGTATCTTTAAGTGCCTTCTCTGGAGATTTTTCACTTTCTTTCTGAGCTATCTTGTTGCCTTGGTTATTCATGGCGATCACTGGTTTACTATTTCTCTTCCTAGACATCTACAGGAGTGACTTCTGCAACAGGTTGATAGGAAGAGGTCTTTCTTTTGTTTTCCAGTACTTGTTGGTAGAATGTCTTATTATGTCTCCAACTGCAATTTATTTTTCTTCTCCCACACGGTAGTGCTGTTTTCTCTGCACTGTTCCTGCTTCTCACACAATGGGGGGATTCCCTGGGAGACGGGGTTCTCCTCTGTTAATAGTTCGTCTAGGTCACAGGGCGCAGTGTCCCGGTGGGTATGCGGAGAGCTTTTGATGTTCCAAAGCTCTTCCAGCTCCTGATTCAGAGCCCGTATGTTTCAGCAGTTCTGTTTACTCCTGCAGGGATCCGCCCAGATAGGTGGGGTCAGGGGCGGGGTAAGTTGTGAGAGGTGGCCCAGAGCAATGGTGGCAACCACCACCACAGCTGGTCCTGCTTCCACAGCTCTCTCCCCTTTGCCGGAACCAGTTGGGCTGCGAGTTTGTGTCTGCGGCCCACAGTTCTCAAAACAGCAAATTTTCTGTTGTTTTGATCCGACACTGCTACTGTTTCACTTCTAGCACCGGGCAGGTGGGGGCGGGGCGAGCTCTGGGAGGGGTGGGAGGGGGCGGCTAGTCTCAGTGCCTAAGGCTCCGTTCTCTGCTCGGCAGTGCGGGCTTAAACCACCGTTTTCAGCCTTTTTCCCTCAGTCTTTTCTCCGAGGTTTCTGCCGTCTGCGTTGGGTTCAGCCATGGTATATGGTGTCCCCTCAGCCCTGTGGGCCATAAGCGGGGCCCTAGCAATCCGAGTTCTTACCTCACTCGCAGCTGCGGTAGTTTCGGGAAGCAGCGAGCTCGGATCACTGAGCTAGGTCTGCGTCCTGCGCCCGCGCGGCTCCGTCTCCGCGCACCTCTCCCTTTCCTCCTCCCTCCACTCGCGCGAATCTCCCACCTGTAGGTGATTTCGGTAGTGGGCCTCTTCGTCTTGCCTGTCTGCTGTGCAGGGAGTCCTTTGTGGAGTTTTTGTTGTTCGATTCGTTGTAAATTCCAGGGGAGCTTTACAGAGGCTCACCTCACGCCGCCATTTTTCCGGAAGTCTCCTCCTTCATATCTAAAGGATATTTTTGCTGGATATATTATTCTTGGCTCATAATTTCTCTCTTTCAATGGTTTGAATATTTGGTTCCACTCCCTCCTGGCTTGTAGAGTTTCTGCTGAAAAATCTGATGATAATCTAATGGGCTTTCCTTTGTAGGTTACCATCTTCTTTTCCCTGGCAGCCTTGAGGATTCTTTCTTTGTCGTTGATTTTAGACAGCTTCAATATAATGTGCCTTGGAGAAGGCCTGTTGGGATTGAGGTAATTAGGTGTTCTATTTGCTTCTTGGATTTGAGGATCCAGTTCTGTCCACAAGTTTGGGAAGTTCTCATCGACAATTTGTTTGAATATTTTCTCTGTTCCCTTCTCTCTTTCTTCTCCTTCTGGTATGCCCATTATCCTTATATTGCTCTTTCTGATGGAGTCAGAAAGTTCTTGTAGAGTTCTTTCATTTCTTTTAAGTCTCAAGTCTCTTTCTTCTTCCATCCATGTCATACCAGGTTTCTATCTTCGAAGTCACTGATTCTTTCCTCCATCTGGTCAACTCTACTACCTAAGCTGGCTATTTCATTCTTCTTTTCTTTTATTGATTTCTGAATCTCCAGAAATACTATTTGGTTCTTTTTTAAAATTTCAATCTCTTTGGTAAAATGTTCATGTTGTTCTTTGATTGTGTTTCTGTGTTCGTTCAACTGCCTTTCTGTGTTTTCTTGCATCTCGTTGCCTTTTTTTCAGAACTGCAATCTTGAGTCATTTAATTCACATATTTCCATATCTTTAAGTTAATTATCTGGAGGCTTTTCACTTTCTTTCTGGGCTGTCGTGTTGCGTGGTTATTCATGGCAATTGATGATTTATTGTTTCTCTTCCTAGACGTCTATAGGAGTGTGTTTTGCAACAGGTTGTTAGGAGGAAGTCTTTCTTTTGTTTTCCAGTACTTGTTGGTAGAATGTTTTATTTTCTCTCCGACTGTAGCCTTTTTTTCTCTCTCTCACACTGCAGTGTTATGTTTTCTCTGCACTATTCCTGTTTCTCACACAATGGGGGGATTCCCTGGAAGGTGGGCTTCTCCTCTGTTAACAGTTTGCCTGGGTCATAGGGTGCCGCATCCGTGTGGGGATGCGGAGAACTTTTGAAGTTCCAAAGCTCTTCCTGCAGCAGATTCAGAGCCTGTGTGTTTCAGCAGTTCTATTTGTTCCTGCAGTGATCTACCCAGCTAGGTGGGGACAGAGGCGGGTTGGGTTGTGAGAGGTGGCCCAGGGCAATGGCGGCAACCACCACCACAGCCGGTCCTGCTTCCACAGCCCTCCTCTTTGCTGGAACTAGTTGGGCTGCATCTAGATTCTGTGTCTGCGGACCACAGTTCTCATATCTGCAAATATTCTGTTCTTTTGATCTGATACTGCTACTGTTCTGCTTCTAGCACTGGGCAGGTGGGGGCGGGGTAAGCTCTGGGAGGGTTGTGAGGGGGCGGCTAGTCTCAGTGCCTAAGGCTTCCATTCTCTGCTTCAGTGAGGGCTTAAATCACCATTTTCAGCGTTCTTCCCTCAGTCTTTGCTCCGAGGTCTCTGCCGTGAGTGTTTTGTTCAGCTGTGTTATATCCTGTCCCCTCAGCCCTGTGGGCCATAAACGGAGCTCTAGCAGTCCGAGTTCTTCCCTCTCCTGTAACTGCGGTAGTTCCCGGATGCAGCCAGCTTGGAGCACTGAGCTAGGTCTGCGTCCTGCACCAGCAGGGCCTCGTCTCCGCACTTCTCCCTTCCCTCCTCCCCTGCTTGCGCAATTTGCCCACCTTTAGGTGAATTCAGTAGTGAGCCTCTTCGTCTTGCCTGTCTGCTGTGCAGGGAGTCCTTTGTGGAGTTATTGTTGTTCAATTTGTTGTAAATTTCAGGGGAGATTTCCAGAGGCTCACCTCACGCCATTTTGATGACGTCACTCGCTATCTGAGTTTTTTATTTCTTCTTATTGCTTCAAGTTGCTATCTAGTGTCCTTTCATTGCTGCCTGAAGGACTTACTTTAGCATTCCTTATAGAGTAAGTCTACTAGTGAAAATTCCCTCAGCTTTTGTTTACTCGGGTTATCTTATTTCCTCCTTCATTTTTGAAGGATAGTTTTACCAGATACAGAATTTTTGTTAGACAGTCTTTTTCTTTTAGCATTTTGAATGTCATCTCACTGCCTTCTGGCCTCCATAGTTTGTCATGACAAATCAGATGTTAGTGGTATTGAGGGATTGAACCGGCAACCTTGTTATTAAGAGTACTGCACTCTAACCAACTGAGTTAACCAGCTGCCCCAGACTAGATACTTTCAATTGACCTATCTTTAAGTTCACTCATTCTTTTCTTTTGCTTGTTGAAATCTGCCATTGTAACCCTCTAGCGAATTTTCATTTCCATTATTGTAGTTTTCAGCGTCACTATTTCTGTTTAGTTTCTTTTCATAGTTTATATCTCTTTATTAATATTTTCTGTTTGTTGAGAGATCTTTCTGCTGGTTTCCTTTAAATCTTTGCCTGTGGTTTTCTTTAGCTATTTGAGCAGTTGACTTAAAGTCAACTAGTAAGTCCAATGTCTGTGCTTCCTCAGGAATTAATTTCTGTTAATTTCTTCTGTGGTAGGCCATACTTTCTTGTTTCTTTACAAATTATTTTTGTTAAAAACTGGACATTAAAATGTGCTAACTCTGGAAACAGATTCTTTTTCCTCATCAAAATTTGTTTTTGTTGCTTGATGTGGGCTGTAGCTTTTGTTTGTTAGTGATTTTTCTGCATTATTTTTGTAAATTGTGTATTCTTTGCCTTGCGTGGACTCTGAAGTTTCTGTTTCTTTAGCTTGTGTCCAACTAATGTTTGACAGAGATTTTCTTGATCATCAGGAGCTATAATAGAATAGAAAAGAAAAATGAAATAAGATAAAGTAATAAATAAATTAAAAGAAAATTTTAAAAAGCTTGGGGTCTTCTTAGGTTGTTTCTAAGTATACATTCTGCCTAAGGCAGGAAAGTGGCTTGCTAAATTCCCCAATATATGCAGGCACTTTTGAATGCCATAATTTTCTCAAAGGAACTCTCCCTAGCTTTTTCTCCCAGACTATCAGTGCATCTATTATTTGCCTCAACAGTAATATTTTGTCCCAGGCTGCATTTTTCTCACATTTTTTTTTTGAGCAATATCCTTTGTGTAGCCATTTTTTATTTACTGAATGGGATCCAAGATATGCAAGACAAAGGGAAGCACATTGTATCATTCTTCCGGGTAGCCCCGAAAAGGTTAAAACAGACAAACACAATTCTTTGGAATAAAGTCTGCTCTGCTCCCCCTGGAACCAGGGACCAGGGTCCCACTCTAGGAATTTGCGATGCTATCTTCAAGACTGCCACCAAACCAGGGAGGGGAATGCAGTAAAGGTGATTTAAAATCCCTCTCATAAAGCTTTCTTACTACTTTTAAGTTTCCTCTTTCTTGATTCAGCATTATCTTGGTTGCTGTAAATCTTTGACTATTTCCCAGAGTTCTAAGTAAGCTGAACTAATAGTTTTTGTTTGATATTTTGATGTTAAAAAAAAAAGGACTCTTGGAATGACCTATTATGCCATTTTTACGTGGTCAGGCTTTCTGAATAAAGAAAGTTGACTTGCAATACGGATAAATAATGTCTCCTTTTACCAGATCCATTTGCTTTTCGCTTTCCAAGGGGGTGAAATCCAGAGCCATGTGTTTCTATTCCACATGACCTATTTACCTCAGGGAGACAAAGTTTCCCTCCTCTCTCAGATGAGAGTGTAACTGTATAGCAGTTGCTATATAAGCTACCAGATTCATAATTTCAGGGGTCCTATCCTGCAGTGCAACAACCCCTTTTTTATACATGCAGAAATTACCATCTGGCTCTTACCACATTACCCCACAGAGAGAGAATGGGGCTTGAGAAACCAATGTGGTTATTGCTATAATAATGGTCAGTCCTAATCTAGAAACCTCATGTTTAGTATCAGGACAAGAGAAATAAATATAAGATTAAAAGCTTATCAGCCACTAAAATGATTTCATATCTCACAGCAGTATTAAAATAATACTGCAGATTGCTTTATTACATTAATGGCTCAAGGTAGCCTTCTGTGAGGCAATATTATGTAAGCTGAGACCTAAAGGATATTAGGAATTAGCTAGGTGAAGAAAGGGAATAATTAATTCTAGGGGGACCAGCTGGGATGATGACATTGATATGGAAAAAATGCAATAGTTTGTTTAAAGAATGAAAAGATAAAAGCTAGCAGGAGAGTGGTGATGAATAAGGTTAGGGAGAGATAAATATCTAATCATTTTGAAAGGGCATGTTAAGAACTATAAAGGCAAAGGGAAGATGTTGAATGGTTTTAAGTAAGACAGTGACAAGTTCACATTTGTTTTAAAGAAATTTGGCTGCAGTGTAGAGATGATCGTTTTATAATGTAGGAACTACAACTAACTAACTAACTAACTAACTAACTAACTAACTAATTAACTAACTAACTAACTAACTAACTAACTAACTAACTAACTAAAGAAATAAAAATAAATATTGATGGGAATAGAAGAGACCAAAAGACAGTCTGGCCCAGATATACTCTGCCTATAACATGGGACAAATTAAACATTGAAATCACCTTAGTTTCTTCTACTACAACTTACTGTAAGTTTAAATTGATATGTTGGTTTATTTTTAACTTTTCATTTTGAAATAACTAGAGATACACAGGAAGTTACAAAGATAGTCCAGAGAGATCCTGAGTACCCTTCATCCATTTTCCCCCAGTGGTGACATCTTATATAATTATAACTATTAGTATAATATCAAAAATAGGAACTTGACATTAGGACAATGTGTCTATAACTCTATGTGAAGTTATCCTATCTGTAGATTTGCAAAACTACTACCACCATCAAGAAACAAAACTATTTGATCAGCAGGAAGATTGTTGCGACCTGCACAACACAAGCCGTGGGAAGGCGAGGGAGGCGACGAGGGTTAAACTATCATAAAGAGACAGAGACTCAAATACAGTTAAATCACAGAGGACCGAGGGACTCGCAGCCTCAAGGGACTGGAGCCCCAAATGGGTATTTATTGATTTCTTACAATAAGAATCACAAGATTAAAGGCAGGGTCCACGAAATTCTCATACCACACCTTAAAATTCTTCCAATTCCCAGATATCTGTCCCAAAGCAACCGATGTTTATTGTCCCCAGGCGACTAAGGTGGGTGTGTTCAACCCTCTGGAGGAGCAAGTCTCACAAGGTAAAACCATCCCATGAGCTAAGCAGGAAGAGCGATATCTTATCACTCTAAGAAGTCCTTTGCATAGCAGAGTGCAGGACAATTGGGGCATGCATTAGCAGCTTCCCATAATGGTGAGGAGGAGGGGTATGGCTACCTCCTGACTTTTATTATGTTAACTCATGGGGGTCCCAATAGGGTCCCGTCTGGCTTAAGTCGTTCCTCCCATGAGGAAATTTACTCGTCTTTGACTGCAGACCCTGCTTACAGGGACCAAATAGAGAGACTTAGGATAAATGAACTCAACCCCAAAGAGGGACAGTCCCACAAAGTTTTCTTTCCCTAAGGAAAGATTGGAGGGGACAAACGGCTAGGCTGCTGTGTGACCACAGAAGATCACCCTTATTCTATCCCTTTAGAGTCACACTCATACCCTCTCTCATCAACAATCCTGACCCCTGGCACCGCTAATCTGTTTTCTATCTCAGTAGTTTGTCATTTCAAGAATGTTTATAAACAGAATCGCATAACATGTTACTTTTGGAGATTGGCTTTCTTTCTCATTTAACATAATGCCCTTGAGATTGATCCAAGTTGCTGTGAGTATTAATAGTTTCTTCATTTTATTTATAGATGCGCCCATACTCTGTTTAACGATTCATCTATCCATAGACATTTTGGTTGTTTCCAATTTTTTGTTACTACAAATAAAGCTGTTATAAAAAATCCTTTACAAATTTTTGTGTGGGTTTAGGTTTCATTTCTTTGGGACAAATGCGGAGGAGTGTAATATCTAGGTCATACGGTAAGTATACGTTTAGTTTTTTTCGAAACTGCCAAATTATTTTCCGGAATGGCTATACAATACCACCAGCACCGTGTGAGCAATTCAGTTTCTACACATTCTCACCAGCATTTGAATTTTAGAATGACCACTTTGGCAATGTGTAGAAAATTGATTAGAATGGGATGACACTGTAGATGGGAAGTCCATTTCAGAAGCTTTTGTAGCAGTCAGGATAAGACATGATGAGAGCCTAACCCAAAACTCTGGAAGTGGGGATGGGCAGATGGGAGAGAGATTAAAGAAGTATACTTGAATACAGAATTAAATGGCCAGTTTGATATGGAACCTCGGAGGTAGAAATTTTTAAAACAAAACCTTCTTGTTTCTGGTTTGGGAAAGTTGATGGATACGAGTACTAGTATTTATAGACATATGTAATACCATATAAAATATTAGTCTGGAGTTAAGAAGATACATTCAGTTTTGATATGAAGAGTAAAATAATTTAAATGTGTGACATAGCTTAAGTGGCAATGACTATCTTTTTTGTGCCATTTTTTACATATGAAAATAAAAGCCCTGTTATTTTATGTAACGTGTATGCCTTAAAGTTTATTTTACTCATTTTTCTATCAAATAGATCTTCTTTTCCTTTGTTTGCTCTTTTGTTTCAAATGATATGTTTATATTTGGTCAAAGTGATTTTTAAGAACTGATTGTTTTTAGTTTATGCTGTTGAACAAACTCAAAAAGAGTCTGGAGGGTTTGCCAGAAATAAATGAGATTTATTCAAGGGTCTTATACTTTGCAAAGTAGAAACACAGCTAGGAAAAAGCCCAGAAGTGTTCCAAAGAAGAGAGAAAATTTAAAAGTTCTTATAGCAAAAAGTACATTCTTGAGACTTATCAGTCCTGCATTGTTAGCCCTAGGATTGTCCAGGAGAGTTATCAGTCCGATGATAGGCAGTCAGGTTGGTCATGCCAGGTGGCCCAGAGATGGGTGCCAGGATGTCTGGTCACATTTGGTGGTCTGGTCAATGGGTGTCAGGTGGATATATATGTGAGTCCTTCAGAGGTGAATGAGCTGGCCTGAAAACCTGAGTCCTTCAAGGGGTAATTATAGAATTATCTGGAGGTCCAGATGCATATCGTGGTATTGACACAGGATTGGAAAGTTAAAAAAAAAAATTAAGTTCCCAGGCTAGTTAAAACGATAATGGGGTCTTTCCTCATGTCTCAACCTTCATAATGTTAACAATTTCAGAAACTTGGTTAAAGTTACCTCATTTTATATGAGGTGTGATAAAAAACTACAGTGAATGCTGCTGCCTAGTGCCATCCAATGGAAAGGCAGGGATCTTCAATATGGAAGCAGCGTGGCGAACCTTAGTAACAGTGTGTGACAAGTTTCAACTTGTTCAGTGCAGTCAGTCGGGTGTGAGCTCCGGTTGAGAGAAGGTGTGTTTTAAAGTGTGTCATAAATCATCCTCTATAATGACTACGCTCCATGTCACACATCCCTTCTGGTATGGCAATTTCTGTCAAATAAAAACATTATGATGTGTCCTCATCCAACTTATTCACCGGATCTGGCACCATGTGACTTCTGGCTCTTCCTCAAAGTCAAAATGACAATGAAAGGTAAACATTTTGAATCAATTCAGGACATGAAGGCAGCCATGACAGCGCAACTAAAGACACTCACAAAAGAGGACTTGCAGAATTGCTTCAGAAAGGGCTAAGAACCATGGGATAAGTGTGCTTGAAGTGAGGAAGAACATTTTGAGGGGGATTAATGGCAATGTGTCTTTCACTGTAATAATTTTTTTTTATTTAAACATTCACCCTAGTTTTTGATCACACCATATATATATATATATATTCCCTATCTTCCCTCTTTCCTCAATGCTGCAGTTTCTTTAACATCCACACAAGATCTGACAGTTAAGTTCAAGAACTCATCCTAGAAAAAGTGCTACATACCTCATTGCTGAATATGACTATAGTCACCTTCCAAGAACTCCCCTTGGGAAGCTATGCACCGATGCCAGCACTTAGTCCACCCTTCAAAGCAATTTTGGAATTCTTTTTTTGGAATGGCCATCAGAGCTGTCATTGTATTACCCTTGATGGCCTTAATATCATCCAAATGTCTTCCTTTCAATATCTCCTTTATCTTCAGGTAAAGACAGAAATCATTGATGAATAAGATCAAACAGTTATTTAACTATATAAACAATATAGTTACTTGTTTACTGGCTAAAAACGCCCTCACTGACAGTGCCGTGGGAGCTGGTGCATTGTGATGCAAGAGCTCCTTCAGGACCATTTTTGCACACACCTTTCTCATGCCAAGATTTTCAGTTAAGATTTTCCTAACTATTTCTGAAGCAATATTTACTTGGTCTGCTATGCTCCTTACAGTCAGCTGATGATTTTGATGCACAATTTGATGATTTTTTGCAATATTTTCATCAGTTCTGCTCGTTACTGGCTGCCCTGACCTTTCTTCATCAGTGACGCATTCTCTCCCCTCAGAAAAATGTTTACTCCATTTGTACACTGCCATTTTCTTCATGGCATTATTCCCATAAACTTGGTCTAACATGTCCCTGATTTCACTTGCCAAGTTTAACAAGAAATTTAATGTTTGTTCATTGCTCTAATTCAAGATCAGTATTCTCGCGACGGCACACAAAAACAGACAACAATAATGAATGCCACTCGGCTAGACACCGCCACACGTTGACACGAACACAGCTGTAAGATACTGGTGATATATGAAGGTTATGAAGCCTTACTGAGCTGTTTGGACAGTGATGCCAATGTAAGCACATGGTGACAAGTTTGCGAACTTAATTGTCAGGCCTCGTATATACTTATTTCTGGTTAATATATTGTCACATGTGAGTTGGATTTACATACCACTCTGAAATGCTTTATTGGTATTTCCAAAAACTGATATAAATACTTTGTCATAAAATATGGCTTGCAACAAAGTATCTAGTTAAAACCCGCTATTCAAAGTAATGGAGAAATTAGGAGAAAAGATGTGACTTGTCCCTTAAGTGAACCAAAGTAGGTAGGGCAATTCTGATAGTTGGTGAAATAATATAAGGATATCAGAACGTTCTTTTAGAGAAACATGGTTTGTTTTACAATTGCTACTATTAGTCATCAATAGGTAAGGTACCTGAGTGCTGGGCTGGCTATTCTGTTTTCCCCACTCACCTCCCCCAGGTTTATTTTCCATTTTTTTAAAAAGATTTTTATTAAAAATATAGCTAACATACAATATTGTATTAGTTTCAGGGGTACACTATAGTTATTGAACATTTGTAAACATGAAGAAGTGCTCACCATGATAAGTCCAGCAAGTGTCTGACACCGTACCACGCTGTCACAATATTGTTGACTATATTCCCTATGCTGTACATTACATCCCCATGACTTATCTGTTTTATACCAGGAAATTTGAACCTCTTATTGCTTTTCACCTTTTCCCCCTCTTCTAAAAAATTTTAATTACACTTGACAGTCAATATTATTTTATATTAATTTCAGACGTATAGCATAGTGGTTAGACATTTATGTAATTCAAGAAGTGATCCACCTGACTAGTCTAGTACCCACCTAGTACTATGCATAATTATTACTATATTATTGACTATGTTTCCTATGATTTACTTTACATCCCCATGACTGTTTTATAACTACCAATTTGTACTTCTTAATCCTTTCACTTTTTTCATCCTGCCTCCCAACCATGTTCCCATCTATCACCCCAAAAATCTAGTACCATCTGATACCATACATAGTTATTACAATATTATTAAATATATTCCTTGTGCTATACCCAACATCCCCAGGAACACTTTGTAACAGCCAATTTGTACTTCTTTATCCATTCCCCTTTTTCACCACCTTAACCTCCCTCCCATCAGGCAACCATCACAATATTCCTTGTATCTATGAGTTTGCTTCTGTTTTGTTTGTTTATTTTGTTCTTTAGATTCCACATTAAAGCAAAATCACATTGTGTCTGTCTTTCTCTGTCTGACATACGACACTCAGTGCAATACCCTCCAGGTCCATCCACGCGCCACAGATGGAAAGAACCCATTCCCTTCCCTGGCCAAGCAATATTCCATTGTATATATATACCACCTATTCTTTATTCATTCTTCAATCAACAGACACCCAGGCTGCCTCCACATCTTGGCCATCATAAACAATGCTGCAATGAACATATGGATGCACACGTCCCCTCAAAGTAACATTTTTAGTTTCTTCAGATAAATACCCAGAAGTGGGATTACCAGGCCCTTCCTTGTCTCTTGTTATAGGCTTTGTTTTAAAGTCTATTTTGTCTGGTATATGTATTGCTACCTCAGCTTTTTTTTTTTTTTACATGATATATCTTTTTCTGTTCATTTACTTTCAGTTTGTGTGTGTCTTTCAATATGAAGCGAATCTCTTTTAGGCAGCATATGTAAGGGTTTTGTTTTCTTATCCATTCAGGTCTCCTGTGTTACTTGATTGGAGCATTTACTCCATTTACATTGAAAGTAATTGTTGATAGATATGTAGCTATTGATATTTATTATTCATAATTTTGATATTTTTTTGTGTGTGTCTTAAAGAAGTGCCTCTAACATTCCTTGTGATACTGGTTTGGTGGTGATAAACCCCTTTATCTTTTTCTTATTTGGGAGGATCTTATCTGTCCTTTGATTTTAAATGATAGCCTTGCTTGGTAGAGTACCCTTGGTTGTAATTCTTACTTTTCATCACGTTGAATATTTTCTGCCAGTGCCTTCTGGCCTGCAAAGTTTCTGTTGAGAAATCAGCTGGCAGTCTTGTGGGAGCTCCCTCATTAGTTACTAGTTGCCTTTTTCTTGTTGCTTTTAGGATTCTCTCTTTGTCTTTAACCTTTGCCATTTTAATTGTAATGTGTCTCGGTGTGGGCCTGTTTGGGTTCATCTTGTCTGGGACTCTCTGCACTTGTATGTCTATTTCCTCAGCCAGGTTAGGGAAGTTTTCAGTCATTATTCTTCAAATAGGTTCTCAATCCCTTGCTTTCTCTCTCCTCTTTTTGGTATCCCTATGATGTGAATGTTTGATGTTGTCCCTGAGGTCAAACTATCCTCATTTTTTTGGATTCTTTTTTTTTTTTTTTTTTTTGCTGTTCCGATTGGCTGTTTTCTGCTACCTTCTCTTCCAAATCGCTGATTCGATCCTGTTTCATTTAATCTGCTGTTGATTCCTTCTAGTGCATTCTTTATTTCAGTTATTCTATTCTTCACTTCTGACTGGTTCTTTTTTTTTGTTTTCTATGTCTTTTTTTTTTTTTTAAATTGTCTACTTGTTTATTCTGTTCTTAAAAAAAAGGTCAAGAGAGGGAGAGGGGAATAATCCATAAACTCTGAACAGGAACCAAGACTCCAAGACTTGGGCGTATGCCCCCTACCCTCAACCTCAGTTCTCCAAGATTCCCACCCACCCAATTTTCTTTTGAACAAGACACCCAAATCACCAGCAAAGGAACCTAGGGTAGTTACTGAGATTTTTGAACACTAGGAATGGGAGGGGGGGAAAAGTCCAAAAAATAGGAGTTCAGATGAAAAGGGAAGGAATGAGGGAGAGGCTAAGTTCTGGAGGACTGAGTTGGGCCAGGAGAGGTGGATGTGAGCCAGTATGGGGGCACCCCTCCTGACTGCTGCCGCCCACATTCCCCGCGACCCAAGAGCCCATGGTTTGTTCTGCAGTCCATCCCCTAATCCCCAAAGGCCTCACAGGCCTAGCTCCAAGTCTTCTAGCTCCTCCTGCAGCGCCCTCCTCCTCGCTAGCTTCTCCAGCTGCTCTTTGCTGGGCTGGCTGATTTCCCCAGCCTGGATCTGTTGCTGCAGCTCTTCCACCTGCCAAAGCTTCTTCTTTAGGTTCTTTATCTTCTTGGCCTTCTTGGTGGTGGCAGCTGAGTCAGGCTGGTCAGAGGCAGCTGGAAGGGCTGCCCGGGAGCCCAGTGGAGCACTGGGGAGTTGGGCTGTCTCTCCCAGGGACACCTTATCGAGAGCCCGGCTCAAGGCCTCTGCCTCCCCTTTCTCTTGCTGCTGCCGCCTTTTCTCCTTCCGCTTCAGATTGCATTTGGATGTCTTAGAGAGGCCTGATTCACCACCTTCAGGCCTTGTTGGGGTGACAGGAGCAGTGGCCTCGGGGCTCAGCCCTGGGGGCAGTTCTGGTTTACTCTTGAAAAACTTCACATACTTGTTCTCATACACTGGGACCTCCTCCTGGGGCACATAGCCTTCTTTCACCCTCCTCTGCTTGCGCCAAGTCCCGTCAGGTCGCTGTGTTGAGGCGATGTACTTGCCTGTCCCCGCAGTCTCAGGGTTGCTGACAGCTTCCATGCCGTGGTGGTGGTGGGTCGGGTTGGGCAGGAAGCCTGGGCCTGGCCCTGCCCCTGGGGCGGCCCCGGGGATTTAGGCAGTGAAGTGACAACCTCTATGTCCTTTTTTATACTTGTAATATCTTTGTTGAAGTTCTAAGTTCCTAGAACGTCCTTACAATCGTTGTTTTGAACTCTGCATCTGGTAGGTTGCTTGCCTCCATTTCGTTTAGTTCTTATTCTGGATTTTTTCCTCTATTTTTTCATTTGGGATGTATTTCTTTGTTTCCTCATTTTGGCTGCCTCTCTGTGTTTGTTTCTGTGTATTAGGTAGATCTACTATGTCTCCCAGTTTTGGCCGGGTGGCCTTATGTAGTAGGTGTCCTGTGGGGCTCAGTGGCACAGTCTCCCTGGTCACCTGAGCCGGGTGCTCTGGGAGTGTCCCTTGTGTAGTTTCTGTATGCCCTCCTGTTATAGTTGAGCCTTGATTGCTATTGGTACTTCACTGTGTGGGATTGACCTTCAGGCTGACTGGCTATTGGGTTTGGTCACATCCACACCTTATGGGCTGCTATGCAGGAGGCTTATCCTACTGAGTGGGATTCACCTTCGAAGGCTCTGGTGCCTGTTGAGACAGCCCTTTGTGTGTGCCACCTGTGGGGCTAATCAGATGGTGCTCTGCTGTGGTCTGAAGCCAACCTCCAGGTTTGTTGTTTCTGGGGCCTCTTGGGAGGGGCTCCAGTGCAGGCCCGGGTCAGCCATTGCCTGTGACTGGCCAGAGGGTCTACCTGATAGGAGCTACAAAGCGATCTGCAGTTGTTCACTGCCTGTACTAAACCAGGAGGTGCATGAGAGAGGCCACGCTGTGAACTGAGGATGGCTGTCACGAGTACCAGGCCGGGGTAACTCCGCAAAAGCCAGGACACCTGGAGGCCAGCTGCCACCTGCCGGCTCCCTTAAGGTTCAGCCACTAATAAAGCCTCCTACGGTATGCGAGTTAAGTGAGGCAGAATCTCAGGGAGTCACTAGAGTGGGAAGAGCTGTGGTCACCAGGTTAATGGGGACTCTGGTTTGGTGCCAGTGCTGAGACTGGAGGAACTCAGTAAAAGTCTCAGAGCACACTGGGGTTAGTCACCACCCTCCTGGAGCCCATGGACTCTGAAAGTTTTCCAAGAAAGAGTGCAATATGGGAGGGGCTGACTGCTTTGGGAGAAAGTGCCTCTGGCAGGTGTGTAAGTTGGGTAGGGCAGGGTCTCAGCTGAGTCAGCAGGGCGGAGCAGCGGAGCTCACCAGGCCAATCAGATTTAGATTTGGCCTGTGGGAGGCGGGCTTAACACAGGAAAGATGGCACTCACCTGCTGGCTACATGGGAAGAGGACCCTTCACCAGAAAAATGTGGACTCTCCTCCAGTCCTGCCCCTGAAGCCATACTCCTTGGTCTGCCCCCCCGTATGTTTCTTGAGGCTCCCTGAGTCACCATCTCTCCGCTGGAGCCCAGGTGACTGCCCCAAACAGTCGGTGTCCCCACTGTTTTTCACAGCCAGATATTGTGAGGGCTCCTCTTCTTGACACCAGTACTCCAGGTTGGGGAGGCTGCTGTGGGGGCCTTGGGTCCCTCACTCTTCTGGGGGGAGCCTCCATGGCCGAAGTATCCCTCCTGATTCTCAACTGCCACACGGACTTTTGGGGCCTGTTCCACGTCTCTGCCCTCCTACCATTCCCGTCGTGGCTTCTCTTTCACATTTTTTATTATAGGACTTGTGTTCGGCTAGACTTCAGATGGTTTTCTGGGTTGACTGTTCTATAATTTAGTTGTAATTTTAATGTATTCATGGAAGGATGCAGACACAATGTTTATCTCCTCCACCATCTTGGATCTTCCCCCAAATCCAATGACTATAGACTATAGCAAGCTCAGCTAACTTGAGGAGATATGGACTATCTTGACCTTCTGCACTATCTTACTTTAACTACTTACTTTGATGACATTATGTCGATTGGGTTGGATTTGCAAGAGACAGCTAGCACAATGGAGGTACTGGTAAGACGTGTAATCTAGAGTGTGGGAGACAAATCCTGTGAAAATTCAAGTGTCTGCCACAACTACAAGTATTTTAGGGGTGTGTTGATCAGTGTTATGTCTGGATAGCTCCTGTAAAGTAACAGACAAATTATTTCATCTTGTATCTCCTACGTTAAAAAGGAAGCACAATACTGGTGGGCCCCTGAGTCCTGGAAGCAGCATAATTCTTTACCTAGGATTACTTCTCTGGCCCATATACGTAACGGACTGACTACTTTAAACGGGATCTAGAGTAGGAAAGAGCTCAGCGACAGGTCCAGCCTGTGGTGCAAACGCCTCTGCCATGTGGGCCCTACAATTTGGCCAAATCCATGATATTAAAGTTGTTGGTGAGCAAAGAGACTGCACGGACTTTGTGGCAAATCCCAGAGGGCAAATCATAATGTAAGCCCCTTTGAGTTCTGAGCAAGGCCATGCCATTTGCAGCAGAGAATTATATGCTGTTTGATGTGCTCCTGGCCGTCTGGCCATGGAGCATCAAGTGACTATCTACCTAGAAATTCCCATCATGAACTGGGTCCTGTCAGACTCTCCAATAATGAGGTCAGACAGGGTCAGCAACAGTACATCGCAAGACAGAAGCAGTACATTTGGGAGCAAGTACAAGCATGACTAGGTGGCACAAAGAAGCTTCATGAGCAGCTATCAGAGACACACGTGACATACCGTGTTTCCCCTAAAATAAGACCTAACTGGAAAGTAAGCCCTAGCATGATTTTTCAGGATGACATCTCCTGAACACAAGCCCTAATGCGTCTTTTGGAGCAAAAATTAATATAAGACCCAGTCTTATTTTCAGGGAAACACCGTAGTTATATCAGTGCCTTTCCTTCAGCTCATGCCTATGATTCTATGGTGGATTCTCTATGGTTACCTGAAGGGTAACTAAAAGCAGTCAGCTCAGTATGTAGATGAAAGTAAAAAATGACGACCTTGAAAGACAGAAGGTCCTGTGAATCACTGTCTATCCTCTGCTTTGCACTCATGCATTTTTCCCTGTCTCACTGGCACATTTTTTTCTCCTAACCATGCTCCTGCCTCATTATATTCTATAACTATTAACCTTTCAAATAATTTTATGGAATTCTCTGACTTGCCTCTTTTAAGAATTTATTACTCATAACTCTGTTGTTTCCTCATTTTTAGAGAGAAGGAACCTTATTCAACATGTAGATTAGTTACCTTTTTTACCCAAGAACTGTACATCACTACCACAACTCATGAGCTCTACACCAGTGATTTGTTTCTTTGAGATATGAGTGAGTTTCATGAGATATGGCTACTTCGGGGTTTTATCTCTGTGGTGATTAAAGGAGTAATACTAAATTCCAATCAAGAAGTGTTATTAAACATGATAACCTGTTAAAAAACAAACAAACAAACAAACAAACTGTTTAGGGTGTGTTTTGGTGGTAAAAGGAAATGGTTTCTTGAAAGACAAACTAGATTAGAACTTCACGATTAGACTTTCATCCACAAAAAGAGAAGTGCAGAGAGAAAGAAAGGAGACAGATTGTAGAGAAACTGGGCCTTAAAATTAGATGGAAACCTGGGAGTGTAAAACTACTTATATACTTGGCCCTTCTACATAGGCACTGTGGAAAAAAGTCTGACGTCTCCGTAAACAAGTATGTATCTTTTATGTTGTTAATTATTTTCTGGAATTTTCTTTCAAGTCTGTCTTGAATACCATGATATATCTTGTAAAGCACATTTTGTTTGATTAGAGGATAATTTGAGGTGGATAATTATTATTATTATTATTGCTATTATTATTCTCTACCACAGAGCATTGTACTCCATAAATGTATACAAAAAAACTACATGAAGAAAGTTTCTCGCAAAAGATATTATAAAGTTAACAATTCATTTAAATTCAAGAATTTGCCAGAACTCAGAAGCACTGGAATTTAACAGGTATCCACTAGATGGCAAGCTTCCTCTTTCAATTTTTCAGAGGCATCAAGCTAAAAAATTATTTCAAACCTACATCTTTGCATGAGACAGCTGCACTTGTATCAAAAAATAATAAAGGCACTGTTCACAAATTTAGTCAGATTTAGAATCAAGTTACTCAAACAGAAACTGAAGTTATATTGTAATGTTTAAAAGTTTTATTTGGGGAATATGCTATATTCATTCATTCATTTGACAAACACCAAATGCCTCATATGTGTTTTTCATACTTTGTTTAATTTACCCCCTTGCCCCCACCAATGACATTAGGTATTTTTATGAGTCTCATTTTAGAGATTGGGAAACTGAGGTTGAGAGAGATTAAATAATTTATTAGCCCAAGATAAACTGTCTTGGTTTAAGCCTAGACAGTTTGATCCAGAGCCGATTCTCCTAACCACTGCATCTTAGTGTCTCCCTTAAATAAATGATAATAAATCAATTTAAAGTATTTAGCACAGTGTTTGACACATAGTAGTATTTAAAAATATTATTATTTTCTGTTGTAGATATTAACAGGGTGTAGGGGCTAAGAAAAATGTTAATACTTTACCTCTCACCTTCTAAGTTCTTCTAGCTGTGCTAATAATCAAATTAATAGAGACAGATTAACAGAAGAGAATCAAATCTTAATATATGTGCATGGGGAATTCATATATGCATGAAAATTCCGAAGATAGGCAAAAATGGGTATATATGACATTTTGGACAGAGGAAAAAAGGGGGGAGCACGGGGTATTAGATTTCAGAAGTGGGAATGGGTGAGTTACAGGTAGTTGAGGAAAAGAAGAACATACATGGCAGGAAAATTCTCACTGGGCAACCCAGAAACAATAGGACACAGGAGGTATCCTAGCTAGCAGACGGCTGCCTGAAGCCCTCTTCTTTTTTTTTTTTTTTTGCCATTCTAATGGGATAAACTTTATTTTCTTTCTTTTTTTTATTTTATTTTATTTTTATTTTCATTTTTTTATTAGTTTCAGGTGCACAAGACAAAGCAAAACTTAGATGTTTATCATTTACATCCCTCACACTGTGTGAACCCCCCTCCCCCCATCCACTATCCCTCTGTACGTTCCCCAAATTAATTTTCATACCCCCATGACCATCTTGTGGTTACCGACTATTTTTCAAAACCTCTCACCTTCCCCTTATCCCCACCCGCCCCGCCCCTCTAGCAACCCTCTGTTTTTCCTCCATGTTTCCAAAACTGTCTCTGATTAGTTCATTCACTTATTCTTTTCTTTAGATTCCGCATATAAGTGAGATCATATGGTATTTGTCTTTCTCTTTCTGACTTATTTCACTTAACATAATGTTCTCTAGGTCCATCCATGTTGTTGCAAATGGTAAGATTTCTTTCTTCTTTATGGCTGCGTAATACTCCATTGTATAAATGTACCACAGTTTCTTAATCCAGTCATCTACTGACGGGCATTTCGGTTGTTTCCAGGTCTTGGCTATTGTGTATAGTGCTGCAATAAACATAGGAGTGCATAAAGATTTTTGAATTGGACTTCACAGACATTACCCCTAGTAAGATTTTTACTGATATATCCCCTCGCGCGAGGGAAGTAAGAGAAAAAATAAACATGTGGGATTACATCAAACTAAAAAGCTTTTTCACAGCAAAGGAAACCATCAATAAAACAAAAAGGGATCCTACTGAATGGGAAAAGATATTTGCCAATGATATATCTGATAAGGGGTTAATATCACAAATTTATAAAAAACTCACTCAACTCAACTCCAAAAAAACAAACAACCCAATTAAAAAATGGGCAGAGGAAATGAAGAGACATTTTTCTAAAAAGGACATACAGATGGCAAACAGACATATGAAGAAATGTTCAACCTCACTAACCATCAGAGAAATGCAAATAAAAACCACAATGAGATACCACCTCACCCCAGTCAAAATGGCTATCATCAATAAATCAACAAACAACAAGTGCTGGCGCGGATGTGGAGAAAAAGGAACCTTTGTGCACTGTTGGTGGGATTGCAGATTGGTGCAGCCACTATGGAAAACAGTTTGGAGGTATCTCAAAAATCTGAAAATGGAACTACCTTATGATTCAGCAATCCCACTCCTAGGTATCTATCTGAAGCCCTCTTCTTTACCACACTTAGTTCAAATTAGGATAAGGCAGCATCAAAATTCCCTTCCTGAAATAGGCCTTTCCATCTGAATCTCTTAGGCAGGAAGGGAGAGGGTTATAGCTTCTTTCTGAGTCTTTTTTTCTTTCTTAATAAACAGGTTAAAATCAGGTTTTCAAAAGGCAGCTTCAGGGTGGCAAAACTTTGGTCCCCGTCAAGAGTTAAATCTTCTGGCATGATCTTAATGAAAGATTGTGTATAAAGATATAAAAATGACTGCAAAACACTATATTAGAGCAAATAACGTCTGGACAATCTTGCCCATTTAAGCATATGCAAGATGAAAAAAAGTGACATAAAACTCTGCAAATGAAATGTGACATAGAAAAGAAAGACAAAGATATATAGCTATATCTATCTATCTATCTATCTATCTATCTATCTATCTATCTATCTATCTATCTATCTATCTATCTGCACACACGCACATATATACACATGTATGGCGAGAGAAAGAAACATACATGTGAAAGACATGAGGAAACCATCTGCAATAAATCATAATTTTAGGAACAGAAAGTGTCTCCTTGTGAATTCTTTTTGCTGTAAGAGAATTTTATATGAATACAAATTCAATAAAGTGAAAGTTTAAAGACAAGAATATAAAACAACAGAATGAAAAAGGCGAGGTCAAGGAAACTCACTTTAAATCTAATAAATATATTAAAAGAATAAGGAACAGAAAATACAGTTGAAATTTAATGTGATAGAAGAAAGGCATAAGATCACAGTGAATGCAAAGCAAGATGGAGATGAAAGCAATTAGGAAGAGGACGTGAGACATGGATGATTGACAACACAATTGGTGAAGTATACAACAGATGGTGAAGAAAATATTCAGAGATATAATAATGGAAAATTCATTTAATAAGAAACTGCATACATCTTAACAGGAAAAGTTGATATTAAATTATCAACATTGAGATATGTCCTGGTTGTTATTGAATCTCAAGGGTTTGGAAAATAAAAAAAAGTTTTTTAGAAATCAAACAGAAAAATCAAGTTACAAAGGGGAGAATTCAAGCTGGTGTCATACTTTTCACAGAAATATTTAATGCTAGAAGAAATAAAATGCCTATCGCATTCTTAGACCAAAGAAGATTGACTCAAAATACGATATCCCATGTTGTTATTCAAATATAAAGGATTCAGAAAACAAAAATTTTAAGAGTTCTTCTTAAAAAGAAGAAAAAAACAACAACACTAGGCTCTCATCAAATGAAGCCCACCTAATCAAGAAATTAATAAAAATTAGAGAACCCAGGAATGGAGACCCATATCTAGTGCTTGTCAGGGTACTAGATACTGGGGTTACAAAGATAATTAAGGCATTTCTGTCCTCAACGAATGTAGCCTCGTGGAAAAGAAGATGTCAGTAAATTTGAGGACAGCATATTAAGCGCTGCTACATTGGTAGAAGAGAGGAAAGATTAACTCTACTGAAACCTGAGACTTGGGGGATGAGTACCTCGAAGGTAATAGGAAAGCAGCAGAGAAGACCTTTCTAGGAATGGGGAACAAAGTGCAAAGGCTGGGAGATTTGAGTTGGCAGCGTGGGATTGGCTGTGTGCTGGGGCACATGGAAGTGACAGGATCTAAGCCTAGAAAGCCATACACAGCTCATGAAGGGGTCTGTGTACTTGCTAAGGGGGTTGAACCCCTGAAAGGTTTTGTCTAGGACATGAAAGAAAAGGGAAGGATGTGTGTAAGACCTATCTCATAATATTGTCATTTCCACACAGTCTACACAAAAATTTCATTTCCTATTTCAAGTGAAACTTTGCATTTGACATTACAATTTTCTTCTTGCCTTTGTCTTTGATGTGCTTCTTTGATTTCAGTTATAGCTGCTTCGTTTGATCTTATATAATAGCATCCTTGGCAACCTTACAAGCAGTAAGCATACTGAAAGAATGTGTTACCATAAGCATCCGATTTGTTTGCCCTGATCAACTACAATTTTCACGTAACCCTCATTCTTGCCACCACAATCAGCTATTTATTACTTGACAAATTCATGACAATATTTATCCCAGTTAATTTAAAAGGAATGCAGGACTCAACAGTACATCTATTATTAATATGTTCTAGTTATTTAAATGGGAGTGCAGGATTCTGGCTGTGGAAAATCAGAGCTAGAAGAGACATTTAAAGTCTACTGTGACAGTGTTTCTTAAATTTTAATGTGCATAATAATCACCCAAGATCTGTTTAAAATGCAGATTCTGACTGAAGAGTTAGGGGTGGGGCCCAAGATTCTGCATTTTTAACAAGCTTCCAGCTAAGACCTATATTACTGGTCTACAAACCACACTTAGAGTACCAAGGTCCTGTGAAACAGGTATAACTACCCAAGTATTCTATTCCTGTAATTATATGATAAATATTTACAATTTTAGAATTTTCTGTTAGACTGTAACTTGCAGACAGGCCATGAATCCATCAGGAAGCTCAGAAAATGCTACTGATATAATATGCTATCAGGTTGGTGCAAAAGTAATTGCAGTTTAATAGGTTAAAAATAATTGCAAAAACCGCAATTACTTGTGCACCAACCTAATATTTAAAAAAAAAAAAAGGACCATTCCCTTCTGATTATTGTGTTTGCTTTATATGAGTTACACTAAAGTTGATTATATAAGTCATGTTTGTTATCTCACAGTGTCTTGGGGTGATGTCACTCTCTGGCAGCTGGTGCTGTCATTTTAGGAGTCGGTCCTCATCACTTATTAGGCCCCCATAGTCACATACTTTACCAAGGTGAAGAAAAACCGGTATTTTTACTAAGCTACATAGTTGTCTCAGGGTACCTACAGATAAACACTCAGCAATTGTAAAAATAAAGCCTGATATTATGTTATTTCATCAACATGAAATTCATTTGGAAGAAAAAAAGACACTTGAATTGTGAATTAATATTTTAAGTTTAGATTCAATTTATATTAAATTTTTACATCAGTCTGGTTTAAATGTAAAACTGTCAAAAGCAAACAGAAAATAGGGAAAGTAAAAATAATTATCGGCAAACATTTTGTTACCCAAATGAGGAGTTACCACTATGCTGAAAAATAGATTTAGAGTCAAGTTTGGAATTTATTTCTGACATGCTTTAATTTAGCATAACCTTTGCTCAGTTTTTTTTTCATCACTGGTAAAAGGGATTGTTTTGGCTGGAAAGGAGCCACTCCTGTTTTTCTTTCCCCCATGTATCTTGCACACCGTCTGTGAGAAATGGAAATTAAATTGTGTGGTAGACTCCTCACCTGGCTCATGAATATGCTGTTCTTTCTTTGCCATTTGTACTTTCGGTCACACTGAAAAAGGCATCAGAAAAGTGGCAGAGTGCAGTGTCTCCTGAACGTGTCATGCTGCCCCCTCTCTGTTGACATGTATTGAGATTCAGGCAACAGGGACACTCTTTATGGCACAAAGAAGTGTTATTTTGGCTTTTCAAGGTTTTTTTTTTTTTATCTCTGAACATCTGCAACTCTCCGGATTGTGCTGTGCACTAAAAATAAAAAAAAGTATAGCCTGTAATTCACCTCATTTTCACTGAGTCAGGGCTGTAGATTCTAGGGACGATTCAGTGACATAAGAGAGTTATAAAAATGGAAATAAAATTGCTGAATCCAAAATGAATTTAGAAGATGATCATGGTAGCTTGTGCATGCCAAAAATCAAGCGTGGAAACTCCAACTTCTTCCAGATTTTATGTGAATAAATCAGTTTAATGTTTTATTGTTATAGTCTTTATAATTAACGTAGTTTGCCATCTATAATGTGCCCTCACGTTTTTGGCTCAAAGTTTCAAGGGAAAAAAGTCTTTTGTTTTAATTCAAATTTTTATTTGTTTACATTTAGATACTTGTTTTTTGTATTATAAAGGAATTTTAGCATTTATTTTTTAACATACTATGTATGGTTCGGGATATTTTATGTAACAAATAATTGCAAAACAACAAGATCAGATACAAGATGCAAGAAATTTTATGTACTGAACAAATTTAGGATATTTACACATGATAGAAGGCCAAGAACTCTTCGTTGTTGCAAGTTCGTCATAAGTTCAACAAAACCAATTATCATATTCCAGGGTATTATTTTGCATACAGATACCATTTTTGATTTCTAGAGTTATACTTTTAGCTCATAAGCATAAATAAAAGAATCAAAAACGTTTATATAGATACGGAATTAATACCACCTATGTGTGATGCGCATCCTTATTTTTTCCTCACAAATTTGGGCAAAAAAGTGTGCATTATAAACAGCAAAATATGGTATCTGGAACCCTGAGGGATTCTTTATGTGGAGCTGCTTGCCACAGATGTTAGCATAAAGAAGAACATGTATTAGAGTTAATGTTTAAAAGAAGTCAGCAGATCATATCTCTCCCAAATAAGTCTCACTCAAAGCAATACTTCTAACAAATTCTCAGCACAATTCAACTACCATTATGAAAAGAAGGAATTGAAAACCTAGGCACGGATGCTGTTAGTATAGGCTTAAGAATGGACAGATGACTGTAATAGTAGTATTCTCTTGGCAGAAAACTTTCTCCCACAACCCTAAAATTTCAACGTTAGAAATTAATTTCTATTGGCCTTGCAGGGTTTTGGTCTTTTAAAGATTTCATACTAAAATACAAACACACTTTCAAGGCGTAGTACATTAAAAAAAAATAGAAATTGGATTTGTAACTGGCTTGGTCTGTGCTCAAATAGTGCCTAAGGTATATCTCTGGTCATGTCTTTTGAAATGTTGGATTCAACATTTAAAAATTATTTTATTAAAATGACATACTCATTAAAATGGCAAATTATGAAGCTGGGAGACATAGTTAATATGTTGAATGATAGAAATAAAATCTAAGTGATCCTGATAAGCTGTAATGGGAGATGGAAGGTTAAATCTAAGGAAATGAAATTTTCAAACACTTAATGAAAAGTGCTGTGCTTAGGTTAAAAAAAAAGACAACAAAAAAACCCTGTGGATAACATAGTACATGTGACAACATCTTAGGGTTAATGTTGACTGTAAACTTAAAATATGTTGACAGTGTGATGTAGTTGCAAAAAAAACAAAACCCGAAAGTAATAATGCAGTTACTCATCCTATCACAAGGAAATAAGATCTCCCTTCCCTGTAAAACACACCTGGTAGATTCTGTTTGGTTCTGGGTATCCCATTTTGCAATGATTTTGACTCACTGGCGTGTATCCAGAAAAGAGTGAGCTGAAGCTACATCGTAGAAGGTACAGCTGAGAGAATGAAAATGTACACAGTGGAGGAGACGAACTTAGTTAGACTTGATTCTATCTTTAAATAGCTGAAAGATTGTCACATAGAAGACTTAAATTTTATTCTGAGAAGCCTCAGAGGCAGACCTAGAAGTGCAAGAGAGTGTGAGAGAGAGACAGAGGGATACTTTGATTCAAGTTATCTGAAAATGGAAGGGCTACTTTAGGATGAAGTCCACCATCATTAAAAGTTGAAGTGTTCATGCAGAGGCTCGTGGACTACTACTTGTTAGGGACCTTGTAGAAGGAATTCTGTGTTTAATGCTTTCTGCGGATGCTAATGGACATCTTAAAGGAGACTGAGGTACAGTCAATCGTGAGACACCAAGTAGGTGATTGCGGTCAGGGAGAAAGAGTGCCAGGAGGAGAAATAATCATAATAAGACACAGCAGCAAGTCAAACTTTCACCTACGCAGTTGTTGCCAAGAGTCAGCCTGCTTGGTAGGTGGGGGTGAGGGGATGATGCAGGGTGGTGTAGGATGTCTTCCATTCGTTCATTCATTCAACAAAATGCCACGTATGAGATCTTATGCTAGCTACTGGAGATACAAAGATAAATGAGATGCAATTTCTGCTCATGGGAGATCGTATCCTGGTAGAGAAGACAGACATATTGACAAAAAATTCACAACACAACATGGTAAGTGCTTTGGCAGTAGATGGTAAATAATTGACTAGGGACGCACATTTGGGATAGACTGATCAGTGAGTTTATAAACATGCCAATTCATATTGGCAACAAGAAAACCATGATAATGCCATATTTATTTGTTGTCAAGTAAAGCATATATTCAAGAAAGTCTGTTACTGGGTCCATCTATGGGGAATTTATAGTAGGAGGAGCTTCCCTGAGCAATAGTTCATGCAAAACACTTGGGGATTTTATTTGAACTTAAGCTCAGTGTGAATTCACAGTGTGATATGACAGCCAAAAAAAAGCCTATGTTATTTTTAAAATGCAATAGTAGATGTACAGTACCCTGAATAATGAGAATAATAAAAGTAACATCAGACCATATCTGACACATAAACTATCACGAATATTGGGAATATTGACAGTATAAGCAAGATCATTTTTCAAATGACATGAAATACAATAGATGGAATTAAGTGGGTTTTTTTTTAGCTTGCCAAAGAGATGATTTATGAGAAACCTAATCAAATATTTTAATGGCACTTAGTGTCATGTGGAAGAATGATCCTCAACTCGATCCTCAGAGAATAGCTAGAACAAATCAGAGAAGTTAAAGAGAGGAAAGTTTTGGCTCAGCCCCAAGTGTATCTGTGATAATTGCAAAGGGCTGCCTTTTCATCTAGTGAACTCCTTGTGTGTGACAGCTGTGATAATTTAACTTTCCACCACTCCCTGTATCCACATCATCTGCCACATAACTGAGGGGGTGCCCCCCACTGTGGGCAGGTTGATCTTCCTTGCCTCTTAACTCTGGGTAGAACCATGTGACTTGCTTGGCCAGTGGGATGTTAGTAGTTGTGACACAAGTATTAAGTAGGCTTGCACATTGGGGTTTGTTTTCTCCTGCACCATAAGAATATGCTTGGGCTAGCCTGCAGGGGGATGAGATGCATGTGGGCAGGGTTAGTCACCCTAGTCATCCCAGGTGAGACCTTCCTAAATCAGCTGAAGGCCAGCTGACCTGCACACATCTGAGTTGAATACAACTGAGTCCAGAACTATCCAGGCAAGTCCAGTTTAAATTGCTGACCTATTTATTTTTTATGAGCTAAATAAATACTTATAGTTTTAAGTCAATGTGTTTTTAGGTGGTTTGTTTTACACTATTATTGTGGCAATAGAGGGCTGACATTCTCTATTGGTTGGTCATGTTCAAGAAGGCAATGGATGGTGGTTATCAATCAAGAAAGTTATAGAAAAGAACACTTGAGTGGACTAGATAAGTTCCAAAGATGGTTCCCTCCCCAGCAACTGCAATTGTAATACTACCATAATAATTAACACTTGAGCAGTTCCTATCTGACAGGCACTGTTTTAAGGGCTTTACACATAATAGTATTTATTCCTATGAGGTAACTTTCATTACTCCTGTTATACCATTAAGGAAACAAGCAAAGATCATAAAACTAGTAAGTGGTGGATCTAAGATGGAACCTAGGCATCTGGTTCCAGAAATCACAACTTTCTCAGCACACCTTGCTTCTACTGGCCCATGAACTATGTTCAGTGTTCCTAAAGTCCATTGGAAAGTGGGCATTTATATCACCATATGGTTATTAAGAGTGGGATAATTAATCACTTCTCTAAATTCATATTTTTGGATACAGGAAACCTTTCCCAGCATGACTTATATTAGATAAAATTAAAATGGGCTCCTTAGTGGTAAAAACATGAGCAACCACTGCTTTAAGCAGTCTTCCAATCTTAAGATTGTTGGATTCTTAGATAAAATTTTCTAATGCTAATATACAAGGCTTTCTTTTATTGAAAATAATTATCTAGTGAAAAGCATTGCATAAAACTTCCTTAGACTACTAGCTTTACAGTAAGTACTTCATAAGGCCATTGATGAAGAAAATAGAAATTTGTAGGTGATAGTAGAAATATTCTGCTTGTCTACCAAAAAAGATGTTACAACATAAAGAAAATTTAAAAGAAAATGCATATCAGCCAGACTATGGGTGATAGCATTGTACTGTAATAAAACCCTGTATTACACTGGGTGTGGGGATAGAATTAGCAATAACTTTCAGTTGATAAATTAAACGTGTTATGTGAGTGTTTGGTTATGTAGATAATTTGGAGGACCTGGCTTAATCTTTCATGTCTTACTGGATGCTATATTCAACTATGCTATTTTAATGGTAACAGAATCCATATTTTGATGAATTCACTTTAGCAGAAGATAAATATTGAATAGGATTCAATTTGAACTGTTGAAAACATCCTTTGTAAATCTAATGAACTTATGTAATATGAGTTTAGCAGACAGGCTCTGTTTTTAAAATTGTTTTAAAAATTATAGTCTTTTCTGCATTGCTTGCTGTTCTAAAATCATCCCTATTTTTAAACCAAGGAAGTTGGCAGCAGGGTGGTAGGATGGAGCTTGTGGCGTATCTCTTTTCAATATTTATTTCATTTCTTGAAAAAAAATTACCACTGTTTAAAAACTACCTTAATGCAAGTGATCTCCAGCTTTCCTCACACATTTTGAAAAATAACATATACATTATTTTCAATATGTAAAACTATTTCATCTAATGTTTATACACATGTATTTATTTTAAAACATAAGCATTAGTGTGATGATCTGTCAGTTAGTTGAATATTCTTGGCAGTATTGCACTGGCCGTTTGAATTGGGATATTTTGGACCAAAGCTGGTTTAATAATTTTCTATGGATCTGTTCACAGTGGTTCTTTCACACTTGTAGATGGATTTTCCTATTCACATGAAGGTAAACTAAGTGTAAAGCAAAAAATTTCATCAACAGGAAATATTACTCATAAGACAACAAATATATAGCTGTACCAGGGATAGAAACATGGCTATTATCCCAATCTGGGCATAGATTAGAAAGCACTAATTGATAATTTTTTCCTCCTGAGTCCAGACTCCAATTTGGAAAATCTTACCAATTTTGAAATTTTGTATGACATTCTTATAATATATTAAAAATATCCTCTCTCTTATTAATGAAATGTAATCTTTCTTTGGTTTGAAATGATGCTTTGTTGGTTTTTCTTTTTTTAATTTACTATTATTTTTAATTTTATTTTTCAATTACAGTTGATGCATAGTGTTAGTTTCAGATGAACAGTGATTAGAAATTTATATACCTTAGAAAGTGATAATAGTGGTAAGTCTAGTAACCAATTGAGTTATTATATTATTGACTATATTCTCTATGCTTATTTTATATCTCTGTGACTATTTTTATTTATTTATTTATTTATTTATTTATTTATTTATTTATTTATTTATAAATTTTTGTTAAATTTATTGGGTTGATGTTGGTTAATAAAATTATAAAGGCTTCAAGTGTACAATTTTATAATACATCATCTATGTATTGCATTGTGTGTTCAGCACCCAGAGTCAGTTCTCCTTCCATCACCGTATATTTGACCCTCTTACACTCTTCTACCACTCCACCCACTTACCCTCTGGTAACCACTAAACTGTTGTCTGTGTCTGTGAGTTTTTGTTTGTCTTGTTCATTTGTTGCTTTCAATTTTATGTCCCACATATGAGTGAAGTCATATGTCTCTTGACTTTTTCTGTCTGACTTACTTTGCTTGGCATGGTAATCTCAAGATCCTTCCAAGTTGTCGCAAATGGCAGTATTTCATCTTTTCTTATGGCCGAGTAATATTCCATTGTATATATGTACCGCATCTTCTTTAGCCAATCATTTATCGAAAGACACTATAGTTGTTTCCATGTCTTGGCCCCTGTGAATACTGCTGCAATGAACACAGGGGTATATATATCTTTATGGATAAACAGTTTCATCTATTTTGGGTAGATACCTAGAAGAGGGATAGCTGAGTTGTATGGTAATTCTCTTCTTAATTTTTTGAGAAAACTCCATACTATTTTCCATAGTGGCTATACCAATTTACATTCCCACCAGCAGTGTATGGGGGTTCCTTTTTCTCCATAGCCTCTCCAACACTTGTTATTACTTGTTTTTTTATAATAGCCATTCTAACAGGTATGAGGTGGTATCTCATTGTGGTTTTGATTTGCGTTTTCCTAATAGCTATTGAAGTTGGACATTTTTCATATATCTGTTGGCTGTTTGTATGTCTTCTTGGGAGAAGTGTCTATTCAGGTCCTTTCCCCTTTTTTTTAATTGGATCGTTTGCTTTTTGTTGTTGAGTTGTATGAGTTCTTTATATATTTTGGATATTAGCCCCTTATCAGAGGTGTTGTTTGCAAATATCTTCTTCCATTTAGTTGATTGCCTCTTTGTTTTGTTGATAGTTTCTTCTGCTGTGCAGAAGCTTTTTAGTTTGATATAGTCCCATTCATTTATTTTTGTTTTCACTTCCCTTGCCTTTGAGGTTAAATTCATAATTCATTAGTACCTATGCTTTCTTCTATGCAATTTATTGTTTCAAGTCTTTTGTCTAGGTCTTTGATCCATTTTGCGTTAATTTTGGTGACAGATAGCAGTCTAGTTTCATCCTTTTGCACATGGCTTTCCAATTTTCCCAGCACCAACTATTGAAGAAACTTTCCTTTATCTATTGTATGTTTTTGACTCCTCTGTCAAAAATGATCTGCCCACGTATATGTGGGTTTATTTCTGGGTTCTCAATTATATTCCTTTGGTCTGTGTTTCTGTTTTTCTGCTAATACCATGCTGTTTTGATTATTGTCACTTTCTAGTAAAAAATGAAGTCAGGGAGTGCAATAGCTCCAGCCTTGCTCTTTTTTCTCAGGATTGCTTTGGCTTCAGGGTTCTTCTGTGATTCTATACAAATCTGATGATATTTTGTTTAATTTCTTTAAAAAATGCCATTAGGATTTTGATGGGGATTGCATTAAATCTGTATATGGCTTTGGGTAATATGGCCCTTATAACTATGTTGATTCATCTAATTCATGAACATGAAATATCTTTCCATTTCTTTGTGTCTTCTTCTATTTCTTTTAATGATGTCTTATAGTTTTTAGTGTATAAGTACTTCACATTCTCTGTTAAGTTTATTTCTAGGTATTTTATTCTTTTTGTTGCAATTGCTTTTTTCATTTCTTTTTCTGAAATTTCTTTTTCATTTCTTTTTCTGAAATTTCATTGTTAGTATATAGGAAAGCAGTGGAGTTTTGTACATTGATTTTTGTATCCTGCAACTTTACTGTATTTGTTTATTTTTTCTAATAGTTTTTGGTGGTGTCTTTAGTGTTTTCTATATAAAGAATCTTGTCATCTGCAATTAATGATATTTTTACTTCTTCATTCCTAATTTGGATGCCTTTTATTTCTTTCTCTTGCCTGATTGCTCTGGCCAGGACTTCTGATACTATGTTGAATAACAGTGGTGAGAAGATGGCTTCCCTATCTTGTTGCTAATCATAGATGAAAAGCTTTCAGTTTTTAACCATTAGTTATATTAGCTGAGGGTTTGTCGTATATGGTCTTTATTATGTTGAGGTAAATTCCTTCTATAGGCATTTTATCGAATGTTTTAATCATAAATGGATGTTACATCTTGTTAAATTATTTTTCTACATCTATTGATATCATAAGATTTGTATTCTTTATTTTGTTTATGTGGTATATTACATCGATCAATTTGTAAATGTTGAACAATCCTTGTGCCCCTGGAATGAACCCCACTTGATCCTGATGTATAATCTTTTTAATGTATTGTTGTGTTTGATTTGCTAGTATTTTGTTTAGGATTTTTGCATCTATATTTATTAGAGATATTGGTCTGTAGTTTTCTTTTTGTGTTATCCTTACCAGGTTTTGGTATCATGGTAATTTTGGCATCATAAAATGAGTGAGGAAGTATTGCCTCCCAGTAATTTTGATATGATATATCTTCATTCTCATTTGTTTCTATATGTCTTTTGACCTCTCCTTTTATTTTCTCTTTGCCCCAGTCATTCTTTAGTAGCATGTTGTTTAATCTCCATGTGTTTATGGTTTTCCCATTTCCTTTTTGCAGTTGATCTCCAATTTCAAAGCCTTGTGATCAGAGAATATGCTTGGTATGTTTTCAGTCTTCTTGCATTTGCTGACACTAGTTTTGTGTCCCAGTATGTGGGCTATCTTTGAGAATGTTCCATGTGCACTAGAAAGAGCGTATAGTCTGTTGTTCTGGGATGAAAGGCTCTGTAAATGTCAATTACATCCATTTGGTCCAATGTGTCATTTAAGGCTGATATTTCCTTATTGAATTTCTGTTTGGATGATCTTTCCATAGCTGTCAATGGGGTATTTAGGTCCCCTACTATAATTGTGTTTTTGTGAGTTTCTCCCTTTAGTTCTGTTAGTAGTTGCTTTATATATTTTGGTACTCCCAGTTTGGATGCATATATATTAATAAGTTTCATATCTTGTTGATGTATTGTCTCCTTTATCATTATAAAATATCTATCTTTTCTCTTACCTTTCATGTCCTGAAGTCTGTTTCATCAGATATAAGTATGAATACTCCTGATTTTCTCTGGATGCCATTTGCTTGGAGTATCGTTTTCTACCCTTTCACTTTTAGTTTATAGTTGTCCTTTAAGCTGAGATGTGTCTCTTGTAGGCAGTACCTGGGTTTTGTTTTTGTTTTGTTTTTCCCAATCTGCTTCTCTGCCTTTTTCTTGGTGAGGTCAGTCTATTTACATTTAGGGTGATTATTGATATATGAAGATTTCCTAGAATCGTTTTGTCTTTTGTTTTCTGGTAATTTGGTGTCTCCATTATTTCTTTGCCTTTGTGTTTCTGTGTATTATTTTAGATTGGTGGTATTCTATGAATTTTTTACTCTGTTTCTTCTTTTTATTTTATTTTATGTGTCTCAGTTCTGGATTGTTTTTGAGTGTTTACCACTAAGTTTATGCAAAAGAAAATTTCATTTATACAGTAGTCCTTTTTCTTCAGCATCCTTCTTATCTCCATTCCCATTTGCAAATTCAGACCTTTATGTTGTTTCTGTTGTCACAAATTATCCCTATTTATGCTGTGAGTTTATTTCTGTTTCAGTAGTAAATTGTTCTCTTTTTTTAATGTTTTTATCTTCTTTACCCTTTATTTTATGTTTAAGTATTTAATGCACTGTTCTGTGTAGAGGTTGCCATTTCCTGCTTCTCTCTATCTGTTAGTAAACTTGCTCATCATTTTGAAGCTTTTTGCCTTTTTGTTTCAGATAGAATAGCCCCCTTCACTATTGCCTGTAATGTGCACTTCGTGGTGGAAAATTCCCTTAGCTTCTGCATATCTGGAAGGGTCTCTATTCCTTCTTCATGTCTAAGGATAACTTTGCTGGCTATATTATGCTTGGCTGACAATTTCTCTCTTTCAGTTGTTTCAATATTTGATTCCACTCTCTCTTGGATTGTGGAGTTTTGGCTGAAAATTCTCTTTTGTTGTTGTTCTTGGGGAATATTGGGGAACAGTGTGTTTTTCCAGGATGTCAAGCCATTGTTTTTCAACTTAGTTGTGGGGGGCGCTGGTCAGCTCCAAGTCAAGTCATTGTTTTTCAATCTAGTTGTGGAGGGCGCAGCTGACTGACCCAAGTGAGACTCAAACCAGCGACCTTGGTGTTATGAGCACCTCACTCTAACCACTGAGTCAACTGGCCACCCACCGGCAGCCCTCCAAGCTCAAACTGCTGTTTCTCACTGGCCAATGTGGGAATCAAACCAGCAACCTTGGTGTTATGAGCACCATGCTGTAACCACTGAGACCACCAGTCACTTACCAGCAGCTCAGCTCCAAGCAAAAGCCATTGTTTTCAATCTAGTTGTGGAGGGTGCAGTTCACTGGCTCATGTGGGAATCTAACCAACAACCTTGTTGTTAAGAGTTTGCGCTCTAACCAACTGAGCCATCCAGCCACCTCCGGCTGAAAATTCTCATGATAATCTAATGGGCTTTCCTTTGTAGGTTTCCATCTTCTTTTCCCTGGCTGCCTTGAGAATTCTTTGTGATTAATTTTTGACAGTTTCAATGTAATATGCCTTGGAGAAGGCCTTTTAGGATTGAGATAATTAGGTATTCTGTTTGCTTCTTGGACGTGAGGTTCCAGTTCTTTCCATAGGTTTGAGAAGATCTCATTGACTGTTTGTTTGAATAGGCTCTCTATGTCCTTCTCCCTCTCTTTTCCTTCTGGTATGCCCATTCTTCTTAAATCACTCTTTATGATGGAAATCAGATAGTTCTTGTACAGCTTTTTCATTTTTTTTAACTCTCAAATCTTTCTCTTCTTCCATCTGTGCCATTTCCAGATTTCTATCTTCAATATCACTAATTCTTTCCCCCATCTGGTCAGCTCTATTTTTTAAGCCTGCTATTTCATTCTTCATTTCTTTTATTGAGTTTTTCATCTCAGAATTTCTCTGAATTTTTGGTTCTGTTTTAAAATTTCAACCTCTTTGATATTCATTTTGTTCATTGATTTTATTTCTGAATTTGTTAAATTGCCTTTCTGAGTTTTCTTGCATCTCATTGAGTTTTTTTCAGAACTTAAATCTTAAATTCTCTATCATTTAAGTCACATGTTTCCATATTTTCAAGTTTATTTTCTGGAGATTTTTCATTTTCTTTCTGAGCTGCTTTGTTATTTTGGTTATTCATGGTAATTGATGGGTTATTTTTCTTCCTGGGCATCTATGGGAATGTATTCTCCAGCAAGTTGATATGAAGAGGTCTTTCTTTTATTTTCCACTAGGTAGCGCTAGAACACTTTATTTTCTCTTGCCCTGTCCCAGCTTCTCATGATGGAAGATTTCCTGGGGAGGTGGACATCTCCTCTATGACCAGGTCACCTGGGTCTCAGTGCACCACCCCCATGGGAGGATGTAGTGAGCAACGGGGTTGTGAGCCCCTGAAACCCCAGTGCTACCCCTGCAGGCAGATGCAGAGATATGCACCTCAGCAGCCCTGGTTTCCCCCTCTGGAATCAGCTGCAAAAGGTGGGGATGTGGTGGGCTGGAATAGGGCTGCTGGTGTGTTTGTGTCTTTGTTCTCCTCTGAGTAATGGAGACTGCCAGATGTTACCTGCCTCACCCATATATCTCCTCCCTTGTCACTGGGATTAGCTACAGTGTGTGTCTGCTGCTCAGGAACTGTCTGTCCAGTTCTCAGGGCTGTAGGTATTCTGTTCTTTAATCTGACACTGCTACTTTTTTTCTAGTTTTTCTAGGGTCCAGTGCTAACACCGGGAGAGTGGGGGGAAGCAGTCAGGCTCCATGACTTTGTTTTTTGCCTGGCCATGGGGGTGGTTAGACCAGTTTTTGTACTCCTGTTTTCAGTTTTTGCCCTGACATCTCTGCCCTGATCACTGGGTTCAAGTGTATTATATGCTGATCACTCAGGCAGGATTGCTGGGGGCCACAGAGAGTGCACCTGTAGTCTCAGTCCTTCCCTCTCCTGGAAACATAGTGAGCTCTGGGCTGTGTCCACAGCCCCCAGCTCTGCTCTTCTCCCTTCCCTCCTTCCCCATTTGCCCCAATTTGCCTACCTTCAGATGTTTTGATGCACAGATCTCTGACATGTTTGTGTGTTGCGTAGCTGTTCAAGTTGTTATTACTTCAAAGGAAGAGATCAAGGGGGACCCCTCATGGTCCCATGTTTCTGACATCTCTTCTTTCATTGGTTATTCTTAACACAATGCTCCATGCAGCTGCTGCCAATTGATTGCAGGTATAGACAAGTTCAAACCTGTTTATTATCCTGGAATTATAGTGAGCTTAGAAATGCCCAGATGACTGATCAGAGACTTTTTTTTTAAAGAAAATACCCATTTCTTTTACATATATATATTTAATTGAACAAAGAATTCCCTACGCAGCACATAATATGTGTGTGTGTGTGTATATATATATTAAAATTTATTGGGGAATATTGGGGAACAGTGTGTTTCTCTGGGGCCCATCATCTCCAAGTTGTTGTCCTTCAGTCTAGTTGTGGAGGGTGCAGCTCAGCTCCAAGTCCAGTTGCCGTTTCCAATCTTTAGTTGCAGGGGACGCAGCCCACCATCCCATGTGGGAATCGGACTGGCAACCTTGTTGAGAGCTTACTCTCTAACCAACTGAGCCTTCTGGCCACCCCAGATCAGAGTTTTAATGTAATAAAAAGAAAACATCTGCTGATCACTCCCTAGGGCCCAAGATACTGGGTTCAATGTTACACCTGCATTATCTCAAAATTCTCACAGAAGCCTTATGATATAGGTTGTTATCATTATTCCCATTTTACAGATGAAAAAACTGAAGCTTAAAGGGGTTAACTAAACTTGCCCCAAGTCATAGAGCTAGTAAGTTGGTGGTGACAATGTTTAAATAAGCTCTGTCTTACTTCACAGCCCAGGCTCTGCACCATTATTTGGTGTCACCTCTTTTCCTTTAAGTTTTTGGTTATGTCAGCAACATCCTGTTTCAGGATACCGCAGTGCTGTGCTCTCTACACTTTATGTAGAGCTGGCTTGTTCTCTGGAAATGAGGTGGAGAATCTGTTGCTTTCTTTTTGTATAGGAAAGAAATGCCAGAAAGTACATTATAGTAATAATTCTTTAAACACAGCATTGGGATGTTGGAACATCTTATTGATTTTGAACTTGTGTAAGAAGTTGTCTTAGTATATTAAAAAATACTCCTCTTTTATATTAAGAAATATGTTTCCTTGCTTTGAGACTATGCTTCATTTGTTATAAAAGGTAGCTTAGTCAGAAAAACACTACCTTTTAATATGGGTTGAGAAACCAGAGCCTTAGATACTGACCCAAAGTGCTATTATAGAACTGATACTATGTGCACTCCTGGAAAATGTTAACTTCTAAGGAAAAATAGATGTTAATGCCACTTCTTAGCATTTCAATGTCACAATTACAAATTCTGCAAAATAGTTAATTGAATATTTTATGTGTCTAGAAAGGGTCTTGATTATCAGAATTGTGTACTAATTCTTAAATTCCTTTTATATAATGCAGAATCCCTTTAAGGAATTAAAATTTTATTTATATTTTAGATGAAGGAATTACATATTTTTACCAACAGTTTCTTTATGAAAGAAATGTCTTGAATTAATGTGTTAACTTCAAATTTTGTTGTTAAGTCAGACTTTTGAAGCTTTAGATATCCATGCAAATTATCATAATTCTCCCATGTAACGGAGACCCTTTTATATGAGCAATTATTATATTTTGCCATGTATAATGTGCTCCCATGTATAATGGGCACCCATGTTTTTGCCCCAAACTTTCAGGGAAATGGAATTAGTACTACCCAAGTGCTAATTCTTATTTTTCCCTCACAAATTTGGGTAAAAAAGTGTGCATTATACATGACAAGATACATTATTATTATTTTTCTAATTGTAATGTTACTGCATTGTCAAATGAGGATGCAAAACATTACAATGCCCCAATTTTCAGTTTTTTAAAAACTTTTCACTGATTAATAATCATATTTTGCCTTTTCCCTTTAACATTTTGTAAGTTTTGAGCTTCTCAGTCTAGTCTTTGTTTTTCTCTTCATACTAATTAATGAAATTCTGGTACTAGTAATAAAAGTCTAGGGACTTTTAGCTACGGATGAGGAGCTCAGCAAATTAAAAAGGATAAAATATCCTCTATAACTCTATACCTGCAGAAACATACAATTTCATTTTTGTCATAGAACCATCCTTACAAATTTTATTTCTAACAAAGGAGTCTTGTATGATGCCTGGATTTCATGCATTGTTACCATGTTCTAGGAAAGTAACCTGTAGCCTCTAAAAACACCTGCAATTCTGTTGCTCATCTTACATAATAATTTGTTGTTCTGAAAAGAATATGTAAACCAACATTTCTGTTTCCTGAAAGGTAAAAATACTTGAAAGTTGAATAGCTTAAAAAGGTTAAGTCAGAAGGGAATTACTGGTACTTCTGATACTTCTGGTACATATGCAAGAGGGGAAAATTAAAACGTGCTGGATTCCTTATTTGAACAAAAAGTTTGAGAGTCTAATCTGTTTGATTAGAACTGTTTGTTAAATTTATGATTATGTCTTACTGAAAGCAAGAGGTTGAAAGGCTATTATGAAATTATTGTAATGTATGCCATGCATGCAGAGCAGAGAGAAAAGAAGGTAACTGTCATTTTGTAGTCTGTGATGAAGGCACCAAATGCCAGATTTTCCTCATTTGAGGAAGTGGCACCACTACTCAGTAAAATATATCAGCTCAGTTCAGATTGGGAGACAAATGGCTGTAGCGCTGAGGCAAGATCAGCCACGAGTCAGGGCTTTGGCTCCTCCTTCAGGTGGGGCTCTGGGCTGTTGCTTCATCGCTGGCCCAGCAAATTTTGTGTGTGCCACAGCCTTGAGAAGAGCTGGCCAGTTGGGACAGTGTTCTCCTTTGTCATTAGGGCCTCCATTTCTATCTTTTCTCCAGCACTAGCTCTCTTCCCTTTCTAATTTAAGATGACTTTATATTAATCTGACCTTGACCTAGAAATGTAGGAAACCTTTTGAAGCATTCTGAATTTTCCTATTTTCTCCTGAAATGCTTCCTCTTATTCTGATTTATAGTTTCTCTCTCTACTTTCCCCTAAGCCACTGAGAAAACAGAATTTAAAGCATAAAAATCAGCCTCTCTCTAGAGCACTTAGGACATTCCCCAAGGGAGAGATTGATAGCCAATTCCCTTTATATTGTCTCTCATTACCTCTCCTAAAAAAACCAGGAAACAAAACAAATGGCTGTTGTTGTTTTTTTTTTTAATTTTCTTTTTTTTGAGACTTTCAGTTAATAAGGTGTAGTTAGGTTGCAATCTTACTTTACCTAAACCTGATGAGAAAGACTCTCTAAGATGTGCCCTCTAAGTCACAGAAGCTTTCATGCACATTGTTGTGGCATGTTCTGTTCTAGAAATGCTAAGCAGTTTTCTGTATGCATAAATCTCAGTGTTGGTTCACTTATGGTAACAACTTTATTGTATGATAGATGAGGTCAGAAAGAAAGCGTGGTATTTCAGACTACTAGGTTGTGCCTTTTCGCACCAACTTAGGTTATCAGTTTCTGTTTTCTTGTGAGGAATGCTAGCTATAAGAACCAGACACTCTCGTTTTTGAAGGCCTTGTTGCATCTGTAATGCATTACTGGGACACTGGAAATGAGCAATAATGAGATAGATCTAGACAGTTATGGGGTGTTTTCAGCCATTTTAACATGAAATATTGATGGCCGCACAGTCAACCCTATTTGCAGTGTAGCACTTGGTTGTGAATATGGAACCTCAGAGTGACACATGTCAGTTATGCTCACAACCAACATGAAATCCAGTCTATGAAATTTCAATGTTATGCATTGCTGTAAATATTTACTTGACAAAAAGTTTACCACTGGATGCCTTTAAGTATTATATTCCTAATTCATTTTCAATGATTAAAATAGAAGGTTTGCTTGGAATGCACAATACAAACTGTTTTCAAGCAATAGTAGCACTTCTATCTACTAAAGACTAGTGTTGCAGGATGAATAATCATTAATATGATAAACATCAATATGGTAAAAAAGAAAAGATAAAGCCTTTGTTAATTGCAGTGACAAGTGTATTTTAGTCTCTGATGTCTCTTCTATATTTTTCCTTTTGGATACTGATTATTTGGAATTTAGATTTGGATTATGTAGAGTGTGTGTGTGTGTGTGTGTGTGTGTGTGTGTGTGTGTATTGTATGTAATCTCATGTCATTTTTGGAAATTTTTTTCCATTATTGTACTCAATTATATAGAATTCTAACTTAAAAAAAAACCTAAACAATAACAACAGCAAAACCAAACAAAAATTCAAAGCAAAAAACCCCAAAGAAACAAACAAACAAACAGAACACTCCCCCTCCCCCACAAATGAGATAACTGAACATAATTAAAACACCCTTTCAGGATGTCAGGACAAGGGGAAATGCAGAGTTGTTCTTTCTGTGACACTTATGTCATTATAAATGGTCTCAATGAAGAACTTTTAGTTTTGAGTTAGATTTGTAGCCTGTTTTTATGGGGAAGAAAGCAAGAGAAGGAGAAATAGGGGAGCATCAAGACAAGATATCAAAGAACAATGATTGTCCATTTGCCAGGAGCCTGGCCGGCAGGGCTTCTGAAGCTCTCCCCCATCACTGCGTTTGTGGTGGTTGTAGCAGGCATAGCCTTGCACGCACATTAGAGATGTTCAATAGTTTTTAAAAATAAAATGCTATATCCATGAAAGTGATCTTTTTTCCATAATTTAACATATTTTCCAGAATTTTCTTGGACATAAGAGATTGGGTAAGATTGAGTTGCTGGGGAAGCCGTACCTTTTAACATCTGCACAGATTTTCCTGGTGGACACACCCATGTCAGTAGAGGAAACATCCTGGGATCTCCCTAACTTTGGCTGTTTGGCTGTCCTGTACTTATATTTTACAGATACAATAAACGTGACACAATTTACTGATTTTGACCTTGAATTTTGAATATGATATCTAGTTAGTTGTTTGGTTCAGATATAGGAATTAGGCTTGTTCTGAGGGAATGGGGACAAGTAGCGTATCTGCTCTGTTCTAGATAGTTCTCACTACTGCTTTGGATGGCTCTGGAACACAATAATTAGTAGTAGCAGAGACCTGAGACTAAAGCAGATGTTAATGAGGTCTCTGCAACACTGTAGAATCACAGGTAAGATAAAAAAGGATTGAGATGATATACCACCCTACACCTTTTTTTTTTTTTTTAATGATTTCAACTCATCCTGTTCAAACAAGTCCCAACCAGGCATCTCTAGTCAGTAGAGGAGTAGAGTGCACGCTGGCCGCTACACCGACTTGCCAAGTAAGTATCCAGCATCCATAGTGCAGATCCTTGGGGCTGGAAAGACCCTGCTCAGAGCCCTGAAGACAAGGGGCAACACCCCCAAGTATGGACTCAGTTTCCACTCCACCTTCACTGGCCGAGCGGCTGCCGAGAAGAAAGGCCGCATCTCCTGATGACTGGCAAACAAATGCAGTATTGATACACAAATTGATTTCTTCTCGGAGGTGTCCACAAGTATATTTGGGGAGAAGCTTAGTGAACAAGTGGAGAAGCAGCTCTCCTTCCATGAGACCAGAGAGATTCCATGAAAGAACCTGGAGGTCATGAAGGAGGCAATGGTTCAGGCTGGGGAAATGGCTGCTGAGATTACTAGGAAGCTGGAGAAACAAGAGAAGAAACGCTTGCTGAAGAAGGAAGAAGAACAGCTGGCTGCAGCTTGTGATGACGAGCGGGGAAAGAAGCAGGAGGAGGACACCAGAGAGGGGCTAATTGATTATTTAGTAATATCTCATCAATTTATTTAGCAATATGCAATAGCAAAAGACAAAGGCAATTAATAGAAGGTGCTAATGACAGAAAGTAAATGTGGTTAAGACTAAACTATATATATTATAACAATGTCATGTCAAAGGAGTACACATACATATAAGTTTAAGAGATCCCAACACTTGTTTACTATTGATCAAAAATCACTTGGCTAAATACACTAATAACATCAGTAAGGAGTATCCAGAAGCAGTAATAAGCTTTATAGGATAGTAACTATCACAGTAGATGCCAAAAGCTCAGCAACCCGGGGCCGTTGGGGTGGGGGTGGGGGGGAGGGAAGGCAGGAAACAGCACTGGAAAAGTCATAAATCAAAACCTTGCCAGGTCTATAGCTGAGAGAAACTCAGGCATCTCCCACACTATCTAGCTGAAAACTAGCTGCTTGCTAGTTCTCAGGAATATTGCGTTTGTTGGTGGTGTTGGCGTTGTTGGAAGTTAGGACGTCTTCTGATACTGCAAGCTGCATGTAGGTTCCCAAAGATGCTAGAATGATGACAATTCACCAACAAAAGAAGTCTCTACTGTCCATTGAGGCAAATTCTGATCTCTTACTCTGAAACAATCTAATCCGGAGAAGCAGTCCTGAAACAGCAAATCTTCTGAATAGCAATCTCTTGAAACAGCAATCAATCAATATCAATCCACCTGAGGTCTGTCTTATATATCTCTTTAGATGCACCCCAGAGCCAAGTTTTTGTGTTCCTGCTCCCCTCTCAAGGAATAACCAGTTCCTGGAGGGTCAGGCAGTCAATGAGAAAAAAAAGAAAAAAAAGAAAATATATTACTTATCTGGCTGAAGGGCTAGTTCATCCAGACAAGCAATATCTACTGTTCTTGCTTGGGACCATCAGCCCAAGGTCTTGCAAAGCCTGGCAACATGCCTGTCATGTCGTCCTGATATAACTTAGCTATTTCTTCACTTCATCTGCTGATGTGGGTGAAACAGACAGAACAAAGAGGGAGTTCTCTCAACCCCTGATCAAGAATGTCTTTAACCCTAAGCTAACCATCACCTCACAGCACGGACAGAACAGAAAACATCATATACTCCCCTGCTCGGGAGGATGAGACCAAAGGGGGAATTTACTCAACCTCTGATCGCAGCACAGAAATCACCTCACATACAAGAACAGATAAAAGCTAATAGACAGAAGCTCACATCAACCAATGAAGGCAAATTTTCTTCAACATCTTCCCTACACAGCTGTTCTCATGTCGTCAGAAAATAGCAGTCGTACATGGGAGGAGTGTGAGGAGACAAGTGAAAGACCCAATAGAAGAAAAAGCAAAAGCTCCAGGAGGCTCCTCAGGAGAATGGAAGACCGCCTGTCTCTTCATCCAAACCCAAGAAGAAGAAATCTTTTCCCAAGGAGGAGCAGGTTAGTAGCAATCCTGAAGAGACAGCTGGTAGTGGAAGTCTTCCCAGGAGGAAGAAATCCTTCCCCAAAGGGGAACCAGTCAGTGACCCGAAGAGGCAAGAAACAGGGGTGTCCCCAAGAAAAAGGAAATTCTCTTCCATGGAGTAGCCGTTCAGCAGTGGACCTGAAGAGGCTGCTGGCAGCAAGAGCAGCAGCTCCAAGACAAAGAAAAAAGCTCCAAAAGCTGTCCCAGGAAGATTAGAATGGACAGTATCCTGGTGAGGTATAACCATCCACAGTGACGTTTTCCAACCCATCTCCTATATCCCAATAAAAACAAATTCACAAGAGTAGAAAAAGAAATAAAGGAGCAGTGTGGTAGGTGGAAGGGTCAGACGGACTGTGCCTTTCTGAGCCTCATTCCTCGTGTGCAAAATGAAGATGAGCAATATTGTCTACAACACCAAAGTGTAGTCTACATTAAAAGTTGTGATGTAGGTGCTTTTGTAAAATTGCTGAGCTACGACAGTGACATTTCACGGTACTTCCACCAGCCTCTCCTCCCTCATGCATTTCTTTCTCCGGTTTTTGTCAGTTCTAGGTATTTCAGATATTTGGGGATAAAGATATGAGACCAAAGTGAAATTGACTTATTCTGCTCTGTGGGAAGTTCTGTAGGCTTCTCTGATCCTTTCCATTTCTTTCAGATTTAGAGTTTGTGTGGATGAGAAATGATTTTATTGTGAAGATGTTTAAATAACTCTATGCACACAGCCTGGAAGAGTAGCAAACAATCTTATGAATTTGTCAGTTTCGCATATATAGCATATAACACACAATGCATTATCATCTAAAAAAGGGGTGGAAGAGGAATGGTGAAAATAACGAGTAGTAGTGGTGAGGAAGGCAACTGTTCTGCCTATCCCTGAATTAATATTCAGGGCAGTTTTGGCACTCGTGGGGCTGAGCTTTCTTGGGTACATAAGCAAGAAACAGCAGGGTAATAGTGAGGGAGGGAGCCCTTCCACACGTACATTGATCTGTGCTCCTTGTCAGCTGTCCTGTTGGCTACCTGGCTGCAGGCCTTTATCCGGGGCTTATGGGCAGCTTATCGTAACCTGCAGCTTGTTTCTTTAGGGCATCACTCCCACACCTTATGAGGTCATTGCCTGCGCTGCATGTTCTATCAGACAAAGTCACCTTAGCAAGGTTTATTATGAACAGATCCAGCATTGCCCATGTTAACAGGAAAAACCATTTTTCACTTACATATTCTGTACACAGACACATAACTTGAACATTTGCATATTTTGTACATAAACATATGAACTCTTCAGCACCCGTAGGCATATGCCTTTATTTACAAACCTGGAAAAATGACAACTTTGACATAGTAAATGGTCAGGGAGAGTGAACCCAACATATAAGTCTGGAGTTCTCGCCAGACCCTTCTATGATAAATGAAGTATCATATTACTAACTGACACCATTCTGATATCTTAAGGAGGTCTGGCAAATCACATGACCTGTCTCGTCCTTGTGTTTCCTGAAAATTAGGCTTTGCATGGCTAGGTGTCAATATGGTAGATGGTAGATTTCCTTTTTTCAGGCCATTCCCTGTTAATAGATTAGACCAGTGCTCTTCAAACATTTTGGCTTGTAGCCCGTGGTTAAGAGAGAATTTTATATCATGACCCAATCAGTACATGTAAACCTGAATACAAATGTGTAACACAATTTTTAAAAATGGATTTCATGGTTCACTAAACAGTTGCAAAGTACAGTTGAAGAACACTTTACTAATTGAAAATGAGTTATCTGAGATCTGGAGGGTCATTTTCTTACGATCAGTTACTTTATGTGAAAACAAATCTAAGGTAGGATGGTGAAGACTGATTTCCTTCGTTATTTACACACTGAAGATTTGTGAGGCTTGTCTCGTGGGATCAAGGGGTCTTGTCAGTGCCTATGTGCAAGGTCAAAGAGTAAGACAAGGCCACTGAGCCAGACAGGTGTAGAAACCTCTTAGGAAAAAGACACCAAGCTTTCTTTCCTGACAAAACTCCCTCTCTTGCTTCTCCTCTCTTCTCCGTGCTGTATGGATGTAGGTGTTATACTGGGAAGGAGGAGCATTGGGAAAACGTATAAAGTTATTGTAATGTGGGGACTTAGAAGATCTTCATGACAGCTTCTCTCTATGTCACACTAAGACCATATCCTTGATCTCCACAGTGTTAAGTATGCTGTGTTGCCAATAAAATCTCAGATTCTGCCAGTCAAATTATCTCTGACTTATGTCACCCCAGGACCTTTGGAGCCGTTGCTACTGGGGAGTGTTATGTGGGGCAGGAAAGATGGGTCCTTGTAGCCTCAATAAGGTAGATCATATGACTCTTCTACCTCTAAACCTCTATGGCACTTACTGTTTATTTCAGACAATTTAGTTTCTTGCTATATGCTCTCTGATGATAGTCCAATTATTTCATAATTAAGAATTATGTCTATTCTAGTGAATTTCTAGAGAACACCTTTTATTTATTTTTTGATGTTTTGCATAACTCTAGGTAACCATTAGACTCCTTCCAAATACTTTTTATTATTTTATTTAGCGGAAAGGAGAGAAGGAATACTGGGTCCTCCTGTTCCACATTTAAACCAATCAAACTGCAGTGATGCATTGTACCTATTAGAGACTCACTTTAAGCATTGAACAACCTCCTTCTAGATTAAACTGAGGCAGAAATGTCACTTACATTAAGTTTACTTTCAATATTTCTTTTTTTTTTTTTAAGATTTTATTGGGGAAGGGGAACAGGACTTTATTGGGGAACAGTGTGTACTTCCAGGACTTTTTTCCAAGTCAAGTTGTTGTCCTTTCAATCTCAGTTGTGGAGGGTGCCATTCAGCTTCAAGTTGTTGTCCTTTCAGTCTTAGTTGTGGGGGGCGCAGCTCAGCTCCAGGTCCAGTTGCTGTTTCTAGTTGCAGGGGGCACAGCCCACCATCTCTTGCAGGAGTCGAAACCGGCAACCTTGTGGTTGAGAGGACGCGCTCCAACCAACTGAGCCATCCGGGAACTCAGCAGCAGGTCAGCTCAAGGTGCCATGTTCAATTTTAGTTGCAGGGGCCTCTGCCCACCATCCCTTGCGGGACTCGAGGAATTGAACTGGCAACCTTGTGGTTGAGAGCCCACTGGCCCATGTGGGAATCGAACAGGCAGCCTTCGGAGTTAGGAGCATGGAGCTCTAACCACCTCAGCCACGGGGCTGGCCCTCAATATTTCTTAATAATTAAATTCATTCAAACAGATTATTCCATAGACGGTTAGTGAGATTTGTTATATGTCAGAAACTATGCAAGTGATATAATCATGAGCAAAATATTGTGGACCTTACAGTGTATTATTTCTACCATTTATTTTTCATAAACCTAGCACTGTCATATTTTCCTAAATCTCCACCCAATTCCTCATGTTTTTTTCCAAATCTGCCCTCAGATCTTTTGTTTATACTCTAGTATAAATAACTAATCATAAATCACAGTGTTATCCCCTGAGGCATTTATGCTCTTTTAAACTAAAGGAAGAATTTAAATCATCAATCACCAATAGTGGCCAAGATTTATTAAGCATTTACTACATTCCATGCACGTCTCTAATCACTGCATGTAGATTAACTCGTTTATTCACAGTAGCACTATCAGGTAGGTGCTGTTATTATATTCATCTTGTGGATGAGAAATCTAAAGCACCAAGAAATGAAGTCTCTAGGCCCCTACATGGAGCTGGGAGTTGAGACTGGGTGATTTGGCTTCTATACTCATGCTGCCAACCACACCATGACACTACCTGCATTGTCACTGAGTTATTTCTTTGAAAAACTGATCATTGTTGGTTCACGAAATCATATGTTGATTAACATAGTGCCCAGCAGGCTCTGCTTCCAATTCAAGGCAAGCCCTTTCACAGCATTGAAATCCGTGGTAGGCCCCTGTCTTTGCTCCATCCATGCTCTCTTCTAGCTGGGAGTTGGGACTTTGCCCTTTGTCAGAATTTATCTTTAGAAACAATTTGATTAGAAGAAAAACAGTTATGATACGGCCGTCTTAGTGAAGCTTTTAGTTAATTGGTATGCCAGGTATTTAGCCATTGTTTTTCAGCTGCATATTTACCCTCTATAAAATGGTAATACTGGGACTGGGACTGGGTGGGACTCGCCCACCATTCTCCGTTGTTAGGATCTGCCAGAGGAGATGCCAGAGGGAGACGGGAAGGCAAGAGGTGGGGACAAAGGATTGCTGGCTTCCTGTTTGCTGTTCAAGTCAGCTTTGCCCCTGCTTGGCAACTTTATCTGGGTATCCAGAATATTATCTTGGGCACAAAATTTAAGGAGGCCGACCTGGCACTTGCAGAGCATAAGGGAGTACCTCCTTACATTTTGTGCTCTAGGCACCTCACGAGCCTCACTCTAGTTCCTGCCCTGAAAACTGTACTGATTTGGTATGTTTTGCTAGTCTTACGTAAAATGCACTTTTTATGTAGTTTTTAATTATAGTGTTGCACAATTGTCTGTTTTTCTCTGTTCATTTTATGTGACACTATAAGCATTCCCTATGTTACTAATAATCTTTTAATGAATATATTTAATAGCTCTCAGAATCTCTCACGTAGATGTTTGTATAATTGTTACAAATACTATCACACACAGTATCTCATTTCAGTTTTCACAACTTTATGAGGTTAATGGGACAGATGTTATTTTACAGATTGGGAAACTGAGGTTTTGGCAGGTGAAATGTATTGCTCAAGATCATAAAATTACTAGATAGCGGAATCAGGTTTTAAAAATTGTTAACTGTTATTGCTATTTATTATAATAATCAGTAGTATTTTAGTGAGCTATTGAGTGTCAGAGGCAGCCTTTGAATTCTTGTTTTCTCTTTTATTTTTATTTTATTTTTTTAAGGAGGGCACAGCTCACAGTGGCCCATGTGGGGATCGAACCGGCAACCTGGGTGCTATCAGCACCAGGCTCTAACCAACTGAGCTAACCCACCACCCAAATTCTTGTTTTATCTAAAGGCCATGCTCATTACACCAGTTTGCCTCCTTAAATTAGGACTTGTTGGAATTGTGTAGTACAGACTTTCCTTCATAGGAATTCAGAAGAGAGGAATGCTTCAGGAAGGATTCCTGCAGAAGATCAGACTTGAATGACTTGAAATGATTGATGAGTAGAAGTTGGGAGGGCAAGAGGAGTGGAGGATAGGGAATTGGTGAGAGAAGAACAGAGGTGAGGAAGGAGAGGAGTGTGGAAGAGATGAGGGGGGAGGGGAACAAAGGGGAGTTCCTCCTAAATAACAGAGTCGGCATAAACAAAAACATGGAAGAATAAGTGTATTTTAAGAAACTGTGGGAGTGACGTCATAGGAATGGCGGCAGCGGGGCGCACTTTTTGAGTTCTCCGTCGGATCTTATCAGAAACGGGAAGCTTATAACCCATCAAAGGACTCTCTGCTCATCACGCAGAACAGTGAAGAGACTCGCGCAGGGATTTCTTGCAGGTGGGGAAAAATTGGGTGAGCAGGGGAAGAAGGAAGGGAGCGGAGCGGAGACACGCCGCACCTGCGGCGGCGGTGGGGACACGGGTTGAAATCGCGGTCCACACCTGTGGCGGTAGAAATTCGGCCCCCACCCTTGGGTTGTGGAAATCTGCTCCGCACCTGTGCCTGTGAAATTCCAGCCCACACCCACGGCTACAGATACGCAGGTTATCCCAGGACGGAGGAGAGCCCGGAAGCCAGGAGGTGGGCGTTTTGCCCTGCGTCCCACAGCGGACCTCTCCCGCTGCAGGCGCAGCATATCCAGCATTAACTTCAGCTAATAACCTCAGTTGGTCCTTGGGCCGGACAAGGAACACAGACTCCGTGCCTGGGCACCTTCCCCCGCTCTTCCGACCCTACCCCCGCCTTTCTAGAGACTTGATCTAGCCCCTGCACTAAGGAGCAGCGGCAGATTACAGAGACGCCTTGGAGCCCCGGCTCCGGGAAGACAGGCGGGCCCAGGGAGGAGGCTAGGAGCTGGGAATCTTCCGCCCCCAGCCACCACCTTTTCTGGCCTGCGGGAAGAGTGTTAAGACAGCGGGGCTGGGAAAGAGAAGACCCCTCCTTCCATCCCCAGCCCCCACCCTTTCTAGCCAGCCTAGAGCGGGGCAAACACATCCCAAGCTGCAGAGACGCAGGGGTTCCCAGGACAAAAGAGAGAACACAAAAGCCAGGTGGCGGACTCTACTTTGCGTCCCACAGCAGACCTCTCCCCCCCGCAGAGGGAGGATATCTAGCATTTGAGGCTATTAAACTCCATACCTGGGCCCCTCCCCCCGCTCTTCCAATCCTACCCCCACCCTTCCAGAGACTTGAACTGGCTCCTGATCTGAAGAGCAGTGTCAGATTACAGAGGAGCCTTGGGGTTTGGGCTAAGGGAAGACTGGCCGCTGGCTCTGGCCCAGGGAAGAGGCTGAGAAGAGTGTGGTTTGCCCTGGACTAGGAGACAGAAGACTCATCCACCCCCAGATACCACCGTTTCTGGCCTGTGGGTGGGGTGTGACACAGCTGGGCTGGGAAAGAGAAGACCCCTCTTTCCATCCCCAGCCCCCACCCTTTCTGGCCTGCCTAGGGCGGGGCAATTACATCAGCGGAGGCACTCCCAGGGATCAGCAGTAAGTGGCAGATACAGCACTCAGCTTTCAGCAGCTGAGGAATTCCCTGCCGGCCACACACACACACAGGGAAGAGGTGCCCTAAGACTCAGGAGAGCTAGACACAGGGCTGGTGGTGCTATTCTCGGTGTGCATATGTGCCGGCAAGGGCAGAAACTGCACTGACTTTGTAAAACCTACTGTCCAGACCCCTCAGCCCCACGCATCTAAAGCTGCAGCCTCAGAGTCACTCTGGGCATCAGGTGACCAGCTCTACCTGCACAATACGCAGGGGATTACTTGGTGGGCTTAAGCCACAACTGGTGCTGTCTTTTTTTTTTTTTTTTGTTCTGTTTTGATTTGTCTTTATATTTTTGACATCTTTGCCTGTGTCGAGTGGGGACTCTGTACTACAGCAGAGAACAACCTGGAGATTACTTGGTGGGCTTAAGCCACAACTGGCGCTGTGTTTTTTTGTTTTGTTTGTTTGTTTGTTTTTTGCTTGTTTTTTTGTTTGTTTGTTTGTTTGTTTTTGTTCTGTTTTGATTTGTGTTTATATTTTTGACATCTTTGCCTGTGTCGAGTGGGGACTCTGTGCTATAGCAGAGAACAACCTGGAGATTATTTGGTGGGCTTAAGCCACAACTGGCGCTGTTTTTTTTTGTTCTGTGTTGATTTGTCTTTATATTTTTGACATCTTTGCCTGTGTCGAGTGAGGACTCTGTGCTATAGCAGAGAACAACCTGGAGATTACTTGGTGGGCTTAAGCCACAACTGGCGCTGTGGTTTTTGTTTGTTTGTTGTTTGTTTGTTTTTGTTCTGTTTTGATTTGTCTTTATATTTTTGACATCTTTGCCTGTGTCGAGTGGGGACTCTGTGCTATAGCAGAGAACAACCTGGAGATTACTTGGTGGGCTTAAGCCACAACTGGCGCTGTTTTTTTTTTTTTGTTCTGTTTTGATTTGTCTTTATATTTCTGACATCTTTGCCTGTGTCGAGTGGGGACTCTGTGCTATAGCAGAGAACAACCTGGAGATTACTTGGTGGGCTTAAGCTACAACTGGCGCTATTTTTGTTTGTTTGTTTGTTTTTGTTCTGTTTTGATTTGTCTTTATATTTCTGACATCTTTGCTTGTGTCGAGTGGGGGTTGTCGATTGTTTTTTTACATGTGAATGTATTTGACTTTTTCCTTGTTGTTATTGTTGTGCTTGGTGATTTGCTTTGTTCTGTAATTGCCCTACCAGTGCCCAGCTTAAGAGGCACAAGATTCAACATACCCAGCGGCCAACTCCAGACCAAGCCAGAGTACTACCGGGTTTGACCTACAAGTGACACACTCAGAGGGGATTCTTTACAGGCACATAGAGGCCAAAGGGCAAACCACATCTAAGCGGTCAACCCTCACGCAGCAGAATACCCTGCGTGGGCAAAGCCAAGTCTCACAACTAGTCAGCCTAGGAGTTAACTCCACCTACTCACAAGGGAAAAGCAATTAAGGATCTTCTTTAACAGGACAATATACACAACACAAGAGTCACTTTTAGAGCACACGCAGGGGAGAAGAACGAAGTAGTGCAAGTCAAATATAAAGGACATTTATTATATACTAATCCAGCAAGAACTAAGAACTCCAGGGCATCTACCTAATACATCGAAGCAAACACAGAGAGTCAGCCAGAATGAGGAAACAAAGAAACATATCCCAAATAAAAGAACAGAAGAAACCTTCAGAAATGGAACTAAATGAAGCAGAGGTAACCAAACTGTCAGAGACAGAGTTCAGAATACTGATGATAAGAATGTTTAAGGAACTTAGAGAGGACATCAAGAAGGATGTAGAAATCATAACGAACAACCAGTTAGAACTAAAGAACACAGTTACCGAAATAAAGAACTCACTTGAAGGAATTAACAGCAGGTTAGATGAAGCAGAGGATCGAATCAGCGACTTAGAAGACAAGTTAGCAGAGATCACCCAAACAGAACAACAGAAAGAAAAAAGAATAAAAAACAATGAAGATGGTTTAAGAGACCTATGGGATAACATCAAGTGCAACAACATGCGCATCATAGGAATACCAGAAGGTGAAGAGAAGAAACAAGGGATTGAGAACATATTTGAAGTAATAATGTCTGAAAATTTCCCTAACCTGATGAAGGAAACCAACATACAAGTCCAGGAAGTGCAGAGAGTTCCAACCAGGATAAACCCAAACAGGTCCACTCCAAGACACATTATAGTTAAAATGGCAAAGATTAAAGACAAAGAGAGAATCCTAAAAGCAGCAAGAGAAAGACAGAGGGTTACATACAAGGGAACTCCCATAAGACTATCAAATGACTTTTCTGCAGAAACATTGAAGGCCAGGAGGGAGTGGCAGGAGATACTCAAAGTGATGGAAAACAAAGGCCTACAACCTAGGTTGCTTTATCCAGCAAGGCTATCATTTAAAATTGACGGGGAGATAAAGAGCTTCCCAGAAAAGAATAAGCTAAAGGAATTCATTACCACCAGGCCAGCATTGCAAGAAATACTAAAAGGACTTCTGTAAATAGAAGAAAGACGAAAACTATCTATCCACAAATTTAAAAATGGCAATAACTATGTACTTATCAATAATCACTTTAAATGTAAATGGTTTAAATGCTCCAATCAAGAGACATAGGGTGGCTGAATGGATAAGAAAGCAAGACCCTTGTATATGCTGTATACAAGAGACTCACCTCAGATCAAAAGACACACACAGGCTAAAAGTGAAGGGTTGGAGTAAGATATTCCATGCAAATGGAAATGAGAAAAAAGCTGGAGTTGCAATACTTATCTCTGACAAAATAGACTTTAAAATGAAGAAAATATTAAAAGACAAAGATGGACACTATATAATAATAAAGGGATCAATTCAACAAGAGGATATAACCCTAGTAAACATCTATGCACCCAACATAGGAGCACCTAAATATCTAAAACAGATATTGACTGACATAAAGATGGAGATCAACAGTAACACTATCATAGTAGGGGACTTCAACACACCTCTGACAACAAGGGACAGGTCTTCCAGACAGAAAATCAATACGGAAACAACAGCCTTAAATGACACATTGGACCACTTGGATTTAACCGATATTTTCAGAGCATTCCACCCCAATGCTGCAGAATACACGTTCTTCTCAAGCGCACATGGAACATTCTCCAAGATAGACCATATGTTAGGCCACAAAGCAAGTCTGGATAAATTTAAGAAAATTGAAATCATACCAATTGTCTTCTCTGACCACAGTGCTATGAAATTAGAAATGAACTACAGGAAAAAGACTGGAAGACACACAAATTCATGGAGGCTGAATAATATGTTACTAAATAATGAATGGGTCAAACAGGAGATCAAGGAAGAAATCAAAAGATATCTCGAGACAAACGAAAATGAAAATACAACGACCCAAAATCTATGGGATGCCGCGAAAGCAGTCCTAAGAGGGAAGTTCATAGCACTGCAGGCCTACCTAAAGAAACAAGAAACATCACTAATCAACAGTTTATCTTCACACTTAAGGGATCTGGAAAAAGAACAACAAAATAAGCCCAAAGGGAGTACAAGGAAGGAGATAATAAAGATCAGAGCGGAAATAAATGAAATAGAAACCAGAAAAACAATACAAAAGATCAATGAATCCAAGAGTTGGTTCTTAGAGAAGATAAACAAAATTGACAAACCTTTAGCCAGACTCATTAAAAAAAAGAGAGAGAGGACCCAAATTAATAAAATCAGTAATGAAAGAGGAGAAGTGACAACAGACACCGCAGAGATACAAAAAATCCTAAGAAATTACTATGAGCAACTGTATGCCAACAAATTTGACAACCTGGAAGAAATGGACAATTTCCTAGATGCATACAACCTCCCAAGGCTAACTCAAGAGGAGACAGAAAACCTGAATAGACTGATTACCACCAAGGAAATTGAATCAGTAATCAACAATCTCCCAACAAACAAAAGCCCTGGACCAGATGGCTTTACAGGTGAATTTTACAGAACGTTCCAAAAAGAATTGTCACCTATTCTCCTCAAACTCTTCCAAAAAATCCAGAGGGAGGGAAGACTCCCAAACACTTTTTACAAAGCCACTATCACCCTGATCCCAAAATCAGACAAAGACACCACAAAAAAAGAAAACTACAGGCCGATATCGCTAATGAATATAGATGCAAAAATCCTCAACAAAATACTAGCAAACAGAATTCAGCAATATATTAAAAAGATTATACACCATGATCAAGTGGGATTCATCCCTGGTATGCAAGGGTGGTTCAACATCCGCAAATCAATTAATGTGATACACCACATTAACAAAATGAAAAATAAAAATCATATGATCATATCAATTGACGCAGAAAAAGCATTTGATAAAATTCAGCAGCCATTCATGATAAAAACCCTTAAGAAAGTGGGAATAGAGGGATCATATCTCAACATAATAAAGGCCATATATGATAGACCCACAGCTAACATCATACTCAATGGGGAAAAACTAAAACCATTCCCCTTAAAATCAGGAACAAGGCAAGGCTGCCCACTTTCTCCACTTCTATTCAACATAGTGCTGGAAGTTCTAGCCACAGCAATCAGACAAGAAAAAGAAATAAAAGGCATCCAAATCGGTAAGGAGGAAGTAAAACTGTCATTATATGCAGATGATATGATACTATATTTAGAGAACCCTAAAGACTCCACCAAGAAACTGTTAGAGCTGATAGATGAGTTTAGTAAAGTAGCAGGATACAAAATTAATATTCAGAAATCAGTTGCATTTGTATATACCAATAATAAAACATCAGAAGGAGAAATTAAAAAAGCAATTCCATTTACAATTGCTCCAAAGACTATAAAATACCTGGGAATAAATTTAACCAAAGAAGTAAAAGATCTGTACTCAGAAAATTATAAGACACTGAAGAAAGAAATGAAAGAAGATACAAATAGATGGAAACACATACCATGTTCATGGATAGGAAGAATTAATATAGTTAAAATGTCCATACTGCCTAAGGCAATATATATATTCAACACAATTCCTATCAAACTACCAACGACATTTTTCACAGAAATAGAACATATAATCCTAAAATTTATATGGGATAACAAAAGACCCCGGATATCTTCAACAATCTTGAGAAATAAGAACAAAGTGGGAGGTATAACAATACCTGACTTCAAATTATACTACAAGGCTACAGTAATCAAAACAGCATGGTACTGGCATAAAAACAGACCCATAGATCAATGGAACAGAATAGAGAGTCCAGAAATAAATCCATGCCTATATGGCCATTTAATCTATGACAATGGAAGCAAGAATGTACGGTGGGGTAAAGACAGTCTATTCAATAAATGGTGCTGGGAAACTTGGACAGACACATGCAAAAAGATGAAGCTGGATCACCTCCTTACACCATATACAAAAATAAATTCAAAATGGCTTAAAGATTTAAATGTAAGATCTGAAACCATAAAATTCCTAGAAGAAAATATAGGAAGAAACCTCACAGACATTACCCGGAGTAAGATTTTTACTGATATATCCCCTCGCGCGAGGGAAGTAAGAGGAAAAATAAACATGTGGGATTACATCAAACTAAAAAGCTTTTTCACAGCAAAGGAAACCATCAATAAAACAAAAAGGGATCCTACTGATTGGGAAAAGATATTTGCCAATGATATATCTGATAAGGGGTTAATATCACAAATTTATAAAAAACTCACTCAACTCAACTCCAGAAAAACAAACAACCCAATTAAAAAATGGGCAGAGGACATGAAGAGACATTTTTCTAAAAAGGACACACAGATGGCAAACAGACATATGAAGAAATGTTCAACCTCACTAACCATTAGAGAAATGCAAATAAAAACCACAATGAGATACCACCTCACCCCAGTCAGGATGGCTATCATCAATAAATCAACAAACAACAAGTGCTGGCGTGGATGCGGAGAAAAGGGAACGCTGGTGCACTGTTGGTGGGAATGCAGATTGGTGCAGCCACTATGGAAAACAGTTTGGAGATATCTCAAAAATCTGAAAATGGAACTACCTTATGATCCAGCAATCCCACTCCTAGGTATCTATCCGGAGAAATCCAAAACTCCAATTCAAAAATCTTTATGCACTCCTATGTTTATTGCAGCACTATATACAATAGCCAAGACCTGGAAACAACCGAAATGCCCATCAGTAGATGACTGGATTAAGAAACTGTGGTACATTTATACAATGGAGTATTACGCAGCCATAAAGAAGAAAGAAATCTTACCATTTGCAACAACATGGATGGACCTAGAGAACATTATGTTAAGTGAAATAAGTCAGAAAGAGAAAGACAAATACCATATGATCTCACTTATATGCGGAATCTAAAGAAAAGAATAAGTGAATGAACTAATCAGAAACAGTTTTGGAAACATGGAGGAAAAACAGAGGGTTGCTAGAGGGGTGGGGGGGTGGGGATAAGGGGAAGGTGAGAGGTTTTGGGAACGTACAGAGGGATAGTGGATGGGGGGAGGGGGGTTCACACAGTGTGAGGGATATAAATGATAAACGTCTAAGTTTTGCTTTGTCTTGTGCACCTGAAACTAATTAAAAAAAACATAAATAAATAAAAATTAAAAAAAAACAAAAAAACTTTAATACAAGAAAAAAAAAAAAGAAACTGTGAAGCCTGATTATTTTAATGTGATTGATATGTGTTAGGGAGTGAGGCTACATTATTGAGGTTTAGGTTATTGAGGTTGTTTTATGGCTTTTATAAAAAGAACCATCTTTTAGAAAGTTTACTTGCACAAGTAATCCATATCTGCCTATGGTTTTGGTGGAAGCTGAGAGCATTTAGCAACTCTTTCTGTTGAATTTAATTTCTCTTTTGAGTCTCCAGTTTACACTTAAAGATACACATTTGCCCTTTCCCCACGCTCTGTATTTAGAAATTATCACTCTGGCACAGACCAGGAATCTTACAGAGTAGGGTGAAATACCTGAGTAATTCACTTGATCACATTTGTAGTACTATTCCTTAGGGGGAAAAAAATCTCATTTCAATCCCAGCAAGAAGTCAGCTTATTCACTAACGCCTCAGGATTGAGGCCTTTTGTATAATTTAATGAAAAAATATATTGTAAGAAACTCATGCATCGGCAAAGGTACAAACCAGACAGGCCCTTTCCCTCTCTTTTTTCTACAGTGACAGACAGATATGTAAAGTTTTGTTCTTAGGATGTCTTTTATGTTTAACTTTTCTAAAAAAAGGCTTGTGATCAATCAAACAAAAAACTTAATTAATCAAATAGAAAATATTTGTTCAGTATACTCTGTGCTCAGAGTGAGCTGGGCTATCATGTGTAATTTTTTTTAATGTTATGTATGGCTGAACTCTTCACTGATTTGCTATTATTTTAAAAATTCTGTTTTGTTAAATCATTTTAGTCATATGCTATTTTAAGTTACATAGTAGATGATCTCTGCAAATAAATAACTAAGTATATTACATAGGATTTTTCGGGCTGCAAGAACAAAGCCATAACAACTAACTTAAACAGTAAGGAAATTTATCATCTTAAACCAAAGAAAATCCAGAAGTGGAGTAGGCTACAGATTTAACTGTGTTGGTTGCTCACTCACATCATCATGGACCTAGGTTCTTTCGGTTTTTCCTTTGTACTCTCAGTAGTACTGGGCTTCAAATAAGGCTGGTTCCCTTTGTGATTTTAACTGGCTGCTATCTGCGTTACATGCTTTCTTAGTCATGTCCAGCTGTATAGAACTACCAGTTTTGTTTTTCACCTCTGTCTTAACAAGAAAGAATAGTATTTCTAGAAGCTTCTAGCATTTCTCTTATGTCTCATCAATAACAATTATGCCACATATTCATTCCTGAACCAACCATTGGCAAATTTGAGCTTAGATAAATTTCTGAAACTATATTTCTATTATTCAATGGGATAATGGAAGAATAAATATTGGATGTCTATTATTAGGGTCACCACATTTACTTCACTAAGTGGTTTGGGATTAACTGCTATACTTTATGGCTTATGTTGAAATCTTTCATATTGTGTCATTATTATACAAAGCACTCTATAGGACAATGCATATGTTATGAAGGCTTTTATTAGCTATAAAATATCTTTCTTTCATATTTTGAGTGGTTATAATAGTTTGCTTGAATAAATTTCAGATATATTGGAATTCAAAACTTGAAATGCTTCTTGTCTCCACTGCTGTCCTAAATCAGGGAGGATTCCTGAGGGAGGGAACAGAGTGTTAATCCTCAACTCTTGGATACAATGCCCAAATTCTACAGAACAGAGGCCAAATCAAACAATGGAGATAAAATGCAAAATAGACTCAGGTGAGCATGAAGTTGGCAGAAACTATAGAATATTCTCTTCTAAAATCTTCCATGGTATCTACTTTAAACTTCTTTTCAGTATGTATAGTCTTTGAGTCTGTGTTTTGAGGAGAGAGAGACTTAAGTGTTCATATGTGTACATATGTGTGTATTAGGAGAGGGAGAGTATTTGTTCCTTGACAACAGGGTTACTATAGAAAAGGATTGTCAGTTTATTAGTGAGAATGCTAGTCCTAAGCCTAGCTACACTGAGTAATAGAAAAACATATTTCAATTCTTGCTTCACAATAAATTTCGGAAAATATGTTGTTCTGATAGTTTGGTGAGAATAACCAAATACTAAGATATTTGTTGCTGAATGTAATAATTCTATTATATTTAGCTGCTGTCAGTAATTTGGGGTTTTGGTTGTTCCAAACTTTGGCTGTATCAAATATTGTATGAAAGAAGAAAGCAAACTTGGATTGATATTGTTGGAACGGTTTTTTTCCTGCGAGCACAGCCGCTAGAAACTTTCTGTCCCCCTCCTCCTCCGAAATCTTATCAGAGCAGTTTCCTGCAAGCACAGCAGTTAGAGGCTTTCCCGTCAAAACAGTGTTGAGTGATCACAGCTGTTAGGGACGGACCTCACCAGCATCCCGGCCAGATTTAACCAATCCCTAGCACCACAATAGCAATGGTGCGAATCCCCCCAAACCCGGAGGCCTAACCCTATAAAACAAAGCACTCGACCTCAGTAAGTGCTCAGTCTTTGGGAACAATCCCACTGAGCCCACCAGCGTAATAAAGCTGTGTTCTTCCTGATCTCTGCATGCCACTTGAGTCTCTCGGTCCTCGCCGCTTTTCCGCAACAATATTATGTTTCTCAATTGGACTAGGTTCATTTGTTTATTTGATAAATATTTGTTGAAGTACTACAATGGGTCTGTTGCTGTGCTAAGTGCTAAGGATATATATTGGTTGGACAAAAGAGACCTATCTCTGCCTTCATGATTCTTAAAATCTAGTAGAATATGGTTGGGCGCTGGGAGGTCAGTTTGTTGGTGATGTATATGGCTGAATATGAAGAAAGGAAGGAACCTCATAGTTATTTCAGTCAGTATTCTAATGTGATAAAGTAAGAGAAGAGAGTCTAGACAGGTTTTGTGGCTGAGGTCAATGGCAGATCCAGAAACAGAACCAGTGTCTCAGCTCACTTAACTCCCACGACCCCTTTTGATGATAACATATTCCTTCAGGTTGGTGAAGGGCTGAACCAGGAATGCAGCACAATGCCTGAAAGAGTCACAGGCTGTGCCATTTTACTCATGGAGCTCCACTTTACCCCTAAATCAAGTCTCAAGTGTGAAGCAGACATCCCCTGGACATTACCACATTTTAAAACTCCCCAAAGGTACATTTGCATCACATTATCCTACAAAAGCAAACATTTAGAATGCAAAGTAGCCATGAGATGATTATTATTTTTTAAACAAATGAGCTAGTTTAATAGATAAGGCATACACCCCAACAATGCAGATGATACATTTTTGTAATCATTCTACATTGTTTCAGCTGGCTGTGAGAGAACTGCCAAAGAAACTGGAAGAATTAGGCTTCATGAATTATTCATTGGATTCAGTTTAACACTCATTATTTATAGTGCTTCAGGTTATTCTGTGGTGCTGACTATTTGCCTTAATAAGGATGGGAATAATGACTTGGCAGTGTATCTGTTTGCATTAGTGTGTGTTATTGTTTACTGAAATAAAGCCCAAGGTATTTTCAGAAAGATGCCTCTTTAAAAATAGTCATGGCTAAAAAATATTGCATTTCATATCTTGGGGCCTAAGACATTTTATTTGCATGAAATATTTTATTCTTTAATGAATTTTATTAATACAAAAGAGCTGTATTCATATTTAGGATCCAATTGCTTATTCTTCAGCTAATGCATGGTAGGATTGTGTAACTCTAAGTCTGGTCTATCTTGGAATTAAAATAAAAGCATCTGAAGAAGCAAACTATAGCTAGTTAGATTGAAGTTGATTTGTGTACTGCTGCTCTGCTGTTTCAATTCCAATGATGGGTATTTATTTTAGAGAGAAAAGTTAACTTTGTAAGTTAGATCATAGCAATTATTTTCTAAGTTATTTGTTTGATTAAGTTTATGTTTATATTGAGTGCAATGGGTAAAACTTATTTGATGGACTAATTCTGAAGAATGCAGCTTATTACATATAAGCATGAAGAGAGGTAATTTTTGCTTATTTTTGAGAGATTTCCATTAAACTCTTAAATTGCCTATTAAAGGAATAGGAGAGACTGGAAGAGAAAGGAAAGGTATATATATGGAGAAGCAAGAAGTAATAAATTATTAGTAATACTCAGAAAATATTTCTAATAATTTCCTACATGATTAGATTGGTTGACCTTTTAAAAAACTAGCCACAGCACTCTACAACAAAGGTTGGGGGATTAGACTGAATTTCCTTAGGTGCACAGTTTCCCATCTCTTGGAGTGGAAAGCCCTGTGCTTCTCTTCAATCACACCTGCCATTTTCAATCATCAAGCTGTGATTAGACCACAGTACAGGCAACTTGGTCTTAATTTGAAATGTGATCCAAAGCTGCTTTGGAAGGCTTTGCCAATAGGTACTCCTGTAGCACACCTCTGTTTCGGAGAAAATTCACAGATTGGTTACATAAAAAATTCATCATCTCTGCCATCAACTGGGCTCTCAGTGCTACTGAGAAACCCTATCTTTCCTTAGTCACCTTTTTCCTAGTCTCTACAGCAGCTATGTAAAATTTCTCTCTGCCTCCTTCATCTCTCTTAACAGATAACCCCACTTTCTTCTTACCAGAGAAAACTGAGATGCGTGCTGCCTCATTCTCTGCTGCTGACCAACAGCTTGACCTCATAGAGCCGTCCTTTCATTTCCTGTCTATGAAATGAAAGTGGCATCATTTCTCAGGTCCGAAGCTGATCATTTCACATAGGGAACACTCTTCTTTTACCCGCCCCAGATGCCTTGTATGTCAATGATCTTCTTTTGTATTTTTAACCACTCCCTTTGAATACTATAACCTCTGTATTATTTGTTGCCGCATAACAATTTACCAGCTTAAAACAACACACGTTTATTATCTCACACAGTTTCTGTGGGTCAGGAATCTGGGAGTGGCTAAACCTGGTGGTTATGGCTCAGAGTCTCTCCCAAGTTTGCAGTCAAGATGTCAGCTGAAGCTGACAATCATCTGAGAGCATGACTGATTCTGGAAAATGGATTCTAAGATGAGTCACTTACATGTCTATTGGCAGGAGGCCTCAGTTCCTTTGCCACATGGACCTCTGGAGTGCTTGAGTGTCCTCGCGACATCACAGCTGGCTTCCTTCAGAGTTACTGATTCGAGAGAGCAAGGCAGAAGTCACAATATCTTTTACAATTTAGCTTTAGGAAATCACACATCATTGTTTTCACACTGTTCTATTATTTGCACAGAACTATACTAGTGTGTGTGTGTGTGTGTGTGTGTGTGTGTGTGTGTGTGTGTGACTATGGCACTACGTGACTACCAGGAGGCAGGGATTGTGGGGTCACCTTGGTGGCTGGCTGCCATACCTTCCCATAAACATTTAACATACTTAGTTTTCACCTGTCTTAAAAAAAACAAGATAAAAATAAAAAACAACTAATCAAAGAAACAGTCATATCAATAAAACCTTTCTGTAATGTACAACTTTTTTTAATCTTGCCTTTTTTTCCTCCCCCTTTTCGTCTTTACAGTTGGAACTCTTGAAACTGTTGTCTATATTCCCTGCTACTGTTCCCTCACTTGCATTCGTTTCTCAATCCTTGCCTTATAGCATCCTTTCATTTTACTAAATTATTCCTGTCGAGCTCCTGGCTTCCTTGTAGCTCAGTCCAGTGGACATCTTTCAGTTCTTTTTTATTTTTACTTGATCTATCAGTAGCATTTGACAGGGTTCACCCAATATCACACTCACTTCTTCTGAAAAATCCCTCTTCCCCTAGTTGCTCTGACGTGTCACTCTCCCATCTTTCATCCAGTTTCTCAGTCTTGTTTCTTCCCAGTCTCCTTTCACCAGTTTTTACCATTCTTTAGATCAAAGTTTTGCCATACATCTTTTCTGGTTCTATACACTCTTGTGGGTGCTCCTCAGCACTACTGTAGCGTTAAGAATTATCTATATATTGCTGATTCCAAATCTATGTTTCCATGCCACAGTTTTCTCTGAACTCAAAACCAACAACACCTTATATCTCTGTTTGTTTATCGTGCAGGTATCTTACATGAAAAGTATCACAAAACCCTATTCAATGCCTTCCTTCCAGACCTTTTATCCCTAGTATGTTTTCAATCTCTGAGTGTTACCGTTATCCACCAGGTGGTAAATTTATGAAGCTCAGCTGTATTCTTACCTCCTTCCTTTCTTTTACTTCCATCCTCTTCATTACTAGCAAGTTATGATGATTTTAATTTTTAAAATACCTCAGCTTTGTACATTTATCCCCGTTCCCTCTGCCATTTCCATTGTTGAAGGCCCTATGACTCTCGCCCTGGATTACTACAAAAGTGGACAGTGTTATCCCTGCATCTGCTCTTACCCTCTTATAATCCATTCTCCACATTGTCTTTCAAAATGCAAGTCTGATTATGTCTGTCTCCTGCTTAAAACTCTTCCGTTCAATTTATCTGTTTGGAAATGCCACATTTTAGCAGTTACATATTTATAATATGTTTTAATATTTAAAATCTCACTAATTTTCTCTTTTGAAAAAATTTAGCTATTCCTAAATGTGTCAAAATGGATACTTCTGTGAAAATAAAGCAGTGTACCAAATATTTAATCCATCTTTCCATTGTTGCCCTTCAGGGGAAATATATTCATAGGGTACAAGACCAGAAAAAGGAATACACACACACACACACACACACACACAGAGGGTGCCAAAAAATGTATACACATTTTAAAAAAGGAAAAAACTGTATTAAAATTGTAAAACTCAATGTACACCGATAACAAAAGATGAATATAAGTCACGTTTGACTTCTGCAGTTGCAAGAGGTGCTCATCAGCATAATTTTAATACAGTTTTTTCCTTTCTTAAAATGTGTATATATTTTTTGGCACCCTCTATGTGTATGTATATATTTTTTTTCTAACCTGAGCTTTTACTCAAAACTTAATGGGGTCCCTAGTGCTGGTGGGTTAGGTTAGTTCTGAAGAACTTCTTTTCCCTAGAATCAGCAGATCATGGTACGCTCCTTTCCCCTCAGGTTTACTGTGGGTCCAACTTGGCTTTCTAAGGAAGAAGAGGGCTATGAGGTATCTGTGGGTGGGGAGAGTACGTCTTCCCAAGCAAGTGAAACATTGGGCCCTATCTCATGTCTCCAGCATCATGGGAGTCAGACATTCCCCAAAGATACTTAGTGCTATAAGTCAGAGGTGAATTTGGAATTCGACCAATCCACAGCGAGAATCTTCCACCTCAGGGACATGACACAGTGAATGGGGACTCACGAGTGCTCTAGACTTGATGGTGTTTTGTCCATTTCACTACTTTTCTTTGGAGAAACTAGCTTTGGATTTGTGCAGGCACTGGATTAAAAAATACATTTCTTTCTGAGAATTCATATAGAGGACCCTGATTATTGAAGAGGACGATCTCATTAACGACATGTATACTGAAAATGCAGGAGGGAATTTCTTGTGTCTGTTTCCAGCTTTTTATAACAGCCAGAGGCTTCACGAAAAGAGCAACTCGATGGACGTGAGTCTAGGACCCCTCCTCTATGTAGCTCCGCAGGATGCTAGTCTCAGTGTAACATTCAAAGGCTACCAAGTGTGTGCGAGGGGAGAGAAGGGGGAGAACCTGCCTTTCCCATGGAATTGTAAGAGCTTAATGCCCCTGGAGTTTTCCTATGTAGTGGCCTCGGGTGAATCTTTGAGGGACCAAAGTAGAATGGTACAAACATGTAGCCTTTTGGTGGTTCAACTTGATTCCTCTTTTTATTTTTATAGTAATATGAAGCTGTCTTCCCCTTAGATTTTATAGGTAGTTTAGAACATGTAAAGGAAAAGGTGGATGATAATTTGTCTTGCATTTCCTTGGCCATGTTTCTAAAGAAAGAGGAGAACGACAATGTTCTCCTCTGGCTTTGACCAGGACATAGAACACTTTCTATTAAAGATTAAAGGCAGGACCACATAGCATGAAAACAGACAAGGAAGTGATGTATTTAACATCTGTCCCATTTTGAAAGTTCAGGAGCCTAATGGGTTCTCTGGCTTGAATGGAATGCTGCAGCATTTTCATAATCATTTATTACCTCATTCAACAAATATTTCTTCATTAATATTATGTCTACTATAAAGAACACAACTAATATGCTCTTTACCCTGAAGGAATGATTAATTTAGCAGGGAATAGAGACAACTAAAATGGGCAAGTAATAAAATGTAACCAACACAGTTTTGAGTCCCCTTCCAGGTTGCAGACTGCTGGCTTGTCAGTGTGTTCTGACACAGCAAAGCAGGGGCCAAGCAAGCTCTGTCAGGATCCTTACAAGGCTCAAACCCCATTAGGACGTCCCCTAATCCAGTGACCTCCCAGTGGCCCCAGCTCCTCATACCATCCCATGGGGGAGGAGGGTTTCAAAATATGGATTCTAGGGGACACAAGTATTCAGTCCACAACAAATGCTATACACAATTCAGTGGAGGAAGCTACTGGACCTGGACTTGGAGGGTTGGTAGCAGAAAACACTTCAGAGAGGACATCACATTCACGCTGAGCTGTGAAAGATGAGCAGCAATTAGTAAAACAAATAAGATAGAGGAATGTTTTAGGCACAAGCCACAGGGGAGAGAGATCAAACTCAACTTCAGTGAAGCAAAAGGTGGGAGAGTTTTTTTAAGCATTGGGGTGAGCAGATGTAAAAGTCCTGGAGGACATTAGGGCAGAGGGTGGTCCGTGTAATTAGGTCATCTGTGTTTGCTAATTGGTGCTTCTGGAAGTCGGGCTCCTGTCCTCCCATGGAGACTGGGAGAGGGGGGCACTGCCTTGATGACCGCAGTTTGAAGGGTTGGCTCTTAGATCCTTGAAAAAGACATTCCGTGATTATAAAACTGCCAAAGAGGCTGGGAGAAGATTTACATCTCAAAAGAGCAGAGAAAGAATTTATAATTGAAAGTTTTCTAACTAACATAAGTGCTCCAAGTACCAGGGAGATCAGAGGCCTAAAGTCAGGAAGGACACTAAGCTTTAGTGAAGCTGGGGGACTGTTAAGTTGGTCTTCGTCATATTAATAATGAAGTTAGATGTTAACTGTTGATAATTTCAAGACTAAAGTTTTATTTTTAATCTTTACGTAGCTGGGGTTGCTGAATTTCTATAACAAATTATTTGTATTACAAGGAAGAGTATTTCAAACCTCTCCAGATAGTCAGCGTGTATATAATATTCCTCTTTTATTTTTATGGTAATATGAAGCTGTCTTCTATTTTAGGAATTATTGTTTTGAGACTTTATGGAAAGTTTTTCTCCCTTCAAGTTTATCGTCCATATCACTGCCAAGATAATTTTTCTAAATGAGAAATTTGATGTCACAAGCTTTTTATGATCTTTTCTCTTCGATTTCAGAATAAAATCCAAACTCTTCAGCATGATATTCAAGGTCATTTTTATTCAAAACAAAACAAAACAAAACAAAAAACCCATAGATCCTACTCACTTTTCCAGCTTTTACTTTTCCTCTTTTATAGTTTCTATAGCCGTTAAATTTTCAAACATTTATGCAGTTACTTCAGCCTAATTGCCCTCTCCTCCTTTAAGAGAACTTTCTTTTTTTTAATCTGGCAAGTCTGAATTCTGTCTTGGCACCTATCAAGCTGTATTAATTTTCATTCTCCTTGACTAGACTTTGAGCCCCTTGAAGGCAGGTACTATAATTTTCATCTTTTTCTCTAGTTAAGTAGAGAGCCAGACAAGTATTTAATATAAACCTTTGTTATACAAATGAATGAATGAAGGTTGGCAATTAATTTCTTTATGAACATGACAGCTGTTGGGTGACCTGCTGAGTTATTGTTAATAGAATAAAAGAGTTTTTTTGCTAACTATTTACTGGTAACTTTGTAACTTTGTTCTTGCTACACATCTAAAATGAAAAGACATGTAACACTTAAACGCCCATAGTTAGTTAAATTAAAACATTAATCATTGTTTTTCTGGAGATAGCATCTGGTTTAAAAATGGGTTAAGGAAGTAAATACACTGGCAAATCAGGATCTCTACTTTTAATAAAAGAGTGAAAAATGAGGTATCATTCATGAATTTTTAAAAAACAGATAAGCTGCTCTGTGGATAGCAAAACTTTAGAAAAATTGGGAAGTGTCCAATTCAAATGAAGCAATGTTCAGTCTGTTTAATTAAAAAAACAGATGGATTATCTGGCCTGCTGATGGCTGGAAGCTTTGTGAGGATGACACTTCTTTTTACTCAGAAGGAAATGGAAGAGGAGACTACTTATTGAATAGATTTTGTATTTTTATCAAACTCCTCAGAGTCTGTTCTCAGCATGGGGCTGATTTTTAAAAAGATGAAAATAGGAATCAGAGAGGATTAAGGGTGAGCCACCTTAAATATGGTAAAAATCTGCTGCGTTTCTTAGATGACTTAAAGTCCTAAATTAAGTATGGCAGTTCAGATGTCACTTCCAATTATATCTTATGTTTATTTGTGTATTTTCATGTGTTTTATATATTGACATTATTTCAGGACATCTTGTCAGTTTAGATTGTGTTCATAGCATCAGAGAGCCACTTTTCCTGGAATTGTTTCTGTGTAAGAAAATAATTATGTTGTTCTCTAAGGCTTTTACAATATTCTTATAGATTTCAGTAAGTATGCTATTTATTAGTTTCTGAATTAAACGAATATATATTGATGTAGATATAGTTCCTGCTGACAATGAACTTATAGTCTAGAAGAGAAGGTAGACTTTAGTTAGATCTTACAAATGAATTTAAAATTATAGTCACGATCAGTGTCTCAAAGGATATATCCATGATATCGTGAAGGTACATTTGAAGGATGAATAGAATTTAATTAGGCAAATGTGAAAGTGGTGATGGGAGTGGTGGGAGGTACTGGAAGACAGTGCTCCAGGCTGAGGGAGCCTTCTGTGCAGAAGACCCGTGGTGGGAGGCTATGTAAGGTTAAACTTACTGGAAGAGGCCATTGTGGCTGGAGGAAGAGAAGGCCCCACATCATGGGGGGACATCATGGAGATGAGGCTCAAACCTGACCCTGCAGAGCTGCGAAGACCACGTTAGGGACATTGGTTTTTATCTTGAAAGAAATGAGAAGTCACTACAATACTATTCTAAATAAGAGGGTTGACATGGTACGGTTTACATTGTGATGAGATCGCTCTGGCTGCCAGGGGAGAATGGAAGGGAAGAAGTCATCCCTACAGACTAGTTAGGAAGCTTTTGTGAGAGCACAGGTAGGAGACACTAGGAATTTAGACTCAAGTGGAAGAGGCTGCTCTGTATAGTTGTAAAGATCATGCATCGCACAAAAGCTCCCAGCTCCTCTTCCCATAGGCGTCCACTCAGAGGGAGTGCCAGTTGCTGATAGATGAGAAATGCGGGTTCAGAGACAGGGGAAGTGTTAAGATTGACTCCTGAATCGTGGACTAAACCACTGGATAGATGGTGATGTCATTTACTATATTCTCTTGGATTTGTGACTTAAAGAGTATTTTTCTATAGATTGATCTATAAGGCTTTTTGCAGTCTCCACCCAAATAAACTGTCTAGCCCATTCACCTGGCTTACAGTATGGCCCAGCCTCAGTAATTAGTGGCACAGAGTTCCTGAGAATGGAAAGTATTTTCACGCTTCCATACCTTTGCTAATGCTATTTTCCCTGGCTAGATTACAATATCTTTTCCTTCTTATTTTGAATGGAAAACCACTGATTAAAAAATTTGGGTTCTAACCAAAGATGACCTAGTTTGTGCAGCTTCTCACCACCTCCTTCTGCCCAAAGAAGAATGAATATACCATGTTATGTTCCCCCCAAACATCTTGTACGTGCCCTCTAACATTAGTTAACCAATGACCATTTGATGCTTTCTATTAAATCATGGACACCTTGAGAGCAACTGCCCTTTCTTTTCCTCCCTCCCTCCCTCCCTCCCTCCCTCCCTCCCTCCCTCCCTCCCTCCCTCCCTCCCTCGCTCCCTCCCTCCCTCCCTCCCTATTTCCCTTCCTTCCTTCATTTTATTTTTGTTTTTAATCACACAGTTTAAAAAGTCAAATAGTCGCCAAGGCTTGGTTCAAAAATGGGCAGACTCCCCTATCCTCTTTCTTCCCAACCACTTTCATAGACAATCATTTTTTGATCATTTATTAAGCTTATATTGTTACTTCTTAATTTTTCAGTTTTAGGCATTATCTATTGACTCCTTCCTATGAGGATGATAGTGTTTTAAGTCAGTGAGTTTTTTCCGACACCTCACCCACAGCACACACATTCCCTGTGTGTACATATACTCTCAGGTGATACTTATCCCTCATCCTCTCAGTAGAGCTATATTGTAATTTTGGTTAGTTCAAAATTCAGTGTTCACATTGCTGTGACTTTGTATATGCTACAAAAGCTGAACCATGCAGTAGACATGTACACACAATGTTTTTCCCTTGATGTTAATAATTGTCCTTTTTGTTTTGTTTTCTATCTGCTTTTTAATTTATCTCCTCTCAATATGTTCAAACATATCAGACATGTTATCTATTTTATCTTCTTAAGAAAATGAAAAGGGTTGAAAATATATTCTATCTTCATAACTAACTGATAGTTTGACTGCTATAGAATTCTGGCAAATATTTTAGGCAATAAAGAAATTGTAGGAACAAATTCTGAAGGCATGGTGCCTCCGACCTTTGGCTTCCAGTATGGCAGTTAAGAAGTTTGACTTTACTCTGATTCATGAGTTTTCATATGGAACTGCTTCTTTTGGGGACCTCATAAAAGATGGGCCTGCAGTAGTCAGAGAAGTTCTTATACAACACTTCAATACACAGGGGGGCATGGCGATGTTATGGAGAGAGTATAGTAAGGTGGACAAACAGAGTTCAAATCCCGGCCCTGCCCATAACTGGCTGAGCAGCAGCATGTAAGTTCCTTTATGCCCCTGAGTCTTGATTTCCTCAGCTGAATATGGAGCTGGAAGGATTATTTGGGGTTCAGTGAGGATTGGAGATAGTGAAACCGATAGTAGATATCTTACCAATGACTATTATTATCATTCTCTTTGTGTATTACCGTAAAAAAGAGAATCAGCAACTGTTCCTGAAAACATTGATATTTCACTGAATTTTATGTAACTGCACAGAGATAAATCATGAACTTTCAACTAGGCAGGATTTTGTCTTTGCTTTCTAGCAAAGCTTTGTTTTGCTTTTCTAAGCCCTTAAAGTGCTTCTCTAAAGTCCTTAGAGTTGAAATTTCAATATTTTTTATTTGTTTCTTACTATAAAAGTACAGATGCTCCTTGATGGGGTTACATCCCAATAAACTTATTGTAACTTGAAAATATTGTAAGTCAAAAATGCACTTAATATACCTAACCTACTGAACATCGTAGCTTAGCCTAGTTTATGGTAAACATGCTCAGACCAGTTACATTTGCAAACAGCTGGGCGAAATCATCTAACAATGAATAGACTAACAATGAGTATTGGTTGTTTACCCTAGTGATTGCATGGCTGAATGGGAGCTCAGTTCACTTCTGCTGCCCTACCTCACACGAGAATATCATGTGCTAGGCTGGGAAAAGATCAAAATTCAAAATTTGAAGTATGGTTTCTACCAAATGTGTTTTGTTCTTACACCATTGTAAAGTAAAAAAATCTTAAGTTAAACCATTGTATTTGTAAGTCAAGGACTCTCTGTAAAATATGTCCATTACAAAACATCTAACCATTATATAGAAGCAGAGGAAATTAGAGCTCAGATGTTACTTTATTGACTTATTCCTTTTTAGTATTAGTACGCAAAAGATAGAAGATGCCCTGGGAGGTAAACTGTTGCATATGCACACGCATATGATGAATGGGAATTATGTTTATGTTCTGTGGATTAAAATACTAGCCTGTTGAACTCTCAGTTAATGTATTTCACAAAAATAGGAGATGGTATGTGTGGATAGAGACAAATTAATTTAAGGAGAGGGTGCTAAATTAAATATAAAGGGAGAAAGAGAAAAATACTCAGATTAAACTAGTGAAAACAGTGGATAATGATGAGATCATATATGACTTGGAGGAAAGAGTGAAGAAGATGCTTCATACAGATGAAATAACAATTAAAAAGAGATCAAGATTGCTACTTGTGTCCTCAGTTTCTCCTTAGCATTACATAAATATGAGTAATCAACAAAGTAAATTTAGGAAACATAGGTGATTTGAAACTCAGGACTGAAATAGCCAGGTGACAGAATATGTTATTCCAAAGAATAGATGTATTAGGAAGGGGAGGAAGAATATTGCTGTGAGCAATTACAAATATGCCCATGAGAAAATCCATGGAAGAATGGAGGGAAGAGAAACAATATTACAGTGGAATTTTCCTATTGATCATATTGCCAAGTGAATGGATGTTAGGTTTGTATGGTAAGATCACAGAAACTTCCACAGGCAGCCTATGGTAATGATGGTCATCTTCAGCTATCCAGGACATTCTGAACCTCTTAAAAACCAAAATATTTGAGATGTTCTTGTCTGGCTTTACTGATAACTTCTAACTAATTAAGAGATCTGCTATTTGGAACTTAATTCTAACCAACAAGAGAAATTTTCTGGTGATGAGTAAGGGAGGATATTCATCAAGTCACATGGTAGTCACTTCGTATACACTGTGTTTTTTCACCAATTCTCTCAGTAGTTTTATGACATGGGTATTAAAATATTGGCTTCACTTTTCAAATGACAAAATTGCTGTTCAGAGAAGTTATATAACGGTTTCCACGGTCAAGTTATGAATAAGATACAGAATTATGATCCAGCTCTTTCTGACTCTAAGCCTACTGTCTGTGACTACATGAAGGCAAACTTACTGAAAAACAGTGAAAGGAATACTGGGCGTGATAAACAGCCTAGATTTTAGGAAGTCAGACTTTCAAAGTTGAGAGGAAAAAATGGACATAGTTATATGGCATGAGTCCCTGAAAGAGAAATGAGCTAAAGGTTTAGAATATTATCAAAGAGGCAGTTTTGCCTCATGGTTATAAATGAAAAAGAAGAACCAAAAGAAATCAGCATAGATAGATAGATTCTACGGATTCTTGAATGAACTCAGATTTTAAAAGCCGTGAACAAAAGATAGAAGGAAGAACACATGACTGAGGATGAATGTAACTGTCACAGAATTATAAGAACAAAATCAGAAGGACTGTATCTTCAAATGAGTTTAGTCTTGTAGAAAATATGACAAGGCTAAAAAAAGCTTTTAAAAATTTAGGGTTTAAGAAAGTCAAAGAAGTGACAGTCCTGCTCAGGACTGATGGAAAAGCCAAAGGGTGAAAAAGCAAGAATTCACAAATCAAATTTTGCTTCCATCTTTTCTGTGAGGAAAATGATATTATAATTGGGAAGGACAGAACAAATATTTGAAGAAGGAATCTAAAGCCCTAAGAAAGGGAAGAGATTGTAAGAGGATACCTACTGTCTTAAATTGAATTGAATCTCCAAAACGACCTCTAAGAGGACAAAGAACTGAACTGCTGTTGGTGTCTTGGCACCTTAATTCACTGGCGCTGGTTACCCTGGAGCCAGGAATACAGATTCAGTAAGTTAAAGTGGAGGTATGACTGCCATATAAATAATCAAATGGGGTGGGTTTTGAGCTAAGGTTGGATAGTTGGTAGATTTAGTCCAAAGCAAGAAGCAAAATATACTGAAAGAAAAAGAATAAAAGGGAGAGAGGCTAGGAAAGACATTTGACCTGGCAGTGGTGACAATCATGGGTGCACAGGATCCGTCCTACAAATTGCTGCTTGAGTGACGGGTTTATTTTGTGATCTTGGAGGTAGCATGGTGAATGGGAAAAGAAACTGACCTTGAAGAACATTAGTAGACGCTGACATGTTCTCAAAGCTACAGATCAGAAGAGACCTAGAAAACACCTAAAGTTGTCAAGATTCAGGGACATTGGAACATGGCAGCAAATGTGAATCTGACCCAAATCTCCAGGATGGTTCTAAAGATCTGGTCCTTCCTGTCCAATGACAACCTTTTAAAGTTTCTCACAGTTTTTAGCCTAGTTTACAAAACGATTTGAAATTTACATTTTACAGTGTTCATTATTAGAATAAATAATGCCACAAACAAAGACTCTTTATTTAAAAAATTTTCAAGTCTCAAAGATCTTAAATGGAGAGTTTCTATAGCTCAAAGTGGAGCAACTTCACTCAGAAGACAATATTAGAAAAAAAAAAAAAGAATGTTTGTCAAAAATGATTTAATGATACTGTCAAATAAAGACATCAGCAGTGATGTCTTGCTTTCCCCTATTTCAGAGAGCCCTGTGACATGGATTCCTGAATTGTCATGATGAGTTTCAATCATAGCAATATCAACTTGGGTAATGTACTCTAATTTCTCTAGATCTTATATTCCTTATCTGTACAGTGGAGGCATAAACTTGATGAATAATCTCTCTGTCATCTCTCTCATCCCCCTCGCCCCAACACCAGCCATTACGTTCAATAGTTTTCTGAGGTAACATCAAAACCAATAAAATACATGTAAACCAAAAGTGGTCTATTGACTGTGTAACATCTTAAAATCTCTTTCTGGCAGCTGACAGTGAGTTCCATTTCAAACTCCAGGTGAGGTTCCGAGCCTAGAAGGAATGTCAAGTCACAAAGAGGGAAACCGGGGCCCATGGGTTAGACAAAGAATGAGGTTCAAAGAGAACAGGTCACAGGTGTGTCCGGAGATTAATGGGTCCAATTTATCTCAGCTTTTACTAGATGCAAGAGCTTATTATTTAATTCTTTTTATGAACTACTGTCTTTTTTCTTTGTCAGCTAAGTTTAATATATACTATATTACCTCTCAGCTCTGCGACTCATGAGTTTAAATTACAGTGTTCTTTTTTCAGCTTTAAAGTCTCAATTTTCTTTTCATTCTTCAGTTTTGAATCTTGACTCCAGCATCTTGGAAATGGCTCCAAGGGTATCTTGTTAGCATCAGTCAAGTCCAAACTTTCTAAAATAATAATAAAAACCAAAAAATTCCAATTTCTGTCCAGTGGAACACAAGAGGACCCCCAAACTGCAGTGTGCCCAGTGTCAGGACCTAGGAAGGGTCCAAGGTTTTACCCTGTTTGCAAAATCACAAGTTAGCCTGCGTATTTCACCAATGCTGGTAGAAGACACAGAACTTGGTTACTCATAGCACAGCTGTCCATCAGCATGAGCTTCGTGTTCTCCTTGGTCTCTCTGACCCCTTCGCCCCCAACTCCACAAGGGTTACATAGAGGCAGGCCTAAGTGGAGGCTGCACAGACAGTGGTTTGCATCAGAGCTGAGATATCTGAGATTAGAAAGCCCAGTCTTTTGTAAGGACCTGCAAGCAAGCCTGCCCAAACTTTGCCCTAGAGAGAGAGAGCTCTTTATTATACTCATAGCATGTTTGTTTTACAAGCATCCTTGAAGGTAGGTAGTCCAGAAGGAAAGTTGTCAGTAGCCCTGCTCACAAGAGATGCCAGAGACCCTGGAGAATTGCCTGTCACTACCCAGTTTCAGAGTCTCTGCACGCTTAGTAAAAGGTAATAATGAAAGGCAACACAAAAGTAAGACAAGCCCTGGCTATCAAGTTTTATTTTAAGTCCTTCCCCAGTTTTCCCCATTTGCACTCCATTATTTGAATCCATTTTGTTTATAAAATATGTAATATGTCTATTATACATGTATATAATTTTAACTAATGTCATAATCTGAATTTTATGTTCTGTGGGAATTGCATGGTCACCCAGTGGAAAAAACAGAAAATAATATTTTAAGGATGAAACTCTATACAAGAGTCAAATGTAACAATGTTTTTATTGGATTTTAAATTTGGACCACAGGGTTAAAAAAAAAAAAATCACAGCAGTAAAAAGTTTTGCCTTCTCACTAATAGTACACCTTTTATCGTTTGTTTATATTTACATGTTTTAGTACTAGAGATATTCAAGTAGAAAACATTTTCTGTGTGTAACTATAATCTTGTTTAACAAATCACTATTAAAGAACAGCTGCAGAGGTGGTGAGAGTGGTGGTGTTGATGTTCTCAGAAGTGACAGCCTCATGCCACCATTCTAAACTGATAAACAGAGAGACTATAAAAATACGCTTCTAAAGTCTTAGCTTCTGGGAAGAACATTTTGATAACCCTGGCTCTGGGCATACAATTACCAAATTATACCATCTCTTATCTCCTTCTGTTGGGTGTGATTCAGGCCTAAGTCAGAACAATTTATCCCTGAAACGGACATGTTAGTAATGTAAAATAACTGTATATATACCAACAGCTTAGTTTAATTTTTCTCAAGACCATTGCAGTGCCATATACATGGGAATGTTGGGCCATCCTGGAAATAATTAAATGTAGAGATTTTCACTATCCCCTACATCTAGGCCAAATATCTAACCAGTTCACCTCGTCAGGCCCCATATGCACCACGTTGATCGATTTCAGGCAGAAATTTTTAAAAGTTTATTTCACACTATGCCTTGTGTAACTTGCTGTCTGCTCCTTCTCTACAAACACTCTAAATTTTAGTGTGACACAGGACTCTCTCTTTTTCTTCTTTCTTTATCTACAGCGTCTCTCTAGCAGGAAAAGAGAGGAATAATTCTTCTTCTACTCTTTTGCAGGCTGGGTTTGCACCAACAATGGATATAATAGTTAAGTGTGGTTTGGATCAGGCAGAGATGGAGTGAATAAGGAATCCTCAGGGATTTTTTTTGGTTCCAGTGTGTCCTGGATACTGAGTAAAGAGCCAGTCTTCTTTCCACAGGGCTTGTTTGGTGGAGTGACTTGCTGAGTGGTGGGTGGCCTCATCCAGGATCCACAGGAGAATGGACTCCTAGAGAGATGCTATGCCACAGAAACCTGCAGGAATACTGATTGAGGAGGTGATCAGGCCCTCACAGAGCCATGGAGGAAGAGATCACAGTTTTCTGAGTCACAAAAGTTAAATGCAGACACTAGCAGAACATACATACCTCCCATGGCAGACACTGCACACCCAGGTGCAAAAAGAAAAGTTTATTTCTGATTTTATCAAAGGAAATGTATATTGCCAATGAAGCAAATTCTGGGACCTCTGGACGCATGTAAACCATGTGGTTTCAGTGCCATCTCAGAGACTCAGGGAGAAAGATTTGGCACCTGCCTTTTAATCCAGTTACAAATAAAAACATTAACGTAGACACTTTTACGCTTAGCTACCTCTTCAGTAAAGTCCAGTAATAGAGCTTTTCTTAGTTCCAATTATATTCCTTCCACCATTTGAAATCTTTGGCATTTGTTCAGTGCTCTTTTGGGGCCTCTGTTATCTCTGACCACTTGCAGAGATTTCTTCCATTTGTCTCTGAAGACAGAGTTACTTGAAAAAGATCCCACAATTTCCCTTGGCAGCCTTTCTCCCTCTTCTCCCATTCCTCCTTGATCAAGGACTGAACCCAGCACCCGGGAATCTGTCCTCAAGTAACCTGGCTCTAGCTCCTGACTTGCCTTCGAGTATGAGTGTCCTCGCCTTTCCTGGCACAGTGAGGTAATGCCCTTGGGCCTGTGGCCGGGTCTGCTTGGAGCCCCTGGGGACCGCACCTGGAGCTCTGCCTCAGACATCCCAGCACCAGTAATTCTCAGTCACCCCCTCCACTGAACAGAAAGAGGAGGGAAGCTCCTTTTCATATTGTTCTACCGGGTCTCCTTGAGGTTCGGCACAGTTCCTTCTTCACAGGGTTAGCTGCACCTTTTTCACTCCTGCTGTCAAAATGGTTTGGGTCAAGAGTACACAGAGATTATCTGTCCCAACTTCACTGCATTTCAGGTTTTCAATGCTTGTTCTAAGTCTCCAGCTGTCCCGGTTCTTATGATGCCCACACCTTGCAGAAGGACTCCTCCTTCCTGCTTTCCATGCTTTTATGTTTTTGGCCAGCACCATGGGCACCTGAGAAGGCTCTCTTGTCCTTTTCTCCCTATCCCTTCACCCCTGCCAGTTTTTCAAATACATCAGATATAATCTGACCTGTATTCAGCATCATCTTTTTTGAGCGACTCTGTCCCAGGTAATACACCAGGTGCTATTCTAGTTCTGCCATCCCCTTCAGTGCAGGTCAGTGAGCTATGTTACCTGGTAGCACGGAGAGTCACTCACCTACCCATCCTCCCTTGGGGGACGGAACGAGAGGCTGAGCAAGCCAAGCATCTGTCTGTCTAGGTTGTTCTGACTCCTTACACAGGAGTAAGTCGGGCAGCAGTCATCCCCTAGGCTAGAATTCCAGGTACGTGATGTTTCCTTCCAAGCAATAATGTGAACAGGTAGACTAGGAAAGACAACCTGGGCTCTCACTAGATGACTTATTACTCAACTTGGTCTTGTCCAGAGTTAGGAGGAGAAGTAGGGTCCTCAGTAGAATCTGTAGAGCCTTTGTGAGAGTCAGAAAAAGGCCAGGCTGATGCTGGCCTGCCACACTCTGTCTGTAGCGCTCAGCCTGGCAGGTGGGTTTCAGCTCCCACACAAGCACTCATCTGTGCATGCTTGGGCAGGGCCCAAGTTAAGCTATCAGGATGTAGAGACTCAGTTAATTTTATGTCATGTTATTACAATAATGACATGATACAATGTCGTGGTGAGTTTATTTTAGAGGTAGAATTCATTTTCATAGTTTTACAAATGACTCCAGTCTTATATTTATGGACTCATTAAGAGGCTGAAGTAATCACCTACATTTTTGAGTTGTACCTCATTAGATTTTATGGAGAAAATGATATGCTTTCGCATATTCGCAAATTGGGGATTCATGGTCTTAGGCTATATCGTTGTGTATAACAAAAGCCTCTGGTATTTTCAAAGCATTCGGATGATGCTGTATTCTTTTTGCTTTATTATAAGACAACTTTACATAACATTGATTGGGGCTGTTTTTATATTGTTTTACTGGAAACATTACATGTCTTCTTTTTCCATATTCAAAACATTTAGAGAGACTTGATTTATACGTATGAAGTTAAACCAGTAGGGGTAGCAAAATCATGAAAAATTAAGTGTGCAGATATAAAACAAAGTCATTATTGTAGTGAACACTTTTATGATAAAATGATGTTATGACTTGTGCACAAATATGAAAAGCAACAGGCTATTCCTTACATCAGATAATTCTACAATGAGGATAACAAATCAAGGGTGTTAAGTTACATGGTTTCTGAACGTTGTTGGGAAAATTTCCAGAATACATTGGCTGTCTAACGTAAAGCTAAGCTCTTTTTGAAGAAATCTATTGATAGGCTTGATTGATTGTTTCAAGTAATTAAGTGTATATTCAAAACAAAAAAGAAAGCAATCATCCTGAAAGTTATTTGGCCTCTTTAAGTATTATACATGGTAACAATTGAATAATCAAGGAATTTAGTGCTGGTGAGTTGTAAACTAATTTAGTTATGGGCATTTGGCTATGGGCATCTCGAACCATGACTGTGGGAAGTGCTTTTAAATTTAGCACTTTTCGATCGCTCTGCTGCCTTTGTAATTCATTATTCTTCACTCTTTTCATTTTTTTTTTTTAATCTTTGAAAGCAGACTGCATGCTGGGATGCCATAAAATCTCACTTTTAATCAGTCTGTAATGGTAAGGGTCTCATTTCAATATCTGCAGTATAGAAGCAGTGTACCTCAGGAGCTTGGGGTTAATATTTTACCAGCATAGCATGGGGTAACAGTTAATGTTTTTATTTTAAATAAAGAATCAGAATTGAGTTTTTAAAAAAAGTGCTGCTAGCTTCCTGGCTATGAATATATGCTAATTGATGCGGTGACAAAGAATGTTTTATTTTGATTAAGAGCTAGAGATGAAAGTCAGCTCAAATTAGTTTTTAGAGTGGTTCACGTATATGCATAGCCATGATCAGTAACGAGCAATGAGGTCCTGGGAGGCGTTACTCCTGTTTTGACCACTGTGTCCAGCTGCCACTGCGTTCTTGCCAATGGGAATGTATCATTAGCAGTGGGGCACATGACATGGGCAAGTGGGGGCTGAGGTGGTGACATAACAACTTCCCTGTACGTATTGAAAGAGGGTGTGAGAAGTGTCTGGGGGAGACAGTACAAAAGGGCAGAGCAACAGAAGAAGAGAAGTAGTCAGGGGAGGATAACAGCCTTGGGCATGCAACACTTTCCCATTTCATGATTTGTTTTCCTGGAGGTATGCTGGATCGCTGTTTGCTAGGAGAGCGGTATTAGTAATAGGGATTTCTATCAGTGATTGGAAGGTAAATAAATCTTTCCTTTCCTCTGTGGTTAGTACTTTGACTTGCAAGGGGCTGATGAACTACCCTCTTCTCATCCATCTACTTTAGGGAGGAGATAAGGCTTTTAAAAATTAACTTAAGGTCTAACATCAGAGATGAGCAATTCTGGAAGCTCTTCCTTCCTTCCTTCCTTCCTTCCTTCCTTCCTTCCTTCCTTCCTTCCTTCCTTCCTTCCTTCTTTCTTTCTTCTTTTCCTTCTAGGATGTAATCAAATCTATCTTAAGAATATATTAAGCCCCTATAAGGTAAGCAAAAATATTTCTGAAACAACATTACTCAAAATAAGAACTGGTTGTGTCTCCCTGAAAATAACCCAGAACTTGAGTGTCAGGAGACATGGAGAGTTCTAGGGATGCCTCTGGTTGGCTGAGGACTCTGGGCAAGTTGTACTTTTGCCTCTGACTCAACATTTTTTTTTTTTTTTTTTTTTTTTTTTTACCTAAATGATAAGCAGATTGGCTATGTCCCTGCATTTAAAGGAACTCGGAGGCCCCCAGATTCTCAGAAGTGCCTCATCATCTGCTTTGGCGGCTGAAAGTCAGGGTTCCAGGTTGACTGCCATCTACTGAGCTTACTGCTAACCCAACTTTTCACCTTGTCCGTAATCAGAAATTCAGTCTAAAAACAAGCTGTGTTATTATAAAGCCTAGGAAATCTAGACAGAAAAACTGGGCAATTTGGAAAAGACTAGAAAAGAAACTTAATTATATTAGAAAACACCATCTAAGGTATTAGGTTAGTTTGCAGCTTCTTTCAAATACAATTGAATACTCCTTTCATTTATGCAGTTTATAAACCAACAAAACATTCTCTTTACATAGGAAAATCTGTTCTTTGATTTATTCTAAACGAAGAGAAGGTTTACAATTTACTTCTCCATTAAATAACGATTTGTACGTGTGTTGCCAAAACAACAGACAAGCAAGAATAACTCTAGCAAAGGCTTAAAGGTCTGAGATTAAAAATACATGTAAATGTGATTATGGCAGGGGCTGTGTGCACCTGAATGAATATTTCCAAATCACAGCTAGAAAAATTTTGGAGGAGATTGACTTAACTTAGGGTAAATCAGTAGTGGTCCCTGGACCGGGGGGAATGAATGAGCAAGAAATAAAAATTAGTTGACAAGACTCCACTGAGGAAAACAACATTCGAGTAACTAATGAGATATTCTGCTGCCTAGAGGAATTACCCAGGCTTTTGCAAGATAAAGTCAGCTTCAAATGGCAGGAGGTTTGTTTTAAAACTGAAATGAGAAAAAGGATCTGGGCTTACAAATGATGGGGAGTTATATTATCAACAGGGGAAAACAATCAGACAATAGCTACCAACTTGTTTCCCCAACACAACAGAAATGAGGAAGAAGGAAAGCAATTTAACGTATCCTGGTCAAGCAGTTACTTTTCTTTATCTTTACTAACAGGGCTTGTCAAGATGGTTCTGGAAATTGGATGAACGTTAATTAATGAATCATGATACACATGGGTGAAATACTTTATTATTTTTTTTCCTGGTTCATTGTTTCTTGCTTGACTTTCATGGGAGTTTACAATTGTTTTTATTCTTCAGACAGTCAGTTCCTGACTTCCCTGCTCATGAGGTTGAACACAAAATTAAGAGGAAGGATGTATAGTCTCTGCTTGTTCTCTCTCTCTGTCTCTCTGTCTCTCTGTCTCTCTGTCTCTCTGTCTCTCTGTCTCTCTCTCTCTCTGTCTCTCTCTCTCTCTCTCTCTCTCTCCTCAATCTCTTTCTCTCTTTAGCATGTTGATGGCACTAAATCATGAATGGACTGTCCGGTTTTAAGCTTGACTCCAAAATTACTCCTCCTACTATGATATGATGAAGGTCATTGCTATATATGAGACAGCTGTCACATTCTTCCGCTTTCATGAACTCATCTCTTATGTGATATGCACAGGGTAAAAAGAATAGTTTGAGTTTCTCCCAAATAATTCTAATGTTTATAATTTTTCATTTTTCTTGCCTTTACTTTAATGGTTATCAGAACAAAAAGATTGTTTTTCTGACTTACTTGGTTTATTTAATTCAGTTCTGATGAATAATAATGCGGTACCATTCACTGTTATTTTTCTTTTTGTCCTATATTAGGGTATACAAAGTCTGACAATTAAGTTCACGAAGTTGTTGCAATGATGTTGCTAAACTTTTTTTTATATCAGAGGGATGATTCATTATGAATTTGTATCAACTGGACAAATAGTTAACCAAGTTTACTATTTGGAAGTGCTGAAAATACTGTGTGAAAAACTTAGATGAAAACGACCTGAACTTTCGCCAACAAGTCATGGCTCTTGCATCACGACAATGCACCAGCTCTCACGGCACTGCCTGTGAGGGAGTTTTTAGCCAGTAAACAAATAACTGTATTGGAACACCCTCCCTACTCACCTGATCTGGCCCCCAATGACTTCTTTCTTTACCTGAAGATAAAGGAAATATTGAAAGGAAGACATTTTAATGACATTCAGGACATCAAGGGTAGTACGACGACACCTCTGATGGCCATTCCAGAAAAAGAGCTCCAAAATTGCTTTGAAGGGTAGATGAGGCACTGGTATTGGTGCATAGCTTCCCAAGGGGAGTACTTGGAAGGTGACCATAGTGATATTCACCAATTAGGTATGTAGCACTTTTTCTAGGATGAATTCATATACTTAATTGTCCAACCTCGTAGATAGAGCTACTTAATATCTAGTATTAAATCCCAGAACAAAGAAGAATTAATTAACCTTAAGAACCAAATGCTTAATCTAGCAATGTTGCATCTGCTTTAGTTCTTGTTCTAAAGACTTAGGTGAGTTAGAGTTGACTACCACAAGGGCCACGTTCACTTGGAAGTTATTAAGATAGCATAATCGTCAAATTAACTGTTGAAGGAAAATGCCCAGGGTAATAAACATCAAGAATTATTAGCAAATCCTATTTAGATTTTAGTGCTTTCCTCTTCCAGTAGATTGCTCTGTCATAGAAAATATGGTTGTAATTTCAGGGTTACTTTTATCAAGACTATTTAAATTATATTTATTTTTAAAAATATTTTTATTAAATATAGCTAACGTATAGTATTATATTAGCTTCAGGTATACACCATATTTATTTACCATTTATATACCTAAAGAAGTGATCACCATGATAAGTCCAGCAACCATCTGACACTACCAAGCTATCACGTATTATTGAATATATTCCCCATGCTGTATATTACATCCCCATGACTTATTTGTTTTATACCTGGAAATTTGAACCTCTTATTCCCTTTACCTTTTCTCCTCATTTAAAAAAAAATTCATTTATAGTTGACATTCAATATTATCTTATATTAATTTCAGGTGTACAGCATAATGGTTAGACATTTATATAATTTAAGAAGTGATTCCCTGACCAGTCTAGTACCCACCTGGCACAATACATACTTATTACCATATTATTGACTATATTTCCTATGCTTTAATGGACATCCCCATGACTATTTTTAAACTACCAATTTGTACTTTTTAATCCTTTCACATTTTTCACCCTGACCCCAGTGCCCCCATTCAGTGCCCCACTAAATCTAGTACCCATCTGACATCATACATAATTGTTACAATATTGTTGACTGTATTCCTTATGCTGTACCCTACATCCCCAAGACAACTGTGTAGCAACCAATTTGTACTTCTTAGTCCCTTCCCCTGTTCTACTTGTCCCCAACCCCTCTCCCATTTGGCAACCTTCAAAATATTCTCTGTATTTATGAATTGGTTTCTATTTCATTTGTTCATTTTGTTCTTTAGATTCTATTTATAAGTGAAATCATATGACATTTTTCTTTCTCTGTTTGACTTACTGCACTCAGCACAGTACCCTGTAGGTCCATCCATATTATTGCAGATGGCAAAATTTCACTTTTTTTTATGGATGAGTAATCCATTGTATTTATGTACCACCTCTTTTTTATCCATTCATCTATTTAGGGATACCCAGGTTGCTTTCGTATCTTGGCTATTGTAAATAATGCTGCAGTGAATATATGGATGCATGCATCCCCTCAAAGTAGTGTTTTGGGTTTCTTCAGGTAACTACCCAGATGTGGGATTACTAGGTCCTTCTTTGTCTCTTGTTATAGCCTCTTGTTTTAAAGTCTATTTTGTCTGGAATAACTATTGCTACTCCAGCTTTTGTTTTTTTAATTTCCATTTTCAAGAATATCTTTTTCTGTTCCTTTACTTTCAGTCTGTGTGTATCTTACAATATGAAATGAGTCTCTTATAGACAGCATATGTAAGGGTCTTGTTTTCCTATCAATTCAGTCACCCTATTGATTGGAGCATCTAATCCATTTACATTGAATGTAATTGTTGATAGATATGTAGTTAGTGTCACTTTATTATTCATATGTTTAATAATTTAATAGTTAATTGTTCATATGTTTTTTTTTTTTTCATCTTAAAGAAGTCCCTCTAAGATTCCTTGTTAATACTGGTTTTGCGGTGATGAATTCCTATAGCTTTTTCTTGTTTGGGGAACTACTTATCTCTTCTTCAATTTTAAACGATAGCTTTGGTGGGTAGGGTAATCTTGGTTGTAGGTCCATACTTTTCATCACTTTGAATATTTCCTGTCAATCCCATTTGGCTGCAAAGTTTCTGTTGAGAAATCAGTGGACAGTCTTACAGGAGCTCACTTGTAGGTAACTAACTGCTTTTCGCTTCCTGCTTTTAAGATTCTCCCTTTATCTTTAACTTTTGGCATTTTAATTGTAATGTGTCTTGGTGTGGGCCTCTTTGGGTTCATCTTGTTTGAGACTTTCTCTGCTTCCTGAGCTTGTATGTCTATTTCCTTCACCAGGTAATGGAAGTTTTCAGTCATTATTTCTTCAAATAGATTTTCAATTCCTTGCTCTTTTCTTCTCCTTCTGGTACCACTATGATGCAAATGTTGTATGCTCAATGTTGTTCCAGAGGCCCCTTAAACTATCCTCATTTTTTTGTATTTTTTTTCTTTTTACTGTTTCAAGTAGGTGTTTTCTGCCACCTTATATTCTAAACTGCTGATTCAGCCCTCTGATTCATCTAACCTACTGTTGATTCCCCATTTCAGTTATTATATTTTTTCATTTCTGCCTGTTTTTTATTATGTTTTCTATCTCCATTTTTACATTTCCTATCTATTTGTTGGAGTTCTTACTGAGATCATTGAACATCCTTATAACCAGTGTTTTGAATTCTGCATCTCAAGGATTGCTTGTCAACGTTTTGTTTAGTTCTTTTTCTGGGGAGTTTGTTCTGTTTTTTCACTTGGGACATGTTTCTTTGTCTCTCCATTTTGGCTGCCACCATAGTGTTTGTTTCTATGTATTAGGTAGAGCTGATATGTCTCTCAGTCTTAGTATAGTGCCTTATATAGTAGCTGTCCTGTGGGTTCCAATGGTGCAGTATTTTTGGTTACCTGGGCTGGATGCAGCAGGTGAGCCCCTTTTGTGGGTTGTGTGTGCCCTCCTGTTGTATTTGAGCCTTGGTTGCTGTTTGCACATCAGTAGGAGTGATTGAACCTCGGGCTGCTCAGTTATGAGGACTGGTTGTTACTATAGTGGAGGAGTTGTGGTGCAGGGGCTGGCCCTCTGGAGCAGGATCTGCTTTAGCAGGGCTGGGGTGCCTGCCCAGCCTGCCCTTTGGATATGTTGTCTCAGAAGCAGCTGGGTGGTGCTCCATATCTGTCCAAATCCTACTGGGAGGTGCCCCACCAAAGGCCAAGGTCAGCTGTAGCCTGTGCCCTGCTTGGGGCCATATACAATGAGCCACAGAGCAATATGTAGATGGCCACCACCTGTGCTGGGCTTGGAGGTGCCTGGAAGACGCCAAGCCTTCATCCAAGGCCAGCTGATCCCAGTTCAGGAATTGGCTGCTCAGCAAGATTTATGGGGCACGATGCTGCATGTTTGGGGTTTGTGAGCCTTTGAGAGATTTTTAGGAAATTCTGCATGAACAAAGACAGGTTGTTTGTATGGAAAAGCCAGTATAAGTGGCTTGGCTGGACCCACAAGTGGGGTGGGGTAGAGTCTCAGGAAATCATCAGGGTGAGGTGAACAGTGTTAGCCGGGTTGATCACCCTCAACCTGGCTAACCTATGATAAGGTGCTTGCCTAAGTCTGCAAGCTAAGAGGGCAGAGCACTCAACAAAGGAACAATGCTTCTACCAGGACTTCTGTCTGGGAAAAAGCTGTCCTTCAAGCCCTCACCCTGAAGTCAGACTATTCAGTTCCTCCCCATATGTCCCTGGCACCTTTCAAGCTGCTGCTCCAGTGATGGAGCTCAGAGTGAGTGAGTCCATCAGTGAGTAAGTCCATGCATGGGCAATTTAATAGAAGCTCCTGGGACTCCAACAGTCCTCTGTCTCACCTACCTGCAATCTCTGCTAGTTTTCACTACCAGTAGTTATGAAGACTTCTCTCCCTGGCACTGAAGCCCTGGGATGGGGAGCCTGATATGGGGCAGGGACTCCTTGCTCCTCAGGGGAGACCACCACAGCCTAGATATCCCTCCCGATTTTTAACTGCCACATGTGGGTATGGGACAACCCCTTTCTGAGTATTGCCTCATTGACGAATCTCAATGTGGCTTCTTCTATATATCCTTACTTATAGGACTTCTGTTCAGCTAGACTTCAGGTGATTCTCATTGATGGCTATTCTGTAGTTTAGTTGTAGTTTGATGTGGTGGTAGAGGATGCAAACACAGCATTTACCTACTCAATTCTCTTGACCAGAAATCTAAGGATTGACCTAACATTTTTGCAATAAGGAATTTAGGTGATATTTTTTCTTTGTTCCATTTATGCACAAGTAGATATTACTTTTCCAATGGTATTTTCAGTGATTCATTCCTTAAATATTTTTATGTTTTTACTATATGCCAAGGACATTAGATAGAAGTGTGTCATCCCTTAAGGAATTTACAAAGTAATTGGGAAAAATTTACATATGCCTTTATGTATATTATTTATGTTATATAATGTATACATTAAATATGTATACATATATACACATGGATTATATATGAGTGTATCAGCTATAAAATTATTCAACTCAAGGACTAGATGATAAGGTACAAAATGTATAGAAGGGAAAATGGGAGTAAGTTAAAAAAAAACACATTGGAATGTGGAATAAGAATATCTTTTGGACATGGTAAAGCACTTTGAAAGAAATGTAGAAACTGGAAAATCTCAGTGAAGTAAGAGCTTCAAACTTGGTAAAGTGTCTATCTTATTGATCTTTTCAATCTTGTCAATTGTCGTATCCCTAGCCTCTCCAGCAGTGTCTGGCATGCAGTGATTATTCAGCAAATATTTGTTAAATGAGTGTGTTGTCAGAGAAGGAAAAAAACTATTAAAACAGTAAAGAGCAATGGGAACTGGCACAGTTGGAAAAGACAACAAAGGACTGGATAGTAGCTAATTTTGTGGGAAGAATTCAAGAGAAGAGGAGATGTTTTGAAGACAACAGATTGAAGCTTAGTTGCAGTCAGTGTGGAACAGACAAATTTAGTGGTATTTAATATTGTGGTGATGGTTAAATTAACGAAGAGACAGATGAATTCTCCATGAATGTGAATTTGGAGAGAAATTCTCCATCATAGAGGTGCAAAGGTGCTGAGATCTGCATGGGTGTGAGGTGGAAGTTGAAGTATACAGTCATACAAGGGAGGGGAAGGAGAAGGTGGAGGAGTTAGTTTAAGAACCAAGATAGTGTTAGAAAAGAGGTGGTGGTCACAAATAGCAAATGCTTCAGAGAGATTTCTGTTTGAGAATTAAGACTGGATCTTAGATACCAGTTTCAAACTATAGAAGCAAGATTTTAAGAAACTGAGGGGCACTGACTAAATAAAGGTTGCAGTTATAATCAGCAATTTGAAGAGTTTGTGAATGAGCAAAATAAATAGAATCATATTTAGAAAGAGAAGAAAACCCAGTTTTAAAAATTGAGACTGAGTAGGGGCTGGCCCAGTGGCTCAGGCACTTGGAGCTCTGTGCTCCTAATGCTGAAGGCTGCTGGTTTGATTCCCACATGGGCCAGTGAGCTTTCAATCACAAGGTTGCCGGTTCAACTCCTCAACTCCCACACGGATGGTGGGCTCCGCTCCCTGCAACTAAGATTGAACATGGCAACTTGAGCTGAGCTGCCACTGAGCTCCTGGATGGCTCAGTTGGTTGGCATGCAGGCTCTCAACCACAAGGTTGTTTGACTCCCGCAGGGATGGTGGGCTGTGCCCCCTGCAACTAACAACAGCAACTGGACTGGAGCTGAGCTGCACCCTCCACAACTAAGATTGAAAGGACAACAATTTGAATTGGAAAAAGTCCTGGAAGTACACTGTTCCCCAATAAAGTCCTGTTCCCCTTCCCCAATAAAATCTTTAAAAAGAAAAAAAAGACTGATGTGAGAATTTATTTTAAAGATTGTCCCTTATATCTTGTACTGTATGGGGATTACATTGCCTGGAATTTACTTTAAAATATTTCAGTACAAACAATGTGAGGTATACAAGGTGTGACAAGGTCGCAAACACATCCTAGAGAAAGTGCTACATACCTTATTGCTGAATATCACTACGATCACCTTTGAAGTACTCCCCTTGGTAAGCTATGAACACATTCCAGCACCTAATCCACCGTTCAAAGCAATTTTGGACTTCTTTTTCTGGAATGGCCATCAGAGTTGTGGTCATACCATGTTTCCTCCAAAATAAGACCTAGCCGAACCATCAGCTCTAATGCATCTTTAATGTGTCTTTTGGAGCAAAAATTAGTATAAGACCTGATCTTATATTATATTACGTTATATAAGACCAGGTATTATATTATAGTAAAGTAAGACTGGGTCTTAGATTAATTTTGGCTCCATAAGACGCATTAGAGCTGATTGTCTAGCTAGGTCTTATTTTCGGGGAAACACGGTATTACCCTTGATGTCCTGAATGTCATTAAAATGTCTTCCTTTCAATGTTTCCCTTATCTTTGGGTAAAGAAAGAAGTCATTGGGGGCCAGATCAGGTGAGTAGGTAGGGTGTTGCTATACAGTTATTTGTTGACTGGCTAAAAACTCCACAGAGAGTGCCATGTGAGCTGGTGCACTGTGGGGATGCAAGAGCCATGAATTGTTGGCGAAAAGTTCATGTCGTCTAACTTTTTCACACAGCCTTTTCAGCACGTCCAAATAGTAAACTTGGTTAAGTGTTTGTCCAGTTGGTACAAATTCATAATGAATAATCTCTCTGATATCAAAAAAGGTTAGATTACCAACATCGTTTTGACTCTTGATTTGGACTGATGGAAATTTCTTGGTTGTGGAGAATTGTCTGACTTCCATTGTGCACTTTGATGCTTTGTTTCAGGGTTGTATTGGTACATCCATGTTTCATCGCCAGTGATAACACACCCCAAAACATCATCTTGCCTCTCCAGAAGGTCTTGGCAAACTTCGACTCGCCTTTGCTTTTGTTCATCAGTGAGCTCCTACGGGATCATTTTTGTGCACACCTTTCTCATGCCAAGATCTTCAGTTAAGATTTTCCTAACTGTTTCTCTATTGATGTTTACTTGGTCTGCTATGCTTCTCACTGTCAGCCCATGACTTTTGATGCACAGTTCGATGAATTTTTGCAATATTTTTGTCAGTTCTGCTTGTTACTGGCTGCCCTGACCTCTCTTCATCAATGATGCATTCTCTCCCCTCAGAAAAAGTTTTAATCCATTTGTAAACTGCCGTTTTCTTCATGGCATTATCCCCACAAACTCGCACTAACATGTTCCTGATTTCACTTCCACTTTTGCCAAGTATAACAAGAAATTTAATGTTTGTTCATTGCTCTAATTCAAGCTCACACATTCTTGCAACGACACACAAAAACATGCAACAAATAATGAACACCACTCTGCAAGACACTGCCACATGTCCTCACAGCTGTGAGACACTGATATACCAAGGTTATGAAACATTCCGAGCTATTTTTACAGTGCTGCAAATGTAAGCGCATGGTGACAAGTTCACAGACAGAATTTTCAGACCTCGTATAGGTTTTTGCACAAAGGGAGATACTTTTATTTAGCATGGGTCTTTACTTTCTTCAAAATGATACTACTTTAAGAGTGAGATAATCCAGTGAATAAACATCTCAAGGTCATCTACTCCCAGGGCTCCACTTCTGTACCTTTTCTCTTGATTTACAGTATAGAAAGCCAGTCACTAGAGGTTTAGCTTCTCAGAGGTATAAGTAGTGCATTTTATTAACAGGGCAGAAATAGAATGAAGTTTTCATCTATCACAGACTTTGTGCTAAAAAAAATGTTGCAGATTTTTTATAGGGGTCTGTACTGTTTTAACCTTCCTAGGATGATTAAAAATGACCTAGCAATACCCTAAAGATCATGTGTCTAGGTATTCATTTCTTTCCCATGTGAATTAATTTGTGTCTTTTTAAAATTGACACCAAAGAAATTTTGCATTACCAAGAGCTGAGCTACATCATCGAGTAAGCTTAACATAGAAAAGATATGTCGGTGAAAAAAATCTAATGACCATCCAATGTGTTCTCTGAAATAATTTTATTTTCCATATATAAAGGCCTCCTGTGGTACTCTTTTAAAAGCTGTCTTAAACACATATCAACTATGTAAAATTAAACTCATTATTTCCTTTTGGAAGAAGGAAAAATAATTCAAGTGATGAATTCTGTATCTAGAATGAAATGCACAAACTTTAGAGCAGAGATAATTTCTATTTAAGTTACTTGACTGACCAAAATCATAATTTATAATTGTTTCATGAGGTGGATTTACCTGAGTTTGTTAAGGGAAGGAAGTTGGTAGAATGAGGGTTTTATTTTCTGTAAAATATTCTTGTCTTTGTTCTTTAATCTTGGTAATTTCTGAAGGCTTTATGTGATGATATAAAACACACATCATACCAATTTCATCCTAAGTGTGACATACCCCGTTCTCTCTAAAGTTAGTGTGTGCTTTTGGAAAAATCCTTTCAGGAAGCAGTATCAGTGAGTTAGTGCTTTGGTGCCTGACTAGTTTTTGTTGCTTGTCATGATGTTATTATAACTTAATCCTGAAGCCTGGGAGAAATAAGTAAGTCCAAAAGCTTGAGTTGCATATTGTTGAGACAGGAAGAACCTGGAAGCATGAGGCATGTCTGCTTTCCTGAGTGCTTGTGGACCTGAAATAAATTGGCTTCAAGAGTAAATGAGACTAAAGTGCAGTCATCTTTAACATCTGTTTGAAAAATGTTTTAGATTTTCATTCTCTCCGTCCCACAGAGAAAGACTGACAAATCAATACAACTTTTCGACTAGCTTCACAATTTTTGTGGCAAATATTTGTGATTGAGTCTACTTTTGATTAAAGATGGAAGCCTTTGCACTATTCACTTCAGATAATAGCAGTCCCCCACATTTTATGTAATTTGCACTGGATGTTGAAACTTGAACTTTATTATTGTTAAGAGTATGCAGAGCTTTGGCATGCCACATGCATTCATACTCATTTCTATTTCATATTTTTATAGTCACCAGCTGATAAGAAATAAAGAGATTTTTAAATGATATAACTTAAATATGAGTTTGACAAATATGAATCATTAGTGGGTTTTCTAAGAGTCATAGTCACTTGTGGAAACAGGAAGAATGGGGTGTCATTTGTTGGTAAAGGAAAAATTCCCCATGTGATGAGATGTGTATTTTGAGTGAGAAATTGACATTTCTATTGAAGTGAATGAGAGCCCTCACCTGCAAATGTCTTTCATAATAACTGAGTGACATAATGCATAATTATCTGTTACAGTTGTTGATGTGTTTTGTGTGTAGGTTATGATGTTCATTTGAAGAACATCACTCTTATCATAAGGTTCATGTAATACAACATATAAAGAAACTTGGTGCCTCAGAGTTTTAAAAATCATTAATCATGGTGAATTAAGACAGTTAATCGAGACTTGGACACTGACAAAAGATTGTCCCTGAGGATTTTTACCTTGAAAACCTTTACAAAATGATTTCTGTTTTCTGCTTGACTGCCTCAGTAAGCCGATTCATTTTCTTCAGGAGCAGCTCAAGGTCAATGATATGACTATGTCAGCTTTAAGTGATGTTCTCCCTCACACATGTGAGCTTGACTTCCATTGTTGTGAATGATGCTGAGAGTGGTACTTTCAAGAAAAAGCCATCAAATTGTCTAGGCAGAGATTGAGTAAAGAGAAGGACCAATAATATTGCACATTTCAATTTGTCTTTAAATGAAAATATTTAATCGAATATTTGTACCTCATGATGCAATTAAATTATATATATATATATATATTACAATAGAGAGTATTACTCAATAACATATTTCTTTGAAATATGCAGAAGAATTAGGCAAGGCCGTGGTATATTACTCTGGGAAAAAAATTTAAGGAAATATCTAATTAGGTTAATCTCTGTAAATTTTATACTTTCGGTAATTAATTTCAAATGGAATTTCTTAATTAGTTTTCCTCCTTTGATTCTCCAGGGCTCTTCATTGCAGCAAATTATTTCAGTGCTGTGTCACAGAGGCTGGGTTCTTGAAGTCCTGGCAAAGGCAAATGTATCATTAATGTTGATGATACACCTGTAAATCCTGTAAAGAGACACCTGTAAAGACCCTGTACACATGGCCCATCTGCAGAGCTGAGGAGAAGCTGATGAGGGGTTCTGAAACGAGGCAGTCTGGGAATGAAAACACCACCAGAATGAGATGATCACGTCTCTGTTCTCATCAAATGACCTTAGAACCTGACTTACATGTTGACTTTCTCAAGGCTTAAATGTATAACCTCTTCCAATATACTGTCCCCTACAATCTGAAAGTGAGTTAGAGGATTGTATCAACTTTCAAGAGAATTCAAGTTCCTTAAACCCACTTTGTCTGGCTATACTGTAGATAATCCTGACATTTGTTTTAATCCTTTATTTAGTGTGGTAGAGACTTTCTGGCCTCTGATGCAGCACTGGCAAATTCTTCTTGTCATGCTATCCTCTTTTTTTTTTTTTTTTTTTTTTTTAAAGGGAAAAAGAATGCCTAAGCAAAAGTCATATTAATAACAGAATTTAAAATAGCCATCTTTCTCCAGCAATATCTGTGTGGCCTAGAGCTTATTACTGGAATACACTCCACAGGGCCTGGCAAAGTAATAAAGGGAAAATACAATTGGAAGCAGGTGACATTAAAAATAGTGATATTTTCTTTCATGATCTCTTTTCTAAAGAATGATGGCTAAAAGAAAATTATGCCACTCTAAAAATGAATTTTAAACATTAAGCTGAAAAATAAAAGCAAGGAATTGTTATAGAAATACCAAATGATACTTTCTTCTGAAGAATTAGAAATAACTGTGAAGTACTTTTTAAGCTATTAACTTGTATAATCACCAAGGCATTTCTCTGCCTTCCTCAGTACACTTTAGGCATAAATCCATAATGCTGATTTCCACCCATGTATCAATGACAAAGATAACAGCTTTGAGAACTATATGAAATAAATTTAAAAATTGGTGAATAGATAATGAAAGTTGATGCTCAATGAATAATGCAAGTTACAGTGGCTAATAAGTTGATATTTCTTGGCTCTTCTACTTTTAACTTTGAGACATTAAAATTAATACGTAGAGAAAGAAATAAAAAATTTAATGTTTAGTTATCAGCAAACAAGATTTAGAAGTATAATAATTTAAGCCAAATATTCATACAATAATGTGTAGAACTCTTTCTATTTTGAAAAACCGAAGCAAGATAATTCATCTTACAAATTAGTAATATATTATAACAGTGCTAATTATGCTTATACTCCTATAAGCCATGCCATGATTAAGAATCTGTCTGCCTTCTCAATTATAAATAAATATTTTAAGCCGTTATCTTAGGATTCCATGCTGTTTTCAGGGAACAATTTGTCTTTGTCAAATACAAATCAAACCTTAAATAACATAAAACCAAATTTGCTATTTTCTGCAGTTTTCATTATAGTGATGTGTGGAAAATAAGACAAAGGTGCATAGTCTCAATTCACTTGTGTTAATCAGAATGGAGAATAAAGCAAACAAACACTTAAAATAATAATAAATAATAATAATAATAGTAAGAAAGCATGGAAAGAAATAGTTTTTGGAACTAAAAGAGTTTACTATCGATCTTTATTCTACTTCACTTAAGTTAGGCCTCTCTTCTGTACTTATTTTTTGAACTTGGCTATAAGGAGGTAGAGCTGCAAATACATTTGAACAACAGCTTGTTCATGAGAGATCTTGATACCACGTGTTACATGCAATTTCTCCATATAAACCAAAATGAAATATCATAGCTATCACTTGATTTCTTTCTGATCTAGGTGGCACCATTTAATTTAATCTGGAATTGATTTACTCTATTCCAAATAACATTATAGGGCGCGGTGAATCATGCATTTCACCCCATCAAATCAGCAAGAAATATTTGTGAGTCCACAGCACTCATGGTACTGAAATAGATGGTATTTCTACTTTCAGCGATCATTTATTGAGTACAAATTACCTGTATGTGTATTGTTGGCTCTGGGGATAAAATGCATAACTCCTGTTTTTATCAAACTCATGGTCTAATGCAAGAGCTGGGCAAGCAAACAGACACTGGGTATGACATGTGCTGTGGGACAGAAGGTATAAGGTGCCATGAGAAAGGTGAAAAAAAGAATGCCACCTAAATCATGAGGGATGGGAGCAGTCAGGGAATATTCCTAGAGGGGACAACAGCCTTATTGAGCTTTAAGAGAAGACAAGGTGCTAGCTAGATTAAAAAATAAAGGTGGGGTAACCCGGGGGAGGGGATTCATCAGGCAGAGGGAACAATATGGGCAAAAGGATAGGATAGTGATACTAATGACTAATGTGTATTCAGTCTTTGCTAGATGCCAATTGCCTCCTGGGGTCTTTTTAAAAATTTATTGGGGTGACACTGGTTAGTAAAATTACATAGGTTTCAAGTGTGCATTTCTCTAATACATCATCGGGGTATCACATTGTGTGTTCACCACACAGGGTCAGTTCTCCTTCCATCACCATATATTTGACCCCATTTACCCTTTTCTACAACCCCTCTCCACCCTTACCTTCTGGTAACCACTAAACTGTTGTTTGTGTCTATGAGTTTTTGTTTCTTGGTTTGTCTTGTTCCTTTGTTACTTTCATATCCCACATATGAGTGAAGTCATATGGTTCTCCACTTTTTCTGTCTAACTTATTTGCTTAATTAACATTTTTATACAATTCCCTCATTTAATCCTCACAAGAACTGGATGAAATAGTGGTATTATTCCTATTTTATAGACAAGGAAATAAATTTTGAGAGGCTAACTTGTCAAGGAAAAACAATTTATATGTTGTTCAACTGAGGACTTAATCCTATATTTGTATGACTCCAAAGCCAATGGTCTTAATGTCTACTTTGCTGCACAAAATAATATATTCCAGGAACTGCACATTGTTCTGAATTAATTAATTCATGTATTCAACAAAGCTTCTGAGCAAGGCATTTGCTACTGTGTTTCGCCAAAAATAAGACCTAGCCAGACATTAGCTTTAATGCATCTTTTGGAGCAAAAATTAATATAAGACCCAGTCTTATTTTACTATAATATAAGATCAGGTCTATATAATATAATATAACATAATATAATGCCAGCTCTTATATTAATTTTTGCTCCAAAAGACGCATTAGAGCTGCTTGTCCGGGCTAGGTCTTATTTTTGGGGAAACACGGTAGGTCCTAGGGATATAAAGCAAATTCAGAAGTGATCTCTTTCCAAAGGGAGCTTTTGGTTTAGTAGGATGGATATGGCCATGTAATTAGTGGCATAAGTAGATAGTGTATGATAGATACTTTGTTAAGCATGCTTTGTTAAGGTATCTATGAGATTCAGCAGGCAGAGAAAGTTTTGGTGGGGGTGGGAGTCAGTGGATGGTTAAGAAAAGATTAAATGAGGAGATGATACTACCTGAGTCCTGAAAAATGGGTATGGGAAAAAGAAGAAATGAGAATTCCAGATAATAAAACAAACTGAGAAAAGCCATAGAGATAAAAATAGCCTAGATTTGGACCTAATATCCTGTAATTCTGTATGACTTAAGTATAGGGAGTAGCATGATCAAATTTTAGAAAATGGAAAAAAGAAAATGTTTTGGGAGTAGCATAAATATGATTTGGTGACTATTGATTGTGGGACTATGGGAAAGTGAGAAATATACAATAATTTTTAGACTTATCTTTGTTGGTTAGGTGGCTGTGATTACAAATTCCAGGAGCATAGATATGAGAGAAAAAAAGAGTTGAAATTGGATTGAGGAGAAATATGAAGGATAGTAAGTCATATGGTGAGTTCGGTAGACATATCTGTAGTTGTTGGCCTGGAGTTCAGGACAGTGTCTTTGCTGAAGATCTAGATTTGCAGTCATTCACAGGTATAAAAGTAGATGAGGGCCGGCCCGGTGGTTCAGGTGGTTAGCGCTCCAAGCTCCTAACTCCAAAGGCTGCCAGTTCGATTCCCACATGGGCCAGTGGGCTCTCAACCACAAGGTTGCTAGTTCAATTCCTTGAGTCCCGCAAGGGATGGTGGGCTCCGCCCCCTGCAACTAAGATTGAACACGGCACCTTGAGCTGAGCTGCCGCTGAGCTCCCGGATGGCTCAGTTGGTTGGGGCCTGTCCTCTCAACCACAAGGTTGCCGATTCAACTCCCGCGAGGGATGGTGGGCTGCGCCCCCTGCAACTAGCAATGGCAACTGGACCTGGAGCTGAGCTGCGCCCTCCACAACTAAGACTGAAAGGACAACAACTTGAAGCTGAACAGCACCCTCCACAACTAAGATTGAAAGGACAACAACTTGACTTGGAAAAAAGTCCTGGAAGTACACACTGTTCTCCTATAAAGTCCTGTGCCCCTTCAAAAGAAAAAAAAAAAAAGATTGGATGTCATTGGAGTGCAGTTTAAAAAAAAAAGTGGATGAAGTCTCTCTGGTGGTATCTTAGTAGAGAAGAGAAGATGTCCAACGATACAACTGTGACTTATACCAATATTTTAGGAATGGCTGGAGGAGCATAAAGAGATACTAAGATGGAATGGTTAAGGACACAGTAAGAGAGCCAACCATAAGAGAGTGATGTCATTGAAGTAAAATGAAAAGAGAATTTAAAGAAGAGGGGAGAGGTCCCAAGTCCCTGAATGATCCAAACAGCTCATGCAAGATTAAGTTTGCAAAGAGTTGTTAGGATTTGACACCTGTGTGATTTGACAGCATCAGTGAAATAGTGAAGCAGTGAAAGACTTGTTGGAACCAGAGAGGATCAGAGTCGGATAAGGGTCATGTGGTTGGTGGCCCACTGGAGATCAGAGACCCAGAGTGCAGTACCATCAATTTACGTATTTATGTGGTTTTCTTGGGAAGCTCTCAGCAACCCAGGTGTAAGATCAGAGAAGGCTGATTGTTGAGTTCATCTAGAATTTGCAGAATTGCTGTGGGATAAAGATTAGAGGGTTAGTATAGTGAGAGCACTGAGAAGAGAGTAGTTAAAAGATTGCATTATGGAGTTTAAGTTAGTGAGGGAAGGAAGCAAAGCCATGGCGTGTGGTGATAAATGAGGATAACATGGAGGGATCAAACTTTTGAAGAGCATGGTGAAGGCAAAAATCCCGGGTCGATTATTTAGATATTAAATAAAGAGATTTGGAAGTGGAATATAACTAAGAATTACTTAAATATAAACTGCAAGTCGGATAATTTTAAGGGAAACTTGCAGAATTAGAGAGAATGTCAGGTGCCATCCTATGATAAATTTAGGTGCATTTTGGATGGCTCCAGGACTGAGAGATGACCCAAAGGAAAAAATTCCTGAGCAAGCAACTACCACGTAGTAGGAACCTCAATATTGTCATTTTTCCAAGTCTTGAGACAATAACTTCTCTGTTTACCCATCCCTGAAGACTCTATTACAGTTGAACTTTCACAATCCATTTGAGGATTTTTAATTTCCGGAAGTTTCAATTGCTGAAAGAAATGAGGCTACAAAAATCTTAATTTCCTGGTCATGACAGGCTAGTGTATTGGCTCTCGTGAAAGCTTGCTCCTTTGGGTACCTTTTCTTGGCATAGAAAGGCTAGTAAAGTATTTCTTAGGGGAGGATATAAGGCCCAGGATTTAGGTTCTGTTATTCTTTGTGAGTTTGGTATTTCCAACAGGAATCAATCTCTCCACATTTTCTCCCATTTACACAAGTCCTCTGAAGAAACCTCCCTGTCCTTCTCTGTTCCAACATTGTTCAACATAAGCATATTCAACACTGCTCTCTTACAATAATTGTAATCTTCAAGTCAGGGTGTGTGTGTGTGGCAGATGACATGGACTGGGAGAGGGAACAATATCTTGCCCACCTGCCTAAACTTCTTGGATTCTGTTCCCCATCCACGCCAGACCTGAGCACCATCCTGATGATGTCCTGTCATCCTTGGCTGGCTCAGTGGGAATTGTTGTTTGTATGCCTTGTAGTGGCGAGTGAGTGACCACAGGTCAGCCAGGGTTGTGCCTTTGGCAGCTGCTATCCTCGCAGTTGTCACATCAGAAATCTAAAGGTCATCCTTGAAAACTGTCCTCCCCCTACTTTCCTTTTTGCCTTACATCCAATAATTACAAAATCTTTTAAGTTCAACCTTCTTAATATCTTAAATTTGTTGAATTTCCTCCATTCTCATCATGTTTAACTTTGCTTTTTCTTTCCTAGATTCTAGTAATTTCCTCCTGGTATTTGCTTGCCTTCTTGCCCCCTCAATTTTTCACAGGCAGACAGAACAATATTTTCAAAAGACCAATCAGATTGCCTTGCTCTCTTGATTGAAATCCCTTCAATAGCTCTCCATTTATCCAAAACTAGGATCACAGACCTTTATGATCTGACCATAGTTTATTTTCTAGTCTCTTCCTTTGTCACTCTCTACTTTGCATTCTAGGCTACAGCTCTAGTGTATTACTTACAGTTCCCCAAACAGAATGGACGCTCTGGTACCCCTCTCAACTGTTATAATAGCACCAGGGGCGCTATTGAAAATATTTGTCACCTGTGGTGGCACGGGCCACCAAGCAGTCAAAACAGAAAACAGCCCAGTCAGAATGGAATATTTGCTCTTACAACCAGGCTGTAAGGAAGCCCATAGAGGTGCACAGAGAGGCCACACATAGGAAATCCATCCTGAGTCTGATTCCAAAGGCAGGAAATGACAGATGTCCCAGCTCAAAGACAGTCAGGTAGAGAAAGCAAATTCTCCCTCACTCTGCCTTTTGTTCTATTCAGGTCTTCAGTGGGTTGGATGAGGCCCACCCACACTGGGCAAGGCAATCTGCTTTACTCACTCTATTTATTCAAATGTTAATCTCATCTAGAAACACCCTCATACACATACCCAGAATAGGTTTTAACCAAATATCTGGGTACTCCATGGCCCAGGCAAACAAACATATAAAATTAACCATCACAGACACTAACTTTGGGGCGATTTATTAAGAAGAAATAGATAACTGGAATAGATGTCTACTCCTCCATCTTAAAGGGAGTGAATTTTATAAATGTAGTGATTAAAGTATAAAAATGTGTGTTTGAAAACTTAAAAACATCACTTTCCTTTTCTGAAAAATCCATTTGATGGACACAGTCACATTGATCACATCTCTGTATTGATTTGAATTTCTAAAGGCAGTGCCACACATAGATATACAAATAAAGACAAAAAATAGGAATTACGTTCTTCTCCTTTCTCCCCTCTTCTGAGCAATCTCATTCCTAAAGAAGCAAAAAGAGCAAATAATATGTCAAGTTGGGTAAGAACAAAGGCAGATATATTCCTGGTGAATATTTTGAAAATTCCTAATATTTAAAACCTCATTTCTGCATGCTTTACTCATTTTTAAGATCTGACATGTGAGTCAGACAGATGAAGAGGTTGAATGGCCCCTCACGAAATATTCATATGCTTCCTACCCCCTGTAGTTAGATCGACTCAGGTGACTGTTTCTGACCAGTGGGCTATGAAGGGAAATGATATGGGTCACTTTTCAATGGTGACGATGGAAACTGTTGGCATGAAGGAACTACGGCCTCAAACAGCCTAGATACTTAAGCCACCATGAGAAGCACAGCTGCCTACAGACCACATGACCTTCACTAGACACACAGCCCAGTGTGTTGAACCACAGAAACTTAGTGGTTGTTTGTAAGGCATAGCCTATCCTGGCTAATACAGATACCAGCAGTTGGAAGTACCATCAATATGTCTGCCACCAGATTGTGCTCTGTGAAGTCCCCAGTGGACAAGCTCTTTCTGTGCATGCATGTCTGTTTTTTTTAAAAAAGATTTTATTGGGGAAGGGGAACAGGACTTTATTGGGGAATAGTGTGTACTTCCAGGACTTTTTTCCAAGTCAAATTTGTTGTCCTTTCAATCTTAGTTGTGGAGGGTGCCGTTCAGCTTCAAGTTGTTGTCCTTTCCATCTTAGTTGTGGAGGGTTCTGTTCAGCTTCAAGTTGTTGTCCTTTCAGTCTTAGTTTGTGGAGGGCGCAGCTCAGCTCCAGGTCCAGTTGCTGTTGCCATTGCTAGTTGCAGGGGGCGCAGCCCACCATCCCTTGCGGGAGTCGAACCGGCAACCTTGCGGTTGAGAGGACGCATTCCAACCAACTGAGCCATCTGGGTGCTCAGTGGCAGCTCAGCTCAAGGTGCCGTGTTCAATCTTAGTTGCAGGGGACGCTGTCTCCCATCCCTTGCGGGACTCGAGGAATTGAACTGGCAACCTTGTGGTTGAGAGCCCACGCTCCAATCAACAACTGAGCCATCCAGGAGGCAGCTCAGCTCAAGGTGCCATGTTCAAATCTTAGTTGCAGGGGGCGCTACCCACCATCCCTTGCAGGACTCCAGGAATTGAATTGGCAACCTTGTGGTTGAGAGCCCACCAGCCCATGTGGGAATCGAACCGGCAGCCTTCGGAGTTAGGAACATGGAGCTCTAACCGCCTGAGCCACTGGGCCGGCTCGTATGCATGTCTTCTGGTTTCTCGTTTTTAAATATAAATGGACAGCAAAAGATCACCAGATATTTAAGTAAATGCTCTTGTATTAAAGAGAGAGACTATAACAAACAAAAAAATAGATATGAGAGCAAACAGAAACAAAGCAGAGAGCAAAGGAAAATTTTTTTTTTTTTTTTTTAAGATTTTTATTGGGGAAGGAACAGTGTGTACTTCCAGGAAGTTTTTTCAAATCAAGTTGTTGTCCTTTCAATCTTAATTGTGGAGGGTGCTGTTCAGCTTCAAGTTGTTGTCCTTTCAGTCTTAGTTGTGGAGGGCGCAGTTCAGCTCCAGGTCCAGTTGCCATTGCTAGTTGCAGGGGGCACAGCCCACCATCCCTTCCGGGAGTCGAACCGGCAAACTTGTGGTTGAGAGGACGCGCTCCAACCAACTGAGCCATCTGGTTGCTCAGTGGCAGCTCAGCTCAAGGTGCCATGTTCAATTTTAGTTGCAGGGGGCGCTGCCCACCATCCCTTGTGGGACTCGAGGAATTGAACTAGCAACCTTGTGGTTGAGAGCCCACTGGCCTATGTGGGAATCGAACCGGCAGCCTTTGGAGTTAGGAGCATGAAGCTCTAACTGCCTGAGCCACCAGGCCGGCCGGAAAATTTTGAAATAGTGTAGTTTATAACCTTAGAGGAATGTGATGAGATAGTGTATCCATGAAGCAAAAAACAAGTTGCTGTTGAAAAAGATATCAAGAAAAAGCCTTTGAGAATGCAAATTAAAGTTGAATAAAAGGGTTGGAAATAGGTTGAGGATTTCTGGTCAAGATGGTGGAGTAGGTAGATGCTGTGCTAACCTACTCTCATGACCACATCAAAATTATAGCTAAACTACAGAAAAGCCAGCAATGAGAATTGTCTGAAGTCTAGTCTAGCTGAACTGAAGCCCTACAGCTATGGACATACAGAAGAAGCTACCTTGAGACTTGGTAGCAGGATCAGAGACACAGAACAGCTGGCCCCACACCCATGTATGACCATTAAAAATTGGGAGGAATATCTTGGCTGTGGGGTCCACCCCCCCAGAGAAGCAAGGAGTCCCAGCCCCACACCAGCCTCCCCAGCCCAGGGTTTCAGTGCTGCAGAGAGAAGTCCCTATAACTAACGGTTGTGAAAACAAGTGGAGATTGTGGCTGAGTGAGACAAGGGCAGCTGCACTCTCAGGCACTCCTCTTAAAACCCCTGCTCACAAAGTTACTCCCTGACAGACTCACTCGCTCTGAGCTTCATCACTGGGGCAGCAGCTCCAAAGGTTCAGGGACATATGGGGAGGAACAAATATCTGGCTTAAGAGCTAGGGATGGAGGAGCAGCTTTCTCTCCGACAGAGGAGCTGGTAGAAGCCATTGTTTCTTTGTTGAGCCTTGCCCCCTCCCAGCATTCAGATGCAGATGGCCACCATATCTGAGTGTCCAGCAACTGGCTAACACCATTCATTTGCCCTGATTCCCTGAGATCCCGCCCCACCAAACTTGCTGGGCACCCAAGCCACTTCCAGTGGCTTTTCTGTACAAACAGCCTATTTTGGCTCATGCTGCAGACTTTCCAAAAATACCTCAAAGGTTCACAAAACCCCAACAAATAGCATTGGGTTTCAGTGTGTTCTATACCTCTGGTTCAGCAGCCCTATGCCCGTCACTAGTGACAGACAGCCTTGCTTCAGGGCTTGGCCTCTCAAAGCAACTCCAAGCACAGTGCAGGTGGTGGCCATCTGTGGGTTGCTTTGTGACTCATGCCAGGGTACAGGCTGTGGCTGAACTTGGCCTGCAGTGGATCCCCATCCCAGGAGGCCCCTGGATTGTGCTGGAGCATCACCAGGGCACCTCCAAGGATGACACACCAAAAGGGCAGGTGGGCAGGCACCAGAGCCCTGCTAAAGTGAATCCTGCCACTCAGGGTCAGCCCCTGCACAACAGCTCCTCCACTGTAGTCATAGCCAGTCCTCACAAACAATCAGCCTGAAGATCAATCCCTCCCACTGATGTGCAAACAGCAACCAGGGCTCAAATACAACAGGAGGTCATACGCCACCCACACAAGGGACACATCTGGAGCACTTGGCTGAGGTGACAAGGAAGAATGCACACCTGGGCCTCACAGGACACCTGCCACATAAGGCCACTCTACTAAGACTGGGAGACATAAACAGCTCTACCTAACACATCAAAACACATACAGGGAGGCAGCCAAAATGGGGAGACAAAGAAACATGTCCTAAATGGAAAAACAGAACAAACCTCCAGAAAAAGAATTAAACAAAATGGAGACAAGCAATCTATGAGATTGCAGGGTTCAAAACACTGGTTATAAGCATGCTCAGTGATCTAAGAGAGAACTTCAACAGAGATAGGAAACATAAAAATGGAGATAGAAAACATAAAAAAGAACCAGTCAGAAATAAAGAATATAATAACTGAAATGAAGAATACATTAGAGGGAATCAACAATAGATTAGACACAGCAAAGGATCAGTGATTTAGAACATAAGGTAGCAGAAAACACCCAATCAGAACAGCAAAAAGAAAGAAGAATCCAAAAAAATTGAGGAGAGTTTAAGGAGTCTCCAGGACAATATCAAGCATACTAACATTCACATCATAGGGGTACCAGAAAGAGAAGAGAGAGCCCAAGGAATTGAAAACTTATTTGAACAAATAATGATGGAAAAGTTCCCTAACCTGTCAAACGAAATGGATATTCAAGCCCAGGAACCACAGAGTCCCAAACAAGATGAGCCCAAAGAGGCCCAAACCAAGACATATAATAATTAAACTGCTAAAAATTAAAGAGAGAATCTTAAAATCAGCAAGAGAAAAGCAGTTAGTTACCTACAAGGGACCTCCCTTAGGTTATCAGCTGATTTCTGAACAGAAACCTTGCGGGACAGAAGGGAGTGGCAGGAAACATTCAAAGTGACGAAAAGCAAGGGCCTACAACCAAGGTTACTCTACCCAGCAAAACTTTCATTTAAAATTGAAGGGCAGATAAAAAGCTTCCCAGATAAGAAAAAGCTAAAGTTCTTCACCACAAAACCAGTATTATAAGGAATCATAGAAGGGCTTCTTTAAAACAAAAAAATAAATAAATAAAGTTAAAAAAATAACAAATACAAAATATGAAGAACAAAATGACAATAAATACATATCTATCAACAATTATTTAATGTAAATGGATTAGATGCTCCAATCAATAGACATAGGGTGGATGAATGGATAAGGAAACAAGACCCTTAGATATGCTGCCTACAAGAGAATTACTTCATATAGAAAGACACACAGACTGAAAGTAAAGGAATGGAAAAAGATATTTCATGAAAATGGAAATGAATAAACAAAAAAGAGCTGGGGTAGCAATTCATATACCAGACAAAATAGACTTTAAAACAAAGGCTATAATAATAGACAAAGAAGGTCCTAATGATCCTACTTCTGGCTAGTCATCTGAAGAGAGCCAAAACATTACTTTGAGGGGATGTGTGCATCTATATGTTAATTGCAGCATTATTTACAATGGCCAAGATATGAAGGCAACCTGGGAGTCCCTGGCTAGATGAATGGATAAAGAGGAGGTGGTGCATATATATAATGGACTATTATATTACCCAGCCATTAAAAAGAATGAAATCTTGCCATCTGCAACAACATGGATGAACCTAGAGGGTATTTTGCTGAATGTAGTATTTTGCTGAGTGTAGTAAGTCAGAAGGAAAGACAAAAGCCATATGATTTCACTTATAAGTGGAATCTAAAGAACAAAATGAACAGATAAAAGAGAAACAAACTTATAGATACAGAGAATATTTTGATGGTTGCCAGATGGGAGGGGTTTGGGGGGCTGAATGAAAAAGGCAAAGGGATTAAGAAGTACTTATTGCTTGTTACACAGTAGTCATGGAGATGTAAGGAATGTAGTGAATAATATTGTAATATTTATTTTTGGTGTCAGATGGGTACTACATTTATTGGGATGATAGATGCAGGGGATTAGGGGGCAGGGTGAAAAAAGTAAAGGGATTAAGAAATATAAATTGGTGGTTACAAAATAGTCATGGGGATGTAAAGTAAAGCATAGGGAATGTAGTCAATGATGTGGTAATAACTATGTATAATGCCAGGTGAGTACTAGACTAGTCAGGGAGATAACTTCTTAAATTATATAAATGTCTAATCACTATGTTGTATACCTAAAAGTAATATAAAATAATATTGAATGTCAACTGTAACTGAAAAATTAAAAGGGGTGGGGGAGATGAAGGGCAATAAATGGTCTAAATTTCCAGGTATAAAACAAATAAGTCATGGGGCTGTAACATACAGCATGAGGAATATAGTCAATAATAGTGTGATAGCGTGGTACGGTGTCAGATGGTTGCTGGACTTGTCATGGTGATCACTTCTTTAGGTAGATAAATGTCGAACTACTATGGTATACACCCGAAACTTATATAATATTGTACGTTAGCTATATTTTAATAAAATCTTTTTAATAGGTTTGGGAATAAAGTTAGGAAAACCTATCAGAAAAAGAAAGGAAAACATAACATAAAAGGATAATATCTGTATTGGAGAGGAAATTGAAGGGGAGTTAAAACAGTGCTATGCTAAATCTTTCCATTGTAAAATAAAGTGTCAATAATAGAAGCTTAAGTAAGAACTATTGATATATTTAGAAATAAGGGTAGAAATAAGGATGAAATAATGAAATGTTTGGGAAGAAAAACTGAAGTGGGAAAAAGCAGTGCAGGGGCTGCTAATGTTCATGAGATATTTTATTAGTGATACTAACTTTTAAGACTATGAACATGCACATTAGTTGGATAAAAATATTTTTTAAAACAAATAAAGGAACAAAAACTCATAGATACCGACAACAGTTTAGTGGTTATCAGAGGATAAGGCGGAGGTGTGGTGGTGGTGGTGGTGGTGATGGTGATGGTGATGGTGATGGTGGTAGATGAAGGTAAAAGGGATCCAATACGTGGTGATGGAAGGAGAACTGACTCTGGGTGGTGAACACACAATGTGATATATAGATGATGTATTACAGAATTGTACACCTGAAACCTATGTAGTTTTACCAACCATTGTCACTCCACTAAATTTAATTTAAACAAGAAACAATTAGAAATAAAAAAAATAAAATGCTTCTTATTTCTATTTCCCTCTTAATTTGTCTTTTTTTATGGTATTTTGTTTTGTTTTGTTTTTTTCATCCATGCCACTATTGACACTTTGGGCCAAATAATTACTTGATATGGGGGCCATCCTGTGCATTGTGGGATGTTTAACAGCATCCCTGGTCTCTACCCACCAGATATAAATAATACCCCTGCTCTCTCTTTCCTTCCCCAGTCATGTCAACCAAAAATGTCTCCAGACATTGTCAAATATCCCAGGGGAGATAAAATTGTCCCCTTGTTGAGAACTGTTGCCCTAAAACTATACAACATTAACATTAAAAGAAATAAACAAAAGATAGAGAGAGGCACCTAAGTTCTCCAAATGTTGATCAACAACACGTCAAAAACATTTAGAGTTCACTTTGAATCACACAGTTTGTTAAGAGTCCATGGACTTTTTGAAGTGTGAAGTTCTCAGCATCCATGCATTTAAATTTGTTGTGTGGGTAATGCTCTTTGCCTAAAATTTAGATCTTAAACGCAGTGTACCTTGACTTTCATTTTAGCCATGGTGAATTGATTAGCAAACCTAACCTGAGAAGCACTGAGAGCCTTGGTTCCCTGCTGTACTGTGGTCCACCCCTCTTGTTCAGAGGTTGCTAAATTATAATCCACTGTTCCAAAGGAGAGACCTAACTATGGAAGGGATGTGATTAAAAATAACAAGCGGCACTGGTTACTACAGTAGCAAGTTTGGCTTTGTGTGTTTGCACTGTTTGGAGGAAGATCCTGCAGTTTTAACAGAGCTCTTCTAAGTGTCCAGATTAATCAATTTTTTTTTTTTTTTTTGCCAATCAGAAATTTGACTGATGCTTTCATGCTGACAAAGTAACTCGGCCCGCTAAGAATAGAATAATTGCAAAGAGAAGCGATAACAATAGATAGTTGCAGTTCTAACGGCCCCAGCCTTTAATCTGGAGAGTTTGTCAACAATGGTTAGGGAGTCAGCACACTGATTTCTTTTTAATTTGGACACATGACACCTAGGATTTCACTTCTTACTTTGCATGGTGTAATTACCTAGATTGAGGAATGGTGTGTTCACATCACATGAAGCTGAATATGTTTTCTCCCTGTTTTGAAGCACATTTTCTTGGTCCACTTGCAGAGATTCTCAGGAAGAATGATTTTACAGCCCAGCAAAGGAGAGAGAGCCCTTAAAAAGAGGTCTTCTTATAGTTTCAGCTTTTCAACATTATGTGATTTAGAATTGCTTTGTACTTGATTTTACTTCCCCCTCTCTCTTTCATATGGCATCTTTGTGTCTCGGGGCAACTGACCCACCTTTTCCCATGGAAACTCTGATAATTCTACATTTTCCCTCAGCAGCTAGACTCTCGGGCTTGATTTGCTCCGGGCATTTAAGTTGAAAACCAAACAGAGAAAGGTTCTTTCCCTTGCAGACCTTTACTTTCCTTGGGCCCGAGGCTCCTGTGGGCTGCTGTGCAGCAGATGGAGACCTGATCTCTGCTGTTTCGGCTCTTGAGCAGCTTACCTTAGTGATTCAAACTGGAGATCAAAGACCTGCACAGGTTTGTAACACAGACACATCAAGATTCAACTTTTTTGAGTTGCCAAATTTTCATAAATCTCCATGAAGGCAGTCTAGTCAAAGGCAATATATGCATCTTTTTTCATTAAAGTAACAACGCAACTTTCAGGAGCATAAAGGTAGCTCATTTTCATGAGGGTAGATTTGAATTGCAAATTCATTCAAGAGCTTAACAAAGTAAGCATACATGTGCTTAAATGAAAGCAAATAGTCAGGAAACAATATTTTTGAAATCTATTTTTTTTTAGTTAACACGGATGGCTAAGCAGCAGAAATGACAATTTTGCCTGCATGTCAAATAAGCAAGATCTCCAGGACTTTCAGAGTATAGAAACCAAAATGATTTAGAGGATATGAGAAATCCACAGATAAATTGTTAACTGGTAACTATTGCTGTTGTGAACTTCTCTCCTAAGAAAACTTGTAGGTAGCATGGTATTATCATCTTGGCCCTTCTGGACAACCTAGCACGTGAGAGGTACAATGGTTGAATGAATGAAAGGAGTTTGCCACATTTCTCCAGGGTCATCCTAGAAACTGAGATAACTATGCTATGGGAGTTGTTGAAAATGATAGAAACTTTGAAGGAAAGCCCACCTTTTGTGGTGATGTAGCTAGTTCTTTGGGAAGTTAATGGATAGATCAGGTATTCCAAGCCAATCTTTCACTGGAAGACATGTACTGCTCCATTCTTATGTTCCTGTTTCTTACATTCAACGGAGAGTTGGTGGTTCAGGTGGGTCAGGTAAAGGGTTGTGGAGAAGACATGTCAGGCAAATCTTGAGGGACCAGAGAGACATAGTCTACTGAGGCGGAGGAAGCATGCATTCCAAAAGTTTGAGTCCAGACATTTCTTTACTTCATGGCGGCTTGGAACTTGGGTAGGGTCTGGAGAAGGGTCACGAGAGGGTTTTTTAGTGGTTTTTATGGTGAGGGGGTTTCATCCTTGAGGGTGCTGCTCCAGATAATAGGAATGCATTTAGGCATAACCTATGCTATTAGTTATATCCCTCTCAGGATGCTATTTCTTGTATTAAAGACTCAGCTTGTGTTTGCTTGTTTGTTTATTTGTTTATTGGGGGTGGTTGGTTGGTTTCCTAAAAGTCAGAACAATTCCATATGATATCATTTGAAGCCTATTGTAGCAGTGAGGCACAGTTGTGTTGGAAGAAGGAGAAGGGTAATTTATGTGATGAAACAGAAAGATTCGTGATTATTAGGCACCATGTAACCCATGTGCTGGCTTCTGCTTCCTTATCTATATGAACGTGGTATTTACACATAATCATACTTGTAGATGAAACCTGGATTCAGGCACAGGTTCTAATTGGTTTTCAATCACAGGCCAATGAGAGACTATCCAGAATTTGAGTTAAAATACAAAACACTCTGGATTTTTTTTTTTTTTTTTGATGGAATAGTTTTTTACGCTAAACAGATTTCAAACAACTCATGGAAGAACTGTTAAATAAGCTGCCAGAGAGCTATGTGTAAAACTAACCTTTAGGAGTCATTACCACTAACCCTTTACAACTGCAAAACTGCTAAGAATTACAGTTTCAAGTGACAGAAATAGAATTTGTTTTGCCTAAAGCTAGTGTGAAATTTTAATACCAAAATAAGAACACATACATTATCAGGTCTTTCCCTCCGTTTTATTTATTTATTTATTTATTTATTTATTTATTTATTTATTTATTTATTTATTTATTATTGGGGAAGGGAAAGAAGACTTTATTGGGGAACAGTGTGTACTTCCAGGACATTTTTTTTTTTTCCAAGTCAATTTGTTGTCCTTTCAATCTTAGTTGTGGAGGATGCTGTTCAGCTTCAAGTTGTTGTCCTTTCAGTCTTAGTTGTGGACGGTGCAGCTCAGCTCCAGATCCAGTTGCCATTGTTAGTTGCAGGGGGCGGAGCCCATCATCCCTTGCAGGAGTCCAACCGGAAACCTTTTGGTTGAGAGCCCGCTGGCCCATGTGGGAATCTAACTGGTAGCCTTCGGAGTTAGGAGCACGGAGCTCCAACTGCCTGAGCCATGGGCTGGCCTTCCTTCATTATTAATAAGGATTTATAAAAGAACTTTGTCACAAAGTCTGGACAGATTATTTCTATCAGAGCATAACTTAAAATGCCATTAGATGTCAAAGGCTTGACAATTAAGGGTTTATCTTTGCAACGGAGGCCGTGGACGAGTGATAAAAATGTGCCATTTCTATCCGTGTAATCTGCACACCTGGTAAGCAGAAGATCAACTGTATGAAAGAAATTTCATATCTTTACGTGTATGTTCAAATCATTCATTCAAACTTGGCTTCCTTCATAGCGATTTTTCATGTTTTCCTTTTTGTATATTTACTAATGACAAGTCTAGGGATGTAGCAATTCAGTTGGAGAAAAGCTCTTGCCATCATTCGGAGGGAAAACGCATCATGTGAATGGATACTGCACAAAGGACTCTGAACTTCAGAGTGCTTATTAGCTCAGAGAGAAAAGATAGACTGTGACTTCAAGATAAAGTGACAGCTGAGAAACAGTGACTTAGGTCAAAGCCTCCAAGAAGTCTGAGACCAGCTCCACTATTCTTGTCCCACTACTGTACACATTTTTTCATTCTTCTGTAAGTTGAATACTCTTGTCTGTATTGATTCACCTCAACTGGCGCCTACAGGGCCAGGTCGAACAAGTGAGTGTGGCCTCTGCTCTACAGAGTAACCCCAGGGCAAGGAAGGGGACCCTGTGCTTTAATGCAGGCCTGTGGCTCCTGGTTGCTGCCTTTGTGTGGCTTTTTAAAAGGTGTCCCCTCTGGGCAGGGCAGAGTTTTGGAGAGCCTAGTGCTGGATGGGGTTGTAGCCCTTACTTATCTCCTCAACCAGTCAAAGCCTGAGTGGCTTGTGTTTTAATAGGGGCCTGTGAAGAGAGGCCTCTGTAGTAGTTGCAGAAAGCACTTGCCCTTAACTGGTAAGTTCTAGCAGTGGGGCTCACATCTGCTCTTTCCTCTATTTTATTCTGTACCTAATACAAAGTCTAGCTTAATAAACATGTGATCTATAACTGTGGCGGATTAGCTGACAAATAGCTGAGTCTCTAGGTTTTAGAAGGATTGTTACTTGGCTGTATCTGCCCGATACATTTAAGGAACGGGGATGCTTCAGTTGTGATATAGCAATTGGATTCTCTCTGTAGGTCTAGACTTATGATTTTACTCATCCGCTGGTATGATGAAATGTCCCTCATGGACCTGTGTGACTTGTTCCCAACTGCTTCCTTTATCAGAAGAGGCTACATTAAGTGCTTCGTTCTGTTCTTAATCACTGTACAGCCAATCACTCCAGAGACATAGGAAAATGTATCAAGAGTTCAAAGAGATGACAAAGTGAAGAAATGGGGAAGGGAAGTGAGAAACAGAGAGGCAAAGCGGGGAAGGAATTCATCTGCAGAGAGAGGTAGGTAACTGGCTCATTAAGGATACTTTCTCCTTTTCATGTTCTTTTCCTTTCTCTGCACAGGGGAATATCTTTTCTGAGCAGGCATAAAGCTTCCTCCTCCTTTTTCAGCAACGATGTTCCTGGCTAGCTTAGTACCTGGGTCATCAGAACAGACACTTGTGTGATGAAACAGGGCTCTCCTGTTTGGACAGATTTCATTAACTACAAACATATGCGACCTGTGAAGAGTTTCCTACATATAGCCTAAAGCATCTTTCTTTTGAGCATTTCTACTTTGTATCATTCAAACTGGGTTCTGATACTGTGCCAAAAAAAAAAAAAAAAAAAAAATCTTGCAATTCCCTTATTACCAGAAACCAGAGGTCAGCATTCTTCGATCGGAACCACATGTGTCTCCTCTCCTGCTTCTTGTTATATGTTGTACTCAATGTTTTCACTCCATGGGTGAATCAAATGCACAGGAAATTTGATGTTCAGCTTGCTCCGCTTCCACCAACTGATTCAGAAACTCATTTTGCCATGGAGACAGAGATGAAACGCTAGCAACATTTTCAATTTCTTTCATGATCTGCCTTGGTTTCTAAGAAATTTCTAACCTTTGACTTCTAAATTTGTGGTCCTGGCAGTTATTTTTGCCCACGTGGAGACTGGACAGGAATTGAAATTTAGTAAATTTCATCACGTGAAATGTTTTTTCCATAACAGCGTGAATTGGAATCTTCCAGAATTTTACGTGGTGGTGGTGATGGTGAGGACAGGGGATGGTGAGGTAGAGAAAACCAACAAATGCTTTTAAAACTGCTTTAGACTCTGTACAATCATCATGAAAATACCATCAATTTTAGCTTAATTTGGGAAAAGGTAGTATGTACTGTAAAGAACAAGGTACATAGGAAGCTGGAATATTTTTCTTAGTTAAATATTTTCTCATTCTTGAATGTGACTCCAATTATAGAAGAATTACAAATTAATGGTTCAGCCTATCATCATCTTCACTTCTTAATGTGGGGTTATAAAGAGTTGATGCTGAGGATCCTTGGGTGAAAGAAATTGGTCCCAGAAACACTTGAGGGGGTGAGGGGCCCATAGCCAGGGAACCCTATTTACTAGACCAGTCAAGGAAGGCTTAATCAGAAGTTTGGCTAATCAGCAATTTCTCTTCCCCGCAGAGGGAATTCTAGCAAAATTTAGGAAAATAAATAAAAATGGCTTAGGATAATGCTATTGTCTCCAGCTGAAATGTTTGAGATTTAATAATGACTCTTGGCTGTTTCCTCTCGGAAAGTACCACGCTGACTCGCTTACACCAGCATGGATTCTTGCCCTCATTAGCTCCGGGGATGTCAATAATGACTTATAAATTTTCACCCTTCACCCTGGTGTAAAAAGCCCTGTACTTGTGGTTTCATAGAGCATTTATTTTTCAGGAAGTTTAAGTGATTGGTATATTGGACTCACCATTTTTCTTTTGAACTATATTTGTTTTTCTGAATATGTGACTAGATACAGAAAATTAAGAATACAAGCAAGCATTAGTTAGCTTATGAAAAAGAATATTTAGAAACTGCAAAAACGAAAAATAAAGAGCAAGGGCAGAAGCAAAACTATTTTCAATATTTTAAAAATTATTTTTAATTAAAGTATAATTAAAAAATCAACTTTGTTCTCATACATTAGAAGGCCACCTACATTTATGGAAGGTTGGTTTAAAAATATGTAAAATATTACTTTCGTTTGGTGTGAAGACTCTCAGAGGAAGATGAACAATCAATATCAGGAAATGTTATTAAGATATTTATGAGATTTTTCCTTAGGTTTGTGTGTGCACTATAAAGATAGTAGCAAAATTTTGTTCTTATTTTAATACTTTCTTCATTTAGGAACTAATCTCTAGTTATGTCCTCTGCAAGATGCAAATCAGTCATTATACTTGGAGAATTTTTTCCCTCTAAATCAAGAAGTATGACTTATGAAAAAATATGCCTCAGATGATAATCATAAGCTCCCGACAACAAAACAACACCATTCCTGGGTGTGTTGGGAACAGGATAGGAAAGGGAATATGTGTGGGAACGTGCCTGGGTGCTGAACACGATATAAAACTAACAAAACCCCAAATCTGATTTGGTGGTGCATGGTCCAATAGCTGCAGGGCTGAAAAGCAGTATGAAACCTTGACTAATGATGAAAACTTCATTAGGAGGCAAGCTTTGATGATTGCAAATTAAATGTTACCCCATTCTGCAAACTTAAATTTAGCTCCTGGGCCAAGACTCACAGCAGTGCTCTTGGAACCTGTTTTCACCCCACTAGGCCAATCTGCTTTCAATGCTGCAAATGTTCTGGAGGGAAGTTAGGTACTGTGGCATCATGTGGAAAGGATGTTGGACTGGAAATTTAAAATCTTGGTTTCTAGTTTCAACTGTATCACTAATTAGGTCAGACCGGACATAAAAAAGCTCTTTTGGGGTTCAGTTTCCTCATCAGTAAAATGATAGGTGTTCTTCCAGCCATAAAATTCTACCATGATTGCCTGTAGTTTCTCAGATTCTTGTAGTGAGGAAAGGGGGGTGCATCTGAGGCCTCAGCTCGAGATTTTGCCTCGAGGGTATAGTCCTGTGAACAGGTACCCAGCTTGTTCTCTTCTTTATCTGTGATAGTCTTAGTGTTGGTGAGGAGACTCTGATTGGTAAATCTGGACACTGGAAGAGATATAGAGTAATTTTAGTAATTTCAGGAATGAAATGAAATTGAAGAATATAAATTTACAAAGTTAAAAGAAGTCAGAGGAAACTTATGGAGAGGTATGGACACTATGAAAATCAGACTTGGTGCTATTTCCAGGCTGCTGAGCTGTTTTCTTGAAAACAGCTCTCTGTTTCTCTGGTTGGAACGTGTGTAGAAATGTACCTGTGTTCTCTGGAGTCCTCTCACTGCTCAAACGTCACCGACAGACCCAAACCTGGATTTTATTCAACTCCACCACTAGGTGGCACTAATGGTGCATTCTCTACATAAAGCTTCTCTTTCAACAGGGCTGATCTCTGCCCTGTTGCTTGTATTTGCTTAGTAACCACAGTAGAGGATCTTACCTAGTTCTAGGACCTCCTGGTTATACCATGAATAAATGACTTAATACTTGATACAGCCCCATGTTCTTAGAGCAAATGACTTTTATTCTGAATCTTCCTGGAGAATGTGACTTAATGAGTTATTGGACTCACTTTGCCCTATAACTGTAAAAATAACATAATTCAAAGTCAAGACTGGTATGTGAGCAAGTTACTTTTTTTGTGTGCTTTCAAATAAATGAGTCTTTTCCTTGCCTGTGACATCTTCACAGGAGAAAAAGAGACGCTCTCAAGTTAATCCCTCAAGGGAAGATTTTCTTGATATATAGCTGAGCCTTAATTTTACTTGAGGTACAAGGACTTAACTGAAAGCCTTTAAAAATGCTATGGCTTACATTATATTTGAAACATTCTCCCATGTTTTTTCTCTCTGTATTTTTCCCTTTCTCATCTCCCTATTTAAGCAAGTGGTCAATTTGGGGCTCGTTGACTCAGAGGAGGGATGTACCCAGATGAGAAATAGACATGTATTGTGAATGTCTCTGAACTTTATGTTTCAAAATCCTAAATCTTTTAGGAAGAGGACTTATGGGAATAGAACAAGTACTTCACCAGATGTTGGGAAGAGAGCAAGGCTAGCACCTAGTCTGGGAAACTAGAAGAGAACTTTCATCATGGTAGGAAGAGAGGAAAGTGACCCAGGAAAGAGGGACCTGGGACCAGCTGCCTGTTGTATTTAGGCAGATAGAAACCCTACAGCATTATAACAGATTTCTCTTCCACAGCTGTGGAATGGAAGTGGCAGAGAGCCATAAAAACTGAAGCGGCTATGTCATCCTAGATAATGGATGTTCCAGTGGCATCCCACTTGTGTGGACTGGACCATGTTAACCATCACACCCACAACCCCGGTGCCTTGGCACTTCACGGAACTTTGGAAAAGAGTAGGACTAACTTTAAGTAGTTTCTGTTAGTCCGTAGAGTGAGGGCTTGGAAAACAAGTTGTAGAAATTAAGAGTGTATTTCTTATACATCTGAATATGTGAACTGCATTTCATTCCTTCTCTGCTGGGAAGTCTTCTCTTTGTGCACCTATCAGGGGTGTCCTGGAATTCTTCTGATCCTTCTCAGTCTGGCTCAGATATCACTGCCCTTTTTAAATGGGGTTGGAAGTGATCTTCTGTTTGGAATTTTTGTTGCATGTAAATTCCCTCATAGGACGCTTATCATGTCCTGCTTCGAATTGTGATTATTTGAGAAAACAGCATCATAGCAGCGATCATGATATATATATCTGATGGTTGAAATCACCAGAACATCTAATATAGTGTGAATCCAATTGGTATTTGCCAAAGAAATCGGGTAGTGAGCACAGAAGTATAGCTATATTAATAGGAGTTTGAAGTAAAGCAGCAAACTCATGTGGAGCTAGCTGGGCCAAAATCTCGTGCATTTACAGATTCGTCAGTATTCTTATTACTTGGGAGATTTTCTTTCTCTCTCTTCTCTTCAATATTATAAACAAATGTAAAATGAAGGTCAGGGATATTTACCATGATGTCAATACTCTGCTATCACTGAGCATTTATAGTTACGTAGGAATCTGTATGATATTAAAAGATATGTGCTTTTGTTTTCTCTCTAAAAAAATCTATCGGTTTTGTAAAATGATACAGGATTATTAAAAAAAATTGTAATATAGAAGAGTACAGCAAGAAATGTAAACATCACCTGATATTACAAGGTAGTAATTGCTATTACATTTATGAGTCCTCCCAGATATCTCTCTATATCTATACTTATGTACATAACAAATCTACAGAAATAAGACCCTGTCATACACATGGTATGAGGCACTGCTTTTTTCCACTCATCAATATATGGGTGTTTATATAAACAAATATGAATTTCTCCATAGTTTCTAATGACTGCATTATATATATATATATATATATATATATATATATATATTTTTACCCTGATTTATTTAAACTATGCCCTTTTCATGGGCAACACACTAACTAGATTACACTGATGGGTCCCACAATTAGCTGATAAAGCCTTTCTATTTGTGCATAAATACAGGCAGCCTCAAATAGAAATGTGTGTATATAAACTTTTAGTGATACAGATGAAATATTCCAAAGTTTATTCTAAGAAAATACTTAGTTACACAGAAATTTGAAATAAATTTTTCAAAAATGTTTTTTCCCTAATTTTATACAACTATTTTATTCAAACTCTTCATGCAACTGTGATATCAGTGTCGTTGTTTCTAGAGGTCTGCTTTGAGTCACTGCTATAGTTTTCCTACACACATGATCTTTTTTAAATCTAAGTTGTTTAATTTACACAACTTTTTGAATCAATGTATGCAGCAGTTACTGGAAATTTTATCTCCAAATAAATGATAAAATTTTGCTTTTTGTGATCTCTACATGGGACCTCTCACCGTATTGCTATTTCTTCAAATTATATTTTAAATATGAAATACATCACATATATTGAACAGAGCAGAATATGTATTATATTCAAAAATAATAATGACAACAACAATAATGATAATGATCAAGCATATACTATATTTTTTTGTAGCGGGCAGAGGGTGCATACTGTGCAGCCAGTTTTGGGAATACAGCTCCTTTCAGTGTCTGATGAATGTGACAAACCTTACCAATGACTTGTTTTGTTTTCCTCAATTTTTTATTATGAAAAATTTCAAAGGCACAGAAAGGTTGAAAAAATAGTACAATGAACACTTGTAACACCTCCACCTAGATTGAACAATTGTAGCATTTATACAATAAATGCTATTAATAAATAAAAGTATATATAATTCATCCTTCCTCCTTCCCCCCCATCCTTCCTTCTTTCTGTAAGGGAGGAAAAATCTTTCTTTTACCCTTATGGGTTCTGTGACGGCTCTAAGTTATCCATAAAACTGACATAAAACAGGTTAACAGGAGAAAAGCACAGAAATTTTATTTAATAAAATTTTACATGTGTATGGGAATTCTCATAGGAAAATGAAGACCCAAAAGAGTAGTTAGGCCTAAATACTTATACAAAGTATGATCGAAAAGTATGGTGAATTTAATTAAAAAACTATTATTGTAAAAGACACATTGCCATTAGACTCCCTCAAAATACTCTCCCTCACTTTGAACACACTTGTCTCATCATTCTTGCCACTTTCTGACAGTTCTGGAAGTCCTCTTTCGTGAGTGTCTTTACTTTATCCTCCATCATGACAAAGCTTCGTGTCACACATCACTTCTGGTACGGCAATTTCTGTCAAATAAAAACATTATGGTGTGTCTTCATTCACCTTATTCACTGGATCTGGCACCGTGTGGCTTCGGGCTTTTCCCCAAAGTCAAAATGATTCAGGACATCGAGGCAGCAACAACAGCATAACTAAAGAAATATATATGTATTTCCTCTGAAACTATCTCCCTAGTCTCTTAGAGTCTACTACAATGGTTCTAAAAATATAGTCTATGGATCCTTGGAGATCTCCGAAAACTTTAAGGAGGTCTGTGAGTTTAAAATTATTTTCATATTTCTACTAAGATGTCTTTTTTCTTTTTCACTCTGTTGACATTTTCAGTGATGGTTGTGCATTAGCAATGATGAAAAAAGCTGCTCTGTCTTAGCACAATCAAGACAATGGTGCCAAAATTTTAAGTAATTCTTACATTTTTTACTCTTGGGCACAAAGTAACAGTTTTACTTCACTGGAAAAAACCAGTATAATTTATTAATTTTATGAAATATTAACCCTTGAGTACATACTTTAAAAATATTCTATATGAATAAATAGAAAATAGTCATAAAGAAGTTCTGCTGTATTATTGTCGTCTTGAGGAAAACACTTGTGCAAACTAGTGTTTTTTTTTGTTTGTTTGTTTTTTCATTTTACTTGAAAGACAACTGACAGAGAAACTATGGCTATTCAGATTGATTATTTTGGCAGAGATTTTCTCCATATGGCCAAAATGAACCTGTCTTTTCAAGGAGAGTAACTGACAGTATTTGTTATCAAGGATAAAATTTGAGACTCAAAAAAAAAAAAAACATTACAATTTTGGAAATTTTTTTGTATCACCATGAGGTTGACAACTTTACAGTACTTAAAGACTTTTATGATGATATTGATGGTGATATTAAAAGTGAGTTTTTGATAGTGTATAAGAAAATGTAGCAATCAACATTTAGAAGATCTGCATAACTCAGTGAACCAGTATTTTCTAAGTGACCAATGCATGATATTATAGTATCGAATTCAGAGTGTAAAATAGACCAATACATTTTAATGTAACATAAAAGTTTCAGATTCTGTATTGCAATTAATCTTTAAGAAATTTCCACTTGTTGATTTTGGTGTAGTATCAGATTATATCTACAATTATTTAAAAAAATTAGAATATTCCTCCCTTTTCCAATTACATATCTGTGTAAGGGTGGGTTTTATTAATACACTTTAACTAAAAGAACATATATCAAATTGAATGAAGAAGCAAGTATGAGAATCTAGCTTATTTTATTTAGCCAGACATTAAAGACGTCTTCAAAAATGTACAACAATGCCACTGCTCCTACCCATTTTTTTGTTTGTTTTGGAAAATAGTTATTTTTCATAAAAATATGTTATTACTTTGGAACTTTATGGGTTATTTTAAAATGACTCAGTAAACATGTAATTTTAAAATATTTCAGTTTTAATTTCTAAATTACATATAAATAGATATAATCCATTTAACAGAAGCTCTTTGGGGTTTTCAGTAATTATTAAGTGTGCAAAAGTGTCTCAAGACCAAACAGCTTAAGAATAGCTGAGATTGAGAGGGATGAAGTTTAGCTACGTAATCAGGAAAGGACTGTCTGTGGAAGTACCATTTGAGTGGAGAACTGCATAATGAGAAGAAAGCAGCCAAGTAAATCATTAGAAGAGCATTCTAGGCAAGGGTGGTGGTAGGAAGTGGCCAGTGGAAAAACTCTGTGACAGGGTAGAGAAACCCTATAAGCTAGGAGAGAGTGGAATCAAATATTCATTGTGGAGGAAAAGAAACCCTCATACACTGCTGGTGGGAATGTAAATTTGTACAGCCACTATGGAAAATAGTATGGCGGTTCCTCAAAATTAAGAATAGAATTACCATATGGCTCAGCAATCCCTCTTCTGGGTATATCCCAAAAAATCTGAAAACATTTATCTTTAAAGATATATGTACTCCGATGTTTATTGCTGCCTTATTTATGATGGGCAAGACATGGAAACAACTGAAGTGTCCTTTTATAGATGATTAGATAAAGAAGATGTGGTATATATACACAATGGAATACTATTCTACTATAAGAAAAGATGAAATAGTACCATTTGCAACAACATGGATGGATTATGAGAGTATCATGCTGAGTGAAGTAAATCAGAAAAGGACAAGAATTATATGATTTCATTCATATGTGGGATATAAAACAATGCAAAAAATGAACAAACAAAACAAGCAAACAGATAAGCAAAAAAAAAAAAAATTATCTATGCAAACAACAGCATGATGGTTACCAAAGGGGATGGGGGCGGGGGAGGTTAAAGAGGGAAAAGGGGCCAAATATGTGGTGACAGGAGACTAAATTTTGGGTCATCAGCACATAATATACTGGTGATGTATTATAATATTATACACTTGAAACTTATATAATCCTATTAATCAGTGCCACCCCAATAAATTTAATTAAAAAAATAAATCACCTATGTAATTTTTAAGTAATAAATAAGGTTGTAACAGGTAGCATAAGTGCTAATTATACAAAAATATGTCTGAATTAGCATTTGGCACACACAGAAAAAAATGTACAAAAAAGATGCAGCTTGTATTAGAAAGGGATGTAAAAGGGAATTTAAGAAAATAAGATTTTTATGGAATCAAATTAACATGTAAAAAAACTCTTTATAGTAACCATCGTTTTTTCTTGATTGTAAGTATTATTAGGAAAATATTACAACTAACACACTAAAAATTCCTCAGGCTAAATCACCTCTGTGATTTAGTATAAAAGTGAATAAAAACCATGGTAAACAGAAAGTTAGGTACACCAGAAGTATCAATCTTCTTTCTTGCCCATGAAACCCAGTCCCTCACCCACAAAAGTATGCACTCTTCACTTTTTTTTTGTCTCTCAGAAGAGTTTAATAAAGTACAATTTTAATACAACAAAGCAACACAGTTTGGAGCAAGAAACAGGACTGGCATTAAAGGACTCAAGTAAAACTTGGGCGGTCTCACGGAGCGCCCTGTGCCATGGGCCACACCGCTCGGCTCAGTCAGCGCCCCCGTGTGCTGGTTTTCCTCCTGTTTGGCTCCTTGCTCTCTCTGCCTCCCCGGCAGGCCTGTCTGCTCTCAAGGCCATAAGCAGCCTCTCTTTCTTTTTTCACTTTCTGAGTCTGTCTCTGGATATCTCCAGATGTTACCGGGTGTCTGCGGAGAAGCTGTGGGAGACAGACCTGCTGCTGGGATCTTCCCTGCCCAGTCTGAAGAAGGCGCAGTGGTGGACTCTGGCTGGTGTGTAGAGAGACCCAGCGCCAGCAGGTCTGGGGTTCACGTGCACTACCTGGTGCAAGTATTTTTGTGATAGTTGTTATATCCAAGGTACTTAAAAGTTCTTCCCAGCTGCAGGCCTGGAGTCCCTGCCTTCTCCTGTATGCGGAGATTTGCTGGCTCTTCTCCAAGTTCTCCTCCTGACACGGCCTGCGCCTGACATTGGCCAGGAAGGGACGTGAAAAGACCCCCAAAGACAAAAGTTCTTTTCTCAGTTTTGGTCAGGACTGAATTTGGTGTTTTAATTTAGCCCATTTGTATAACCTGTAATTTATTTCACGAAATGTCAGTTATTTAAACTACCTTACAAGTATTCAACTGTAAAGACACTTTACTCTCAGAGATTTAACTGATAACCTTTGCAGGAGAACCTTATGAATTATTGAAATGCTGAAATCAGAAACAAGCAGTTTACCTAATTTGCTCTTGATGATGAATGGCAGGGATTTAGAGATTAAGCTCTTTCCCTGAGACTTAGTTTCTGTTAAATGAAGATGTAGACACTATAATTTGAGTTGGACTAGAGTGGAAAATATCTTCACAAAGATTATTAAGCTTCCCAGCTGTGATTGTAACAAACAGCTTTTTTGCATATTAATGTTTATTTTTGTTCTTATGTTTTAGCAATTGTTTTCTATTCTTGGGAATAGAAATGAAGGTGTTGACTTGGGAATAAATTACTTCCTTAGTCCGTGGTTTAAGGCATTAGCATGCACACAATACTTTCTATGAAATGGTGAAAAACTATGACTTCTTCGAGGCCAGGTTTTACTTGCAACTTATGCTATTTTTGTGGTTGCTTGGCAGGACGAAACTATTTTCCTTAAACTCAGAACAATTTTAAAAGCTCAATTAATTAATTAATTAATTAATTAAATTCCGTTCTCTTCTCTTTGAATTGAATATGTAATGATGTGAAATAAAACATTTTCTTTAGTACTGACTGAAGGCAATTTTTTTTCATCTTCACAATTAAAAAAAAAATTTTATTAAAATTTATTGGGGTGATAATGGTTAGTAAAATTACACAGGTTTCAAGTGTACAATTCTGTCAAAAACGCATCATCTGTATATCACATTGCATGTTCACTACCTAGAGTCAGTTCTCCTTCCATCACCATATACAAGGTCTGACAATTAAGTTTGCGAACTTGTTGCAATGATGTTGCTAACCTTTTTTGATATCAGAAGGATTATTCATTATGAATTTGTACCAACTGGACAAACACTTAACCAAGTTTACTATTTGGAAGTGCTGAAAAGGCTGCACGAAAAAGTTAGATGACCTGAACTTTTCACCAGCAATCCATGGCTCTTGCATCACGATAGACAATGCACCAGCTCACAGGGCACTGTCTGTGAGGGAGTTTTTAGCCAGTAAACAAATAACTGTATTGGAACACCCTCCCTACTCAGCTGATCTGGCCCCAATGACTTCTTTCGTTACCCAAAGATAAAAGAAATATTGAAAGGAAGACATTTTGATGACATTTATGACAGCTCTGGTGGCCATTCCAGAAAAAGAGTTCCAAAATTGCTTTGAAGGGTAGACTAGGTGCTGGCATTGGTGCATAGCTTCCCAAGGGGAGTACTTTGGAGGTGACCATAGTGATATTTAGCAATGAGGTATGCAGCACTGTTTCTAGAATGAGTTTGTGAACTTAATTGTCTGACCCCCTTAATTGTAGTTGACCCCCTCTACCCTCTTCTACTATCCCCTCCTCCCCCTTACCCTCAGTCATCTTCAGAATTTTAAAAAATCTTAATTGTTTTGATGGAATCATTACAAAATATGAGTATTTGTCCTAAATAATAATAATAATATTAAGATTTTAAGGTATAGCCTAAAATTATGCCTTACTACTGGGTGATCTAAACCCAGAACCTCATTCCTCTCTTCTTTATTCTTGCATCCCCAAGGCAAAAATAGATGATAGATGTTCCATAAATATGTGATGAGTAGATGTGAATGACTGATGACTGCTTAATAATACTTAAGTACAGTTGTCTTGGTGATATGCACTTTAACAGAATTATCACAGAAAAATCAAAATCAATCCTTTATGTCCTTTTGATTAGATTCTTTCCCTAATGAAAGAATTAGGGAAAAGAGTGGGAAATGAGTCTGGAAGGTGTTAATTATTAGTGGTATGTTAAAAAATTAGGCAATGCGAAGTACCTATGGAGAAATAGAGAGCAAGTGTTAAGTCTTATCAGTGATGGTAAGCCATGTGTTCTTAAAGAAGTAGTTATGGAGTAATCGTCATCAGTGATTGGGGTTTCCAGCTTTATTGAAATGTAAATGTAACAGTGGGTAAGTTTAAGGTGTACAATATGTTGATTTCAAACACTTCTATATTGCAAAATGACTACCACCATAGCATTAGCTAACACCTCCATCAGTCACATAATTACCACTTTTTTTGTGGTAAGACTATTTAATATCTACTTTCTTAGCAACTTTATAGAATTTCACACAGTTATTAACTATAATCATCATGCTGTACCTTAGGTCCCCAGAACTTATTCATCTTCTAACTGGAAGTTTGTGCTCTGACCAACATCTCCCCATTTCCCCCACCCTCAATCCCTGGTAACCATTTTACTCTCTGTTTCTATGAGTTTGGGTTTTTCAGATTCCATATTAAGGGATATCATGTAGTACTTATCTTTCTCTGTCTGACTTATTTCACTTAGCATGATGCCCTCAAAGTTCATCCATGTTGTCACAAATGGCAGGATTTCCTTCTTTTTCATGGCTGAGTGGTTGGGGTTTTCATTGCTAAGACAATAACCAGTATAAAAGCAGTTATTGTTCTGTCAAGAGCAGAGTTTGGTGTATCACCAATTTATCACTGCCACATTCTCTACATTTGTATTCCAACCACACAGCCATATACTCAACACCATGTTTCTCCAGCTATTTTTGATTCGCAAGCCAGGAAGCATGAAAGTAGAATGAGTGTTTCTAAATATAAAAGGAGTATCATGATTTCAACTTTATTATGAGCAAGTGTGCCAATGTGTTGAAAATGGTGGCAGTAAATCAGGACCTTATGAGCTTATGAGCTTAGATCCTGGTCTCTCCTACTAGCCAGAGGGGACTTGGACATATTTTATATTATGCTTTTACAATATTATTGACAGTGATAGACTCAGGCTATATGCGAAGCCAGTTTCTCCCTCTCTCTTGTGGTCGACACCTAGAGATATTTCTAAAGTCTATTCCAGATACAATTCAGTATTTTCTTTGGAGGTTAGTAATAAATCATTGACTCCCACAAGCCAAATACCCTCCTTTGGCTATATTCTATACAAGGGCCACGGCTAATATTTCATCCTGCTTTGTAGTCCTTTGTGGTTTCTCTACAGTTGCACTTCTAAAGGCCCAAAGCATTTGGAGTCTTAGATCTTCAGAGATACATCATGTACCCTTAATATTTCCTTTGATTTGAAAGCAGAGAAATTTTTAAATGGAAAGTATTGAACAGAGGACTATGGGACACATAGTGTCATCTTGGAAAAGATAATAACGAACTTTGATCTCAAGAATAATGTACTAAGTGGGATAATAAAGCCTTCAGTGAGTTCAGAGTATTGCCATTTTTAAAAGTAGCTTTATTTCATTTTTGTACTTTTCTTAAAAAATAAAAGATGACTTATGTAACTAAAATACATAAGTCTGAAACACGTAAGGCCGAACATATTCAGCATGGCTTAACATGAGTTATGAGATTGCATTCAATATTTTGGCATGATATGGACCTGCATATAATTTTTTTTCCTGCATCATTTTTTTTTTTTCCTGTGAGCAGGAAATTCTGTGATTTATAATTCTTTGAACCACAAGTCTGGAGATTCCGTTTATGCTTTTGAATTTAATAACATTAAAATGCCAACGGGATCTATTGATTATAAAGCAGGTAAGAGAGCGGGGGGAAACTGAACTGAAGGCCATGAATGTATGGTTTTATTTTCTTTCTTCAAATACTCCCCACCCCAACTTACATCTTCTGATTTTAAAATTGATACCTGCTCAATAAAAGGAACTTGGAAACTATAGAAAACCATTAAGGAAAATCAAATCACCCTTCAGAGATAACCACTTTTAGTTAATAGTTTCAAACTTTTTCTCAATTTAAAAGTTGTATGTTTTAAAACATAATTTGTAAATATATCTTAAAGGTATTTTAACTCATTTTCTCCATGTAACACTTTTTGAAATAGAATTAGTGGGTCAGAAGTAATTAATATTGTAGAGATTCTTAATACATATTTTCAGAACTTTGGTTTTATTGGATGAGGATCAATTTTGCTCTTCAGTAAATTCTTAATGACATTTTTATCATATTTAGCATCATGATTACATTTAAGTAATTTATGTAAAGGGCATGTGGACAGATTTTTTTGAAGCCCTGATGCTAGCCTGTCTCACCTGCTTAGATGTTTGTGGATCTCTTTATTATGAACAGTCAAAGTCTTTGAAGGGGTTTGGGTATATTAAAGGAATATTGAAGTGTCTTACGCAGAATTGAATGGACTCTAAAAAATCCCATTTAGAATTTGACTTTATTGCTTTTACTCTACCTCACAAGAAGCTCAGAAGTACTAATTTCCTCATTAGTGTAAGGCTTGCGACGACATAATGAGGCTAAGAGAGTCAGGTGGGTTGAGAAAGGTGAGTGCTTTATTCTGTGCTTCCGGGCGAGGTTCACCCATCCGCAGATGGGGCTGGTGAAGTCGCACCCAGGGCAGAGCGAGGGAGGCATATATGCGATTTTTGGGGTGGAGGCTGGCTGAGTGAGGTGGCAGGTGAGTAGGCCCCCCAGCGCAGATCGGGCGCCAGTGGCTGCATCCGGAGTTGTTTATCGCACCAGCGGTCTGCTGCCTTTTCTGGGAAACGCTAGGGGCCCCAGTTTCTGTCATGCGAGGAGGGGTCTGACTTGGCAGAGGGGTATGACTTGGCTCCTGGCCGCTTTGACCGTGCTCGTAGCTGACCTAACAATTAGGTCAGTTGGGGATAATGCCCTAGTGAGCTTAATAAATATTGATGAATTGGGTTAGACAATTTTTTATGAAAGATTAAATTTCATTAACTTGTTTAAAAAGAGTAAAAAAAAAATAGTAAATTTGAATATGAATGACGTGTGTGCAAAATAGTTATTAAAAAAAACAAACAACAACCAACAAAAAAATAACCAAAAACAAACCCACTCCACTCCATTCCACTCCACTCCACAACAAAACAAAAATCTTAGCAAACCCAAACCTGGGAGTGAGCACTTGAGCTTAAGGGGTAACTTGTCAGAATATGATAGACAGTTTCTTTGGGCCACGTATTACTTGGGACATTCTTTAAGTAGATATGATTGTAATTCATTGGTGTAGGAGCAACTCAATTTAGGGAATTATTTTCTATTTTTTTGATTAGAGATATTTATAGTTAGTTTGGGTAAAACTATATTGCCACTGTTAGTTTATATTAGTAATTTCAATTTTGAAAGTAAGAGAGGGAGACTGAAGAGCTTCATGTCATTTGATTTTCAGAATGCCAGAGAAACTCTTGTGTCATAAAGACCCCACTCCCAAAACTGAGAGCTAACTTATTCCAAAAAACATTAACCAGGAATGTTGTTTCAGTCAGGGTTCAATGTCAATGAAAACAGCTTGCCTAAGACTTAAAATAATCAGTTAAGGAAGTCACTTTGTCCAGGGCCTTAAAATAGTAAAATAAACTTTTTCTTTTCAAAGTAAGAATACAGACCAAGAATATGTGGACCATTTGAAAATATAGATCATAGTAATACAGAAAACCATCTCACCTATGACACCGTCAGCTAATGCAATCCTTATATATACTTCCTCATATTCAATACTATTCATAAGTGGAATCATAACATCTGTGCTACTGTTAAAGACCCAGTATTTCATCAAGCTACATTTATCAGAACTCACAGTAGTAAGAAAGTCATCATCCTGACAGAGCCTTGGCAGTGGCTTAAAATGGGGAAATGAGAGAATGGTATTTATAGCGTTGTAGGCCTCGGATAGGTGATACTATATTTTTGTCGTTGAGCATTTACAACTATCAGAACCAGGTACTTTTTATTGAGTTTTAATATGTTTATGAACACTTCCTATATTTATGTATATTGCTGATATTTATCCATTCTTGGGCATTTTATGTAGATAGTTTGGAAATTAATTTCAAGTGAATGAAACTTTTATATTTACCTCTACTTAAACTAGATTTTCTTCATGGCAGGTCTGCTGGTTGTTTAAATGGATAGCTCAGTCTGGCTGTCACTGGGTTGAGAATGAACTTCATTAACCATATCATAGTCTTAGGGGCCATCTCAACATGGCAGCTTGATTAGCAAATACATGAATTACAGATACTTACCTCTTACATGGGAAGGTTGGGACAATTTAATCCTGAATTGACGATAGCATACTTGTATGAATAAAAGACAGTACCAGAAATGACATTCATAAGCACCCCAACTCCTAAGCCTCTTTTCTTTCTCCTGCTTTATCATAGTAACGATTCTTCCTATTGGAAGAATTGTACTAGGTGATCAGATATATTTTGCAGGTGTGTTAAAAGACCAATTTTTCCATTATACACATGCATGCACTGGGTCTGACAATTAAGTTCACGAACTTGTTGTGACCATGTTGCTAACCTTTTTTGATATCAGAAGGATTATTCATTATGAATTTGTACCAACTGGACAAACAGTTAACCAAGTTTACTATTTGGAAGTGCTGAAAAGCCTGAGTGAAAAAGTTAGACAACCTGAATTTTTTGCCAATTCATGGCTCTTGCATCACGACAATGCACCAGCTCACACGTCACTGTCTGTGAGTGAGTTTTTAGCCAGTAAACAACTGTATTTGGAACACCCTCCCTACTCACCTGATCTGGCCTCCAATGACTTCTTTCTTTACTTGAACATAAAGGAAATATTGAAAGGAAGAGATTTTGATGACATTCAGGATATCAAGGGTAATACAATGACAGCTCTGATGGCCATTCCAGAAAAAGAATTCCAAAGTTGCTTTGAAGGTTGGACTAGGCACTGGCATCAGTGCATAGCTTCCCAAGGGGAGTCCTTCGAAGGTGACCGTAGTGATATTTACCAATGAGGTATGTAGTAGTTTTTCTAGGATGAGTTCACGAACTTAATTGTCAGACCTTGTGTTTGCATTTTGTGTGTGTGTCTGTGTGTGTGTGTGTGTGTGTGTTTAATGACCACATCTCACCTAAGCAAACTTTATCTCATTTACAGATTTATAAATAATCTTCAGCATTTACAGTTCTCATGGTAAGAAACAAGTTAATTTTAAAATGACAGTTCGAGAAAGAGGCAACGTTATGCAGAAATACATTTCAGGATAAATACTTGTCCATAGGAAAGAGGTTAGTTTTATTTGATTGCCCCTATCAAGTCAACAGAATATAAGCATGCTTGTAATAACTGAGGTCTGTGTCTTATAATTTAAAATATTGGATATTTTGAACAGGCTTGGTAGCTTTGACTAGTTTATCTAGTACTTTTGTTTGAAGCATTCTTATTCTAGTCAATTGTACATTTCTTACAAAACTATTATTGGAAACTTTAAACATGGAATAAATCAGAAGCCCAAATAGAAAAACTAAAATTTTTGTTATCTGCATTGTTTTACAAAAATATTATGTCCCAATAGATTAAGCTGTAGATGTACTTGTTGCATAAAGCATCACAAAACACCAAAAGAAAAGGGAAGTCGAAGGAGAACCACCCAGCATGAGCTTCTGGGAGACTTAGATAATGGGGATTGAAACTGAACAGTTTTCTTTATATAGCCTGAAGTGCTTGATTTATAAAATGTTTCCATGATGCTGCCTTTCTTAAGGCCTTTTAGTTTACTTAAATGTCATTCCCTAGTAACTCAGCTTGTATTTAGTATTTATAGATATTCTACCTATGGGGACTAAGTATACCCTACTGTATTACTGCTTTCATCTAAAAGAATCCCAAAGAACTTATCATCTATTCAATAAATATCTATTAGGTGCTAGAATGGGTTCCAGTCTCAGCTTTGCTACTTTACTAGCTACATAACAATAATTCAAGTTACTTAACTTCTCTGTGCTTCAAGTTCCCTATCTGTAAAATGGGAGTGGTAGCAGTAGCTACTTCATAAGATTGTCTAAGAATTAAATGAGTTAATATACCTAAGGCCCATAAACCAGTGACTGGCACATAGTAGGACCTAGTAAGCGTTAGTTGCTGCTGTTGTTGTTTGCCAGACCCTGTACTAAGTGCTAAGAATATTATGGCAACCAAAACAGAAAGATTCTTGATCACTTGAAATTTTCCCCTAATATCACTCACTTTAATATTTCCTGTTTCCTTAGCATGACAAATTTCAGTCTGCAATGCACAACAAAAACCTTACTGACTCCCCAAATCCCCATTCTTAGTAAATTTGTATAACAGTTATTTATTTATTTATTTAGCAATGTTTAAAAATAAATGTCGGGGCACAGCCATCTCCCTGTGTAACATATCTATATTTGTTTCCTATTTCAGGATTTTGTTTTAGGGGAAGCTGCCTGGTCTTATTAAGAACTTTAGCTAGCACTGAAAATTTGTATTGGCAGGATTGCTTGCATAGAGAATTGTTTCCATGAGATTGCTATAGATAATTTACAACCTGATGTTACATCTCTAATACTTTGCTATTTGAAGTGGAATCATGCATGATTTTCCAAAGATGATGGTACATTGTTTCACTGGAGTTGAAAGTTTCATTTGAAATTTGGACTTTTGCAAAATAGACTGTAGTGTGAAAGTAACAGTGAAAGACATTAAAAAGTACTGTCTCCTTTTAGAGAAATGTGATGGTTGCAAATCACCAAAGTTGAAGTTGATCAGAAGTTGGTATTGTAATTTCATACAGCCTTGTGTTAGAGTACTCTGAGAGACTTATGGTACCTTCAGTCAGAATACTTGTGCTGTATACTTGGATAAGCTTAGGGGGGAAATACCAGTTAAGAGTCATAGCTTTATGTAAAAAAGGGGAAATGTGTAACCTCCTTATAATTTGAAGGATGTTAAAATTCATGGAGATGCAGAATTCAGAAAAGTTCTGGGCATTGGGTGACCCACGAATGATCAGGCTGGGTGAGATGTTGCATTGGCTGAGGCAGCCAAGGGATAGTTTGATGATCATATTGTAGTGATGAAGGGTGGAAGGTATCTTGATAGAGGAAGTATCATAAATCAGAAATAAATAGGGCCTGTTGTATAATTTTTCAGTGTTTGACTTGCCCATTTGTTTTCATTAAGAACCAGAGTATGGGCAGTGGCATTCTAAATTCTACCGAGGACCAAAACCAATCTCAGAAGAGACAACTGTAAACACTGAAAGTGTTTATGAAAGCACTTCCAGTCCTGAGTGCCTTTCACACAGTAGATACGATGTCGGATGAATGAATGAAATGGTGTATAGAAAGAAGATGCCAGGAGAAGATGAATGTGGGATTATTTTGTTCTAGAAGGCAGTGACTGCGATCTTTTTCTCCTCTCTCTCTTTTTTTTACCTTGTCACATACCTGGAAAAATGACTCCCTGGAATATTATTTGGGCTTCAGTGAGCAAGAATTCATTCACTAATCAAAGAATATTTGTCAAGCACATGCTATGTTACAGTGATGTTCTAGGTCCTGGGAATATAGCAATAAATAGTCTATGTTTATGGTTTTATGTAGCTTACATTCTGGGGGGCGGGGAGGGGTGGAAAGAGAGGAGAGAGAGAGAGAGAGAGAGAGAGAGAGAGAGAGAGAGAGAGAGAGAGAGAGAGAGAGAGAGAGAGAGAGAGAGAGACCCAATAAACAACTTCCTTTCAGGGGGTAATAAAGTCAGAGTATAGACAGTGATGAAGCATTTTATGTAGAAGAGCCAGGGGAAATCTCTCAGTCGGCTGACATTTGAGCAGACAGCTGGATGAAGTGAGGACGCTGGCCAAGCAGCTGTCTGGGCGAGCATTCCAGGGGGAATGAAGAGGTGGGTGTTGCACACTATTTGGTCCCCACAGTGCTGCAGCATCTGTTTGCCACAAGTTCCCTTGAGCTTCCAGGACCCTCCCAATATATCCCACAATTCTGTCCTTTTAGGGGAAGCTCCAATAGTTTATCTGTTTATTGCTCACATGTTAACTATAACAGGTCCCATTTATTGAGTGGCAACCAAGGTACCAGATGCTAGTTATCTAATTTATTCCTCACAACAACCCTGCAAAGCAGGCATTACTAGCTCCATTTTAAAGATGAGAAAATGGAAGGCCCAAGAGGTCACATAATTTAACAGCACACAGTGGTCCCAGATCTCTGAGACTGAATGGAGGTTTTCTAATTCTGAAGCCCATTTTGCTAGACTACATGGTCTCTCAACATTCATTTGGCTTATTTCTGTCCTATGACCTTGCTTTCAAATAAGAGTTAGTGTATCCAACATGCACAATCATGTTAATGGGTTAATATTTTTAAAACTAAATGTTTATTTTGAGATAATTGTAAATTTACATGCAGTTGTAAGAAATTTAATACTGAAAAGTCTTGTACATTGTACTTCAATTCCCCCAGTGATAACATCTTGCAAACCTATAGTACAGTAGGGGAGAGGAGAATGGAGGCAAATCTTAAGATTGTACCAAACTATAGTTCAGTACTGGGATTTCTGTAATTTTTGTCATTTAAAAAATATTATGTAAATGCAATCATACAGCATGCAACCTTTGTATTTTCTCCACTCAGTATAATTCTCTGGAGATTTATCCAGATTTATAATTCTCTAGAGATTCCTTGCTTTTGATTGCTGAGTGGCATTCATGGTCTCGATGGGCCACAGTCTGACAAACCATTCATTGGGTTAATATTTGACTGTTATGGTGATGGAAAGAGAACTGACTCTGGGTGATGAACACACAATGGGATTTATAGATGATGTAATACAGAATTGTACACCTGAAATCTATGTAATTTTACTAACAATTGTCACCCCAATAAAATAAAAAAATAAAAAAATAAAAAAATAAAAAAATAAAAAAATAAAAAGACAAGTTTCAGAAAAAAAAAATATTTTACTGTTATTAGGAAATGTGCATCTTAATAAGGGCTACCTGAAGACAAAGTCTTAATTCAGGGTAGGGATTTTAATGTTGGGAACGTCAGTTGTTATAGACCAAAGGCTCTTTTGGGAAGTCGTGATCTTGGGTTACTCCTTGGTTACACCATGTAAGTATTTGGTGGTGGGAAACCTACCGTTTTATTTTATGCTTGATCTCACTGAAAGTGTTTCAAAGGATGCTGCCAGGGTACTTCCTGTTACTGGATAAGATACAGTTCTTGGCAGAAGTAAAAACTTTTCCACCCTCTGCACATTGTCTCAACTTCATATCAAGGGACGAAGGGTTGCTGTGCTAACAAGCGTGGTTCATTTCTCCCAAAGAGGGGAAAACAGCCATGGAAAATATTAGGTCTATATTTTAGAGTTTCTTATGGATAAACCTCAAACGGTTCTTTGCTCTTGGCTGCCTACCCCCTACTCTGACTGAACATCTCCACTTATCTACCATCTTCTATAAACCCTAGTGGGCCAAAGTTGTGGATTGCTTCCTACTGACCCAGGAAGCTTATCAGAAAATCTTCGTGTGATGGAAATAGTTTAAGGCATATATATATATTTCCCTTTTGTTGCTTGGCTTCAACTTTTCAGGTTTCAACTCCTGGTCTTCTTACTGCGTTTTTGATTCTAGGTGACCAGGTTGCCTCACTGATTTCTACCTATTCTACCTGTATTAAACTTGAGACCCACCTGAGCCTTTAAGTCTTGCCTTAATTCTCTTCCTTCTTTTTTACCCACTGTATCAAAAGCCCATTGATGTGGATGCTCTGGCCTACCAGGGTTTAAAATGGAAATCAGTGGAGGGCTGTGATATATTTGGAAGAGGCACATGCACTTTTTCTGTTAATCTACTTGCCTAGGTTACTACGAAGAGGAGAGTAACAATTCAGTTCTATATTCATTCAATTAGTACTTACTGAGACTTCCATTGTGTGAGATATCATGCCAGGTGTGGCGATGGCCACAAAAATGAGTTGGCCTTCGAAGAACATGTTCTAACAGCAAAGATAAGACAGGTCTGTCACTCTAGTGTGAAATGCTGACAGAGCTCATAGAAACTCAAGAGGATAACGAGATTTGTTGGTCCTATTTATTTCATAACATTAATTTGATATCTGTGTCACCCTCTCCAATTTATGCAATGTATTTACATCTTTCATAGATATTCTTTTTTAATCTTCATGGTTCTTGTCTGTAGATTAAGACAGTGAAGCGCACACATGTGGAGACAGGGTTCAAAGACAAACTCAGGGCTCTGAGGACAGCATTCATTAAGCTTTATTAAGATTTTACATTCTTCTTCTTCTTCTTTTTTTTTTTTAACAAGAATTTTAGGTTTTAAAACTTTACCAAAGGCTGTATGGACTTTTGACTGTGTGATGTAGAGGTGAAAAATTTAGAAGTCAATTTCAATGATTTCATTTTCCTTTAAAATAATAATCCCCCAAATAAATACTTTTTTTCTCCTATAAAGGACATGAATTTACCATCTCTCTCTCCATGGATATAATTTTGAATTATGTTGATTGGAGGATAAATCAGGAGAATTGCATACGAGTATATGAATGTTTGCATAATTACCATTAATTTAAGTGTCCTTAAGAGAGTTTTGGCTGCTCAAGTGAGCATTTTCTTAATTTAAATTGAATTAAAAATAATCTTTGGGAGAAACAGTTTCTGAAGTGCAACTTGAATTTCATGGAAATGGGAAAAATGAGATGTTGTGGTGCAAAGATCTAATATTGCAAGGATGGAATTTTGAGCCATGCTGATGCAGATAAGCCCGAATATGAGATTGGTACAAAAATTATAATGTCAAATGGTGCTCCAGAGGGGCAGGAAAGTTTCTGCCAAAGGTTTCTTTCCTGTAGCCACAGAGCTCTATAAAAGGTTCGTTTCTTGCTTTAAAATTTAGGCGCATCTAGGAAATTCCCTCAAGGATAATTTTACATATATTAAAATGTTCCAATCTTTGCTCACCTTCCAGGTGGCTGAGCAGAATTCATAGGGAAGGAGATTACATAGGGACCTAATAACTACCATGAAATAGGTACCAAGGCAGTCTCTTTGTTTTAGAGATGTGTTTTTGGAGAATTGCATAAGTAAACCAATATGTATGGTAGATTCCCTTGTGGGAATTGCCCGGGCATGGTTTGATTCTTAAAATCATCCTGTCTGGCTTGCCAGCACTATTTTAATGGCAAAAGCACTGCTGGAAGGGAGAGAAGCAAGTGGTGAGAGGGACACTCTGGGAAAGGGTCAGGGGGATGAACGTGACTGTCACAAGTGTGTGTGGGGTCTTCTGTACTGGCTCTCCGCCATCCTTGTACCTTGAATACCGGTGTCAGAAAGAGCACAACACCGTCCTGGCTTGGATTACCATGCAGGTGGTCAGGCAGCTGAGGCAAAATAAGCAACTGAAACATCCATTCTGCCAAAACAAAATGGCCTTACATTCAAGGAAAAGTGTTAACTGAGATTGTAAATACCCACAATTTAGTGTTAGCAGGTAGTCTGGCTGGTACACAGTTAGTGTCCAAGAGGGACAAGGCCTTTATTTAGGGAAATAAACCTCCTTACTTAAAATATTACAATAAACAAGTTTCAGTCTTTCTAGAGGCTCTTCCTTGACTTACCCATTCTCTAAGGTAAAGTAGGAAAATCTCCCTTTGAAACTGATGGTATATAGTTTAGTTATATGGCTCTTTTTGGTGTTTCATCACTTCACTTTAGAAAGCATGGACAGGCCACTACTCTGCAACATTTAGAATTCTACAAAGATGATCATAGAAGATACTGATTCCTTACAGGGACAAAGAAAACTGGGTCTAGACTCTGCCTTGTTACCAATTATGGGACCTGAATTAGAGGCGAGAGCCTTGGAATTGTGTGATCTGGGTTCTGCCTCATTCTTACCTTCAACTGCTAATTGGTATCTGGACATATTGCTAAAGTAACTGGCACATTGCTCAAAAAGCAAGTGCATTTGGAATTTTCATATAATTAACTTGGATATTTTATTTTACTTTTTAAAAATTTATTGGGGTGACAATTGTTAGTAAAATTACATAGATTTCAGGTGTACAATTCTGTATTACATCATCTATAAATCCCATTGTGTGTTCAACACCCAGAGTCAGTTCTCCTTCCATCACCATATATTTGATCCCCCTTACCCTCATCTCCCACCCCGGACCCCCCTTACCCTCTGGTAACCACTAAACTATTGTCTGTGTCTATGAGTTTTTGTTTCTAATTTGTCTGTCTTGTTCTTTTGTTGTTTTTGGTTTATATACCACATATCAGTGAAATCATATGGTTCTCTGCTTTTTCTGTCGGACTTATTTCTCTTAGCATTATACTCTCAAGATCCATCCATGTTGTCACAAATGTTCCTATATCATCTTTTCTTACCGCCGAATAGTACTCCATTGTGTATATATACCACAACTTCTTTATCCATTCATCTATCGAAAGACATTTTGGTTGTTTCCATGTCTTGGCCACAGTAAACCAAGCTGCAATGAACATTGGAGCACACGTGTCTTTATGTATAAATGTTTTCAGATTTTTTGGGTAGATACCCAGGAGAGGGATTTCTGGGTCATATGGTAATTCTATTTGTAATTTTTTGAGGAACCTCCACACTGCCTACCATAACGGCTGCACCAGTCTGCATTCCCACCAACAGTGTATGAGGGTTCCTTTTTCTCCACAGCCTCTCCAACACTTGTTGCTATTTGTCTTGTTGATGATAGCCATTCTGACTGGGTGAGGTGATATCTCATTGTGGTTTTAATTTGCATTTCTCTGGTGATTAGTGATGTTGAGCATTTTTTCATATGTCTATTTGCCATTTGTATGTCCTCTTTGCAGAAATGTCTCTCCAGGTACTCTGCCCATTTTTCAATTGGGTTGTTTGTTTTTTTGTTGTTGAGTTTCATGAGTTCCTTGTATATTTTGGATATTAGCCCCTTATCGGAGGCACTGTTTGCAAAAATCTTCTCCCATTCAGTTGGTGCCCTCTTTATTTTGTCGATGGTTTCTTTTGCTTTGCAGAAGCTTTTAAGTTTTATATAGTCCCATTCGTTTATTTTAGCTTTTACTTCCATTGCCTTTGGAGTCAAATTCATAAAATGCTCTTTGAACCCAAGGTCCATAAGTTTAGTACCTATGTTTTCTTCTATGCAGTTTATTGTGTCAGGTCTTATGCTTAAGTCTTTGATCCATTTTGAATTAACTTTGGTACATGGTGACAGATAGCAGTCCAGTTTCATTCTTTTGCATGTGGCTATCCAGTTCTCCCAGCACCATTTATTGAAGAGGCTGTCTTTCCTCCATTGTATGTTTGTAGCTTCTTTGTCAAAAATTATCTGTCCATATTTATGTGGTTTTATTTCTGGGTTCTCAATTCTATTCCATTGGTCTATGTGTCTGTTTTTCTGCCAATACCATGCTGTTTTGATTATTGTAGCCCTGTAGTACAAGCCAAAGTTAGGAAGTGTGATGCCTCCATTATAGTTATTTTTTCTTAAGATTGCTTTGGCTATTCGGGGTCTCTTGTGGTTCCAAACAAATCTGATGATTTTTTGTTCTATTTCTTTAAAAAATGCCATTGGGATTTTGATGGGGATTGCATTAAATCTGTATATTGCTTTGGGTAATATGGCCATTTTAAGTATGTTGATTCTTCCAATCCATGAGCACGGAATGTCTTTCCATTTCTTTGTGTCTTCTTCAATTTCTTTCAAAAATGTCTTATAGTTTTCAGCATATAGGTCCTTCACATTCTTGGTTAAGTTTATTCCTAGGTATTTTATTCTTTTGCTGCAATTGCAAAAGGAATTGTTTTTTGTATTTCTTTTTCTGAGATTTCATTGTTAGTATATAGGAATGCGATGGACTTTTGTACGTTGATTTTGTAGCCAGCAACTTTACTGTATTCGTTGATTGTTACTAATAGCTTTTTGGTGGAGTCCTTAGGGTTTTCTATATACAGCATCATGTCATCTGCAAAGAGTGATAATTTAACTTCTTCATTCCCAATTTGGATGCCTTTTATTTCTTTCTCTTGCCTGAATGCTCTGGCAAGGACTTCCAACACTATGTTGAAAAGCAGAGGTGTTAGGGGACAGCCCTGTCATGATCCTGAATGTAAAGCAAAGGGCTTCAGTTTTTCACCATTAATGTTGAGATTGACAGAGGGTTTGTCATATATGGCCTTTATTATGTTAAGGTATTTTTTTCTATGCCTATTTTATTAAGTGTTATAATAATAAATGAATGTTGTATCTTGTCAAATGCTTTTTCTGCATCAATTGATATAATCATATGATTTTTGTCCTTTATTTTGTTTATGTGATGTATCACATTGATGGATTTGCGTATGTTGAATCATCCTTGTGCCCTGGGGATGAACCCCACTTGGTCGTGATGAATAATCTTTTTAATGCATTGTTGTATTTGATTTGCTAGAATTTTGTTTAGGATTTTTGCATCTGTATTCATCAGAGATATTGGTCTGTAGTTTTCTTTTTTTGTGCTGTCCTTACCAGGTTTTGGTATCAGGGTAATGTTGGCCTCATAAAATGAGTTAGGGAGTACTGTCTCTTCTTCAATTTTTTGGTAGAGTTTGAGCAGGATTGGTATTAGATCCTCTTTGAAGGTTTGGTAGAATTCACTAGTGAAACCATCTGGTCCCGGACTTTTGCTTTTGGGAAGGTTTTGGATGACTGATTCAATTTCTTTACTGGTGATCGGTCTGTTTAGATTTTCCAGTTCTTCATGGTTCAGCCTTGGAAGGCTATGTGTTTCTAAGAACTTGTCCATTTCTTCTAGGTTATTGAATTTGGTGGCATATACTCCTTCATAGTATTCTTGGATGATCATTTGTATTTCTGTGGTGTCCGTGATAACTACCCTTTTTCATTTCTGATTTTGTTAATTAGTGTCTTCTCTCCTTTTATCTTAGTGAGTCTAGCCAAGGGTTTGTCAATTTTGTTAATCTTTTCAAAGAACCAGCTCTTTGTCACATTAATTTTTTTCTATTGTCTTTTAGTTTTCTATTTCATTTAGTTCTGCTCTGATTTTTGTTATTTCCTTTCTTCTGCTGACCTTGGGTTTCACTTGTTCTTCTTTTTCTAGTTCTTTAAGGTGTAATGTGAGGTTATTTATTTGGGATTATTTTGTTTCTTGAGATAGACCTGTAATAATATAAATTTCCCTCTGAAAACTGCTTTTGCTGCATCCCAAACATTTTGGTAGGATGTATTTTCATTGTCATTTGTTTCTATGTATCTTTTGATCTCTCCTCTAATTTCTTCTTTGACCCAGTCGTCCTTTAAAAGTATGTCGTTTAATCTCCATGTATTTGTGTTTTTTCCTGCTTTCTTTTTGCAGTTGATATCCAATTTGAAAGCCTTGTGATCAGAGAACATGCTTGGTATGATTTCAATCTTCTTAAAGTTGCTGAGGCTGATTTTATGTCCCAATATATGGTCTATCCTTGAGAATGTTCCATGTACAGTAGAAAAGAATGTGTAGTCTGATGTTTTAGAATGAAGTGCTCTATATATGTCAGTTATGTCCATTTCATCTAATGTGTTATTTAGGGCTGCTATTTCATTATTTATTTTCTGTTTGCATGATATATCCATAGCTGTCAATGATGTATTTAAGTCCCCTAGTATTATTGTGTTTTGGTCAATTTCTCCCTTTAGTTCTGTTAGTAGTTGCTTGGTATATTTTTGTGCTCCCTGATTGGGGGCATAAATATTGATGACTATTATGTCTTCTTGTTGTATAGTCCCCTTTACCATTATGAAATGTCCATCTTTGTCTCTTGTTATCTTTTTCACCCTGAAGTCTCTTTCATCTGATATCATTATGGCTACACCTGATTTTCTCTGGGTACCTTTTCCTTGGAGTGTCAATTTCCACCCTTTCACTTTGAGTCTATGCTTGTCCTTGTAGCTGAGATGTGTCTCTTGGAGACAGCATATGGTTGGGTTTAGTGTTTTGATCCAATTTCCTACTCTGTGCCTTTTTATTGGTGAGTTCAGTCCATTTACATTTAGGGTGATTATTGATATGTGAGGATTTCCTGTCATTCTATCTTTAGTTTTCTGGTAAGGCTGTGTCTCCATTGTTTCTTTGCCTTTTTGTTGTTGTCTATTTGTGTGGTGGTATTCTATGATGTTTCCCTCTGTTTCTTCTTTTACTACAGTATATATTTCAGTTCTGGGTTTTTTTTTGAATGGTTACCCTTAAGTTTATGTAAAAGAAAGTTTGATATTTAGAGTATTCCATTTTCTTCAGCATGCTTACTTTCTCTATTCCCATATTCCGGTTCAGGCCTTTACTCTCCCCTTTTTTATGTTTTGGTTGCCACAAATTGTCCCTGTTGATGGTGGTCGAATAGCCTCCTTTAGTATTTCTTGTAGTGCAGGTCATGTATTAGAAAATTCCCTCAGCTTCTGTATGTCTGGAAAGGTGTTTATTCCTCCTTCATATCTAAAGGATATCTTTGCTGGGTATATTATTCTTGGCTCATAATTTCTTTCCTTCAATAGTTTGCATATTCGGTTCCACTCCGTCCTGGCTTGTAGAGTTTCTGCTGAAATATCTGATGATAATCTAATGGGTTTTCCTTTGTAAGTTACCATCTTCTTTTCCCTGGCTGCCTTGAGGATTCTTTCTTTGTCGTTGATTTTAGACAGCTTCAATACAGTGTGCCTTGGAAAAGGCCTATAGGGATTGAGGTAATTAGGTGTTCTATTTGCTTCTTGGATTGAAGGATCCAGTTCTGTCCACAAGTTTGGGAAGTTCTCATCAACAATTTGTTTCAATATATTCTCTGTTCCCTTCTCTCTTTCTTCTCCTTCTGGTATGCCCATTATTCTTATATTACTCTTTCTGATGGAGTCAGGAAGTTCTTGTAGAATTCTTTCATTTCTTTTAAGTCTCAAGTCTCTTTCGTGTTCCATCTGTGTAATTTCCAGGTTTCCATCTTTGATGTCACTGATTCTTTCCTCCATCTGGTCAACTCTACTACCTAAGCTGGTTATTTCATTCTTAATTTCTTCTATTGAGTTCTTAATCTCCAGAAATTCTATTTGGTCATTTTTTAAAATTTCAATCTCTTTCGTAAAATGCTCATGTTGTTCTTTGATTGTGTTTCTGAGTTCGTTCAACTGTCTTTCTGTGTTTTCTTGCATCTCGTTGAGGTTTTTCAGAACCGCAATCTTGAATTCTCTGTCATTTAAGTCACATATTTCCATATCTTTAAGTGCCTTTTCTGGAGACTTTTCACTTTCTTTCTGAGCTGCCTTGTTGCCTTGGCAATTACTGATTTATTGTTTCTCTTCCTAGACATCTACAGGAGTGGCTTCTGCAACAGGTTGATAGGAAGAGGTCTTTCTTTTGTTTTCCAGTACTTGTTGGTAGAATGCTTTATTTTCTCTCCTTTTTTCTGCATCCTTTTTTCTCTCTCACACGGTAGTGCTATGTTTTCTCTGCACTATTCCAGCTTCTCACACAATGGGAGGATTCCCTGGGAGATGGGCTTCTCCTCTGTTAATAGTTCGCCTGGGTCCCTGGGCGAAGTGTCTGTGTGGGTAAACGGAGAGCTTTTGAAGTTCCAAAGCTCTTCCTGCACCAGATTCAGAGCCTGGTATGTTTCAGCAGTTCTGTTTACTCCTGCAGGGATCCACCCAGATAGTTGGGGCCAGGTGCAGGGTGAGTTGTGAGAGTTGGCCCAGAGCAATGGCGGTGACCACCACCACAGCCGGTCCTGCTTCCACAACTCCCTCCCCTTTGCCGGAACTAGTTGGGCTGTGAATCTGTGTCTGTGGTCCATAGTTCTCAGTACAGCAAATACTCTGTTCTTTTGATCTGACACTGCTACTGTTCCTCTTCTAGGACAGGGCAGGTGGTGGTGGGGCGAGCTCTGGGAGGGTAAGGAGGGGGCAGCTAATCTCAGTGCCTAAGGCTTCTGTTCTCTGCTCAGCAGTGAGGGCTTAAACCACTGTTTTCAGCCTTCTTCCCTCAGTCTTTTCTCCAAGGTCTCTGCCGTGAGTGTTGGGTTCAGCCTTGTTATATGCTGCCCCCTCAACCCTGTGGGAAGCGGAGCCCTAGCAGTCCGAGTTCTTCCCTGTCCCGCAGCTGCGGTAGTTTCGGGAAGCAGCGATCTAGGAGCACTGAGCTAGGTCTGCGTCCTGTGCCCCCGCAGCTCCGTCTCCACACTTCTCCCTTCCCTCCTCCCCCGCTCACGTGATTCACCCACCTTTAGGTGAATTCAGTAGTGGGCCTCTTCGTCTTGCCTGTCTGCTGTGCAGGGAGTCCTTTGTGAAGTTATTGTTGTTCGATTAGTTGTAAATTCCAGTGGAGCTTTACAGAGGTTCACCTCACACCGCCATTTTGATGACGTCCAACTTGGATATTTTAATGTGAGTTATTTGGGAGAGAAGTGAGGGTGTGAATTTCACTTTGTATAGAGTCTTTGAATTAGGGTAACTTAAAAAATTACAATAAACAAGTTTTAGTCTTTTAAGAGACTATTCCTTGATCACACAGGATGATCATATAACTTTTTCACCTGGGCACTTTTGAGAATGAAAGGGGAGCAATTAATAATTACATTGTTGCAACATGTGTAAACTGGGGCTGTTCCTGGGAGAACTGAAACACGTGGTCATTCCAGCTTTGCATACTGATTTTCTGTCCTTTTCATGTATATTGTGGGGATTTGTGAAATTGTGAAGCATTTTAGATGTTATGGGAAAGAAATACTCAGAAAAACCCATGTTTGTTGATATTAAAACATAGTCTTGAAATTCTTTGACACTTATTCCATTGAGAGGTGGGGTCTGTGATACCACCCCTTGAATCTGGGTGGGCTTGTCACTGCTTTCCCAAGAGAGGATGAAGGAAGTGACACTGTGATGTCCAAGGCTGAGTCAATAGATGATGCTCTGAGCATAGATATCTCACTGTTCTCCAAACACACCGTTGCTCCTCTCTGAGGTGGGTCTCTATGTCTTGAGTCGCTCTGTCCATATAATAGCTATCTTGAAGCACACCTATTTTCTTAAAACCTGCTTTTTGGATTTCAGTACTCACTGACTTTCCTGTTCTCTAAAGTACAACATTATACACTATAATATCAATCTTAGGGCTTTAGTTTATGCTATTTGTATCTCTCACTGTTGCTTTGTAGATGTCTTTTCTGCTCAGGTTGGTGGTAATATAAGCTCCTTGAGGGCAGGGGGCATACTGAGTATTTTATCTTTTATAGCACAGTATACTGATAAACAAAGGGGAGAACGTATCTTTTCTCCTGTTACTCCCTGAGACCACATTTACATTTTCAATATTTCTCATTGATCTTGAAATGTGGTGGAGACCTGATATATTTGAAAACCATTACCAAGGATAATTCTGAATTGTAAAGAAAAAAGACTATTTTAGATGTTCTGTGCAAATGAGTTAATGAGATGCTGGGGAACAAAAGCACATAATGAGTGGCTTTGTGGATAAACAAGGCTCCCAGAATGTGCCAATAGAAAATCCATTATGATTAGGTGGATTTAGATTCTTTAAAAGCTTTTGATCATGTTTTACAGGCTAATAAAGTTTCTTGGGGGAAAAGTAAAGCCTAAAATCTTTCCTATAAATTATTTGATGCTTTTGTTTCCCTAAATCAATGATGGTGTTCTAATAAGGGAAGCTTCAAGGGAAGTTTCTTAGCAATGGATAAAAGGAAAGTCTCAAAGAATTAGAAAGATGTTAAGGAGATGCTGAAGAACATCTTAAGGTTAATTGCCTAGGAGGGTTTTCAGGTTCCAGGACTATGAAGATACAGAGATGCTGATAAAATGTGATACTCCCAAAGTGTCTTGTGGGCTGACAATGAAACTATTTTAGCTCCTCTTTGGGGGCCTTATTTTATGCTGAAATCTACAGTAGGAGAGTGGGGTGAAAGTTTCCAAGTTCTCCATTTCATCTCCCGAAAGTGGCATAAAATAGCAAGGGAGGATTTGGTACTAGATTAGATAACTGAAAATGGAGGAAATATGTGGAACTGTAGCGAAATATTGTCAGAAGTAAAATTTTCAAAAAAACAGACAGTAAAGGAATCGTTGCACAAAACTAATTAATTAGTTGTTTTAAGAAATAGTCCAAATCTCAGTTTAAATTCTAGGTTGCCATAGAGTTTTGGTCAAAACAACCCTTCTATTTCTGCTTCTTAGGATTTATTCTGTCTCAAAAATTGTCTTATATCAGGTCTTCAGATCAACATAATGTGTCTGATCCTATAAAAAAGTTTTAAGATTCAGACCATTTTGAGGATATGATTAAAAAATAGAGAATTTATACTAATTATTTTTCATCTTAGGACTTTTTACTTCACCAATTCTGTGGCTTCTAATTAACCTTAGTTCTGAGCCTGTGGAACAATGGTTGACCCAGAACATTGCTTCTCATCAGTTCCAGTGCACAGGGAGACTTTTCAGGATCTATATGCCACAGCTCTTTTTGGAGTAAGTTCAAGAACTAGTGTTGTAAGTTGATGGTCTCACAATCCTATTATAATTAGGTGACTTATAGGTCATTGCAAAGAAATCAGTCAATGAACGCCCTTCAGGGCAAAGTGATAATGGATACCTAGCTTAATCCTCAAATTTAGGGACGTGGGAAGAGACAGGTTGGCACAGCATGTCCTGCGGCTCCTACATCTGATACTCACAGATAGAATGAATTGGGTCTGTTGACTTCTCTTTTATTAAACATCTCTTGGTTTATGAAAGAAATAGCAGAACTATTGCAACTTATCTTTGAGGAACATATAAATCTCAGGAGTTTAGAACTCCAAGTTGTCAGAGAAAGTATAGAATCCGGAACACAAATGTATATTCAAGTTGCCAGTGTCAGTTTTGGTCGTCCTCTGCTTTTTTTTGGCTGGTTACTAGTAGGACATAGTTAAGTGCAGGTGGCAGCATCTTTTCACTTTCTGAATAAAATTTTAGATTGCTGACATGTATTCTATTTGAAATAGGAGGGTCACACTGAGAAAATATAGAGGAAGAAGAAAAAACTTAGGTCTTAGTTTCTGATGGATTAGGAAACATTTGTATCAAGGAAGAGCAATAATAAAATTTCCAAATTAGCTTTTTGCTTACTTGTCATAAAAAGCTACTTTCAATAGGGGTGATTAGGCATTTGGGGATTGATGTATAAGCAGAAGCACAATTCACTATTCTGTTAATTATTTTCTCTGTTGTTCGATTTTTAATAATGTTAAGGAAACATACTCAGAAAGAAATGAAACTTGCTAAAGGGAACTGCTTACCTGTTATCTCCTTCCTCAGCCCCAGAAATTCTCCTCACTCCCTATTTATAAAAGTAACATATGCTCTACATAGAAAAGAAAATGTGATGTAAACTAAGAAAACAAAAATCCTTTGTAGTGACTGCTACTACCAGAGACAACAACTGTGGGCATTTTTTCTATTTTTATACATTGTTGATATCATACTGAATATAAAAATTTATCCTGCTTTTAATATAAACCATTTTCCAGTTATATTACAAATTCTTCACGAACATGTTTATTGCTTGCATAATAAATAGACTGTTGGCTCCTGGTGTTATGCCCACTACCTTTGAGTGGAGCTGGCCCTTCTGGGTGTTAGCAAGCAGTAGGGTGACCGATCTAAGCAGCAGGCAGCTGCAGTCAATCCAATCCCAAGCCAGTTTAGTCAGGCTGCCAGGAAAATGAACTATGCCCTTTTCTGGCTTAAATTCCTTTCTAATAATGATACAGATAAGTAGAATACATTTCATGAATGCACAAAATTCCTTTTGTTTATTTATGCACATCAAGTCTGCTACAGAAACAAGGGGTCAGCCATACCTGAGATGTTTCCAATCACCATATCACAATTAAATTTGTGATATATAAAACCCAATTTCATTCCCTGTGTCATTTAGAACCTTTCATTTTATTAATTCAGTGGGCCCCTCCGAGAGTTTTCCCTAAGGAAGAGATAACTAGAATATATTGTTCCATTTCTAGTTATGTATCCTCATTTACATATGGATTTTTCTCAAAATATAGATAGTATAGGAAGAGGGCCCAATCTTAGAATAAGAGGAAGAAGTGCATACGCAATTCAATTTTGCTAACACCTTAGCCTTACTAGTTTATCAAGTCCTACAGAGGTCTTGGGGAACCTCACTTCTATACTCTTAACAATGTAAATTTTCTGAAGTGTCTTTCTTCCACTTTCATCTGATTTTCCACAAGGTTGCACTTATCGGTATGGAATTTACTCTTTCTTGATTTTACTGATGGACAACTTATTTGGTTTCTAACAATACTCAATATTGTCCCTCCTCCAATATTGATAGCTCTAATCAAGACCATCCAACACATTACCATTCCAGTATATGAGGACACTGCAATTTCCAATAGTGTATTGTTTGATTCAGTACATTCGAAAATTCTTCCTGAAGGACCAGTATTAGTAGATTCACTCCACACACTGGATTTACAAATTGAGAATAAACTCCTAAAACTTAGGGAGATTTTGAATTTCATTTGAAAATTTAGTGTGGCCTATACTAACCCAAATTAAATAAGAAATATGAGTATTATAAGTGGGATTGCAAATAAAAATCCCTTCTTAAATCTCTGTTGAGATATGAATTAACTCTAAGACAATAAAAGCTGATACAGATAATGAAGAGGCCATGTTGAGATTGGTTGGAGGGGCAGAGACGTGAAATGGGCTAATCGCCAAACCACAGGTAGTGGTTGAGCACCGGGAGGGAGATCTTGGTGGTGGAGGTCCCCCCTGAATAGTGAGCGGTCCCAGCCCCACACTGGGCTCCCCAACCCAGGGTTCTGTGCCAGAAAGAAGAGTGCCTACAACATCTGACAGTGAAAATTAGCAAGGATTCTGTCCATTTGGCCTGGTGAGACAGAAGATGGCTGGAAACCCAGATGTCTTCTTAAAGGGCCCACACACAGACTCACTCACAGACTCACAGGCACTGGGATCTGGTGGTGGGGCGGTGACTTGAGACATGCCACAGACATACAGGGAATGACCGAGTTGTGTGGCTTCAGTGTGAGGGCTAGAGGCACAGTGGCTATTATCCCTGGGTGAAGCCTACCTCACATGTAGCCTACAGGAGGGTACCATCTTTCCTGTGTTGAAACAACTCCCACAGGGCCAAATCTGCGACTGCATTTGTTTGGCAAAATCCGTGTGCACACCACCTTGATGCACACTACCCCACCCAACTAATGCAGCATGACCCAGGGAACTTTCAGCTTCTAGGTGGCCAGCCCACCCCACAAGCTGGAGGAGGCTTTAACAGCAGCACAGCCCTCCCAGAGGCCTGGGAAACTTCCGGTTGTAGGCAGTTAGCTCCAGCTCATGCTGCAGTCTTTCTTGGGAGGCTCTTAGAGACTTGTGGGCCCAAGGCAACTGGTGGCTGGCCAGGGTATTCTCTGGGCATTTTGTGGAGTGGCCACAGGCTCAGCACTGGCACAAGAATTGAACCTGCATTAACTTTATAAAAACTACCAGCCATACCCTGGGACCCTGCCCCATCCAAATTCAGTGGCATCGCCCGGGGCACTGTAAACACCAGGTCAACCAGCCTGACTCATGCACCTAAGGAGGCTGTTTCACAGGCTGAGCCTTATGGGTGGCCAGCAGGTGGCAATAGGCCTAGGGGTGCCTTTGGCCTTTTGCTAAGCTGCTGAGGCCAGCTGGCCACTAGTATCATAGTTCATAGACCATGCCTACAGTTCATAGTTCATAGACCATGCCTACAGGTCCAACACAGGCAGCACCAATTGCACATAGCTTTGTAGCTCCTAACAGGTAGCCCTGGGCCAGTCACAGGCAAGGTTAAAATTGGCCTGCAGGGAAGCCACAAGAAACGACACACTCAGAGACCAGCCACAGGCCCCACCAGATCACTACCCTATTAGCCGCACAAATAGATCATCCAAAGGCTGATCTCAACAGGCATAAGAGACCTCTGGGCTGAATCCTCTCTGAGGGTTCAGCCCCCACATAGCAGCTCATATACTATGAACAAACCAATCCTCACAGCCAGTCAGCCTGAGAGTCAATACCATTTGCTGTCATTCCAAAAGCAATCAAATGTCAATTACAACATCTATTGTAAAATGCACACAACACATACAACGGACACTCCTGGAACACACAGAGCAGATGATCAGAGAGACTGCACCACTGGACCACACAGGACACATACTACATAAGGCCAACTGGCAAAGACTGAGAGACATAGGAGATCTACCTAATACACAGAACTAAACTCAGAGAGGCAGCCAAAATGAGGAAAAAAGAAACGTCCCAAATAAAAGAATAGGAGAAACCTGCAGACTTAGAACTAAATGAAATGGAAGCAACCAACCTACCAGAGACGGAGTTCAAAACACTGGTTTTAAGAATGCTTAAGAAACTTAGAACTTCAACAAAGAGATAGTAAGCATAAAGAAGGAAATAAAAACTACAAAGAGATATTACCTCACACCTGTCAGTGTGGCTATCATCAATAAATCAACAAACAGGAAATGCTGCTGAGCATGTGAAAAAAAAGGGAACCCTCATGTACTGTTGGTGGGATTTCAAATTGGTGCAGTCATTATTGAAAACAGTATGGAGGTTCCTCGAAAAATTAAAAATAAAATTACCTTATGACCTAGTAATTGCACTCCTGGGTATTTATCCAAAGAAATCCAGCACTAATTTGAAAAGATATATGCACCCCTATGTTCACTGCAGCAGTATTCATAATAGCCTAGATGTGGCAGCAACCGAAATGCCCATTAATAGATGATTGGATAAAGAAGAAGTGGTACACATATAATGGAGTATTACTTGGTCATAAAAAGAATAAAATTTTCCAATTTTCGACAATGGATGGACCTAGAGGGTGTTAATGCTAAGTGAAATGATTCAGACTGAGAAAGACAAATACTGTGTGATCTCAATTATATGTGGACTATAAAGAGCAAAATAAATGAACAAATAAAACAGAAACAAACTCATAGATGACAGAGAACAAACTTATGGTTATACTAGATGGGAGGGCTAGGTGAGAAAGGTGAAGGGATTATGAAGTACAAATTGGTAGTTACAAAAGAGTCACAGTGTTATAAAGTGCACTATGGGGAATATAGTCAATAATATTGCAAAAACTGTACAGTGTCAGGTGGGCATTAGACTTATCGGGGGATCGCTTCATAAATTACATAAATGTCTAGCAACTATGCTGTATACCCAAAACTAATATAAAATAATATTGAATGTCAACCATAATTAAAAGAATAGTCATGGGGATGTAAAGTACAGCATAGGGAATATATTCAATAATATTGTAATAACTACATATGTTGTCAAATGGGTAACAGACTTATTGAGGTTATCACTTTGTGAGGTATGTAAATGTCTAACCATTATACTGTTTTGTGCACCTGAAACTAATAAAAAAAGGAAAAGAATGTTACCAACCAAAAAAGCCCAGCATATTAAAGCAACAGAATGCAGAACAAAGAACATTTTACACTTGATCTTAGCCAAAAGGCCGAGAAGTGATAAAAAAGAAGTTTTTAAAGATAAAGACAGAAATAAATAAAACAGAAAACCATTATGCAGTAGAGAAAACTAAATCCAATCTAAGTTTTTTGTAAAGATGTTAAGTTGTTAGAAGCCAGATAAGGCAAATTAAAGGTAAAAGAGAGAGAGAGGTACAAATAAACAATATCAAGAATGATTAAGTGGACATCACTACAGATCCTACAAACATAGAAAAGATAATAGGGACTTTTATGTTTGTACCGATACATCTGACAAGTTAGGGGAAGGAAACATTCCTAGTGAAACAAAATTGACCAAAGCTTATACAGGAAGAAATAGAAAATCTACATTACCCTATACCTTAAAAAGGAATTAAACATGTAATTAAGGCCTTTCTAGAATTAAGTCTCTGTGACCAAAAGCCTTCTTTGACGAATGTGAGTGTATATATGTTCCAAAGACATGTACAAAAATGTTCATATCAGCATTATATGTAATAGCAAAATAACATAAAAACAACTCAAATATTATCATGAGTGAATTTGTAATTTGTTATATGTTAATACAATGGAATACTGTTAAATGCAAATGAATAAAATACTGTTACATACAACTTAGGTAAATCTTACAATCATAATAGTGTTTTGTGAAATAAATCAGACCTAAGACCTAAGAACATTAAAAAATAAATAAATAAATAAGAGCTGATATAAAGATAAATTCAGAATACATATATATTTCTATATTCTATATATTATACAGAGGGTGCCAAAAACATGTATACACATTTTAAGGAAGGAAAAAACTGTATTAAAATTGTAATACTCAATATATACCGATAACAAAAGATGAACACAAGTCATGTGTATACATTTTTTGGGCACCCCTGGTATATAAGTATAATATATCTATATATTTATTATACGTAATTATGTTTCATATATATGTATATATATATATATATATATATATATATACACACACACACACACACACACACATATATATTTGCCCAGATAGTTCCTTAGTTATGTGTTCCCACTTGTTTAGTGTGTTGTCATTTTTCTTTTCAAAAGCAATCTTTGTTCTTTCCTATAATTTAATTTTTCTCTTATTTGATAAATTTTGACTTCCTTTATTGTTTTCTTTATGGTTTATACATACTAACCTTGAATTATTGTTATTACCCATGTAATTATCACATGAACTGATTTTTCATGTTCTATTATTATGCTAGTGATTTTTAATAATACTTATTTTTCTTTCCTCTCACAATCCTTCACCTCCACTAAAGTAAAGGTTATTTAATTTTGTCTCACTTTTGCAATGACCTTCTGTTTGACCAGCATACCCTTTCCCCTTGTCCTCATCCCCCAACCATCTAACTGCTCTTCATGATGACTCAGCTCAGGTAAGTGCTACCTTCCCTGGCAGGTCCTGTCTGCGTGCTCCTTGCTTTGTCCTCATGCAGGAAGAGGCGGCCCTTCTTTGTGTCCCCACACTGACCATGTATATGACTAACATAACACTTATTTTTCTCGTCTGTTTATCTTTTCTTTGAATGGCTTCACAGCAGGATCATTTTCCTTCCCTTTGATTTCTCAGAGCCTTACACATTTAGAATAAAATGATGCCTCTATGCTTTTTCCTTTAGATGTCCTTGATAGAAATTGTAGTATTTAAACATTTTTTCTAGGAGTGAAAAATACCTTCTTTTGTAGATACTAAAATTAAAGTTGTTTGGATGTGTTTCAAATACATTTGTAATCTTAAAAATGTTAAGGATCACAAAATAAACATTTGGCCAATGTTTACGTTTTTTATAGAGATCAAATTAATGACTCCAAGAAATGAATAAACATTTTTTTGTATACCAATAAGGAACTTTGTTATGTTGTTTTCCTAAATATATTCTCAGTTTCATTATTACAACAGCCCTGAAAATGTAGTTATCTTAAATCTACAAAAATAGAAAATGAGTTTAAAATATTGTTTCTCTTTACCTCTTTGGAAACTAATAATCATCTTCCTTAACTTGTCTGCTCTATTCTCAGTGAATGGCACCTACATTCACTAATTTGTCCCAGTTGGGACAAGGGTGCTACGCTTGACTGACTCACAGTCACCCCCTAGAGCCTGTCACTAGGTCTTATTGAGAGAACTTCCTCACACTCTGGAATCCATCCACTTCTTTCTATTAATGCAGCCCCTCTCCTAGTCTAGGCTGCCTTCATTGCTCACCTGGGTTCCTGTCACACTTTCCTAATCGGTCTCTGCTTCTACCCTACTTAAGTTCAGTTCGTTTTCCACCATTTTCCTTGCAGCAACAGGAATCTTTTCTAATACCCAAGTATGATTATGTCACTATTCCTCTAAACATATTTTCATGACTCCCCTATGCTCCCAGGATAAATGCAAATTCATTCCTTATCTGGATCCTTCTTTTTTCCGCTTGTTTATGAATTACTGCTCTGCAGTTTACCTGATGCTCTTATCTGATAGGATCTTCTGTTCTCCAGACCTCTCTTTCTCTCCTCCCACCTCCCGTCTTTCTGGGATTTTGCATATGTTCTGTCTCCGTGGAACATGTTGTCTGTCTGCCTTCTTTATGCTACTTCATCTACCCAAAATCTGTTCATTCTGTTAGATCTTAGGCTAGAGATTCCAACTTCTCTAAGAACACTTTCCCAATCAATGCTCGTTTTGACCCCAACAACACCAGCTCCCCCCAAGTAAGACAAGCCTCTTCTGTGCTTATATGGCATCTTGCATTTTACCCATTATAACACTTATTACAGTAAATTGCTATTGCCTGTTTATTCCTCTGTGTCTCAAGGGGTAGACCAGTGTCTTGTATATCTGTATATTCCAATCATTTATTGCTGTGTTTGGTACACTTTAGGAGGCATGCCTATAAAGATTTGTGAGATGAACAAACTTAAAAAAATTTCCCACCTTAGAAAGAGAAATTACCCTCAACATCTTGTTTGATTTTATCTTAGGACAAAAGTCAAATCTTCATGTCAAATCTTTTCATAAAAAAACAAACAAAATTAATATGTTTGTTTCTGTTTTCCTTTATAAAGGGGTTATTTGTTAGTTTTGGTTGTTTCAATGGACTCAATCATTGGGCATTACATATCAAAAAACATATAAAAAAGAATATTAGCCTTAATTGTATAGAGTGTAGGTCATTTCCTTAGGTTGAAGTAGAGAGAAAAAAGCTCTATGGAATTATTACAGACTGAGAGCAAAAATGATATCTGAAGCACTTATGGAATACACTCACTGTAGGATTTAGATTTGCTTGGAAACTTGGGAAGAATAGAATCAGCTACAAAACATATGTAAGTCTGGAAGTCATTAGAGGAACAATGGGAAGGTAGAAAAAAAGGAAGATGAGATAGACTTCAACTGGAGAAAAGGAGCCATTATTTTTGGGAAAAAGATTAAGACATTAAATGTCAGGGTACATAGGTGTGAAAGGGTAAAGAAAACACAAGCACTCTTAGCCCCTTCTAAAGAGAGGGTTACTTTAGTTGTTCCTGGTGACTGGGAGCTAAAACAAATGAAAAGAGGTAAGATATCAGAGACAAAATTCAACAGAGTGACCCAGAGTTTTCCCAAGACCATGAAGCAATTTAGCAATGCCTTCTGAAAGTTGAAGGTAGGGAGTTAATATCAAGAGCTTTTGGAGAGTCTGCCCGGCATCACTGGAAAGTCTATACTAGTGATCGCAGAAAATCTGGGTAGGCTTGAGGTCACTAAGCTGGACATTTCACTACCGATCATCTTGGACATTATTAGATGATTTCCAAGGTAACCACAGTTATTGTAGCCAGAGAAACCTACACTTGGTAAGTTCCTTGGAGAAACGCGGCCAGAAATTTATGAGATTTTGACTTTATGAGAATGTGCATTGCTTATGAGTCAAACAGTAAAATGAGTAAAAAAAATGAGTCAAACAGGACCAATACAGACAAATAAAGCCCTGGGTTACAAGTTGGACTGATGGAAGGCCATTTCCTGTGTGGAATAATGCTTAATCCTGCCCAGGGAGTTGAAGAAGGGGAGAATTTATTTGAACAATAGATATTCGTAGCAGACTTTGGACTTAATGACTTCATATCTTTCACTGTGGAGGACTCTATAAGACAGAATCTAGAGTTACAAAAACAAATTTGAGGGTGGAGGAAAAAAAAAAAAAAGACATATTGAACTAGTAAAGAGCATCATTGTTATTACTTCTTGTGGTAGAAAGGGAACAAAAACAACCTAAGGGTAATGCTGAAATTACTGAAACTTCCTGGGTTCTGCTTAAAAGGAATAGGGGAACTAAGGGTATAGTGGGAGGTTGTCCATGCGATGAGAGTTGTGGGGAGCGAGGAGGGTGGTGCAGGGTTAAGAAAAGACAGAAGTCATGAATAGAGTTTAAACAGACCAAGGGACCCCTAATCTCAAGGATTGGAAGCCCCAAATTGAGCCTTGCATCAACTTTTATTAGTTTGGTGGGGAAGTAAAGGAGATAAAGCTTGTCAATCTCAAGATCTGTGAATCCTATACATCATAATAGGAAACTGATTTAAGTCAATCACCCTTGCCTGCAGGCAGCTGGACCACAAGTCTCAACTTCCCCAAGGGACAAAACCTATATGCATATGAATAGATAGAGAGCACCTCATTGAATCGCTTCCCTTGCAGATTTTGGGAAGGAATGCAGCCATAGAGGCTGAGGCTTTCCTTAGCCTGAGGAAGGTGGGGGGCTGTGCCCACCTCTGTGAACCCCTTGGGTTCTCCTGTTGGTCCCCACGCGACTGCATCTGGCTTGAGTTGTTCCTTCCGTGAGGAATCTTAATCATCATTGACTGTCCAGTCATCTTTCTGGGACCAAACGGGGAGGCATAAGGTGCAAACACAAAGGTTTAGCAAAGTCCCTGAAAGGATCCATCTTACAGACTCTCCTTTCTTTGGGGGCAGGTAGATGGAAACAAACCGGTTAAGCTGTTGCATGGCGACAGGAGGTGGAGGCTGGAGATTTGTTTCATTGTTACCAGTAACAAAGCAGAAGAAAGAAGAATTTCAGCAGCTAATGAATTGGTGCAGGTTATAACAGGTTGGGAAATTAAAGAACTGAAGTAATGAAAAACTTTAGGGACAAAAACATGTCAGGTGACACACACAAGTGTCATGGGATCATACGATTGTAAAACGCAGAACTCTGAAGTGATGAAGTGATTGTCTAGTGGAGACAAATGTGGGGACTGAGGATAAAGTTCTGATTTGGGTGATGATTGATATGCTCCAGGAATTCTAGATCAGGAGTAATAATACCTCTGTCTTTGATATAGAAATCTTTCTAGGGCGGCAAGACACAGAGAAGAACAAGTGCTTGGAACTATAGGAAATGCTGTTGGGATGATTTTTCCTGCAGCCCCCCTCCCTCCCCAAGAGCTCAATCCCCTTCCTCCTCCCTCCTTATTGGAGCTGTCTCCCACAGGCATCATAGTTAGAGGCCTCCTTGTCAAAACAAAGTTGAGGGATCACAGCTGCTAGGGACGGATCTCCCTGGCACCCCGGCCAGATTTCCCCCCCCAACCTGGAGGCCTAAACATATAAAACAAAGCGCCTGAGCCCAGTTAGTGCTCAGTTCTTTGGGAACAATCCCACTGGGCCTACCAGTGTAATAAAGCTGTGTTCTCCCTGCCCTCTGGGAGCAGCTTGTGTTTCTCGGTCCTCGCCGCTTTTCTGCAACAATGCAAGACATGAAATTTGCTCAGAGGAAAGTAGAATATGCTCTGTTCTCAAGAGAGTGGAGGTCACTGGTGTGCCAGGAAGTTTACAACTTATAAATTAAGTTGTCCGTATAGGAGTAGACAATAAAGGATAAAAGGGAGCCTTAGGGTAAAGGTAAGAGGTGAATCCTAGAGGTGCTACCATTGCAAATGTTTACAAAGTTTTAAATAAAATACAAGTGTTTAGATTTTATTTTTCCAGGGAGGAGGGAAGATGGTGTGGGGATTTCTCCACTTTGGATATGGAAAACCAGTATCACAATTGCTCTCTTGAGAAGACACTTCTACTAGTTGAGCTTACTTTTACATGTCATGGGTACTAGACAGTGGGTATTCATCAGCCTTCTGGCAAATATGAAATCAAAAATGATTTTTTTGTGCCCCATTTATTTTCCTGGCACTACAGTAACAGCCACTTTCCAATAACACAAGGTGTCTGCTGTCTTAATGGGCAAAACAATGTGGGCCTCACTGCAATATATTCCTGGTTCTGAGAGCATCATTTTTGCTTAGATTAGGGGTGTCAGCAATAAGATATTGATTTTTCTTTAGGTGGGGCTATACTGGTAAAAGGCAACGGAATGCTAGATTAATGAAACGGGTTTCTTGACCTTTAGGGAAAATTAAAAAATAAAAAATTCATAGGAAAGAAAGTACAATCTTTTGATCTGGGATTATGAAAGCAAATTATTACTTATGAGGGAAACGGGGTTCTAAATTATGTTCTTACTTTAAATTCCTGAATAAATCCAAAGAGAGAGAGAAAAAGAGAGGATCTGTAGAAGTTATTGTAAGAACACCAGATAATTTTTGGTACAAATTGTGAAGATCTATCTACCTATAATAGATAAGATATACAAGATATATATATATATATATATCCTATATGTGATCAGTCATGAATTTTCCAAGAAAAAAGGATTTTACAAGTTTGTTCATTTGTTTATTCATTCATTCTCAACAAATGGTTATTGAATATTAGATTGTCCCAGGCATTGGTCTGAATGCTGTTAGAAGAGCAGGGTCCAAGAGAGACAAGTGGGAAAAAACAAAAAATAGGTAAAGTAATGCATCAAAGAGATAATCACAGATTACATCAGGTGTTATTAAGAAAAGAAGCTAAGTAGAGAGTAAGTTCATGTGGAGGGCATAAGATAGGGTGGTTAGAAAAGGGATTTCTGAGGAGATAAATTTAGGTTGAATCTGGGAAAATGAGAAGGAGCCAGCTGTGAGAAGACCGGGGAAGAGGGAACAGTGTTTTCAGACTCAAAGGAAAGAATGTGTTTGGATATCTGAGGAGTATAAAGCAGATCTGTGTGTCTGAAGCATAGTGAGAGAGGAATCAGGTAAGCTGGGAGAGGAAGGTAGGACTCAGGTACATAGTGCCCCGAGGGCCAAGATGGGGAATTCAAATTTTATTTTAAGAACAGTGAGAAGCTATGAATGTTTCATGTAAGAGAGTGACCTGACACAATTTATGGTTTTTTAAAATTAGTTTCAGGTGTACAAAACAATATAATAGTTGGACATTTGCACCCCTCACAAAGTGATAACCCCCTCCCCCAAACTACTACTCCTCTGACATATTTTAAGTGAATACTTGTGGAGAATAATTTCCTAGATAGACAGAAGAGTGTATGTGGGGAGACAATACAGGAGGTCATTACAGAAGCTCAGGCAGGAAGTGATGGTGGTTTGAATTAAGATCATGGCGGTAGAAAGGAAGTGATGGCTTAGACATGTGTATTGGAAATGGGACAAAGAAGTTGAATGGATTGATTGGATACAGGTGATAAAGGAAAGAAATCAAGGGCAACTCTTAGGCATTTGTCCTGAGCAAGTGAGTGAATAATGACACCATTTCCTGTGATGGGGAAAGAATAGGTTTGTTGGAAGTAGGAGGCAGGAGGGGACTCAAGAGTTGGATAAGGAAAAAAATAAAAGAGTTGCATAATGTACATTAAGCATACTAGATATATATGTAAAGTGGGCAGTTGCCTATAGGAGCCTGACATTCAAGAGACTAAAGAGGTATATTTAAGACTTGAGATCCTATAGGATGTATGTAAGGGCATGAGACTCAGTGAGAGTATCAGTGAGTGTAGACAAAGTAGAGAAGAGAGCCCAGGATGAAGTCCAGGTTTTGGAGGTTGGGTGAGAAGGACACTGGAAATGCATGGCTCAGAGGAAGGAGGCAAAACAGAAAAGCTGAGGTTATGGAAGCCAAGAGAGGAGTGTTTCTCAAGAAGAAACTAGCAAATCGAACACAACAATGCATTAAAAAGATTATTCATCATGACCAAGTGGGGTTCATCTCAGGGGCACAAGGATGGTTCAACATCCGCAAATCCATCAATGTGATACATCACATAAACAAAATAAAGGACAAAAATATGATTATATCAATTGATGCAGAAAAAGCATTTGACAAGATACAACATCCATTTATGATTAAAACACTTAATAAAATAGGTATAGAAGGAAAATACCTTAACATAATAAAGGCCATATATGACAAGCCCTCAGCTAATCTCATAATTAATGGTGAAAAACTGAAGCCCTTTGTTCTACGTTCAGGAACACCACAGGGCTGTCCCCTATTACCTCTAAAAAAAAAAAAAAAAAGATATGGTCATTTGTCAAGTGCTGTTAAGATGTTGAGTGAGATGACAGGAAAAAATATTTCCACCATCATTTTCATTTCGGCTGTGGATCTCTTGCTATTCAAGGACTATTCCTGCAGTGATCTCTGTATTTTGGCTAATGAATTCTATCTCTTGTCAGAAACACGAACCTTAATACCAGCCACCTAAAAGAAAAAAAAAAAAAAACTCCCTTAAATGCATGTTCTCAACTACTTCTCTTTATTATTTATGCTCTTCATAACACATTTTGTTAGAATTCCCAGTTGGTCCTTCATCCCCACCATTCTATTGAAATTGCTATTATTGTGATTGCAAATGACTTCCATTTGGCCATATTGAATAAATAAATTTGGTCTTCATTTAAAGTGAAAGTCCCAGCAGCATTTGACATACTTTCCCAAAACCTTTCTCTTTGCTTTCTCAACACCAGATTCTCCAAGTTTTCCTCCTCCCTCATTGGCTTCTACTCTTTATATCTTTTTTTGGCTTCTCCTCATCTTCCTGATCTCTAAATTTGAAGTACCAAGGGCTAGATCCTGGGCCCTTGGCTTTAAATATCATCTACAATGCTCCTCAAACATGCATCTTTAGCCTCAACTTTTTCACTGAGGTTCATACTCAATTCTCCTTGACACTTACACCTAGATGTCCAACTGTTATCTCGAAATTATCATGTTCAGAATGGAAGTCTTGATTCCCTGTCATTCCAACTATGCATGAAATCTATCTCTGGTCTTCCCCATTTAAATGAGAATATCCACTGTTCATTTATTTGATTGAGCAAAAAATTTGAGTTATTTCCAATTCATCAGTGATGGTGGCTTTTCTTGAAAATATTTTCTGAATTTCATCATTTAAAATATGATTCCTGTGTTACAAATTTGTTTTGTGGTTGAAACAGTTTGAAAGTCACTGTACTAGACCATCCATACTCTCTTGTCACATCATGCCACTCTGATCTGATTGAGGACACACACTTGTGTGTTGGGTGACAAAGCTGGGGTCACAATATAAGGCTGACGGTGATCCAGGCTTTGACCTCATAACTCTATGCATTTACTTTCATTCAGCTTGGGATTTTATTACATATTCTATTTCTTTTTTCTTTATCTTCTTTTTCTTTATCTTTTTCCTGTTCTTCTTCTCTTCCTCTCCCCCAACAGCTCCTCCTTATATCCTTTATGGCTTTACCGGTAGACTTAGTTTTAAATAAATAAAATGATTACCACCTCCCAGGGGGTGATCACTCTTTTCCCCTGATTAGTGACATCAATAGATACAACATCACTTCAATTGTTTCATTTTTGGTTGCTGTCGTTTATTTTTGTTGTTTCTTATTCTTGGGGACTTTGTGAAATGGTTTTCATTTCATGGTTTATACAACTGGTTTAAGATACCTGGGAAAGTGGGATGTTACTTTATTAGGTGTCTGTTTAATGCTTTTACTTTTACTTTGGGAAGGTAGGAAAGGTTTTCATTGCCAGATGAGCAAACTGAGGTACAAAAAAGATAACATGAATCTGTTTCACCTTTTGCAAACTGAAAAATGGAGCAGTCTCTTTTTTATTAAACAGACTCCCCAGTACTAATCATGGTGAACAGTATTAAGTTGAATATGCATTTGACTATTCTTGGAAAGTTTTTTTTTTTTTTTTTTTTTTAGGAGGGCGTGGCTCACAGTGGCCCAAGTGGGGATCAAACCATCAACCTTGGTGCTATTAGCCCCAAGCTCTAACTGACTGAGCTAACTGGCCACCCCCTGGGAAGGCTTTTAAAGACTGTCTCTGTAGACACAGATACCATGATCTATCCAACTCTTCTTAGTCCTCTAATCTTACCTTTATTTTATATCCAAATATCCTCTTCACTTCAAAAAATACTGTTACAGCAAACTGCATAGTAATTTGAGGATTTTATTTATTTGTTTATTTATTGGCCAGGGAAAGTTTTCCCTATTCGCCAGGCCTATGTATGTCTCCATCATAAGCTCTTTACACTGTGAAATAGAATGCCCATGCAGATGACTTTACAAAGGTGCTTGCTGTGTGCCTTCAGATCTCTTTAACAGGCTGACATGAACTGCTGTCACTGGGCATTAAGGCAGCTGCAATAATGCCTGCCATTAATAGTCTCTGCTACTCTGCCATCATAATGGATGACCTTAGCTTGGCCCACTGCTATGAATTAGCATTTCTGTTAAGAGAGAATATTAATAAAACAAAGTTAAATTTCTCAGCAGTTTGCAACTGGAATTAAAGGCTGTCTCTATTTCATTTTTAAAAGATAATGGCTTTGAATCTACAAACATTGCTATTATGACTTTCAAAATGGCACATAAGATGCACAAAAATTATGCTTAGAAATCTTTCTTTTTTGAGGGGGTTGAAACAGGAATTTTGTTCACTTTCTAAAGTTCTTAGATGAATTAAAACATTTATTCTGAGGGACTGATCTAAATAAATATAAAGGATATAAAAAAAGATATACATAAGACATCAGCTGAAGAATAATTTAATGAAAGATATAAGATGGAGAAATGCCATCTTTTCAACATGATGTACTTGCTAATTTATTATTTTTTTCTGAGTTCTTTAATATTTTATTTATTATTAGTTTCAGGTGTACAAAGCAACATAATGACTAGACATTTACACCCTTCACAAAGTGATAACCCCAACAAGTTTCCTACCCACCTGACACGGTATATACCTATTACAACACCATTGACTATATTCCCTATGCTGTACTTTACATCTTGTGACTATTATATCTGTCTGTCTGTCTGTCTGTCTGTCTGTCTGTCTGTCGACCGACCGACCGACCGACCGACCGACCGACCGACCGACCGACCTACCTACCTACCTACCTACCTACCTACCTACCTATCTATCTATCTATCTATCTATCTATCTATCTATCTATCTACCTACCTACCTACCTACCTACCTATCTATCTATTTAATTACAGTTGACATTCAATACTATTTTATATTAGTTTCTGGGCTATGGCACTTTGGCCAGGAATCCATACAACTTATGAAGTGATCCCCCCATCAAGTCAGCATCCATCCGACACCATACACAGTTTTACAACATTTTTACTATATTTCCCATACTGCACTTCACATCCCTGTGACTATTTTGTAGCTACAATTTGTGCTTCCCAATCCATTCACCCTTCTAACCCATCCCCCGTCTAACCCCTCTCCCATCTAGCAACCATCAGTTTGTTCTCTGTGTCTATGAGTCCATTCCCAATTTGTTTCTTTGTTTATTCTGTTCTGTTGCTTCTACATATAAATGAGATCAGATGGTATTTGTCTTTCTCAGTCTGACTTAGTTTATTAGCATTATCCTTTAGGTCCATCCACGTTGTTGCAAATGGTAAGATTTCATTCTTTTTTATGGCAGTGTAACACTCCATTGTATAAATGCACCACAATTTCTTTATCCAATGTCTATCGAAGGGCATTTCAGTTATGCCCATGTCTTAGCTATTGTGAATGGTGCTGCAATAAACATAAGGGTGCAAATATTTTTTTAAATTAGTGGTTTGGATTTATTTGGATAAATACCCAGGAGTGGAATTGCTAGGTCATAAGGTAGTTCTCTTTTTGATTTTTTGAGGAAACTCCATACTGTTTTCCACCGTGGCTGTACCAACTTTCAATCCCTCCAACCGTGCATGAGGGTTCCCTTTTCTCTACATCCTCACCAATACTTATTGTCTATTGATTTATTGATGCTAGCCATTCTGACAGGAGTGAGATGATATCTCATTGTGGTTTTTATTTGCATTTCTCCAATGATTAGTGACATTGAGCATCTTCTCATATGTCTATTGGCCATCTGTATGTCCTCTTTGGAGAAATGGCTATTCAGGTCCTCTACCCATTTTTCAATTGGGTTGTTTATTTTTTTGGTGTTGAGTTGTATGAGTTTTTTTTTTTTTTTAATAGAATTTGAATATTAATCCCTGATTAGATGCATCATTGGTAAATATCTTCTCCCATTCAGCAGGATGTCTTTTCATCTTGTTGATGATTTCCTTTGCTATGATAAAAATTTTAGTTTGATATAGTCCCATTTTTATTTTTTCTTTTGTTTCCCTTGCCTGAGGAGATACATCAGTAAAAATATTACTGAGGGGAATGTCTGAAAGTTTACTACCTATATTTTCTTCTAGGAGTTTTATGGTTTTGGGTTTTACACTTAAGTTTCTAATCCATTTTGAGTTTATTCCTATATATGGTGTAAGAAGGTGGTCCAGTTTCATTTTTTGCATGTATCTGTGAAATTTCCCCAGCACCATTTATTGAATAGACTGTCTTTACCCAATGTAAATTCTTGCTTCCTTTGTCATAGATTAAATGACCAAGTAGACATGGATTTATTTCTGGACTCTCTATTCTGTTCCATTGATCTATGTGTCTGTTTTTATGCCAATACCATGCTGTTTTGATTACTATAGACTTGTTGTATAATTTGATATCAGGTAGTGTGATACCTCCAGCTTCGTTCTTTCTCAGGATTGTCATGGCTATTCGGGGTCTTCTATGGTTCCATATAAATTGTAGGATTATTTTTTCTAGTTCTGTGAAAAATGCCATTGGTATTTTGATAGGAATTGCACTGAATCTATAGATTGCTTTGGGTAGCATGGATATTTTAACTGTATTAATTCTTCTTATCAATGAGCATGATCTTTGTCTTCATTTATGTGTATCTTCTGCAGTCTTTCTCTTCAATGTCTTATAATTTTTGAGTACATGTCCTTTATTTCTTTGGTTAAATTTATTTCTACTTTTCTTTTTTTCTTTTTTGATGCAATTGTAAACGGGATTGTTTTCTTAATTTCTCTTTCTGATAGTTCATTATTGGTGTATAAAATTCAACCAATTACTGATGATTAATTCTGTATCCTGCTACTTTGCTGAATTCATTTTTCAATTTGAATAGTTTTTTTGGTGGAATCTCTTGGTTTCTCTCTATATAGTATTATGCCATCAGCAAATAATGACAATTTTATTTCTTCCTTTCCCATTTGGATGCCTTTTATTTCTTTTTCTTGTCTGATTACTGTGGCTAGGACTTTCAGTACTATGTTGAATGAAAGTGGTGAAAGTGGGCATACTTGTCTTGTTCCTGATCTTAAGGAGAATACTTCTAGCTTTTCTTCATTGAGTATGATGTTAGTTGTGGGTTTGTCATGTATGGCCTTTATTATGTTGAGGTATGTTCCCTCTATTCCCACTTTGCTGAGAGTTTTTATCATAAATAGATCCGTGATTTTGTCAGCTGCCTTTTCTGTATCTATTGATATAACCATATGATTTTTATTTTTCATTTTGTTTATGTGGTGGATCAGATTAAGTGATTTTCGGATATTGAACCAACCTTGTATACCAGGAATCAATCCCATTTGATCATGGTGTATGATCTTTTCAATGTATTGCTGAATTCAGTTTGCTAATAATTTGTTGAGGATTTTTGCATATATGTTCATTAGGGATATTGGCCTATGGTTTTCTTTTTTCATAGTGTCTTTGTCTGGTTTTGATATCAGGGCAGTGGTAGCCTGGTAAAATGAGCTTGAGCACCTTCTTTTTCCTTGGATTTTGTGGAATAGTTTGAGGAGAAGAGGTACTAATTTTTTTTTTTTTTAATGTTTGGTAAAATTAATCTGTGAAACCATCTGGTTTAGTATTATTTTGTTGTAGTCTGGAGCTTGTTTTAGTATTTATTTATTTATTAATATTAGTTTCAGGTGTACATAGCAATGTAATAGATAGACACACCCCTCATAAAGTGATAGGGAAAATAGTCAATGGTATTGTAAGAGCTATATACAATGTTAGAGGGGTAGTAGATTAAGGAGGGGAGGTTATGACTTTGTGTTGGGAGCTTGTTGACTACTGATTTAATTTTGTTGGTAGTAATTGGTCTGTTCAGATATTCTGTTTCTTTGTGATTCAGACTTGGAAGATTGTATGCTTCTAAAAATTTATCCATCTTCCCAATTGTCCAATTTGTTGGCATATAGTTGCTTGTTGTACTTGCTAATTTTAAATAAATTTAGGTAAAGATAATATTTCTTTAGAAATGCATGAACACTGAAGCATATTCTATCCTGTTTTTATTTTCTTATTTAGTTAAATTTATTGGGGTAACATTGGTTAGTGACATTATATGTTTCAGGTGCACAAATCTGTAATACATCATCTGTATATTTCATTGTGTGCTCACCACCCAGAGTCTAGTCTTCTTCTCTCACCATATATTTGACCCCCTTTACCCTCTTCATCCTCCCCCACCATAAAAATAATATGATCAGATCAAAAAATGTAGAAAAAGTGTTTGACAAGATATAACATCCATTTATGATAGAAAACATTCAATAAAATGGATGTAGAAGGAAAGAACCTCAACATAATAAGGATTATATGTGAAAAACCCTCAGCTAATATCATACTCAATGAGGAAAAACAGAGCTTTTCATCTAAGATCAGGAACAAGACAAGGATGACCACTCTTGCCACTGTTATTTAACATCGTACTGTAGGTCCTAGCTGGGATCATCTGGCAAGAGAAAGAAATAAAAGGCATCTGGGATGAAGAAGTAAAACTGTCACTATTTGCAGATGACATGATTCTATGTATAGAAAACCCTAAAGACTCCACGGAAAGACTTTTAGAAACAATAAACATAGTAAATTTGCAGGACATAAAATCAATGTAAAAATCTGTTACATTTTTATATACTAACAAGGAAATATCAGAAAATGAAATGAAGAAAACAATCCCATTTGCAATTGCAACAAAAAGGATAAAATATCTTGTTTTTAAATGTTGGTTTTTAATGTTTTACTCAGTTTCTAAGAGATATCATATAAACATTTTGAGTGTTCTTTTTATTTTTATAGTGCAAATGAAATAAAGGTTGAGTGATGTTAATTATACTGGGTCATGCAGCAGGCCAGTCATGGAAATGACTATCAGGCTGACAGAAATGTGACTGGCTTTGGGGACTTGATAGCTGTAATGTGTTAAGTGCTCTATAACCCTTTTTTAGTAGCATACATCATTTTAGAAGTTAAAACCTTAACTTTTACTTTAAATCTTCTCTTATCCTGTCATCTGGGACACCTGAAACTGTGGAATCCATAATCAGAGAATTTAGAAACTGAAGATCTTCTCAATTGTATATTCTAATCCAAAAAAATCACTTCATATTTATAAAAGGAGAATATTACTTTGAAATTATAGTTAATTTCTGGTAATTTATTTTCAATGAAAATGACTTCTTTAATTTTTGTGTCAAATAAATAGTTTGCTTTTGAGATTATTTCCTTAGGTTAAATCTCATTGCTCCTCTCTTTCCTAGGTTTGAAGGCCATTACTGGTTCACTTATTTTCTTGTTAAGGATATTTGCTGAGGTAGCAAAAGGTAGTAGCAAGAGGAATTATGCTATTTATCTGGCATTTTCAGACACTTGGTACCTCCACATGATTCTATTACTTCTGATCATTGCTGTAGAACTGAATATTCACAGAGCCTTCAGTTAGGGCTCACTATATAAATGTGTATATATATATATTTAAAGTTGATTGATGTTACTAGTCTAGTTCAAATAATGGAAAGAGAGTAAGATTGAATCTTTAGGTGCACTTAAAGAATTTGCACAAGATGACACAGATGACCCCTATCCCTCAAATAGAGTGCCAGTTTTCACTTAATAGAGATATTGACTGATGATTTTTTTTTATCTTAAAACATTGTAATAAGCCTGTGATCTGACCAGAAGATCCAAAAGCTGCCCTTCTCACTCTATTGCCTGCCTTCTCTTTTTTCAAAGTGGAAATGCTACTTGCAAGCTGAATAAAATTTTACTTAATAGCTGTGGGATAAAGCAATAGGATTGAATGTGAGAGGGTGGCGATTGTGGACTCTCAGGGAATCTGACTAGAAGGTTTGATTTGACTATCTACTATCACCCATTTTTCAGAAATCTGCTCAGATAAGGTTTCAGAAATATTATCTAGGTCAAGACATGATCAGTCTGATACCTGTGTTTACTTGTCTGGCAAGAAAACTATCATCCCTAATCCCAGTTAAAAGAATTGTGGCTTCAGAGGAAATACAGATAAAAATTAATTTTACAAGATAAAAAATGAAAAGTCATGTCAAGCTATGTAATTATCAGGGCAGCTCAAATAATTTGGCAATCATCTTGTAAATGCAGGACTATTTTTCCTCCCTTCAATCTGGTAGCAGTAAGGGGAGCCAAGGAAAAAATTGAAGAAAATTTAGCAAGGTTACTTAAAGTCTGACCTCCCTGCTCAAACTCTGCAATACCATTACAAAATGCATTGTCATTTGGCTTTATTTTCTGGGTAGACAGTTGGGTAGATGTAGTTCAGTGTGAACACTAAAAAAATAAAAAAATAAAAAAAAGTTTAAACTCTTGTTAAGATGGTGGTAAACTTAGGCAATTTCACTAAAACATAAAAAGACAAATTACATCTCATTTTGGTTACAAAGTATAAACATTTTTGATATAAACTTCCCTCTGGAAAAATGCATATTAATCACTAACAAGATTATTTTGAGCTTAAAAAATTTGGAATACTCAGAGCAGGCTATGCTTATTTTTTGATTATTTTTAATAGTTGGATTAAACAAATAAATTAAAAATATAAATAAAAATTTATGGAAATTATTAATGAACACAGTAAAATGATAAAATTATTTTCAAATATTTTGGCATATATTGATATATAAATAATTTATGGGATTAGAAGTCAGTTTTTTTGACATTCATTATTATTATTATTATTATTTTAATTAAAGTTCATTGAGATGACAGTTGTTAGCAAAGTTACATAGATTTCAGGTGTACAATTCTGTAAAACATCATCTTTATATCACATTGTGTGTTCACCACCCAGAGTCAGTTCTCTTTCCATCACCAGATATTTGACCCTCTTTACCCTCATCTATCACCTCCTCCCCCTTTACCCTCTGTCAATATTATTTTATATTAATTTCAGGTGTACAGCATAGTGATTAGATATTTATATAATTTAAGAAGTGATTCTCTCTGACTAGTGTAGTACCTATCTGGCACTATACGTAGTTATTGACTATATTCCCAATGCTTTACTTGACTATGACTATTTACAACTACCAATTTGTACTTCTTAATCCCTTCAACTTTTTCACCCTCCTCTCAAAACCCTTTCAACTATCAACCCATAAAATCTAGTACTCATCTGATACCACACATAGTTATTACAATGTTACCGACTATATTCCTTATGCTATACTTTACATTGCCATGACTACTTTGTAGCAACCAATTTGTGCTTCTTAATCCCTTTCCCCTTTTCACCTACTTCCCCAACTCCCTTCCCATCTGGCAACCATCAAAATGTTCTCTGTATCTATGAGTTTGTTTCTGTTTTGTTTGTTCATTTTGTTCTTTAGATTCCACATATCAGCAAGCCAGATTTCATCTGTGTTTCTCTGTTTGACATACTACACTCAGTACAATACCCTCCAGGTCCATCTATGCTGCCACCGATGGCAAGAAACCCATTCCCTTCCATGGCCAAGCAATATTCCATTGTATGTATGTATCACCTCCTCTTTATCCATTTGTCCATCTATGGGTACCCAGGCTGCCTCCACATATTGGACATTGTAAACAATGCAGCAATGACAATATAGATAGATGCACATGAGCCCTCAAAGTAGTGTTTTGGGTTTCTTTGGCTAAATACCCAGAAGTGGTATTACTGGGTCCTTCTTTGTCTCCTGTTATGGCCTTTGATTTAAAGTCTATTTTGTCTGGCATAACTATTGCTACCCTACCTTTTTCCCTTTTTCGCTTGTTTCTTTTGTTTCCATTTTCATAATTATCTTTTTCCCATCCCTTTACTTTCAGTCTGTGTGTCTTTTGATTTGGAGTGAGTCACTTATAGTCAGCATGTGTAAGGGTTTTTTTTTTTTTTTTTTTTCCATTCAGCCACTCTAGCTTTAGATTGGGACATTTAATCCATTTACATTTAAAATAATTGGATATGTAACTATTGCCATTTTATTATTTATATTTTGGATTTTCTTTTTTTTTTTTCCATTTTAAAGAAGTCTCTCTAAGATTCCTCATAATACTGTTTTGGTGGTGATGAACTCCTTTAGCTTTTTCTTGTTTGGGAAGCTCTTTAGCCGTCCTTCAATTCTAAATGGTAGCTTTGCTGGGTAGAGTAATTTTGGTTGTGGGTCCTTGCTTTTCATCACTTTGAGTATTTCCTACCAATCCCCTCTGGCTTACAAAGTTTCTGTGAAGAAATGAGATGACAGTCTTATGGGAGCTCCCTTGTAGGTAACTAACTTCATTTCTCTCGCTACTTTTAAGAGTCTCTCTTTGTCTTTAACCTTTGGCATTTTAACTATGATGTGTCTTGGTGTTGGCCTCTTTGGGTTTATTTTATTTGAGACTATGCACTTCCTGGACTTTTATGTCTGTGTCCTTCACCATGTTAGGAAAGTTTTCCATCATTGTTTCTTCAAATAGGTTTCAATTCCTTGCTCTCTCTCTTTTCCTTCTGGATGTGATGTGAATGTTGGTATATTTGATGTTGTCTCACAGGCCCCTTAAACTATCCTCATTTTTTTGGATTCTATTTTCCTTTTGTTGTTCTGTTTGGGTATTTTCTGCTACCTTGTCTTCTAAATCCCTGATTCAGTCCTCTGCTTCATCTGATCTACTGTTGATTACCTCTAATGTATTCTTCATTTCAGTTATTGTATTCTTCATTTTTGACTGGTTGTTTATTACATTTTCTATCTCTATTTTTATGTTTCCTATCTCTTTGTTAAAGTTCTCCCTGAGATCATTGAAACATCTTGGCTGGGCCCCTGTGTTTGTTTCTATGTATTAGGCAGGCCTGCTTTGCTTTCTGGTCTTAGTAGAGTGGCCTTATATAGTAAGTGTCCTGTGGGGTCCAGTGGTGTAGTCTTCTTGGTTATCAGAGTTGGGTACTCCAGTTATGTCCCTTATGTGGGTTGTGTGTGCCCTCCTGTTGTAGTTGAGATTTGGCTGCTGTTTGTACGTCAATGGGAAGGAGTGATCTTTGAACTGATTCATTGCAAGGACTGGCCATGACTACAATGGAGGAGGTGTTGTGCAGGGGCTGATCCTACAGAGCAGGATTTGCTTAAGCAGGGCTGTGGTGCCTGTCCAGTCTGCCCTTTGGGTGTGTCATTTTTGGAGGCAGCTGGGGGATCCTCTGCCTCAGTATGAAGCTGGACTCCAGATATGTTGGTTCCCAGGGCCTTCTGGCAGGGGCCCTACCTCAGGCCATTTTTAGCCACAACCTATGCCCTTCATGGGGCCACCTGGCATGAGCCACAAAGCAATTTGCAGGTGGAGCCACCTGTTCTTGGCTTCAAGAGGCTCAGGCATTAGCCAAGATCTGCTGTGGCTAGAGTCAGGCTGCTCTTAGGGCTACTCAGCAAGAGGTACAGGACATGCTGAAGCCAGATGCTGCTTATTTGGGTTTTGTGAACCTGAGAGATTCTAGGGAAGTCTGCATCATGAGCAGAGGTAGGCCATTTGTATGGAAAAGCCAGTGGAAACAGGTTGGGCGTGCCTGAAATTTGGGTGGGACAGGGTTTCAGAATCACCAGGGTGGAGTGAATGATCAATGTTAGCCAGGTTGATGGAGACTCAGATATGGCAGCCACCTGTGTCTGCATTCTGGGAGGGGGGAGGGCTCAACAAAGAAACAGTGGTTTTTGCCAACTCCTCCAAATGGTAGAAAGCTGCCCATCCAGCCTTTGCCCTGAAGTCAGGCAACTCAGTTCCTCCCCGTATGTTCCTGGTACCTTTCAAGCTGTTGCCCCAGTGTTGGAGCTCAGAGCAAGTGAGTCCTTTAGTGAGTAAGTCTGTGCACGGGCCCTTTAAGAGGAGCGCCTGAAAGTGCACCTACCCTCCTCATTCAGCTATAAGCTCTGCTGGTTTTCACAGCCAGAAATGATCAGAACTTCTCTCCCTGGCATTGGAACCATGGGCTGGGGAGCATGGTGTGTGGTTGGGACCTCTCAGTTGTGGGGGGTGTGACCTCCACAACTGAGATATCTCTCCTGATTTGTAAGGGTGACATGTAGGTGTGGGATTAGCCCACATCTTCTGTGTCTCGGCCCCTCCCACCAGTCTCGAGGTGGCTTCTTCTGTGTGTCCTTAACTGTAGGGCTTCTTTTCAGCTAGACTTCAGGTGATTCTCAGTGATGGTTGTTCTGTAGGTTAGTTGTAATTTTGATGTTGCCCTGAGAGGAGGTAAGCACAACGTTTACTTACTCAGCCATCTTGACCAGAAATGGAAGTCAGTTTTAACTTTTTGTTAGAACACATCCTGATGTGGCAAGGTTTATATTAATACTGGATCTTAGTAAGCTTTTAATTCCTTAACATAAAATATAAGATAAACTTCACTAGTTTTTATTGTTCTTATGAATTATGTGGTGTGGTAAGGTGTGTGATTACTGTTGAGATATTTTAGGTATTTTAAATCAACAAATAACTTCTTATAATATGGTGTTGGCAGCAGAGAGATAGATAGGATATATATAGGAATATCCTAGACATAATTAAAAGAGGGATAATGTGACCTAAAATTGTCAAAATGCACCTCTACCACCAACATATGATCTCCATAATGAATAACTACTTTGGGTTAAAACACACAAGAATTCTGATAATGTCAAGTGCATTAAACTACTTTTACCTAATGGCCTTACCCAGAATGAATGTATCAGTATGTGCATCTACTTAAAAAATTCACTGAAGTGTCTTAAAGCACACCAAAACAAGATGGCGGTAATAAAGCCCAACTACACCACTGTCTGGTGTATGTCAGTGTCCCTTAGTCTTTTAAAACCAAAATGTTTTTAAAAGCCTCAATTGCTTATATTTGGAAAAACTGCTGCTTTGTGCAGTAGCTTGAGTATGTCTCATAAAAATTTTATCTTTAGTGCTAGCTATGCCTATAAGATGTTATGATGGCATTGAAATCATAATAGTTCTATTGATATCATAATTGCTCAGAAGGATGATTACAAGTAAATATGCAAGTGCTCCTGACTAGCTCCACTGTTAAATGAAGCCACTAGAAACAAGCCAAATGTAATAATGTAGCTGTAACAAACCTTCTAAAGAGCTCGTGCTAAAGACGGCTCTTTTCTTCTTAGCTAAATGGATAGGGACTAAGGAAGCAAATTTTTTTTTTTTTGTATTTTAGTTTTAAGAATTAAGGTAGAACCACAAACATGGAACAGGCCTAGTCATTTAGCTCATCTCTTTTACTTTTGAGAAGAGAAGAGGTAAAGGGAAGATAATGATTTATTTGAGGTTTTATAGCTAATGGCATAAACAAAACTAGAGTATAAGGTCTGACTCTTGTTCAGTATTTTTTTTAACTACATACCAGGGGTGCCAGAAAAAATGTATACACATGACTTGTATTCATCTTTTGTTATCAGTATATAGTGAGCATTACAATTTTAATACAGTTTTTTCCTTTCCTAAAGTGTGTATGCTTTTTTTTGGCATGCTCTGTAGTTCCCACTCAATGACAAAGTAACCCCAGATGAACATACCTCTTTTAAATACACTTTGTTTCTCCATTTATGGGAAGGCGTTTTTCCTTGTCCCATTATGAGATCTTGATCACTGTCTGTGATTGTTCTTAAGATGAGTTGTAGTGTTAATGAACTCAAATGAGCAGTAGACCACTCCTCGCATTATAAGTAAGAAGATTTTTGAGCGAAAGAAGGAAATGATCTCTGAAGCAGGACGGAATATCCCCCTCCCCAGAGGGTAATTAGTGACTGGTCACATATTCCCTTATGTCCATTGCAGGGTAGAGACCAAGAATGATTGGAGCCGAGGACCAGTTAGGGTAGCAGTGGCCTACTAGCCTGGACACTCGACTAATGTGGGAATTTGAGGGCTGCCTACTTGCTGGTCCTGGATCAACTTTATACTGAAAAAGATGAAAAGTTTGCAATGTTAGATTTCACTCTATAGTGCATTATACAAATAAGTTAAACATTTGATCTAGAAACTCTGTTCCAGTTTAGGCTTCTCTCCTCATACCTCCTCTCCATAAATAAAGGTTGAATAAGCAACTCCAGGAAAATGGAGGACATCTTAATTGAGTGATTCTTAACGAGTGACTTTAATAGTTATTCCTGTCAGATAGATGCTAAATAACCATGAACAATTATTTTCAAAGTTACAATTATGCGTACTTTGTTGAAGGCTAGTGGATCTTGAGAGGGTAAAATCCAGGACAGTGATTTAGTTGAAGAGCACAGCTGGCTTCCTTAACAAAGTGACAGTTGGACTAAACTTGAACTGAAGAAGGAGTAGGAAATAATGAAGCATCGACCAGAGGAAAAACATTCTAGCAAAGGGCAAAGACCCCAATGTAGGAAGGGATATGACATGTTTCAGAAACTGAGAAAAAGTTATCGTAGCTGGAGAGTAGAGAGCAGAACGAGAAGGCAGAAAAGACAGTCATGAAGAGGGTGATCAGAGGATTCATAATAATCATATATTCAATAAACTGTAAATGCATATATTTGATGCATTTTGATGAAAGAATAAAGTTAAGTGGGGTAACATTTTAAATGAAAAATTTTATACTTCTGAGTATTTTTACTAAAGAGAGATATTAAGTGAGGGAATTTTAAGGAAGAAATTAACAACAGGCTCAATAAACTAGTTAATTAGTTGGGATTTTTTTTTTACGAGTGATTATATTTCAAATTCAGGAAAGATCAATTTTATTCTATTTCGAAGTAAATGTAACACATACCGAACTTATAATGGAATACGTTAAATAATGAAATAGATTGATTTTAGTTATCACCATCATTTTTCCAGGCTGAAAGATACTTGTTTTCTTTTCCAATTATTCATTATGATTGAATTAGCTTTGTTTATTTATTCAGCATTTTCCTTCCTCTTGGTTGATTGTATTCTGAAAGATTGCAATTTTTGAGTTTGAAAATAATTAGAAAGTTATTTAACACTTAATTGGTTGCTTCATTCCTTGAACTTCATGCTAGTTTGCCATTTGTAGTGACTAAGGGAAACATCCTAGCTCTGGATGTGAGAGTAATAACAGGGAATGGGTTTATATACTTAGGGAGGATCAAGCAACCATAAGAAGAAGACTGAAACTGTTAAAGTCAATTTCTTGATGGAAAGTTACACAGTCTGGTTATATCTGTAGTGACATTACAGTCCGGCTATATTTGTGATTATGAATACATTTTATTTGCAAACTTAATAAATAAAAATTCTGTACTGCTCAGTCAGTAATAATGTGGTTATCCTTAACTTGGTTTAATTAGGAATCTTTTATTAACAATGATAGCGATGTGGTAAACTCGTGCATGTCCCAGGGTGGGAATCAAATGGAATATTTGCTATTTTTCATGTAGTAATTTATTATTCAGGTGTACATATGCTTCCAACCTCTTCCACGAAGGCATCACACCTCAGACAGGTGCATAGGTACTGATGGACTTGGTATCGGGCGTTGACCATTGTCCAGGTGTTGTGCTGGGTGCCGGACGCAAGAGCTCACCTTGGGAGGCATAGTATTTATGCTCATGGGACTTCTAGGTTAGGTGGAGACAGACATTTCAAGTTAGTTGTTTAACACACAGTATGACAAGCTTATGAGAGCATATAATAAGGGAGGTAGCCTTGTTTCAAGTGGACCTGAGGAGGTGAGGGCACCCAAGCAAACTTTCTCTTGAGTAAATGACATAAAACAGAAAGTTGATGGTTATTACAAATGAAGGTTGAGTGGGAGAGAGCCCTCAAGGAAAGGCCTTGAGCTGGAGGGAGCTGGAATGAATTCAAGGACCCAAAAAAATTATTATTAATATAATTATAATTGTTGATAATAAGAAACTACTGGGAGAGGCCAGGAAATGGGAGACTCACCAAAAGTCAAATATTGTCTCTCTACCAGTCTATCTGCAAAGATTCTTTCTGCTGCATTAAATATGTTGAGTTGTTTTTTTTTTTAAATGGGCCTTGCTTTCTTAAAGATTAATAAAACTAAGATGACAAGAATTTGTTTGTTTCCAAAGAATTATGAAGAGCTGGAATTGAAATGTGGTTGTTGCACAAAAATGAAAGGTAAAAAAGATGCTTTCCAGGAAAAGATGAAAATAGAAGTATTATACATGTGGCAATGGAGATTATCTACTTTTTCTTTTTCTTTTCTTTTTTTTTTTTAACTGAAGCCAGTGAAGATTTATTATAATATATTAACCAGGATTTTAAAATCTTGCCACTCCAGACTTAAGTTTGACAGAAACAGCCGATAGGCTAAATATTTTATTTAATTCAGTCTTGAATGGCAGCTTTTTGTCAGCTAGTCACCCTGGGGTCTTCTGAAGCTGCATGTTGCCAGTTGGCAGTTTCACTGGGTTTTGGTCTTCACTGGGCTTTAACTAATTCGGTGCAACCATTTAAATATCACCATCAAGTTATGGAAAGTGTGCTGACACGTGCCTTCCTGAGGGAGGAAAAAGTTTAAGATGGCTGAATGTGAAATGACAGTGGCAGTTGTCCTCAGAAGTGGGGTTAGATCTGTTTTGTTTGGGTTGTGGAACTGGGCTGCAGTTGGGATTGTTGATCACTTTGAATACAATGGCTATTATAATTCCTGCTTCTGAGGAAATCTGGTTTCTTATGTGCAGATTTCACACTCAAAGTTCTGTCTCCCTGGTAACAAGAAAGGAAGGCCAATTCATGCCATCTAATGCAGCACTGTCCAATAGAAAGAAAATGTGAACAACAAATATGATTAAATATGTTCTAGCAGCCACATTATAAAAGTACAAAGAAACCTGCTAAGTTAATAGTAATAGGTTAAGCAATGTAAAAATTTTGAGATATTATATATTCTTTTTTATACTAAAACTTCAAAATGCAATGTCTATTTTACGCTTACAGCACATTTCAATTCTGACTAGCCACTTATCAAGTGTTTAATAGCCACGTACAATATTTTTCACTACTGAGACATGATTGTGTATAACTTGTTTTCACATGGCTAAAATTGTCTTTTTTGGGGTTTTGTTCTCTATGTGTTGTCTGTCATTAATTTTTTCTTGTTGATTGATAATTTGTTTTAGACACTCATACACATTAAAAAAATCTATCAATTTCTTTTTTTTTTTCTCCCTGCAGACCTCCACCATCTCGTCCTTTTCCTTCTGTTTCAGTCTGAACTGGTTTTCCCCTACACTTTGGTGCATAGCTAAAATTCTAGTGCCTTCCTTTGTCATTCTTTGTTCTGGATCCACTATTTCTTATATGCCACCTGTTTCTTTTTCTTGATTCACTCCCTTGTTTTGTTGGCGCTCATCCTTCAGTAGCTCCTTACCAAAAATGACAGAGGCATGAAAGAGAATGTTTAAATTTGCACAATTTATCTTATAAAGGGTGATTGGTGATTTTAATGGATGAAATTTATGTATTTTGCATGTGAAATGCAGCAATCACTTGTTGAATACCTACCTCCTCTCAGGAGATTGTGCAACAGGCAGTACCAGTCTGGAATTTGCATATTGTTTATTGCTCTAGCCTCAGGGTGGAAGACAACCTGTGAGGAATTAGAAGTTGTGGCAGAGTATAGGCTATAGTAAAAACTCACAAGAGAGGAGTAGGCACTACAGTTGGAGGGGAGGGTATGGATGGAGTTATAAAAGACATAAACTCTAAAGAAATCTGTGACCAACGACCCAGTACTAGTCAAGTAAGGGAATGTGCATGAATTACATGTGTACCTGTGTCTGTGCTCATGCAAGGGCAGGGCTGAATGTGCTGGGTAAGAGCAAGGGGTTTGCCTCAGGTCAGCTTTGCTCCTCTATGCTCACAGTGTAGTCTCTTTCTGGGTAGGGCTATTTTAAAGTCTCTCAGAAAATAAGATTCTATCCTCTTAAATCTTTGGGAAAAAAATTTCCTATTATATCAACTTCAATTTATTGTCAGTTGAATTCTGATCAGATTTAATTTCCATCATTCTTCCTGCTGTATTTACGTTAGACAAGCTGGTTCTTGCAGGCTGGGCCGACACAGGCAGTACAGCTTAGAAGTTAGGAGCAGACTATGGAGATACTTGGCTAGGGATCCTATTTTGGCTTCTCAATGGCTAGCTGAGTGACCTTGTGCAAGCGACTTGAATCCTCTTTATACGAGAGGGATAAATATTGTAATCTACCCCAAAGAGCAGTGATGAGGAGTAAACGAGGTCACCTATATAATTTCCTTAGATGAATAATTGGCCTGTAGTAAGCACAAAAGAAACTTTAGTTATCAAAGCAAATTGCATCTTGAACCCCGAGGAGCATGGGAGTACGTCGGGGAGAAAGGTCCCTGTAGAAAGACATTAGGGTCCCTGGTATCTGCTTCGCTGCCTGCTCAGGTACAGTGTGAGTCATGTAGGATGAGCTAGGGAGAAGAAAGGGATCCCTCTTGTAGCCAAGAGAAGTGACACAATCTTAACAGTGACCAGAGGAGAGGGCGATTATGCTGCTAACACTCCCTTTCCTGTGGAAACTAGAGTTAAGTGGCCCCTTAGAACAGTTTAAGAAATAAAATAATTTCAGACCATGCCTAGCTAACTTCACAGACTTAAATTTAGTGAATCAGGGAGTGCAGTCTCTGTTTCAGGATTAAGTGTTTGTTCAGGATTAATATCCAAAAGAGACTTATACCCCATCTTCAGTTTTCAGTCTTACTTTAGGATCAAAGGATATTAAGTGTTGATCCCACAAGGGACTGTGATTTCTTTGAATTCAGACTTAGGCATAATGAGGAGAGGTGAGATTTTTTTGACCAGTGCATTCTGCCCCTAATCAATTCCTCATTTTTTCCTTACTTTCTTTTTAAAACACCTTAAAATATTTAAAGACAAAACAAACCATGATCCATCATCTTCCTCTTGCTGCTCATCCTTTTTCTTCCCCACTCAACCTATTCCTCTTGTCCTTGCTCCCGGTAACCCAGATTGTCTTCATATTTGTAGATCTCTACACTTTCTTTCCATCTTAAAAAATATACATATTATTGGGGGTAATAACATGATATAAGTTTTAGGTGTACAGCTTTATAATGCGTCATCTGTATGTTCTGTTGTGTGCTCACCCCCCAAAGTCTAGTCTCCTTCTGTCACCATATGTTTGATCCCCTTTTCCCTTTTCATCCTCCTTCCACCTTCCTTCCTCTCTGGTAACCATCATACTGTTGTCTGTGTTTGTTCATTTGTTGCTTTTTGTTTTATATCCCACATATGAGTGAAATCATATGGTTCTTGTCCTTTTCTGTCTGACTTATTTCATTTAGCATGACACTCTCAAGATCCATCCATGTTGTTGCAAATGGCAGTATTTATTTGTGTGTTCCTTTCTTTCTCTGAATCCTTCCCACCTTTTCTTTATATTGAGGGAAGAAAAGGGAAAGGTTCATTTGGGCCACAATTAGGGGGAAAGGAGAAAAGAAGGAAATGTAGCAAAAGGGTGCAGGTTGTGCCAAAAAACGCAAGCAGTGAACACATCTGGGTTCATTCTTTGAGTCCTCAAATCTTCATCTAGCTCGGAAGTTCCTGGGCGTAAAAATGTTTTATCTGCTGTTTGTTTGAGTGATGTATGTATTATTATTCACTATTTCCAAATGGGCTGTGTATTCTCTCTCTCTCTTTCTGTAAGAGAAGAAGGTAGAAAGAGAAAAAGAGAAGGGAGATAAAATTACCTGCTGTCCTTTTTGTCTTTATTTCATAATCTAATATTTCTTTTTATTTTGCTGGTTGATTACTGTTGTGCTCCCAGAGACCAGCTATGCCCCGTAGGCCACAGGGCCCCTCGCCTTCCATGCTGATTTGCTCTCAGGGTCAGTCAGGATCCTGCTGTGCTTCCACATTCCATCCCGGCATGGCACTGAGGCTCGTTCTCACGTTACTGTGACCCAATGCCTGGTGCCCTCTGGAACTGCAGGTTCCTGGCTCTCCCCATGGATCCTTCTTGTGTTAAGAGCCCTGCTGAGTTCCACAGAAAATGTCAGACAGCCCACGGACTGTGTGTATTGACACTGTGCTGGGTCAGTGAGATGGGATTTCTGTTGCACAGAACCCTGTATTTTTCTCTAGCAAGAGTTTTTGCACACTTGAATCAGATGCTTTATACACTGAACTAAGTATTTACTTATCTGTTCCCACCATACTTTAAGCAACTTCCGGGAGGCACCACGACATATCCAGTTTGAATGACCAGTACTTGGCACATTCCTGGCAGATTGTAGGTAATCACCACAGTATCAACAGGTTGCATGAACATGTTATCTACAGTGGAACGACTCATCGGAGAAGTTTTGGGCCAAGTTGTATGGGTCTGAGAAGAGGCGAAGAACCATGTGTGGCCCATGCAGTAGTATCTCATATGGCATCATTTAAGGTAGCTGCTGCCAGGGTCTATTTCTAAGGTCAGATAAATTTTCTCTGAAGTCATTATTTTGTACATGTCCCCAAATAGATAACCTGAATGATTGTGTCTTTTCAAAAATGAGTAGTATAAGAAGCAATATGCATGTGAGGGTAAAAGGGATCACATATATAGTGATGGAAGGAGAAATGACTCTGAGTAGTGCACACACGATATGATATATAGATGAGGTATTACAGAATTGTACACCTGAAATCTATGTAACTTTACTAACAATTGTCACCCCAATAAGCTTTAATTAAAAAAAAGAAGAAGAAGCAATGTGATTGGATTTTTGTGAATAAACACTGCAATCCTAATTTTCCTTATAGTCCTAATTTTAAAAATTTCATGTTTAAAAATACCAATTTTGAGTTAGATGGTTTTGGCTTCCATTTTTATGAGCTAACATATTTTATTAAAGTTTCAATCTTGACTTTCCTTCATTTTCTCTCATTATGTTAGCTTGCCCGAAAAAGTGTGGGTGAAGAAGGCCCATGTAGAGAGGTCGTCTGCTTCATCCCCTTGCCCCAGGTGGGACAGCTGTGTCAGCAAGACAGTTGGCTAGAATCATGTAGAGAGACACAATGAAAGCCGGACAATCTGTTAGTCAGTCTGTGTTTTGAAGCAAATGGCTAGTTTAGAAATCCTGATAATAAAAGTCAGTACAAATGCTAACCCCTGTTGCTTTACCTCAATTCTGCACTGCACAGAAATGATTTTACACACTGGTGACTCTCAATTGGTTAGAATTACCGTATGTAGTGACTTCTTAGATACGTCCTAAAATGTGTGCACATTTATATTACTATTCCTCTGTGAAATGTTATAGTTTCTCTTGTTCTTTCCAAGCAGGAAAAGAAAACAGGAATAAACCTATCTATGTATTCTCTCTCTACTGTGTAGTATATAGATTTTTGAGACAGGGTTAATTTAAAAATGCTACTTATCAGATAAGAATTATTTTGAGAAAAAAATGAACCAAAAATAAAAAATGACTTATACATTAATGAAAATTAAGATCTAAAATATCCATTTACCCAGCTTCTAATATTCATCTTATCTGTAGTTTGAACTTTGATAAGATTCACCTTTATAATGTCAAATTGTTTGCTTTTTGCCTCTGTAAAAACAGATTTATCAAACACAAGATAGTAACGTTTCTGCTAATTGCCTCTGAGCATCCTGAAGATCTGCTGTGTGTGTAGAATTGTTACATAAGCAGGATTGAAGGCCTGCGGAGCAGATTGGGAATTCTGCAATTGCATTTTTAGAGTCAACTCCATCTAGCCTATAAGTATTTTCTTTGCTTGTATTCATATAATGGATAATGGGTGCTTTTTATGAGGTAAGCAGATTGAAATGAATGCTGAAGTTTGTATTTCTTTGCTTGACAAAGTTGACTTTTTTTAGTTAGGCCCAAACCACAGAAGTCTTTATGAACAAAAATAATCTGACATTCTCAAAAAGTTTATTTCCAGTCTATCATCATACTAACAATGGAATGGAGGTTGAGAACTGCTCCCTGGAAACGTGGTTCTTAGAGTTTTGACATGAATTTCTCACATGCAGAAAATTGGCCTAATTGGTTTCCCATCTTCCGTCTTTCCACCCTTTTCCCTTTCATTTCCCTTCCTCCTGTGAAATTCAACAACTGCAAAGAGAAGTGTAAAAAATGAAATTGAACTGTATTTTCCTTGTTTTGTGTTAATTTACTATCTAAGTAACAATATGCAGTATATGAATTACCTTGTATGTACCATTTTGCATTTCATAAAATCCGATGGTGTTAATTACACACGTACTTCCAACATATTGATATATTTGAAATGTTTCGTTATTTATTTTTTAAAAACTGACTTTATTTTTTAGAGCCATTTTAGGTTCCCAGCTAAACTGAGCAGAAGGTACAGAGATTTCCCATACACTCCCTGTCCCCACCCTATACCCTTGCAATCTCCTCCACCATCCACAGTGGTGCATTTGTTACAATTGATAAGCCAACAGCAACACATCATACCACCCAAAGGTCGTAGTTTATAGTAGGGTCGCTCTTGGTGTTGTACATTTTGTCGGTTTTGACGACTATTTAATGACATTTATCCATCACTGTTGTATCATAGAGAATAGTTTTACTGCCCTAAACATCCCCTGTGCTCCACCTATTCATTTCCTAAAATGTTTATTTTTAAATAACTCTATATATAGTTTTTTTCTGTGTGTATATGTTTTAGCCATATTCCTATTCTTGAGCATATGGACGAATTTCAACATTTTAAAATTATAAATAACACTTATTGGCGAAATTGACTTTTTCTTTGCTTTTGGATCATATTGTTAAGGGACAATGTGCACATAAGAACTGGGGTAGAATATATTAGAACGTTTATAGTACTTGTTTCTTTCATCCAATAAGCATTTTCTGAACACCATCTGTGCCTAGATACTAGGATTATAGAAGGGAATAAAGTACAGCACCTGGTTTCCATTTTGAGTACGTGGGATGAGAGTGTGAGTAGGTATGTAAACTAAAAAATAAATACGTAATGCAAAATGCTGAGTGTCATAACTGAGATATGAAAAGTGCCTTTTGGTTCCCAGTGAGGTGTGGATAGCAAAGGAGTACAGGAAAGTACAAAAAAAAAAAAAAAAAAAAAAAAAAAAAAGTTTAAGAAAGAGGGAAGGACTTTTCAGGTAGGTCTTGAAAGATGAATACAATTTTCTAGGTAGAGAAGTGGGGAAAGGACTTTCCAGGATGAGGGAATCGTTTTTGCAAAGCAAAGAGCTGATACCAGGGGCTCAATTGGGGGAACAGTAATACAATAATTGAGGATGCAATATGTGTTTCTACCGGCTGTGGGGGGACGTGTAAACTGTGGGAAATGTGGAGAGTGAGACTGGATTCTTAGGCCGGCCTGGACCATGACAGGTCCGGTGTCCCCAAAGGAGCTTGAGCTTTATCCTTTGGACAATAGAGGGTTAGCCAATTTTACCAGAACTTCCCGTAATAATCTAGGGCAAGTCGTGTGAGTGACAGTAGCCAATATTATGTAGCCCAGTGGTCCTGAAACTTTTGTGTGATTCAGAACCACTGGGCCTGCTAATGAAGGCTTAGAAAGACCGGCTTGTTTAAGTAGATGGGGCTCAGACCTCTGGATTTTTGCCAAGTTGTCCTGGGGTTTCTGATAGACATCAGCATTTGAGCAGCACTGTTGCAATATGGGGCTCACTTTCCATAGCATTGCAGGAAACATCCTTTCCCAGGACAATTATAAGAAGAAGAAGAGGACCATTTAAATATTTAACAAAGTCTTTAACACCAAAGTAGAATACGCTTCAAAACTTCTTGGATCCTGCTTTCTTCATCTCTCTTCTTACATACTTATGAGTTGTAATTTAAACCCTCTGTGTGATTTACTTGTACCTTTCATAGCTGCTATAGGGACTAAAAATGTTAATATATGTAAGTCCTTAGAACTGTGCCTGGCACATGGTAAGATTCTATACATTTCAGCAATTAATAATATATGCCACCTTTATGGCAACTGTTATGAAAGTATCCCAAATTCGTTTTCTCTAAACACTTCCCCTTGCAACTCTTTCTCAAACGTTTTCTTAGAATGTTGAATTTTTTCTGCCCCATCTCTCTTTGTTCTTTGAAATTATTCTTTTAAACTTCTTCCTAGACTTAAAAGAAAAAAAATAAAATAAAAAAAAATTATGTCAGTGTGAATCTTCATTTTTGGTATGACATTGTTTATTTGGAAATAACTCTTCATCAATGTTATTATTTCAATGTTATAGTAAAATAGTTTTATTTTTAGAAGGATTTATTGTCTATTTGACAAGTGACTTATAAAACAATCCTTAATATATATATAATTCTTATTCTTCTTAAACCTCTACTTGGTATTTTCTTTAAAATAATATTAATTGGAAATTTTATAAAAATCACCCAATAAAGACTATTTACTTATTGATGAAGAAACTAAAACACAAATTTAATCTAACTTTTTTTTCATTTTTATTAAGCTCTGTTACAAGTATGTGGGGGTATAGAAAAGAAAGGTAAGGTACATTATTGGTTCTCAGTTTTTAAAAAGTCACACACACACACACACACACACACACACACACACGGTAACATTTTCTGGCTTTCTTATTTAGCAAATAGTAATTCCAGGAGCCCACACAATTTCCAATTATATTAGATTTCAGACAGTTGCTTTAATCTACTATATTATGCTTTTATGCCTTTCCGTATAATGTTCTCTCTGTCTAGAATGTCACTCCTTTTCTCTCCTGATTTTCCTGCTTGTTTGCTTACTTATCTGTAAAGATTCAACTGAAGGGTTCCTTCCTCTATGGGACTCCTCCCAGTAACTCCTCCCCTTAATGCGCCTTTGAAAATAGTCCTTTTCTCTGTGCTTCTTCTGTACTGTGTAAATGTACCTTTTCTTAGAACTAGAGAACATTTGATTGCTCTAAAAATCAGCAAAAACAACAAAACAAGAGGTGTGGGTCTGCAATCATTTATGGTCTCCATTATGTGAATATTAGGTAATTTTGTGTATGGAAAAATATTTGCTTGTCAAAATGTAGGGAAAAAAAACATTAAAGAGTTTCATTGAAAATCTGCTTCGTATGAGTGAAGTCGTATGATTCTGGACTTTTTCTGACTTATTTCACTTAACATAATAATTTCATGATCCATCCGTGTTGTCACAAGTGGCAGTATTTCATCTTTTCTTATGGCAGAATAGTGTTCCATTGTGTGTATACATCACATCTTTATCCAATCATCTATCGAAGGACCCTTTGGTTCACTCATATGTGGAATATAAAACTGAAAGCAACAAAGGAACAAAAAAAACAAATAAAGAAACAAAAAGTCATTGGTACAGATAACAGTTTAGTGGCTACCAGAGGATAAGGAGGGACAGGGGATGGTAGGAAAGGGTAAAGGGGCGTCAATATATAGTGATGGAAGGAGAACTGACTCTGAGTGGTGAACACATAATGTAATATATAGATGATATTTTACAGAATTGTACACTTGAAACCTATGTAATTGTTAACCATTGTCACCTCAATAAATTTTAATTAAAAAAAGAAAAGAAAATCTGCTCCAGAATCCAATTCTTGGAGTTATAATGTATTCGTTGCACTTTTTAAGAAGTATCAGACCCCCTCCCTCCCTTTTTTTGGACTGTGGGCAGGGACTGTGTCTCATTCATTTTTGTATTTTCCCTTCTTAGAAATGTGTCTTGTACACAGAAAGACTCAACTAATGTTTGTTGAATGAGTGTATAAGCATCCAGGGATTATGATAGATAACATACATTCTGCTTGCTCAGTGTGTTGCGTACTTTCTATTGCCCCTCCAGGTTCATTTTTCTGCCCTTACCCACTCTGTTGTCTGCCCTGGGGCCTGACTTGGAAGGCTTACATCAATGGCTCCCATATCCTCTGGCTCCTGATTGGCTTTAGTCGATGGGGAGTCCTGGAAGGATATTGGAGGGAGAGAGTGTTAATTTCCCAGGCTCTCTTCTTGTGAGGTCACTTTGGGGTCATTTTTTTGCCTCACTGCAGATCTTTGCTCCTCTCAAGGTGGTTTCTCTGTAGGTCTCTGATTCTGGGTTTTAGTGACTGCTCCCTTCCTGTATCCCTTCGGACAACCTTTCTAAGTTACTGTGCTATCTCTGCCTTTTCCCTGAATGAAAGTTCCTCATTTCCTTTCAAGAACACCCTTCTTTATGGGGCTGATCTCATCCACTGCTCCAGGGATTGGCACAGGACTCAGACATGACCCAGTAGCCATCCCTCTAGCTTGAGCTATTAGTTTATGGAGGGGCTCAAGACCAGAATCATTTCTCCTCTTGCTATTTTTTCTAGCACTACCAGGAAGGAGGCACTCTCTCCTGAAATTACGGTAAACCTGGAGTATCTGGGAGCCATCTTGGCCTTCATGTGGAGAGTCTTCATAAAAATGAAGCCAATATAAAGGAATGCTGGAAGAGGAAAAAGACTTAGGCCAGTTTGAGCTGAGTCTCTGTCACATGTAAGTGAAGAAAATATCAGTTAATAGATGATATCATTACCAACCACAAACTATAGCTGTGTGTTAGGAACCAGGCAAAGCGAGATGACTATATGTGAGGGACGTGTTGTGCTAATTTAAGACAAGAGCATCTAGTAGAAAACAGAATTCAGTTTGTTTCTGTGTATGTCTACACGTCTATTCACTTGTGATTATTAAAATTTAAACATGAATGGTTCTAATTCTAGGTGATTATAGAAATCTATTTGCATGATATTAAGAAGCTCATGTATTTAAAATTTTTTCAAAACCTTGTGAAATGGATTTTTTTCTCCCCTTTTTCTTATGTATTTTTGGTTTCCAGTGAAAGGTCTTATTTCCCTACCTGAAAAATATTGGTAAACTCAGTCTTTTTATTCCTCCATGAGCCAAAGTTTTCCAAATAAAGATTGCTGGGGTTAGCTTTCATTTGAAGGAATCCATCACATCGATTTCACTTGTGATCTAAATGTTATTTTCACTTAAATCCCCAGAGCAGGAAACCTACCAGTTGCACTAACTCTTCTCTGTGTAAGAATTCTGAATGGAGCAGAGAGCAAATCGCCAAAGGCAAATAGAATATATTGTTGAAAACTATCCCATTTCTGGCTGCATCTCAAAATAATTCAAATGTCATAATTTCCTCAAACAGGAGTTTAAATTAAGTAGTTTATCTAAGAGATGTATTCCCTAAGACATCAGCCAGGTAGGCTGGGTCTTAGAATTCAGAAGTCATGGTTTCATTTTCATTCAAATAAGTCTAAACATTCAAACCATGCTTCTCTTCCAAAAAGAAATGGAAAGCAAAAAGAAAACAAGTCAGTGGTTCATTTTTAAGGGTTTAGGATGAAGGGATTGCTTCTTGATCTATTTAAAAGCTAATGAAAGAATTACAAACCTCTATCTGTAAATGTCAAGTTATTTTTCAGGAAAGCTTTGAATTCTTTCAAATAACACTGACAATTGAGATTCTCTTTCCTAAAAGTTGATTCTTTGGACTTCAATTGTCAGTTTTTCTAGAAGGGAAATAGTGCGGAAACAATATATTTCAGTCCAGGATAAAGAATCACACACCGTCTGATTTGGTGGTGAAAATCCAGAAACACCTTCTAATGAATCTAAATCCTAATTGTTCAATTCTTCCTGTGAGTCTCAGAGATAACTCTTGTGTCCTCTCTTCAATACTCTTGCCTCTTATCTAATAGGTGTTTCCCCCCCCCACTTTTTTTGTTTACCTGAGTTGATTCTGTTGCTTGCAACTGAAATATTTTATTTTAGCAAAGTACTTGAAATCGTTGCACTATCTGTTTATAAGAGGCAGTGGAATGTCTCCCTCAGACAAAAGCACAAATTTCATTGTTGTACTCCCAAAATATTTACAACTCTTTCAAAAGAGATTAAAATAACTTTTAGTAAAAAATTAAGTGACTGCTATCAGCAGTTGTTATGTCCATTTTAATATACAGTATTTCATTTGAGTCTGTTAGTTTACTAGGGCTGCTTTAACAAATCACTACAAATTAGGTGGCTTCAAACAACAAAAAATTATTCTCTCACAGTTCTGGAGGCCAAAATTCCTAAATCAAGGTCTTGGCAAGATTGGTTCCTTTTGAAGGCTCTGAGGGAAGAATCTGTTACATGTCTCTTTTCCAGCTTCTGATGGCAATTGTTTGCACTTCTTGGCATAACTCCATTCTCTGCCTCAGTCTTCACATGGCCTTCGCTCTGTGTCTTCTCCATTTCTGTTTCTTACACGGCTACTTGTCATTGGATTTAATGATCTCAGATTGAGATTCTTAATTCTATGTGCAAAAATGCTGTTTTCGAGCATGGTCACATTGAGAAGTATTAGGAGTTAGGACTTGGCATACCTTTTTGGGGGATCCATATTCAACCTATTAACATCCTTCAACAACGTGTGAGATGAGTAGCAATTCAATCATCCCCATTTCACACATGAGTAAGTAGAGACTGCAATCACTTAGCCAGCAGAGTGGAAAGCAGGATACCAGGCAAAATCTCATCTAAGATCAATGAGATCTATGTCACAGCCTCTCCTGACACACCACTTTTGATCACATAATCATTTCATCTTTTAAATAGAAAATAATGCATGTTTTAACATTGTTCATAGATTTAACAAAGTTTTATACTTTACAGCATCCTGTTTAATTTCTTAATATATGGTGATTTTTGTTAACAAGCAATTCCTATCAAGATTCCTTAGCTTTTTCAGAAAGAAAGGACAATTAAGAGAGAAACCAAATGTATTTTTCCCCATCGTCTTCAACTCTTTTTTGTTTGTTTTCTCATGGTTCTAATCTTCGGTGTATATTGCTCTCCTTCTGCTCACTGGCATCCCATTTCCAGATCCCTGGGGTTCAGCCAATGATGAACACGCTTGCAGAAGCCCAGGGAAGGCATGCTGGCTCTGTCTACCATCCCCTTTTCCTGGCACTCTGTGAAATAAACAAGGATGCACCTGTCCCATTACAGAAAAGGTAACAGGGCCATGACGCAGGTTGGGTTTTTGGTTTTTAAGAGGATCTATTTTGTAGATTAGTTCAGTTGAGTCCAGACCACTGAGAGCACTACGTAATACATTTGCTGCGAGGTATGACACATGGCAGTAATTTGCCTGAGTGACCTAAGAAGCCTTGTCCATCTTTCCATGCTTTTCTAAGATTTGGAATATTCTACAGTCTCACAAAACTGCAAAATCCAATTCACATTGGATTAGTTATAGAAATTCAGAATATGTAGGAACAGTGTTAACAATGTTTCTAAGCCAATTCTTGGTAAAAAGAACTAGTTTACATTTCTGTATCACTGAGCACTTGCCTTAAATTAATCTGATTTTATTGTTCAAAGGGGGTTCAAAAGTAAACAACATATAGGTTAAAAAAATGAGACATCTCTAAAAAAGTCTGAGCATGTTATTTATATTTTTCAAATTAAATGCCTGTTCCCATATCCATTTTGTCTTCACAAAGAGAATTCTTCCTTTGAAGTTATTTCCACATTCTCCAAAAAGTCCTGAATTCTAGGCTTCTTTGATTTTCTCCTTTCAAATTTCATTAGCAATTGACTTGTACCATGCAGTTTAATTTTTTTATTATTATTTGGCATGCACATTATAATTTTGAATGCTTTTCTCATGTCTTATAACCATACTGTAGGTTCCAGAACTTTGTACTGACTCTGCAAATGACTAGACAACCATGCCCAAAAACGGAGCTATGACTGATGCAAAGTACAGTCTACATTTATTGTAAGAGAGCTGATGGCTGCCATACTTCCTCCTACCTCCCATAATACTTAACATTACTGAGATTCTTCTGTGTGCCAGGTGCTGTTCCAAATGACTCCTATGTATTTACATCAGTTTCTGGGAAGTTTGAAGACTATGACATCTTGGGAAATCACAGCAGCATTGCCATTGTCGCGAGCAACATAATTTTCATCCAAGTTTTGGTTGGTATCCCTTTCTGGAGAATGTTATTGTTATCATAGAAAGTCAGGATAAACCTGACTTCCATTTTCATTTTCCTCTTCCACTCTGTCCCTTTTCGATGTTTTCAAGAATGTGCATTTTTTATCAGTGCCCATTCGAGTTAGTTTGAGTAGATGCGGCTGTTGATGAATTTTGTCAACAAGTGAAGAAAAATTTCAGTGATTATGTTCTTTTAACTCAATTTTTTTTTGCACTAACATTCTTGGAAGTTGATTTGAAAGTATTAAAACTGCCAATTTTGTAGGTGGACTTATGCGTGAAAGAGGTCCTGACTTTAGTGTCTTTAGTTTGGCTTTTCCATGGTGAGCTTTTGTAGGAGGAGCAGCACCTGTAGGCTGTAAGCCTGTATACTGTTTGGACCAGTCCTGTTCTTCACTGGTTGTGACTAAAAATTTTATACGCCTGGGAATCCCAATTTCTGCCAGTCTTTTATATTATCTTCCTCAATGATCACCATTCTTAGTACTCTAGATATAGGTTTTGGAGGTTATTCTAAGGAAGAGGCTTAGGAGATTATTTTTTGGTTGGGTATTTGGGTGTCCCATATACCTGCAGATAAAGACTGATTCAGATTTAGTTATCTCTCATATTCAGAAGTTAAAGATATTGTGTGCAGCCTCAAACTGTTTGTATTCTTGCTTCCCTTTACTCTCCATGCGGTCATTATTTCTATGGAGTCCTTTTTTGTTTTTTGGCTTTTTTTTCAGAATGCAAAGTACTGCTATAAGAACAGGAACTTCCATTACAGTATCTGTTATGGACTGAATGTTTTTGTCCTCCCCAAATTCTTACGTTGAAATCCTTATCCCCAATGTGATGACCCTTGCGCAACACGGGTCTGAACTTCATGGGTCCACTTATATGTGGATTTCTAAAAAAGTAAATACTACAAATGTATTTTCTCTTCCTTATGATTTTCTTAATTACATTTTTATCTAGCTTACTTTATTGTGAGAATATAGTACATAATACATATAACATGCAAAATATGTGTCAATTGACTATGTTATTTGTAAAGCTTTTGGTTAATGGTAGGCCCTTAAGAGTTAAGTTTTTGGGGACTCAAAAGTTATACATGGTTTATTGACTGTGTAGGGGTTAGCACACAAACCCCCATGATGTTCAAGGGTTAACTGTATTTGGAGGCGAGGCCTTTGAGAGGTAATTAAGTTTAGATGACGTCATGAGAGTGGGGTCCGCATGATGGGACTAGTGTTTTATAAGAAGAGACCAGAGAGCTCCCTCTCCCTCTCCCTCTCCCTCTCCCTCTCCCTCTCCCTCTCCCTCTCCCTCTCCCTCTCCCTCTCCCTCTCCCTCTCCCTCTCCCTCTCCCTCTCCCTCTCCCTCTCCCTCTCCCTCTCCCTCTCCCTCTCCCTCTCCCTCTCCCTCTCCCTCTCCCTCTCCCTCTCCCTCTCCCTCTCCCTCTTCTTCTCCTTCTTCTTCTCCCTCTCACTGTCTCTGCTATGTGAGGACATTGCAAGAAGACAGCCATCTATAAAGCAAGAAAAGAGCTCTTACTAGGAACCTGACCATACTGGCACCTTCCTTGACCTCGAATTTTCCAGCCCGTTAGGATGCCCGATACCAGAGTCAAAGGCATTTGAAACATTTTGTTATCTGTGGTTCACATCATAACTATTTTCTGTCCATGAAAAGTTTGTCATAATATTTCTCAAAATTCAATGATGAATTTTTGGTAGAGAAATAAAAATTAACCCAGGCTAGAGCAAAGTTATGCTGTGCCATTTTAGGTGAAGTCTTTCTGACTCACTGAAAACAGACTTCAACACCTCACAGCAAGTACAAAATCCAACAGGACTGCATAGAAAGGTGTTAGATTTTTTTTTCTGAAAGTTTTGTTTTCCAGTTTGTTTTTAAAATTTTGTTTCCTTTGAAGTTATATCAAGTGTCTTCTCTGACCACAATAGTATGAAACTATGAATCAATTAAAACACACACACACACACACACACACACACACAAACACATGGAGCATAAATAACATGCTACTAAGCAATGAATGGATTAACAATGATATCAAGAAAGAAATCTAAAGATACCTTGAGACAAACAAAAATGAAAACGCAATGGCCCAAAAATCTGTAGGAGACAGCGAAAGAAACCTAAGAGGAAAATTCATAGCAATACAGGCCTATCTCAAGAGACAAAAACAATCTCAAATAAAATAATCTAACTTTATACCTAAGGGAACTGGAAAACTAACAGCAAACAAAACCAAAAGTGAGTAGAAGAAATAAAATAATAAAGAGCAGAGCAGAAATAAATGAAATAGAGGCTAAAAAAACAATATAAAAGATCAGTGAAAATAAGATCTTGTTCTTTGAAAGGATAAACATAAACCAATAACCAGACCCATCAAGAACAAAACAGAGAGGACCCAAATAAATAAAATCAGAAAGAAAAGAGGAGAAATGACAATGGATACCATACAATACAAAAAATTTTAAGAAATTGCTACAAGCAATATGCCAACAAGATGAACAATCTGGAAGAAATGAATAAATTCCTAGAAGCATATAATCTTCCTAGATTGAATCAAGAAGAAACAGAAAATCTGAACTGACTGATTACTATTAATGAAAACAAATCAGTAATCAACAAGCTCCCAACAAACAAAAGTCCTGGACTAGATGGCTTCACGGGTGAATTCTACCAAACGTTCAAAAAAGAATTAGCACCTATTCTTCTCAAACTAGTCAAACAATTCAAGAGGAGGGGAGGCTCCCAAGCTTATTCTATGAGGCTATGATTACCTGGATTCCAAAACCAGACAAAGACATTACGCAAAATGAAAATTATAGGCTGATATTCCTGATGAACATAGATGAACAATCAAGTGGGATTGTCCTGGTATGCAAAGTTGGTTCAATATCCACAAATTAATTAATACGTCACACCAAATAAACAAAATGAAAAGTAAAACTCATATGGTCATATGAATAGATAGAGAAAAAGTGTTTGGCAAAATCCAGCATCCATTTATGATAAAAACTCTCAGCAAAGTGGGACTAGAAGGAACGTATCTCAACATAATAAAGACCATATATGACAAACTCATGGCTAATATCATACTCAACAGGGAAAAGCTAAAACCTTAAGATCAGGAACAAGACAAGGAATCCATTTTCACCACTTTTATTCAACATAGTACTGGAAGTCCTAGCCACAGCAACCAAGCAAGAAAAAGAAATAAAAGGCATACAAATTGAAAAGAAAGAAGTAAAACTGTCATTCTTTGCAGATGACATGATACTATATATAGAGAATCCCAAAGATTCCACCAAAAAGCTATTAGAACTGGTGAATGAATTCAGTAAAGCGGCAGGATAAAAAATTAATATTCAGAAATTAGTTGCATTAAAAAATTTTTTTAATTAAATTTTTTTTTTTTTAAATTGAGGAATGTTGGAGAACAATGTGTTTCTCCAGGGCCCATCAGCTCCAAGTCAAGTTATTGTCCTTCAATCTAGTTGTGGAGGGCGTGGCTCAGCTTTAAGCCCAGTTGCTGTTTTCTTTCTTTTTTTTCTTTACAGTTTATTGGGGCGACAATTGTTAGTAAAGTTACATAGATTTAAGGTTTCATTTTTAATCTTAGTTGCAGGCGGCACAGCTCACCATACCATGTGTGAATTGAACCAGCAACCCTGTTATTAAGAGCTTGCACTCTAACCAATTGAGCCATCAAGCCGCCCTAGTTGAATTTTTATACACCAATAACGAACTATCAGAAAAAGAAATTGAGAAAACAATCTCATTTTCAAATGCATAAAAAATACTTAGGAATAAATTTAACCAAGTAAGCAAAGACCTGTACGTGAAAAATTATAAGACATTGAAGAGAGAAATTAAAGAAGATACAAATAAGTGAAAAGACATACCACACTCATTTGTAGGGAGAATTAACATATTTAAAATGTCCATACTACCCAAAACACTCTATACGTTTAGTGCAATCCTTATCAAAATACCAAAGGCATTTTTCACAGAACTGGAAAAAATAATCCTAAAAATTATATAGACCCATAAAAGACCCCCAAAAGCCATGGCTATCTTGAGAAAGAAGAACAAAGCTGAAAGTATCATGTTACCTGATATCAAATCATACTACAAGGCTATAGTAATCAAATCAGCATGGTATTGGCATAAACACACACACATAGATCAATGGAACAGAACAGAAAGCCCAGAAATAAATCCATGCCTATATGATCATTTAATCTATGACAAAGGAAGCAAGAATTTACATTGCGATAAAGACAGTCTATTTAATAAACGGTGCTGGGAAATCTGGACAGATGCAAGCAAAAAATGAAATTAGGTCACCTTCTTACTCCATATACAAGAATAAACTCAAAATGGGTTAGACACTTAAATGTAAGACCCGAAACCATAAAACTCTTAAAATAAAACATAGGCAGTAAACTCTCAGACGTTACCCTCTCTAACGTTTTTACTGATATATGTTCTCAGGCAAGGAAAACAAAAGAAAAAAATAAACAAATGGAACTGTATAAAATTAAAATTTTTTTCACAGGAAAGGAGACCATCAACAAAATGAAAAGACATTCCACTGAATGTGAGATGTGATCAAACAATACAGTGAATGTTTAAATTAAAAAAATATATTACAGTAAAAGACACATTGCCATTAATCCCCCTCACCCCCAAATTCTCCCCCTCACTTTGAATACAATACACTTATCCCATCATTCTTGCCACTTTCTGAAGCAGTTCTGGAAGTCCTCTTTTGTGAGTGTCTTTAGTTGTTCTGTCAGATAAAAACATTACAGTGTGTCCTCATTAATCTTATTCACTGGATTTGGCACTGAGTAACTTCTGGCTCATCCCCAAAGTCAAAATGATTCAGGACATCAGGGCAGCCAGGACAGCACAACTAAAGACACTCATGAAAGAGGACTTCCAGAACTGCTTCCAAAAGTGGCAAGAATGATGTGATAAGTGTGTTCAAAGCGAGGGGGAGTATTTTGAGGGGGGTTAATAGCAATGTGTCTTTTACTGTAATGTATTTTTTGAAAATGTAAACATTCTCCATATTGTTTTGTCACATCTCATAGGAGAAAATATTCGCCAATGGTACATTTGATAAGGGATTAATATTCAAAATCCATAAAATATTCATACAGCTCAACACCAAATAAAACAAAACAAAGCAAGTAATCCAATTAAAAAATAGGCAGAGGACCTGAATAGATATTTCTCCAAAGAGGACATACAGATAACCACTAGACATGAAAAAATGCTCAACATCGCTAATCATCAGAGAAATGCAAGGTAAAACCACAATGAGATATCACCTCAGAATGGCTATCATCACTAAATTAACAAACAGCAAGTATTGGCAAGGATGTGGAGAAAAGGGAACCTTTGTGCACTGTTGGTGGGATTTCAAGTTGGCGAAGCGACTATGGAAAACAGTATAGAGGTTCCTGAAAAAGTTAAAAATAGAACTACTGTTTGACCCAGCAATTCCACTCCTGGGTATTTATCCAAATAAATTCAAAACACTAATTCAAAAAGATATATGCACCCCTATGTTCACTGCAGTGGTATTCATAATAGTCAAGATATGGTAACAACTGAAACGCCCATCAATAGATGATTAGATAAAGATGAAGTGGTACATATGTATATACAATGGAGTATCACTCAACCATGAAAAAGAATGAAATATTACCATTTGTGACAACATGGATGGCCTTAGAGGATATTATGTTTAGTGAAATAATGACAAATTGAATATAATCACACACCATATGATCTCACTTAGATGTGGAATCTTAATAATAAAATAAACCAACAAGCCAACAGAAGCAGACCCATAGACACAGGATGTTTACTAGATAAAGGATGTTGGGCAGAGTGAGAAAGGTGAAGGGATTAAGAAATACAAATTGGTAATTACAGGAGAGTTGGGGGTGTGCAGTACAGCATAGGGAATAGTATTATAAAAACTATGTATGGTGTTGGATGGGTATTAGACTTATTGGGAGATCACTTCATAAATTTTACAAATGTCTAAGCACTATGCTATACACCTGAAACTAATATAAAATAATATTGATTGTCAACTGTAATTTAAAAAATAGTCACGGAAATGTGTCGGGAAGCATGGGGAGTATAGTCAATAATGTTCTAATAACTATGTACAGTGTTGGGTGGGTAGTAGACTTGCAGGGATTATCACTTTGTGAGGTGGGTAAATGTCTGATCACTATGTTGTTCTGTGCTTGAAACCAATAAAAAACAACAAACAAACAAAAACAGATCAGAATTGCCTGATGACAGAATTAGTAGAAAAGGGCATTAAAACTTGCACATAACTATTTATTACCTCTTTAAGAAGGTAGAGGCAAAATGAATATTTTAAGTAGATATGAAAGATTTTTAAAAATTCAAAGTGAAATTTTGAGATAAAAAATCAATGTCTGAGATAAAAAATAAACTGAATGAAATTCATAGCAAAAAATATGTAAAGATACTTAACATGTAGCTATTTGACATAGTGTTATTTGAAGTCAGCTACCTGTATTTCCGTTAAAATTTTTTATATAAATCTATCTCCCAAATTAGCCAAGTTCCTCATGTTTAAGATAATAGTGTCTTCCGAAGCCTGTTTGTATAGTGTTCCGTCTGCTAGCAAAATTGACGTATCCTGTCCAGATGAAATGTATTTCAGGAGCTAAAAAGCAAAACCAGAAGACAATTTCACATCTGAAGGAAAGAGCACACCGAATCACTATGGAGACATACAGCTATCTTCGCACTACCATTCTCCTGTGAAATAGCGATGTCTTAAACAAATTTACACTTTTAATGTCTTCATTTAGAAAAGTTGTCCCATTATGACATGGAACAAGGTAACATCAGAACGTCTGTTACTTTTAATAAAGGTAAAAATGTCTATCATGAAACTTGAGTAATGTTGAAATGGCAATTTCAACTATTTAAACTACTCAGCACACGAATCACAAATATCTTAGCAGCTTCCCCTGAAGAATACAACAGGGAAGAGGAAAAAATCCCACTAGCCACTTATACTTTACCACTTGTATAACTTTTTAAATTTTTATTAGTTTCAGGCATACAAAGCAACATAATAGTTAGACATTTACACCCCTCACAAAGTGATAACCCTCCTCCCGCAAGCTCCTACCCCTCTGACGTATACCTGTTACAGTACCATAGACTGTCTTCCGTACGTTATACTCCCCCTTCTGTGACTTTGTGTATATATATATATATATATATATATATATATATATATATATATATGATATTTACTTATAGTTGACGTACAATATTATTGTACTTCAGCTTCAGGTGTACAACGCATTGGTCAGGCATCTACACAGTCTATGAAGTGATCCCCTTGATAAGTCAACTTGTTTTGAACTTGAATATGGAGGAAATGTTTTGGTCTTTTAAAAAAATTAAAACTTTACTATTATTTCATTTGATTTTAATAAATTTCATGTCAAAATTAGCCCAAACTTGGTCTTTTCTAAATGAATTTCTACTATTATTTTAACAAATTTTAGGGTCAAAATTATTCAAAACAATTATATCCTAAAAATTGTGGCTACCTCAGCTATCTGGGGCCTTTCATACAAAACCTAGCTGGTGGTCATATCTGAGTAATTCAATCACATGAATAACTCATTCCTATGAAAGGTACCCTGGCCTGCCGGTGCCGCTATATTCAATCCCAGGAGATGGTTTTCAGTGCCATTTTTTTCTCCCCACAACCAGTCTCTGTCCCCAAATGGCTCTGACTTGATTCACAGTGTTCTGGGCCAAATTTCACAAGAGCCTCTTAACTTTGGTTTTGAACTCATTAAACTTGAGCTGACTGCAACAATACCTAAGGGGAAATGTCTAGGAGGCTGTGTCAGGCTGGGTCCTCTCAGGAGCCGAATTTGAAGCACAAGAGAGCTATTAGGGAAATACCTGTGTAAGATAAAAAAGGGAGGCATCAGGAGTCCACAGGGAACCTACAGATGCAGGTGTGCCAGCTGTGAAAAGAGAGGGAAGAGAGGAGGGCTGGGTAGGAAAGACCTCAGACTACAGTGAGGTTCTGAGCAAGTCTTGGCCAACACAATGGAAGCCCCAGAGACTGTCCATCCAAGTCCTGTTAGCAGGTGTGGCCAGGAGCCAGCATGTCCTCCATGTTTGGTCATTGGGAAGCCTCGGTGTGGGTTTGAATGTTGTGGGGGGTCCTGAAGGTGGAGGTTGTCAGCTACTACTCTTCTTGTAGCAAGATCTTTCTTGGGGAACCTGAGCATCACCCCTCAGCTGCCATAAAGACACGTGGAGCTTGGTCTAAAGATGTGGGAAGGTTGTTTTCTTAACAGCAAAGCATTCCATTCAGAGAGGAAACGTTTTGAATTTGGAAGAATAATAAGTCAGTTGATGTAAAAAGGATGTCTGTAGAAGCCCAGGCAACACAACTGATAGGTAGGATGCCCCGAGTGAGAAAAACTCTTTTCTGATTTGCGTAACCACTTATTTACTGAGGACTTATGGCATGCCAGATACTGTGAAGATAGAATAACCCTCAAAACAGACAACAGTCCCTGCCCTCATACATCTTAGTGGGTGGAGAAAGATAGTGAACAAGTAAACCAGCAAATTGTATAGATTGTCCGAAGGTGATTACCACTATGGAGAAAAGCAAAACAGGGCAGGTGGATGGGAAATTCAGAGATGAAAGGTAGCTATTGTAAAAATGGTGTCTGGGAAGGTTTCCCAGAGCTGACAATTGAGCAGAAGCTTGAGAAGGAAGACAGAAGTAAGCCACGTAGATAAATGGGGGAAGAGTGTTCTAGGCAGAGGGCAAAAAGCTCTGAGGCAGGAGTATTCCAGAACAGCAAGGAGGCTTCCGTGGTGGGAGCTGGTAGAGAATGCAGGAGTCGGTAGGAGAAATATGTGAGTGTGTCTAGGAATCCAGGTCATGTAGGACACTTTATAAGGACTTTGGCTTTTCTGCTGAGTGTACCGGGAAGCTACTGAAAGATTCTGAGCAGAGAAGTGGCATGGTCAAAGGAGCCCTCTGGCCTCAATGTTGAAAAGGGACAGCAGGAGGGCAAAGTGGAAGAAGAGAGGTCAGGTAGGCTACTGCAATGATCCAGGTGAGAAAATGAGATGAATTTGTTTTTTCTCCCGAGATGAAAAGGGCAGCGATGGGAGGGGAAAGGAGAGTGGAAAGAGAAGGTACAAGGAAACAGCTACATGGAAATGTGACCAGTGAAGATTTCCCACTGTGGTGTGGATAAATGGACATTTAAAGAAGATAAATGTTGAATATTACCTTTGTAATTGTTGTCATGTTTCTGCTTCAGGCTTCCATTCAAGCCTATTTCACTCACAGATGTATTGTGGGAACGTGTGTGTATCTCTGCGTGTATGAATCTGTCTTTCTTCAAGAAAGGATCTGGTGTTACAACTGGGTTGGCACATAGAACAGCGGATACTCATGGTAGCAGGAGCTTGAAAGCAGTCATAACCAGGAAAATGAAGGCCACAGGAGTTGGCGGAAGACTTGGGGAAAGCTTTGGATCTTCAAAGTGGGATTTGAATAATTCTAGCTGCAAGTGGCTGGACTCCTCCAGCTGACTTCTGATTCAGGCAAATCTAGAGATGTCACTTTTGAGCTACTGCTCATGGAGATGATGAGCAATAGAGGGAATCTTGGAGGGAAAACACCAGAGGAAAATAATGTCTGTTAGTTAAAAATCATTCTAGATAGAGGAAGGAAATGATAGGTTTAGTAAAAGCAATGAGAGACTCAAGGGATAGATGATAGCCAATGTCACATGTTATGGCGGAATCTGCTAGTTTCCCATGCAAATCCACCCATTTCCACATCGTATTTATAGAACCCTGCTTTTTATTGTACAGCTAAAGTAGCATATTTTCTATCCTCCTTTTGTAGCAAGGCTTGACTCAGTTTTGGCCAATAAGGTTTAAGTAGGAGAAGTTGACAGGATGAGAAGGAGCTTTAAAAGTGAGAAGACAGCTGGGATGAGTTCTTTTTGTTTCTCCTTTTCTGTCTCCGGGAAGTTATAAGTAAGTACTATGACGGCTGTTGTTTCAGCAGTCATGTTTGACCATTAAATGTCCTTAAGGGTGGACAGTAATTGCTAGGATGATGAAACAAAAAATAGGGAGAGTCCTAGACTTCCTATCTCCAGACTTCTTTAACATGAAAGAAAAATAAATTTTTGTCTTATTTAAACCATGGCTAATTTAGGTTTTCTGTTTTTGTCAATACAACTGTCATATAATAATGGCAATCACTATTTATTGAGTCCTATGATATGTCAGGCATGGTGCTCAGAACAATTAATTCATCAATTTATCATCACAGTCATCCTACGACATAGGTGTTATTATTTCCACCTATTTAATAGATGAGGAAAATGAAACTTAGACAGGTCACATAAGTTGCCCCAAATCACCTAGCTAGTGTGCAGTTTTAAACTTACTTGTTTCGTTTTAAAGCTTGGGTATTATCTAATCTAACATGCTGTCAGGTGGAGATGAACCTTCACTGTGGTTCTGAGAGTCTTGTTTGAACTACTGTTTCTCTAAACTTAATACTTTATTAATGACCAACGGTACTTTTCGGGCCTGACTTCTTTCACACACAGTTTTGACAAATCCCCATCCCACCTAAGACCTCATTCCACTGCAGCTGTGCTACAGCCCAGCATGATGTTTGAATCCTGCTAGAATCTGCTTTGTAAAGTTCTCTATGATAGTGGTCCCCGGGCAGGGAGAGAGCTGTGCTCTCAAAGGGTAGGTCTTTGTTCCAAATGGAAGGAAGTAGCAGCTGGTCTAAAATTATGACTGGCATCTGGTCTCAGAGTCATTACGGTGCCCTCATGCTTTCTCAGATTCACTGAAATGTTTTTCCTTTGAGAACAAAGCTTCCAGAAGCCCCAAACACCTGTATTAACTGGTGACCTAAGGGGAGCACTTATACGCCAACATCCTGGCAGGTTTTCAGGTAGCTTGGCAGAGCCTGCCTGCTATTACTAGGCTGCTATAAAGAATTAATTATTCTGGATAGTTAGGCCTATTTCAACAAAACCTCTCCATTTAAAAAAAATCTGTCTTTTGAAATTTTCAAATAACCATTAAGATCCGATTAGCAAGATTGGAAGGATAAAAAGAATGTAAAACTAGTAAAGGTGTTATCCTAATCATCCCTGCTGAAGACACAGCAACATGCGTTATGTGGGGGTGTTTTTGTTTTACAATTAGTCTAGATTACAGAAATTAAAGAGCTTCAGATTTTTATTTTATTTTATTTATGTGTGTGATTGGGAGTGGAGTATGAGAGAATGAATTGAAAGGATCATTTAAATATTCAAATTTACTTACCATTTATTGAATGCCCATTAGGGGGCAGATGCCACATAGGGTACTTTACTTCTCTCATTTAATACAATCCTCACATTATCCCTTATGAGGTAGAGCATAGTGTGTAAATATGATGATGTTCAGAGACTTTGAGGGAATTGCCTAAGGTCACACAGTGGGAATGTATGTACCCTGTTTCCCTCAAAATAAGACCTAGCCAGACCATCAGCTCTAATGCGTCTTTTGGAGCAAAAATTAATATAAGACCCGGTCCCATCAGCTCTAATGCATCTTTTGGAGCAAAAATTAACATAAGACCCAGTATCATATCATATCATATCATATCATATATCATATCATATCAAGACCCGGTTTCATATTATAGTAAAATAAGACCGGGTCTTATATTAATTTTTGCTTCAAAAGATGCATTAGAGCTGATGGTCTGACTAGGTCTTATTTTCGGGGAAACACAGTATATCTATCTCTCTCCAAAGGACATGCTCTTTCAGTTTTATTGTTCTATGTCAAAAAGTGCTCAGTGCTATGGCATATTTTAATCAGAGGTCTGCTGTATAAAGCATCAGTTATATTGAAAACTCCAGTGCCACTTGTAAACAACTCTGGATCACAGATTATGGTCTGGTTTGAAGTTTCCAAATCCCATATCCATCTCTTTCCTACTGTTACCCTTTGGCCATTTCATGTATGCTAGAAGAAATAACACAGTTAATTAATTTTGTTCATTATTAACTGATCTGGCAAAGGGTTTGATGAAGAAGGAAATGGAAATTACTGATTAGAATGAACTTTGTTTATTATTTTTCAATTTCATTTAATGGTATATTACCATGCTTCATTCCCATGATTTCTTGAATTGACTTTAGTTTTAAAAACATCTCTACATTGATCTCATTTAGCAAGTGAATACAGTATTGTTTTCAAAACTAAGAAAACTAAATTATATTTGCTTATAATAGTTTATAATTACCCTAACAGTCACATGAAGAAATAAAGTAAATCCTTAAAGCAACCAGCTTCCATTGTTACTTTGAGGAGGACCAGCAGCCACACAAAAGTGTCGTGGTTCTGGGAGAGCTACTGTAGTAGGGTCTCAATTGAATGGCATATTGATTCACTTGATGGACGACCTGGCAATGTGTATACTTGATGCTTAAAATCCTTAGCAATAACTGTAAGATTTTATCACCATTAGTAGTAAGCCACATCATGCAATCAACTGCAAAGTTTCTGCTTGAAGGCAATATCATTTGCTGAATTTTGCGCGGAGGCAAAGCAACATTGACTATTGCGGTAGCTATGAAAGGTCTACCCTCATTGGCTACCTCTATAGAAATGTTGAGTCACAAATGAATATTGTTATTTAATTTCCATTTTGTATATCTTTCAAGCTAATGTGGTCTGGAAAAAGAAATAATTGAATTCTTGAGTTTTTCTCTCTTTACATTCAAGTAAGTATTTTTCTTTTTAAAAAATTTTTATTGGGGAGTATTGGGGAACAGTGTATTTTTCCAGGACCCATCAGCTCCATGTCAAGTAGTTTTCAATCTAGTTGTAGAGGGCGCAGCTCACTGGCCCATGTGGGAATCAAACTGGCCGACCTTGGTGTTATGAGCACTGTGCTCCAACCACTGAGCCAACCCGCTGCCCCAAGTAAGTATTTTTCAATTTCCTTAATGGGCTGGATATTGACTACAAGTTATTACTGACTATTAGAAAATTATGCAACAAACTGATTATTCGATATGTGTATTACATTTCTTTCTTTGGAAACATATGAATGAAAGAGAAAATATTAAGGATTTACAGTGTTTGACAATATTAAATAATCTTATCACTGACTTGTTGTTGATAATATTTGTGGGTGAATGTATGGATTCAGACTCCTGGACTTGTCTGTTTTCGTCTTCTTCAAAAGCTTTCCTGAGTTGGGAGATAATCAGGAATCATGTACTTCCATTGCAAAAAGAAACTTTGTTTGAGGGTTTAATTTTGCCTGGATTTTCTTTGTATTAGGAAGGATTACTTGCCTGGTTTTCTTAGTCTTACAAGTTTAGAGGACATTTGCAGCCCCTGGTTTAGGATGAGGTTGCAATAATTTTTTTTTTGAGGCGAGGGGGAGCGGGGGGACAGCAGAGAACTCATAAAATGCTTTTCCCTGTAATCCCAGGTTTGAGAAGGATAGTTCCAGGGGAGAAGAAGGATCAGTTTGTATTAGGAGTTTTCCTCATCCCTTCTCCCCAGAATTTGGAACTGGAGACTATCAGAGTAGCTTCAGTCGAGGTTCAGTGGCAACGACAGGAAATTGAGCTGAAGAAATAAAATGACCTTAAGGAAAGATAGAGTCCTAGTCAGGCAGGCCTAACACAAAGGACTAAAGGTCTGTGAAAGAGGACTGGTTTGCATACAGTGTGGGTCTGGCCTACTCTAGTTGGTGGATCTCTAACTTTGGCCATTGTCAGGATCTCCTGGAGGGGCTGGTAAACAGGTGTTTGGGGCCAACATCCTGTGTCTGATTCAGGAGGTCTACAGTGATGTCTGCGAATTCATTGTCCATCAGTTCTTGCGTGATGCTTCTGAGGGACCACAGTTTGAAATCATTGCCCTCAGCTTTATGTAAGGGGGTTCCTGTGACCCCAGAGTGCTGTGACTATGATGCTAATGCATAGGGAATTATGGGGCTTTTGCAGGAACCCAGCCCAGACAGGGCATTGCTGGGACAGTGGCTGCTTCTTGTAGACTGGGCCTGATTTGTGTTTTGTAGCTGTGCTATGAGGCAGTTAGAAGCATTGGCAGTGGACTTGACCGACCCTGTCATCTCTCTCTGCCTGGAATTTGGAAGCAGGACTTCCTAGCCACACTATTCTGACTCAGTCCTGGAATTTTCGAATGTTCTCATTGCCTAGCATACAATCAACATTTTAGATAATGCATCTGCTTTTATAGCTGTTATCTTGGGCAGTGTGTAAAGGTGACTTTATAGAATACATCTGTATATTTTTATTAATACTAAAAGTTTTTACTTTATAATTTGCTTGTGCAAGACAATATTTCTAATATTTATAAATTATAGAGTGATTGTAAAATGTGTTGAATAGAAAATAAAATGCTCTGAGAAGTTGAAGGTTTTTCCCCCAATCCTTGCTCCATCCTGAAATGTGACTTGATTTGCATTGCATGTCTGGGAGATGGCAAGAAGTTTAACATTTCAAGTTTCCTAAAAGTAATGTTAAGAAGTACAAACTTCCAGTTGTAAAATAAGTCACGGAGACATAATGTACATAGGGAATGTAGTCAATAATATCATAGTAACTCTGTACAGTGATAGTTACTAGAATTTTTGTGGTGATCACTTCATAAGGTATATACGAAGGTCCGACAATTAAGTTCATGAATTCATCCTAGAAAAAGCGCTACATGCCTCATTGCTGAATATCACTACGGTCACCTTCGAAGTACTCCCCTTGGGAAGCTATGCACCGACACCAGCGCCTTTCCTTTATCTTTGGGTAAAGAAAGAAGTCATTGGGGGCCAGATCAGGTGAGTAGGGAGGGTGTTCCAATACAGTTATTTGTTGACTGGCTAGAAACTCCCTCCCAGGCAGTGCCATGTGAGCTGGTGCATTGTCATGATGTAAGAGCCATGAATTGTTGGCGAAAAGTTCAAGTCATATAACTTTTTTTACTCAGCCAGTTCAGCACTTCCAAATAGTAAACTTGGTTAACTCTTTGTCGATTTGGTACAAATTCATAATGAATAATCCCTCTGATAGCAGAAAAGGTTAGCAACATCATTGCAACAAATTCACGAACTTAATTGTCAGAGCTTTGTATGTTGAACCACTATGTTGTACATCTGAAATTAATATGATATTTTATGTCAACTGTAGTTTTTAAAAAAGTAATATTAATAAGCAGTCAGTGGAGAAGGGGAAATGAGGTAAAGCAGAGTGACCCCAGACACTGATTTGCTGTTTGTTTTACTTTCTTTTTCATTAAAAAAATATGTCTTGTGGGTATAGAGTGAGTCGGAGTGTACATGTCAGAGTTTGGGAGGCCAGTGGTGGGGATAGATCAGACAAGCCACCTACTCATTTACATTTAGATGTCACCGGCTCAATAATTCATTATATATCTCATGGGGGTACCACATTTTTAGAGCAAATCAATTCATTCATATTGAAATTATTTCCTCAGTTTATACATTTATCTAAATAAAAACATAATGTAATAAGTTTATTTAGCTGACTACAAATTACTATATTATATTTATAGACTTTCAACCTCTGTCTTTTTTTTCTTCCTCTCTATTTGCTGGACCATTTTATTCCTCCTATTATTTTCTGCCTTAATTTGACTGCTTACAAAGCAGTCAATGTGCACTAGGTTAACAGTTAGGTATCTTTCTCATATATTTTTGGCCACTTTACTACCTATACCTTAGCTAGGCAGAGCAAAGATGAAAACTTTATACCCTAGGAAACTGATTGCTTCCCTTTTTTTTTTACTTTTTTTTTTTTTTTATTAGTTTCAGGTGCACAAGACAAAGCAAAACTTAGACGTTTATCATTTATATCCCTCACACTGTGTGAACCCCCCTCCCCCCATCCACTATCCCTCTGTACGTTCCCCAAATTAATTCACACTTAATGTTTATCCACCTATTATTAGTCTACAGATTTCATCTCAAGACAGGATAACACTGAAGCATTTTTGGCATAGTTTTCTTTATTGCGAGAACATAATATCCTGAGCAGTGTGGACAATATGAAAAAATATTGTTTCAGCATTTGGTGAAACATTGACTTTGTTTTATTAACTACCAGAAAAGTTCTATATAGCTACATGCTTTCCAAAAATTGTCAGAAATGAAATCCTTGAAAATGTTGATCTTATCAAAGTCCTTATGAGATTACAGAAACTTCACAAGGTGATGACATATTAAGATCCCAACAAAGATTTTGTCCAAACATATTTGTAAGCACCTTTATAGACTTTAGATCTGCCCATATTCATATGCTCTGATGGGAGCAGAATCAGGCAAAGAACATTCTAAAGAATCTTTATTTGGATTAAACCACCACAAACAAGGAACACTCTTGTGGATCTACCAAAGGTTAATTTTTTCTATTAAATGCATTTTGTGTAAGGCCAGAGAATTTTTTAAATTAAAGTTTATTGGGGTGACAATTGTTAGTAAAGTTACATAGGTTTCAAGTGTACAATTCTGTAATACATCACATATATATATCACCCTGTGTACCAACCACACAGAGTCAGTTCTCCTTCCATCACCATATATTTGATCTCCTTTACTCTCATTAACAGCCCCTTCCCCCCCTTACCCTCTGGTAACTACTAAACTATTGTTGGTGTCCATGAGTTTTTGTTTCTTCATTTCTTTGTCTTGTTCCTTTGTTGTTTTCAGTTTTATATATCAAGTATCATCAGTGAAATCACATAGTTCTAGACTTTTTCTGTCTGACTCATTTTGCTTACCATAAAAATCTCAAGATCCATCCATGTTATTGCAAATGGCACTATTTCATTTTTTCTTAGGGCAGTATAGTATTCCATTGTGTATATATATGCGTATATATACCACAACTTCTTTATCCAATCATTTATTGAAGGACACTTTGTCTTGGCTACCGTAAATACAGCTGCAATGAACATTGCTGTGCAGAAGCTTTTGAGTTTGATATAGTCCCATTCATTTATTTTAGCTTTTACTTCCCTTGCCTTTGAAGTCAAATTCATGAGCTGCTCTTTGAACCCAAGGCCCATAAGTTTAGTACCTAGGCCAGAGAGTTTATACAGAGGCAAAACAGTTGCTTTGAGTTCCTAGGATAGGCAGAAAATGTTTTCACACTGGCTGTGGTCTTTGGAAATTTAGAATAAATGAAAGAACGAGTCATGTAGTTATAATTCTTATGAGAGAACATCACGATATTGCTATTTATATATATTTTTACTAATTTCTCCATAGCTCAGAAGTTCACACTCATGTCACTGCAACTTGAAAGCACACACTGAAGTTCAGGGTCGCTGCACTGTCCTGCAGAGACCATGCCTTCCATACCCTTTCCTCACACTTACAAGATTGCTTGTCTCTGCCTGGTAGAAAGAGCTTCAAGCTGGACCACCAGATGGAAAACTCCAACAGTGTTTAATTATATAGGTAAACTGCTTTGCTTCGTTATGTACCGGGAAAATTTAAGATGAAGAATAAGTTAAAAATGAATGAAATGTAGAACAGAACCATTATCATTTCCCATCAGTTTGCAGCCAAACACGAGACAAAGAACACTCTCTTAGCTCCGTTACATCACTGAACAAGGTCAGAAAATAATTTGAATTAAAGCCCCCAAAAAGCCTTTCTGTAGGAGAAGGTGACGGACTAGGTAAATTCTGCTCCTGTTAATGAAAGCTTATTTTATAGTCTTAAGCTTCCTATTGGAAAAAGTGGTTCATTCAAAGAAACTAAGCAGTAGCACGGGGGAGATGGTGGGTAAATGAAGCTGGAGGAGAAGGGATATGAGAGCTTTTGCTGAGGACATGACATTGAAGCTGGGTCTTAAATAACATCTTCAGGGAAGAGAATGTTTCCGGCACAGGGTGCAGTTTGTGCAGAAGCAGGAATCAGCACGATTGTGTGGCAATATGTGTGTTTGCCTGTGCATGTCTGCTTGAGTTGGGAGAGAGAGGTGGAGCTGGAAAAGTAGGCAGGGAATGGAATAAAAAAGGTCTTTTATAAATTTGGTTTTTTTCCAATTTCTATATTAAAGTTTCTGCAACTCTCATATTCATCCTTGATGGTTATGTCTTTCTCACCATTCTGGCAAAATATTTTCATTTTTGGCATGTAGCCTTTAAAACAATATACCATTGTCTTAGCCAGTCTCTGAATTGCTTGGATCACCAATTGCTTGGTTTCTTTGTTGTGCTGCTCTCTTCTCTCCTGATGAAGATAATTTGTGATTGAATAATACAAATTATGTCTTGTGGGGGGCTCTAGCCCTTTGGACCTACTTTTGCCTTTAGGATTACATGCCACAGAATCATGAATTTTTCTCCAAACTTTCAAATTCTTATTTGACTACTAGACTTAGATCGAGCCATCTACCTCAATCTTTTCCTTGGGGGTTATTGTAAGCCTCCAGCTGACTGGGCCCCTGAATCCTACGGTTCTCATTACTTTTGCTTCTTTAACCAATTCTTTTTTGGACTTAAGTCCCTAGGTGTTTCCTTGACCTTCTTGGTGCCCAAATTATGAAGATCTGTCATATGCTTTGTTTGAACTCGGTAAGAGACAAGAACTAACTGAGGTCCTCATCATGACTATGCCCATTTTGTGACCTGTCCCAGTAGCACATTCTGGAATTGGCTCAGGAATAGTGCAATGCCATCATAATACCTTTTATTTCTTTCCTCCCACAAATTTCTACCAAAGTTTATCTTTGTTAATTGACTTCTACTGCATACCCCTACTATTAGGTTGGTGCAAATGTAATTGCAGTTTGAAAGGTTAAAAATCATTGCAAAACCTGCAATTACGTTTGCACCAACCTAATACCTACCTAGTGAGACTTCTTTATTTTTAATAAGATAACTCCCCTTGTTGCTACACCTGAAATATAGGCTTATTCTAGCAGTTATCACTAATACCTACATGATCATGATTATTATCCTATATTATATACATTTCAGATTGATGTTCATTTCAATGTAATGAACCTTGGTTTTCAGGGCTCTGTACATAGCTACGTAGCCATATTACCATCAGTAATTGTAAGTAGCATTTCTGATCTTTAAAATTGTTTTCTCATGGTAATTGTTGGACATCTGTTCTCCAGTTAGATTTTCTGGCAGGCTGATGGGAGAGACATGTCAGGAAGACAAGAACTTTCAGCATTTCTCAATAACACTCAGAAATGATTTACTCTTCAATGTGCCATGGTAACCATTCGTGATGTGTGAGCCTAGTTGAGAGACCTCTTCTAAGAAGAGTGGGAGAAAATATGAGGGAGAGAAAGTGGGACAGTGTGCTAAGCTTATACCTAGTTGGAGATTTGGCAAACTTTGTACGCATTGAAACTTGACTAATTTTACCCCTTGTAGATCACAGTTTGAGGACATCTTCAGACTGAGACCAGAATTGTACTCATCCATTGTAAAACAAAACAAAGGCCATAATGAATGTATTTGGTGAGAACTAAAAAAAAAAAAAAAAAAAGGAACAAAATGTGGTATTTTAAAAATTATTTCTGGATAATAACACCCAATTTGCTTTTGCTATCATAGATTGGTTCTATTAGAGTAGTTCTGTAGCTACAGGCGATGATCAATCATTTTTTATTTTATAGAGAGCATGCAAACCTGGTTTATTTGAGCAAGTGAAATGATGTGGGTTATTCATGAGAAATCATTAGTTCACTATTCTAATTTATGCTTTTGAAGATTATGGTAAGTTTGCCTTTGGAAATAGATGTTATCTCAATAGATTTTTTTCTTCTCTGTGAATCTACTTTCCAACTTGTTGTGATGATTCAAATGTTAGTATCCCCATGGACAAAATGCTTGATTTCATTATTTCAGTATTATTGACTTTGTTGTGCACAGTGATTTTGGGTTTTTTGCTTATTGTTGTTTTAGACTATTGGTTCATTCACAGTGCTATTTGGGGAACTGAGTGAAGAAGAGGGTTTGTAAACCTACAAACTCTTGTGCCAAAATATTTAGTGCTTAAGTGGTTTCCATGGGCACTGTCAACCAAGCTGTAATTGTGTTTTTCTTATTCCAAGATTTTTTCCTTGTTAATTATAGTTACAGAAGTGAGATATCGACTTCCTTATTTTGAGGTATAAGAGAATGTTACATTATTGGAGATGGAATTGAAACTTGGTTACTTTAGCTGTGGAATTTATAGTGTGTACAGTAGTTACCCCTTATCTGCAGTTGTGCTTTCTGGGGTTTCAGTTACCCGCAGTCAACCACTATCTGAAATATTAAATGGAAAAGTCCACAAGTAAATAATCCATAAGTTTAAACTTGCATACCGTTCTGAGTAGGGTGATGAAATCTCACGCTGTTCTACTCCATCCTGCCTGGGACGTGATCACGTCATCCCTTCCTACAGTGTATTCATGCTGTACATGCTACCTGCCTGGTAGTCGTTTGGTAGCTTCTCAATTGTCAGATCAACTGTTGAGTTATCTCAGTGCTTGCGTTCAAGTACCTGTTGTTTTACTTAATAATCTCCCCAAAACACAAGAATAGTGATGCTGGCAATTTGGATATGTCAAAGAGAAACTGTGAAGTGCTTCCTTTAAGAGAAAAGGTGAAAATTCTTGACTTAATAAGGAAAGAAAAAAAAATTGTATGCTGAAATTGCTATTATAAGATCTGTATTAAGAATGAACCTTCTACGTATGAAATTGTGAAAAAGGAAAAAGAAATTCATGATAGTTTTGTTGCCATACCTCAAACTGCAAAAGTTATGGCCGCAGTGCATGATAAGTGCTTAGTTAAGGTGGAAAAGAAGGGTTGAAGGCATAAACAAAACACATGTTCTGATTGATGGCAACATATCATATCAGAAAGCATGGAGCCCGTATGACAACTTCAGCAAGGGGTCACCTGCAATGAGTGACACCAAACCATGTGCTGCAATTAAGGGATGGTTCCACAGATTCAGGAATAGATTTAGGCTGAAAAAATATAAAGATTACTGGAGAGGCTGCATCTGCCAATGAAGACATGACTGCTGTATGTATTTCTGGCAGAGTTGATTAAGGACAAAGCATACCATCTAAAGGAAGCTTCCATTGTGATGAAACCAGGCTCTTCTGAAAGAAGATGCCCAATAGAACCTATGTTCATAGAAGTGCTCAGGAAGCACCAGGGCACAAAACGTGGAAGCACAGACTAACTCTGGTACTCTGTGGCAACGCTGCAGGCCGATGCTAAAGCCAGCTGTAGAGTGCAGAGCAGAGAACCCATCTGCTCTCAAATACAAAAACAAAAACTATCTGCTTGTGTTCTGGCAGCATAATCAGAAAGCATGTGTGGCAGCCATCTTGTTTATGGAATGGTTCCAGGAATGCATCCCAAGAAGAAGGGTGAATATGTAGACCAATGGCATAGAATTGAGAACCCAGAAATAAACCCACATAAATATGGACAGATAATTTTTGACAGAGAAGCAAAAAACATACAATGGAGAAAAGACAGCCTCTTCAATGAATGGTGCTGGGAGAATTGGAAAGCCAAGTTTGGAAGAATGAAACTGGACTGCTATCTGTCACCATGTACCAAAATTAATTCAAAATGGGTCAAAGACTTAAGCATAAGGCCTGAAACAATAAACTGCATAGTAGAAAACATAGGTACTAAACTTATAGATCTTGGGTTCAAAGAGCATTTTATGAATTTGACCCCAAAGGCAAAGGAAGTAAAAGCTAAAATAAATGAATGGGACTCTATTAAACTTAAAAGCTTCTGCACAGCAAAAGAAACCATCAACAAAATAAAGAGGCAACCAACCGAATGGGAGAAGATTTTTGCAGACAGTGCCTCTGATAAGGGGCTAATATCCAAAATATGCAAGGAAGTCATGCAACTCATGCAACAATAAAACAAACAACCCAATTGAAAAATGGGCAGAGGACCTGAAGAGACATTTCTCCAAAGAGGACATACAAATGGCAAATAGACATATGAAAAAATGCTCAACATCACTAATCATCAGAGAAAGGCAAATAAAAACCACAATGAGATATCACCTCACCCCAGTCAGAATGGCTGTCATCAACAAGACAAATAGTAACAAGTATTGGAGAGGCTGTGGAGAAAAAGGAACGCTCATATGCTGTTGGTGGGAATGCAGACTGGTGCAGCCACTATGGAAGGCAGTGTGGAGGTTCCTCAAAAAATTATGACTAGAATTACCATATGACCCAGCAATCCCTCTCCTGGGTATCTACCCAAAAAATCTGAAAACATTTATACATAAAGAAACGTGTGTTTCAGTGTTCATTGCAGCTTTATTTACAGTGGCCAAGACATGGAAACAACCAAAATGCATGGATAGATAGATGAATGGATAAAGAAGTTGTGGTGTATATATGCAATGGAATACTATTTGGTGGTAAGAAAAGATGATATAGGAACATTTGTGACAACATGGATGGATTTTGATATTATAATGCTAAGTGAAATAAGTCAGACAGAAAAAGCATAGAACCATATGATTTCACTGATACGTGGTATATAAATCAAAAACAACGAAAGAACAAGACAAACAAATGAGAAACAAAAACTCATAGACACAGACAATAATTTAGTTGTTGCCAGAGGGTAAGGGGGGAGAGGGGTGGTAGATGAGGATAAAGGGGATCAAATATATGGTGATGGAAGGAGAACTAACTCTGGGTGGTGAACACACAATGGGATTTATAGATGATGTGATACAGAATTGTACACCTGAAATCTATGTAACTTTACTAACAATTGTCACCCCAATAAACTTTAATAAAAAAAAAGGATGAATACAGTACAATAAGGTATTTTGAAGAGAAAGAGAGACAGAGACAGAGAGAGACCACATTCATCTAACTTTTATTACAGTATATTGTTCTATTTTATTGTGAGTTATTGTTGTTAATCTCTTACTATGCCTAATTTATCAATTACACTTTATCATAGGTATGTATATATAAGAAAAAACATAGTATGTATAGGAAAAATGTAGCACATGTAGAGTTTGGTCATATCTGCTGTTTCATCATTACATGTACCCACGGGGAAGGGAGGCTTTGCATGAAGGGGGACTACTGTATTTCCACTGGATTATAGGCAGGTCAAGAGGTGATCTGTTATCAAAACTATTTAGGATTAGTAGTTCTACCCAGAGATAAGTGTTAATGGATTTGTTTGGGGTGGTATATAGAACCCAGAGTTTGGGTACCTGAAGCTTGGAAAAAAGAAGGCTAAAAGACTTGTGCATTCCAGAAATCAAATGTAAGTCTAGATTAGAACAAATTTACATAATAAAAAGCTATTAAAAATAATTATAAAACAAATGGCATTTTCTCAAGTCCCTTGCTTTTGAATATTTCAGTCTAATAAAGCTACATTGAAACTTCTGATGAAGATTCAATTTGCAAGATCATGCTGGCATAGGAAAGGGCTTCCATATACTTCCCAGGTTTTTTTTTTTTATTTCTTAAATCATATTCCAGTGACTTTTTGAACACTAGAATTTCTCTAGTTCAGCCGTGTTATGGTTTCTAATATTTTAAAAGCACCTGCTTCATCCACTAAGGGGAATGGATGGAAATCTTTGATAGGAGATGAGCCCTGTAAGTGTTTTTCATCAGGGAAAAGCATGACAAAGTCTTCTGATAGCACTAAAGAGAAATACATGGGGGAAAAAGAACAACATACAACTGCTGCTTGAGCTTTTCCTGCAGATGGCACTGGTGTTACTTAGATAAAAAATATATTTGTGCTTAGCAGCTTTTAATTCAACGTGCACCCTAGAAAGGCTCTCACATACTAGGAAAATAAGTAGATGTCTTACAGTAAGTAGTTACTTATCTGTGCATGATTGAACCCCAGCATGGTTCAACCAGTCCTTTTGGAGAGCTGCTTTTCAATTAATGCATTCATATGGACAATAAAATGTGATGGAGTACTCTTTTTGACCGGGTAAGGGGCCTACTACTGAAAATCACATTACAGAGCTCCAGGCCCATTCTCCCAGTTATGAAAACTCGAGCTTCTTCTGAAAATGCATAAATATCACAGGAGTTTGGAGGGAAGTGTTGTTGATTTAAAAAAAAAAAAATGAAAAAATCCTAGGAGATTTATTCCGATAATCTTAAAAGTGAATTCAACAAATACTTATTGAACACTTATTTGAGGCAATGCATTCTGCTAGGTTGTTATGAAAGGGTTCAAAGATTAAAAACAAACAAACAAAAAACACAGGATCTCCATCTTCTTAGATCTCTCAAGCTAATTGCAAAAATAGATAAATGCGTAAATATGTGAAGTACAAGTGTCTTAGTTCATTTAGGCTGCTATAACAAAATACCACTGACTGGATGGCTTAAAAGCAACAAATACTTATTTGTCACAATTCTGGAGGTTCGTAATCTGAGATCAGGGGGTCAGCGTGGTCAGGTGAGGGCTCTTTTCTAGGTCACACACTTCTATGAGATCTGACAATGAAGTTCGCAAACTCATCCTAGAAAAAGTGCTACATACCTCATTGCTGAATATCACCACGGTCACCTCCCCTTGGGAAGCTCTACACCAATGCCAGTGCCTAGTCCACCTTTCAAAGCAATCTTGGAACTTTTTTTCTGGAATGGCCATCAGAGCTGTCATCGTATGACCAACATCTGATGTCCTGAATGTCATCAAAATGACTTCCTTTCAATATTTCCTTTATCTTCAGATAAAGAAAGAAGTCACTGGGAGCCAGATCAGGTGAGTAGGGAGAGTGTTCTAATACAGATATTTGTTTACTGGCTAAAAACTCCCTCACAGATAGTGCCGTGTGAGCTGGTACGTTTTTGTGATGCAAGAGTCATGAATTGTTGGCTAAAAGTTCAGGTCGTTTAACTTTTTCATGCAGCCTTTTCAGCACTTCCAAATAGTCAACTTGGTTAACTATTTGTCCAATTGATAAAAATTCATAATGAATAATCCCTCTGATATCAAAACGAACTTAATTCTCAGACCTTGTAGGATGTCAATGGAGGAGTGAGAACAGAAACTGTAAGGAGCTTGTTTGAGGAGCTTTGAAGTGTGTGGTTCTGAAGAGGAGGAGAGAAGAGAGCCCTCAGAGGTGGTGGTTTGTTTTGTTTTTAAGGATGGGAGTGCATTTATAGTCTTTGAGGAAGATGCCAATAAAGCTGAAGCCAGAGAAAGAGAAGTACGTGATGCAGTAAGACCAGAGAGGTGATAATAGAGAATCTGATCAGGAGATAAAAGGGATTAGTCGTCTAGTGCAATGAAGATTGGAGAGAAGAGCAACATGGATATGTTTGTGAGTGGGGATGGACAGTTGAAGGAGCTCCTTCTTTTTGCTTCCTGGAGAAAAATAGGGGGAGTAGGGGCTTTTGTGTTTAACAATTAAATACACTCTTGTCATATGTGACTGATAGAGCCTTTGATGGAGATCCCACTTCTCATACCCGGTCCCTCCAGCATCACTTAGAGCTTTTGCCCAAATGCTATGCATATCCTGTGTCTTCGCGTATAAAGCTCTCTCTGTTAAAAGGTCTTTCTTCAGATACCGCTGCTGTTCAAGTAGTTTAATATCCTTCTGTGATCCTCCATCTCTTCAGCTCTATTTCCCAAATAGACTTCATTAGATTGAGAGCACCTGAAGAACAGGGTCCGTTTTCCAGTTACCTTTTCATTTCCAGCTCCTGGTACCCAGTAGCTGCTCAATAAATATTTGTTGAATTTAATTTCTTCATTTTCCAAAATACTACTCCTGTGTGTTTTTAAAAGTTTTAATAGCAATTGAAGATTATTCCAATGTATGTGTTTTCCATTTATAAAGCTGAAGTATAGGCAGATTTGATTTTAAAACTGATGTAAATGATATTTTACGACTCACTCTGAAGTTCACACTGTTTTCGCTTGTCTGACTTGATGTGTCTGCCATTATGTGTCACTAACCAGTGTTCAGTCTTTCAAGGGCAGAATGTTTGTTTTAATTTCTGAATCAACAACATATGCTTGTCAAAATCGTGCTCCATAGATGCCTAACAAAATAGTACATTTATTAAGGAAGTGACTTTTATACTATTTACAGGTAGAGTGTCTTCTTGGAGAAGTCATTTTACATCCCTTGTGTCTTAGTTGCCTCTCTGTGAAGTGACTTCATCTGTTAGTTTCTTTTCCATAATTACAGTTCAGAATTAAGCAGGTTATATTTGATGAATTCTTTTTACTCACAGAAGAAAAGCACCATAAATAATTATTGAACTAGGGAAAAGTCTAAATCATGTGCCACCCTTCACAGTGGATGACTATACATGGGTCATATAATCCACAACAACCATCTTTGTATGCAAAGTCCAGTAATAAATCATGCAACAGATGCTTTTCCTCTTACTTAAATTAACATGGATGCATTGCCTCTGTTCCTTAAATTATCCGTTCTCTCTTCTCTCTTATTTACATCACTTTATATGTCTATCACTGTTCTTCCGTGGTTTGCTCTATGTCTCATCTCAGTCCGAGATATTACTCCCTATTTGTTTTTTCTTCTTCAGCTGACAGGGTTTCTCACCACCTGCAGTGCAAACACTGTCAGCGTGTATTGATGGCTTTCATATTATATGTTGACAGTGCTACTACTCAGGAGTGGGAATGTGGTCAAAATAGACACGACTGTTCATCTTTTCCAGAGAATATTGCTGCATGAGGAACACTCACAGGAGGCTTTTCTGTTCTAGCTCCCAAGGTCACTTTGCTGTGTACATCCTACTTTCTATTTTCCAGCCATATATTATTACTAACTTTCAAATGCTTTGCTTGACATCATATCCTAGGGTTTTGCTTATGTGAGTTTGCTTAGCAAGCGTGCAAAGAAATAGTAGTATTGACATTCTCTATCTTACTTAGAATATTTTATCCAAGGCCCAATGTACTGTATAATTTAATTTTAAATAATAAATTGAATACAAATGGAAATAGTGTGCTGTCTTTCAAAACATACTTCCTAGAGCACCTTTCCTGAGATTGCTGTGACTGTCAAAAGGGCATCGTTTCGGAAACATAACCTTTGTACTACCCTATGTTTGAATGTGCTTCAGGAGGGCAATAACCCAAGAAAAAAAGGCAGCCACATTGTATTTTAAGTCTTTCAGCAACAAAACAAAATTTCAATGTGTTTTTAATGTGATTTTCTATAAAGACTCATTCTATGAAGTTACATATAATCAATTTCTTAATATATGCATTAATACAATCACTGTTTTATTCAGATTATAGCTATCATAAGCCAAGAAAGTAGATTAAATTGGGTAAAAATGAATAGAGACTCTTTTTATAGCCTTTTGTTGGAATGATTATAAGACACAGAATGGAGAATATGCAGTAGACGTGATTGATAAATGAGATCATATCAAAGTTTAAGACTTTTGTTTAAAATAGGCACTATAAAGTCAAGACAAAAGTACACCGGGAAATGTTTACAACTGCTTTATTCATTCACTTTCTTATTCATTCTTCCTGTAAACATTTGTTGAGCACACACTATGTGCCAGGTACTGTTTTAGGTCCTAGGGATCTAGCAGTGAACAAAATAATAATAACAATAGTAAAAAAACCCTGCCATCAGAGCTTACAGTGGATTAGCATTTAGAATACATGAATAACTCCTTCAAACGAAACAAAAGAAACCAAACGAAACTAAAACAAAAGCCCACAAGGGAAATGAGCAAACGACATGTGTAGGTAATTCAAAGGGGAAAGTACAAATGGCCAGTGAACAGTGCTCTTCTTTTAAAAACTCAGTGATATCTGGAGGATACAAATTAAAACAATGAGATAGCAATTTTTTTTCCAAAAAATTAGGAACAAGCAGGAAACTGACAAATCTAGTGGCAACGATGGTGCAGGACAGTGAGTAGTTTCAAGCATTTTCGTGCTTACGTACAATCTTTTCAGGAGACAATGTGGTGGAAACTTTCACCTTGTAACTCCCCTTTTAGGTGAATGGACTATGTTTATGTTTCCCAAATTTGTGCGTTCAAGTTCTACCTCCTAATGTGATGATATTCGGAGGTAGTAATTAGGGTCAGATGAAGTCATGAAGGGGCTCCTTTAAGAAGAGACGCCAGCTAGCTTACACTGTCTGCCTCTGCCTTGTGAGAACACGGTGTGAAAGGGACTGAGCAAGAAGAGAGCCCTCACTAGAGTCTGACTGCACTGATAGTCAGAGGACCTGATCTCAGAGGTCCAGCCTCCAGAATTGTGACAAAATGCATTTCTTTTACTTAAGCCATCAGTCTATGGTATTTTGTTATGGCGGTCTGAGCTGACTAATACAATATCTTAGAAAAAAATAGTGCATTGTCATGTTCATTGAGTTTTTGTAGCATTTTTTTTCAATGGCTAAAAATGGAGGGTGGGGGAGAGAGGGATGAATAGAGAGAGCACAAAGGATTTTTATGACAGTGAAAATATTCTATATGATACTATAATGGCAGATACGTGTCATTATACATTTGTCTAAACCCATACAATGTACAGCATCCAGAGTAAACTAATATACACTGTGGATTTTGTGTTGGTGTGGGTTCATCACCCGTAACAGAGATGACGCTCTGGTGCAGGATGTTGATACTGGGGGAGGCTGTGCATGAGTGGGGGCAGTGAGTATATGAGATATCTCTCTCTGTACCTTCTGCTCAGGTTTGCTGCGAGCCTTAAACTGTTCCAAAAATAAATAAATAAATAAATAAAATTAAATCTTTAAGAGAATAGGAGATAATAAAACAAAACAAAACAAAGTGGAGATAGTCCAAATAACCATATTGGGTGGATTGTTAAATAAAACATAACATATATACACATGAAATATTATATAGCAGCTCTCCAGTACTGACATGAAAGATCTTTAAGAAAATAGGTAAGGAAAAAGTTAAAAGAATATTGGGGTATGATCCTATTTATGTAAAATAAACAAAATACATAAAACGAAGCCATATATTTTTATATGTAAATATATATTTGTATATTTTATATGTATATATGTCAATACATATAAAGAGTTATGCTAATAGTGATTGTCCCTCTGGGAAGAGAAGAGGATTGGATAAAAATTCGGGGGAACTTTACCATCACCTAGAATTTTTGAAATTCTATGCCAAGATGAATTAATTTAATAATTGTATAATTAAAATTATTTTAAATAAAGACAATTGAAGGCAATTAAAAAAAACAATTGGCAGTTGAGAGTATTATGGGAACTGTAAGAACATAGTGCCTAGTAGGGTTTTTCTGAGAGCAGGTCACATGTGGAAGAAGTGAGGAAAAAAACTGAAAACTGAACCGGAAGTGCTTGTATACGGTTTTAAGATTGGACTACATTCTGTGGATTATGTTTTAAGCAGAAGTATGAGATGATTAGACCTCTATTTTACAGTTTTATCTGTTTTACAGTATGGATTAGATTGACTAGAGACAAAAGGGTTAAGGCTTCTTGTGTGTGTGTGTGCGTGTGTGTGACATTTCAAGAAGAAAACATGTATTATTGTATTACACCTCATGAAACCAACTTACCAATATATTACTGGTAGTCAAATGGTAGAAATAACTTTGGGCATACTTGTGTAGTAATCTGTTTACATAATTTTCCTATCTTAGCTATTGCTGTCTTTTGTGTATATTTAAGGAAATTTGAAGATGTCAAAATTATTAGAAGTTAGCAAGAATTTTAATCTGATTTTTCAGAACACTTGTTTTGCTTCTTTCAATTCCCTTGACTTCAGATTCTTAGGAAGCCATGAACCTTCAGATTCTTAAGAAACCATATCGGACCAAAAAGACAGATGACACCTATTTCAACATCTATCTCAAAGTATCTTTCTGACTTCTTTAAATAAAAAAGATGGATATGGAGAAAGTCATCAGTCATGACTGCCTCTTCCTCTACTGGTGATAGAGATAGAATCAATCAACCCGAGCATCTGCCCAGGTCAGCAGGCTAACAGAGAATTTCGACATGGGAATGGATTTCATGTATAGCTCTCCCTCCAGAACACATGCTAATTTTAACCCTGGACTCTTCTCATTGTTTTTAAGAAGGAAGGTTGATGGTTCTCATCTCAGGCAAACTGTCTACCTTCTCCTATGCTGTTTTTCATCACCAAGTTTTTTAAAGGCTATCTCACAATTTTAACACAAAAACACATTTTCCAACTGCATTTTCACTTCCCGGCTCATGATTCGGAAAGGTAAAAGAAGGGAAAAAAATCTATATTCTGCCAGACACAGCACACATTTGTTGCTCCATACTTGTCAAGTTTTCAAATGTGAAATTAACATAGAGACCATCAATGAAGGGGGTGCTCCCATGTTCCCGTCTCTTTTCAAGCCCACTTTGTTCTCTCCTCCCTTCCTTTATTAATCTCCTAATTCCCACAACCCCAATTCCTGTTGTTCACACTACATTTAATCAGACAGACCTCTGTCCAGTGCCTACTAACTGCAAGTCCCAGAGCAAGACAACAGTCTTGTCTTAGTTGTGGGTAGAAATCCACGGTAAGAAGAATGAAATATAGTGGCCACGAGTTTCTTGAGCACAGGATTCTCTTATTCAACAGATGCCAAGCACTAGCTCCAGACAGCAACTCCGCCTCGGAAGGGCTCAGGTTCATAGAGAAAGCTTACAGGTAAACAAGCCGTTAGATCCTGAGTCCTACAGCAGAGTTATTTCAAGATGCCGCATGAGTTCAGAATGAAAGTAAAGATTCAGAACTCATGTTGAGAGAGGGCAAGGAAGGTGCCATAAAGGAGATGACACCCAGATGACCAAAGGACAAGTGCAGCGAAAGGAAAGGCGTCAAGGTCATTCCAGGCCACGTGCATGTCATGTGTCAGGGTAGAGGGCAGGACAGTGTTTGGTATTTGGGGAAAAGGAAATTGGTCAGTGTGGTGAAAGAACAGGGTGAGGAGAGGGGAATTCAGGGAAGAACTTGGGGTGGGAAAGGGCTGGGTGGATGCTGGGCTGGTAGAAATGACAGTCACTGTTCTCAGCGTTTTTCTATGTCCTCTAACGTTTACTCACAAAAAGTCGGAGTCAAATAGTGTTGTCCTGATTTTGCACAAAAGGAATCTAAGCCCAGCTAAGGTAAAAACACAACCAAAAATACCTCAAATTTACATCGTAGAAAGTGGCAGAGGTAGGATTTGATCTCAGGCCTAACAGGCCTTGAAGCCTGTGTTCTGACTGACAGATGAGTGGGCAGTAAAGAGAAGCCTACTTGTGAAGAGTCTTGTTTATATGTAATGGGAATTTGAATTTTATGTATATGCAAAAGGAATTCAAAGAAACATGTTAACCAATATGTAGGAGAGGAATAGTCCCTCATACAGAAAGAGTAAAGCAATGATGTTTTCAGGATTTCTTTTGCTAACATTAGTAATGTACAGTAATTAGTATTAGATAAAGATTTGTCTCAAGTTATGATTGGGCAGGAACAAAATATAGTTAAATTTTTCTTTAGTAACTGGATGCAGTCATCTATAAAAAATTAAACTAAAACATAATTTAATTTAGGAAAGCACCCTGAAAAGGACAAAAAGCTACAGCTAGCTGACTGCATGCTTTTCAGTACATTTCCAGTTCGTCGACATTTAAGTGAATTAACAAGAGACCAGCTCAAATACATCTGTAAAAGCACTGCTTTCACGATTATTTAAGGTTGATATTAACACAGGAGCCAAACAAACCCAGTGTGACACAATCACTGTCTTAGCCAGGCTCTTCAGAGCTGGTGATAAATTAAAAATCTGTATAAATTTGAAGCAAATCTGTATAAATTTGTTAGCCTCAGATGGAGGTCATTACATCACTGTTTTATGCATCCTGATTTTATCTGAAACAAAAGGCATACTGTAATCTGTTGTTCTACAGGAAATAAAGGATAAACCAATAAGGGTCTCTAAATTAGGCCCTAGGATGTCCTTGAAATACGTGTGTAGAAACTCAATTGAAGCTAAAAGCACAATGGCCTATTATGTGGCAAATGCCTGCATTTATTTCTTCCTTTTTTTGAAAAATGAATGAAACCATTAAGAAACCAGACAGACTGATGCATTAACCTGCTCATATTATCTTTTATTGCAAAGTGTGTGTGTGTATGTGTGTGTGTGTGTTTGTGTGAAAGTAAATCTCAATATATAAATTAATTTGAAAAAGGATTTTTTTTTTAAATCCAAAAGTGAGGACATTGTACTTTTTCCTCTGAATTCCATATGTAAAGATGATGATTGTAGGTTGAGTGGACTCATTCAAGCTGATTCTTCCACTTACTAGCTGGATGATCTGAACAAGTTACTTAAAATGAGAATGAAGTTCCCCTCTCTCTAGGACTAGTATGAAGATTAAATGTGATCATTTGTGGGGTACAGGTAGATTCATGGAGGCTCCCCACTGCCCTGTTTACAAAAGGCCACATGTAAATTGTTTTGGTTTCCACATCTGGTTGCTGCCAAAGCAGACAGTCCTGCTGAGAAATATATTTGTTTGTCTAAAAATAAATTAAAGATGATACTAGGTGTGAATTTTAACTTTATCTGACTATTCAAATGTGTTTTATTGCCATATTAATTATTCATTTAAAAAATCAGAATTCTGATGCTTTTGCCTTCCTTAAAGCAGTTGCGTGTCATCAAGAGGAATTTTAAGAAAGATAACAGCAGGACGGGGTAGCTTACTCATGAAGAGACCCTCATCTGGCACATAACTCTTTCCTTCCCAAGTCTTGCTTGTCAGAAGACAACTTGGTTCTAATTGCCAGTCTTCAGGATAAACCCAATCTCTCTGTCTCCCTTATTACAGAGTTGGTTTTGAAACCAAATCAAAAAGGCTTCAAAGGTGCCCAGGATAACTCTGCTAAGAACTAGGGCAAGGGTATTTTTTTTCCCCCCTTAATTGATTAGTTTTTCCTTGCAGCTGACTTTGGGATCTGTTATTTATGGGTTGCCAAAGAAATGACTCACATGTGTGAGTTCCCATGGCAAAAGTGCCAGCCCTGTGAATGGTGAATATTCAAGGTGGCACCAGCACCAGGCTCATCTGTGTTGAGAATAGTTCAGTTCTAAAACATCCCAATAGCTTAGTAGTCAGTGGTAGCAACACTGTTACAATGAATTAAAACACAATTGTCTATTGTTAACTGTCCCATAATCCAATCCCTGCCTTGCTTTCTCCCACCTCCCTGTATGTTCTCTCCTATTCAAATGCATAAAAGAAACAGCAAGACTGTTATTCTCTGGAGCATTTGAGATCTTGCTGCCTGGCTAGTTGTCAATTTGGCTCAAATAAACTGTTATAAAAATTAAAGAAAATAAAAAACAAACAATTGCCTGATACATTTCTCTACTGATTAGAATGTGTCCACTTAGACATAAGGAATAGGTTCTCCAGTGTGGGGTGTCTTGGGGCATATTTACATTTTGACCAGGACACACTGATCTCTTTTCACAAAAAATCAATGAAATATTAATAGTAATATTGACTTGATATTTTAGTATTCATTTGTTTTACTCAGTCAAAAGTCACCTTTGGTAATTTTAAAGCAACCTTGAAGCTATAACTCCTCCTAATATGCTGCTTTCGAAACCAACACTTGTTTCGTTTGGTTCTTTAGTTTAGTTGAGCTGGCAGCAGAAAACTCCACACTAATAGAAGGTTAATATATTAAAAACTATTCCCATCATCCTACGGGTTGCTTTGTGTACTTTACAAAGAAGAGCTATTTAAGTTTTAGTTTTTTTTGTTGTTGTTGTTGTTGGGGAAAGGGAGCAGGACTTTATTGGGGAACAGTGTGTACTTCCAGGACTTCTTTTTTCCAAGTCAAGTTGTTGTCCTTTCAATCTTAGTTGTGGAGGGTGTTGTTCATCTTCAAGTTGTTGTTCTTTCAGTCTTAGTTGTGGAGGGCGCAGCTCAGCTCCAGGTCCAGTTGCCGTTGCTAGTTGCAGGGGGCACAGCCCACCATCCCTTGTGGGACTCGAACCAGCAACCTTGCGGTTGAGAGGACGCGCTCCAACCAACTGAGCCATCTGGGAGGCAGCTCAGCTCAGGGTGCCGTGTTCAACTTTAGTTACAGGGGGCGCTGCCCACCATCCCTTGCGGGAGTCGAGGAATTGAACTGGCAACCTTGTGGTTGAGAGCCCACTGGCCCATGTGGGAATCGAACAGGCAGCCTTCGGAGTTAGGAGGATGGAGCTCTAACTGCCTGAGCCACCGGGTCGGCCCTAAGTTTTAGTTTTTAATGTATTTTTCTGACCGTGTTCTGCTCACCCATTTTCCTACCTCTTTCATGTATTAAAATAGATAGCAGACAGTTAAATAGATGAAACAGATATGGGAGATGCCAAGTGGTATGCATTCTGAAGATATACAATTTCAGAGGTCAAGACATCAGAGAATTCATATTTTTGTATTAATCAGTATTTTCATTTTGTTTTGGTACACTTTGTACTTGTATTCCCCTGACATAACTAGTAAAATAGATTTATTTTAACAACTAAGAAATGTTAGTTACAGAAACACAAGAAGAAATTTTCTCTTGTTTTGACTAACTCAAAAATAAAATTTTAACTTACTCTTAACATATGCTTGAAAATCCCATTCTAATTCTGTCTCAATTCATCACCTCTTCCAGGATTTAAGAATCTGTCTAGTTATTTTCTACTCTGACTACTTTGGATAACTATTACATATATGTGTTATCTTTTGTATACCATTTTCATAAGTACAACTTCTTTTAACTTACCACCCACAACTGTATATGTGGTATGTCTACTGATATATTATTATACTTCAAACTTTATATATGAACGAAACTATTTGTTCCTTATTTCTAGTTGCCTTTATCACAGAAGACCTAGAGATTTCATTTGAAGTTTACAGAATTTGTCTTAAGTAGATATGAGAGACAAGTACTAAAATGAAAAACGTAGCATCAGTAACCATTAAAGATAATATCCCAAATCCTCCATACTGATATGCAAAAAAGCTATTATCCAGCTCCCCCACCACTTGTATGTGTAGAAAAGTTGTCACGATGAACAACTTGCAGGTTTTTGTCAGATTTAGTTTGCTAATTGTGTACAAGAGTGACTGGGTAGAATCACAGCAGAGCGAGACAGAAAAACGCACCACAAAACAAAAACCAGAATGGAGAGAGGGGCAAAGGTGAGAACTCAAGGGAAAATGCTGAAATGAAACCAGAGGGAAATGTTGAAAGGGAGAGAAGCACTGTAGAGGGAGAAAAGAAGTAAAAGAAAAATGAACAGATTGCAGACAGAATCATTCTAGAACTGAACATATCTGAAGTGTCAGGCAATACATCTCTAAAAATGTATCTGGGAGTGTAGTTATTTATTTTTAATAGTAGGCTATTCTCAAGTGTTATGAAAAACACATGAGATTCAGTGTCAATTCTAACTCTTGGCATTCAGTCTTTCTGTATAGTTACAGAAGGAAACTATGAGGCTAAAAAAAGGTATAAGGCAGTTTTTGCAGAAGGAGAAAAAAGAAACAATGTATTGACAATATTGGAAAAAGCATTTTAGGAATTCTACTTTTCTAGTTGCTTATGCATCTATGCTGTGAATTGCAGGCAACTTTGGTGGCATTGTTGCCAAATATTAATTTGAAAACAAATGCCTCGCACAATTTACGTTTCAATATTCTCTCACATGTTTGAAAAAGCTGCCTAATGAAATGGCCTGAGGATTGTAAAGTTGGTTTTTCACCCTAGGAGTTGTAAAATTCATTTACAGTGGTAACAATAAAGTTTCACAGTTTTTAAATTACTAAAACATTCTTCTAAGCACAATATACCAAAAATGTTGAGAATCTCAATAATTATAAAATGTTGAACAGTGCAAGTGAACTTTTGAACTTATTTTTTTTAATTAAAGTTTATTGGGGTGACAATTGTTAGTAAAGTTACATAGATTTCAGGTTTACAATTCTGTATTACATCATCTATAAATCACATTATGTGTTCACCACCCAGAATTAGTTCTCTTAGTTATTTTTGTTACAGAAATTTTCTTTAGTTCTGGCAACAATGGTGTCTCTCAACAGCGTATTATTCCATTTGAATGAAGATAAGAATTTCATGGAAACAACCAAAGTGTCCTTGGACAAATGATTGGATAAAGATGTAGTATATATACACAATGGAATGCTACTCTGCCATAAGAAAAGGTGAAATAATGCCATTTGCAACAACATGGATGGATCTTGAGATTATTATGCTAAGCAAAATTAGTCAGACAGAAAAGGTCGAGAACCATATGACTTCACTGATATGTGGGATATAAAACAAAGCAACAAAGGAACAATACAAACAAATAAAGGGACAAAAACTCATAGACACAGATAATAATTCAGTGGTTACTAGAGGGAAGGAGGAAGGGAGGTGGCAAATGGGATCAAATATATGGTGATGGAAGGAGAACTGACTCTGGTGAACACACAATGTGATATAGAGATGATGTATTACAGAATTTTACACTTGAAAGCTATGTAACTTTACTAACCATTGTTACCCCGATAAACTTTAATTAAAAAAAGAAGAATTTTAACTTTTTGCAAGAGGCATTTTGTAGAAAGAGGTTGATATAATGTACCTGTCTAAGATTTATTCCCTCTCAAGCATACGATCAGCACAATTGAACTTTATTTGATATTTGATAGATAGAGATTAAGTAGGCTTTTGAGTGCCTCACCAACAATTAGAACAAATTACTATTTAAAGATGTGATAAGGATGAATAAATTGTAAACACACACAAAAAAGAGATCATCAAGGGACTACATTCTCTAGTTTGTTTCTATAATTCTTACCTTTTGAATCTGGCACTACTACTACACTGACAGGAAAACTAGAAATCTTATAGTAATAAGTATGCAGTGTGTGTTGCATGATATTTTTAGCAAGATTGTACTAAAGTGAACTGAAATAAGGGCCAAGACTTATCAAATTTGTTCAATTTTATATTCTTTTTTCTCCCATACAGGAAAATACATTAATATGGAACTAGCTACCTCCAAACCATTTCCTTCCAAGTCCCTTCCACATCTCTAAAATGGCGATATAAATCATAAAAAAATAAGAATTTCTATTATTGTTACCTGTGACAATGACAAATTTTCAAGTTAATACTTTTATTTTTATTAGTCTTCTTAAAAATATGATTCTTTTAAGTGTAATGAAATTTACTAAAAGTAGCAATCATCTCTCAAATATTGTTTTCAAGGAATAATAATGATGAGCTCATCAGTTTTGAGTTAAAATAAAATACATCAAATTTTAGCACGTTTAACTAATTTCATACAAATATGTTAGAACTGTCATGATAGGTTTAGAATATACTTTTCAGAAAAATCAAGTATAAGTAAATCTTGAAATATTTATATTTATTATGTTAATTTTATATTATATACTATTATTACTAATAATATATGTTATATCTCTAACATGTATGTCTAACATCTATATCTATATTATCTATTCTATTAGATACACACACATATACATATATTTGGGTAATCAAGATTTAGTACTAAAATTAAATGTCTCTTCAGACTTCAATTTGAAGATTCTGTTTGATTTTTGTACTTCCTTCCCTTACCCAATTATTCCAAATATTTTCTCAAAGGGAATGTATACACAATTTAAAGTGTGTGTCCTAAATTATCACTATCCTGTTGCAAAAAATATTAGTGGGCCTATGTCCCTGGGTGACTTTCACAGGTGTTTTTTATATTCAATTTCTCCCCTACTTAGGTGACACAGGAAGACAAGCGAGGCTGGAGTTGGGTATTGGCCCTCTGTCTGTGTGAATAAGACTCTACTAGGCGTTTGTTATGGTGCATTTCAAAATGAACACTCCTGCCTGCCCTTCCCCCCCAAAAAAAAACAAACAAACAACAACAACAAAGCACAAGGTGATTTTTCTTGGCTCTTCACTGTGAGAACCTGTATATAAAATGCATAAAAGTGTGGGGACAAGATACAAGGTTAACCCACACAAGTCAATTCCTTTCCTATATATCAGCATGAACAATTGGAATTTGAAATATAGAAAATACCATTCATAATGGCACCTAGAATGTACTTAGATGTATATCTAACTAAACATGTACAGGATATGTATACAGAAAACTAAAACTGATGAACGAAATCAAAGAAAATTCAAAGATATTCCAAGTTTATGGATGGAAGACTCAATATTAAGATGTCAATTCTTTCCAACTTGATCTATAGATTCAAAATAAGTGTACACGCATATATTTTCTTGCTCCTTTAGCTGAGAGAGCCTAGAAACAAGGACACTCCAAAGGCAACAAGCACATCTAGCACCCAGATCTTGGTTTCTAATATTATTTTACAATAAAGAAAACACAGCTTCTCAGAGAAATGACTGTTTTTAGTACTGGGGAAGGAAGTAAACCGGATGAGTCTGGAGGACCTTATAATGCAAAAGAGTAAGAAAATGCTTACCCTCCCCAAACAAAACAAAACAAAATAATACAAAAAGCCCCACAGTGATGGAGTTAGGAGTTAACTGAAAGGAGAAAGGAGATAACTGAAATAGCTCCCAATTGCCAAAGCTAGAACAACTTGAGCAACAAAGTAAAGTAGTATTGGATTATAATTCAAAGTGTAAAATAAATGTCTGTGAGTTTATAGTGATATAAATAGAATAGCTAAATATGGAAAAGAACAGTAAAATCTCTCATTCAAAATAATTTATGTAGATACCTCACCCTCAAGGAGATGGGGTATAAATCCCCATTCTTTAAGCATGGGAGTGGAAAGTGACTCCCACCCAAAGAAAATGGTATAAGAAAGATTAACTTCGTAGTGGAGAAATATGACAACTCTTACCTCAGTAAAGCGATCAAGGTTAACATCAACAATAACAGGTCAGGTTAATTGTATGTACCTTTGACATGAGTTGATGACAATGGCACTTTACCTGTTTTCTTTTTCATAAAACTCATAACCCCAGTTTAATCATGAGAAAAATATCAAACAGATCCCAATTGAGGAATATTCTATAAAATGCCTCACCAACACTCCTCAAAATGGTCAACGTCATAAAAAACAAGGACAATCTAAAAAACCGTCATAGGCAAGAGCATCCTAAGGAGATATGACAACTAAATATATTGTGGGGATCCTGAATGGGATCCTAGAACAGAAAAAGGACATTAAGTGAAGCTAAGAAAGTCAGAATAAGATGTGGACTTTAGTTAATAATAATGTATCAAGAGGGGTGACATCAGCAAGATGGCAGAATAGGAGGCCCAGGACTCTCCTCCCCTCCGCAGACCCACCCGTCCACCAACAATGCATGGACTAATTCCCTTGGTGAGATATCCAGAAACTCGTCGAGAGACTCCTGCACCCCAGGGGAGGGTGAAACCAACCACATCGAAGCCAATAGGAAAACTCAAGACAACCTCTCACCATAATCTCTACCACTACCACAATGCCAAAGGATCAGAAGAAAACCCCCGGCATCCAGCTTCTCCCTGTGAATGGACAGTTGGATCACACTTCCAATGTTCTAACTTTTCCAAGTACAGTCCAAGGTACTGGCTTCTGGCTCACCTATCTCAGGACCTAGAATACTCTAGATGCCTGGTGGCCAGTGAGAATGAAGATGATGGTTTGAACTAGCATGTAAGCAGTTGCCATAGTCTCTCCCCTTAACTCAATGCAGAGCAAGTGAGTGAGAAAACCCCAGAATCTATCTTCTCTCTGAGGAAGGAAATAATTAAATATCATGTCCAAAGTTCTAGATTGGCTCTGTCTCGTTGATGTCTAACCTCAGCTTCCCATGTTCTTTCACATCCTGCCCTCTGAGTGTTCTGCCCCAGCTGCCATGGGGGAGAGGAATTCTAACCTGTTTCCTGTAATTGGAGGAATATTTTCTGGATTGAGATCCAAAAGGAAAACCGATTGTCAGGCTAACCCCAACCCAGGCCAGCTGATATCAGTGCTCCTTAGCTGTGTCCCTGATACAGTTCTGAACAGAAAACTTTTCCCTAATCAAAAGTATTCAAACACAGATGTCGAAGATGTCCAATGCTAATAAGAACCCTCAAACACCTAACACTGATTTTCTTTGCTTGATCAAAGATCGCCACAGGAAGGAGATTGGCAGTTCAGGAGGTGGCACTTTTCCCACTGAGCCAGAACTAAAGCAAAACCTCAGGAATTCAACCTGCCCTGGAACAGGTATGTTCCCACTGAGAAATGGGACGAAGGGGGTATTTATTTATGGTATTAAAAATATATTTTTTTGAAGCGCTCAGGTGTGCTGGTTAAAATCCAGTTTGGATAATTACAATCTTTTCAAAGAAATTCCACCTACAATTTTAACAGCCAACTCCAATTTCACCAACAGTTTGAATTCTAAATAATCTCTTTTTGACACACATTGTTCTTAGTTCCAATTTGTAATGGCTGGCCAGCTGCCTCCCTTCTCTCTGTCCCTGACTGGGATGAAGTAACACAGGAAAGTATTTTTGGGGTATAATTAAGTGATTTGAAATGAATGGCACTGTATTAAAGTTATGTAATACTTATTAAAACACAATCTGATTATGTGAACTGTCATAGATTTTGGAATTCCTCTGATGGTGAATACCTTTCGGATTTTTCATTTGTGGTGCCCTACAAACCTAGAACTTGATGTACTCTATATTTTTTTGCTTTTTAAAACATAGCCTTATTTATGATTCTCCTTTTAAATATGTGAGTGTGTCACCTGCATATGGAAACATATTGATGCTGTTGGTATTCATTCCATATAGTATGACGTAATGGAGTTGGAAGATAAAGCACTTTACATGGGCAGCACAGAGAACTTCCCTAACATGTATATCAGAGCCCTTCTTTGAACTGAGAAATGAATGAAAGTTTGTTTTTGTTCTCAAGTGGCTTATGATTTTAGAACCGAGGGAACCAAAGTAACCAGAAGTTTCCTTAAACCCAATATTCGAAAGAGATGTTATATTTTAAGGTGAAAGTAGTGTTGAGAACTAATCTCATGGCTATCCCTCTACTTTATTCTTCTACCTTTCACACAACCATTATTATCCCCGAATTTCCGAAAAACACATTCTTAGTTTCTTATTCTTCTTCCTACCCATCCCTTTTGCATTAGTGTCTCATGTTTCCCTTTGCTACCTTGCAACATTCTCTAAAAATTGAGTATGTAATATGAGTTTCAGGTTTTCCTTAATGCCTATATAATGTATAATAATCGCTATTCAGATAAACTAAACTGAATCTCGTTGAAACACTGAGAACTTTGAAAAGTACAAAGCATTATTCCTTCAATAAATAATTATTGTGTACTCATTATGAGACAGACATTTAGAAATGTTAGGTACAATAATCGTTACTTTTATTTTGCCAAACCTTAAGCTACATTAAAGCTCAAGGCCTCACAGCTCGCCTGGCTTATACATCTGCTCTTCTCATTTCCTATCCTGAGTTTCAGTCATGTAATGTCTACTTCTTCAGATCTATTGTTGCAATCAGCAACCTCAGCAGTATCGGAACCTCCCTCATAGTCTGATATCTCTCTCTCAAAACAGAGGTCAACCCTATTGTCAGCCTCCAGTTCCAACTTGTATTCTAATTATAGCAAGAAAGTAAAATTAAATCCTTGTCAGTACCCCTTCGTATATAGTCAGGGAGGAGAACAAGTATACATTAAGAAACACATGTTACTCATCTGGGATGTTGTAATTCAGAGAGTATTGTTAGATTTTTCTACTTCAAGGTAAAGGCAGCAGGCAAGAACACAGAAATTGTGAACTTTGAATAAACAAAATCCATGTTTGAAAAATAATCAGGGGGCTCTAACTAAAGTTGTCTTAGATCAGCAAATGGGACAATCACCTAACTGTCTGATAAGATGTGCCCGCGTGCATCTGAGAGGGCACGTCTTCTTTGCTTGTAATACTTATAAACTGACAAGGACTCCATCCTGGATCAAACTTTAGTTAGCCTCCTCTGAGCCATCTTCTTGAGTACGCCCTGTCCTTGGCTGACTGAGCCCAGTTTTAACAGAGACTTATGTTGAACTCAGTTTCAGCAAGAATCCTGCTAAGCCAATGCAGTGAGAATCCCCTCACCCTTGATACTCAATCATGACACTCTTCCCCTCGCTTGATATCTAATCAAATTCCTCTTAGTAATTTTCTATCCAGTGACTTCCTGACCCTGCTCATTGGTTGTAAATCCCAGCTGCCCCTGCTGTATTCAGAGTTGAATTCACTGTTTCTCCCCTATTGTGAAACTCTCTCTCTCCTATTGCAATAGACTTGAATAAGTCTTCCTGTTTAACTGCACTTGACAAACTTAGAAGGTGAGCTTGATCCAAGCATCTTCCATCCTAGCCTACCACAATACGAAACACTCACCTTTAGAGATAGTTTTTGAGTGGTAAATTTACAAAAATGCAAATATGTAATGTAGGAGGACCATATATTAGCATGCATTTGCATCTATTAGGATATTTAAGGGATGGGACCCATGATGGGTAAATTTTAATCAAGATGAAGGATTAGGGAAAACAATTACAGGACACGGAGTTTATCTGACAAAGGTAGGCAGATGTCTGTTTAAGACCACAATGAGAGATCCCAGACAACTTAGCTTTGGGTGGAGAATAGCTCATGCATGAGGTACAACGTACAAAAAGATAAGTAAAAAGGAAGGCAGTAAAGTGGGAAATATTTGGACATAATGATGAGATGGCAAAGATAAAATTGAAGTAGATTCTGCTGTTCCTCAGAGTTATATAGTCACTACAAAATGAGGTCTAGCAAACACTTTAGGTGGCACTGGGAAGGATAATGTCACAAATAGAGTATTATCATAATAGCTTACTGAGTTACAAATGAAGGAGAACTATAATTCTCTTAATTCCAACCCAGGAATCTTAGCTGAAAGTGTTGTTTGTCTCTCTTAGGAAATGTGGGGGCTGGGTGGAACCAAACTATATTGCCAATACGGTAAATTTTAACAAAAACTAGACAAATAAACAAAGGCTTATTTTCTAAATAGTTTAAAAAACATTTAAACATGCTCATTTTTTGCATACTCTTGTTACCAGTGGGATACAGCATTTTGATTGATTTTTAAGGATCAGTGAGTTATTTGCACTTAGCCTCACATATTCCTTTCCCATGTCACTTTTAAGGCCAAGAGCATAAAAAACTGGTTAGCTGATTTTCTAGATCAACGTTTGACATAGAAGCAAAGCAAAGCTAACAGGCTTGTGAAGGCCTTGAACCCAAGACTTTGATTCTGCTCTGTAGCAAAGCAAAAACACTGAGAAAGACAGCTATTTCAATAATTCGCAACACAGATGTGGCTTTGAACACATTTTACAGAATCCATACCACTCTCTAAGGGTCATGGTATTATCTCACCAGACTCATGCTATAAACACCGAAAATGCCAGTCTCCAAAGTCTTAGAAATAATGGTTTCTTTTCCTACCTACGGAATGATTCTCTTCATGCTAATAAGAACCTGATGATTTTATTCATTTACCACAGTTCCTGCAAGGAATATGACTTGTGTTGACTAGTGGATTTTTTCCTCACAGAATTATAAGGACACATGTCTATATACTTGGTTTAAAAAATAATGATTCCCATAGATCATTCTGTCTGTTTAAATGTGGATAATACTAACCCACTCAGAATAGTGAGGGGAAAAACTGACAACAATAGTGCTAAACTCCTCTAAAGAGGTGCAAGTGGATAAAAAATAATAATGAGATAAAGGTGAACATTACGCCCAAATTCTAGCAGTGTCTTTACTTTGTCAGAACTAGAACTGATCTTTACGCATTACATTTTATCTTAGATTCCATGAGTATCTGCATCAGAGTCAAAAGCTGCTTTCACGGCTCCTTCCATTAAATTCAAGGGTATTGTCCAAGTCATTGAACTGGTCAGATGTTTCCAGTTCCAACACAGACTCTGATGAGGTTCAGACCATTTGACAGTAACTAGAACAGAACAGTAAACTCCGAAGCTCTTCTCCTCCCACAGCAGAAGGGTATTTTCTGAATGTCAAGGGAGGATAAAGGACAATTTTGTTTGGTAGGGAAGTACGAATCCAGTCAGAAAGTCACCACTCAATGGTCTTGTCCACCCAGCACTTCAGAGGTCACCCAATCAGAAATCACTCAGGAAGTCTTTCGAGCTCTGCTGGCATGTGATTAATGATGAAGACTAAGATTGACCCTTGAAAAAGGCCAAAAATCTCACTGTTTTCTTAGTAACTGCCTTCGAGTGAACACAATTACCACGTGAGCCTTTTCATGTTACAACAAGAATGTTTCAGCCCCTATGGAATGCAGTTCACAACACACACACACACACACACACACACAGATGCACACACACACACACATACACACACAGTAATGAGTCCTGATTCTCTCATGGTCAAGTTCTCTTTCACGGCTCCCACAAACTCAACAGCCCAACCCAAACAGGCATTTTCTTGGAGGATTACCATCTTGCTCGGGTTCTCAGTCTGATGAAACTGCTTTAACAGGTTTTCAAGAAACCTGTTGATCTACTCAGATTCATCTGCTGGAACATGCACAACTTCTGTCTTCTTCGCCATCTTTCCTCAATATGTCTTTGCTTTATTGTCCCTGGGGTTTCCCATTCCCAAAAATGTTCACTGTAAAGATGATCTTCGATAAACCCATTTCAGCACTTTTCCATTAGTCCACAATAACCCATTCTTCCTAGCTCAAAGTAAGGGTTGAAACTTCCTTAAAGAGCCAAGCACTTTAAAATGTGGCCCGCTTACCTTTGTTTTCTTGTTATATGTAGCCACTGTGATTTAACAACATTTCTTTCTTCAACATTATTTATTTTCTTAAAATTAAAATGACCATGGAGAAAATAATACAAAATAATTTTCACTCTAACCACCACCTTTGTTCATTATGTTATCTGTCTCCTGAGTATTGTACACTACTATTACCCCCTATTTGGGCAAATTTAATACTTAGAAATGCCACCAAAACATAACAATAATAATATTGACAGTTTTTAAAAAATTTATCCAGGATAATACATTTGTCTTCCCAATATTCACTTAACCCAAGTTCAAAATGAAGCTTCTGAAGTTTCCCTAACTCTTGACATTATGGCATTCTTTCTTTTTGGTTACAGCTACAAAGTAAGGAATGCTTTTTAAATGATGTATTATAATATTTTGATAATATTGTGGATGCATATAGTCTATTGACTTGCAACTACAGAAAAGATGCAGAGGAGGCATCTCGAATACATGCATATAAACACATACTACACACACAAACATATACATGTAGGCATACATACATCATATGCATTTATTATGTAGGCATACATAAGAAATAAAAAATTAGAAGGCAGTTAATAAGTCCCACATCCATATACGTAGTAAGTACACCGGCATTTCATCTGTACTGCTCAATTAAAGAGAATTTACCTGCTCCTCAACTATTATTTATAGTCCTCAAGTGAAAAAAAACACACAAAAGAAATGTAACCTAAATGTCAAATTTCTCTAGAAAAGTGAACCTTGTGTACTGTTGGTAAGAATGTAGATTGGTGAAACCAGTATGGAAAACAGTATGGAGGTTCCCAAAAAATTAGAAATAAAAGTACCTTATGACCTAGTAATTCTACTGCTGGGTATTTATACAAAAGGAAATGAAATCATTATCACAAAGCAAAATCTGCAGCCCCATGTTCATTGTAGCATTATTTGTGATAGTCAAGACATGGAAACAACCTAAGTATCCATCGATGGATGAATGGATAAAGAAAATGGTGGTGATAATATATACACACATATGTACCATAAAAAAAGGCCATAAAAGGAAATTCTGCCATTTGTCACAACATAGATGCTCTGTGCTCCTTGAAAGCATTATACCAAGTGAAAAAAGTTAGAGAAAGACAAATACTGTATGATCTCACTAACATGTGGAATCTAAAAAAGCCCAAACTTGCAGAAACAGAGAACAGATTGGTGGTTGCCAGAGACAGGGATTGGGGGTGAGGGGAATGGGTGAAGGTGGTCAAAAGATCCAAACTTCCAATTTTAAGATACATTAGTTCTGGGATTGTAATGTACAGCATGTGAGTATAGTTAACAACGCTGTACTGTATATTTTGAAGTTGCTAAGAGAGTAGATCTTAAAAGTTCTCATCACAGGAAAAAAACTTTCTAAAAATTTATGGAAAAAAGAGGTCATTTCGATTAGTCCATATTCTGGGGTCATTGATTGTTGGGCTGTTGATTGTACAGACTTTTCCTATAAGTCATCCCACTTGGATGGAGAATTTGAGACACTAACAAAATACACACTATCGATTGACAAAAACAAAACAAAGCAAAACGAACTTTTCTTAATAAGTCTAAAATGCCATTCTGTCCTTTAACCTTACACGATCACCTACCACCACCCATTCCTGATAACTGAATATATTTTCTACTTTGAATTCTCAAAGCCGTGTGAATCTCAACCATCCATCAGTCATCCATCTGCTCTCTTACTCATCCAATTCATAAATACTTTTTACCTCATTGCTGGAACTATATTATGCGTTTAGGAAAACATGTATAATCCCTACTCTAAAGGAACTCATAGTAGGGTAGGTGATGGTCAATTTCAGAAAAAATCAAATCTGTAATCTCAGAGTTTGATATTTCTTTTTGTTCTTCTGCCAGAATATGAGGACATTAAAAGCAAGTGTTGTGCTTTCTTCATCTCTGTATCCTCTAATAGTGTCTAAAATATTCCTTGCACCAGATAGCTATTCGGTTAAATATTAAAACTTTACAAGGCTTCATATCTAATTCCAACCTTATTTTAATGACAATTTTTGTTTTATTAATGTTTATTTTTCAAGGCCAATTGCTGTGCTTGAGAATTCTTGTTATTAGGGAATTCTATTGGGTAGAAACTGCCTTGGTCTAAATCAGACTAATATATGAAGTATTTCTGGTGATGACTGAAAATCAGGAAAAAAATTATCCCTCAACTATAGTTAAAGTTTCAAGTAGTTATGTTTTCTGTGGAGATTAAGATAAAATAATTTTTGTTTCATTGGAGAATAAAAATATATATAGAAGATTTCTCCAATCATAAGCATACAACCTGATGATGAAGTTTCCACAAAACAAACATCTGGAATGAATACCCAGACCAAGAAATTAAACTGTAAATCCCTATACAAATATAAAAGCGTGATGATTTTGATTCCGTTGGCAAAGCTCACTTTATACAGTGACTATAAAATATTAAGTATCTACTTAATATTTTATAAGAATGCTAAATTTTAATACAATGATTTATTTTAATACAATCTGCCTGTAGTTCATTTAGGTAAAGGGGCTGTGCTTATTTTCATGCTTGCTCTATTAAGTAAAAATGTGCTTCTTATAGCAAATGCTTTCCCACAAATACCAACTGAACACTCAAATCTACCCTGGAATCCTTTGCCCTCTTGGCTCTCTGTGGCTCCTACCTTGCCGACGCCCAAGCTTGAGTGAGCCTCATTCTGTTTCTGCTCTCAGAGCTTCTGACTGTTGACGATCCACTATCATTTCATGTTGGGTGTTCACTGATGCTGAGAAAACCTGTTTCATCTCCTGTTGTTTTCTGGAAGTGGCAGTCCCAGTTGGTTTGAATTCTGCTTCAGCTCTTAACTCTTTTAGTAATTGATTTGGTGTGTATTTATTGAGAAGTGTGAATTCTTCTAATTTTCTGATATTATTCTCACTTTATTTTTGTCAGTGATAATGTTCCCCCTGGACATTTAAAAAAAGATTTTTATTAAAATATTGCTAACATACAACATTATATTAGTTTCAGGTGTTCAAAAAAGTTATTCAACATTTATATACCTGAGGAAGTGATCAACATAGATCCAGCAACCATCTGACCCCATATCATGCTGAGATAATAGTATTGACTATATTCCCTACACTGTATATTACACTCCCATGATTTATTTGTTTTATACCTGGAATTTTGAACTTATTCCCCTTCACATTTCCCCCCTTTTTAAAATTTTCAATTACAGTTGATATTCAATATTATTTTATATCAATTTCAGGTGTACAGCATAGTGGTTAGATATTTATGTAATTTAAGAAGTGATCCCTCTGACTATTACCTACCTGGCACTATACATAGTTATTACCATATCATTGACTATATTTCCTATGCTACACTTTTTATATCCTTATGACTATTTTGTAACTACCCATTTTCACTTCTTAATCCCTTCCCCTTTTCACCTCCCCAACTCCCCTCCCATCTGGCAACCGTCAAAATGTTCTCTGTATCTATGAGTTTGTTTCTGTTTTGTTTGTTCATTTTGTTGTTTAGATTCCACATATCAGCAAACCAGATTGGTGTGAGGAAGTGGTCCAGCTTCATTTTTTTTGCATGTGTCTGTGCAGGTTTCCCAGCACCATTTATTGAATAGACTGTCTTTACCCCAACGTAAATTCTTGCTTCCATTGTTGTGGATTAACTGACTATATAGGCATGGATTTACTTCTGGGCTCTCTATTCTGTTCCATTGATCTATGTGTCTGTTTTTATGCCAGTACCATGCTGTTTTGATTACTGTAGACTTGTAGTATAATTTGATGTCAGGTATTGTGATACCTCCCACTTTGTTCTTGTTTCTCCTGATTGTCGAGGCAATCCGGGATCTTTTGTGATTCCATATACATTTTAGGATTATATGTTCTATTTCTGGAAAAAATGTCCTTGGTAGTTTGATAGGAATTGCATTGAATCTGTATATTGCCTTAGGCAGTATGGACATTTTAATGATATTAATTCTCCCTATCCATGAGCATGTTATATGTTACCATCTATTTGTATCTTCTTTAATTTCTCTCTTCAGTGTCTTGCAATTTTCTGAGTACAGGTTTTTTACTTCTTTGGTTAAATTTATTTCTAGGTATTTTATAGTTTTTGAAGCAATTGTAAATGGGACTGTTTTCTTAATTTCTCCTTCTGATATTTTATTATTGGTGTATACAAATGAAACTAATTTCTGAATGCTAATTTTGTATCCTGCTACTTTACTAAATTCATTTATTAGTTCTAATAGTTTTTTGGTGGAGTCTATAGGGTTCTCTCTATATAGTATCATGTCATCTGCATATAATGACAGCTTACTTCCTCCTTACCGATTTGGATGCCTTTTATTTCTTTTCCTTGTCTGATTGCTGTGGCTAGAACTTCCAGCACTATGTGGAATAGAAGTGAAGAAAGTGGGCAACCTTGCCTTGTTCCTGATCTTAAGGGAAATGGTTTTAGCTTTTCCCCATTGAGTATGATGTTAGCTGTGGGTTTATCATACATGGCCTTTATCATGTTGAGATATGGTCCCTCTATTCCCACTTTCTTAAGAGTTTTTATTATAAATCACTGCTGGATTTTGTCAAATGCTTTTTCTGCATCTATTGATATGATCGTATGATTTTTCTTTTTAATTTTGTTAATGTGGTGTATCACATTAATTGATTTGTGGCTGTTGAACCAACTTTCCATACCAGGAATGAATCCCACTTGGTCATGGTGTATGGTCATTTTAATGTGTTGCTGAATTCTGTTCACTAATATTTCATTGAGGATTTTTGCATCTATATTCATTAGGGATATCGGACTATAATTTTCATGATTTTAGGATCATGGTGATAGTGGCCTCATAAAAAAAGTTTGGGAGGCTTCCCTCCTTCTGGATTTTTTGGAATAGTTTAAGAGTAGGTGATAATTCTTTTTTGAATGTTTTGTAAAATTCACCTGTAAAGCCATCTGGTCCAGGGTTTTTGTTTGTTGGGAGCTTGTTGATTACTGATTCAATTTCCCTCATAGTAATCAGTCTATTCATATTTTCTGTTTTTTCTGAGTTAGCCTTGGAAAGTTGTGTGCTTCTAGAAAATTGTTAATTTCTTCCAGACTGTCTAATTTGTTGGAATATAGTTGCTCATAGTAATTTCTTAATTGTTTTTGTATTTCTGTCTGTTGTCACTTCACTTCTTTCATTTCTGATTTTATTAATTTGGGTCCTCTCTCTCCCTCTTTTTTTTTTGATGAATCTGGCCAAAGGTTTGTTGATTTTGTTCATCTTCTTGAAAAACCAGCTCTTATGTTCATTGATCTTTTCATTTGGGGGGGGGGGGTCCTATATTTCATTTATTTCCACTCTAATCTTTATGCTCTCCTTCCTTGTACTTCCTTTGGGTTTATTTTGCTGTTCTTTTCCCAGATCCCTTAAGTGCAATGACAAACTGTTGAATTGTTGTTTTTCTTGTTTCTTTAGGTAGGTCTACATTGCTATGAATTTCCCTCTTAGGACTGCTTTCGCTGCATCACATAGATTTTGGGTGATTGTGTTTTCATTTTTATTTGTCTCAAGATATCTTTTGATTTCTTGCTTGATCTCATTGTTGACCCATTTATTATTTAGTAACATGGTATTCAGCCTCCATGTATTTGTGTGTCTTCCAGTCTTTTTTCTCTATGGTTGATTGTAATTTCATAGCACTGTGATCAGAGAAGACGATTGGTATGATTTCAGTTTTCTTAAATTGATTGAGATTTGTCTTGTGACCTAACATGTGGTTTTGGAAAATGTTCCATGTGTGCTTGAGAAGAACATGTGTTCTGCAGCTTTGGGGTGAAATGCTCTGAAAATATTGATTAAACCCAACTGGCCAATGTGTCATTTAAGGCCACTGTTTCCATATATTTTCCGTCTGGAAGACTTGTCCCTTGTTGTTAGATGTGTGTTGAAGTCCCCTACTATGATAGTGTTACTGTTGATCTTTGTCTTTATGTCAGTCAATATCTGTTTTATATATTTAGGTGCTCCTATGTTGGGTGCATATATGTTTACTAGGGTTATGTCCTCTTGTTGGATTGATTCCTTTATTATTATGTAGTGCCCATCTTTTTCTTTTAATATCTTCTTCATTTTAAAGTCTATTTTGTCAGATATAAGTATTGCTACTACAGTGTTTTTCTCATTTCTATTTGCATGAAATATCTTACTCCAACCCTTCACTTTCAGTCTGTGTGTGTCTTTTGATCTGAGGTGACTCTCTTGTATACAGCACATGCAAGGGTCTTGTTTTCTTTTTCACTCAGCCACCCTCAATCTTTTGATTTGAGCATTTAAGCCATTTACATTTAAAGTGATTATTGATAGGTACATACATACTTATTGCCAGTTTTTTATTTGTAGTTACATTCTTTTAATCTTTCTTCTGCTTGCAGAAGCTCTTTTAATATTTCCTGCAATGCTGGCTTGGTGGTAATGAATTTTTTTAGCTTATTCTTTTCTGGGCAGCTCTTTATCTCTCCTTCAATTTTAAATGATAGTTTTGCTGGGTAAAGCAATCTATGTTGTAGGCCTTTATTTTTTCATCACTTTGAATACCTCCTGCCACTCCCTTCTGGCCTGCAAAGTTTCTGTAGGAAAGTCATTTGATAGTCTTATAGGAGTTCCCTTGTATGTAACCCGCTGTCTTTCTCTTGGTGCTTTTAGGATTCTCTCTTTGTCTTTAACCTTTGCCATTTTAAGTATAATGTGTCTTGGTGCAGAGCTGTTTGGGTTCATCTTGGTTGGAACTCTCTGTACCTCTTGGGCTTGTATGTTGGTTTTCTTCATCATGTTAGGGAAGTTTTTGGTCATTATTACTTCACATATGTTCTCGATCCCTTGCTCCCTCTCTTCACCTTCTGGTATTCCTATGATGCGCATATTGTTACACTTGATGTTATCCCAGATACCTCTTAAACCATTCTCATTGTTTTATATTCTTTTTCCTTTTTGTTTTTCTGCTTGGGTGATCTCTGCTAACTTGTCTTTTGAGTCACTGATTTGATTCTCTGCCTCCTTTTACCTACTGGTAATTCCTTCAAGTATGTTCTTTATTTCAGTTATTGTATTCTTTAGTTCTAACTGGCTGTTCATTATGATTTCTCTATCCTTCTTTATGTTGTCACTAAGCTCCTTAAACATTCTTATCATCAGTGTTCTGAACTCTGTCTCTGATAGATTGGTTACCTCTATTTCATTTGATTCCAATTCTGGAGGTTTTCTGTTCTTTTATTTGGGATATGTTTCTTTGTTTCCCCATTCTGGCTGACTCTCTGTGTTTGCTTCGATGTATTAGGTAGATCCCCTAGGGTTTTTGGTTTTTGGTGGGTTATCTTATGTAGTATGTGTCCTTTATACTTGACTTGCACCACTTCCCTATTCTCCTGTGCATGTGCTGCAAAGGTGACCCTTGTGTTGTGTATATTGTTCTCTTAAAGTTGGGCTTTAATTGCTTTTGGCTTGTCAGTGGGTGGGATTGACTCCTAGGCTGACTAGTTGCGAGACTTGGCTATGCCCATAGTGGATGATCTGTTGCATGAGGTTGCCTGCTCAAATGATGCCTGGCCCCTATGGGCTCTTGTGCCTGTAGAGAATTCCCTCTGAGTGTGTCACTTGTAGGTCAAACCTGGTAATACTCTGGTTTGGTCTCGAGTTGTCATCTGGGTGTGTTGAATCTTGTGCCTCTTGGGCTGGGCCCTGGTATAGGGCAATTTCAGAACAAAGCAAATAGCCAAGCACAACAACAACAAAGAAAAAAAACCAAATACACTCATATGTGAAAACAACTGATAACCCACACCTAACACAGGCAAATAATAATAATATTAATAATAATAATAAAAAAAAAGAAAATGAAAGGAAAAAAGCAGCGTCAGTCTTGGCTTAAGCCTACCAAGTAATCTTCAGGTTGTCCTCTGCTGTACAAAGAGTTCTCTGTGTCTTGTTCAGGAAGAGCTGGCCACCTGGCGCCCAGAGTGACCCTGGGACTGCAGTTCTAGATGAGTGGGGCTATGGGGTCTGGATGGTAGTTTCTATAAAGTCAGTGCAGTTTCTGCTCTTGCCTGCACATATACGCACCGAGAGTACCACAGCCAGCCCTGTGCCCAGATCTCCTGAGTCTTAGGACACTTCTTACATTGAGGGCGTGTGGAGGGCGTGAGATTTCTGAGCCGCTGAAAGCCCATAGCTGCTTCTGCCACCTGTTGCTGACCCCTGGGTGTGTCTCCGCAGTTGTAATTTCCCTGCCCTAGGCAGGCCACAAAAGGTAGGGGCTCGGGGTGGAGGAGTCTTCTGTCTCCCAGCTCAGCAATCTCACACTCTTCCTAGCCTCTTCCCTAGGTCACAGCTGCAAACCAGGTTTTCCCAGATTCCGAGCGTTATAGCTCCTCTGTAATCTGACACTACTCCATTGTTCAGGGGCCAGCTTGAGTCTCTGGAAGGGCTGGGTAGGATTGCTGTGGGAGAGTGGGGGGAAGGACCCAGGTATGGTGCTTATTTCTTTGTCTGACCTAGGGCCCAGCTGAAGGTCTCAGTTGACATTACTGTCTCAAAGGCTGGATATACAGCTTTCTCGGCAGTAGAGATCAGCTGTGGGACACAGGGAAAGAGACCACCTCCTGGCTCTTGTGATTTCTATTGTTTCCTGGGACCCCCTGTCTCTGCAGCTGTGGATGCAGGCTGCGTCTTCACTCTGCTCCCTTCCCTCTTCCCCTGATCACCCAAGTTTGCCCACCTTCAAGTAATCCTCGTATGAGTCTCTTAGCTGTTCTGTGTGATGAATAGAGTCCTTTGATGAGTTATAGATGTTCAAGTTGTGGTAAGTTCCGGAGGAGAACCCAAGAAGACCACCTCGCCCTTCCTATGATGTCCCACTCACTCACTGAGTTTGTTTCTGTTTTGTTTGTTAATTTTTGTTTTTAGATTCTACATATGAGCAAAATCACATCGCATCTCTCTTTCTCTGTCTGACATACTCTACCCAGCACAGTACCCTCCAGGTCCATCCGTGTCGCCACAGATGGCAAGAACCCATTTCCTTTCATGACCAAGCAATATTCCATTATTTACATATATTTACCACCTCCTCTTTATCCATTCATCCATCAATGGATATTCAGTCTGCCTCCATATCTTGGCCATTATAAACTATACTTCAACGAGCATACGGATTCACATGTCCCCGTGAAGTGGCTTTTTGGGTTTCTTTGGATAAATATCCTGCAGTGGAATTACTGGGTCCCTCTTTGTCTCTTGTTATAGGCTTTGTTTTAAAGTCTATTTTGTCTGGTATAAGTATTGCTACCCCAGATTTTTTTATTCCATTTTCATGAAATATCTTTTCCTATCCCCTTACTTTCAGTCTGCGTGTCTTTTGATTTGAAGTGAGTCTCTTGTAGGCAGCATATGTAAGGGAGGGGGGGACTTAACAAAGAAACAATGGCATCTACTAGCACTTCTGTCTGGGAGAAAGCTGCTGCCTCAGCCCTCACCCTGGAGCCAGACAATTCAGTTCCTCCCTGTATGTCTCTGGCGCCTTTTGAGCTGCTGTCCCAGTGCAGGAGCTCAGAGCAAGTGAGTCCTTCAGTGAGCAAGTCCATGTATGGGCCCTTTAAGAGGAGCACCTGGGACTCCAGCTACTATGTCTCATCAGCCACAATCTCCGCTGGTTTTCACAGCCAGAAATTATGGGCATTCTGTCTCTGGCACTGGAACTCTGGGCTGGCGAGGGGCTGGGGTCTCTCGCTCCTCAGGGTGGGCCCTCTGCAGTTGAGACATGCCTCTTGAGTTTTAATGGTCACACCCAGCACATTCTTCATCCCTGCACCTCTTACCAGTCTCTTGGTGGCTTCTTCTGCATATTCTTAGTTGTAGGGTTTTGGTTCAGCTAGACTTCAGGTGATTCTCAATAATGGTTGTTCTGTGGTTTAGTCATAACTGATATGCTCCTGAGAGGAGATGAGCATAGCATTTATCCACTCTGCCATCTTGACCAGATATTTCCATAGTAAAGTTTTGATCGACAACAATTCTAAAATTTCTAGTGTGCTTTCATTAAAGGAAAGTAGGTTTTGACAAGTGTTCTTTTGGTTCATATCCCCTCCTAGTTCTTGACTATTCATCTACACCATAATTTTAATGTAAGTGCAGGTTTCACACGATAGTAGGAGTGGTGGTAGGACATCCTTCCCACCGTCTTGCCCAACATCAAAATTATTAAGTTATGGAGAAAATGTTTGCAAACACGTGTTCACAGCACTTATCTCTAGATAGGTAGAATTTCAGTTACATTAGTGGTCGACTGTAGACAAGATGCTGGTGATCCCTGAAGACTGAGAAGGAAAAAAGTGTTTTACTTTTTAAAGAAAGTAACCAAGGTTTCACCGGTCCTTTTACGAAGTAGGTCAAGGTGGAGAGAGCTCTGCCGAGAGCACAAAATGCACACAACAAACAATTTTTGTATATTGTAAATATAACAGTAAAGATTGAGAAAGTGAAAGAAAACTGAGAGTTTATTAATGAATAAATATTTATTCAGTAATCACTACGGGAAAGGCACTGTGCCGAACACTGCAGGGGGTACAGAAATGACCGTGACCTCTGATCTCTGCCTGCCAGGTTGTAGTCACCCAGTGTAGGAGTATGACAAATATATATTCCGTGTTTTCCTGAAAATAAGACCTAGCCAGACAATTAGCTCTAACGTGTCGTTTGGAGCAAAAATTAATATAAGACCCAGTATTATATTATATTATATTAATCATATTATATACCCTGTCTTATATTACAGTAAAATAAGACCGGGTCTTAATTTTTGCTCCAAAAGATGCATTAGAGCTGATTGTCAAGCTAGGTCTTATTTTCGGGGAAGCACGGTAACTATAGTATGCACCATAATAGGTTAAAGGTTTCTATGACAAAGGTAGAAACAAAAGTTTAAAAGTTTCAGGAAAAGAGAGAGCATGTGATTGGGTATGTGTTTGGGGCTAAGGGCTCTGTTGAGATTACTGAAATGGGATTTCTGCTGAGTCTAAGATGGATGATATTAAATTGGCAGAGATGGGCAGAGGTGCAGAGGTGGGGAAACTCAGGTGAGGAAATGGCCCAACATTCTGTGTCAGGGAGTGCAGGGCATACTTTGCGGAGAAATGGCTGATAAAGCTAGAAAGACAGTGTGGCAAAAGGTTACAGATTATTTCTCGTTTATGTGTTTCTTTTCTCTTATTTTCACCTATCTAGTTTTTTTTTTTCTTTTCTTTTTATCTGTTTTTCTCCTATCTTTTTTTCCCCTTTTACTTCTGGAGAAAAGTCTGTCCTCCAAACTATCATTTTGTTTAATTGTACAGTCATTAAATGTGATTTATCCAAGTGTCTATTATGTGTGATTTTTCAAAAGTCACTGCAATGAAATAGTACTCATAAGTCTCCAGTGTACCAAGTCGTAGAGGATCAGAAAAGAGGAAAAGAATAAAAGTGAAGCTTTAAATATATGGATGTGAAACCAGAAACCAGGTGGTTTTCCATAGCAACATTCCCCCCCGTAGGCATACAGTTTTGATGTATTGCCTTTTAACGTTTAGTGGATTCAAGATAAGACCTCAGAGTTGAAACAGATCAGTAATTAGATTTTTCCCAGTCTCTTTAAAAAAGAAAGTATACTACTCTCTATCTTGAGTTCTTTATTTTTGGCTCACCTTATAGTTGTTCAGCTTTGAGACACTTCATGTTTAGATTAAGCATGCCTTTGGGCAAATTTGATTTTTATCGCAGTAATTCCGACCACGTTACATTCACAAAGGTAGAGGAATAAAAGCTTGTTTTTAATCACCTTTAATAAGGTAACTCTGGTGGGATTTTTCTGTTAATTTTTAAAAGTAAGCTTTTGGATAATGTAATTATTATTGTTCTATCACAGACCAGTTATGTTCAAGTGCTGGCTAGTTAGAATTATAAAAAGACATAAGTGACTGGAATTGTCAAAGCTTGGTTATTACTTCTGTGGGTAACAGTAAACCTGTTTCCAAGTCCAGATTATATTTACTTTATATATGAGTTTAATTTCTTCATTTTAAAATGATTATGAAAATGCCAGATTGGATAAATTTTCTTTATGATGGAATCTGTTTTTTACACTTGATCTTAGCCAAAAGGCTGAGAAGCGATGGAATCTGTTTTTTAGAACTATTGTTTTTACATGACAAGACTTTGTCAGTGTGTTTCTAATTCTCAGTTTCCAAAATCAATTATCCACCTTTGTGTTCTATTCATTTATATCAGTGATTGTAAAATAACATGCTGGAAATTGTTTTATTTGTTCTATACATACCAAGGAAAGAATGTTGTTTGCGGGTCAACATCCTCTTAAATTTACATTTTCTCCACACTTGAAAAAAAAAGAAAATTACATTTTTAATTATTTTTTCCCCCCTTCTTCCGCCTCCCCTCTCCCCCACTCTGGTTCAAGCCATTGTTTCTCAGTCTAGTTGCATAGGACACATCTCCCTGGCCCATGCTGGTATTATGAGCCTTGCGCTCTCCCCCTGGCTGAGGCAGTCTGTTGGCTGCTCACAGCAGCCCAGTTCCAGGGAGAGCCTTTGTTCACAATCTTAGCTGTAGAGGCCACAGCTCACTGGCCCATATGGGAATTGAACCGGAGACCTCCGCGTTAGGAGCACAGCATTCCAATCACTGAGCCACTGGGCTGGCCCTAATTTTGTATGATTTTAATATACTTATTTTGTGGCTTTTATTACTAAAATTAGAGTTTGTGTTTATAATATTAATACATTTATTAAATTTTTATGTAGTCATTTCTTTTAGCCCTTCTTAGGCTACTCAAAAAGTGTTTCTCTTTTGTTACTCTATTTACTAGTCATGATAGATTTTAAACAATATTTGGTTTAAACTTGAACTAAGAACCTTGACTTATAATATGCATTTTGTTTTGTTTTTTGTTCAGTGATGACAAGTTTTAATTAAAAGATGCTACTTCAGCATCATGTTGAAACAGAAATTTTTTCCTGATTGTTCATTGTAATTATTAAGCCCAATAATGTCTTTACAAAAGGATGCCTCTGCCCAAATTACTGCTACCGATGTAAATAACATAAAATGTACTCAACTGTTTTCACTGAAGGACCGAACAAGAGTTCATGCCTTGAATTTATATGAAAAATAATTTAATGGCTAATGTACTTGTCTGCACCAAGAAATAGACTCATCAGTCTACAGTATCCACCCTGAGGGAGACATCAGTTGGATGTCTCTTTAACAAAATTCTAAAATATAACTGTTTTGCCCCCTCAGATGAAATGATCTCCTCTCTTCGACAAAAATGAAATGAAAGTTCCTCTGCAAGACAAAATCAATTCAATATTCTACACTAATACTCTTGCCTAAAGAATCAAATCAATTTATCATGATTTGGTTTCTAGATTACATTTCTTTTTCTTGCCAGATTTTAGGATTTTTCTAAGGATGGAGAAGTACTCACATTTAGTGTAGTTGCTAAACTATGTACTCAGAGCTATCGGTAACCTTTTTTTTTTTTGTTCCTATGCTGAAACTGGAATGTATAGAAATTATAAGGATGACTTAAATTTTAAAATTAAGCATGCATAAGGATGGTTAGAGATCTAGGCAGGTATCTAGTCCATAGATATGGAATAACATTTTTTTTTAAATTAAAGTTTATTGGGGTGACAATTGTTAGTCAAGTTACATAGATTTCAGGTGTACAATTCTGTAATACATCATCTATAGATGACATTGTGTGTTCACCACCCAGAGTCAGTTCTCCTTCCATCACCATATATTTGATCCCCTTTATCCTCATGTACCATCCCGCTCCCCCCTTACCCTCTGGTAACCACTAAACTATTGTCTGTGTCTGTGAGTTTTTGTTTCTTCATTTGTTTGTCTTACTCTTCTGTTATTTTCAGTTTTATATACCACATGTCAGTGAAATCATATGGTTCTCTATGTTTTCTGTCTTATTTCGCTTAGCATTATAATTTCAAGATCTACCCATGTTGTCGCAAATGGTACTATTTCATCTCCTCTTATGGCAGAATAGTGTTCCACTGTGTATATACACCACAACTTCTTTATCCATTTATCTATTGAAGGACACTTTGGTTGTTCCCATGTCTTGGCCACCATAAATAAAGCTGCAATGAACATTGGAGCACATATGTGATTCTGTTCTTAGTTTTTTGAGGAACCTCCACACTGCCTTCCATAGCGGCTGCACCAATCTGCATTCCCACCAACAGTGTATGAGGGTTCCTTTTTCTCCACAGATTCTCCAACACTTGTTACTATTTGTCTTGTTGATGATAGCCATTCTGACTGGGGTGAGGTGATATCTCATTGTAGTTTTGATTTGCATTTCTCTGATGATTAGTGATGTTGAGCATTTTTTCATATGTCTATTTGCCATTTGTATGTCCTCTTTGGAGAAATGTCTCTTCAGGTCCTCTGCCTGTTTTTTAATTGGATTGTTTGTTTTTGTTGTTGTTGAGTTTTATGAGTTCCTTATATATTTTGGATATTAGTGCCTTATCGGAGGCACTGTTTGCAAAAATCTTCTCCCATTCGGTTGGTCGCCTCTTTATTTTGTCGATGGTTTCTTTTGCTGTGCAGAAGCTTTTTAGTTTGATACAGTCCCATTCATTTATTTTAGCTTTTACGTCCCTTGCCTTTGGAGTCAAATTCATAAAATGCTCTTTTTAACCCAAGGTCCATAAGTTTAGTACCTGTGTTTTCTTCTATGCAGTTTATTGTTTCAAGTGTTATGTTTAGGTCTTTGATCCATTTTGAATTGATTTTGGTACATGGTGACAGCAGTTTAGTTTAATTCTTTTGCATGTGGCTTTCCAATTCTCCCAGCACCATTTATTGAAGAGGGTTTCTTTTCTCCATTGTATGCTTTTGCTTCTTTGTCAAAAATTATCTGTCCATATTTATGTGGGTTTGTTTCCGGGTTCTCAATTCTTGTAATAACATTTTTTTTCTTGGAAAAATTTTCTTATTCCATTAATACTCTTAGATTATTCAGTTCCCTGGAGGCTATTTAATGATGTGCTCGTGGAAAGCCTGGCGTTCTTAGAATTTTAACCATACAGTGCAACTGGTATTGATGGAAAATTACACAGAAGAAACAGTCCTGTTCTATATAGCTAAGCTCTATTAGGCAAATATTTTATGACTAAGGAATGTTAGTTATTAGTATTTAGCATTGCTAGTATAGGATATAGCTGAATACAGCTGAGTACTTTTGACAGAATATAGTGGGAAAAATAAACGTTGAGGATATATTATTTTCTCCTGATTAACTTAAATTCAGAGATATAGCTCTTTTGTTTGTATCATCATTCCCCTGAATACAAAGATTTTTCAGTGGAAGTGTACAAGACCAGCATATCTTACAGTCTCTGATCAGTAGAGAAAATCATGATGCAGAGAGCTGAGCAGACCTTTGCCCCTAATTTGAATGCTTTGGCTTTTGCCAAATTCTTATTCCTAATAATTTCTAAGGCTATGGGATAACGTCACATTTAATATTCCTATTTGATATAGATGCTTTTAGCTATGATAATTTCTAATTAAAAGAATCCAGTGTACATATACTATGGTTCAGATATATCATTGAGTCTTAAGACAAAAATTCTAAAAATATTTTACTTGAACTTAAAAGTCTCTGTCAAATTGACCTAGTGACTTACCATCTGGTTTAGACATTTCATGAAATGAGTCTTTATTACACTTCTAATTAATGATGATTTGATGAATTTATTCGATTTAGCACATGTAATAGCTATTTTTCTCCACTTTTCATTTGGAGAATACTTTTTTTATTTATACATAGATAAATAAGGAAGTGATGAAGTTTTAAAGCTCATCAGATTATGAATTCTTCAATTTGCTATGTCATTGTTCAGTGAAAAGAATTTAAGCTGAATCTTTTATCATTTGCCTTCTGGTTGAGTACGCTCTGGTCTCTCACTCTAGCTTTTAAAGATTGTGTTTTATTTTTAATATCTTATTGTGCCTAGCACAGAGCATTGTGTATGGAATAAATAGTGTTGAATTGAATTAGTTTAAAGAATCACGTTCAGCTAAAACTATTGTTACATTTTTTGATACATTTAAAGGAGAACAATGAGCTCAACTTTGATCATCATACTTGGCTATTCCGGCAAAATTTCCAAGACTGCCATTCAGCCTCTCATTTGAAGTTAATAGTTAAAGGTACTGCATTTCATATGACATGTTGGCTGCAATATGGGAGACCACGTAGTATTTTATGTAAAAAGGAAGCAATGCATGTTTTGGATGTGTAATGTTCTGGGCGGCTCTAGTATTTCTGTCACATTAGTATAGGGGCAGGTCTTCAGAGTAGTCTGATAACATATCAAATCACAAAAAGCCTATTTTTGTTGTGTTCAATGACTTGGAAATTGTAGCTGAAATGACTTATATGCAGTTGGCTAATTATCCTGTTACTATCCTGTTTACTAACCTGTGTGTAGCATAGATCTCTTGGCTATTATAGCAATTTTAAATGTGGAATGTGAAAAGACTAAACAGCAGTACTCTAAGCAAAGACTGGACTATGTGTTTGAGCACTTACAATATTCAATGTGGCAAATAATGTTTTTGCTTTATCCTATTTGATAAGGCTTTTGGATTTGGTGTGTCTTCCATGTCATTGGAAGAAGGGTTTTCATGATTTATTTTCTCTCTCTCTCTCTCTCTCTCTCTCTCTCTCTCTCTCTCTCTCTCTCTCTCTCTCTCTCCTTTTTTTCCCTCTCAGTAGTTTAGGAAACTTGGCTTAAAAATAATAAATAATAAAAATCATTTAGATTATTACAATATAGGGAAGGGAACTTCTCAATTTTAATCTCAGTTACTACTCAATCAATAATAAAAGAACACTGAGATTAGAGGAGAAATTTAAATTAATGAGCCCATTGTTTTCCCTGAATACAATGAGCCCTCTAAATATGGTAATTGGCTATGTAAGGTTTTCTTTTTCTTTTTCTTTTTTTTAGCTTTGAAAAGTAACTTTCTGCTCTTTTACGTCCATGCTGTACTTTTGGTGGGGAGACTAAATATTGTCATGAATTCAAGGTAGATTTATAAGAAAAAATTGTCCCAGATAAAAGTCAGCCAGTTGAATTCTGTCCTATTAGCACGAGGGGAAGAATAGAATTATATTTATTTAGTGTTCCACATAAAAATACTTTGTTTCTTCAAGCATTGTGGAGCCAATGGGACTCAGCTTTTGCATATAGGTGGATTAAACACAATGCCTGCTAAAAATGGCAAGCCTTGCAGCCAGATATAAATGCAGCCCATGCATTAAGAAAATATTAAAACACTTAATGGCACAAGCTTCTAGATGGTATTTAAGTTTCATTCAGGCTCATATCTAAAAGTCTCTTATGACTTTCCTATTTTCTTTTGCTTCAGGACATTGCAATGAACTTGACTCAGAGACAAGATATGCATATTTATATACATTTTACAAGAACAACTAACCTTGAAAAAAATGCAGAATAACTTGGAGAAGGGTGAATTATGCTTACTTTTCAAATTCCCAATAGTCCTTTATTTTCTGAGCAGTGATTTAAAGTCCCTGAGTGAAGGGCTTTCATAAAGGACATTTATTAATGTGCCCAATACATTTATTTATGACCACATATATTTTAAAAATAGCATGTGTTCTAGATTTGGGAAATGTTGTTAGGCTTTTTTAGTGTCATTTTATTGGCTTTGGAAGGCTTGTATTCTCAGTTGGTATTTTAATTTTGACTGGAAAAAAAGGAGGAAAGATGATAGAAGGAAACACTTAAGAATTTTTTTAATGTACAGTTGTTTATTCAGAATTCTCTTTATCAGAGTCTCAAAGAGCATTTCTGTAAATTACATACACAGTGATAATTGATTATTATAATGATGGGTTTTAGTTATTGCTGTATATGGAAAAGCCTCTGAATCATTAAAGAAACATTATGATTAGATTAGTTTTAGTGTTAAGTGTTTAACAACATTTCTCCTTTCAGGGTACAATGTATCATTGACAGAGATGCCTGTCAAGTTCCCTCAAGTCTGGTAAAGCTGGGCAGAGCTCCTTAAATATTCCCTATGTTAGTACATGCTGGATTAAAAGAGACCCTCTTCTTTTTCTCTAACGGCTTCATCTTGAGTGTCGTAATATTTTGGAAACATGGGTCTGGATAGTAGCTAAGTTCATCCTGATCATGGTTAGTTCTAAGAAACCACGTCTTTGGCCCAGTTTGGACTACCCTCTGCCTTGGTCTCCCCATGCATCTGCCTCCTTGCCTCCTTCCTTCCCCAATCCATTCTTCACAACTATTTCTAAAGTATACTTTCATGTGTGCCACACTTTTGCTCTTGAATCTGCCATGTGTTTCTCCTCTGCTTCACTACTCACGCCTCATCTCTTTTCTAGTTGGCTCCAAGTTTGGGATGGTGGTCAATGAGATAGAAAAGAGTATCAAGAGAAAAAAAACAAACCAAACCAAAACAAAACAAAACAAAAAAACAGATGGGAGAAGAGATGAAAAAATTAAGAGATAAATTTGTGTTATTGGACATCCAGGACAAATAATTTATAATTTAGTTTGTATCATGCTGCAACTTGGAAACAGTGTCTTACAAATCCCAAGATAGTTTCTGCCAGTTTAGAGTATAAACTGGACTGATTTCCTTTGTTAGAAATTATCGATTATTTTGCTACTTCAGAAACCAATGGGAGATGATCCAGTTAACATGTATCTTCAATATTATTGACATTTTAATGATGCATAATTATTTTGATATCTAGGAAGTATAAGATAGTCTGAGAAACTATCCTACACTCAGGCTGGGAAGGGTCTTTTCACTCTTAGGTCCCCATGTGGCTGTGCCCCATGATAGCTATGCCCCATGGATAGATTCTGAAAAGAGGTATGAGCTGGGCAACACAGAATTGTAAGATTAGGGAAGTTTTTTAATTCTCACCACATTTAACTTCCCCTATGGCATTTCACTTTACTTTCTGCCCTCCCAGCAATACCTTGTCATCTCAGACAGTTTCCTGCCTCTCACTTTTACCCTAACAGAGCTTCCTCTCCAAGTAAAAGGGAGGTTGAACTTTATTGAATCCTATTTATGTCGACTCTGTTTACTTTTTAAAATTTGTTGATTGTAAAATAAAACATAGATACAGAAAATCACCCAAATCAAAGATATGGCTTAATGATTTATTATAAGGGAAGCAACACCCATGTCCATAAACAGCCACCTGAGAAGCCATTTCTAGTTGCCCTATCCTAATTATAACCCCTGCATCCTGCTGGTGTCCTGGCTTTTATAGTGTCTTCCTTGCATTTTTCATTTTGTAGTTTTATCACTCAAATAGGTATTCCTAGACACTCTAGTTTAGCTTACATGTTTAAAAATTTGACATGCTTTTAAGTCTTTTTAAAATCTCTATGTCCCTCCTCCACCCTTATCATTTCTTTACTGTTAAAAAACCTGGGAAATTTGATATGTAGAATTTCTCAGTCTGAATATTGCTGATGCTATCTTTTTGATGCAATTCAACAGGTTTCTTTATCATGGATATTTCTTGCACATTGGCTACTAAATCCAGAGGGCAGTCTGACTTGCCTTGATTCCTTTGACAAAACTATAAATAGTCTTTGGAATGATTATAGGAAGTACATATCTAGTTTTCTCTTTTTGTGATTTTAGCAACGGTTGATGTTTAATGCTTATATCTATCGTTCATTGGCAGTTGTAAAAAGGTGTTTTCTAATTCTATAATTTCTTTTTTCATGTATTGTAATACTTTTTTTGCTTGTTTATTTTATTAATTTTTTTCAAATTTTCAATTATAGTTCAAATACAATATTATTGACTATATTCCCTATATTACACTTTATATCCCCCTGACTAACCTTTTTTTTAAAGATTTTTATTAAAAATACAGCTAACATACAATATTATATTAGTTTCAGGGGTACACCATAGTTATTCAGCATTTATATACCTAAAGAATTGATCACCATGATAAGCCCAGCAACCACCTGACATTGTACCATGCTATCACAATAGTATCGACTATATTCCCCATGTTGTACATTATATCCCCATGACTTTTGTACCTGGAGATTTGGACCTCTTATTCCCCTTCCCCTTTTCCCCCATTTTAAAATTTATCTATTACAGTTGACATTCAATATTATTTTATATTAATTTCAGGTTTACAGCATAGTGGTTAGACATTTATATAATGTAAGAAGTGATCCCCCTGACTAGTGTAGTACCCACCTAGCACTATGAATAGTTATTACCATATCATTGACTATATTCCCTATTCTTTATATCCCCGTGACTATTCTGTTACTACCAATTTGTACTTTTAATCCCTTCACCTTTTACACCCTACCTCCCAACCCCCTCCCATCTATTAACCCAACAAATCTAGTACCAATATGATACCATACACAGTTATTACAATATTATTGACTATATTCCTTATGCTATACCCTACATCCCCATAACTACTTTGTAACAACTAATTTGTACTTCCTAATCCCTTACCCTTTTTTCACCCATCCCTTAACCACCCTACCATCTCGCAACCATCAAAATGTTTTTTGTATCTATGAATTTCTTTCTGTTTTGTTAATTTTGCTCTTAGATTCCACATATATGTGAAATCACATTACATCTGTCTTTCTCTGTCTGACATACTCCACTCAGCACAACACCCTCCAGGTCCATCAATTCTGCCACAGGTGGCAAGAACCTATTCCCTTCCCCGGCCAAGCAATATTCCATTGTATATATGTACCACCTCCTCTTTATCCATTCATCCATCAATGGACACCCAGGCTGCCTCCACATCTTGGCCATTGTAAACAATGCTGCAATGAACATATGGATGCACACATCCCGTTGAAGTAGCATTTGGGATTTCTTGCGATAAATACCCTGAAGTGGGATTACTGGGTCCTTCTTTGTCTTTTCACATAGCCTTTGTTTTAAAGTCTATTTTGTCTCATGTAAGTATTGCTAGCCCAGCTTTTTTTGTTGCTTTGTTCATTTCCATTTTCATGAAATATTTTTTCCATTCCTTTACTTTCTATCTGTGTGTGTTTCAGTCTGAAGTGAATCTCTTGTAGGCAGCATATGTGAGGGTTTTGTTTTCTTATCCATTCATCCTTCCTTGATTGGAGCATTTAATCCATTTACATTGAAAGTGAGTGTTGACAGATATATAGCTATTGCCATTTTATTATTCATAATTTTGATCTTTTTTTCTGTCTCAAAGAAATCCTTCTAACATTTATTATAATACGGGTTTGGTGATGAGTAACTCTTTTAGCTTTTTCTTTTTGTCTGGGAAGTTTTTTTTATCTGTTCTTCGATTTTAAATAATAGTCTTGCTGGGTAGAGTAGTCTTGATTGTAGGTCCTTGCTTTTCATCACGCTGAATATTTTGTGCCAATCCCTTCTGGTCTGCAAAATTTCTGTTGAGAAATCAATGGACAGTCTTATGGGAGCTCCCTTGTAGGTTACTAGTTGCCTTTCTCTTGCTGCTTTTAGGATTCTCTCTTTGTCTTAAACTTTTGCCATTTTAATGTTTCTAGGTGTGGGCCTGTTTGGGTTCATCTTAGTTGGGACTCTATGCACTTCCTGGACTGGTATGTTTGTTTTCTTTGCCAAGTTAGGTAAGTTTCCAGTCTTTAATTCTTCAAATAGGTTTTAAATTCCTTGGTTTCTCTCATCTCCTTCTGGTACCCATATCATGAAAATGTTTTTATGCTTGATGTCCCATAGGTCTCTTAAACTATCTTCATTTTTGTTTTTTGGATTCTTTTTTCTTTTTGCTGTTTTGATTGGGTGTTTTATGCTACCTTGTCTTCCAAATTGCTGATTCAGTCCTCTGCTTCATCTAGTTTGCTGGTGGTTCCTTCTAGTGAATTCTTTATTTCAGTTGTATTCTTCACTTCTGACTGGTTCTTTTTTATGTTGTCTGTTTTTGTTTTGTTTTGTTTTTTTATGCTTGCTATCTCTTTGTTGAAGTTCTCACTAAGTTCCTTGAGCATTCTTATAACCATTGTTTTGAACTCTGTCTCTGATAGGTTGCTTGCCTCCATTTAGTTTAGTTCCTTTTCAGGATTTTGCTCCAGTTTTTTCATTTGGGACTCATTTATTTGGTTCCTCATTTTGGCTGCCTCTCTATGTTTGTTTCTATGTATTAGGTAGATATGCTATGTCTCCCAGTCTTGGCTGGGTGGCCTTATGTAGTAAAGATCCTGTGGGGCCCAGTGGCACAGTTTTCCTGGTCACCTGATCTGGATGCCCAAGGTGTGTCCGTTGTGTGGGTGATGTGGGCCCTCCTGTTATAGATGAGCCTTGATTGCTCTTGGCACTTCACTGTGTGCTATTGACCCAGTCAGGGCCGTGGGGTTTGGCCATGTGCACTGCTTATGGGATGCTATGTATGGGGCTTACCCCACTGAATGGGATTTGCCCTAGTGAGCTCTGGTGCCCCTTCAGACCACCCTTTGTGTGTGCCTCTTGTGGGGCTAATTGGGTGGTGCTCTGTTGTGCTCTGAAGCCAACCTCCAAGTATGCTGGTTCTGGAACCTCTTGGGAGGATCTACAGTGCAGGCCCAGGTCACCCACTGTCTGTGACTGGCCAGGGACTACCTGGTAGGAGCTATAAAGTGATCCAGAGTTGATTGCTGCCTCTACAGGACCTGGAGGTGTGTGGGAAAGGCCACACTGTGAAACAAGCATGTCTTCCACCAGTACCAGGCCTGGGGGATCTCCTAAAAAAGCCAGGACACCCAGAAGTCTGCTGCCACCTGCCTTAATGTTCAGCCACTAATAAAGCCTTGTGCTGTATGCAAGTTGAGTGACACAGGGTCTCAGGGAGTCAGTAGAGTGGGAAGAACTGTGGTTGCCACGTGTCATGCAGGGTCTCAGCTCACCCTCCCTGCACAAGAATACAGGATATGGTGAGGCCAAAAAGGAACACCATTGGAGCCATGGATAGGCAGTTCATACCATTATACTCTTGCTGGTGGCTGGGTTGGAGATACAGGATGCAGGAGCCACAATCTGCCTTCCACTTCTCTGCCAACCAACTGACCAGTGTAGCCACGGCAGTTGTATCAGTGGCTAATAGCTAACGGGTTGTCATGCAGGGTGCTATAGTGGTCTCTGGTCCCGCTCCCCACATAAGAACATAGGATACTGTGAAGCCAAAAAGAAACATCCACGGAGCCATAGATAGGGGAGTCATATCACTATAGTCTCCCTGGCAGCTAGGTTGGAGACAGGAAGCAGGAGCCACACCATCCACAACCCGCTGTCTGCTTCTCTGCCAATCAACCTCACTTGCTAGCTGCAATCTGCCGTGCTAACTTCAATCCACTCTTGCTAGCTCAGCCACCATCTTCTTGCTAGCCCCCATTTTCTGCTAGCGTAGCCACGGCAGTTATATTAGTGGCCAATGGCTCACTGGTTACAGCTGACAGCCAACTACCCCAGCTGATGGCCATCCAATCACAGTTGATGGCCATTTACTACCAGATTGAACACCTTTCCACATGAGGGTGAGAGCCTGGAAACTGCACTCCTGGCTTTGTCCCCACACAGATAATAGCTGATGGCTAACTGGTCACAGCTGATGGCCATCTTCTACCCGAGCCAGTACCTTTTCACATGAGGCCAAGAGCCTGGAAACTGCTCTCTAGGACTCTGTCCCCACACCAGGTTAATGTAAATTCTGGTTTGGTGCTAGTGCTGAGACTGGAGTGACTCAGCAAAATTCTCAGAGCACACTGAGGCCAGTCGCTGCCCACCTGGGGCTTGCCATACTGTAATAGTTTTCCAAGAAAGAGTGCAATGTGGGTGGGGCTGGCTGCTAGCAGAGAAAGTGCCTCTAGTGGTTGCAAGTTGGGTGTGGTGCTGTCGCAGCTGAGTCAGCAGGTCAGAGTCACCAGGTCAGATTCAGATTTGGCCTGTGGGGGCCGGGCTCAACACAGGCAAGATGGTGCCTACCTGCCAGTTGCATGGGAGAAGGATCCCTCACAGGGAGAATTCTGACTGTACACCAGTCCTCCTCCTGAAGCCACACTCCCTCAGTCTGTCCCCCAGTATGTACCCGAGGATCCCTGAGTCACCATCCTTCTGCTGGAACCCTTCTGCTGTGAACAAGTGAGTCTGTGTGCAGGCTGTTTAAGAGGATATCTGGGTTTTCTGTAGCCTTCTGTCCCACCAGAATGGTTGGAATCCCCACAGTTTTTCATGGCCAGATGTTGTGGGAAGAACCCCTCTTCTCGGCACCAAAACTCCAGCCTGGGGAGCCTGGTATGGGGGGTTAGAGTCCCTTGCTTCTCTGGGGGGAAGCAACTCAGCCAAGACATCCCTCCTGATTCTCAACCACCATCCACAGGTGTGGGGCCTGTTCTGTGTCTTTGCCCCTTCCACCAGTCTTGATGCGGCTTCTTTTTATAATTTTCAGTTATAGGACTTCTGTTCGGCTAGACTTCAGATGGTTCTCCAGGTAGATTTTTCTATAATTTATTTGTAATTTTAATGTGTTCACGGAAGGATGCAGGCCCAATGTTTATCTACTCTGCCATCTTGGATCTAGTCTCTTAATTCTAATACTTTTGTAAAGAGACACTTCCTCTCACCTCCTATTTGATTACTTAGTGGCACAGTTCATATAGAAAAAGCCAGATAAATTTTGCTTCTGTCCCCTTATTTACTAGTTTTCAAGATAATGAGTTAATTCCCTATTATCATTTGAAAGTGACCAATGTTTAAAATATTATTATGAATTCATGAATGTGAATATACTTGATAAATATCAATTCATTGCAATTTATATCATTGTGGAAGCTAACATACTATATGAATAACTTTCATTTAATCTTTATGTTACTAGATAGCCATGATTGCCTTCCTAGGGATGACTTCTTCAGAAACAGAGTCTTTTTTGATAGATTTCATTCTTCTCTCCTCTTCTATTTCCTTCTACAGAATGCACGTGGTTTTATTCTATTGTTTCCATAAACGAAAGACACATTTATTGTAAAAAAGTAAGAAAATACAAAACAGCATTAAAAGAGAAAAATAAAGCTAATTTATATTCCCACCATCCAAAAGTAACCACTGTAACATTTTGGTACTCTTCCAGAATTTTCAAATTTGGAAATAAAATCTTACTCTTTATTCTATTTTATGATATATATTTTTTAAAAGAATTAGTTTCAATTACAGTTGACATTCAGTATTATATTGGTTTCAGGTGTACAGCATAGTGGTTAGATAATTTATATAATTTTCCAAGTGATCCCCGCAAGATAAATCTTGCACTCACTTGACACCATGTATAGTTATTACAATATTAAATTCCCTAATCTCTACTTTACATCCCCATGATTATTTTGTAACTGCCAAATTGTACTTCTTAATCCTTTCATGTATTTTTACCCAGTTCCCCAACCTCCTTTTTACCTGGGAACCATCAGTTTGTTCTCTATGTCTATGAGTTTGTTTGATCATTTATTCTGTTCTTTAGATCCCACACATAAGTGAAATCATATGGTATTTGTCTTTCTCTGTCTGACCTGTTCCCTTAGTACAATACCCTCTAGGTCCATCCATGTTATTGGAAGTGGTAAGACTTCATTATGATATCCTTTTAAAATCTACATATGATGAATTTATTTCCATGTTAATATGGACTGAAACATCATTTTTAATATGTGGATATAAATTAATAGATGTTTAAGTAGTTTTTAATTTTCCACCAAAAATAATGCTACTGAATAATTACTAAAAATTCTGGTATGATAAATAATTACTTTTGTATTAGAGATGCAAAACATTTTCTGACCCAACTCTATCTTCTTAGAAATTTCTGAATGGGCAGTGGAATATAAGACATTCCATATGTCTCTCCTCCCCCACAACTGGGGTTTAAAATATAGAGTTCCATAACTTGTGGCTTCATTCAAAGTAATAATATGAGTAGTAGCAATCATATTTCTTGCTTGGTGATTTGTCATTGTAAACTAATAAACTGCACTAAAAGGCGATAGCTTAAGTTGGTGGTTGTAACAGCCATATTTGATCCTATGTTAGCTGAGGATTAAGAAGAAATAGCAGGTCTATTGAAAGAGAAAAAACAGAGCATATGTACAGAACCTACTATGTGCTACTCACTGTTCTAGCTGCTTGGTACACATCAGTGAATAAAACAAAGATCTCTGCTTTCATGGAGTGTACATACTAGAGGAGAGGGACAATAAATAATCAACATTTTAAATAGGCAATACAGAGAGTGCTATGGAAAGAAGGGAAAGGAGAGTGGAATAAGAGGGATGGGAGTATAAGTTATGGGGATGGATGATGTGGTTCTTGTGAGGCAAATGGAGAAAGGCACTACGTTGGTTCTGGTTACTTTCCAGTTCCTAGTTGTTGCAAGTGCCTGAAAGGGCAGCTGCCACATTTCAGTCTCTTGAAAGTCAAGGGGATATTAACCCCTCGGCAGGGCCCTACGTCCCTGCATGGTACTTGTGATGTAAGTAGGGAACAAAGTCCTGAAACACAGGTTCAGATAGAGTGAGTAACACAGCTTTATTTGGGAACCAATGTCCCTCCAGAGGCCAATGCTCTGGTAAGCACAGGTTATACAGAGTAGAATATAATTTAATAACGAACCAAGTCCCAGAGCCAATTGAGGTGGAGAAGGTCCCTGATCAGGGAGAGACGACTGGGCCCACGACGGGTCTGAGGCAAGCAGATCTTGCAAAGAAGAACTTCGGAGAGTCCGGTATTGCGGCTTGCACCTCGCAGAGGGCTCTGTCGGATCGCCCAGTCGAACATCCCGGAGGATCATTCCAGAGTGTCTCACTCAAAGCCTCGCAGATGGTCTTAGCCTGAGCACCCAGGCAGACCACTCATGGCATTGCTCTGGAACTCTGCCTTTATTCTCTTTTCCTCGGACTTGTTTACTTGTTAGGTGATAACCAGAAGTTGTTTGCCAGGAGTTGTTTACCTCTTAGGTGATAACCAGAAGTTATTTTGGTGAACGTGTTTATCACTCAATTTTGTTGCTCAGTTTCACACAAAAAAATGTTTTTCACTTCACTCTTATAAGTCTTACACGTGTGTGGCTATATTCCTAGCTCGCATCCCTACTAGTGAACAACTTGTTTTGCAAACATCAATCCAACATATATAATATATTTTATATGCTCTACACACTAGTTCTCATCTTCATGAATCTTGCCCAAATGTACTCATTTATCGTGCTTGGCTTTTGTGACATTTAGGTATCGTTTAATAAGTCTTTTTTTTTTTTTTTAATTTGAATGAGTTTGAATCTGTTTTTATTCTTTTCAACTTTGATGAAAATGTTCTTAGGTATTAGTTTTTGGGTACTTATCCAATTGTTTTTGTAGGATAATTTCCTATAAGTGGATTACTAGATTAATAAGTATGCATATTAATATTTCTCAGATACCTTTAGTTGAATTTTTGTTTTAGTTTCCTAACTCCCAGTGATATTGAAGAAGATGATAAGTGTCTATGTGGAAAATTGCCAAACACATGGTATATCAGACAGGGTCTAGCAAGGAGCCAGAAACCACACCAGTCGTTTGACAGGGAAAATTTGAGATAAAGAATTCTTTTTATGAGATAAAGTGTGGTTCACTACTAAAGAGCATTAAAGAATAAAGAGGTAGCATCTGTAGAGAGTGGCTACCACCTTGAGAGTTGAAGAAAAAGTCAATAAGGAAGGAATTGAGAGGAAGGTCCTACAAGACTGAGATTCAGATATCTGAGGAGAGGGTGTGATCGCCACTGGCTCATGTTGTTCACTGCTGTGGTGACCAAGCACCTTGATGGGGACTGCTTGCCTTGAAAACTTGAGAGACACTGCTTTTGTGGTGACCTGCTGATGGGCATCTGCTGCTGGACTGCCAGGAATGCCATCAGGTGCTGGGACCCCAGTACATCCCTTCTTCCTCCTGTAGCCCGGCAGTATCCTGCTAAAACCCTTGAATGTCTAGGCCTAACAGTGAGCAGTGAGCCAGCTGGCAAAGGAGAAGTGTTGTCTGTACAGGGAATATAAGGTGGGTTTGGAGTTGGGAGGCAATATGTTAATACCTGCAGACGTAGTCAGTCTGTTCTTTAAATCCATAAACAGAGTACAGATGAATGCTCCTTGACTTACCGTGACGTTGCATCCTGACAAACACACTGTAAGATGAAAACATGTATCGTAATTCGAAAATGTATTTCTTTCACCAAACCTATCAAAAATCATAGCTTAGCCTAGCCTACCTTAAACATGCTCAGAACACTTACATTAGCTACAGTTGGGCAGAACCATTTAACACAATGATTACACTGTAGAGTATAGGTTATTTATCATCACGGTGGCGTGGTTGACTGGGATCTGCGACTATAGAATATCGTATGATGTATCTCTAGAAGTACCATTTTCCACTAAATGTATATTGATTTTGCACCTTCATAAAGTCAAAAAACCTTAAGTCAAACCATTGTTAAGTCAGGGACCATCTTGTGCAGAGCATATAAAATATATTATACATGTTGGATTGAGGTTTGCAAAACAAGTTGTTTACTAGTAGGGATGTGAGCTAGGAATATGACCACACATGTGTGAGACTGATAAGAGTGAAGTGAAAAACATGTTTTTGTGTGAAACTTAGCATAACAAAATTGAGTGGTAAACACATTCACCAAAACAACTTCTGGTTATCACTTAAGAGGTAAACAAGTCCTGGCAAACAACTTCTGGTTATCACCTAAGAAGCACACAAGTCCAAGCAAAAGAGGATAAAGGCAGAACTCCAGAGCAATGCCATGAGTGTTCTGACTGGGCGCTCCAGCTAAGACCCTCTGCGAGGTGCAAGCCACAGTACTCCGGTACTCTCTGAAGTTCTTCCTAGCAGACCAGCTTGCCTCAGACCTGTCGTGGGCCCAGTCATCTCTCTCAGACCAGGACCTCTCCACCTCGATCGACTCTGGGACTTGGTTCATTATTAAATTCTGTTCTAGTCTGTATAACCTTCTGTGCTTACCAGAGCATTGGCCTCTGGAGGGACAGTGGTTCCCAAATAAAGCTGTGTTACTCACTCTATCTGAACTTGGGTGTCAGGACTTTGTTCCCCACTCACGTCATGAGTACCATGCAGGGATGTAGGGCCGAGGGGTTAATGTTCTCTTGACTTTCAGGAAGAGACTGAAATGTGGCAACTGCCCTTTCAGGTGCTTACAACACATCTGTAGTTTTAATACAATGGAAAATACCATATAGTGTATTTGGGTACAGTCCTTTCTCTATACCATAGAGTGTATTTGGGTAAAATCCCTTTTGATCTGAAGCTATTTTGAGCATGAGAAAAGTCTGTAATATTTTAAAAATTCCATCTTTGGGCTATAATTCTGTATCACTATCTGGCATAGTGATGGAATGGTTTGTTTCATCATTCAGTTTTACCACCCAAGTGAGGACCAGATAGCACTTGAGTCCAGAGAGAATTTTATTGATTTAAGTTTAATATGGTGTATTAATCTTGCTGTGAGAAACCTTTCTAACTCATCAGATTCCCTATATACTGCTTACAATTGTTTTCCATATATAACCCGCAAGCTTTTTCAAATACATTTGTCTCATGGGAACCCCAAAGCTCTAGAAACATTTTTTAGTGTGTATTTCAGTGGTTGCCATTTCAAGGTACAGCAGCACCTGGTGAGACCATCCACAATTCATCTGCTATCTCTTAGGGAATGTAGTAAATTGTCCAATGACCTAGATATTTTTCTGTATTTATTTATCTTTTTTTCATATTGCATCTGCTCAACAAATTATACTAATATAAAGAAAGAAAACTATTCTAAAATGATATGCTGAGTACAAGTGTTATTTATATGGAATAATCATCACTGCTGACTTTTTTATGAGGAAAAGCTGTCCTCTTCTTAACATCCCATATTACACAGCCTGAGTTCCAATTCCCATCATATCTCATTTAGACTATTATGCTAGCCTACTAAATTGTGTCCTTAACTCCATTCTTAACTGTCCCACATCTGTCCACCATGCTTTTGTCTGCAGTGTTTCCAATAGATCCAATCTTGTTCCACATCTGCTTTTCTCCAGGCTTTAAAAAGCCCCGATTTGTCACTAGTGATAAGATCCCTTACAAGTTAGACAAAGTCACATCTCCAACTGCTCAACCCTTTCATTCTGTACTTCAGTTTTTTTAACCACTGGCCATCTTATACCAGTGCATGCTGTTTTGTGTCTAGTGGGTTTCTATTCATCCTTCCAGATCCAGGTTAGGGTTGCTGTGCAGACATCCCTGATATTTGGGAAGAGTTGTTTAGTCTTTGCCACCAGTGTTTTATTGCAGCGCTTATTCAGACATTTCAAATATTTTAGTGCCTACTATGTTCAGGAGAAGAGAATAGACGGTGATGGGGTAAAAAATGGGAGATTTTAGGTAGGATGACTGACTTCTCTGAGGTAATGTTGAGCAGAGGGGTGAATGAACTGATGGATTGAGCCATGTGGTTCTCTGGGAGAAGAGCATTTCAGGCATGGGGTATAGTAAGTGCAAAGGCCCTGAGGCAGAGCTGTGCTTTTGTACAGATGAATTTACCTGGAGGATGATTGGCTAGAGAAGAGAGTGTTTAGAGACAAGGCTGGGTACTGGGATGGAAGTGAAGGCAGATTACATAAGACCTTGTAGACCACGGTAAGAATTTTGGATTTTATTCTGAGTGAGATGGCAAATGAATATTATATAAGAGCATATAGAGTTAAGTTTTCCCTATTTGTTTTCATGATGGAAAATAAATTCATTCTTTAGAGCATAAGATCGTGACATTTTCTAATTAAAATTCTTTTCACTTTTGCAGTAAAACCTAACATGCTACAATGTGTTAACCTGCTGTTTTACCTTTATAGGTAGGAGATATATTCAGGTGAAAGGAAATGATGATTTTTGGGAAAATCAATTTCTTCTTATCAAATCTCTGAAAATGAAAAAGGCTCACAATTTTTCCAACCTTGGAAACAGCCTTGTAGTCAATAGTGGTTTTTGATCATGTATTAACCCATATTACAAATCAAACTATTTCAATGACTTATTGGATTATTTTTCTTTTTATCACTTTGTGTCTGAATACATGGGCTCTATTTGTAATTTAAATTACTCTTTAAAAATTAATGGTAAAATCTTGACAGAGGCAATAAAAATAGAAACATACATATACAACTGTTTTGTGTATAAAAGAACTTTTCAAAAAAGAGATCTTTATCATTTTATAGAATGAATTAATTTATAATTTGCACAACTCTTTCATTATTCAATGGAAATTCAAAAAGTAATATAAATACATAGGATATGTATTTTAATTGACTTTCAAAAATAAAATAGATATTTTAAAACCATGGACATATTCAGAATTAAAATCAAAAGCTATGTTAGAAATTATATGTGAAACTCAGGGATGTGGGAATCTCAATAGAGTTATAGTTTACCCAATCAAAGTTGGAATAGTTATGTCATTCACTTTATTGAATGTAGCCCATTCTAGTTTTGAGTTGAATTTCAGAAGTTCAATACTGAAACTATGAAACTGAATGGAGTCTATCTCTAAAGGGCTATATTACCTTCTTTTTAATAACTGAGGATGTTATATGATTAACATTTAAACCTACCACACAAACTGATCAATAAAATTCATTTTCAATAATATTAAAATAACAACAAAAAGTTTCAACTACATAAAACTATACCAGAGAGATTTGAAGTGCATTAGAATCCAGTGGAAACACAGATTTTAGTCCACGCTCATGTTTTTACGCCTCAAAATCTTACACTCAGTGAAAGAAGGCAGTGGAGTGGGTTTCCCTGTATGCTTTTAAGCAATCACACTGGAAAAGGCGAGAGAGGATGAACCAGACTGAAATTTTCTCAGAAAATATTTTAAAGAGATGACCATCCCTACCCTTACCATATATTAGACATAGGTTATTCAGTTTTGGATACTCGGTGTTTTGTAAAAAACTGGAATATTTCTTTTCTATTAAATTCTCCTGTGTGCGCCAGTACTTCAATGTTACCTGAAATTTCATTTGAGTTCCACAATATGTTAAATATACAACTAGATTTTTTAAAAATGTTGCTGAATTCGTTTTCCCCTTCATCACCAAGTTAGACAAAATCCACATAATCAAACAAACAAACACCATTTCACTCGCAGTTCTTTTCTGGCATACTTTGGTGTGTGTGTGTGTGTGTGTGTGTGTGTGTGTGTGTGTGTGTGTGTGTGTACCCTAGTCTCAAACAACCCAAGACCCTAATATTAAAGAAATAAGAATGATTTGTATAATGTGACTTAGCCCATTCACTTAGGGTAGCAATTCTGAATAAAGAACAGGGCAGTGAACTTGGCCAGAGAGGGGGGCTAACAGAGGGAACAAAGCCTGTGTTCAGTGTGCTTTGATGTGGCCCAGCTACCCAGCCAAGCTGCAGGCAGGAGTCCCAGGAGCACCAGCTCTTTCGTTTCCCAGCTGTCAGAAATATCCCCAGGCAAATCAGCCTGTTTAAACGCTTTTATTGTGATGTGTTCTAATCCCGGTGTGCCGCACTTTGTTCTGCCCTCAAAGTGCCTGAGAGAATTTCAGGAAGAACTTGGGCACAAATATCGTTTTCCTGGGGTCGAGTGAGGGTGGCGGAGAGAGAAGGAGGACAGAGCCTGTCTGGTAATTTTTTATCACAGGGAACATATTTTTCCTATGTCTGTTTAGTCTCCAATTCCCATCATTGTAGGCAAGAAACACAGGACAGGAGATTCAGAAAAATGATGCACAAACAAGTATTCTAGCAAAGAAACAGTGAAAGTCAGGATCTGTGGAAACCAGGAATGGGATATTTTTAAAAAGGGAAATTAAATAGTCCAGTCAGAGAACTAGTAAGAAGATGCGGGAATAAGACTAATTAAACAAAGAGAGATAGGGGCAGCCAGTTTGCTCAGTGGCTGGACCGCAGTGCTCATAACACCAAGGTCACAGGATCGATTCCCAAATGGGCCTATGAACTGCGCCCTCCACTACTAGATTGAAAATAATGACTTGACTTGGAGCTGAGCTGCGCCCCCTACAACTAGATTGAAAACAACTGCTTGACATGGAGCTAATGGGTCCTGTAAAAAACACTGTTCCCCATGAACACACAATGGGATTTATAGATGATGTAATACAGAATTGTACACCTGAAATCTATGTAATTTTACTAACAATTGTCACCCCAATAAATTTAATAAAATAAAAATTAAAAAAAAAATTCCCCAATTTAAAAATAATTTAAAAAAAAGAAAGAGAGATAGAAAGAAATACTGAAAAAGAAATAGAGAAGGGAGATGAACATATATCCTATTTATCCTCACATTAAGTAAAACTTCCATGGTCATTTTTCACAATTCGTTAATATGGTGAGTCATTTTCTGACAGAAAAATTAGCCTGTGATGTTGGAGCCCCTAACAGGGAAAATATTCAGACTTTCTGTTTCTGAATTTTCTAAACATTGACTGTTCCTCTCTCCCGGACTGGCCCTTTAGAAATGCTCTTTTAACAGCTTTTCTCCTGCTAATCAACCCGGCAGGCCTTGGAGGTTATTAACACTGTCCTACTTTCAAAGTCCTGAGCCCCAGGGTATCCCAGTTGTGTAGAAAAACACAGACAGGGGAAATGACAGTGTTTCTGTCTCTTTATGGGGAAGAAATCATCCCTGTTAATTAAATGAAGAGTTTGAAATGTGCTTGGAGAATTGTTTGTACCTCTCCCGCCATCTACCACAAAGAGTTTTCTTCATCATGTCTTTGGAAGTAAAGGCTCCCGTTAAAGCTTTTCCTTTGTGAATTATAATTTGAACACTTTCATTAAGGAAAATTAAATCTTTGCAATCAAATTTCTAACTATCAATAAAAATCATAGCTTGCAAATGTAGATTTGGACTATCTATCCCTCTACTCTTTTAATAGCTCTACAGAAATGGTTCGGAGATTCAAAGTGGTGAATTACATCACACTCAGAAGCCCAACTTTCAACTGAATTTTTAACTGTCAGTCGTGTAATCTCTCTGTTATTATCTGCTGTAAACACAGGGGCTTGAAAATGGCATCTGTAGGCAGCTAGAGCTCCAGACTCAACCTCATGCTCCTTTAGTCAGTATGTTGCTGCAGAGTTGCTGGCTTGTTTCAATGCATCGCCATTTTGCACATTCAGGAGCATGGAAGGGCAGCTATGGGATAGCAAAGTAAGTCTTAACACTGTTTGCTATAAAATAGGGGAAGAGCTTGACTTTGGAGCCAAAGCTGGGTTCATATTTCTGCCTGGCCTTTTCCTACTCATGTGACCCTAGGAAGGTTACTTATTTCTTTAACCCTTGTTATAAAGATTAGAATTTGTACACTGGTTGTGTCATCTGAGACGTTGCCCTGCACCCAGTAGGCAATTGATAAATAATGGCTATTTTATTATTCAGCATTGATTAATATAATATTGACACTTTGAATCTTAGAATTGAAGTCGTCTAAATTTCACACACATCTCCATTCTTAACGCAGGTTCTTCAAGATTACCACGCATTTGGGAGGGATGGTTTTACTGTCTTCACATTATTTACATGCAGGCTTCCAGAGAGAAGGCATTAAGTTGTGTTTTGAGCATTCATTATCTCCAAGGTCATCTTCTCATTCCACCCTCTTACACCTTTTATCTGCTTTTTAGTAGGAAGAGCTACATTTTTTTGCACTTTCATTTTCTCTGTACTGTTGCAGCTATTGCACGAAAGGTTGTTGACTTCTTTTTCTTCATCCTGAACCCAGAATGCAATGCAAACCTATATACACCACCCCCACCCTACTGACACAGTAGTCTGACAACGTCTCTGCTTCATTGTCTCTTTCTAACCAAGCCCTCCTCTGCATTCAGAGTCCCTAAGTTAAACTCACTCTTCCCTGGCTGTTGTCACCTGCATTGGTATAAATCAGTATTACACAAGGTCATTTAAAATTACCTTTTAATAACCTCTAATTCTTCCAGGTGTTCTATAACTTCCATCCTGCCAGAGAATTTTAAAAGTGCCAAGGTTCTTTTCATCTGAATATTTAAACTACAGTAGACAAAAATTTCAAGCAGAAATATACTGAAGATCCTTTGCATGAAAGTCACTTGTTTCTGATGTTTCAATCATGTAATGTGCCTCCACTAAGTACTAACTGTGTAAATAAGATGCATGTTTCTATAAGTGCTCTAAGAAATAGAAAAACATTAAAAAGAACACCAGTTCTGGTTATTGACCAGACTTGGTAAAGGGTATATATAAGGAAAGGGTTGGCAAACTATGGCCCATTGGCCAAATCCCACCAATGTCTGTTTCTGTAGGGCTTGCAACCGAAGAATGTTTTTTACGTGGTACCTCGGTTTTCGAACATCATCTGTTGTGAAGACCATGCGGTGTTGGTAAACTGAAATGTTCGTCAACGGAGATGTTCAAAAACTGAGGTACCACTGTACATTTTTAAATGGTTGAAAAAACATCAAAAGAAAAATATTTCATAATACATGAAAATTATATAAAACTCAAATTCCAGCGTCGTAAAATTTTATTGGAACACAGCCACTCTCCTTTGTTTATACACTGTGGTTACTCTCATACTGCATTAGCAGAGTTGAGTAGTTGCAACATACTCGTAGTTCATATGGTCTGCAAAAGATAAAATATTTACTACCCACCCCCTTACAGAAAAAGATTGCTGATCTCTGATCTGGAGCATTCCCTGTAGGGAATGCCATTTACGTGTTTTATAATTTATATTGTACCTTCATAAGTGTTTAAGCTTCTTCCATGTTATTAAATGGTTTGTCTAAGATCACAAAATTAGTGACAGAGGTTGGATTTCACATATCTTCTCACAAGACCAACACTTTAAACTTAAGGAAAAAATATTTCAAGAATGTTCATGTTGGAAGAAAAACGTGTATTTTTAATGTCTTTTACTTTTTTATTATTTTTTGTTAAATTTGTTTTGGGTAATATTGGTTAATAACATTATATGAATTTCAGGTGTACAATATGATACAACACCTATATACCACATTGTGTGTTTACCACCTGAAGTCTCCTCTCCTGTCACCATATATTTGGCCCTTTTTACCCTCTCTGTCTTCCCCCAAACTCCTTTCCCCTCTAGTAACTATCCTTCTGTTGTCTGTGTCTTTGAGTTTGATGGGTTTTTGTTGTTGTTTATTTGTTTGTTTGTTTGAAAATCTGTATTTTAAAAACGTACAATATTTTTTCTCTCATTTTTCAATAAAATTGATTCAGACTCAGGGATTTTCCCAAGTAATCTATAAGGACTTTATTCTTGGATTATTTACAATATAATAGATTAGGGAATAAGTACATTCATAAGATAGCTGGTGAACTATAGAGTACATTCATTATAATGAGCTCAATGAATGCAGCAGAAATGAAATGTGGTTAACCTGGGAAAGAGTTAAAGAGTGGTATTTTTCTTCTAAATTTTGTGATGTGTGATTGTAAATTTTGTTATAAAGATTAAAAATAACATGTCAATGACAAAATGATGTAAAATGGAAACTGTTAGATAAACTAGATAATCAGCTTTACTAATTTCTGAATAAATGATATTTAATAAATGGAATTTATGATATTTTCAATGGAAAACAGATGGACTAAAAATTCTATACATAGAAAAAAATAAAGAGTAGACTGACTTATTTGATAAACTGATTACCTTACAATCCAACATTGATTATCTTCTTTTGGATTAAGCTTAATCTGATGTGGTATAAAAAACTGTATTGTGATTTAGCAACAAGCATTGAAAAACCTTTTCATTAAGGATGATTTCAAACATATACAAAAGTAGAGAGATTAGTATAATGAGCCCTTCAGATAGCCATTACCCAGCATGAACAATTATCATCTCATGACCAGTTTTGTCTCATTTTTAAAAAGTCCCCTTCCAACACTGGATTATTTTAAATCAAGTGCCTGTAAATAGTGCCTGTATGCATTTCTAAAAGGTAGCTATTTTTTAGATGTTAAAAACATAGTAACATTATCACACCTAAAAAATACTAAGTCAGGATCCAAATAAAGGACATGCATTTGAAATTAGTTGCTATGTCTCTTAAATCTATAATTTTCCTTTCCTTCTTTTTTCTCCCATGCAACATTTGTTGAAAAAAAACACCAGGGTATTTGCTGTATAGAGTTTCCCATGTTGTTAATTTTTGCTAATTGTACCACACTGGTGTCATTTAACATGATCCTTTGTCTCCTGTATTTGCTATAAAAGGCATTAGGAAATACAGGATTGGCCAAATTAATGTTCAATTTTAGGACAAGAATACCTCATAGGAGGATCCATCAGGAGACAGATGAAAATTCTGCATGTCTCTCTTTTTGTGATTCAGGGATCTGGATGATCATTACCTACATAAATTTCATTAGGGAGACATTGTAGTTCTATCATTCCTTCTTCATTTATTACTTGGAAAATTTCTGTAAAGAGAAGCTTCCTCTCATCAACTGTTTGGTTACCTCAAGTATAGTTTTATAGCAAACATGTTTTAAATGTGATTCTTTCATCTAGTGTTCTCTAAACATGTCTTACAAATATATACCGGGGGTGCCAGACACATGTATGCAAGTGGACACTTTGGTCAACGTTCCTCAAGCTGTGGTTCGCTATAATCAGAAGTGTCTGGATGCTGTTGGTAACCAATGTGAGCACCTCTTGTAATTAAAGAAGTCAAATGTGACTTGTATTCATCTTTTGTTATCAGTATATATTGAGTATTACAATTTTTAATACAGTTTTCCCTTCTTAAAATGTGTATACATTTTTTTGGCACCCTCTGTATTTGATTGCCATATACATATATATATATATACACACACACACACACACACATATATATATATATATACACACATATATACATATATACATATATACATATATATAAAGAATAGTAACTGCTATATATATCTTCATATTATGTTTAAATGTACATATATACATATGTGTATATTTAAACATAATATGAAGTTTTCTTTTTTTTTAAATTTATTGGGGTGACGATCGTTAGTAAAATTACATAGATTTCATGTGTACAATTCTGTATTACATCATCCATAAATCCCATTGTGTGTTCACCACCGAGAGTCAGTTCTCCTTCCATCCCCATATATTTGATCCCCTTACCCTCATCTCCCACCGCCCAACCCCTTACCCTCTGGTAACCACTAAGCTATTGTCTGTGTCTACGAGATTTTGTTTCTCATGGGTTTGTCTTGTTTTTTTGTTTGTTTGTTTTTGGTTTATATACCACATATCAGTGAAATCATATGTTTCTCTGCTTTTTCTGTCTGACTTATTTCGCTTAGCATTATACTCTCAAGATCCATCCATGTTGTCACAAATGTTCCTATATCATCTTTTCTTACCGCCAAATAGTATTCCATTGTGTATATATACCACAACTTCTTTATCCGTTCATCTATTGAAGGACATTTTGGTTGTTTCCATGTCTTGGCCACCGTAAACAAAGCTGCAATGAACATTGGAGCACACGTGTCTTTATCTATAAATGTTTTCAGATTTTTTGGGTAGATACCCAGGAGAGGGATTGCTGGGTCCTATGGTAATTCTATTCGTAATTTTTTGATGAACCTCCACACTGCCTTCCATAACGGCTGCACCAGTCTGCATTCCCACCAACAGTGTATGAGGGTTCCTTTTTCTCCACAGCCTCTCCAACACTTGTTACTATTTGTCTTGTTGATGATAGCCATTCTGACTGGGGTGAGGTGATATCTCATCGTGGTTTTGATTTGCATTTCTCTGATGATTAGTGATGTTGAGCATTTTTTCATATGTGTATTTGCCATTTGTATGTCCTCTTTGGAGAAATGTCTCTCCAGGTCCTCTGCCCATTTTTCAATTGGGTTGTTTGTTTTTGTTGTTGTTGAGTTGCATGAGTTCCTTGTATATTTGGATATTAGCCCCTTATCGGAGGCACTGTTTGCAAAAATCTTCTCCCATTCTGTTGGTTGCCTCTTTATTTTGTCGATGGTTTCTTTTGCTGTGCAGAAGCTTTTAAGTTTGATAGAGTCCCATTCGTTTATTTTAGCTTTTACTTCCATTGCCTTTGGAGTCAAATTCATAAAATGCTCTTTGAACCGAAGGTCCATAAGTTTAGTACCTATGTTTTCTTCTATGCAGTTTATTGTGTCAGGTCTTATGCTTAAGTCTTTGATCCATTTTGAATTAATTTTGGTACATGGTGACAGATAGCAGTCCAGTTTCATTCTTTTGCATGTGGCTATCCAATTCACCAGCACCATTTATTGAAGAGGCTGTCTTTCCTCCATTATATGTTTTTAGCTTCTTTGTCAAAAATTATCTGTCCATGTTTATGTGGTTTTATTTCTGGGTTCTCAATTCTATTCCATTGGTCCATGTGTCTGTTTTTCTGCCAATACCATGCTGTTTTGATGATTGTAGTACAAGCTAAAGTCAGGGAGTGTGATACCTCCATATTGTTCTTTTTTCTTAAGATTGCTTTGGCTATTTGGGGTCTTTTGTGATGCCAAACAAACCTGATGATTTTTCGTTCTATTTATTTTAAAAATGCCATTGGGATTTTGATGGGGATTGTATTAAATCTGTGTGTTGCTTTGGGTAATATGGCCATTTTAAGTATGTTGATTCTTCCAATCCATGAGCACGGAATGTCTTTCCATTTCTTTGTGTCTTCTTCAATTTCTTTCAAAAATGTCTTATCGTTTTCAGCATATAGGTCCTTCACATCCTTGGTTAAGTTTATTCCTAGGTATTTTATTCTTTTTGCTACAATTGCAAAAGGAATTGTTCTTTGTATTTCTTTTTCTGAGATTTCATTGTTAGTATACAGGAAAGCAATGGACTTTTGTACGTTGATTTTGTAGCCGGCAACTTTACTGTATTCGTTGGTTGTTTCTAATAGATTTTTGGTGGAGTCTTTGGGGTTTTCTATATACAGCATCATGTCAACTGCAAAGAGTGATATTTTTTTTTTTTTAATTTTTATTTTATTAAATTTATTGGGGTGACAATTGTTAGTAAAATTACATATATTTCAGGTGTACAATTCTGTATTACATCATCTATAAATCCCATTGTGTGTTCATCACCCAGAGTCAGTTCTCCTTCCATCACCATGTATTCGATCCCCTTACCCTCATCTCCCACCCCCCACCCCCCGCCCCCCTTACCCTCTGGCAACCACTAAACTATTGTCTGTGTCTATGAGTTTCTGTTTCTCATTTGTTCGTCTTGTTCGTTTGCTGTTTTTGGTTTATATACCACATATCAGTGAAATCACATGGTTCTCTGCTTTTTCTGTCTGACTTGTTTCGCTCAGCATTACTCTCTCAAGATCCATCCATGTTGTCACAAATGTTCCTATATCGTCTTTTCTTACTGCCAAATAGTATTCCATTGTGTATATATTTACCACAACTTCTTTATCCATTCATCTATCGAAGGACATTTTGATTGTTTCCATGTCTTGGCCACCGTAAACAAAGCTGCAATGAACATTGGAGCACACGTGTCTTTATCTCTAAATGTTTTCAGATTTTTTGGGTAGATACCCAGGAGAGGGATTGCTGGGTCATATGGCAATTCTATTCGTAATTTTTTGAGGAACCTCCACACCGCCTTCCATAACGGCTGCACCAGTCTGCATTCCCACCAACAGTGTATGAGGGTTCCTTTTTCTCCACAGCCTCTCCAACATTTGTTACTATTTGTCTTGTTGATGATAGCCATTCTGACTGAGGTGAGGTGATATCTCATTGTGGTTTTGATTTGCATTTCTCTGATGATTAGTGATGTTGAGCATTTTTCATATGTCTATTTGCCATTTGTATGTCCTCTTTGGAGAAATGTCTCTTCAAGTCCTCTGCCCATTTTTCAATTGGGTTGTTTGTTTTTTTGTTGTTGAGTTGCATGAGTTCCTTGTATATTCTGGATACTAGCCCCTTATCGGAGGCACTGTTTGCAAAAATCTTCTCCCATTTAGTTGGTGGCCTCTTTATTTTGTCAATGGTTTCTTTTGCTGTGCAGAAGCTTTTAAGTTTCATATAGTCCCATTCGTTTATTTTAGCTTTTACTTCCATTGCCTTTGGAGTCAAGTTCATAAAATGCTCTTTGAACCCAAGGTCCATAAGTTTAGTACCTATGTTTTCTTCTATGTAGTTTATTGTGTCAGGTCTTATGCTTAAGTCTTTGATCCATTTTGAATTAACTTTGGTACATGGTGACAGATAGCAGTCCAGTTTCATTCTTTTGCATGTGGCTATCCAATTCACCAGCACCATTTATTGAAGAGGCTGTCTTTCCTCCATTATATGTTTTTAGCTTCTTTGTCAAAAATTATCTGTCCATGTTTATGTGGTTTTATTTCTGGGTTCTCAATTCTATTCCATTGGTCTATGTGTCTGTTTTTCTGCCAATACCATGCTGTTTTGATTATTGTAGCCCTGTAGTACAAGCCAAAGTCAGGAAGTGTGATACCTCCATTATTGTTCTTTTTTCTTAAGATTGCTTTGGCTATTCGGGGTCTTTTGTGGTTCCAAACAAATCTGATGATTTTTTTGTTCTATTTCTTTAAAATATGCCATTGGGATTTTGATGGGGATTGCATTGAATCTGTATATTGCTTTGGGTAATATGGCCATTTTAAGTATGTTGATTCTTCCAATCCATGAGCACGGAATGTCTTTCCATTTCTTTGAGTCTTCTTCAATTTCTTTCAAAAATGTCTTATCGTTTTCAGCATATAGGTCCTTCACATCTTTGGTTAAGTTTATTCCTGGATATTTTATTCTTTTTGCTGCAATTGCAAAAGGAATTGTTTTCTGTATTTCTTTTTCTGAGATTTCATTGTTAGTATATTTTATTTCTTTCTCTTGCCTGATTGCTCTGGAAAGAACTTCCAACACTATGTTGAAAGCAGAGGTAGTAGGGGACAGCCCTGTCGTGTTCCTGAAAGTAGAGCAAAGGGCTTTAGTTTTTCACCATTAATTATGAGATTAGCTGAGGGTTTGTCATACATGGCCTTATCATGGTAAGGTATTTTCCTTCTATACCTATTTTATTAAGTGTTTTAATCATAAATGGATGTTGTACCTTGTCAATTGCTTTTTCTGCATCAATTGATATAATCATATGATTTTTGTCCTTTATTTTGTTTATGTGATGCATCACATTGATGGATTTGCGGATGTTGAACCACCCTTGTGCCCCGGGGATGAACCCCACTTGGTCGTGATGAATAATCTTTTTAATGCATTGTTGTATTTGATTTGCTAGAACTTTATTTAGGATTTTTGCATCTGTATTCATCAGAGACATTGGTCTGTAGTTTTCTTTTTTTTTGTGTTGTCCTTACCAGTTTTGGTATCAGGGTAATGTTGGCCTCATAAAATGAGTTAGGGAGTACTGTCTCTTCTTCAATTTTTTGGACGAGTTTGAGCAGGATTGGTATTAGATCCTCTTTGAAGGTTTGGTAGAATTCACTAGTGAAACCATCTGGTCCTGGACTTTTACTTTTGGGAAGGTTTTGGATGACTGATTCAATTTCGTTACTGGTGATCGGTCTGTTTAGATTTTCCAGTTCTTCATGGTTCAGCCTTGGAAGGCTGTATGTTTCTAAGAACTTGTCCATTTCTTCTAGGTTATTGAATTTGGTGGCATATAGTCCTTCATAGTATTCTTGGATGATCCTTTGTATTTTTGTGGCGTCCGTGATAACTTCCCCTTTTTCGTTTCTGATTTTGTTAATTAGTGTCTTCTCTCTTTTTATTTTAGTGAGTCTAGCCAAGGGTTTGTCAATTTTCTTAATCTTTTCAAAGAACCAGCTCTTTGTCAATTAATTTTTTTCTATTGTCTTTTTGTTCTCTATTTCATTTAGTTCTGCTCTGATTTTTGTTATTTCCTTTCTTCTGCTGACCTTGGTTTTCACTTGTTCTTCTTTTTCTAGTTCTTTAAGATGTAACATGAGGTTATTTATTTGGGAGTTTTCTTGTTTCTTGAGATAGGTCTGTAATGATATAAATTTCCCTCTTAAAACTGCTTTCGCTGCATCCCAAAAATTTTGGTAGAATGTATTTTCATCGTCATTTGTTTCTATGTATCTTTTGATCTCTCCTCTAATTTCTTCTTTGACCCAGTCGTTCTTTAAAAGTATGTTGTTTAATCTCCATGTATTTGTGTTTTTTCCTGCTTTCTTTTTGTAGTTGATATCCAATTGCAAAGCCTTGTGATCAGAGAATATGCTTGGTATGATTTCAATCTTCTTATGTTTGCTGAGGCTGATTTTATGTCCCAATATATGGTCTATCCTGAGAATGTTCCGTGTACACAAGAAAAGAATATATAGTCTGATGTTTTAAGATGAAGTGCTCTATAAATGTCAATTAATTCCATTTCATCTAATGTGTCATTTAGGGCTACTATTTCGTTATTTATTTTCTGTTTGGATGATCTATCTATAGCTGTCAGTGATGTATTTAAGTCTCCTAGTATAATTGTGTTTTGGTCAATTTCTCCCTTTATTTCTGTTAGTAGTTGCTTGACATATTTCGGTGCTCCCTGATTGGGGGCATAAATATTGATGACTGTTATGTCTTCTTGTTGTATAGTCTCCTTTACCATTATGAAATGTCCATCTTTGTCTCTTGTTATCTTTTTCACCCTGAAGTCTGTTTCATCTGATATCATTATGGCTACACCTGATTTTCTCTGGGCATCATTTGCTTGGAGTGTCAATTTCCACCCTTTCACTTTAAGTCTATGCTTGTCCTTGTAGCTGAGATGTGTCTCTTGGGGACAGCATATGGTTGGGTTTAGTTTTTTTATCTAATCTGCTATTCTGTGCCTTTTTATTGGTGAGTTCAGTCCATTTACAGTTAGGGTGATTATGGATATGTGAGGATTTCCTGTCATTCTATCTTTAGTTTTCTGGTAAGGCTGTGTCTCCATTGTTTCTTTGCCTTTTTGTTGTTGTCCATTATTTCTGTGTGGTGGTATTCTATGATATTTCCCTCTGGTTCTTCTTTTATTACAGTATATGTTTCAGTTCTGTATTTTTTTTGAGTGGTTACCCTTATGTTTATGTAAAAGAAAGTTTGATATTTGGAGTATTCCATTTTCTTCAGCACGCCTACTTTCTCCATTCCCATATTCCAGTTCAGGCCTTTACTTTCCCACTTTTTATGTTTTGGTTGCAACAAATTGTCCCTGTTGATGGTGGTCGAATATCCTCCTTTAGTATTTCTTGTAGTGCAGGTCGTGTATTAGAAAATTCCCTCAGCTTCTGTATGTCTGGAAAGGTCTTTATTCCTCCTTCATGTCTAAAGGTTATCTTTGCTGGATATATTATTGTTGGCTCATGATTTCTCTCTTTCAATAGTTTGAATATTTGGTTCCACTCCCTGCTGGCTTGTAGAGTTTCTGCTGAAAAATCTGATGATAATCTAATGGGCTTTCCTGTGTAAGTTACCGTCTTCTTTTCCCTGGCTGCCTTGAGGATTCTTTCTTTGTCGTTGATTTTAGACAGCTTCAATACAATGTGCCTTGGAGAAGGTCTGTTGGGATTGAGGTAACTAGGTGTTCTATTTGCTTTTTGGATTCGAGGGTCCAGTTCTATCCACAAGTTTGGGAAGTTCTCATCGACAATTTGTTTGAATATATTCTCTGTTCCCTTCTCTCTTTCTTCTCCTTCTGGTATGCCCATTATTCTTATATTGCTCTTCATGATGGAGTCAGAGAGTTCTTCTTGAGTTCTTTCATTACTTTTAAGTCTCAAGTCTCTTTCTTCTTCCATCTGTGTCATTTCCAGGTTTCTATCTTTGATGTCACTGATTCTTTCCTCCATCTGATGAACTCTAATACCCAAGCTGGTTATTTCATTCTGAATTTCTTCTATGGAGTTCTTAATCTCCAGAAATTCTATTTGGTTCTTTTTTAAAATTTCAATCTTTTTTGTAAAATTCTCATGCTGTTCTTTGATTGTGTTTCTGAGTTTATTTAACTGCCTATCTGTGTTTTCTTGCATCTCGTTGAGTTTTTTCAGAACCGCAATCTTGAATTCTCTGTCATTTAAGTCACATATTTCCGTATCTTTAAGTTCCTTTTCTGTAGACTTTTCACTTTCTTTCTGAGCTGTCTTGTTGCCTTGGTTATTCATGGCCATTACTGGTTTACTATTTCTCTTCCTAGACATCTACAGGAGTGGCTTCTGCAACAGGTTGATAGGAAGCGGTCTTTCTTTTGTTTTGCAGTACTTGTTGGTAGAATGTTTTAGTTTTTCTCTGACTGCAGCCTTTTTTTTCTCTCTCACACGGTAGTGCTATGTTTTCTCTGCACTATTCCAGCTTCTCATACAATGGGGGGATTCTGTGGGAGACGGGCTTCTCTTCTCTTAATAGTTCACCTAGGTCACAGGGCACAGTGTCCTGGTGGGTATGCGGAGAGCTTTTGAAGTTCCAAAGCTCTTTTTGTACCAGATTCAGATCCTGTATGTTTCAGCAGTTCTGTTTACTCCTGCAGGGATCTGCCCAGATATGAGGGGACAGGGGTGGGGTGAGTTGTGAGAGGTGCCCCAGAGCAATGGTCGTGACCACCACTACAGCCAGTCTTCCCCTTTGCTGGAACTAGTTGGGCTGTGAATCTGTGTCTGCTGTCCACAGTTCTCAGAACAGCAAATATTCTATTCTTTTGATCTGACACTGCTACTGTTCCGTTTCTAGCACTGGGCAGGTGGGGGCGGGGTGAGCTCTGGGAGGGGAGGGAGGGGGCGGCTAGTCTCAGTGCCTAAGGCTTCCGTTCTCTGCTCGGCAGTGAAGGCTTAAACCACCGTTTTCAGCCTTCTTCCTCAGTCTTTTCTCCGAGGTCTCTGCCGTGAGCGTTGGGTTCAGCCGTGTTCTATGCTGCCCCCTCAGCCCTGTGGGCCATAAGCGGAGCCCTAGCAGTCCGAGTTCTTCTCTATCCCGCAGCTGCAGTAGTTCCGAGATGCAGGGAGCTGGGAGTGCTGAGCTAGGTCTGCGTCCTGCACCTGCGGGGCTCCGTCTCCGCACTTCTCCCTTCCCTCCTCCTCTGCTTGCGTGATTCGCCCATCTGTAGGTGAATTCAGTAGTGGGCCTCTTCATCTTGCCTGTCTGCTGTGCAGGGAGTCCTTTGTGGAGTTATTGTTGTTCGATTAGTTGTAAATTCCAGGGGAGCTTTACAGAGGCTCACCTCACGCCACCATTTTTTAGTTTTTATTTTTTTTTAAATTTATTGGGGTGACAATTGTTAGTAAAATTACATAGATTTCAGGTGTACAATTCTGTATTACATCATCTATAAATCCCATTGTGTGTTCATCACCCAGAGTTAGTTCTCCTTCCATCACCATATATTTGATCCCCCTTACCTTCATCTCCCACCCCCCACCCCTCACCCCCTTTACCCTCTGGTAACCACTAAGCTATTGTCTGTGTCTATGAGTTTCTGTTTCTCATTTGTTTGTCTTGTTCTTTTGTTGTTTTTGGTTTATATACCACATATCAGTGAAATCACATGGTTCTCTGTTTTTTCTGTCTGACTTATTTCGCTCAGCATTACTCTCTCAAGATCCATCCATGTTGTCACAAATGTTCCTATATCATCTTTTCTTACCGCTGAATAGTATTCCATTGTGTATATATACCACAACTTCTTTATCCATTCATCTATGGAAGGACATTTTGGTTTTTTCCATGTCTTGGCCACCGTAAACAAAGCTGCAATGAACATTGGAGCACACGTGTCTTTATCTATAAATGTTTTCAGATTTTTTGGGTAGATACCCAGGAGAGGGATTGCTGGGTCCTATGGTAATTCTATTCGTAATTTTTTGAGGAACCTCCACACTGCCTTCCATAATGGCTGCACCAGTCTGCATTCCCACCAACAGTGTATGAGCATTCCTTTTTCTCCACCGCCTCTCCAACACTTGTTACTATTTGTCTTGTTGATGATAGCCATTCTGACTGGGGTGAGGTGATACCTCATTGTGGTTTTGATTTGCATTTATCTGATGATTAGTGATGTTGAGCATTTTTTCATATGTGTATTTGCCATTTGTATGTCCTCTTTGGAGAAATGTCTCTTCAAGTCCTTTGCCCATTTTTCAATTGGGTTGTTTGTTTTTTTGTTGTTGAGTTGCATGAGTTCCTTGTATATTCTGGATATTAGCCCCTTATCAAAGGCACTGTTTGCAAAAATCTTCTCCCATTCAGTTGGTGGCCTCTTTATTTTGTCGATGGTTTCTTTTGCTGTGAAGCCACCATTTTGATGATGTCCCATAAGATGATGTTTTCAATCAATTGCAGTTACTATTCTTATTGCTCACAATGTTCCATTTTTGGCTAGTGAAATTTATAAAATTGTAAACATATTTTTAAAAAGTTCTCTTAATACATGTCATGAGAGTTTCTATGTGTGATTTTATTTGAAATTTAATTAAATAACTTTAGTGATTTATCTTTACACATGCAATGACTTCTTTAGTGTTTATTCTTATTCAACTAAGAATTAAACCTTTCAATTTGAGTTTCACGCTAGAGATGGCAGTCTCTATGCTCCTCTAAGGGCAGTTCCTCCTGCTCATCCTGGGTTAGGCTCCCCACTTATCTTGCCCTTCTCTCCATTTTCTTTCTATTCGATGCAGCTCGAAGACGTTTTCTGGCACCACAAAAGCCTAAGACAAACAGAAATGTTCCTGTCAGTAAAGACTAGATTGAAAACAGATTGAGTCCTTCTCCTGACTGTGGCACTAAGCAAGTTGCAATTTGTCAAAGTGGTCTAGATCAGCATTTTCCCCAATGATATCCCTGAAAACAGTAATTCTATGGAATCCTCTGTAAAAGGGTTTCTTGGTCAAACAAATTTGGGACACATAGCCTATAATTTCCTGTCTTGATGTATTACTAGCCTGTTAGCAAGCTAAGTGAAAGGGCTCTGAGAATTTTACAGGAAAGGAATTCATTTAACTTGGTCGAACTGTGCCATTTTCTAAATCTACCTGGCCACAGAACCATGAACACCACTACTTGTGCCTCTGAGTTCCAAGAAGCACCCTCTGGGCAATGTTGGGATGGTGAACATCCTGGTCTCTCCTAATTCTGAAAGTTTGATGGTCATTATGAAGTGTGTCAGAAATCAAAGTTGTGGTTTTTTTTTTTTTTTCCCCATGTGGAACCTGCTTTCCTTCTTGTGTTTTTCTCTGCTCAATCATTGAAACTGACGTTATCTCATCCCAATGGGGAAAAACTGTTGTGGACTCTATAGATTTTCAATTTGGATATGAATTTTGGTTGCAATAATTTTCTAAAGAGTTCTAGAGAAAAGTAGGGCCATCTTCGTCAAAGCAGAGAAAAGGAGACTCTTAGGAAGATTAGTGTGGCATTGGAGTACTCGATAATCAATGTGGAAAAGTGAGTTTGAATTCATACACAGCAGAGATTCAAACCTAAACCAAGGGAAGTTATAGTGAAAACGGAAAATGGAGAAATGAAGTTTTTCCTTATCAGCTGGGAGGATTTTGACTTCAGTAGACACGTTTAACATCATCAGGGCTTTTGGTTTATGGGCCTGGGAACTATCAGGCACTAGCTCAGCCGCTGAGCGGGTCACCCTCAGTAAATAATATGAGCCAAAGCGTCTTTAGGTGTAAAATGAGAGTGTTTCACTAGATGATCCCCAAGCTACCCCTCTATTCTAAGCCAGTGATCCTGTGCAATGTATTTAAAAAGCTTCTGTGTTTTGTATACTATTGGTGTATGGAGAAAAAAAGCAAAAAATACTCCCTTTTAAGTGTATTTATACTCCCAAGAATCAATTTAGTTTAAAATATGGTACTGGAATTTTCCTGAAGATACTGGTAATGTGCTTGCTGTTGTGAAAGGAGCTAGTGGCCACAGAGTTTAGAATGAAAAGAATCATAGAGTTATGAAAATTATTTTTTCTCACCAGTATGCAAATGAACAAATAGTTTTAGGTAATTATTAGCATTAGAGTAATACAGCACACATTCTGCATTAAATCATTTTGATTATTTGTGGAGATGGTTCAAAACAGAAAACACACAAATAGGCAGTAGCAGGGAAAGAACACGGACCGTGCGACAAGCAGAGCATTTGAGATAACTTTCTACACAGTGAGAAAAACCTTATGGGCAGGCTGGGACATCATTTCAGATTTTTATTTTCAATTCCCAGCATGATCTTTTACTAACCTTTTTCTTTTTAATTACATTCCCATTTTATCCAAGCCAACAGCTTCAGAATTACTGTGCTTTTCGTTTCATGTAGTCGGTTTGCAAATAGAGCATGTCTGGGTTCCTCTGTGGCAAAGAGAATTAAAAAAAAAAAAAGTTAACTTTAATTCTGTGACCAAATGTCTGTAAACACAGCAAAAGTTAGTCATGGTCCCACACAAACTGGCTTTATTAAGCTATCTGATCATGACTCTGCCCAAAGTAAAGCTTCAAAGCTCCTTAAAAATATAATATTTACTAGCCTGAAGCAATCAAGGGTAAATGACTTGGTGTAGACGTCTAGTGAAGAACTAGATATGCTAGTGAGCTTGAGGACATGGGAATAGTCCTAGTACTCAATGGTGCTAAACAGAGTGACCAATTTTTATTTCTTACCTCAGGCCTGCAAAACTATCGCATAAAGCCGTCATGAAGAGTGTCCATTTTTAATATGGTATTTGCAATACAAATATTTTTCTTCTTCACTTTTAGTCTGCAACTGCAAACACTGTATTCCCTTCTTGCTTGTTATATACTGGGGGCTTTGTTCTGCCAAACGTTGGCTCACTACTTTCCATGGTAATTTATAGAACCCAGTTCGCTTTGTGTCACCACAAGTTATAAATAAAACTGGAAACAATTTGCTGTTAAGAAATCTTTCTGAAATAAAATGCAAATAACAGATCAAAACTAAGGCTATTTTAAAAGAGCAGTGCAATATAATTATAGGGGTTATATTACAATAAACTTTTCTTAATAGTCTCTCTCTGTGTGTCAGATGATAACCTTCTGTATTTAAATTAAAATACTTTCTCTTAGGAACTTTTTATTTCTATTTTCCCCAGTCAGTTAGCTTCATGCCTCCCCTTGTAGTGGGAGTGGGGTGTATGTGTCTTGGGCTTATTCCAGACGGTCTGCAAATTCAGGTGTATACCAAGCATTGTCACTACATTGAATAGCCTGTTTTTCACATTCCTGGACCATTGTTTTTAAACATAGCACAAGTTGTGATTAAATTTATTTAAAACAGAAATGAAATCATGGCAATTTTTTTGTTTTTTTTTGTTTATACACTTTCTTAACAGGTTCTCAAAGGATCACCTGTATCAGATGAATATTTTACATGTAAATCTAAAAAGGAGGAATTTCTCATACTCCTGGTTGGGAACCACTTCTGTATCCAATATGTTGAATAGTAAATTGGTCATTAAAAGAATCACAGTGAGTTTCAAACGTGATTCTCTTAGTGCAAGGTTTTTAATCACAAGTTCACAGACCCCTGGAAATTACTTGCCAAATTTTTTGTGTACAAGCATATGTTCATGTTTTCTGAAGAGAGAATCCAAGTAATGTTCATCCAATTAACAGAAGTGTCTGCAATCATAACAAGATTGGGAACCACTGTATAAGGGAAATAAATGAACCTGAAAAGAGTGGGTATACTCTGAATTTCCTTGGAATTAACTATATTTCTAACAGAAACATATTCTAAGTCAGCAAGTCAGAAAAGCTTTTGTAGGTTGCTTTTCTAGGAGAATGATACATTCCCACAATAAATTGAATGTATTCTTGTAATTGCTTAGAGATAAGGAAAATTCAGATATAGTATTCATTCTTTCAGGGAACTATTGCCAATACTAACCCGTGTTTTTATAATCAACACTCTTTTATTTTGTCTTCTGTGTTTGCAAGGACCTATCATTTACTGGAAGTAATACTTCAGAAGTTGAGAGGTTGGTTTTAAATTTTTTTTCTTCTATTGCTTGATCATTGAACAATGGGAGAGTAAATTGTGATTCTTATTCTAAAAATGGCCTATTAATTACAAATACATTTTATTAGTTGTCTGATTTTGAACACTCAAGACAATTGGGTTAGCAAGACTGCTAGAAATGGTCCCCTTTAAACTAGTCACACTGGTATCAATTAATTATGAATTTAATTTCCATTTGCTTCAATATTTCTACCTGTGAAACAAATCCAAGCATATGTTGCCATTTGCTTAATGGAAATGATAAAAAATGGATACTATTTGTAGACTTATAAAACTCAGAAAATTGAAATATGCTTTGTATTTCCTAAGAATTCAGTTGTAGTAACCAGAAAATACAAAGCATATGGATCAAACTTTTAATGCTTTCCATACTCTTCTCTGTGCTTTATGCTAGACCAACACCTTGGATTTCAGACCTATACCTCTAATCCCAAATAACCTGGTAAAATAATTTGGGCAAAGGTGGATTGTCCTTTCCTAGTGCCATGTACTGGTATCCATCATAAAATATGTAAGATCACAACATTTTATTTTCACGCATTAGTAAAGATTGTGCTATGTCCACCCACCAAATAATATGCCCCAAGCTTTCAAATATCACAAAATTTCTCAACAGTATGTCTTTGAGAACACATACATCCCTAAGTGGCACCATATGTTTCATTTCAGCAATGACTTATGACTAAAGAGCTTGGATATTTAATATTTTAAAATACTTTATTAAGATAAAATTTGCCTATGCAAATTGAGTGAAATGCATAGATCTTAAATGGGTGTTCGCAAATGTACACACACATGTAAACAGCGTCTCAATCAACACATAGAACATTCCAGTATCAGCAGAAAGTTCTCCGTACACACCGCCCCCATAGGTGACCACTGTTCTGATGTATAGCACTACAGACTGGTTTGCATTGTACCCAAACTTTATGTAGATAAAGTAATATAATATGTACTATTTTGTACATCTGGCTTCTTTCATATGCATATGTTTTTGAAATTTGTCCTGTTGTTTTATCAGTAGTGTAGCCCTGTTTTTTGGTCCCTTATCTTGTACCAAAATATTTATCTACTCCTCTATTGATGGATGTTTGGGCTGTTTCCAGTTTGTGGCTACTATGAATAAAGCTGCTATAAACATTTTTCAAAAGACTTTATGTGGGCATACAAGGTCGGACAATTAAGTTCTCAAACTCATCCTAGAAAAAGTGCTACATACTTCATTACTGAATATCACTATGGTCACCTTTGAAGTACTCCCCTTGGGAAGTTATGCACCGATGCCAGCGCCTAGTCCACCCTTCAAAGCAATTTTGGAACTCTTTTTCTGGGATTGCCATCAGAGGTGTCATCATATTACCCTTGATGTCCTGAATGTCACCAAAATGTCTTCCTTTCAATATTTCCTTTATCTTCAGGTAAAGAAAGAAGTCCTTGGGGGCCAGATCAGGTGAGTCGGGAGGGTGTTCCAATACAGTGATTTGTTTACTGGCTAAAAACTCCCTCACAGACAGTGCCATGTAAGATGGTGCATTGTCGTGATGCAAGAGCCATGAATTGTTGGTGAAAAGTTCAGGTCGTCTAACTTTTTCATGCAGCCTTTTCAGCACTTCCAAATAGTAAACTTGGTTAAATATTTGTCCATTTGGTACAAATTCATAATAAATAATCTCTCTGGTATCAAAAAAGATTAGCAACATCCTTGCAACAAGTTCACAAACTTAATTGTCAGACCTCATAAGTTTTATTTGTCCTGAGTAAATACCCAGGAGTGAATATGCTCAGTTATAGGGTACATATATGTTTAACTTTATTTAGAAACTGTAATTGTCCAAAATGGTTGTGCCATTTTATAATTTCACCAGCATTTTTATGGGACTTCCAGTGGCCCCACATTCTCAACATTTGAAATTGTCAATCTTTTTAATTTAGCTTTTCTAGTGAGTGTTGAAACAATATTATCACTGTGGCTTTGATTTGCAGTTTCCTAATGACTAAAGATGCTGAGTACTTTTTAGTATGCTTTTTCTTTCCTTTTTGGTGTAGTCTTTTCCCCATTTAGAAAATTGGGTTGTATTTTTATTTGTAGCAGTTTTTTAATTTATTCTGGATATTTTGTGTTGTGTGTGCATAAGTATGACTTGACTTGTGATTATTTTAACATATCTTTAAAAGAACAGACATTTTTAATTTTGGTGAAGTTCAATTTATCGTTTTGTTTCTTTTACAGTTAATACTTTAAAAAATAATTTATTATTATTAGTTTCAGGTGTATAAAACAACATAATGATTAGATATTTACACACCTCACAAAGTGATAACCCCACCAAGTCTACTAACCATCTCACACTATACATAGCTATTACAATACCATTGACTATATTCCCTATCCTGTACTTGACATCGTGTGTATAATTTTTCAAATTATAGTTTACATTCAATATTATTTTATATTAGTTTCAGGAACACAGTGCAGTTGTTCGGCATTTATATAATTATGAAGTGATCCCCCTGATAAGTCTAGTACATATCTGACACCACATGTACTTTTTACATTATTGACTATATTTCCCATATTGTATTTCACATCTCCATGACTATTGTAACTACCAGTTAGTACTTCCTAATCCATTTACCTTTCTCTTCCCACCCCAACTCCCACCCATTTAGCAACATCAGTTTGTTCTCTGTATCTATGAGTCTATTTCTGTTTTGTTTGTTTATTCTGTTCTTGATACTGCATATAAGTAAGGGAAAAGGATATTTGTCTTTCTTAATCTGCCTTATTTCACATAACATAATAACCTCTAGGTCCATCCATGTTGTTGCAAATGGTAAGATTTCATTCTTTCTATGACAGAATAATAGTCCATTGTATGTATATGTACCACTTTTTATCCAATCGTCTATTGATGGGCATTTTGGTTGTTTACATCTCTTGGGTATTGTGAATAGCACTGCAATAAACATACAGGTGCATACATTTTTTTTTGAATTATTATTTTGTATTTCTTTGGATAAACACCCAGGAGTGGAATTGCTGAGTCACACGGTACTTCTATTTTTAAAATTTTCAGTAACCTCCATACTGTTTCCCGTAATGGCTGCACCAATTTGCAATCCCTCAAACAGTGAACAAGGGTTCCCTTTTTTCCACATCCATGACAACACTTGTTGTTTGTTGATTTATTAATGATAGCCATTTGGACAGGAGGGAAGCGGTATCGCATTGTGATTTTTATTTGCATTTCTCTGATGATTAGTGACACTGAGCATCTTCTTATATGTCTATTGGCCATCTTTGGAGAAATGTCTATTCAGGTGCCCTACCCATTTTTTAATTGGATTGTTTGTTTTTTTGGGGGTATTGAGTTGTATGAATGTTTTATGAATTTTGGATATTAACCCCTTATCAGATGTATCACTGGCAAATATCTTCTCCCATTCAGTCGGATGTCTTTTCATTTGTTGATGGTTTCCTTTGCTGTACAAAACTTTTTAGTTTGATGTAGTCCCATATGTTTATTTTTTCTTTTGTTTCCCTTGCTAGAGGAGATATATCAGTAAAAACATTACTAAGGGTAATGTCTAAGACTTTACTTCCTATATTTTCTTCCAGGAGTTTTATGTTTCAGGTCTTACACTTAAGTCTTTAACCCATTTTGAGTTTATTCTTGTATATGGCATAAGAAGGTGGTCAAGTTTCATATTTTTGCACATATTTGTCCAGTTTTCCCAGCACTATTTATTGACTAGGCTGTCTTTACCCCAATGTGAATTCTTGCTTCCTTTGTCATAGACTAAATGAACATGTAGGCATGGATTTATTTCTGGGCTCTCTATTCTGTTCCATTGATCTATGTGTCTGTTTTTATGCCAATATCATGCTGTTTTGATTACTATGGCTTTGTAGTGTAATTTGATGTCAGGTAGCATGATGCCTCCAGCTTTCTTCTTAGGATTGCTGTGGCTATTTGAGGTCTTTTATGGTTCCATATAAATTTTAGGATTATTTGTTGTAGTTCTGTGAAAAATGCCATTGGTACTTTGATAGGGATTGCATTGAATCTATGGATTGCTTTGGGTATATGGGTATTTTAACTATATCAACTCTTTTTATCCGTGAGCATGGTATATGTTTCCATTTATTTGTGTCTTCTTCAATTGATCTCTTCAATGTCTTATAATTTCCTGAGTACATGTTTTTTATCTCCTTGGTTATATTTATTCCTAAGTTTTTTTTTTTTTTTTGATGCAATTTTAAATGGGATTGTTTTCTTAATTTCTCTTTCTGATAATTCATTATTGGTGTATAAAAATTCAACTGATTACTGAATATTAAATTTGTATCCTGATACTTTGCTAAATTCATTTATCGGTTCTAATAGTATTTTGGTGCAATCTTTGGGGTTCTCTCTCTATAGTGTTATGTTATCTGCATGTAATGATAATTTTACTTTTTCCTTTCCCATTTAGATACCTTTTATTTCTTTTTTTATTGTCTGATTGCTGTCGCTACGACTTCCAGTACTATATTGAATAAAACTGGTGAAAGTGGACATACTTGTCTTGTTCTTAATCTTAAAGACAATACTTTTAGCTTTTCCCCATTGACTATGATGTTAGCTGTGGGTTTATCATATACGGCCTTTATTATCTTAAGATATGTTTCTTCTATTCCATTTTGCTGAGATTTTTAAATGATAAATGGATGCTGGATTTGGTCAAATGCTTCTCTGCATCTATTGATACAACCATATGATTTTTATTTTTCATTTTGTTTATGTAGTGTATCACATTAATTGATTAGCAGGTATTAAATTAACCTTACATACTGGGAAAGAATCCCACTTGATCATGGTGTATGATCTTGGTAATGTATTGCTGAATTTGGTTTGCTAGTATTTTATTGAGAATTTTTGCATCTATGTTCATTAGAGATATCGGCCTATAATTTTTTGTTTTTTGTAATGTCTGTCTGGTTTTGGAATCAGGGTAATGGTGGCCTGGTAAAATGAGCTTGGGAGCCTTACCTCCTCTTGGATTTTGTTTGGAATAGTTTGAGGAGAATAGGTGTTAATTCTTGTTTGAATTTTGGTAAAATTCACCTGTAAAGCCGTCTGGCCTAGGACTTTTGTGTGTTGGGAGCTCGTTGATTACTGATTTGATTTCGTTGGTAGTAATTGTTCTGTTCAGATTTTTTTGTTTCTTTTTTATTCATCTTTGGAAAATTGTATGATTCTGGGAATTTATCCATTTCTTCCAGATTGTCCAATTTTTGGTGTATAGTTGCTCATAATATTTTCTAAAAAATTTTTCATATATCTTTGGTGTCTGTTGTCACTTCTCCTCTTTCATTTCTGATTTTATTTATTTGGGTTCTCTCTCTCTCTCTCTCTCTCTCTCTCTCTCTCTCTCTCTCTTTGATGAGTCTAGTTAAAGGTCTGTCAATTTTGATAATCTTTTCAAAAAACTAACGCTTGGTTTTATTGATCTTTTATATTATTTTTCTAGTCTCTATTTTGTTTGTTTCCACTCTGATCTTTATTATTTCCTTCCTTGTAGTCACTTTGGGCTTCGTTTGGTGTTCTTTTTCCAGTTTATTTAAGAGTAAAGTTAGACTGTATATTGGAGACTTTTCTTATTTCTTTAGGTAGGTCTGCATTGCTATGAATTTCTCCACCCCCCAAGCCCACACTCCTCCACTTAGGACTGCTTTTGCTGTGTACCATAATTTTGGGTCATTGTGTTTTTGTTTTCCTTTGTCTCAAGGTATCTTTTGATTTTTATCTTGATCTTATTGTTGACCCATTCATTGTTTAATGGCATGCTATTTAGCCTCCATGTGTTTGTATGTTTTCCAATTTTTTTTCTTGTAATTGAATTCTAGTTTCATACCCTTGTGGTCAGAGATGCTTGACATGATTTCAATATTTTAAAATTTACTGATACTTGTTTTGTGGCCTAACATGTGGTCTATCTTGGAAAATGGTCCAGGTGCACTTGAAAATAGTGTGTATTCTGCTGCTTTGGGAAGAAATGCTCTAAAAATATCAATTAAATCAATCTGGTCTACTGTGTCATTTAAGGCCCCTGTTTCCATGTTGATTTTCTGTCTGGAAGATCCGTCCATTGGTGTCAGTGGGGTGTTGGAGTTCCCTATATGATTGTATGACTGCTGATCTCTGCCTTTATGTCAATCAATATTTGTTTTACATGTTTAGCTGCTCCTATGTTGGGTGTATAAATGTTTACCAGGGCAATGTCCTCTTGTTGGATTGATCCCTTTATTATTATGCGATGTCCTCCTTTGTCCTGTATAGTCTTCATTTTAATGTCTATTTTGTATGATATATGTATTGCCACTCTAGTTTTTTTTCTCATTTCTATATGCATAAAATATCTTTTTCCATCTCTTCATTTTCAGTCTGTGTTCCTTTTGATCTGAGGTGGGTTTCTTGTAAGCAGCATATGCATGTTGTTGTTTTTTTCCCATTCAGCTACTCTATGTTTTTTGATTGGAATATTTAATCCACTTACATTTAAAATACCTATTGATAGGTACACAGTTATTGCTATTTTATTATTCATATTTTTGATCTTCATTTGTTTGTTTTCTCTTTGCTTCTGCTTAAAGTAGTCGTAACATTTCTTGTAATACAGTTTTGGTGGCAATGAATTCCTTTAGCTTTTTCTTTTCTGGGAAGTTATCTTTTCTTCAATTCTATATGATAGCTTTGCTGGGTAGAGTAATCTTGGTAATAGATCCTCGTATTTCGTCATTTTGAATATTTCCTGTCAATCCCTTCTGGCCTGGAAAGTTTCTGTTGAGAAATCAGCTGACAGTCTTATGGGCGCTCCCTTGTAGGTAACTAACTTGTTTTCTCTTGTTGCTGTTAAGATTTGCTCTTTGTCTTTAACCATTGGCATTTCAATCATGATGTGTCTTGGTGTGGGGTTTATTGGGTTCATCTTTTTGGGACTCTCTGCACTTCCTGGGCTTGTATTTCTATTTCCTTCACCAGGTTAGGGAAGTGTTCTGTCATTATTGTTCAAATAGGTTTTCAATTCCTTGCTCTCTTCTCCTGGTACCGCTATGATGTGAATGTCGGTACACTGATTTTGTCCTAGAGGTCCCTTAAACTACCCAATTTTCCCGAAAATAAGACCTAACTGGACAATCAGCTCTAATGTGTCTTTTGGAGCAAAAATTAATATAAGACCCAGTCTTATTTTAGTATAAGACCCGGTCTTTAATATAATATAACACAATATAATATAATAATTATAATATTATATAATATAATACTGGGTCTTATATTAATGTTTACTCCAAAAGATGCATTCGAGGTGATTGTCCGGCTAAGTCTTATTTTCGGGGAAACACGGTATTCTCATTATTTTGGATTCTTTTTTTCTTTTTGCTGTTTGAGTTGGGTGCTTTTTGCTACATTATCTTCTAAATCACCAAATCAATCCTCTTCATCTAATCTACTAATGATTTCCTCTAATGTATTTTTCATTTTAGTTATTGTATTCTTCATTTCTGAACTGGTTCCTTTTTAAGTCTTCTAAGTCCATTTTTATGTTTCCTATCTCTTTATTGAAGTTCTACCCTAGATCATTGATCATCCTTGTTACCAGTGTTTTGAACTCTGCGTCTGGTAGATTGCTTGTCTCTGTTTTGTTTAGTTCTCCTTCTGGAGCTTTGTTCTGTTCTTTTATTTGTTATGTGCTTCTTTCTCTGCCCATTTTGGCTATCTCATTGTGTTTTGTTTCTATATATTAGGTAGAGTTGCTATGTTTCCCCGGTCCTAGTAAAATAGTTTTATGTAGTCAGTGTCCTATGGGGCCCAGTGGCACAGTCTCCCTGGTCACCTGAGCTGGGTGCTGCAGGTGTATCTTTTGTTTGGGTTGTGTGTGTGCTCCTGTTTTTATTGAGCTTGGTTGCTATTGGCAGTCAATGAGAGGTATTGACCCTCAGGCTGATTCACTGTAAGGATTGGCATGACTATAGTGGAAGAGCTACTGTATAGGGGTTGACCCTATGGAGCAGGATTAGCTTTCACAGGGCTCTGGTGCCTGCTTAGTTTGGCATTTCTGTGTGTCATCTATGGAGGCAGCCAGGTGGTGCTCTGGCACAGTCAGAAGCCAGTTCTCTGTCTACGCCCCTCTTACCTGTCTCCATGTGACTTTTTTCTGTATGTCTTTAGTTATAGGACTTCTGTTCAGCTATATTCCAGGTGATTCTCAATGATTGTTGTTCTGTAGTTTAGTTGTAATTTTGATGTGATCCTAAGAGGAGGCAAGCACAGCATTTACCTACTCCACCACCTTGACCAGAAATTACCAAAGTTTTGTTTACTTTTGTCTTTTTGTTTCAGGTGGAAGAAGTCCTTTAAATGTTTGTTGAATTTCAAGTCTCATGGTGGTAAATTCCCTTAACTTTTTTTTGGTTTGGGAAATGATTATTTTCCCTTATACCTAAAGGATAACTTTGCTAGATGCAGTAGTTTTGGCTGGTGATTTATCTCTCAATATTTTGAATGTATCATCCTACTTTCTCCTGGCCTGTAAAGTTTTTGCTGCGAAATCTGATGATAGCTGGATGCTGATGGGGTTTACTTTGTAGGTTACTCTCTTTTTTCCTCTGGCTGTCTTAGGAATTCTTTTTTTATCATTGACTTTTGACAGTTTTAATGTAATGTGTCTTAGAGTTGGTCTTTTTTTTGTTGTGGTAATTAGATGTTCTGTTAGCTTCTTGTACTTGTATGTCTAGTTCATTCCACAGGTTTAGAATATTCTTATCTATTATTTCTTTGAAGAGGGTATCTTTTTTTCTTCTCTCTTTCTTCACCTTTTGAGATATCCCTTATCCTTATGCTGCCCTTTCTAATGGAGCTGGATAGATCTCATAGAGTTCTTTTATTTTTTTAAAAAAATATCTTATTTCTCTCTCTTCTTCCATCTGAATCATTTCTAGGTTTGTATCTTTGAGCTTACTAATTCTCTTTTCCATATGGTCTACTTTATTTCCATTGCTTTCTAATGCATTCTTCATCTCTTTTATTGAGTCCCTCAGCTCCAGAATTTCAGTTTGGTTCTCTTTTAGAATTGCAGTTTCTTTGGTATTGTACTCCATTTGTTCATTAATTTTATTTCTGAGCTCATTGAATTGGTGTTCTGAGTTTTCTCGTATCTTATTGAGTTCCCTCAGGGCTGCTATTTTGAATTCTGTATTATTCAGATCAAAATTTTCCATTCTTTTGAGTTTGGTTTCTGGACAATTGTCATTTTCTTTTTGTGACACCATGTTACCTTGATTGTTCATGGTGATTCATGTGTTGTTCCTCAGCTGACACATTGGAAATACTGAACACTTTGCTTATTTAGGCATGATTTTGGTTGTAGGATTTAGACCTTGTGTTGTTGTTTTGTTTTATTTTTCAAATTAAATTCAGATTTGAAGAAATAATATTTTAAGAGATTTTTAATTTGTAATTTATTTGAGGATCATAAAATCCTTTTGTGTCAGTTTTGGTTGTGACTTCTCATATTCTTTGAAGTCTGAGGCCCTCACTTTAGACTGGAAGCCAATACAAAAACATGAGTCCATTTCATGCTCAGAGTTCCTTTTGCTCATATATCCAAGGTTTTTTTTTCATGTATTTATATTCAGTTTCTTTTAAATGTTCCTCTTTTCCTGAAGGATTGATAAACACCCATATTTTAGCTAGTTATTTTTGGAAACATAAAAATATTTGTTCCTTAGATTTATTTTCCAGGGTTTACTCTTTTACAGTATTCACATTCTTTCACTAAGAAGACTACTGCATTCAAATTCTTAGTTCAATAAATATCATCACAAGAATTCTTCATAGAGATTTAAAAATGCACCAAGGAGATGAAATTGTCATGAACAGGAATTCTGCTGCCTATATATTGTTAACTCTTTTATGCAACCACTTATTTATATATCAGAAACATAAGCACATCCAACAGAGCAAAGAATGCTTTCTGCTAGCCTGGAATTCATTGATGTATTAAACCTAGGGAGCCCTGTGAAAGAAATGTGCAGGGCTAAAAAATAAAGGCATATTCAATGCCAAGGGGGGAGAAAAGAGGACTCATCTGGGCCATGATATACCAGTCTTCATTCGCTGAATTCAACCCCTGAAAATGTCTAGTATGGTGAAAAGAATGAATGAGAGCAAATTAACTTTCATTTTCCAGCAGGGGGGAAATGGGAGCTACTCAGGAGTGAATCCATCACTCCAGCACTCTCTGCACTGACAGTGTTCATCCTTGTGAGCAAACTTCTGTGTGGGCAATGCCAGTGAAATTTATTTCTCGGCGTGAGTTTACTGCTTATGTTCAGGGCGTCTCATCTTTCTGGCAATCAGAATAAATTGTGTCTCAGTAATAACATTGTAGCAAGCTATTCTTTACCGTGAGGAGCCGATAATGACTGTGTCTTACATTTGCATTAATTCTGACAAGATTTACTGGTGCTTGCTGATCTGTAAATTTCAAAATGGCAAACAGCAGCAAAGGTCAACACAGCGATAATATTAATAGCTTTAGAAGAAGGTTGCAAGACTCGGAGATTCCAGATGATAGCTTGGGTAAGAGGGAAATTGAGTGAATGTTTTTGTCATCTATTACTTCACTCTTTCTTTTATAAAGTAATTATACTGGTAGTACACTAGCAAAGGAAGCAGGAGGTCACAAAGATCAACAATATAGAATGCAGTTTAATCATATGTAACAATTGCTCCAGAATCTATATCTTATTTACAAAAACCAAAACCAAAAAACAAAAACACACTTGGAAAATATGGTGAGAAAATGGAGATCCTTGGATATTATAGTTTTTAGCTACAACACATACTTAGATTTTTTTTTTTAAGGTTAAGGACAACTCAGTAACACTTTAATACTTTCCTTTGTAATATATTTCTCACTAAATGGGAAACTGTGAGCTAGAAAAGCATGTTTAAATATAAAGAGATATTGTCACCTTGATTCTTTAGTTTTCTAATGAAAGAAATGTGTTCTACATCATACTGGATTTACATCTTCTGGAAATTCTTCCTGACACCTCTAGCATGATGAGTTAGCCATTCCTTCTTCTCTATCATTTCCTACCCAGATGGCACAGAAGTTCTTTCTGTTGATGACGTCTTGACATTGTCCTGTAATTTACTTGTGTACTTATCACCATCTTTTTCTGGATCCTACTGTCTACATGGTAGGACTTGTTTACTTTTCATCTAGCAGAGTACCCAGCTTATAACAGGTGCTCCATAACTATTGTAGTGAAAGCCAGAATGCCTGAATGCATCTTGGCATGTACTTTGTGGTCAGATACTTCTTCGTTCCGTAGATGAGAAGAGGGATCAGATAATTTTAGGGTATGGAACAAGAAGTTCCTGTGGGGGAGAAATTGAATAGCTCAAATGTGTGGAACATCCAGACTGGAATCACCACCAGACATTTGACTAAAATGGTCAAGTATGGTTTGACTAATCCAGCTATCCTTAGTAAATAAAACCTGGGTGAGTTCTTTAGGGATCTTGAAAATCACGGAAGAGTGGATGTAAAATAACTAAATCCATTGCATGGGAAGAGAATTAAGTACAGTTTGCTCTATAGTTAAGTGGTATTATATCCAGCCAATTATAAATGATATGGAGAGCTCTTGTGTAAAGCCTGCTAACTTTTTCTCAGTAAAGATTGGAGAAAATTCTAAAGCAGATTAGAATCATATGTTTTTTGCTGTGTATGAACTCCCTTTTTATTTTGTTTTTTCAAGTCTCCTAGGTCCTGTGGTGATCTGAGCCAAGATTTTGATTGCATTAGAAGTCTTACTATTCTTTGTAGAAAAATCTCAGTCTTTACTCAGCGTCTTTATCGATTAGATTCCAAAGGTGGTTTGATCGTACTAATGAATTGGTACAAATGCTCTTAGATAACTTTCTGTTTGTGGCCCTGCAATTCTTTGTCTTTCTTTGGTATTACAAGGCATGGCCTCTGTGGGGAAGAGACTTCTCTACTTCTCAGCAGGTCCACTGTGGTAGAGTGAATTACCTCCATTAATTCTTCACCTCTTCCTCTACCCATGCCCTTTAGATGTAAATGGAAACTCCTTCCAAGGTTGGCTAAGTGTACTTCTCCATCTCTAACTTGGAGCTTGATCTCGTGCTTTGCTTTGGTGAATGGGATATTATTAGCAGTCAGGAAATAAGCAAAGATTTGAAACGAGCTTGCATGGTTTGGCTTTTCCCTCTTGCGTCTTTGCCACTGTTATGTGAAGTGTTTCCCTTAGACAGCTGCTGTCCTTTCAGTGTGGGCACTGGAATGAACATACTTAATGCAGATCTGAGCTCAACCTGCATAGAACAGATAAGCCCAGTGAAATTCGTAGTTTGAAACATTCAGCTGTCTTCCCAACACGTGACCAGCAGTCACGTGAGTGTTTGAAGGTAAGGGTTCCAAATCAGATGTGATTTTGCCCCTCTAGGGACATTTGGTGGTCTGGAAACATACTTAGTTGTCACAATTTGAGGGATACTTTTGGCAGCTAGTGGGTCGAAACTAGAAATGCTGATAAACATCCTACAATGCATAGGACAGCCCCCCACTGCAAAGAATTATCTGGCCTTAAAATGTCAATAGTGCTGCTGTAAAGAAATCCTATTTTTAAGGTATTAGCTAATTGATGCACCCCTCCATCTGCCCTCTTCTAATGGATGCTCCCAGGCCCAGTAGAGTCAAAAATTGGTCAGAGCCCACAATCAGCACTGGACTAAGGTTTGCTAGTGAGCAGAATTTTATGCTTTCGAGAGCATGACCATATTCTGTGTGCTCTCTTGTGTGTTGTTTTTGGTCACAATACTAAATGGACATCGGTAGGGCCCTTGAGGGATAAATCCAACTATCTTCTTATCTTTTTCTTCTTTTCTTTTTCTAGGATCTCTTCCGATTTCTTGCTCACTCATGTTGTCTCTTTTTAGATGATCTTGAACTTGCTTCCATGTCCCATGATATAGGTTAGGTTCGATTAAGCATGAGGGCTTTCTGCTGCTTGCTCAGCTGTAAATACAATGGTACTCTGATTTCCATTCTGCTGTTTTTCCTAGTGTATAGGGCTCCCTGAGGAACCCCACAGAAAGAAGGTATTTGACATGACAGGCAGTTCTTGCTCTCAAGTGGCAACACCACCAAGTAGCCTGAAACCTTTCCCTGAGGTCCTCATAGACTCACAGCTGTTCAGTTGTCTGGTAAACATGTTAAATTCTATAGAATTTCAAAGAAGGCATTGTGAAAATCACTGGCAGAGACTTCATGGAGAAAATAGGAAACATTCAACAACTATTTGTTGAACCAATTTCAAATAGGCACCGTTGGCTTTTAAGCATTTGACACCCTTCAAAATGTACGCGTAGTCTCAACATTTTTTCCTTGTCTTGTCTACAGTAACCAAACCAGACGACTCGCTGCTTTCCAAATAAGCTTGTGGCTTTACACTGCTATACTATCGTGTGTGCTCTTCTTTCTGCATCGAACTCATTCCCCTGTATTTACAGACCCCTTTACACTTTAGTGTTTGTAACCAACCTCTAATGCCATCTGCTTGGTCTTTTCTAACTGTGTTATTTTCTCTTCTTTTGAACTTATTAGAATTGCATTTGTTTATTTCTTAGGGTAAATGGGATCAAATATATAGTGGTGGAATGAGAAATGACTCTGGGTGGTGAACACACAGTGTGATATATAGATGATGTATTACAGAATTGTACACCTGAAACCTATGTAACTTTACTAACCATTGTCACCCCAATAAACTTAAATTAAAAAGAAAATTCTTGACAGATATTAATCTTTGGGATTCAGGAATAATAAATTGGAATTCCCAGGAATTCCTGGGAATTTCTGAAGTCCTAAGTTATTCTTAAAATACTTCATTCATACTTTTTATGTGATGGATTTCTTTAAAAGTTGTGCAGTAAATAGGAAATATTAATTTAAGACTACAATAATAATAGTTATAGTACATATTCAAACACTGGAAAATACCAGCCAATATTATTCAGTAGGGTTCAAAGTGTGTTAACATTTGGATTTCTAAGCGATATTAATAGCACTACACAGAAGCACCTGTCAAAATGGCCAATTTAAGGACTTATTTTCCTACCATTACTTGTTATTTCTTAGAATTTCACTCATAGGATTTGTTTACCGTATACAATGAATATAAACCTATTACTACTTATTTCATTTGAAAAAAAAATGACCGTTAGCATAGATAGGGCCATGAATATACACTTACAACAAGGCAACAGGTACGAGATTCACTGACTGAACAGGTTATGAACCCTTCTCTCCTACTTGCTCCCATGTCAGTTCCTGGAAATGTGGACTTTAGTCTTCCAGCCTGTGTGTCAGTGTTTTCTGTCTTGCTTTCAACTCGACATCAGTAGTTCCTGTCATCAGTAATGCCTCTATTAATTGTTAAACTTTAATTTTTGCAGGAGAATTATAATACTTTTCTATCTTTCTGATTTTTTGACTGATTGTTATTGGTATTTGGTGAAACATAGGTTTCCCAAGAAATGTCAGGAAGAAATTCCAGCATAGAATTACTAGTGTCCCTCCGCTTACATATCCTTTCTCCTATATGCACATTCAGACTTGTACATGATACATGTCTGCTTTTGTGAAGAGGACCACCGTGCTAACTGTAGGCCTTTAGCAAGATTCATCTAAGAACTGAGAAATGTCAAGTTGCAGGTAGGGAATAGGATGGGAGTAAGTGAATTCAGATAGTAGAAATAAATTATAAGATGCTAATGAAGTAATACAAATTTGAAGAAACCTGACCTAGGATAGGAGAAGGAGGAGTAGGGAAGTGGCTTGATAGTGACTTAATAAAGACAATAGAGCAGAGAGAATGGTTTAAAATCTGAGATATTAAGCATGGAGACTAACAAAGTTGTGGAGTATTAATAGAAATATGGAATTTGAGAACAGAAGCTAACCCTTAGGAAGCACAAGCTAATATGCCAGGAACTGTTCTACTGACTTTCATATATTATTTAATTTAGAAGTAGAGTCAGTCAAAAAGGGAAGGTAATATGTTTGGAAAGAGAATCTGGATTTGAAGGAGACAGAATATTGAGTGGTGATGTCCAATTGGCAATTGGAAATATGGGACTTGAATACAGGTGAGAGGTCAGGGTTGGTTATGCAGATGTATTTTTGAGTAATGACAATAGAGATCTGCTCGGCTTATGACTTCCTATGCTGACAACATGACCCGTAGCCTTCGATTTAACTGGGGAAGTGACTTTTGGAAATTTTTGGAATGTAATCAAATTGCTCTTTTTAAAATCAATATCATGGGTGATTTATTATTCGAATCAAGAATGAGCAACAGATATGGTCTTAGGCTTAGAGATCAAGTTTCAGCACTATTCTCAATTCTTATGTTGGTTCTGTGAGTGATTAAGTAATTCACTCTTGTCCCTAAGAGAAGTCAGAGGAAGAATTATGATCCGAACGCTCTGACCCCAGGAATTATCCCCTCTGACATCTCTGGGACCTGAAATGTAAACCTCATCAGGAAAAATAACTGTGAGGAAGAGTGACCTGCTAATATAACTAGTAAGCATGACTAGGATGGGCTTGGTCAGGGATAGTGTATTAGTATATGCATTAGCAAAATTTTTTTCTCCTGGAAGAAAAATTAAAAAGTGATAAAAAGATTAGGAAAAAACATAAGAAAGTGGTTAGAACGTGAAAACACTCCTGACCTTCTTGCTCTCTGACTTTTCTCATCCCACTTAATTTTCAGTTGCGTGCTTGTACTTGCTCCTTAAATTCCTTTTCTTTCTTGACATCTATATTTATAGCTGTTCTTTTGCATAATAGAATACCCTGCTTGCGTGAGTTTGATGTGTCTGCTTTAAATATAAGATGAAAGTAGCTTCTCTCTAAGCTGCATCAAGAATATTTCCCTCACAAGCACAGGACTAATGCAGTTAAGATGCATTAACAGAGTGAAAGCTATTCTTCATTTCATACACCCAGCACTCTTCTTTCAAAGGACAGTGAGTTTATTATTCAAAGCCACATTTAACTAGAAGAATTTTTGCCAGAGTTAGCCACTCAGACACAGCAGAAAAGAAAATTGTATGCTGCTCCTAGCCCAAGTGCAACTGCCGTATTGAACATTTTAGCAGATTGTACCAGTGCTATGATTATAGAGAATCCATTATGAGAAGTTTTCTAAGTTACAGCCAACGAATGCATTGAATTTCAGTCAGATATGGTACATGTTGAGTTATAATTATTAACGGAGGCTCTATACCCTTCTTTGAAGGGTGAACGTAACAACTCAGTGGCCCTCTTTCTTTGTGTTGTATTCTTTCAGTTTAAGTGACCACATTACAATCTCCTGTTAATTTTTGTCCAAACTCATTTTACTATCAAATAAATGATGTCATTTTGGAATAATTTGTTCAGCTACTATGATTTTAAGATTTCCATTTTTGTTCACTGAACAAATTCTTAATTATCTCAGGGCAATTGAAATGCTCCACAAATCTTTGTGCCGTCAAAGTTATTTCTGTGAATAATGCACAAACTAACCTCTTGGGAGCCCATCTATATTTGAAAGATTTACTAATGGGCTGCTTCTTCCCCTTGCACATATGCTGGTTTATAATTTACAGCAGGCCTCCAGGAGCTGTGTCTAATCCCACAGCCCTGCTGCACGTCATAGCACACAGCTCTCAGCCTCCACAAATCCCTGGCTAGGAACTCAGTGTTCTTTTCTTTCCCTGTAGTGTATGGTATTTTGTTTCTATGGTTTTAATATTTCCAGTTTAATTGATCCATAACATGTTAAGTTTTCTGTCATTAAAAATCTTTCAGTGATTTTCTTCTTTGAAGGTATTGATTTACATCTTCTATAATAATTTTACTTTTCAGCCCCAAACGTGGATTATCATCATTTCTTTTTATAATCAAGTGATTGGTTTAGGAGTCAAAACAAATGGAATGTTCTGAGAGTAATTTTTAGAGCCGTTTCTCCCATTGCTGTTCATTACCACCCACCTGTGTGCCAGATCTGCTCCCTTCTCTGCCAGGGCAGATTTTGTTTCAAATCAAGGATGACTCTCTTTGGGAATAGAAGTTGTCTTTTGTGTTTGTGGTTCTTAGGCACATGTTCACACTTGGATTTGTGGAATGGAAGAAAGCCAAATTAATTAAACTTTACTCTTTCCATTTTTGACAGGCAGTTTTGAACAGGCTGCCATCAAATTAGTTCAAAGCCTCCTATATTAGGGGCCTCTAGTAAAGGAATTGAACTGCTTTATGTTATTTTTAGTTTTGAAATTCCCAAGTAATTTAGAGGACTAAATTTAGGAATATATTTTGAGCATTTTATTTTCTAATCAATTTTATTTTCTCCCTAAATACAGCTCAATATCTCTTTGTGAGTTTTTATCTTTTCTGCTAGTTTATTCATTTTTGTAATTGCTCATTTTCCTTCATCCTGCTTCCAGTTGGATGCAAACTAGATATATCAGCTTTGGGATCTGAAACTGGCAACGCTTTCTGATCTCTTTCTTTCAAGAGGAAATTTCTCTTAGTGAGAACCATCTTCTGCTTATTGCATTTAGAGTGTACCCTGTAATAGGGACATTTCATTTAATAATGAATGTTTTATCTTTCTTCACATTGCTTCAAAGTTTATTTTGTTTTTCTTGGTATAATCCATAGGAAAACATAATGTGTTCTCTGTCCTTGGTATTTGAAAGTTAGTTTTTGCATCTGTACTTCAGTTAATTAAAAGCTGTTATTTTGCAAAAGAACACATCATCAAGAGCAAGTCCTTTGTTACACTAGTCATTCTTCTAAATCTTTTTGTTGTTTCTTGAGCTTTGTCACATTCTTGGGGCTGTCTCAAAAACAATTCAGTTTCCTATCAAGAAGGAAGATTCGGGCTACCTTGCAGACAGCATGGTGTGATCCCCATGGAAATACAGCATTAGACCAAAATGACTAATTTACATTGGTAATACAACATTCTCCTTTTCCTATTAAACTTTTTGTCAGGAGAAATGATTAATCATGTGACATTTTCTTTTTCATTACATTCTCTGCAATGAGACTATAAGACTGTGAAATGCCTATTACATTTCATGAATTATGGCCAAGTACAGTAACATTTTTGTTTTTATTTTATTTTGTTTGAGGAATGTTAAGCCAACTATGAGCAAGTATTTTATTTAAACATTAAGAGAGGAAAAAAACATTTTGGAGAGCATTCCGAAAAGGTAGTTGACGGAACTTCAGGGAGTCTAACAAAAATGTACGTTCCCTCAACTTTTGCTTAAATTCCTCATTTTGACTTCTCATCCCAGTGCACATGGAAACAACAGCTGCCGCCAGAGGTGTGGAGTTGGAGACTCCGGGACAATCAGACGGTGTGGGGATTATACTCTGGCAGTTTCTCGATTTCTTTCTAGGTCTCACTTTCATCTCTCGCTATCACCAAGGAGTGCGAGCAGCCCATGGCAACCTGCTCTGCAAAAATGCTGTCCGGCGTCTTCCCCTAACTGAGCTGTGGTGAAAGACCGGGCTTGTGACCTATAGCCCAGTTCCCTGAAGATGGGAGGTGGATGATGGGCCCCACGATGATGCTGTTCTTCCCACAAGCCAGGCTCGGGATTCTCCAGTAACAGAGGTCCTGGCCAGCCTTCGGGTACAGAGTACATTCACGGGACGTGTTGGTGGCTCCGGAGAAAAACAGACACCCCCGTCGCTGATAGCGAAGGATCAGGTAGAGCTGGTGTAGATCTGGGGAAGTCACACAGCTTCTCCAGGCGTGGCACCATCTCCTTCTCCTGCTTGGTGTGGCCCAGCCAGCTGTAGCCTCGGAAGCCCCAGAAGAAGATGCACTTCTGGGCGTCCAGGACCAGCGCGTGGTTAGAGTCGCAGGCTGCGTCTCGTACACCCATGTTTGAGACTGGCAACATCTGTCCTCTTTCATCTTCTGGATGAAGATGGACACTCACTTGGGCACCAGCTCGGGGTCCTACTCTACCCACTGTGCCTGGGTGATGAACTTTCCATCCGAGTTGTGGCCCACCTGACCATGTTCAGGGTACCCAAAGGTTTCCTTTGCAGTCCATTTTCACATTGAATTCAGCCCCTTTTGGTAGTTAGTTGGCCGTGGTACATTACCTGTGTGGGGCTGGAGACCGCAGCCGTCTGGTTGCCGAGGCCCAGCTGCCCCATCTTGTTCTTTCCAAATGCGAACCCCAAGCCGGTTTCGGTCAAGGCCAAGGTGTGGTTCCCCCTACAGGCTGCTGACATAATCATTTCATGGCTGAGATCTTCAGTGTGTCTGGGGGCTTTAACTCTCTCGATGTCACCATCTCCCAGCTGCTTCTTCTCATTTCGACCCCTTCCATGTTGATGAGGAGGCTGTGGGCAGTGCATGACCCCGAAACCACTGTCAGCACCTGGACCCCCGACAGGCACCCATATGTGTGGCGCCCCCACAAATTCTCATCAAGATTGCGTAGACAGCCTGTTGTTTAGGCACTTCTTTTCCACCAATCAGGTCCCAGTTGGTCGACTGCCTCAAAATCAAAAGCCGCCCTTTGCTCTTAGACCCTTTAAGTTTGGGGCGGGGGGCATCTTGCCGTGCTCCTGCTCCATGATGACCAGCGCCGTGCTGCCCGCTTGGTCGCTGCAGGCCGCTCTGTGCGCTTGTACCGGCTGAGGACCCCATCGAGCTCCAGGCAGACCTCGTCACCACCGCTGCGCGGTCGCCGTTGGTGCTGCCCGTGGGATACACATTTCCAAGCTCGGCTCATCCCAGGCGGTCACTGCCGCCTTCTTTCTGGGCACCGTAGCGCTGGTTGGAATGATGAGAATCCAGAGAGAAAAAGAAAGAAGAGCAACTAAAAGATGAATACAGGGTATTTTATTTTTTTGATTTTTATTTTTTTGTCTACACTGTATTGTTGGCCAACTGCCTCATTCAGTTTGATTATACAGCATTCTGACTTATGGTTCAGTTAGGAAACACAAATGCAGAATACTAAGAACCTATAATTCAAAGGCAACATCAATCTCACAGTGCAATTTTCCCATTAAAACAAGATCACAGTGAGATATACCAATATCATAATATGAACTGTTCTCATTAAAAGATTGGTATTCAAATTGGACAAGGAGCAAATTGAAACCAATCCTACTCAAAATGATTTATTGCATTTTACCCCCTCAAAACATGCCATAATATTGACAGGCCATTGGGCAGTTATATAATTTTTTAATATGGATACAAAAGATATAAGATATACAAGGATCATGCTTTTGAGTTTCAGAATGTTGTATCCATTATTGGGCATTAGGTAGCTGTCAATCATGGTAGGCTGGCAGTAGCCCTGGGACATAGGAAGGAATCCTGGTGCAGGAAGCTGGGATGTCCTTCCACTTCTTGGGCAATGGGTTGGGCTCCCTGACCATGTTTTCCTTTTTGCAGCTTCCTGCTGTGAGATCCTGCATTCTTATAATCTTGTTTGTCACTCTCCTCTTGGGCACCATGACAACGTTTACTCTGTCTTCCCTGGGAGAACAACTGAACTTGGGATCATGGGAAATCTGAGTTGAAAAAGTTCAGCAAAAGCCCCTTGCTAATGTCAAAGCTCTTGCCGTTCACTTTGGTTCAGGGCTGCGGCAGCTCAGCACAAATTCCTAAGGTGACTCTAAAATGAATTCCATTGTCTATAGGTTTCTTGGCTTACCAGTAGGGAGTGACAACCTGCTGGTTGATACATTGCCTTTGTACCTTGGTCACTTTCATGAACTCATAATCACCTTAAAAGCAGCAGCTCTGTATGAATTTATCATTGTATTCCCCACAGTTTTAGGTGTGTAGTGCCTTACACTAAATAGTTATTCAATAAATATTTATAGAATTGAATTGAGAGCCTAATAGGAGGAAATGAGCTTACATTCCATAGCAGATAGGATTTTAATTGCCTTCACTGTTGAGCTTACACTGAGGATATTAGGAACCACTAAGTGGCAAATTCTAAATGTCTCTTGTTAGTTCAACTAACATTTATTGAATCTACATGCCCAGTGTCATGCTGGGAGCTGGGGACAGAGAAGACTCATTAAGAGCCCAGAGCCTCCAGGGGCTTGCAGCAACAGGATATTGTTAGTTGGGATAGGTGTTAGATTAGTTCAAAGTTTAGATCACAGCTGTTGCTCAGGTCAACATAATTGGTCATTCTTTCAGTCCCTTTAGTCAGACACTATTCTCTGTGGCTTCTCTCAGGCCTGTATTGCTGATCACAAGTGGGACTTGGTGACTGACTGTGTGAATCTGTGTGCAGGTGTTACTGCTGTGGGGAAAACTCCTCTAAAACATGTGACCAGGTGGTCAGTAGCATCATCTCCTCTTACAGAGAATATTTTCACCTCTAAGACTTTTTTTCTTTTCTTTTTTTGTTCTTTTAGGCTTACAGTTATGGAAATGAACTCTTTGAATTTCAATTCTTATTTTCAAAATTTACCCTGGATGCCTGATAGGAAACAGGGTTGATGTGTGAGAACTTCTTTGTATAGTTGCTACTGATTTTAGCTGTTGTAGTGCTAATTGCGCTTGTCCAAGATCTGTTAGCCTAGACAGAATCTTGGGAGAATTATAAAAAAAGGAAGCTTTTCTAGGAAGATGAATTAGGAAGAGGCACCCTTTTCCTGGAGGCTGATGAAGCCCTACACCAGTGCAGGGTTTAGTCAGCAGAGAGCCTGGATTGAATTTCAACTTCATTCATACCCTCTGCCAGATCCCTTTGTGCTTTAGACAAAAGACAAATCTGTAGACCATAGTCTGACACTTGAAGATGAAATGAAATTTAATTTGCGACTCTATTATGATACCCACTTAGTTTTTAACCTTTAAGAGAGTGCTGATTCTGTTTCCATAAAGACCAACCATTTAAAAACGTACTCTGTTAATGACATGTTTCAGGACTCATTTCAATGTGCAAGTTCTCTCACATAATGGTTGAGCGAACTTGATGCCTTGAGAGAGCAGCTTAGTGCTTACCTCATGAGTTCTCTGGGACATGTGTGAATGAAAACCTTTGGGAAAAGAGCATTAAACAGTCTGAGTCTTTCTCAATGAGTGACAGGTGTGTAGTACATGTTATCATCTTTATGCTATTTGAGAAATAACATTTATGCTCTGCAGTTTATATTGCTTTGCTTATTTGTGAAGAGCCTAGCAGAACTATTATATTTTTAACTGCATCATGGTGTATTCTGAGATCTCAGTGTTAAAAGGCTAGGTTTCTCTTTACACTTAACTGATAAAGGAAAAGAGCAGTCTTAATACTAGTGAATCTAAGCAGATGGCTTTGTGGTCTCAGTAACACAGCCGTTGCCCACCTTCACTTACCCAAGTAAGCATGTGTTGCGTGCTAGGCATTTGATATCACTTAATTTGAATAGATTGAGAATGGCTTAAATTCCCCTCTATCTATTTGTACAACAGAGAAATGTAAACAGTACTATGCTGACCTACCTTGATTCTTTCTGACTCTTCCCCTTGCAATGTAAACTGTATTGAGAGAAGGATCTTGTTGTCCGGTTCATTTCAATATGCCCAGATCCTGTAACAGTGTCACTACATTAAGTATATTTTCAATATATAGTCTTGAATAAATAATGAATTAATGGTTTTAAATTTGTATTAAATATAAAATGTGCTGATTTTTCACACTTAAACTGGGGCTAGTTGGGACATCCACAGACCAATTGCCAATTAAACTTAGGATATTTTCTAGTTAATTTTGAATTCATATATATATGTATGTATGTATGTATAATGTTTAGCTAAAGCATGTAGGAATCCTGCAGGGAATAAATCAATCTATACCATAAATTAAGAGAATACCAGGTATGGATGACTAGAAATAAGAGGTGGTTTTATGGCCCTGCCATTTTCCTAGCCCTAATCCTTTTTTTTTTGTGGGGGGTGGTGGTGGTGGTGGTGGTGATTCTGATCAGAAGGAGGTTATAGAAATGCGAATGGGACAATTTTAGAAAAATATACATGGAATGAAAAGGGCATTTTATAAAGCTTGGATTTACAATAAAATTACATTATTAATTCTAATATACATCTTTGCCTACTTTTAGTATCAATAGACTAAATTTTCTGGCAAACTGATTATGAGAACCTAACCTTCACAGATATAATTTATTGTGTGTAAATAGATGACTGTGTAAATTCTACTTGCCAGAAACATCTCTGGTTTATTTTAAGAATATGTTTTGAGTTATAACATGAATTTTCTATAATTGGGAAAAACGGGACATTCTTGACCTGGATTATCTAAAATCACATACGAATGCAAATCAGGCAATTGTTAGCATTTCTATTTGCACTGCTAATTAATTGGCAGATATTTGTAGCTCTAGAAGCCAACACTTGTAAATTATTGAGTTAAGTATTCAGAAAGGCAGAACATATTAGAATGACTCTGTGACAGGATCACAATTTGAAGTGATATATGTCTTGTTGTTTTATTACATCCTGAGGATAGACAAAATAGTTCGGTGTTGTAATTTGATTCATGTGAGGCTGATATAGAGCTGACTTTGCTACATGGCATGAAGCAATAACCTGTCTTGTTTTAGAATCTCAGGGAAGGGCCCTTTCCCCCAGATCTCTCTCTCCTACTTAGGAATGACCAGACATCTCCTTTCCTCCAGGCCAGTCCAGCTTTACATCTATTTCCCTGGAGTAATTATTAATAATACCTCCTTTTACATCAAAAGTGTCCCTTTTTTGACAAGAAATTCTTTGGACACACTACTGCCAATAATTTGCCTTGAGAAGCAGACTTAATCTTTTATACTTTAGTGTAAATACAATTTAGAATCTTTTCTAAAAAAAGATTTTTTATTTCAAAATTTAGGTCAAAAGACGGCACAGTCTCTAAGAAGGTAAAAGGGATACTTAACTTGAAGTTTGGGAAATAGATAGCCACTTAATCTATCGTACAATTTTCCCAGAGAAATTCCTTTCAGGAATTTACTTTAAATATATTTAATCAATTTTATGTTTCTTCCTCTTTCATTTCCCTTTGATATAGAAACTGAAATAAGGAAGTCTAAAAACATAAAATCTGGAAAAATTATTTTCTCTTAGGTAGTAAATAACTGCCCACTTTTGGGTAATTTTTACTCATAGCATTTCAACTTTATTTTAATGTCTGTCTCCTGCTTCTCTCTTTGAATCTGCATCTGCTATTGCATTCCCCTCTTTCTTAATCATTCTGTTTCCCACATGTGTCAATCTCAGCCTCATTCTCTCTCTGTCGCCTTTGTCTGTCTCATTTCCCTTCTACCACTCCCTGTGTTTGACACCCTTTTGCATTTCTGCTTGCTCTTCAAAAACACGTCCAAGACCTCAACATATGTAGCATCTGAGTCTCAACATATGTTTATATAATTGTTGGTTTTGGACAGCTGTAATTTATAAATTTTCCTGTGACCTCATTTCTATTTGCAGAACTTCTTTGCTTTTTGGTCAGTCAGCAGCATTTTTTGAGCATGTGTGTAGACTCAGGACTTTGATAAGCATTAGAAAGTTTAGTAAAATAAAGCAGTAGCTCATACCCAAGTGGACAGTTACAGTGTAGTTAGGGAAGATTGATTTTAGTGCACAGTACAAGTCAGAATGTGGACTGCTCCCAATTTATAAGTAAGGTATATTTCAAGACTATTTGGAAGAGTGTCACATAGAAATAAGAATACTTTCTCTTCACAGAAAAAAAAAAAAAATTGTGGCAATAATATTCCAGACTAGAAAAGCTAGTTGTGCTCATTAGTAACTGGATTCATGGTGCTATAGAACTTAAAAGCTCCTAGGAGAACATAATCCTAAATTTTAACTGGGATAGTAGAAACACATCCTCCTGTGGCACAGGGGCTGGGATGCGTCTCTAGTAGCTGGGGGATAAATGAGAACCATGAAAGTAAGAGGTGTGACCATCCTTTGGATGTGGAGGTGGTGTTCACAATTAGGGCAATTTGACAGGAATAAGGTCTCAACCTGTGTCAGAGAAGGTCCAAGAAGGTCCAAGGAAAAGACTCATGAAACGAGAATCCATGGAGTCTGTAAGAAGGGCATAGACTCGAACTGAGCATTGGAAAACGGGATGGCTTCTTATCCACATTGTATATTTTCTACATTTTTACTCTAGTTAGTTATTTCTGGGTTAGTCTCTCCCTTCATCCCCAGATGTCTTAATTGGTTTGAAGTCTGCCAGTTGGCTATTCTCATTTATTGCCATGTCTGTGAAGCTTCTCTCCAGATGACAGAGAGCCAAAGTGGCAAAGAGAAGATAATCTTTAAGCCATGACTTCAACATTACACAACTGACTTACACTTATCTGCATGAGGACCACCTCTGTTTGTGGATGATCTTTAGAGGTATATAAAGGCTAGGAAAAGTTTTCTTTGATGCCTCTCATAAACCCAGGACACATTTTTGCACTGTTCAATTTTATGTTAAGTTTTGTAAATGCAACTCTGCCATGTAAAATTGGAAAGGTCTGCTTTTCTGAAAAGTTACCAGAATGCATTTGAAAATGCAGTTTCAGAAATCTGGATATCAGACCTATATGAGAAAGAATGTGGTACGGTGGAAGGAGCATTAGATTTGGAGTCAGAAGACCCAGGAGTTGGTTGTGTTGGCTCAAGTTATTAGGCCTGTGATCCTGGTGAAGACATTAACCTCTTTGAAGCTCAGTTTCTTTATCTGGCTGAAGTAGCTAATAATACAAACCCATTTTTCATATAAGAGGTTGCGAGGATCAAATGAGATAAAGACTGGAAATGACTCTACAAATTTACAGGTCACTTCAGTGTTCTCTTGGCCCTGAAATACAATGTCGGGGCTTGTGTGCCAGGACGTCTACAGTTGGATGGTCCCTCAAGATACCATTAGGCGATCCTGCTGCCTTGAAGCAGACAATTAAATGCAGAAATTGAAACCCAGAGAAGACAACTGACTCGGACATTGTCACACAGTCTGTGAGAAGTTGAAAACTGAGGTAGTGTTTTTTCCTTCATCAGACTAGCTTCTACCAAACATAATGCATCTCACTGGAGAAGAATAATTTTAAAATGTCCAATTGTTTTTGCCTTAAAAACAAACAAATATGATGTATTTAAAGAAGAGATATGGGATGTCTATTATAGTTACCATTTTCAGAGTGTGAGTTTGAGACTTAGGGTTTCAAACTCTTTTGAACATCCATAATTGTATTTCTTTGCACAATATTTAGTTAGTTTAAAATACCATTAAGATGCAGAAAAGTTTGTATTTGACTCTTTTTACCTGAGTAAGATCGTTAGACGTTGCACAAGTTACTCATCAGTGCCAAATTTGTGGGAATCAGAGATGGTGTGAGTATCCAGTTAATAAATAGAAGAGTATTTACCATGTTTGCTAATTAAAGCAATTTATATTATTTAAGTAAACAGGAGGGTAAGCTTTTACTGAGCATTCTTCCCAAGTGATTAAGGAAGATGGATGGAGCTCAGCCTCAGCTAGCTGAGGGCTGTAAATTAGGGGAAAAATTACTTTTATCCTACGTTTGCCTCACTTTATCCCCATGGACTTAGGAAGCTATTAGTGAGGTGTGTGTGCAGAGAAGCAACAGACTACAGCATATATTCCTCTCCTGATTAGTCACCACTCTAGCAGTAATCACAGCAACTTAAAAAATAATTAACAAATAAAAATAAAATCAATAAACAACCAGCAGAATTGTTTTTTAGTCCCAGTTCTAAGAGAGGATTTATCATCTGTTTATCACTAATGGCCACAAGATGACAAAATCAGAAATTTTCAACCTTGCCTGGCTGTTCTCTTTTCATTTGCACCATTCACTGTGGTCAAGCGCTTCTCACAATTATGTATGAACCTTGATTATGGCTATTTGAGTAGGGTAGAAGCTTGAGAAAATTATCTGAAGTGATATAATTTAATTGACTTACTACTATGTTTGATCTGTGGCAGTTGAGTACAGTTCTCCATTATAAAGTCTCAAAGAAACAAATACAAGTTTTGCAATTTACTCAAACTTTCCCAGTTAGAAGAATTGAGTTTAAGGCAATTAAAATCCTATCTGCTGTGGAATGTAAGCTCATTTCCTGCTCTCACAGTGTGTGGGGTCATTGGCTAGGCAGCTTTGTTCATCTTGGCTGGGCGTGAGCACAGGGTGTTACCCACCCTTGCCTGATTCAGACTGGCCTGCTGTGGACAGTGGATGGAAATCAAGTCTTTTTTGTTTGTTTGTTTAGCCATGATTCAGAATCTTTTTTTTTAAAATTGGGGTGACAATGATTAGTAAAGTCACATAGGTTTCAGGTATACAATTCTGTAATACATTGTCTATATGTCACATTATGTGTTCACCACCCAGAGTCAGTTCTTCTTCCATCACTATGTATTTGATCCTTTCACCTTCATCTGTTATCATATGTTTCTCATCCATCTGTAGGCTAACTGAGGCATAATTTTTATGACTATAGCAGAGGCACAAAATCATAAACAAGTAAGTGCTTTTACAAACCTCATTTACGTAATGTCTTCTAGAATCTCATTTGCCAAATGAAGTCACATGGCCATGCTCAGAACCAGAATGGGAAAATATGCTTTTTGATAGGAGGAGGTCAAAGGTCATCTGACAAAGGCTAGGAATACAGGGGGAGGTGAAGAATTAGGGCTAGTAATGCAATCAATGGTTGGTTAGAGGACAATACTATGTAATTATTTTTAGCCATCTCTATCAGATAAATAAATACGATTGAAACACATAATAATATTGACTTTAGTAGATAGAGGTAATTGTATCCTATCTTCTTAAGTACTCATATGTGCTAAAGGCTATTAGCCAGCGAAGATGTCTGTTTTGGTCGATTGGAATCCTAATGATGCAATTGCAATTTACCTTTAATTTTGCCAGACAGATAAACTAAATGATTACTGAAGAACAATCCAGGATTCCAATGACATCTCTGAAGAATAGCCATTCATAAATTGTATCTTTACTCAATAAGCTGACTATACAAAACATTTCTTCAGTAAGAGTATTTCTAAGAAACCTTATAGTTATTATATGACCATGTAGGGGATGAAGTCAGGTGCTTTGTAATTGTGCTTCCCGTCACAAGGCCATACCACAAAGTACGCCTCACAGAAAGGGAAGTCAGGGATGAGAGTTTAGTCTGACCTAATACAGAGCAGAAGAATCAAGTGTTGTTCCTGGATGTGTCTGGATTAAAAAACCTGTTCTTGTTCCACTGCAGCACACTGCTTGATACATATTTCATACACCAGGGGTGCCAAAAAATGTGTACAAGTGGACACTTTGGTCAATGTTGCTCAAGCAGTAGTTCGCCATTATCAGAAGTGTCTGGATACTGATGGTAACCACTTTGAGCACCTCTTGTAATTGCAGAAGTCAAATGTGACTTGTATTCATCTTCTGTTATCGGTATATATTGAGTATTACCATTTTAATAGTTTTCCTTTCTTAAAATGTGTATACATTTTTTGCCACCCTCTGTATATTTATATTAGAGTAAAATGACTTGTATGTGTTTACTGGATAATATAAGATTACCTATTTTGAATATTTTAGAATGTGGTTCTGTTTTTTAAATGGACTTATTGAAGTATAATTTACAGACCATATAATGTACCCATGTTATCTTTGACGAGTTTTGGTAAATATATACAATATTGCAGCTGCTACCACAATCAAGATTTAGAATAGCTCCATCACCCCAGAAAGTTTCACCATTCCCCTTCGTAGTCATTCTATATCCTCCACCTCTGGTTTCAGGCAACCATTGACCTGCTTTCTGTCACTTTAGTGTTTTCTTTCTAGAAATTCAAATAAAGGGCATCATATAATAGTCTTTATGTCTGCCTTCTTTCACTTACCAATTAAAAAATTTTTATTAGGGAATATTAGGGAACAGTGTGTTTTTCCAGGATCCATCAGCTCCATGTCAAGTTATTGGGTTTTCATCCAGTTGTGGAGGGCGCAGCTCACTGGCCCATGTGGGAATTGTATCGGTGATCTTGGTGTTACACGTACTGTGCTCTAACCATTGAGAAAACCAGCCGCCCTCACTTACCAAGTTTTAAGATTTATCTAAGTTGTTTGTGTATCATCATTTAACTCCTTTTTATTGCTGACAATTATTTCATTGTGTCACTATATCACATTTTGTTTATAATTTACCTGTAAATGGACGTTTGGATTGTTTCCAGTTTTGGTCTATTATGATAATTCTGTTATGAATATTAGCATACAAGATCCATCCATGTTGTCGCAAATGGTAAGATTCCATTTTTTCTATGACAGAGTAATATTCCATTGTATGTATGTGTACCACTTCTTCTTTATCCAACCGTTTATTGATGGGTATTTCGGTTGTTTCCATATCTTGGCTATTGTGGATAGCACTGCAGTGAACAAAAGGGTGCATATATCTTTTCGAATTAGGTTTTGGATTTCTTTGGATAAATACCAAGGAGTGAAATTACTGGGTCATAGTTCTATTTTTAATTTTTTGAGGAATTTTTGTACTGTTTTCCATAGTAGCTATACTAATTTACATTCCCACATTCTCACCAACACTTATTATTTGTTGACTTTTTGGTAATAGTAATTCTGACATGTGTGAAACAATTCTTTGATTTTTTGATTCTCTCTCTCTCTCTCTCTCTCTCTCTCTCTCTCTCTTCCTTCCCTCACTCTTTCCCTCCCTCCCTTTTCCTTCCTTCCTTCCTTCCTTCCTTCCTTCCTTCCTTCCTTCCTTCCTTCCTTCCTTCCTTCCTTCCTTCCTTCTTCCCTGCTAGGTATTTCAAAATGAATATTCTTATAATAAAGTAAAGCAGAGCTTTTAGCCTATTTTTTCGTTTTCATGTTTTAAAATCTGGAGTTTAGATATGATTTGGATATGTTTTTCATATCAGTACATTGCTGAAAAATCATGATTTCTGTGGGAAAGAGATTGATATACTTATGACCTCCTGTTTATATTTATATATGCACATACCTATAATGTTCTTTGAGTATGCCAAATAATTTGTTTTTTGGTTGCACACACTTTCATCTTTGTGGTGCTAGGGTAATTATTCTAGGTTGTCTTGAAATGCAGATTTCAATTATTCTTTCATAGACATGTACCAACGTATTAATGAACAAATTCACAATTAGAGAGCTACTGTAATTTGAGAAAAGTTTTTTGCATTTCCTAACCAATTATCCTGTGAAATCTAGACCTGTTAACCATCTTGGTTTTTAGTGGGATTATCATTGATCTTACTCAGTGGATGAAATAATGTCAAACTGTTCTGTGTTATATGTGCTCCCACCGACAATTCACATCTGTAATCTATCTGGTGAGTTTCAGTATTTCAGCTCTGAACTGGCAAATAGATTGCTTATAGACGAAGGAGTACCTTCTTTTAAAATTTTAGTTATAGAACATTTCACGTTGGCTTGAATTCAGACTATAAGTCTTTCTCATACTACTGGAAAATAATGCCTTCATTTCTTCAGTCTTGCTTCTCAAAATTACAATATAAGTAAGAGTGTGTGTATGGTGTGTGTATGTGGAGAAGAGGAGTTGGGGGAGAGAAAAAAAATGAGGGTAGAAAAATATGCTATTTCTCAACACCTCTTACTGATATATTTTTAACATTAAAAAGCAAGGTTTGTAGGGAGCTATGGGCTCCAGGGATATAAAGCGGAATAGGATCTAATTTTTCTGGCTCTGTTACCCAATCACCATGAAATTTCCCCACTCCCAATACTAAGGCATTGCAGTATGAGAAAAAATCAGAGAAAACAGGTCCCTGCAAACTTGTGACAAGTCAGGGTGAATGAAGCCTTAGTACTAAAGGGGGATGTAAAACAGGGAGGCTTGAGTTCTAGTCTTTGTATAGTTCTTAAAACAGAGACATAATCCCTTAGAAATTTTAGGTTCATGGTGTCAAGAAGGAAACGAGAGTAATACTTATGGTGATAGGATGTAGTATTTGCTATACAAGCTGTTGAAGTCATTTATATTTTACCTCTGCTGTTTCCCCATATCATTTCAATCTTGAGACATTGTCTTTTTATTGCCTTGGTGAAAATGCAAAACAATAAAAACCTCAGATTTTGCAAGATTTGTTTAGCGATGTATGCTTTTCTGTGTGTGTGGTTCACTCTGGATTACATGAGGGCAGTTGTTTCTGTGTTTTGTGGGATACTGGTGTCAGAGGCCAGTGTTTTTTTGTGTGTTCAGCAGACAGTAGGTCACATCCCTGCCTCAGTGTATTAGTTTTCTATTGCTGTATAACAAATACCCACAAACACAGTGGTTTAAAACAATTCTTATCTGTTTATTACCTTATAGTCCTGTAGGTAAGAAGTCTAGGCACCATGTGGTTGGGGTTTTTGCTCAGGGTCTCAAAAGGCTTCAATCAAGGTGTTGGTCAGGCTATGTCCTTGTCTAAGGCCAGAGTCCTTTTCCAAGGTCACATGATTGTTGGCTGAATTCAATTCCTTGCAGCTGTAGATCTGAGGTCCTCACTTTCTTGCAAGCTGTCAGCCTGGGGTTATTCTTAATACTTAAGGGATACTCTCAGGTCCTCATCACATTGCTCTTTAACAACCTGATGGCTTATCACTTCAAAGCCAGCAGAAAAATTTCTCATGCTTTAACTCTCTTCCTTCTGGAAGGTCTCCGTCCCATAAGGAGGTTCACCTGATTAGGCCAGGCCCATCCAGGATAATCTCCTTTTATTTAGCCCCAAATGAACTAATTTGTGATCTTAATGATTTCTGCAGCACTCCTCCATCTTTATCATAAGAGGTTACTTCATCAAGGGATTAAAATCCACCATATTCACAGTCCAGCCAACACTAAAGGGGAAGTGATTTCACAGGGTGTGAGCACCCAGGGTGGGAACGGGGGTGAGCATTTTCGAATTCTGCCTGTTACACTTTGTATTGTCATCCAGGCTGCAGATTTATTTTCATATTAAACTAAACAGGGATCTAAGTCTGCTGAGAAAACAAAACAAAATGTTGTTTCCTTTGTCTCATTTTCCTCATTTATTACTTTTTTCTTGTTGCACAACATTTTGTAAACATCCGCACAATCTAGATTTTGGAACCAGTGAGATATAAATAAATACTAAGAAATATTATTCTCCTCTTCAGTCAATGTGAATACTTGAATGTTCACCATTTTAGATTATGTGGGCCACATTTCTTTTTATTTATTCCACTAGTTAAGCCAGTGTCTTTTTTGTTGATAAACTTTTTGTGGTAGTGTGATGCAGTGATCCGTTCTATAATATCAACAGGGATCGTTTCTGAGGTTTTATTACTATACAGATAACTCATTAGTTTTGAATAAGTATAGTTATCAAATCAGCAACTTTTTGCTAATTTTAAATAATTACACAATTAATAGTCAAAAATTTAGAACCTGAATGTTTCCTTGGCATCTCAGGATTTGTTAACCAAAGAACAGATATAGTTCCACTTTCTTTAATACCAAAATATTTGAGGCAACGGCCATCTTGTCATTTCTGGTGCCCTCTCTATGGTGCTGGGTAAGAGTATTGAAGTCAGATACCACTGGGTTTGAGCCTGAACTCACATATTCACTTGGTATGTGAGCTTGGGCATGTTATGAAACTTCCCTACAACTTTTCCCTCCTTTGTAAAATGCTGACAATAATCATCACTATAAGTATATGGTTCTTGTGGGTGTTAAATGAAATAGTGCATATAATAAAATGATTAACATGGTATATGGCACCTAGGGACCCTCACTAAATGTTAGCTATTAATGCCATCAGTGTTATCAGTAATGTATCAGACCAATGTACTCTTCCTAATGTCAAACTGGTTTAGTTAGTCTTACAGTCCAATAATTGTAGTGAGATGAAATGTATAATTGAAGGTACACAGCACTGGTAGGGTAACAGCAGGAAGGTATTGGTCTTAGGGGGCAAAAATGGGCATGAATCTGACAGTAAACTTTCCTTGAAATATATAGAGAGAATTAGGTGGTCACAGACCTGCTAGGAAATGTGGAAGAGGAATGGTTGCATTTTCTAATACTGGTCTTGCCTCCTCCAATTTGCAATTTGTTCTCCTCTCTGCGTTCAGAATGGTCTTTTTATTAAGGAGATCTCTATTCTTCTCTTAGTCCAGATCTCTCAGTCATCCCACAGCCCAACTGGTAGAATCCAAACTCTTGCATAGTGTGCAGTGGTTGGCGATCTTGCTTTGTCTGTTCATCCATTTCTTTTACCCTAATTTGTGCTCTACCTCACCTTTTCCCCACTTATGCTTTGCCAAATTGGAACTAATATATAGTTTTCCAAACATGTCATGGATTCTTATGCCACTGTGTTTTGCAGGAGTGATTCCCTCTGCCAGGAATGCCCTCCCTTTTCTTTTGATCTGCTAAATTCTTACCACAAGTCTCACTTCAAAGGTGTTTCTCTTTACCCTCACAGACTCTCAAAGCAGATGTAGACACTTTGTTCCACTGTATTATACAGAGTCCTCCATCTGGTAGTTGTCATGCATTTCCATCTTTCCCACTAAGTTATAAGGAGGGACAGTGTATTCTCAAATCTACCACACCCTTGTCTCAGCACTTGTTCATATGTTTCAGCCTCACAATTTCACAAAAATCTTATTAGGTAGGCAGAGGATCTGCCATCCCATTTTACAAGAGATACACAGCTACTAATTGGCTTTCCTAAAAATTATATAACTAGAAAGTGGCAGATGTGGGATGCAGATAAAGGATTTCTGGATCCAAGACTGTTTTTCTATTGTCGAAATGTTAAATTACAGTAAACACACAGATATTTATTGAGTAACAACTATGTTCAAATCTCAGTTTTGTGTCCTATGAATGATAAAGGTTGTAAAGAGCACATCTTTTTCATGGTTCTCTTGATCTCATAACTAATCCTTAGACAATGCTTTTTTTTATCTGCTGGTAATTAATGTATAGTAGGCACTAAAATGTATTTATCAAAGATGGATGGATGGATGAATGCATGGTGATTATCAAGGTAACTCTGATAGTGACCTGCAAATAAAAACTGATGAGTTAGTTACTCCTTTCTTCAGCTATTTTGGGTGTAGAGGAATATTTGTTTATTATGAATTTCAATTTTGCCCATGTTCAGGTAGAAGAGTCTATAAATTATGTTATACAAATAAAATAGCATAATTCAGGTTAAAAAAAGCAAAACAGGAGTAGCATAAAAAGAATTAATATTAGGAGACTTTTGAGATAAACTAACTGAAGTTACATTTATAAGAATGTGTGGTAGTCAAGGTGAAAAGGGGATGCATGTTAAAATATACATTTTTTTAAAGGCATATAAATTCATTTGTCAAGATAAATTCCTTAGGAATGTAAGGTCGAAGTGATTAATGAGTCCGAGTACATCTTATCTGTTCAGCTCCAACCAATTGTCCTCAGAGGAAGATCTTACAAGAAAACAGCATCTCAATCCAGATACTCTCCACCATATCTGAACTCACGAGAAACCAATGTCAAGCACTCACTTTCAAATGTCTCGGAATTGCAATAAACTGCTTAAGGTTTTTGGGGCCTGAAGTTTATTGAGTCTTGGAAATGCCCCCTAAGAAAAATAATTTAAAGTTATGAATATAAAATTGGCATATTATTTACAATAAAAAATAAATTATAATATTGCAGATTTGTAAAAGCTGACAAATATCACACAGTTTCTTTTCAGTTGGATTTTGGCTTCCACAGGGATGCTTCCTTTCTTATGTTAAAGAACACAATTGATGATCCTTGGACCAAAATGGAGAGTTAAGCAGAGAATTTAATCCAACACAAAGAAGTACCCTGAGGGTTGAGGCTCCAGGGGGTATCCCTGTGCCGTATCATGAAATCAGGCTTTCCAAGTGCCACAGATTGGCTGGTGGGCCAGTTAGAGCAGGTAAGTATTGAGCTGCCCAGTTTTGGATTTTCTAGGAAGTGATTTTTGTTGTTTGTTTACAACAAGTATTCATTTCCAAACAACGGTGCTTTGTTTTATTTGCTGCATAAGTGAGGTGCCCATTTCAGGATCATGGCATCTTCAATAGTTGTGTTACTAGCAGTCAGGTCTGTACTACTGTCAGTAATCTGGGTGGTTGTGTCAAGATTTAGCCTTCCCCTTTTCATCACTCTGCTTATCCAGAGGAGAAGGGCTGACCACGAGAGGTGTTCTTTTTCCTTCTGGCACAGAATCATCACCTGAATGCCCTTTGTAGATAGCAGCTACTTGATAACACGAGAGCACCTGCTCATGCCTTAATAAAAGCAAAAATAATTCTTACAGAAAAAAAGATTTGTTATTATAGTTTAGAAAATGTCATGTAAATCAGCTTCCTATTTGACCTAACCAAAGCTAAGTGAATAAATCCCAAGACTCAATTTGTCTATTCTTTGAGACCAAATCAGCATTCCCTGCCCCCCACCCCGCGCTATTGGCCCTGAACCAGAAACTGCAGAAAGTATTAGCCAGAGAACAGATATCCCCTTGTGAAGCCAGTAAATGCTCTAAAATTATGTGACCTCCATTACCATGGTAGCAAATTGCTCTTTGGCGGAGCCCATGTGGCATTTACAGGGTCCTTTGTCATTTCAGCCATGGTACTGTGTGAGCTCTGTTACTTCTAAGCAACTTTCAACATTTCTCTGTCATTCATTCTGTTTACAAACCCTTCCTACATTTTTGTTTTTCATATTTTCAACAGAGTTTAAGCCTTTATGCTTCCAGATTACTGTTTACCTGTAATTCAGGAGGGATGTCCAGGACTGATCTTTCAGACACTCCTTTAATGAATCCTGATTCAATATTGTTTACAGGTAGCTTTTTCTTTACACTGACAAAAATATTTCTAGTTCAGAACATGTAATCATCATGGAATATGCAGCCATCAAATCAACTCCATTGCCTAACGTTCGAAATACGTTTAACTTGAGCCTGTATTCTGGCAAAAGGAAAATGGTAATCATTTAACATACTTGTATAGTAAACACATATTAGTTCATGATTTTGGGGTGCTCTGGAAGCAAAGGGGACTTGAAACATTCAGGTAATGGGATAGAAAAATGACATGTTAGAAACCACTAAATATCCAAGAAATATCAGTTGTTAAAGTGTAAACCCAGATTTCTGAGAGTACCACATAGACAAGGGCACTGCTGTCGCTGATTTAGCTGCTACACGAGTAGTTCTTTTTACCCTAACCCACGTAGATGCCACTAACCTGATAGCAATCCTCATCAAGTTTTCAGAAGGACAATTGGCTAACATTTGGACACACTATAATTGCCAAATGGACATTTTTTTTTATTAGTTTCAGGTGCACAAAACAATGTAATAGTTAGTTAGAATCATTTATACCCCTCACACTGTGTCAACCCCCCTCCCCCATACACTATCCCTCTGACATCACACAGAGCCATTACATTTCCACTGTCTCTATTCCTAATGCTGTACTCTGCTTCTTGTAAATATATATATATATATATATATATATATATATATATATATTTACACATATATATTTATATATGTATATACATGTAAATATATATATATATATATATATATATATATATATATATATATATGTAAACTTGTAGTTGACATTAATTATTGTTCAGTTTCAGCTTCACGTGTACAGTGCAGTGATCAGGCATCTACATCATCCCTGAGGTGGTCTCCCTAACGAGACAAGTGTCCATCGGATACCCTACAAAATCTTTACAACATTATTGATTACATTCCTCAAATTAACTTTCGTAACCCCATCGCAATATTGTGGTTACTGACTGTTTTCTAATCCCCTCATCTTCCCGCTTATCCCCACCCCTTCCCATCTAGCAACCCTCAGTTTTTTCTCTATGTCTCTGAAACTGTTTCTGGTTAGTTCATTCATTTGTTCTTTTCTTTAGATTCCACATATAAGTGAGATGATATGGTATTTGTTTTTCTCTGTCTGACTTATTTCACTTAACATAATGTTCTCTAGGTCCATCCATGTTGTTGCAAATGGTAAGATTTCTTTCTTCTTTATGACAGCGTAATACTCCATTGGATAAATGTACCAGTTTCTTAATCCAGTCGTCTACTGATGAGCGTTTTGGTTGTTTCCATGTCTTCGCTATTGTGTATAGTGCTGCAATAAACATAGGGGTGCATAAATTTTTTTGAATTAGAGTTTTCGTTTTCTCCAGATAGATACCTAGGAGTGGAATTCCTGGATCATAAGGTAGCCCCATTTTCAGATTTTTGAGATAACTCCATACTGTTTTCCATAGTGGCTGCACCAATCTGCAATCCTACCAACATTGCACAAGGGTTCCCGTTTCTCCACATCTTTGCCAGCACTTGTTGTTTGTTGATTTATTGATGGCAGCCATTTTGACTGGGGTGAGGTGGTATCTCATTGTGGTTTTTATTTGCATTTCTCTGATGGTTAGTGAGGTTGAACATTTTTTCATATGTCTGTTTGCCATCTGTATGAAAAATGTCACTTTATGTTCTCTGTCCATTTTTTAATTGGGTTGTTTGTTTTTTGGAGTTGAGTTGAGCGAGTTTTTGTAAATTTGGTATATTAACCCCTTATCGGATATATCATTGGCAAATATCTTTTCCCATTCAGTAGGATCCCTTTTTGTTTTATTGATGATTTCCTTTGCTGTGAAAAAACTTTTTAGTTTGATGTAATCCCACATGTTTGTTTTTTTTTTCTCTTACTTCCTTTGTGTGAGGGGATATATCAGTAAAAATCTTACTCCAGGTAATGTCTGTAAAGTTTCTTCCTATATTTTCTTCTAGGAATTTTATGGTTTCAGATCTTACATTTAAGTTTTTAAGCCATTTTGTATTTATTTTTGTGTATGGTGTAAGGAGGTGGTCCAGCTTCATTTTTTTTGCATGTGTCTATCCAGGTTTCCCAGCACCATTTATTGAATAGACTGTCTTTACCCCACCATAAATTCTTGCTTCCATTGTCATAGATTAAATGACGATATAGGCATGGATTTCTTTCTGGGCTCTCTATTTCTGTTCCATTGATCTATGTGTCTGTTTTTATGCCAGTACCATGCTGTTTTGATTACTGTAGCCTTGTAGTATAATTTGATGTCAGGTGTCATTATACCTCCCACTTTGTTCTCATTTCTCAAGATTGCCGAGGCTTCCTGGGGTCTTTAATGGTTCCATAAAAATTTTAGGATTATATGTTCTATTTCTATGAAAAACGTCCTTGGTAGTTTGATAGGGATTGTGTTGAATATGTATATTGCCTTAGGCAGTATGGACATTTTAACTATATTAATTCTTCCTATCCATGAACATGGTATGTGTTTCCATCTATTTGCATCTTCTTTCATTTCTGTCTTCAGTGTCTTATAATTTTCTGAGTACAGATCTTTTACTTCTTTGGTTAAATTTCTTCCCAGGTATTTTGTATTCTTTGAAGCAATTGTAAGTGGAATTGTTTTCATTGTTTTCTTAATTTCTCCTCCTGATGTTTTATTATTGGTATATACAAATGCAACTGATTTCTGAATATTAATTTTGTATCCTGCTACTTTACTAAATTCATTTATCAGCTCTAATAGTTTCTTGGTGGAGTCTTTAGGGTTCTCCATATATAGTATCATGTCATCTACATATAATGACAATTTTGCTTCCTCCTTACCAATTTGGATGCCTTTTATTTCTTTTTCTTGTCTGATACTGTGGCTAGAACTTCCAGCACTATGTTGAATAGAAGTGGAGAAGTGGGCAACCTTGCCTTGTTCCTGATCTTAAAGGGAATGGTTTTAGCTTTTCCCCATTGAGTATGATGTTAGCTGTGGGTTTATCATATATGGCCTTTATTATGTTGAGATATGGTCCCTCTATTCCCAGTTTTTTAAGGGTTTTTATCATAAATGGCTGCTGGATTTTGCCAAATGCTTTTTCTGCATCTAGTGATGTGATCGTATGATTTTTATTTTTCATTTTGTTAATGTGGTGTATCACATTAATTGATTTGCGGATGTTGAACCACCCTTGCATACCAGGAATGAATCCCACTTGATCATGGTGTATGATCTTTTTAATGTACTGCTGAATTCAGTTTGCTAATATTTTGTTGAGGATTTTTGCATCTATGTTCATTAGAGATATCAGCCTGTAGTTTTCTTTTTTTGTAGCGTCTTTGTCTGATTTTGGGATCAGGGTGATAGTGGCCTCGTAAAAAGTGTTTGGGAGCCTTCCCTCCTTCTTGATTTTTTGGAAGAGCTTGAGGAGGATATGTGATAATTCTTTTTTGAATGTTTCGTAAAATTCACCTGTAAAGCCATCTGGTCCAGGGCTTTTGTTTTTTGGGAGATTGTTGATTACTGATTAAATTTCCCTGATGGTAATCAGTCTATTCAAGTTTTCCATTTCTTCTTGAGTTAGCCTAGGAAAGTTGTATGCTTCTAGAAAATTGTCCATTTCTTTCAGATTGTCAAATTTGTTGGAATATAGTTGCTCATAGTAATTTCTTAAAATTTTTTGTATGTCTGTGGTGTCTGTTTTCACTTCTCCTCTTTCATTTCTGATTTTATTAATTTGGTCCTCTTTTTTTTTTTTATGAGTCTGGCTAAAGGTTTGTCGATTTTGTTTATCTTCTCTAAAAACTAACTCTTGGATTCGTTGATCTTTTGTGTTTTTTTTTTTCTGGTTTTTATTTCATTTATTTCTGCTCTGATCTTTATGATCTCCTTCCTTGTACTTCCTTTGGGCTTATTTTGCTGTTCTTTTTCCAGATCCCTTAAGTGTGAAAATAAACTGTTGATTAGTGATTTTTCTTGTTTCTTTAAGTAGGCCTGCAATGCTATGAATTTCCCTCTTAGGTCTGTTTTCGCTGCATCCCATAGATTTGGGGTCATCATATTTTCATTTTCATTTGTCTCGAGATATCTTTTGATTTCTTCCTTGATCTCATTGTTGACCCATTCATTATTTAGTAACATGTTATTCAGCCTCCATGTATTTGTGTGTCTTCCAGTTTTTTTCCTGTAGTTCATTTCTAATTTCATAGCACTATGGTCAGAGAAGACAATTGGTATGATTTCAATTTTCTGAAACTTATCAAGACTTGTTTTGTGGCCCAACATGTAGGCTATCTTGGAAAACGTTCCATGTGCGCTTGAGAAGAATGTGTATTCTGCAGCTTTGGGGTGAAATGCTCTGAAAATGTTGACTAAATCCAAGTGGTCCAATGTGTAATTTAAGGCCATTGTTTCCATATTGATTTTCTGTATGGAAGACCTGTCCCTTGTTGTCAGAGGTGTGTTGAAGTCCCCTACTATGATAGTGTTACTGTTGATCTCTGTCTTTATGTCAGTCAATATCTGTTTTATATATTTAGGGGCTCCTATGTCGGGTGCATAGTTGTTTATTAGAGTTATGTTCTCTTGTTGGATCGATCCCTTTATTATTACATAGTACCCATCTTTGTCTTTTAATATATTCTTCATTTTGAAGTCTATTTTGTCAGATATAAGTATTGCAACTCCAGCTTTTTTCTCATTTCCATTTGCATGAAATATCTTACTGCAACTTTTCACTTTCAGCCTGTGTGTGTCTTCTGAACTAAGGTGAATTCCTGTATACAGCATATGCAAGGGTCTTGCTTTCTTATCCACTCACCCACCCTATGTCTTTCGATTGAAGCATTTAATCCATTTACATTTAAAGTGATTATTGATAGGTACATAGTTATTGCCATTTTTTAATTCTGTAGTTAGAGTGTTTTCATCCTTCTTCTGTTTACAGAAGCCCTTTTAATATTTTCTGCAATTCTGGCTTGGTATAATAAATTCCTTTAGCTTATTCTTTTCTGGGAAGCTCTTTATCTCTCCATCAACTTTAAATAATAGCTGTGCTGGATAAAACAATCTAGATTGTAGGCCTTTGTTTTCCATCACTTTGAGTATCTCCTGCCACTCCCTCCTGGCCTGCAAAGTTTCTGTAGAAAAGTCATTTGATAGTCTTATAAGAGTTCCCTTTTATGTAACCTTCTGTCTTTCTCTTGCTGCTTTTAGGATTCTCTTTGTCTTTAACCGCTGCCATTTTAAGTATAATATGTTTGGGGTGGACCTGTTTGGATTTATCATGGTTGGAACTCTCTGTACTTCCTGGGCTTGTATGTCCTTTTCCTTCACTAGGTTAGGGAAGTTTTGGACATTATTGCTTCAAATATTTTCTTGATCCCTTGCTTCCTCTCTTCACCTTCTGATATTCCTGTGATACACATGTTGTTGTGCTTGATATTATCCCAGAGGTCTCTTAAACCATCTTCATTGTTTTTTATTGTTTTTTTCTTTTTGTTGTTCCATTTTGGCGATCTCTGCTAACTTGTCTTCTAAGTCGCTGATTCAATCCTCTGCTTCATCTCACCTGCTGGTAATTCCTTCAAGTGTGCTGTTTATTTCAGTTACTGTATTCTTTCGTACTAACTGGTTATTCATTATGATTTCGCTATCCTTCTTTATGTCGTCACTAAGCTCCTAAATATTCTTATCATCAGTGTTCTGAACTCTGTCTCTGATAGATTGGTTACCTCTATTTCATTTGGTTCCATTTCTGGAGGTTTCTTCTGTTCTTTTATTTGGGACATGTTTTTTTGTTTCCCCATTCTGGCTGAATCTCTGTGTTTGCTTCGATGTATTAGGTAGGTCCCCAAGGGTTCTTAGTTCTTGCTGGGTTATCTTATGTAATATGTGTCCTTTATATTTGACTTGCACCACTTCCTTCTTCTCCTCTGCATGTGCTCCAAAGGTGACTCTTGTGTTGTGTATATTGTCCTGTTAAAGTTGATCTTTAATTGCTTTTAGCTTGTGTGGGATTTAGCCTAGGTGGGATTGACTCCTAGGCTGACTAGTTGTGAAAGTTGGCTCTGCCCACAGCAGGATGTTCTGTTGCGTGAAGGGTGACTGCTTAAATGAGGCTTGGCCCCTATGGTCTTGTTCCTGTAGAGAATTCCCTCTGGGTGTGTCAATTGTAGGTCAAACCCGGTAGTACTCTGGTTTGGTCTGGAGTTGGCCTCTCGGTGTGTTGAATCTTGTGCCTCTTGAGCTGGGCCCTGGTGTAGGGCAATTTCAGAACTAAGCAAATCACCAAGCACAAAAACAACAACAACAGCAAAGAAAAAACCAAATACGTTTGCATGTAAAAACAATTGATTACCCACACTCAACATAGGCAAAAATATCAAAGATATAAAAACAAAACAAAACAAAAAAAGCAGTACCAGTCTTGGCTTAAGCCCACCAAGTAATCTCCAGGTTGTCCTCTGATGTACCAAAGAGTCCTCTGTGTATTGTGCATTCAGAGCCAGTCACCTTGTGCCCAGAGTGACCTTGGGACTGCAGATTTAGATGAGTGGGGCTAAGGGGTCTGGATGGTAGTGTCTACAAAGTCAGTGCAATTTCTGCTCTTGCCTGCACATGTGCGCACTGAGAGTAACACAACCAGCCTTGTGCCCAGTTCTTCTGAGTCTTAGGGCACTTCTTCTGTGTGTGTGTGTGTGTGTGTGTGTGTGTGTGTGTGTGTGTGTGTGGCAGATGGGAGATTTCTGAGCTGCCGAAAGCCCAGAGCTGTGTTTGCTGCCTACTGCTGATCCCTGGGAGTGTCTCCGCAGTTATAATTGCCCTGCCCTAGGCCAGCCAGAAAGGGTGGGGGCTGGGGATGGAGGGGTCTTTTCTCTCCCAGCCCAGCAGTTCACACTCTTCCTGCAGGCCAGAAGAAAGGGGGCTGGGGATGGAGGAGTCTTCTCTCTCCCAGTGCAGTAATATCACACTCTTCCCAGCCTCTTCCCTGGGCCAGAGCTGCATGCAGGGTCTTCCCAGATCCTGAGCACTATGCTTTTCTGTAATCTGACACAACTCCTCAGTTCAGGGGCCAGCTTAATTCTCTGGATGGGTGGGGTAGGATTGGGAGAGTGGGGGGAGGGGCCCAGGTATGGAGTTTATGTCCTTTGTCCGACCTAGGTCCCAGCTGGAGATCTCAGCTGAGGTTACTGCCTCAAATGCTGGATATGCTGCTTTCTCGGTGGGAGAGATCAGCAGTGGGATGCAGAGAAAGAGACCACCTCCTGGCTTTTGTGGTCTCTGTTCCATCCTGGGATCCCCTGTGTCTTCACAGTCGCAGATGCGGCCATGTTTCCACTCCGCTCCCTTCCCTCTTTCCCTGCTCACCCAATTTGCCCACCTTCAAGTAATGCTCCTACGAGTCTCTTAGCTGTTCTGTGTGATGAGCAGAGTCCTTTGATGGGTTATAGTTGTTCCTTTTGTGGTAAGATCTGGAGGAGAACTCAAGAAGTTCGCCTCGCTGCCGCCATTCCTTTCCAGCTTCTCCCAAACGGAATATTTATAACTTCATTATTCTCTCTCCATTTACTAGTTATAATTTAAGGACTAGTTTTTCTTCTCTCATTAATTTATGTATTAATTTTATGCAAATATAGGCTTATAGATTTCTTTCTATCCATGAATATTCTGTTACTATCATTATTTCAAGATTTTTATTAAAAGTATAGCCAACATACAATATTATACTAGTTTCAGGGGTAACTCATAGTTATTCAACATTTCTATACCTAAAGAAGTGATCACCATGATAAGTAGAGCAACCATCTGATACCATACCACGCTATCACAACATTATTGACTATATTCCCTATGCTGTACATTACATTCCCATGACTTGTTTGTTTTATACCTGGAAATTCGAAACTCTTATTCCTCTTCAACTTTCCCCCTTTTAAAATTTTTCTATTACGTTGACATTCAATATTATTTTAAATTAATTTCAGGTGTACAACATAGTGGTTAGACATTTATATAATTTAAGAAGTGATCCTCCTGACTAGTCTAGTACCCACCTGGCACTATACATGGTTGTTACCATATTGTTGACTATATTCCCTATGCTTTACTTTACATCCCCATGACTATTTTGTAACTGCCTACTTCTTAATCCCTTCACCTTTTTCACCCCGATGCCCAGTCTCACTCCCATCTATCACCCCAACAAATCTAGTACCCATCTGACACCATGTATAGTTATTACAATATTATTGACAGTATTTTTGTGCTGTTCCCTACATTACGTTAAGTACTTTGTAACAAGCAATTTGTGTTTCTTAATCCCTTCCCTTTTTTCACCCAGCCCTCACCCACCCTTCCATCTGGCAACCGTCAAAATGTTCTCTGTATCTATGAGTTTATTTGTTAATTTTGTTCTTAGATTCCACATATAAGCAAAATCATATTGCATCTGTCTTTCTCTGTCTGACATACTCCACTCAGCACAACCCAGTCCAGGTCCATCCACGTCGTTGCAGATGGCAAGAACCCATTCCCTTCGATGGTCAAGCTATATTCCACTGTATACATGTACCACCTGCTCTTTATCCATTCTTCCATCAACAGGCAGTCAGTCTTCCTCCATATCTTGGCCATTGTAAACAATGCTGTAATGAACGTATGGATGCTCACATCCCCTTGAAGTAGCTTTTTTGGGTTTCTTCAGATAAATACCTTGAAGTGGAATTACTGGGTCCTTCATTGTCTGTCTCTTCATATGGCCTTTGTTTTAAAGTCTATTTTGTTTGCTATAAGTATTGCTACCCCAGATTTTTGTTTGTTTGTTTGTTTCTATTTTTATGAAATATCTTTTTCCATCCCTTTACTTTCTGTCTGTGTCTTTCAATCTGAAGTGAATCTCTTGTACGCAGCATGTGTAAGGGTTTTGTTTTCTTATTCACTCAGCCCTCCTACATCTTCTGATTCGAGCATTTAATCCATTTACATTGAAAGTAATTGTTGATAGATATGTAGCTGTGCAATTTTATTATTAATAATTTGATTTTTTTTCCATCTTAAAGAAGTCCCTCTAACATTCCTTGTAATACTGTTTTGGTGGTAGATCTGTTATGTCTCTTGGTCTTAGTAGAGGGGCCTTATGTCAGTGTCCTGTGGGTCCCAGTGGCACAGTCTCCCTGGTCTCATGAACAGGATGCTCTAGGTGTGTCCCTTGTGTGGGTTGAGTGTGCCCTCCTGGTATCATTGAGCCTTGATTGCTATTGGCACATCAGTGGGTGGGATTGACCCTTAGGCTGATTGTGGGGTTTGACAACGTCCACATCTTACAGGCTGCTGTGCAGGGTACTTACCGCATTGAGTGAGATTCTCCCCAGCCAGCTATCGTGCCTGTTGAGAACGCCTTTTGTGTGTGTCTAGTGGGGCTAACTGGGTGGTGTTCTGCTGTGGTTTTTAAGCCAACCTCCATGTATGTTGGTTTTAGAGCCACTTGGTGGGGGGCTCCAGCAGCTTCATGTCACCCACTGCCTGTGACTCTTCAGGGACTACCTTATAGGGACTACAGAGCAATCTGAGGTTGTTTGCTGCCTGTGCTAAACGTGGAGACACTTGAGAGAGGCCATGCTATGAACCGAGGACATCTGCTACCTGTACCCACCCTGGTGTAACTCCACAAAAAGTCAGAACACCCCAAGGCCTGCTGCCACCTGCCAGCTTCCTTAAGGTTCAGCCAGTGATAATGCCACATGCTGTATGCAAGTTGGATGAGGTAGCATCTCAGGGAGTCACTGGAGTGGGAAGAGTTGTGGTCACCAGTTTAATGTAGTCTCTGGTTTGGTGTCAGTGCTGAGCCTGGAGCTACTCAGCAAAAGTCTCAGAGCACACTGAGCCTAGTCACCTCCTGCTGGGGGCTTGCCAGACTGCGATGGTTTTCCAAGAAAGAGTGTAATGAGTATGGGGCTGGCTTCTAGCAGAGAAAGTGCTCCCAGCATTGGAGGAGTTAGGTGGGTCATGGTCTCAGTGAGTCAGGGTGGAGCAGTGGAGCTTACCAGGCCAATTAGATTCATATTTGGCCTTGGTGGGGGCAGGCTCAAAACAAGAAAGATGGTGTCTGCCTGCCAGTTGCACCGGAGGAGGACTTCATGCAGGGAAAATGCTAACTGTCTTCTGGTGTGGCCTTGAAAGCCACACACCTAAGTCTGCCACTACTCCTCCCCCACCCACATATGTCTCTGATGCTTCCTGAGTCACCGTCCCTCTGCTGGAGCCCACAGTGAGTGTCTGTGAGTGAATGTGCACAGGCCAGTTAAGAGGATGTCTGAGTTTCCCAAAGCCTTCCATCCCACCTGGATGGTCAGAATCCCCACTGTTTTTCACAGCGAGATTATTTGGGGGTCTGGGGTCCGTTGCTCCTCTGTAGGGAACCCCCATGGCCGAGATATTCCTCTTGATAATCAATAGCCACCAGAGGTTTGGGGCCCATTCTGTGTCTCCATCCCTTTTGCCAGTCTTGATGTGGCTTCTTTGTATTTTTTGTCATAGGACTTCTTTTTAGGTAGATTTCAGATGGTTCTCCAGGTTGATTGTTCTATAATTTAGTTGTAATTTTAATGTGTTCATGAAAGGATCCAGGCACAGTGTTTGTCTACTCCACCATCCTGGATTTCCTGTTATTATCATTATTTTATTTTAATGCTCAATTTGTTTCATATTTAGCCAGTGGAAACCCTTTAAACAGACTCCTCTGTCCTTTTGGCATAACTCCATCATTTTTTTTTAAGCATTGTGTATTTTCTGGAACTACAAGATATTCCAGGGTCATCTTTTATATTCCTGCCTCATCACTAAAAATAAACCATATTTCTAAGGACCTAGATTCGTTTGAATGGGGATTGGTATTTAGAAACCACAATCAGAATTAAGGTGTGCTGATTGCTGCTGAGATATCTTTGCTTCTAGGTCCTTTTAGTAGGCAGAGCTGAGAAACATAAAGATATCTACATCCATTTATTTTTTATCTATCTAATTGATTAAAACCCATGAGTGTGTACTGATAACTTTTATTCTAATTCAGCACCACAGGATTCATTCTTTTTGATATTTATAACCACTTCTGATATTTATAACCACTTTCTCCAACAGTGAGAAATCTGACTTCTTTAATCCTTTATATATTTAATCATTTGTTCAGTCCTATAGTACATAGAAGGTAGTTTTAGAATTGCTAACACACTATCAAAAGCAAACCCTCTAAATAGAGTTCCATATTTGTTTAAAGTTCTTTTTGGCTTTAGACTCAGGGTGTATAGTCAGTTCTGTGTTCTAAGTTACTCAGTTTAGTTCTATTTTCTTGCTGCAGTTCTTTTCTTTTTTTTTTTTTTTAATTTGAAATATTGTTAGGGTATATTGTTTCTACTATTTTAGGATTCATTATTCTAGTATCTTTTATTTTATTTTCTGAGTACATAAAACATTAACATGATTCAAAAAGTAAATGTCAAAACTCTTTATAAATGTATATTCAAAAAAGAGTCACTGCCTTTCCCATAATCCCTTCTAATCTGTTCCCACTTAGCCCCTGTATGTAACCAATCTCATTAGTTTCTCATATATTCTTCTTGCATTTCCTTTTGTAAAAATAAGATAAATATAAAACACTTTAAGAATTTGTATGTTATCCTTGCATAGTGACTATAGCTTTTTTGTGCATAATTTCAGTTGTAGTATATGTACTGTAGTATCTATCCAGTATCATTTCAGTTTTGGTCTATGTGCTAACCAAGTAAGTACTAGTGGCTCTAATTTTATTGTCTGTGATAGCAGTGGATATAATAAAGTGATAGATTATTGGAGGTATGTCATTGTTGGATCCCCAAATTCACCAACTGGGTTTTATTCTTAATTTTTCAGTGTCTTACCTGTTTACACTAGCAACATTAATTATGGTTTATATATGAACAAAATTTAACTTGATAGGCTTCCTCAAACAGTTCTTTCCCTTCTTAGCTTAGGAGAATTTGCTATTTTGAATAGGCTATTTAGTTTGAACCGCTATAAGATTTTTACCTTTTCCCTCATACTCCTTTTATTATTATTATTATTTTGACAATATTCTGCCAATTGTTTTAATTTCTCTAAATTGACTACTTGCCATTCATTCACTTGTGTTCACCTTTCTAATTTGCTATTTCTGTTTTTAACGAATAGGGCTTACGGAACTGGCTTTGCTCAGCTGCTAGGTCTGTGCTGGAATATTGTCAAAAAAATTTGATGAGTCTATTTTGAAAATGTCTAATTCATTCTCAATAAATTTTTTTTAAAGTTTTGGAAAATGGTCAAATTAGTTTGGTTGGAAAGACTTCTAAAATATCTAAGGGAAGTGTTCTTCTATTTCTTTAGCTCTCCTTAAGCTTTATTTTATTCTTATTATCATATATATGTTGGAGTCCCAGCCAGCCCTTTTTGAATCATCTTTCACCGATCAATGGAGAAATTAGAAATCTAAGTTGATGAAGGTGTGGCAGGCCTGGACTATAGATGTTTATGAAAGCTCCCAGAGTAAAGGTCTAGAGTCAGGGCCTCCACGCAGAGGATTTCCTAGTTTATACTTATGAAGGGGCAGAACAAAGTCAGTCTATGTCAAATTTTAGCATCTCCTAGATATAGACAAAGACCTTAGAAGGCTTTTTCCTTTACTTTTCTTTGTATACGTGTGTGTATTGTGTGTTTTGGAGAAAATGACATGTCATGGAAAGGCGTGGGGTATAGTGTAATGTTTGGACTGTGACGCCCTATTGACGAATTATTTTTGCTTATATAGCCTCAATAAAGATATATTTATGTATGTTATATACTTATTCTACTATACTAATATATTTTGTAAGTATAAGAATTAAAAATTATTTATCATGTATAACAGAATTTATACTATAAATTTATAGGTATTATATATATATGACTAAATACAAGTTTTAATCATTTTTTTTTTTATGTTAGTCGATGATCTTATATTCTCCTTGGGTGCATAGACCCCACTTTGGAGGCCACTGGTGTAATGGGAACCATGTAGTATTTGGAAGACAATTTTGGACTCGGCTCCAATTACTGACATAGTAATTCAAGGACATTTACTTATTTGTACAGTTTACTCTCCTCCTTTGTAATGAGGATTAAATAAAATGATATGTGTAAATTACTAGTATATTACTTGATGTAAAATATTGTCGACAAATTTTAATAGAATCTGAATGGTTTCTCATAGTTTTCTTCTCAAAAGCTATGATCAGGGAAGACATTTAGATAAAAATGCTAATGAAGAGAGAACTTTTATTATGATGATTTGTATTATTTGACGAGGGAAGCAAAAGTTTGCCCAATGGAAAAAAGTTGTCACTGTGCTCCCTTTTTACCTGATTACATTTATGTTTTCTCAGCAGTTAGTCAAATCCACTTACTACATAACAAGTTAAAAAATACATACTTATCAGTTGCTTGCCATGAGCCAGGCTCTGTACAAGGACATAAAATACTTGAAAAGTTGGGCACGTAGTTCATTGTTTATTTGAGATTATATGTGCTTTGTTTTTATCCGATTTATTTTCCTCAACTGAGTTTAATATTTGAATTATATAAACCATAAATTTGGCATGCTTTACAGGAGAAAGTACACACTTTGGAGTTAAATATGGAGGTTCAAATTCCATCTCTATGATTCATAAACCGTGAAATCTCAGGGAATATTCATGAACTTTACCTTTCATGTCTGTAAAATGGGGACAGTTATAGTCATTATTAAATTGTTGTGAGGATTAAATGATAATGTTTGTGAAATGCTTGCACAGTTCTAGGCAAGTAAAGTTGTTTATAACAAATATTAGTTGTATTTAGAAAATATTTATTTATTTATTTATTTATAAAATACTTTTTAATTTTTCAATTATATTTGACATACAATATTGTATTAATTTCATTGTACAACATAGAGATTAGACATTTATATACTTATGAAATGGTCACCTTGATAAATCCAGTACCCATCTGACACAGTACATAGTTATTACAATATTACTGACTATATTCCTTATGCTACATTTTATATCCCCATGACTATTTTATAACTACCAATTTGTACTTCTTAATCCCTTCTTTTTTTTCACCCATCCCCCCAACACCCCTCCCCTTAGGCAACCATCAAAATGTTCTTTGTATCTGTGAGTTTGTTTCTGTTTTGTATGTTCATTTATTTTGTTCTTTAGATTCCACAAATAAATGAAATCATATGACATTTGTCTTTTTTGACTTACTCCACTCAGCACAATACTTACTAGGTCCATGCATACTGTTGCAGATGGCAAGATTTCATTCTTTTTTATGACTAATATTCCATCGTATGTATGTACCATCTCTTCTTTATCCATTTATCCATCAATGGACACCAGGTTGCCTCCATGTCTTGGCTATTGTAAAGAATGCTGCAATTAACATATGGATGTCCATATCCCTTTGAGGCAGTGTTTTGGATTTCTTCAGATAAATACCCAGAAGTGGGTTTACTGGGTCATTCTTTGTTTCTTGTTATAGCTTTTGTTTTAAAGTCTATTTTGTATAGCATGGGGAATATAATCAATAATGTTGTAAGGATTTCATAGGGTGCCAGATGGGTACTGGACTTGTCAGGTGGATCACTTCATAGACTGTGTGACCAATGCACTGTACACCTGAAGTTGAAGTTGAATAATATTGAATGTCAACTATAATTGAATATATATGTATATATAGTCACGAGATGTAAAGTACAGCATAGGGAATAGAGCCAATGGTATTGTAACAGATATATATGATGTCAGGGGTAATAAATTGGGGGTCATTATCACTTTGTGAGGGGTATAAATGTCTAATTATTATGTTGCTTGTACGCCTAAAACAAATAAAAAAATAAAGTAGTTGTCTCGTATAAGTATTGTTACGTCAGCTGATATTTGTTTCCATTTGCAGGAAATATTTTTTCCAACCTTTTATTTTCAGTCTGTGTCTTGTTTTCTTATCCACACAGCCAACTTGTCTTTTGATTGGAGCATTTAATCCATTTACAGTTAAAGTAATTATTGATAGATATATAGTTATTGTTATATTATTAGTCATATTTTTTATCTTTGTTTTTCTTTTTAAATAGTCCCTTTAACATTTCTTGTAATACTGGTTTGGTGGTGATGAACTCCTTTAGCTTTTTCTTATTTGGGAAGCTCTTTATCTGTCTTTTGATTTTAAATCATAACTTTACTGGGTAGAATAATCTTGGTTGTAGGTTCTTGCTCTTCATCAATTTGAATATTTCATGCCAATCCCTTCTGGCCTGCAAAGTTTCTGTTGTTAAACCAGGTGTTTTTGGCTACCTTATCTTCTAAATTACTGTTTCAGTCCTCTGCTTCATTTAATCTACTGTTGATTCCCTTTAATGTACTCTGTATTTCAGTTACCGTATTCTTCATTTCTCACGGGTTCTTTTTTGTTTTCTGTCTCCATTTTTATGTTTTCTCACTCTTTGTTGAAGTTCTTGCTGAGATCATCAAACATCCTTATAACTAGTTTTGAATTCTGCATCTGGTAGATTGCTTGTATCCATTTTGTTTAGTTCTTTCTCTGGAGTTTTGTTCTATTCTTTCACTTGGTACCTGCATTTGCCTCCTCATTTTGGCTGCCCCATTGTGGGAATTTCTATGTATTAGGTAGGGCTGTTATGTCTCCTGGTATTAGTAGAGTGGCCTTATGTAGTAGGTGTCCTGTGGACCCCAGTGGCACAATCTCCCTGGTCACCTGAGCGGGGTCCTGCAGGTGTGTCCATTGTGTGTGTTGTGTGTACCTTCCAGTTGTAGTTGCATTTGAGATTTCATTGCTCTTTGCACATCAGTGGAAGGCATTGAACCTTGGGCTGCTTTGCTGTGAGTACTGGCCTTGGCTGTAGTGGAGGAGTTGTTGTGCAGGAACTAACGCTATGGAGCAGGATTAGCTTTAGCAGTTCTCAGGTGCCTGCCCAGTCTGACCTCTGGATGTGCTGTTGGCAGAAGCAGCTGGGTGGTGTTCAGGATGGATTTGAGGCTGGTCACCAAGCATACCAGCCCTAGGGTTTCATGGGAGAGGCCCCACTGTAAGCCAAGTCCAGCCGTAGCCTGTTCCGTGTCTGGGGCCACCTACAATGAGCCACAGAGCAATCCGCAGATGGCCATCACACATGCTGGGCTTGGAGGTACCTGGGAGAGACTAAGCCTTGAACCAAGGCCAGCTTCCCCCAATGCTGGGCTCGGGGCTGCTCAGCAAGAAGTACAGGGCATGCTGAGTCCAGATGCTGCTTGTTTGAGGCTTATGAACCTTTGAGAGATTTCAGGAAAGTCCACAGCATGAACCAAGAAAGACCATTTGTATGGAAGAGCAACTGGAAATGGCTTGGGTAGACTTGCAAGTTGGGTGGGGCGGGATCTCAGGGAATCACAAGGGCGAGGTTAGCCAGGTTTGATGGAGACTTAGATATGGTGTTGGCTTCTGTTTGCACTCCAGGATTGGGGAAGCCTCAACAAAAGAACAATAGCTTTTACCAGCACTTCTGTTTAGGAGAAAGCTACCCCTCCTGCTCTTGCTCTGAAGCCAGATAATTCAGTTCCTCTCTGTATGTCCCTGGCACCTTTGGAGCTGCTGCCCCAGCTCTGGAGCTCAGAGCAAGTGAGTCTGTCAGCAAGTAGGTCCATGTGTGGGCCCTTTGAGAAGATCTTCTGGGATTCTAGCCACCCTCCATCTCACCCAGCCATCATCTCTGTTTGTTTCCACAGAAGTTATGGGGTCTTCTCTACCTAGAACTGGAACACTGGGCTAGGGAGACTGGTGTGAATCTGGGACCTCTCACTCCTCAGTGGGGATCTCTGCAACCGAGATATCCCTACTGATTTTTAATGGTCACATGTGCATGTGGGACCAGCCCATTTTGTGTCTCTGTTTCTCCTACCAGTCTCGAGGTGGCTTCTTCTGTGTATCCTTTCTTGTAGGACTTCTGTTCAGCTAGACTTCAGGCAATTCTCAGTGATGGTTATTTTGTAGAATAGTTGAAATTTCGATGTTTTAATTTTGTCGTGAGAGGAAGCAAGCGTAGCATTTACTTACTCTGCCAGTTTGACCGGAAGCCATTATAAAACCTTTGAAAGGACTTTGATAACCATAAAAATAAGAATCTGCATCCCAGTTATAGTGGACTTGTCATATAATTCATGCCCTTGTCTTCAGATAAGTGCTAAAGTCGTATTAACATGGCCGTATCTAATCCTTACTGTAACTGCTTTTGCATTTTATTCCTATATTGAACTTAAATCTTATATTACCATTTTGCATGTGTCAGGTTAACTTTTATGTTTTAGAAAAGAATTTGTTTATATTCTTTTTTTTTTAAGACATACTATGTGAAACAATTACGTTTGTGAATGCATCCTAGAAACAGTGCTACATACCTCATTGCTGAATATCAGTACGGTCACCTTTGAAGTACTCCTCTTGGGAAGCTAGCAACCATTACCTAGTCCACCCTTCAAAGCATTTTGGAACTTTTTTCCTGGAATAGCCATCAGAGCTGTCTTTGTATTACCCTTGATATCCTGAATGTCATCAAAATGTCTTCCTTTCAATATTTCCTTTATCTTCAGGTAAAGAAGGAAGCCACTGGGGGCCAGATCAGGTAAATAGGGAGGGTGTTCCAATTCAGTTATTTGATGACTGGCTAAAAACTCCCTTACAGACAGTGCCTTGTGAGCTGGTGTATTGTCGTGATGCAAGAGCCATGAATTGTTGGCGAAAAGTTCAGGTCATGTAATTTTTTCACATAGCTTTTTCAGTACTTCCAAATAGTAAACTTGGTTAAGTGTTTGTCCATTTGGTACAAATTCATAATGAATAATCTCTCTGATACCAAAAAAGTTTAGCAACATTGTTGCAACAAGTTCTTGAACTTAATTGCCAGACCTCAGATAACCTTCAGGGATGACATAATTTAGATATTTACAAAGCAATAAGTGTTGCACTTGTGTGTTCAGCATTTATCCTGTGATGATTTCAGAAGGAAATCCAACACTACATCTAAGGAAATAATTAGGTTTCAAAAATTTGCTACTTAGAGCTACTTCACAGGGAGCATTTACTTATTCATTTTTTATTAAACTATAGTTGATATATATTAGTTTCACGTATATAATATATTGATTTGGCATTTGTATATCTTACAATGAGATCACCACAATAAGTCTAGTAACCATCTGTCACCATACAAATTTATTCTGATATTATTGACTATATCCTCTTTCTATACTGTACATTACATACCTATGACTTATTTATTTTATAACTGGAAGTTTGTACCTTTTATTCCCCTTTGAATATTTCTCCCATTTCCCCTTTGGCAAACATCAGTTTTTTCTCTGTCTATATTTATGAGTTTGTTTCTTTTTTGTTTTCTTTTAGCTTCCACATATAAGTAAAATCATGTGGTATTTGTCTTTCTCTTTCTGACTTATTTTCCTTAGCATAATACCCTCTAGGTCCATGCATGTTGCTGCAAATGGCAATATTCCATTTCTGAATAACGTTGCATTGTTTAAACATACCACCTCTTCTTCATCCATTCACCTATCAATGGTTGCTTCCATATCTTGGTTATTGTAAATAATGTTGCACCGAAATAGGGGTTCCTTGGTTGGGCAGGCTGAAGGCTGTATTCAGCAGTGTGCTGGGCTGTTCCCTTTCATCTTGATATGTTTCCGTTATATTTGTACTCTATTTCTTTTATTGTTATATAGCATGTCTGTGGTGTCTGTGTGTATGAAGTCAGACAATTATGTTTGTGAACTCATCCTAGAAATAGTGCTACATACCTCATTGCTGAATATCACTATAGTCACTTGCAAAGTACTCCCCTTGGGATGCTATGCACCAATGCCAGCACCTCGTCCATGCTTCAAAACAATTTTGGAACTCTTTTTCTGGAATGGCTATCAGAGCTGTCATTGTATTATCCTTGATATCCTGAATGTCATCAAAATGTCTTCCTTTCAATATTTCCTTTATCTTCAGGTAAAGAAGGAAGTCATTAGGGGCCAGATCAGGTGAGTATGGAGGGTGTTCCAATAGTTATCTGTTGACTGGCTAGAAACTCCCGCCCAGACAGTGCCATGTTAGCTGGTGCATTGTTGTGATGCAAGAGCCATGAATTGTTGGTGAAAGTTCAGGTCGTCTAACTTTTTCCCACAGCCTTTTCAGCACTTCCAAATAGTCATCTTGGTTACGTATTTGTCCATTTGATACAAATGATAATGAATAATCCCTCTAATACCAAAAAAAGTTTAGCCACATCATTGCAACAATTTCTCGAACTTAATTGTCTGATCTCATATGTTTGTGTTACTTGCAATTTTATCTTCATTTCTGTGATACTTTAATTATTTTCCTGTTTCTTTCTTAAACATTGTCAATGGCATTTTTTTTTTTTTGTGTGTGTATATTAGCACCACATTTGGTCATAAAGTTAATTGCCACATGGAAACATTTTTCTCGTGTAAATAGTTGTGCTCCGTCTCTCCCCCCATTCTTTTTCTTATGTACGTACTCTCTTTGTAAATATCTTATGTTGTGCCTTTTTGAGTACTCCTCTGAATATAGGGAGCTTTTCCTGGACCAGGTATTTGCAGGATTTTTTTTTTTTTTCTGTAGGGAAGAACCAGAGCTGGCTTGCAGGTTAGCAGGAATTTTCTCTGTTGCCTAGGGGTCTGTACGTGGGTTCTTTTAGCCTTGACTTTTTCCCAACCAAGGGAGAGAGGAAGCTGTGGGGTTGTTAATGCTGTTTCCTTTTTCCTTGCTGCTCACCAACACATTATTAGTTCCTGCAAATATGCCTTATCCATGTGATTAATCCAGAACTGTCTCTTCTTATTCTAAAAACCAAATAGCTTCCTTGAAAGCTCATACTGCCAGTCTGTTCAGCCCTTTCCACTGTTGGAAATAAGGGATTTTAGTTTTTAACTGAAAAGAGGGGCCTTTAAAATTGGATATCTTGCTTTTCTGAGATCAACAACAGCATGTACTCTCCCTCCACATTTTTATGAATTCCTATTTGATCTCTAGTGCTTTTAATAATGATTGCATCTATTTTTTGATTTGTGATTTTAGCTGTCTGATTTTTGTCAAATATGTATTTTTATTTGTTATTCTTCTTGTTCTTTTAAGTGACTTCTAAGAGGTGAAGAAAGAAGGTCTAAATTTACTCTGCTTTTTGAAATTGGAAGGATTTCATGCCATCTTATGAAGGAACTGGCGCTGTTTACAACCATTCATGAAGGGGAAACTGAGGTGCTCATACTTGTACCACACGTTTCCCTTGCCCATAACTGGTAGGATCTGGAATGAACAACTTTCCCAAGACAAGCTAATCAATGAAAATGAGATGCACCAGTCAGATTTCTCCAAGAATTTGAACTATGACTTTGTAGTTAGTTTGTCACAGGCACTTGAAAAATCATAGAAATTCAGCTGAGGTAGCCAGACTGAGCTATAATTCAGATAAGTAAGTTGAGAGAAGAGAAGAATGGAACACAGGGGTGGAGCAAAGTGGAGAAGCAATGAAAAAGAGAAGCAAAGATCAAAGAAAACCTGTGATTTCTAAAAGATAGAAAATGCATCCTATTTCTAGTCCCTTTTCTGTTTGCATGAAGCCTGGCTATAGTATGTCTTACTTTTCTATTCTGTGAGCTCTCTGTTTTTCTATACCACCCTTGATGGGTGTAGTAGGTTGGCTAAGGCTTTGTGTCTTGAAACCAAAGAAAATACACACACAGACACACACATACACACAGCACACAAACACACACACCACACACATACACACACATCACACACACCACAAACACACAACACCACACCACACACCACACCCATACATACACACACACAGAGCACACACACCACACACACACCACACACATACAGCACACACACCAAGTAATAAAGAAAGGTTCGAAACACAGGACTGATGGCACTTAAATTAGGAATGCTAAAATTAAAACCTGTTATCATACACACTGGAATATTGATTTAAATAATGGAAATTTTTTTCACTATAGCCAAATTTTGGAAATGTCTATATGTATACTGAGGAGCATTTATAAAAGTTAAGGTGGGTGGTATATAGTCCACGTTACTATGAGTTCATCCCAGAGAGGGCATGTTGATTTGGTGTGAGACAGTAAGTTAATTAGTGCAGTAAATTAAGATAGCACACAAGTGACAATACTTTATCCAAAGCAATTTATTGGTGTTAATTTCTTCATTTGCAAATGCACAAAGTTCACCTGTTGAAATGGATGTTTTAATGTATGCTATAAATTATTTCTGAACTTGCACATTTTTTTGATTAACTGTAGTTAAGTTAAATTTGTGTGAGAATGCTGGAGAGGATGTTTTCCTCTTAACCATGCAAAACTGAATAGCTGTGTTTTGTATACAGGGCAGTAGGCACTGCCAGGGTCACAGGCAAAATGATGAAGGGTGACTTGTCTTCTGGTATTTTGAGGCTCCCCTTTCCTTGCATTTACTTTAATGCGAGCTTACTTTCCTTTTCCCCACCTGAAGTATTCAGGGCCCAGGCTCTTTCTTCTTTCAGACATTACTCATAGGACAGGATCTGAAACCTGTTCACACTAAGATTTAAAAAAAAACCCTGATAAAAATGTCTTATTCTTAGCCTTACTGTTAATAATATGCCTGCTATTTATTTAGCATTTTATACTCCTCAAAACACTTTCATATACCTTGTATCTTTTAATCACCACTAAATCATACAACTCTAACGTAGATGGCATCTCACATTTATGAATGATGAAACCAAGACTCAGCTACTAAAACTAGGCTTTGAGTTCAGGTCTCTAAACTCTGACTTTCCATATAATGGCTGACATGTTTGCAAAGATAAAAATCTTAAGCCAACACAATGAATCTCCGATTAGAATTTCTGGCGTCACTTGTTGTCTACAGTGAACAAACTTTCTCTGTTTAACCATTTTGTTCTCACCGTGGTCAGCTCATGGACAATAACAAGAACTGACAGATTACTGGCCTGGTGGCGTGAGAACCCTATGTGCAAAGGACAAGGGAGATGCCATTTAATTTAGGGGAAAATACCGCTCTGTACTTCAGTAGCCTCTGAAGACAATTATTGTGTAATTATTAAGGTACTGTAGTGTGGTGGGAAGAGAACAGGCTTTAAAATCTTGCAGATATCGGATCTGAACCCAATCCCAGATCTGCCACTTGCCAGCTGTGTCACTTTGGGTAAAGTCACTGAACCTCTTTGAGTGTCAATTTCTCTATAACTAGAGTTATTAATACTTGTTTTATAGGACTATTGTGAGAGCTCATTGAAAAACATGAAATTAAATTGATAGCAACCATTTACTGAGCGCTAACTACATGTTCCCCTAATTTGTACCAACAACTATCAGGTAGGTACTATTGCTACTAGAATTTAACAGATCAAGAAACTAAGCTGAAAGAAGTTTACCAACATACCCAGGGTCACACAGAGAGGAACCTGTAGCACCACAGTTCATATCAATTCCACCTGATTCTAATGTCTGTGCCACATAGTACCCAGTACATAGTACTTGATACTTGGTACCTTTCCTATAATGATCTGCATTTGTAATGATGGCTGAAGTGGAGATCTGTTGTTTTGGTCTGTCCATAAATACTTCCCCCACTCTTCTAACAGCACTTCCCTTCCACTGGGAAAAAGTTCTCAGCCACTTCAACTAATGGAACTGCCATCACCCTATGGCTGGGTGATGAAGTGGCTGAAGTGGCTGAGAGGAGGGCATGTAAGAGGAGGGCATGTAAGTCCAGTAAGACCCTCCAGAATACTTCCTTTTGTTATGTGCAGGGGAGTAAGAAGTCTTCTAGTTCCTTTAGGATTGCTATAGTAGGATAATGTAAGTGAGAAGCTGAATAATAACGGAATTACTGATAATGTAATCTGTGCCACGCTCCCTCCATACATATACTTGGGGAAAGTCCTCTGAAGCAGCAGACATGTCGATGCAGAGATAAATTAAATGAGGAATGAAGAAAAATCTTGATGATAAAGAAATGTCCTGAATCAAGATTTCATATGGTCCAGTGAACCAATACAACAGCCTTATTTGTATAAACTCATTTAAGTTGAATTTCTGTTATAAACAACTGAAAGTAATAACGAGAATATAAAATGTCATTTTTTTTTTTTTTTTTTAGAAATCCCAAAACAAGTGTGTTCTCTATTGTATGAGCTTTTACTGTAAGGGTTTAAAATAAAGTAATTTTATGCTTAAAGAGGAAAACATGAATTGTATGAAAAATTTCAGTTATAATTTCTCAGAAAGACTGTACAATGAAGTATTGTTTTATTTTAATTTTCTTCAAAATATGATATAGTAGGCAGTGATTGTCATGATTTGCTATTTATTAGAATTATCCAAAACACAAGGGGAAAGAGTTTTTGGACCGAGTAACTTGACACCTTTATAAAAATTATTACTTACATTGCTTCTGCTTGGAAAGCTCTTCCCCCAAACGCTCAAACAGACCCCTGTCATACTTCGTTCAAGTTTCTGCACCATATCCCAGTGAGGCTCTCCCTGACTCGTCTATCTAAAAAGCACCCTGCTTACTTTTTATCCTCTTCCTGGCTTACTTATGGAATGTCTGGCTACCTGATACTGTACTCTTTATTGGTTTATTTGTTTATCGCTAGTTCCCACACTAGACTATAAGCGCCACACGAACAAGGGTTTTGTGTCAATGTTATGGAATGAAGGAACATTTTCAGGTACAATATTTGCTATGGAACTTCAGTGTCGCAAAAGTAAGAGTAACAAACATGCTGGCTGACTAGCTCTGATCAAACCTACATCTTTCTCTTCCCGGGGATGTGCTGAGTCCATGTTGCTCAGTCTACCTTGCAGTTGGGGGTGGTCATGTGATAAACTGGGATGTGAGCAGAAGTGCAGGCATCACTCTTGGGCCTGATCTGTAAATCGTCCAGTGCATGAGGCGACCATCATCTCAGAGTGTCTAGGGCAGTTGTGGGTTACACCTGTCAAGTCTGGTTAGCAGCCTTTTCACTCTAAAGTATCTTAGTTCCGACAAATTGGATACATTGTAGCTATGCATGACAGTCTAGGCCTTTCCCTCTTCCTCAGGGCCTCCCTGTGAGTTTGGAAGTTGCACATTACAGATGGTGTAGCCAGAAGAAGGAAGCACCCTGGATCTTTGAATTGCTACTTGGACTTGGAGCAAGAAAAATTTTTTTGTGCTTGAGCTATTACACATTTTTGAATTTACTTATTCAAAAATGGACTCTAAAAGTCATAGGAATCTAAAAGTCAAATTGTTAGTATTTAGAATGTATAAATTAGGAAATGTAGATGCTTATTTTAACTGATACCAACACAATTCAACTTTCTCAATATACACATAATTCATGATTTGTTTTATAATGCCAATATTGTTAGTTAGGAAAAATCAATTCAGAGTCCTATAAATAAATTGAGCCTGGGTGCCTGTTTCTGCAGGGATGGTTAATCTGGCTATCCTACTGTAGATATCCCATGTGCCTGTAGGAAAATATTACAGGCTTGGTTGGAATAATTTGATTACTGTATGTTCACCAACTGGAAAGTCTAGTCATAATATCATTTTTGTCTTCATTTTGTCCCTTGATAACCAATTCATGAAGCCAATCAAGCTGAATCAAATCTTTCTGGAAGGCAGAAGTCTTGCAAACTGTCTCTGCCACCATCTGCTGCACAAAGAAAGAAAATATGGTGTACTAATTAGTATGTTATGAAATAGCTGAGGAACTAAATGGTGGTAGTTTTGGAGTCAGCGGTTTTCACTGAGCTCTCAAATTCTGACAGATGCTAGAGAGTGCACAGTATGTGGCCCTTGAAATACAGAGAGAACCTCTTTCTTGAAGTTTGATCTGCTTTGTGGTCACCAAAATAAGAGAGCAAAAACAGATTTCTTTTAGGCAATTACATGCATCTTAAATTTTAAATCGAACAAACGTATGCCTACTGAAACTATATCTCAAGAATACAGAATTGCATATTGAAGGATAAAGCAAGTATCCTTCATGCCCCTTCTGATTTTTTGCAGGTAGCCGTGACTAAAAATTATTTGTTTTGATCTCTGCTTTTTACATTGGAAGATTTTCACAAAGAGCGGGTGACTCTTGATTTTTTTCCTTCCTTAAGAGTGACAAAAAATGTTGCTTGGGAGCTCTGTACGGAAGCAGGTCCTTCTGACAAGAGAGTTTAACCATAGGGTGATTGAGTCTGGCAAGCTCACTCAGGCAACCTCCAGTGTCAACATCTGGAGAATGTTTCCCTCGTGAAGTCATTTGGGCCCCTGCCTGAAGAGTGTAATTCTCTACACCAGCCTCTTGAAGTTGGACAAAAGGAAGGGGGCTGGGGTCCCAGAATTCAATAGGCAGATTTCTCTGGAATCCCCAGATTTCCAGGCTTGCATCTCAATCCGTCTCCCAAGCCGAATGTTCTTGAGGTCCCAAGTTTGGATCCTCTCAGTTCAGTTGATGCCGGGTAAGCCTCCCATCCCTGAGATAGAGTTGGATATTCTGACTGTGGGGTAGCTGCTGGGCTATGTGAGGGGAGGCAGAGTTCTGGAACTTTGACCTTTCCCCCTACTCCCCGTGCCTCATCCCCCCCTTCTCTGATACCCTGCAGCTCCATGACCTTACAACTGGAGTGAAATTAGGAGTTTCTCCCCAAATTTCTCTGAATAATCACGTGGTGTAGACTTAACAACTTGCAAACTGTTTTACATGATGCAACAAATATGGGCAAACATACAAACAAAAACAATTGTAACCTTTGTCATGTACTGGTGACATGCTTATTACTATCAGCCTCTGAATTCACTGAGTGGGTATTTTAAGGCAATACTTTTGCTTAATGATGATAGCCAGTGTTCAGATATCTAGGTGTTGTCCATGTAACTCCTTCAGCAGAAAAGTTCTTTAATTTGATTTGAATAGAAAATTGAATGACACGTGACACTTTCCTGCTAAACTTGGAATATACGGCTCAGGATTTTCTTAGTGACAGTTAGAAGAAGGTAATTACTAGACAAAACTTTTATGGAAAGTTATTCTCATAAAACAAAACATTAGAATATTATTTGGGAACTTAATGTTACTAAGATAATGCAACTATCACTTTTATAGGCAATCATAAAGTTAATACAATAGTACAGAGTTTTCATAAGAGTAGGGTGAGATTGCAAGCCACAATGGCACTCTATCTACATCAGCACACATCTAGCAGGCAATGTAAGGAGAAACTGGGAAATTCTAATTTGAACTAGGATGATAGAGACATTATATTTCTTTACGTTATTAGTAATATGTGTTATCCATACTAAAAACACCAGAAATATCATGTAGTCTATAGAAGAAAAAAGGTGGATCAGAGTACTTTGTATTCTATTAAATCTCTGAGCAAGCTTAAACAACAAATCTTTTTCAGTGTGAATAAATCTCTTTCTAAAGTAAGTAGGATGAGCAGTTAGAGGTAAAGATATCTTAGTTTGAGAGAGTCTTCAGTCATTACTTGAATTTAATATTCAAGGATATTACTTGTTTAATATCCAAGATGTTTACCAAAATAAACAATCAGTATTTATTGATGTGCTTATTTTGATTGTTTTGTTTAAAAAAATATTGAATTTATTTTATTATAAGCAACACTGTATGTGTGTAGCGATGCAGGCTCTAAGAAGGCAACCTCAGCTATGTATTGGTTTCCTATTGCTGCCATAAATAATATTTCAAATTTAGAGGCTCAAAATGGCACAAAATTATTATTTTACAGTTTTCTAAAAGTCCTACACTGGCCTCAAGGGCTCAAATCTAGGTGTCCGTTGGGCTGCATTCCTTTCCTGAGGCTCTGGGTGAGAATCCACTTCCATCTTTTCCAGATTCTTGATACTGCCTGAATTCCTTGGTTTGGAACCCCTGCCTCCAACTTTAAAGCCACTTTTGTAGCATCTCTAGGATCCTGTTTCTGTTGTCCCATCTCGGTGGCTGGAAAGAGTCTCTCCTTTTAATGATTATGTAATTAGATTTGACCGACCTGGATAATCCAGGTTAATATCCCATTCTCAATGTCCTTAAAAGTAATTACATCTAAAAAGGCCCCTTCGCCATGTAAAGTAACATGTTCAAAACTGGGGATTAGGGTGTGAATGTATTAGGTTGGTGCAAAAGTAATTGTGGTTTCAGACTGTAAATTTTAAATCATTATAACTAAGTTCAAACATATCTTTATTAATCAACATAGGAACCATTACAATCAACACATTTTTGCCAACGAGAAATAAGTTTGTTTATTCCTATAGTGTAAAAATCCATGCTTTGAGATTCGTTGAACTCTTGGAAAGCATTTTCTGCATCCTGCTGGTTGTAGAAGTATTTTTCCTGCAAAAAGTTGTGAAGATGCTTGAAGAAGTGGTAGTCAGTTGGCAAGAGGTCAGGTGAATATGGCTGATGAGGCAAAACTCCATAGCCTAATTTATTCAACTTTTGAAGCGTTGGTTGTGTGACGTGCGGTTGGGCGTTTTCGTGGAGAAGAATTGGGCCCTTTCTGTTGACCAATGCTGGCTGCAGGCATTGTAGTTTTCGGTCTGTCTCATCGATTTGCTGAGCTTACTTCTCAGATGTAATGGTTTCACTGGGATTTAGAAAGTTGTAGTGGATCAGACTGGCAGCAGACCACCAAACAGTGACCATGACCTTTTTTTGGTACAAGTTTCGCTTTGGGAAGCACTTTGGAGCTTCTGTTTGGTCCGAGCACTGAGCTGGTCTTCGCAGGTTGTCTTATAAAATCCACTTTTTGTCTCACATCACAATCTGATCGAGAAATGGTTCATTGTTGTTGCATAGAATAAGACAAGACGACACTTCAAAACGACGACTTTTTTGATTTGCGGTCAGCTCATGAGACACTCCCTTATCGAGCTTTTTCACCTTTCCAATTTGTTTCAAATGCTGGACAACCATAGAATGGTCGACATTGAGTTCTTTGGCAACTGCTTGTATAGTTGAAGAGGATCAGCTTTGGTGATTGCTCTCAATTGGTCGTTGTCGACTTCCAATGGCCGGCCACCACATTTCTCATCTTTAAGGCTCTCCTCTCCTTTGAAAAACTTCTTGAACCACCACTGCACTGTATGTTCGTTAGCAGTTCCTGGGCCAAATGCATTGTTGATGTTGAGAATTGTCTCCGCTGCTTCATGACCCATTTTGAACTTGAACAAGAAAATTGCTTGAATTTGCTTTTTGTCTAACATTATTTCCATAGTCTAAAATAAATATAAAATAAACAGCAAGTAATAAGTCATTAGCAAAACAAAAACCAAAAAACAAAAAACGCATAAAACAAGAAATGTGCATTTAAATGATGTATAACATAACCACATTTATTTAAGAATGTATTCCAATATCAAACAGCAAATTTCAACAATGCAAAAACAGCAATTACATTTGCACCAAACTACTATTTAAGGACCATTTTTCTCCCTATCACAGTCTCTAAGTTTGAGTTCTCTGGCAAAGCAGAGATGCAGACCAAATATCATCTCATGTCTGCAGCACAATTCCTATACTGTTTTGCTGGGGTCATTGTCACCATACCGTAATGAGGCCTTTTTTTCATGAATTTTTTTTCCACAAATTTTTTCATGAATTGGGCAAATACACAATTTCTATTGTGTTTCAGACACCATGTATTCATTGTTATGGTGTATTCATTACGGTATGGTGACAGGTATTAAGGAAATAAAAGTGAAAGACGGGCTCTCTTCAGGATCTTACAGTGTCACAGCTATCATCAGCACAGGACACCGTGGATCTCACAGGTACCCCCCACAGCCTTAAAGCTTCAGCCAAGATGTCTCAGAGAGAATTACATCTAAATTGTTCTAAATCCTTAGTGAAAAAGGACCATTTGTGGAATTGTGGAGATTGCAGGGCCATTACATTTTTATTTATTTTATGCTACATTTTGGGATAATGGTGGTATAAGAAACAGACAAAACTTTTGCCTTCATCGTGCTCAAAATAAGAGTCCAAGATCCAAGGAGTTTAGTGTCCTAATCTACTAGACTTAGCAGGAGTGAGAAGCATGATATGTCAAAGGTAGGACAAGAGAAAGAGTAAAGAACTGAAGTGGCTGAAAGGGCTGACAATAAAAAAATGCAAGATGTTAAGAAGCGTCCACTTGAAAGCCTTATTTTTAGGTTATAAGAACATTGAAGAGAGCAAAGGTGTTGGTTATAAACTTGAGGAAGTTTACCTTCTAGGAGTGATTTATTTTTTTTAATCTCATGGAAAATGTTTGGATATTGATCATTTTGAGTGTTTTTACCCTTTAGTTGACCTTTTAAGATGGACTTCCGTTCCAGTAAAGAAGTTATTTTGTGCAGATAGAGTAAAAAAAGCTCTAAGCAGGAGAAAATAATTTTACCAAACCTAGTTACCATTTACTGGGAGAAAGGATTAATTTACAAAGCTGATTCATTAGCCTCATTTTATTTTTTGGATTAAGGTGCTAAGCGGTTTATGACCTAACTGCAATGATCACTTATCACTGCAATTCCCAGCAAACTTCTGCAGAATGCTTTCCATTGTTCCCTAGAAGTCTCTCCCACCATTTACCCCATCCTTAAAAAAAAAAAAAAAAAAAAATGAAAATGTGAATTTGGGTGATACCACCATCTTGTGAACTCCCAAAGGAACTATGTGAATTCTGGAGAAGTTAGGAGAATGTTGCCAAAATGATGGAGGAGAGCATAATAGCATCTGTGAAGTACTGTTTGGAAAGACAACCCCTCTTTTTAGTTCTGCTACACTGCGTTTTGCACTTCGTGTTTCTTTAAAGTCTGGAGTTTGGACTTAAGTTATTTGTACTAATACATCTCCGGAAAAGGTGGATTGCAGAGAATCTAGTTTAACTGCAGAATGCTATTGCTTCATTTTACCATAAGATTTTTATCACTTTCAGATAAAAAAAAAAGCCCCTCAGTCCTTTTGTATGTTGTATTAATTATCTAAATTAATCTAAATGTCACATTGACAAAAAAATAGATGAGTAAGCATATTTTAGCTTAGAGTGGTAGGAGTTAAAAAGAAAAGCAGAAAGAAAAGACAGATGTGCTTATTAGTGGTTTTGTCCTAAGAATTTGGAATTCTTTTTATTTTCTTAATTAAAATTTATTGGGGGTGACAATGGTTAGTAAAGTTACATAGGTTTTAAGTGTCCAATTCTGTAATACATCATCTATATATAACGTTGTGTAGAACTTGGAATTCTTAAATCCTGTTCTCATATTGCAATTTAAGAGGCTAGGAACTCCAGAATTTTTAAGTTGAGTGGGGAATTCGTGTAATAAAGTATGAAAAACATGCATGCTATTCTATTATAAAGATTGCAATTATGCCTTGATCGCAGCTAAGGGATTACATGTTTTTAATGAAGTGCACAGTGTCAGTGTGAAAAGAATAAAATGGAAAAAGTTATAGAACTGAAAATTTAATATATATGATAATACACATAAATTTCTTTAGAGGAGAAAGAGCAGAATTAATTATAATTTAGTACCCAGAGGGTGAATAAAAATGGTAAAGAATTATGACATAAAAAATTCATTTTGTAATTAGCTTAGCATAGTAAAATTAGAAGTTTTTTAAAGGTTCTGATAACTTATAAAATATTTTATGAAAGGGAAACAGGGAAAATGTTAATTATAAGCAGTACCTAAAAGAGGAATCCATTCTATCTTGAAATAATAATGACTAAATTTCTAATTAATTCATGATTGCATTTTGAAAATTAATTACAACACTGTTCTGAATATTCTAAATATTCAAGTGAAATGTAAAAATATGCTTAAAGTATTTGTGAAGCTCAAGTGGGTTTGAGCACCAATAATGCTCTCCAAGGCTTTTTGGAAAAGTAATCTGAAGTTGGAATTGTTACTTTTTTCTTTGGGGTCCTTTCAAAGAGTTGTTAGTATTTGTGGTGGTTCTGATGGGCTATATGTCTATTTATGGATTTTGCTGTTCTTAATACATTAGGAAATATACTTTTTATTATAGTGTTGCTGTGTTCACAGTAGGTTTATTATGATGAAAAAAATGTCTTTAAAAAATGAAGTAAAGATACAACAGTCAGAACCTAGTCTTCCAGTCTTTATAAGTAATGAGTACCTAAAACAGTCTTATAGCCTACCTAGCTGAAAATTAGGCTTGATATATGCACGTGGTTTCTGAATCATCATAGAACGGTGGAGCACACAATTTTGGGTGAGCTACAACCTTAGCCAGTGCAGGGTTCAGAGAGATCAAAATTTGTGTTTGGTTAATGTGCATAGTTGATAGATTTGACCAAAAGTAATTCTTAAACTGTGTAGTAGCTGTTCTGTTTCCTGAGGGAATAGGTGTATCTCAAAAGAACTCCTAGGAACAATTATTTTAATATATTGTGTTATATTTCAAGGCAATTGATACTGACATTTACTTGACCACTTGAAACCTCAGCTAAAAGTTCTGATTGAATTCACCAGTTCATCACCTAGAAGGACAGTGTGCTTGGTTAGTATTTTTAGATGCCCCTCAAAGGGCCCCTGGCTTCTTGTTTGCCAGATTTTGGCACTCATTATATTATTTTTATGCAACTGATATTCCTTGTTTATGTGGCATGGGGTACCTGTTATAGATTGAATTGGGTCGGGTCCCCTAAAATTCATATGTAGAAGCCCTAACTCCCCAATGTGACTGGATTTGGAGCTAGGGCCCTTAGGCAGGTAATTAAGGCTCAATGAGGTCCTAAGGTGAGTCACTTATACCACAGGACTGGTGTCCTTACAAGGAAAGAAAGAAAGAGATTCAGAAGAAATCTCTCTCTCTTACTTTTTCTCTGCATGCACCCAGAGAAGAGGCCATGTGAAGACACCATGAGAAGGTGATCATTGACAAGCCAGGGACCAGCCCTGAAGGCACCTTGATCTTGGACTTCCAGCTTCCAAAACCATGAGGAAGTAAATTTCTGTTGTTTAAGCCACCTAGCCTGGGGTATTCTGTTAGGACAGCCCTAGCAGACTAATCCAGTACCCAAGTGGGAGAGTGGATTGGATTAAATTAATTATTTTGTGATCATAGATTTTGAGGCCCTTGCTTAGGGAGCTTAGAGATTAGACTGTGAGTGCATTGGAGGACCAGATCATGCTCCTTGTATGTGGTTTTGGAGCTTGCTTTATAATGGATACTATGTAAATACGCAGGGGAAATAGTGAGTGAGCAACTGAGACGCTTCTTGTTTTTCTCAACTTCGTTTTATGTGAATTATTATGTTTTAATATATATTTATTCATCTATTTTATGATTATTGTAGTGGAATGTTCACCATATTTCTAATGGTTTCAGAGCAGTATGCCATGACACCAATCTCAGTACAGGCTTACCTCTTAGTGCAGATTTTGGTGCCTTTTTAATGTTTGAAGAGGATTCACAGTGGATAAAGACATCTTAATGTGCATAATTCTATGGGGAGGATATAGGAAGGATGCTAACTCCCTCGTATAAAATCCATTTCACTGTTTATTTTTATTAAGAGAAAACAGAACTTCATAATTCTGTTTTTCAATACTTTTTGGTTAAGAGCTAAATAGTGGTTAGTAATCAAGCTGTCATAAATTAAAAAACACTACTTTCATATCCTCTTCTCCATTTCATTGGACCGTGTACTTTTATTCCTGCCACATAAGTCAGCTGAGATGAAATAGTTTTTAATTTGAGTGGCATGCTGTCAAAAAGAAAAAAATATGTTTTGGGGATACACACCATTCCAAAAACTACTTCTATTTTTCAGCTTTGCAAAAAAAATGAAAGCATTTATTTATTTTTCTATCGTGTGACTGAATATAAGTACTACTATTTTACAGCATTACACCTTTTATTTGTGGCAGTGTGCTATTTATAGAAAAATATGGATAGACTGGGGTTTGAACTCTGGCTCTGTCACTTGACCTCATTAAAGTCATGTTACTTCTTTTGGCTTTAAAATGTGGATATAAATCATGTCTTAATGGAGTTGTTGTAAAGACTGAGTAAAAGAAATTATGTATATTATATTTAGCCTAGTGACAGGCACATAGACAGTGAAACTAATTCTCTAAAGAATGAAATTTTGAAGGGCTTATATTAATTCACTATACTTCCGGTTGCCAGACATTGGGCTTTAGATCAGCATGGATGTTTTCCCAGAGTGTCCTGTGTTTCCAGGAGGTGCTGAGATCAATATACAGACATGGGCTAGCCTCCTGTTTTGCCCTTGCTTTTCAGGGCCTGTGAAAGAATGAACTGAAGTAATGCACGTGTGTCGGCGCTTCGCAGAGCCCCTGAGATGCGGTAGGTGGCCGCTGCGTACTGAAGTGTAGCCAGTGACATTGTGGTCACTAACCACCCTTCAGGCATCAGTTACTGCTCGTTTTGGGATACCTGGGTGGTGGTTCCGGGCAATGACGCAGTGATTGGGGACTGGCTGCATCTCAAATTCCATGGTTTCATTTGTAAGAGAGTCTGCATGGGATCAAGCAGTAGTAAATAGGGACAGCGTGAGGGCTCCTTAGTGTACTCTGTCTTTATTCCATCTAATTTTTGACATGATTTAAAAGGTGAATATAGAAATGATTTGAAGAGAGATAAATAAAAAGTACAGCTCTCTTACATGGACTTCCTCTTTTTTTTAGCATATTTTTTTTTGCAACCAGAGAAAGATTTCAGTACTATATAAAAGTGACAGGATATCGTTTACTGGTAACGATTGATACACTATGTGGTAATGTCACTGGAGGCTCACCGGATGTCTAAGAGAGGACTCAACCCGGGGCAGCGGTGACCAGGTTCTTGTCTTTATGAGAAAAAGAATTCAAGAGCGAAACAGATGCAGAAAAGCGAAAGTGATTTATTGAAAATGAAAGTACACACTTGAAAGTGTGGATGAACTCAGAGAATGAGTGACCATGAAGAAGCCTCAATCAGGGGATTTTACCCTCCTGGAGTGGGAATTAGTGACGTCCCATTACTGTGGTTCATTTGTCCTCCCCCTGGGTGGGACACTCCATTTCCCGATTTTTCTTCCTTATTTGGCTCCTCTGGTACTGTCATGGCGTCAGATGCATGATGGGAGTGGTAACCACAATGCAAATGAGAATATAATAACATTATAATTAGCTAAATGTCTGGTCCCGGTCATAGGGATGTGCCTCGCTGGAAGAAACTGGCTGTTGTTTTTCTGCAGCTGCAGGTACTGGATACATTCACTTGTTACTAGTGTAAGGAGTGAAGCACCTCACGGTTGTACCCTGGAGGGGGCTGTCAATTTCCTAGGCTACCTGTCCTGCCTCAATAACATTTGAAAAATCAGAAGTACATTGGAACTAGTACACATGGTCACAACAATTAGAAATAAAACTCATTCATATAGTATTAGAAGTAGAAATAAATTACTTCGTTGCGTTTTTTGTGACCCTGTGAGTGTATTTCTAGATGTATACATACAGTATAAAAGACATTCGATGTTTTCCTTAATGACTGTTGTTTCTAGTAAGGTTGTTAGTGGATATGAGTAAATTACACACAAAGAAAGAACCCCAGTGTCAGGAAATATCACATATGGCAGATACATGTCATAAAAATAAAGTACTGAATCATCATAATGAATGATCTAATTCCGTACTAGAAGGAAACAAATATTAGCACAGGACATAGACACTAAATATATATATATATATATTTTAAATGAATAATTCCCTGGTGGCTCAAAGCTTATGTATCTTAAGGATAACTCCTTAGGTGTGACATGTTTCTATTTCGTAGGTGTATTACTATGTACATGTGTTCTTAGTATTAATTAGTCTGTGATGTGACATAAATACTGGGAAGGAGATTGAAAAAAATCTTCTTTTTTAAATGCAGAAACAATAAAGACCTATTAAATAGACTAGACTTCTCTCTGATGACATATCACCAAATTACAGTTTTCTCCTGAAATTTGACATGCCTTCATCCAGGCTTATTGTGGTCACTTATTCGTAGTAGCAGGCCCATTTTCTCAGATAGTGTCTGCTCTCCTCTCGCTCCATCTATCTGCATCTTGGATATCTTGATTGTCAGGGTGCAGTTAGCCCTCTGTTAAAAAGGTGGAAGGGTCTGAGAACTCCTTAGCATATAATTAAACCAGTATTGGCTTGCTGTGACTTGGCAATACGCTTGGCATTCATTGAGTAACAATGAATAGTTGCTGAATTAATTTATCGACAGAGGTCATGTAGGTGAAGAAAGACAGGCAGGGAAAGGGATGTAGAGCAAGCCATACATAGAATATATTCCATGGTGTCCTAAATGAGAATGGCTGTCTAGCAAGGGGAACAACTGAGGCTGGAAATCAGGCCTGGATTACCAAGAGGTGAGCAAGATGTTTCGTCTCCTATGCCCCCACTGATTTATTTCCAGAGTGGGTGGTTCTGACCTGGTTGCCTCTAAAAGGGCTATTCACATTTCAGGCTTTACAACTCGACAAATTATGGAATTAATATTGTTTCCATTAAGTTATAGGTGACACTATTTTGACTAGGTTTCTAATACTTTGGAAAGAGGTATAGGATTCCATGTGTCACACGATAAATCAAAAAAATGTTTCACCAAATTGAGATTAATTTTTAAGGAGCAGTATGATTTAATATATCAGATATATTTTTAATTTATGCTGATATAAAATGTCAAAAAAACCACCAAAACCCTGAATAGAACAAGTAAATTACTTAACCAGAATCATAAGTTTAAAGTGAGTAATTAACAGTATTGATTTTGAAAGCTATCAGAAATATTTGATAGTAGAGAACTAGAAGTAACTATTCTGGGATATTTACTATTAGTCAAACTTTTATTAAGGAATAGCTCTAATTTTCATTTTTGGGCTTTAGTAAATTTCTAGAGAAGTGAGAGTTAAGAGGATGAAATATCATAATGCACATTTTGGAAAGAGAGTCTCAGCGTTAATATATTGAGGGTTTTTTAATTAGGATGGAGAAGATTCATAAGTGTTTTCAGGCATTTGAAAGGGAATTATGAAAACGATTGTGTTCAATTATCCTGCGTCTCGACTGGGGATTGAAAGAGAAGCTGGGGGCTTAATTTGCAGCAAGAGGAAGAATTCATTTAGCTAGAGGTTGTTGTTTTTTTTTGCCCAAATTGTGATTAAACATTGTAATAGTCAACTGAGAACTGTTAAGAGTCCCTAGTTTTCTTTTCTTTTCTTTTTCTTTTTTTTTTTTTTTTTAAAGAAAGCCTGAATAGAGATGAACCTGAATTCTTACTCATGTATTATACTTTCTCACTTCATAATTCTGTGGTGATCCTATATGGACTCTAGCATTTCTACAGAGTTAAAAGCATTAAGGGGAGATGTACTTGCTGAAAAATTTTTTTCCCTCCAAACACATTTTTGTTTTATCCTCTAAGGTAAAACCCAGCACACGTTGTGTGCTTTGATATCTAAACAAGCTTATGAACATCTATGCTAAAAAGCAATGCAAGAGGCCAGATAAAGGCCGTTTAATTCTTCTTCTCTCTCTCTCTCTCTCTCTCTCTCTCTCTCTCTCTCTCTCTCTCTCTCTCTCTCTCTCTCATCACAACATAAATGTAAAATACATTTGAAACGCTGCTGTGCAGGTGTGTGGCTGTTGCATTCTCTGCCGGCACAGTGCGTGGCCTGACAGTGCCTCTGACAGCAGACCGGCTGGACCTGTGACAAATTCCAGGTCTGTTTCTTAAACTCACTTCATGGTAAACAGCTTCGGTGAGCCATGCAAGTGGGGCCCAGGAGGTGGAGCACCTCCCTTCTATTCTACATTCGCGTAAAATTTAGCAGAGGCATAAAAGCATTTCACAGTTTCAGGACAGAAACATAAAATAAATTCAAGTATTTGAAAATTTGCCAAGTCTTTCAGTGTATAGCTCTTGAAAAGTCCTCTTTTTCTGGTAGGTATATCTTGAAATTTCCCTTCAAGTTATTGTTAAGTAGAGAGATCTGTGGCTCACTCCTTTTCAAGTCCAGACATGGAAATTCATTGTCCTCCTAGGGTGTTTGCTTGGCATCAGTAGAGCCCAGTTTTGGGACCTGGCATGGTGTGTGTGTGTGTGTGTGTCTGTCTGTCTGTCTGTGTTTCTACCCTTGTAGCAATCAGAGAGCAGGTAGTGACCTAGAGGGAAGGTCAAGAAGACAATAATTGAATATCTGTAATTTAGAAGGAGGTCAAAGAAAAATCTAGGAACCACCATGATTTTGAAGGCAAGTTCTAGAGATGCAAGCTTCTAATTCCAGCTCTGCCACTTCCTTTCCACCTTGCAAGTCCTTTGGCAAATTCCTTAATTTTTCCAGTCTCAGTCACTTCATCCATAAACAAGGGATAATAAAAATAACTATCTCAAGAACTGTTACGAGAATTAAAACAGACGATGAATGCAAAATGATTATTACACGATAAGCATTCAATATGTTAGTTGTGATTGCTAACATTGAGAAAAAAAAATCAAAGACTACCGTAATGACAAAGATCTGTGGCTGAATTACCTGTTTTCACAAGAAGTGAGTGACCTCTTAGCCTTCAGCAGAAAAATCCTGGGTAAGGGCAGCATATTGCCCTTATGGGTAAGGGTAGGCTGGATATTACTGTTTGCTGCCATGCATTTAGCTCACAGAGGGCTGTGGCTTTAGACTTATGGCTTTGCAGAGCACTGGCTTGGCGCTCCTGTTGGCCGTCTCTTGAGGATTTCAGTCCAGGGCTTTGGCTCAGCCTTGGCAGATCAAGTGGGATGGTCTTCTGTCCCTGTGAATACACATTGCTCAGGGGTTTCCAGAGGCTTCCTTGCCATTTATTCCTAGATTCATCCCTGTGAGGTAGATGGGTAATTAGCATGGATTTTATAGCCACCTTAGGAGAAAAAAGGAACTAACCAAGCAAATATGAATGTGGTGGAGAATTTAATTGTCCGCTGCTTCCTTCTTAGCAACCTACATGCATTGTGCAAATATTTTTCAGCTGCTAAAGTTCACCTGTGGTGGAATTCTGGTTCTTTCTCTTTTAAATAATCATTTGTCCCAAAGGAAGTTTTCCTCATTAACAGCAACAAAAATGCAGAAACTTTGCCGGTTGTCTGTGATGATGTTTATTCTCTTTCATTTATTTAAATACTTGCAGTTGGAGAAGAAAACAATAACAATCAAACCTTGGGATTCTGGATATCAAGCTGCATAAAGGATTCTCTTTGACCTTTTGAGAAAGTTAAAACAACACGCCAGTATTCAAATAATTGTATTGTTACATGTGCGCCCACTCCTTTTTGAAAGGACCCTTTTAATTCCTGTGTATTTACAGAATCTCTGACCCTTTTAATTCCTGTGTATTTACAGAATCTAAATTTTTGATTCATGTGCACCCTGAAGAAATAATAATGATAAACAACATTTGTTGGGTGCTTTCTGTGTGCCAGGCTCTTTCCTAAGCCCTTGCACATGCAGGCGTGTAGAAAACATCAAGAGAAACAAGAAAAGTAAAGCTGCATGCTTTTTGATATATTTTAGAGTGAAAGCTCAGTGACCCACTTTATTTCTTTTGGTGGAGGCATCCCTACTTCTGAATTCGCTTCTAGTGAAGTGAGAGCAGTCCAGGTCTGGATACATGTTGATTTTGCTTTGGAAACAAGGTACTAGTTTATCATCAGTCAATTATTTTTGTAAGTGCTTGGGTCCTTGGTGGCTAATGTTAAATCTTGCTCAAGTTTCTCTTCTTTTCCACATTGGGGCTCCTATTTTAGGTTCAGATTACACAGGCACACAGGCTAATATGATTATTAGTTTAATTAACGTACATTTTGAAAATTTGTCTCATTAAACAACCAAAATGTATTTCAAAGATAGCTGTAAGTTGACTTCAGGATTGTTTGGAGTTTTCTTTAAGGAGGGGGACAATTGACTATAGCCCTAAAGTGAGGGGGAAAATGTCTACTACGTTCAGCAAATATATATTTTTTAGTTTTTAAACTTTATTTTATTTTTGGCAGCTAATACGAACACAATATCATTCTAGAATCTGAAGAAGAGTACGGGCAACTCTCCTCATCACTAATCTACTTTAAAAGCTCTTAGTTCATCCCCTTTTAAAGCTATCTCTCTAAGGACCTGTATTCCATCCTTTCTTGCCTTCATTCCCTCCCTGGATGTTTTATGCTCTTTTCGAGCTGCTGCCCTGCCCCTACCGACTGAATTTGACTTGAAGATGATTTTATCCAAGACCTAGTTTCACGGAAACACTGCACTACAAACTTCCTGTATAGAAGACCACAAATGGCCATGGGTTAATTTAAGATTAGAATACTAGGCTGATGATTATTTAAATTCATTCAAGTATAAGGAGAGAAGAAGGGAGGGAAAATAGTTGATATAAAATGTATTGTTACTTTGGAGTTTCATACTATATGAAAAGTGAAAAATCTGATTAGTAAATGGAAACAGTCAACTTTAAAATAAACCTTTATTATTCCATGTATGAGAAAGATAGGAAGAAAATGTTAAAATTTATTTCAAGTATCTACCAGGTCGAAATTATATCAAATTATGGATTTGCTTGGTCTATAACAATGAGGTTAGTGTTACTTGAATTTATGTTTACATGGAATATGGAATAAAAGGAAAACAAAGTTGTCTTTGGCTGTTATACTGTATCCATTCACTCTTGCTTACAATTACATGAGCATTTAAATGAGGTAAAACATGAAACTTGGAACCTAGTCATTTGTTATATTTCCAAATTCCCACAAGATGGCAGAATTTTCGAGCATTTTAGAATATGTGCCTAGCTAGGTAGCTAGAATTATTTTTCATCTTGTAACTAGGTTAAGCACAAATCCTGTTTTCTGATCAGTGATGCAAATAATACTCACACAAAGCAGGGTCCAATGTGTCCTCTTGTTATTTACAGATTCTACGAAACTGAAGTAATAAAACAATGGATAGTGCATGGTTTGCAGTACTCCTCAGGTAGAGAACCACGTTCTTGTTTTGTACCTCTGCTTTGAGGTCATCCATAATTACCCAGGAACGCTGCCTCATCTGTGTGCTTCATTTATTTTATTCATGAGGATCAGAGATGAGCTGGGATACAGGTTTGAACAGATGGAACTCCACGTCCTGGTATTTCAGAGGTTCCAGCCACATGGCGGGGTGGTTCTGCAAGCAGTGAGGGGTAGTCAGTCCTGTCCATCACCGGGCTTGCTCCTGTAAATATTTAAATGATTAGGTGTTACTCCATAAGGGCTTGGTATGCCCTGGGTGATAAAGGCTTGTTGTTGGAATCCTTGGGGAAGCAAACTCCTGTTCTTTCTTTCCTCCTTAGTCTCTCTCTCTCTCTCTCTCTCTCTCTCTCTCTCTCTCTCTCTCTCTCTCTCTCTCTCTCTCCTATTGCAACTGTTAGTGACTTGACAAAGAAAGGTCTTGAGGCAGCCATTTATGCTTTCATAGCCTAAGAAAGGAGAGGGGCTTACTGGAACCAAACTGGAGTAAGCTGCTCTGCCTGCCTAACGGACTGAGAAATAGAGGTTTGAAGTTAGCACCTATTTCAAAGTTTGCTTGAGTTCATATCTGTTTTCTTTTTGACTTTATAGGTGGGGCTTTTCTATTCTTTAATGTATTGCACTTCTTTATGGATAGGGTAATATAGAGATAAATGACCTTTCTTTTCTGAAGTCACTTTTGTAAATTAGAGTGTTAGTTAGACAGCTAAATAAGTTAGACAGCTGGACTTTCAATTGATAAGTAGGATACGTACATGTGATTTTGAAAATTATCTAAGTGATAGTATTGGTGCTAATATTATAATTCTGCCTCAATCCACCTGGAACTCACTTACCCACTGCTAAAGGGAGGTTGTTTATGTTACAAGATGTTAAAACTCGAGATGAAAACAAAATGACTGAATTACTGATGGTAAGCCTCTCTAAACTGATAATGAAGAATTTCTTATCTCATAATGTTGGAACTGTTAACTATGGGATTTGGTTTTTAATGGTGTTAGTGAGGGTATCTGAACTTGGGAAGTGATTGTATTAAGTGGTTAGGTGGAGGCTGTGTTTATTACTGATATACGTTTTGCGGGCGGAGGGGGGAAGGGAGTTTATTTATGTGAGCTAAATTTGACTTGTTGCCCCAACTGCTCCCAAGATACCTGTGGGCACTAGAAGGACAATAGTTCTTAATATTCTGCAAACCTAATTTTTTCAGCTCCCCATCAACTCCCTGGGAGGCGTAGCCACTGAAAGAGGCAACTCAGTGGCAATAGCAAGTAGCAACATTGAAATCTGCCTAATTGTGTACTCATTACGCCAGAGACCACCTCCAGGGGATACAAGAGTCTCTGCCTCCTATGTCTCCATCTCTGGGGTGGAGATTGAATGGCATCTCTCCTGTCCCATTTCAACACGCATTTGAGAGGAATTCAAGGTGATTCTGTTTTGAGTTTTGGAACAATAGCTAGCAACAAAGAAAATTAACTGCATTTTAAAATATTTTAGAGATGATCTTTCTATCCCACTCTAAATATACAGATCAAAATATTGAGTTGCAGAGAGCTGAATCTATCTAGTTTTAATACAAAGGCATTTATTACTGAATATTAAATAGCTTCTAGAATCACTGGGAGGAGTGGAGGGTCAAAGTCACGCCACAGAAAGAGGTTACTAAGTTACTGCTGCTTCCGCCTCAATCAAGTGGTTTCCTGTTGAACAGGGAAGGTGCTGCCATAACCACTGGCTTCAGAACACTGTCTCTTCTGCCAGGATCCCCGCCCCCCCCCCCCCCCCCCGAAAGGAATGTGTCCTCCCTGCTCCAGTGTACCTCAGTTCAGAAATCATGTCTCTCATAAGCATGTTTAATGAAAAAAAACAAAATCATTTCTGGAACACGAGCTGCAAGAGAGTTAGGCATATTTTCCACAATGAAAATTAGGGCAAGAAAGATAACTGAATTTTTAGGATTAATTTTATCATTATCTGGATAATATTTAACACTTGTGATGCTGAATTATATTGTCCCAAATATTTATTCAAAATTGTTTTGTGAATTTTCTTACACCTGCCTTCTTTTAGGTTTACTTTTATATCAAATGTAACAAAGTACTGAATGCAGGTCTAGTCTTAATATATACCAAGGGTGCCAAAAAAATGTATACAAGTGGACACTTTGGTCAACGTTGCTCAAGCAGTAGTTTGTCGTAACCAGAAGTGTCTGGACACTGATGGTAACCACTTTGAGCACCTCTTGTAATTGCAAAAGTCAAATGTGACTTGTATTCATCTTTTGTTATCGGTATATATTGAGTATTACAATTTTAATACCGTGTTTTCCTTTCTTAAAATGTGTATACTTTTTTTAGAGCAAAAGGCAAGCAAAGCTTATGAAGGAAAATGTACTGAAAAGAATGAAAATAATTGAGGAGTTTTTGATAAGGCTGCATTGAAAATCTAAGACTCCTCAGTCTGAGAAGGGTGAGTAGGCAGTGTTTTTGGCAGCTATGAACTTGAGGGAATGGGTAGGAAGAAAAGACAAAACCAGGCATTGGTTTGAGTCTTGAATAGATTGATACAAGGAGGGGCTACTCAGCCAACCAACGTGTGTCACTTCATTCTTACTATGTATGCAGAACTGGCTGGACCCTCTGGGGAGTTTACCAGTAGAAAGTGAATTTGTGTACCCTGAGGAACGTGAGTGTTGTATGTGCTCAGATATTACTTTAGCATGAATACATTCATTAGAATATAAAATAAAAATCGTTCAACCCTTATTATATTAATTCAAGGAAGGCAGATCATCAAAGGAAGTCAACAGATCAATGTCTCTAGGCCTTTGGATTAGGTCATGCTGCACAATGGAAAGGCTTGGGGTTTAAGCCAGGATTTTAATCCAAGTTTGCCATTTGCTCGCTGTGTGATCTTGATCAAATAACCTCCAGTAGCTTCAATTTATTTGTCTGTAAATCGGAGGTAATATACCCAGCATCAAAGGTTGTTGTTAAGATTAGGGATGGAAGAAGTGACAAATAGAGCTACATATGTCTGGTACATAGCAGACGTAAGAAAGTAGTTATTTTTTTATTGCTACTTTTTTAGAGACAGAATGTCTGCTAGCGGGGAAGACAGCTGATACAAACCCATGTGGACCACATTCAGCTGACGTGGGTCTGTGTACTTCCTTGTGGCATTCCTCATGTCCTTCTTTCCACAGACTTTGAAATCTTGCATGTCGTACCTTCTTCATATTACCTTATGCTTAGCTGATTGCAGTAGCCTCACGAAGGAGCATTTTGGTCTTTCCTGTTCCTACCCCTGTCCTCATTCCAGCCCACGTACTGCTCACATACTCATTTTTTATTGTGATAGTCCCCATGACAGATACCTGCAATGGCTTCGTATTGTGCTTACAATTGTCTTTAAAAAGTACAATTCCATTTCACCAAAACTTTAGTCTTACTTTGTGGAGGAGGGGGAGGAAGGAAGATGGTTGACAGGAAATGAACATGGATGTGAAGGTATGTAGTTAGAATACAGGTAAAAAGACAGATAGATAGTAGGTAGGTAGATGAGTCGGTATATAGATGATGATAGATAGCTAGATGGATAGATAATAGATAAATGACAGCTAGATGATAGGTGAAGTGAATTAGCAAGAATAGGAGCTGGGAAGGTAGGGCAGGGGTGTGGTGAAGCAGAGTCTGTGTGGTCTAGAGCAGACAGATCATTCTATGAGCATTGGGAGATGCAGGTTTTGTACCTTGTAACCTGACGTAAGTCTCTAAGTCTTTCTCTACTGTGATACGAGCTGTTTGGTTCGTGTGATCTGACACTATATGATCTAAATGAAGAAGGGCTATACATTTTTGAAGGCACGTTTACAAATATTACACCTTGGTAACAAATCTATGATTGGAAGCATTTGTGCAGAATGCTTTTGCCTGCCTGCCTTCCTTCCTTCCTTCCTTCCTTCCTTCCTTCCTTCCTTCCTTCCTTCCTCCCTCCCTCCCTCCCTCCCTCCCTCCCTCCCTCCCTCCCTCCCCCGTCCCTTCTTTCCTTCCTTCCTTTTCCTTTCTCTCTCTTTCTTTCTTTTTTTTCTCCCTCCCTCCCTGTCTCCCTTCTCTCTCTTTTTTTCATTCTCTATTCTTTTGTTGTAATTTTTCCATTACTATTACATTTCCTTCATACTTTCCTAAAGAAATCAATATTTATTTATTCTTTCTGGGTAGGAAAATAACACATGCTTGTTGCAAAAATAAATATTAAGAATAAAAAGCCCATAGTTTCACATTGGGCATTTATGTTTTTTTCTGAAATTGTTGTTATTATAAGCAATTTTATAACGTTAAACATTGGGACATGTGAACGATCATTTTCTTTGGATAAAATGCTAGAAATGAAATTCTTGACAAAGAGTGCACATATTTTGAAGGGTTTTAACATGTTTTTCTTATTTCTGCCTCCCTCTCCCTAACCCATCAGGGCAAGTACAGGGTATGAAAACACCTGTTTCCTCATACCCTCACCAACACTGGATATTAGTGATCTTCTAAATGTTTTCCAATCTATCTGGTAAAAATAATGTGTAATGGATATTTTAGTTTGCATCTCATTGGTTAGTAATGTATATGAAAAGATTTTCTTATAGTTTTTGGCCATTTGCAGTGGGCAATATTATACCATAACTTATCACCACATTCTTTGTTCAGGGACTGCCATACCAACTGCTCTGCAGCAAAAGTAGTGAATCCAGGTGAAGCAAGTTTCTGAGTGCGAGTTATTTTACACGAAGAAGAAGAAAAAAATAAAGCTGTGTTATTTGGTAGTGGCCTAATATATGCTATCCAAAATATTATAAAAGGGTTCAGAATCTATGCTTTACGTCTTTATGCAACATTGATCTAATTTTAGATTTGCTGTTTTATTCTGTTTTGCCAGCAGGGTTACTATGATAGAAACATGTATGACATGTGCTGTTTCTAGTGATTTGACCATTTTCACTCTGCTGTAGCTCTATCTATGTCCCAGCGTAAGTTAAACTTGGACCAACTTTACTTTTCAGTGTTTGCTGAATTGGGGCCCCATCTCCTTTAGCATGACTATCTTTATGAGGGAGATTTCTATGGATAACGATAGAGAGTGACATGGGTCGTTGCCTAAATAACAATAACGCTCACTTTAGAATTGTCTTTTTATAAACTCTTTACAGTGCTTCTGTGGCTTTAACTGGTAGGTGTCTTCATTTTCTTTCTTCATAGAGATGGGCTCCTGAGTTTGAAATGAACAAGCAAGGGCAAGTCAAACATTTTCTGTAATAATGTGGAAGGGAGTGAGGAAAGAATCCGGGGGCTTTATCAATGTTTCCTTTTTCATCACAGATTTCTGATTTTCATTTAAAGCCATCTTTCTTTACTGATGAGTTCTGCATGCATAGTTGGCTAATGTGTGACTAATACACTAAGTGCTTTTTTCCCCAGTGAAGAGAACAAGATCATTTGGAAGAGATTCAATTCCAAATTTCCTCTTATCAGGTTTGCTTTATTAGCTTTGTGTCTGGATATACACAGTGCACCTTATTCCTGCTGCAAGTGGAATTGTTTGCTAGGAGAGGAAAATATTCTTTGCCCTTGAGAAACCTTCAAAGTGAGTGAAAATTGCTGTGATGCAAACTCTGGGAAGCAATTTGTAAACCTTTAGGCTGTAGGCATTGCTTTTTCATATCTTAGTGTCTGTCCTTCCTATTTCACCACATTTTTATAAATCTACCTTGTTATGTCATAAGAATTATTTTGTTTGCTGTCATAGGCCCAGGGATATGATCTGGGGAGAATATAAAAAAGCCAAGACAATGTAATCCAGCAAGTGAGGACAATGTTGGAATTTAAGGAAAATTCCATACAAATGAAATTTCATTGACTAAGCTTGTCCCTTTTCCCCTTTTCCTTTCAGTCGCTTCTCTAGCATCTTACTGGTTAATGGCCTTTATACTTCTACACTTCAAGCAACGACCATTTCACACTATTTTTCTACTGAGAATCGCCTTCCGCTTCTTCAAAAGCATATGTGGTTTAAGGGCAACATTCTGTGTCTGTTAAATAGCTGAGTAAATGTTTAATAACTTGAACTGTGTTAAAAGAAGAATCCCTAAAGATTCCAGAGCGCTGTCTAGTTTAGCCTTGGCGTTCTCAGTCAGTTCCCTAGCACAAATGCTCTGTCCAAATTCTTCACCTCAGGGTGGAATCTTTTTCATTTTATTGAGAAAGAGGGGAAGTGAATAGCTTGCATTGACTTAAAGAATGCAAATATTCTATGTTACAGACTATTCTAAGACATAAAGCAAAGTAGCAAATTTGGAGATACAAAATTTTTAAAATAAGAAATCAGAACCATCTTTCTAAATATGTGAGAAGAGAAAGGGAGTTGCATAAAGCACACAAAAGGCTTGAATTTTCCAATTTCTCCACACTGTTCCAAGAAAAAGGGAGCACTGATATTGCTAAATATTAACCAGTGGGTAAAATTTAACTTTTGGAACATCTGGGAGTGAGTTCTATTGTGGCAACAGCTGTCAGAAGGAGGTTGGGTGGGACAAGTGAGATGAGCCATGTGACGCAGTACAGAGAATGACGGGTGCAACTGGCAGTAATTGAGAGGGAAAGGAGGGCTGAAAGAGACAGTCGCGAGGCGACCTGAGAAGTACAGCGTGACCACTGAAACAAGCGGAAACTTACCCCATGAGCGTTATAGCCACAAGCTGCCATAGTCCTGCCCTCAGAGATTTTATTGGAAGCCTGTTGCATCCCATGAATGGAATCAGGCAACATCTCAATCCCAGCCTGAGTTAGAGAGCGGCTTGCCACAAAAGTTTATGAGCTCCAGGGTAGTGGTCCTCTCATAGGCTCCATCCTCTTTCTAACACATCTGGTCACATTCCTATGATGGAAAACGGTGCAGTAAAGTGGAACAATGGGAAAAATTTGAACCCTCAACCTTTTCTCCATTGATATTCCCATAGGTAAAGATTATACTCAATATCTGGTTCTTCTTTTTTTGTCCATCCTCACCCTCTTGATCCATTTCATTTTTCTTTGCCCAGTTCTGTGGACTGCTTCCCTACCTGGGTTTCCTTGTTGGCCGCTTCCAGTTGTTTCACCAATGAGAAGCACAGGCAGGAGACTAGAGGATGGGGGGAGAGAGGCTAGGCTAGTTCTTCTTTATTCCTCCCTGACCGTCTCTGGTCATTGCTGTTCACCTCCTCCAGCTTCCACAGGTGGCTCCTTCTCTGCAGTTGCAGCTTTTATGGGTTCAGTTAATGCTTTTCTTTTAGTCCCTTCAGCCCTTGGGGTGGTGATGACTTTCCACTAATGCTGACTTCTGAGTACCCCCCAACCCCTTTCTTATTCTTTTATTTTTGCCCACACTGCTCACCTTCTTAAGGGGTCCCTCATTATTTGAATCACCTGGGGGTGAATTCTGTTTCCTGCTGGGGGACCTGACTGATACATAGAATATGAAACTTCAAAGGTCTTTTATTCTTGAGTTTCTACATGAAGAAAAAGACAGAAAATTTTCAATACTCTAATTATACCCTTGTTTATAGGAGCCTGTGTCATGGAAGTATATTTTTGATTCAATTAAGTGAATAGAAAATGAAAAAAAGAGTTGGCCAGAATCTAGGTCTTCTTAAGCTGTTCCGCTTTAGTGTGGTGTGTTCAGTAGTAAATGGGCTAGGAAACAAATCAAAATGTTTTTGCCCCCATTAAGCTCACTAATATTTAGCATTGGAAATTTTGTTATTAATAATAATTATTAAACCAAGAGTATATAAGAGAGCAAAGTCATGGAAGTAAACACTTTTCAAATTATGACACAGGGAGGAGAGGTGAACTATAAATATTATCGGAGCACATGCTTTTAGATACATAGAAAAACATTGCCATGTGATACTGTGTAATTATTGCTAATTTAGTTATTGTGTGAGTTTACAACACTTTGCATGTGTCTAGGAGAACTGTAGTATTTGAATAGGTCTTTAACGAACAGACTGAAAGGCTTCTAAGGGAGTGGAAGCCTGAGCTGTTTAGTTTTTCTATATTTTGCCAGGGGTGGTGTACCCTTAAGTACAGAGGGTGCCAAAAAAATGCATACACATTTTAAGAGAGGAAAGAACTGTATTAAAATTATGCTGGTGACAACCACTTTGAGCACCTCTTGTAATTGCAGAAGTCAAAAGTGACTTGTATTCATCTTTTGTTATTGGTATATATTTAGTATTACAATTTTAATACAGTTTTTTCCTTTCTTAAAATGTGTATACATTTTTTTGGCACCCTCTGTACTTTTGGAGGGAAGTAACTATGGTCATAAAACTGAAAGAATAGGTGGCTGTGAATTTTTATTATACTTAGGAATTAATTTGTTGACGTTTCCTCCCAAATTTCCATTTAATGAGTTGTAATGTTCTATTGGCAATACAGGGATGAAAAATGAAACCAATGATAAAATATCTTTTCCTCAAAGGTATTACTGTTTAATCAGAAGGAATGTATGAATGAAAAAAATTAGAGAACATTTGTGAGGTGACATAAAATCTCTGACCATAAATGTATTATTAAAGACTCATAGTTGCAAATGACAGAAACTCTAGACTAATTAACTTAGGGTAAATGGATTTATTGGTTCACACAACTGAGAAGTATAGGGGGATAGAGCTACCTTTTGGCTAAATGGATGCCATTACGTCACTTATTCTCTCCCCATCAATCATCTCTTTTTCTTCTGTCTTGGCTTTAGTCTCAGTCAGTATCTTCCTGATTGGGGGTCAAATTGTCTATTGGAGCAAAGTTATAAACTCATATTATCTTTATAACTTGATTTCAATCAAAAGAATTTTGATTTTAATTTTCTGTTACTTGTAGCTAAAGAACCCAGGAAGGTTGTGATTGCTCTGGACTAGATCATGTGCCATCCCTGAATATCCTTGTGATATTCAGGTATTAGGGTGCTCTGATCGGCCCATGCTGGGTCATATGCTTATGCCTGTAGAAAGTGGGGATCAGATGTAAGGTTCATGAAATTGAGTTTCCATGAAGAAAAGACAAGTTGTGTAACAAAAAGAAGATGAGAAAAAGCAGCGTGAACAGACAAAAGCTGTGGTTAAGTTATCACAGTCCACTACCATTTATTTCTTGACTGCTCAAAAACAAACTTTCTTCCCAGATGCATCATTTCAAAATGCCACTGTCTGGCAATGGAAATATTAGACCTCCAACCAATAATGTTTTCATCCCCAAAGCAAAGAGAAGCAAGTTAATGTCTCATCCAGGTACTGCCTTTGCCTCCCAGCTCCTCACCTATGTTAACTTAATCCCTTCACATTTTAAATTCTGTTTTTTGCAACATCCCACTTGCTTATATTTCTGTCAGGCCCGTCATGTATGAAAGTGACAGAAAACTTGTGGACACTATCTTAACCCCAAAAGAAATCCATTGACTCCTATAAATGGAAATTTTATGGTTAGATCCCAAGAATGAGGATTCAAGGATAAAAATGATGCTATCAGGACATCGCCTTTCCACACTTGAGTCCCACTTTCCTCTTAGTTAGTTTAATTTGGGGGCAGATGTTCTAACACGATGGTAAAGCTGATTACTCACATCTCCAGTCTTACCTCAATGGTCAGAAACTCCAATGATTAGTGTCCATTTCTTCAGGGTCCAGCAAAAGTTCCAGAGATTGATCTGATTGGTTTGGGCAAAATGCCCATCCCGGAGCTGATGGCTACAGTTTGGTGTGTATTTATGTGTGTGTGTGTGTGTGTCTGTGTGTGTGTGTGTGTGTGTGTGGACTACTCTGGTTTGATGGGCTTGTGTCGTGTGGTTTCTCCACAAGTAATGGTAGGGAGAGATATGCTCCCCCTGGACCACGTGGAATGGGTTTCCCATGAAAATGAGAGCCTACTTCCAGCAGAAATAGGTTACATATAAACATAATATGTCGCCAAAGACCATAACTACAGCACTACATGATAAATGATAGAGTGAAGGGGAAAAATTAGTCTTTATTGAGTTCCTGTAATGCACCAGGTACCTGGTACATTGTTTCTCATGTATCAGATAAATTTACCCCAAATCCCATGTAGTGAGTGGTGCTACTAGAATTTCTCAATCTGTCTAGTAACTCATGGCATTCCAGTATATTCCCTACTGTGATAGAGAAGGTGACTCTGGATTTGCTTCTTGGAAGAAGTCTTAGATTTGGAAAACTAGAGAGAGCCCTAGGGCATATAAAGAGAAAGATGGATAATGTGGAGATGGGAAAGAGGAGTGCTTGCAAGAAATAAGGTTGGAGACTGACCTGATCACACCTGGTGAGGGACTCCAGAATGGAGCCATGAGAAATGTCAGTGGGCCAGACACACTGCGATCCTTGCATAGAAGCCCTTAAATGCTCTGTAGGAGGTTTGGATTTGTCTTGAAATGTGATTATCAGTTAAGAATTTTGAGCAGAAGGGATTTGTGATGAAAGGATTTTGAGAGATTTACACAGTAGCACGCAGGGAGTACTGGAAAATGCACTAGTGGCAAAGAGATAAATGGGCAGACTGTTATCAGCCTCTCCATATGTAGTGCTAAGGATCCAGACTAGAGAATACAGACTAGGGGAGTTTCAGACCTGTCAAACCCCAGGTGGCATTGGAAAGCAAGACTCAGATAGGTGATTTTGAAACTCTGGGGTACAGAGGAGTATCTGGTGGAGTGTTCTAACACACACATTCCAGGGGTCCTCTTCCAAACATTCCGATTGGACAGGTCTGGAGTGGGGCACAGTGATATACACTTAACAAGCTCTCGGGATGATTGGGATGGGGGTTATTTATAGACCACAGTTTGTTTCAGAGGGAGGACTGGACAGGGGTTTGATTAACTAAGAAGGGCAGTCAAGCTGGGAGGGGAGGGGAGCCTGCTGAGGATGGTAACTGGAAGCTTGGGAAAGGGCCCTGATTATAGGGAGCATTGGTGGATTAATTTTGATGCTTCTTTTTCACATTTGTGTTTCAACTGTCAGTGTAGGTTTCAGTGTGTGTTCTCTGTGTATATGAAGCTGTTGATAAAAAGTTGTCCCGGAATGAAAACTGTTAGGCACTTGTCCTTGGTATACAATACTGGAATTACATCAGGCATTTACTGGCTTTGGCTGGTTTGGAACAGAGTTTGAGGTGGAATAGGGAAGTGACTCTAATAAAAGCCACTCTGAAGCTGTTGCATCTTTCGAAATGTCTGGTTGGACATTCTTTTCCTTCTCTAAGAAATGATGATGGTCAAAACTACTCTGTTGGTATCTGAAAAATCAAGAGGAGTCAATTTTTGCTGGCATGACATGACACATAGATTCTAAAATTATCTCAGGATATCTGACAGTGACCAAGGTATTAATAATGTTACTAATGAATTTTTACCCCATTGAGGCAACGGTACTTCATGGGAAAAAAAATGTTTCTTTTAAGCTAAGCCTGTCAAGTTATAATACTTTTAAAATGTGCCTGAATAGTTTAAGAATGGCTCTGGGAGAATGCAATGCTGGTTGTTTCTTCTTTTATCGTTTCAGGTCTGGACTATCCCTTCCTGGAGTCCTGTGAATTGCTGGGCAACTAAGATATTTTTGTGACATGATCATGGCTTAACCTCTCATAGCTTCCTTCCACAATTTTGGTTATTTCAGTGAGGATGGGAAAAGTCGTCTTCATAAATTATTCAACATTCCTATGTATCATTTACTAAGGAAGCCCTTCACCTAAAGCATTTTCTCTCTGTGAGTGGTTTCATAAAATGTGATTTATGGAGGTTTGCTCGGAGAGGAAATGCTTTTTACTGGGTCTTTTTTTCTTGATGCTCACTCAGCCAAGATGTCTGTGTGACCTAGTGGGATTAAGAGTTCATTTCTTTCATCCTAGTATATGGCGACTGAGGTCAGTGTTTGTATTTGTACAAAAGTAAAGCAGGCTTAAATGAAAGCTTATCTTTTTCCCCCCTCAGTATTTATTATCCTGATATATCTGGTCATGGTCTACTTTTCTCAATTTTTTTTACTGTGAGTAAATATAATTTTAATTCCTTGAAAATTTCTCCCCAATTCTGCTACATTTTACTGTATGCAAATCCATACCACTATTATATGCCTTTCACTAAAGAACAAAACCCACTGCAGTGATACAGATTCATGTATTTGTAGCAGCAGTCAATTATTCCTAGAAGCTTTCCACTGCCCTTCTCCTTTTGTTAAGGAGTTTACTCTGTGCAACAATATACATTATTTCAGTGCAAGCATCAAGACTAAGGGGATAATAACTTAGGAGTTGACACGATCTGCTTCCTTCTTTGTTAATTCTCTGTCTCTCTCTCAATGTAATCTCTAGTGCTATCTTCTCAGGATATCAGGAAGGTATTATTTTAAATTATTTTTTCACATAGAATCCATGAATTAATATCTCTTCCCCACAAAATCCATGGATACTTAACTTATCTAGCATGGATGCATTTATTACTTTCCGTGGTCAACCTCTCTTTCTGTCCATTTTCAATTGATTTGGGAGTGGTGGGAAGCTAAGCTTTGATTATGCATTCTGAGAGAAAGCAGTGATTATAAAGTGTTCATATTGTTTCCTCTGCTACTTTGTTCAAATCACATGAATAACTTTTGAGAATGATTAGGGGAGTTACAGAAGTCTCCAGCTGAACCATAAAGATATTCATAATTATGGCTTGACAGATAATGCTGCCCTACTGAATTATTATCTTAGGCAGGTTGGTTCCCCTTGGTGTCATCTTCTGTTTATAGCCCTGGACCAGGGTGCATTTGGCTATGTCTCTAATCTCTTTACTATGGCATCAAAGAGTGAATAGCTACAAATTTAAAATAAATGAACACACACACACACACACACACACACACACACACACACACAGCCCAGAAAAACTGAGGGTAGCATCTATCAGAATGAAGTGCGATTTAATTTTCTTTTCATATGTTGGGTATATTCTGTGTTTTCACCAGTAGGGAGAAGATGGACAAAACGTATTTGCATTTTATAATCTGTATCTGAAATGAAAATATGTCTGATTCGGCATCAGATAGGCAATGTGCCTGAGGGATATTGGGTTTGATATTCTTAATGAAGAAACCACCAGTCGTGTTAAGAACATTTTTTCCAAGTCTCTGAGCTTTAGTTTCTCTTTTTGAAAAACAAAAATGCTAGAACTCTCTATCATTAGACTTTGTGAAGACTGATGAGGAAAAACTATGATAGAGGGAAATATGAATAAAATCGGGGAAGTGGTTTTTGAAATCTAGCACTAATATTATAGGAACAATTTCAATGAATAATGACCAAAGAGGAGATGGGAACATATTCTAAAATGGTATTTGAAATAGTACATAAAAGTTAAAAAAATTGGAAAATTATTAGAAAAATTGTCATCAATTTATAAACACAGTGTTTGTTTGGATAGAATATTGTGAACCAGATTTGTTTTGGTATACGCGTATGTTCCCCTGTATTCCCACTTTGTTTAGAGTTGTTTTGTTTTTCTCTTTATCATAAATGGATTTTTTTTTGCAGGCAGTTTTTGTTATCACTAATTCGATTTTGTTAGTGGTAATTGGTATGTTCAGATTTTCTGTTTCTTCTTGTTTCAACTTTGGAAGATTGTATGTTTCTGGTAGTAATTTATTCATTTCTTCTAGATGATTGAATTTGTTGGCATTATAATTGTTTGTAGTATTTTCTCATAATTCTTTGCATTTCTATGGTGTCAGTTGCCATTTCTCTTTCATTCTTGATTTTTAAAAATTTGGTCAAAGGTTTATCAACTGTGTTTATCTTTTCACAGAACCAACTCTTGGTTTAATTGGTCTTTTGTATTATTTTTTTAAGATTCTATTTCATTTGTTTCAGGTCTAATCTTTATGATTTTCTTCCTTCTACTTACTTTGGGCTGTGGTTGTTGCTATTCTTCTATTTTCTTAGGTGTAGGCTTAGATTGTGCAGCTGAGATTTTTCTTGTTTCTAGAGTTAGGCCTGTATTTCTATATATTTCCCTCTTAGGGTTGCTTTCTCTGTGTCCCATTGATTTTGGGTTGTTGCTTTCTTATTTTTATTTGTCTCAAGGTATTGTTTGATTTCTTTCCTGATCTCATTGTTAACCCATTCATTATTATTTAGTAGCATGTTATTTAACTGCCATGTGTTTGTCTATTTTTCAGTTTTTTTTTCTTATAATTGACTTCTTGTTTTATACCATTGTGGTCAGAGAAGAGGATTGATATGATTTCAATCTTACAGCCTTTGTTTTAAAGTCTATTTTGTCTAAGTATTGCTACCCCAGATTATTTTTCATTTCCATTGGCATGAACTATCTTTTTATATTCCTTTACTTGTAGCCTGTATGTGTCTTTTGATCTGAAGTGGGTCTCTAATAGACAGCATATGTATAGGTCTTGTTTTCTTATCCACTCAGCCACCCTATGTCTTTTGATTGGAGTATTTAATCCATACATATTAAAGTGATTATTGATAGATACATAGCACTGCCATTTTATTATTCATATTTATGTTCTCCCCCACCCACCCCTACTTCTTAAAGAACTCTCTTTAACATTTCTCGTAATGCTGGTTAGGTGGTAATGAATTCCTTTAGCCTTTTCTTCTCTGGGAAGGTCTTTATCTCTCCTTCAATTTTAAATGATAACCTTGGTAGGTAGAGTAGTTTTGGTTGTAGTTTTTTGCTTTCCATCACATTGGATATTTCCTACCAATCCCTTCTGGCCTGTAAAATTTTTGTTGAGAAATAAGCTGACAGTCTTATGGGAGCTCCCTTGTAGGTACCTAACTGCTTTTTTCTTGCTGCTTTTAAGATTCTCTCCTTGTTTTTAGCCTTTGGCATTTTGATTATGATGTGTCTTAATCTTGGCCTGTTTGGGTTCAACTTGTTTGGGACTCTCTTGTTTCCTCAGATTGTATGTCTAATTCCTTCCCCAGATTAGAGAAGTTTTCTGTCATGATTTTTTCATATTTGAAGAAATATGAAGTTTTTAATTCCTTGCTCTCTCTCTTCTCTTTCTGGTACTCCTATGATGTGAATATTGTTATGCTTGAGGATGTCTCTGAGGTCCCTTAAAGTAGCCTCAATTTTTTGATTCTTTTTTTCTTTTTGCTGTTCTGATTGGGTGTTTTCTGCTACTTTGTCTTTTACATTGCTGATTCGATCCTCTGCTTCATCTATTTTGATGTTGATTCCTTTAAGTGTATTCTTCATTTTAATTATTTTATTCTTCATTTTTGACTGCTTCTTTTTTATGGTCTCTATGTCCCTTTTTATGCTAACTATCTCTTTATTGAAGTTCTCACTAAGTTCCTTGAGCATCCCAGAGAGTCATCAGGGTGAGTGAGCAGAGCTCACTAGTCCAATGAAAATTCTGATTTGACTGTGTGGTGGGAGGCTTAACACAGGAAAGATGGCCTCTGCTTGCAGGCTACACAGAGCAGTGCTCAACACCTAGACAATGGCAGCTTTTCGTCTAGCCCTCATCTTAAGCCACACAACTCAGTCTCTTCCCATATGTCTCTGATGTCTCTGTTCCTCTGCCAGAGTCCAGGGTGAATGCCTGGGAGCGGGACAGTGCGTACAGGCCCTTTAAGAGGACATCTGGGTTTCTAGCCACTACCTGTCTCAACTGGACATGTGGAATTCCTGCTGATTTTCACAGCCAGATGCCATGGGGGCTCCTCTTCCCCACACTGTTGCTCTGGGCTGAGGAGCTCAATTTGGGGCTAGGACGCTTGCTCTTCAGGGTGGACCTCTGCAGCTGAGATATCCCTCTCAATTCTCAACCCCCATGTGTGGGTATGGGGCCAGCCTGTTTCATGTGTCTGCCACTCCTACCAATCTTGAGGTGGCTTCTTTATATCCTTAGTTATAGGACTTCTGTTCATCTAGACTTCAGATGGTTCTCCAGGTAGATTGTTCTATAATTTAGTTGCAATTTTTATGTGGTCATGGCAGGAGGCAAGCACAGCATTCACCTACTCTGCCATCTAGACTGGAACTCTCAACAATAATATATTTTCTAAAAGCTAAATTAAGTGTGATATTAGGGTCTTTGAAATATAAAGGATGTTAGAAATTTCACAATGCCCAATTTGTGAGTATCTTTTAGCAAATACTAGTTACACTTGTGAAAATCATGTTAGTGTGAGTGTACAAGCCTAGGTCATTTTCCCAGTATGTCATAGCTCAGCCTGGTTAAAAACCAAAGGACATGGTTCACCCATTTCTTCATTTATGTATATTTTTACTTAATAGATATTTATCGAGTAATTAATAAGTACAAGGCACTGTGCTAGGCCAGTGGACACACTGGCAAGACAAGCGTGGCTAGAAATATCTTGGGGGAGTCTTTGCTGCAAACCCCCACCAATATTTGGCTTATGTTTATGACGCTTTTGTTGCTATAGATTTTCTGAGTCAGAATATTTGGATATGAGCCAGGTATGAATGGATAAAGCAGTTGTGGTATATATACACAATGGAATACTATTCGGTGGTAAGAAAAGATGATATAGGAACATTTGTGACAACATGGATGGATCTTGAGAGTATAATGCTGAGCGAAATAAGTCAGACAGAAAAAGCAGAGAACCATATAATTCACTGATATGTGGTATAGAAACCAAAAACAGCAAAAGAAGAAGACAAATAAATGAGAAACAAAAACTCATAGACACAGACAATAGTTTAGTGGTTACCAGAGGGTAAGGGGGGTGGGGGGTGGGAGATGAGGGTAAGGGGGATCAAATATATGGTGATGGAAGGAGAACTGACTCTGGGTGTGAACACACAATGGGATTTATAGATGATGTAATACAGAATTGTACACCTGAAATCTATGTAATTTCACTAACAATTGTCACCCCAATAAATTAAAAAAAAAAAAGTGCCAATATGATTCTTTTGAAAGCCAGTTATCTAAGAGGCTGCTGTCTGTACGATCTCATTCCATTTCTATGAAAACTTTTTTACCCTTGGTTTGGGTTTTAGTGATAAGATTGGTGTGATATTTTCACATTTTAATTTATTCCCACAGTTGTGATTCATGGTTTTATAGACCAGTAAAATATTATTTAGAATGGTGTTTCTTAATTGGAATTCAGATTCATTTTTTGAAGTTTTTGAAGTCTATATGCCTGAGCCATGTGTATGAGTCCACCAAGGAACAAAAAGAAGTCAGTTGTGACTGGAGTGGGGAGTCTGGCAGGATATGAGGACTTAGAAGCAGTAGCGAGCCAGATTACATATGAGGTGTGACAATTAAGTTCACTAGCTTTGTTGCACCAATGTTGCTAAACTTTTTTGACATCAGAAGGATTATTCATTATGACTTTGTACCAACTGCACAAACAGTTAACAAGTTTAATATTTGGAAGTGCAAAATGGCTGCATGAAAAAAATTAGACAACCTGAACTTTTCACCAACAGTTCATGGCTCGTACATCATGACAATGTACCAGCTCACACGGCTCTGTCTGTGAGGGAGTTTTTAGCCAGTAAACAAATCTCTGTATTGGAACACCCTCCCTACTCACCTGATATGCCCCCCAATGACTTCTTTCTTTACCCAAAGATAGAGGAAATATTGAAAGGAAGACATTTTGATGACATTCAGGACATCAAGGATAATATGACAACAGCTCTGATGGCCATTCCAGAAAGAGTTCTAAAATTGCTTTGAAAGGTGGGCTAGGCCCTGGTGTCTGCATAGCTTCCCAAGGGCAGTACTTGGAAGGTGACTGTAGTGATATTCAGCAATGGATCAGTTTGCGAACCTAATTGTCAGACCTCGTATCACGAAATTAAAAAGTTAGTTGTTTATCTGTTGTTATATTTAAATATTTAGATGAAAGTAGCTTTTCTTCCATAATTCTACCCTAGACTGTTTCAGTTCACATGGATATCTCTTGTCTTGAAAATACACTGTTGGTGGGAATGCAGACTGGTACAGCCGTTATGGAAGGCAGTGTGGAGGTTTCTCAAAGAATTACGAATAGAATTGCCATATGACCCAGCAATCCCTCTTCTGGGTATCTACCCAAAAAATCTGAAAACATTTAGAGATAAAGACACGTGTGCTCCAATGTTCATTGCAGCTTTGTTTACGGTGGCCAAGACATGGAAACAACCAAAATGTCCTTCGATAGATGAATGGATAAAGAAGTTGTGGTATATATACACAATGGAGTACTATTCGGCGGTAAGAAAAGATGATATAGGAACATTTGTGACAACATGGATGGATCTTGAGAGAGTAATGCTGAGCAAAACAAGTCAGACAGAAAAAGCAGAGAACCATGTGATTTCACTGATATGTGGTATATAAACCAAAACAACAAAAGAACAAGACAAACAAATGAGAAACAGAAACTCATAGACACAGACAATGGTTTGGTGGTTGCCAGAGGGTAAGGGGGGTGGGGGGTGGGAGATGAGGGTAAGGGGGATCGAATATACGGTGATGGAAGGAGAACTGACTCTGGGTGGTGAACACACAATGGGATTTATAGATGATGTAATACAGAATTGTACACCTGGAATCTATGTAATTTTACTAACAATTGTCACCCCAATAAATTTAATAAAAAAAAAAAAAAATCTTACTACATAGGATTGTCATCATGACATACGACCTAGCTCTTAATAATGTTTTTACTACTTCTATTATATTACTCTTGTTTATTTGAGGACAGGTTCTGTATTATAGATAATTTTGCCTGGCACAATTCTGAACCCATACTAGATATTCCATAAATATTGGTTAATTGTTTCTATTTCCAGAGAGGTTGGGGTGGGGAGAGGAAAAACAAAAAATGGATAGGTGATATGAAAATATGGGTTATTGCCATTGAGAAAAATGAAGTCATTTACTTAAAGATTGGAGAATCAAACCATTTCAAATTATTTCCTCGCAATTTATGTCTCTTCTTTCAAGCCGTGTTTTTAATTACTTATCAGTTTTTATTTTTAAATGCATCTATCATTAATTTGTTATTTCAGTAAGAAAGCTTTATATAATCTTTCTTCCCTGTGTCCTGATTTAATATTCATTTTTGTCAAATAGTTTCGTCATGGCTGAGATGTTACCGTGAAATTGGGAAGAGTACAGCATTGTTCCACTGCGCTGTTGAAAAACTGTATCTTTTATATTAGGTAAATAGACACTGTGCCAAAAAGGAATATGCATTTCTATTCTAATTCTTTTCATGCTGATGTTACATAAAGCATGTACTGAGAGCCAAGAATGAACAAGAACTGCTTCTTAAAGAAGAAAGGATAAAGCAAGAAAAAGACATCAAAGCTGTTGCCATTACATTTTATCCTGAAAGAAACAAGAAATTACCAGGAAGGATCAGACCTTAACGGAAAAGGGTTACTGCTACAAATCCTCCTAAGAATTTCAGAAGGGAGTAGGAAACTTTCAGGGGAGGAGATATATTTATCCAACTGACAATGTGTCTGTGTGACATTTTCTAGTTAATGCGTACAAAAGGCAGGGACTTTAATCTATTTACTGGGTACCTGACGTGTCAAAAACCAGGTAAATATATCTAAAAATGCATAAAGCAAACAATGTCCACTGCCAGATTTTGAAAACCTTTTAAAGGCACTTTTCAAGTTTTCTCAAAGTACAGTTTCAAGTTCAATATGTACTCGCTGAAAACTGGTTTCACTAAGGACCACCATTAACACCAAGTTTCCTATGGTGCCAGGTATTGAAAAAGCATTTTTTTTTTGGTTATTTTGTAATATTTCATTTGTTCAACAAGTACTTTAAAGCTCGCACTTCTGCCAGGTACTCTGCTAAGGAATGTAGAGATTCAAAGATGTTTGAGGTAATTATTATGCTCTTAAGGAGAAAACAATAGTAGAAAGTAGCAATTGCTGCAATCTTTTAAAAAGCTTATCAAAAAAATTAAACAAAATTGATGCCTTATAATAAGAACTAAAATATCTCGTAGTTATATTTCAAGGAATATTTTATTCTAGCTGCACAAATGATCTCTTTTCTATGAATTGTATGAAAATTATCCCTCCCTCATTTGGCTCTGTTCAACTGTTTTGTATGTGTCCTGAGGAACCCAGCACCATTTAGGAGTGCAGGACGGTTGTGAGCCCAGGCTCTGGAATAGGGAACTTGGGTTAGAACACCTCTCCCAGCACTTGGCACCTTTGTGATTTGAGCAAGTCCCATAATCCCCCCCTACTTCAGTTTCCTGTTCTGTAAAATGGGGATAATAAAATTGACTTTACAGGATTGATATAATGATTGCATAACATTTGTAAAGCATTTAGCAAGTTGCCCCACAATGGTAAACACACATTAATTGGCTATTTATTAGTTAAAAAAAGAGTAATATTACTCTTGTGTTTAGAACTCTCTAATTGCTTTCCATTGCACTTAGAATCAAAACTGCCCCTCACCACTTAAGATGGCCAACAATACCGTACAAAATCTGTTCTCCACTTGTCTTAGTGCCTTCTTGCACAGCTCCTCTCCTGTGTGCCAGACTTCTCAGCCACCCTGGGCTCCTTGCTGTAACTGGATGATGCTATGCATCCTCCTTCCTCCAGGCATCTCTAAGCTTGTGAATGACTTTTTCCTATGGGTAACAAGTCCTATGCTGCCAAACTCTATTTCTAGAGAAAAATGATAGTTTTAGAAATTAAATTCTTTATCAATGGATTCGTAAATCACCATACTCTCTTTAAATATACAGAAGTTTTGGATTTTAAAGAATACAGTAGTTGCAGATAAGAACAATTAGCAAATTCAGGTAAGATCTACTTACAATCATTTGTTATATCTCAATTATAAACTTTAATTGTTAATCCTACTTTTGTACCTTAATTATTACCTAGTAAATGCATTTGGAGTTTTAAAATCATGAGTTCTGCACTTCATGTTAACAAATAAGATGGATTATTACTAATCCAAATGTTACTCTTAAAAGTGCAAAGACTAAGTCACACTGTGTTTCCCCGAAAATAAGACCTAACTGGAAAATAAGCCCTGCTAATATTTTTCAGGATGACATCCCCTGAACATAAGCCCTAATGGTCTTTTGGAGCAAAAATTAATATAAGACCCAGTCTTATTTCCGGGGAAACACAGTAGTTCTATAATTATTAGCCCTCAGCTTCATAATAGAGTTTATGCTGTTGTGTCTTGTCCTAATGGCTTTATGTGCACATATCTCTGTGAATTCCTCCAGTGCAAACACATTTCTCTGATACCCTTAGTAGTTGGTGCAGCTCAAGACAATGGAAAGTTTTTCCCAAATAACTTCCATAGAATTGGATTAAAGGATTTGAAAATTATTCATTTGTTGGTATTCCATTAGCAGTTGGACTTAAGATAGAAGGTATATACAACTCTGCTTTTCGGGGATGAATACTTCACGAATGGAGTCTTTCAGCCTGACTTTTGAGCTTTTACTGTAAATTAGCCACTCTGCACTGAATAGTGAATGCAGGAGAAGCTTGAACAATGTAGAAGGTATTTGTAAATTTAAGAAGGCGAAATTATTCCCATTTCATCTTTCCATGGATAATAAGTTCTATGAGGTTAAGAAAAGGTATGATGATCTTTACACAATAGAATTTTAATTAAATAAACATTTGTAGTACATGGTGTTTGCAATATAAATCACATTATTAAGTTATTCCCATTAACTATAACAAAATCATTCATTCATTTAGTAAATATTTGTGTACCACAATGTGCCTGGCACTGGGGATACATGAATGAACAGACAGACAAAAATCTCTGCCTATAGTAATTATTACTTACTATTTTAAATAATGTTTAACTTGGGCAAACAATGTTTCTTCAATATCCTCTACTAAATTTTCCATTTTATAAACGTACCATGGGCAACTTTATATATATCGATTCCCCCCCCCCCCAATTTGTATTTTGCAAGCATCTGTTGCTTCTAAAGCACAAAATTGGCTGCTAGAATAACTAAATAAATGAAAGACTTTATTCTTAAGCAACTGATACTAATTCAAGGAGGCATGCCTACCCCTGGAAAAAACTAAGTAAACATACAAATATGCCTATCAAAGTAGGGATTCAGGATACTGATAACCACCTTTGAGGTTTAGAGACAGGCCACTAGGTATGAAATTATTAAGTAGATGAGGTTATTGAGTAAATCAAATGCTCATTTGTGCTTCCTATGACTGTATATTTTCATTTGCCTTGCTGTTTCTTGGGAGGCAAAGCCTTAGATAGCAATTTTACTTGACCTTAGGCAAATATTTTAAATACTCATATTATATAATCAAATTTGGAGATTTCCTGAGGACTCGACATATTTTTATAACATTACCCCAGACCTATTTTGGGGCCCATTTTTTTTCACCTTGTTAGGATTAAATCCTAAATGATTTGGATTTAGATAAATATCTTTTTGTTTTAATTTTTAAGTATATTTATAGTGTGTTTACCATGAAAGTGAGTATTAAAAGTATTAAACTTTTACTAATGATTTGCCTGTCGGTTATTTTATTTATGTAACTTCTTTGATGTACGGGGACATGGCAAAATCTTATTATAAGCATTTTGACTGTGTTTACATTTCAGTTAATACAACTATTTCAAGACCTTTCCATTTCTACTTCTGGTCACATTGACAGAGTCAGGTTGACAGCTGTAGTAACATTGGCAGCGATAGATTGCATTGATAGTTTAGGAAGGAAAGTTCCAATAAAGATGTATTTATTGAGTTCTTACTCTGCTGCATCTCAGTGTGCTGTACACAGAGTATTTTACAACTGCCTTCTAGTATCTTACCATCTTCTTAGAAAGGGAGAATTTGTGTACATCAGACAATTAGAATATAGTCCAAGGAGAATGACCAGGTGAATATAACCAAGCACCAACACATATGACGAGTACAATGGGTGTTCTGTGTTCAGGGAAGGTTTAGTGGGAGAAATGAACCTGAAAACAGATCTTAAGGACCTGGCTCTTCTTTAGAACTTGAAAAGTGGAATAGTACAAAGGGTCCATAAAATCATAAACAAAACTGTGAGGAGAGCACAAGAGTGCTTATTGTAAGAAACTGAAGAGGACAGCTGGGCTGGAGAGACGGCGGGGTGGGGTGGGGGGAGCTTCAAAGGATTGCCCGGGGCCTGATGATGCCTGAGTTGTAGTGTGTGTCCTCATCCAGAATGGACTCTATTCACAAAGGCTTCTGAGTACAGGGCAGTTACAATCCTCAGCATTGTTTCCCACAACATGTGTACAGATAACTTCAAATAAATCCACATGTGTATTTGTCCTGATCCAAACAAATATTTAGAGAAGGACAAGTAATTTCTAGTTTGTATACTATATAACTGGATTTTCTTCTTAGTCCAACATTTATAAAACTTCTGAGGTAAAGTATAGCTTTTACTCAAGTCTTATAATCCTTTACCCAAGTCTTATAATTATTTTCTTTCTTTAAAGAATATACGCTAAAATCAGATTTTTGACTGTTTATAATTTGATTGAAAAAAGAGCAGTGTTCTAGGATGATTGAAGATCAGAGGACGTTGACCTCAGAGCTGTACATATAACCTGGAGACAGTCTCTATATTACGAATGGGGAATTTCTTTCCTTGTTAGTGTGGGTGTATATATGTAACAATAGTATGTACACTGTGGTCAGAACTCCATGTAAGTAAAAATAAAGTGTAGGTTTTGGTCAATCTACATAATTAATAAAGGATTTTTAAAAAAAAATTGGGTTAACTAAGGAAAACCCCAGTAATTGACTGTATATATTTAATTTATGAAATCATCATTTTTCTGGAATCACAAAGAAGGAACTCTCTGAAGACAGTAATGTTAACAGAATTGTGCATAGGTAGAGTAACATTTACTCAGAAAAAAGTAAGTGTAGGACAAAAGTTGAGAACAACACTTATCGGTTAGCAAGAACATATAAAGACTGCGGAAGTATTTTAGAGGGCAAAGTCTTTGTTCCTATGCCCTACGGGGAATCCCTTATGTTCTAAAATCTGTGAGTGATAGAATGTCATTTGAATATTACTTTATAATACTTCCTAAATATTCCCTAAAGGATTGGTTTATTTTAATATGTCTACAGGATGTTTTCAAGGAATGTCATTTCTCAATGACGAGAAAATGATTTCAATGTGAATGGAAAATGGAAACAAAATTGTAAATACATTATCATTTCCACTCTGCAATTCATTAAACAAAATATAAAAATGAATTCACAATGCTTTTTGGGAGTCCTTAAGTTGTAATTTATATTTCGGTAGATTTATATATTTCAAATTTGTAACATTGAACGTTGATTCTTTCATACTTGTAGGAAAGGAGATGGCCTATTTACAGTTGTGGCTCTTGTTTTTTTTTTTTTTTAATTGAACCTTCAGTATTTTTATCATAGATTTGTATAAATTTTATGTATATCAAGAAAAATATTCCTTGAATGTTATATTAGGTGCATAATTCAGTTTTGCGAATACAGTGTTAGGAATAGTTTTAAATCACCCTGAACAACGAATCTTTTTCAAGTTCAGGAATTTGTTATGTCCATTCTGATTGCAATATACATGATGACAAATTTTCATTCATGATCAACCTTAGTTAAAATGTAGATCTGTTTTAGTTCAAATTTATGATTTATAGCTGAAACTATAACATGATGAATGCATTCAAATTACAAGACAACAGATAACTGCCAACACAGCAACATGTACCAGGGACAAAGTATATGTTGTTTAACCTAAGCTATAAATGCTTTTATGATTCAACGTGGAATCATTAGTTTTCAATGGGAAGGTGGGGAAAGTTCCAACTTCCGGTTGCTGCTTATTCTGTCAAAAAGTTAAAGACCCAGTTATGGTTTATTTTAATAGTGAATGCTTTGGAGCTGGCTGCCTAGGCAATTTCATTTTTCTTGAAGGCCCAAATATTTACTCCCTGAGGATTAGTTGCCTCTGAATAGTGTTTATGAAACATATAAGGGGTTGTTCACAGAAAAAGAGCTTAAAAGTGTGAATTCTATGTACATTGCTGAACAATTCTTGGGCTTTTTTACAGACCCCAAGAGTGAAAAATGAATAGTTCATTGTTTAAAATAGAAAACAAAACAAAACTTATTGTTGAGTGCTGAATTATTATATTGAATTTAAAATGACTTCAAATGCAATTTTAAAATCTTTACAATTTATATTTGCTCTGAAGATTTGGGGGATGGTGGAGAAACACCTCAAAAGTACAGTAACCTAATTAGTATGCTTTAAGTAGTCTCTTGGGAGTAAGGATGGAAAACTGGACCTATTGTCAGTTCCAGTGTAGTCTATTTTATGAGAATGGATGTGCCTTGTAGAAAAATTTTGTCCTATTGTATAATCAGTAAAGTCAAAAGAGCAAGGGGATATGAGTTCATATTGTGGTTCTACAGTTAATGTATGATCCTAAAAAGCTGTTGCAGAATAATATGATGAAAAGAACATCAAATCATATCTTTTCAGGTTGTGTGACGTTGTCTATGTGATTTCTCTCTCAATTTTATTTTTGTTACTTGTTAAGTGGCAATAATACTAAATATTTTACAAGGGTTATTGTGAGGGTTAAATAAAATATGTAAAGTGCCTAGGATATTACCTGGTATTTTTGCAGATTCAGTAAATGGTATTTTATATAGATGTTCGTATGTCTTCTTTCTGTGTAACTGTGGGTTTAAACTGGGGTCCATGAACATGTAGGGGATAATGGAGGTTCTTCGTTTAAAGAACTCCTTAGATTCTATGCAAAATTTTGTGTACGTGCTTGTTTCTATAGAGTGCGTATAGCTTTCATCAGATTTAAAACCTCTCTGTTAAATCCCTTGATTACTAACATACATGTTAAATTCTGTTCAATTTAACAATCAATTCATAGTGTGGCTCAACAATTTAATTATAGACAACTCAAAGGAATGACTAAATGAATGAGAACCCAAACCTGTGAGCATAGGCCAGGTTCTGGCAAAAAATTGCAAAAGGAAATAATTTGAAAGTGAAATATTTAATCCATAGACAGATTTTTTTTTTGTTAAATGTAAAGAACAAAATTGATTTTCATAAAATTTTCTCAGCTTTGAGTTGAATTGATTGTTATTTTCTACAAAATCGTACAGGATGAGACTTTTGTTATGGTTATGAGAACAATGAGAAATTTCAATGTTTCATTTTAAATGCATGATGTAAAATTTATCTACAAAATATTTTATCTTGCACTGGGTTCATGTAAAATGAAAGACTTTTATTTTCTCAAACTTTTTAAATAGTGGTCTTTGAGTCTTTGATTTTTATATAATATTTAAATATTTGCAATATATAAGACTTCTGAATGTTTGCCTAATAATATTGAAGTCTGCACATGTGCCAAATATTTGCTATTTAATTTTTTCCAGCTTTATTGAGATAAAATTGACATTGAACATTTTGTAAGTTTAAGATGTACAATGTGTGACTTGATACATGTTTACATTGAAATGATTACCACAATATGGTTAGTTAACACCTCCATAATCTCACATAATAAACTTTTGTGTCTCTGTGTGTGGTGAGAAAATTTAAAGTATTACTCTCAGCAACTTTCAAGTATGTAATACAGTATTGTTAACTATAGTCATGATGCTGCACATTAGATGCCCCGAACTTATAACTGAAAATTTTACCTTTGGACAAACACTCCCCATTACTCCCACCCCTGAGCCATTGGTAACCACCATTCTACTCTGTTTCTGCGAGTCTGACTTTATTAGATTCCACATATAAATGTGATCATGCCATATTTATCTTTCTTTCTTTGACTTATTTCACTTAGCATAATGCCCTCAAGGTCCATCCAAGTTGTCACAAATGGTAGGTTTTCCTTCGTTTTCATGATTGAATAATATTCAATTGTGTGGATATAACACATCTCTTTTTTTATCCATTCATCCATAGATAAACACTTAGGTTGTTCCCATGTCTTGGCTATTGTGTATAATGCTGCAGTGAACATGGGGTTGCAGATGTCTCTTCAAGATCGTGATATTGTTGACTTTAAATATATAGAGGGTGCCAAAAAATGTATATACATTTTAAGTAAAGAGAAAACTGTATTAAAATTGTAATACTCAATATATACCGATAACAAAACATGAATACAAGTCACGTTTGACTTCTGCAATTATAAGAGGTGCTCAAAGTGGTTACCATCAGTATAATTTTAACACAGTTTTTTCCTTTCTTAAAATGTGCATACATTTTTTGGCACCCACTGTATACTCAGAAGTTGGATTGCTGAATCGTATGGTAGTTCTATTTTTAATTCTTTAAGGGACCTCCAGATTGTTTTCCATAGTGGCTGTATCAATTTACATCCCCACCAACAGTGCACATGTGTTCCCTTTTCTCTATATCCTCACCAATACTTGTTATGTCTTGTCTCTTTTATGACAGCCATTCTAGCAGGTGTGAGGTGATTTACATTGTGGTTTTGATTTGCATTTCACTGATGATTAGTGGTGTCAAACACCTTTTCATGTACCTGTTGGCCATCTGTATGTCTTCTTTGAAAAACCGTCGATTCAGATCCTCTGCCCGTTTTTTGATTGGACTGTTTTTTTTTTGTTTGTTTTGTTTTTTCCTATGGAGTTGTAGGATTTCCTTATGTATTTTGGATATTAATTCCTCATCAGATATATGATTTGCAAATATTTGTTCCAATTCCATAGGTTGCCTTTTCATTTTGCTGTGCAGAAGCTTTGTAGTTTGATACTGTCCCACTTATTTATTTTTGGTTTTTGTTGCTTGTGCTTTTAATGTCATTTCCAAAAAAAATGTTGCCAAGATCAATATCAAGAAGCTTTTCTCTATCCTTCTAGGTGTTTTATGGTATTATGTCTTATGTAAGTGGAAACGTCAAGTAAGCAGTTGGAAATAGAGCCTAGGGTTCAGGGAAAAGCTTATACTTAAAGCCATGGGATTGGATACAATCACTGGCAAGTGTGTGTAAATACACAAGAGAAGAGGTCTGGAGAAGATGAGGAAAATCAGGCAAGACACTGAGAAGTCAAAGCCAATGGAGCAGTGGGGGGGGGGGAGAGAGAGAGAGAGAGAGAGAGAGAGAGATTTTCTAGAGGCCAAATGAAGAAAGTGTTTCAGGAAGGTGGAAGTGATTGAGACGTGGAGTTCTAAGAAAGCTGAGCATTGACATTTGGATTTGCAATATGAAGATCATTGCTGACCTTGATAAGATGGTGGCAGATTGGAGAGCTTATCTTTGGTTCTCCCTTTTTCACTATAAAATTAAGAGCAAAGAAATTGGGTGAGAGTTAGGAGGCAATGTTATCAGAGAAAGGTGAATAATTGTTATGTAGGAGAGTGGGAGAATAATTTTACTATAACACTTTCATGGAATTTTGGGCAACATAACCAACTCCTCTTGATGTCTGCGATCATAGACTTAAGAGGAATAAGATTTTCCTTAGCAAAATTCAGCTTCTCAGGTAAAGGTAGGAAGTAGGAGAGGACTAGAAGTTAACTAGAGTTGGGATCTTGCCAATATAGTATAGTGGAGGGAAAGATGAAGAAAATAGCGAGTATTGTGATGGACCATGTAATCTAAATAAGATAAGGATTAAAAAAAGCAATGTATGAAAGAGATGATGGAGGGGAAAAAAAGAAAAAAAATTTCAATTGATTAGAGGTCCCACCGTGACGCAAAGAATTGTTGGAGCTGGGATGAAGAGGATCCAACACTGTCTTAGTTATGGAGCGTGGGCTAATAGAAACAGACTAGCATGAGTACAGTTAGTGGTAATAACAAATTATAGGTACTGAGCCAGGTGAGTTTGCTGATGACCGACTGTGAGTTGCCTAGGGTAAAGTAGAAGAGTATGTGGAGAAGACAGAGTGGGAACGTGTTAGAGGAGGGGCTGTATGGAAATGTATCCCAGGGATCACAGTTCAGAGCGGCTCACAGTTACAGGCTTCTTGTGGTTTCCGAAGGCAAGCAGGATCTTAATAATGTCTGAGGAGGTGGGAGCTATAATTAGAATCACCTTCTAATTCAGTTGTTCTCAGCCTTGGCTGCACATGAGAATCATCACCGGGAACTTAGAAAATCTCCAGTGCCCAAGCTTCACCCCAGACCAATTAAATCAAAATCTCTGGGGGTGGGACCCAGACATCAGCGTTTTTAAAAGCTCCCAGGTGATTCCAATGTGCTGCCAAGGCTGAGAGTCAGTTTTTTAATTAGTGAAGCCAGAAGGATCAGCGAGAAATTTTGACTCTGGCGTGTGGGCCCTGCAGTGATAGATGGACCACTTCCTGCACGGTCTGCATGTAAGATAGGAGTCAGATTTGCCCTTCTCTTGGGTCTGCTCATCTAATGAGCTAAGGTTTATGACAGAAGCCAACTGAATGACTCAAAATGGTCCACTAGATATGTTTGTGTATATTAGCCAGTAAAAAGTAAAAAAAAAAAAAAAAAAAAAGTTTCCTCCCCTTGAGCTGAACAATCATTTGAGGCTCTGTTCCACCAGACAGCAGGTCACCACTGAAATGGCAATTGATTACATATACATCGCTGTGAGCGTTCCCTGAGAACTTTTTAATCTTTCCGAAGAACGCCAGGTGAAAGGTTCACAGCACAACTTTTCACGGTTAATTAGCAGTTAGAACAGCTTTAAGAAATTGAATGGGGAGGAGCAGATGCACTCCCAGCTCACCTTGGGGGAGTAATTTGTGTGTCCCAGCCATCACTCTCGGTTGCTAACGACATCATCTAGAGGTAAAGTGATCTTGTATTTTTTGCTGATTTTCCATTTGGTTGCTAAATAATTTAACTCCAAAATGTAATTTCTGTTGAAAAGGAAAAAAATGAAATGAAATGTTTATGTAAGAGCTATTTAATTTGTAACATGCTGCCAGCATAATCTCCGGGCATTAACGTAATGCCATAAAACATACCCGATTGCTCTAAGTACTCAGACAATCCTGATATGCTCTGATAAGTGAAGAATTCCTGCTTGCCAATCACAGAGAATGCTTTCTATTTTACTGGCATCTCAGTAAAATAAGTTACAGAGGAATAAAGGTTTGCTTTTGGATTTTAATAATAAAAAAAAAAAAAACCCTCTTATTTTATAATTTATCTCCCCAAATGGTCCTGTTTTATTTTATTTTTTGAACAAAACTGGTTACGATATTTCAGAAAGCCAGTATTTTTTGTTTTGTTGCGGAAGCAATTAGTTGTGCTGTATTTTAAACAGAAATGTTTACCCCACCAACATTCATAGCATCCTGAAAGGGCTTTAAATGGTTTTGACTGGTGCCATAGCTCTTGAAATGGAGGTGTAGAAGTGGCGCCTGCCATAAACTCTTTGGCATTTTGTTAAATCAGTGGGTCTAAGCAACAACATTCTCCTGGGAGAGAGTGTGGGTCCTCCCGCCTTCCTCTACCTGGAAATGTGTGTCAGTTCTTTTTGAAAAGAAGGCATTACTGAAGTTTAGCTTGGATTATTTTCCCTGTGGGAGTGATAGAGAATGCTGGGTGACCTTTGTAGGGTTACTTTTTGTCTCCGTGAAAATGTTCTCCATCTGAAGTAGAGCAAATACCTGCTGAGCTAAGGACTATGGCGAAGACAATGCTTGTCAAACATTTTTGTGCTGCTTCTCAGAAAGAAGTCAACGGGGATAGACTTTCAGGACAAGTTTTCAAAAATTCACCTTGTGCCAAACTTTTCAAATCCATTTACTCTTCATCAGGCGCTTGCACTCTCAGTAAGCCATGACGATGAGTCAGAATTGGTTCTAGGCACAATATCACAGTAAGCAGTTTAAACTTCTCCCTTGTCTTTTTGTATCATTCTCCTCTACACCTCTACCTTGGGCCTATGGGTTTCATCTCCTATTTACTCTAACATACGCATACAGAGCATCAGATGCAGTTTCTCCTTCCTGCATAAGAACTGCAGTGCCCCAAATCAGCCCCGTTTTAAGTCTTCTTTTGTCACTAAACACACAAAAAACTTGTTTGGACTCTAGCCCAAACCAATTAGATCAGAAACTCTAAGGATATAGCTTAGAGAATATTCAGGTTTAAAAGCTTCCCAGGTGACTCTAATGTATAGCCTTACCTAAGTATCACAGTCTTAAGGCAAAAACCATGGACTCTTAAGGTTTTAATTTTAGAATGAGCAGGTATATAAAGAAGACATATATAGACCAGAAATCTTTACAGGCTGTTTATGAGCCCCATACTAATGAGAGGATATTGTCTCATCAGTCTGAAGGATGACAGAAACTACGTTAACAATGATATTTTATGTTGCTATGAAATTCCTCAGTGGCCATGATCTTATTTTCTTTCGTCTCAGCACCATGTCTACCTTTAACCATCTACCTGTAATCATCTACCACACATTGAATGTATTATTGTTTTCCTTATATCTGATAGTATAATGTCCAGTAATGAGATACTAAGTAAGTTCCTAATTTTGTGATTATTTGTGGGTAGGAAGAATTCCAAACTCACTGGACATTATGTCACAATGAATCTCTGGTTCTAAGAAGCATTTACAGTCACCACAGTAACAGTAGAATTATCTGTTCTTCTTACATGCTGTAGTTCATTTAGTGAATCTCTGCCTGCTTGAAGTTTGGTGCCTCTCTGATCAGAATAATTACGAGAATGTCCTCAGAATTACAAGAATACTCGGATGTTTTCCATGGCAATAGAAAATTTGTGTTCAAAACCATAATTTCCTCAAGATCCATTCATGTTGTCGCACATGGCACTATTTCATATTTTCTTATGGCAGAATAGTATTCCATTGTGTATATATACCACATCTTCTTTATCCAATCATCTATGGAAGGACACTTTGGTTGCTTCCATAAATAAAGCTGCAATGAACATTGGCGCACACATGTCTTTATGGATAAATGTTTTCAGATTTTTTGGGTCAATACCCAGGAGAGGGATTGCTGGGTCATATGGCAATTCTATTCGTAATTTTTTGAGGAACCTCCACACTGCCTTCCATAGCGGCTGCACCAGTCTGCATTCCCACCAACAGTGTATGAGGGTTCCTTTTTCTCCACAGCCTCTCCAACACTTGTTATTATTTGTCTTGTTGATGATAACCATTCTAACAAGTGCGAGGTGATGTCTTATTGTGGTTTTTATTTGCATTTCTCTGATGATTAGTGATATTGAGTGAAATAAGTCAGAAAAGTTGAGAACCATATGATTTCACTGATATGTGGGATATAGAACTGAAAACAACAAAGGAACAAGACAAACAAATAAGGAAATAAAAATTGATAGACACAGACAATAGTGGTTACCAGAGGGTAAGGGGGTGGGAGGTGGTAGATGAGGGTAAATGGGATCAAACGTATGGTGATGGAAGGAGAACTGACTCTGAGTGGTGAGCACACAGCGTGATATATAGGTGATGTATTACAGAATTGTACACCTGAAACCTATGTAACTTTACTAACCATTGTCACCCCAATAAAAACAAACAAACAAACAAACAAACCATCATTTCCTAAGCTGATTGATTTTTGGAGTTTGGATCAGGTACTAGAAAATAACTAAAATTGGCAGTTCTTTCCTTGTATTTTTGAAATAAGTATATATATATATATATATATATATATATATATATATATATATATGACAGAAGCCTTTGATGGAAAGTTCTATGTGATAAGGATCAAGACACTAATTTTGAATTTCAGTTTTTGAACTCAAGAAAGTGTACACTAATCCTGGTTAGAGCAAATAAAACCTAATTTGTTGCTGTTTGAGCAACTTAGTAAAATGGAGAAAGCTGCAACATTTGACTCGTTCAAGCCCTTATCTCTTCTTCTAAGCTGTGGTTTAGAAGACATGTCTTTTAAATAAATTTTAGGGGCATTAATCCTGCTTCATCCTCACTGTAACCTTCAAGTGGAGTGAGTGCTAATGGGTCAAAGTTAAGGATTCTATTGATTAACAATGTTAGGAGTTAAGTTTTTATATAATGCTGGAAGAGATGAAATCTATTTTACGATTTCCAGTTTCTGGTTCTCATATAAGGAGCTTGGAAGTCACCATTCTGTCCTAACAACAAGTAGAAAGCTGAAGAGACTAAGAAAGTCAACAACTCTTCTTGGACCTGTAAGAGAGGGGAGACACAGGGCAAACCACTTCCCCAAGACTGAAGAGTCAGGCAAATACAGTACAGGATGGAGAGCTTCTGGGAGTGGAGACTCAGGAGCAGTGAGCTGCGCCCTCCACAACTAGATTGAACCAACTACTTGACTTGGAGCTGATGGGTCCTGGAAAAACACACTAAAAAAAAAAAAAAAAAAGAAACCACCTTAGGAAGCAGGGCTGGCGTGGGAACACCTGAACTGTAATCAATGACTTGCTGAAGGCTCAGGAAAGGCAAATCAGAGAGTGAAAAACTCTAGGGAGACCCACAGTATTGTAAGGTTCACCTCCCGGAGCTTGAGCAGGTTCCCACGGTAAATATGGGAGAACATTCCTCTTGGGCTTCTGGCAGGGGGAGGGGAAAAGGAATCATTTTGAAACAAAACACTTAGAACACTCTGTTCTCCTTCACAAAGTCTGTCATCAGGAGAAAGTGTCTAACTGGAGCCTAACTGGCCTGGGGTAAGGGAACTACCAAAATCCGGCACCTCTAGCTCTCCTGTTCCGTGTAAGCCGGGAGAAAACTGAACACTTGGGAAGTTCACAGTGCAGAGGCGTAGGCTCATTAAAAGACTGAGACCGATTTCCAGTTTATGGGTCGAAAAAAGTTCTCCCCTGCCCCACCCCCACACCTAACTACCATATTGCTAAAGGCTTCTGACAGCAGTTCCTTTCACCCAGTATCTAATACTATCAAGAAAAAATTTCAGGCCACATTAACTGACCAAAAACACAATCTGAAGAGACAGAACAAACATCAGTACCAGACATGGTAGGGATGTTGGAATAAAATATATTCTATTAATTCAGTGGCCCTTGGGTTGTTCCTCTGTGATGCATCTTGTTGAATATTATTTGCCAATCAATTGTTTCAATAAGACTGTCTGGCGGATGTTTCCTGAGAATGTAGGCATTGTAGGTGTTTTTACTTGCTCTGGGCTTGAAAAGATTTAGCCAAATGCTTTATGCTTTTGGGAGAAACGGGTTTTCTCCTTGATGTGTTGTTACCGTTAGCAAGATGGAATACTGATAACTGAAGAACATTGTGGCCTCAGAGACTTACTTGGCTGCTTTGGCCTGCCTATTGTAAACAAGAAGATAATCTGTGATTTACAGGTGCTTTAGTCCCCCTGTTAAAGCTGTGGCCCCCAAAGTAATTTGGGGCCAAGTCATTTTTAACCACAAATATTGTTTCATTTGGATGTTTAACATAAGTGATTCACTTGTAATCAATGCACAATTTTATTTTTGTCTTTTATAACCATGAACATGTATTCAGAGAGGCAGTGTTCTTATCCTGACCTTGATAAAATCTTGGCAAGCCCAAGACATTTCTTATTCCTCTCTGATAACAACATTCGATGGTTCTAGTTCTTCTAAGTTACAAGTACACTATTAATTCATTAAGTCAAAGTCTCACTATATAACAGTCAAAATTTTTACCTTCATTGAAGATTATAACTCCTTCTTTTTCTACAGGAAAGTCCAACTGTTTGTGGTTTGTTCCTTCCTTAGCTAAGACCTATAGCAGGTCTTTATCTGACAAGGGGAAAATAGTACACTCAGCTTTTTATTTTCCATTCCCCTTTCTTCCTCACTTTCTCTCCCACTCCTTAGCTTCAACAAATGGAAACATGTGGGGAGAAAAGGACAAAGAATAGAGAAATATCTTACTTGGGAGATGTCTGGTGATGTCAAAAGCTGACCTCAAGTTCTTTGGGCCTTATAGATGTTACAGGCTGATATTTTTCTTAGGGGTGCCTGTGTGTGTGTGTGTGTGTGTGTGTGTGTGTGTGTGTGTGTGTGTGTGCCCTGAAGATAACATCACTGAGGACTTGTCCAGTTTTCTCTCTCATGGTATGTGCAGTACAATCTACCCCAATCTACTGCTCTTCCTTCAGCCCCTGGTTCTCAGGTAACCTACTCACAAAGAAGCTACTGATGTTCCCTACCTTTTCCAGGAGGAAAAGTAGGAACTTGGACTTGAAATGGCTCGAGCCTTGCCTTTTCTCTTTCTGACATGGCTCATCATCTTGGGCCTGGAAGTCTTTGAGTATAAAGGCCAATCCCAACACAGCCACATTTGTTCTGCTGCCACAAACCACGTTAAGACCCTGAAGCATCACCTGTAACTTCAAACTTTAGAGAGTTGACATTCTAGGATCTGGGAGTAGTGCAATGGAAAAGACCATTGTAAGGCTTTAATGGAACCTCCCATGTTTAGCACCTCCCACATTTATCCCATCCTTCTTGGAGCAGGGTGGGGATCCCACCAATGAGATTTCAGGAATCCGTTCTTTATACCTTGACCCAATTCATCTCTGATTTGCTTGAGGATTCCAAGAATCGTTGCTATTAATATTTTCTGTATAAATTTTACATATGGTCATCTGTCTTATACTTATTTCTGCATTTGATGTATATCCTATTTTTTTTGTCTCAGTTGGAATTGAAGCACAGACTTGTGTTTTAGAATCCTGTTACATGTGCATTTATGTGGAGTGTCTCCTCTTAGGATCTCATTCAAAACCCAGGGATACTAGTAGGCAGGTGAAAAAGAATTCAGATACAGTCTGTGGAATTATCCCATTTCATTATGACCAACCCTCTTCTGGTTAATTAGAATACTGTAGCTTAGCTTGCCAAATGCCAGTTCTCATAGATTTTGGACCATTTACCAGCACTCCGAGGAAATAGCTGTTTGAAATAACTACTATAAAAAGACAAAAGTCTAGTGGGGAATGTTGAGCCCTCCTATAGGAATCGTTTTCTATGAATTGAGTCACAAAAGTTGCGTTTATTTTATAAGGTCTCCAGTAGGTCGGATAATTTAGCAACAAAATGGCAGCAGAGTGCGCTGGGTCTGTCCTAATTCATGAGGCTGGCAAAATACTTCCTAACTCATCTTTAATTGGCCTTCTCTATGCACGCATCATAGCTCACATTAAATGTACCATGTGAATTAAAGTACTGCTGTGCTATATGGACACTCATATTAGCGCATCAGACTGTACTAGCTTTGTAGGATTTACAGAGCGAGGATATTTGAGGCATTAATAACTGTGATTATATTTTACACAGTTAATTATTTTTGCCTCTGAAATATGGTGAAATATAGTTCATTTCCTGCAAGGTGTGTAAGTTTTTGAGCTATAGATTGTAGCTCTATCTTTCATCCCTTAAAGGTGAATAACTATCAAAATTTAGATTATAGTTTTATACGTTTATCCCTGTTTACCATATTTACATGCTGGGAAGTTGCTGGATAAAGAGGTTTTCTAGTGTATTTAGATTCAGTCATTTTGTTTTATTTTTTAAGAAAGATGCAATCTTAATACTTTATATGGAATGGAATTAGAGTTTGAGGGCTTTAGGGAATCATTTAAAGGAATATAATGCATATATGGCTTTTATAAAAAGAGACTCCAGGAAGATGTTTGAACCACCTGATGAAAAGCTCCTGGGCCCCTAAATGATTATGAGAAGAAAACCAGCACCACGCCCCTCCCCCAACATGCTCTTAACTATGACATCTGACATGACAGGTGACATGTTAACTATGGGAGAAGAAAGACTATTAATAAGCTAGTGATACTTTAGGGTTGTTGATTTTAATTTTATTTAATTTAATGAATCTCTGCTTCTTAAAATTGGTTGCCTCTATGTTCAGAATGATTCGAAGGGATTTTCTCAGAATTTAGAACATACTGATATAATTTAATTATGTTATAACCAGTGTCACATATGAGCTATATTTTAAGTGAAAAGGCCAGAGTTTTTAAACATGTAGGAATATATGGACAGTGTTGCGTTATCCATTGTAATATAGCTCAGCTAGTTGGGTGTGATTGGAGACATTATGACTATGTGTTACTGAAGGAGTTTTATTCCCGTGAGTGGGAGGAGCCAAAAAACCTTGCTCATTAGAAAATACAGAATATTAACAGTCGGAAGGATTGCAGTTGTAAAGGGGAAAATATGGAAAATACACAGAGGGTGCCAAAAAAAACTGTATACACATTTTAAGAAAGGAAAAAACTCTACTAAAATTTTAATACTCAATATATACCGATAACAAAAGCTGAATACAAGTCACGTTTGACTTCTGCAATTACAAGAGGTGCTCAAAGTGGTTACCATCAGTGTCCAGACACTTCTGATTACGATGAACTACTGCTTGAGCAACGTTGACCAAAGTGTCCACTTGTATACATTTTTTTGGCATATATATATGGGGAGAGAGGGAGGGAGGGAGAGTGAGAGAGAGAGAAAGAGAGAGAGAGAGAATTGGGTCATGAATTAACATAGTGATGCCAGGAATTGAAAGCAGCATATTGGAGATATTTTATAAAACTGTGAATCTAATGCCTACGTGCGTCAGAAACATTTGAATATTTGTTGAGAATACAGACTCTTGGGCCTCAAACCAGACTTACTATATCCCCTGACAACTGAATACATATCTGCGCTTTAGTGAGATCTCCAGTTGATTCATGTGCATATTAAAGTTTGGAAGCTGCTCCTCTAAATCCTGCCACCTTCATTGCCTCCTCATGCTCCATGATCAACCTATGCCTCTTTCATTTTACACATCTGGTCATGCTGCAAAATTTTAGCATGTCAAGAGAGAAGGTTAAAAAAAGGATCTATCAACTAATGAATTGATTATACCCAGAATCTGTGGGGAACAGTCATAACTAACAAAAATTCCCTAAATTGCATTAACTCAAGAAGTGCTGCTGCACTATCTACTACTAATAAAGCTATTGTTTTTCCCATGATGCTGTTTGCTTCTTAGCTTCTAACCATTGCCCCAGGTGAGAACCACTTTCCTGAGTGCTCCAGGTGACTTCCTGAACAGTGCCTGTAGCACAATATCACCAACTCCAACATCCATGCCCCTGGCCCAAAATCTTCCAGCTTCACCTCTCCAATGCTGTTTCTAGGCAAGCAGCCACTGAACTGGGCCATGGTTTGAGCTGAAGCTAGCCAGCTTTCTCTTTTTCCAGTATTTTCTCTCCTCTCTTCTTCATCAATAGCTGTTCTTGCCCAGATTCTAGGACAGACCAAACAGGGCCCGTAGACTTAAGTAATTTAACGATGCTCTTGGCTTTGTCCAAAACATATATTTTGTTTGGGATGAAAGAGTTTAATACTTTCCTCTCTCTCTGTCCCACAGTTGGGAAGCCTGCCTACCTCTCTGGTTCTTTTTACCTCTTTCTCTTTCATCCTTTTACTTTCAGCCACTCATCTCCTCCCTTACTTAATTCAACTTAAGCCTGCCACTCCTTTCTTTTGTTTTAACTGTCAGTGGCTCACATGTTCCACAACTAAAAATTGTGGTTGCATAGAATCACTACCTTTCCAATTAAAATGCAAGTTACTATGAGAACATAATTTATCAAAATAGAAATTAATGTTCATATATATTATAAACTCTGAATTTTATTAGTCAGGGTTTTCTAGAAAGATGTTAATTAACATTGGCATTTGGTCTGCACGTTTAATAAATTTACTTATTAAAATGGACTTCAGAAGTATTCAGCTGATTTGTACTGGAGGGAAATACTCTGTTTAGTAATTTGAATTCTATTTCTAAGATAAATAGTTTCACACTTCTCTAACACTAGATGAATATGTAAAGTGATAGAATTAAACCAACTGAAAGGCTAGCTGGGTCTTTTTTCCCCCCACTATGAAGCTATAGCAGGGTACTCTTTGTTACTTTTTTCTCTTAAAATAATATTTTCAGAAGTCAGAGTAATCTGGATCAACTCAATGTAATTTTGCTGAAGTCATTAGTCCTAGCCTTATATTTATTATTATTCACAGTTTATTATGCATGTTTGATGAAATTGGACAAAAATGTGTTTATTTCATTTTGGATTAACCTTGAGAACTCAGTATGAGAACATGAAACTATTAAAAGTAACTGACTTAAGCTAGGATTTGTCAAAGTAATTTTTAAAAACTTTGAAACATACTGTACTCTAAATTTGTTCATATTACCATTTATACCTGCTCTCACTATTCTGAATCATTCTAAAATTCATGCTCTTTAGATGTGCAAGGTAATGAATTTATTAGATGTGGCAAACACATGTCTAAAAAGAAAGAAGCAGAAAAGTTTTCATTAAAAAACTTTCCTCTTGGAGTCCTGTTTTGAAGGAGTGCTCTACTGTCTCCAATTTCAGGTCAGGTAATAAAATACCTCCCATGAATGGAAGACTGCTATGACTTGCAAACTCATTGGGTACTACTCTAGATCAGATGGGGACTCTGAGCTGGGGAATGCATGTGACACGAGTGATATGACTAATTAGGATAATCAGGATATGCCTAAAGATGGCTTTCCATAAAGTATTTAGAGATCATACAGTCCAGAGGCAATTTACCATTCAGAGGTCATTTTTACTACAAGTTGCCTAATAACAAAGTTGACATTATATATTAATTTTCCAGGAAAAGCTGAGCTGGAATGTTATCCAAAGGTCGAATTCTTAGACAGAAGAGAAATGGGTTTTGCAACCCTCACCTATAGAGCTTAATTAAAAGTAACCATAATGACAATAAAACAGTAATTGCAGCAGTTGTAGAGTTTTCTTTGTAAGATTTGAAAACTTATCCCTTAATACTCTGACAGTGAACAACTGTCAGAAGTAATCTGAAAGCTCTTGTTGACTATCATCAAAAGTTAGCATGTGGCCCAATAAGCAGATAATGCAAGTCAGAGACAGAAGGAAAAGATAGATTGAAAGAGGGTGGACTCCAGGACCTTGGACAGAAACTTACTTCTGGCTACACTGAGATGTGTTTATCCTCATTGAGGAAGGATTTGCTTTGTGATGAAACAAGACTGCTTCTGTGTTGTACACAGTAAAATTAACTGCCTCTGTGCCTAAGTTAACTGTTAGGTATGTAGCATTGTTAATAAATATATACATATAAATTGACACAGCGTTTTTTGAATATCAGCCCTCACTCAGACTGCCTGGACTTGTCATGTCTTAACTATGTGACCTAGAGGGAGTTAACTTAAGGTCTCATGCCTCGGTTTTCTATTTGTAACATGGAGATCATAAATATATTTTAGTCATAGGGTTGTGTGAAAATTAAATGAGCGAATATAAGTAAAACTCTTAATAAAGTACCTAGAATATAGTAAAATCATTAAACAAATGAAAGTAATCATTAGTAAATAGTTAAGTAAAAGTTCATCCATAATACCGTTTGTTATTTTAAGTTTATTCTCATTTGTAACGCCCAGAGTTAACGAGCTCCATCAAAAAATAAGAAATATATACGCATCAGTCTTGGTCCCCAGTTCCTGACATAGCATGCCTAAAACCTTGTAAATGGGGGTACTAGGAGAATGTTTTGTTCTCATATTTGATTTTTGACCCCAGTTTCTTACCTAGAGTTTCTAGGACCCTTGTACTTTTCTCAGTGGTAGGTGCATCTGACACAGAGTTCCTAAATCCCCTGAACTTCCTGAATGATAGGAGCGTTTTTTGTCCTGATGAGGCAACTCTTCGTGGGCTCCTGGATGGGGGCCTGGTCACCAGAAAGATCAAGCCACGATGAAGCTTTATATGGGAAGTTCAAACTAGGTAAAAGCAAATGAAGTGAGTCCAAATGACACAATGATTTCCTAGGCTAGTGATATGCAAACAGGGCTGCACATTTGACTCATGTAGTTTTTTTTTTTTTTTTTTTTTTTAAAAAGAGAGAACCCCTAGGCCTACTCCACATTTTAGCCAAACTGTATGTCTGGGAATGGTTCTCTTGGAGACCGTCAGGCATGAACCTGCACATCAAGTGATTGAGAACTGATAGTGAAAGCCACTAGTTAGCACCTACTGTATCATAGGTTCTCTAACTGGAACTTAGGTTTTGAACATATAACTATATGTTATCATTGAATATACACCATGGTTTATTTCTTCCACGAATTATTTTCATAATTCCGAGTAGAAGTATCAAGGTTACAAACGTCAAGACTTCCCAAAAGTGTAGATAACTGAATCACTGATTATAGGTTAGGTCTCTACATCCGTTCTTCATGCGTTAAAGTAAGCGACCAAAATGCTATCAATTTCCAATGTGTGATGGTGTGGTGTTGTGTGTGTGTGCATGAGCATGCACACATGGATATTTATTGTATTAGAGTGTCAACAGTGCTCAATAACTGTTACTCATGAACTGTTTCTCTGCCCAGAGAAGCAGTCTTCCACTGTGCTTTGGGCAATGGTGGTCACTGGCTGGCCTGGGAATGGGCATTTCCATACGCTGGACAGTGATTTGTGAGGTACCTTTATATGGCAAGTTCTGGACATATGATGTTGGTTGAGAACCTTCTAGATGTGAGAAAAAAAAGAAATTGTGTTCCCTTAATTAGTGTGGGAAATATTTAGCAAAATTAATTCATCTATTTTACTCTGGAATTAAGACTGGGAAGAGTAGAGAAGTGTGGCTCGTTAGTGGTGAGAAGTGAACAATGGAGCAGAGTGTAGAGAGAAACATTTAAGAGCTTAGTGGAATCAGTTAATGATAGTCAAACGTTGCAACATAGCTTTCCTCACTCCACCCACTGGCCAATCAATCCAGAGAGAACCAAGGCCTGACAGCATCTGAACCAGCAGTTGAGAAAGAAAGCCAGCACCTCAACATCGATAGATATTGTGAGGAGACAATGCTGCTGGCAGTGTCACTGACCGAAGCACCACGAGAGGCAGGGCTGTAGGGGGAGACACCAGGATGGCCAAATATCAGAGCAGAGTTGCTGTTTTAACCTTTCAGTAAACTCCTTTAACCAGTCTTTCTTTGCCTTACAACTCAAAGGATTAAAAAAAAACCAAAAAAAAAAAAAAAAACCACACACACATGTAGTCTCTCCAATGTAAAGCAAGATTGAAAAAATCATAAAGGCTTAATCTAAGATCATAAATTTTCCACTAACATTAAAACATTATCAGTCTGCATCCTATTTGCCTGTAGTCATGGTCAGGGGAGGTGATTGACTTAAAAGGGGCAGAGGAAATGTTTTAGGGTGATGGAACTGTTCTATATCTTGGTGGTAGGTATGGTTACATAACTGCACAATACCCCAATTCATCAATTTATACACATAATTATTAAGGGTGAATTTTGTCTAACATAAATTAGCTTTCAATAAAGCTATAAACAAACCCAGTAAAAATGAAGGGGGAGCCCCTAAGTAGGAGGAAAGTAAAAACTTTGGGTCAGATGTTTTTCTCTTAGTGGAGGGCTAATTATACCTTAATTCTTGAAGTACAGGAACCCTTCGAATTATTGGTTGAAAAAAATTAGATACAACCTAATAGCCTGAGTATCACTGTAGAATTAATAATACCACAGGGAATTTGTGAAAGAGATTGAAATTCTTTATGGGGTACACGGAGAAATTAGCTCTGAGAGTGATTAAGCAATCTGCTGAGGTTACAGAAAGAAACACTAAAACAAGAAAAGGAGGAGACTTCCGGAAAAATGGCGGCGTGAGGTGAGCCTCTGTAAAGCTCCCCTGGAATTTACAAAGAATCGAACAACAAAAACTCCACAAAGGACTCCCTGCACAGCAGACAGGCAAGACGAAGAGGCCCACTACCGACTGAAATCACCTACAGGTGGGAGATTCGCGCGAGTGGAGGGAGGAGGAAAGGGAGAAGTGCGCCGAGACGGAGCAGCGCGCGGGTGCAGGACGCAGACCCAGCTCAGTGCGCCGAGCTCGCTGCTTCCCGGAACTACCGCAGCTGCGGGAGAGGGAAGAACTCGGACTGCTATGGCTCCGTCAGGGCTCCACAGGGCTGAGGGGACAGCATATAACACGGCTGAACCCAACACTCACGGCAGAGACCTCGGAGTAAAGACTGAGGGAAAAAGGCTGAAAACGGTGGTTTAAGCCTGCACTGCTGAGCAGAGAACGGAGCCTTAGGCACTGAGACTAGCTGCCCCCTCCCTCCCCTCCCAGAGCTCGCCCCGCCCCCACCTGCCTGGTGCTAGAAGCGAAACAGTAGCAGTGTCAGATCAAAACAACAGAAAATTTGCTATTTTGAGAACTGTGAACCGCAGACACAAATTCACAGCCCAACTAGTTCCGGCAAAGGGGAGAGAGCTGTGGAAGCAGGACTGGCTGTGGTGGTGGTCGCTGCCATTGCTCTGGGCCACCTCTCACAACTCACCCCGCCCCTGACCCCACCTATCTGGGCGGATCCCTGCAGGAGTAAACAGAACTGCTGAATCATACGGGCTCTGAATCAGGAGCTGGAAGAGCTTTGGAACATCAAAAGCTCTCCGCATACCCACCGGGACACTGTGCCCTGTGACCTAGACGAACTATTAACAGAGGAGAAGCCCGTCTCCCAGGGAATCCCCCCATTGTGTGAGAAGTTGGAATAGTGCAGAGAAAACATAGCACTACCGTGTGGGAGAAGAAAAATAAGTTGCAGTTGGAGAAATAATAAAACATTCTACCAACAAGTACTGACAAACAAAAGAAAGACCGCTTTCTATCAACCGGTTGCAGAAGTCACTCCTGTAGATGTCTAGGAAGAGAAATAGTAAACCAGTAATCGCCATGAATAACCAAGGCAACAACATAGCTCAGAAAGAAAGTGAAAAATCTCCAGAGAAGGCACTTAAAGATACAGAAATATGTGACTTAAATGACAGAGAATTCAAGATTGCAGTTCTGAAAAAACTCAACGAGATACAAGAAAACACAGATAGGCAGTTAAATGAACTCAGAAACTCAATCAAAGAACAGCATGAGCATTTTATGAAAGAGATTGAAATTTTAAAAAAGAACCAAATAGAATTTCTGGAGATTAAGAACTCAATAGAAGAAATTAAGAATGAAATAACCAGCTTAGGTAGTAGAGTTGACCAGATGGAGGAAAGAATCAGTGACATCGAAGATAAAAACCTGGAAATGACACAGATGGAAGAAGAAAGAGAATTGAGACTTAAAAGAAATGAAAGAACTCTACAAGAACTTTCTGACTCCATCAGAAAGAGCAATATAAGAATAATGGGCATACCAGAAGGAGAAGAAAGAGAGAAGGGAACAGAGAATATATTCAAACAAATTGTCGATGAGAACTTCCCAAATTTGTGGACAGAACTGGACCCTCGAATCCAAGAAGCAAATAGAACACCTAGTTACCTCAATCCCAACAGGCCTTCTCCAAGGCACATTGTACTGAAGCTGTCTAAAATCAACGACAAAGAAAGAATCCTCAAGGCAGCCAGGGAAAAGAAGATGGTAACTTACAAAGGAAAGCCCATTAGATTATCATCAGATTTTTCAGCAGAAACTCTACAAGCCAGGAGGGAGTGGAACCAAATATTCAAACTATTGAAAGAGAGAAATCATGAGCCAAGAATAATATATCCAGCAAAGATATCCTTTAGATATGAAGGAGGAATAAAGACCTTTCCAGTCATACAGAAGCTGAGGGAATTTTCTAATACACGACCGGCACTACAAGAAATACTAAAGGAGGCTATTCGACCACCATCAACAGGGACAATTTGTGGCAACCAAAACTCAAAAAGGGGGAGAGTAAAGGCCTGAAATGGAATATGGGAATGGAGAAAGTAATCGTGCTGAAGAAAATGGAATACTCTAATTATCAAACTTTCTTTTACATAAACTTAAGGGTAACCACTCAAAAAAAAATCCAGAACTGAAATATATACTGAAATAAAAGAAGAAACAGAGGGAAACATCATAGAATACCACCACACGGAAATAATAGACAACAACAAAAGGCAAAGAAACAATGGAGACACAGCCTTACCAGAAAACTAAAGATAGAATGACAGGAAATCCTCACATATCAATAATCACCCTAAATGTAAATGAACTGAACTCACCAATAAAAAGGCATAGAGTAGCATATTGGATCAAAAAACTAAACCCAACCATATGCTGTCTCCAAGAGACACATCTCAGCTACAAGGACAAGCATAGACTCAAAGTGAAAGGGTAGAAATTGACACTCCAAGCAAATGGTACCCAGAGAAAATCAGGTGTAGCCATAATGATATCAGATGAAACAGACTTCAAGGTGAAAAAGATAACAAGAGACAAAGATGGACATTTCATAATGGTGAAGGGGTCTGTACAACAAGAAGACATAACAGTCATCAATATTTATGCCCCCAATCAGGGAGCACCGAAATACACCAAGCAACTACTAACACAATTAAAGGGAGAAATTGACCAAAACACAATTATACTAGGGGACTTAAATACATCATTGACAGCTATAGATAGATCATCCAAACAGAAAATAAACAATGAAATAGCAGCCCTAAATGACACATTAGATGAAATGGACATAATTGACATATATAGAGCACTTCATCTCAAAACATCAGACTATACATTCTTTTCTAGTATACATGGAACATTCTCAAGGATAGACCATATATTGGGACATAAAATCAGCCTCAGCAAATTTAAGAAGATTGAAATCATACCAAGCATATTCTCTGATCACAAGGCTTTGAAATTGGATATTAACTGCAAAAAGAAAGCAGGAAAAACACACAAATACATGGAGATTAAACAACATACTTTTAAAGAACGACTGGGTCAAAGAAGAAATTAGAGGAGAGATCAAAAGATACATAGAAACAAATGACAATGAAAATACATCCTACCAAAATTTTTGGGATGCAGCGAAAGCAGTTTTAAGAGGGAAATTTATCTCATTACAGGCCTATCTCAAGAAACAAGAAAACTCCCAAATAAAGAACCTCACGTTACACCTTAAAGAACTAGAAAAAGAAGAACAAGTAAAACCCAAGGTCAGCAGAAGAAAGGAAATAACAAAAATTAGAATAGACATTAATGAAATAGAGAACAAAAAGACAATAGAAAAAATTAATGTGACAAAGAGCTGGTTCTTTGAAAAGGTTAACAAAATTGACAAACCCTTGGCTAGACTTACTACGATAAAAAGAGAGAAGACACTGATTAACAATATCAGAAACGTAAAAGGGGAAGTTAACACGGACACCACAGAAATACAAAGGATCATCCAAGAATACTATGAAGGACTATATGCCACCAAATTCAACAACCTAGAAGAAATGGACAAGTTCTTAGAAACATATAGCCTTCCAAGGCTGAACCATGAAGAACTGGAAAATCTAAACAGACCGATCACCAGTAACGAAATTGAATCAATCATCCAAAACCTTCCCAAAAGCAAAAGTCCGGGACCAGATGGCTTCACTAGTGAATTCTACCAAACCTTCAAAGAGGATCTAATACCAATCCTGCACAAACTCTTCCAAAAAATTGAAGAAGAGACAGTACTCCCTAACTCATTCTATGAGGCCAACATCACCCTGATACCAAAACCTGGTAAGGACAGCACAAAAAAAGAAAACTACAGACCAATATCTCTGATGAATACCGATGCAAAAATCCTAAATAAAATTCTAGCAAATCGAATGCAACAATGCATTAAAAAGATTATTCATCACGACCAAGTGGGGTTCATCCCCGGGGCACAAGGATGGTTCAACATCTGCAAATCCATCAAAGTGATACATCACATAAACAAAATAAAGGACAAAAATCATATGATTATATCAATTGATGCAGAAAAAGCATTTGACAAGATACAACATCCATTTATGATTAAAACACTTAATAAAATGGGTATAGAAGGAAAATACCTTAACATAATAAAGGCCATATATGACAAGCCCTCTGCTAATCTCATAATTAATGGAGAAAAACTGAAGCCCTTTGCTCTACGTTCAGGAACACGACAGGGATGTCCCCTATCACCTCTGCTTTTCAACATAGTGTTGGAAGTCCTTGCCAGAGCAATCAGGCAAGAGAAAGAAATAAAAGGCATCCAAATTGGGAATGAAGAAGTTAAATTATCACTCTTTGCAGATGACATGATGCTATATATAGAAAACCCTAAAGACCTCACCAATAAGCTATTAGAAACAATCAACGAATACAGTAAAGTTGCCGGCTACAAAATCAACGCACAAAAGTCCATTGCCTTCCTATATACTAACAATGAAATCTCAGAAAAAGAAATACAAAAAACAATTCCTTTTGCATTTGCAGCAAAAAGAATAAAATACCTAGGAATAAACTTAACCAAGGATGTGAAAGACCTATATGCTGAAAACTATAAGACATTTTTGAAAGAAATTGAAGAAGACACAAAGAAATGGACAGACATTCCATGCTCATGGATTGGAAGAATCAACATAGTTAAAATGGCCATATTACCCAAAGCAATATACAGATTCAATGCAATCCCCATCAAAATCCCAATGGCATATTTTAAAGAAATAGAACAAAAAATCATCAGATTTGTTTGGAACCACAAAAGACCCCGAATAGCCAAAGCAATCTTAAGAAAAAAGAACAATAATGGAGGTATCACACTTCCTGACTTTGGCTTGTACTACAGGGCTACAATAATCAAAACAGCATGGTACTGGCAGAAAAACAGACACATAGACCAATGGAATAGAATTGAGAACCCAGAAATAAAACAACATAAATATGGACAGATAATTTTTGACAAAGAAGCTACAAACATACAATGGAGCAAAGACAGCCTCTTCAATAAATGGTGCTGGGAGAATTGGATAGCCACGTGCAAAAGAATGAAACTGGACTGCTATTTGTCACCATGTACCAAAGTTAATTCAAAATGGATCAAAGACTTAAGCATAAGACCTGACACAATAAACTGCATAGAAGAAAACATAGGTACTAAACTTATGGACCTTGGGTTCAAAGAGCATTTTATGAACTTGACTCCAAAGGCAATGGAAGTAAGCTAAAATAAACGAATGGGACTATATGAAACTTAAAAGCTTCTGCACAGCAAAAGAAACCATTGACAAAATAAAGAGGCCACCAACTGAATGGGAGAAGATTTTTGCAAACAGTGCCTCCGATAAGGGGCTAGTATCCAGAATATACAAGGAACTCATGCAACTCAACAACAAAAAAACAAACAACCCAATTGAAAAATGGGCAGAGGACTTGAAGAGACATTTCTCCAAAGAGGACATACAAATGGCAAATAGACATATGAAAAAATGCTCAACATCACTAATCATCAGAGAAATGCAAATCAAAACCACGATGAGATATCACCTCACCCCAGTCAGAATGGCTATCATCAACAAGACAAATAGTAACAAATGTTGGAGAGGCTGTGGAGAAAAAGGAACCCTCATACACTGTTGGTGGGAATGCAGACTGGTGCAGCTGTTATGAAAGGCAGTGTGGAGGTTCCTCAAAGAATTACGAATAGAATTGCCATATGATCCAGCAATCCCTCTCCTGGGTATCTACCCCAAAAATCTGAAAACATTTAGAGATAAAGACACGTGTGCTCCAATGTTCATTGCAGCTTTGTTTTCTGTGGCCAAGACATGGAAACAACCAAAATGTCCTTCGATAGATGAATGGATAAAGAAGTTGTGGTATAAATACACAATGGAATACTGTTCGGCAGTAAGAAAAGATGATATAGGAACATTTGTGACAACATGGATGGATCTTGAGAGAGTAATGCTGAGCGAAACAAGTCAGACAGAAAAAGCAGAGAACCATGTGATTTCACTGATATGTGGTATATAAACCAAAAACAACAAAAGAACAAGACGAACAAATGAGAAACAGAAACTCATAGACACAGACAATAGTTTAGTGGTTGACAGAGGGTAAGGGGGCGGGGGGTGGGGGGTGGGAGATGAGGGTAAGGAGGATCGAATATATGGTGACGGAAGGAGAACTGACTCTGGGTGATGAACACACAATGGGATTTATAGATGATGTAATACAGAATTGTACACCTGAAATCTATGTAATTTTACTAACAATTGTCACCCCAATAAATTTAATTAAAAAAAAAAAAAAAGAAAAGGAAAACAAGTTGTTTGAAAGTTAATAGTAAATTGGTGAAAACATTTCCCCCCCGCCCCGTAGATTAGGTAGAATGAAAGCTGTTTACTTTCTTATTAACAAGAGATAAGTAGGGTTTCCAAACTTTAATATTTCAAAACGACCTAGCACATTACATTTGTTATTGAATATACATTTCTCAGGTTAATTTACAGTTTTGGTTTCATGATTCCCTTCTTTCTTACTGGCACTCAAAATTAGTTATGTGGGAACTGAGAATTTCAGGCTAGCTGGTAGATAGGCCCAGTAAGTGGATTTAAAAATAGCAAATGGTCACATCTGACCTTTGGATTCTGACAGCTGAGGTGTAGTTGCATTGAAACCATTACCCGTTCAGGAGGAAAGGCTTACTGAACATTGACCTCCTACTTAAATAAAATAGGGTTATTCTTTCCTTATTAGGTGAATCTTCGGATACTTTGATGCCAAATGTCATTACCTCTGTCTGGCCTATGGATTGCTAAATTCTCTGTGTGATTTAAACACCTGAATCTGTCATGAAATATTTACAACGTTTTTGTGCTTTGATGATTTTGAATTTTACCTGTAACCATGTTATTAATGAAACGGCCTACATAGGAGATGCCACAATATATCATATTTATCTTGTACAAGCACAATTCCAGTTGACTCTTGAACAGCATGGGTTTGAACAGCATGGATCCACAGATGTGCAGATTTTTTTTAAATAAATATATTGGAAAAATTTTTGGAGATTTGCAACAATTTGAAAAAAAATCAAACTAGCCTTCCAATTTTCTTAATGACATTTTCTTTTTTCTAACTTACTTTATTGTAAGGATGCAGTATATGATACATATAAAAAACTAGGTACAAAGTATGTGTTAATTGACTGTTTATGTTATCAGAAATCTTTCGGTCAAGAGTAGTTAGTAAACTGTTTGGGGAGCAAAAACGTATATGACGATTTTTAAGTGTGTGGGGTGGTCAGTGCCTCTAACCTTATCATCGGTTCAAGGGTCAACTCTATTCTGATACAAGGATGTCTTTGGGATCGTTTTATGAAACTTAGATAATATCTAGTGTAAAGTAAAATATTTGGTTAACCATGTGGGCGCCAACTTTTGTAAACTTTAATAGGATGTTTCAATAGAAAGAAGTATTTTTAAGTCAGTTAAATTAATATTTTTAATAAAGTTTTTAAACTAAAGTTTAAAAGCAGAACTGAGTTATATTCTGAGAAACATACACAAATAATAAATTAATATTTATTGACTACTAATAATCAGGCACTGTGCTAAGTGTATATACATTGATGAAACAGTATTTTCTAATCCAAAGGAATTTCCCTCCATTCTTATTATTTAGGTATCTTCTCTTCTGAATATACATATATTATATATATATATATATAATATATATATATATATTATATATCCACACTATTCACATAGACATATATATTTATATGCTATGGAGTAAATGTTTTTGTCCCCCCCAAAAAAAAAAAAAATTCATATGTTGAAGCCCTAATATGAATGTAGTGGTTCAAAGGTGGGGTCTTTGGCAAGTAGTAAGGTTAGATTAGGTCATGAAGGTGGGGTCCTCATGATGGGATTAAATCTGCCAGCACCTGATCTTAGCCTTTCTCTGGAGCTGTGAGAAATAAATATTTGTTGTTGAAGCTTCCCAGTCTGTTTTATTTTGTTACAGCTTCCTATGCTGACTAACACAGTATAAGTATATATTTATACTGTGTGCTCAGGCACTAATCTAAGTGGTTTACACATGTTAACATATTTTATGTTCACCACAAATGGATGGAATCAGTGCTATTATCATTTGATGTTAATGAGAATTGAACTGGAGGCATAGAGAATTTAAGTATTTCTCCAATTCACCATTCTGGTTGAACTCAGACAGGCTACTCCAGAGCTTAAGCTCTTTACCACCAGAGTCACTTCCCATATTTGGTAAGAAAAACAAAATCCAAGGGTTATACCATGAAAGGAAAATATAAATGTAATGGCCTAAATTATTTAAATTTAAAAAAGTAAGTTTTCTATACCAATCCTTGTTGTCTATTGTGCAATGTGAGATGTGGACATTCCAATTGTATAATATTTAATTAATGATAAAAGTAGAATTTTAGAATTGATAGCAGATGTGTCAATAGAAATATTGAAGTATTTGATAATTGATTTTTCCTTTGAAAAATCAATCACTTAGTGACACTTAGCTGTCAATCACTTAGTGATACTTATTTTGTGTCATACATTATTTTGCTGAGAGCAAAATTTCCTTTCTTGTAAAACCTGGTGAAAATCTGAAGTGGAACAAGGAAAAGTAGTGAATCAATGAATCTATTCCTTTAGATTTTTAGCCGTCAAGGTTAGTTGTTCAAGTAAACTTTTAGCAAATGGGATTTTATTACTGAGAATATTTTCCTGGTGTTAAGATGGAAACTTATGAAATACAAACACAATTTACAAATAAAATCTATCAAATGAAAGACAAACTTCACAGATTTCATAGAAATTTGAATTGATCTTAAGATATTGCATCTTAATATTACATAATTTAAAACATGTTACATGTATTTTAAGTCGAGTCATACTAAAGAATAAAAATTTACTTAAGGATGCTGTATTGGAAAATATGTATTTTTAATTTTGCTAAGAAAAAAAACAAGAGTAGTAAACTAAAGGGGATTATTTGTGCTAAAATTATTTCTACAATATAAACTAAATATATATCTTTTTCTGATATAGGTATTAAAAGCTATAAATTTCCCACTAAGCACTACTTTAGCTGAAGTCAATGAATTTTGATATTGGTTTTTGGTTTATTGAGTCCAAAATATTTTCAAATTTTCTTTGTGATATCTTCTTTGACACATGGGTTATTTGGAAGTGTAGTGTTTAATTTTCAAATATTCAGTGATTTTCCATATTTCTTCCTGTTATTGATTTCTAATTTAATTATGTTGTGGTTGGAGAACATACTTTGTATAATGTCAATCCTTTTAAATTAATTGAGACTTATTTTGTGACCTAACATATCTTCTATCCTAAAGAATAATCCATGTGTACTTTAGACAAATGCATTCTGTAGTTAGGATGGAGATAATTCATAGTGTTCAAGTTTTTTATATATTTATAATGTTCTCACTAGTTGTCTTATTGATTATTGGGAGTGGGGTATTGAAATCTTAAACTAAAACTGTTGAATTGTTTTTATTAGTTTTTGCTGTATTTAAGTCTCTTAATAGGTGAATACACTCTTATGGTTATATTTTCCTGGTGAATTGATTCTTACGTCATTATGAAATGCTCCTGTTTTTTTCTAATAGTTTTTTTTTTTGCTGTAAATTCTATTTTGTTTTATGTTTCTCTAGCTACTTCATGGTTCTTATTTTTACAGTTTGCATAGTATATATTTTTCCTTCCTTTTGATTTCATCTTTTTTGTGTCTTGAATCTAAAATATTTCTCTGATATGCGGTATATAATTGGATATTGTTTTTGTAATCCTGTCTGAATATTTACGCGTTGTCTTCATGATGTTTAGACCACTTATATTTAGTGTTGTTATTGATATGTCTAGATTTACACTTGTCTAGTGTTTTGTTTAGTGTTTATTTGTTTTCTTTGTCTTTCTTTTGTATTACTGTGTTCATTCTTGACTGTTCTTTTTTGTGTGTTAAATAAACACTTGTTTTAGTGTACCCCTTTAATTGTTTTTTTTTTTTAACTGCATGTTTTTTAGTGATTGTTCTGTGGAATACAGTAATGCATCTTAATTTATCACAATTTACTTTAGATTGATACTAATTTAATTCCAGTAAAACATAGAAACTTTTCTCCAATATAAGTCCTCCTTTTGTCACATTTATTTGTGCTATTATTGTCATCTTCATTATAGCAATGTCTGTTATAAAACTGGCATTATAGTGTTATAATTATTGCTTTGTACAATCTTGTGCTTTTTCTTGAAGTTAAGAGAAGAAATGAAAAATAAATTATAGAGTCTTTTAAAGTAGTCCACATATTTACCATTTCTGGCACTCTTCATTTATTCCTGTGGATTTCTATCATTTTTACCTCCAGGAGTCATTTTTTTTCATTTACCGGGGATTCCATCATCTGACGGTGGGTCGTGTACTGGTAGAACACGTTAACACTTTAGGCTGTTTTTAGATCTGCCCTAGGTCTGACTTTCTGCTCAGTGATTTCAAGTCTCTGCATGATGTTTATAGCCTCAGGTAGACCAGGAGTTTGTGAATAGCTTGGCATTCTCAGACAGCTGTGCGGATGCAGAGCTTCTTCTAGGAAAGCTTGGTCCAATGACTACCATAAGCAGAACCCAAACTCACACTAACCAAACATGGGGATGGGTACCCCCAAATCAGAATGCCACACATTTCCACTGTGGGTACCTGAATTTTAGCAGTTTTTCAAGCATAAATGATTCTCAGATTGTTGTTTTTCTTTGGTTGGGTTCTAAAGCACAGGTTTTCCCTCCTCCTCTTCCTTCTTGGTCAATTTTGTCCAGGTTTAGTGCTTTGTAGAGAATGAAATTTCCATTTTCCTCACTTGGCTGTAGCCAGAATTGTCACTGAGGGTAGTATGTTTTGGCGGATAGGGAAATAGTGCCTAGTGAAAGAAATCATCCAAATTAGAATTTAGTTCATCCCGACTTGTTTGGCTATAGCATTTCAGTTAAAAATTTTCAGTGATATCAAATCATTAACATAGGAGCCAGAGCCTAACAAAGAGAAATACTATGATTATCTATGAGGAAGATAAAGAAAGTGGCTATGCAAGGTTAAGCAAGAAGTATCAGATTAAAAACCATGTGTATACCTTAAGTCTAGTGTACAGGATTCAAGAAAGTATGTGGTGATTTTAGAAAGCATTAATAGTGAGAAAATATGACTCTGTTAAAATGCAATAAATTAGTAATCACCAATTAAATGCTGCTGTAATTCCTGGATTCATATTGTGATTTAATTTGTATGATAACATGTAAGAAGTCTCGCTCTCAATAATGAACTGCTTGCCTTGCCTTTTTAGAGGATCTAAATCTGTGAAGTGATCTTATTCTAATTTAGTTTTATCTACCTCTTAGGGACATTTTGAAGTATAATGCTTATTTTTGCAAGTTAGTGTTTCATTAAGCCTCTTGGAAGAATGTGCAGCTCTATTGATAATATACTAAATGGGTAATACATGTCTAAAGCCGTAACCCTAAAAGTAAAACAAAATGTATTTAGTTTTTGAGAAGTAAACTAAAATGAGGAATTATCCAGGAATTAACTAGATTTGAGTCTATTTTTAAAGGGGATGATATTTTATATTGGCTTTGAAGTTTCTCTTCATAGTAGAGGTAGACTACAGCAGTAGGGCCTAGATGATATGTAGTAAATCTCTGTGTTTTAAAAATATGGCTTCACATTACCAACATGTGAGAGGTTGTGTCCCAATGTCAGCTTTACAAGCTGGATCTAATTTTGAATATTTTTCAAATTAAAGTTTATTTTTCAAATTAAAGGCTGGAACCAGAAGGACGTTTTGACTTGTCACTGGGGGAAAAAAAGTTCAGAGAGTCTTATTATGGCACCATGTGATCCTTTGTTGGGTCTAAAAACTTATTGAACCTTTCACAGTGATTGGGTTCTTGGAAGACTGTGGTTTGTGATGACTGTTTTTAGTTTTTATGTGTCATTGTATTAGTCATCTACTGCTATGTAACAAATCACCACAAACTTAGTGACTCAAAACAACATCCACGTAAAAACTTGGAAATTGTCACTCCTATCCTTACAAGAAAAAGCTGGACAAACAAAATCAATTTTTCTTGAACCTGTCAGAGAACTGAATTTATACAGTAAACTGGCACTCAGAAATTTAGAATGGTAAGTGAATCCCAAGAGTCATAGCCATTATCAGTTCAGCTGGAAAAATTACAAAAACAATGTAATATATTGATAATTAGTATACCATATGGAGGAGAAAGAGAGAAGAGAGCAGAAGAAATATTTGACGTAATATTATTCAAGAACTTTCTAAAATTAATGGCACTAATTGTGGATGATTAGAGAACAGCAAGAAGAATGAATACCAACATAACAAAGCAAAATTACACCTAGCTATATCATACTCAAACTGCAGAAAACCAGAGACAGAAGATCCTGAAAAGAGTCAGAGGAAAATAACACCTAATCTATAGAGGAATAAGAATTAATAATTACATTGGACAGCTTTTCAGAAGCCATGCAAGTAAGAGGAGAGGAGAGGGAAATAGTTAAAGTGATGAAAAAAAAAAAATATTACCTACCTAGAAATCTATATTCACTGAAATCCTTCAAAATGGGAGGATTAAGACTTTCTCTGACAAACAAATCTCAGGGACTTCATCTCTAGCAAACCTGCCCTGCAAGAGATGTTAACACAAGTTTCTGAGGGAGATGGAAAATGACATATCAAAAACGTGGATCTCTAAACAAGCATAAGAGAAGATACAAATGGAGATGAAATAAAATTGATTTTTAATTCTTAATTGATCTATAAGATAACTGCTTATTTAAGGTAATAATAGTAACAATGTATTAGGTGATCAGTGCATATAAGTGAAATGAATAACAGCAGTGTCACAAGGGATGGGAGGGAGAAATTGGAATGCTTTATATTTAAGGTACCTGCGCTGCACATGGGGAAGAACCACATTATTTGAAAGTGGACTTCTATTAGTTAAAAAATGTTTATGGTAAATGCTAGGGTAACCACTAAAACAATTTTTAAAGAGGTATAATTGATAAGCTAAGAAAGGCCATCCTCAGTTCCTTAACAAGGACCTCTCCATTGGGCAGCTCACCATACGGCAGCTTGCTTTACCAATATCAGCAAGGGAGGGAGACTGCGAGAATGGTAGAAGTTATAGTTTCATGTAACATCAACACAAATGGGACATCCCATCCTCTTCATTTTACTATATTCATTCAGATTAAGTCACAGGTTCCAATCACTCTCAAAGGGAGGGGATTACCCAAAGGTGTGACTACCAAATATGGATCTTTGGGGGCCATCTTGGACTTTCTCTGCCACAGTCTGTTGTTTTTCATATGTGAGGAGCTTACTCTATGGAAAAAGTTACTAATTGTGTGTGACATACCATCTCAAGGTGAGAAGGCGGTGCTGATGTGTATTAATATTTTAAACTATTTTTACTGTTTTCAATTCCCCTTTCCTATCTTTATTTTCCTTTACTCCACAGCTTCTGTGTGTTTTTTCTAGCAGAAAAAACAGATATCACCATCCTTGAACTACCTGAGTTTTCCTCCATGCTGGATACCCATATGCTACTCTCTGTCTTTATGTTATTGGTCATTGCTCTGGCTCAGATGGAAAGGAGTCTCTCTTTCCTTTTCAAGTGACATGCCTATTATCATCTGCCACTTTTCTTGGTATTGCCAAGCTCTTTGTTCACTACCCTACCAACATGATCATATTTCCATGCATAAAAAATTTCTCTATCCGTCAGATATTCTCTTATTTCTCACTTTAATTTTTAGAAAGTCTTGAACAGTAATTCCAGTCACTGATTTTATTTGCACCCTTTCCATCTACTCCCCAACTTAGTACCATATGGCTTCTGATTCTAATATTCTGAGGAATCCTTTCTTTGGAACATTATTTCTTATTTGACAGATTCAGTAATTTATCAAATCTTAAACTAATTCACCATAATTTTCTCTTATTATGTTTTTTTTTTGTGCACTATTGTAATATTCTTTCACTTGGTTTCCCATTTCCCATTCATCCTCATTCCAATCTATCCTATACACTGAAGATCAATAAATCATATACAGATCCAATTATGTCACATGACTCCCCCAAATATTTTAAGTTCAATGTTAGAAACCTTAAATCCCAGGTTTTAATACCACTACACATATTGTTAAATGTAATTATTTAAAAAATGATAGCCAAAATTACTCTATAATTGTAAGTATGGTATTGTTTATCCTTGGGTGCCCATTGGACATTTGGATACTCTAAAATAAATACAAATTTTCATTAGTACATTCTCAACCTTTTTATTTTTGTGACTCTGAAATTAACTGGCTATGTCAGTTCAGATAACTCTTTTTATTTCTCTGCTCTTCACCTAGTCCCTTAGCTGTAAAACAAAGTAATTGCTTTGCTTGCTCTTAAAGGGTCTTTGCCACTCTTAAAAACTACATTTTTATGAACTACATTTTTTATGACTGAAACTGCTATTTTATTGCATCTGGTCCAAATCAATTATGACTCTATAAGGTAAAAACTCAACTATAGAAGTACATAAAACTATAACCCAGTTTTATCAGATAGACCTATTGCTATATTTGACTGAGTTGTGCCACTTTTCCCCCTCCAAATTAAATATAATTATGACTTTTCTCAAATAAATACATTTGATATTCAAGAACTCAGTCTTAAATACAGGTAATTCTCCCACTCTTTCGACTAATGTCTAGAGTTTAAAGTAGCTGTGCAGACATGATCTTCTGTCAGTTTGAACAGAATCTGACTAATCCACCTGACAGTAATTCATTTAAGTCCTCTTCTTACAAGCAGTAGAGAAGAAAGCTGTCAGAAAGTTCCTATCATAGCTGAAATGCAGCTGCCAAGGTTTATTTTTCATACTGTCAGAGGTAGAGAGAGGCTTATTCTTAGTGTGCCAAATACACTTTCATTATTCTTGACTTTACAAGCGTAGAAAGGTGTTTAATGAAAGTGAAGTAGATTCTTGTGGTCTACAAAGTGTCAATGCGTCCTACGCTCAGAATTGGGAGCATTTGGAACTTCAGTATTAACCAATCTTTGATATTTTCCTTTGGAGATAATACAATGTAATTTTTAGATAACCAGTGTGAAAACAGTTCCCTCAAAAAAGAACAAATGTTCCTAGCCTTGTGAGAGCCACACAGAATTCTCAAGCCCACTTTACAACATGTTGATCACCTACTGAAGTTATTTTTACTGAGTTAATGAAATATTTCTGGTGGTTTAGATCTCATATTTTCTAGTATCAAAAAGGCATGGTGCTTCATCCAATCTTTTTGTACTTAAAATTACTGACCTTGAGCCAAGCGCCACAAAGATTCTGTGTTTGCTCTCCCTGCAGTCATCTTGTGTGGTAAACATCAGGGCAACGTGGTATTCTGAGACACTGTAGAGGGAGAGTATACAAAAAAACAATTGGTGTTGCGGGTGTATAACCAGTAAATTATGAGTTCATTCATTCATTTAATAGCTTTTTATGGAGTATCCCAAAGGTAACACTGAGTAACATTTAAAAGGGGACCACTTCCTCAACATACTTTATAGCCACCTTCTGGACAACTGGTGTAAAAAATGCACAGATCTGTGATAACAATAATACGAATGTTCCTCCTACAATTGTGCACGATTCATCCAACACTGAAGGTTACCAGGACAATCATGCCCTTGCCCTCATGGAGAGAGACACAAAAATAAAGATATAAAGAAATAGTTAAATGGTCTGGTAAATGTTTGGTCAGGGGGAGGGGAGTGGTAGATGAGGGTGAAGGGGATTCAATATATAGTGATGGAAAGAGAACTGACTCTGGGTGGTGAACACACAATGTGAGATATAGATGATGTAATACAGAATTGTAGATCTGAAATCTATGTTGCTTTACTGACAATTGTCGCCCCAATAAACTTTAATTAAAAAAAAAAATGTTTGGGTGGGGGAGGAAAAACACCTGGAAAAGAATAATAATTGAGAAAGAACTAAGTTGCTAGGGAATACTGATACTGAGATTTCAAAGATGAGAAGAAACTGGCCATGAGAAAAGTGTGGCAAAGAGCAGAGTAAACCATGTGTACACAGGCTGTGATGCATGAAAGAAGCAGCTACATGCGAGGAATCAAAAGAAAGGAAATGGGAGAGAGAACAGAAAAATTGGGAACAGCTACATGTCTAACAATGAGAAACGGTTTTATAAATTATGGTCCATCTGTACAAAAGAACACCATGTTGCCATTAGTGGACGTTTCTGAAGGATATTTTATGGTGTGTGAAATTGTGCATCGTAAGTTAAAAGCGGGATGTAAAACCACGATGCATGTATGGCATGTGATATACAGTTTCCCAATTTCATTGTCTCTGAAATTAAAAAACAGGCTATATAAAGATATTTAGAGCAATTATCTCTAGTGGTGAGATTATTAGTGGTTTAAATTTTTAGTTTTGTCTGTATGTCTTAAATTCTTGAGATATTCTAACGTATGTGCAAGAGGCACATAAAAATTGTTTGATGCTGCATTTTTTGTCATGGCAAATGAGTAAAACTAACTATCTCTCAATTAGAGAATGGATTAATAGAATGTTTTGGTGGTGCAGTAGAACATTGCATCAGTTAAAAAAAAACTAGAACATTTATCATCATACATAAATATCAAAGCATAATACTGATGCAAACAAAAGTTAGAAAATGTAGCTGATGTGATAGTTTATATAAATTTTAAAACTAATTTTCTAGTGTATATTATTTATAGCTACTATATATATGTATATACATACATATATATATTTAAATACATGCTAATGATATTCCCTAGTTTCAGAAAAATAAAAAATTATTACCCCAGTGAAGGGAGGGAAGAGAAATGGGTAAGGGAGTAGCTTTAGTTACCTGTATAATTTTTATTTTGTAAATAGGCTTATAGGAAGCAAATATGACAGAAAATGTAGCTCTATTCAATTTTGTCTCCTTTAGACTATTCTGTATGTTAAACTATCAACAAAAAAGTATTTTAAAAAACCTTATATTAAAAATGTTGAGACTTATAACCACGTATGCATATTATTATGTTCTTAAGTAATAATAAGGAAAGACATGTGATGGAGCAGCTGAGTCAACTTAATTTAAAAGTTTTACTGTAGAAATAAAATACATATATTGAAGAAAGCATAAAACACAAATACACAGCTTAACAGCTAGTTTAAGTAAATGCTTACATAATCACCACTCAGGTCAAGAGATAGAGTATTACAGCGAGCTAAAATGAGCTAAGTTCTTCTATCCATGAACATTTTATTAATGAAATTGTGCTATACATAGTCTTTCATTTGCTGCTCCTTTCGCTCAGTATTGTATTTGTAAGATTATTATCCATGATGTTGCATTTAGGTATCGTTATCTCATTTTTATTGTCATTTGGTATTTATCCATTCACCTGTTAATGGGAATTTGGGTTGTTTCCATTTCTTATTATGTGAGGAATGCTGCTCAGCATGTTTACATAGTGTATAAATATCCTAGTGCTCACATGTGCAAGTTTCTCTAAGGTAAATGCTTAGGAGTGAAATTAAAGGGTAATAGAGAATGATCTTTAACTCTACTATTATACTAAATAAACTGACTTCCAAGCTGATAATACAAGCTGGTAGGTTTGCACTCCTAACAGCAGATTATCAGAGTCCCAGTTGCTCTACATCTTTACCAATATTTGTTATCATATTAACATTTTTTCACCATTTGAATGAGCTTATAGTAGTATCTCTTTGCAAGCAAAATTATTGTCTCCCTGACTAGTAATGAAGTTGAGCCCAATTTCAAGTGTTAATTGGATTTCTACTTAAATTTTTTAAAATTAAATTTATTGAGGTGACAATGGTTAGTACTATTATATAGGTTTCAAGTATACATTTACATAATACATCATATATATATTGCATTGTGTGTTCTCCACCCAAAGTTGAATCTTCTGTCATCATATGTTTGGCCTTCTTTACCCTCTTTTACCATCCCTTCTTCCCCTTTACCTTCTGGTAACCACTAAACTGTTGTCTGTGTCTGTAAGTTTTGCTTCTTTGTCATGTTCGTTTGTTAATTTATACTTTTAAAAGAATCCTGTGCATATCTTTTGCTCATTTTTCTTTTAGGGTGCTTGGATTTTTTTAGTGATGAAGTAATTTTATGTCTTCTGTATACTAGCATCTTTGTTAGATCATACGAGGTCAGACAATTAAGTACAACTTTGTATGTCTTGCAGGGTTCTTTTCCCATTTTGGTACCTGTTTTAAACTTTTCTTTAAAGTATCTTTTAGTGAAAAGTTCTTAATTATTATTTGGCCAAATTTATTAAACTTTTTTTATGGTTCATAACTTGTGTGTCTTGTCTAGAAATCCTTCCCTACACTGATGTTATAAAGATACTGTACTGTACTAACTTCTTAATATGTTGTAGTTTTGACCTACTTATTTGGTTTTATCTTTGATCCATCTGGAATTGATTCATTTCAGATTTAAATTTTTCTTCTCCTATTCCTTACTTACTTCAGAGTTTGATGAAAAAAAAAAAAAGACAAAAACAACAACAACAAAAAAAAACACAATACCATGTCTGAGAAATTATCTTTGAGGAAATGTTGAAGACAGTCTTCTTAGGAATGGGGATTTAATATGGGGTGGACCAGAAAGCTAGATTTAGAATGAAATATAAATTCAAGTCTATTTCATTCAATATTGATTGTGTTGATCTACATAGTTCAGGGAAAAATAAATGGGTAAATCCAAGACAATTTCGAAATCAATAAGAAAAGGATGTGTCTGATTTAGATTATTGGGGATTTAGACATGTTTTAATGATTAACTAATATTTAACCAAAATCCTAGGTTGTAAATAAAAGCATCCTGACAAAGATTAGGTAGATAAAGAAGTGTAGGATCTTGGCAAGGAAAATGTATACACACAGAGAGTTTAGTGAATTTTTGTATTTTCTTTGATGACAAATAAGAACAGAAATATGTTCAATTATAAGAGATTGATAAATTTAAAATATTTTTAGTTAGCTTAGAAAGTATGTATGTGTACTATAAGTTAGATATGGAGCTGGATTTTATATGACTATGCTTAATGTCTGGAATTTAAATCAAGTAAACTTGTAAATATTATAAAAATTTGATTCAAGAATTTATTTCACTTTCTTCTCCTGAATCTTTATCAGCCTCTCCTCCAGTTTATACTGTCACTGAATTATTTATCTATAGGACTGATGTAAGTTACAGACTAAATATTCTTACCCCTCTGAACGGACAAAACCTGTGTAAAAGTTTATATTTTCAAGGGTTTGTTTTCGTTAGAATTCTGACTACATTCAAAAGAAGAAGAAAGTAATAGATGAACTAGCAACAATTCAATAGGGGTTCAATATTACAGTTTCTATAGTAAACTGGAAAGCAGAAATAACAATGTAGATTATTTTAAAGTAAAATGATACATCTGAGGTTTGATTTATTTTAATATAAAAAGCAGTGGGCATAGATGAATAATGGTAACAAGTTAATACTTTTGAGTTGGGGGATGGACATGTGGACATTTATTGTATTCCTGTTTTCTGTGTTTGAAATTCCCATAGTAAAACATTAAAAAATAAAGCTACATTTTAGGAAGGTATATGATAAGGGATAAAAAATTTCTTCTGAGCGAGAAAACTTCTCTGTAAATAAACATATTAATTCATCTCTGCCTCCATTTCTATTCATCAATTTTCACATTCAAACTCTAAGATGGTATGCAGATCACTGGAGAATATGTGTTTAAGTAAAGGTCACAAAAACACAGAATTGTGGAACTTGAAGAAACCTTGAAGTTTATTTACCCTAATCTACTTTTTATAAGTGATTCCTCTGAGTCCTCAAGAGATTAGACAGTTTACTTGAAATCAAACAAAGTTTTTAGTAACAGAGAAACCTAAACAAGATTGTAGAGTTTTCTCATGTTTTATGTGATGGGCCATATAGACAGACTTGATTTAACAAAAAGATGTGTTGGGTTCCATCTACTGCAGTTGTGAAGGCTGCCATGTGAGTGATAATGGAATTTTGCTTCCCTATATTCTCTTATAAAAACACATTTTCTAACCACAATAGACTGAATCCATTGAGTTTTTCAATTCTGCTACATTCAGGTCCACAGATACGGGAATGGTAAGAAGGCACTCATCACAAACCTACGGAATTCTGGCAGATTCACCTCAGGGATTTTGTCAGAAAAGGCAGTCTATGGGATAAAGAGTATTTTGACATGGAAATATCTTAATAACTCTGTAAGGTTGTCAGTTTTTCTTAGGGGAATTTTCTCTATCAAGATAAATTACAGTTCTGCATTTTTGAGGTCTCGAAATGAAGATTTTTAAGGCAGCAAGTAGGTTGTGACTAGAAAAACAATAACCGTACTCTACCTTAGTCATACCTATATGAAAAATACTAAAAACTTTTACAGGGCCTGTCATAAGATAATGTGTGTAATGTGGACGTAAAATAAGGGAAGCTGTGTAGTTTCATGGCTATCTGAGGCCCTGACTTCTACCAATTACTAGCCATGTGCTCCGGGACAAGTAACTAAACCTCTCTGTCTATTTCCTTATCAGGTAAATGAAGCTAATAACTGAACCTACTTCATAGAGTTTGGGTGAGGATTAATGACATATCATGTAAAGTTCTTAGGCCGGTACCTGACAAACTGTAAGTGGTCAATACTAGTTAGTATTAGTATTATTTGACTGAACTAGTTAACTTTGGTAGAAAGTTGATTAGCTAGTCACTATTAGCTAAGTGGACTAGAACACTAATTTTCTTTGTTTTCAGCTTTATTGATGTATACTTGACAAATACAATTGTGAGATATTTAAAGTGAACATCATGATGATTTTGTATGTATGTGTGTGTGTGTGTATGTGTCTGTGTGTGTGAATTGAGAAAGGATTCCTCACATCTAATTAATTAATACTACTTCTGTCACTTAACATATAAATTTTTTGTTCTGAGAATATTTAAGTTCTATTCTATCAGCAAATTTCAATCATACAGTACAGTGTTATCAACTATAGTGACCATGTTATATATTGAGTCATCAGACCTTATTTATCTTCGCAGAATGTTATCTTATAGCTGAATAATGTCTATCCTTTACCAACATCTGCCTGACTCCCCCATCCCGACCACCACCCCCTGGTAACTACCAATCTACTCTCTGTTTCTCTGAGTTTGATTTTCCCCTCCCAGATTCCGTATATAAGTGGTAATGCAGTTTTTGTCTTCTCTGTCTGCTCATTTCATTTTGCATATACTCTCAAGTTCCACCTGTGTTGTTGCAAATGGCGATTTTCTTCTTTCATGGCTGAATAATATTCTAGCATGTGTGTGTGTGTGTGTGTGTAATATATATTTTATATATATATATATATATATATATATATATATATATATCTCATATATATCATATACACATGCACGAGTGTGCATGTGGTCTGACAATTAAGTTCGCAGATTCATCCTAGAAAAAGTGCTACATATCTCATTGTGGAATATCACTATGGTCACCTTTGAAGTACTTCCTTTGGGAAACGATGAACCGATGCCAGCACCTAGTCCACCCTTCAAAGCAATTTTGGAACTCTTTCTGGAATGGCCATCAGAGCTATGGTGCTATTGCCCTTGACATCCTGAATGTCATCAAAATGTCTTTCTTTCAATATTTACTTTATCTTCAGATAAAGAAAGAAGTAACTGGGCACCAGATCAGGTGAGGAGGAAGGGTGTTCCAATAGTTATTTGTTAACTGGCTAAAAACTCCCTTACAGACAGTGCTGTGGGATCTGGTGCATTGTTGTGATGCAAGAGCCATGAATTGTTGGTGAAAAGTTCAGGTCATCTGACTTTTTCATGCAACCTTTTCAGCACTTCCAAATAGTAAACTTGGTTAACTGTTTTTCCAGTTTGTACGAATTCATAATGAATAATCCCTCTGATGTCAAAAAAAGTTAGCAACATTGGTGCAACAAGTTTGTGAGCTTAATTGTCAGACTTTCGTATGCATTTCTCAGAGGAAAACCATGCCTGTTCCACTACTAATGGGTCGATAACTACATTTTCAAGAAGAAAATTTATCTTTGGAGGAAATAAAGAAAGAAACACATTGGATGGACTTTTGAAAGTTTTACCAGTTGAGTATTAGGTAGCGAAGAAAAATACAGTATCATTTTGCCAAAAAATAAAAAATAAAAAAGGAATAGCTCTGAAATTTTGAAACCTATTGGGAAAAGAAATCTTCACAAATAAATTCATTTAAAACGGTTAGTTTGTGGTTATCACCAGAGCCAGAGGAAAACTGACTAAGTCATTTTAATAGTAAGATATTTACTAAATAAAAGTAATTTTGCATCAAATTTGCCAATAGATGTCTCAAAAAACAGTTATTAAGGCATTAAGCCATGTTTATGTAAAAGAGAAGAAAACTATTCATGGTTTAAGAAAAGCATGCTCTTGAGAATCATTTGTACCCAAACATTTCTTGGTATATATCACGGAAAATAGCCTCGTAACCAGAATTGTACATGAACGTAATAAATGAGCTTAAGACTTCAGCCAGTCCAGACGATGGCTGTTTGATTCAGCAAGATCAAACAGCCAGTTGCCAGAGTGATGAAACCTTTTCTGTGAACATGGTCTGAGAGAGTGAGCATTAGCCAGCAATTCAACCTTCATTACCTCTCTTTACTTAAAGGAGAAACCCACTTGACTCATTTTAACAATATGTCTCTGTAATAGGCTGGCTACATTGAGATGGAGGGTAGTAAAAAAGGACGCCAAGGTGATTTGGATTCATTGTGATCCATTCTAAACCTGAGCTCCATAGCTGCAAGGTCAAGGTTCCTTACCACTCAATAGTGTCTACTTAGAGTGGGGCACAGAACCCGGTTTCTGACGTATTGGCAGCCTTCTGAAGAGATGAAAATCCAAGGTTATGTCACTCTATGTGGAAAATAAGAACTTATGATATCTCTTTTAGATGAGCGCTTGCACTGCTCCTCGGTGACAGTGTTCTGAGCTTTCGTTACTGTGCTGAGTGCCATCACCCTTCTTAGAGCTGATTGCATTCTGAGTTGGAAGCACTTGTGGGCCCTTTGGGGTGAAAAACACTTTCCCCGCTAAGTGCTAACCATTTTTATTGTTATTATTGTTATTAAATCAATTCCCAAAGTCATATCCACTAACGTGGCATTTTCAAAACTGACATATTGCAGCAGTGTACTGGGAAACACCATTCAGCTGGCTTTCTGATGCCAACCTCGTAAGCATGGCTCTGTGGTGGTACTTTTGGGAACAGCACTGCTCTTTGGTGCCAACAGGTAGTCAGCTATTAAGGGAATAATGATGGTCAATAGCAGGTGGCAGATAGTTTATGACAGGCTCATCTTCCACCGAAGGCATCTGTTGTTTAAGAGTGTATATAGTCACTGGACATAAAGACTAGCTCTTGAGAATAATGTGGAATGCTGAAATTCAAACACATTCTTTGAGACCATTAGAGTAATTGGTTTAAAATGCAGTGTGTTACTAGGTATCAATTCCATGAAATATGCCAAGTTTGTAGAAGCATGGCTTTTTAATTTAATTTCCAGAGGGAATTTATGTAATGCCTTTTCATTACAGGATGGAAAAATCCTCAGTGCACAGAAACCAGAAATTAGGCAACTTTACAGAATGAGAACCCAGGGAACAATGTTATCATCCAGATTTTCATAGCACTAAGTTAAATCATGAGTACATGTCAAGGATACAATTCTAAAAATGTTCATTGGATGGTAATGATTACTAATATAAAGAAATAGAAAATCAGTTTTGGGAAAGAACCTGTATCCATGCATTGGCTTCAATATGACATAATTTAGAATTCTGGTATAAAATAACTTGGCAGAGGCTGTTTTTTCATTTTTTTCTCCATTGAACCTGGCAAATGCTGCCTAAGCTTGATAAGGGGCCAAAAGGAAGCAGTGGGTGGATTGTGGGCGCAGTGGGTAGTCTCAGTGCACGCTTTGTTTTATAAGCAATTAGCACATACCCCCCAACAGCATTACTCCAGCCATGCCTTATAGATCAGACATGACAGAGGTGGGCAGGCCAGGAACTCCACTCTCCCATTTAATTAATACATTTCTTCAGGGGCCACGGGTAGACATTGTATGATGGTCTTCGTGAAACTAGACACTGAGCATCTGAACGGCAGCCCTCATGATATAATTATCTTTATATAACCCACCCTGCCTCAGAGAGTGACTTGAATTAGCATTCCAATGGTATCTCCTGAATTTGATCTTGACTGAGTCATAGAAACTATAGGGTTGCATTTCAGGTGTTTTGTGTATACTAAAAATGGATGAAAATAGCTCTTTAAAAAAAAAAAGTACAATTACCGTGTTTCCCCGAAAATAAGACCTAGCTGGACCATCGCTCTAATGCGTCTTTTGGAGCAAAAATTGATGTAAAACTCGGATATTATATTGTATTATATTATATTATGTTGTATGACCTGGTCTTATATTAAAATAAGACTAGGTTTTATATTAATTTTTGCTCCAAAAGACGCATTAGAGCTGATGGTCCAGCTAGGTCTTATTTTCGGGGAAACATGGTATATACATTCTTTTCTTTTCTTTTCTGGTTCAATCTTTATATACAAGTAGGCCTATACCAGGTGTTCTTTCTCTAGAGAAAAACTGAAAGGAAGAGAAAATTTGATCACAGATTCCTTATGGAAAATTGAGTCTATTATTAAAACAATTCTGGGCTTGATAATCATTCTTAGTGGGGCCTACAGATAGCTATAAGTCTGCTATATCCTGAAATTCTTGAACAATTAATTAATAACCACTGTTTTCAAAAAGTTGCTCTCTATAGAAAAGAGAAATAGAACTTATGTGTTTGATTTTTAAAAGGAGTAAAGGATACCACCAAAATGTACATAGCACAGATAAATGAAAAGGACTACATTTATACCGTTCAGTTTATCTCATTTTGCAAATGATCTATTTCAGAATGTTTATGAAAGACATGTCTGAATGTTTATGAAAGACAACCGCTGCAACCTCTAAAATCGATGAGTTTGCCTAATTTTTCTGATACAGGCCAGAGAGGCATCATGACAAGACACTGCCTCCAATATCCTCCTTTGAATAATCAATAAATATGGCAATGTCTTTGCCAAAGTGACAATCTGTAAATAATTTCACGTACTTAACTATGTGTTTGAGAAGCCAAAGTCCTTCGAAGTTTCTTCTTTACATTTTAGGATAATTGAGAAAAGTTGGATATATATTCAATCATGAAATTAAACAGAAACCAAAAGTTATGGCTGTTTAATTGATGAAATCGCCAGCCTGCAAGGTTCTAGACTGACTGTACTGTCACTTTTGTCTCACCACTATGGGCAAGTGTCCAGAAATTAATTGGCAATACAGATTGTATCAAATTTGGACCTGTGCAGATTATCCAGTGAGCAATAAAAGTTGAAATTCCTATAATAGTATGGGAACAATATGTAGGAATAACATAGTTTTTTATCAGTAAGTTAAATATGATTTATTTGTATTTCTATTGGGGTTTGATAAAAATGAGTGAAGCACATGTTTTATAGAGATTGTATTCAATAAACCATACATTTAAATAATTGTTACATTCTTTTTGACAGTGATTTGTATTTCCTGTTTTCTAATTTTAATATTCCATAAAATCTAATGAGGAGCCAAGATGTTTACATATAGTTGTGAATAATTTCTATTTCTCAGTAATATATTTGTTACTTTATAGCAATAGATGTATAAAATGTCTTTTGTTTTTAAATATTTATGTGGCAAACAGAAGGTTTCTTCTGTTGTTCCATGCAATATATTTATTCATCTATCTTAAGATTGTCTGCAATTCAATTTCCTTTGATCTAAATTTATTTTAAAAATAAAATTAACTACCTTTTTATTTCTGGAACATCAATTACTACTCTAAATTTTTTGTCTTGTTATTGTTTTCTCTATACTAATCCACCTTTAATTTTCTTTCCTACTTGTCTACATCATTTTAGCAAATTTAAAACTTATTTGATATGCACCATTGCTATTATCTTTCATAAATTGCACTCAACACTATTGATGGCGGCATTAACTACTCAGTAAAGATTAGATAAAAAGCAGATGAAACGAGTTAGCTAAGATAGTACCATTTCTATGTTGGGAAATTACTTTGTATTATGGTAATCCATACTTTTTGGAAATATACCAAAAGAGACAAAGAAGGAATACATGGAAAGAGTGCTATCTTTTTGTAAATTTGTAGCTATGCAACTTTTAAATAATTTTTCTAGGTGCTTTTTAGAATTATCATTTGCAAAAGCACATATTTCTCGAGGAAACAGGTGATTCACAGTATGTTTTGAACATTTGAAGACAGGACAAGTCTATCATGCTAAAATGCAGAAGACACCGTTATTGGTGCATAAATGAAGTTCCAGTGTACCTAGAATTATACAATTACAGGCTTGTGGCGATTTATTTAAATTGGTACTTTAAAAGTCATTTGAGTATATATTTTAAAGTAAGAAGGAGGATGCATGCTGGAGAGGAGAGCATATTTAGGCTTTGAAGTAAGTTCTGGGGTTAGAAATCTCTGCTTTCCCCCTACTTATTATTCTGTTTTATGTAGGTTACTTAATCTTTCTGAGCCTCAGTTCCATTTTATATAAAATGGATATAGTAGTGCATACGTGATAAAGTTGTAATAATAAATGTGATATGATGTGTAGGCACTCAATACAAGGTTCTTTTGTGTCTTTTACCCTAACATCCCCATGGAGCTGTGGCCATTTTAGATATGCTGAAATGAATTGATGAGATCGAATTCTACATTACAATTAAATTCATCTGGCTCTGGCATCCAATAGCCCTCATTTTAATTTTTGTCTTTTGGCAAAATATAAGTTTGTATTTAATTTCATTCGTACATGTCTGGAGGCACTGGAAATAAATAGGCTGTAAATAAACACATTTGTCACTGGTGGTTAGTGAATTTTATACTTACATATTGTTACAGTATTGGCTTTCAATGAATATATTAAGTCTGGTGAAAAATCAAAGACTAGTTCTACTAAAGTTAAATTTATTGTACTTTTAGGCAAGCCCTTTAAACAGCTGTGATCTTCCATTTAATTTGTATTGTGTAGTGGATAGTGGTACTGTTTTTGTTTCTCTTAAATGACAATGTGCTATCTATTGGCATTTTTAGCTTGCTCCTTTAGTATGCATAAATCCCATTATTCTTTGTGGTTGATGCTTTTAAGATGAGCTGGTGGCTTTTTGACCTATTTGTTGATTTATTTTAGCAACTGAGCAAGTACCAAACCATTGAAGTTGGATCCTATAAATCTTTGCTTGCTTTCTATCTTTTCTCTCTGTAATTTTTCTTCTTAAAGCTGAAAAAGAAAGAGTGCTACCAAACATGCACATAACATAAAAATGTTTTAAACTGGATGCGAATCACAGTTTGGAAATGGTGTTCAATGGCACTGGTATAATGAAGAACTGTTTTAAAACACATTTATCTGACTTGTTTATTAGATTCCGTATCATATTAATAGGAAAGTTTTTGAAGCCTAACTTTTTCTTTCTTTTTGAATAGGGTTTATGATATTACCTTAGGTTGGTGCAAAAATAATTGCAGTTTTTGCAATTATTTTTAACCTTTTAAACCACAATTACTTTTGCACCAACAACTTTTGGGAGAAGTAAACGTATATATGTTTCAATAAATAGGTTTTAATTTTCCAAGAAAGTAATTGGTTTAATGTAAAGACATGTCTTATTTTTAAGCTGGAACATAATGATCATAGGGAGAATGTTGTTCTAAACTTGGTCTTTTGATTATGTTCCCTTTGCCCACATTTTTTTGGGAAAATTTTACAAGAAATACAAACAAGGGTTGAAATTTGCACCTGAAATCTTGTACTCTTCATTAGTCGTGATAGGAAGCAGATGGTGATTTATGAACTGATATCCTCTAAAATGTAAAAGTACCTTTATAGATATAAGTAAATAAGAAAATTAAGATTTTTAAAAAACTCCTGGTTTGAATTAAAATAGAAGTACTACCACAGCTTAATTTGTCTGCCCTGTTTGAAAATGTGTGAGTATCAATTAAGGGTTTTTAGTGGCCCTGGCATTATTCAAACTTTTTAAATTAATCAAACATTGAAAATTATAATTTATTGTAAAATACTTATTTATTCATTATTTGTTTAATCAACACAGATTTATCCATCATCTGTTTTAGTTACCTATTGCTGTATAACAAATTACCCCCAAATATTCCAGTTTTAACCACAAACATTTGTTATTGCATAGTTTCTGAGAGTCAGGAATCTGAAAGAAGCTTAGTTAGATTGTTCTGGCTTAAGATCTTTTACAAGGTTGCAGTCAAGATATCAGCTAACATTTTAGTCTTGTATCTGAAGGCTTGACCAGGCAAGAGAGAGGATCCATTTCCAAGCTCATTCACATGACTTCTCGTATTGGCAGGAGATATCAATGTTTCATGTGGGGCTGTTCATGACATAAAATTGCCTTTTCCTACATAAAATAATAATAATAATAATAATAATAATAATAATAATAAAAACAAAACATCTTCCCCCAAAGCTGCAATATCTTTTTTATAACCTAATCTTGGGAATGGCATTCATCATATCTGCCTCATACTGTTGGTTACAAAGACTAGCATGTACAACGTGGGGTGCTAATACCAGAAGATATGGGGCTCATTGGGAGCCATATTCAAGGTTCGTTTCCACACTTGTGTGCTCCATATGGTGCTAAACACTAGACACAAATATGGGTATTACTCAGACTCCCATCCTTTAGATTATTTTTGTGTAAGACAATAAATTCAGCATCAGATTATTTTCTTGTTGTTCTGATCATACTTTTAGTTGCAGCATGAAAGCACTCATATCAAAATCATATATCAATTTCCTTTAAGGAATACTTCAGCATAATTTAGGGTATATATTCTCAGAAAATAATTTAGGACAAAAATTCCTAGTTTTTTTTTTCTCCCTATTCTAAAACTCTAAGCCAGACAAGTTAATATTTATTAAGTGAGAGGTTCACTGCAGAATGGGAGAAGCAATTTCCATTGGTTACACTTTATTTCTTGGGCATTGAGTGCCAATTTACTCAGTAGTTTCCTTTAATGCCAGCTGTTAAATTTGTATGCTTAGTTAATGAATCCATATATACATATATATAAAGATTTTTTGCTAGAATTTCCGGCAAAGGTAATAGTAATTTGAATTTTAACTGACTTCTCATGGTTACTTCACCTTTACATATCCCGTTTCTTCTTTTTCTTCCATAGGATAAAATAATGAGACAGAAGTGCTAAATCCTTTTGTTAGTTTTATTTTTTTTTTACTTAAACACTTTTCAATTTGTTTACAAAGTCCCCCTCTTCTCCAAAATATGATTACAAGCAATAGGGTTCATGCAAATAAGCTCTTTTGAAATTTTCTCTTTCATAGCTGTTTCCATTTTTAGAGACATTGATTAAACAACTATTATGAGTAAGACACCTTATGCCATAGTTTCAAGCAGAAACTGGCTTGCAACTGCTTGAGAAAAATGGGGAAATTTATGATAAGGACATTCGAGAATGTCATGGGATACAGAGAAAAGGTGTACGTCCTTGTTTCTGGCATGAGATTTACCTCTGATTTATGTCTTACCTTTAAATGTCTGTTTCATTGTTTCTTTCTTCTTTCACACTGACATTTCCCCCCCCCCCCCAGTGTGCAGTTTGGAAAGGGCTCTTAAAAGCTTCTGCATTTTACCTATTGTCTATCCAGCCATGAAGATAGAGACTGACTTAAATCTCACAGTTCTAGTTCCAAGTTGGCAGGGAAAGACCTTTTAGTCCCATTTGGTTGAGTTTTTCATCTCTCTGCTCTTCAGATGAGTTTGACAGAAAGACTGAATGACCCAGTTTTTGTCTGATTGATTCTGGACCAATCACACTTGTGATGGGGGTGATATCATGTTTGTGAATCTATCTTCTTTCAACCATGTGAATTCTGGTAAGGAGTTTTTTCCTAGAAACGTTTTGGTAGATAATAGGTCTTTCATTTGATTTCATAAAAGTCTAGCTATATTTCTTATTCAATGTGGAATATTCTCTTTCAGTATATTCTCATTTTTCTTCTCTTTACCTGCCCTTTCCATTATATTTACATTAAAATCATGTGCCCAGATTTTCTTTATTTACGTTGAAGAAGGTCTTTTGATTTTGACTATTCTACACAATGGTAAATTAATTAAACTTGTTAAAATTTAGAGTGCTGTATAAAATATACCTAATAACTATTCAAAGAAAATAATGTGTGGAAAATAACAACTTTAAATAAATAAAAATTTCATTTTATATAAACTTCATTTCTTTCTAATCATCCATATGTATATTTATTTTATAATAGTCAAGTCTTATTTGGTTATACATTATAGAAATAACTTAAGTGAAAAAGAGAAATTAATTGGAAGCATAGTGGAGTGGTTCAGAGAGCCAAAGGAGATTTGACCAGGGAGAGAAATTTGAAAGTCATTGGGAATCCAAGCTTCTGCCTACCATCTATTTCTCTATCTTTCTATCTTTGGTTTATTGGAACTATGCTTCTCTTCCCAATCTCCTACTCTTCCTCTCCTCTCTCCATGCTATATTCTATCCCCTATTCAGTCTAGCTTTTATTGCATTGTTATGCATGTGGTTAAATAGAGATTCCTTTAGTTCCTGACATTGTATGTTCATGGTCCAAGTGGCATCATAAATAGTGTCAGAGATCCAAATACCTAGAAGAAAAAAATATGATTGTTCCATTTGGGTCAGGTGTCCATTCCTGGTCCAACCAGTTGGTTATGAATGGTGTGACAAAGTTACACAGTAGAAATAAGGCTATGGAGACCCATGAGAGGGTGCACTGAAAAAGGCAGACACATAAAAAGCCCTCTACTTTGAATTTGAAGCATGACCATGTCATTCTAATATTAAAATACACTGCTAGGGATGTTTGAAGAACTGAAAAGTATTCACTATGTTTGGAGTAAATGGGATAGGTTTAGGAGGCTTTAAGGATGGGCCTGGAGAGCTCAGCAAAAGTCAGGCTATTAAGGATCTTGAACATTTTTCTATGGACAACAGATAACCAACAAAGGATTTTAAACAGGGAGAGAAAAGGTCAGGTTTAGAATTACTTTTTAAGAAATTGCTCTGACAGATTCATGAAGAATGGATCAGAGTAGAACAAAAATAGAGGCAGAGAGACCAGTTAAGAGGTTTCCAAAGGAGAAATAATGAGAGGACTAAACAAAAGTAGTGCCAGTTAGTGACAGGATAATTTCAAGAGATATTAAAGTTGTTGCATAAGTAATAGTTGGTGACTGATTAAATATAATAAGTTGGGGGAGAAGCAGAGCCCAGCATTCTCCCTCTTGAGCTGCTGGTAATTTTGTTTACTGAGATAGAGGAAGTCAAGACTAGGGAAGGGGGAAGGAAAATGAAGAGTTCCCACTGAGCTTGTGTCTGTGGGACCACCAATGACCTGGAATGGGTACATGAACATGTAGGTCACAGAGAAGTTGTGGAAACAAAAGAGAAGAGAGGAGCCCTGGGATATAATAATATTTGGAGGAATTCTGTGACAAAGCAGAAGATGGATTTTAAAAGTACACTGAGGAGTGACAGCCACATACCTTGAAAGGAAACTAGATGAGGAGAATTATGAATTTAGAGAGGAGAAATATTTAAGTAGATGTGGTGAATAGAGTTAAATGCTATGGAAGGGTCAAACAGATGAAAACTGCCCAATGAATTTCATAATAAATCAGGCATTTTTGACCTGAGCCACAGCTGTGTCAGTGGATAATGGAGTCAGAAGTTTTACAGGCATAATACGAGGAGTTAATGAAGGGGAACAAGTAGAGGAAGTGAATGTGCACAACTCTTTCAAGTGGCTGAGAGAGAGCAAGAGTGAGTAATTGCCAGGAAGTCTTTTTCTGTTTGATGTATTTAACTTAGCTTAAATATTGTCACAAAGGGCAGGATTTCTTTTTTTATGACTGAATAATATTCCATTGTAAATATACGCAACATTTTCTTTATCCATTTATCTGTCGATGGATACTTAGGCTGTTTTGACATTTTGGCTATTGTGAATAATCAGACATTATTTCTTCAAATATCATTTGGCACTTCTCTACTTCTCTCTTTTAGGGATTTTAGTTACATGCACATAAAGTTTCTGGAAGTTGTCACACAACTCACTGCTCCTTTTTACATACTTTGTTATTTCATTTTGGATATTTCTTACTGACCTTTTCAAATTCATCATTATCTTCTTACACAATGCCTAATTTGCCATTAATCCCTTCCAGTGTATGTGTTATCTTATACATTGTAATGTTTATCTGTAGAATTTTGATTTGTCTTATTTGTTAATATCTTCCATGTCTCTACTTGACTTTGTGGACATATAGATATGATTTTAATTTCCTGTAATGTCCTTATCTACTAATACTAGCATCCATGTCAGTTCTTGGTCAGTTTTAATTGAATTGACATTTCTTTTTTTTTTTTTTTCTCTTATTACGGGCAGTATTTTTCTGCTTCTTTGAATGCCTGGTAAATTCTTAACCTTCGTACTTGGCTATAGTTAAGATATCTGGAAACAGTTGATCCATTTGGATCTTACATCTAATATTTATTTTTTATAGTGGGACTGGAGCAGTGCTTTATTTATTTATAATTTATTTTAAAGTATAGTTGACATACAATATTATATTAGTTTTTGGTCTACAGTACTCAGTTTAGAGCTAATAATTCCTCACTACTGGAGCAAAACCTTTCTGTACTGTAACCAGGGTTACACGAATCATGGTTTTTCAGTGTGGCTGTGGCTACAGACACTTATCTTGAGACCCGTGGGAGTGTTGGGCACTGTTACCGCTGATTCTTTCAGAGGATTCTGTTTTTGGCCTCACTATGCATATGCTTGCATACGCTTGCAGTGCACTCATATGTACTATGCATAGTCAGCTCAACACTTGGAGAGACCCTCTGAAGCTATCCAGTGACCTCTCTGCTATATGTTAGCAGCCCAAAAGCCATCCCCACTTTCCTTTCCTTCTAGTATTGAATATGGAGAGCTAGAATGCCTCCCAGACTTCCTTGCAGCTAAAGGTGATCCAGTTCCAAATAATGAAACGTAATCACGAGCCCTGGGTGGGCATTCTGGGGCAGGTGAGGCTGGCATGCCCACTGGCCTTGTCTTTTCCCTATTTATAAGCCTGAGACGGTAATTTGGTGTTTAGAAATCAGAAGCCATCCACCGACCATGAGTAAAAGCCAAGTTGCAAATTAGGAAGATGAATGTCCTTGTGCAGTTGTATCACCCTGTACTATTATTGACCTCCAAACTCTTACATTTTTACATGAGCCAAAAGAAACTACTAAAGTAAAAGTCATTATTCACAAGGCTTCCTACTGCTTCCAGCCTAATATTATCCTGATTGATATGATCGATATTATCCTGATTTTGATGGCGACATCAAAAGATCATGTAGAAGTGACCCTGTGGAACTGTGGACTGTCTTCCCCCATTTCAATTTGACTGACTGTGACTTTGTCATTGGCTATTGAGGCCGATTGCTATGATTGACAGGCAAGATTCTCACTCTCCACATATACAGAGTGATAATGAGGAATACAACAGTCATTTTCTTTGAAAGAAAATGAGAATAAAGAAAATACTTTATTTGTTTCATACATTTTTATTTTGTGTGTTTTGTTCTGCAGGCTATAAACTTTACATTATTTCAACTTGCTAAATACTAACTAGAACTTCTGTGAAAATTTTCCATACAAATATGTGAACATAACTAATACAAATGTTCTATTTTGTTATTCATAATAGTTTCACATGTTTCTATAAAAGATCAATATAACACTTTTATTTCATTCTTTATTACTGCTGGGAATGTATTTAATGAAAATTTCAAAGAGGATTCTTATCAGTACCACCTAGATAAAGGAAAGCATCATGAAAAATAAAGCTACCTGGGTGACTGCATATTGCTCTTTAAATTAGATGTCAATGAATTTCCTTTCACATAGAAAAAAACAAAACAAAAAAACCTTTATTTAAAAAAAATCTTTTTAGAGTCACTAATTTCAAGCACCTGAAAAGCAGCACAAATGGAATAAAAATGCTATAACTTTTATTTCTTCTTTGCCAAAGTAATGGGGTCATCAATATCCAGAAGTATAGAAGTATTTATTTTGCCTGTTATTTTACTTTCTTTTCAATAAGTATACACTGATTTTCATCCCCTGTGGAATGAATATCTACTAATTTTAACATATCCTTAATCATCCATCATGATTTGTATATTAGCGACTCATTCTAAAATCAAAATTTTAGAATATCACATAATTTTAAAATAAGCCCTCTTCTTATCCTGCAAAGAAAGTTGTTAAATAGAATTGCAAAAAGGAACCAACTGAAATACAATTTTTTAGGTTTAATTTGAGGTTTTTAGTAAGTTTAAAATAGCAAGAAATATTGCTTCCAGGAGAACATGAATTTCTAAGGTAGTTGATTTGAATTAGCCATTTTAAAAAAAGGATGCAACTTTATAATGCAAATTGATCAATTCCAGCCCCGACCTTGATTCTTCATTCCATTAGCATCTTTAAAAAGTTTTTTTTTCCGGGCTACACAATTTATTCATTGCTGTCACTTAAAATTAAACATGTCTCAAATTGAAAACATTTTACTCTTAGTTCTTCTACCAGGCTTCTTTGATTTGGTCAAATTGTGTCATTATTTTTCTTATCACTCAGGTTTAACATTTTTCAGTTTGACTCCATCCAATTTCTTTGCTTCCACTTCCATTAAGTCTTCACATTCCATGCTGACTGCAATTACTACATGAAATATTCTCCTTCTGCCTCATCTTCATTTATAGTTCAACTATTCTTCAAGTTCAACTCAGGTCTACCTCCTTTATAAAGTCTAGACCCTGAACGTTCTAGCCCAAAGGAATCATTCCCTGTCCTCATCTTTTGGGCATGTATTGTGTTTCTCCTTGACTTAGTATTTATTTGAAATGTTTTGTCAGATGTTTTGAAGGTTATTATAATGACAGTGTTATTTACCTACTCTTTTGGAATTGATGACTAGGACCCAAGGCTGAGGTCACAGAGGCATGAAAAACCTCACATTGTAAAGAAATCTACCAATAATTCAGGTCAGACATTCTCAAACTTACGAATAGGCAAAAACTGTAGTCAATACGAATTACCTTACATTTACCCTGTAATTACCCTTTCAGGGTTTTTTATCCCTTTCAACACTCATATTTCTCTCTGTGATCATTTTGTCTGACTGAAGTGTAGAATTTCTGCTCTATCAGCTTTTGTTTTTCTAAAAACATCTTTCCCTTTATTTTCAAAAGACATTCTTGCTGAATGTGGAATTATAGATTGGCAGTTATTTTCTCTTAGCAACTTAAAGATGTTATTCCTTCATTTTCTGGCTTTCATCATTTGTGTTGAGAAGTCAGCTGTCATTCCTGCTTCCAATAAGGGCAACATGTTGCTTTCTCCCTGCTTTGAGATTATGTCTGTTTTTGGTTCAGCTGTTCTAATGTAATATGTCAGCTGTAATTTTCTTTGTAGTTATTCTCCTTGAGGTTTACTACACTTTTTCAATCTGTGATTATTTTTTCTTTTCTTTATCAGTTTTGGAAAATTCTCAGCCATTATCTCTTCCAATATCACTTCTGTCCCATCATTTTTTTCCTCTCCTTCTAAGACCTGATTTACACACAAGTTAAGCATTTTAGCCTGCCTCACGGTTTTCTTATACTTTGTCTATTGTTCCTATTCTTTTTGCTCTGTGCTTCATTTTTAAATATTTTACATTGACCATGCCAATCCTGTGTCTGCTGTTAAGAATATCAACTGATTTTTTATTTTCAGAAAAATGTATTTTCAGTTATAGGTCATTCAGTTGATTCATATTTTAGGTATCAAATTTTAGTTAAAATTCTCTAAATTTTACTGATTTTGTCCATCATTTCCAGTATTTTTTTTTTTTTAACACATCAGTGTTATTTTAAAGTTGTTGTCTATTGACCCAAATGTCTGGATTATCTTGGTTTGCTTCTGTTTATTTTGAACACCCCCCCCCTTTTATTAGTTTTAGGTGTACAAAACAATGTAATAGACATTTACACCCTTTACAAAGTTATAAACCCCCCCAATCTACTCCTCCTCCTTTGACATCATATATATCTGTTACAATTCCATTGGCTATGTTCCCTATGCTGTACTTCACATCCCGTGAATACATATATCACAGGATGAAATTGTATATCTATATATATATGTATATATATATATATATATATGTGTGTGTGTGTATATATATATATTCAATATTATTCATTCAATTATACATTCAATATTATTCAACTTCAACTTCAGGTGTACAGCACAGTGGTCAGGCATCTACACAGTCTATGAAGTGATCTCCCTAGTAAGTCCAGTGCCTATCTGATCTGACACCATTATTGATGATAGTCCTCAAACTGTATTTCATATCCCTGTGGCAATATTGTGACTACTAATTTGTGCTTTCTAATCCCTTTACCTTCTCCCCATCCCCCCTCCTGTCTAGCAACCTTCAGTTGTTTTTTTCTTTTCCCCCCCATATCTTTGAGTCTATTTCTATTTTGTTTGTTCATTGATTTTGTTCTTTAGATTCCACATTTAAGCGAGATCATATGGTATTTGTCTTTTTCTGTCTTTCTATGACTGTCTGACTTATTTCACTTAGCATAATATTCTCTAGGTCCATCCATATCATTGCAAATGGAAGGATTTCATTCTTCTTCATGGCCGAGTAATTCTCCATTATATACATGTACCACAATTTCTTAATCCAGTCATGTACTGAGAGGCATTTTAGTTGTTTCCATGTCTTGGCTATTGTGCATAGCTCTGCCATAGACATAGGGGTGCATATATTTTTTGAATTTGTGTTTCGGATTTCTTTGGATAGATACCCAGGAGTGGAATTGCTGGGTCATAGGTAATTCCATTTTTACTGATATATCTCCCACCCTGGGCAAGGGAAGCAAAAGAAAAAATAAACATGTGGAATTACATCAAACTAAAAAATTTTTTCACAGCAGAGGAAACCACCAATAAAACAAAAGGCATAATACTGAATGGGAGAAAATGTTTGCCAATGATTCATCTGATAAGGGGTTAATATCCAAAATTTATAAAACACTTATACAACTGAACACCAAAGAAAACAAATAACCCAATTAAAAAATGGACAGAAGACATGAAGAGACATTTCTCTAAAGATGACATACAGATGGCCAACAGACATATGAAAAAATGCTCAATGTCACTAATCATTAGAGAAATGCATATAAAAACCACAAGGAGATATCACCTCACACCTGTCAGAATGGCTATCATCAATAAATCAGCAAACAACAAGTTTTGGCGAGGATGTGCAGAAAAGAGAATCCTTGTGTACTATTGGTGGGATTGCAGATTGGTACAGCCACTCTGGAAAACAGTATGGAGATACCTCAAAAAAATTGAAAATACTTAATTTGACTCTTACTTATCATTCGTATGGTTTCTCTTCTTGATTGTAACTTTTTTTTTTTTTTGGATGCTGACCATTTTGTACCAAAGATCTATAGGTACTCTTGATGATATCTTCTACCAGAGATAATTTTTTCTTATAATACAGTAAAATGGTGCTTATATCATTTCAGTCAGGGACTGAGACGGGTTAGGTCTGAGCTGAAATTTTAATAAGACTAAATTTCTCTCTGGATTGTACCTATTCCTATGTTGTGACCTTCATGGGCTCTTAACAGCCTGTTAAGTCTTTGTGTCTTCATCCCCAAAAGATTGTGGACAATTCAGTTTTTCTCACGTGGGGTTTCCAAACTTATTTTTTTAAACCTCTGCCTCATGCAGCTTCAAAATTTGCCTGATGGATAAGTGGGGAGATGGTTAATTGCCTGGGAAAGTCTTCTAGCCACTGGGTTTTGCTTCCTAAGCATTATGAGACTTTACCTTTTAGATACTTCTGGCATATCTTGTCAACCTCCTATACATCCTCATAAATGAGCGAATATCGTGTGTGTGTAAGTGTGTCATGTGCTTGAGGCTTCTCAATTTTCTAATTTGTCACTCCAGCAATATGTGAATTCTTTGCTGATTTTTCTTGCCCTAACAGAGGCCTTCTGCCTGGAGCAACTGAAATCTTCAGCCTTTGTCTAGAATAGCAAATGCCTTTGGGAAAAGATATAGCTGACAATCACCAACTCACTTCAGAAGTCAGTTATACCTTTTATGTAGTTTCATTATATCTAATCTTTGTTTCTATGACTCTGTGATATATCTAAAATATAATTTTATAAATTTTCTAGCTTTTCCTCTTTGTTGTAGCAGAAATGTCAGCCTACTACAGTCTGCTGCATCCTATCTAGATGTAGAAGTTCCTGGAAATATCATTATTAGTCCCTCATATTTGACTTCTAAATTGACTTGATATAAAATTATAATTTAAATATTTTCCTTTAATATTAAAAAATAACTTCATTAGTTTTAATACATTCACAGTTGTTTTGAAAAGTCAAATATAAACATTATTTTTTAATGTTGGTTTTCTTCTCTTTCCCTTTAGAGACTTTCAGAATCTTTCCTTGTCATTTTATATTCTTAAATTTCCTGCTCTTATATTCACTTGTGGTTTTTCCATTCCCTTTCATTATTGGAATATTATTAGACCTCTCAATCTGAGATCTTTTTTTACCTTTCTTTACTTCTGTAAATTTTATCTCCATTACTTCTTCCATTTATTTTCTCCTCTCCATTTTTATTCTTCTTTCTTTTATCTCTTATTATCCAGATGTTGGCATTTCCATTTCTAGAATCCGTTGTTTCTTTATTTTCTTTTCTATATGCTATGTCTCTGTAGGAGAATGACTCTTGATGTGGCGCCCTAACAACCTTGCAGATACCTACATAGATCACATAGGAAAGGCTTAAACCGTAACTGATCTGAGTCTCGGCAGAATGCCTTGCAGCCCTCCCAGAATGTGAGACCTTGAGAGGCTATTAAAAAGCTTCTAAAAGGCCATTTCCTACTTGTTTCTCTATCTAGCAAGGAGACTGTTGGCTGTCATGAGACAGTTTCTCATTACCTCCATCCTTCCCATGAGGTAGGAGAATATTTGCTTCACCCATATAAGAGACTATAAAATTAATTAGCTGTAGCATGGCATTGTCCCCTTAACAATAGTGTGTCCTGTCATTTATGTTACCATCATATACCCCGTCTTTCAGTGCAGTCTGTTGGGATAAATGATGCAGGGAGCTAGCACCTGTAGCTATTCTTACTTTCCCTGTGTATACTGTATCAGTTAATAAACTGTCTGAATCTTAAAATGGCTTGTTTTTTCTTTACCAGCAAAATCTGCCAGGCTGTGTCTTTGTCTGTATCTATCATACTGTTTGTCTCATCTAAGTGTTCTCTATGTTCAGCTATTATTTTTTTATACTAAATAATTCTTGATTTTTAATAATCTCTTACTCTTTTACATACTTAAATATTTCCCTATCTTCTTATGTATGTTTATCATTCTTATTTCAATTCTTGATCCATCTCTTCTAATAATTCTACTCCAGGCTGAATTTTCTAAATTTTAAACTTTTCAAAATTGTTGTTTTTTGAGGTATTGTTCTTATCAGTTGTTTAGTTATTTTGCCTGTGAGCTCATGTTTCTTTTCTATATCAACTATTCTTTCTGGTAATCCAAAGTAAGGAAGAACTCAAGGCCAGGACCTGGTTTGTATGATTCCTATTGAGTTTAAGGAGAGTGAGGTTATAAGACCCAGACTAGATGTTTCCAGCCCATAAATCTACTGTTAGTGGCTCCCATTTCCTGCTGTCCAGCCAGATAATTACTATGTCCAGTCTTTTACCTTTAAACCCTTACGTAGAGACAGCACTTAAGGGAAGATATCATCTTAGTTTGTTATTGCCCAGCTTGACATAGAAAGAATGGCTGAGTAAATGTCTGAGGACAGCTAGTGACATGTCTCCTCTTCCCTTCAGAACTTTTGTTTTACCGTGATAGAACCTCTGTGTACACCTCCACAAATATTTTGGGCTGTTGCTAGAAATACCTTCATGATGTTTTAGTGGTAATATCCAATATAATGCAAGGGAGAGGCAGGAACAGAACTTCAATTGCTTTTATCTTATCTATTTTTCAACTCCTTTGACTATCTAACCTCCATTTTCCACAGAATAGTTCACAAAGCTTTTCTTCTCCACTGGTGTCTTTATCTGTCTCTGTCTCTTGTTCACTTTCTAGTTCTTTGAATTTATATTTCCTTCTGAAAGTGGTAGTTTCCCCAGTTTGATTTTGGAGAGATAGTCAGCCAACCATGTTAGTTTTCCATCTTGCCTAGAGTCATATATTACATAATTTTAGAAGTAAATCAAACCATGCACACACACACACATAGAGGGTGCTAAAAAATGTATACACATTTTAAGAAAGGAAAAAAACTGTATTAAAATTGTAATACAACTAATGACGCTAGCATTCATTTGATTAACACCATCTTTTGAGCCAACATCATACTACACATTGCTACTGTATTTAATTCAACTTCAAAAAGTAATACATAGATAACATCTCTTAAAATGTGTATATTTTGGGGCATTCTGGTATATACATTTATAAAAAAATTAAAAATTTATATATACAAAAAAATAATTTTTCCTCCATAGAATAGTTCAGACTCAGTAGACAGAGTAGGTAAATGACTTCTCCATTGTCATACAGTTATTTGTGGTAGAGTAGAAAGTATAATCCAGCTCTCTAGCTTCCCATGCCATAGTTCTACCACTGAACATTGGTCCATTACCTCGAGGTCTCTGGGTCTACACTATATTAAATGTATATGCATATGGGCTGTACACAGGCAAACTCTTCTTGCTCTTCTTTGTCAAAATGGCTACTCTTTTTACCCTATTGAGAGCCAAGTATCTAGAAGCCTCCACTGTGAGGACCATCAAATCTACAAAGAATTCACTTGGACAAATAGAGTTAGCATCATTGGAAAAGAGTACTGACCATAGTCATCTTAGAGAAGTGCAGTACACTGGTGCTGTGGTCTGGATGTTTGTATCCACTTCGAAATTCCTATGTTGAAGTCCTAAGGTCTAATGCGATGGAATTAGTAAGTGGGACCTTTGGGACATGCTTGGGTCACGAGCATGGAGCTTTTGTAAATGGGATTAGTATTCTAAATGGGAAAGAGCCCCTAGAGCTCCCTCACCCCTTCTACCATGTGGGGACACACTGAGAAGTTGGCAGGCTGCATCTCGGAGCCCTTCACCAGGACCCAGTCATGCTGGCACCCTGATCTTAGGGTTTCAGTCTCCACAACCGTAAGAAATACATTTCTGTTGTTTCTAGATTACTCAGTCTATGGTATTTTGTTATAGTAGCCCGGATGGTAAGACAGATGCCATGAATATAAGAAGTGTAAATTTTCATAACATTGTAATAGGCATTGATTTCTTAGAGATGATACCAAAGCACAAGCAAAATAGAGAAAAAAAAGAAATTGTGATTTATCAAAATTAAAAACTTTGATGCTTCAGAGGATACCATTAAGAAAGTAAAAATACAACCCACAGTACGAGAAACTATTTGCAAACCATGTATCTTGTCAGGTACTTGCATTCAATATGTAAAGAACACAATCAACTTAGTAATGAAAAGAAAAAAAGACACAATCAAAAAATGTTGAAAGCGTTTGAATAAACATTTCTCCAGAGAAGATATACAAGTGATAAATAAACACACAAAAAGATGCTTAACAGCACTAGTTATTAGGAAATTCAAATCAAAACAAGATTTCGCTTTACATCCACTGTGACACCTAATCAAAAAGTCTGGTCATGATAGGTGTTGGAGAAGATGCAGAGAAATTGGATCCCTTATACTGCTGGTGGGGACGTAAACTAGTGTAACTGCTTTGGGGAATAGTTTGGCAATTTCTAGCAGTTATATAGAGAGTTATCGTTTGACCCAGCAGTTCCACTTCTAGGTATATACCACAGAGTAGATGTTCACATAGGACTTGTACATGGATGTTCACAGCATCATTATTCATAAAAGCTGAAATGTGGAAGCAACCTAAATGCCCATCAATTGATGAATGGACAAACAAAATGTAATATAGCCATATAATCAATATTATTCAGACATAAAAAGATGTGAAGTACTGACATATAATACAACAGGAGTGAATTTTAAAAACATTATGCTAAATGAGCTAGGCCAGACACAAAAGGCCACATACTGGATAAGTCCATTTCAGATTCTGGACATCTTTATGTCCAGAAAAGTCAAATTAATAGAACTAGAACGTGTATTAGTGTTTGCCAGAGGCTGGTTGGAGATGGAAAGAGGGGGACCTAAAGTAACTGCTAATGGGTATGGATTTTCTTTGTGGGGTGATGAAAATGTTTGGAATTAGAGGAGGTGGTTGTGCCACTTTGTGAATGTACTAAAACCACTGATAAATCACAAATAAAATCAAGGTGCTTCACATATTTAATATAAAAAGAAAAAAAAAAAAAAAGAATGTGAAAGGAATGACTAAATCAGTTTGGACAGTGTTTCCTACAATTCCTACCATGAGTTCTATTACACATTTCAATTTAAGTTTTGCAACTGATATTGAAATGCTTAAGTGGAACACTTTAAATGCCAGGACTGACCTGTAATAACAGAGATTTTAGGTCGGACAATCATGTTCCTATACTATTGCAGTGATGCACACGTGATGCAGTCTACTTACAGAAACAGCAGTGCTTTAGAAACAGGACTCATGTTTAACGTAACAACCAAATGTGTGTTGATTGACATGCCACCTGGAAGCTCTACACATTTAGGTGAATTTAGAAAATGCTAGTCATGTTAGTATGAAGGATCACTTTAATATTTAAAATGCAATTTGTGTGGTTTCTGTGAATTATTTTAGAAGTAGAAAGCCACATAAATTAACATGAGTGGCAGGAGAGTAAATTTTGGCTGTCACTGTATTTCGTGGTACACTAAGTGTTGTTCAATTCTTTATTAGTCATAAGCATTTTTATTTTTATGAATGTGCAGAGGTACGTTTAGAGATTCCTCTTTCTCTTTACGTGCTAGAGTCCCATGTTACTCAAGCTTAAAGATATGAAGGCCAAAATTTGGGATAGGCAGAAAAGTATATTCTTCAGACCCCACTAAGATTGTTCAAACATAATCATGTAAATATTAATACAAGTATGCTCTCAGGTACTGCCAAAGTAAGTATGCTACCTGAGACTAAGTCAGGTGGATCTCCTCTGAAACTCTGGTTCTCTTACTTGTTAGCGGCAGATCTTGGATAAATTAATCTGGGTTTTATTTTCTACATCTGTAAAATGGGATAATGCTACCTCATGGAACTGTTGTGAGGATGAAAACAGATATGGGTGTAGAATACCTAGGATAATACCTAGGCCTAGTAGATAATAAATGGCTTTAATAATATGTAAAGTTGCTCAGAAGACTTGACATGTAGTAGATATTCATACAATGTTATTTTTCTATTTATTTTGATTTGGGGATTTAATTTATTTCACTTTATTTTTCAATTTTATTGATATAAAGACCTAAGGTTAAGAACTTCTGTCTGATCACTGATATGATATATATTCATTATCATTACATTTTAGAAATGCTGTAATTTCAGTTCCTACTTTAACCTGAGTTGTTTAATATAAACATTTTAATATTCCCATATATGATGACTTTATGGGTTTTTTTTTTTTTTTGGTTTTATTATAAATTTCTATTTTTACTGAATTGTGAACAGATAATTTTGTATTTCTACTTTATCAAACATTTGAGATTAAAAAAATACCTAATTTTAATAGTCCTTGAAATCATAATGCCACTGAGAAGATCTATTCTCTATTCTCTTTGTCTCAGATTTTTCTCAGTATTTTTTCCCAAAGGAGGCAGGCCTCTTTTTTGATGATGACCACGATGATTTTATTTATCTTTTTCTACTGCAAGGTGCACAGAGCTCTCTCCTATTTTCTGCATAATGTTTGCCTAATTCCCAATCCACTTTGGATTCTGGAGCTGCCTCTGCTGGTGTTGGGATGTTTATTTTCCTATTACATGCAATTAAGTTTTCTGGTATGTTCTGTCTTCTGGCTACACTATAGGTATAGATTACAGGTGGTTATATTTGCTCTCTTTATTGAGAGATATGGCTTTTAAATGGTGTATGAAGAGATTCAGATTCAGGTGGCAAGTCTCATTCACTAGCAACCTAGAATTCTCTCCCCCACATTCTTTTTATTTTATTTTTATAAAGAACACTAAAGTATGCAGATTTCTGGCATTAAGGAGGTAAGCAAGATGAGTCATAGAGAAACATGACTAATAGTGCCTAGTACCACCAGAAGCAACCACAGTTGTCATTGTCAAATTCAAAGAACATACAACTTTTTTTTTTATATACAAAAAAGGGGAGGGACTTTCCTCAAGTGGAAAGATTTGGCATCTCAAGCTCATCGCAGGGAATTTCATTTAGCACATATGCTGCTCTCTGAGAAGACCACAAATATAAATCAATTATTGAGTAATAAAACATTAATGAAAAATCAATCTTGTAAAATGTCTCTGGATTTGTAGCAGACTACAAAGTGGAGCTGGTTTGTCATGCAGGGAGAAATAATGAGGAAGTAATTTATCTTTGTCAACAGTGGGAGATGGTATATGCACATGTGAGCTTGGGTCCCTGTGGGTAATATTTTGTACTGATCTGTTAAGAAGAAAGAACATTCTCTCATAGAGATTCAATCAATCTAAGAAGAAAGTTTTAAATTCTCTCATTCTGAGCATCCTAATAGGGAAAAACTGAAATTATGTTTCATTAACATGCATTTTAATTTTGGGGTAAATTATACAAGGTAATTGAAATGCTTGAGAACTGAAAGGGATGAATGATATGGATTTTCTTCAAAGAATAATGGACCTTGTGGTGCGCATAATAACTCCACTAACTAGAAAAAAGGCACTGAGTTTTCTCAGCTTTTTAAGTGACTTTTAAAATATTACCAAGCTTTACCTTGTTATTTTAGTTTCTTGGTTACGTCAGTTGAAAATGCAATGTTATAATTTGTGTAACTATGAGATTTGAGGGGTGAGATGGTTTAAGATATTGAGAGAATTCCTGTTTAAAATATGCCTGCTATTCCATAAAAACTCTGTAGCTAACATTCTGTTCAATGATAAACATGGAAGACTTTCCCCCAACAAATAGGGACAAGATAAGTATAGCCAATCTCATCACTCCTATAATAACATTATATTGGAACTTCCATCTAGTGTAATAGACAAGTGAAATAACTTAAATGTGAAAAATTTATATATGAGAAAAATGAAACAGTCATGTCAAATAATTTATTAGTGGTCACACAAGTAGTAAATAAATTGTGGAGCAGTATTCAAACACAGGTTTTTATCTTGGGATATTGTTAATCTCTAGACTGTTGGGATCATCAGGAAAGAGAAAACTTATTCATTTATGTCTAATAGCTGAATGATGTTGAATTGCCAATAATAATAATAATCTATGTTTCTAACTAAAAGCTAAAATTGTTTTTAGAATGCTAGGTAATGCTTACTTTAAATGGCTTTTATTTATTTATTTGTAAATAATAATTCTTTTAAATTTGATTAATTAATTTATGTATAATTTCTAAACTCAACGGAGTTGTTGAAAATTTCATATCAGATTAGAATCCTTACCATTCATAGAGGTGCAATGAGGCATCAGACGCAACAAGGGGTGCATGTATCAGCAAACTTTAAATAGAGGCTAAGGAAGACTTAGGTACCTTAAGTACAAATGGCCCTACATTATGTGTGGAGAGTTAGAAAAAAGGAAAGTGCCTTGTTTTCCAAATAACTAAACAATGAAAGGGATAACTATGAACCTGATTTTTCCACGCACATAAAAATCATATAGAGGCAGGCCATAATGTTATGAAAAGTATTATAGGCGAGTGTGAATTGATTTATGTGTATGAAGCCATGCTGTATTCCATGAGAGACATAACTAGGCCAGACTATCTACCTTTCAATCTCTAAGAGCAAGAGTGGCGCTTCCCAATGGTAGGTGTTACAACTTTATTCCTTTTTATGGAGAGGGACTTAACTTTTAAATAGGAAGTAAGGCTTCATAATGGATACAAACCAACTTGGTTCTTTTAAATGGGGTTTTTAAACCTGACAAACACTAGATGGTCACTAGATGGTCAATTAGGCAAAGTATTGTTCACAATAATTTACCATATTTATAGGGTAAGGGGATATGAGAAAACAGGGATGGAGTTTGAAAGCTTCCTGTATATTTTCTCACTTTTTAAGTTAGCCTGAAACTTATCAGAATTGCTATTGAAGAAAGATACAGAATTGCTGAGAGATACTCTCTTTTAAAAAGCTTTTTTAAAAAATAAACTTCTACAATAATGTTTTTTTGGAGAAAAATTCTGATGCTCTGCAAACACAGAGTATAAAGAATTTAAGTATAAAGAATTATTTCAGGGATACTTTCTTACAGGGTGTAGGATTCAATTAAAAAAAATTTTTTTTAAAGATTTTATTGGGGAAGGGGAACAGGATTTTATTGGGGAACAGTGTGTACTTCCAGGACTTTTTTCCAAGTCAAGTTGTTGTTCTTTCAATCTTAGTTGTGGAGGGCGCAGCTCAGCTCCAGGTCCAGTTGACATTGTTAGTTGCAGGGGGCACAGCCCACCATCCTTTGCGGGAGTCGAGGAATCAAACTGGCAACCTTGTGGTTGATAGCCCGTGCTCCAACCAACTGAGCCATCCAGGAGCTCAGCGGCAGCTCAGCTCAAGGTGCCGTGTTCAATTTTAGTTGCAGGGGGCTCTGCCCACCATCCCTTGTGGGAGTCAAGGAATTGAACTGGCAACCTTGTGGTTGAGAGCCCATTGGCCCATGTGGGAATCGAACCGGCGCCTTCGGAGTTAGGAGCATGGAACTCTAACCGCCTGAGCCACCAGGCCGGCCCTCAATTCAAATTTTTGAAAAGATGCAATAAAAGGCCAATGGGAGAATAAAAAATAAAAAGAATGAGATTTTTATGCCACAAAATTTTGTATATTTTGGAAGATTGTGAGATAGTTACTCTGTGATCAAAAAAAATACATCTATCCAGTTAAGATGGGGACTCTTTTCTCCTGAGAGAACAATAACAGTTTTGAAAAGATCTATAACATTTAGTGCGGCAGTGGTAGCCACTTAATGTGATTAATTTTTCAAAGATGGAATAAAAGCAACATAATATACATTGGCCTTAGCTTTGATGTGAATATTAGTGCTATCACAAGACAGAATTATGTACATTTTCATTCTTTCTATCCTTCATTTGTTTATTTAGTTTTTTTCTGAAATACTTGGTAATCAATTAATAAGTCTAAAATTTCTTTTAATTGTTATTAGGTTCATGTGTCTGTGATTTATATCATACCTTACTTTTCCCTTGCGCAGGAGGAATATATAGGCTTTTGAACAAAATCTACTTAAGCCTTTGAATTATCCAACAATATTGTGTGACTTACTATTCAAAATATAATAGAGGCAAGTATTTTATGTCTCAAAAGAAAAAAGGACCCTGTTGATAGGCGAGGACACTGGTTTCTATGAAGTCTTTAAAACTGTTTTTAATTCAGGAAGAATTTGCTTTAAAGAAAATGAAATCAAAGCATGAAGAAATTGAAAACCTGAAAGGCACAGAGATAAATAGACTCACAAATTCATAACCTTACTTAGTTCAATATTTGATATTAATTTTGGACCTCAATCATATTGGCCATTAATGTTTGCTGTATTTCTATTTAACATGCATTTCTATCACAGTACACCATGAGACCTATTTCTTGGGGTTGGTGTTATCTGTATGGAGCTAATTTGAAATTCCACAGTAATACATGGGAAGATGGACTCTAAGCCCGCAGCATTATGATATAGAATAAACAGATTTCACATGAGTCAGCATGTAATGTTGACAGGGGTACTGCATTTTCATTTTATATTAAAAGTGAAAATATCTACGAAAGTTTTAAGACAGACCTCCAAAACTGAAAAAAACAAAAACAAAAAAACAAAAACCATTTAGTTTCTGTTTACTTATTTGGAGGGAAAAAAACTTTTTATGTCTATATTTAAAAATCAAATTTTTCTTATTTTTATCGTTCTATTCTGAATAGCTGTATAAGTCAATAATATGCCTATTCAATTAAAAACAAACAAAGCATGGTATGGACCAAAAAAAAAAAAAAACCCAAGGAAAACCAAGCTCCATTTCAAACCAAGTAAGTATATGTGTTTATTGATGCAAATAACACTGTTAATATTTATAATAATTAAATTTTATATTATGTTATATTATATTATAAAAGTGACGTATACATGAAAAATCACTATATTATCACATAATTATTACTACTACATAATTTTTACTGGAAAATTCTTCTCAATATTGAAGAAATAAAATGATTCTAATTTTGCACAGAATCTTCTGGAGAACAGAAAAAGAAACACTCTTTAATTCATCTTAAGAGCTTAGCATTAACTCAGATTTGAAAACCTGAGAAGGAAAGTCGCTATACATGTTATGTAGATGAAGCTCTCAAACAGGATGTTGAGCAATTATGTAATTCTCAGAAGAATACATGGAATAGATTCCATTTATGTGAAGCCAAAAAGTGGGCAGTATGAAATTAAATTTTTTAGAGAGTTATAACAATGGTAAAATCATAATGAAAACCAAGGCACATATATTACAGAAGTCAGGACAGTGGTTACTCTGGGCTAAAATGGGGAGTTAGGCTGGGGAAGGATGAAGGAGTGGGTTTCTGCAATGAAACCAAGTTCTGTTTCTTAACCTTACAGGTGATTTTAAGTGTGTTGTCTTTATCATTTTTTAAAAAATTGTAAATACATGTTTTATACATTCTTTTATATGTCTATATCTCATAATTGAAAGTGTTTATAAAATGGTTGACCAAAAAGGACACTTGTGAATTAGAATTAATTCTCCAAAGGAGGAAAAGCAAATTTCTAAACTGTAGTGCAAAGAAACCTAAGTTTCCAATTAATATCTTGTATGGAACAACTCTTCAGCAATACCTTGATTGCATTGGTAATGTTTCCTAGTAGCAACTATTTATTGATTCCTGGTGTATATGTCTAGCTATAATTTCTTCTGGAATAGCAATGTATAAAGTAGTTATATTGTGCCCTTAATTCATGTGGTTAATACAAACCTTATCAAAAGTGCAGAAGCAAAGCATTAGTGTTAGAAATATCACTCCTGCTGTTTTTAACAGCCTTGTCTATTTGACCTTTAAGCAAACTTACTTTGGATTGCAAATGTCAACTGTAGCTTGCTATTAGAAAAGTGAATGTAGTCTCAAAGACTCATGGAATTTCAAGACCCACATGTCTTTGGTGGGTTGTTTAAGCTGAGTCTTCTTTTTGCTTTAGTTTAAACAGGATGCAAGAGAGGATGCATTTCAGATGGATGATGGATCTACTTTAAAGACCTTCAGATAAGGAAATTAAAATATTTTTGAACTTTCCATGATTAAAAGTTGTGTCTTGCCATCTCTGTTCTTCTAATTTGAGTAGTGCTACCCACAGCTTTCATTTGGAGAAGATTTAGGGAAGTAGTGATCAGTGGTTTTATTTGCATAATAAAATTTCAACATGCTTTCAGAGTTTATAAATAATATTGTCGGTGGAAATCATAAAAAGTCATAATTAAGGAAAATAGATATACCTGTCAAATTACTCTAGTGTTGATATCTTTGGAGTCTTTCTATTATTTTCAAGTAAAGCTCTTTTTGACTTAAAAATATTTGTCTTGTGATACATTGAATCCACATCCAGTTATAATTGTGCTATGAAATCTTTAGTTCTGGTTCATGCATTCAGGTTTTTTTGACAGATTATATTTCATAAATACACTTTTCTCAAATCACAAACAACAAAACAAACATTAACCTTTTTGTTTTTAAATTAACATTTATTGGAGTGGCAATTGTTAGTAAAGTTACATAGATTTCAGGGGTACAATTCTGTATTACATCATCTATACATCACATTGTGTGTTCACCACCCAGAGTCAGACAAATATTAACCTTTGACATGACGTGAGCAGAGGAGAACAACAGTGATTTAATTATTAAGTTAAGAAAAATCTTGAGAAAAACTTCATTTGAAGGGACAAAGAAAAGAGGGTGGAGCAGAAAAGACAAATATTATTCCAATGCACCCTTTGCCTAACATTGCTAGTCCTCAAAATGGTTCTTAAATCTTAATGTCAGGAGTAAGCTGAGTCATGACGTGTGCACATCCAAATCAGTGGCCTCTGAAACATAGAATCACCTTCCAATTTATATTCTTAAGGAAACAACAGTGTTTGCCATACACACTTCCTTATATGTGATTTTGAGAGAGACGGCCTTAGAATGAAACGCTGCACTTGTGTAAAGAGCCACACTTGCTAAACCTTGATTATAACTTTGGTATGAGGAGGCTTACTGTGTTAGGCATTGTGATAGATATTATAAAATGCATTCCTTCATTTAATTTTCACAGCCTCTCCATGAGATTAAACATTATTACTCCCATTTTACAGACAATTAGAACTAGTCAGTGATTAAATGACTGGTCCAAGAATACAGGACTATTAAATCAAGGATCTGGAGGTGGGCCCTGGTCTATCTCATCTCAGTGATGGTTTGAGTTTACGTTACAGACCTGACAAACTGAATTTTGTGGAACTATTTTATTAATATCCTTAAATCTATGAGCTGGCTTTTAATCTGTTTCCTTTGAACACTCCACCCTATCCCCACCCTCAATTCCTTTCCACTTAGGGCCTCATCATCTAAATCACTGTGACAGCTTCCTAATCTCTCTGACATTCTAATTCAACTCTCTCTAGACAGTATTATCCACGCTGATGCCTTCTTTGTAAAGTGCAATGCAGCATATAGCATGATAGTTAAGAGCATCCGTTCTGGAATCACACTGGGATTGAAATCCTAATTTACCTTTCATCGGTCATGTGATCTTGGAATCTAGGTACTCTAAGGTACTCTAAGGAGACACACAAGACCCTTCATGATGTGGTTTCTGCCTGTTACTCTAACGTTATCTCCTGGCACTTGACCACATGAAATCACTCTCCTACCTTGAAAAACTATTTGCAGTTTTCTTGCTAGGTAAAAGTTGGGAATCATACTTAAACATCATCTGAGTGGTTGGGAAGATTTGAAATTTGTGCCTCGTCATGTGCCAATCTTACTGACTGAAATCCTATCTCCCTTAGGTGATGAGTTGCTTCCCATTCCCCTTCCTTCCATGCACACCTTTGCTAACATCCTCGTTCAAAGGTAACCCGTCCTGTGAAGATCTTAAGTAAGGAGTCTGTGTTTTCTTTTGTGCTCTTATCAGCACACCAAAATGCTGTGGGGATCAATTCCATATCTCTTATATTTCACTGTAGTTTTTTATTTACTTGTGTCTTGCCCCAAATAGAGTGAAAGTTCACTGGTGGCATCATTTCTTATTTAACTTTGTATCACTGGAAACTACTTCAGTACATGCCACGTGGTAAGCTCTCCATAAGTGTGTATTGAATGAGTATGTGTTAAATTCGATATATTAGCTATAAATAAAGGCCAATACCAGTATATACACTTAGGAATCATATTTGTTTATCACCTGTAAAATGTATTAAGAAAAGGAAATATTATAATGCTAGAGATATTATATTTTCTATTAGCTACATCACATCTCTAATAGCAGAACATAAGGTCATAATGTTATAATTTATTTTGTCTTCAAACACGGACATTTATTAAACAGTCTAGTACCTTTTAGTTAATTTAAATTAGTGTAAGCTGTCTGGCAAGTTTGTTTGGTAATGTGCAAGGAGATCTGAACAAAATGTAAGTAATAGGAATGAGGATATGTAGGATTACAGCTCACTGTACTCTCAAGGCCTAGGTAGCTACGCTTTTGCATGGGCGCCATGGGGGTTTTGGGGATGTGCTGGGATAAATATGTTGATGGAGGACAGTGAATATCAAATTTGATAATGCCAAAGTTTCTCTTGGCCAACTGAAATTTCATAAAGTTGTGTTTACATCAGGCCAAATATTTTGAAAGTGATATTTATTTCATGATCCCTAGGGAGTATGCCTGGGTACATGGATAAAATCTGTTCATGTGTTTTTTATTGAGATTTACTATCTACCCCTCAAAATATATGTAAAGTACATTGCAAAGTATCTTCACAAATGGGAATTCTCCTGTGTGATCAGCAACCAGATAAAGAAAAACAAAAAAAAGAAGAAGACTGGGAGTACAAGAAGCCCCCTCCTCTCTCTTTACAGTCGCCCCTCCCTGCCAACCACCAACCCTCTTCCTACCCTATACCAAGAATAAACTCTTGTAATATTATGGCTTAGTTTGACCTGTGTTTGAACTTCGTATAAGGGGTGTCATATATTTTTGAGGGGTTTAGTCTTCTTTCATTCAAGGTTTTGTTTGTGAGTTTTATCCCTGTGTTACATTTAATGCTAGTTCATTCATTCTTTTGCTATACAGTATTTTATTATATGAATACATCAAATGTTTTGTGTTTCTGACTATAGATAAAAATTTGGATGGTTTCACTTTTGGGATTATTATCAATACTGATACTCTAAACATTTATATTCATGTATTTTGGTGAACACAAATTCACATTGCTATTGGATATACAAGGTCTGACAATTAAGTTCAACATCACATCCTAGAAAAAGTGCTGCATACCTCATTGCTGAATATCACTGTGGTCACCTTCAAAGTACTCCCCTTGGGAAGCTATGCACCAATGCCAGCACCTTGTCCATGCTTCAAAACAATTTTGGAACTCTTTTTCTGGAATGGCCATCAGAGATGTCATCGTATTACCCTTGATGTCCTGAATGTCATCAAAATGTCTTCCTTTCTCTATTTCCTTTATCCTCAGGTAGAGAAAGAAGTCACAGGGGGCCAGATCAGGTGAGTAGGGAGGGTGTTCCAATACAGTTATTTGTTTACTCTCTAAAAACTCCCTCACAGACAGTGTTGTGTGAGCTTGTACATTGTCCTGAAGCAAGAGCCATGAATTGTTGGTGCAAAGTTCAGGTTGTCTAACTTTTATACACAGCCTTTTCAGCACTTTCAAATAGTAGACTTGACTAGCAGTTTGTCCAGTTGGTACACATTCACAATGAATAAGCCCTTTGATATAAAAAAAGGTTAACATTGTTGAAACAAGTTCATGAACTTAATTGTCACACCTCGTATACTGGAAAGCAGAAATTTCTGGGTCATAGAGCTTGTACATGTTCATCCGTAATAGTCTCCTCTAAAGAATTTTCCCAAGTGGTTATACCAATTTAGACTCCACATAGATGAAAGTTAATAAAGCCGCCTTTTTTCTTCCTGTTAGTGATAAGTGTTTCAGAAGAAAATTTCAAATCTAATTCTCTTAATGAATATTGGCAAACCTATTAATTATTTTTTATATTTTAAGAAACTAACTATAAAACATCTTAATACATTTTTCTTGTAAGGTATGTGATAAAATGATATCCTTGTTATCATTATTTGTTTGAATGTAAACATATCGTAAAATTTAAAAAATGTATAAAATACAATTATAGAGGAATATTTTTCTTCAACTATGAGTAAGCTATTCACAATTCCATTGATCTCCTTAAATTGTCTTGCCACAGGTTTCTGCTCTAGATCAACACTGTCATTTGTTGCAAATGGTTATTACTTAATACAGATTTTTAACTTCGTCTCTTTTTAAATCTTGGAATCTATAAACTCAAGGCTCTTTATTCCATATTAGATACAACAGAAAGTTTTCATTAATGCTAGAGTCCTGGCTGCCTGATGATTTTGCTGGGTCACCCATGAAACCTTTAAGAAGCTTCTACTTCAACATTAAGAGAGAGGTTTGAACAATTCTTATGAAATCACTTTCCTGGAGAGAAATGAAACAGACATTCAAATAAATACTGAACAAATGAATTCCATGTAGAAGAATACAGCTAGGTGAGAAGAATTAGTTTCTTAAGAGTGTTACTTCTGAGTCAGATCTCTACAAGTAGTTATTTCTCTGTGGCTTCTATCTAGTTCTAGAATACATTGACCTTTTCTAACTAGAATACCGTCCATGAAGAGCTGAGGTAGGTTTCCTTATGATTCATGAAGTCAGAGCTAGTAAAACAATCCAATGAGTCCAGAGTGAGTAAGAAGACAAAAGATACAAAAAAATGAAAAAATAATAGGGGATTTGAAAATAGACTTTTGCTCATGGCAAGGTCAAACATAGTATTAATTTCTGCCATCCTGCATCCACAAAAACAACTTACCAGTTGATGACTCACATTGTTAATTATGCATTTGGCCTTTATCCTTTTTTAATGGCATTCCTTAAAATTTCTATTTAAGTAGAGACCCAAGGAAGAGGTGAAACATGGGTATGAATTATGACATCTCATTTATCCTCTTTCAAATTTTAGTCTAACCCATACTTTTCTTACATGTATTAGAAGGAGATAGAACAGTGAGCATGTAGGTTGAGAGAAGGTTTCTACAAAGGAATCAAAAGGTCCAGGACATTGCCTTACTATACAGACATGGCTACCATAGCTACCAAGAACACCTGATCTTAAACTTCTCACTGTCCTATTAGATTTGATGTAGTCCCTCAGGGAAGGCTGAAAATGAAACCATGAAAAGATGTGCTTGAAACCTGTATCCCAGTAAAGCCTGTTGAACTCTAGGGGCCAGATTTTCATATCTACCTGTTACTATATTTCTCCTGTGTCTTAAACACTGAAAAACTCAAATTTTCTGAATTCACACATTTAATGAATACTAATGCCTTACATTTGAAATTGTGAATATATTAATTTTTGTCCTTATTAAATTTGAATCAACATTATTCAGTTAAATCTGTATCCAGTATAATTCTGAGGTCTAATTAAAATTATTCAGACTCCAGGTTATATATATTATGTATGACAATTTAGGAAGTACAATATATTTTGTATGAAAGGAAAACAATTACCAACATAAAACTTTACCTTTGTTTTTATTTACTTTTTTAAGGTTAGAGATTATTTTATAGTTATTCAAGACAATGTGGCTAAAATTTTTATATTATAGTTTTATTGAGATACTTAAGAATATCTTTTTTCTCCCATTTTTCCCTCATGGATTGTCAGGTATTTAGCCTTAGATTAGATAAGTGTCAAAGGCTGTAATTAATTCAAGTGGGAAATACAGTCTCCATATTTCCTGGGAAAAGATTTACAAAACAATATCCAGTAAAGAAAGTTAAAGGAGGTTATTTTGTTTTGTTTTGTAGACTTTTTTTCATGGAAAATGAAGCTATTAACCAAGTGTGTGAAACAAATATTTACTCTTGGCCCTTGGGTTTCTATGACTTACAAATTGCATGTGAATTCTAATCCTAGAGAAACATACAGATCTCTTCTGGGTTGCTATGTGTCCTCTTTGCTTCACTGAGAATTGCCCTCTTGGCCGTTTGACACTTTATGTGCATGAAAACCAAAAACTCTAACTGCATCTAAACCAAACCAAACTAAACCAAACAAAAGAAATGAAAAAAAAAAAAAATAAATAACATTCCTCCCAAACCAATCATATATATATAAAAAAAAAATTATCCCCCCCAAACCAACCAAATATCAAAACATACCCAAAATCTCTGTTCTGTAAAAGATCTGCCACCTTTTTTTATCTTATTTCTTTTCTTTCTTATACTAAGAAAAATGATTTATTTATTTAGACTCTTAAGTGAGAACACATTTGGCCTTTTGATAGTGTGGATGGAACCAATTTTCATGTATTTCAGCGCAATTGCTTTTCATGGAAAGGAAGTGTAACGGGTCACATTTTTATGAACACTAGGTGAAAAGAAAATGTAGCTTCTCTATTTTTTAATGTCTGATTTAATTATTAATAGAAACCTTTATTCAGCTGGATTGGGGACAGTGTTGTATGGAGGTGCAGAAAGGTACTTTCAACATAAATTGAAAAGTATATTAGTCTCTTTGGATTTTTAGCACGCTTAATGTGATCATTCAAGTCTTTTTTGGTGAAATGATCAGCCTTTCAGATATTCTTCTCTTCTCTCTGTCCCTCCCACCTTTGTACCTGGGTGTGTTGGAATGGAGGAATAATTTGGCCACAAGGGAGAGACCTCCTGTGTATGTACTCTGTCTGTCGTCCATCCAGGAACGCTGGTCCGGTCAGGTGCATCTCTGAACTTGCTCACCTAGGCTGTGCCTGACACGTGTGGAATGTAATGGCCCATGATGACTAATTGTCCCTTATCTTCAGATGTTTGGTTCTACCTTTGACTGCTCTTCTTCCAAATTACAGGTTTCTCTGTCACCATTGCTACTTCTGCATGTCCTATATGTCACATATGAGAACTGCTGTCACTTCCAGGTCATAATGGATGTACGTGGTGCTAGGGGCCTGGAGAGTATCTCTTAGAAGCTTATAGAGCCACCCTTGTCCTGCCCAAAGCCATGTCCAGGGCAGCATGTCCCTAGCTCCAATGCTCCCCTGTTCTCATCTGGATATTTCTAGTTTGCCTCTCCTTCTCACAGCACACATCATGTTTGAACTAGGAATAAGAGATAAGGATGGAGGCATGTCCTCCTCAACTTCTCAGTATTTGGCTTATTTCTTTCAAAAACCACAAGGCAGAAAGATGAGGGAATATATTGCTTCCTACTTCCTCTTCATGCCTGGTAGATCTCCAGTTAAGTCATATGTTCTTGTTTCCCATTTTGCTTTGCCCTGTTGTCTTAGGCTAGATAGGTGGGTGGGAACAAAAGGGGAAACTTAGGTTACTAATAAAGATAGTTATGTTATCAGGCATTCCAAAAAGGTTCTTTATATCAGGCTAGTTCTCTGCTTATGGTTACAAATTTGTCTTTTCGTGTGTGTGTGTTTTATGGGGCAGTGGGGCTATCAGTTTACATGAACTTTGAATTTCTGATTTACTACACATTTAGAAGTGGGACCAGAAATGCTCAGAGATAGCAGGAAAAGCAATGGCTCCAAGGTTTTTACAATAACAAACTTAACTTTATGGTCTTGGTAAATGCTGTAGCCAGCTCAATATATCAGTCCTTTAGTATAAATAATAGTACTTATTATTTTTATATCTAGCAAATGCCATTTCCTTCAGACTCTGGGTAGATTACTTGAACCCTGCATTGTCAAGTGACACCTGATATCATCTTTCAACACCAACCAGCTGACAGTGCTATGTCTCATAATGGCATTTGATATTGATCTTGATAGGTAAAGGGTGATTGCTAGGGGCTACACTCCATTCTAGGCACTTACTATATATGCAGTCATTTATTCCTCACAAAGTCCCATCAGCTAGCTACTAATAGCTCCACTTCGCAAAGAAAACAGTCCTAGAGAATAAGTAGTTTGCTCAAGATCACAAAGCCAGTGAGTGACACAGCTCAGACGGGCCTGAGGAGTGTGCTTTCTGAGTTCCAACTCCCTTACTGAGCTGTCTCTCTGATGGAGGAGAAATTTGTGAATTATGGTTGTGTGTGCAGTTGCTCCCTTACCTCCTGCTGTGTATTCTTTACCAGAATGCAAACAGCTAAGCCTACTTTGAAAGTTTGACCACATAATCACAGATACACACACACACACACACACACACACACACACGTTAATTTAATTAAACAAGGAGACCATTGGATGGATGGGGCTCTATGCTGTGACAGCCTACATGAGCAGACCAAAAATCTAAGCATTTAAATTACTCAGGGTTATGGAATTGAAACCTAGGAACAGCAAATCATAGCCAGTTAGACTTTAAGCTATAGCCAATTAATAATTGCTTTGCTTTGCTTCTAGCCTTTCTCTATAAAAGTCTCTCCCCAAGCTTCAGTTGGTAGAGTACTCCTAACTACTTCTTGTTTGGTGTTGCCCAAATAGAATGAATTTTTGCTCAGATAAATTCTTAACATTTTTAATATGTCTCACTTTGTCTTTTAACACATGCAGACAACACAATCTTTTAAACTTTAAATAACAAGGCAAAAAATCATTTAAATGATCAAATAGTTTGAATATATAAATACAATCTAAAAAAGAGTTTTGCATCTTAATATTAGTCTTGTCAATAAGTCAGAACTCACCCACCCAAATGCAAAGCTTTTGATCAGTATGACTATTTATCGTACTTGTTATAACAATACCATAATGAAGAAGCAGACATCATCTGCTAAGTGATGCTTAGCAAAGTGCATCCTGTATTTTCATCCTGTATGAGGATCCTCTCTCTTTTTACTTTGCTTCTAAGTATAATGTGCACGTTCTCTTTTGTTTAGCATATTCATTATTCATGTTTCCCAGACTGAGCCTGTTAGGACAATTGATGACTGAGAATACGTCTTCCTTTTCTGTTCATTTATCCATTCTAATTATACTTAAAGGTGGCGTTACATTTTTCTTTATTTGAAAGTTCAGAGGAGAGGGACTAATGGAACGATCAGACAAAAGGATACAAGCAGGTAGAAATGAAAGATTGCCTGTCATTAATTTCTGACTATGTGAATTTATTTGTGTTCATTTTCAAGGGGGATTTGCACTAAGTGTCTTTCATCTTGTACAAAGCAGACATTAAGTGCATGAGAGGAAAATGACTGACAAAATGTGGTAATTGAACTGGCCAAGCTGTGTTGTCATCATCCCAAAGCTAGCTAATAGGATCCTAATATAAAAGGATCAAGTTGAGTGAAGACAAAAAAAAAAAAAGAAAACGAAGAAGAAAGAAACTCCTGCAGCTAATAACTTAAAAGATGTGAAGAGTTTTGTTCAGTTATGTAATCTCCTTAAAACTTTAAATTAGAGAGAGCATCACAGTTGGGTGGATGTAGGGATAGGCATTCCTAGCATATTCACGCAGAGTGCATGAAAACATTAAAAGTCTGTGTAGGACTTTCATTCTCCCCCTTCATCATTGGCTCCCCTTCCTACAATGTCTTGTAGAGTCTGAGAAATACGTGGCTCCAGAATTCCTTTTTTTCACCTCAGAGGAAATGGTTCCATCAGTTTGAGTTCAATGGAGCTAAACAGCAAAATTGGTCACTAATGAATAGTGAATTCAGTCAAAATGGTCAAGCCAAGTATGGGACATTGTTTAAGAGCTGTGTGGGTCTTGACCATCCCAACTGGAGTACCATATCACTGATATCACTACTAAATTTCTCCCTATTTTAGCTTAAATTATCCATGCCTATTCTCGTGGTCTTAAAATAAAAACTGAGGGCAAAAGAAACACAATCTAGTAACTCTGTCCACATTATTGAATGTGTATATTGACAAATCTGGCAACGTGTAATTAGGTATGCAAAAGATGCTAATATTTTTAATGGTAAGCACCAATGGATTTTTGTAATAAAGTGATAGAAATCACTATTTTAGACCTCATTTTTAAAGCTATCCCTGGAATTTATCGAAATTGTATAGGCTTTTTTTCTCTAATTTTTCTCCGCTCTAATACATTTTAAAATATACTTTTTCCTTACTTTGGTATTCCTGAGCCCTTAAATTTTGCTTTAGCTTCGTTATTCCCAGCTAGAATAGGTATCATATCTAACTTGCAAAAAAAAAGTATGATTTGTTTTAGTTAAGAAATGTTGGAAAATCTCTGTAATTGGTATTTTTTAAAACATAAATGTTGCTTTGATATATCTTGGCTCTAAAATCAGTTCTTAGAATGCCATGTTAAAACTAAATTTTTGGAAAACTATATAAAACTTTAACAAAATAATAAATAGGTTAATATATTTTGTGTACTCTGTGATCATGGGTATTTCTGTTTGTCATTAGGTTTAGGTACATCATCACTATCAGAATTTCACTTTATGTAAAAACTCTGTTGTATGCTTGTTTTCTTTTTAAATTAAAATTTATTGTGATGACAATGGATAGTAAAGTTACATAGGTTTCAGGTGTACAATGTTGTAATACATCATTTATATATCACATTGTATGTTTACTACCCAGAGTCATTTCTCCTTTCATCACCATATATTTGATTTATTTTACCCTCATCTACCACCCCCCACCCCCTTACCCTCTGGTAACCACTAAACTATTGTCTATGTCTTTGAGTTTTTGTTTCTTTGTTGTTTTCAGTTTTATATCCCACATATCAGTGAAATCATATGGTTCTCAACTTTTTCTGTCTGACTTATTTTGCTTAGCATAATAATCTCAAGGTCCATCCATGTTGTCACAAATGGCACTATTTCATGTTTTTTATGGCAGAATAGTATTCCATTATGTATATATATATCACATCTTCTTTATCCAAGCATCTATTGAAGGACACTTTGGTTGTTTCCATGTCTTGGCCACTGTGAACAGAGCTGCAATGAATATCGGAGCACATACCAGTATGTCTTTACAGATATATGTTTTCAGATTTTTTTGGGTAGATGCCCAGGAGAGGGATTGCTGGATCATATGGTAATTCTTTTCTTAATTTTTTGAGGAACCTCCACACTGCCTTCCATAGTGGCTGCCCCAATCTGCATTCCCGCTTTCTTTTAAAGGGACAATATGACTGCATTTACAAGGTTAACTCATAATAATAATGGAAGACAAGCTTTCATAGTTTAGAAAGGTTAAAATACATAGAAATTTTTCTTATAATCCCCAGCACTTCTTTAGACTCTGGCAGACAGACATCAGCCATCAATGACATTGTCCCACCTGCAATAGGAGATTGAAGCTCAATAAAGACGGAACTGAGTCTGTTGAGATGTAAGGTTCATTCATAGCCTGTTAGAGAAACAGTCTTATCTATTTTGAGAAGATAGTCGCAGAAGGAGATTTAAAAGATCCCCGGTAGCCCACTTTACTATTTTCATAGCCTTACAGAATGTATTTATTTACTTATTTTATTCTCATATGTAGCTCTAAACTGGTTGATAAAAAGAAAATTTAACATTTATTAAGTGTTTACTCTGGGACAGGCAATTGCTTTACTCTGTATATTTGTGTTTTCAAATAATGCTCCTAATAATACTGTGAAGGAAGTATATATTATTCCTGCTTTACAGATAGCACATTTATTCTTGAGAAGTTAAATAGTTTGTACAAGATTATTTAGCTGATACATGATAAATGGGGATTTGAGCACAGGGTTTTCTGATTCCGGTGCCTATAGACGCAGGGAATTTCTTTGTAGTTACGCATCTTCTTGTGGCACTGTACTTACATATGCAATAGTATGGAATAGTTTACCATATTTACATTCAGATAGTTTCTGACAGGTTTCATCAACACTTACTGGTTATTATCAGTCTTGTAATTTGGACATTGTAACTGGCTAGCAAATATATATTTTAAGTATTTATAGATTGTTTATATGCACTTAATTTTAAACTCAAAAAAGTCATTTTGTTGTTTTTCCAGAGTAAATAAAAACTTTATGTCAAAGAAAGAAGATTAAAAAAAATGAAAGAAATGGTAAAGAGAGTTAACTTAAATGATGTATAGTGTTTGTTTTTCTAATTTACTTGAAAGTTTAAATAAGCATATGCCTTCATAGCAGTATGGAGCTGCTATAGGTTCTCAAAGTAGACGTCAGAGAAATCACAAAGTGTCAAAAACAAATAATAGTTGATATGATCGAGCATCTGTGTTTTTAAACTGGGTGAGTGTGACTATAGAACAAGTATAATAATAGTTATAATTGTGCACTGTATAAAATTCTTCTCCATATTATATATTAAAGTCATCTATTAACATGATATTATAAGTCATGTATTAACAGAAAACACCTCTATTTTCATTTGTAGGAGTAGAATTTTTTAGAAATAAACATTTTGTTACTCTTATCAGGTTGCATTTTATTGTCTGCATTTGAAGATAATGCACTGTGAATTTATCACAATTTAATGAAGGCAGGATATTTCAAAAGCCTGATTTGAAGTTACATAATGGTGTATGAGTACAAGCACGTTGCCAAATTAAAAGACAAACAAACAAACAAAACATTGGTTGTTTATCATATGGTACTTTATACATCCAGTTTTGCGAATATGCTTTTGATGTTGCACATCATGGTCTTAAGTTATTTCAGAATTTAAAAAAAAGATGTCAGACTATCCCCACAAATTATTAAGTGTTATACAGGATATAACTTCTACCAAAATAATTTTATGTATTCCTGTTACATTCTCAAATAGGTTAAATATGGATGTCTTTCATTGGCTGGCCCTTCATGTAAACACATTTTCTTGTCTTGAACATAATAAAGATATGTTAACCGTGATATTAATTAAATTCCAGTTTGGATTTAGTAATTTTTCATGTGTATATAATAGATATTGTGTAATATTGTTATAGTCTCAGATACCTGTTGGGTTCATGGCACAATCCACAAATCAGGCTGCAAATGAGAAAGTTTCTTTGATGTTTTAATGGATAATAAGGTTAGTACAGAATATGCTAAATGGAGTGGAACATTTTTCAATTTTGTAGATTATTTACTCAAATTTAAAAATAGTCTGATTAAAATACTTAATGAAATGGGTATAGAAGGAAAGTACCTCAACATAATAAAGGCCATATATGATAAACACTCAGCTAATATCATACTTACTGGTGAAAAACTGAAAGTTTTCCCTCAAGACCAGGAACAAGACAAGAATGACTCCTCTCACCACTGTTATTCAATGTAGTGTTGGAAGTCCTCGCCAGAGCAGTCAGGTGGCAGAAAGAAATAAAAGGTATCCAAATTGGAAAAGAAGAATTCAAGTTGTCACTTTTTACAGATGACATGATTCTTTATGTAGAAAACTCTAACGACTCCATCAAAAAAAGTTAGAAAAAATAAACAAATATAGTAAAGTTGCAGGATACAAAATCAATGTACAGAAATCCATAGTGTTCCTATATACAAACAATGAAATTTCACAAAAAGAAATGAAAAAGAAAATTCCATTTGAAATTGCAACAAAAAGAATGAAATTCCTAGGAATAAACTTAACAGAGGATGTGAAGCACCTATACTGAAAAGTACATGACATTATTGAAAGAAATTGAAGAAGACACAAAGAAATGGAAAGATATTCTGTGTTCATAGATTAGAAGAATCAACCTAGTTAAAATGACAATATTACCCAAAGCAATATATAGATTTAATGCAATCCCCATAAAAATCCCAATAGCATTTTTTAAGGAAATAGAACAACAACAACAACAACAACAACAACAAAAAACACATCAGATTTGTATGGAATCACAAAAGACCCTGACTAGCCAAAGCAGTCCTAAGGAAAAAGAACAAAAAGGTATCACACTCCCTGACTTCAGTTTATACTATAAAGTGATAATAATCAAAACAACATGGTAGTGACAGAAAAACAGACACACAGATCAATGGAACAGAACTGAGAACCTAAAAAAAAACCCAGCTATCTATGGGCAAATAATTTTTGACAAAGGAGCCAAAAACATACAATGGAGAAAAGGAATCCTCTTCAATAAATGATGCTAGGAAAATTGGAAAGCCAAATGCAAAAAGAATAAAACTAGACACCAAAATGAACTAAAATGGATCAAAGACCTAAATATAAGACCTGAAACAATAAATTGCATAGAAGAAAACATAGGAACTAAACTTATGGACCTTGGTCTTAGAGAGGATTTTATGTATTGGACATCAAAGGCAAGCAAAGATAAACAAATGGGACTATATCAAACTGAAAAGCTTCTACATAGCAAAAGAAACCATCAACAAAACAAAGAGAAAACTAACCAAATGGAAGAAGATGTTTGCAAACAACACCTCTAATAAGGAGCTGATACCCAAAACATATAAAGAACCCATACAACTCAACAACAAAAAAACAAACAATCCAATAAAAAAAATGGTCAGACAACCTGAACAGTAAATACCTAATACATGTTTATTGAGCAAATGAGTGAATAAATAGTAAATAGAGTAACATCTTGAATTTGGTCATAACCCTTTCTTTGCCATTAAGCAGTCAATACTAAACAATGAATTTGGAAAATTATGACATCATAGTCTTATTCAGTAGAAAGCATAGTTCCACTGAATAAGACTTGCAATGACACCCATGATCTAAAATGAGGTATATCAGTGTTTGTACTATTTCCTCTTTATACTTTATATCTTTCTAGATCTCTTTCTAAAGGTGATTATTATACAGACAACTCTGATATCTATATTTTACAAGTTGTTAAGAACAGGCAGGGACTTTGTAAGAATGATGCAGAACTTAAGAAAACTTGATGTAATGCAGAGGTTGTAATTTATTGATTCTGATGAGCCATTTTTGGTCCTATGGCTGGAAAGTGAAAGGGAGGCATTACACAGGTTGGTAAGATTTTGGTAATGGAGAACAGGGGATGTCTTAGATTGTATCAGACTTCTGAGAGGCAAGATATATTCTGAGGAGCTGTGATAGTGATTATTGACTCATTCTTTCACCCTAAGTTGCAGAGTCTTCTGGTTGCCACCTCAATACCAGTCTGCCAATCTTCTAACAAAACCATCATTTTGTTGGAGTGCCAGTTTTGCCTTGGTAGAAAATATTTCCCAGCCCCTCTTGCAGATCAGAGGTCATGTAAAATAATTGGAATCAGTAAGCTGAAGGTTGAAGTTGTTGAGTGGGGCTTTAGTGCTTCAAAAAGTACCATTAAGAAAGTAAAAAGATAACTTGCAGGATGAGAAAAAATAGTTGTAAATTTTATATCTAATAAGGGACTTGTCTCCAGAATATATAAAGAACTCTTACAACTCAATAACAAAAAGACAAATAACTCAATTTAAAAATAGGCAAAGACATTCCTTTAAAGGAGGTATCCAAATTCCTAATGAGCATATGAAAAGATACTCAGCAACATTAGTCATTAGGGAAATGCAAATCCAAACCACCATGAGATACCACTTCACACACATTATGATGGCTATAAAAAAAGACATGATAAGTTTTATCAGGGATATACTCGTAGAGATATTGGAACACTCGTACATTGTTGTTTGGAATATAAAATAACATGGCCACTTTGAAAAGCATTTTAGCAGGTCCTCAAAAAGCTGAACAGAGCATTACTATATGACCTAATAATTCTCTATGTATATACTCATGAAAATTGAGAAATATATCTCCACACAAAAACATGTACACAAATGTTATAGCAGTTTTTAGTTTGTTTTGTAACTGATAGATCTTACAGAAGAAGATAGATTCCCCACCCAAAACTCGGTTAAGATTTGAGACTAATGATGATACACACACACACACACACACACACACACACACTCACACCATAAGGTTATGGGTTATGTAAAGGTTTATTACTAATATGAGGTTTTTTGGGGAGAGCAAGGTGGCTCTCAAGCAGGTCTAAATGGCTTGAAAGAGCAGAGAAAAAAGATTGGTTTGGGGGTTTTATGATGGTTAAGCAGTTGAGTTGGGCTGAGGGTTTCTGTGCGTTGTTTGAAGTTCCCTTTGGTGCCAAAGGAGAGAGCCTCTGGGATTCCCAGATGGGAAGCAGAAAAGAAAGATGGAGGGGTGAGTCTTAAAAGCTGTCAGAAGTCAAACGTCAAAAAATGGAGTCATGATCTTTATTATGCATTATTGTTTATAATCTCCAAAAAGTGAAAATAACTGTCAAATAGATAAACAAAACATAGTATGATTATAGAATGTAATATATTTATCAATAAAAAGGGAATGAAGTACTGATACATGATGCAACATGGATGAACCTTGAAACTATATGCCAAATGGAAGAAGCCAGACACAACAATAACGAAAACATATTGTATGACTGCATTTACATGAAATCTCTAGTATAGGCAGCTCTGTAGGGATGGGAAGTAGATAAACAGTGGCTTAGAGATTGGGGAAAGATTGGGGAGAAATGAAGAGTGACTGATAACGAGTATGGGGCTTTACTTTGGGGCTGTTAAAAATGTTCTAAAACAGACTAAACATTAATTCTAACTACTAGGTTATCATCATGTTGCTTTTAGTTTAGGTAAACTTTCTGGTCTTCATTATCCTTTTTGTAAAATCTCTGTTTTCATCATTGTACTATGGGGATGATAATACATATAACATTTATTTGAAAAAATGTAAAGGATTTTTATTTGCTTTGTTAGATTCTGTAAGTTCATGATTACTTAGAGATCTTTGTTGGAGAGTCTGTTCCCACTATACCCGACACTTGCTATGCACTTTAGCTATGTTCTCTCATTAAGTCCTCACAACAACCTTGCAAAGCACATTTTTATGTGTTTACAGCTAAGAAGATTGACATTTGGAGAGGTTAAGTTTTCAAGATGGTGTTGAAACCATCACCCATCTAAAGTCCGTATTTTTTCCATATATCACACTGTTTCATACACAAAGGTTAATTGAGTATTTTTCAGACTTTTGTTCATTCATAAACAAACAAATCTCAAAATGTGGCATATGATTGCTCTGAGTAAAAGATGAGATTATAAATAGCTTTGTTAAATGGCACATCAACAAGATGTTTAGATTACTTTACTGCTGGATTTCATATTTTATCTGTTTTTAATTCACACCAAAGGAAAACATGACTTTGATGGTCTCTGTAAAACATGTCATGTGCAGAAATGAAACGGGAGAGCAACCTGAAATGAATTTTCTTCAGGGGATTTTATGAACCATCAACTCAGCTTTCAGTTCACTCACCATGAGAGATTGATGTGATAGGTAAAAAAGTAAAAACTTAGAGTGATTCTCTCCAACTCATTAGTATAGACAAATACAAGGCTAACAGGATAGTAGATTTCATAAAAACTCAAAGTAGTATACAGAGTAGTTTTTCATGCTTAGGACATGAATCTCATGATGTTTAGCAAACACTGAATCAACCATAAAATAATAGTTTCAAATTCTTATAGCTAGGTATTAAAAAAATTAAGGATGTCTGAAAAATGTTACCTTAACTTGAAATAATAATAAATCAAGGTATCTTTTGATTTCACTCTCAGAAAGTAGTTAGAAACACATTTAGAATGATACAATATGAATGTTACGATGGTGTTATTAACCTTGTCAAACAAAAATGCTTTCCATGTCCTTTATGAAACTAACTATTGAACAGTGAGTCAACAGTGTTAGTAAATAAAGTAAATTCAAGGCATATAAAATTTTCTGAAATTGTATGTGGCAATGTTACATAATTATAAGTGCTTTGGACTCAGAAGATGTGCGCTTGAATCCCATTTACTCACGGTGCCAACTTGCATAAGCAGATTAATATCTCTGAACCTCATTGTAAGAGTGAAATGGGTAAAATAAATTGCAACAAAAAGAATAAAATGTGTAGGAATCAACTTAACCAAGGATATGAAAGGTCTATACTCTGAAATCTATAAGACATTTTTAAAAGAAATTGAAGACACAAAGAAATGGAAAGACATTCTGTGTTCATGGATTGAAAGAATCAACATAGTTAAAATGGCCCTATTACCTAAAGCAATATACAGATTTAATACAATCCCTATCAAAACCCCAACGGCATTTTTAAAAGAAATAGAATAAAAAATCATCAGATTTGTATGGAACCACAAAAGACCCTGAATAGCCCAAGCAATCCTAAGAAAAAAAGAACAATACTGGAGGTATCACACTTCCTGACTTCGGCTTGTACTACAGGGCAACAATAATTAAAACAGCATGGTATTGGCAGAAAAACAGACATACAGATAAATGGAATAGAATTGAGAACCCAGAAATAAAACCACATAAATATGGACAGATAATTTTTGACAAAGAAGCCAAAAACATAAAATGGAGAAAAGACAGCCTATTCAATTAAGGGTGCTGGCAGAATTGGAAAGCCACGTGCAAAAGAATGAAACTAGACTGTTATCTGTCACTGTGTACCGAAATTAACTCAAAATGGATCAAAGGCCTAAACATAAAACATGAAATAATAAACTGCATAGAAGAAAACATAGGTACTAAATTTACGGACCTTGGGTTCGAAGAGGATTCTATGGATTTTACTTCAAAGTCAAGGGAAGTAAAAGCTAAAATAAATCAATGGGACTATATCAAACCGAAAAGCTTTTGCACAGCAAAAGAATCATTGACAAAAAAAAAAAAAAAAGGCAACCAATTGAATGGGAGAAGATTTTTGCAAACGACGCCTCCGATAAGGGGCTAATATCCAAAATATATAAGGAACTCATACAACTGAACAACAAAAAACCCAAACAATCCAGTTGAAAAATGGGCAGAGGACCTGAAGAGACATTTCTCAAACGAGGACATACAAATGGCCAGTAGACACATGAAAAAATGCTCAAGATCACTAATCATCAGAAAAATGCAAATAAAAACCACAATGAGCTATCACCTCACACCAGTCAGAATGGCTATCATCAATAAGACAAATAGTAACAAGTGTTGGAGAGGCTGTGGAGAAAAAGGAACCCTCATACACTGTTGGTGGGAATGCAGATTGGTACAGCTGCTATGGAAGGCAGTGTGGAGGTTCCTCAAAAAATTACGAATAGAATTGCCATATGACCCAGCAATCCCTCTCCTGGGTATCTACCCAAAAAATCTGAAAACATTTATACATAAAGATATATGTTCTCTGATGTTCATTGCAGCTTTATTTATGTTGGGCAAGACATGGAAACAACCAAAGTGTCCTTCAACAGATGATTGCATAAAGAAGTTGTAATATATATATATATATATATATATATATATATATATATATATATATACACACATATACACAATGGAATACTATTCTACCCTAAGAAAAGATGAAATAGTGCCATTTGTGATAACATGGATGGCTTGAGATTATTATGCTAAGCGAAATAAATCAGACAGAAAAAGTAGAGAACCATATGACTTCCCTGAAATGTGGTATATAAAACTGAAAACAACATAGGAACAAGACAAACAAATGAAGAGACAAAAGCTCATAACACAGACAATAGTTTAGTGGTTACCAGAGGGACGGGGCGGGAGGGGGGTGGTAGATGAGGGTAAAAGGGATCAAATATATGGTGAAGGAAGGAGAACTAACTCTGGGTGGTGAACATACAATGTGATGTATAGGTGATGTATTACAGAATTGTACACCTGAAACCTATGTGACTTTACTAACAATTGTCACCCCAATAGACTTTAATTTAAAAAAAAAAAAAAAGAAATGCGCAGTACAATATCCTTCATGAATGAATTTAAGGAATATTAAATCAGCATTGTATGTAAAGGATTTTGAGCAGTGTCCGCATATGATAAGCACTCAATAAATGGAAGATCTAGCAGTATGTATAGACTAGTCAGATCTTCACAGTGAAAAAGGAAGTTGAAATGTTGACATGTTGGTAAATTGGGTCTATGCAGGTGACCAAATATGATCATTCTGAATGAAAATATTTTGGCTTCTGCATAAAATATTTTTCTCATGTGTTTTCCTGAAGAAATAATAAATGCACTTTACATTTCAGATATATAAAAATGGGGAATAAATTGCTCTTTATACTTACATAAACTGAGCCAAAAATCTTTTTGTTTCTAAATGATCTATTTCAGCTGCTGACACAGCTGAAGTCCTTACTGGACAATAGTCATGTTTTATTAATTTGTTTAACCAAGGTGTAATTTTAAAAGAATGTCTCATTTTATACCTCATTAAGTCTCCACAATTATTTTAAATAGTATATAGCATTTCAGCGTGAGAAATTTTGGAAAATTAAATTATATGAATGTGTCTATGTTAGAGTCTCTAGTAAAGTAAAAGGAACATTTGGGTTGATATAAAGAACTAGAAACTAGTGAAAAACCAATAAAAATCATCTTTTATCAATTTAGCTTAAATTGCCTTATGTTATATAACTCATTACCTTCAAATTTTTAAAAGAAAAAAATTTAACATAAAGTTGGATTCATTTGTTTTTTTATTGTCACATTATTCAGTTTGAAGGCAGAAAATATTTAAGTATTAAATACTCTTAAAATGGACCATAAAGTAAGCTTTTGGATTACTGTGATTATACCCATCCATCTGTCAATATTTTTAAGGTCTATGCCTAGGAATGGCTGATTGAAATTCACAATAATATCTTGATCTAGGTGACTTCAGTGAGGACAGTTACCTTGAAGTTCAGAACAGAAATAACAAAAAGCAACAGGCTTATCAGAAGACAAGTATATAGCATAATGTAAATACAACATTTTGATTACTTTAGTTTTATAATTTTCTTGAAAACTGAAAAAAGTAATAGAACAAATTTCTTTTGTAGGTTTTATTTCTTTTTGCTTAAATAAGAGTTGAGGGTTGAAATAATTATGAAGTATAAATTTTTTTCCCCCTGAGTTTGAGTGACTTCCATTTGCCTGCCAAAAATTTGTCTGCTATCCATTTAAAGCCAAACAAATTTCAGTTGGTTAATTCCGTCTTACTGATTGAACTCATATATTTAACAAATATTTTTCACCTTAAAAATAAGCACATCTTCCATTAAGAGATTCCAAAGAAGAGAAAGGGAAAATAATGGCCATACCTGCAGGCAGGTTTAGTAGTGCCCATTTGAATAATGATTAAAGTGTGATGACTTGACCCTTTTCCTTTTTATTGAGATATAATTTATATACAATAAAACACTCATATTTTAAGGTTGCCATTCAGTATTCCATTGATTTTGACGAATCTTACATGTATATCACCCACATCTGTATCAAGACGCAGAATATTTCTATCACCCAAGAACATTCCCTCACACCTCTTCTCAGACAATCATCCTCCTCCCACTCAAACAGCAACCAATAATTTTATTTCTATCATAGGTTATTTTTGCATATTATCAAATTTCTTACAAATTGAATCATCGTGTGATATGTACAGATATATTTACATACATATATTAGTAGTTTATTCCTTCTCATGGTGAGGTAATATTTTATTATACCTAAGTTTAATTATCCATTCTCCTTTAGAGGGACAAGTGGACTATTTTCAGTTATTAACTATTTTGAATAAAGCTGCTATGGACATCTTGTATAAGGTTTTGGTGGACATATGTTTCCATTTAACATGGATAAATAATGAGAGTGGAATTAGTGACAGGGTAACGTATGTTTTAATTTTTAAAGAAAATGTCAAATTCTTTTCCAAAGTGGTTGTACCATTTTACGTTCCCACCACATGAGAGTGTGGTTGCTCTACATCTCCTCCAGCATTTGGTGTTGTCGATTACATTTATTTTAGCCACTCTGGTGGATATAATATAGATGTATATATATATATATATAAAAGCCAATTAGAAAATATATTCTGTATCTCATTGTGAATTGAATTTGCATTTCCTTAATGATCAGTGACGTTGTTTGGAGGGTCCCCAAGAACCTCAGAGTAGGAGGAAATAGAAACAACAAATAATTTGCCACTATCTGTTGCCAGATACAATTTGACTTGTATCTGGAATAATAAAAAGACAAGCAATCTAATGAAAAAAATGCGTAAAGGATTTAAGCTGGCCCTTTATAGAGAAAGATATACAAAAGGCCAATAAGCATATGAAAAAATAGTCAACATATATACAGAAAAGAGTTAATGTAATAGGCCATACTGCTGGTTTCTGGCAGTCCTGTTTATGTGATTTGTCCTTGGCTGGCATCTGAGAACTTGGATTTCAAGAGGGTTCTAACCATTAACTGGTAATAGAGGCTTGCTGTTTCTATTTGAACAAACAATATGGTTTTTATACTTAACACCTGCTTTCCTTCGGGAGTGTGGAATTTGGGTACTTGCCAGGCAGGGGGTGCCTATGTGACCCTGGGCACTGAGTATTTCATGTGCTTTTTTGGTTGGCAAAATTTCATGTGTTATCACCACTCATTGTTGGCGGAATTAAACACATCCTGACTCCACTGGGAGAAATCCCTTGGAAGCTTGCGCCAATTTCCACTAGAATTTTGCATGTTCCTTTTCCCTTTGCTGATTTTGCTTTGTATCTTTTTCTGTAATAAGCCATAGCTGTTAGTAGAACTATATTCTGAGTACTCTGAGTACTCCTGGTGAATCAGCGAACCTGGGGGTCACTTGCCTATTTGTTTCTCAATGATTATTTTTGTTGAGTACAAATTTTTAATTTTGGTAAATCTAATTTATCAATTTTTTCCTTCTATAATTTGTGCTTTTAGTGACTTTTCCAAGAAATTTTTGCCTAACCCAAATTAGGGAAGACATTAACTTTATGTTTTCCCTAAGAGCCATCATTTGCCTTTTACATGAAGTTTTTTGGAAGGGTAAACATATTCTCCAGCAACAAAAATTTCTTTTTGCCTTTAGTTAATGGTCATTATAATGAAAAGTAGTGCAACTTACTGGACAAATTTGTCCAAACTCATACTCTAGTTCTTACATGTCTATACATTGTAGAATACTGAGTAAGTTACTCATTCTTTCACCGTCCATGCCTTTGAAAACTTAGATAATTGTTATGTTTTCACGAGTCAATCAAGATCTGCAGTCAGCAAGCCAGAGATGCAGGATAGCCGATCATGTTAGTTCCAGTTCAGGTGCAATGGCAGGAGCAGGCCAGTGTCCCAGCTTGAAGACCATCAGGCAGAAAGATGATTCTCTTGTTCAGCTTTTTGTCATAGTCAGGCCTTTGAAGGATTGGAAGAGACCTGCCCACACTGAAAAGTGCAATCTGCTTTACACAGTTTACCATCTCAAGTGTTAATATCATCCAGAAATACCCTCACAAACACACCTAGACCGTTGCTTCAGCGAATATCTCATCAATGATCATTTGCTACCCATTTTACCATGAATAGTTTTCAGTTTTTCAAATGGACAGCTGGAAGCATATGCTGACTTTTATGAAAAAGGAAAGATGACTCAAAGGGCAGTATCAAATGCCCAGAAGGTAGAACTGAGACTCACTAGAAAGTTTTCTCAGACCTTGAAACCTAATCCATAAAAATCCAACGTTTATCCATCTGGACTTCAGAATTGTGTTCTGTTTACATTCATTTTCCCCATTTTTGAACTGGACTATCTCTAATTATTACTTTTTGTCTCTCCCCATGCTCCAACCCCAATGTCTGTTGGGAGTGTTAGATAACTTGTCTCTTCAGTTTCACACGTCAACAATGGAGAGGAATTGTTCCTCAGCAGCTGTCCTTAATGCACGAAATGAAGAAGCTTTATCTGCACGTGTACTTGATTTAGATTTTGGCTTTTCACCTAATGAGATGATGAGATTTTGGAGTTTGACGTGATGCTGTAATAGGATGAGATTTTTGGAAACCTTGGGAGGGTTGAATGTATTTTGCATTTGGCAAGGACATGAGTTATTCTGGGCCAGAGGACAGACTATAACGGACTAATAAAACATGTGTTTGTTATGATGGTTGGATTTCATAAACTTACTTTAGATGCACGTTGTTAGAAAAGAGCTCCTTAACACCTTTAACCTCACTTGGAAATAACCATGACTATATATGATTTTAATGACTAAATGTGTTACTTTGATTTAAACAGACTTAAAATTTTCAGTCATTTAAATCAATATGCGGGTTACAATTTATTTTTGGACAGATTAGGCTGTCCTTAACAAGACATTACTTATTAGAAATGCTTTTCTCACTGTTTTGTGAAAATTCTCACTGTCAGGGAAAAGAGGAAAAAAATTATAGGGCTGTCATACCTTGAAAAAATATTATTCCATCTTTCCTGAGGAAGTTTAAAGAATGGAAAAGCAGGAATTAGGAAGTCGGAGAAGTTTTTCATACTTGTCTAAATTTTGTGCACATATGAGTCTATTATTTAGAGCAGTGAGCGTGCTGTGTGTACTACATGGCATTTTAAAATCTTTTTACTAGTTCACACTGCAGAGCAGAATGCAAAAATGGCATTGCTTATTTCTAATTGGACTTCAAGTAAAATATTTCCACCTACCTTCTGTTCATTTCCCGTTGGTTATTATGACTTCACCTCAAACTAAATTTATCCATAACTAATTTTCTCCACAAACAAGCTTCTTCTCTTTAGTCCTCTCTTCTTATACTTACATTTGGATTCATTTCACACCTGTTTATTTTCTTTTTTCCTTTGTCTGCAACCCTGGTCTAAAATATCCCAATCCCTTGTCTAGGACTCTGAAATAGCTCCTATATCAACTTCAATTTTCATCAAGCAGGGTCTTTTCATCTTTTAGATTTAAAATTGTCACCCATCCTTTCTTATAATCTTTCGAAGCCTTTCTGTGGTTCTTCGGATGATAATCCTCAAAATGTCCCTGAAGCCCAGTATTGATTAGACCCTACCTATTTTATTTCTCTCTGTAGTAAAACCAAATTTATCTCAATCTCATTTATTTACCACATTTTGTTTTTTCAGCCAAAAAGGCTTTTATGTGCTTTATTTCCTCTCTTTGGCATGTTTTTCTACCTAATGAATGTTGACTCATCCTTCTAAACTCAGCTCATGTACCCTCCTTGGAGAAGTCTTACAAACCTCCCGAACTAGATCAGTGGCATCCACTATTTGTTTTTAAGGTAAACTTTGCATATTTATTTTCTGTAGACTATATTTAGTGGGAAATTTTTATCACTGGACCTGTCATTTTATTTACACTTTTTCAGTTAAGTATGCAAGCTCCATGAAGATAGAAACGGTGTCAAGTTTTGCTCACAATTGTGTCCACAGTACCCAAAAGAGTTTGCAACATTTAATTAACGTTTATTTAATCTTTGTTGAATTATGATTTGGGGTTCCAAAGTGTAGTAGAGGTTATTGGTCCATAGTGAGCATTGATACTTCTCATTGTGCAATACCAACTGAAAGTGTCCTACAATAACATCGTCGTCCTTTGAAAGTGCATTTATTTTATGCAATGTAATATAATAATCACAAGAATTTAAAACAACCAAACTGACCCACATGCCCACTTTCACTTAAACTACTTAAATAGTCATGCTCCTTTAAGTCTGTCCATTTTCATATACGAGGATATTTTCCATAGCTGTAATAATACGGTATATAAATGTTGGGATTTCGGTATTTCCCTTATTGTGTTGTAAAACATTTCCTATGTTGCTACATAACTCATAATCTTTTACATTAGGTACAATAATTACCCTGATGTTTGGAATGCATCAAATGCTTGGAATGTTTCTTATTTTCCTAAAATAGGCTTAAATTCTTAGAGCAGCTTTAGGTTCACAGCAAAACTGAATGGGAATGGTGAGCACACAGTTTCCATACACCCTCTGACCCCTGCTTACCATCCACCTCCCCTGTAGCCTTCATAACTGTCAATGTCCTCACCAGAGTGCTATATTGTTACAAATGATGAACCCATGTTTGTGCGTCATTGTCACCCAGAGTCCATAGTTTACTTTAGGGTTCATTATTTGTGTTAAACTTTCTATGGGTTTTCACAAGTGTTTAATAGCATGTATCTGCCATTACAGTATCGTACAAAATTGTTTCATTGTCTTAAAAATCCTCTGTGCCCACCTATTCATTCCCCCTAACCCCTGGCAATCACTGTTCTTTTCCAGAATGTCATATATTTGGACTCAATGTGTAGCCTTTAAGATTGGCTTCTTTCACTAAGTATTAAGGTTCCTCCATGTCTTTTCATGGCTTGATAGCTCTTTTTTTTCTAGCACTGAATAATATTCCATTGTCTAGAAATACCAGTTTATCTGTTCCCTACTAAAGGACATTTTGGTTCCTTCCAAGTTTTGGCAATTATGACTAAAGCTGCTATAAACATCCATATACAAGTTTTCATATGAACATAAGTTTTCAGCTCAGTTGTGTAAATACCAAGGAACATGATTGCTGGATTATGATTTTGTTAGAAACCGCTAAACCGTTTTTCAAAGTCACTGCATTATTTTGATGCCACCAGCAGTAAATAACAATTTCTGTTGATCCACATTCTCTCGAGCTTTTGGCATTTTCTGTTCATTCTTCTCCTTAAATATTAATATATAGCAGTAAACAACCTTTTCTTTCTTTGCATTATTTTCTTAGAATCAATTCCTGGGGCGATATGACCAGGTGAGAAGGAGGCAAACCTTTTTCTAGGCCTTCGGTCTGCAGTGACCAGTGGCTGACTTTATCATCTCTGCGCACATGATGCCCTGACAGGCCTCTCCAGGACTAATCTTCACTCCTTCTCCATTTTTGCCTGTTTCACTGTCATTTAGAAATCACCACCTTAAAACAGATCTCAGATTTCTTCTATCTATAACTGTTATAACTTCTATCTAGTCCACTGTTATAAATATGCTTAAAACAGAATCCTTCAATCCCCAAATAGATAAACATTTTTTAATAAAATTGCTGGAATATTTTTTCACCCCAGTGACAAATTGAAAGGAAAAAGTAGTAGTTGCACATTTACTTGGAGTACGTTATTATCTCACATCATTTTTAGTAGTTGATCACCAAATATTTGTTGAACAGCTATTATGAACCTTCAGATAAATTAAGTTTTGGAATTAAATTGTGTGTCCCTGTACTCCTCCTGCTATTGTTGGTGATATTACACGTATTATTTGTATTCTTCAAAGAGAAATTGCCAGCCATTTCATTGATATGAAGCCATCAATTTCCTTTGAATAACCATAGCTCATTTTGATTATGCATATAAAAAGTGAATGGATACCAACTGTTCTGGGGTGAGGTATACAGGCAGAAATTCCAGCTCTGTGTCTGTATTGAATTACATATCACACATATGGAGGACCCAAGAAATGGAAAGTTTTGAGATTGTGATATGCACATTTGCATAGAGGCTAAGGACTCCTTTGGGAGGACTGAGATTGAGGCCCTTTCCCCTTTTCAATATTTCTATAATATCTCTATGGACGGATGTGGCCCTGACTGTTGGAAAGGGACAGGACATAATGCTAGAAATGCTCAAAGGCCAGGGAATGCTGTTCATTAATAAGGGGAGAATTTCGTCTGGTGACCCTGATGATAGAGAATCATGAAAAGTTGTCTTGTGAAGAGCAGGCTAAGAAAAGAAGTTGTGGGGGGATATTGCAGTGCCTTTGCATACCCAGCTTTGGACACATGTCATGGTAACAGCGAGGCAACAATTGTTGTCGCAAAGATATTTCAATAAATATCTGTGAGTTTGGAAGGCTAGGTATATTGTGTCATCATACAGCTATAAGCCAACTTTATCGTTTCGAATAATGTAGAGAGATGTTTCTCATATCTTAGGAAACTACTTTCAGACTGTCCAGCAGAGAACAGGTATCTGACATATCTGACATATTCCCGTTCTCTGCTGGACTGTCTGAAAGTAGTTTCCTAAGATATGAGAGACATCGCTCTACATTATTCCAAACAAGGTTTTTTTCTCCCTTTTTATGAGAGAGCATATGCAGGACTGGCCACTGTAGACATAATAAGCATCCCCATTAATGTTTGGCTTAGCACAGAAAGGCAGCCTCTTATTGCAGGAAGGGATCTGGTCCTGGGAAGAAAGATGAATGTGCGTGATTTCATGGATGTGTGCTCTGACCTTGCTCTATAACTCAAGTTGCTGAAGACAGTATATCAGTCATGTCATTACACTTCTTAAAAGTGGTTGCCAGACAAAATCTCAAGAGTGAGAAATGTAGTGGAATTTTACCTATCTAGATTCCATACTTGTGATAATGTCTTTCAGACTGAAGGAGATTCAGATATTTTCCTGGCTTTGTCCCACTCTGATTCCATATTGCCCAAAAGTATAGTCAAATATTGTGCTATTCAAGTTGATGTTGGTGCTTTAGCTATAGAGCTGCTAAATATTCCCCCGTGTATATTTTTTAGAACGAATTTTCAACTCAGGCATTTATACATGTAGTTACAAGCATTTCAATTAATTCATAATTATGTATGATGTTATTGTTATAAGCATGTACATTCACCGGTTTCATTTTATTACAATACAGCAATTATTTTAGTCAGTGTCAATATGATTTTATATTCTCATCATGACAGATATCATCTTTCTTTGTGGAAAAAAATTCAAATCTAACTAGAAAATTGCCAGGACACTCTGAGAATAACAATAACCTATTTTTTTTTCCCAGAACTCCCTTCTTTCAGCACCATGAAGATGAAAATATAGCTAAATTTATATTATTTCTAATAATAATAAGGAAACAAAAGGGTATTTTGTATTCTATTTTAAATCACTTCAATATATTTATATATATTGTATTGGTAATTTATTGTTTCAAACTAAATCTTGGGTTTTAAAATATTTAGCTACTTCTTATTATAAATTGTTAAAAATTCTTCTTATTATATTGCCCTGTGGATTTATTTTAAGCTTAGAAAAACAGAGTAAATGATTTGTCTCAATTTACACTCAATTCAGTAAAACTCATTGAACTTCCATTTTATATCATATAGGTTGCAGATGTTGAGATACAAAGTTTAGTAAAAAAAAAAGAAAAAAAAAGTATTTGCTTCTGTGAAGGCCAAAGTTCATTTTTATCTCAGATTTTAAAGTAAATTTGAAATCCCGTAATACATCGCTAAACTCATTACTACCATCCTAAACAAGTCTATTATCAACTCCTGCATGGAATGCCGATGCAAGAGTCTTCCAAAGAGTTTTCTAGCATCTAGTTTTGCCTGCCATCTAGTTTGTAGTCCGGATGATATATACAAAGTACAAATCTGATCAAGCATTTTCTTCCTTAAAAATTCATCTTACTGCTTTAGTTGAAATCCCATAACATCATTCTAAAGCTCTCCATAATAAGATCTCTGTTTAAGTCCCCCGTCTCTTTTCCTATAATCCTCTCCTCTTCTTTGTTTGTTCCATTCATTTGTGTACTTTTTCCGTCTTATGTGTATGTAGAAGCTGTCTCTTATCTCCACTACTTTCAGCATATGGCTTCTATTATTCCCTGTCTTTTTACCTGACAAACTCTTCATACTTAAGTTCTTTTTTTCTCAAGGACACTTTCTGAAGTCCCCTAGAAAGCAGATTTCAGATTTCTTTTATGTTCCTATAGTTATCTTTTATAATATTTATCAACATAACTTAATTTGTTTAGTTATAATTTCCTTTCAGGATTTACTTCCTGTGACACAATGAGGTTAAATATATGTTTTGTTGACGTCTTTGTGACATGTTTGTATCACAAAGGGAAGCTTTTGATTCTTTTAAATGACTACATTTTCAAAACTTGAAGAATCTCCTTCTGCAGAGAATGGCTCAATCTTGTGGCCTCAGCTCTTATTGTCAAGATTCATCTTTTTCTTGAAGATTACTCACTAATTCCACTCCTGGAACCACATATTAAGCAATATGCAAAAAACAAAACAAAAACAAAAACAAAAAAACAAAAACACACACACACACACAATTATATTAAATCCAGATCTTCCAATGTTATCAAAGGAAAGATAATATCTAATTTTAAGGGGATTGTGAAAAGTGGTTGGACCTCATGGTCCACTTATAGGGAGAGAACTGAATCGACACCTTTCCCTTCAGAATCTCTCTAATTACCTCAGGCTTTAGAGCTGGGAGAACTTAAATCTTTTCATTCACATAGAATTGTTTTTCATAGCATCTACTTATAAGAAGCCTATATTTCTATAAATCCATTATTTACCATGATACGATTTAAAGCGTTAGTGTTATGTGTGCAACAGAACAACTTTGAAGAGAACTTCATGTGAAAGCACAATATTTAAAATAACCTGAAAGAAAATTTACTGATTGAAACCTGTGTGTGTGTGTGTGTGTATGTGTGTGTAGGTGATTGGAACCCTAATAACTTGACCTTATTTGTTTTCCTATGGCAGTCCCTGGGACACATCTACAGAGTTATTGCATTTGAGACATATTTAGCAGAGATCTGGCTATCATGTAGCCTAGGGATGGTTCATTCCAGGCATAGATGTCGCCACTGAACCATCCTATCCTAAGGCAGATGTTTCCATGTATCATATTCCTTACCCTTTGAGCTTTAAGGTCACATAACCTCTGATTAATTTTCAACATGCATTTCATGTAGCTACTTCCATCAATTCAGAATTGTCCCATAAAGAAAATCCTATTTGCCAGTTCTGATTTGTATAAACTCCCTCCTTATACATTAGGTGAAACAATGGCATACTAGTATTAACTTACTTGACCAAAACCATGCTAGAAGGTAATGGAATTTGAGATAGAAATCTCTCTGTTGTCCTCAGTTCTTCTACAGTAAGTTCTCTACTCTCTCATGCAATTAGGAAGATCTTTCTTTGTTTTGTTTTTTTCTCAAATGCTATTGTTTAGGGAGAGATGTGTTTCACTTTGCAAAATATGACTTTATAAATATCTTTTAAGGTGAGTTGAGTATACACAAGGTTTTATACTATATATATATATATATATATATATATATATAATATATATATATATTATATATATATATATATATATATATATAATCACTAATGAATTGAACAGCTAGCTGCTCATGGAAAAGAGAATTAAAAACAGTAAGACTGGGACATTGTTTTTTCTCATTTCATGTAGAAAATATATATCCATTTTAGTACATGCTGTGTAGTATTTTTTTTAAAAGGAATATAAAGGCTTCCATAGCTCGGTGTCATTAATAAATGATGATCAAGAAAATATATTAACAAATAATTACATAATCTGTTTTGTTCTCATCTGTTAACTTTTCCTGATCGTGAGATCCTGCTCTATAAATGTATTGTTTTAGGATCAATTTGTTGAGTTTGATAGAATTACAATAATAGGGAGAAGCATGTGACATAGGGTCAGAAATAGGACAGATGATACAATTTCAGGGGAATGGTTTGTTCCTGTGAAGGTGTAAACTTGAAAGCACTGAAAGCTTTCATTTTACAAAGTGATTCTAAGCCGAAACAATACATTTTCTATTCATTTCCGAAAGGCTCTGGCAAAAATTTAAAGACTGCAGCTCTCACTGAACTCTACCTTCGTCTTTAATGTCCTAATGTGAATAATCTTGAGAGCATAAATATGTGGACAGCTTAATGCTGTGACATTCTGTTCTCATTGTCTAATTTTATTTTATTTTTCCACTGATGCTTGAGCGTAATTACAAGCACTGCCTTAAAAAGGCATTGTTCGAAACCCATGAAAGACTATTTTGCATTAGGGAATTAAAGCCATTCATTTAGGAAAATAGGGAACCAACTTTGATTTTAAAGTGATTTTCCCAAAGCTGCCATCACATTTAAGAGAAAGGTATCTACAGGGAATGTTTGGCAAATTCTCACACCATTTGCTAAGTCACCATTTGCCACTATTTGCTAGTGCATTCAATACTGTAAGAGTTTAGTACAGACTTTAGTTAAAAACTTACACCAGGAGTGAAAGAGGTAGGTTTTGAGTATTCACAAGGGAACAGTATAACATTAATAATTTGATGTATAGCTTGACTATCAGCTCTTGAAATAATTATATTTTGTAAATGGCATACCTAAAGAGCTCCCCAGTAATTCTGTAATGTAGTAATGCATACAGAAAAGCTAATACGGTGAGCTTTGGCATAAAAACAATTTTGGCAGTATTATTCAAAAAGACACTAGACTATTAGGAAAATTATAATAAATGTATTGCACAATCAATATACCCTCTTTATAGAGCTTTTCTTAGCAACCATGCATTTTATATCTCTGGTTCTCTGGCAGTCAAATAAAAATTGTAAGAATTTTATGAATTCTCAATTGCAGTAGTCTCTTTCTAAAGTATTTTTGCAAAATAACCTTTATTATAGAGGTGCCACACATTTAAATAATTTAGGACAGCAATATACAAAATATTTCATAATCTTCAGGAAAATTGCTTGAGGGAAAGTAAGACCTTTACGTTGTTCAGATCCACGAGTACGGCATTAGGGAACAATTCCCATCTCTTTCCTGTGACCAGGACAGATTCACCTTGAAGGCAGCACTGTCAGAAGAGAAGAAGGAATTACTCTATGAACGTTCTTTACTTAAACCTCTCTTTTGGGCTAGTTGGTCATGATAATTGAGGACTGCATTACCTTTTTTTTCCCCCCAAGATGAAAGAATTAATAGGTTAATAGTAATTAGGAAACAGTTTGATATTCAAACGAGATGACTTTTTAAAATTCTTTAACAAATTTATTTCATTTGCAACCTCAGAAAAGTTACATTATGTTCTCAGAAATTATCTTTATAAAGAATTTTGAAATTATTTGTTGAATGAAATATAACTAGTTAACCTCTAAGACAAAATATGCGATTGTAGTAAGAGTTATGTAAAACACAGGTTAGTGCTTTATTTGTGCCATGGAATGAAAAAATTGACTTTAGAATCATATATGTGATTCTAGCTTGAATTATAGTTCCACCACTTTTTAATATTGAAGCCTTGTGTAACCTACAAATTCTTTCTAAATCAGTTTTTATCTGTAGTTGAGATTAATGCTACATTTAAGAGGTTGTTTACATGGATACTTTATACAAACAATTTTATAATTATCTCTTTAGAGGGCGAATCCAGTAAATGGTAATTTTTGTTGCTATTGCTATTATTATCATTAATTATTAACATAAAACAATGCTGAATTACTAAATCCTTTCATTGTAACAAGTTACCTATTTTTTTTGTAATTTGGACTTAATGTGGTTTTTTATTGCTACATATATATACAATATACAATATATGTTATATACATATCACTACGTGTACAGTGGTGTATGCCCTATGGATATGTAAGTAAGATTAAAAGTGATCTTTATGAGAAGTGGATATAGGTAATGAATGCAAATAAGATGGTAAAGATAAACTCATGTTAGGACACTAACCTACTTAGCACTTCATTGGCTCCAAATTATCTATAAGTGAATGCCTAGCATATTTTAAGGTCTCATACATAGTTTTGTCAACGTGGTCCTGCACTGTCTTTCTATTCATATGCTTCTTTATTCAATAATTCATGTATTCAATTATTCATCTTTTATTTAATAACTGCACAAATGTTTTTTGATAGTCTATATATTTTAGATGCTGTACTACCATTAGATATTTGGAAAAGATCAGGAGTAAGAAAGAATTTCTGCTATAACTTATCCTGTGGTTCCATAGAGGTTGAAATTCAGATAGATAAATGATAACACAAAATGATAAATGCCATAGCAGGATTATGAACAAATTTATATGGGAAGACTGAAAGAGACTAAATACATTTACAAAGGTAGTGTGTGTGTGTATATATATATATATATATATATATATATATATATATATATATGGTCAAAACTGACAGTTGAGCTGGGTGTTAAAAGGTGAGTGGCAGATTTTTCAGGGAGAAAAATGAGAAAATACAATCAGGCCAGAATGAATTGTATATGCTAAAGTGGAATCTAGAAATATAAAATGGTTCTGTAACATTTATTTATAATAGGAAAAAAATTGGTAGCTATCCAGATGTCCAACAACAGGAAAGTTTTAAAATAAATTTTGGTATACCCATATAATGCAATATTTAACAATTGTTAAAGTTATATCAAAACAGAAAATTGATGGTAATATAATATAATGTTTAATAAGTAGTGAGTCAAACTAATTGCATAGTACAATCAATTTTATAAATATGTAGTAGACAGAAAAGACCAGAAAGAAATACATTACAACTTAATAATATTTATCATGGCTGGTGAAATTGTAGGAAATTTTGAAAACAAATTCCAATGGCCAAGAGGTCGATGAAAAGATGTTCAGCATCACTAATCATCAGAGAAACATAAATCTAAACCACAATGAGATATCATCTCACACCTATTAGAATGATCATCATTGAGAAGACAAGAGATAGTGTTGGCAAGAATGTGGAGAAAAAGGAGTTTTGTATACTGTTGGTGGGAATGTAAATTGCTTCAGCCACTATGGAAAAAAATATGGAGGTTCTTCAATAAAATAAAAATAAATCTCTATGATCCAGAAATTCCACTTCTGGGTATATACACAAAGGAAAGAAAAACAAGATAGCGAAGAGATATATGCACTCATATTTACTGCAGCATTAATCACAATAGCCAACATGTAGAAACAACCTAAGTGCCTTTCAATGGATGAATGGATAAAGAAGATATACAGAGATATATCTACATATATCTTTAGAGAAGTCATCATATATAGTGTGTGTGATATATAGTCATCATATATATATACACTTATACAATGGAATATTTTTTAACTATGAGAAAGAAGGAAATACTGTCATTTACGGCAACATGCATGGAGCTTATGGGCATTATGCTAAGGGAGGTAAGTCTGGCAGAGAAAAACAAATACTGTATGATATCACTCAGCTGTGAAATCTAAAAAAGCTAAACTTGTTAAAACAGACAGTAATAATGGTGGTTGATGGTGCTGGGTGTGAAGAAATAGGAGAGATATTTAAGGGCACAAACTTACAACTAGTAAATAAATAAGTCCTAGAGGTCTAATGCACAGTATAGTGACTCTAGACAACAATGTTGTTATAACCATCGAACTTGCTAAGAGGCTAGACCTTAATTATTCCCACCACAGGAAAGAAATAATTATGTGGCATGACAGAGGTGCTAATTATCACTGCAATGACAATCATCTTACAATATACAAATATATCAAATAAACATGGTATGTACCTTGAATTTGCACACTGTTATATGTCAACTATGTTTCAATAAATAGAATAAAAATTTCCGTATTCTTTAAAATGTATCTATTTTTAGGGTAGATACCCAGGAGAGGGATTGCTGGGTCATATGGCAATTCTATTCGTAATTTTTTGAGGAACCTCCACACTGCCTTCCATAACGGCTGCACCAGTCTGCATTCCCACCAACAGTGTACGAGGGTTCCTTTTTCTCCACAGCCTCTCCAACATTTGTTACTATTTGTCTTGTTGATGATAGCCATTCTGACTGGGGTGAGGTGATATCTCATTGTGGTTTTGATTTGCATTTCTCTAATGATTAATGATGTTGAGCCTTTTTTCATATGTCTATTTGCCATTTGTATGTCCTCTTTTGAGAAATGTCTCTTCAAGTCCTCTGCCCATTTTTCAATTGGGTTGTTTGTTGTTTTGTTGTTGAGTTGCATGAGTTCCTTGTATATTCTGGATACTAGCCCCTTATCGGAGGCACTGTTTGCAAAAATCTTCTCCCATTCAGTTGGTGGCCTCTTTATTTTGTCAATGGTTTCTTTTGCTGTGCAGAAGCTTTTAAGTTTCATATAGTCCCATTTGTTTATTTTAGCTTTTACCTCCATTGCCTTTGGAGTCAAGTTCATAAAATGCTCTTTGAACCCAAGGTCCATAAGTTTAGTACCTATGTTTTCTTCTATGCGGTTTATTGTGTCAGGTCTTATGCTTAAGTCTTTGATCCATTTTGAATTAACTTTGGTACATGGTGACAAATAGCAGTCCAGTTTCATTCTTTTACACGTGGCTATCCAATTCTCCCAGCACCATTTATTGAAGAGGCTGTCTTTGCTCCATTGTATGTTTTTAGCTCCCAAAAAATCTGAAAACATTTAGAGATAAAGACACGTGTGCTCCAATGTTCATTGCAGCTTTGTTTACGGTGGCCAAGACATGGAAACAACCAAAATGTCCTTCGATAGATGAATGGATAAAGAAGTTCTGGTATATATACACAATGGAATACTATTCGGCAGTAAGAAAAGATGATATAGGAACATTTGTGACAACATGGATGGATCTTGAGAGAGTAATGCTGAGCGAAATAAGTCAGACAGAAAAAGCAGAGAACCATGTGATTTCACTGATATGTGGTATATAAACCAAAAGCAATAAAAGAACAAGACAAACAAATGAGAAACAGAAACTCATAGACACAGACAATAGTTTAGTGGTTGCCAGAGGGTAAGGGGGGTGGGGGGTGGGGGGTGGGAGATGAGGGTAAGGGGGATCGAATATATGGTGATGGAAGGAGAACTGACTCTGGGTGATGAACACACAATGGGATTTATAGATGATGTAATACAGAAATGTACACCTGAAATCTATGTAATTTTACTAACAATTGTCACCCCAATAAATTTTAAAAAATGTATCTATTTTTTAAATTCTCTACATTGACAATGAATTAGTCTTTATCATGACTATGAATTAATTTTATAATTCAGGAAGAAACATAAAATTATTAATATTGAGTTACGGGAAGATATTGGGATGGAAATTTAAGTTTGGTGATTTTATCTCATAGGTAACTGGTAAAATTGAGGAGGTATGTTTGGACAATAAAAGTGACCGTGTTTTATGGCAAGAGAAAAGCATGATCCTGTCTGGCTTACAGCCCAAGAGCAGAAGCAGTAGTTTAGTATTGCTAGACCTGAAACCCGATTGCTGAGATCTGCATTCCTTCTCTGCCTCCTATGGGCTGTATTATTACCTTGGGCTGGCTAATTAAGCTCTCTGCTGCATTATGGAGTAGTGAGGATTTAATGAATTGACATTTATAAAGCACTTAGTGATTGACAGTAGTACTGTATCATATCAGTTCTTTAAACAAATAATTTTTATTAGTTGTCTGCCTCTGTATTTTGCTTGACGTTTTTTTTTTTTTTTTTTACAAACACTAATTTGTCCTCTCTAAAGCTGTTTTCTTGTCTGTAAAATGAAGAAAACATTGGTATGTACAACACATGTTTTCTGTGGGGATTAAAAATAATGTTGCGTTAAAGTGACTTAGTAGAAAAACTAGAGAGAAAAATTATAAGTTTAGCTATATAAAAATCAAGTCTATGTGGATCAAAAGAAACTACAAAGAGTAAAAATGTAAGCCACAAACAGAGAAGACAAAAACAGACAAACAAACAAAAACAAACAAACAAACCCTCTATCCTGCAATCAACAAGAAAAAGACAACCCAATTAGAAATGGATGGAAGTCATTGTGTGGAGATGTGTTTATCCCTTTTTGTATGCTTCTCTTCCTTCTCTGTAGTGCCCTCTAACCCAGGAAGCTCACCTTGAGAAGACATCAGTAGGACTCCCTGGTCTGTTTTCATATTGATTTTGGCCAAGTAACAACTGAATATACTAGTGGGGAAGGAGAAGAATAGTTATTACCCTTGTTCCCTCCCTGGGAGGTTACTTCAGGCTCTGTTTTTTATGAAAGGTTAGTGAATTTCTCAAGGCAGCCAAAATTACATGGCTCCTTTTCTGAAAATTTCATTAGTTAGATATTGAAACTTTCTGATACTTTTCTCAGTTCTCGATTTGGATTTTACAGTGGTAATAATGATATACAGGAATAATTTTTTCAGGTTGAATATCAAAGACACCAATTCTTTAATTGTGTTCATTCTGCTATTCAAAAATCTAAGATACTTGGATTTTAACTATATATATATAAATTTATAGCTTTGTAATTGGTAACTTTTTCCTTCTTTATAACATTGTACTTCATCATGAATATTTTCCCTTTATCTTGTGCACATTAATTTTACATTACTCATTTTACATTACTGTTATGATTAGTAACTCTCTTTCCTTAGATGTAGTTTTGCAAATTGTATTTGCTGGTTCTATTTCAGTGTCTTGGCTTTCCTAAAAATATGAAAGATTCTTGATTTTGACCTTATATTCTGTTATAGAATTCTTGAGGCTGCAACTGAAGATTACTGTGGTACATTCTATATATGTTCCACATTTGGATGTTTCTTATAGCTTCTTGTTCTATAATAGATACTAGTTCTTCTGATTTATAAACATGACTGTAAATTTATCAATTAAAATATATATTTTCTATGAATATTCATCAGAAGTTTTAAAATAATTTTCTTTCAGCCAAGAATCAGTTAGGAAGAAGTTTTTATTCTTTGTTATTTCACACATGAGTGGGTTTTGACTATTTAATTTTTTTCTCATAAGAATTATCTAATTTGTATTGTGGTCAGAGTATGTATTTTGTACTTTTTGTTATTTGGAATTTATTGAAATGTACTTTGTGGATTAAAGACAAGATAGTTTTAAATAAAGATAAATTAATTAAATCATTTTATTAATTCATTATTTAAAACATTTTAAAATAAATATTTCATGGTGATTAAAAATGACAGACAGATAATTAAATCAATTGTAAGTTCTCACAGAAAGCACTAATATTTTCTAGGTACATCACAATATTCTATTTATATTTCATTAATATGGAAATGATATAGAAGTACAGAGACTCAATTAATATGTATTTTGGAAACATGATATTCTGTTATTAACAGCTATTTTAGAATGCTTTGGTAGAGACTATAATTTCTGATCTCAAAACCATTTGTGAAACCAATCTCTGGAGACAAAACCTAAATAAGAAGAATGCAAGACAATTTTCCAGAATGCCAATATGTAAGTAATGCTAAAATATAATTAAAATAAATAACAATTGGTCCCACTACTTTCGACATAAATAGTGCTTTTGAGAAAAATTAAGCTTCATTTTGTGGCTTATTTACCTGAACATATTTCAAATTAAATAAAAATTGATTTTGCTATGAAATTTTCCTTTAGTGAACAGTATTGTTATCGTATTAGTTGTTGAGTAATAATTAATGGAACTCTTCTTAATGGCTGAACAATCGCAACCATATTATTTCTATGGTACATATTTCTTGACCAGTAACATTATATCTTTTTGCTTGTGGTCTAAATTTGAAGCAAAACTTGTGAGACTCTCTAGGTAGAAGAAATAATGGCGATATTCAGTTTAGATGCAGACACAAGAAAGTTTGATGCTGCCTCCTTTAAACTCTTTGTGGAAAATATGCATGTAGGCTATAAAGGAATCCATAGGGCACGATAAAATGGTCTTCAGAAGTCAGCAGAGGAAGTTGTAATGGTAGAGTTGATAGTCTGACTGGGTAAACCATTAGGGAATACAGACCGTATAATGAGTAATAACCTTGCAAAATAATGGGCAGGATGACCTAGTGAGATATTTCCATTTCCAAAGTCTGTGAACTCTGTAGGTTTTCACTACACAAAGCAAGAATTTTGTCGGTAGGAATTATATGGTGAAATCCTATGTATTGCTTTGAAATTCATGGACTAGTGGCCTAGCCAGCGGGGTAATGTTGTGTAAAGACAATTGAAAGCCTAATAAAATTGGACGTCTGTGTATAATGTAGGCAAAATGTAATTTTATTGTCCACTGTAAATTGTACATTGCTTAGAGATGGACCCATATACTGCCCATTTAGATAAAACTTAATTCTTTTCTGGGGTAAATAATTGCTTCATTGATCAATGTCCATCTTCATAATGGTTGTGAATAAAAATAACAGAGATAGTAAATCCTAACTGATGATAGGAAAATTTAGTTGAGGAAAATGGCTTACGTTGTTTAGAAATTTCACTTTTAAAATACTTAATTTATCAAATCTTAAATAGTAGAAATTACATGTTATATTTATTTAATTCTCTATCACATAGACTATAACTTAAATCTTAAATTTATTCCTGTGGACATTGTATTGTCTTTTTAAGAATCTATTTTTCTGGACATTTTCATCAAATAGTGTGTTACTATGCTCGATTTTAGTAATTCCTTAAGTTGTCTACTGAAATACTTTGTTTAGTAACCAAATATATTTTATATAACATATAACATTTTTTATAGACACAGCTCTTTTAGAAAATAAGAAATTTTCTTTTAAATTGTTATTTTTACTTAATTTCAAACCTAGCTTGAAATTGCAAGAACATACAATAAAATTCTAAATACTCTTACCAGGATTTAACATTTGTTTCATTTGTTTATATTTTGCTCCATTTTTATTTGCCCTATCTATCTATCTATCTATCTATCTATCTATCTATCTATCATCAATCATCTATCTTCACACACACACACAGGTCTTAATATATGCGTAGTTATATCTTAATTAAATCATTTGCGTGTAAATTGAAGACATAGTACCCCTTTACCACTAAATGCTTCAGTATGTATTTCCTAAAGAGGGCATTCTCTTATATTGCCAAAGTATAAAATTCAAATAAAAACTTTTATATCAATATAGGATTATCTAGCTCACATTACACGTTAAAATTTTGTCATGTCAATTTCCTTAATCCCCTTGTCCAAGATCTAATCCAGGATCAAGAATTGCATTTAATTGTCATGACTCTTAACTATCCTATAATATCCTATAATTCCTCAGCCTTTCTTTGTCTTTTTTGACTCACATTTTGAAGAATACTGGCCAGAATTTTCCTCAATTTGGTTTTGTCTGAGTTTAAATTTATGAAATTTTGGTAATAATTCAATAAAAGTAATATCCTGCCCTACTCAATGTATCCTGTCTGGAGGATATGGTGTGAGTTCTGATATTAGTCATGTTAATTTAGATCATGTTGTTAAAGTCTTTTTAATTTAATTTGTCAGTAGATATTTTGAGATTCTACAAATATTTGGTTACTCACCAAACTTTTATTCACCTTCTGCTTTCCCTGTCCTAGCCTTGAAATCAGCTATTTTGCCAAGAGACCTACTTCCTTTTAGTGGATGATAGTATTTCAAATCTAAGGTCTGGAGATTAGGTGTGTTAACTGTCACTTGTGTATTATTGTTTCTAGGCCCTATTGGTGAAATAAATCAAGATCTCCGGTTGTTACTGGTGCCATTTCTTTCAAAACCACTCAGTGGACAAGATTGCATGTTTGTGTTTGTGTGCAAGTATAGATGTTTGCACAAACACACCTAATTTTTCTCTCCATTGATCTATCTATCTATCTATCTATCTATCTATCTATCTATCTATCATCTATCTATCTATCTATCTATCTATCTATCTATCTATCTATCTATCTATCTATCTAACTATCTATCATCTATCTATCTATCATCTATCTGTCTGTCTATCTATCATCTATCTGTCTGTCTGTCTGTCTATCTATCCTCTCTCTCTCTCTCTCTCTCTGCTGTCATTTCCTGCTCCATTTCAAGTATACAGGGTAAATTTTAGTCTGCCTCATTTTCATATTATGTAACTCCTTTCTCAAGTGATGACAAACTTGGCTCACATTATCCTCAATATTTTTATTTATTTGTTCAAGTCTAGAATACAAAGCAAGTCCTTTCAGAATTGCTGATCAACAAAACTGCAAAAAGCAAGCTCACTCCCTAAAGTTCACTATGTTTATAGTTATTTTTAGGTATATACAGAGAAATTCACAAATGGTAGAATTCATTGCATTGACAAATGCAAACATCTGTGTAGCATATGCCCTAGCAAAATACAGTACAGTTCTGTCACCTGTGTAACATCCTTTGTGCAGTTTTCCAGTCACCCAACCCCATTAAGAAGCAACCACATTTCTGATTATTTTCATCATCAGTCTTGCCTGTTTTACAAATTTATATAAATTGAATCCTATTTAAACTGTTTTGTATCTGATTTTTGCTTAACACAAATGTTAGAGATTCATGCATATACTACATGTGCAAACTTTAATTTCTCTCATTGTCTTTGAATTCATTGTATCATTGTATAAATGTATCAAAATTTGTTTATCGCTTCTTCAGTAGATTTGGGTTCCTTTTGTAGTTTGGAGTTATTATGAGTGCAATTGCAAATGTTCTTCAATGAGCCTTCTCTGTGGACTTACGTTTTAATTTTTTATTTTTTGTATAAATACTTAGGAGTGGAGTTGCTACATCACAGATATGTATATGATGAAGAGTATAAGAAACTGAAAAATATTTTTTTCTAAGTGATTGTATCATTTTAAACTACTATTAGCAAGGTATGAGTGTCTCTTGCTCCACATTCTTGTCAACATTTAGTATTGTCAGACTTATTAATTTTAGCCATTCTAATGTGTATGTACTGGTATCACATTGTGGTTTTAATTTGCATTTTCATGATGATTAGTGATGTTGAGAATTTTTTATGTGCTTATTGAACTTTGCATATCTTCTTTTGTGAATTGATCAGTCTATTGTCCACTAAATAAAATTTGTGTTGTCTTTCTTATTGTTTAAAGGTGTTTTTTTTTTATGTATACTGTCTACACATGCAAATATTTTCTCCAAGTCTGTGTCTTGATTATTCATTTTCTTAAACATGTTTTTTTGTTTTGCTGATTTTAGAAAAGGTTGATGAAGTTCTACACATTAAGTTTTTTTAAAAAAATGGTATTGCTTTCTGTTTCTTTGTCTACCCTAAGGTAGCAAAGTTGTTCTTCATTGTTTTCTTTTTCTTTTCTTTTTTTGTTTTTTCCTTTCTTTTTTATTTAATTAAAGTTTATTGCGATGATAATTCTTAGTAAAGTTACATAGATTTCAGGTATACAATTCTATATTACATCATCTATAAATCCCATTGTGTGTTCACCACCCAGAGTCAGTTCTCCTTCCATCACCAAATATTTGATCCCCCCTCACCCTCATCTACCACCCTCCTCCCCCTTACCCTCTGGTAACCACTAAACTATTGTCTCTGTCTATGAGTTTTTGTTTCTCATTTTTTTGTCTTGTTCTTTTGTTGTTTTGGGTTTATATACCACATATCAGTGAAATCATATGGTTCTCTGCTTTTTCTGTCTGACTTATTTCACTTAGCATTATACTCTCAAGATCCATCCATGTTGTCACAAATGGTTCTGTTTCATCTTTTCTTACTGCCGAATAGTATTCCATTGTGTATATATACCACAACTTCTTTATCCATTCATCTATCGAAAGACATTTTAGTTGTTTCCATGTCTTGGCCACCGCAAATAAAGCTGCAATGAACATTGGGGCACACATGTCTTTATGGATAGATGTTTTCAGATTTTTTGGGTAGATACCTAGGAGTGGGATTGCTGGGTCATATGGTAATTCTATTTGTAATTTTTTGAGGAACCTCCACACTGCCTTCCACAGCGGCTGCACCAGTCTGCATTCCCACCAACAGTGTATGAGGGTTCCTTTTTCTCCACAGCCTCTCCAACACTTGTTACTATTTACCTTGTTGATGATAGCCATTCTAACTGGGGTGAGGTGATATCTCGTTGTGGTTTTTATTTGTATTTCTCTGATGATTAGTGATGTTGAGCATTTTTACATATGTCTATTTGCCATTTGTATGTCCTCTTTGGAGCAATGTATCTTCAGGTCCTCTGCCCATTTTTCAATTGGGTTGTTTACTTTTTTGTTGTTGAGTTTCATGAGTTCCTTGTATATTTTTGATATTAGCCCCTTATCAGAGGCACTGTTTGCAAAAATCTTCTCCCAATAAAGAGTTGGTTGCCTCTTTATTTTGTCAATGGTTTCTTTTGCTGTGCAGTTGTACTACAGGGCAACAATAATCAAAACAGCATGGTATTGGCAGAAAAACAGACATACAGACCAACAGAATAGAATTGAGAACCCAGAAATAAACCCCTATAATCATGGACAGATAATTTTTGACAAAGAAGCAAAAAACATACAATGGAGGAAAGACAGCCTCTTCAATAAATGGTGCTCGGAGAATTGGATAGCCATGTGCAAAATAATGAAACTGGACTGCTATCTGTCACCATGTACCAAAATTAAATCAAAATGGATCAAAGACTTAAGCATAAAACCTGAAACAATAAACTGCATAGAAGAAAATGTAGGTACTAAACTTATGGATCTTGGGTTCAAAGAACATTTTATGAATTTGACTCCAAAGGCAAGGGAAGTAAAAGCTAAAATAAATGAATGGGACTTCTTCATTGTTTTCTTTGAAAAGCTTCACACTTATAGTTTTTATGTTTATTTTTACAATTCCTATAGAATTCAATTTTTTTCAAAGTTGTAAGGTAGGGAAGTTCCTTCGTTTGTTCCTTCCTTCCTTCCTTCCTTGTTTTTATCTTTTTTTTCATATGAATATGTAGTTGTTCCAGCACAATTTGTTGAAAAGATTTTCTTTTCCTTATTGAATTGATTTGATGCCTTTGTTGAAAATCATTGACTGTTTATGGACAGGTCTATTTTTAGAGTCACTATTCTTTTTTTTTTTCTTTCTGTCCATTCTTATGCTAATAACATACAGTCCCAGTTACTAAAGGTTAATAGTAAGTCTTTCAATCAGGTCTCCTTTGATATTGTTATTTTCAGAGTCATTTGGAAATTTCAGGTTCTTGTCATTTCCAAATATTTTTAGGTTCTGTTTGTAAGTTTTTGTTAAGAAAGCCTGCTGGAATTGTGACTGAGTTTATGTTGAATCTATCAATCTATTGGGGGAGGATTGAGATCTTAAGTCTTCCAATACAAGAGAATGAAATACTGTTTGTTTAAATACTCTTTAATTACATTCAGAAATGTTCATTTTTTTACTGTTGAGGTCTTATACATATTTGATAAATAACTGTTAAGGATTTTGCTTTTTCATATTATTGTAAATTGATTATTTCTGAAATTTTATTGCTATTATCTGTTGCTAGTATGTATCACAGAAATGCAATTGATTTTATATATTGATTGCTTATTCTATGATTTTGCTAATCTTAGCTGTTCTGATATTTGTTCTGTTGATTACTTAGGATTTAATATATAAATGATCTTGTCATCTGAAAATACACTGTTTTTCAATCTTCATAGGTTTTATTTCTTTTTATTGTACTGGGTCGAATATCCAGTATAGTATTGAATTGAAGTTTTTGAATATACACATCCTCACCATGTTACTGACTTAGGAGGAAAGAATTCAGCATTCCCCATTAAGTATGATGTGAGTTGTAGATTTTTTATACATGCTCTTATTAGATTGATGAATTATTTTTCCCTCCCTCTTTCTAGTGTGCTGGGAGGATATACATATGTGTGTATGTATATACATATATATACATATATGTATATACATATATATATACATACATATACATATATATATATATATGTATATGTATGTATATATATATATACACACACACGTATACCCAAGTAGAATGTGACAAAAGTCCAAATCTCTTCATGATTAATATATATATATATATATATATATATATATATTATATATATATACACACACACACATATATATGTATATATTATACATATATGTATTATATATACATATATATGTATTATATATACATATATATGTATTAAATATATACATATATGTATACATATATATACATATATATGTGTGTGTGTGTGTATATATATATATATATATATATTAATCATGAAGAGATTTGGACTTTTGTCACATTCTACTTGGGTATAAATTGAATTAGCCAGATACATTTTTCCTTTATTCTGTTAAGATGGACTATGTTGAGTCTCAAATGTTGAATCATTATTTTAATCCTAAAATAAACCCCACTTGATCATGATTTGTAATCTTTTTGCAAATTGTTGTAGTCAGAATAATATCCCAAAGATATCCACATCCTAATCCCTGAAATCTGTGAATATGTTACCTTATATGTCAAAGGAGGCTTTGCAGATGTGATAAAGTTAAGGATTCTGTGATGGCGAAATTATTTTGGATTACCTGAGTGGGTCCAATGTAATCACAAGGGTCCTTATAAACGGGAATAGGAGGATTAGAGTCAGAGAAGGGGATGTGACCAATGAAGCAGATGTCTGAGTAATGTGGGGCCATGAGCCAACGAACACAAGCAGCCTCTAGTAGCTGGAGAAAGATAAGCAAATGGAGTCTCCCCTAGAACCTCTAGAAGGAATGCAGTCCTGCTGAAAACCCATTTCAGACTTCAGACTTCCAGAATTGTAAGATATTAAATTTGTGTAGTTTTGCATGGTATTGGCAGAAAAACAGACACATAGACCAGTGGAATAGAATTGAGAACCCAGAAATAAAACCACATAAATATGGACAGATAATTTTTGACAAAGAGGCTAAAAACATACAATGGAGCAAAGACAGCCTCTTCAATAAATGTGCTGGGAAAATTGGATAGCCACGTGCAAAAGAATGAAACTGGACTGCTATTTGTCACCATGTACCAAAGTTAATTCAAAATGGATCAAAGACTTAAGCATAAGACCTGACACAATAAACTGCATAGAAGAAAATATAGGTACTAAACTTATGGATCTTGGGTTCAAAGAGCATTTTATGAATTTGACTCCAAAGGCAATGGAAGTAAAACCTAAAATAAACGAATGGGACTATATGAAACGTAAAAGCTTCTGCACAGCAAAAGAAACCATTGACAAAATAAAGAGGCCACCAACTGAATGGGAGAAGATTTTTGCAAACAGTGTCTCCGATAAGGGGCTAGTATCCAGAATATACAAGGAACTCATGCAACTCAACAACAAAACAACAAACAACCCAATTGAAAAATGGGCAGAGGACTTGAAGAGACATTTCTCCAAAGAGGACATACAAATGGCAAATAGACATATGAAAAAATGCTCAACATCACTAATCATCAGAGAAATGCAAATCAAAACCACAATGAGATATCACCTCACCCCAGTCAGAATGGCTATCATCAACAAGACAAATAGTAACAAGTGTTGGAGAGGCTGTGGAGAAAAAGGAACCCTCATACACTGTTGGTGGGAATGCAGACTGGTGCAGCCGTTATGGAAGGCAGTGTGGAGGTTCCTCAAAGAATTACGAATAGAATTGCCATATGACCCAGCAATCCCTCTCCTGGGTATTTACCCAAAAAATCTGAAAACATTTAGAGATAAAGACATGTGTGCTCTAATGTTCATTGCAGCTTTGTTTACGGTGGCCAAGACATGGAAACAACCAAAATGTCCTTCGATAGATGAATGGATAAAGAAGTTGTGGTATATATACACAATGGAATACTATTCGGCAGTAAGAAAAGATGATATAGGAACATTTGTGACAACATGGATGGATCTTGAGAGAGTAATGCTGAGTGAAATAAGTCAGACAGAAAAAGCAGAGAACCATGTGATTTCACTGATATGTGGTATCTAAACCAAAAGCAACAAAAGAACAAGACAAACAAATGAGAAACAGAAACTCATAGACACAGACAATGGTTTGGTGGTTGCCAGAGGGTAAGGGGGTGGGGGGTGGGGGGTGGGAGATGAGGGTAAGGGAGATTGAATATATGGTGATGGAAGGAGAACTGACTCTGGGTGATGAACACACAATGGGATTTATAGATGATGTAATACAGAATTGTACACCTGAAATCTATGTAATTTTACTAACAATTTTCACCCCAATAAATTAAAAAAAAAAAAAAGGTGTATAACACTAAAACCAAAAAAAAAGAAAAATTTGTGTTGTTTTAAGGTACTGAGTATTTGGTAATTTATTATAGCAGCAACAGGAAAGTACCACATATATTTTTAGATTCGGTTTGCTAATAATCTGGAAATGATTTTTGCAATTGTACCCATACTTATAGGGGATGTTGTTCTGTACATTTTTACTTTTTATTACGTTATTGCATTTTAGTGTTAAGTTATGAGGTCCTCACTAAGCAAATTTGTAAGGTTTCCTGCTTCTCTATTACCTGAAAGAGTTGATGTAAAGTTGATATATATTTCTTTCTTAAATGTTTGGTAGGGTTCATCAGAAAAACATTTTGGCCTGCATTTCACTTTGTTGGAAAATTGTCAAAAAATAATTCGTTTATTTAATACAGTGGTTTTCCAACTTAGAAAAAGTTTTATTGAGGTATTATTGGTATACAAAAATTGCACATATTTAATTCTTACGTTCAAACATGTGCATACACCACTGACATCACTATCACAATCAATGTATTAAACATATTCATCATCTCCAAAATTTCCCTTGTGTTTGTTCTGCTATGTGTTTCTTTTTTTTAATTATAGGAATATTTACTTGACATTTATCCTCGTTATGTTATATTTTAAAGTGCACAATGCTGTATTAGATATTATGTTAACAGCAGATCTTTAAGGCTTTTTTATCATGCATAACTGAAACTTTATGCCTATTGAGCGAAAAGTCCCCATTTTCCCCTCCCCTGCCCGCCCCTGGCAACTATCATTCCTTTGTATCTATGAATTTGACTATTATAGATACCTCATATAATAAGTGGGGTCATCAAATCCTTTTGTCCTTCTGTTTCTATCTTATTTCATGTAGCATAATGTCCTCTAGTTCATCCATGTTGTTGCAAATAACTTTATCATACATAAGAATCACCTTTAGAACTTGTTAGACCATACATTGGTAATTTCCACTCCCAGAGTTTCTGATTTAGTAGATCTGGGGTGGGCCTGAGAATTTATATTTCTAACATGTCCTTAAGTGGTACTGATGCTCCTGGTCCAGGAACCACACTTTGAGAACCACAGCTTTAAAAATATATGGCTTTTTGGTAAATTGTGTTTTTCAAAGAATTTGTTTTTTCTTGATAGTGGTCAAATTTATTGACACAAAGTAATTGATTACATTTCCTTATTACAACTTTGTCCATAGAATTTATAGTAATATCCTGATTCCTGATAAAGGCAATTTTTATTTTCTTCCTCTAGTCCTTAATCAGTCTTGGTAAGGGCTTATCAATTTTATTAATCTGTTCAAAGAACCAATTTTTGGCCTTGTTGATTATCTATTTTTGTTACATTGATTTCTGCTCTTTATTATTTCTTCTTGCACTAATTTGTATTTTTTTTTCCTTGCCTTTTTTTTTTTTTTTTTTTTTGCCTCTTAAGGTAGAGGCCTAGACCATTGATATTAGATCTTTTTTTTCTCTTATTTAACATAAGTATGAAGCTATAAATTTCTTTCAAACACTAATTGAGCTGGATCCTACAATTTTTGATATGTATTATGTTTGTTGTCATTATGCTAGAAATAATTTTTGATCCATATATTCTTTAGAAGTGCTTTGTTTCATTTCCAAACATTTGGTGCTTTCTGTCTATTATGTTTTTATTAATCTCACTTTAATTCTGCTGTTAGAGACTGTATCAAGATTTCATATTTAAAACTTATTGAGTAGTAGTTTGTGTTACAGCTTATGGTTTATATTGATGAATGTTCCATGTGCACACATGAAAAAATGTATATTCTGCAGTGAGTAGAATGTCCTGCAAATTCCAGTTATAGGAAGGTAATGAATATTGTTGCTCCGATATTCTATGTCACTATTAATGTTTTGTGTAGTTGTATCATTAGTGAGAGGACAATGAAGTATACAGATTTGTAGACTTATATGTTTGTCTCTTTAGTTCTTGTAGTTTTTGTCACATGTTTGAAACTACATTAATTACATATACATTAATGTGTATGTCTTCCTTATGAATTGACCTTTTTATTATTATATGTTTTATCATGCTAACATTCCTTGCAAGGTCTACTTTATCTGATAAAATATGGCAAACTGCAGCTCCTTCTGCAGATTGTTTGCATGGCAAATCACTTTCTATTTTTTACTTTCAACCTATGTCCATCATTATATTTAAAACAATCTATATCATTCATCATACATTTGGGTCTTGCTCTTTAACCCAGTATGACAATCTGTGTTTTTAAATTAGAGAGTTTAATTAATTTATCCTGAGGGTGCCAAAAAAATGTATACACATGACTTGTGTTCATCTTTTGTTATCGGTACATATTGAGTATTACAATTTTAATACAGTTTTTTTCCTTTCTTAAAATGTGTACACATTGTTTGGCACCCTTTGTATGTAACATATTAATTGATTTTTTGGGTTCTCTATTTTGCTAGTGCCATTTCTCTATATCTGTCTCTGTCTCTGATTCATTCAGTTTTCCTCTGTTCCTTCTTTCCTGTCTTTTATTTAATTAGTTACTGTTTTCTCAGTATTCCATTTTAATTCCTTCATTGACTTTAGCTATACTTCCTTACATTATGTGTGTGTGTGTGTGTGTGTGTGTGTGTATAGTGTTTCCCATAGAGATTCCAAAATATATTAGTAATTTATCACAGTCTAATTAGAGTTAATATTTTACCACTTCAGGTAAGACGTAAGAAAGTTGTGGCAATGTAGTTCCATATACCATCCAAACTTTGTGCTGTTTTTGTCATGTACAATACATCTACATATAATATAAACTTTACAATACAGGGGTATGTATGTTGTGTGTATATGTTGGAATATATACATTCCAACAGTCATACATCTTGCTGAAGAAATGAAAAGAAAAATGTTATGTAATCTTTTATTATTACTCAAATATTTACCATTTCTGATGCTTTTCTTTCCTGTACATTCAAATTTGTACCCAGCATCATTTCTACTCAGCCAGAATTCTAAAACTCCTTTCAGAATATTTTTAGTGTATGTCTGCTGACAATGAATTACCTTAGTTTTCTTTTATCTGAAAATGTCCATATTTGAGCTCCTTTTTGGAAGAATATTTTTATTGGATATAGAATTCTGGGTTGATAGTATGTCCTTTCATTATATTCTGGCTTATATTATTTCTTATATTTAATCAACCATCATTCATGTTTCTGTGCATGTAATGTGTAGATATTTCTGTGTTTGATTCTGCTTTCAAGATTTTCTGTTTATCTTTAGCCTTAGCAAGTTGATTCTGTGGCATCTAGGTTAGATGTTCTTTGATTTATCCTTGATTTATCCTTGACGTTTGCTGAGCTACTTAGATTGGTAAGTTTATGTTTTCACTGCATTTGAGTTTTCAGCCATTATTTCTTTGAAACAATCAGACCTCATACAATCACTTTACCCTGTCTCTCTCAAACTGCAATTACACTTACATTAGACTGCTTGATGACATACTATAGGTGACTGAGGCTGTCTTCATTTTCACTTAATCTTTTTCTCATTGTTATTTAAATTGTACAATTTCTATTGAACTATTGTTCAGTTCAATTATTTTTTCTTCTGTTATTTCTAACATGCTGTTAGGCTCATCTAGTATCAGATATAGGAATAATTCTAGAATTTTGAATTTTTATATAGTTTTTGTTTGTCTGCTTAAATCTCTCATCTATTTATTCATTATGACCATATTTGTCTAAAGTCCTTGAGTATAAATTTTTGCATTAGAGACTTTGTCTGCTAACTCCAACACCTGAATTATTTTATGATCATTTTCAATTGACAACTTTTTCTCTGCATTTGGATGACATTTTTTTTTTTTCTGACCCAAAGTATGTTTTACAATGTTTGGGGATTTGCTGGGACTTGTAGATGAAACATTGCAAGCAATATGAATTATGTTATGGCTCTTTAAATTTGTTTAAGACACAGATTAATTTTGTCTGGCTTGGTTTTATTCTTCGTTAGGTAGGCCTGATATTTATTCCTATTGGGTTCCCTTATTCTAGGACATGATTCTTTCCTAAGGAATACCATTCATTGGCTCCCAGCTGAGTATCTGAGGTGCTCAGTAAAGTCTCTCAACTGTGAATAGACTAAAACTCTAACATCTTCCAGAACTGCTCAACCTCTGGCATCTTTAGTTTTGTTTGTGTATGTACAAGCCTTGCTTCAGCAAAGCACATACAGTGATTGCCTCATGCAGCCTTATGGAATACTCTGCTCCTATTTCTCAGGTAAACTGTCCTGTGAAATCTGGTCACTCAGCAAACCAGGGACGCCTAGCAGAGATTTTTCATCTCATTGAGACATCTGATCAGCTCAGGCTCCACTTCCTAGTTCGTTAGAAGGAAAATGCCTTCAGGAAAAAACCAGGGTGATCATGAGACAATCATGGGGACCACTTTTTTGTGTTTTCCTTCTCTCAAATATGACAGTGCTATGCTGCTTATTGTCCAGTGCTTAAATCAGTTACCACATACAGGTTTTCCAATTTAATAATTTTTCATAGGAGAGACAGGCCAGTGTTTACTCTGTCATGGTTGGGAGCAAAAGTCAAGTAAGAATTTTGAAACAATTGGCTCATGAAAGAGTATACTGATTATTTGTTAACATGAAAGCAATGTCTTTTGGATATAATAATTTTTAAGATGTGTTTATTGACAACAAAATACTAAATACCTGAAATTCCAATACAAGTAGATTAGAGAAAAAAGGGAATGATTTATTTCTACTCTGACTTATTCAAATTCAAAAAATTTTAAAGTGCTGAACTTAAACTTTCCTTGTTGTCTTTCCTTTTTTTTTTTTAAGAAGATACACAATTGTTAAATATGCTTCAATTTAGCAAAAATAGGTGATACTGGCATACTTCTTGCTTCATTTAGCCATTAGCATACTTCAGGAAGAAAGGTGTATCATGCCAACTTTTCTACGCAGAATCACTTGGATTATAATTATGCAAAGAGAGTGCCTCAGGTTTGTATTCCTTTTATAAACTTGGTTTTATTCAGATGATATTTTAAGCACTAATGTATTCCCTTTGCAAAATACTGCCATTTAAATATTTAAATACATACTCCCCACATCCATAGGACCATTAAGTAATGTTCTTATCCTTTACTTCTTTTGCATGTGGGCTACTACCTTTCAAATAAGTGCCATTTGAATCACATTCAAGTACTTATGAGGTAGATTAATAAAATTCATTCTGTTCCTTTATAAAATAGGCATTTCTTCAGCCTAGATTTATTTACAAATAATTGTAAATCCTTTGTTGGAATAATTTATTTCTAGCTGTTAAATTATAGTTACAATTACTGACTTTTTAAAAAACTGAAAATAGCAGTATAATTAGTGACTTATATGATAACTTCTGTGGAATTCAAAAGGTTATTTTGATACTTTATATTAAAGATATGTGAGTGAAAAATTGGCAGCTAGGGAGATTCATGAACATTTGATGACATGGACATTTGATGACATGGAGATTCAGATGGCCTTGCTGCTTTAGATGTCTGTCAAAAGAACACTGAATAAAAATTTTAAGTTATAGCTTTTTATTTGCTGTCTTCTGTTTAGATTATATTAGATCAGCCCTTCTAGTGTTATAATCATTTCTAAAGTATATGTGAAAACCATTCCTACTGAAAATTATGATACTGATATTTGTGAATTGATAAATCAGGGTGTTTTCAAGATTATCCCTATAATAACATTTTCAATCACTTGAATTCACTTGTGAATTCTTAAATTATAAAGAAGGGAAGAATTATAGCTGGTGGCCCAAGTTTACCCATAATCCTAAGTCAGCAAAGAAAACATATTGTATATGTGTCATCAATCATATGTCTTGGCAAATAAGTAAATATTTAAAAGCCTATGTTCTACGGTGAAGTCTTTGTGCAGAAAGATAATCTTCATTTTAAGGGTTATTTTTGCCTTTTTAAAAAATTTTGAATAGCTTTTACTTTTCAATTACAATTGACATACAATATTGTATTAGTTTCAGGTGTAAAACATAGTGATCAGAAGTTACATAACTTACAAAGAGCTCACCCTGATAAATCTAGTAGCATCTGACAGCATACATAGTTATTACAAAATTATTGACTATATTCCTAATGCTGTACTTTACATCCCCATGGCTGTTTTGTAACTACACATTTGTACTTATTTTTCCTTTCCTCTTTTTCACACATCCCCACCAACCCCCCTCCAATCTGGCAACCATCATAAAGTTCTCTGTATCTATGTTTGTTTCTATTTTATAGATTCTACATATAAGTGAAATCATATGGCATTTACCTTTGTCTAACTTACTCTACTCAGCAGAATACTCTCTGGGTCGATCCATGTTGCAGATGGCAAGGTTTCATTCTTTTTTGTGGCTGAGTAATATCCTCAGGCTGATTTGTTGCAAGGACTGGCTATGACTACAGTGGAAGAGCTCCTGTGAAAGGGGCTCACCCTATGGAGGAGGATTCACTTTAGCAGGTGTCTGGTGCCTGCCCAGCTCTCCTTTGTGTGCATTGTCCATGAATGTGCCCAGGTGGTGCTCCAGGTTTGTCCGAAGCCAACCACCAGGTGTCCTGGCCCTGGAGCCTCCTGGGGGTGCCTTGGCACAGGCCCAGTTCAGCCACAGGCTGTGGCCAGCCTGTGGCCACATGGCATGGGCCATAAAATAATCCACAGATGGCTGCCACCATCACTGGGCTTGAAGGTGCCTGGGAGAGGCCAAGCCTTGAACCAAGGTCAGCTGCAGCATATGCCATATTTGGGGCTGTTCAGCAAGAGGTACAGGACAGGCCAAGGCCAGATGCATCTTGTTTGATGTTTGTGAACCTTTGGGAGATTTTAGAAAAGTTCACAGCTTCAGCGAAGACAGACTGTTTTTTTGTTTGTTTGTTTGTTTTTTATTAAATTTATTGGGGTGACAATTTTTAGTAAAATTACATAGATTTCAGGTGTACAATTTTGTATTATATCATCTATGAATCCCATTGTGTGTTCATCACCCAGAGTCAGTTCTCCTTCCATCACCATATATTTGATCCCCCTTACCTTCATCTCCCACCCCCCACCCCCCACCCCCCTTACCCTCTGGTAACCACTAAACTATTGTCTGAAGACAGGCTGTTTTGATGGAAAAGCCACTTGAAGTGGCTTGGGTGGGCCTGCAAATTGGGTGGGACAGGGTTTCAGGGAATTACCAGAGGGGCACAAATAGTGTTAACTAGGTTGATGGAAACACAGATATAGCTCCAGCATGCACATACAGGCTCAGCAAAGGAACAGTGGCTTCTGCCAATACTTCTGTCTGGGAGAAAGTTGCCCCTCCAGCCATCACTCTGAAGCTAGACAATTCATTTCCTCCCCAAGTGTGCCTGACACCTTTCAAGCTGCTGCCCCAGCACTGGGGCTCAGAATGAGTCAGTGAGTCTATCAGCAAGTCCATGTGTGGGTTCTTTAAGAGGAACTCCTGGAACTCCATTAGCCCTCTGTCTCACTCAGCCACAGTCTCCATTTTCACAGCCAGAAGTTACGGGGACTTCTCTTCCTGGCACTGGAACCCTAAGCTAGGGAGCCTGGTGTGAGCCTGGGACCTTTCACTCCTCAGGGAGACCTCCTCAGCCAAGATATCCCTCTCCATTTGTAACTGCCCCACGTGGGTGTGGGTCCAGTCCATTTTGCCTCTCCACCCCTCTTACAAGTCTCAATGTGACTTCTTCTATATGTCTTTAGTTGTAGGAATTTTGTTCAGCTAGACTTCAGGTGACTCTCAATGATATTTGTTGTTCTGTAGTTTAGTTGTAACTTGGATGTGATTGTGACAGGATGCAAGTATAGTATTTACCTACTCTGCCATCTTGACTGGAAATCCATGATCTTGTTTATTTTTGAATCCCTAGTACTTGGCACATAGTATTCATTCAATTATTTTTAAATGGATGAATTTATATATGAATAAATAAATATTAATGCATTCAGGATTTCTGATTTTGTGTTGGATGAGAATTACTTTATATATTTTATTGATTTATGGGCTATGAAATAATTTGTTTCAAATTGGCCTTTACCTTGAAGCTTAAGTACCCATGTTTTTATGCTTTAGACAAATTTTACAATAAAATAGTCTTTAGGGCATCTTTTTCATAGCTTAATGCATACATATCCTGCAGGATGCTCTGTAATAATTGAGTATTACCTACCTACTTGAAGTGGCTGATTGGATATATCTGATATATCATACCATCAATATCCCAATGAAACAGAGACAAATGCTAATATCTATAAAACATGCTTTTTCAAAAATATGCAAAACCTGAGTTAATGATGAGACGCGGGGTTGTTGATGTCAGCTAGGTTTCTGTATGGTAGCTCTTATTTAAAAAAAAGGATCTATTGCAATCTGTAAAGCAATTGGTTGTCTCTGTTTGTCTAACAAATGGGCAGGTTATTTTGGTCATGTGAGAAGAAAAGTAGTTGAAACAATATTTGATTATATACCCATCATAAATCTGAACCGTGATGCACTGATTTCATAAAAATATCATTCTCTTCTAAATGATTGCTATATTTTAAAGGCTGCTCATGGGCTATGGATACTTAATTGGTAATTTATCTTAGCTAACATGTTTATCTGATATAACAGATAACATGCTTTCAGGTAATTTGCATGGCACTTTTTGTTTACCTTTGCTTTTTCTTTTGTTGTTGTTGTTACTGATGTGATTCATTATAGTTCTAACTTATAGGAAGGGATCAGTTTCTCAAAAGTTGTTCATTGATTTGTAAAACAGAATCAATGCTGAAAACAAAGTAAATGCTACAATTTTGAATAACATTTTGAATGTATTGGTAAATAGAATTCATTGTGAATATAGAATATGAATTTAAATTAGCCTTTACTTAATATTTAATGTGTTTATTTTCAACAAGCAATCAAACCAGAAATGTGAAATCAATTGTATAATTAATGTAGTAAAATTTAGCAGCTGCAGTATATATTGAGCACATACTATGTATGCATCAAGCATTGTTATAGATATTAGGGATACAGTAATGACAAAATAGTTTCAATTCTTATGAAGATTCTATTCTAGTTGTGAAAGAATAACAGTTAAAAGATTTTTAATATCGAAGAAAAATGATTAAAGCAGAATAAAGGAAATAATAAGTTATGGAAGGTGGGAGCACATATTTTATGTAGAATGGCCAAGGAAAGCCTCTCTGCTGATGTGACACTGGAGCAGAGAACAAAAGGAAGTGAGTAGACATCAGACAGAAGAAATTCCCAGGTAAGCCCTGAGTAGGCAGGTGCCTGGCATATTTGAAGAACAGAAAAGGGTTGAATATAACTGGAATCTAGACTAGATCACTGACTTTAAGTAATACTAGACAAATACTTAATTGCAGTTATATTAAGTACTATGAGAGAATAACATAGTATACAAAGAGAGAGTATGTAAACTGTGTTTGAATATTGTGGAATACTACCTAAGAAATTAACTTTCAGTGTGAACATGAAGTGTGAGGAGGGGTTAACCATATGATGGGTTTTGGGAAAAAGAGGATGATTTTTTTCTTAAAAGAGGAACATTTTATGTTAAGGTCGAAGGATGAAAAGATGAGAGAGATTCCTGTAGTAGTTTGAAACTGCTGTTGGAAGGATAAAGTAAAAGTATATGAAATTGGAAACATAAAGAGGGAGTTAGATCCTGTAGATAGAGCTTCATAAGTCATAGTAAGAATTTGAGCTTTTTTGTACGGGAAACCGTTGGTTTAAATGGGATAAAGGAGAGTGACATGAACAGAACTGTATTTTTTAAGCAATATACTGAAGACTTGATGGAAAGGCCTTTTGAATTAGTGTTCTTGATCTTGGAAGTAGCATGGTGAAAGTAGTGGCATGGAAAAACATGGGAATAAACTTAGGAGACCTTGTTTAAATTATTAGTTTCTAATGTTGACGATTTGCTTGGTAATGATATATGGGTGTGTTAATTCTTAATGGTAGTGAAACAACCTGTAAAACATTGATCATAAGCCAAATTATGTCTCAGGTAAAGAAGTTTCTCTGTTTTTGTATGCATACATTTGAGGAATTATAACAGTGGAGCCCTTGAATTAACGTGCATAAAGTTCAGATGACAGTCATCGGCATGGAATTCTCTGGAGTCTTTTAAGAAAGAGAGTGCTGAGAGAGAAGAATGAGCACTGGAAAGCCGTCATGGTCCAGGAGAATGAAAAGTAGCCACAGAAAGAAACTGAGCATCCCTGGAGAATTTAGAAAGCAATCAGAAGGGTGAGCTGTCACAATGACATAAAAAAGGGAATTTTAAGAAGGAAAAAGAACTCTCCATTGCTCAGTGCTGAAGAGAGAGGAAAAAGTGAACAGATGGGAGAATCTTTGCTGATATTTCAGAGAATCATGGACTTAGGGAAGACATAAAATATAATTTTTAAATCTTATGGAAATGATTTTTTAAAAACAGACAGTAGAATTACAATGCAAGATGCTAATCGTATTTTGTCCAATGGTTTCTTTAGTTCTAATTTCATAAGGACTTTATCTTGAGATTTAATTTTCTTAGTACATTTTTTTAAAAACATAAAAAATGCAGAATTTGACTCTCTTAGTTGCAAAACTGAAATTGAAAAGAGCATTAAAAATGTTGTTCATAAAATCTATTTCAACTTCTCTTATTTAAACATGCTAATTTCTAGGCTGAATAGACAGTTGCAGTTCAATCTAAAGGTCTGATGTGTATCCAGAAAATGAGGTACCCAGGACTAAAAGCCGTCTGTTTTTCAAGTTGTGTCATTCAGTATAGAGTCAAAGGTTATTTAACATATGCTTTGTTATGGAAAGGAAAGGTACATCCATTATGACTAATTCATTTCTATTTAGACAGGTAGAAACATTCTTCAAAAATTAAAAAAAGCGGTGCATCATATAAAATACTTCATAATTATTCTATTACTCTTAGATATAGATTTTTCTATTCTTTTCATTAAAATAGGAACATTCTGATATTTAAGTGAAAAATAGAATGCCTACTAGAAGTACTTTCAGAGATAATAAAAAGGCTCAATTCTCCAGAAAATTATCCCATAATTTGTTGTTTTGTACAAAGAATTTAGGCCTTTCAAAATTAAATGAGAGGCAATCTGATTCATTTGAAAAAGCTCTGGGCCAATAGTTGGAAATCATAAGTTCAATGAAGAGCTTTGCTATTCACTAGCTAATTTCCGTGAGCAAATCAATCACTCTTTTTCATCTTGTTCTAAAACATGTCAAAATGATATAAACATGTAAGATGCCAATGGTGGTGATTCTAAAGATATTTCTCTAAAAAGAGAGGGTGTGGGGGGTGAGGGCTAGATAAGAGATTCTCTTGACCGTTTTCAAAAATTTTGAATATTTTGGAACCTTACAAGCTTCAAAGGTGAAAGATCCAGTTCTGAGGAGAAACAACGTGTGGAGTTAATTCCCCTCTGGTTCGAATTTGATGAAGAGAAAGCTCTATGAGTGTCAGGAGGATGCATGCACTTTCTTTTCCAGAACAGAGAGATTAGGAAGGAAACCCAAGGGACCCGTAAGTCTGCACAGCCTTGTCAGAGGTAGTAAATCCAGATAAATGATACTGGTGGTTTTGGTTTGTGAACTGGGAGCTGTTAGGCACAATGCCATGCAGATAGGTCCACAGTGAACAGAGGGGGACAAACATGTTTACTTCTTTTTATCTAGGTTGTTTCCAAGATTTATTACTTTGGGATGTTGGGGGCAGCTTTGTAGAGTTCATTGGTTGTGCATCCATTCAGGAATTGTAAACACTTGAAATCCTTAAAATCTTAGTGCCAATAAGCGTGTCTGCAAATTTCCCTCTGCTTCCAAACTGATCAGCTTTCCTGTATACCAAAATATCCTTTTTCTTATTCATCCTCCTTTGATTTGTTCTTCCACTGTCTTTTCAGTCTTTTACAAAGTTCTTGGAAAATAGCCTAAAATTGACGTTTATGCAATTTACTGTTCTTTTTTCCCTTTGAATTCTTTCAGTTTGACATTCTGTCAAGTTTAAATTAAGAATTTTGTCAGTTCTTGTTCTCTCTTTAGCATTTGGCACTGATTATCTTTTCCCTCTTGAAACTCTTTCCTCTTAGTTCCCAACACAGTATGCTTCCTTTTATTCTCCAACCCATGGGAAGATTTAATCTGTCTCTTGTTTACCCAGTCTTGGTAATCCTTATGTTTCCTAGATTTATCTATGTTATTTGTTTGCGGGACTTCTATTTACATGCTTCAAGTATAATCTCTCTAAAGATGACACGTTAGTATATGTCTCAAGTTTTCTCAGGGTAAGTGATTATTGAAAAATTGAAATGACAGAAATGCATTTTGAAAGTGATTTGCAACTTTATGAGAGAGTTCTTCTAATACCACAAACTTCGCTGAAAGTAAGAATCCTTTACTTTGACATTTCAGAACATTCAGTTAATGGGTGGTGGTTTTCTTTTTCTTTTATTTCTTTTCACAGCATAGGAAAATATTTATTCAGAGTGGTATATTAAATTATTTTCTGATTATTAAAGTAATAAGCATTCAGTATATAGGAGGTGTGATCAAACAATACACTGAATGTTTAAATAAAAAATATTACAGTAAAAGACACATTACCATTTATCCCCCTCAAAATACTCCCCCCCACTTCAAACACACTCAGCCCATTATTCTTGCCATTTTCTGAAGCAGTTCTGGAAGACCTCTTTCATGAGTGTCTTTTGCTGTGCTGTCATGGCTGCCTCAATGTCCTGAATTGATTCAAAACGTTTACTTTTCATGGTCATTTTAATTTTGGGGGAAGAACTAGAAGCCAGATCCGGTGAATAAGGTGAAAGAGGACACACTGTAATGTTTTTATTTGACAGAAATTGCTGTACCAAAAATGATGTGTAACACAGAGCCTTGATCACAAAATATGGTGGGTGAATGGTGCTGCCAAGTGTCATCTAATGGAAAGGCAGGGGTTTTCAACATGGGAAGCTGCATGTCCAACCTTAGTTATAGTGTGTGACAAGTTTCAATTTGTTCAGTGCAATCACTCAGGTGTGAGCTACGGTTGAGAGAAGGTGTGTTTTAAAGTGTGCCATAAATCATCCTCCATCATTACAACACTCCGTGTCACACATCTTTTCTGATATATGGCAATTTCTGTCAAATAAAAAATTATGTTGTGTCCTCATCCACCTTATTCACCAGATCTGGCACTGTGCGACTTCTGGCTCTTCCCCAAAGTCAAACCCATTCAGGACATGGAGGCAGCCACGACAGAGCAACTAAAGACACTCACAAAAGAGGACTTCGAGAACTGTTTCAGAAAGTGGCAAGCACGATGGGATAAGTGTGTTTGAAGCAAAGGGGAGTATTCTGAGGGTGATTAATGGCAATGAGTCTTTTACTGTAATATTTTTTAATTTAAACATTCACCGTAATTTTTGATCACACCTTATATATTGGAAAACTTGCACCTTAAAGTGACACATATTTTCTCCATCTCAATTTACTGATCACCTTCTTGTTTATAGCACTAAGAAATGTTTCTCAGCTTTTAAGAGTGGGACAGCCACCAACTGGTCTCAGTTTTAAAAGAGAAAATAAGTCTCAGTAACAGGGAAAATAGGAATTAATTAGGTCAGAGAAAACCCTCACAATTAGTGTGACTACCAGAAATTCACAAAACATAACTATTCTTTAAGAAAAAAAATGTTTCTAGCCCATATACCAATATATAAGGAAATTTAAAATGTTAGCATTTCAAAAAATGTTTTGTTTCCAATAGTTCAGAAAATGCATTTGTTTATCTACTTTATTTCCTAAAGAGAGGCTGTTTTAGTTTTATTTTAAAACTCAAGTTCCATACTAAGTCATGCTGAATGCATGTTGCAGTTGCCACTGTTAACTTCAGCAATTTGTTTTTCTAGGATTGTGCAAGAAAATTCTTCTTGAGTAACTAGCTGAAATGAATTCTATAAAAATGCCTGTCAATATTCTTTTTCTCTCCCATACCATTTAAACTGTTTTCACATGTGAGAGTGTTCTTCTTTTAATATAGTTCTCAAGAGATGCTTTTTATAACCTCAAATAATAATTATTTAAAAAAAATATCTCTTGCAGCCACAGAGACATTTTGCTTCTTTTTTAGAGCTTGATTTTTATAATGTGTCTCAAGTAGGTAGCTATTGGCATTTAGGACAGGAAGATTTGTCATTTTGTGGTCTTTTCTGCACATTATAGGACTTTAGCCTCTTTTTTCTCTATTCTCTAAGTGACAGTGTCAACCTCCCGTTTTCCTCCCTCCTGAGTCAATAAGATAACCCAACTCACCACTTCCCACAAACACACACAGTTCCAAATATCACCTGGGCAGTACCATTCCAGTATGAAACTACTGGAATTTTGTTATTGTTTCCTTCATAACCTTTATATTAAAAGAAAATATACAATTTCCCACATAAAATATAATGAATTACCATAAAATATCTAACTGGTTTTCACACTTACTATATGCCAGGCACTATTCTGAATGCTTTATCTGCATTAACTTGTTTATCCTCTCAATAATGCTGTAAGTTACATGCTACCATCATCTTTATTTTATAGAAAAGGAAACTAAGGCAAGAGTGGTCAAGTGATGTGTCCAATGTGATCAGTTAATAAGGGGAGGACCCCAGATAAATCAGGAAATCTGGAGCCAGGGCCAAAGCTCTTGAACCTTTGGCTTCACTTAGATAGTCTTAAAACTGAGCTTATTAAGAAAGGAAAAGCCAAGATCAATTATCTTTCTTTGTTGTTAAGGTCCTATTAGAATTCTCATTTATATGTACTCTTTAAGGTAGGGCTCATATGTCATGTTAAATTTTAGTCTTATAGACCAGAGTAGATTACTAAACACATAATTAATTGATAGTCAGAAATAGGTCATTCCTAAAAGTCACAATTCAATTATTATGTTATTGTCCTTACCACTCTACTCTAAATCTTAACTTGAATCTAACTTATGTGTTTGGGTGAGAGGAGGTATGTTATAAGCAACACATTATAAATTTGTCCCTTTTCATATAAGGTGGAAGAGAAAAACATTGCTTTTTAAAGTTGCCATCTGCTGTCAGTACAAACATTATAAGTCATATCCTCATTTATGTGTTTTGTCTTGTTTTCATTATTTTATATTGTACCACGAGAGTATTCCCAGGCAATCAACCATCTCTACAGTATAATATATTATTTCAGATGTCTTGCATAGACCCCAATATGTAATTGTGCTTGAAATATAACTACAGTTTACTTTTGTTAGGAAAATTTACTAAGTTTGATTTTTAAATGTAATTCATTGACCTATTGGAAATGAAGCTCATTTACATTTAATCATTTAGAGAACAACAGACCTTTTGATATATGCATGAATTTAAAACTACTTCATATATATCCATTGGAATCAAAACTAGGATGTTTATACCCAAGCAACTACATTCACTCTTTTTTTTTTTTCATTCTTTTGTATTTTACAAATATACATCTGTCAATGTAGAGGTCTGGAGGCCACTACTTAACCCAGCAATCCAACTTAGCATGGCCAGTAGCAGGATAACCTGACATATGTGCCTCCTGATGCAGCAAGGTGTCCACAACATCGCCCAAGTGGTAATCTTTTTTTTTTTTTCTTCCTGATTAGTTAATTCATTCATTCTTTTCTTTAGATTCCACAAATAAGTGAGATCATATGGTATTTGTCTTTCTCTGTCTGGCTTATTTCACTTAACATAATGTTCTCTAGGTCCATCCATGTTGTTGCAAATGGTAAGATTTCATTCTTCTTTATGGCTGCGTAATACTTCATTGTATAAATGTACCACAGTTTCTTTCTTTCTTTCTTTCTTTCTTTCTTTCTTTCTTTCTTTCTTTCTTTCTTTCTTTCTTTCAATTAAATTTATTGGGGTGACAATTGTTAGTAAAATTACATAGATTTCAGGTGTACAATTCTGTATTACATCATCTATAAATCCCATTGTGTGTTCATCACCCAGAGTCAGTTCTCCTTCCATCACCATATATTCGATCCCCCTTACCCTCATCTCCCACCCCCCACCCCCCGCCCCCTTACCCTCTGGCAACCACTAAACTATTGTCTGTGTCTATGAGTTTCTGTTTCTCATTTGTTTGTCTTGTTCTTTTGGTGTTTTTGGTTTATATACCACATATCAGTGAAATCACATGGTTCTCTGCTTTTTCTATCTGACTTGTTTTGCTCAGAATTACTCTCTCAAGATCCATCCATGTTGTCACAAATGTTCCTATATCATCTTTTCTTACTGCCGAATAGTATTCCATTGTGTATATATACCACAACTTCTTTATCCATTCATCTATCGAAGGACATTTTGGTTGTTTCCATGTCTTGGCCACAGTAAACAAAGCTGCAATGAACATTGGAGCACACGTGTCTTTATCTCTAAATGTTTTCAGATTTTTTGGGTAGATACCCAGGAGAGGGATTGCTGGGTCATATGGCAATTCTATTCGTAATTCTTTGAGGAACCTCCACACTGCCTTCCATAACGGCTGCACCAGTCTGCATTCCCACCAACAGTGTATGAGGGTTCCTTTTTCTCCACAGCCTCTCCAACACTTGTTACTATTTGTCTTGTTGATGATAGCCATTCTGACTGGGGTGAGGTGATATCTCATTGTGGTTTTGATTTGCATTTCTCTGATGATTAGTGATGTTGAGCATTTTTTCATATGTCTATTTGCCATTTGTATGTCCTCTTTGGAGAAATGTCTCTTCAAGTCCTCTGCCCATTTTTCAATTGGGTTGTTTGTTTTTCTGTTGTTGAGTTTCATGAGTTCCTTGTATATTCTGGATACTAGCCCCTTATCGGAGGTACTGTTTGCAAAAATCTTCTCCCATTCAGTTGGTAGCCTCTTTATTTTGTCAATGGTTTCTTTTGCTGTGCAGAAGCTTTTAAGTTTCATATAGTCCATAGAAGAAAACATAGGTACTAAACTTATGGACCTTGGGTTCAAAGAGCATTTTATGAACTTGACTCCAAAGGCAATGGAAGTAAAAGCTAAAATAAACGAATGGTACCACAGTTTCTTAATCCAGTCATCTACTGATGAGCATTTTGGTTGTTTCCATGTCTTGGCTATTGTGTATAGTGCTGCAATAAACATAGGGGTGCATAAATTTTTTTGAATTAGATTTTTGGATTTCTCCAGATAGATACCTAGGAGTATAATTGCTGTGTCATAAGGTAGTTCCATTTTCAGTTTTTTGAGATACCTCCATACTGTTTTCCATAGTGGCTGCACCAGTCTGCAATCCCACCAACAGTGCACAAGGGTTCCCTTTCCCTACATCCTCGCGAGCACTTGTTGTTTGTTGATTTATTGATGATAGCCATTTTGACTGGAGTAAGGTGGTCTCTCATTGTGGTTTTTATTTGCATTTCTCTAATGATTAGTGAGGTTGAGCATTTTTTCATATGTCTGTTTGCCTTCTGTATGTCCTTTTTGGAAAAATGTCTCTTCATAGCCTCTGCCCATTTTTTAATTGGGTTGTTTATTTTTTGGAGTTGAGGTGAGTCTTTTATAAATTTGTGATATTAACTCCTTATCGGGTATATCATTGGCAAACATCTTCTCCCATTCAGCAGGATACATGTTTGTTTTATTGATGGTTTCCTTTGCTGTGAAAAACTTTTTAGTTTGATTTAATCCCACATGTTTATTTTTTCTCTTGCTTCCCTTGCCCGAGGGGATATATCAGTAAAAATCTTACTCCGGATAATGTCTGTAAAGTTTCTTCCTATATTTTCTTCTAGGAATTTTATGGTTTCAGAGCTTACATTTAAGTCTTTAAACCATTTTGAATTTATTCTTGTATATGGTGTAAGTAGGTGGTCCAGCTTTGTTTTTTTTTTGTTTGTTTGTTTTTTTTGCATGTGTCTGTCCAGGTTTCCCAGCACCATTTATTGAATAGACTGTCTTTACCCCACCGTAAATTCTTACTTCACTTGTTGTGGATTAAATGACCATATAGGCATGGATTTATTTCTGGACTCTCTATTCTGTTCCATTGATCTATGTGTCTGTTTTTATGCCAGTACCAAGCTGTTGTGATTACTGTAGCCTTGTAGTATAATTTGATGTCAGGAATCATTATACCGCCCACATTCATTCTTTATAAAGTGGACCTAGAACCCCGACAAAAGATAATAATTTATTTTATTTAAATGTAAGTAAATGATAAATTGCCTTCACTTTTAAAGGAGCATGATGATGCAATTATTGTTGTGTTTTACTTATGTAGCTGCTCCTTATTTCATTAGTTTCACGGATTATACCATTTCTTCATCATTTTCCATGTGAGAACCTTCTTTTGTCATTTGTGCCAGGAAGGATTTTCTCTCTCCTGAGATGGTGGTATAATTCTTTCTTTTTGGTAATAAAACTATGTTTATTTTCCTCTTTTGGCCCAGACTGCCAGGAAGCACAGGACAAAAATATAAACGCATTCAAAGTGGCCATGCTAATTTTAAGTATATAATCCTTTGCCTGGCATTCATTTTTATTTTATTAAATTATTTTACATGCATTTTGGTGAATGTCACCTCAAAACACTTTTTTGGACAAGAGCACAATAAATTGAATAACATCTATTTATAGATTGCTGATGGGATTTCTAAAGGAAAAAAAGAAAGGAAAGGAAGGTAGGGGTGTCAGTGCTGTTTTCAAGAATATTAACATCACTAAAACTTAATGAGGGACCTCTTAGGAGCAAAATTTAACACAGTAACTGTGTTAGGTCCACCAATGTGTCTATCCTTCCTTCACCCATTAACAGAGAAGAGGTCCTGTAGAAATGCACGTATCCTCCATTAATGAAGAAAGCAGCTGACTTGCTCTTAATTGAAGGGAAAGCAATTATCATTTAGTCAGATGAATCTGCTGGTTTTACTTCCAGCCTCCACCTCTATCAGCAACTAATGAAAATGTACTGCATGTTGAAGATGTCAGCAATGAACCTGTTTTGAATTGCACGTTATACCATGCTCACTTTTAATAACATCTTCCTGTGAAATGACTGGCTAAAATATGTGTCCCCTAGGTTGATTTATAAGAAGGGTTAGGTCCCTGTTTGTTTAAATCATGAAACATTGAAACAACAGCAGAGAAGCTGGTGATCCTACTTAAATAATAAGTCAATGAGTGAGTCTAAAAGGAAACTTAAAATACCCCTGTATTTAAAGTATTTGCAGTAGATTTTCTTGCAGTCATTTGGAAAGGTTAGGTTAGAATGTATGCTTCCCAAATGTTATAGTCATAATAAGAACAATGAGGGATCGCCTCTCAGATTATAGTTTTATAGCAAATTAAAATATATTATTATACTAAAATAAAATTTCAATTCAAATGTGGCATTGCAGTAAAAACGCTTAGTGCTCAATTAACCAGAAAATCCAATTAACCACAATATCTTATTTCTATAGCATCTCTCTCTCTTTTTTTTTTTTTTAGCTTTTAATATTTCATAAATTGTGTTATCTCGTTTCTGGTAATTGCAAATAACTATAATGGGTTTCTTTCATTTTAAAATAATATTTTAAAGTTTTGATTACTCTGGTTCATGTATACATTTATGTGATGTTAGGGTGTTTTATACAATTATAGTTTTAAATTTTCAAATGAGCTTATGAGGTTATGTCTTTTGGTCATCTATGCTCTTCCATAAATTCTCAAAGTAGACTAGATATGTCCGTTATGCACTTCATTAAAACCTTAACATTCCTTATACTTGAATTTACTTGTTTCTTGTTCGCCATCATCCCTAGGCTTTAAATTTCATAAGGGGAAGAACCATGGCTTCTAATTTACCCACCAAATTTACAGCCCCATTAAAGTACATGGTACATAATGGCTCTTAAGAAAGGTATAGTGAGTTATGAATAAATGTGTTTAGCACATGAATTAATAAAGGAATTTAATACTTATAATAAAGATCTGTGGTACAGGAGTGGGTTTCTTCTGAAGAAACTTCTTAAATAATTACAAAATACTTTCATTTTTCAGAGAAGATATCAGGTAAAACACTTTGAAAATAAGGCCTATTTCAAAGAACATGTATAATCTGGTACTGGAGTTTAAGTAAATGAGACTTATAATCATATACATAAATTTTTAAAACAATATACTTCACATAAGTACTAACTCTACTAACTACTAAAGCCTAAGTCCTTTGAAATTCTGATTTTGGGTTTTGGAATATTTTCAGGTATCACAAAGACAGGATTATTGGAGTTGACAGCAGTGTCATAGCACCTTAGCACTTCCTGTTTCACTGTTTCTGAGAGAGATTTTGAATTTCTTTGTATGTAGCTATTTGCAAATCTTCTGAAGCACATATTTGCATTGCAGATGACTGAGTTAAAAATCACCTAATTTTAGGTTGTTCAATACAGAGGGGGAATTAGAACAAAGTGAAAAAATGGGTTTTATTTACTGTTTTGTCTCTCTCTCCTGACCTAGATTAGACTCTCTTTGCTCTCCTTCCATGTGGAACTTGTCTCCTGGCTCAACGTCCCCTTTCTGTTCACGTCTAAAACTATAGTAATCTAGTTTCTGTCCGCATGAGTTCATTGATATTCGTTTTATAAACTTAAAACTATTAATTCCATATCACTGAGTATATTACAACCTACTCATCATACTTGACCTCCTAACAGCTTTTGCCACCAGTAACCTAGAAATAGACTCTTGCTTTTGAGGAGACAGCATTGGTCCTCATATTATGCCCGCCTTTCAACTTATCAATGCAAATGGTTGCATCCTTTACTCGTTTCTTTCTTAAAGTGTTGGCAGCGAGGGCTTCCAGTATTAGACATGTAAATGACTCCCATGAGGATATTTCTAGCCGAGTTCTCTTATTGTAGCTTACACTCCATCTACCTATTGGATATTTCCACTTGGAAATCTATAGTCATCTTAAACTCATATATTCCCTACCATAGTCATCCTCCTCCTTACATAATGTGTAACTCCTTTTGTGGTACCTATCCCAATGAATCACACACTATACCCTCCACCATTTGAGCCCCAAACCTGGGTGTTATCTTTGACTTCTTTCTGCCTCTTATCCCATAATCCAAGTAATCACTTAATTCTATAGATTTCACCTCCAAAGTACACCTTCAATTTTTTCACTTCCCTCCCTCACAGTACAACTAATTTCAGTCCTACATCACATCTCTCATTTAGATTATGAAACAATTCACCAGTGTCCTTTCTTTAATTTCTTTCCCTCCAATCTATCCTCTACACTTCAGTAATTTTTCTAAAGTACAGATTTAGTCATGACATCTACCTGCTTATTCTGCTTTGGTGATTTTTCATTTACCAAAGCAGTATAAACACTCAGGACAAACTCCAAACTTCTTACAAATTCTACTACATTCTGACCGTTCCAAGTGGCTCAATTTATTGGCACTCCTTCTGTCTCATTCTAAACCCCCACTGTATTAAACAACCTAAAATTCTTATGCTCATGTACTTGTTTGGTTTTATTCACAAACTATTTTCTCTGCCCAGGCTTCTTCCCACACATCCACCTGTCTATTCCTTGGCACATAATAGGTACTTCCTAAATATGTATTGAAAAATATTGGGTCACATACTACAAATTAAATAAAGCCTTAATTACATTGGGAAAACAAAGTTCAATTAAATAAAGTCTATGATTACTTCTTTAAAGAAAATTTAAAGGGAATAACAGAATCATTGAGTTTTAAGCAAATCATAGAATTTATTATATATAAACTCAATTGAATGTATGTGACTTCGATCCATGGCTTGAATAAATCCAACTTACTGTTTAGACCACATGAAAAACTTTTTTAGTAAGTATATCAGATGTTGCAAAAATTATTTCTCTGCTGTGAGATTCACTTTAATGAAAATCAGATGTTCTTGGGACCTTAGGTGAAGGTGGCAGAGTAGGTAAATGCTGTGCTTGCCTCCTCTCACAACCATATCAATATTACAACTAACCTTAGAACAACGTAGAACAACGGTTATTGAGAATTTCCTGAAGTGTAGCTGACTTGAAGCCCTACAACTAAAGACATACAGAAGAAGCCACTTCCAGACTGGTAAGAGAGCCAGAGACATTGTATGGGCTGGTTCCACATCCACGTGGGGCAGTTAAAAATTGAGAGGACACCCCAGTCAAAATGGCTATCATCAATAAATCAACAAAAACAAGTGCTGGCGAGGATGTGGAGAAAAGGGAACCCTTGTGCACTGTTGGTGGGATTACAGATTGATGCAGCCACTTTCAGATCTCAAAAATCTGAAAATAGAACTACCTTATCCAGCAATTCCACTCCTAGGTATGTATCCAGGGAAATCCAAAACTCTAATTCAAAAAAATTTATGCACCCCTATGTTTATTGCAGCACTATACACAATAGCCAAGACATGGAAACAACCGAAATGCCCATCTGTAGACGACTGGATTAAGAAACTGTGGTACATTTATACAATGAAGTATTATGCAGCCATAAAGAAGAATGAAATCTTACAATTTGCAACAATATGGATGGACCTAGATAACATTTTGCTAAGTGAAATAAGTCAGACAGAGAAATAAAAATACCATATGATCTTACTTATATGTGGAATCTAAAGAAAAGAATAAATGAATGAACTAATCAGAAACAGGCTCAGAGACAGAGGAAAACCTGAAGGTTGCTAGATGGGAGGGGTGGTGGGGATAAGGGGGAAGGTGAGGGGATTAGAAAGCACAGTCAGTAACCACAAGATTGCCATGGGGTTATGAAAGTCAATTTGGAGAATGTAATCAATAATGTTGTAAAGATTTTGTAGGGTATCCAATGGACACTTGTCTTATTAGGGAGACTACCTCAGGGATGATGTAGATGCCTGATCACTGCATTGTACACTTGAAGCTGAACAATAATGAATGTCAACTATAATTATATATGTGTGTGTGTGTGTGTGTGTGTGTGTGTGTATTTACAAGAAGTAGAGTACAGCATTAGGAGTAGAGACAGTGGAAATGTAATGGCCATATGCGATGTCAGTGAGGTAGTGGATGGGGGGAGGGAGGTTATCACTTCGTGAGGGATATAAATGGTAAATATCTAATTATTACATTGTTTCGTACATCTGAAACTAAAAAAAATTAAAAAATTTAAAAAAAAATTGAGAGGAATAGCTCAGCTCAGAGGTCCCCCCTGGAGGAACAAGGGGTTCCAACCCCATACCATGCTCCCCAGTGCAGGTTTCCAGTGCTAGGAAGAAATATTGCCATAACTTCTGGCTTTGAACACTAGTGGAGATTGTGGCTGAATGAGATGGAGGGCAGTTAGAGTCCCAGGTGTTCCTTGTAAAGGGCCCATGCATGGACTTGGTTGCTGATGGACTCACTTGCTCCAAGCTCCAGTATATGGGCAGCAGCTCGAACATGCCATGGACAAACAGGGAGGAACTGAATTGTCAAGCCTCAGTGTGAGGGCTGGATAGGCAGCTTTTTCTCAGACAGAAGTATTGGCAAAATCCATTATTTCTTTGTGGAGCCCTCCCATATCCTGGCATGTAATGCAGGTAGATGCCATATCTAAGTCTCCATCAACTTAGCCAACAGAGTTCACCCTGCCCTGGTGATTCCCTGGTACCCCACCCAGCTTGCGGACCCTCCCAAGCCACTTCCAATGGTTTTTTCATACAAATGGCCTGTCTTGGCTTATGCTATGGACTTCCATTAAATATCTCAAAGGTTCACAAAACGCAAACAAATTGCATCTGGATTCAGCGAGTCCTGTAACTCTTGCTGTGCAACCCTAAGCATGAGTGGCAGCAGTCCTTGCTTTGTATCCTTTGTTTGGCTTCTCCCAGGCATCTCCAAGCCCAGTGCAGGTGGCTTCCATCTGCAGATTGCTTTGTGGCTCACGCTAGGTGCCCCTGGCAGGGCACAGCCTGTGGATGAAGTTGACCTGCGGTAGGCCCTTTCCAGGAGGCCCCAGAGTGGCATGCCTGGTGGCCAGCTTGGGATCCAGCCAGAGCATCACCTGGCTGCCTCTCCTGATGACACACCTGAAAGGCAGACTGGGAAGTCACCAGAGTCCTGCTAAAGTGAATCTTGCTCCATAGAGTCAGCCCCTGCACAACAGCTCTTCCACTATAGTCACAGACAGTCCTCACAATGAATCAATCTGAAGGTCAATCCTTCTCATTAATGTGCCAACAGCAACTAAGGCTCAACTACAACAGGAGGCACACACAACTCACACAAGGGACACACCTTGAACACCTGCCTCAGGTGACCAGGGAGACTGTGCCACTGGGCCTCACAGGACACCTACTACATAAAACCACTCTGGGAGACATAGAAGCCCTGCCTAATACATAGAAACAAACATAGAGAGGCAGCCAAAATGGGGGAGAGAATGAAACATTTCCCAATGAAAGAACAGAACAAAGCTCCAGAAAGAGAACTAAGCGAAAAGGAGACAAGCAATCTACTAGATGCAGAGTTCCAAACACTGGTTATAAGGAACCTCAATGATCTCAGGGAGAACTTCAACAGAGACAGGAAACATAAAAATGGATATAGAAAACATGGATATAGAAAAAAGAACCAGTCAGTAATGAAGAATAAATACAATAACTGAAATAAAAAATACATTAGAGGGAATAAACAGTAGATTAGATGAAGTAGAGGACTGAATCAATGATTTAAAAGATAAGGTAGCAGAACACACCCAATCAGACCACAAAATGAAAAAAAAAAAAAAATCCAAAAAAATGAGGATAGTTTAAGGGGCCTCTATAGCAATATCAAATATACCAACATTCTCATCATTGGTGTACCAGAAGGAGAAGTGAGAGAGCAAGGAATTAAAACCTATTTGATGAAATAATGACAGAAAATTTTCCTGACCTGATGAAGGAAATAGACATACAAGCCTAAGAAGTACAGAGAGTCCCAAACAAGATGAACCCAAAGAGGACCACACTAAAACACGTTATAATTAAAATGCCAAAGGTTAAAGACAAGGAGAGAATCTTAAAAGCAGCAAGAGAAAAGCTGTTATCTACAAGGGAGCTCCCATAAGACTGTCAGTTAATTTCTCAATAGAAACATTGCAGGCACGAGATAGTCAAAGTGGTAAAAAGCAAGGACCTATAACCAAGATTACTCTACCCTACAAGGCTATGATTTAAAATTAAAGGTGAGATAAAGAGCTTCCCAGTTCAGGAAAAGCTAAAGGAGTTCATCAATACAAACCAGTATTACAAGAAATATTTGAGGGACTTCTTTAGGAAGAAGAAGAAATAAATGATAAAAAGTATAACTAATAGAACGGCAATAACTACATATCTATCAACAACTACTTTAAATGTAAATGGATTAAATGTTTCCAAACAAAAGACAGGGTGGCTGAATGGTTAAGAAAACAAGACCCTGACATATGCTGCCTACAAGAGATTCACTTCAGATTGAAAAACACACACAGACTAAAAGTAAAGGGATAGAAAAAGATCATGAAAATGGAAACAAACAAACCAAAAGCGGGTAGCAATGCTTATATAACAGACAATAGACTTTAAAACAAAGGCTATAACAAGAGACAAAGAAGGACCCAACAATCCCACTTCTCAGTATTTATTCGATACCCCCCAAAAAAAAACTTTGAAGGGAAATGTGCATATTCATTGCAGCATTATTTACAATGGCCAAGATGTGGAGGCAGCCTGGGTGTCCATCAAAGGATGAATGGATAAAGAAAAAGTAGAACACATGTGCAATGGAATATTACTCAACCATAGCAAAAAGAATGATCTTGTCATCTGCAACAACTTTGATGGACCTAGAGGGTATTATGCTGAGTGGAGTAAGTTAGACAGAGAAAAATGACATATGAGTTCACTTATATGTGAAATCTAAAGAACAAAATAAACAAAACAGAAATGAACTCATAGATACAGAGAACATTTTGATGGTTTCCAGATGGGATGGAGGTTAAGGGGGTGAGTAAAAAAGGTGAAGACATTAAGAAGTACAAATTGGCAGTTACAAAATTGTCGTGGGGATGTAAAGTACAGCATAAGGAATATAGTCAATAATATCATAATAACTATGTATAATATCAGGTGCATACTAGCTTTATCAGGGTGATCACTTCATAAGTTTTACAAATGTCTAATCACTGTGTTGTACACCTGAAACTAATATACTATTGCATGTTAACTATGATTGAAAAATTAAAAAATATGTTTAAAATAAATAAAAAAGATAGTCAAATGTTCTTATGATTGCTATGAACATATGTGATATAACTTGTCATTGCTGGGTCATGTTTTTAGGGAGAAAGTTAAGAGCTATACGCAAATGTCCAGGGTGAAACTATAATTATAGCCACTAAAGTATTTTTCCATGAGTAAACCTGAGCTCATGAATTTTAGGTAGCATTTATTTGTATACGTGTGTAATATGAATGTAACATGGCATTTAGGTGGGTTATGTGTGGCTAAGACATTTTAGTAGTCACCTGAAACCCTATCTTTCCTCAGTCATATCCACTTAAATTTGGCCTTGAATCCAACTGACTGGTGGAATTGGGTAGTGCCCCTTTTCCACTTTTCCACATTTCTGTTTGCATCTATTAATTTATGAACTTTTTTACTTCGAACCCATGCAATTTGGGTGTATGCAAATATGTATAACGGAATGGAATGGAGTAGTCTTCAGCTTTTGTCAAATAGTAGGAAGAAAGCGAAAATACCTGAAGAGAAAGCTCAGTAAGTGAGTATGGTCTTAATAAACAAAATGTGCTCAAGCATTGGAGAGAGTTCTTGGTTCCCAGTACAGTGGTGGCTATTTTTTACCCAGTGGTAAAAAGTACATACATCCAATCACTCTGGATGTATGTATGCTTTGGAAAATTTAATCAAGCACAAGCTTGCCACCATCCTGAGACAGCCTTTGTGACCTCTTTTTATAGAATGTCTCACAAATAGAGGTCATGGTAACAACCCTCCCTCTGTGAAATTTTTCCAGAACTGTGAGTAGCAAGCGGCAATTGCAGTGCAACACCTACCATGATGGTCAAAGCTGACCACCGCAACATCTGTCCTCGTGCTGTGTGCCTCTATCCTGCTCGTGTAGCGATTACTGATGTCTGTGAAGTACATCAGTGCCATTTCATGGGTGTGTACAAATATGCCTGGAAGTTCGCTAAAATATTGGGTAGGTGAATCAAACAAAAATACTGGATTACTATTAATCAGGGTCAGGGTTTGGAGCATCATATTACGGATATTTTTATATTTGAACTCATTTGTACTTAGAGCTGTTCTGTTATATCCCAGTTATGTAACATTCACGGAAAAGGTATTGGCTGATCATGCTACTGCATTAGTATTTTCCATCAAGTAAAGAAACTCATAGAAGAAAAGCATTAGAAAACAGAACATATAGTTTTCTTTGCACTTGGAATCAGCCTAATTGGATAGATATGCCTTCATGAATATTTGTATTGTACCACTGTGGGGACGGAGCCCCAGGGAGCAGTTTCTATGCTCTCAGCCTCACGTGGAGGGGTGCTGGCTCAGGTAGTGAATGACCATCAACTGTGATTGGTTGGCCATCAGCTGTAACCAGTTAGCCAATTGGCTACTGATGTAACTGTGGGGCTGTGTTGATTGGTTGGTTGGTTGGCAGGCAGAGAAGTGAATGGCGGACTGCTGATCGTGTGGCTACTACTGCCTGGGTCTCCCTGGCCACCAGAGAGAATATAGTGGTATCACTCCCCTACCTATGGCTCCGTGGGTGTTCCTTTTTGGCCTCACCATATCCTGCGTCCTTGTGTGGGCAGTGGGAGCAGAGGCCCCGCAGGCCACCCCACACGACAACCACACAAAACATTTTCATTCTGACTGCTTTAGTTATTTAGATTAAATATGTTCAGGGTTGTTGCTACAGGAAGTAATACAATGAAAGGCTGTTTAGAGCTTATTTTTGTGGAACAATTTATGTTAATATTCTTGTACAAAACCTTTGGTGCAATATTTATGAACTCATTAGAACATAAATGGGACACTTATGTTTTAAGTTATGGTTTACTATATTTTTATGTAAAAACTTTGTGTTGATTGAAAAACACATTTAGAAATTAATAAATATTTCAGGGTAGGACTTTTCAGAAACCGCTGCTTTGCATATCTCTGGTCAATTGCTTGCTGTCCACTTTTACTTTGATCACAAATAATTTTTTCCTTTGGATAATTTTTCTCTCAGATTTTAGTTATCAAAATGGTTAGAAAATTCACCTAAGCATTTAGTTTCTGAGGGTTCCACAAGAAATAAATCTATTTCAGGTTATACTAAAAGACTATGAAATGTTTGGATTTCTGAGAACATAAGATTAGATCGGCAATAATTATTCTTTAAGAAATGTGGGAATGGTGATTTTCCTAAAATGATAAGAAATCTGACAATTAAGTTTGCCAACTTGTTGCAATGATGTTGCTAACCTTTTTTTTTATATATCAGAGGGATTATTCATTACGAATTTGTACCAACTGGATAAACACTTAACCAAGTTCACTATTTGGAAGTGCTGAAAAGGCTGCATGAAAAAGTTAGATGACCTGAACTTTTCACCAATAATTCATGGATCTTGCATCACGACAATGCACCAGCTCACACGGCACAGTCTGTGAGGGAGTTTTTAGCCAGTAGACAAATAACTGTATTGGAACAACCTCCCTACTCTCCTGATCTGGCCCCCAATGACTTCTTTCTTTACCTGAAGATAAAGGAAATATTGAAAGGAAGACATTTTGAGGACATCAAAGATAATACAATGGCAGCTCTGATGGCCATTCCAGAAAAAGAGTTCAAAATTTCTTTGAAGGGTGCACTAGGCGCTGGTGTCAGTGCATTGCTCCCTCAAGGGTGTACTTCGAAGGTGACCATAGGTGATACTCAGCAATGAGGTATTCAACATTTTTCTAGGATGAATTCGCGGACTCAATTGTCTGACTTCAGTATATTGGGTTATTGTTCCCAATTCTTCACTCCCTCTCTGTAAGGAATTATTCATGTACACCTTTTGCCATTTCACTTTGCAATTCTGTAAAAATCTCACTAGAATAAGTCACATATATGTTCCTTGAACTGTCGACTTTGGGCTTCTCCATGCACCAGTGAAACGTTAGTGGAAGTAATAGGAATACAGGCTTTGCTGTGTGTCCGTGCTTTGGCTTGACTTCTCGCACTTCTGCCATCTGTCATGAGAAGATGATGCCTGGAGTAGCTATGGTCAAGGAGAATGAGAAGACGTATGGAGTAGCCTGAACACAAGCCATGGCCTGGAGCCAAGCTCAGAACATCTCTGTTGGGCGCAGCAGGTCTAGAGGCTACATAGTGTTATAACAGAAATAAATGCCGTGTTTCCCTGAGAATAAGACCTAGCTGGACAATCAGCTCTCATGTGTCTTTTGGAGCAAAAATTAATATAAGACTCAGTATCATAGCATAGCATAGCATAGCATAGCATAGCATAGCATAGCATCATATCATATCATATATCATATCATATCATATTAACGATCTGGTCTTATAGTAAAATAAGACCAGGTCTTATATTAATTTTTGCTCCAAAAGACGCATTAGAGCTGATTGTCCAGATAGGTCTTATTTTTCGGGGAAAGGCGGTACTTCCTATTTTAAGCCCCTAGAATTTAGACAGTTGGCTTGTTAATTAGCAAAATTGTACTAGAAACCTGATGTTGCCTCCAGTGTCTTTCTAGTCCTCATAATTACTGGCTCATTTCTCTTATAACTCTTCTATGATATTCAAACAGTCTTGGAGTATTTCTAGGAAAATAATTTTCTCGGTAATCGTCCAATTTTTATATAAAACAGTACAAATTCCACATATTTGGTTTTAAAAGTTTCGATTAAGTTGTATTTTATTAAAAAAATTAATCTGAAATCGCTATTGAAAATTTTTATTTTTCTGAAAAAAAGATTGGTTAATCCATATTCTTAGCAGGAAAAAGTTACCCAGCAAAAAACAGTTATATTGATAAAAAGTTACTTTCAAAATTTCAACTTAATCACAAGCAGTTCAGTTACTGGTAGGACATCAATATTTTCTCAGTCTTAAGTTATATTTTAATTGGGTTTTTCTTATTATATAGTTTGATATTTGAAGTTAAATTTTAATTAAATTGGATTCTTCACTTATCAGTTTGATAATAATAATAATTTAAAATATGTAATATTAGGGTTATTGATCAGCCATATTAAATTCTCTCTTAAAAAAACAGATAACACGTTACAGAACAAGAGAAAACAAAAACCAAGAAAAAATGAACAAATACAGTTGAAAAATGTTTTAGGTGTAGGAGTAGGTGCTTTGGGATGCTGACCAAACTCTGTATCTGATTGTAGCCACTTTTGTATTTGTCTAGTCTCTTAGAAATACTATAAAGTAAATGATTGGGATGGGGGTATCCGTTTTGGAATATGTAGAGCCTTGTAATTTAAGTTTATGCTCAAGACAATAGGAAATAGGCTCTTTAGAAGCAATATACTATAGACATTTTACCAATAAATATACTGTGAAAGGGCTTCCAGCAGTTTGGAGCAAAGGTATTATATAAATCCAAAGTAACATTATTACTAATTTGTTTTCGCTGCAGTGCCTTTCTCTGGGGATCTCTTGAAGCACTTTGCAAAACTTCATAAATATCTTTATTTTCATAGATAGTAGAAGCTGCATTCTAACCCATTAGTGTGTCACATTTATTTAATGTGTAACTAGATTTGCACATCAGGAATCAGGACAAAAAACTCTCTGCAGAGTGATAATTTAACAGCAGCAGAGTCATGACACTTCTCAGAGGAAAGAGAAATTCAGCATTATCTTCGAATGCGCCTCTAGACTGATTGTACTTATACCTGCCTCAACTTTCTCATTCTAATTGGGGCAAACTTAGATCACTGTCAGGGTTTCATAATTTCAAGGAAGTAGATACCAGAACAATGTCCTTGAAGCTGGAAATTTCAGGGATTATTTTTTCCTGTTGCCTCCTTTATTCTTTTCTCTGACAAACTCCCATCCTTGTCCTTTGTTGCTGCAAATCTCAATTTCTCAGCACACTTAGAAACTACCTTTCATTCTGTCTTAGGAAAGAAGTCAGTGAGGTTTAGACAAAGTACTATGGGTAAGGCATCCATCCATAAACAGATGTTCCAGTGCTCCTTTGTTTGGGAGTAAGAGAGAAGAGAAGGACAGAGGTAATATATTGTAGTGGGGTTAAAATTGTGTTCACTTTGTACTATTGTTGTGGGAATTAAGTGAACAAAGCACAAAGAAAATGCCTGACATATTGTAAACATTGATAAATGCCAAGTCGTTATTATTGATGTGGTCTGCTTTGCAAGCTCACTCATTTTGTAATTCCATATTGAGGGTTTTATACGTATCGTTACACGTGTCTTTAAAGTTATCTTTGAATGATACTTATTCATAGTTTGTCATCACCAATCTTAATAATCCTCATCTTTAATTTCCTAACCTTGTAATATTCTTGTCAGGGTTTCATATCAGAAATCTGTTGGCTTCATAAAATGAGTTGGGGTGGGCCCCCACTTTTCTCTTGTCTGGAAAAATTGGTGTATGATGGACACTATTAAACTTCTTTAAATGTTTAGTCATTAATTTTGATTGTGGGAAGAATTCTATTTCTGGATTCAATATCTGTAATTTTTCTATTACTTTTAATATTTTCTATTTCTTCTTGTCTCCATTTGGTTAGAATTTTTTGCTAGTTACTTTCCAGTTCACCTAATTTTTAAAATTGGTAAACCTGAAGTTATAATTTTTTGTTTTTTAAGCTCTCTTATTTATCTTGTTATTGGTTATTTGGGCCTTTTGTTCTGTATTCTTAGTCACTCTAACAAGGGCATATCAATTTTTAAGTTTTTATCAATGATCTTCATTAGGGTCTCTTGTTTCTATTTTATGTTAGTTTCTAACCTATTGATTTTTTCTTTAATACTGAATATTATCTTCATTCTATTTTATTTTCTCAAATTCGCTATTAGTTTTCTAGCTTTTTGGGATTGATATTACATTGGATTTCATCTTCTTTCTATTATTACATTTAATGCTACAAAACTCCCTTATAAGTATTGGTTTAGATACATCCTAGAAAGCTTTGGTATGCCTAATTTTTATTACTTATTTCAAAATAATTTTTACTTTTCATTGTACTTCTTTCATTTATGGATTCATGTATCGGTTAAATTCCAAATGATTGGTGGTATTTGAGATATCTTTTTGGTTATTGATTTGTAGCTCAGTTCTGCTGTGGTTGAGTACATGCTCTGTAAAACTTAAATCCATTGAAATTTTTTGATACTTGCTATATGACCCAACACATGATCAATATTACAAATGTCTCATATGCCATTGATAAAAAATGGTGTATTTTGAGTCCGATAAATATTCTATATATGTGAATAAAGTCAAATTTGTTAAGGAAGTCAATTCAAATTTTTCATATTAATGCATATTATAACATGCATTATTAACAAAAGTCCATTTATTCCTTCCACACTATACGTCAGTGATATTTTAAAATTTTAATTTTATATATATATCTTAAATCTCACTATAAAATTATAATTGTTGTTTTATAAAATCAATATGTATTTTTTTTTACAAAATAATATTTACCCTTATCTTGTTTTATTATATTGGATGTAAGTTCATTTTCTGTTTGCCTGAGAAAGACCCTTTAGTATATATTTTTTCAATTAGAGCTGACAGTCAATATTATTTTATATTAGTTTCAGGTGTACAGTGTAGTGGTTAGACAGTTATATAATTTATGAAGTGATCCCCCCAATTAGTCTTATACCCACCTGGCACTATGCATTGTTATTATAATATTATTGCTTATTATTCCCTATGCTTTACTTTATATCCCCATGATTATTTTGTAACTATTAATTTGTACTTTTTAATCCCTTTACCTTTTCCCCATCCCGCTTCCCATCTGGTAATCATCAGGTTGTTCTCTGTATCTCTGAGTCTGTTTCTGTTGGGTTTTTGTTGTTGTTGTTGTTATTTTGTTCTTTAGATTTCACATATACCAGTAAGTGAGAACATATGTTATTTGTCTTTTTCTGTCTGATTTATTTCATTTAGCAGCCCATCCATGTTGTTGCAAATGGTAAGATTTCATTTTTTTATGGCTCGGTATTATTCCATTGTATAAGTGTACCACATTTCTTTATACAGTCGTCTGTTGGTGGGCATTTAGGTTGTTTCCATATTTGGTCTATTATGAATAGTCCTGCGGTGAACATAGGTTGTATATATCTTTTCAAATTAGTCTTTTGGATTTCTTTGGATAATTACCAAGAAGTAAAATTGCTGGATAATAAGGTAGTTCTATTTTTTAACTTTTTGAGGAAACTCCATGATGTTTTCCATAGTGGCTGCACCAATCTGCAATCTCACCAGCAGTGCATGAGGGTTCCCTTTTCTCCACAACCTCTCCAGCACTTGTTGTTTGTTGATTTATTGATGATCACCATTCTGACAGGTGTGAGGTGGTATGTCATTGTGATTTTAATTTGCATTTCTCTGATGATTAGAGACATTGAGCATCTTTTCATATGTCTATTGGCCATGTGTATGTCCTCTTTGGAGAAATGTCGATTATTCAGGATCTCTGCCCATTGTTTAATAGGATTTTTTTTTTTTTGGTGTTGAGTTGTAAGAGTTCTTTATAAATGTAAGATATTAACGCCTTATCAGATGTATCATTGACGAACATCTTCTCCCAGTCAGTCGGTGTCCTTTCATTTTGTTGATGGTTTCCTTTGCTGTTAAAATAAAAAAAAAAATAAAAAAAAAAATAATAATATAATAATAATTAAAAAAAATAGTTTGATGTAGTCCCATTTGGTTTTTTTGTTTTTGTTTTTGTTTTTGTTTTCCTTGCCTAAGGTGACATATCAGAGAGTTTACTGCCTATATTTTCTTTTAGGAGTTTTATGGTTTCGGGCCCTACATTTAAGTCTATAATTCATTTTGAGTTTATTTTTATATAGGGAGTAAGAAGATAGTCCAGTTTCACTTTTTCCCATGTATCTGTCCAGTTTTCCCAACACCTTTTGTTGACTAGACTGTCTTTACCCCATTGTATATTCTTGCCTCCTTTGTCATAGATTAAATGACTATATAGGCATGGGTTTATTTCTGGGCTTTCTATTCTGTTCCATTGTTCTATGTGTCTGTTGTCTGTTTTTATGCCAGTACCATGCTGTTTTGATTACTATAGCATTGCGGTATAGTTTGCTATCAGGTAGTGTGATACCTCCATCATTGTTTTTCTTTATCAAGATTGCTGTGGTTATTCGGGATCTTTCATGGGTCCATATAAATTTTAGGATTATTTGAACATTTATTCTAATTCTGTGAAAAATGCCATTGGTATTTTGATAAGGATTTCATTGAACCTATAGATTACTTTGGGTAGTACGGACATTTTAATGATGTTAATTTTTCCTGTCTGTGAGCATGGCTTATGCTTTCATTTATTTGTATTTTCTTCAATTTCTTTGTTCAATGTCTTATAATTTTCCAAGTACAGTTTTTTCTTCATTGATTAAATTTATCCCTAGGCATTTTTTGGATGCAATTGTAAATGGGAATGTTTTCTTAATTTCTTTTTCTGATAGTTTGTTATTGGTGTATAAAAATGCAATGGATTTCTTAATATTAATTTTGTATCCTGCTATAATACTTTACTGAATACATCTATCAGTTCTAATAGTTTTTGGGTGTAATCTTTGGGGTTCTCTATGTATAATATCACATCACTTTCAAATAATGAGTTTTATTTCTTTCTTTCCAATTTGGATGACTTTTATCTTTTTCTTATCTGATGTCTCTAGGACTTCCAATACTATCTGGAATAAAAGTGGTGAAAGTAGACATCCTTGTCGTGTTCCTAATTTTAAGGAAAATGGTTTCAGATTTTCCTCATTGAGTATGATGTTAGCTGTGAGTTTGTCAAAATGGCCTTTATTATGTTGAGATATGTCCCCTTTATTCCCACTTTGCTGAGAGTTTTCATCATAAATGGATGCTGGATTTTGTCAAACACCTTTTCTGCATTTATTGATATGATCATATGATTTTTATCTTTCATTCTGTTCATGTGATGTATCATGTTAATTGACTTGCAGGTATTGAAACAAATTTGCATCCCAGGAATAAATCCCACTTGATCATGGTGTATGATCTTTCAAATGTATTACTGAATGTGGTTTGCTAATATTTTCTTGAGGATTTTTGCATCTATGCTCATCACGGATATAGACCTATAATTTTCTATTTTTATAATGTCTGTGTCTAGTTCTGTAATCAAGGTAATGGTAGCCTTGCAGAATGAGCTTGGGGGCCTCTCCTCCTCTTAAACTTTTTGGACTAGTTTGAAAGGAATAGGTGTTAATTCTTTTTTGAATGTTTGGTAAAATTCAGCTGTGAAACCATTCAGTCCAGGACTTTTGCTTGCTGAGAGTTTTTTTGTTACTGATTCAGTTTTGTTATTAGCAACTAGTTAGTTAAGATTTTCTGTTACTTCTTGATTCAGTCATGGAAGATTGTATATTTCCAGGAATTTATCCATTTCTTCCAGATTGTCCAATTTGTTGGCATGTAATTGCTCATAGCATTTTCTTATAATCCTTTGTATTTCTGTGCTGTCAGTTGTCACTCCTCTTTCATTCCTGATTTTGTTTACTTGGGTCTTCTCTCTTTTTTTCCTGATGACTCTGGTTGAAGGATTATCAATTTTGTTTTTCTATTCAAAGAACCAGCTTTTGGTTTCATTGATCTTCTGTATTTTTTTTTTTTTTTAATTTAAGACTATTTCGTTTATTTTTACTCTGATCTTTATTATTTCCTTCCTTCTACTCACTTAAGGCTTTGTTTGCTCATCTTTTTCTAATTCCTTTAAGTGTAAAGTTAGATTGTCTATTTGAGATTTTTCTTGTTTGTGGCAGGCCTGTATTGCTGTGAATGAATTTCCTTATTAGGACTGCTTTCACTGTGACCCAAAGATTTTGTGTCGTGTTTTCACTTTCATTTGTCTCAAGGTAGTTTTTCTTTCTTCCTTGATTTCATTATTGACTCATTCCTTGTTTAGTGGAATGTTACTTAGCCTCCATGTGTCTTTCAGTTTTTCTCCTGTACGTGATTTCTAGTTTCATACCATTGTGGACAGAGAAGATGCTTGATATGATTTCAATCTTCTTAAATTTATTTAGATTTCTTTTGTAGCCTAATATGTGGTTTATCTTGGAAAATGTTCCATGTGCACTTGAAAATAATGTGTATTTTGCTGTTTTAGGGTAAAATGCTCTAAAAATATCAATTAAATCCATCTGGTCTAGTGTGTCATTTAAGGCGGCTGTTTCCATGTTGATCTTTTGTCTGGAAGATCAGTCCATTGGAGTCAGTGAGGTGTTAAAGTTTCTTACTGTGACTGTATTATTGTTGATCACTCACTTTATGTCAGGCAATATTTATTTTATATATTTAGGTGCTGCTATGTTGAGTGCCTAGATGTTTACTAGGGTTATATCCTTTTTTTGGAGTGATCCCTTTGTCGCTATGTAATGTCCCTCTTTGTCTCTTATTATAGTCTTTGTTTTAAAGTTTAGTTTTTGTTGATGTTTCTTTTGCTTTTTAGTTTGATATTGTACCGTTCATTTTTAGCTTTTACTTCCCTTGCTTTTGAGGTGAAATTCATAAAATCCTCTTAGAACCAAAGGTCCATATGTTTAGTACCCATGCTTCGTTTTATGCAGTTTATTGTTTCAGGTCTTATGTTTAGGTCTTTGATCTATTTTGAGTTAATTTTGGTACATGGTGACAGATTCATTTGCATGTGGCTTTCCAGTTTTCCCAGCACTATTTATTGAAGAGTCTTTCTTTTCTCCATTGTATGTTTTTGTCTTGTTTGTTGAAAATTATCTGTCCATAGTTATGTGGGTTTATTTCTGCATTTTCAATTCTACTCCATTGGTCTGTATGTATGTTTTTCTGCCGATACTATGTTGTTTTAATTATTGTTGCTCTGTAGTAAAAGCTGAAGTCAGGGAGTGTGATACCTCCAGCCTTCTTTTTTTCTTAAAAGTGGTTTAGTTATTTGGGGTCTTTTGTGATTCCATACAAATCTGATGATTTTTTTGTTCTATTTCTTTAAAAAAAATGCCATTAGGATTTTGATGAGGAATGCATTAAATCTGTATATTGCTTTGGGTAACATGGACGTTTTAACTATGTTGATTCTTCCGACCTTGAACACAGAATGTCTTTCCATTTTTTTGTGTTTTCTTCAATTTATTGGATAAAAAACTCTTACGCTATAGTTTTAGTGTATAGGTCCTTCACATCCTTTAAGTTTATTCCTAGGTATTTTGTTCTTTTGTTGCAATTGCAAAATAATTTTTTAAAATTTATTTTCCTGAAATTTCATTGTTAGTACATAGGAATGCGAGGGATTTTTGTACGTTGATTTTGTAGCCAACAACTTTACTATATTTGTTTATTGTTTCTAATAATTTTTTGGTGGAGTCTTTAGGGTTTGCTATGTAAAAAATCATGTCATCTGCAAAAGTAACAATTTAACTTCTTCATTCCCAATTCAGATGCCTTTTATTTCTTTCTCTTGTCTGATTGCTCTGGCGAGGACTTCCAAAACTATGTTAAAAAGCAGTGGTGATAGGGGACAGCCCTGTCGTGTTCCTGAATGTAGAGTGAAGGACTTCAGTTTTTCACCATTAATTATGATATTAGTTGAGTGTATGTCATATGTGGCCTTTATTATGTTAAGGTATTTTCCTTTTATACCTATCTTATTAAGTGATTTAATCATAAATGGATGTTTTATCTGGTAAAATGCTTTTTCTGCATCTACTGATATAATCATATGATTTTTATCTTTTATGTTGTATATGTGGTGTATCACATTGCTTGATTTGTGTATGTTGAACCATCCTTGTGCCCCTGGGATGAACCCTACTTGGTCGTAATGTATAATCTTTTTAACGCATTGTTGCATTTTTTGCTAGAATTTTGTTAGAATTTTTGCATCTATATTCATCAGAGATATTGGTCTGTAATTTTCTTTCTTTGTGCTATCCTTAATGAAAGGGAGAACATATTTTCAAACAATGCCCCGATAAGGGGCTGATATCCAAAATATATAAGGAACTTATACAACTCAACAACAAAAAGACAAACAATCCAATTTTAAAAATGGACAGAGGACATAAACAGAAACTTCTCCCAACAAGACATACAAATGGCCCACAGGTATATGAAAAATTGTTCAACTTCACTTGCTACTAGGGAAATGCAAATCAAAACCACAAGAGTTATCACCTCATACCTGTTAGAATGTATATCATGAACAATACAAATAATAACAAGTTTGGAGAGGCTGTGGAGAAAAAGGAACCCTCATACACTCTTAGTGGAATGTAAATTGGCATGGTCGATATAGAAAACAATATGGGTTTACCTCAAAGAATTAAGACTAAAATTACCATATGACCCAGTAATCCTTCTCCTGGGTATCTACACAGAAAAATCTGAAAACATTTATCCATAAAGATATATATATATTCCAATGTTCATTGCAGCATTATTTACATTGGCAAAGACATGGAAACAACAAAAGTGTCCTTTGATAGATGATTGGATAAAGAAGATGCACAATGGAATACTACTTTGCTATAAGAAAACATGAAATACTGCCATTTGTGACAACATGGATGGATCTTGAGATTATTATGCTCAGTGAAATAAGTCAGACAGAAAAAGTTGAGAACCATATGACTTCACTCATATATGGGATATAAAACTGAAGGCAACAAAGGAATAAGACAAATAAACAAAAACTCATAGACACAGAAAACAGCTTAGTGGTTACCAGGGTGCAAGGGAGGAGGGGGATGGTAGAAAAGGGTAAAAGGGGTCAAATGTATAGTGATGCACCAGCTCACACGGCACTGTCTGTGAGGGAGTTTCTAGCCAGTAAACAAATAACTGTATTGGAACACCCTCCCTACTCACCTCATTTAGCCCCCAATGACTTCTTTCTTTACCCAAAGATAAAGGAAATATTGAAACGAAGACATTTTGATGACATTCAGGACATCAAGGGTAATAGGATGACAGCTCTGAGGGCCATTCCAGAAAAAGAGTTCCCAAATTGCTTTGAAGGGTGGACTAGGTGCTGGCATCCCTGTATAGCTTCCCAAGGGGAGTACTTTGAACGTGGCCATAGTGATATTCAGAAATGAGGTATGTAGCATTTTTTCTAGGATGAGTTCACAAACATAATCATTAGAACTCATATATTTAAAATTTATTTTATTTTTAATGGATGCATGTATAACTGAACATTTATTTAAAATATGTAGAGATCCTACATTAAAAAATACAAGATCATAGAAAACAGTTTATTTACTAAATTTTTAACCTTGTAATTTTTAACTTTATGAAAGTAAAATAAAAAAATTGAAGTATATTTTTATTGCAAAAAAACCCTAGTTACAAATTTTGTTGAGGTTGGGGCACTAACCTAGAGGAAACTACTGACATATAAACATTCATTATTATGATATTATGGCTAGACATATTAACCATATAGTTTACAGAAGCATAAATCTTTAATATATTTATAAAACAAGTTGATTACTATTAAACACATAATAATTAACTCTAAGAATCTGTTAGGATTTCAACATACTACTTTATTTGCCCTTGCTTTTCTACAACTTACCTAAAGTCCAAGATCTTGGAACACCAAGTAACTAAACATTTGTATGTATATGCAAGAGTCTGTGCACAAACACATCACATTGCTATAAAATATTGTATTGTTAATTATGTTATAATTAATTTAGACTATATTAATGTATTGTATTAATTAATACACATGATAATATAATACATATAATGTAATAACATACTAATATTAATTATATTACAATTTTATTGTATGGATTAAAAAAGGGGTTTTATCATTTAAGACTTTGCCATGTTATATTTAGCAATAAAAATTAGTATTAGAGAAGAATCACATATATTTATATTATTCTCTTAATCTGAGCTCATTGAAATATTTACAGCGCTGTTATAAAACAAAATAGAAAGGATATTTTGGAAGAAAACTATTAGTAGTAAAAGTTACTGCTGATTAAGAAGAAAGTGATAGAAGAAAGTCTATTTAAAGGAAGAAGGTAGCTTTGCAATCTTGCTCTTGAAGACATTAAAACAAATTCTATAAGCAAATGTTTCCTTGGGAAGGGTTTATCTTACTTTTCTGTGTATGAGCTTAAATTCTTCAATGATCCTGACCAGACCTAAATCTACGCTAGGCCATTTTGACCTGTCATATGCTTAGATGTATATTTTCATCTGTGGGGTTTAATACAAACATTTGTGTAGAGAAATGCAAGTGCTTCGGTAGGTAGCATAAATAAGGACAATAATACTTGAAGACACAGGAGAAGATTATGGTTCACTGGCTGAAGGCTGATTGGATACACTGAACAAAGAAGTCAGGTGGATGGAAAAAGGTAAACTCAATTTGTTTACAGGATTGTTTGGGAGTAACAGTAGGCTTTTTGGTAGGTTTCTTTAAAGTAACTCAAAAGCAGTCCCAAACATATATCCAGCAACCACCCCCTCTGTGAACAATCTGATAAACTGGTAAGAATTGAAATTAAAGCTATTTGCAGCTCATTGATATATGATGAACCTACAGACTAATAGAATGTTTTAAGACACTATATTAAAAAGCAAGTTTGAACATGGGGACTTGGTGTATGATTGTGTAACAGCTGCTGTGAATATTAATAATACTGCGTAATGATTTTTATTTTCCCATGACACATTCAGAAATTGTTTCAAATTAATTTTTAAAATGACTGCTCCTCATTGCCTTTTAGCAGTTTTAGCACGACCTTAAGTCACTTTACCCATGGGCTAGTGCCTTTATAAATGCAAATATACAACCATTCACACGAAGACCTCATTAAACCGTACACCTCTCTTTTGAGATGTATTTTAACAATTAAAGCTCTGTTTCAGGGATTTATAATGAGGAGTTTGTTTACTTTTAAAATTGCAATCAGGGATGCCAAATTTAGGTTCTAAATATTAAATTATTTATTTTTATAAATATTTTTTACTGTGCTGCTCTCTTTAGTTCCTAGTACTTTCAAGATGAATTAAACATTGGTGCTTTTAGCATTTCATAATTCTACATCATGGCAAACTGAAAATGGAAAAGCTTCTGGGGAAACTGATTTTTTTTTCTGAACCAATCAGTATTTTTCAAACTGATCTGTTTCAGATTTGATAGGTCTAATTTCCCATGAATACCATTTGTTTTTAACATGCCCTTAGGATTTTGTCAGCTATGTAAAATTTGGATCATAATTTAGCTGGCTTTCTCTACTTCTTTACTGGCATTGTACATAATAAAAAAAGTTCCTTCAGAATATGACTAGCTGCCTTAAAAAAAGGATAATTTTATGATTCTGTCTATAATGTTTTTAGAGCACTGATTATTTATTTTGAAGTTAGAAATATTGTGGGAAATATTTTTTTGATCATTGAAGAATCAAAGTTAAGTTTCAACGTCCTTTAATAATCGATCCAAATACAAAGTGTTAGAACCTAAAAGCTAAGCACTATATTTCAGTATAAAAAAGAAATGTGCCTTTAGTTGTACAAAATAAAATAATACTTGAACATAGTTTAATATGTGTGTTTTAAAATATAGACTTATTTTCAAAGATAGTTTATGTGATTATAACCATAAGTACATTAGTGTCTATGTCTGAGCACTCACTAAGTGCTGGCATCATCTTAGATACTTTTCAGACACTTTCCTGTTTAATTCCTGTAACTGTACTGCATAATGTATATAGTCCAGATTGGAAAAGGCAGTCTCACGCATGCTGTCTTGAAATCCCCACTCGACCACACGTTAATGGGCGTTGGGCCGGGAACACGTCCTTACCAAGAGTGAAACAGTCCTCACATCCTGTCCTGGGCTTGTCACTTTGTGTGGGAATATCTCCCCCTATTCAGATTTACGAGTAACATGTTCCTTTGTTGTGTTTATGTGTACGTGTCATAGGGCACCTGGCCAGCCCCACTGCTATAACCGTCCCCTGCAGGGAGGGAACGGAGTCCTTGTTTCTGCAGCAGTACAATAGGGGTGTCTGCAGGCTAGGTGTCGTGACTCAGTGACCACAGGGAAGACCTCGCTAGCCTTGGTGAACCCACACCCACTCACTCCCCAAGCTGATTTTCCTCCTTGTGTTTTCTATGTGAGTAAAGTGCTATTCCATCCAGTGTTTGGCTGGGTTGCGTTTTCCTTGGCAACACAAATGCCCAGTACAGTTGGACAAAAGTGTTCTGACTTGTGCTGATCGGCAACAGGCGCTACTAGCTAGAGGGTCCACATTACGCAAGTGAAACAGCTAAAGCTAATAGCGATGGGAAGAGTGCTCCATGGTGTTTTGGTACATCTAGTGATCAGCTTTTATTCCAGATTATATTTGGAAGGATGTTTGTATAGAAAACAGTGTTGGAAGATACGGTGTCTTGCATGCACCAAGGTAGGGGGCATATATATATATATATATATATATATGTTTTTTTTTCTGACTGGGATAATAATATTTTCTTCTGTTTGGCTGTTTTGCTGGCAGACCCCTTTGTAATACTGGAGTCTGCTAAGATCGGCATTCCTCAGATACTGCACAAACTCACTGTGTGCCCAGCATCTACATGGATCTACCATCACATCACCCCATGGGATTTGGAGGACATGGGGAACTGAAGCAAACATGAAACCATGCTGATGTCTGTGCCATTATGGATGAAGTTCTTTGTGACCTGGTAGTGCCTTTCTACCTGAATCCATAAAACTGTGGCAAGTGAACTTGTTGGCTTGCAAGTATGGTAAAATCTGAGACTCTACAGTTTTTGACAAAGGGAAGTTAATTATCTTGCCGAAAATAAGGTAGACAGTTAGGGGCAAAGCTTGTTGGTACTTCATTCAGATGAGACTGGTCTTTTCCTAAAGTAGGCTTATATGCTATCGCCCTTATAACAGCAGTAGGCTTCAACTTGGGAGATGGAGCATTGCACAAACATAAATTTGTTCATTTTGAGATGGTGTTTTTGCTAAGCGGAAGTGTTTTATATTTACATGATCAAAGCTGTCTTCTTTCTTCATAGCTTCATGGTTTTATATCATAATTAGAAAGTCTTTGTCACATCTAGGTTGTAAAATCATTTACCTATATTTTGTCCTAGTACTTTCATGTTTCTACGACTCAGATTTAAATCATAAAACCATTTGGAATTATTCCAACTGCATGCTGTGAGGTATAAATCAAACTTTTATTTTTTTTCAAAGTCTTGTCAAGTTTTCTTGAAATTTTTTTAGAGTGCATCATATTGTCATTGATTTAAGATGAGAACGTTTTCAAACACTAAGGTCCCTAGTTCACTTGAGTCAGTTTTTGCATATATACTATGGCCATTGACGTAATGTCAGTCTTAATAATCACTCTTAATTTCTGAGGCTTTGGAGTATATTTTAATGTTTAAGTACATTGCTCTTCTTTTACAGATATATTTTTGCTATTTTGAATAACAGAATTACTTAAAATAACAGAAATTACTTTTTCATATTTAATAACAGCAGCTAAGAGTGGATATCCTTATTTCATTCCTGACCTCAGATCAAGAGAATTCAATATTTTACTACTGAGAGCACTGTTTGCTACTAGTTTCTCTTACATGCTCTTTATCAGTTCCCTTCTTTACTTAGCTTGCTGACCCTTTTTGTCATGAATGGGTGTTGATTTTGTCAAATAACTTTCCTTATACTCCTTTATTATTTCAATGTTTTATATTATTCATTAACCACAGTAGCAGATTCATTTTGAACGTTAAACCAGTCTTGCATTTTGGAATAAATCCTACTTGTTCATGATATCCCAGATAGATAGATAGAAAGATAGATAGATAGATAGATAGATAGATAGATAGATAGATAGATAGATAGATAGATGATAGATAATATAGATAGATTTGATTTGCTAGTTTTCATTTATAATTTTGATCCATGTTCATGAGAGAAATGGTCATTTTTTTAAGGTTATAATAAAATGTTATATGTTTATTTTCTACTCTCTGGAACAGTTTATTAAAATTGATATAATTTCTTTCTTAAATCTTTAGAATAATTCACCAATTAAAACAACTATTATAGATAGGGTTTCTTAGAGGAAAGGATTTAAATGTATTCAATTATGTTGGTACATATATGACCATTCTAATGAACTATTTCTGTGTCAGTTTTATGAAATGGAATTTATCCACTTCAGTTAAGTTTTAAATTTGGGGGAATGAAGATTGCATAATATGGTTAAATGATCTCATTGATATATACATTTCATATTTTGGTAATTTATGCTAGTGTCTTTGTTTTCCTTGATCAATTTTGCCAGTGCTTTATACATTTTATTAAAAATTAACTGTCTTTCACCTTCCTGACTTTGTAAACTTTAGGTTGATTTTCTAATTTATTTATTTATATTCCTATTTTTTATTCTTTAGTTCCTTCTACATTTTTGAGTTTAATGTGGCTTTTTTGTAGCTTCCTGAGATTGCAGCCTGGATCATTGAATTTCAGTCTTTATTTTCTTCTAGTATATCTATTTAAGGTTATAAATTTATCTTTAAGCTCTCATTTCCCTGCACCACACACATTTTGATATACTGTGAATATTGTTTTCACTGTATATTTTTATCCATATTTTTTCTTTTATTCTGGCTCTCATAAGGGTTTTTTCTTAGTCTAAATATATTGTTTTTTAATTAGGGTATCATTTTTCATCTACATTGATGTAATTAATTATATACAAATACTTATATCTACTTCTAATATCTTGATTCACTTTTTGTCATTCCTTTAAAATTTTCCCTTTCTCACTTTCCTTGGAATTAATAAAACATTATTTATTTACTTATTTATTATTCCATTTTACCCTAATAGCTTGTTAGTACACACTTTTATTATGCTTTTAGTGGATGTCCTAGAGATTACAGTATGCAACCTTGCCTTATGTTCTGTTTAGTCCTTTTATTACTTCCCTTAAAATGTAAGAAGTTTATGAAGGGTAGAAGAATGTACCACCCTAAAATATGACTGACTGTAGGAGTTCAGGACATGCCACCCCAAAACATGCTACTTAGATATATTGATTATATTGAGCTGTAGGCACTTGAAAAATAGCAAATGAAGGGATTGGCTTTCTCTGAATTCCTCTTATCCACCTAAAGACTGATCTTCTGAAAGGAACTCAGTCGCCATCCCTGGGATTTCATCAACCAGAGAAGGTTGATTCTTATCACAGGAGAGGAGACTAGAAGTTGACATCACCTCCAGAGAAACCTTACCACAAACTATCATACCTCCCATTTATTCTCCTAAGGGTCCATTCATCTTTCCTAAAAGATGATTTACTCTCCCCTACAAGGCCTATATCCACCCTTCCCTTTCTCTATCAAGGTGGCATTTAAGCCTGAATTCTAAGCCACTTACTCATTTTTACTTGGGTATCTCCTGTGCACACATGAGATATATATATTAATAAACTTTTGTTTGTTTTTCTCTTGTTAATGTATCTTTTATTATAGAGATCTCAGCTAAGAACTCAGAAAGGTAGAGGGAAAATTATTTTTCCTCCCCAATATGGAGCAGATTTGATGTGAAATTTCAAATTAGTGAAATTTTGGAATCAGCCAGGAAACAACTTTTCCAAAACTAAAAATATGTTTTTATTTCCTAGCATCAATACTCATAATAATGATATTACCATTCAGTGAATTTTTATAGTGTGCTTAGTATTCTAGTAAGTTTCTTTCCTATCCTCTTCAGAAGGTTTCTCTTGCTTCTCTCATGAATTTTAACACTTCCATGTATCATTTTGCTACTTTATCTTATACTCAGATAAAGTCTCAGCATTTTCAATCCTTTTAAATTGCTTATTTATATAAGAAAGCTCCACGAATGCCTATCTAAAATCAGTGTAACTGCTGATAATGAATGTTGCTTTGTCACATACACTAAAAAAATATTCAATTTCCAAAGGATTCTGGCTAGAGAGCTCTTTTGGCAGTTAAAAGACTTGCTGTTTTTATGAGAATTTTATCATAATTCATATGTAAGAAAATTGCCAAAGTGTAAATTACCGAATCTATAGTGTGTTGCAAAATAAGCTGTTAGAGAAGCATGATTAGCTAATTGTATCTAATGACTCTGAATATATATTATAACACCTCCTCCAAACAGGAAGAATTGGAAGGGATCCATTTTTTGGCCACTTCTGTCTACTCGGTAACAAGGGCTGACTATTTTCCCAGAAACTTATCCTTTGTTTGGTTAACAAGCTGATACATGCTGATAAGATGGCTTTACTTTCAAGTGATAAATTACCTTAATTAACTTTAATTGTTTGTAGAAAATTTTATGCAAATGAAACATTTAAGAAATAGAAGCATAAAGATTTAATAGGGAGGATGAGTGAGCCAGAGGAGAAATAAAATTTGCAATTCTTTTTAAAATTTAAAATAGATGATAATGTTGAATGTAATAACTAAAGATGGAGTGAGAAAAATACTGGTTATTTGCATGACTATAGATAAAAACTTTGGATACTGAAAGAAATGAAAGAAAAAAAAAATGTAGCTTGCTATTTTGTATGTGTGTGTAGTTCTGAAACAGTTTTTACTCAGATAAGTCAATATTTCTCGCTAAATATATATGTATATCCATATATGCATATGTACACTCATATATTTACATATATACATATATACACATATGTATATATGTGATGTATACTTATATGTATGTATGTATGTGTATATAGATAGATATAGATATATCTATATATCCATATATATTTGATATTTATTTCCTATAATTGGGGGTAAACCTAGTTCGCACTAGAAATTGAAAGCCCATTGGAAGAGATTTCACAGCACTATGCTGCCAGGTTACGTTCTTTATTGGGTTTAATTATAGTCATCTCTTAATGTCATTGCATTTCTTTTCCATATATTGAAAATGGTAATCAACAGTGTCACTTGAAAAAACCAGTTTAGATAAACTGCTTTTTATTGTACTTTGTATGAAAATTGTGGTCTCCTTACCTTGGAAAATTCATTTATGTCATCTGTAATTAGAAGTTTATGGTTGATATTAAGAGGCTTTAAGAGAAAAAAAATATCTGGTGTATTTTAAAAGAAGCAATTATTAAGGAAAAATAATTTTGTGTACAAGAGACTCTGAGAAATATAAACATGGATAAGAGCATTTGTAAAGAATCATGAAAGATCTATATAAAAACTTCCTTTTTAATTGCTTTTTAATTATATAATTTTATATATACAGGTAACCTCCATATAACATGTTTGTTAGGTTCCTAAAAAATGCCATTTATGCAAATCCGTGTTATATGAAACAAAGAACTAGTATAAAAAAGGGGGTTAGTTTCCAGAAATTAAAAAAAACCCATAGTATTACATTTTTATGATTAAGAGAAATATCTTTATTAAAGCAATTTTAACCAAAAGCATAATGTGTTAATACGTATTAAATAATGTTTTCTTAGTCATCTCTACTAATCTTTTATTATGTTCCGTGTTGTTCAGGGATTTTCCTAATTTCGAATGAGATATCTTTTGCTCTTAAAAGCTCTTATTATGCTTCATGTTGTTTGGGGATTTCTCTAATTCTCAAACCATATTATAGTGAAACCAGGTTCTAGGATGCTGTGTTGTATGAGGGTTTCCCACAATTCACAAACCATGTTAGAGCAAAACCGCGTTATACAAGTACCGTGTTATATGAGGGTTACCTGTAATATCTTTCACCCTTCCTGCATTTATTTCTTGAATTATCAAAACGCACTTTTAAAATTAATGATATTAAGCATCATGTATCCTGGTAATAAACCTTAGTTGTTTTGTCTGTCTTTCTTCTTTAGGGGCTTTATTTTTGTCTGTTTTCTTTGACCATTGGTTCAAATGGAATTATTCTCTTTTAAGACCTCTCCTTCATCACAGTGATTGGGCTGTGGATGAGCATCTGACCCAATGAGGGCCAAAGTTCCTCATTTTTTTTCCATTAGGTTCTGGGGAACAGTTCCTTTATATTTGTTAAAAAGTTGTGAGAGTATCAGTTTAGAAACCACTAGTACTTATCTGCATGTGAAGAAAGCCATCCAGCAGTAGAAAATAATGAAACTGTCAAAAAAGAAGCAGCAATGAGTTTAGAGAGAGAAAGCGGAAATGTATTGAAAATATACATTACTAGTTTTAGCTTTTGAAGGTCAGCACTGTACTTTTTCCTTCAGTTTGATTGTTTGAGTCAAGCTTTTCATTTATTTTTATCTCATCTAGTTAAATTTGAGTATCTGTAACCAAGAGTCCTGAACAATATAATCCCTCCCTTATTCAATTCTCATTCCCTCCCATTCATTTAGTAACTTCTCCTCTAAGTGTAGATGCACCCAAATATCCCTTCTCTCTCCTAATGGAAAATCTTTCCTTATTTTTCTGTCATACAAGGACTCTAAGTTTTTCCTTCCCTTAATTGATAGCTCCTCTTGACTGGCTTATCTGGCTACACATTTTCATTTCTTGCTCATACAACATCCTTTTGCTTTTTTGCTTTTGTTTCCACCATTCTCCTAAAAATTATTTCTCAAAATTCCTCGGCAACAAATTCAACATCTATTTGGAAAGTATTTATTCAATGCCTTCTATATACCACACTCTTCCTAGTACAGAGAGCAAGACTAGCAGTGAACAAGATAGACATTTTCTATGAGGGAGATATGTAGTAAATAAATAAAAGCATTTTTTTAAAGAAAAAAGATGAACAATTTTTAGTATGAAACATGGAATTTTTACTTTCAGTAATACAGCATAATGCAGTCAAGTCAGAACAATTTGGTTCTTCTCAGGTTAAAATGATAAGGTACTATTAATAGTTTAGTTTTTTAGAAGGCAATCAACAATTCTGAGTGGATACCATTTAGATTTAATGGAAAAATAGCTTCTTTTCTATGATGGGAAGTGAAATGAGTCCTTTTTGCTGGATTATATCAGGATATAAGTCTTATATAAGACCTGGGTCTCTTATTCAATGTTTATCATTTTAAATGTAAGTTTTTTACAAATATAATTGCCAGGCCACAGTATGAGATGAAGTCTGTGTTAAATTGAGGATTAACCTCAGCTGAGGTAAAAAATGCACCTTTTCACGTTAATAATAATATAACATTGTTACTTTTAGATATGCATATTATATAATAGTATGACTTAAAATCAGGAAATAATAACTGCTATAGCAAAACTCAATCAGTGTCAGGGAGAAGAGAGTGGGAAAATGGATTTATTTTAGCCTGGTTGGGAATGGACTTTCTGAGGCAGTGCCATGGCTGACGTGAGGTTCGGTGAAGACTAAGGAAGGTGGAAGGAACAGCATGTGGAAAGGCGTTGAGGTGGAAATTCATCTGGCATGTTCCGGAAGTAGCCTGAAGGTTAGAACAGAGGCAATGAGCTGGAGGGTGAAAGGAGTGGTAAAGTCAGAGAGATACCAGGATCAGTCAGCATGAGGAGTTTGTTTAGAAGCCTCTGACAGAGGTGACATGATCTGAATTTGTGAAAGTTCACCAAGGGTGGTCCATGGAGAATTGTTGGTAGTCAGGCAATTGCTCTTTTTTGGGGCACTCATGTTTAGTGACTGATCAACATTGGAGCATAGAGGCCCATATTTCTCACCCCAACTTCATCATTCCATCCTCAGAACTCCTTGCAGGGTCAGCTAAGGCTTCCCTTGAGATAATACGACAATTGTAGCAACTTCTCCCACTGCCCAGTCCTATATTCTTTTCATTGCTTCTACAGATTTTTGATCCCAAGAGGACGTTTCTGAGTATAGACATGGAAGCAGGGATGCCTTTGCATCACTGTCACCCCCTTCAACCTTCATTTGATATTTATAACACCTGTCTTCTTGAAATTGTTTCCTCCTTCAGCCACTGTGACACTCCACACTTGATGTTCCTGTTCCTTATGTCTCCATTCTCCTATCAGTGCAAAAGTTCTTCCACTAAGCTCTTTAACACAGTCATTCCATGATGTGTGTCCACACCATCTTATTGCTCAGTTGTTCACTCATCTCAGTGACCTCACACATTACCTAATCGGTGAGTTTCAGACACAGACTGAATTCTATGTGGTATAGGTTGAGTTCCCTGGGAGGAAGATTCTGAAATGGTGATTAGTATGCAGAAGGATTTTTAAGGAATAAAAAATGAGAATAATCCATAACTAAGAATAAGCCATGGCAGGGACACTAATTCTTTTTGTCAAAAGGCTATGAATTGGTAGAGCAGAAAAATGTGCTACAAATAGTATATTTGTATTTCACCAAGTTTTTAGAAAGGTCATTAATGACATTCCTACAAAGTGAGGAAATGAATCAGAGGTAAGCATAATTATGTAAATTTGTGTCTGGATGCTTATATCTAAGTATATCAAGACAACATGCTTGAAGGCTATTTCCTCTTCACTGACTTTCTTTAAGGTTTAGAAGAAAATATTAAAGGAGTTCTTATGACATTTTTAAATGACATGAAATTGGGAGGTTTAAAAACTATGCTGGGTGACAAAATCAGGTTCCATAAAGGTCTTGACAGGATGGAATGATGGACCAAACCCCATACGACCAAGTTTAATTTTGACACACGTTAGGTCCTGTTTTTGTATCTTCAAATCAACTACTTAGGTATAGAAAAAGGGAAACTGGACCTAACAGCAGCATATGTAAAAACGACTTAAGGTAAGTTGCTCTTCACTGACCACACATCACAATCACCCGGGTGGAATTTTAAACATCCCAGTGGGCAGGATGTACCCTCGGAAATTTATGTTAATTGGTCTGGGGTAAGGTCTAAGCATGAGAAGTTCATAAAAGCTTTCAAGGTGATTCCTATGTGCAGCTGAGTTTCATAACCACTTATTTTAGGCACCTATGAGTTAGCTGTGTGATATCAGTGCCTCTTCTCTAGAAAAAAAGAAACAAGAAAGAGAAGTTGATGTAACCTAAAGAGAAGGAGCACAGAACAGCATCCTCCATAGCATGGGCTTTGGGGTAAAATAAAAGTGAGTCTAGTCCCAGCTCGACTCGTTACAAGTTACATGACCTTCATCTGTCTGGACATGAATTTTCTCTTCTTGAAGTGACAATAACAGTGCCTACTTCTTAGGGGCTTTATGAGCACTGAATAAGATTTTGCATGTATAACGCTCGGCACGAGACTCATCATATAGTCAGTGCTCAAAAACTGTTTGGTCCTTGTTTAATTATAGTAGTAGAATTATCAAATGTAGAATGTGGCAACTAGACTTTGCTATTCTCTGGCCTTGGCAAAACACAACAGGGTTTAATTTCCAAGTCCCAGTCTTCAAGAAACATAGACAGTGTAGTGTCTCTTCTTGTCATGGATGAACAAACTAAAGATTTATAAAGCACATTAAACACCACTGATGGTGTTAGTTTGGAAATAAAAAACACAATCCTTTTTTAAAGAAAAACTGTAGTCCGGTCTTGAGGATCAAAGGTTAGGTTATTCTGTACAAACCTGAAATGTAGAATTAGGATGGGTGGGGAAAAAACTAATGGAGAGGGAGACTCCAATAGTCAGAGCCTCTTCCTCAAAACGTGCTAATGGCCTCATCACAAATGGGATTACGTGTTGTGAAGGGCATTTGGTGGCTTTTGAGTTCACTGGTATTCTCTGATTAAATATATCTTTTCTGTCACTCGCTCCCTTCTCTCATTCCAACTCATCCTTCACACAACTGAAATGTGAATCATCTTTACTAAGTGAAGCACAGACCATGGCTCTATTTAGATCAAAATCCTTCTGTGGCTACTATATACTGACTTAATACAAAGTTCTCAGCCTGGTATGAAGTCTTTTTTCATGTGCTTCCAAGCTATTGTTCTAGTCTCGTCCTGGTTGTCACCTACTGCCACTCTCTAACTCAGCCTCGCCTGCTGGAAAGACATTGTTATGCCTCCTCAAATATATCTGAGTTAGCTGCATTCTTTTCAATGCTAACCTGAAATGCTGTATCAATTACCAGTGCTAAGGTGTTCTCATTTGAATAAAAATTGCAGCCTATTTCTTTTCTTTACCCTGATGAATGTTTTTTGGTATAACGCTTCTGAAATGTAGACATTACACCTTAGATTAACCTTCTCTTACTTGGTACATAATGAATTTGAATTCTAACCTTGCCATCTCTAGTCAGCAGTCCTAGTCCAATACAACAGGTAAGGAATTGCCATATGGGCACATGATGTCATCATTCCTCCTCTCCTGTGTTTTTTGGGAGATTTTACCAATCAATCTTGTCTTTATTGCTGAGCGCAGATTCAGCCTCACATTCTTCCTTAATGCAATGTTTTGGGTTGGCCCTCTGTAAATATGTATAATTGGCACACACATGTTAAAATCATTTTCCCACTCATGCAAGTGACCTTTAACAGTTTTAAAGGATACTAAAGATCTTCATGGATCCACAAATTTGTCAAAAGCGTCAAAACATATATTTTCGGAATTTATATGTGGACACAATGCTACCTATCTCATAGTGTAACTGTTGAGATGGAATAAATGCTTCTTCCCTATTCCTGGTAATTCCTCCCAGGTGAAGGGATTCTTATTAATGTTATACTCCTAGCTCCTCTCTTTATCTGGGCTGCTCCAGAGGCACTGGAATCATTACAAGATTGAATATTAATCTGAGCACGTTCTGTGCAGGTTCTCTGACAGTTAGGATGGGGCTGCCCACAGGATGCACTGATCTACCCTAACCCTCCTGGGGCCGAGTGACCTCCTGGGCTCAGTGGCTAAGTTTGCTTCATCTAGGTTTCGGAAGCCTGTTGGCTTTCTACCTAAGTTCCATGCTTGGACCTGTAAACAATTCCATAGGACTCTTCTGAGGTATTAAACAGAGTTTTATTTGGATATGACTTGCAAATCAGAGTACACAGCCTTTGGCATGAACCGAAGATGCACTCTGAGGTGGGAACAATAAGTCAAGGGTTTTAAAAATGAGAGTTGCAAGGAGCTGATGATCAAAGGGGTGAGTTGCTAGGGAAACAAGATCATAAACTTACATCATTCATTATCTGATTGATGGAGGAAACTGGACTTTCAATGGTTGGCTGACTCAGTGGTCAGCAAGCAGGGTTGTATATAGGAACAGCACATAGTTTCCTTAACTCGTGGTCAACAGGTCACGGGATATGGCCAATGGTTGGAATCATACAACATGGTCAGCAGGAGAGCGGACATCACAAGGCATGGGTCAATGCCTCAGTTTCCCTTGGAATCAGCAAAATAAACTGGTAAAACAAGTTGTGTGGTGAAACCGATAATAAAGGAACGTAGTTTGTCAGGTAGACAGAGTCAGTTTAAATTGCGAAACAGCGTAGTCATAATTACTAGCATTTCACCAAATCCTTCAACTCCAAACCCTGTAGATTTGTAGAACATAATCCCAGGTGCTTATTAATTAGCCAAAATAATTAGATGATAAAAGAATGATGCTTTAATGCACCAGTTGAATATAACATTCAAGGCATGACTTTTTTTTTTAAATTAAAAGATAACTTTTGGAGACAATTTTAGGTTTTATGGAAAAATTGAGCATAAAATACAGAGTTCTCATATAGCCCCACAAATCCTCTTTTCCCCTTCAGTTTCCTCTATTATTATTACTTTACGTTAGTATGCTGTATTTGTTATAATTAGTGAGCCAATATTAATGCATTATTTTTAACAAAAGCCCATAGTTTACATTAGGGTAATTCTTTGTCTTGTATTATTTTATGACTGTTAGCAAATGTATCATGACCTGTATCACCATTACAATATCATACAGAATAGTTATTTCGCCCTAAAAATCCTTTGTTCTCCACTTAGTCATCCCTCCTTCCCTCCTGAGCCCTGGCGGTCTTTTGACTGTCTCCATAATGTTGCCTTTTTCAGAATATTAAAGAATTGGAGTCATACAGTATGTAGCCTTTTCAGATTGCTTTTTTACACTTAACAGTATGTATTTAAGGTTCTTGCATCTCTTTGCATGGTTTGATATTTTATTGCTTTTTAATGCTGAATAGTATTCCATTGTATGAGTGTACCTCAATTTGTTTATCCATTAATTTAAGGACATTTTGCTCTCTTCCAAGTTTTAGCAATTAGGAATAAAGCTACTGTAAACATTCATGTGCAGGTTTTTGTATAGATTTAAGTTTTCAAGTGATTTGTGTTAAGTGTTAAGGAGCTCAATTGGTGGAAGAGTATGTTTAGCTTAAAAGATACTGCGAAACTGTCTTCCAAAGTAGCTGTACTATTTTGCATTCCCCCCAGCAATAAATGTAAGGTTGCATTGCTCCATATTCTTGCCAGCATTTGGTGTTGTCAGTGTCGTGGATTTTAACCATTCTAATGGATGTGTGGTGGTATCTCACCGTTGTTTTAATTTACATTTCCCGAATGACATGTAATGCTGAGCATCTTTTCACATATGCTTATTTTCTATCTCTGTATCTTCTTTGCTGAGATGTCTCTTCAGATCTTTTCCCCATTTTTAACTTAGGTTGTATGTTTTCTTACTGTTGAGTTTTAATAGTTCTTTGCATATTTTGGATACCAGTCGTTTATCACATAGTTGTTTTGCAAATATTTTGTTTATGGCTCCTCTTTTTTATCCTCTTAACAGTGTCTTTCACAGAATAAAAGTTTCAAATTTTAGTGAAGTCCACCTTATCTTTTTCTTTCATTAATCATCCTTTTGGTGTTTTATCTAAGCAGTCATCACCAAACTCAAGGTCACCCACTCTTTACGTTTTTGACGTCATGCTTTATATCTTTCTGTTTATCCTGTGATTATTTATTGTAGTAATAGTTAATTTTGCTACTATTGTCTTTTAATCTTTATGTTAATTTTTTAAGTGGTTGATTCACTGTGATTATCCTATATTTGCCTTTACCAGTAAGATTTGTTTTCTTTCCTGTATTGTCATATTTCTGGTTATGACCTTTTCTTTTCTGCATAAAGAAGACCCTTAAACATTTCTTGTAAGGCTAGTTTAGTGGCTGTGAACTCACTTAGTTTTTGCTTGTCTAGGAAAACTATCTTTCCTTCAATACAGTCAATAATATTGTGATAAGTTTTCACAGGGACAAATGATTACTAGAATTAGTGGGGAGATCACATTGTAATGCGTAAATATGCTGAATCACTATATTGTGCACCTGAAACTAATATAACTAATATAATATTGTATGCCAACTTTACTTAAATTTTTAAACATTAATAAAAAATGCTGTTCTTAAAATAACTTTTTTTAAAGGAAAGAAAGACAGAGATTCTCAGATTCAGAAATTAAACCAACTCAAAAGAAGACACATGGAAACATCCACACACAGACATATCTTAGGGAAACTACAGAACATCAAAGATAAAAAGATCTGAAAAGTAACTAGAGGAAAGCAGATGACTTACAATACAACAGCAATTAGTCTTAAAGCAAACTTTTCAACAACTAAATTAGGTGACAGAGGAAGTAAAATATTATTATCGAAGTATAGATAGTAAATACTTATCAGAATTTTATATCAAGTTAAAATATTATCCCAGAGAGAGCCCAAAATAGACATAGGCAGAGATAAAGAGTGTTTACTTTTAATTAACCCTCACTATGTGCCTTTCTAAAGAGGCTGCACATTATTTGAGGTCAGAGAAATTAATGAATGGCTGTTCTATGCTAGGCACAGTTATAAGCATTTGGGATACATCAGTGAGCAAAGCAAACAACCCTGCCATTCTAAATCTCACATCCTAGTCAGGGGGAACAGAAAACAAAAATAGCCGTAATAAAACATAAGGTATATAGTATGTTAGAAGGTAATAAATACTATGGCATAAAATGGGATAAATTTGATGAGAACTTTGGGGATGGGAGAGTGTGTCTTCCAATATCAACATGGTCAGGATAGGCCCCAATTAAAGAAAGGTTTGTGATGAGAAGGAAGTCAGCAAAATAGTTATCTGGGAGAAGAGAATTATAGTCAGAGAGAATAGGCAACACAAAAGCTGTATAGCTGGATTATAATTGACATCTGCCAGGAGTAGTGAGAAGGTCCACGTGGCTGGGGCAAAGTCAGTAAGGGATAAAAGAGAGATATTGCAGTTCTGAAAAGAGGAATTAATATGATTTGTTTTTTGTGTTACAAATATTACTGTGATTGCCATGTTGATAATGAACTGAAAGGGGTAACAAAGATGCAAGGAGAGTAATTAAGAGGTGATTGAATTAATCAAGGCAAGAGATGATGATGGCTTGGACCAGAGTGCACTCCTATTGCCAATCAAAGTGTCTGTGGTCAATAGATCATATATTGAAAAAAAAAATGAATAAATTATTGACAAATATACAATTTTCCATGTGTCGAGAAATATATCCCTGATATATTATCTGTTAGATTCAGAAAACTTTAATTGTAAATACCAAATAGTTAATATTTAAGTTAGTCCATCAACAAGATGACATTAAGTACTGTGTATGTATAATCTTGAATGGAAGGTAAAAGAAGATAAGGGCCCTGTTTTCAAGAGGTTTACAGTCTTGTTTTGAAGTTGATGTAACTACATAAAATGTATGCTAAAGACTGGTGCAGCCGCTATGGAAGGCAGTGTGGAGGTTCCTCAAAAAATTAAAAATAGAATTACCATATGACCCAGCAATCCCTCTCCTGGGTATCTACCCAAAAAATCTGAAAACATTTATACATAAAGACACGTGTGCTCCAATGTTCACTGCAGCTTTGTTTACGGTGGCCAAGACATGGAAACAACCAAAATGTCCTTCGATAGATGAATGGATAAAGAAGTTGTGGTATATATACACAATGGAATACTATTCGGCAGTAAGAAAAGATGATATAGGAACATTTGTGACAACATGGATGGATCTTGAGAGTGTAATGCTGAGCGAAATAAGTCAGACAGAAAAAGCAGAGAACCATGTGATTTCACTGATATGTGGTATATAAACCCAAAACACCAAAAGAACAAGACAAACAAATGAGAAACAGAAGCTCATAGACACAGAAAATAGTTTAGTGGTTACCAGAGGGTAAGAGGGGTGGGGGGTGGGAGATGAGGGTAAAGGGGATCAAATATATGGTGATGGAAGGAGAACTGACTCTGGGTGGTGAACACACAATGGGATTTATAGATGTTGTAATACATAATTGTACACCTGAAATCTATGTAATTTTACTAACAATTGTCACCCCAATAAATTTAAAAAGTAAATAAAAAAAAGTATGCTAAATACGTCTGAATGAATCTGGAAAATAGAAGGGCTACCTATTGTATAGATGTATACCTGGAAAATATTTCTTGAATGTGATTTAGCATGTCTTTGAATTTTCTCAAAATATTCAAGAACCTTCCAGAGCATTTAGCCTTACAATTAAAGAGGCAAAAGCACAGAACAGGCAACCTACATATTTAATGATTGAAGGAACAATTGTATGATGCATGGCCATCAGCAAAGTACTTTTACATTCATTATCTCATATGATATTTGTAAAATTCCTATGAAAAAGACTGAGCAGACATTAATTTTATCCCCGATTTCCAGAAGCGATACTGAGATTCAGAGATGAAGTAGTTTTTCATAACTCATATCATGAAGTGAAATGTACACCAGATTTTTGGACTTCAGAACTTGACTTTCTACCTCTCTTCCACAGCTCTGACCAGACTTGGCCATCAAGTCCCAACATGGTTGAGGGATAGAATTGAGTATCAGAAATCACCATGTCAAAAAAGTTTGTTGTCACAGCCACTGTCATTGTAGTTGCCTCTTCACTCCACTCCCGATGCCGCACACACACACACACACACACACACACACATGCCTAATGTCCTATAATATAAGTGAAGCTGTGCCCATGAGCAGGTAATACATGCTAAGTAGATGAAATTTTATTTTGTGTAACTTTGTTCTTTTTTTCAATGGTGTTTTGTGTAGATGAATGTCTGTTGTGACACAGTAGCTGAGGGTAATTATGTTTGGCTTCTGCATCATTAACTATTATTGCCTATGTTGGGGCATTGCTTTACAATTTGCCAATTCCCACCTCGAAACATAAAAAATTCAATGAGAAGTCATTTAAGTTTGTTTGGGCTTTATCAGTCCCGGCTTCTCTACATACATCAGTGCTCGAAAAAGCTAATCCGAGTGTAGCATGTGAACTTTAATCACTGGCACTCTACATCACCTGGGAAACTAAATGTGAAAGTTGTGTCCCAGTTTCTCTGTGGATCTGTGTATATACCATCAGCTTAATTGGCTCTCTAGAATTTGAATATAAATATATCTGGATTTGGTTGAATTGAACATCTTTTTAATTGGGTTTGCCTATGTTAGTTTAGGCTGAAAGCCTAAAGAAAAGCCTTTCTTAAAACTAAGTTTTTTTGCAAATAATTTTTCACTAACATCAGTTTGTTTCCCACTATCAAAAGAAAATTAACAGGAGACTTAAAATTGCCTTATGATGTGAAAACTATAAAACCTGGATTTGCTTGCTCTGTAAAGCAAAATAATACTCACCATTATAGATGCATAGACAGTGTTTATCTGAGGTTGACATTCAACTGTGTTTGAATTCAACTGACATTCAACTGAGATTGACATTGTTATGTTATGTAAAAATTAAAATTATGACTTGAAATTTTGTGTTTATTTAGTAATCCATAAGACAGTTACTCTCAACTTCTCACTAAATTCTTATAATAGAAAAGAAAAACAGGACAATTTTACCACACTGAAAACATATGAGGTTGAAAAAAATACTTAGAACAGGGCTTTGCAATGACAGGGTCTTTATGCATTTAGTTCCCTCTGTTTTTCTCCTCCATATTATTCACCCTGTTAATCTCTATTCTTTGTTCAAATTTTAGATCAAACAGACACTTCCTTAGGAATATATTTTCTGAACTCCACCTGCCACCACATCCCCTCTCAGAGCTTTATGAAATATTCACTCAAAGTACTTATTTTACTATCTAATTTAATATTCATTAGTGTGATTACTTAGTTAATGACTGTCTGTACTATAAATTCAATAAAGTAAGGAATTGTATTTGTTTTTATGAGATTCTTGAATCCTCCAAAGGTTAGTAATTTTTTTTTATTAGCTTCTGTTTTTTTCGTTTTTTTTCTTTTTTTAATTTATGACTACTATATCCCCAGTACAAAAAGTGCTGACTGGCATAAAATAGTTTCTCAACAAACTATTGATAAATGAATGACTAAGTGAATTGTCACATAGTAAGAACTGAATAAACTCATATTAAGAAGTATATAACTAGCATAGTGTTTTTACCTCTCTATTTTAATATACTAAGTTATGGTTTCTGAAATTTCAGGTGAGCTTGGTTCACATGATTCCCTAATGCTTCTGAATTCACCATATAAAGACTACTCTGGTAGAAAAAGTGAAAAGCACATGTAGCTGAACCGGGTGTAGTGCAAATGTTTCTGAAATCCAGTTAAAACTTAGAGAAACTGATAAACAAAACTACAAAATAACAAAGAAACGAAGAAAATATCTACAAGAACTCAGGCTTAATTTCAACAAAGAGCCCATTTCATTCAAGACACTTGAAATGATGATCTACCTCAAGCTGTACCAAACACAAATGTGGGCAGCCATACTTTTCTAGTTCTGCATTTTTATTGGGCCTGAGTATTCCTTTCTTTCACCTCAAGTTTCCCCTTTCAATGCCTTGTTTTTATAGCTCTTCAGATTCTTTAACACCCAGACTACAACAGAACCTTAGGTCGAGAAGGGCTGTCAGTATTGGTCTTCTTTATGAGAGGCTAAATTCTACCAAACAAGCCACTATGGACCATATAGAGCCCTAGGAGCAAAGCATTCTGGTCATTGTATGTTTTCATGCATTTAGGTGAGAGTATCAGAGAACTAGGCAGTGGGACAGGATAAGTTAATTATAAATTCATCAGAAGAAACCAAATGATACCACCAAGCACGTACTAGACTGAAAGTTCGTCAGAACCAAAGTGGACTGCTAAATAGGATGGATGGTAACTATACACTGTTAAAATGGAATATAAATACATCTAACGCCCTTGAAAATGAGTTAAGAAGAGAAGGAGAGCAAGAAGAAGAGGAAGAGTAGGAGGATATATGTGTGCGCGTGTGTGTAACTGTGTACACCCACAACTTATAGCTAAAATACAATACAGCTAAATCAGTAAAAAGGCAAAATCATGTTTAAGAATATAAGAGATAGATTCAAAATGCTTTTGATGCAGAAACTTGAAGGAAATTTCAGAGGATACACTATTATCCACTGTATAAAACAAGCCAGTCCACCTATAAAATAGGAGGAGAAAGTCATAAGGAAAAAATGCAGATATAAAAATACCATGAGATTAAATTGAGAAATGGATGAAAACAGAAATGGTTTAAAAACAAAATGAAACAACTGAAAAGGTAACGGTAAGGTGAAAATCCACAATGATGACCCTAAGTAGAGAACTGCCACTATGAAACGGCAGAGTTGCAGAGATCAAACTTGAGAGACACTCTTAGATATAGCACAAAAGGTCAAAGAGAAGAAATAGTGACATAGAATATGATCAATATTGAGGAAAACAGCTTCTTGATCTATTTTTTAAGATAACTGTTTACTTCAGAAGAACAATGAAACTGAACACAGGAAATAATAATGCCCAATATTGAAGAATATAGTCATAAAGATCTGACTATCCAGACTGAAAAGTTCACTTTGCTCTAGGCAAAAATCAATGAAAAGAGAGCCACAAATTAGATATGTCTGACAATTATCTGGATTATAAGGGTTGAGAATAAAATCTATTGGTTTCAGAGCAAAAAAAAAAAAAAAAAAAAAAAAAAATTACTGAGGGAAAAAAGTTAGATTCATCTCAGATATTCTCTTTTAAAAGCTAACTACCAGAATATAATGAAACATCTATATAATTTTGTCCTAATTATTTTACCCAGTTCATTTGTCTTTCATATGAATGCAACAGACATTCTCAGATATGCAAAATATGCTAGTTCTTTAAAAACTTACTTGAAGATGTACTCAAACAAATGAAAGCTGAATCTTAATTTAAAGTATTAGAATAAGAACTTTGGTGTTGGAGTTTCTTCTAATTCCTTACCACATGCTGGAACTCAAAAGAAGTTTTTAATGGTGAATATAATATTTTGAAATATGTGTTTAAATAATATTTAGACTAAACAAAATCCCTTTACTAAAAGGGAATAATACTCAGCATTAAAATTAAGTGCTTTTATGGACCCTTCATTATTAAATTATATCATGGGGAAAAGGGCCTATACCATATGTCTATGTTCCTCCACATGCAGCTATGAGGAAGGCTCAGCTTAATATAAACAAAACATACTGTGGTAGATTGATTGCAAAATGTTTCAGTCATTTCCTTCCTTTTATCCACCACCTTTACAATGTGACTTTCCAACTCCTTTAATCAGGAGGTACAGTCTTTGTCTCCATCCCTTAAATCTGAACTGACCTTATGACTCACTTTGCCTGTTAGACTATGGTAGAAGTGACAATGTGTCAGTTATCAATCTAGTCCTCCAGCAGACTTCAGCACTTTCTCTTTCTCTCAACCCCTCAGACTGCCATGTGGACAAGCCTGTGAGCCTGCTGGAGAACGAGAGGCTATGTGGAGCACAGTTGAGTTAACTAATTCATCCCAACAGAGACCCTAACACCTGAAGTGTTTATTCCAAATCAGCAAACTGCTCCAAGCTGCTCCAAGAGATGCATGAGCAAGGCTTTGCAGCCCTCAGGTGCCCCAAAAACCTTTGAGTTACTTAAATGCTTGTGGTTGTAAGCTTCTAAATTTTAGGGTAGTTTGTTATTCAACAATAATTGATAAACCCATTCAATCATGAAATGAGTTACTGCCTAGGATAGTAACTGTGTCTATTTGCATACCACTGGAAGTCAATAAATACTTTAAGAAGAAAAATTATATTGGTTGGAACACATGGAAGATGATATTGATTTTTCTTATACCATCATGTGGTTATCTGATTCCTTGAATCCTTACCAGCGAGTGGGATTATTTGCTTAGGACAATATAGAAGCAACTTCATCTTATTATTCTAATCTTTAAAAGGTGAAGCGTAAAGGTAAAGTAATAGAGTGTTATATCCAGGCTTTTATATTTAATGCCTATCAAAATAAAAACGTCCCAAACTTTTTTTACATAAAATAACCCCTAAGTTAGCATAACTAAGTAAATTGAAACAAGTGATTCAATAAAGCTTATGAAATTATAAAAGATTGTTATGCTAAATGGATACAAATACTATAGAAATGATAATATTGTGTTTCAGTATGTTGATAGCACTTCCTTCCATGGTTCTTTTACCTTAGGGTTCCTCTAGGCAATACTTCACTATCCACAGTATCAAAACAATTTGTTGAAGAATGGAAATTTTTTGATTAGTCTTTAATGAAGATTTTAATGAAATCAGACTAGCTTATTGAATTTTCACAATACTAATCATTAACACATTCCTAGTGTTCCAAATTAATTGGGTACTGTAAAATTTGATCTGAAATTCATATTACCAATATTATTAAGTAAATAATACTATACTCATTTACTTTTATGGATTTACTTGATTAATATTGTGTCTACTTTCAGAATTTGTTTTAAAAGCCACAAATTAGGCAGAGAGAAATCTATTGAAAAATTTTTTCATGACTGAGAAATTATTTACTAGGAGATTTTCTCATTCAAAGGATAGTTCAAATTCCAAATTCATGATCTTTTCATTTAATTAGTTGAATGAGATACTCAGATTACAGTCTAAGAGTTCTTTGTTTTTGTAGAATAGCAGATGTTCATATTACTCCACAATGAACAAAATGTTCTAGAGTAAAATAAAACCACTCCCCCAGAGTGGTTTTCTTAACTATCTTCTTAACTATAACTAAGATAGTTATTCTTAACTGTCCCCCAGATAGTTAAGAAATGGGTAATGACTTAACAAAACAGCTTAAAGTCATCTATTTCCAACAAATAGAAATCTGGATCCATCAGTTCTAAGGGAATATATCTTGACTTCTAAGAGGCAATATGGCGGCCTCAGTAAATCTGGAAATGGATAAAATATTATGTGAAAGTTCTCTGTAGTTTTTCTGTGTTCAAAATACTAGGAAAAACGAAATCTTTCATATTAGAGATACATCTGACTAACTCCACATTCTTCACACATATATTATTTTTTTGAAAGTAGTCTTTAGGAAAAGTATTTTACTCAGGGTACTCTTTCAGGTATTAACTATTGATTATACATGTATTAAATATGCTACCTTTTTTTTTTCCCTCTAAGGTTATAATGATCTTTGTTGAGAACCAGTTCCCTAAGGAGAAGGTAACCATATGGAATACCCAGTAATTTCATGGATACACATATTAAAGGCCATGCCTTTCTTTAAGAAGTTTGTTATGTAAATAAATAACTCCATGTAGTCAAGGTCTTGCAAAATGCAATACAAGGTAGCAGATCTACTGGCTGTGACATATAGTCAAAAAATTAAAAAAAATGACGGAGCTCAAATAACTTCATCAATCAGTGGAAAAGATGGAAAAGACAGAATTTCAAGGATTATGTGTAAGTACTAGGTAGCTAAGCTATATTCTGGGTATAAGTTGAACCATTCATCAACTTTTTGTGGTCTTCACATTATCTATGTAACCAAATAATGCAACATCCTTCCCTTGGTATCTCCTTTGCTCAAACTGTACTTAAGCTAGAAAGGCAGACAAAAACCTGTTCCTCACACTTTCTAAAACACATTAAACTTATGACTCTATCAAAGAGAAAACAATTTACATCCATCATTTATGATCTACTGGTCTTGCATATAGCCAGTTCAACACTGATCACTTTATAAATGGTGGTCAAGGAGTAGGTGAAGTTGAGGATTGGCATGATCTGCTACTAATGTCTTGGGTTAAATTTAAATCTCCTGAAGTGTTTCAAAAGTAATCACTTACCAAATTGCCTCAGTTTAAAAATGTTTTTATTGACTAAGAAATAGATTACTATGTGTTCTGAAATGCTAATTTTTCTAAAACTAATGATAAATTAAAAAATTTATATTAATGTTAAAATGTATCCATTAAAAATATGGATGCCAGTTTTTAATATTTGATTCATTTTTCATACATTTATATATTACTTTTAGAATTAGAAAAAGCTTTGTATAAATGAATTATGTACACTTGATGTAAATAGCTTTCATTTAAAAAAAATTCTTGTGTTCCGAAATTGTTTTACTGTGAATTGAGATCGCTTAGAAATGTATATAATTCTTTTTATCAGGTTATCCTTCTAGGGTTTGATGCAATATCACTTGGCATATTTTTTGACTCAAAAATCAATCATCATTAAAATAATATTTACTTTTTAATAGCTTTGTTTTCTAAAATTCTTACCTCACATACATTTGAAATTCAGTTTTGTGTAAATCCTTCATGATTACTCTCCCTTTACTGCAACTAAAAGGTTAAGATAAACTAACATTTATAATGTGGTTTATAAATCATTCTCAGGCTTATGAATTTATTTAATTTTTACAACACATTTGTGAGATAGGTGTTATGGCACTTTAAAGTTGTGTAAATGAAAGCTTAAAGAAATCGAGCTACTCTTTATAGCAGAATGATTGTTTTTATAATAAATATCATACTCTTCTTAGTAAAACTTATTCCTTTTTTGTCTAGAAAAAATTCCTTCTATTTGTAACCACATCAAGGAACAATGAAGCTGAAAGGATTTTCACCATATTTGGACAGTAAACGTGGGATTGTCTGACTTAACAGTGTGACTGTGGTCTGTACACACACTCCTGTGGGGACCCTGAGGACAGAGACCTCAGGAGATGAGCGTGTTGAGATTGAGTTGTGTCCCACTTGAGCACGGGTGAGCCTCTGTAGTGATGCTCCAGCGTGTTTAGCAGTAGGAGTCTATTTATTCAAAGACAAGTAATGTTTCTTATTAGGGACATTGGGGAGACCAACGAGCAATAGAGGAGGACTTTTCCTCCTTCTTATGACGAGATCTTCAAATAACTATTTCTGTGTGTAAAAACTATTTTTCTTTACAATGGTAGATGTCTATACATTTTTTTCTTAAAAATTAGCAAAACCTGTGACATTATTGGCTTAGAAATGTTGTTGGCTTTGAGCCATCCCTGAAAAACACCAAATGCAGGCAGTTGCTCCTGGAGTCTTGAATATTTTGGAGAATATAAAAGTCAACAACAATTCAATTTTGTTCTCTAAGCCTCACCATCACTGAAGGCATAAAACAAAATGCTGAGACTATACTCATTATACTTCATGGCAGCCCAGTTATAAGGGAGCAAAAGTTAGTTGGCTACATTCAGCCAACATTAATTGGGGCCTATTTTCACTCCTGCAATATTAAATATCAATTTGTGAGAGTTTATTATATAAGTAGTTTCCATTTTACATTCAAAATCTAATACCCTCTGGTAAACATTGACATTTGTAATGTAGAATAAAAGGAAAAAGGCATAAAATATATCTACACAGAATACTCTGTGATGACAATGGAACTAATTTAGAAATGATTAAAAATAAGTTATCCAGGAAAATAATTAAGTATAACAAATCTAAATAATTCATGGGTCAATAAACAAATCACAAGAAAATTAGAAAATATTTTTAACTGCATAACAAGACTATTCAACATATCAAAATACGAAGGTTTCTATTAAAGCAGTGCTTAGGGGGCACAGGTTTGAATGATTAAGTTAAAAACAAAGGCCCCAAATTAATGACCTAAGGTTATTTCCTCTGGAAGCTGGAAGCAGAAGAACAAAGTGAAATGAAAGTAAGTAGAAGGAAGAAAATTATATATATATATATGTGTGTTATACATATGTATATATGTATACATGTATATGTGTGTATATATATATATATACATATGTATATATAAATTATACATATATACACACACATATATGGAGAACAATCAAGAATATAGACACAATGGAGAAAATTAACAATGCCAAAAGTAGTATTAGTTCTTTATAAATAGTAACAATACTGACAACCTCTAGCTAGAGATAAAAAAGAGATAGTATATAAATCACTGATACCAGAATGAAAAAGAGATTTTAATTACATATCCTACACATTAAAAGGAAAACATAGGAATATTATGAATAGCTTTATGCCAACAAATTTAGAAACTTAGATAAAATGGGCAAATTCCTTTAAAAATACAAGATTCAAAATTGTCACAAAAAGAAATCTGGTTAGTCCTTTCTCTATTAAAGAAATTGAATTTGTTATCAAAAACATCTCTATAGAGAAACCTTCAGTCCCAGATGGTTTTACTGGTGAATTCTATCAAATAGTCAAGGAGGAAATAATGTAGGAATGAAACAAATTTTCCAAAAAAAGGAGGAGGGGAAACAATTGTACAATTTAATTTATGAGGCCTAACTCTAATAACATATCTCTAATAACATAAATCTTAACTCTAATAATAAATCCTGACAAAGGCATTACAGAAAAAGAAAATTATACTGATATTCCTTATGAAGATAGATATAAAAATTCTAACAGATGAGATTAGGTGTGTTCAGGGTGGTATGGCTATAGACAAAGATTATTAAAAGAAACTGCAGAAGACAGAAAAAGTTGGAAAGATATTCCATGTTCATGGATTGGAAGAATCGACATCCTTAAAATAAAGCCATATTACCCAAAGCAATATATAGATGTAATATAATCCTTATCAAAATTCCAATGGTATTTTTTAAATGAATGGAACAGAAAAATCATCAGATTTTTATGGAATCACAAAAGACCCCAAATAACCAAAGCAATTGGGGGAGAAATGTTGGTAGAAAAGGGTAAGGGTGTGTTAAATATGTGGTGATGGAAGGAGAGTTGATTTTGTGTGATGAACACACAATGCAATATATAGATGATATATTATAGAATTGTACACTTAAAACCTATATAATTTTACTAATCAATGTCATCCTAATAAACTTAATAAAAAATAAATAAATAAAAAATCTTAACAAAATACTAGCAAAACAAATGCAAAAACAGATAAAAATAATATATTATGTCAAAATAGTATTTATCTCAGGAATGTAAGATTGTTTTAAAAATTTCAAAATCTACTATGTAATTCACCATAGTCAGAAAATAAAGGAGAAAACCCATATAATAATTTCCATAGATGCAGAAAAAGCATTTGACAAAATGATTCTAGAAACCAGACTGCCTCTATTTGAAACCCAAATTTTTCACTTCATTGCTGTGTCACCGTAAGTGATTTACACACCCTGTCTGTACCTTAGTGTTATTAGGTATATGTGAAATGGAGATTATCTTGTTATGAAGACTAAATGAGTACTATTTGTGAAGTTCTTTGAATGAAATGAATTTGGCACAAAATAAACGTAAGTATTTTTTACATTTTTTGAAATGTAAATAAAAACTAGAGACTTTATAGTATTCAATTAATATATGATATAGGATATGTGGTTTAAAATTCATAAAAGTACTATACAGTAAAATTATCCTTGGAAGTAGCTTATATCTTAGATATAGTAGTACTTTCTCCTGAGCAAGTTCTGTCCCATTGTGTGTCATTATTTAAGCGTCATAGATTACTTTGCAAATTGGGTCAGGCAAATATCAAATATAGCACTTTACCTGTGTTTAATGCAGAATGAAGATTCATCCATACAAACAAAAAACAAACAACATGGTAAACATCAAAGCTGGCACTTAGTTTCCTGCAAATGTCATAGATTGATTAATTACATTGTTTTCCAGATAAAAGGACATCACCCTTCAGTTTCAAGATTCATTAACATAGATGTAATGTACATAGGGTTTTGTTGATATTAGAACAGCACTCACTGAACCCTGAAGTTTTTTTAAAAAAACATGTTAAAGATCATTGACTATACCTCTTGCGATATAAAGGCCCTTCATGATGACTTTTGCTATCACTTATTATACAATATCTGACAATTAAGTTCACGAACTTGTTGCAATGATGTTGCTAACCTCTTTTGATATGAGAGGGATTATTCATTATGAATTTGTACCAACTGGACAAACAGTTAACAAAGTTTACTATTTGGAAGTGCTGAAAAGACTGCACAAACTTTTCGCCAACAATTCATGGCTCTTGCATCACAGCAATGCAGCAACTCACACGGCACTGTCTGTAAGGGAGTTTTTAGCCAGTAAACAACTGTATTGGAACACCCTCCCTACTCACCTGATTTGGCCCTCAAAGACTTCTTTCTGTAACTCAAGATAAAGGAAATATTGAAAGGAAGACATTTTGATGACATTCAGGACATCAAGGGCAATATGACGACAGCTCTGATGGCCATTCCAGAAAACGAATTCCAAAACTGCTTTAAAGGGTGTACTAGGCACTGGGGTCGGTGCATAGCTTCCCAAGGGGAGTACTTCCAAGGTGACCATAGTGATATTCAGCAATGAGGTATGAAGCATTTTAGCTAGGATGAGTTCGTGAACTTAATTGTCCAACCTCGTACTTTATAGTTTCATATTGAGATATCAGGAAGTAAAGACACCTGAGAATCTATAGAACATTTGTTGAAATATTGTTCTAGTACGTATATTCCTGAGTGACATACTTTGGTGCATTGATCAAACATGGTCTGCCAAATTAATTTGAGTACTTCCAATTTTCAAGTCTTTAAGATTTCTAATCCAAAGTCATTCTCTATGAATGTCAGAAACACAAACTTCTAACCACTGCCTGAAGTCTGAATACATGTAAGTGCCTTTGTTAAACTTTGAAAATAAAGGTGAAAATTAATGCTAACTAGAAACTGTAGTCATAGAGGATGAATTCAAGAAATCCCTGATGCATTTTAATAACTGACAAAGGAAAGGGGATAAATACAATATTAATTATATGAGTTTTTTATGCTTGAGTAAACATAAAAATTTGTAATTATATTTACAGGGCTTGGCTGTGTTGAAAGATAAGAAATAATTACATTCATGCCTGATGGGGAAAAGGCTGCAAGTTTTATATGTTAACAGAACTGTAATATTAGGAAATTCAATGAAATGTTAATTAATTACAAGAAAAAGTGCTATCTATGAATGTATTACAGCAAGTAAATCTATATATTTTAGAAATTGAAAATATTTTCATTTTTCTCCCCATTATCATTTCTTGTTATACATAAAATATGACACAATTGGCTTTTATATCAGGCAGATAATTATGATTTAAATAATATTTATACAGGTTTCCTGGATAGATAAAATATAAAAGTGAGACTTAATTCGTAATCTTTACGCAGGTCATAATACCATGATTTGCATTATAAATTGTGGGTTAGATTTTTGTCTTGCAGTTTCTAAGAGTGTTAGTTCCAAGAAACTCAAACTTTTCTGAATGTTTTATAAATATATTTATTGATTATTGTAAGGTATTTTTCTATGGTTGCATTTGTATATGTAACAAATTCAACATTTGAGATAGTCAACTTAAAAAATAAACCCATGAATTTTCTGAATGTTGGTCCTTTTTAAGGACCTTAGCCAATGTTGAACACATTTAAATATATATTAGAAAAATGAGAAAATAATTATAATGTTAAGAGAGTCTCATTTAGTCCTACAAATTTACACCATGGAAATCTGGTCTGTATTTTTTTATTAGTGCATTTGTGTCATCTAATGAAAACACATCGGACTGCTCTGTCATACTTGTAATAAATATCACTGCCTGCTTTGATTTATCTTGAATGTAAACAGGGCAAAGTATTCTAAATATGAGTATGGTACTGTGTTTGCCAATAATACGTATTGTGCAAACAGTATTAATTTATTCAACAAACATTCTGAGTGCGCCAACCTCTATGCAAAGGACTTTTGTAGGTACAGAGAAGCAAATGAAACAAAATTACCTTGAGCTGATTTGCCTCAGAATGCTGAAAATAAGACAAAATCAGGATGAGGTCATTTTTAAAGAACAGTGAAAGTCTCATGCAATTTCAATGCTTAGTTGATTTGACTTGTTTAAATAGATCCATATCTTTTGCATTTGCTTTTAAAATTCAAATATTTATTTGTTACCATTCCGATTAAGCAGAATAGGAGCACTTTACGGATAGATGTTTCAAATGTATTCAGTTTTTAAATAACATCTTCCTGTGAATAAGGAAAGCAGTAGTTAGTAGAGATGTGGTGTTTGGATTTTCTATTTTCTGGTTCATAAAATAATGTTCTGTATGATTTTAATATTGCTGGATATAACAGGAATTTATACTCATAACCAAGATTACAATAATGTTTAATTTTGGAATAAATTTCTAACACGTATATTTGCTTCCATTGACCAATAATAGTTTTATATAAAGAGATACTTGTGTGTTTTGTTTTTGCTTTGCTTAACTATGTCTGACATAAATTAGTAGCTGAAGATCATACTTTGAGTAAAGTAGTTATTCACACAAAGCTGTTGACTCACTGGCTTGATTTAAGGACTGAAAGATGAGTTATTCTTTTTATCCAAATTTGAAACTGCCTCATTTTTTTTTTTTTTGGAAATGGGTACTGCTGTGAGGTGGCTCATATATGTGATAAGAGGAGATTGCTTGACAGCATGCAACCTTTGAAATGAACACTGATGGGCTTCCATGCTTAATAGAATGGAAGTACTGAAACCATTAGAAAGTTCAAAACTGCAGTTGAGTGGCTCAGAGAAAAAGTAAAAACTCATTTACACATTTTCCTGAAATTTGGTCCCATATCAGTCCACTTTAAATTAATTGCGAGTTTCTGATCACTGACTGGCTGACATCTAGGAATTTGTGAAGCACGAGTTATGGACATTTGGCATTTTTTCCGCTGGACTCTTGCCTTCCAGTCTGTTTGTAGTAAATCCTTACTCATCTTCGCTATAATGCAACCTACATAATGAATATTTTGGTGTTGATTTAGTTTTGACAAAGAACTGCTTTAGAAGCTAAAGCTGATTGTTAATCATAATTGTAACAATGTATTGATACAGAATTCTGAGGACACTCAGCAACTGTCAAGAGTTCATATTATGTGTGAAGCCCCAAATCCAGAGGCATAGAGGACTTTTTTAGGTAGACATTTTTACCCTATTAATATAGTCAAAAAGTGCTGTATTTTACAATTACATAAAATGCAGGCAACAAGAAAATGATAAGTCAATGTATCATCCCAAAACTCCATCACCAATTTTGCTGACCATAATTCTGCACTCCTTTCTATGCATATACACAGACAGATATAAATAGATAAAATAATTTGACTAAATACTATAATTGTTTTACCAAACATTTTGTTTAATGGCATTTAAAAGAAGAAAAAGCAACTAAAATTAACCTTAATAAATTGTTGTCTTTGGGTAATGTTTTCCTTGCAAGAAGAAATATTAGTTTCTAAAATATCTCTCTAACTTTAAAAATATATGAGAAATATTAGCAGATTGAGGTAATTAATTTAGATTTTGTGTAAGTACATTTTTCAGTTTGGGGCAGATATCTATCCTCTTCTGGTATGAAGTGAAAGGAATTGAGTACATATTTACATCCATCTCCTTTGTGCTCTAAGCTCCCAATCATTTTCCATTATATATTTACTCTTAACCTTGCTGGGGCTTATAATATTTGCATGTTGTTTGCAGTTATTACTTATATATTTGTTTAGCTTTACTCAAATAATTTAAAATAAGTTACTGAATTATATATTATAAGCTTTCTACTTGCTATAGTTTTTCCCACTCTTCACCCACATGTTTTTGCTCCAATATCTTTAGGTCTTATTTAAGTTCATTTGGTTATTATTCATCTTTGAATAATGGTATATCCATTTGGGATATGGTTAAAATAATGTAGAGAGGGAAGGGTGGGAGATTTTGACAAAGGAAAGCATGAGTAGTTCTAATTAGAGTTTACCTGAAACATCCTTTCATCAAATGCTATGACTCTTGTACTAAGGGCACTTCATGTTTCAGTCTGTGGCCACTGTGCCTCACAGAGATGCTCCTGAATTCACACACTTCTCTGGGTTGTGAGCTGGTGGTCGGAGATTTTCCTTTTATCCTACTTCTTCTAGGCACTTCCCTTATTATATTTAGAACTTGAATTTTTCCATTGGAACATATTAATACTCTTGATAAAGCACAAAAAGGAACCTGATGGGAATATGATAAATTAGAAATATTAAAAAGTTTAATAAGATAATATTTAAAAGTTTAATGAATTCTACCAGTTTTTAAAAGTATTTAAAAGACTAGAACTACCATATTCTGTAAAGATATATTTAGAAGTAAAATGTATGTTAATTTAAATAGTTCCACTATTTTCTGCTATGAAAATTACCAAATGATTTGATTTGGATTCAATTTAACTTACAACAGTATCCATCCATTGTTATTTTGTTTCAATATTATGACAACATTATACTCCTGGGACAGAGTTTTTCACATACCTTTCTATAAGGAACAAAGACCCAGCCTTCTTTCAGGTGATGCTGTTTTCTCCTATGTTTGTACCCTTGTGAATGAAGCCCTATACCAGCAGTGAGTAATATATATATATATATATATATATATATATATATATATATATATATATATATATCTCCAGTACAAACAAGTCTAGTATTATACCTCTAGTATCATACCAATTCTAGTGGCATTGATGTCTCTTACAGGAGCTAAGAATTCTTATTCAAAGAACAAAAAGATTATGAAATCTCCATAGCTAAATGAATATGTATGTATGTCTGTACTCAACCTGTCTTGAAATGACAATTGAATTTTTGTAGCCTAAAAGACAAAAGAGTACCAACCTAGAGAATAAGCTGTTGATTCAGGGTAATATTATTTATTTGAAGATGGAAGTCTCTTTTAGAGCTACATGTCTATTTTTTTAAGTACCATACCTATGAAATGTCATAAACATATAGACACACATAAACACAGAAACACAACATTTTTTGAGAGAGACTAAAATTATATATATGCTCCAATAATTTAGGGCAATGTTTTTCTGCTCATTAAGACAAAGTCCTGAAAAGTAAAAGAAGATTAGGGGATGCTTAATTTTTATTTCTATTTTTATTCATATGTTTGATATCAAAAGGGGATGAATTAGGAATTTTCATGTATGATGACTTTTGTTTCCATGTGGAAACTTATAACTAGGGGATTACAATAATAAATGATTTTAAAAATAAATATTCTATATTACTTTTCCCATACTGTGTTTCATGAAAATAAGACCTAGCCAGACCATCACCTCTAATGTGGCTTTTGGAGCAAAAATTAGTATAAGACCCGGTATATATTATATTATATTATATTATATTATATTAATTATATTATATTAAAATAAGATCGGGTCTTATATTAATTTTTGCTCCAAAAGATGCATTAGAGCTGATGGACCGGCTAGGTCTTATTTTTGGAGAAGCACAGTATTATGTGCAATATATATTATGCTATGCATTTTATTTAATATGTTGCTAATTCAATTTAATTTTATTTAATACTCATTGATACATTTATTTCATTTTTTTATTTTAAAAAATTTTTCAATTACAGTTTACATACAATATTATATTAATTTCAGGTGTGCCACATAGTGATTAGACATTTAGATAACTTACAAAGTGATCACCTCAATAAATCTAGTACCCATCTGGCATCATACATAGTTATTACAATATTATTGACAATATTTCTTATGCTTTACAACCCAATGACTTTTTTGTAACTACAAATTAGTACTTTTTAATCCCTTCACCTTTTTCACCTACCTCCCAACCGCTCCCATTTGGCAACTATCAAAATGTTCTCTGTATCTGTGAATTTGTTTCTCTTTTATTTGTTCATTTATTTTATTTTTTAGATTCCACATATAAGTGAAATCATATGATATTTCTCTTTCTCTGTCTGATTTATTTTACTTGCCATAATATCATCTAAATCCATGTATGTTGTTGCAGATTACAAGATTTGGTTCTTATTTATGGCTAATATTTCATTGTATATATGTACCACTTCTTTATCCATTCATCTATTGATGGATACTTAGTTTGCTTCCATATCTTGGCTATAAATAATGCTGCAATGAACATATGGATGCTTATATCAAATTAGTGTTTTGGATTTCTTCAGATAAAACCCAGAAGTGCGATTGATGGGTCTTTCTTTGTCTTGTTATAGCCTTTGCTTTAACGTCTATTTTGTCTTATATAAGTATTGCTAGCACAGCTTTTTCGGGGGTTGTTTACATATTCATGAAATATCGTTTTTTCATTCCTTTACTTTCAGTTTGTGTGACTCACTTCTTTCAATTTGAAGTGGGTCTCTTGTAGGCGGGATATGTAAGGGTCTTGTTTCCTTATCTATTTAGCAACTCTATGCCTTTTGATTGAAGCATTTATTTCATTTACATTTAAAGTTATTGTTGATAGCTATGTAGCCACTGTCATTTTATTATTCATATTTTTATCTTTTTTCTCCTTAAAGAAGTCCCTTTACATTTCTTGTGATACTGGTTTGGTAGAGATGAACTCTTTTACCTTTTACCTGTTGGGGAAGCTCTTTACCCGTCCTTCAATTGTAAATGACAGCCTTGCTGGATAGAGTAATCTTGGTAGTAGTTCCTTGCTTTGCATCACTTTGAATATTTCATGCCAATATTTTCTGGCCTGCGAAGTTTCTGTTGAGAAATCAGCTGGCAGTCTTATGGGAGCTCCCTTGTAGGTAACTAACTGCTTTTCTTTTGCAGCTTTTAAGATTCTTGCTTTGTCTTTAACCTTTGGCATTTTAATTATGATGTGTCTTGGTGTGGGCCTCTTTGGGGTCATCTTGTTTAGGACACTCTGTGCTTCCTAGGCTTGTGTGTCTATTTCCTTCACCAGGTTGAGGAAATTTTCTGTCATTATTTCTTCAAGTAGATTTCCAATTCCTTGTTCTGACTTCTTCTGGTACACCAATAATGCAAATGTTGGTATGTTAATGTTGTCTCAAAGGCCCCTTAAACTCTCCTCACTTTTCTGGACTTGTTTTTGTTGTTCTGATTGGGTGTTTTCTGCTACCTTCCCTTCTAAATGGCCAATTCAATCCTCCCCTTCATCTAATCTACTGCTGATTCTCTCTAATGTATTATTGATATTTGTTTCAGTTATTGTACTCTTCATTTCTGACTGTTTCTTTTTAATGTTTTCTATCTCCACTTTTATGTTTCCTGTTCTTTGTCGAAGTTCTTACTGAGAATATTGATCATTGTTATAACCAATGTTTTGAACTCTGCATCTGGAAGATTACTTGTTTCGATTTTGTTTAATTCTCTTTCTGGAGCGTTTTTCTGTTCTTTTTTTTTTTTTTTTTGGACATGTTTCTTTGTTCCCATTTTGGCTGCCTCCCTGTGTTTGTTTCTGTGTAATAGGGAGAGCTGCTCTCCTGGTCTTGGTAGATGGCCTTATGTAGTAGGTGTCCTGTGGGGCTCAGTGGCATAGTCTCCCTGGTCACCTGAGCTGGGTATGTCAGGTGTGTCCCTTGTGTGGGCTGTTTGTGCCCTCCTGTTATAGTTGAGACTTGATTGCTGTTGCACATCAGTGGGAGTGATTGACTCTCAGGCTGATTGATTGTGAGGACTGATGTGACTACAGTATAGGAGCTGTTGTATAGGGGCTGACCCTATTGAGCAGAATTCACTTTAGCAAGGCTCTAGTGCCTGCCTAGTCTCTCCTTTGGGTGTGTCACGTGTGGAGTTGGTTGGGTGGTGCTCTGGTGTGGTCTGAAGCTGGTCACTGAGTGTGTTGGTCCTGGGTCCTCTTAGGAGGGGCTCTGCTTACTGACTAACATCAGCCACTACCTGTGCCCTGTCCTGGGGTCACTTGGTATGAGCTACTAAGAAATCTGTAGATGATTGCCACTTGAGCTGCATGTGGAAGTGCCTGAATAGGCTAAGCTGCCATCTCAGGTTGTCTGCTGCTATTGCCAGGTTAAGGGCTGCTTAGGAAGAGTTACCGGGTAGGCCAAGGCCAGGTGCTGCTTGTTTGGGTTTTGTGAACATTTGAGAGATTTTAGGAAAGTCTGCAGTATGAGCCAAGACAAGTCATTTGTACTAAAAAGCCACTGGAAGCAGTCTGGGTGGGCCTACAATTTGGATGGGGTGAGTTCTCAGGGCAAAACCAGGGCAGGGCAAATGATGTTAGCCAGGTTGATGGAGACTTAGATGTGATGCCTGCCTGTGTGTACAGACTGGGTGGGAAAGGGCTCAAAAAGGAACAATGGCTTTTGCCATCCCTTCTGTTGGAGAGAAAGCTACCCCTATAGACTTTGGCTTGAAGCCAGGCAATTGCATTCCTCTGTATATATTCCTGCCAACTTTCAAGCTGCTTCCTCAGTGTTGGAGCTCAGAGTGAGTGAGTCTGTCAGCAAGTAAGTCCATGTGCAGACCCTTTAAGTGGAAACCTGGGACTCCAGCTGCATTTCTGCCTCACTCAGCCAAATCTCCACTGGTTTTCACAGTCAGAAGTTGTGAGGATTTCTCTTCCTGGCACTTGAACCCTGGGCTGGGGAGCCTGGTGTGAGGCTGGAATATCTTATTCCTCAGGGGTGACCTCCACAGCTGAGCTATCCCTCTTGAATTTTAACCACCACTCGTGAGTGTGGGACCAGCCCATTCAGCATCTCTGCCCCTCTTACCAGTCTCAACATTACATCTATAATAGGACTTTTGTTCATCTAGACTTCAAGCTAGTGATGATGGTAGTTATGTAGTTTAGTTGTAATTTTGATGTGGTCATTAAAGGAAGCAAGCAGTGTTTACCTACTCTGCCATCTTGATCAGATTTATTTATTTTAAATTATCCACTATGAAAAAAGAATAATTTATTGAACTATTTTCCATTATTGAGAATCATCAAGATACCCATGTCTTAAATGATTAAGTTCCCAAAGACTTAATCTTCTAACTATTTATTATTATATGTAATTTCAGATGTGGGTATATACTAAGATGAATAAATAAAGGTTAGTAAGAAGAATGTGTAATCATTATAGAAAATTTGGAAAATATATGAAAGCATAAGAGAATGAAAATTGTACATAATCCTATCACACAATGGGAATGAATGTTTATACAGGAACATTTTCTTCCATTGTTTCTTTCCCAACATATAGATGGATAGATAGGCTGACTGCATTATGTATTTATGTGAAATATATACTAAATATCTAATTTTCATTGCATAGAATTTATCCTGTACATAATATTATGCCATACTTATGTAAACTTGCATATAGGCTCTATGTGTACTTATTGTTTTACTTTTTTAAAATAATTACTTTGATATTTTGAAAATAAGGTGTGTTTCTTGCAGAAATTGATTATATGACTTTTTACCTTCTTTTCTAGTTATGAAATTTCATGTTTGGATATGAAATTTTGGACATTGAGAGAGCCAACCCTTTTTCTTCATGTAGACTGGGCATTATTATGCCCATCTTACAGATACGATCTTGAGATCCATATATCTGAATGAACAATTCAAATAAATAAGTGGTGATAGAGTGTGTTGGTGGGGATGACAGGTCTAGCTACCCACATTCTGCTGATTTATGTTTCCTCAACATAAACCTATGAAGCCTTTGCTCACCAGCCTTTTGTGTTATATTTCTCTATGAATTTCATCACCTATTATAATTTGAAGAGATAGCCCATGAGAGAACTTCTACTTTGTACTTTCATTTTGATGCATAGAACATACCTCTACAGTTCAACATAAAATGACTAATTTAGAGGCTGAAAATATGGAACCCCTAAATAATAGTATTAATTATATTTGATACCCAACTGAATTCTTGATTGTTTGATACATTTCCCAATCAATCCTTTGTTATGACACCATTTGTAACCACCGCATCCCTTTGCTCTAAAATTACTTTTGTTGATCCTCTGTCAGTCCTTTTATATGAGCAGGGGAACTGCGAGGCTTAATTATAGAAAAATATATCCATTCCATTTAAAAAAACCGAATGGCATAAAGTGTGCTGTGTAAGTATACACCTTTTAGAAAAGATACAGTAAGAAAAGAAAAAAGCACATGTATAATTTGTAAAAAGTAGGATGCTTGTGATAAATAAGTCAATATAGAGAAAGAGCATTTGCCCTTTGGATGTCAGAAAATCAATAATAAAGTAGAAGCAGCTGCACATATCTGAAGGACCCCTATGCTTGTGATCTTTGGAAGAACTAGTGATCTTACATAAACCATTCCAAAAAGTGCTAAGCAATTTCCCACATAATCCAAGGTTTAAATAAACCATAATTAGCAGATCCACAAAAACACTATTATGAAGAGCTGAACTGAAAAAAATATAAATGTATAATTCTCCATATACTAATAGAGCAATTTAGTTGCTGAGAAGTTGGTCGTCTTTTTGCTATATGATGATAGTGGCAATTTTTTTACGTGGTATTTGTTGTAATCATTATGTTAGATGGAAACATCTACCTACAGAGTGAACATCTGGAACTATAAATACATAATTTTGGCTCACTCTACTTTAAAGGCCAAAGGGTAAAGAAAAGTAAAGTCCAGACCATTCCACAGGAAAAAAACAAAGAAATATTAATGCAAAGAGAGCACACAGCCTTAGGACAGTAGGAGAAAATAACAGAATGATAGCATGCAGGATGGGTCATAGCTTTCATACAATAGCAATAAAAATATGAGTGTGTGTGTCTGTGTGTGTGTATAAACTGTCAAACTGATTCTAAAATGTATATAGAAATATAAAAGCAAAGAGTAGCCAAGATAAATCTGGAAGAAAATAAACAAATTGGAAGGCATACACTATCACATATCCTGGTTTATTATAAAGTATCAAAAATTTAGGCAGGGTAGTTGCACAAACATAAAGAAATAACTAGGGAAAAAATAGTCTAAAAATAGATCCACTCATGTAAGATCACTTAGAGTTCAATGAGTCATCTGTATAGTTTTGTCTTTTCCATACTGTCATATAGTTAGAATTATACAGTATGTTGCCTTTCACACTAGCTTCTTTCACTTAGCAGTATGCATTTAAGGGTCCTCTGTGTCTTTGTGTGGCTTGATAACTCTTTTTTTTTTTTTTTTTTTTTTTAGCGCTGAATAATGTTCTAATCTATGGATATACCATAGTTGTTTCTTTTTAATTTTTTATTCACCTTTTGAAGAACATCTTTATTACTTTCAGTTCTTAGAGATTATGAATGAAGCGATTATAAAACATTTACCAATAGGTTTTTATATGGTCACAAGTTTTCAACTCAGTTGGGTAATTACCTAAGAGTGAGATTGCTGGATGAAATTGTAATTGTTTTGCTATGGCTGCCATAACAAAGTACTGCAAACTGAGTGGCTCAGAAATCAGAAATTTATTCTCTCACAATTCTCAGGTCTGGAAGTATGAGATCAGGCAGGGTTGATTCCTACTAAGACCTCTGAGGAAGAAATTCCATTCCACGCCTCTCCCTACCTTTTGATGTGTTGTCAGCAACCTTTGGCCTTCCTTGGCTTGCATAAACATCACTTTGATATCTGCCTTAATTCTCACATGACACGGTCACTGTGTGTCTGTGTTCAATTGTCCCCTTTTTTCTTTTTTTATAAGGATACCAATCACGTTAGATTAGAGGCTTACTTTACTCCAGGGAGTATAACCTCATCGTAACTAATTACATCTGCCATCGTCCTCTTCCCAAACAATTTCACATTCTGAGGTACTGGGAATTAGGACTTCAACATGTGAATTTTGGGGAAACACAGTTCAATTTGTAACATATGGTAAGACTATATTTACCTTTGTTAGAAGTTGCCAAACTGTCTTCCACAGTGGCTGTAACATTTTCCATTTCCACTAGCAATGAATGAAGGTTCCTCTTACTCCGCATCCTTGTCAGCATTTGATATTGTCTGTGTTGTGGATTTTGTCCATTCTGATAGGTGTGTAGTAGCATCTCATTGTTTTAATTTGAATTTCCCTAATGACATATGATATTGAGCATCTTTTCATACACTTATTTTCCATCTCTGTATCTTCTCTGTGGAAGTATCTGTTCAGATCTTTGCCCATTTTTAAATTAGGTTGTTTGTTTTCTTATTGTTGAGTATTAAGAGTACTTTGGATATTTTGGATATTAGTCCTTTATCAGACAGATGTTTTGCAAATGTTTTTCTACAGACTGTCTTTTCATTTTCTTAACAGTGTCTTTTACAGAATAGAAGTTTTAAATTTTAGTGAAGACAAACATACCAATTTTTTCTTTCATGGATCATTCTTTTGGTGTTATACCTACCACTTTTAGTTTACAATTCATTTTTAAGACTGTAATACTTTGTTTCATGAGACATTGGCCATGTCTGAATATTTTGCTATTTATCCACATTACTTGTACATATTATCCCAGTGTCTGATAAATAGCAGGCATGCAGTAAGTATGCATTGAATGTTTGAATGAGTGAATCGGGTAATGGATAAATACTTGAAAAGTAAGTAAACATATGGATATGTATGAATAGACTTTAGTTTTCCTTTTGTGTTTTTAAAGTCTGTATTACTATAATACTAGCTTCATAAAACATAATGACAAGCTTGTAGATGTTTGGTTTTTCCCCAATTTTGTAAATCTATTCATGCTTAGTTTTGATTTCCTAAATTATTATATTGTTCAGTGTATAGATATATCCTTGGGAAATATGATAAATTCTTCCACATAGCTAAGCTACTCAAGAAATAATGTATTTCTTATGCAGGCTGATGTTTTCTGATGTATGTAGAATCTTAAAGCCTTACAATGTATTAATAATTTCTTTTACAGATGGTTGAATTTTTAAAAAGTATTTTTGTTTTATGATTTTATAAATACTATAAAGTTGATGAGTGTCGTTTCCCAATACACAATGGATTTTTATATTTATGTGTATATACTTTGCATCTTAGGAATAAATATCATCTAATGCAAAGGAAGAATATTGCTGGATACCTGTGAGTAAACAGAAAGGCATCAACGAACATTATGGACTCAGTTTGTGAACTTACTAGTAGGTATCAAGGAATGGTATAGTAGTATATTTTTGTTGTTAATCATTATAGTTTAATAACTGGACTTCCTAATTTAACTCTTAGGTGCTACAATCATTAGGACTACGACTGTTTTTGGAACTCCAAGGATCAAATCCACGGGGCATTTTTATTAGTTCTCATGCCATTTAGCAGAATTTCTCTACTAGATTCAATACAGGAGACCATCTAGTTCCTCATGAAATTTTCCTTACATTTTTGTTTTTCTCCTTTCCTTCAATCTTCAATTGACCTATTGTTACACTTCTGAGAAAGATGAAGATTTTATGCTTTTATAAGCTTTTTTGTAAATTCCCTCTCCTCATCAAATGTTATAAAATATCATCATTATATTTACTTTGTTAATATCTATCATACCATGTTTCCCCAAAAATAAGACCTAGCCAGGCAATCAGCTCTAATGCGTCTTTTGGAGCAAAAACAAGACCCGGTCTTATTTTACTATAATATAAGACTGGTTCTTATATAATTAGTATAATATAGTATAGAATAGTATAGTATAGTATAGTATAGTATAATATAATATAATATAATACTGGGTCTTATATTAATTTTTGCTCCAAAAGATGCATTGGAGCTGATTGTCTGATGAGGTCTTATTTTCGGGGAAAAAGGTTATATAGAGTATCTAGAGTAAAAGAAAAAATTTCCTGATATCTAAACATAAATTGAATTTTAACAAGAGTTATAATTTTACTTTCTTAGCTTGTGATATACAACTTCTGGAATATTTTATTACTGTAGATAATCCAAGGCCCAATAATTTTTCTCTTAATCAAATCTTCATTCAACATAAATTTGCAATTGTGTGCACAGTGTCATGAAGGAATCAAAGGGACCAGTGCTGCCGTATTGGTCATATTGTTTGTATGACCTCTCCTTTGTGGGTGTGTTGGGGAAGGAGAGAGAGAGAGAGAGAGAGAGAAAGCTCTCTGGTGTCTCTGTTTATATGAGCACTAATTCCATCATGAAGGCCCCATCATTATGACCTCATCTAACCCTAATTAGCTCCCAAAGTCCCATTTCTGAATACCAACATTTGGGGGTTAGGGCTTTAGTTATGTGAATTTTGAGGGGACAAACATTCAGTCCATAACAATGAGTTAAGAGGACATGAAAAGTCAAGGCTTTCCCTGGAAAATGGCTCTACAATTTTAAAACATGACTTTGAGGTTATATGTTAGGAAGCAAGTTAGCTTTCTGCTGAAGGTCTTCTCTTTGTACTACCGTGTTTCCCCAAAAATAAGACCTAGCTGGGCAATCAGCTCTAATGTGTCTTTTGGAGCAAAAATTAATATAAGACCCGGTATTATATTACATTACATTATATTATATTATATTATATTAATTATATTATATTATATTATATTATATTATATTATATTATATTATATTATATTATATTATATTATATTCAGACCCAGTCTTATATTATGGTAAAATAAGACCAGATCTTACATTAATTTTTGCTACAAAACACTCATTAGAGCTCATGCATCTTATTTTCGAGCTGGGTCTTATTTTCAGGGAAACACAGTATGTCCTGTAATGGGCCGTTGAAATGGTGGGCTCTTGAGGACTATAGTGAGACATTTTTCAGGAGCTTCTTAATGAAGAATACAAATCCCTTTATGAGATTATTGAAATAAATATGCACACCCATCTAAAAGGATGCGTATGTGTAGACTGAAAGACATAAAGATTCATAATCAAATAAAATTAGATTCGAAGTAGGTTATGTCTAAAAAAAGAATATCAGTTGGAGAGAAGATTCTTCATTCATGGCTTGAAAAATAAACCATTCATCAAAATATTGGTGCCACCATTCCAATCATTGTCTAGGGGAAGGGATTCAAGGGCTTTGCAGTGTCAGGTCCCATTGACAAGACCAGTCCAATCTCAGCTGGATGCCATAATGACCTATGTTAATCTCCCTGATATCACACCTGACAAGCATCCATCTGAGTAGAAGCTGGCTCTTGTCTAGATCTAACTGCATTGTTATGCTACCCCCTGGGAGAGGCATAGTTCTCATAGTAAATCAATTAAACAACAGCGTGACTCTATGTATTAGTCATTTCGGCTTTTAGAAACCCTCTTGAGAAATGCGACTCTTCTCAGTTTGCTAATAAAAAATCAAGTGTCGAAGTTTGTGGGGGGCCAAGAAACCATGGTAAATGTGCAGAGTGCTAAACTGCGACACGTCCTAGAAATTGCCAGGCTTTCCTGGAGACGTCCAGAAATTGCTCCTGATTATGTGTGTCTTTTATTACCCATGTTAAACTGGCACAAAACACAACTTGCTTTGTTTATTATCACTGATAATGACAGTACTTGTGTTACTTGAGTTATTTCTTGAAGGACAATAAGTTCTCATTTCTGTTTAGTAATAGCTGGAATTAAGTCTATAAGGATGCGGTCATACTAATTATGTTTCAAAATTTAACGAGATCCGTGAGAAGTTAAATGACTTTCTTTGGGTTTTTTTTTTTTGTGTGTGTGTGAGTGTGTGCGTAATGTCATTTCTCTATGTTTTTACTTCTGTAGAAGACTCTAATTTTAAGAACTTCTAAACCACTTATAATGTTTCCTTGTTTCATAACCATTTTTGGAGATTATTTCCACTCATAAGTTATTATAAGTCACTTTGCAAATTTTAATATAATTTGTGGAGGATTTAAGGAGGAGTATTGCCTGAACACAAATTCCTGAACTTTCTTATATCTAAGTGCTCTATTTGGAGAAGCTCAAAACTCAAAGTGCCTGTTTCTAGAGTCTTTGAGGCAACAGGTTTTGACAGGCTGTCCACGGAGAGTCAGCAGAGAGGTGTCTCGTCTGCCTCACCTGAGTGCTTTTTATTGCTCAGCTGAGTCCATGTAAGCAGGTACCTCTCTGCTCAAGTGTCATAGGTCACCCCAGGATGACCCATTCTGCTGCAATAAAACCTCTTATCTCATTGTTTCATTTGATATGACACATAGCAACCAGCTCCTACATTTCAGATAACCAGGAAGGAGAAAATATTTCAATTTGCAATTTTTGAAAGCCTTAGATATTTACTTTGTATTTAATAAAAAAGTAGGGTGGACTTTCTGAAAATGTAAGCTCAAACCATCTAAACAGTTTATGCCTTAAACTTTCATTATATACTTTGCCCTTTTCCTTATCTTTTTCAGTACAATGTGCTGGGTAATATTCATTCTGTACCCACCAATCAATAGTTACCACAGTGACAAATATTAGTTGGATTGGACTCACAGTAGTTTGAATTCAATAATCAAAATCAATTCCTTCATTTAAGCAACAAATCTAAAGATGGAGAGGATTTTTTCCCCGTTATTGAAATGTTTACTGTCAGAAAATAAGAACCGGGTTTCTAGTATTGTGGAATCTTTTTTTAAGTGTTCTAACTATAATTCTATTGATTCATTACATATTTACTGACCAACTACAAGATGTAAGACTCATTGAGTTACAGTGACATATGAGTTAACTGAGAATCAGACATGCATCATAATTTTTTTTTTAACTTAGACATTTGTAGGTAACATTCTGTCCATCTCTCCCTCCTTTAGTATTTGTAGATAGTGTATGGTATTTCCTGCTTTTCATTTAAAAAGATAATGGAATGGTAATTATTTTAATTACTTGGCACAATTTAGCATTTCTGAGCTATTTAGAGTATTATTTGGGGGAAAATAAAATTTGTCTGAAAAGCATTTAGATTTGCATTTCTTCCTGACATTAAAGAAGGTTAAAGTGTATCTGTACTATCTTTGAAGTATTTTATGTTTTTCCATTCTCAGAAATGAAGTGGAAAATTGTTTGTATTTTCCTTGAAAAAATTAAACTTAATTAACAAACATGAATTCAAAAGTTAAGCATTAAAGCCTTACTAATCTCTGTATTCTTTGTTCTGGAATATGAAAAATCTCTCCAAATGGAATTCTGTAATCTCTTCCATCTTCTATAAAAATTCTATCTATGCTTCAAAACAGTTCAAAATTACTCCCTTCCTGAGAGAGCTTTCTAACTTGCCTTACTTGAAGTTTGTTTGATTGTTTGTTTACCACACAAAAAGGAAACGTTCTATTAGGCAGAAGAAGAAAACAGAGACTATATCCACAGAAGCCAAGATAAGAAAGTGTTTCAAGGAGAGATTAATCAACTGTGCCTAATACTTAGTTCTGTTTACGCAAAGCTATTGAGGGTTATTCAGTTTTAAACTACACATGCTTCAGAAGCAATTATCTGTTTGTGACATCATGAGACCACTAATTGTAATTACAAAATTAATATCAATCGCTGGGAATAATTTGAGAACTTATAAAAATTAAATGAGATGAAACCATTGAAATGACTATTTACATTAGTCTTGTATATAATGTTTTTGTCTCAAATTTTACATTCTCACCTGGCCTCCCACCTCTCTTCTGCAGGAAATCTCAAATTCCCTTAAGATTTAGTCGAATAGAGTCATTGAAAGAGAACATGGTTTGGTACATTTAAGATTCAAAACTATAAATGATGTCGATGTGGAAATCATTGAATGTTGAATATAGATGGTTAACCTCATCATTTTACATGGGACCCTGAGATTAAGGGAATGTATCATGATTAAGGTGACAAAGTTAGTAGAAGATTAGAAGTGAGACCAATTCCTTTGAGGTCCAGTCCAGTGTGTTCTTCACACAGAATGATGCAGACAAGTGTCATATAGATTTCCCAAAACAGGAGCTCATTTCAGCCTCTCCTTTGGTAAAAAAAAAAAAAAGGCAGGCAAATCACAACAAAAAAACAGAGGTAGAACTGCCTCAACTCCAGTCCCCCAACTGACCCAAGGAATGTGTATTCTCACTGATTCTATCTCCTAATCACTATTTTCTCCTCAGTTCACTCTGAAATTGCTCTTTTCAAGGTCACTAATAACGTCTGTTTGGCCAAATCATGTTTATTCAAGAGCAAGCTTCTCCATTTCTCAGCAGTATTACTTCTCTATTGTATTCCCATGTGTGTTTAATATCGCCTAGACTTCTGCTTCCCTGAGGGTTAACTCGTATTCTAAATATAAGTATTCATTGAACTGGTGTTTTATCTTTGAGGTTAGCATAACTTTTCTTTGAACATAATTTTGATGTGGTGCTCACTCTGTAAGAAATATGGTGTTACTGTGCAAGGCATTTTTGCCAGCTTTATTGGCTCACACCTAACGGTAACTGTGAATTATGTCTTAGTATGTACTCAGGCTGTGCTCAGACTACTTTGTGATCAAAACTCCTTGATTGGGTACTTTAGACTTCTAATCAATAACCACTGTTCAGATTTGTAATTAATTAGAACTTTGATAATTGTATTTTCTTCTTAAATTTCCATAGTCATATAGCAGTAGGTTTTTATTTCAGATGTACTTGTACATAGTTAAGTAATACTGATTACAAAGAAAGTATGCTCTGTTGGGTTGAATTCTGAGTGGGGGACAAAAACTCTTATAATTGTAAAATGGATCAGTTTTAATGCATACACTCTTTATTATGGGTTAAATTGAACTGGCATTCTCAACTTGGAGAAAATTATTAAAAAATATGGGCCATAATGAACAATCTAAGTTGCTATGATTTTGATTGGAGAAAGAAGAGCAAAAAGGATGTGGTTTTGGTATTGTATGTTTCACCTTAAGTAGAGTTTAATTTTCCCTAGAAGTAATATTTCTTCTTTGTGGAAAATTTTAACTTGAAGGTAGGTAGAAGATAAATAAGCTACATGCCCATTAACCAAATATACTAGTGATTTACATTTTTGCTTAATTTCCTTACAGGTTTTTTTTTTTTTCAATAACCAACATAAAACAGCAACAACATTACCACTTATTATTTATTATGTGCTATACATATGACTTGTTTCCAAAACCCACTTTTTAATCATAGCACTATTTTAACTCCTCTATTTATATTATAGTTACATATTTATAATCTTATTCATGTTAAATATATCTATATTACTTATTTAAAGTTATGTTTTGCACATTTATATTAAAATATGTATATTTCTATGCATATATCTTAAAATAGCTGTCATCATAATATAACTCTAAATATGTGTCAGAGTTGTTTTTCTCTCAAGATTGTAAATATTTACCAACTAATTTCAAATTTTTAAATGAACATTTTTAAGGAGAACTAATATTCTATAAGACATTTAAGGCACTTCTAAGTTTTTCTATTGTAAACAGTACTATGGAAAAAAAAGAGTCTTTCTAAAATTTGACTTTAATTGCTTAGAATAGTTTTCCTCAAGATAATTTCTGGTCAAAGCATGGAAATATTTTTAAGGCTCCTAAATACAGATGGCAAATTATTCCTCCCAAAGAATGTACAATTTACTCTACAAAAGAGTGAATAAATCTCTTTAAGTTGCACTATAGTTGATACAGGTTATTATTATTATTTTTAAAAAAATCTGTAGTAATAGCAAAAATATGTTTTCTTGAAATAATTTATATGTCTTTGATTACTAGTGTGGCTAACTTTTTTTTTATTTAAGCAATATATTGTCCTCAGTATAAAAATTAAAGATTCATAGCCTACGTCCATTATTCTTTTCAGGTTTTAATGTTTTCTTTATTTGTTTAATGAGGTCTTTATACGTGAAAGCTATTTGCTGAACTGTCTTTCCAAATTGCTTTGAGAGAACTAGCTGTTAAGAATAAGCTGTTTCTTTTAATGAAGGAATACTATCTAAGGTGAGGGCTTATCCTGCAGTATTTCTCTCAGTCTCAGAAATAAAATCATGCAGCTTCTGAATAGTATATTATTAGCCACTGGATATGGATATTGATGATGGTTTTATTACTCCTATTTCTTTAAGAAGTTGAGTTGAACTTACAATCATTAATTATTGCATAAAATATTATGGTATTTTCCTTCTAATTGTATTTTTAGTTCTATCATGTATTCTACTAATTTCAACCTTTTAATTTATTAATCATTACCCATTGTAATAACATACATATCTGTAAGCCACCTCAAATCCTGGTTTTGAGAGAATGAGGGTACAAAAATAAAACCTTGATTAAATAAACTAAACCAACTAATATTAGTGATTTCAATAGCTATTGCTGAAGCTTTTTTCATTTTAATTTTAAAAAGTCTTATAAAGAACAACATTTTATTTTAGTCAAATTACTTGAGGTTTCCTCCATGATACCTTCCATTCTTTTTTAAACATAGAGACTGCAATAAAGTAAACGAGACCCTGAATGCTTAGTGTGCACAGATGAAGAGATGAGGAAATGGGGAATGGATCTAAGATTTTCCCTTTCCTTACTGCCTTTCTACTTGTCACAACTCAGGTAAGACTCTCAGGCTCCACTTTATGTGAATGCACAATGCCTTTTGAAATTGTAATTTGACGGTTACGAAAACTTGCGCCACAATGAATGGAAAAGCCAATGAATATCAGCTTAAACAAATAGATTTTTTTATCTACCTAAAATAAGTGTAAAAGTAGATGTTTGACATATCTGTGAAATCTCTCGACCTGTCCCTCATGGTTGCAAGATGGTTGCCACCTTCCCAAGTATGAAATCTACATTACAGGATGGAGTAAACTGAGAGATAGCATAGTACCAGCAGAACTCCACTTGAATCTCGATGGACAGAATTCTGTCACATGACTACCTTAAGCTAAGAGTCAAGTGCGTATGAGTTTTTGTTTCTTCATTTGTTTGTCTTGTTCCTTGGTTGTTTTCAGTTTTATATCCCACATATCATGAAATCATATGATTCTCAACTTTTTCTGTCTGACTTATTTCGCATAATCTCAAGATCCATCCATGTTGTCACAAATGGCACTATTTCATCTTTTCTTATAGCAGATATATATGGTAATGGAAGGAGAACTGACTCTGGGTGCTGAACACACAATGTGATATATAGATGATATATTACAGAATTGTACACTTGAAACCTATGTAATTTTACTAACCACTGTCATCCCAATAAACTTTAATTTAAAAAGAAAGGATTCAAGTGTTTGCCTTCTCTAGTTTCACAGTGGAGCCGAGCAAGAGAAAACGGAGATGCCAATGACTGCTGAGAATGACTGTTATGGAAGATTTGTATAGAAAGCCACTTTCTAAATTTTAAGGTAATTGCTTTTTTTCCTCATTCAGATTATAAACTCATTTAGAGTTGGTGCTATTCCTTTTTTTCTTTTTGCTCCCTGCAAGACTATCTAGCAAAATATATAGCATTAATATTTTTAAATTAACTATTTACATTTCAGAATAAAAAATAAGTATGTTAATGTTTCTTGTTAAAGGTACACTTTTAGAGGGAGATATAATCAAACTTTATAATATTATTTACAGTAGCAACCTTAGCAATCTGCATTATAACCATAAAACTATTTCCCTAAGTATTTTACTCAATAGATGAGAACTGAAGTGTACACACGTCTCAAACGAAGCTAACTATTTAGAACTGTATCAAAAATTAGATTACTTGTTCTATTAGTTTTATTGTCGAGTAACAAATTACATAATTTAGTACATTAAAAGAACACAAATTTATTGTCTCACAGTTCCTGTGGGCCAGGAGTCTGGGATAGCTGGCTCCTCTCCTCCGTATCTCACAGGGCTGGAAATCAAGGTGGTGGCTGGGGCTACAATCTCATCTGAGATTCAAAAACACCTTTCATACTTGCAGCATTCAGTGTCTCATGGTTATAGGACTAAAGTCCCAGTTTTCTTGCTTATTGTTGGCCAGAAATCACTCTCAGTTTCTCGAAGCTGTCTGCAGGGCCTTTTCACGTGGCCACCTCCATTGGCAGTTCACAATATGGCTATCAGCTTCGTCAGGACAGAGGAGCCCATCTCTGCTGCACTGAATTATTCTGACTTCTGGAATCACTCCATTGCTTCTAGTCTCTTCAAAGGGCTCACGTGATTAAGTCAGGCTCACTCAGGATAATCTCCCTTTAGATGAAAATCAACCAATTAAGGGCCTTAATTATGTCTGAAAAATTCATTAGCATAACCAGATGACAAGAGTGGTATCCTATCCTATGGTATCCTATTCACAAGCCTTACCCACACGGAAGGAAAGAGGGTTATAGAGCACACATACACTAGAGGGTTCTAACCATAATCATGTGAACCTTAGAATTCTGCCTACCACACTGTTCCAAGTTTAGAGTTGTTTTTAATATTTTAAAGAAGGCTAGAGTTAGAAAAGTTTAAAGAAAACATAGCAAGTATAGCTAAGGATCTAGAGAAGCCTCTCAGGTAATTTAAGGATTTATTTAGACATGGAATGTTTTTAATGTAAGTATAAGATCAACTTTATTAAAATCAGTCTCCATTGTTGGTGTTCGTAACGACTGTACACTCTCTCGCCACCAAAATGACATGTAGAAAGCTTAATATGGTTCCTCTCACATAGAAAATGCTCATTAAATGTTACCTAAGAGTATTCTGTTTAGTGATGGATTAAAATGTTTTCTTGTCCACAGCACTGTGTGGTTTTGAAACTTGGATGACTAGCATTTTTTTTTAATGGAATGATTAAGTATGAGCTGTACTGTGTGGGTGAAAATGGCTTTTGCAGAGAACTAGGAAATGGTTTGACTTCTTGTCCTTCAAAGAGTGTCAGGAGAAGTCAAACTGATTGCAAATTGACTAGGATTGAAAAAAATTCATGTTGAATTGGTTTTATTCAGAGAATTCTTATGAATCATTCCTTTGTGTCTTTTTTAGAGCCTTCTACTGTTGTAGCAATCACATTATTCTCAGGAATCTCCTCTACTGCGAACTTTCATTATCTGACACTCATTGCATCAAGTAAAAGGAGGTAGAAGCATAAAATTGGGATATCATTTGGAAAAAGATATATCTAACTGGTGATTTGATCATACCTGTTTCTCAAAAGCATCTATGCAGAAATAAAAAGAAACACCTTATTATTTATAGTGGAGAAAATCATAACCTTGGAGTTAATTCTAACTGTGCCCCAACTAACTCTGAGAAATTAGACAAATCTGAACTTTTGAGAAAATTGGAGAAATAATTATCTCTAAACCCCATTATATTACTAATGTCTTGGTTATACCATGTGAAATGTATTGAAAGATAGTTTTCTAAATTTAATTAAATACATTAATTTATTAATATTAATTTTTTTGTTCTGAATTTCATGTTGATTTTTAGATGCATTGGAATTTTAATGTTGTTTTTAGATTCACAAATGTGATAAAATCATGTTTCTATTCTTCAATTTGGTGAGATTTGAGTTAAAGAACTGTATTTTCACTATGTCACTATGTGTACTTTAAAACATAATGGTCAAAGTCAAGACATAGTTTTAGAGAAAAATGGAAGTTTATTCAACTTTTTCTTATCAGTAAGTTTTCTCTCATTAGTCCTCTTACATATCCATAGAAATACCTATAAAAGGGAGAGCAATGTAGTTCAGACTGAGTATAGAATAAATTAGGTACCCTACATTTATAGAAGATCATCTAAGTCTTGGTACAACAAATACTTGGCTTTTGTTTTACTTAAATTTCAATACCAAATTTAATTTTTTTAAGATAGTGATACGAAGATTCCCTAACAATCTTTTGTTTCCTGCAACTAAATTTTCAATTTTATTTTTAATTTATTTTTGTTTTAAATTTCAAAGATCATACCATTTCAAATTGGAAAAAACAAAAACTTGTTGGCTTATATATTTATTTCTAGAACTTTGTATAGAATAAACACCTCTTATACTACTTCTCTCATGGTTATAAGAAAATTTTTCTTGTTATCAGTGATATTTCAGTTAAAAACATGATATTCAGAAGTTCAATTTAGGATTTTTTTCTCTTAATTTCTGTATTATTTTGAATTATGGAGTAACTAGGATGCATGTGGAGAGTGTAGAGGTAGGAATATTCTTAAACTTTACAAATTGAAACTTTCAATTACTTTCTTTGACCTCCCCGTGGTACAATTCTTTTTTTCAACTATGATTTGTTCTGACATTTTTAATGACCTTTGCTAAACACTTTGTAAACCTATGATGATATTTATCAGGTGACTTTTATTCTATTTCTACTTCAGCCATTTACTTGCTGAATGACCTTGAGAAAATTAATGTTCCTACCATCTCTAAGGGTTAAAAAACATTACCAACTAACTCAGAGGGATGTTCTGAAGCTTGATTATAATTATGATTCATAATGAAATCCGCTGAGATGTTTCAAGAAAAGGCATTGTACATGGACAAAATATTATTATAAAACTCTCTAGAGCCTTCATTTGTAGGTTATTATTTACAGATTTCAACAGAATTATATTTCAGTTGTGCCTGTAGGGTCTCTGATGTTTTTCTGTGAACTAAAACTTTTATTCTCCATAATAAGTGTTTACAAAGCCACTTGCTTCCTTGAAATAAAAAATGGAACAACTCAAAATTGTTAAGTAACATACATGAATTTTAAAATTACCTTCCCTTTAAGATCAAGTTGAGATGAGTTTAAATTTAAAGTATTAAAATATCTAACACATTTTCAGAGTGACTGCATAAATTATCTCATTCAAGTCACCACACTTTTACATTTTGATGAGGTGTCAGACAGACTTGTCCAAGGTCACTCAACTGCATTATTTTATATTTCTGTATTGCAGTTGGATTACAGGGTATAGTCTAGTATCTAAGTATAGTGTCAGAGTGTCTGTGGACAAATCTTTGCTCTATCACATATAAGCTGTGTGACTTTGAGCAACTTCTAAAATAGTCCATACTGTAACGTCCCCATATATAAAATGGAGATAATAATAGAATGGACTATTAGATAATGAGTTAATACGTAGTAATGATTGGTACGTAGTAAGTTCTCGATAGATGTTAGATTTTCCTACAGGGCTGGTCATGAATCTATTCTTACATATCAGTAGTCTTTTTAAATTAAAATTAGAATTAGCTTCAGAGGGGTGAGTATTTTCATTCCTGGTTTCATCTATGTTTACAATGTGGGTTGTTGCCTGTCATAATTTTGCTCTGTTCATGTTTAAGCTTCTTCCATAGAGTTTTCATTCATTACATGATCTCAACTTTTATATTAATGGATATGAAATATACTATTAAATCTGAAACTGTCATCTAGACATTTATTAATAATAAGTATAAGAATAGTTGAGCACGTGTCATGTGCAGGAATATTTTCAAGTACTTTACATTTAATATTTTAATCTCAAACTAACACTGTTAGTTAGGTATTTTTATTATTATCCCCATTCAAAAATAAGAAAACTAAGGCTAGTTGAGATTGGCCAAGACCACGTAGGTCTTATGAAACTGAGCCAGAGTTTCATCTCATATTATCTGACAGTAAAGCCCGTACTCAAAACTTCTACATTCCACTCTCTTATATTTCAACTGTATGTCCCTCCATCACTTCAAAATATGCAAAGTAACATTTTTTCTCCTAATCTGACTTCTTTTTCACATGCATATTTCTGTTACTCCTCTGATTACTCCTACTTGGAATTCTTGATTCTCTCCTGTACCTAGTTGTTTCCTTTTAGTTGGCACCAATTACTTCTGTTCTCCCTTGGTAATATTTCTAGCTTAGAAATATTAATACATTCCCATGAGTTACCCCCCATAACCATACCTATGTGATTCTCACTGCCTCCACCCTGAACTATGGCTTCCTTAATATATGTCTGGATTACTGCTATAGCTCCCTAGTTATTCTCCCCTAACTTCAGTTTTTCCAGATTACACTCCAACTTGTCATTTACTAGCTGTGTGACTTTGACAAATTAAATTATCTTCCAGTTACTCAATTTCAAAATGTTGATAATAATACCTGCCTCATAAGGTTCCCCTAGACTTTATAACCTAACAGTGATGAATTTCTTTAATTTGGCTTAACTATGTCTAACCCACTTTGGTTCCTCAAACAATTTATTTCAGCAGGGTTAGTTGATTTTTTCTGTCTTCTGAGTATATTCAAGTCCTTGCAGTTCACTCAACGTTAAAATTCTGTCTCTTCTCTTAGTATATAGCTTCTATAAGTACAGCAAGCTCCAGCTTAGGCCCTACTTTCTCAAGGTCAGTAAGTTTTCCATTGCTGTTCTTATTATTTGGCTCCTCTAAAAATCTGCAGTATGTATATTTTGTGGTGTGATTTATTTTAACACTTAAATAGGTGTGAGGTTGATGAGTGATTTTGGTTCACACTTCTTCACTTAGGTTGCATCTTGCCTTTTATGCCTCACAGTACCTAGTTTAATGCTTCCTATATAGGAGGCAGTAGGCATTTAATAAACTCTTGTTATATTATTTTGATTCCTAAGTCAATTTCTTTGTTACGCAGTTTATTCCCACTAGCTTTGTAATGGAACCCAATGGAATTTGTCATTTTGGGTTTTTTTCTACAGCCACCATTCTTCCCTTTTCTCATTGTGTTGCCATCATGAAATTTGAATGAGATAAATCTCACCTCCAGCTACAAGAACAGTCCTGTTTTCAAAGGCTTATTAGAATTATTCCATTCTCATTTCCCCAGTGATTGGCTCAGGAATGGTAAACCAGTATATCCTTGCTTTGCAGTCACCTGGGTTTCCATAAGAGTAAATATCAGGTCTTTTGCGCATGATGTAAGTCGGTGGTTCTCCAACTTAATGTGCATCAGAATCATCTGGAAGACTTGTTAAAATACAGATTTCTGGGCCTCATTCCCAGAATTTTGGGGATCATAGGTGGGGCACAAGAATTTTTTCATTACTCTGCTGGTTGAAAGACCGCACTCAGAAACACTGGTTTAGGGCTTGGCTACTCAAAGTCTGGTCCACACACCAGCGGCTTTGACCTCATCTGTGAGCTTGTTAGAAATGCAGGATTTTGAACTTCAAGACCTACTGAATCTGATTTTCCACTTAGCAAGATTCCCCACTCAGGTGATTCACATGCTCATGAGTTTAGGGAGAGACACTTATTGTCTCTTTGGCTGTCCAAGAAACAGGTAACTGGTTACTGCTGCCAGTTCTCCTGTGACCACAGTGGGGCAAGCTTTACAATGAAGCCGATGATAGACGAGGCAGAGGGGAGATAAGGGAAATACTGGGTCCTTAGTGAAATTTTTAATCTGCGTTCACTCTTGTACTAACTATAAATTTTATTTTATTTTATTTTTCTTAGACCCAAAATTCCCTTTATTGTTAAGGACATTTCGAGTTGGAATTTCTATTTCTTACATATTAGCTATACAAGTCTCTGTCAGGAAAAGTCTGTGTTGTATTGGATTAGTAAGATATTACTACTGTATTATTTTAAAGCTTATGAGTTTATTTTCCAATAAACTGGTATATTGACAGCACAAGTATTTAGCAGCAATAACATATTATTTTCTAAAAGTTCAAACCATAATAAGGGAGAGACACACAAGAGGATAGATAATTTCCTGAGGCAGTTGGGCAAGAGTTGAAGAAAACATAAGGGAAAAAAGAATTGAAGACAAATAAATTGCTTGAGGTGAATGTCCATAAACTCAGACCACATGCACAACTGCACACTTCAGCAGAGGGGGAGAAAAATAATATCAATATTCACAGCCGTTCTTTGAGTACCTATCACGTGCCAGACATTGGATTGTTTCTTATACTTTATCTCATTTAATCATCATTTATGGCAAACAATATTGAAAACAATCTTATGTAGTATGTACGCCACTTCTATTTTAATTATTATGAAACAAAATTTATGAGAGATTAAGTAACTTGATGAAAGTCACCCAACTGGTAGGGTATAGGGCTATACATTATATAAAAGTCCTCTCACACCATAGAGCAGGTTATTGTTCATAAGGAAAGAATAAAGCTGGGGAGTTGCGATGGTATAGTTTTTTCCTGGGAGATACTATCTTGGGAGAGTGATAAAGGCAGTGTAAACTAGTTAGTTGTATGTACTTTTGAGTTTAACTATAAAAAATACAAAAGTATTTTTAAAGTAGGAAATGTATACTAACTAGTATAGGTGTCTAATGACTGTTCTTTAACATACAAACTATACCAACCTCACCCAATAAACTTATGAATGGTCACAGCAACACTAAAACACTAAATAATAAAGTTTAATTAATGTCTTATTTACACATAAAACTTCTCATCATTTTTTAAAGTACTAAAATATACAGTAATCAGTTTGGACTCCGAATTAACAAAATTAAAAGTTATTCTCTAATTGACATATAAAAAGCTATAATAAAATTTAGAATCTTGTAACTATTTATGAGCTTCTATATGTGTTCAGTTGCTGGTGGCATTAAAGCAAAAAAAAAATATTGCCATTCTTTAGCTGGCATTTAGATGGAGAATTCCAGCCATTCCTTAGGCTGGAGAACTATCATCCTCTGGAAAGTCTTCTGTGTGGTGACTATACTGCTCAAGACAAAATCTTTCCTTATTAGATCTATAGTAACTCTTACCTTATTTACAAAAATGATTTTGTGTGAATATCACCAATTTTACATATTTCCCTTTTAAGTGAGAAAGTATAACTTTAGGCAGAAAAGGAACTATAAAAGAAATATGTCTTTGATCTGTCATTAGTGGCATATCCTTCATAGTAATTTAGGAAAAGGAATACAGCTATAGGCACTAAGTCTATTTCACATGCATATAAACTGTTAATGAATGTTTCTAAAATTTGGTGACTTTCTCTGTTAAAATGATTACAAAATGGATATTATTTGCAAAACATTTCAATATTGTCTCAGAAAATATTTAAAACATTAAACACAATTATAAATGATTTGACTGGAAATATTTACAATGCAAAGGGTTTCCATGACTTTGAGTAGAAAGGTAATATGACAAATCGTGCTCATACTTTATGCAAGAATCATCAATGAACACAGCCTTTTGAAACTCTAAAAGTAAATAGATGACGATACGTTTGACTGATAATTTTTGCTACTTTGAAAAGTTTCTTAAGGTTCAATTTGAAAATAATTTCAAAATTACAGAAGATTTATGGGAATAATGCAAATGATTTCTATATATGCTTCATGAAAATTCATTGACTCATCAGTTGCTAATATTTTCAGTTGTTAACATTTTGAAAGAGAGAGAGGGAGAGAGAGAGAGAGAGAGAGAGGAGAAAGAGAGAGAAAACAGTCATATGCCAAGTAATGACATTTCAGTCAAGGAGAGACTGCATATACAATGGTGGTCCCATAAGATTATAATGGAGCTGGAAAATCCCTATCACCTAGTGACATCCTAGCTGCCTAAGGTCATAGCACAGAAGCATTACTCAGTGTTTGTGGTTATGCTGGCGTAAACAAATCTACTGCACTACCAGTCCTATAAAAGTATAGCATGTACAATTATACACAGTACATACTACTTGATAATGATAAATGACTATGTTACTGGTTTATGTATTTACTATATTATACTTTTTATTGTTATTTTAGAGTGTGCTCTTTCTACTTATAAAAACAAAGGTGCTGTAAAACAGTAAGCCATGTTACCCCAGCAGCAGCCTCATACATCTTGTGTTTACCCCAACTCTTGATTGCATTACTTTCTCTTGTGCCTGATTTAATCTTGTGTTGTTTTATAAATCTAGTACAGCTTGAGTGTACAGTGTTATGAAGTCTAAAATAGTGTATAGTAATGTCCTAGGCCTTCACATTCACTCACCAACCACTCATTCACTGATTCACAGCAACTTCCAGTTCTGCAGGCTCCATTCGCTATAGAGGTGTACCATTTTTTATTTTTTACACTGAATTTTTCACTCTTCCTTTTCTATGTTTAGATACACGAACTCTTACTATTGTGTTACAATTGCCTACAGTATTCAGTACAGTAACATACTTTATTGGTTTGTAGCCCAGGAGTAATAGGCTATAGCCTAGGTGTATAGTAAGTTATACAATCTAGGTGTGTGTAAGTGCACTCTATGATGTTCCCAGAACAATGAAATCTCCTAACCATGCATTTCTCAGAATGTATCCACTTTTTAAATGACTTATGGCTAATATTATGACTCCAGAAGAAACTGAGAAGAGCAAATTGTCCAGAAAAGGAAGCCCATACTAAGGTGGTTAATCTCATTCAGAGAAAAATATGTTGTTAAGAGCGCACACACCACACACACACACACACACACACACACACCAAATATCTAAAGTGTAGTTAACAAATGGAATAAGAAAGGATACAATAAGAAGGTCAAAAACACCAACAAAACAGTGATATTATAGAAACGAATGAGCAAATGGTGCTGAATAACGGGGCCATTTATAATTAATCCTATTAAATTGTGAAATTGACTTTAAGCAGTAAATGTTGACTGCTTTGTCTCAGCATAATATAACCTCTAGGCCACATGCTAGAATCTTTCTCTGAAGTTTGAGACAGATGGCATCCATTCTGCCTGCTACATGTCTGAATCAGTGTCACAGTCTACAGATAAAATGCAGCAGCTCCACATTTTCAACATACCATGAAAAAAAATCTGACCTGTCACTTTTTGGTCAAATCTTGCTTAATCATACAAAACTTAAAATGTTAAGTGACAAGTCAGAAAGATTTTCTTGACACAGTGCTATAAAATGGCTAAGGTCAGTGAAGTTGTGATAATCTTAAAAATATGATTTGAGATTAACCTTGGAGATGTCATTACATTAGTTTCATACTGCTGAATTTATACAATAAATATTTTTTAAAATTTGCAGATTCAGATTAAGTTATAAAGAGCAGAGGTTAGTTAAGATTTGGGAGAAACTCTACACGAGAATATTGTTAAAAGAAATGCAGTCTTGTTACATCTTGCTATGTATAAGTTAGGCTAGTAGCAGTAAGGTCTTTTCAGTAAATATCAGGATTTCCCTAATGAGTAGATTTAAATCAATTATTTAAATCATAGTGTTATTTTATTCATAAATATAAAAATAATCATATTATAAACATTTTAAAATTACAGTTCAAATTTTTCTCTTGTTGCCATCTCTACCTTGCTGACTACACAGTCTGATATGCAATGGCGACCTCCTAAGCAAACCATTTTATTTTCCAAGTAGGAACGATATTAACAAATGGAGCAAAAAGAAGAGAGAATACTGCATCCATCACAATCTTACACATACACAGTAAGAGCTTAATAAATGTTTGCTTGTTGATCTACATATAGAAAAGTACACAATTAATAAACTCAATAAATTACCCAAGAGGAAAGACTTCCTAGGAGCCACAATTCATACCAAGAAATATGTTATTAGCAGCTTAGAAACTTCTTTAGAGCCTCCTGCAGTTGTTGCCCCCTCTTCTCTCTGAAGGTAAACACTATTTTGAGTTTTTTTATTGGGGAATATTGGGGAACAGTGTGCCTCTCCATGGCCCACCAGCTCCAAGTCACCATCCCCTAATTCAGTTGCAGAGGGTGCAGCTCACCAGGCCATGCAGGAAGCAAACCGGCGAACCTGCCCTTAAAAAACCCTGTGCTCCAACCAACTGAGCCATCCGGCCTCTCTATTTTGATTTTTAACTCTATAGTTTATTCAGTTTTATAGCCATAAAACTCAAACATGGGAGTTTATAACCATGTCTCTCACACATGGGAGACAATAAATATTTATTCTAAAACCGTAATTTAGATGTGCTTCTTTTTGGACTTTATATAAATGCAATTGTACAACATGTATGTTTGTGAGATTCATCCATGTTGAGGCATATATAAAGATTCCATATAATATATATACAGATTCAACGTAGGTTGGGGTGGGGAGCAGTTTGGAAAGCCTTCCCAGAGAACTTAACATTCAAATGGAGACCTGGAAGATAAACAGGAAGCTGCAAATCAGATATCGGGGTAGAAGAATAATACGCTTATTAACTTTTTATTCCCATATTACCCACCAACATTCTTCCAACCAGAACTAGAATATAAAGACAATAGAAACACCACCTAGTAAGGAAACAGTGGCTATTCTATTTGGTCCCCTATCCTTTAAAGGGCCAGGGTGTAGAGGGGTGTGGCAGGAGAGAATTAAAAAAATAATATTTATTAATGTCTATTACATGCCAAGTACTGTGCCACCAGTTTTCACATGAATACTTTTATTTTATTTTCTCAACAGCTCTGTTTCACAGGCTCATTAGGTTTTATTAACCCTCATAAATTGTACTTATGTCGGAGATTTTAATTGGGTCTATTCTGACTCTCTAAAATCCATGTTCCTTTCTATTATGCTACCTGACTAGGTCAGTGGTTCTCAACCCTGGCTGTACGTTAGAATTAGGTAGCTGAGACCACCCTTGACCATTAAAATCAGTATGTCTGGGCGTGGAACTCAGCTTTAATATTTATTAAATATATACATAAATATATATTTAATATAAAAAACTATTCAATAGTTAGTTCAATAGTAAGTATATATATTATATATATATTTTATATAATATATATATATAATATATATACATACATATGTATATATAGTCTACAGTAAATAAAATAATATGTACTCTTTAAAGAACACTTTCAGGTTCACAGTCAATTGAGTGCAGGGTACAGAGATTCCACATATCTCCTACCCCCACACATGCATAGCTTTTCCTATTACCAACATTCCCCATCAGTGTGTACATTTGTTACCATTGCTGAACTACATTGGTACATCATCACCTGAGTCTATAATTTACATTGGAGTTCACTCTTGGTTTCGTACATTTTATGGGTTTGGATAAATGTATCCACCATTGCAGTGCCATAGAGAGTATTTTCACTGCCTTAAAAATTTTTTCTATGATCCACCTATTGAATCTCCTGCTACAATTTCTGGAAACCACTGATCTTTTGACTGTCTCTATACATTTTCGTTTTCCAGAATGTTATACATAGGATTGGAATCACACAGTATGTAGTCTTTTCAGATTGGCTTCTTTCACTTATTAATATACATTTAAGATTCCTCTATCTCTTCCATGACTTGGTAGCTCATTTCTTTTTAAAGCTGAATAATATTCCATTGTCTGTATGTACCACAATTTATCCATTCACCTACTGAAGGATATCTTGGGTGCTTCCATTTTTTTGGTAATTATAAATAAACTTACTACAAACATCTACATGCAGCAAACAATATTTTAAATATAAAAGTAAATTCTATCTCATTTAATTATTCCTAATAGTGAATCAAGTTCATGATTAATGAGTATGGATATAATACAGAGGAAAGAGGAATCATTGGGTTAGAGGGTCACATAATGACATCATACCGTTTTAATTTTCAGTGATCCTTGTACTAAGTAGTTATTAGTCATATGAACTAATATGAGGGCCAAAGGTCAAAATATCTATTGATTGGTGTAAAATGCTTTTCGAAGATATGACTCATTGCTTTACTTCAAGGGTCTAAGAGGACATTCAAATTAGGCATTTATTTACAGAGGCTACAATTGTGGTACTAAATTTCATGATAACTGTAAGAAAAGTGTTTTGTAGCCTAGGGTAGTAGGAGGATATTGTTTCATTTGAGAACAATGGCTACCAGCGGTGTTAACTCCTTTTATATTAGGTTGCAGATGCCTTATCTAATGATAATATATACAACAGTATTTTTGTTAAATGCCTACTGATCTTTTGTTGTAGCAAGTAGAAAGTGCATTTTTAAGTTTCATGAATTCCCCTGTGATATCCTTTTGTAAACTTAAATAAATCATGTTCCTGTAGTTATGTAAGTGGTGTTACTTTCTACTGCTCTTCTTTCTAAGGTAAGGTGATGAAAATTAGGTAGGGCCAGACCATAGAGAATTCAATCTGATAGCATATGCTGATGGAGCCAGGAATTATTAAAACAGTGTGTTGAAATACAAAAGTAGTGTGTGTTGAGACACAAAAATAGCTTGATTATTTAGTTACGTTCCAGTTGACTTGTCAACTTTCACAGTTGACTTGTCAGGACTCATGCATTAAAGAGGCCATGCCAAAGAACAGAACCATCTTTTGTGGCTTAGTGTGGTTTAAATGGGATCTTACTTTAAAACAGAAATATGGATGAGATAACCAAAAATGAATTAATTAAAATAGCTGACATTCTGTCCTTGGCCTAGATCAGTGATTCTTAAACTTGGCTGCAGGTTCCATGCCAGACATACTGTTTTTAATGGTCAAGTGTGGTCTCAGCTACCTAATTCTAATGCGCAGCCAGGGTTGAGAACCACTGACCTAGTCAGGTAGCATAATAGAAAGGAATATGGATTTTTGAGAGTCAGAATAGACCCAGTTAAAATCTCCTACATAAGTACGATTTATGAGGGTTAATAAAACCGAATGAGCCTCTGAAACAGAGCTGTTGAGAAAATAAAATGAAGTTATTCATGTGAAAACTGGTGGAACAGAATTTGGCATGTAATAGACATTAATAAATAGTTTTTTTTTTTTTTTTTAATTCTCTCCAGCCACACCCTTTTGCACCCTGGCCCTTTAAAAGATATGGGTCTAATATAATAGCCACCATTTACTTACTGTGTGGTGTTTCTATTGTCTTTATATTTCAGTTCTGGATGGAAGAACATTGCTGGGTAATATGGGAATAAAAAGTTAATAAACATATTATTCTTTTATTTCTTCTATCCCGATGTCTGATTTGCTGTTTCCTGTTCATCCTTCAGGTTTCCATTTGAATATTATGTTCTCTGGGAAGCCTTTCCAAACTGCTTCCCACCCCAATCTAGGTTGGATTCCACTGCATACCAACCTCCATGGGGTTGGTAATGAACCTGCAGATTTTATCGCTGTACCTCCCAGGGCACACAGTGTACACTTAACAATTTTAATTGGATACAATGATGCAGGAATTTAAAATAAAATAATGTTACAGAGCTAGTACAAGGCAGTATTTATCTGAGTGTGAAATAGAGGGTTGTAATATTAACATAATTTTAAGAATACGTTAAGTGCCTTCACATGAGTAATTTTGTCTAATCCTTTAACTATTGTTCCCCCCCCCCCCATTTTTGTTCTCAGAACAGTGTGTTGGTTCTCTTTGAACACATTCTAGTCAAGGTAGATGGGGAAAAAATGAGTCAACAATGTAGTATCATTTAGTAGTAATAAATGTCCCAAAGTAAATGACGTTAGAGAAAGCAAGATGTGTTGTTAGGGATATTTCTTAAGGACAGCTTCTCTGAGAAACAAACATCAGAGCTGAGATAGTGAGCTAGGCAGGTGAAAATCTGCAGGTGGAAACTTACAGGTCAATGCAACTGAAGGTGCAGATTTCCGAAGGTGAGCCTGAATCGCTGTGTTCTGCAAACAGTGAAAAGCCCATCTAACCACACAGAGAACAAGGCGGGAGAGTAGAAAATCAAAGCAGAAGCTAGTCCGGGACCAGTCCATGTAGAGCCTTATAGGCCATGGTGAGACGTTTGGTTTTTATTATAATATGATGGGAAATCATTGGCATGTTAAAGATTTTACAGCCTGGAAAGTTTTTATTTAACCCTATCAGATTTATATATATTTAAAAACAAAACAACTTGACTGACATTGTGGAAAATGGATTTTGGGGGGTGGGGTTGGTAAGGAACGGGGACTATATGAACACTAGAAGCATTGCAGTTGTGGGTGAAAGAGATGACGATGGCAGATAATCCTATGGGGCGGCAGTTAAGATGGAGAAGTGGATGGAAAGAGTACATTTTGGAGTTACAGTGGGCAGTACTTACTGATGGGTTGGGTTTGCATGAGGTGGTATCAGCTGAATGAGTGACAGGCCAGCTCTAGGCCTTGCAGTGGGGCTTGCTAGTTGGGTGGTATGTGTAGATCTGGGTCCTTCCACTGCATCCCTGTGGACATCCAGAGCACAGGGCTCATGCAGCAATTCTTAATCCCTCCTCCTGAGTACAGCTTTGGCTGTGTCAGGACAACGTTTCTACAGATTAAGGATTCCAACAGTTCTTCAAAGGATGATTAGGGTTTGGAAAGTTGCATGCAAAAGCAGGAAGGTAGCAAAGAAAACAATTGGAAAAAGTTTGAGAGGCAGTCAATATCAGTTTGTGTGGAGGAAGTATTAGTGTAGGGAAGAGTGAAAGGTCTGTGTGGAAAACAAACATGATAGCAGATCATCCTGTTCTCCATTCTTCTGTGGAGAACTGTGAATGTCATACTAGAGTCCGTGCTTTTTGGTTTTATGGAACTAAGAATGTTTTTTGAGAAACCCTGATAATACCGTACGAGGGGGATTATCTACAAGTGTTCACATAATGGAGCGGGGGTGGGGAGTGGGAGGGGGAGCCTGAAATCAAGGAGACTATGTAAATACCATTCAAGCAGAATTATCCATCCATTCATTTATTCGCTTGTTCAGTTAACACACATTAATTGAGCACGTGCTGTATGCTGAAAACCAAGGACTCTGTTCTTATCTAAAAATAGAGTCAAACATGATAGGGGAAAGCTGCAGTTTTCTAGACATGCCCAAAGAGAGCTTAAAATACAAATCTCTTAAATCACCAAATAAAATGTCTGGAAGAGCAGCTTGCTTTTATCATTTTGATTCTGCAACATTATAATTCATAGTTCTAAGGTGTGTTTGTGCACATGAGACTGATTATCTCCAAGAGATAGATTTTAAATAACTTTAACACTGTCTTGCAAATTAACTGTGTGTTTTATATACTCACAAATGTGTGCTTTGAAGGCCACCCAACTGATGAGTATTTAAAAGAGCCAGATACTATTATTTGAATCAAACTATTATTTTATAATATTGGCATACTGCATTCCATGCACTTTAAATATAGATGTATTTTACATGTGGACAAATGAGTTGTTATAAAACTAAAAGATACCACTTACTAAGTCCTTTTTAACTTACATACGGGAAAAGCTATTAAACTAAACTGCAAGTCTTTCCCTTATTTTAGATTACATGATATCTGATAGGGATTTTTGTGAGATGGAACTTCTAACAATAATGTATGAAATCCAAGCCTAACTGTATTTGACATTATAGTCCTTGGCAAAAAAAAAAAAAAAAAAAAAAAAAAAAGACATGGGTACTCAATAAAAGAAATATTGAGTATAGTCTAGGAATTTGAAAACGAGGTGAAAATAACTGATTCTTCAGCCTGAACAAAAGAACAATGAGTAAACATTGAAGAAAGATTTACAAAACTCCATTAAAAAATAAAAAAAAGCACACCAAGAGATGAGAGTGAAAGCTACTGCCAGCTACAGCACTGTTGACATGCTATAATCACCAAAATATTGAGAGGCTGACTTCCCTTCCTATTTCTAACCAAAATATTCTAATTCCAAGATTGGGGAACTCTTCCTCTGAACATCTGCTTAATTTTATGTAAATATCAATGCAGAAAGAAAAAAAAGTGCTTAAAAACCAATTAGATATCACATTTTCAGAAATTTTAGGAAGTGAGTTTTACCTATATACAAATGTAATTCTCATCTAGAATAGAATATCATCACATATTAGGAGAAAGAAAACTTTAAATATTCCTGATAAAGCCACATATTGGTACTTTCATTGCGGGAGAAATTTCCAGTCAACTCCTAATGTTGACTATTTCACTATGAATTTTACTCAGAGCCTCTGTGGTTATTTTTTGTTACCCAGGAGAATGTAACTCTGGGTTTTAGTTACTCATGTGAGATAAGTAAATTTTTCAGGCATGAAAGCTATCTGATAAATTCATTATACAGACCTGAACAGAGTTATAGCTACATATGTGCTTAGGACTTTGTTGTTAAAAGAGTATTTCCTTCCCACAGTGTTTTGGAAACCTACACTCTGTTTTCAAAGTAATGTCTGTCTTGGGTAATATGCTGATAATATCACATTTCTTCTAGAGAACTTTAGAAACTTTCTGAAAACATGAAAAATGTGCTTATAGTTCTTGTCTGTGAATAATTTAATTTATTAATACTTAAAGAAAATTATTGACTAAAACTTCAGATGGTTGCATTAAAACAAGTAAAATTACATTGTTTCTAATACAAAATTCTTTATCAAGGACCATATTAGTTAATGAGCAGTATTACAAAAGGGAAAAAAAAGAGCATTTAATCAAGATGTAGCATGTCTCCACAGCTCATTTAGCAAGCAATTACTCCTGTTTCACTGAAAACCAGCAGGCTGTGCCTAAAGTCAATTTCCAGGTGAGACAAAGCAAATGCCACTAATGTCTTGCTTTAAACACAGACAAAGTTAACTAATCAAAATCAGCACATTTCATGAGTACAAGATGTATACATTTTTAAATTAATTAAATTACTTTTAAATAAACTTGAGGAAAGATCCTGAAGTCATGCCCAGTAGTCAATTAATAAAGCTTGATTTAGTCTCATCTCTTTAATAACAAAGGCTATAAGAATGGAAAAGTGTATTTTTTACAGGATTGCTGTTTTTCAGTTACTCAGCTGAGAACTTTGAATGTATGCTCCATATGGAATATTATAATGCATTGCATTGTCCATTTGACAAAACTCCATGTACAAATGAATTGATAGGCAACATTCTAATTTCTTTTGACCTTATTTCCTCTGATTTTACAAAACAATAATAAATGATTGAATAAAATTTGTAGCTCAGAGATATTAATAGATACTAATATAGCCTTTGTAATAGCTGAGAACATCTTTGGAGCCACAATTAAATGAACCTACAGCTGAATAGCTGAACAGAAGTCAAATATTCTTTGACTGCTACGCCATCTAACTTTTATGCTTCAGTTTTACTGTATTTCCCCGAAAATAAGACCTAATTGGAAATTAATCCCTAGCTTGATTTTTCAGGATACTTCTAATATAAGCCCTACCCCCAAAATAAGCCCCAGTTAAGATGGTCAGGCAGGCGGACGCATTTAGTATGTCCGTTGCAACACACGACAGATGTATTGAATTATAAAATAATACTATTAATATACAATTAAATATAAATAAATAATATTCTTGACATTAATACTTGAAATAAACTGTAATTTAAATTATAATTAAGTATTTGTAAATACCCAAGTGGACACCTTTGGACAAGAGGTAAACGCCTATGCAAACAGATGAACTTGAGATTTATTGCCGAATGACCAACTGGAGTACAGACACAACGCACGAATAATGTGCGCACTTGATAACAAATGGACGTTGTTGTGTCTAATATGAATCTTCATAATTCAATACATCATGTGTTGTAACAGACGTACTTAATGCACTCATGTGAAATAAAGAAACATTTTCTGAATTTTGGAGCCTGAATTTTTGCACTTTTTCATCCCTTTTGTGTGGACCATCATTCTTAACTGTCATCATTTTTGTTTCCACTTCTGTCTTGTAAGTCTTCAATTAACACTGGATTTAATGGTAGATTTAAAGGGAATAATATTTTGACCTCCAGACAAGATGAGTGCAAAAAGAAAGAGTTATTCCATTAAGTATAAGAAAGGAATCATGGAGGACTCCTGGGGCAAGAATCCTATGGCTTTCTGCAAAGAGAAGAAGTTAGATCTCCAAATAGTCTGAAAATGGCAAGCAGAGTACCATAACCTCAGTCAACAAGTGGATGAGGGAAATGCTAAGAAGCGTAAGTGTGGATCAGGTCGGCAAACATTATTTCCTGAGCTGGAAGACATCATCTGTGAATGGATTGCTGACAGAAGAGCAAAGGTTTTGGTTGTGCTCAGTGCTGATATTCAAGCATTTGCCCTTGCAATGGCACCACAGTTAGAAATATCCCCAGAAGAATTCAGAGCATCACAACACTGGCTGGATGGCTTCCTTCAGTGATATGAACTGTCTCTAAGATAACAACACTGTTCAAGCTGGAAAATACTGAAGTTATTAAAAGTGCACTTGCATTCAAGTCCTTTGTTGATGGCATCAACTTTTCTAAATACCAACTCTCCAACATGACTGCTATGGATGAAACTGCAGTGTATATGGGCCAAGGATCTCAAACAACAATTGATCAGAGGGGTGCCTCGTCAATCTACATTCCCTCCACTGGTTACAAAAGTGCACGTGTTACCTGTATTATGGCAATTCATCTGGATGGAAAGAAAGTCCCACCTCTAATCATCATTAAGGGCAAGAAAGATAAGGTTGAACGTGTTTCAGGCATTTATGTTCTTGAAACCAAAAAAGCCTGGTGCACAAAAGCAGTTATAAGGAGGTGGGTAAATTTAATGCTGCCACTTTTTTTACAAGGTGGCCAAAGAGGTTGATAGTTTGGGATTCAGCCAGCACTCACTGTGCTAAAGACATGAAGAACTTCCTTGCAGAGAAAGAGATCAAATAATGATTCCTGCAGGAATGACTGCCTATCTTCAGACTCTTGATTTTGCAATAAACAGGCCATTCAAAGACCATTTGCACATGGAAATCAATAACTACATGGAAAATAGAATGGAGAGAAATCAGCGAGGAAACTTCGGGAAGCCTAGCCTGTTAAGAGGTCGTGACTTGGGTGAAGACTTCATGGGATAAAATCACTGACAGCTGTGTTGCCAATGCACTATGAGCAGGCTACATGGACAAGAAGTGCTCATTTAAGGAGAGCTCTATTGCTGGACATGAGAGATTGGGGCCAATGGTTCTATAGGCAATGGAGTCGCAAGAAATTCAAGCTGGGATTCGGGGTTTGGAGAGTTATGACAATGTTCCAGAAGAAGATGACAGGACTATATTTGAATAAATGTAGATTTTTGTACATGAATAAATGAATAAATGTAGATTGTTATACATGAATAAATATAGATTGCTCTACATGAAAAAAACATGACATCCCCTGAAAATAAGCCCTAATGCATCTTTTGGAGCAAAAATTAATATAAGACCTGGTCTTATTTTTGGGGAAATACGGTATTGGTTAGTAAAGATTAGTCAGCATATTTCCTGATTTAGCCTATCTTTCTACAACTATTATATATAGCTTTATGATGTTGAAGATTAACAATTTAATGACATAAATAAAAGAACAGAGTATATAACATCAATCTCACCCTGAAGGAATCAGGAGTCTTTATAAATGAAGTGATAGATGAATTAGATCTTAAAAAATTAACTTTCACATTAAAAAAATACATATATACACTGGGTGGGACACAAAGTCTCATTACTCTAAGCTCTTAAATTCTATTAATTTCAGGAAAGTTAAAACTGTTTTTAATAAGTCTATCTTATTAATTTTGCAGTTAAACAAGTCAAATATGTAACAATGAAACTTTTTCGAGTGAACATTTTTGTGAGCGATATTAATCATATTATGAAATGCTTCTTACTTTTAAATTTTATCCCTCTTCCTTTTGTTACTTGATCAACAGGTAGTGTTTGAACTTACTGTACACAGCCCTCTAGAAAGCATTAGGACTAAAACATAAATTTTATATGTTGATTACTTCCCCATTATTGGAACTATACTTGGCACTGGAAATTAAATAATGAGGGAAAATTACTCTAATACATGTAAAAATGCAGTTGAGACAAGTATTACAAAGGAAAGCTATATGGGGCAATAAGAGACTATACAAGAGAGGGTCTGACCTCATCGAAGACATCAGGAAGTTCTTCCCAGAGCATAGGCTAGAAGAGCAAAAATACGAAGGATTTGTATAATAATTATAATATAAATAATTAACTTGGTGAAAACAGGTGTGTTAGGGATGAGGAAGAGTGTTCCAGGCAGAGGAAAATTCACATGCAAAGGTGAAGACTTATTAGAAGCAGAGCAAGTAAGATGAGTTGAAAAAGACTATTGTGCCTAAAGAGGAATAATCCAGAACTTTCTGGAATTTATAGGACAAATTATAGAGTTTTGATTTACTTTCAAGAAAAGGGTAAGTCATTGAAATGTTTTAAGCAAAGAGGTGAATTCATTAGATTTGTGCTTTGAAAAGATAATCCTGGCTGCAAGATAATGCTGGAAAATTTATAAACAAGAGTTCAGACTAGAATTAGGCACGACAATTAGGAAAGAAGTCCCGAGGAAAGAGACAGTCATTTATTTTAGGATAATGGCACAGCAGGTAGAAAGAAATGGGTATATTCAAGATACTTTGGGAAAGTAAAATCACTTAGTGATGGATGCATATGGGAGTAAAGGATGACCCCAATATCTGGTATACTTAACTGGCAGAATCATATGCCATTAAGTAAGAGGGTAAACATTGGGGAAAATTAGGTATGGGAAAGGGTGTGGAGGCTGTTCAGTTTTAGATAAGTGAAGTTCAAGGTATATCCCAGGGGAGATATCAAGAAATATCTCAGGAGAGAAGTGTACTTCTTAGCTGATCTCTAGTTCATAAAAGAGGTCTGAACTAGAAAAGTAGATTTGTGAGTAATCTGTTCCTATGTTCTGAATGTTTGTGTCCCCAAATGTATATGCTGACATCCAAATCCCCAAAGATGATGGTATTTAGGCAGTGGTACTGTTAGCACACACAGACCCAGGGAAAGCCCTGAGACTAAAGTCTACGTTTGTAAGCAGAGGGCAGGGAAAGACTGAAGAAAGAGATAGGTCACTCCAGTCTGACAACTAACAGTTTATTAAGAGAAACTCACATAGGAGGCATATCTTGGGTGGCTGCAAGATGAAGTAGATATTCTCAGTGCCGCTTGGCAGACACCACAGAATTATGTAGGGCAAAAGGGGGCAGTCGTCAATGGTACCAATATGTGAATGCTACCAGGTAGGAGCAATTACTTTACATGCTTGATCAGGTCAAGACAACTGCCTGTTCCAAGAACCAGCACATAGTGGGGGGCAGGGGAGGGGTGCTGATTTATGTCAGCATGAATATCAGTTATGATCAGACAGTCTCTAAGAGGATTTATGGTAAGCAATCTCCATTCTGGTCCAAGTCCAGCTCTCAGGACAGACAGCTGTCATGTCATGGACCAGTCTCTCCTCCACAGGTACTTAAGTCATGAGGGTAGAGTCCTCATGAATGGGATGAAATCTTCTGAGAGACCCTTAGCCCCTTCCACCATGTGAGGACACAGAGAGAAGGTGCTGGCTGTGAAATAGGAAGAGGGCCTTCACCAGAATTCAGCAATGTTAGTGCCTTGATATTGGACTTCCCAGCTCCAGGACTATGAGAAATATATTTCTGTTGTTTATAAACCACCTAGTTTCTGGTGTTTTGTTATAGCAGTCTGAATGGACTAAGATCTATACATAAGAGATAACTGAAACCAAAGACATGGATGATTTTATCTCAGCAGAGAGAATAGAAGAAGGAAAAAAAGGATTTGGAACTGAGTATTTACTCCAAATTTTAATGACCTTAAAGAGCGTATATTCTAGAAAGAAAGAGGAAGGGAGAGAGGGAGGGAGGGAGGAAATACACACACACATACACACACACACACACACACACACACACACACACCAAAACCCACTAAAATACAAATCAGAATTGGTCATAACAGTTGGATTTCCTTCTATGAGGTCCAGGACAAGACACATGACTGATGTTGCCGAGGAGTTTGGTCAGCGGATGGAAGAAAACACACAGACATCAAGAGCAATTTGCACAAATTAGAGAGATCATTTTTGCAAAACTATCATCTACTCTCAAATGAAAGAAAGTTTCAAGCCCCATACACTAGAGATGGAGTACAAGGCGGGGATAATTAGACACTGGTAAAGGGGAAACGGTGGATGATATAAAACGCTTCAGGACATAGTCTGTCGAAACAATGTTTGCATTTTGGGTGCAGAGAGAAATCACAGGATAATAAAAACCCACACACAACGTTTTGGGAGCACAGAGAACTAGTTTCTAACTCCCTCTAATGGAATCATGGTCTTCATAGATTAGGTAACACTTGTTATACAGGAATATTCCATGTGAGGAAGGGGAAGGAGAACAATTTTTTTAAAACTAGAAAATGTTTTAAATTTAAATTATATTAGGAAAGAGATGCAAAAGTATTTGTCTCCCCACTACCCCTGAGATGAAATATTTGAAGAGAGAATAAATAGAACAAATTCCGCTGAAAGAAAAAGTGGTGGTGGAGGCAGGGGTGCGGTGGAGGATGAATGGTAAGGAGGGAACTATTATAAAATAGAGGATTAATTTTGATCAAAAGTTTCTCCCTAAATTTCTCAGAAAGCATAGGAAGAAAAGATGAGTTCTGATTATAAATGACTTGTGCAAACATGGAGGGATTTAAGGATATTAATGCCTCATTGTGAAGAAGAAGATATTACTGACAAGGGAATGGATGTGTGAGGTGGCTTAATGCACCTGGGTAGAGTAGTGAATTGTGTACCATGGATGTGTCTAAAGAGCAAAAATGCCTATTTTCTTAAACTGTGTGTGTGTAGCCTTTGATCTACAAATGAACATATTTTATAAAATATATTTTACATAACATGAAGTATCATGGGTCCTAAAGGGTAGGTAGTATTGACTGATAGATTTATTTCTTGGCATAAATACTTGAACTTGAATAGGCACTCTACTATTTTAAACTACTATTTTATGAGAAAATTATATTACTTAGAAAAGACAAAGTCTTAAAGCAGCATATGCATCAGGAAAATTTTGATTCTCTTTGGCAAAGTTATTAAAATAACGAGAGACACCATTTATTGAACAATTACTGTTTTCCAAACACTGTACTGAGGACTTCATATCTGTTATCCAGTTTAATCCTTCCATACCTGGTTTTCTCATTTTCTCATTCCCGTTTTTTGTGGATGTGAAAACTTTTGATCAAGATTATGGAACCCTGAGAGGGAGAGTAAAGTTTCTAACTGTGGTCTCTTGGAATTAAAAGTCTTGCCCAAACCACGCCCTAGGTTTACTCTGATAATGATTTATTTATGTTTTGCAAATCAAATCCCAAGAGTTGATTTTTTAAACTTGCCTTTGCTAATTTTCATATATACATTTTTTCTTTTTTTTTAAGGAGGGCGTAGCTCACAGTGGCCCATGTGGGGATCGAACCCGCAAACTTGGTGTTATCAGTACCACGCTCTAACCAACTGAGCTAATCGGTCACCCCTTCATACTTCTTGAAGTTAGTTCAAGAACAACTGGGCTTCTCACGGGCCAGTCTTAACAGATTTTACAGAATCTCCTGCCCACCAACACACACTCAAAGGGAAATGCACAAATCCATACAAACATGCACACACCTGACACCTAAAACCTGAGCAGATAATGTACATTTTTAGCGAAGTTTTCATGAAGCAGTGGAGAAGAGTGTTATATTACCTTTCCCACGGCAGGACCTCATAAAAATCCTCTAAATGCCAGACTTCGACCAGAATTTCTTTCATATCATTCCTGCTGTAGTCATTTTTCCACTTACACTGCATCCTCTCCTTCTATCTAACACCTTGTTTCTAGCCCCTCTCTCTCCTCCCTTTAGAGACATGGCTGTGACTTCATGTGTTTTCCTCCCACAACCAGAGTTTTCTGGAAGGTTGTATCCTTTCCTTTTTTTCTCCACTCCCCCACTGCAGTCCATCTGCCAAAGGGGCCTACCCAAAAAACTGATTTTCCTCAAGATCTAATCTGCAGTGGGGTAAAGGAAGTAATCTAATGGTTTTTTTTCTGGCATTGAAAATTTTAGACAATATGTATAAGGTGGTCATTAAACTCACTTTATGAACATTTTTGAGTCTTATAAATATATGTTTTAGTCTAGAAATAACTGGAAGTGTGGAGTTATACCCTAAATTCTAAGACTGAATTACATTTATGGATTAAGTGCTAAATTATGAATTCCAAATTGGAAAGGGGACAGAAAATGTGTTTTCTACTTTTGCTTTAGAAAAACATGAGTTAATGATTTGTGTTGCTTTTATAAGAAAAATCCTGAACTTAAATTAGCTTTCATTTCAGAAATTCATCTGTTACTTCTTTAGATTCAAAACCATCTTGTGAAAAACTTTGTAGCTCTGTGTTCTTAATCACAATATCTTTACCACATTAATTTTTAGGAAGTTACATTGAAGATCTAAGTCTACAATGGCTCATTATAAAAATGCAGGTAAATGTTTATCATAAGTAAATATGAAATACACCTGATTTGCTACATTTCATACATATAGAATGGGCCAGAAAGAAACAGGGAAGGCCTACCTTAGAATTATTAATTTAATTATTAATATGGCAAACCTTAGAAGAAGTTGAAGTTTTAAAATTATATACTCAATGATATCAGTTGGTAATTAGTACCACCTATTTCAGGAATTACACTGATAAAAATAAAAGAGCAAAAATAAAAATTAACTCAGCATAATCCATTTAAACAAACCCTTGAAACTTTTTCCTCTGCTTGAAACTAACAGCAAATCATGAAAGAGCATTTTGAGGCTATTCCAAACAGAACCACAGAGCTGAATGTGCTAGAAAAAGTGTTCTGCACAGATGGTCTGCCACAGAACATGCCAAATTCGCCCTATACACACGAGCTCTGGAAAAAGCTTCTCTGCCAATAGGCAAATACAGTGCCTTTCAAATTTGGATTCCCAAAACGAAAGTCTGAGGATGCCATGTTGTAATGTTGCTTATCTCTGATGAAGATCATAAATAACAAGAACATTATATTGTATAGTTATGATCCAAATCACTGGACTGAAAATTTAGCCTTACAATGTCCTTGCAGCCAGCCACTTTTGCACTGCTCCAATCTCTTTTCAGCAGTAAAGCCAGAGTGAACTGTTCAAAAGGCAGATTTCATCACATCGCCGCCCAGTGTAAAACTGTTCAATACCTTCCCTTTGTTCTTGGGATAAAACCCACAATACTTGACACATTGCAGTCCTGCCTGCTATGATGGCATCTCTTCAGCCTGATAGCAGACCACACTGGTGTATGGCTGTCTGACCCAGACCTATCAACCTCATTCTGGCCCATGGGCATCTGCTGTTTCCTAATCGTGGAAGTTCTTCCCAAACCACTCAACACCTAACTTCTGACTCTTACCGGGTTAACTGCAGCTCCTACCAAATGTTTTTCTCAGGAAAGCCCTCTCTGACCAACCCTTTTCTAACACCCCACCCACACTGCATTAGGGTGCTCTGTTTATGGAATTTCACTCATATCATCTTAGAGATTTTTCTTTAAATAAGTTAGTGAAGTTTAGCAACACGCCTGAAGTGTATGTAATATGTGCTAATATTTGCAGGATGGTACGTGAATGGGAAGTAAAATATTTTAAATGCTCTTGGAAAATAATGATAAAAAAAGAGGCATTGACATTGTATTTATAAACATGTTTGTGGTAAAAATTTCAGTTTCAAGAAAAGTGGAAATGAGTGTAGAAACGCTATTTACATAAAAACTTCTTTGCATGATTTTTAAAGACAAATGAAACACTAACTTACTACTTTACTGACATAATTCAAAATACAATAGCCTAGAGGTGATAGCTATGCAATCCTCAGAATATACTGAAAACAGTGAATTGTACATTTTTAAAGGTACATTTTATGGTATGTGAAGTATATCTGAATAAAGCTGTTATTAGAAAACACGCAATGTCCTAATGTAGCAATTAGTGCTTAAAGAGAAAGATATTCAGCCCTCAGTAGCAGTAGTTTAGTCTCTACCCTTTTTATGCTGTCAAATAGAGAAACAAATCCTGACTTTAGTAAGGAGAGACTTTATTCTCAAAGTCTATTGCGATAAGTGGAGGAGAACTGCTGTAATAGGGAGAATACTCCCTCTCCTCAGAGCTGTACGCGTTGCAAAGGTCACTAAAAAGGCTTTTCTTTTTTAGGGAGGAATACACAAGGCTAGAGGTCACCAGGTATGGGGAGTGGGATGAGCAGATGGCATGACAAGACAGTGGAGGAGGAAATAAATGCCTTTGTGATCAGCTGATTCCCAGAAGAGGTCTCAAGGACCAGGGGGTCCGCGTCCCAATGCTTGCTTAAGCTCAAGGATAGGCCAAAGCTTTGGGACCTGAGGGAAGCAGAGAAGCCCCACTAAAGCTTGGTCAATTAAAATTAGTGAGCATTTTGTCAGATTGGTCAGTGGGGACAAACAGTTCAGCTAATTGTTTATGAGACAGAGAATGGGAATTTGGAGAGTCTGTCTAGCCTTGCCATAGGTAAACAAAGGGGATGCTTGGGAGTCTTAATTATGTCATATGGGGAAGAGTGATTCTTTGCAGTAAACTGTTTCCTGAGATACAAAAGGGTGGGAAGATTCCTTAACCCTCACTTTTTTCCCAAAGGGATGGAGCTCAGGTGACTTCCACATTGTCAGCACTCTCTAAAAAGAATTCCTCTAAAAGGTGTTTTAGTTACATTCACGAATATGGTCATCCATGTAGATTGTCAAGTGGAACAGATCTGAGGTCACATAAAACCAGTGACATCCCTGCACCCCATACATAATTAGCTGTGGATGTCTGTAGCAGATGGGTAGGCCAAGGAGGAGGTTCCGGTTTGTTACACAGGAATTTTCTATGTTTGCAATATTGTCACTTTATTGTACAATACCAAAGATCACATTTATTATTGATTTCTGTGGACATCCTGATAGAGGGGGTTAGAACATAGTTTTGGCAATAATTGTAGGAAGTATTAAATGTTTTATGAGATGTACGTTAGTGTAAATCACCATTTTTAAAAGTGAAACATGAATCACTACCATAAGAATCAGACTTTCAGTGCAAGAAATCCTGATTTATCTGCATCGTTGATACTGTATATGTAAATGCCATTTCTCAGAAGCATAAAACTCTGAGTATAATATATTGGTTAGTGTAAGCAGTATAATATATATTTTTCAGGCTGCGCTTGTTTCATTAATCATGTATTTTAAGAATTTTAAGCTTATTTTTTATGAGGCATTGCATTACATGTGGCATTGATATGCATGTGTAATTTATAACTTGGCGAGTGAATTATCCTACACTATTTTATGTTCTTGATGTATTGATTTTCAGTTGTGATAGATCATTTTAAGATTGCATGGCTTTACTCATGGTGATTTATCCACAGAATCACAGAGACCGTGGGGCAAGCTGATGCAGCCCTTTGAACACTTTCTATCAGCTATAAATAGAGTTGTTAACTGGAATTCTTAACCCCAGTAGGGAAACGTATTTAGCAAGTGGAAAGAAATAACTTTCATCCAGGATCTAATTAGTTGTTGAATAAGGGTTCATAAAAAGTAGTTTTGATATGTCTGTTTCTCCCATATGCTAATCTGATCACCCATTTTTTAAATCGATAGGCAATAAAGCATACGGTCAATGAAAAAGATGTCACCAGTTTACTTAAAAAGTGTCTTCTATGGCTGGTGATTGTCGTTTCATCCTTATCAGCTCAAACACATACATTTGCATTGACTTGAATTATTATAACCCTCTCTCTTTGTTTGTAGAAAACACCCTCTGAACAAAGTCCCAAGCAGAAAAAAGCATGCAGTGCACAAGCATCAAATATGTGATGGCCACTCAGGTGGGTATTGCACAGGGGACCAGATAAGGGCAAAGGAGTATTTTTGGAATTCAGGCAGGATTTTGGAATACTTTATAGAATTTTTAATAAACAATATGAAGGCCACCCTGCAAAAATATGCCATTTTGTCACTGGTCCCAAGTTACTTAAATAACAGGAGACTTTGAAGGAATATATGCTGAGAGCTTTCCTCTGTGCTCTCCTCTCTTATGCCCCACCACTTCTTCCTTGTCATTTTCTCCTTCCTCCCATCCTACCCTTTGTCACTGTTGTTATTGTTTATAAATGTTGCTCCTCATTTTGGTTTGAATAGAGACTAGAAGGGCTCATTCTTAATTTACATCAAATCTCTGCTTAAATATCATTTTACTCACGTGTTCCCCTATAGATAGAAGGGTTCTTGGCACATACTAAGCTCTTGATAAATATTGTTGAATAAATTAGGGAAAGAATGAGTGAGTGAGTGAAATTGGGTTTGAAATTGCATGTCCACTGCAACGTAATTGCAACTTGGTCACAACTTGGGCCCTAGACTCAGTCAGTTCCTTAGCATTTCCTAGCTGTTTGGCCTTTGACAAGTTGCCTAAGCTTTTAAACCTCAGTGTTCATTCTCATCTGAACATGCAGGTAAAGACAATATCTTATCTCAGAAAGTTTTGTGAGGATTAAATGAAGTGATACAGAAAAATCACTTATACTTACCTGGCAGATGATATGCTCCAAATAAATATTAGCTGTTGTTTTTATGGTCATTATTTTATGTTCATCACTTAATGTTCTTCCCCTATGTCTCTTCATGCATTTACCTTTTTCAGAATTGGGTCAGTTGGCTTGAAAATAAGAGCAGTAAGTAAGGAGGGTATGATTATTTTTAATTTGTTTAAATAGAATAGCTTGCACCTAAAATGAAATATACGATTTCACTTTTAATGTGGTGTCTTTGAAATAATTTTCAACACATTTAAATATGGAAAAAATGATTTAAAGAGACGAGACATATAGGGCTTCCATGCTGTGAATTTAGAAATAATGTATTTAAAGAAGTCAATCAAAGGGAAAGTCTGTGTGCATTCTTTGGAGATGGGGTTGAACCAGTATATGACCAAAGTTGTATAAAAAGACAATATGACTCTCATATGTTATGAATGAGTAATTGCAGTGATGATTAAAAGAGAAGACATTTGTAATTAAGGAGCTTAATCTTACCTGTACAGAATTGCATTAGAAACAAATCTCAGAACACATTTGGACTCTCAGCTGTTATTGTAGCAACCGCCACTAGATGTCAGGCAATTCCTATCGTCGTCACACAGAAGGTCTGCAGGTTGCAAAAGAATGTTACGTCCCTCAAAATTTTACTTTCAGGCTTTTGATGGACATACGCAATAAGGTCTTGAAGCGTACATTAGGATTTGATAAAGTTAGCTGTCACTGAGATTGTATCTATCTATATAACTAAGCAACTGTTTTGATCAAATTGACCCTTCACTTAATCAAACTCAGGTTTAATTAATTTGATGAGTCTGTTTTATGGATTTGACAAATACTTGCCAGGCTTTTATCTCATTTTACCTATAAATACAGATACAAAACACATAGTTTTTGTTGTACTATATATTTATTCAGGTTTAGCCTCGGAGGAATATTTTTGTATTTGTGTCATGCAAAATCAATCCATATTGGGTCTGTGCTGAACCAATAGTAGAAGCAGAACCATCTTAGACTCCATGTACAGAATTTTGTTCTGGATAGATAAGGAACAAAACAACCTCTAAAATATGCTCACAGATCAGGAAGAGAATGCTACCTTGTTTTTAAAATGAATTTTGAAGAGGCGTGTTCATACACTTTGATTTAAAATAAAATATCTCAACTTTTATTTTAAAGTTGGTACATTATTTCTTCACCAATAGTATTTGGAGATAATTAGGGTAGCTAAGAGAATGTGGGGCTGTAAATTAGAAGACTTAGAAGACTTGTGTTAAAGTGTTTAGCTTCCATACATTGCATAGCCATTTACCCTGTCTGAATTATAATTTTTTAATCTGTATTCTTTTATGTGAGAATCACATGAGATAATATGTGTGAAAAATTATTATGGAAGTAGAAAGTCCTGGTCATTCCTATAATTTACGTGTGAACTGGGTAGGGGGAGGTTCTGGAATCTCTCCTAATATCACCAGTAACAATTGGGGATGGGGGAGTAAAGTGTGTGGGGGATGTATTCCTCCGAACTGTCCTTTTCCTAGCCCTGTTCTTCTGAAATTGGTTCTATTTGTGGACCTTCTTTGCTCTGTACTGAAAGTTTGTCAGCCCCATGTCTTTATTTTTCAAATACCACCAACATTCTGCCGAATTTGCCTTTGAATTTTCAGGGCAAGGTAGGTGTTTATGTTGAAGCATCACAGATTTAAAATTGAATATCAAACTTCCTTGTAAAAATTGTCTGCTGGGTACCCCAGCACTGGCATTTTCTCCCTGGTCACATTTACCTTCACACTGCAGTTATTGGCCGTGCTCTTTTCTCCCTCCTCGATTTCCTGCTCCCGTTTTAGACCTCCAACTTCCTTTATCCTTCTTTTACAAGCACCTTATATTCCTTGCTATCTTTTTATGTAGACTCAATTACCTATCTTTGGATTTACTGTCTCTTTCCATATCAGGATCTTGAGACACAGCATTCTCACGGAAAATGACTGATGAAGATTCTTTCTAAATTAAATGGTTCTTATCCTGCGTGGAGCTCTTCATGCCAGTTGTAAAAATTACATTCATTCCTTTTTACATTCACATGGTACATACTTTGGTACTTATTGCATTAAATCAATCAGACCTGTAGACCTGTTGTCAATAGATATTATGGTATGAGAAATAAAGCCTTTACATTTTCATATTATGAAGAGTTTCCTAACATTTTAAACTGAGGTTCACAGAGTGAAAGTGATTCTACTCTTTCATGAAATGCTATTATATTGGTCTATGCAAGTCCCTGTATTTGTTCTCTTTTTATTATTATTTTCACTTTGTTTCCAATCCCCACTCCCTTACTTTTTTTACTCTTTTGAATTTAATGTAAATCTGTCAAACCTTCCTCATATATTCATATACATATAATTACAGAAATATATGCATATGCTATTCTATATATGTTTAAAAGAAGCACAAGTGGTTTTATTCTAAATCTTATTCTCTTCCTAATTGTTCTCAAATATCTATTTATTTTGAAATGTATCAAGGTTGCTCTATGTAGATCTAGCACTGAGTGGTACATCATTTTGCAGGATCTTTAATTCCTATGTAAATGAAGAATTATAATAAACAGGACATATTTCTTATCGATATCATTAAAAAAGTGCACTTAAATCATACATAGTGTTTACATGAAAAGTGCTTCATCAATGGTGAAGGGGTTCAGAACAATGTTCCCCAAAATATGTCACTTTAGAATGAGAATTATTTTGAGCTAAAGATAATCAAGATCCAGCAGATTCAGGAAGAGTTCTTTACTTCCTCTTAACTGCCTAAAAGAAATGTTCCCCCATTTGTGGGAAAATTTGCAATTATAAAGGAAATTTAATTGGAAAGGGGGCCTGTACCAGGAAGATAGCTATGACCAGAGATAACATGTTTACCTAAGAAACATATCTGCATAACAGGCAAACTTTGTTTACCAAACATTTCTTCTCTTCTTCCTTTGAGTTTCCTTTCTCCCCTTTCAGCCCCAGATTTCCACCCCTTTCCTTAGCCCAAGGTGTTGTATAAGTCTTAATGGGCTGGCTACTTTTGAGTCTTATATCTTTGTGGAGATTCCCTGACATAATTAACTTTTTCTCCTGTTAATCAGTCTTATGCCATTTTAATTGTTAGACCAGCCACAGAACCAAGAAGGGTAGGAGAAAAAATTTTCCTACCCAATAATGGCAATTAATTATATGAGACTAATATGAACATAACAAACACATCTAGACTTTATATCTAACATCTGTGATTATATGTCTAAATACCATGCTTTCCGTTTCTTGTTTCTTTTTTTTTTTTTTTTTTTTAATTCATTGGGGTGACAATTGTTAGTAAAATTACATAGATTTCAGGTGTACAATTCTGTATTACATCATCTATAAATCCCATTGTGTGTTCACCACCCAGAATCATTTCTACTTCCATCACCATATATTTGATCCCCCTTACCCTCTGGTAACCACTAAACTATTGTCTGTGTGTATGAGTTTCTGTTTCTCATTTGTTTGTCTTGTTCTTTGTTGTGTTTGGTTTATATACCACATATCAGTGAAAACATATGGTTCTCTGCTTTTTCTGTCTGACTTATTTCGCTCAGCATTATACTCTCAAGATCCATCCATGTTGTCACAAATGTTCCTATATCATCTTTTCTTACCGCTGAATAGTATTCCATTGTGTATATATACCAGAACTTCTTTATCCATTCATCTATCGAAGGACATTTTGGTTGTTTCCATGTCTTGGCCACCGTAAACAAAGCTGCAATGAACATTGGAGCCCACATGTCTTTATGTATAAATGTTTTCAGATTTTTTGGGTAGATACCCAGGAGAGGGATTGCTGGGTCATATGGTAATTCTATTCGTAATTTTTTGAGGAACCTCCACACTGCCTTTCATAACAGCTGCACCAGTCTGCATTCCCACCAACAGTGTATGAGGGTTCCTTTTTCTCCAAAACCTCTCCAACACTTCTTACTATTTGTCTTGTTGATGACAGCCATTGTGACTGGGGTGAGGTGATGTCTCATTGTGGTTTTTATTTGTATTTCTTTGATAATTAGTGATGTTGAACATTTTTTATATGTCTTTTTGCCATTTGTATATCCTCTTTGGAGAAATGTCTCTCCAGGTCCTCTGTCTGTTTTTCAATTGAGTTGTTTGTTTTTTTTGTTGTTGAGTTGCATGAGTTCCTTGTATATTTTGGATATTAGCCCCTTATCGGAGGCACTGTTTGGAAAAATCCTCTCCCATTCAGTTGGTGGCCTCTTTATTTTGTCAATGGTTTCTTTTGCTGTGCAGAACCTTTTAAGTTTCATATACTCCCATTCATTTATTTTAGCTTTCACTTCCATTGCCTTTGGAGTCAAATTCATAAAATGCTCTTTGAACCCAAGGTCCATAAGTTTAGTAGCTATGTTTTCTTCTATGCTGTTTATTGCACCAGGTCTTATGCTTAAGTCTTTGATCCATTTTGAATTAACTTTGGTACATGGTGACAAATAGCAGTCCAGTTTCATTCTTTTGCACGTGGCTATCCAATTCTGCCAGCACCATTTATTGGAGAGGCTGTCTTTCCTCCATTGTACGTTTTTAGCTTCTTTGTCAAAAATTATCTGTCCATGTTTATGTGGTTTTATTTCTAGGTTCTCAATTCTATTCCATTGGTCTATGTTTCTGTTTTTCTGCCAATACCATGCTGTTTTGATTATTGTAGCCCTGTAGTACAAACCAAAGTCAGGAAGTGTGATACCTCCATTATTGTTCTTTTTTCTTAAGATTGCTTTGGCTATTCAGGGTCTTTTGTGGTTCCAAACAAATCTGATGATTTTTTGTTCTATTTCTTTAAAAAATGCCATTGGGATTATAATGGGGATTGCGTTAAATCTGTATATTGCTTTGGGTAATATGGCCATTTTAACTATGTTGATTCTTCCAATCCATGAGCACAGAATGTCTTTCCATTTCTTTGTGTCTTCTTCAATTTCTTTCAAAAATGTCTTATAGTTTTCAGCATATAGGTCTTTCACATCCTTGGTTAAGTTTATTCCTAGGTATTTTATTCTTTTTGCTGCAATTGCAAAAGGAATTGTTTTTTGTATTTCTTTTTCTGAGATTTCATTGTTAGTATATAGGAAAGCAATGGACTTTTGTGCGTTGATTTTGTAGCCGGCAACTTTACTGTAGTCATTGATTGTTTCTAATAGGTTTTTGGTGGAGTCTTTAGGGTTTTCTATATATAGCATCATGTCATCTGCAATGAGTGATAATTTAACTTCTTCATTCCCAATTTGGATGCCTTTTATTTCTTTCTCTTGCCTGATTACTCTGGCAAGGACTTCCAACACTACGTTGAAAAGCAGAGGTGATAGGGGACAGCTCTGTCGTGTTCCTGAACATAGAGCAAAGGGCTTCAGTTTTCACGATTAATTATGAGATTAGCTGAGGGCTTGTCATAGATGGCCTTTATTATGTTAAGGTATTTTGTTCTATACCTATTTTATTAAGTGTTTTAATCATAAATGGATGTTGTATCTTGTCAAATGCTTTTTCTGCATCAATTGATATAATCATATGATTTTTGTCCTTTATTTTGTTTATGTGATGTATCACATTGATGGATTTGCAGATGTTGAACCATCCTTGTGTCCCTGGGATGAACCCCACTTGGTCGTGATGAATAATCTTTTTAATGCATTGTTGTATTCGATTTGCTAGAATTTTGTTTAGGATTTTTGCATCTGTATTCATCAGAGATATTGGTCTGTAGTTTTCTTTTTTTGTGCTGTCCCTACCAGGTTTTGCTATCAGGGTAATGTTGCCCTCATAAAATGAGTTAGGGAGTACTGTCTCTTCTTCAATTTTTTGGAAGAGTTTGAGCAGGATTGGTATTAGATCCTCTTTGAAGGTTTGGTAGAATTCACTAGTGAAGCCATCTGGTCCCGGACTTTTGCTTTTGGGAAGGTTTTGGATGACTGATTCAATTTCGTTACTGGTGATCAGTCTGTTTAGATTTTCCAGTTCTTCATGGTTCAGCCTTGGAAGGCTATATGTTTCTAAGAACTTGTCCATTTCTTCTAGATTATTGAATTTGGTGGCATATAGTCCTTCATAGTATTCTTGTATGATCCTTTGTATTTCTGTGGTGTCCGTGATAACTTCCCCTTTTTCATTTCTGATTTTGTTAATTAGTGTCTTCTCTCTTTTTATCTTAGTGAGTCTAGCCAAGGGTTTGTCAATTTTGTTAATCTTTTCATAGAACCAGCTCTGTCACATTAATTTTTTCTATTGTCTTTTTGTTCTCTATTTCACTTAGTTCTGCTCTGATGTTTGTTATTTCCTTCCTGCTGCTGACCTTGGGTTTCACTTGTTCTTCTTTTTCTAGTTCTTTAAGGTGTAACATGAGGTTATTTATTTGGGATTTTTCTTGTTTCTTGAGATAGGCCTGTAATGAGATAAATTTCCCTCTTAAAATTGCTTTCGCTGCATCCCCAAAATTTTGGTAGGATGTATTTTCATTGTCATTTGTTTCTATGTATCTTTTGATCTCGCCTCTAATTTCTTCTTTGACCCAGTCGTTCTTTAAAAGTATGTTGTTTAATCTCCATGTATTTGTGTTTTTTCCTGCTTTCTTTTTGCAGTTGATATCCAATTTCAAAGCCTTGTGATCAGAGAATATGCTTGGTATGATTTCAATCTTCTTAAATTTGCTGAGGCTGATTTTATGTCCCAATATATGGTCTATCCTTGAGAATGTTCCATGTACACTAGAAAAGAATGTATAGTCTGATGTTTTAGGATGAACTGCTCTATATATGTCTATTATGTCCATTTCATCTAATGTGTCATTTAAGGCTGCTATTTCGTTATTTATTTTCTGTTTGGATGATCTATCCATAGCTGTCAATGATGTATTTAAGTCCCCTAGTCTAACTGTGTTTTGGTCAGTTTCTCCCTTTAGTTGTGTTAGTAGTTGCTTGGTATATTTTGGTGCTCCCTGATGATTGGGGGCATAAATATTGATGACTGTTATGTCTCCTTGTTGTATAGTCCCCTTTATTATTATGAAATGTCCATCTTTGTCCCTTGTTATCTTTTTCACCCTGAAGTCTGTTTCATCTGATATCATTATGGCTACACCTGATTTTCTCTGGGTACCATTTGCTTGGAATGTCAAGTTCCACCCTTTTACTTGGATTCAAGGATCCAGTTCTGTCCACAAGTTTGGGAAGTTCGCATCAACAATTTGTTTGAATATATTCTCTGTTCCCTTCTCACTTTCTTCTCCTTCCGGTATGCCCATTATTCTTATATTGCTCTTTCTGATGGAGTCAGAACGTTCTTGTAGAGTTCTTTCATTTCTTTTAAGTCTGAAGTCTCTTTCTTCTTCCATCTGTGTAATTTCCAGGTTTCCATCTTCGATGTCAGTGATTCTTTCCTCCATCTGGTCAACTCTACTACCTAAGCTGGTTATTTCATTCTTAGTTTCTTCTATTGAGTTCTCAATCTTCAGAAATTCTATTTGTTTTTGTTATTTTTTTAATTTCAATCTCTTTTGTAAAATGCTCATGTTGTTCTTTGATTGTGTTTCTGAGTTCATTAAACTGCCTTTCTGTGTTTTCTTGCATCTCGTTGAGTTTTTTCAGAACTGCAATCTTGAATTCTCTGTCATTTAAGTCATATATTTCCATATCTTTAAGTTCCTTTTCTGGAGACTTTTCACTTTCTTTCTGAGCTGTCTTGTTGCCTTGGTTATTCATGGCAATTACTGATTTATTATTTCTCTTCTGAGACATCTACAGGAGTGGCTTCTGTAACAGGTTGATAGGGAGAGGTCTTTGTTTTGTTTTCCAGTACTTGTTGGTAGAGTGTTTTATTTTCTCTCTGACTGTAGCCTTTTTTTTCTCTCTCACACGATAGTGCTATGTTTTCTCTGCACTATTCCAGTTTCTCACACAATGGGTGGATTCCCTGGGAGATGGGCTTCTCCTCTGTTAATACTTCGCCTGAGTCACAGGGCGCAGTGTCCCGGTGGTTATGCGGAGATCTTTTGAAGTTCCAAAGCTCTTCCTGCACCTGATTCAGAGCCCGTATGTTTCAGCACTTCTGTTTACTCCTGCAGGGATCTGCTCAGATAGGTGGGGCTAGGGGCGGGGTGAGTTGTGAGAGGTGGCCCAGAGCAATGGCAGTGACCACCACCAGAGCCGGTCCTGCTTCCACAGCTCCCTCCCCTTTGCCGGAACTAGTTGGACTGCGAATCTGTATCTGCGGTTCACAGTTCTCAGAACAGCAAATATTCTGTTCTTTTGATGGGACACTGCTACTGTTCTGCTTCTGGCACCGGCCAGGTGGGGGCGGGGTGAGCTCTGGGAGGGTAACGAGGGGGTGGCTAGTCTCAATGTCTAAGGCTTTCGTTCTCTGCTCGGCAGTGAGGACTTAAACCATCATTTTCAGCCTTCTTCCCTTAGTCTTTTCTCCGAGGTCTGTGCCATGAGCGTTGGGTTCAGCCGTGTTATATGCTGTCTCCTCAGCCCTGTGGGCCATAAGTGGAGCCCTAGCAGTCCGAGTTCTTCCCTCTCCCGCAGCTGCGGTGGTTCCCGGAAGCAGTGAGCTCGGATCACTGAGCTAGGTCTGCATCCTGTGTTCTGTGCCCACACGGCTCCGTCTCCGCACTTCTTCCTTCCTTCTCTCCTGCTCGGGTGATTCTCCCACCTTTAGGTGAATTCAGTAGTGGGCCTCTTCCCCTTGCCTGTCTGCTGTGCAGGGAGTCCTTTGTGGAGTTATTGTTGTTCGATTAGTTGTAAATTCCAGGGGAGCTTCACAGAGGCTCACCTCACACCGCCATTTTAATGACGTCTCTTCTGTTTCTTATCTGTGGAAACAAAACTGTAAATTTCACAGTGTAAATTCATGTAAAGAGACAGAAATTTTCCTGGGAAATGCCATGTGCTCTAGGTTTGAAGTTTCCAGATTTGGCTGTATATCACAGATACCTGGGGACCTTATAAAAAATATAGATGAGTGAATGACAAAGGGGCCACATACTAAACATGACAAGCTCAGGGGAGGCCAAGCATGACAGGCTGCATAAACTCAGAGACTGAAATTAAACACATAGGACGGTCTGAACATAAAAATTCCTAACTAAAAGCAGTCTGTGGTCGTAGTCACATCCTGGCCTGTAGCTTCTTTGACAATCGTCAATTGTTACCTTAAGTGAGCCTATCTATTGTCTTTATTGCATCAACGATAACATACCCTGGCAATGTCAGAGTAATTCCTTTTTCCAGACCCCCTCAGGGCACCACCCACCAGAGCAGGAGACTACAGAACCCTTCATTGTTATCTTGTTCACAAAATACCATCTCTGTGTGCTGTAAAATGTTGATTGTTAACTATCCTGTACCCACCAATGTAAAAGTAGTGTATGTCTCTCTGTTTTACTTTTTATCCAATCCCAGAGATTTACCCACTTTTCTTTCTCCCACCCCCTTAATCTGCCACCAGTGGATTTCATGTAACCTTCCTTATGTAACCTTCCTTATGTCCCCTCCTTTGATTCTAACATGTAAAGTAAACTGCAAACCTTCCATTCTCTGGTGCATTTTCTTAACCTATTGAGATTTTGCTTCCCGGCAATTGTTGTCAGTTTGGCTCAAATAAACTCATCAAAGCTCTCTACAGGTTTGGAAGTTTCTTTTGTGGACAGATTTCTCAGCCACCCTAGCTTTATGGAATCAGAATCACTAAGTAGAGTTCTAGATATTTCTCTAATTTACATGTCTACTAGGTAGGAACAGGTCATGGAATTTCTTCTAATCTCTCCAGGAATATTGGGGTGGGGAGAGTAGAAGTGTGTGAGGGGTGAGTCTGTACCCTGTATATCTATCATGTATTTATCGGTAGATAGATGATAGGTAGATAGGTAGATAGATAGATAATATATATATATATATATATATATATATATATATATATATATATATCTTTATTTAGATCTATTGATCTCTGTCTTAGAGAGACCTAGATGTAGAGGTAAGTAACTCTAGGTCATGTATATATAGATATATCTATATCTATCGATTTATCATCTACCATCTGTATATCTATATATCGTCAGGCAATTCTGATAGAGCCAGTTCTGAGTAACACTGCTTAGTACACATGCCGTTTCTGAGATTGGTCAGAGGATAGCCAGATCTGCCATTACTATTCTATCACAGAAGGGATTAAATTGAAATGTTATTGATATTGTTATATATTGTTTTCAGATTGAAAAATGTTATTTGTTGGTTAAGCATTTAAAATCATGATTGCACGAGAGCCTCAGGTTAATGATCTCATTGCTAATATTAGCTAAAATTTCAAAATTTTAACATCTTTAGTTTATTCTTGGTCTAACAATTTCTACGTCTGGGTATTTTTAGTTCCTCTTTGCATCAGGTATTGATGAGTAAAAGCATTTTCAATATTATTTTGGATCAATTAACTTAGTGGTGGGGGTCATTTCAGATCACTTACATGTATGTGTGAAATTTCAAATTCCTTAGCTATTTATTTTTAAATCTTTTTTTTTGTGTGTGAATATTTATTAGTAAAAGTAGAAGCTATTGGGTGTAAATAAAGCTCCCTATATCAGACTTTAAATTCTAGTCTGAAGATCATAAATATGCTCAAAATTCATCTCAACACTAGTTCACTCACAGAATGAGGGCTTGACCAATTCAGATAAAACCAAAATAAACTCTTGAGTAGATTGAATCTTTGTTGGTTATGGAGGAGAAAGTGGCTGACAGGTGTGCAAATCACTTGTGGATAAATATACTAGCCTCCTCCATCTGAGAGGGAGTAATTACTGGACATTTTACACAGCTGCCGATCAGAATTATACCACAATCATTTTTAGAGCCAATTTTGATAATCCCCTGTGAATATATTAATTCTGATTTGGCCAGAATTTATTTATTTATCTATTATTTATTTATTTATTTATTTATTTACCAATAGCTGGATGATTTCTAAAAATAGGAACTGAAAAAATATTTTCGAAACACAAATTGTTCAATAATGCATGTATACTGTTTCACTGAAGAAATACTACAGACCTTAATAAAAAGATAACCCCTCATGTTCATTGAGGAGAAGATATTTCACTTATTAAGTGGTAGCAGAAGTGATTATGGAAGATATTACACTGAGGTTGTGCTCTCTAGAGAAGTGGTGGTGAGTGGCTTTGTTTCCCCTCCTATTCATCTATGGGAAGCCCAGTCTCTAAATCCTGAAGATTTGATAAGAGCAATTGAAAGGCTACGGACAAAGTTTTAATGTCACTGCATTTCAACAAAGAGGGATTAATTAACTTCAGTTCACAAATCTTCAACTATTGTGTCAAATCTTCAGTAGTTTAAGACTGTTAAAGGAGGAAAAATTTGTGATAGAAAAGAAAAAAGCACTATTTTCTTTCAAATAAAAGGGAGTGGAAGTGAAAGATGAGAAAACAAAAAATGATCATATGTGGTCTACAACTACTGGCTAGCAAGTAATTCCAGCAGGCAGAGGATTGAGTGCCCTAAATTGCTGCTTACTTATGGGTGTTTGGGATGGCCTATTTATCTTTTGGATGAGAAAAAGACATTATTGTTCTACTTAGGAAATCCTTATTTGGCCTTAGCTGAGAAATGCCTTCTCTCTCTTCTCAATGTTCTAAGAACTACCACACATCTCTGACTGGCTCCAAGATTGGATATATAGATAAAACCAAAACAAACAAACAAACAAAAAACTAGAAGAAAACTACCTGTAAAGAATATGAGGTTTAGGCCCAGCATGTCTGAATTACATATTGGAAATGACTAAAAGAATCTGTTGAATCACAATAATGGGAGAAGATTTTATGCATTTAATACTTAAATGAAATTCTGAATGCACAAATTTTTAAACAAGTGCCATTGATAGACTTTTCCTTATAAGTATTTTTTATCGAATCAAAGCATCACATTAAATATATATATATATATATATATATATATATATATATATATATACACACACATACTATCCAAGGATGTGGTTTTCGTTATAAAATCTTTTCTTGAATATGTGCCATTTTTATGTGACTGGCTTTCCAGCATTTCATTCATTGCACCTAGAGATCCATGGCACAGTATGTGCTGCATTTTGTAATGTAATTTTCTCAGGAAAGACAAACATGTTAATAATAATCATGGCAGCACCAAGCAAGGTGGCATTTCAAAAAGCATTTACTTTTAATTTTTTAATAAAAGAAAAGGGAATATATGCAAAGATAATTGTAGAAAACAGAAACACCCCAAGCTATATTATTCAGAAATCAAAATAGTTGTATGCTCATAACATATGTGTATTCACATCTGTGGATTAAATTTTAGCGTAAATTGTTCTACTTACGCTAAAGAACAATTGATGTTACCTATATAAAGGGAAAATATACCAATACCTAGAATTGGATAAGAAGTTGCAGACAATACCAGTAGAAAATGCGAAGAAATATCTTTTAAATATTATTTATATAGATGGATTTTTTTTTTCTTCACCAGAAAATGAATTGGATTTCTTACTTTTGCATGCTGATTTATTTTATATATTTCACCCCTTTTTATTTTTTATTGCTACCATACACAGTAATGTCTGATGAGAACTCTTTCTCAAGCATTCCCATGGGAAGATAATATTGAAGGAATTTGCTTTTAGCAGTCAGGTTTAATTTTCCAGTAATAGAGGACACTTAATGTTTTTCTTAAAGAAAATATGCTTTCTAGTTAGCCACATGATTATTTTCTCCACCAACGCTCCTAAATTAAAATATTTCATTCAAATATAGTTTCTCAACTAACATATTCAAGAGCAACTAAGAGCCCTGGGAAGTGTTGCTGATAATGGGGACGCTTACGGCACATTCTGAATCAGCAAATAGGAACAAAATCCTGGCTCTGCCATTTTAAGGGTAAGTGATCTTGGAAAAATTGCTTAGCCCTTTGAACCTGTTTCATCATTTCTAAATTAGGAGTAAGGATGATAAGTGTAATAATGATAAGTGTTGGTAAGATTACATGAGGCAACACATAAAACATCTCTAGTCAATACTTGGCATTTAATTATCTCTCAATAATGCTAGTTATTATTATCATCATCATTATTATTATTACTACTCCTATTATTAAAATCCTTTAATCTATTGCTTATGGCCAAGACAGCCTTAATATGCACCTCAGCTTAACTATCAAGAGCTTTTTCCTAAATCTAAGCTTCTGACCTCCCTTCTCTTACAACATTTACCTTAGAGAACCAGTTGTATATTCTTTTTTTTTTAATTTTTTGTATTAGTTTCAGGTGTGTAAAACAATGTACTAGACATTTACACTTCTCACAAAGTGATAACCCTCCTCCCCTTCTGCCCCTTTGAGATGTAAATCTTTTTTAAAAACTTCTTACCAGTTTTATAACCCAGAACGTGTTTCTCAAGGACCCTCAGGAAAGTAGTGCCCCTGTCTCTGATCTCTGTGGGAGGTAGGAGGCTAACTTCAGTGGGTGCCTCTCAGGAAGTTGTAAAACAAATTCCTGTGAGAAGACAGGAGAAACTTTTCTTTTGGGTAAAGCTAGTTAGCCAACACAGATCCTACAACTCCCGACCGCCACCCCAGCTCTTTAAAATTCTCCACCTTTTTCAGTGGAGCTGAGGTCCCAGAACTGGTCTCTTCCCTATGGCTGACACTAGTATCAAAGTAACATCAACTGCTCTTTGCTCATCTTGTCTGGTGCGAGCTTTTCTTTGATAGCTAATGCAGAGTAAGCAATCGATAAATGGCAGTAGATAGTTTTTAATGTTATTAGGAGGGTGATATGAAGCATCACTTTTTTCTTTTTACCTATTTGCTTGAAGAGTGCCTATTTATACTGGAGGTGTTTGCATACAAAGTGGGAACGTTGAAATTTGTGATGGGAATATGGTGTTCCTGTATTATTTATGAGCAGGAGGAGTTTGAGTGAAGACAGGCTCTGAGTGAGGACATGAATAGGTAATGGTTGAGTCGTGCATGATTTTTTTTTTTTTTTTTCTTTTTTTGGAGATGAGGCACTAAAAGAGTTATGAAAACTAGATGGTGATTGGGTGACCAAATGCCTAATGAAAAATATTAAAAAAAGGAAAGACACAGAAAAATGTCATCTTGGAATGAAGGAAACCTGTGATCCCTGTGTCCCAGTGATGGTGGGTTAGGGGTTCCCAGCATCTGTGTAGTTAGTTGACCATGACAGGGATAGGGAGACGATAATATCTTCAAAGGAGGATGAAGAGGAACAGCCTGGGACTCTCTCTCTTTGGTTCACTTCAGCTTGATGCTATCCCAGAATTCAGTTCTCAACACAGGATGTCTCTACCAGCATCATCAACATCACCTGGGAACAATCAATTTAGAAATGCAAACTCTCCATTTTCACCCTAGACCTCCTCGGGTTGTGTTTCAGAAATCTGAATTCAGTGAAGGCTGAAAATAGGTAAGCTACTGATATTTATTTGTTTGGCAGAGCCTTCCAGTTAAATGTGTTCTCATTATTTATGTTTCACAGAAATGTCCCAGAGGGTTTATTTCAGCCTCACATTTTATTTATCCCAATTCTTTTTCAACTTAGAAAGTTTAGAAGAAATGTTCACAGAAATGTTTCACAAAAATATTCTAGAGGGTTTATTTCAGCCTCAAATTTTATTTACCGTAATTCTTTTTCAACTAAGAAAGTTTAATATTAAGATGCCATAAAAATAGGAAAATACTAAAACAGAAAAACAATGGGGAAAATAGAGCAAAAACCAAAGGGGGAGGGGAGGAAAAAGAACCAAAGCCTTAAGGCTGTTTGACAAGGTAAGGCTATTTCATTCATACCTAAGACCAAATTTACGTGGCTTAACAAAATTTCAAGAAAAGGAGAATTTTTGTTTCACATGTAACAGAACCAGCCAGTTTATTTTTAATGCTTATGCTGATATTTCAGGGAAAACTGGAATGAGGAAAGAAGGCAACATAGCTGCTTCTTCTCTATCAGGAAAGTCATAATCAGAAGCTGTCAGACATTTTGGTTTCAGGACACTTTCCACTCTTAAAAGTTATGAATGGCCTTAAAAACCTTTTGCTTGTGTAGGTTTTTATCTATTTATACTTAAACATTAGAAATGAAAACTGAGAAGTTTTTTTAAAAAATATTCACTTATTTTAAAATGACAGTAATATCCAGTATGTGTTACCATAAATAAGCCATTTTAAGGAAAATCACTATATTTTTCAAAACATATTAAGAGTGGCATTGTTTTATATTTTGGGGAAATTTCTTTAATGTCTGGCTTACTAAAAAGCACAAGTAGTAACAAAACCCTCACCTCTGCTTCTGTTTTCAATCTTCTGCAATATTTTGTTTTGGTTGATGAATATGAAGAAAATTCAAATGCACATGGATTTGTAGTTGGAAAGGCTGGGTTTCATGGAACACCCCAAATAGTGTTAGACACTTCAGAGGTCCTCAGACCTCACTTCGAGAACTAAATTATCTGGATTAAGCAATTCTAGAGTCCCCAAATCTCAGTTTACAAATGCTTCCCAAATTTCAGAGTATCACCACCACATAGGTTTGCTTCTTGTTCACGCCACATTTTATGAGGATCAGCTGGGGTCTTCACGCCATAATGTCCTTACCCAGGGACATAGGCTGTCTGAGCAGCCACTGCCCCCAGCACTGCCAGTCCCTGGGAGAGGGCAGAACGAGCAGGATGATGCAGGCACTGCTTCTGAAAGATTGTTCTGGGAAATGATTGCCTCACTTCTGTTCACACTTTGTTAGCCAAAGCACCTCCTTCAAGAGGAGGCAACCAACATAATTCTCCTTCAGGGAGGGGCGCTGAATATTGATGACTAGAATTTAGTTTACCTCACTTACACCTTACACCTAAATAAGTGGTCCTAAATAAGAGGACCAAAAGATGCTTGTAAAAAATGTACCTGAGACTATCTTGTTATGAATGTGTTATTTCAAAAGGAAACAGTTTTTAAATAGTTATAATTATAACATTATATCAAGTTAGATGTGATTTGGTTCCTGGGTTTTTCTGCTTCAGCTCTTAAGAAATATTATAGCAGGCAAGCATCTAATTTTCAGCGTATTGTATATCTCATGGTTTCTTTTTAAAATTAAGCATGAGTTCTTGATAAGGAATGTGGTCTTGTGAGAAAATAAAATATGGCGTAATTTAAGATAGTAATATTATAATTAAAATGACAATATTTGCAAACATTTACTGAGTACTCATGTACTATGCTAGGGGTTTTAGGCTTTTACCTATTACATGGATGAATTTCTGAATGGCTTCCTCTATGTGATCATGTGTAGAAGTTGTGATATATAGTATAATAAACATAGATAAATGTTTTAAAAACAGTTAAAATGATTTGGATAAAAAATGAGTTGGTCATAGTCATTTATTCAACCCAGCAATACACCCTATTGTAGGTGCTAATGATTTAAAAAGAAAATGATATTTCTTTCTTTGGAAAACAGTAATCATTTCATGTGATGATTTATTTTATCACAAAGATGGCTGCTGTAACACGTTACCATAAACTTAGTGGCTTAAAACAATCCAGATTTATTATCTTTCAGTTCGGTAAATCAAAAGTCCAAAATGATCTTATAGGCTGATAACGAGGTGTCAGCAGAGCTGTGTTCCTTTTGGAGGCTTTAGGGGGGAATCTGTTCTTTTACTTTTTCCAGCTTCTAGAGGGCCTCTTGCATTCCATGGCTCATTGCTCCTGCCTCCAGTTTCACAGCCCATCACTCCAACCTCTGCTTCCTCCCTCTCGGTCTCTGACACTTATACCTCCCTCTTATCAGGATCCTTGTGATTACATTGGCCCCATCCAAATGATCCAGGCTAATTTTCCCATTTCAGGACACTTAACCGTGTCTGTAAAATCTATTTTGCCATGTCAGGTAACATATTCACAGTTCTGGGCCATAGACATCTTTGGGAGAAGGAGGACTTCATTATTCTGTGTCCTGTAGATATTATTATCTTTTATTCTTAAAGCGTTCAGGGAAATTTACATGGGTTTCAGATTATACATAGGACCATAGGATTTGTATGTTTAGAATTTAAGTGAAAAATGTTTTCTTTTATATCCACAAAAACTACACAGTTCTGCCAAAGACCTTTCCTCAATTCTAGCTGCAGATCACTTTAACCGTGTGCATCGATAACTACTGAAGTTTTATCTTATGGGCTTCAAGGACTAATATCCACTTAAAAAGCCTAATCCTCTTTTCAGTTTCCCTGAGTTATTTTCATATTTAGCTGGGCAACCCAGCTGTACCCCAGGTTGAATGCTGGAGATATTTAAAGCAAAGCAAAGCAAAGCAAAGCAAAACAGCATTTAACTGCTTAGACTGTCTTCCAGGCAAGAAATCGTTAAATAAAAATGGACCAAGATTACCCATCAGTTTCAAAGATGCCTTTTTGTTTGTCACTCTATGTACTACACTTCATGTCACTACTTCAGGTATATCACTTAGATCACTCTTGAAAGGAAGAAGTATAATGTAGGATAACTCAACTGAATAGCAGAACACCAGAGGTTGTCAGATTGCCACCTATCTTGTTTTCTTTAGAAGAAAACAATGGTTGATATATAGCACAACTTTTAAGACAATGGCTTTGTTATTTTATAAACATTTTAGAGTCCTTTTCCATGGGAATGATGTACTGTATTTGAATTTTTGTTTATATTAATACTGAGGTTTGTTTCATATTTTTGAATTAATATTGGTAACATTTATTGAATTCCCACATTTGCCAGGCTACCTATAGCGGGGCTAATTTCTACAAATCAGGGCCCTAATTTCGACAACCATCATGGCCTCCCCCCAAAATTCAAATTCCTCATCTTTTGTTACTTAATCAATTTCTTGGGATTATAACAAATTTGAAGCAAGTTATTAAACACTATTATGAAATATTTTTCTTGAAAGATATTTATTTTCTTTTAATGTGGTAAGAAAACTGATAAACCCATACACAAAAATAATACAGCCAGAATATAAACCGGATCTATCTGATTCCAAAGTCTATGAGCAAAAGCCCTCATTACAAGGACATTTTATAAAACCATAGATGCATATTAGGGAGTTGGTTTATTTGTTTCTTTTAACTTCTTTACATTTTATATGCAATCGGGAAACCTTGAAACATCAGCTGAAAATACTCTCAAAATAAATTTGAAAATGTTCTCTATATTTAGTGAGTAATTAATACCAATTAATATCACTTCCTCTTTGGAAAAAATAACTTTGTATGGAATAATAAAGACACCTGAAATTGATAATTATTACCAGAAAAGGCAAATCTAGGCAGTGATTAAGTATTGAGTACTGAAAAAAATAGCTAACTGGTAAACCCAAGAACCTCAAATTAAACCTTGTAAGAAACAACTTATGAATTTTTAATCTAAATATACATTCTGGATACATGACCATTGTATTATCGTGTTTATGAATCCATCATACCAATCACCAAAGCCTAGGCCAGTGCCTGTTCACAAGGGGATTTTATCAATTTGCTGCAAATTGAGAAAAGTAATAACTGTATAGATTTCTCAAACAATAAAAATCTTCAATTTAAAGAACACATTTTTATTCTTTTTTTTTTTTTTTTTTTTTTTTGTCTCTTGTTATCTTTTTTACCCTGAAGTCTGTTTCATCTGACATCATTATGGCTACACCTGATTTTCTCTGGGTACCATTTGCTTGGAGTGTCAATTTCCACCCTTTCACTTTGAGTCTATGCTTGTCCTTGTAGCTGAGATGTGTCTCTTGGAAACAGCATGTGGTTGGGTTTAGTTTTTTGATCCAATCTGCTACTCTGTGCCTTTTTATTGGTGAGTTCAGTCCATTTACATTTTGGGTGATTATTGATATGTGAGGATTTCCTGTCATTCCATCTTTAGTTTTCTGGTAAGGCTGTGTCTCCATTGTTTCTTTGCCTTTTTGTTGTTGTCCATTATTTCTGTGTGGTGGTATTCTGTGATGTTTCCTTCTGTTTCTTCTTTTATTACAATATGTATTTCAGTTCTGGATTTTTTTTTTTTTTTTGAGTGGTATCCTTAAGTTTATGTAAAAGAACATTTGATATTTAGAGTATTCCATTTTCTTCAGCACGCTTACTTTCTCCATGCCCATATTCTGATTCAGGCCTTTACTCTCCCCCTTTTTATGTTTCGGTTGCCACAAATTGTCCCCATTGATTGTGGTCGAATAGCCTCCTTTAGTATTTCTTGTAGTGCAGGTCATGTATTAGAGAATTCCCTCAGCTTCTGTATGTCTGGAAAGGTGTTTATTCCTCCTTCATATCTAAAGGATATGTTTGCTGGATATATTATTCTTGGCTCATAATTTCTCTCTTTCAATAGTTTGAATATTTAGTTCCACTCCCTCCTGGTTTGTCTGCTGAAAAATCTGATGATAATCTAATGGACTTTCCTTTGTAGGTTACCGTCTTCTTTTCCCTGGCTGCCTTGAGGATTCTTTCTTTGTTGTTGATTTTAGACAGCTTCAATACAATGTGCCTTGGAGAAGGCCTGTTGGGATTAAGGTAATTAGGTGTTCTATTTGCTTCTTGGATTTGAGGATCCAGTTCTGTACACAAGTTTGAGAAGTTCTCATCAACAATTTGTTTGAATATATTCTCTGTTCCCTTCTCTCTTTCTTCTTCTTCTGGTATGCCCATTATTCTTGTATTGCTCTTTCTGATGGAGTCACAGTTCTTGTAGAGTTCTTTCATTTCTTTTAAGTCTCAAGTCTCTTTCTTCTTTCGTCTTTGTCATTTCCAGGTTTCTATCTTCGATGTCACTGATTCTTTCCTCCATCTGGTCAACTCTACTACCTAAGCTGGTTATTTCATTCTTAATTTCTTCTATTGAGTTCTTAATCTCGATTGAGTTCTTCTATTTGTTTTTTTTTTTTTTTTTAATTTCAATCTCTTTTGTAAAATGCTCATATTGTTCTTTGATTGTGTTTCTGAGTTCATTAAACTGCCTTTCTGTGTTTTCTTGCATCTCGTTGAGTTTTTTCAGAACTGCAATCTTGAATTCTCGGTCATTTAAGTCACATATTTCCATATCTTTAAGTTCCTTTTCTGGAGACTTTTCACTTTCTTTCTGAGCTGTCTTGTTGCCTTGGTTATTCATGGCAATTACTGATTTATTATTTCTCTTCCGAGACATCTACAGGAGTGGCTTCTACAACAGGTTGTTAGGAAGAGGTCTTTCTTTTGTTTTCCAGTAATTGTTGGTAGAATGTTTTATTTTCTCTCCAACTGCAGCCTTTTTTTGCTCTTTCACACTGTAGTACTATGTTTTTTCTGCACTATTCCGGCTTCTCACACAATGGGGGGATTCCCTGGGAGACGGGCTTCTCCTCTGCTAACAGTTTGCCTGGGTCACAGGGTGCAGTGTCCGTGTGGGGATGCGGAGAGCTTTTGCAGTTCCAAAGCTCTTCCTGCACCAGTTTCAGAGCCCGTATGTTTCAGTAATTCTGTTTACTCCTGCAGGGATCTGCCCAGATAGGTGGGGCCAGGGGCAGGGTGAGTTGTGAGAGGTGGCCCAGAGAAATGGCTGCGACCACCACCAGAGCCGGTCCTGCTTCCACAGCTCCCTCCCCTTTGCCAGAACTAGTTGGGCTGCGAATCTGTGTCTGCGGTCCACAGTTCTCAGAACAGCAAATATTCTGTTCTTTTGATGTGACACTGCTACTGTTCAGCTACTAGCACTGGGCAGGTGGGGCCGGGGTGAGCTCTGGGAGGGGAGGGAGGGGGCGGCTAGTCTCAGTGCCTAAGGCTCTGTTCTCTGCTCGGCAGTGAGGGCTTAAACCACCGTTTTCAGCCTTCTTCCCTCAGTCTTTTCTCCGAGGTCGCTGCCGTGAGCGTTGGGTTCAGCCGTGTTATGTGCTGCCCCCTCAGCCCTGTGGGCCATAAGCGGAGCCCTAGCAGTCCGAGTTCTTCCCTCTCCCGCAGCTGCGGTAGCTCCGGGAAGCAGCGAGCTCGGAGCACTGAGCTGGGTCTGCGTCCTGCGCCCGCGTGGCTCCGTCTTCGCACTTCTCCCTTCCCTCCTCCCCTGCTCGCGCAATTCGCCCATCTTTAGGTGAATTCAGTAGTCGGCCTCTTCTTCTTTCCTGTCTGCTGTGCAGGGAGTCCTTTGTGGAGTTATTGTTGTTCGATTAGTTGTAAATTCCAGGGGAGCTTTACAGAGGCTCACCTCAAGCCGCCATTTTGATGACGTATATTTTTATTCTTATATTACCAAACCAAAGTTTTTAAAATTACTCCATTGTCCAAAACATTTTTAAAATGTTTACTTGTCTGTGAAATTCACAAGTTAAGGCATGCAAGTCTAGTGCAGTGTACAAGTGAAGACATCTGAGAACTTAGTTCATATTTTAGTCATTTTCTACACATAACTAAAATATAAATACCTCCCTCTGCTATAAATATTATATTTCGACACTGATTTAATATATGAGTGGACATGGAAAAGAGAACGATCATTTGATGTAATTAAAATATCTTAGCAAAAGCCATGGTCAAGTATATGTTGACACTTTGTATCACTTCACGAAGTTGGGGTATTAAGTCATCATGCCACAAGGCTTTGGCAAATTATTTAAGTTTAGAAAGAATAAATAATTTTTTTCCTATTAATCTTTTATCCACTTGTAGCTAATTAAACTTTTATTATTTAGGTTTTAATTATTTAGTACTCTCATGAATGAAGGAAATGCCATTTTTTTTTTTTTTTTTTTTTGCTAAGAGTGGATAGCCTGCAAAACACAATGTGGTTTGGCAGTGACTTGCATATCTTTCTTTGTTTTGTGCTTTTCAGGATGATATTCAAGTAATTGAACAGTAGGATATAGCATAAAAACCTCCCAAAATGAAGAAACAGCTATGTACTCTAACATCTTCTATGTAAGGGTGCTAGCATAATAAGAACATTATAATAGCTCATTGCTGATGAATAAACATTTAGAAGGGCATTTCATTTATATAAAAATTCTCTGTGGTAAAGAGCCATTTGTGTTTGGAAAATAGATTTTGGTCTTTGTTATAGAAACCAAGTCTCCAGAGTCTGTTCATTGGCTTGAAATAGTTTTACAAAAGAAGAAGGAAACCACTCTGATTAATTAAAAGAGAATTTGAAGTGTTAGAGGGGAATCCAAAGGGTAGAAAGTTAGCAGAAAAGAGGGGAAACAAAGGAATGGCAGATATTTTGTGCTATGGAAGATAAATCCTCATTAGAATTCCTCTAAGTCTTTAATTAAGAAATAAAAATCTAAGGAACCAAATTTATGAGGAGATAGATAAACTTAAGCTAAGTTTTATTGAATATCTAAGAGGTATGGAGGTCCCTACTGAGATTTTTTGTTATACTAAAATGGACTTTCTCTTTTAGTTGTTGTTTTCCTACTGCTGAGAATTAAGTATTTCATATTAAATTGTGTAATAAAATAGCTCATTTTATATTGCATTAGCTAGAATTACAGTTAGAAGTAAACAACGGAACCCAAGAAACTGTGGTTTAAATGAGTGAAAGATTTTTATCTCAAAACAATATGAACACCTAGAAAAAGTCAACTTTCTCTCAAAATGTCAGCAGGGAACATACATAAATTTTACTTCTCTGCTCCCCCATCTTTAGCATGTGGTTCTTACCCTAATGCTTGTCAGCATGATGGGAAATGACTGCAAACCTGTAGGCATCATTTCCTGTCCATATGCCACAGAGAGAGAGAAAGACCCCAAGATGAAGAAACAGACAGGCAGACGTGCCAGATTGCCAAGGTTGTCTCTTTTCTAAAAGAATGTCTGTGGAAGCTCCACCCATTATTTTCTGCTATTTCTCATTGGCAGAGCTGGGTTATCTGGCCAGATCTAGCTTGAAGGTTGCTAGACAGAACAAAAGGCTAACACACTAAGAACATCTGCCACAGAATTCTTCAAATAATTGATTCTTCAAATTAATTGATTCTTCTTTATGAAGATATTGACAGTATTCAGTTTAAATCAATGTCATTATCATAATTAATCCCAAACTGATGACAAAATATTAACCAAGGTGTTTAACAGATTGTTGATATCCTAACTAGAATGCTTTTAAAGCTACTAAAACATTGTCCTATTTAGTGACTTCTTGTTTCTACTGATAAGTTGTTGAGGTGTAAAGATATTCATAAAAGTTATTGGGAGTTCGGGTTTTTGAGCAATAACTTCCTCTTCTTCTGGGTAGTGCCATTCGTAATAAAATAGTCAATCTTTCTCCACTGCAAAATAAATAAATATTATTAATAATAATAATAAAGTTGTTGGAATAACTATGTAGTTATAAAGACTGGAATAATTAAAATAAAATTAATTATTTTTTCATATTGTGATAAAAATTGGACAAATTTAAATAAAGATGGTAAATATTTATAATGTTTATTGTGTGTGGTAATGTGTTAGGAATTATCTTCGTTACTTACCTTGTTTCCCCAAAAATAAGACCTAGCCAGACAATCAGCTCTAATATGTCTTTTGGAGCAAAAATTAATACAAGACCCACTATTATATTATATTATATTATATTATATTATATTATATTATATTATATTATATTATATTATATTATATTATATTATATTATATTATATTATATTATATTATATTTAGACTCGGTCTTATATTATAGTAAAATAAGACTGGCTCTTACATTAGTTTTTGCTCCAAAAGTCTCATTAGAGCTGATTATTCGGCTAGGTCTTATTTTCGGGAAACATGGTATATTAACTTTCAAGTATACAGCCACATGAAATAATTGATGGGGATGGAGATGACCAGTTCAGGTGTCTGAAATTATACTTCTTGAAGTGTAACATCCTCCTCAGGGAATTGACAAAATACAAATATTAATGGAAGGGTAACATATTTTAACCATCGATTCCTTTGTTTTAAGGAGTTAATTAGAAAACTAGAGTCAGAAGGGATTTGGGATTTGGCCTAACTTCTAAATTTTTAGGATATAGAAGCAGAAGGGCATTTCTGTGTATATCTCAATACAGAAATAAGAGTCTAAAATGTTCCTACTTTAGAATTTTGATTAAAGCTGATGCAGGGAGGAAGCTAAACAGTTAAACATTTAATGAGACCTGTTACAACGTCTAGAATGTAGAGGTTATCAGTATGAAATCTTTATGACAGTCCTCCCTGAAAATCAGTTTCTGCTTACAGAATTTTAAAACATATTTCTTCTGCTTCTGAATTATTTTTGTAAGAGGTTTTCACGTCCAACTTAGTAGAACACCCTAATGCAATGAGATAAATGACGTCCTCCCTGGTTGGCAACATCTTGAGATTTTTCATCTCTAATTCTGTTATCCTATGGCTATCATCCTCTCTGAATTATGTATATATACTGTCAATTAAATTAAAACCCTTTCAATAAATTATGCTTAGGTTGTGGAAAGAGTGAATCTATTCTGAGTTAATATGACATTCTCTCTTCATTAGCCTTTATTGGTTTAAGGGAAAAAAGGTGGTCTCTGAATCTTTCTCTGGCATGTGATTTTGAGGGACTATTAACTTGAAATTGGGAATTTTTCTATTTAGTAATTTTGCAAACAAGCAACAAGAAAACTAGTCCAGATACCTCAGAACTAGTAATTGGTTATTAATCGACATGATTTAATTGTAAAAAGGGATATAGAAAAAAAATCTCCATTAGAGCACATCTTTTCTGCTTGAAGATCTATGGCAAAAATGACCACACACAACCTCCTCACTGTGATACCCAGTATTAGGGGAGCCTACTCTGTCGTCTGCAAAAAGAAAGAAAAATACAGGAAGAAGAATGTAGGTTATACTGTTTTCTCTTTTTAGTTTGAAATAATTTCAGACTTACAGAAAAAGTTGCAAGAATATTACCAAGAAAATTTTCTCCTAAACATTTTGGGACTAAGTTGCCAACATTGTGCTCCATCATTCTCAAATACTTGGGTTCGTATTTCCTACAAAGAGGGGAATTTCCTCTATAATCGCAATACAACCACCAAATCAGGAAATTAATATTGATATGTTACTGCTGTACGAACTACAAATGCAGTCAATTTTTGCGAACATTCTCAGGAATGCTCTTTGTAGCAAAATAATCCAGTCCAGGATCATGCACTGAATTTAACCATCATGTTTTTTATACTCCCGCAATCTGTAACAGTTCTCCAGTCTCCTTGAGTTTCACGACTTTCGCACTTTTGAAAATTATTTGTTGACTGCCCCTCAGTTTGGGATTTTCTGATGTGTTCTAATGATTGGATTCAGCTTATGTGTCTTTGGCAGTGATTTCACAGAAATGATGCTGTGTTCCACACATAACATCCTATCAGGTGGCAAATGATTTTGATTTGGTTAATGTGGATAACCGGTTATTTGATTATAGTGGTGATTGCCTGGTTTTTCCATTGTAAAAGTTATCCACTAGAATAAGGTTTTAGTCAAACAACGACAACACCTTGGCCTTGGTTATATTTCGGTTCCAGACTCATGAGAGTAGAACGGCCCCATGGAATGCATCCACTGGGAACCGAACAGAACAATGCCATGGTTGACACCAGGGCCTAAAGCCAGGATCAATTGCTCCCTGCCTTAGCCCCGACCAATCAGCAGAGCCTCCAGCCCTACCTCCCATAGTGACCATGATTCACGATTTTCCCTTATATAACCTGGCTACTAGAGACCATCAGGGGATCCAGGTTCTTAAGAGCACAGACTCACTTGTGTCTCTGTGTATGGTGCCAACTCCTTAAATAAACCCTTATTTTCTTTACTGCAAACTCCTTTCCATGTCTCTTTTGGCTTGGATACTTGCAGGTAAGCAGACCATTGAGTCCACAGCAACACTTCCTTCCAGGTGCTTTTCACTCCATCTGGGTTTCAAGCCTGAGATGTACTATTGCCCCATCCCCAGCAGACCACTGACTCGCTCAGGCCACATAATAGTTTTAGATTGAGTGTTGGGAGGGAGGGAGGTGGGGCAGTATAGAAGGGAAGAGAGAGAGGAAGGGTGGAAAAAAGAACAACATGAAGGAAGGAAAACAGAAAGCAAGGCAAGGAGGAAGATACACAATTATTTAAAATTTCAGAGAATATCTATCTTCTTGTAATAGGTGTGAGTGTGGACGCTTACCCACATATAATTGTAGGTGCTCATAATTTTACCTCTTCAACAGCAAAATTTAACTGGAGATTGCTGAAAACAGAAACCATGCAAAAAAAGGTGGTGATTTTATAATAAAGTACAAAGTATGTGTCAGAAGGAATTAACCTGCTCAAAGATCAGTGGGTCACTTTTGTCTATATAATTACTGGATTCTTGGGGGAGAAATACATGGGTACAAGAGTATGAAGAAAGGTTTCAGAGAATCTTATATTGTCAGGAACTAGCTATGTTGTTTATCTCTATGTTTGTTTGCTTGATTGTTTTTTTTTTTTTTTTTTTTTTCCAGAAAACAAATACCAGAGACAGAAAGGATTACGCAGTACAGGATTATTATCATTCTGGTTTTGGTTTATAGGTTGATTATTATAATTTGTTGGTCCACGGCAGTGACTAAACTCTGACATATAGTAGAGAGTAACTTTAAAAATCAAAAAACAAAAAACTTTTATTAGTTTCAGGTGTACAAAGCAACATAATAGTTAGAGAATTACACCCCTCACAAAGTGACAGTATCCCTCCCCAAGCTACTACCCCTCTGGCAACTTACATAACTGTTACAATTCCATTGACTATCTTCCTTAAGCTGTACTTCATTTCCCATGGAAATAAAATTATATATATAATATACATATATATTTAATTATAGTTGACATAAAGCATTATTCTACTTCAGCTGCAGGTGTACAGTGCATTCATTTGTCAGGCATCTACACAGTTCGTGAAGTGATCACTTTGATAAGTCCAGTGCCCATCTGGTACCTTATATAATCTTTACAACATTGTTGGTTATATTCACCATACTGTATTTCATATCCCAGTAGCTATATTGTGTGTACTAATTTGCTCTTTCTAATCCCTTTACCTTCTCTCCCATCTCCTTCCCCCTCCTACCTAGCCACCAACAGTTCTTTTTTTCTATATCTTTGAGTCTATTTCTGTTTTGTTCTTTAGATTCCACATATAAGTGAGATCATATGGAATTGGTATTTCTCAGTCTGACTTATTTCACTTAGCATAATATTCTCAAGGTCCATCCATGTTGTTGCAAATGGTAAGATTTCATACTTTTTATGGCCGAGTAATACTCCACTGTATATGCATAAATGCACCACAGTTTCTTTATCCAATCATCTGTCAGTGGGCAAACAAAATAGAAAGCCCAGAAATAAATCCATGCCTGTATGGTCTTTTAATCAATGACAATGGAAGCAAGAATTTATACTGAGGTGAAGACAGTTTACTTAATAAATGGTGCTGGGGAAACTGGACAGACACATGCAAAAAAAATGAAACTGGACCACCTTCTTAGTTGATATACAAGAGTAAATTCAAAATGGATCAAAGACTTAAATGTAAGACCCGAAAACATGAAACTCCTAGAAGAAAATAAAGGAAGTAAATTCGCAGACATTACCCTTAGTAATATTTTTACTGATATGTCTCCTCGGGCAAGGGAAGCAAAAGAAAAAATAAACATGTGGGATTACATCAAACTAAAAAGTTTTTTCACAGCAAAGGAAACCATCAATAAAACAAAAAAGGCATCCTACTGAATGAGAGAAGATATTTGCCAATGATACATCTGATAAGGGATTAATATCTAAAATTTATTAAAAAACCTCATATAAGTGAACACCAAAAAACAAACAACTCTATTAAAAAATGGGCAGAGGACCTGAATAGATATTTTTCTAAAGAGGACATACAGATGGCCAACAGACAAAAAATGCTCAACATCACTAATTATCAGAGAAATGCAAAGAAAAACCACAATGAGATACCACCTAACCCCTGTCAGAATGGCAATCATCAATAAAATCAACAAAGTAGAGAATATCTCTTGAAACTAAAGCCTAAACTGAGTGCATTGGCATTATTGACAAGTTATCTCCATCAACTGCCTCTGAGGATCCAGGACCAAATGAGATTTTTGCATATTTTCCATTTCCAATTCTCATGTACTTGGATCAAATTCCTCATATTTTAGACAAATACGGTCAATGTTCTTACACAGTCAATATTTATGATGCTAAGCCTGTGTCAAAATGACTCTAAATGATCATATTTGGCAAAATATTATATGTAACAAGCTCAGAATTAAGTACACATATAATTACTGTGCTGAGGAAGGGAAAACATCCAAAAGCTGTTAGTTTATGCTTTTCAGAAAATGCACATGTACAGACACACACACACACACATACATACACCACAATGTTAGGCAGTAATTAGTGACATATTTTGACAAGCATTTGTTCTAGGAAATACATATTTTCCTAGTAACATTTTTGTGCCTACATCTATGATGAGGGTTATTCCCACATGTAGGTCACTTAGAATAAAGTTCTCTATTATTTAGATAATTCTAGTATAGAAATAGTCATATTGAGTAATCAAACACCTGTTGAAATGAGAATGCCCCCCCATAGCATGTTAAATAAATGATAGTAGGGTTAATAGGGAAAATTATTAATGTCAAATATTGAAAATGTACCCTTCTTAACCACATATATACATAGCGTAACTTCCACTAAGAATGGTCCATCACGGGCTTGCTCCATGCAGTCTATAAATAATAGATAATGAAGAAAGAACAGTAGAGGTGCCAGGAAATCTAAATTAACCTACATATTACAGAGCTTAGAGAGAGTGACAGTTATTTGTATTTAATTATGTTTTAGTTGAATCAATATTCGTTGCAAGGACTTTTATAGGAAGACTTCCTTCTCCATTGACAAAACTTTCCCTTTGATTAATCAAGTAAATTTAGTTGAATAATATCTTCAGACAGATTTGCTATATTTTTGGAGTGCATGAACTTTGAGGATTACTTTCTGTTGATTTCACACATGACATCTAAAAATGTAGCAGAGAAGATTAAGATGAATTTTATTTTTTATTTTTTTATTTTTAAATTAAATTTATTGGGGTGACAATGGTAAATTTACATGTCTGAAGTGAAATTACGTAGGTTTCAGGTGTGCAATACATAAAAGGTAGTTTCCGTAGATTTCTCTGCTGTACCAGTACTCAATGACAATGTTCTTCCCATTTCCTGCTACAAAAATCCACTGCTGGACACTGGACCAGGGGCAGTAAACTATAGATCATGGGCCAGATTTAGCCCAGCACCTATTTTTGTACAGCCTGCATGCTACAAATGGTTTTATATATATGTACATATGTGTGTGTGTATATATATATATATATATATATATATATATATATATATATATATATATATATATATATATATAAATTGTATATGTATATATATAAATTTATATGTATTTATATATAATAAAAATATATATTTTTATTAGTTTCAGGTGCACAAAACAATGTAATAGTTAGACATTTATCATTTATATCCCTCACACAGTGTCAACCCACCTCCCCCCATCAACTATCCCTCTGACATCACACACAGCCATTACATTTCCACTGTCTCTATTCCTAATACTGTACTCCCACTTCTTGTAAAAAATAAATAAATAAATTAAAAAAATATATATATATATGTATATATATATATATATATATATATATATATATATATATATATGTATATATAATTGTAGTTGACATTCATTATTGTTCAGCTTCAGCTTCAGGTGTACAGTGCAGTGATCAGGTATCTACATCTTCCCTGAGGTGGTCTCCCTAACGAGACAAGTGTCCATCAGATACCCTACAGAATCTTTACAACATTATTGATTACATTCTCCAAATTGACTTTCATAACCCCGTGGCAATCTTGTGGTTACTGACTGTGCTTTCTAATCCCCTCACCTTCCCCCTTATCCCCACCACCACTCCCATCTAGCAACCCTCAGGTTTTCCTCTATGTCTCTGAGACTGTTTCTGATTATTTCATTCATTTATTCTTTTCTTTAGATTCCACGTATAAGTGAGATCATATGGTATTTGTCTTTCTCTGTCTGACTTATTTTACTTAACATAATGTTCTCTAGATCCATCCATGTTTTTGCAAATGGTAAGATTTCATTCTTCTTTATGGCTGCGTAATACTCCATTGTATAAATGTACCACAGTTTCTTAGTCCAGTCGTCTACCGATGGACATTTCGGTTGTTTCCATGTCTTGGCTATTGTGTATAGTACTGCAATAAACATAGGGGTGCATACATTTTTGAATTAGAGTTTTGGATTTCTCTGGATAGGTAACTAGGAATGGAATTGCTGGATCATAAGATAGTTCCATTTTCAGATTTTTGAGATACCTCCGTATTGTTTTCCATAGTGGCTGCACCAATCTACAATCCCACCAACAGTGCACAAGGGTTCCCTTTTCTCCACATCCTCGCTAGCACTTGTTGTTTGTTGATTTATTGATGATAGCCATTTGACTGGGGTGAGGTGGTATCTCATTGTGGTTTTTATTTGCACTTCTCTAATGGTTAGTGAAGTTGAGCATTTTTTCATATATCTGTTTGCCTTCTGTATGTCCTTTTTAGAAAAATGTCTCTTCATCTCCTGTACCCATTTTTTAAATTGGGTTGTTTGTTTATTTGGAGTGGAGTTGAGTATGTTTTTTATAAATTTTGAATATTAACCCCTTATTGGATATATCATTAGAAAATATGTTCTCCCATTTAGTAGGATCCCTTTTTGTTTTATTGATGGTTTCCTTGGCTTTGGAAAAACTTTTTAGTTTGATGTAATCCCACATGTTTATTTTTTCTCTTGCTTCGCTTGCCTGAGGGGACACATCAGTAAAAATCTTACTCTGGGTAATGTCTGTAAAGTTTCTTCTTATATTTTCTTCTAGGAATATTATGTTTTCGGGTCTTACATTTAAGTCTTTAAGCCATTTTGAATTTATTTTTGTATATGGTGTAAGGAGGTGGTCCAGCTTCAGTTATTTGCACGTGTCTGTCCAGGTTTCCCAGAACCATTTATTGAATAAACAGTCTTTACCCCACCGTAAATTCTTTCTTCCATTGTCGTAGATTAAATGACCATAAAGGCATGGATTTATTTCTGGGCTCTCTATTTTGTTCCATTGATCTCTGTGTCTGTTTTTATGCCAGGACCATGCTGTTTTGATTACTGTAGCCTTGTAGTACAATTTGATGTCAGGTATCATTATACCTCCCACTTTGTTCTTATTTCTTAAGATTGCCGAGGCTATCTGGGGTCTTTTATGGTTCCATATAATTTTAGGATTATATGTTCTATTTCTGTGAAAAACATCCTTGGTAGTTTGATGGGAATTGCATTGAATATGTATATTGCCTTAGACAGAATGGATATTTTAACTGTATTAATTCTTCCTATTCATGAATATTTTACGTGTTTCCATCTATTTGTATCTTCTTTAATTTCTCTCTTCAGTGTCTTATAATTTTCTGAGTACAGATCTTTCACTTCTTTGGTTAAATTTATTCCCGGGTATTTTATAGCCTTTGAAGCAATTGTAAATGGGATTGTTTTCTTAATTTCTCCTTCTGATGTTTTATTATTGGTATATACAAATGCAACTGATTTCTGAATATTGATTTTGTATCCTGCTACTTTACTAAATTCATTTATCAGCCCTAATAGTTTCTAGGTGGAGTCTTTAGGGTTCTCTCTATATAGTATCATGTCATCTGCATATAATGACAATTTTACTTCCTCCTTACCAATTTGGATGCCTTTTATTTCTTTTTCTTGTCTGATTGCTGTGGCTAGAACTTCCAGCACTATGTTGGATAGAAGTGGAGAAAGCGGGCAACCTTGCCTTGTTCCTGATCTTAAGGGGAATGGTTTTAGCTTTTCCCCATTGAGTATGATGTTAGCTGTGGGTTTATCATATATGGCCTTTATTATGTTGAGATATGATCCCTCTATTCCCACTTTCTTAAGGGTTTTTATCATAAATGGCTGCTGGATTTTGTCAAATGGTTTTCTGTATCTATTGATATGACCATATGATTTTTATTTTTCATTTTGTTAATGTGGTGTATCACATAATTGATTTGTGGATGTTGAACCACCGTTGCATACCAGGAATGAATCCCACTTGATCATGGTGTATGATCTTTTTAATGTATTGCTGAAATCTGTTCGCTAATATTTTGTTGAGGATTTTTGCATCTATGTTCATTAGCGATATCGGCCTGTAGTTTTCTTTTTTTATAGTGTCTGTCTGATTTTGGGATCAGGGTGATAGTGGCCTCGTGAAAAGTCTTTGGGAACCTTCCCTCCTTCTGGATTTATTGGAAGAACTTGAGGAGAATAGATGATAGTTCTTTTTTGAATGTTTTGTAAAATTCACCTATAAAGCCATCTGGTCCAGGGCTTTTGTTTATTGGGAGATTGTTGATTACTGATTCAATTTCCCTGGTGGTAATCAGTCTATTCAGGTTTTCTGTTTCTTCTTGAATTAGCCTTGGAAGGTTGTATACTTCTAGAAAATCGTGCATTTCTTCCAGGTTGTCAAATTTGTTGGCATATAGTTGCTCATAGTAATTTCTTAAAATTTTTTGTATTTCTGTGGTGTCTGTTGTCACTTCTCTCATTTCTGATTTTATTAATTTGGGTCTTCTCTTTCTTTTTCTTTTTTTGATGAGTCTGTGTAAAGGTTTGTCTATTTTGTTTATCTTCTCTAAAAACCAACTCTTGGATTCATTGACCTTTTGTATTTTGTTCTAGTTTCTATTTCATGTATTTCAGCTCTGATCTTTATTATCTCCTTCCTTGTACTCCTTTTGGGCTTATTTTGCTGTTCTTTTTCCAGTTCCCTTAAGTGTGAAGATAAACTGTTGATTAGTGATTTTTTTTTTTTTTTATTTCTTTAGATAGGCCTGCAATACTATGAATTTCCGTTTCAGGACTGTTTTCGCTGCATCCCATAGATTTTGGGTCATCGTGTTTTCATTTTCATTTGTCTCGAGATATCTTTTGATTTCTTCCTTGATCTCATGGTTGACCCATTCATTATTTAGTAACATGTTATTCAGCCTCCATGTATTTGTGTGTCTTCCAGTTTTTTTCCTGGAGTTCATTTCTAATTTCATAGCACTGTGGTCAGAGAAGACAACTGGTATGATTTCCATTTTCTTAAATTTATCAGGACTTGTTTTGTGGCCTAACATGTGGTTTATCTTGGAAAATGTTCCATGTGCGCTTGAGCAGAACGTGTATATGTTTATACTGCAGCTTTGGAGTGAAATGCTCTGAAAATATCAATTAAATCCAAGTGGTCCAATGTGTCATTTAAGACCATTGTTTCCATATTGATTTTCTGTCTGGAAGACCTGTTCCTTGTTGTCAGAGATGTATTGAAGTCCCCTACTATGATAGTGTTACTGTTGATCTCTATCTTTATGTCAGCCAATATCTGTGTTTTTTTTTTGTATATTTAGGTGCTCCTATGTTGGGTGCATAGATGTTTACTAGGGTTATGTCCTCTTGTCAGATCGATCTCTTTATTATTATGTAGTGCCCATCTTTGTCTTTTAATATATTCTTCATTTTAAAGTCTATTTTGTCAGATATAAGTATTACACCTCCAGCTTTTTTCTCATTTTCATTTGCATGAAATATCTTACTCCAACCTTTCACTTTCAGCTTATAGGTGTCTTTTGATCTGAGGTGAGTCTCTTGTACATAGCATTACAAGGTCTTGCTTTCTTATCCACTCAGCCACCCTCAGTCTTTTGATTGGAGCACTTAATCCATTTACATCGAAAGTGATTATTGATAGGTACATAGTTATTGCCATTTTTTATATTTGTAGTTAGATTGTTTTCATCTTTCTTCTGTTTACAGAGGCCCTTTTAATATTTCCTGCAATGCTGGCTTGGTGGTAATAAATTCCTTTAGCTTATTCTTTTCTGGGAAGCTCTTTATCCTCCTTCAATTTTAAATGATAGCCTTGCTGGATAAAGCAATCTAGGTTGTAGGGCTTGTTTTCCATCACGTTGAGCATCTCCTGCCACTCCTTCCTGTCCTTCAATGTTTCTGTAGAAAAATCATTTGATAGTCTTATGGGAGTTCCCTTGTATGTAACCCACTGTCTTTCTCTTGCTGCTTTTAGGATTCTCTCTTTGTCTTTAACATTTGCCATTTTAACAATAATATGTCTTGGTGTGGACCTGTTTGGGTTTATCCTGGTTGGACTCTGTACTTCCTGGGCTTGTATGTTGGTTTCTTTCACCAGGTTAGGGAAGTTTTCGGACATTATTACTTCAAATAGGTTCTCCATCCCTTGCTTCCTCTCTTTGCCTTCTGGTATTCCTATGATGCGCATGTTGTTGCACTTGATGTTATCCCAGAGGTCTCCTAAACCATCTTCATTGTTTTTTATTCTTGTTTCTTTTTGTTTTTCCATTTGGGCAATCTCTGCTAACTTGTCTTCTAAGTCTCTGATTCGATCCTCTGCTTCATCTAACCTGCTGGTAATTCCTTCAAGTGTGTTCTTTATTTTAGTTATTGTATTCTTTAGTTCTAACTGGTTTTTCATCATGATTTCTCTACCTTCTTTATGTCATCACTAAGCTCCTTAAACATTCTTATCATCAGGGTTCTGAACTCTGTCTCTGATAGGTTGGTTACCTCTATTTTCTTTGGTTCCAATTTTGGAGGTTTCTTCTGTTCTTTTGTTTGGGACATGTTTCTTTGTTTCCCCATTCTGGCTGAATCTCTGTGTTTGCTTCGGTGTATTAGGTAGATCCCCAAGGGTTCTTAGTTTTTGCTGGGTTGTCTTACATAGTATGGGTGCTTTAAATTTGACTTGCACCACTTCCTTCTTCTCCTCTGCGTGTGCTCCAAAGGTGACTCTTGTGTTGTGTATATTGTCCTGTTAAAGTTGATCTTTAATTGCTTTTAGCTTGTGAGTAGGTGGGATTGACTCCTAGGCTGACTAGTTGTGAGACTTGGCTCTGCCCACAGCAGGATGTTCTGCTGTGTGTGGGTTGACCGCTTAAATGAGGCTTGGCCTCTATGGGCTTATGTCTGTAGAGAATTCCAGCTGAGTGTTTCACTTGTAGGTCAAACCCGGTAGTACTCTGGTTTGGTCTGGAGTTGGCCTCTGGGTGTGTTGAATCTTGTGCCTCTTGAGCTGGACCCTGGTGTATGGCAATTTCAGAACAAAGCAAATCACCTAACACAACAACAACATCAACAACAACAACAAAGAAAAAAAACAAATACATTCACATGTAAAAACAACTGATAACCCACACTCAACACAGGCAAAAATATCAAAGATATAAAAACAAAACAAAACGTAAAAAGGAGCGCCAGTCTTGGCTTAAGCCCACCAAGTAATCTCCAGGTTGTCTTCTGCAGTACCAAAGAGTCCTCTGCGTATTTTACAGGCAGAGCCGGTCACCTCGTGCCCAGAGTGACCTTGGGACTGCAGATTTAGATGAGTGGGGCAAAGGGGTCTGGCTGGTAGTTTCTACAAAGTCAGTGCAGTTTCTGCTCTTGCCTGCACACATGCGCACTGAGAGTAGCACCACCAGCCCTGTGCCCAGTTCTCCTGCGTCTTAGGGCATTTCTTCCGCGTGTGTGTAGGGGGGTGGGGGGCGGGCGGGAGATTTCTGAGCTGCTGAAAGCCTAGAGCCTCATCGGCCGCCTGCTGCTGAGCCCTGGGTGTATCTCCACAGTTGTAATTGCCCTGCCCTAGGCAGGCTAGAAAGGGTGGGGGATGGGGATGGAGGGGTCTCTTCTCTCCCAGCCCAGCAGAAGTCACACTCTTCCTAGCCTCTTCCCTGGGTCAGAGCTGCATGCTGAGTCTTCCCAGATTCTGAGCACTATGTAGCCTCTGTAATCTGACACAACTCCTCAGTTCAGGGGCCAGTTTAAGTCCCTGGAAGGGCGGTGGTAGGATTGGGAGAATGGGGGGAGGGGCCAAGTTTGGAGTTTATGTCCTTTGTCTGACCTAGTGCCCAGCTGGAGGTCTCAGCTGAGGTTGCTGCCTGAAATGCTGATGTGCTCTTCTCTCCATGAGAAATCAGCTGTGGGACTCAGGGAAAGAGCTCACCTCCTGGCTCTTGCAGTCTCTGTTCTGTCCTGGGACCCCCTGCGTCTCCGTAGCCACAGATGCAGGCCACGGCTCGTCTCCACTCTGCTTCCTTCCCTCTTCCCCTGCTCGCCCAATTTGCCCACGTTCAAGTAATCCTCATACGAGTCTCTTAGCTGTTCTGTGTGATGAGCAGAGAGTCCTTTGATGGGTTATAGATGTTTAATTTGTGGTAATCTCCAGAGGAGAACTCAAGAAGACCACCTCGCTGCCGCCATTCCTATGACGTCTGAATTTGATTTTTTAGATTAAATCATTTATAAGTGAACTTTTTTCTCCGTTTTGATGTGAGATTTTTGTGTTTATTTTAGGAATTTAATAAATCACTAGGTTCTATCTGTTGTTTATTAAAGTTTTAATTAAATTAAGTTCATTGCTTTTTCTGGCTACGTTGGAGCCCCTTGGATTTATATGTTCAATTTTTCTTTCACGTCACATATTTTTAAAATAATAAAACTATTAAAAATTTTAAATAGTGTATTCTATTATTTTTAGTATTTTGTCTTTTTAATAAAATACAAATAATTGTTTATTCTTTCTACTTTATTTTTCTTTTCTACAGTCATCCAAATCATTTTGGTGTTGATCAGTCTTCCAGGCCTTTCTAAAACCTTCATAGCCCCATAGCTCCATTGACATCTGTTTACTTTGCATTATAAGTGATTTTATCGAGTGTCTTCTTCACATCTCTGAGTTGGTTTTCTACATAGTTGAACCTATTTTTTATTACTTCTGCTAGTACTCATGCAGTTAACCTCTCTATCTTCCAGTTCTCAGAAATTAATTATCTCACAATTTTATTCTTTATTTACACTTTATATACTATTTGCATAATTTTATTTAGTCACAAAATATTTGCATAATTCCTCCATTGTTTTCAATGGAGTAATTTCTGTCCAATCCTTATACTTGACCAAATATATATATATATATATATATATATATATATATATATATATGTATATATATATAAATTTACATATATATGCGTATATATATATATATATATGTATATATATATAAATTTACATATATATGCGTATATATATATATATATATATATATATATATAAATTTTTCTTGGCTACCCTCCTTGTTTACCAGGCTATACCCTGAGTTTTCTATTTAGAGCTCGTGCTGAAATTCTTTAAATTGAAGGATGATATTCCAAAGCTGCATGGTTAAGACAAATGAACAGGGCTGTGATAGTTCCAGGCAACATGCTTATACCTTTTCTTTGTATGGTTCTTGAAAGCATAGAAATCCAGGGCCAATTTTTCCCAGTTATGCAAACATGGCTTACTTTTGAATGAAAGCCCTCTAGACTTTGGTGTATCCCTCATGATGCAGTGAGCCTAGACATAAATGAAAAGATGAATGAGTGAGCAAATGAATGCATATATCAAGGCATGTCCAGCTGTAAGCTTGGGGCCCTTACAATGCTTTCCAATTCTATAGGAAAAGGGACACCACATAAGAAAAGCCCATTTCCCAGTACTCCTAATTACAATATTAATAGTTAAGTTACTCTCTAAAGAGAGGGGTTATGCTAGCCAAACCACTTTAGTTTTGTAAGTAGGTAGAATGTAGATGAAGGAAGATAAAATCCCAATTTCCCTATTTATTTATTTTTGTTGTTATCTATTTAATAACTCCTTCTACTTATATTCTAATATGCTCTGCTTTGGAGAAAAGTGATTTGATATCATTTCACCACATTGTCTTTCAATTTGGATATTATTTGTTATTTAACTGTATTTGTTTTATTTATATTTTTATACATTGACAAAATATCCTCAATTTCTGTATATAATATTGGAATGATTCCTAGTTTCAGCATTTTGGCATTGACAATCTTTCTTTATTGTCTTTTTCTTTGAAAATAATTTTGCATTCACCATAGAATATTTCCTGGACATCTTATTTTCTTTTCTCTATTTAAGTACCATATTCCTAGATGGAGCTAGACATATCTAAACTTGATAGGAGTGGGTGTAACAGTAAAATTTCTGTACTCTAGCATGCCATTTCAGGTGTTCAGTGTGACAAACCATTAGCTAAAGTTAGGTAATTTCTGGGTGTGAAGTAGCTGTTAAAAGCACTCATGCTCTCTCATACAAGTACTAACCAGGCCCAACCCTACTTAGCTTTCGATAAGTATCAGATGAGATCACGTGTGTTCGGGGTGGTATGGCTGTATATAAATGTCTAATCACTATGTTGTATACCTAAAACTAATATAAAATAATATTGACTGTCAACTATAATTTTAAAAAAATAGTCATGGGAATGTGTAGTGCAGCATGGGGAATATAGTCAATAATGTTCTAATAACTATGTGCAGTGTCAGGTGGGTAGTAGATTTGTCTGGGTTATCACTTTGTGGGTTGTATAAATGTCTGATCACTGTGTTCTTCTGTACACCTGAAACTAACTTAAAAAAAGCACTTATGATCTCATTTATGTTTTCAGTGTATTTCTCTTCTTTCCACAGCCTGGTCTTTCAATTTTTGCTTACTTGATATAAATATGGAAGTGTCAAGGAGTGGGACATTCTAAGGTTAACGGGTCACTCTGCTCTTTCCTAAGAACCCAGAATCAGCCATAGGGCTGATGAGTAGAGAACCCATTATTTGTACTTATCAGAGTTAACATACTAGTATTGTACTAGGTTAGGAATATTAATGAAAACTTCTCATAAGCAGAGTCCTTTCAAAAGTATTTTCTTTATAACCTCCATTTCAAATAATTCTCATCTAGTCATTTTATATTTTGACTTCATGAAAACTCTAGGAAAAGTTTACATGAACATAAAAACAATTTATTGGTACAATTTGAGACAGAAATCATGTAGTATATTTGAATATTTGTCCTTATATAATTGAAATATTACTGAACCTGTGTTTATAAGTTGTGTATTTTGATAGTTATATATACAGGAGTGTTTTCTACTTAAAATGATTCTGTTTTGAATCCTATTATAGTGGGAAGAATCATTTTTCATATAAGATGGTTATTTTCACATCCTATGTATATGTTCTTTGTTATGTTTTTGAGGTGGAATGTACATGAGAGTGTGTGTGTCTGTTGCTGATATTATGAACAAATAATCATTTTCTTAGCAATGGAATTCCTTCTTAGGAACAGACCTACTGTTATAGAGTCAATGTATTGATAAGTCAATTGAAGTGCAAAGTAGGATTTCCCTAAAGACATATTGAGCATGATAGCCTGCCTTTTAAGATGGTCTGCAATGATCTCTGACTCCTGGTATTGAAGTGTGTGAGTGTGTGTATATGTGTGTGTATGTATGTGTGTGTGTATGTGTGTGTCCCTCTATCTGAGTGTGGGCTCAACCTAGTGAATCTCTACTAAGAAAGAGAATACTCCAAAAGTAATGGGATGTATCTTCCATGATTAGATTATAAAAAGACTGTAATTACACTCTTGTATCCTCTCTCTTTGTCTCTTCTCTCTTGCTCTGTTGAAGCAAGTTGCCATTATTTCAGCTATGCTATGGAGAGGCCAACTTGACAACGAACCATGTGCAGCCTCCAGACAAGAGTTAATGAAAAATTAAATCCTGCCAACCACCACATAACTGAACTTGGAATTGAATCCTTTCCCAGTTGAGTGTTGAGATAACTTTAGTCTTGACTGAAATCTTGATTGTAGCCTGTGAGAGACCTTGAAACAGAAGATTTGGATAAACTGCACCCAGATTTCTGACCTATGGAAACTGTGTGATAATAAATATTGTTTTAAGCCACTAACGTTGGGGATAATTTGTAATAACTAATACATTGAGTTAGAATATATAACCTGTTCTCTGACAAGTTGTTGTCTGCTAATGTAAGGACTTTTGTTTTCATTAGTGAGTGAAGAAAACTTAAAGCCCTGAGATAAATAGTTCCAACAGTAGCAAATATGACTTTTAGAGAGGGGAGTTTTGGCAAGAAAAATTGAGGTGCCTAATAAGAATTGTTAGGGAATTTTGCAGTGTGATGTGCAATGTAAAGTTTCTTACTAATTTTCAAATGAAATTTTTATTAAATCTACATTACTGACAAGTATATTACTGAGCTGAATCTCTACTAAAGGGATGTGATAATATATTGCAAATGACATAAGGGTGACAACAGGGGAGAGGAAAACTTGAGGAGGCTTTTGGGAGGCCAACTACATTGGCGTTACACCTTGTTTATTTATAGTTAAGTTTACCTCTTTGTCAATTGCCTAAATAATTTGGCTCCAAAGAAGTTAAGTTACAGACCCATTTATTTTGGAGGAAAAGCCTATTGGATGATATTTGTGGACCCAGATTACTTACCGTAAAAATTAGTGAACAGTGCAACTTCTAATATTATTAAACATTTGGTAAAAAAATGTAGACTTGGAAACATATATATGCTTCATGTTCATAATTTGTTTGACATTTTCCATGACAATTTTATTATAAAAAAACAAATTTCCTTTTGGCCTTTAAATATACTTTCAGGGGAAGTATTCAGGCTAAGATAATGTAAAAGAGATCTTCTAAAAGAAAAAAATTCTGTCCAATTTACATTGATAGGGAGATATGGAGAATTAGAAAAAGCCCATAAAATATCATACCCAAGCTCATGAATTAGAGAGGAGTTGATGTGGCAGAGACATACAATAACATTATCTTTATTTTGTGTTTTTTTAATTCGATTAGAGATAACCAGTAAATATGAAAGACTTCAGGATTTGGGGGAGATATCAAATGATGTAGTTCTCCCAGGTCTTTGCTAGAATTCAAATTAGAATCCTTAGCTGAAAATATATGCAAGACTGTAAAAAAAAAAGGAACTCTACTGCATGCAAACAGAAAACAATTTGTCTTTCTTACCCCCTGTCTCTCTATGGGATTACATTCTTCACTGGCCTGAGAGAAATCTCTGAAATAACCACCAACCTTTATCACTCTTACCTAGTAAATAATATAGTAATTTCTAGATATGATAATCATTGTATTTCAATCACTTAAAATGACTGGTCCAGATTAATAGTCAATATATTCAATTTCATCCAAGGGTGAAACTCTCCCTTTCCTAGCTTGGACCTGCTTCAAGCCTGGGCATCTATGATGTGGAAAAGGCAAAACTGTGGCTTCTCTTCTGATTTTTCAAGTTGTTTTTCTGCTCCTCCCCACCAGCAATCCCTTCATGTTTGGAGCTTGGAAAGAGAAGCAGTTAGGCAAGATGTCACTTGATTGGCACTGTCTTCTGGCATTAGTCATCTCTGTGCTTGGCAGATGAAATTAGGGAGGCCTGGATAGATCTATGTGAGATCGGGCTCTAGAGAGCTAATCCTTTCCCTTGCAGAGGGCTTTCTGGGGGTTCCTGGGAGACACCTTATCATTTAGGTTTTGTTATTTTTAGTTCCCTTAATTAAGATAATGTCTCCTTTGCCAACAGCTTTGCTTACCTTTGTATTTTTTATGGTCCTTCCCACACATGTGAATTCTCTTAGAGTACCATGGCTCCTGCAGGCACCTGTCTTGAGGAAAAATCCTTTACAATCCTTCCAGACCAGCTCTTTCTTTCTTCCTAGTCACATTTTGCTCTGACAAACCATGCCAGGACAGTCTCTTCCCAGCATTGTCATTTCACATTCCTTTATTGTCGATAAAACTAGCCAGGCACAATATTTAATTTAATTCTTACTCTGATCTTTGCTCTAACTAGTATGCTGCTGGGTTATGTGTCATGTTCTCTGGCCTCCATGAATCGCTCATCTTTTTCATGTGAGGATAGGGATGTGATGGGGAGGAAAGTATGCAACAGAACTTCACATTTTTTTTCCAAATAAATTATTTCCCTGTTTTGGGTTCATACCATTCAGTCTCTTTTATACTTTTGGGGTGGTTATTGAACCAAAGATTGCCAGCTAGTTTTAGAACTTGGTGCAGTTCCACATAGCGCCTCACTTTGAAATATGGAAGTATTTCCTAACTTTAAACAGAAGGTTTCATATTTTAACATCCTATTCTTTATAGAATTAGGGCTTGATGTCTGAAGAAATGGGAGCAGCTAAGGTACAGAAACAAGGGGGGTCATTGATTAGAAAGAATCAGTGGTGTGAGATAAGTCCCATGTCTTCAAGGAAGCTTTTTCTTACCATTCTCGTCTACCTCACCGAACTCTTAAAACTTTGAGTCATGGTACTTTTAAGGCGTTTAAGTGTGTGCTGTCTTTTCCTGGTTATTAAGTATTTTATATATGTGTATTAGCTTTTCATCTGATTTTTTATTTCCTTAAAGGAACAGTTTCTGATATTTCCTCATAATCTACACAACAAAGGGGAATACATATAATGGTACTAAATACGTATTTGGAAATAAGATTGTAAATATATCTTCATTGCAGAAATTTCGCTGGAGGTGAATGGTTCATAGAAATCAAGGGATAACTCGTAGGTTCTCCATTGTTCTTACCTATAGACATAGCGGAGTAAACACAGAATACTGATAGTGGTGGAAAACTCTCTCTTTTTTATGCATACACTTGTATAGTCACATACTCATAATTTAGAAAATGCATTGGTAACAAAGATTGAGGTTATCATTTGGGTAAGGTCTTATAATTACATACTTTCCCTTGTTAATATCCATAAGAATAAATGGAGCTCTGTGTGAAAAAATTCCAATTAATTTTGTATTATTCTATAAAATAATAAGTAGGGTTCTTTGTTTCATTAGGCAGTGTTTATTCTGGTGGTTTTGAATTGAAAGCCTCTAAAAATAGATCTTTTCTGACAAATTATGAACCTAATCAAGACAATGTGTTGTCATATTTTATGCCTACTGGGAAAATATAATTGATGAGAAAAAGTATTTCTTAATATGACATATTTAAATATCTTTTCCATGCTTGGCTCATTTGTTAAGAAATAATACCCAGATTTAAATAACCCTTTATTGTTCCTTATGTGTAAGATGTGTCACCACCAATGAGAAACTCCAGCAGGAAAGCATAAGCCATTTGTTTTTTTCAATATGCGTGTCAGGGCTAAGACATGATAAATCAGTGTGACTTCAGAGGACAAGCTTTTAATTAAATGATACCCATAAGTGATCCTTTCTGTTTCCTTAGAGTTCTTTGTGAAAATCTCTCTAATTTGGCTTTAATGCTTAAATGTATGAATATGTTCACTCTAACTCTAAATTGCTTCACAATTTTCTCCTCAATTTTCCCCCCACTTATTATAAAATGTCACCTTTAGCATTTCCAGTCTTTTATTTGGCACTTTATTTATTATTGCCTAGCTATAGTCAGGTTAAAAGTTTTGAAAGTTTATAAATAGGAAAAATCAACACTTAAAATCTTGAATTGTTGCAACAGAAAAACAAACTTTAAAAAGGGAGTTTGACTAGAGATTTACTGGGTTCGTGGACCATTTTACTACTGTGTTGTGAGAGTGTCTTTTAAACCTCAATTTCAAGAGAGGCTTTGAATATATGCTACTTACCTGTCTGAATAACCCTAAAAACAAGCCTTAGATCAGTGAGCTCTGAAATTAATAATAAAAGTTCAATAGTATTCTTCCCATTTACACACACATTATTAGAAGGGTTATGTAAGGAAATAAAATAGGTAATTTTTGAGCACCTACCAAAACCTAGGTAGTATTCGATATTAGGAATTTTAATCTTTATAACAGCCCCATTGTATCTCCCTTCGAGACATAGAACTGAAAAGATTATTTATAGTTGCCTAGAGATATGCAGCCAGACATGAGATTTCAATCTAGGTTTTTCTGATTTCACAGTCAGATCTTTCACTATACTATTTGTGTCCCCCTGAGAGTATTCTCACTAACAAATTTTGAAGTTTCTGGAAAAAAAAAAAAGACCCAAATTATTCCTGAAAATCATAAAATAAGGTTCTCTTTGTTATTCCTGCATTTCTTTCATTCATAACACGTTTTAGAAAAAGAAAAGCTGTTCTTGTTTGAAGAGCGTGAAGGCATCTGGATAGTTAAATCAGTTTAGGATGAAGTTAAAAATAAAGTTGGGATATAATTCTTGGAGGTGAAGGGTCAGAAAAATAACAGCATAGAGATTCCAGACACTCAGAAGACACAACTATATATGCACAGTAGAACAGATTTTAGAGTCTAGCTACAGATAAAGGATAGATTAGAGGACAAAAACTATGTTCATCATTTCTATAAATAAATAAATAAATAAATGAATATATAAGAATATATAAGAATATATAAGAATATATATATATATATATATATATATATATATATATATATGAATACAGTATTTTATCAGGTCAAATAAAGACTGATTAGACTGATAATAGGCAATTGTATATCAATTTGTTTATTCAATAATACAAAATTTCTAGAATTATTAAATCACTGATTATTTTGTCAATGAAAAAATGCCATGTCTTCTTGTACTAACCTAATGTTAATCAAAACATATTACAGAAAATGGCAAAAGTTAGGGAGAACAAATGAATATTTTCCAGTCTCTTCAACATTCTATTGAGTTGTAGCTGGGAGCTATCAGTTGTGATAATGTGAGAGTAAGGAATAAAACCTCAAATTATCTATTCAAAAGATGTGTAAATAACTAAGTGAAATTTAGTCCAGCTAACAAGATTTTTTTACAGAATAAATAAAGTGATGTTAAGCTTTATTAAGTATTTGCTGCTACCATATCAATTATATTTTTAAAATTTATTTAACATTATCTGATAGTTACAGAATTCCATTATGGAATAGAAGATGATTCTGCTCACAAGGACTTGAACAGACAAATAAATGTACAAACAGATACAAACGTTTACAAAACAGATATTCTAAAATATATATGTGTTTTACCCATAATCACATTTAGTGACTATCAAGCAGGAAGGTTGAGCAATAAGGTGAACAATAATGTGATGAAGGGGCAACATTCCAATGCAGGGATCCTCGCTTAAAATACAATAGAAATTTACATGCTATAAATTTACCAGAAATGAGCATTTTATATGGATTAGATCCTTGCTAACCAAACTTACATGGAACTGATATGCAAACCATAACAACAATATGTGTTCTATAACATGTTTCCTGTAACTAGTATATGTGTATCTCTTATTTATGTATATGTATCTGCCATCTTCTACTTCCCCAAATTAAGGATGGTCAGATATTGCACAGCAGACATCAAGTGGCTGCTTTTGGTAACCAGAGACTCAGAAGACAGTCTATGAAACATTTCCCTTAAGTGTTAACTTTGTGTTCCTGTCCAGCTCTCCATCTCACTTTCATTCCATGTACAGGATATTAACTTGGGACTTTTCTCCTTAAGTTTAGATTTAGGAACAAAGGCTGAAAACCAAATCTGAGACTTCCTTATCCATGAAACAAGAGATGGCGACCTTTTTTCACTTTCCAAAGCAAAACAAAGTGCTAGAATCTCAGGAGGTAACTAAGAGTTTTGTGAACTGCAGTTGACCACCTATTTATAATTTAGGTTGAGAGGCCATACATTGGACGTAGGATTACTTTGGAGAGGTTCAGATTAATATCTAATTATTAATATTATTAATTAATATATAATTGATATATACTTATTTAATATAATTAATAAAATGTAATTAATGTTAATAAGTAATCTCAACTCCTTTTCTCAATTTCATATGCAGTGAAATGAAAGAACCTTTCATTTGGGATGCACCATGGACTGTGATCTTAAGACTCTAAATGACCCGAGACTGGCTCCTATATCCCATGATTCTGGGGTAGAGGACTGACCTCAGGAAGTGTCTGTAGTAACAATGAGATAGGTCGTTGGCCCTATTTACCATGATTCTATATGTAGATCATCTTGAAGCAGGACTTAGATCTTAAGTCCTGAACAAGAAAGATATGGAAGCTTGGGGAGACCTCTGCAGGAAGAGTCTAAAAATTTTCTCTGATTGTCCATGGGCTGGGATTAGTATTGTAAATGACCAAACAGAGAAGTCACATTTACATGCTTTAAGGAGGCTTCAGATAAAACAGCCTTAGCAAGAGGATCTTGTCCATCACCCATGAAATTGCTCTATGAAAGAATCAGCTTTCAAAAACTTGAAACCAGCTCAAATAATACCAGTCTAGTAAGATTTTTCCTATTCCTCTAGCTTTGACTCATGCAGGAAGTCTCAGAAACTCAGGTTAGCAAACTATGGAAAGGGGGAAAGAGAGTTTAGGAGAGAAAATAAAGATCACCACGACCCTTTTCTAAATGTATGCTTCCACAGGCCCAGATTGAAAGAGAGAAGCATTAATTGTGAATGAAGTTTGAAATTGTTGTTTTCACAGTGGGCTATATCTTATAATTATTACATGGGGAAATAAAGTGATTAGAGGACTTTTAATGTTCTAGGATGTAAGAATTGGAGACTGTCTAAATTTTCATTCAGGGATAAAGAACTAACCTAAATTTTAAATGTTTTATGATTGAAACCTGTTACCTGATCTTTCAATGCATGCGATTCAAGCACATCTTTATTGGGGATGAAAACTCATGAATGGACTTAGTCAAGCAAAATCTGCATAATCATATAGTAATACTATAAGTAGTGTTGCAGTGCTTTAGATAGTGTGCTTATGCCAAGAAGTGCATTTAAAGTTGAGAATTGCTGGACCAGAAAAACTACAAGGTAGTAAATAAACAATTTTTTTCTGTGACTAAGTGGATCTTTGAAGAAAGCAAATGCCTACTCCTGTTGTAAATGTTTACAGCAGAAGAAACTACTCAATTATTGCTTTATACCCCTTCTCCTCTTTGGCTCATGTATACTAGAATTTACTAATGTCACTGGAGCAGAATGCATTTTCTAGAATTTACCACAACCTCCCTCATCCCACATGCTCTCTGTAAAGTTTGGTGAACATGCCACTTCCTCCATCAAGAAGTGAAGTCTAAATCTTCACCCTCTTGAATCTGATTGGACCATGTTACATCTCTGACCAATAGAATATGACAGAGAGACAATATGTTGGTTTCCAGTGACTCACTTAACTGATGTGAAAACTTCTTCTTCCTGCCTCTTGGAAAACTCACTCTTACAATGTTCCCCTCTCAATACCAAATCACCATACTGTGAGAATCCAAAGCCACTGGAGGCCATGTGTAGACATTCTGTTTGACAATCCCAGTGGAACTCTATCTGACAGTAGCTACCAACAATGTGTATGAGCTATCTTGTATTTCATTCCAGTCAAGCCATCAGATTACTATAGCCCCAGCTGATATCTGACTGTAACCACATGAAAGACCCCTAGTGAAAATCTCCCAGCTGAATTCAATCAACTCACAGGTCCATGGGAAGTAAGAATTCTTTCTTTAAGCCATTTAGTTTTGGAGTCTCTATTCTGCAGCAGTAAATAACTAGAATCACCTATAATTATAAAGCTGAGGTAGGATGGTCACTTCATTTTTACCTAAGTCTGTAAAATTTCTTTGAAATGTAGAAGAAAGAAATCTTATTTTAAGCCAATGTGTCTTAGCACAGGTTCTCACAAATAGAGTCTTTGTGATAATGCTTTATTGTGGAGTGCAAACCCAAAGACACGTTTAGTGAAAGAAAAAGGAGGTGAGGGAGAAGAAGAAAAGAATCAAATAAATGCTGGTATATTGCTAAGGTGGTTACAGTTTCATAAACTCAACTGCTCGCTCAGTCATGCAAATACATGTCTCTGGATAGGACATATGGAAGTAGTGTGTCTCAGAATAATCCTGTGTGGAGAGCAGGGGAGAGGAATGAATTCATCCTATGGCTCCTTCACAGCTACTCTCTCTCATTAATTGAAATCTGCCCAAAGAACATTTATTCCCTTGCAATTCCTCATTGTGTGCCTGAGCCTCCTGGATAGCTGCTGAGGAATCCGTAATCATAACTTTTAGCATAGCACATCATTTGAGTCTGGAATTTGTGGGAAGAGCCTGGGTAAGATCAGAACAGGCTTAGGTGCCATAGTTGTTGGAGCTTCTGCTCCAGTGGGGCAGGTGATACCCTCTCAGAGCCTGGCCCACACTTTGGGAAACCCTGAAATATCCAGAAATCTTAAGAGAGGAGGTCAGAGCAATGGCAGCTGAAGCACTCCATTGAGCAAATGCCTAAGGTGTCAGGAGGCAGGTAAAACCAAGTGAGATGGGGGAGGCACTTGGATATGATAGAATCCACCCAATGGACCACTCAGATACTCTCATACTCTCATCATACCCACATCTAGGGTTATAAAATAAGAACAGGTTGCCCTCACTTCTCTAAAGAGGGAGGTATTGCAAGTCCAATCACTCAGGGTAGTAGCTATTTGCAATAGTTTTTAAAGGCTAAAGAGAATTAGAAGTCCAAGTTACAACCTCTGCTAAGACCATAATTATTTCTTGTCATCTCCCTTTTCCAGCATTCATCCTAGAGTTTTTACATTTAGTCAGCATTTTGGCTAGTCTGTGTCATTTATATTGTTGAATGATCAGAGCATTATATCTGGAGTATTTATCAATTCCAGTGAGGGAGTTTCACTGACCCTTTCAAGGTTGAAAGTGTATAATGTAATTGACTTGTCACCAGGTAGCTGGATGACCTCCCTGAAGAATGGTACGACATAAAGGACTCAAGATCATTCTCAGCTGTTGGCAAGTTGTTTATTCAGAGGGATCAATAACTAGGTAAACATAGTGAGAGGAAATCTATGCTATTAGTTCATCAATAGCTACTATTTTTGCAAACATAGCCCCTCCTTTTATGGGCCCACAGTGTAATCACTGGAGTGGCTGATGACAGTATCTGTCTGCTGTCCTCAGCATAGGACATTTTATCTTCTCTGAAGTGCATCTTCTCTGGTTGGTATCATGTAAGTTATAAAGATGCACACATTTTTGCCGTCTTCCACGTAGATCTGTACACCTCTTGCCCAGACTTTCATGACCCAATCTTGCAGTAATAGTCTTTCCAGGTTTTTGACCTACTAGCTAAGCTGATCCCACTGTCCAAGTCAATATACAGAGTGTACCAAAAAATGCATACATATTTTAAGAAAGGAACACTGTATTAAAATTGTAATACTCAATATATACCAATAACAAAAGATGAATACAAGTCACATTTGACTTCTGCAATTACAAGAGGTGCTCAAAGTGGTTACCATCAGCGTCCAGACACTTCTAATTATGGCGAAATACTGCTTGAGCAACATTGACCAAAGTGTCTACTTGTGTGCCTTTTTTTTCAGCACCCCCAGTATCCACACTGTGGGTGAACTTTTCTTCCATATAAGGCTATAATCAAGTGTACTGCTCACAGCTCTGGCTTCTGGAAAGATTTCCCTTCATCATTCTCCTATAAGGGCAGCAACCATCCATTTCTGGCTTCAACCAACACATTGCTCTGACACATCGGTGGGTCAGGCCCAAGGCCTCTCATTTTCAGTTAGCTAGTTATAAGAAACACTGAGAAGGCCACAGGTGTTAACGGGAGAGAAGCATCAGTACCACATAGGTAGGTGAACTACCTATGGGCATGCCTTTGAGCCCTTTTATAAATAAATCATTTTCGCCATATTCTGGGTAGTTTTTGCTGTGTCCACCCAGTCTTGTTATTGGGTGGATCTGTAATACCACCTCATAATAAATTTCATGGATCTCAAGTTCATTTAGTGTCCCATGGTCAGTCTCTATTAGAGTCTAATAATAGCACTTCAAGAGTTAATTTTTCAAATGGAGAATATTTCTTTACTATGAAGGACATGACCTTGCTCTATAACTTTAGGAGTTTACATAATGATATGTAAATTTGATAATCTAAAATGTAAATATTTTATAATTGGGATTGAATTCATTTCAATTTCCTTATATTATTATGATAAAAATTGTATATCTTTTTACTTTCCTGCCTTTTCATAAGATTGTATTATAAATATTTCACCAGATTAAAAAAGTGTTTTGACTTAGAGAGTGACAATACATATTCATGCACTCATAAATAATTTATGAAGTATTTCTATATTTGTTGGAATTTTGTCTACAGTATCTTTAACTTTAGTCAAGAATAAGTGAAGTAGAGAGAAAGGAGCATTGAACAGAAAGTTGAAATACAACTTTGTACAAGTATGAGTACATTTTTGTTTTCTCCACTTCCTTGTTAAATGTTCTTGGATTGTATTTCAAATAGCTAAACCTCATTAATTTGCTAAGTGTCAGTCACAATTCTAAATTTGATTATAATAGTTCGTGAACATAAAGAGGACCAAAGGGACATTTTCGTTTATCCTATTTGTGTCCCATAATTTTAAGAAACTTTCTTTTTAAATTATTGACCTTGTTCCCCCAAGCTCAGATGTTTTAGTTAATATTCAGACTGACAAGATTAAAATATTTGGCTTCAACTAGTAAATTTATAAAAAAAAAAAAAAAAAAAGAAAGAAAAAGAATTCCTATGTATGAACTCCAAATCATTTCAGAAAATAGATGGGTATTTAGGTTGACTAGAAAAGTCATATCTTTTAATATAATGATATAAGATGAGGTTTTGTTCTATCACTATGTAATGGAATAAACTGTAATTTGAGAATATTCCATATATTAATATTTTTTTAAAAGTTAAAAATTTAACAGATTGTTTTGACACTTGCAGAAAAAAATCTATGTTTTTTGGCTACATTTATTTATTATATTTATCTTCTATACCCAACCAGGGGGTATTGCTGAACCCTATGGAAAATAGAAAGAGCAAAATTAGTTTCATATAATGTTTACTTTTTCATGAGACTTATATTTTTACCCCTATTTTCTTGACATGAGATAAACTTACTACTTCCTTATATTAAACTTTAAAAAATTATACTTTTGATTATTTTCTTCTTAAATTGGCTTTCCTCCAATAAAGTTTGCTCCCCAGTTTGTTGAAACATCTTGAGTTTTGTGATACTTTATATATGGTGATTGTGTTTTACTAAACTTTCATTTTGAAATAATTTCAAACTTACAAAATGTAAGAATAGTAATAATATAGACAACTCCAGTATATCCTTTACACAGATTCATCAATTTTTAATATTTTGACATATTTGCTTTATCAGTCTTTATTCCTTTTTATTTCTAATATTTTTGTGTATATTTCTTTTAAAATTATAATAGAATTATGAAGTTCAGGAAATTTAACATTGCTACAATACTTTAATAGGTAATCCATATCTTAATTCTATCTGCTGCCTTAGGTTGTCCTTTTATATTATTTTCCCCTGCATTACAGTATCCTCTCTGTGGTCAGGCACTGCATTTAGCTGATATATCCCTTTAGTCTCCTTTAATCTGGTATAATTCTGCCGTCTTTCTATGACACTGATGTTTGTGAATAATGCAGGTCAATTTTTAAAAATACAATGTTTCTTTTGTTCTTTCATTAAAGTATTTATTTATTTCAATTACAGTTGAGATTCAATATTATTTTATATTTGTTTCTGGTGTACAGCATAGTGGTTAGACATTTAAGTAATACCAAAGTACCAAATATAAAAATTAATTCAAAATATATCATAAACCTAAATGTAAAAACCTAAAACTATAAAAATCTAGAATAAAACGGTAGAAAACCTCTGTGACCTTCAGTTAAGCAAAGATTTCTTTTATTTTTATTTCTATTTTTTTTAAGTTTCAGGTGTTCAAACAATGTAACAGTTAGACATTTATGACCCTCACAAAGTTATAACTTCTCCCAATATACTACCCCTCTGACATCGAATATAGCTGTTACAATTCCATTGACTGTATTCTCTATGTTGTACTCCATATCCCGTGATTTTTTATACACACACACACACACACACACACACACACACACACACATATAATTATAGCTGACATTCAATATTAATTAGCTTCAGCTTCAGGTGTACACTGCAGTGGTCAGGCATCTACACAGTCCATGAAGTGGTCTCCCTAATAAGACAAGTGCCCATCTGACCCCCTATGTAATCTTTACAACATTATTGATTATATTCCCCAAACTGTATTTCACATCCCCATGGAAATATTGTGACTACTAATTTGTACTTTCTAATCCCTTTACCTTCTCCCCCATACCTACTCTCCTCCCATCTAGCAACCATCAGTTTTTTTTGTTTTTTTCCTATATCTCTGAGTCTATTTGTTTTGTTGGTTTATTCTGTTCTTCAGATTCCACATATAAGGGAGATGATATGGTATTTGTCCTTCTCTGTCTGATTTATTTTGGGCTTGTCTTTTATTTTTTCATCAAAATCCTCCCTTAGATATGGAATCCATTGATAATTCTTGCCTGGTTTTTGTTATGATGGTAGCAAAATGGGGGTTTTACAACTCTACCAGTTATACTAAAGGAACCATGATACAAAAGGGCCAAATGAGGACAATTTATGCATAAAAAATAAATGAATTCTGGAATGTAACCCATTGAACAAAATAAATTATTAACAATTATCCCTTTATCTACATAAGGATATCTAGTTATTCTAATACCACTTATTGACAGTAAAAAACCTCAACTTTCTTTTCCACCATTGGTGGAGGAGGTTATTGAGAGGACATGACCACCAGTTGACCCTCAAGGTGAATGCTGGCAATTAGAAGCTCCTCACCACCTCCCCTCTCCTTGGAATATATGTTCCACTCACCATTCACGCAGCTCCCAACCATTTCTAAGACAAAACCTTGAGAGGTAATGTGTTGTTGAGATCATCTGAACTGTGTATGTTATAAACTCAGTCCAGGCCTTTGTGTAAATTTCTAATATTCTGTCAGGTGTGTGCAGAGATCTCCTTCACTTACTGCTATGGAAGACAAGCCTCATAAGTAAGTTCCCTTAGTATTTAACCTGCCACCTACCACACAGGTGGTGGCTGAACTTACAAAATGGTGCTCACTTTTCTGTGTATGCAAATGTCAAGCCATTATATTGTACACCTGAAACTAATATAATATTGTATATCAATAGTACTTCAAAAAAAAAATCCGGAAAAAACTGCCACCTACAAAATTAGAATAGTTTGCCTTTTCTTTGGTAACTCTTTGTCCTCCATATATGAGGACCAGTTTTAAATTGGGGAACTCCTGAGATTGTGGAACAACACCAATGAATTATCTGGAATCTTTGGAGATCAACCTACCTTGTGTGGATTTCTGTTTTGACTCTGTATCCTATTTCACTGATGTATATTCCTTACATAAATACCATATTGTCTTGATTATTATAGATTTATAGTAAATCTTAGAATCAAGATTCAGATCCTCCAACTTTATTATTCTTTTTCAAAATCGTTTTGGATATATGGTATCCTTTGCATTTTTATAAAATATTTTAGAGTCGATTTGTCATTTTATGCAACGTTGCTGAAATTTGGGTTTATTTGGTTTATTTATAGAACCTATAAATAAATTTTAGGAAAATCGACACCTTAACACTTATTGAGTCTTCCAATTCATGTACATGATATACCTCTCAATCTATCTTCATCTTTTTCAGTTTCTTGCAGCAGTGTTGTGTTCCCCCCCCCCCAGAATATAGGTTCTTGCACATTGTTGTTAAATATATAACTCTCTTTTATTTATATGCTACTGTGCATGGAATCTGCATATTAGTTTCATTTTAGAAAAAAATTGGTTAGTATATAGAAATAAAATTTGTAAAATATAATTGTGTGTATTGATCTTATAACCTGCTATCTTCATAACTTACACACAGCTAATAACATTTTTATAATTTCTTTGTGAGTCAGTTTGGTTAATATTTATTTTCAGATCTTTTAAATCTATTGAGACTTGTTTTATGATTTAGCATATGTTCTATCCTGGTGAATTTTTCTTGGGGGTTTGCAAGGAATATACATTATGTGTTGTTCGGTGAAGTGTTCTATAATTGTCAATTACATCATACAGGTTGCTATTGTTTTCAAGTCTTCTATATTCTCATTGATTTTCTATCTCCTTTTTGTATCAGTTATTAGGAAAACAATAATTGTTTCTCTATTTTTCTTTTAATTTTGTAAGTTTTTGCTTCATCTATTTTGAAGCTCAGTTATTAGGTACATGTACATTTGTAATTGTTACATCTCCTGCTATACTGACTTTTGTATATAATCTTTAATATGTCCATTTTTATCTCTACTAGTGTTTCTTGTTTTAAAGTCTACACTTTCTGATGTGAATATAGTTACTTATCTTTCCTTTTGTTTGTGTTTGCATTCTGTTACTTTCAACCCCTTCATCTCTCTGATTTTAATATGCATCTCTAATAGAAAGTATGTGGCTGGGACTTTCAGTTTTAATCTAGTCTATCAATATTTGCCTTTTGTATAAGTTATTTAATCCATAAACAGACATGTAATTATTGATATACTTGATTTTTTTTGCCATTTCAATATTTATTTTCTGTCTCATCACATCCTTATTTCTCTCTCCCTTCTTTATTGCTTTTTTTTTTTGCGTAAAAATGTTTCATTATGCAATTTTAATTCCTCTTTTGAATTTTTAACTTTTTATTTACATTTTTTTAGTGGTTGCTCTAAGGATTACAAACTGCACTTTAAATTTATCACAGTATATTTCAAATATAATAAATATATATTTACTTCTATTAAAATACAAAAATTATGTACCAGTATGGTTTCATTTCCTCTTCCTTTTTGGTGTTATGGTTGTGATATATATTTACATGTATGTACGTTATAATCCCCAAAATAAAATTTTATAACTTGTTCTTTAAACAATCTTATATCTTTTAAAGAAAGTAAAAGAATAAGAGTGTACATACACTTTTACATAATATTAACCTCCATATTTACTATTTCTTTTTTTTGGTATATGTGCTGCAGAAGCGAGCACATATTTACTATTTCTAATGTCTTTATTTCTTCCTGTGGATCTAAGTTAACTCCTGGTGCATTTTTCTTCAGTCTCAAGGACTTCCACTAGCATTTCTTGTAGCACATATCTAGTAGCAACAAATTAGGTTTTCTTTATCAAGAAATATAGAAATGTAATTTTTTACACTCTAATTTTTGAAAGAGAGTTTCTCTAGATATATAATTCTTACTTGGCAGTTATTTATTTATTTATTTTTCTTTCAACACTTTTGATATGCCTTTCTCCTGGCCTCCATTGTTTCAGATAGACTGTCAAAAATACTCATTGCCCTATACGCTTTGTATTAATTTCCTCTTGCTGCTGTTAACATTATATCACTGCTATTAGCAATTTAATTGTGATAGATCTGTGTGATTTCAATTGTCTCTTCCTACTTGAGACTTGTTAAGTGTTTTAGATCTGCAAGTTATTTTATACCGTATTTAGGATGTTTTGGCCATTGTTTCCTCAAGTATTCTTCTTCTCCTTTCTCTTTTTCCTGTCCTTTTTGTCCACTTTCACATACTGTAGAATGCTTGATAGTGTGCCACATATCTCTGAAACTTTCATTTTTCTTTAATCTATTTTTCTTCTGTTTTTTATATTAGACAATTACTATTAGTCTGTTTTGAATTTCAATGATTCTTTCTCTGACATTTCAAATTTGCTATCAAGCCTGCCTGGCAAATTTTTATTGTGTTTTTCAACTCTAGAATGTCTAATTGATTTATTTCTTAGAGTCTATTTCTCTGATGAGATACCCTATTTGTTCACTAATTCTTGGCATATAATCCTATAATTCTTTGTTTTTCTTTAAGTTTTGGATATATATATATATATATATATATATATATATATATATATATATATATATGGGCTGCTTTAAAACTTTTGTCTGCTAAATTCAACATCTCAGCATACTCAGACATTCAGAGTTCTTCCTTTTGGCTCCTTTTACTTCCCCTGATTATTGGTGACTATTCTAGATTTCTCTGCACAATTAGTAATTATTCAAAAACTGGGCATTGTAGACAATATAGCGCAGTAACTTCTGATTCTATTTTGTTTTTCTGAGAATTTTTGTACTTTTATTTGTTTATTCGTTTTATTTGTTTATTTAATAGGCAATTAATTTTTCTGGACTCATACTGTGATGTCTCTTTCTCTGTGGTATCCTCTATCCCTATGTGTTTTTTCTTAATAGCATAGCTTTTTCCTTGCATACTTCAAAGTCAGTCAAAGATTTAAGGAAAAATTTATGGTCAGCTCAGGCAATTAAAGCTTGCTTTCCTTGCTTGCTGAGTTGTATGTGTGGCTTGAGGAACACATTTAAAGAGACAGAATTTTCAAGTCTCCTTAGGCTTTCCATTTTCATTGGGAGACTAGGGTCTCCTCAGGTGTATGTAGTTTAATCACCTTCAGCCAGGGAGGGCTGTGTGGTAACTTTTCTTTTTGTCAATCTTTCTTCTGGTTTCTCACTTCCAAAACCTTTCTTGTAGAATGCTGGGAGCTCTGTGCTTGGCTGGTAAAACAGCAGCCTTTGCAGCTCTAAGTGAGGATGGGATGATAATGCACCCACAAAAGAATACCTCAAATTCAGTGTGGTTACACGACACAGTAACAATTTATCATGAATAAACATTTCTCAAGTTGTTATCTGAGGTTACTGTCTTTTCTCACTGCTTAAAATGGTGATTTTAAATAATATTTTCCAATTTTATGCTTGTTTCCTAAAGAGGGGACTGGGGTACTTTCTCATGAGAACATTCAAGAATTCTTGTGTTTCAGTTTGTTGAAATAAGCAAATTATGCATGTTTTCTTATACACAGTGTGTGGGGTGTAGGTGTTTGTTTGCACATTGCTTTTTTCACTTCATATATCCTTGAAATCATTCCACATTCATTTATACGGTTGCTCCTTATTTTTAAATCCCCATTGAATTTCTTTATGCTCACCATAAAACTCACCAGAGTTTATTCAAGCAAAGTTCTATGTTGGGACATTTAGTGGTTTCCAATGTTGTTTAATAGGAGTTAATCCTGCAATATACAGACACTGCCAACATGTATACCCATTTTAAGATAACATGTCTTAAAATGTGTATAGTACATTTTTTTGGCACCCCGGTATAATCCTGTGCATATGTATTTTTGTATTGTCACAATTGTACCAGCAAGGTAAATTCCTAGAAATGGAATTCATTGAGGAAGGATAAATAGCATGTAGTTTTGTTAGGTATTGCCAAATTTGTCCATGATCTTTGTGCTTTTGTGTTGTCTGAACAGCATTGTATGAGAGTACCTACTTACCTGTAGCTTAACTTTTGAATTTTGGCCAATCTGATAGGTGAGGAATTGCATTGCAGTATATATAGTTTTTATTTTTGTACCCCTTACCATAAGTTTACATCATTCCTATGTGTAATTTCGTATGTTATTTTCAGTTGTCTGGTCATTTCTTCAGCACTTTTAAAATAGTATTTGTTCGAGATAAGCTTATTGAGTTATAATTTAAGTGCAATAAAATGTACCCTTTTTAGTGTGCAATTGTGATGAGTTCTGACAATGTAGATAGTCATGCAACCACCAGCACAATCAAGATGCAGAATATTTCCATTACTCCAAAAGATCATTTGTGATTCTTAGTAGTCAATTCCCTCTGCCATTTAAGTCTTCTTTAGTTCCTCTGAGCAGTTTTGTAATTTTCAATGTATAGCTATTGAACATATTTTTGTCAGTTTTATTCCTAAATGTTTCATAGTACTAATGCATGTGAATGTGGCATTGCTTTTATAATTTTAATTTCTGATTGTTGATTCCTAGTACATATATAGATATACAGTTAAATTTTGTATATATTTTATCCAAGAATTTTGCTAAACTCATTTATGAGTTCTACTAGCTTTTTAGTAGATTCAAGGGGATTTTCTATGTAAATGATTATGTCATCTGTGAATATGAGTTTCTAAGCAAATAGAGTACTTTACTATTATTATTACTGTAACTGTCTTCATCATCACCATCATTATTGTCAATATGTTTGTCTTTTTGCGTTTGTTAGAACAAGGGTTGGCAAACTTTTCTTTAAAGAGCCAGGTAGTAAACATTTTTGGTTTTGTTGTGTTTTATAGCCCTGTCGCAAACTACTCAACTCTGTTTGGTGATGGGAAAGCAGCCATACAGAATACGAAAACAAGTAAGTGTGGCTGGATTTGGCCTGCAGGCCATAGTTTTCAGACTTCTTTTTCTCTCTATGTTTCATTTTGGACAGTTCCTATTGATATGTCTTCTAATTCTTTAATCTTCTCATCTATAATGCCTAACATATCATTAATTCCACCCAGTGTATTTAAAAAAAAAATCTCTGTTATGTTTTTATCTCAAGATTTTGGGACTTTTTAATATCATCCATGTCTCTACTTAACATATTCACTCTTTCCTCTGTCTTTATAAATATATAATAATTGTTTTAATGTCTACTAATTCTTTCACCTGTTTTATATTCTGGGTTAGTTTTAATTGATTTTTTTTTTTCCTCCTCATTTCGAGTTGTATTTTCATTTTGTATTTGGGTTTTGCTTTTTTGCATTCTTGGTGATATTTTTTTATTAGATTCTGGACAGTGTGAACTTTATCTTTGTAGCTAAGACAAATTTGTTTTCCTATGAATATCCTTGAACTATTTTTCTGGAACATAATAATTATTAGAAAATATTTTGATCATTTGTTTGGTGGACCCAGAAGTTTGTTTAGACTAAGGTTAATCTTTCCTCACTACTGAGGCAAGACTCTTCTTAGTACCGTAGCTATTACCCTATTAATTACAAGTTTTTTCCACTTAGCCTTGCGAGAACAGGAATTTTTCTAAGCCCTTACTGAACTCTATTCTCCATTTTTTATAGTCTTTTTTGGGTGATACTTTCCAAGACCTCAGTTTACTCATACAAATGGGCTGATCAGTATTCAATTGAATATTGATGGGACCTTCTTCAGATCTATGGTATGTCAATATAAGAAATATCTAAATCTGTAGAACATTTTTAAAAGAGTTTATTTGATCCCAAATTGATAATAGTTGCCAGGAAGTATTATGGTGGACTCAAAAGATCTGCGTGCCTGCATGCATCCAAGCCAAAAAAAAAAAAAAAAAAAAAAGATGTGAGCAGAATTTTGCAGCAAAGAAAGTAAAGGTTTATTTAAGGAGTTGGCTCCAAGCCCAGAGACACAGGTGAGACTGTGCTCTCAAAATCCTGGCTTCCCAATGGCCTCTAGTGGCTAGGTTATATAAGGGGAAAATGATTAATCATGGCTGCTGTGGGAGTTGGGGTCTTGGGCTCTGCTGATTGGTCGGGGCTAAAGCAGGGAGCAATTGATCGTGGCTTCAGGTCCTGGTGTCAACCATGGCATTGTTCTTTTGGGTTCCCAGGTGATGCAGTCCATGGGGCCGGTCTACTCTCATGAGTCTGGAGCTGAAACTTAACTGAGGCGAAGGTGTTATCTTTGTTTGACTAAAACCTTATTCTAGTGTGAGGTTTGGTTATTGTATCTTGGTCATGGTTGATAGACCTGAAGTTTTATTCTTAAGTGAGTTCGATGCTGCCCAGAACCTCATGTCCTTAATGGTTAAAAGGACTGGACATACAGCATATGCACAGGCAGGAGTATGTGGAGAAAGAATGCACGTGAGTTAGAGTTCTATCGGGATAAACAAAGCTTGCTTGGATTAAAGCAGAATGCATGCTGAAGAAATGAAGTTCATGTGCGGTTACAGAAGCAAGATCTCAAATGCTTTGGAGAATAACAGTTTCACAGTTTCTTTAAGGCATTTGAAATTAAGAAGGGAGCTAAGGAAGATTGCATGAGGGTGGGAGAAAGCAAGGCAGGGATTGAATTACAGGACTATTAACCAAATTATGTGCTGTCCAAAGGGTGGTTATGCCTTGAAGGGGTATTACTTCTGGCTTTTCAAAGGTGTGTTAACCTCGATGAACAAGAACAGTGGACATGGCTTCACTAAAGAAGTTATAGGGCTGGGGCATGACTACTTACCACGACCTGCCCAGTTAGGAATTTATGATTTATCACAGCACCGCTTTTTTGTCCACAGTCTCTGTATATGCAGTTTTCTCCTGCTCTGCCTTATGAAGTTGCCCTCAAAAGCTGTCGTGGCTTCCTTAGATCCTAGCTCTATATCTTCAACCCAGAGAGTCCACTGTATTTTGCCTAGGTTCTCTTTCCTTTGCTACTCCCCAGAAACTTTCTCTAGGATGTTACCTCAGACAGTTGTGGGGCTCACTTCATTTAATTCCAGTCTCTGAGAATGTCCTTCATTGTCTGATTTCCCATATCTTGACTATCATTGTGTCATATGTTTTGTCACATTTGTTTCAGAGAGGATAAGTCTGATCCTCCCTACTCCATCTTGACTAGAAGCTGGAATCCTTATTTTCTCACTAAAAATAAATAACTAAATAAATAAATAAATAAATGGCCATGATTTTTATATACAATTCATTTTGTCTGTGTCCTTATGTTTGGACACATTTTCTCCCAATTTTTCATTTATTTTTAACTTTGAGATGTTTTTAACAATGTAAAAAGTATGTGAGTTTTAATTTGTAGTCACATTTATCAATCTATTAATTTAATCACTTCTTCATTTTGCTTTATAGTCTGAAAGCTTTGCCATGCATTTTGGTAATAAAGGAATTCAGTCTTTTTTGTTTTTTAAGAACTTGTATAATAGCTGTATGTTAACTAACAGGATCTGATTTCATATTTTTCTAAATGTCTACCTAGTCTATGTCCCAACATCATTGTTAAAATATTTATCTTGGTCTAGTTATTTGAGATAATTATAATATTCTACTATCCATCTATTGTTTCAAAACTATACTAAATTTTATAGCAATTTCAAAGCTAATAATCTGGAGATGAGTTTTTCTTTTATAGAAGGTCAAGTAGAATCAAAAGAGGCAATAAAATCTTTAGGACAAAAGCCCAAAACCATTGGGTTTTTTAGGATTTGGGTGTGTATTATCTCTTCAATATTTACACACTGATTAAATAAGATAAATATAGGACAGATTTGGCTAGTTTATGAACTAATTTTATTTCTACCTATTCAGAATCTGTGAACAGTTGCACATATTGCAAAATAGAAAGCTTGCTTTTCCTTTCCTGGGGTATAGAATCATAGAATGTTAACTTTGGAAATATCTTTTTGCAACATTTTATCTGACCCATGTATTTCTTTAGGAGTCTAAGGAATAAATAATAAACTTGTCTATTTTAGTACCTCCATTCCCAGGGAAATCCATAATCCATACTCCCCCAAGAAAAGTCCTTTCTACTTTTGAACAATTAACTTACATATTATAAAGGGAAAGCTTTGTTTTCTCCTTTACTCATTGATCAATCTCAATACTTCTGATCACCCAATGTGTGGCCCATTTACCAGCTCAATTCCTCTATTCTCAGAAGATAATTTTGTCTCTCTCTTAGAATGTGTTACTCAAAATTGTATAAAAACTTCTGGGAGTTTTTTCAGAAAAACTCCTCTATTCTCAGAAGATAATTTTGTCTCTCTCTTAAAATGTGTTACTCAAAATTGTATAAAAACTTCTAGGAGTGATCTGATCTCTAGATCTATCAGATCTATACTAACCTGTCTCTGCCACAAAACATTTCCTAAATTGTGCCAAATAAATTATAGTTGGTGGGTTCTCAATAATCTCAGATTTCATGGAAATAAATTATTTATTAATCACCTTTTATATATTTTGTAAAACTACAATATTGTCCTTTCAATAGGTATATACTCAAGTAAGTATTGATTAAGGTGAGTGACCATGTAAAAAATCTCTATATCTTTCATTATTTTTTGCACATTACTCTATGTCACCCTCCCAAAAACCACATTGTGTTTCATGGCACAATCTTTTTGACACATTCTAAAAAACAGTAGGGTCCATGATCAGAAATACTTATGAAATACTAGAAAATTTTTCTTTTGAAAAGTCATAATGTATACTAACATATTATTGGATCTAAGAGATCCAGCAGTAAAAGAATTGCTAATATTACTTAGCCCAGCATTTTAGAGTAGGAACTACTAATTAAATTGGACAAAATAGATTACTGTTATATGATGTATATGATGCTAACAATGTATAATGAACACTTCAGGTGAAATGATTATGGCATTTAATAATGTCGGCCGATTGTCAGAATGCCCTCAAATAACAAATGGTAAATATGAAAATAGTAATTATGCATATGTATCAAGGGTGAAATTTTGTTCCATTATTTGTAAATAGCTGAGTTCAGAAGTAAGGGTAAATTTCCTTTTCCCTGATTGGGAATACAGAAAATTCAGAGAGCCTCAGAAATTAGAAAATATTTTTTAAAAAGGAAGTTTATGAAAATACCACTATTCTGGAAAGATAAAAATGGTTCATATATATTTACCTAAAACTAATTTTGTTGATTCAGTAACTATGTAAATAACCCAGGGTCTTTATGCAATGCTATAAAGTATGCAATAGAAAGAACACACTGATAAAATAATGACTACACTGCATTCAGAGTAATCTAAACATCTCCAAATATTGGAGCATGCTTAGCATAAGTAAAAAACAAAATGTGGAACTTCTCATTTATCCATTTTATTTTACATATTTTTCTGTTTTTTTTTTTAATAGTCTAATATATTTGTAAATGCTCTGCTTCTTGAATTGACTCCTAGAGTAGGGATGTTATATTTTAGTGTCCAAATTGATATGCAAATAAAATAGAATACTTGATTAAATGATATTGTTAATAATTTGGTAATATGGTTCATTGTTTCTGTTACCTGTATTTTATTTTTTAGCTTTAATATAAAATTAAATAACAATATATAGCTAATAGAGAATGCATTTAAATATATTGCTTAAATATTTAAAGACTAAAGGGAGGCTCAAGATGATGATATTGTTAAACAAGTTAAAAGAGAGATTATTTTTAAGTTAAACTTTTAGAAAACTCACAAAATATGTTGTCTGGCTCTGCTTACACATACTAAGAGTATATATTCCATTAGTGAATAAGGGACCTTGACAATAAAACTGTGAAGTAAATAGAACTTATTTCTACTATAGTGCTTTGTTCTCTTTTGAATATATTCCTGTTTCTCCGTGCTCACTTTGGCAGCATATATACTAAAACTGTTTCTTCAAATGAAATTAATTGTATTTTAAGATATCTTATATTACCATATGTATAGTAAAATTAAATTATAAGGTGATGAGAAAAATCAATTTTAAAGATAAAACATCAATAAGAAATAAATAGATTTAGGAAAAAGAAGAAAAAAAAATCATTCAAATAAAAAATAAAATTCTGCTCCAACAATAGTATAGAAAACTACAGGGTACCATTGTGAGCAGGAGAAACAAATCATATAGACTAGGGAATTGTTTTGTTTTTCTTTTATTGCCTGAATGAGCATTATGCTAAAGAAATAGCATTTCTAATCTCTGTTATGATAGGTTACTATTTTATATTCTGAAGTAGAAAGAATACAAAATAAAATCAATGCATAAATTATCCCTGAAAAAAATTGCTTCATTTCTCAACTCAGAGGTGCCCATAAACTGAAGAGAGATTCATTAAGAATACCTCATTCACCTAAAATTTAATAATTTTTAACAAGTAGGTAGATAACAGTCTAAAATATTATGTGGTACTTGCTAAGAAAAAATGATGGGGAGTTTGATAACATGATCTTCTGAATTAATATTGTTTTTCAGTGAATTTTCAAATATATCAGTTATCCGAACTTGTTAGAAATACAAAATCTTGGGCCCTGCCTCAGAACTGCTAGAATAGAATGTGCTACTTTAACAAGATCCCAGGGAATTCACATACACCTAAAGCTTAAGCAGCTCCTGCCTGGGTCCTAACTCCCAACCAAACCCACAGTGAACCATAGGCTTCACGTTCCTCCAGCAGTGCCTTTGGTTTAGGGTGGGGGCCAGTTCCCTTGGGGGTTGTTAAGGGTGGGGACCAATTTACTGTATCTAGTGTCAGCTCCACCTTCAGTTTTCAGTCTTCCCTTTGTGCTACACATCTGTGAAATCTGCCTCCTGCTACTGTTCCAGGAGGACCCTACCATGGCGATTAGTCTGCATTTGTTAGCCTGGTAGAAATGGAATGCTGGGAGTGTTTTTGAACAGTTTGACTATGCCTTAATCTTAGGCCTGCCTTTGTCCCTGAATATTGAAATTCTAGTCTTTACAATGGTTCTTGCCCCTCCTTCAGCTGTAATTTTGGTGAAACAATGTTCTCCTGCCCTTCCTCAAGTGTCATCTGTTTTCTCTTTCTTCCTGTGGTGTTCCTCCCCTCCCAGGGCCCTCAAGTTGACAGTTTGTGTTGATATTTTCCCCCTACAAATTAAGGGTTTTGTTCCAAAGGGAAATAAAAATACATCTTTTAACATTCTAAAGTTAATCATGTGCTATTATGATTTCCCAGAGTTAAAGCCACAGAAAATGGAAACTCACATTATATTGTTCCCCTCCTCCAAGAGTGACCTTGTCACCAGAGTCTGCAGCTTCTTTTCATTCTCCAGGGTCTTCAAGCAGCTCCTTTTGCATTATATCCAGGATAGATCCATTATAGCTGTTTTTTTGCAGGAGAGGGGAGAGGGAGGACCTCATTACAGTCTTATTCCTTCTGCTGCTCTTGACCTGCTCCCATGTCCTTCAGGAATTACTTACAGTCCCTAGACCAACAATTTCATCATTTCTTTTTCTCAATGTGGAAATGATTTTACCTTAAACATAAATATACATACAGAAACAAATACAAACATAGATGTATAATTATAAATAAGTGTATGTTACAACAAATTCAAATGTAACATCACATTAAATATAAGTACCTATTTCCTGTAGGAGCTGAAGTATACCTCTATTCAATATACCTTGATTGAGTCTCTTTCAATTCTTTTCCAAAACAATTTCCTCATTTAAAATTGAAAATGACCTTACATCTTGTCCTATAATCTAGGAAGATGTTTGCAATTTATTGCCTATTTTCCCCACAGCATTTTAATTTCTCCAAACAGCTTTTAATTTCCAGGAAAGATTCTTAGATGTAAAATGCCACTTTATGAATAATTTCTGTATTCCCCTTTCGGGCAAGCTGCTGCTTATTTGGCAAGCTTTAAAAGCTATTTTCAAAAAAACTTCCAAGAGACCAGTAATTAACTTATTTTAACTTTCAAAAACATTCTATTTGGATTTTGTTCCATATCAAGAATATTTTATAAGATTTTTCAGAGGAAATTCATCCTTCTTTTTAAAATGGATATAAGGTGATATGATACAATATCTATGAATTAGTGTAATTAAACACTTCACATTCAGAGATTCTATCTTCAAAAAACTATAAGGTAACCATGACACATGACTATATTTAATAACCATGCTATTAATGATTATAGATTAATTTCTCTAGGATGTAAATATTGAAGGTACAATGTTTGATGTTTCTAAACAACCAGATATTTACTTTTAAAAAGAGTTTATCTGTATTCTCTCTTTACACTAAAATATTTTTATTGCTTTATATATAATAAATATTTTGGTAATTCATTATATTAGTACTGTAAAAATTAGTGATATTAATTCTCAGGATCCATTTGAAGAAATTCCATTCTTGTATACCCTTCAAATAACCATCATTATTATACTTTCTTCTCTGTACCTGAAATAGTGAATAATGCATCTCTGGTGGGGCATAGCAGTACACGGTAACATTGCATTGGCTCCATACTCAGAAAAGAAGGAGGCATGAAAAAAGAAAATCATTCAGACGTATCTCATCTTATGATAGAGCAGATCGTCTATTAGGTGTCTCCTCAAACAGTTCCTCCACCCACTGGTGGAACACAGTCCAATGGATGGGCTTTTACTACTCAGTTCTAATGATTCCTTGGAAACATCCCTCTGGATGGATCACGATGGAAAGTATAATAAATGATAATATATTATAACATATTTAAACTTAACATTATCCGGCATCTATTAGAGATAATGTTTGAAGAACTTATGGTTCTTGCATGAATTTTCCACTGATGCCTCATTTGGAAGGAACAAATTGAATTTAAGGTTATTAGGTAGTCTTTAACATCCATTGTATTACTGACAGGTATTGAACTGAATTACCTAGGTAGTAAAACCACTTCTATATTATGACATAAAAATGAAAAACAAAACAAAACAAAGAATTGACTCATGTAACTCTGTAGTAGGTAGTAATTTATGACAGTCTTTTTTTTTTTTTTTCTCACTGGTCATATATATGATTTATCTTTTATTAAAATTAAAAAATATATATATATATATATTTTAAATTATACCTGTTAATATATGCACTTGAATAAGATAATATTTGCTGAATACAAATATTTAGAAAATAATGAAGATAATGGAACTGCATTTTGAAACTAATGCAATGTAGCCCAAATATTACTCACAGAAACTTTTCTGCCTTTAAAATTATTTACTATAGTAAAAGATGAGATCATTAAATTAACCATTCAAAGGTTTAAAAACGATCAAACCTTATAGAAACTTAAGGAACTGGCTAAAATAAATATACAAGGAAAATTATACATTGATTAGAGAAGATGTATCATACTAGATACATAACTAATAGCTGCTCTACTGAATGAATGATTAGAAGAATAAAGCCAGAAGATCTCTGGAAAATTTGATCATGGTATATAAAACATACAAAAAAAAAAAAAAAAGCAGGTTGAAAATGAGGAAAATATAAGCTAAAGGTTTTCAAGGAAATTTTTAAGTTTTATAGAAATAGGATATACAGTTGTATTTATAAATATATTTAACTATTCAGCTCCTTTCACTTTTATTTTTTTAAGATTTAATTGGGGAAGGGGAACAGGACTTTATTGGGGAACAATGGTCAAATTGTTGTCCTTTCAATCTTAGTTGTGGAGGGTTCTGTTCAGCTTCAAGTTGTTGTTCTTTCAGTCTTAGTTGTGGAGGGTGCAGCTCAGCTCCAGGTCCAGTTGCCGTTGCTAGTTGCAGGGGGCACAGCCCACCATCCCTTGTGGGAGTCGATTTCAGTTGCAGGGGGCACTGCCCACCATCCCTTGCAGGAGTCGTGGAATTGAACTGGCAACCTTGTGGTTGAGAGCCCGTGCTCCAACCAACAACTGAGCCATCCGGGAGGCAGCTCAGCTCAAGGTGCTGTGTTCAATCTTAGTTGCAGGGGGCAGAGCCCACCATCCCTTGCGGGACTCGAGGAATTGAACTGGCAACCTTGTGGTTGAGAGCCCCCTGGCCCATGTGGGAATCGAACCGGCAGCCTTCAGAGTTAGGAGCACGGAGCTCTAACCGCCTGAGCCACCGGGCCGGCCCTCCTTTCACTTTTAATAAAGTGGTATTGTTTCGAGCTTGATATTCTGTTATAATGTCTTGGTTTATGAGCTGGAGGTCTGCCAGTGAGGATTGCATCCTTCTCTCTCCTGCCATTGATGGCAATGCTCAACTCCTACAATACTCTCAGAGATGAGAGAGAATAATTGCACCCATCTTCTGTCTTGTCTAATTAGAGATGTCATTTAGGGCTCTCAGGTAATACAGAATTTAAGTAACTCAGATTTTAAAATTTATGCATATGCCTTCCCCCTCTCCCCCCAGTATACATCACACCACCAAATGGTTAGAGAGGCATACTTTCAGTATAGCCTCCGTATTGCACCCCAAACCACAGGACCTCCCTCACCTTTGGCCCTGTGGTGGTCTCATACCAGATTGCTTCCTCATGATGATTTTTTTTTTCATACCTGCTCATTATTCTCCATGAAATCTCACTCCTCCACCTCACCACACACATTTCTTAGTGTGCCATAAGCCCAATCATTGATAGATGTTGTCATTTGGGTGGTTGTTTCATTTGTTGTTATTGTTATTGTTTCTAAAATTAAAGCATCTCTTAAATGGATAAAATGATCATTGTCATAGTTTTCCTGTTGATATCCACATATTGAAGACTTGAAGAGAAATGGTAGATACAAAATAATATGGCAGTTGTCGTTGCACCCCAGTTCCTTATGCAATACAGTTCATGAAACACTAGCACAGAGCAATTTGGGCATGTCGTTCTATATAAAATATATATGGAAATCTACGTTCCATATTAACAGACCCCCAATTCTTTTGGTTAGCAATAATTTTGGATCTCAATTGATCGCAGGTCTCTCTCTAAAACCACAAGTTACATTGCATATTCGGCTATTATAGATTTAGCCTGTTTTTCACCTCTGACTGATTCTGGTGACAATTAAGAGTTGCCTTTTCATTGCAGCAGAAGGAACCCATTTCAAATGGTTGTATCTAATTAGTCTCAGGGAGACAAGACAACCAATCCTCTACCTTGAGGATATTTCCTGTTTCAATTTTCATTTTATCTCCCTGACTCATCTTTCAATCACATCACTGCTATTGTCTGATGGAAATGCAATGATGGAAATTTAAACATGGCATAATTAAATATCTTTTGCTGAACCTCAGGAGAGAAAAATCTCTCTTCTTTCCCAGGCAACCAGGTCCTGTTTTTTTTCTTTTTAAACTGGCTGCTTGTATGAGATGAAATAACATTACTACAAAAATAGAATGTATGTAGTCATGCCAAAATGCACAGCTATACTCTTACTAGCTCTTCAAAATGATTTCAAAAGTGGTCCATTTTCAGTTCTATACTGATATTTGTTTCTCAAAGATGATCATTTGGTTATAAATATAAATATGTTTGTGTGTATCTTCTTAATATGTACAATATACATGTCTGTATCATGTATATATAATATATATAAGATATATATAGGTATGTATATATATGTGTGTGTATATATATATATATATACACACATATATATGTATATATATAACCTTATAAATATATATAGCAATATTACAGCAAATTAAAAATATACAGCAACATAAGCTTCCTTGGCTGTTTTATCTAATTATTTTCACTTAAATAACTGCAAAACAAAAACAAAAAAATCCCAAGGAAAAAAATCTATTTAAAAGCAAAAAATGGACAAATATAAACTTTGATGTTCATAAAAAATAGCAATAAATATGTTTCTGAACTCAGTGTTTCTCAAGCTTGTCTACACATTAGAATCAATGAGAAATCTTTTAAAATTTCAAAGCCCAGGACATATCCCAACCAAATTAGATCGTGAAGACATTCTGATAGAGTATCATCTAAAAGCATTAGAGATTTGCTTTTTCACAATTAGGTCTTTAAGTCACCTAATATAAGGTTGGCGTTCAAATTAACTTTTCAAATAACATCAGCATCCATTAAACCCACTTCTAATTTTTGAGTTTCTTTTTTTTTTTCTGAGTGTTTCTAACTATATGTAAGGATTAGTGTTTTAGCAAATTTATTCTTTATTAGAAGTCTTTCGAAGGGAAAAAAGGAATATTTATCTTTAATAAACAAAACTCATTCTATGTGCTATTATCATATGGGTACATTGAAGCCTTTTACAAATCAAAGCATACATAGCACAGTTTCAAATTCAAGAATCAACAAGTGAATAATATTTCTCAGGATAGAAGGAAAATATGACATTCTCATTCAGTTAATCATTCAACTAGAATAACATCATCACACAAAATTTTGCAACAAAAATCTGGAATTATTTTTCTGAAAGAATGTGTGACAGTCTCTTTTCATCCTTTATTTTGTTTATTCACCAAAATGTTCTTGATAAGTTCATAAGTGGGCAAATGATGACAGCAGGTATTTAGAAATAAACATTGGAATGAAATAGATGTAGACATGGACCAAAATCCATTGGTTTCATCTTTCTAGTTTGTGCTTATAAATCTAAAATTGAGAATACTTTCTACTTTTGGAGCAAAGGGAATGCATTGTGAGCTGTCAAAACTTCAAAAAACTTTTCATTGTATTTTGACTACATAAGTGCTAGAAGAAGAACCAGAAGTAATGACGAATTTGAAGCTTTTATAGATGTATTTGAAATCTGGAGCCAATATTTACAAGATGGATGTGTTCATTATTCATACAGGACCAAAATGAGACATTGGTTTTCTTCAGAAGATATTGTCCATTTTGGATATATAGCCGTCAATACTAGGACAATATGGAATAAAATTGAGCTAGCCATGTTTAAGTTCTTATTAAAATTTCTAATAAAATAGTCCCTAACTATTTTTTTTTATTCCTAGTTCTGTAAATTACACATAACATGACTTAAACATCTAAAATATACGAAGAACATGTTCTTTGTATATACTGCTTTCAAAACTTGTGAACAACAACAATAAAAATGTATTGCAACATTAAGTACAAAGATTGCCAAGATTTCTCTGGAAAAATGTGTGATTTTTTTTTCTGTAGTGAACTTATTTAATGTTTATGCAGGTGATGCCACTTACTAATAAACAAGAAGGAAAATGTACAAAGCTAAAAAAAATCTAAAATATAGGTATTAAAAAGATCCCTTTGGAACAAGATATTATATGATGATGACTATTTTTTTCCTGGTGTACTGATTTTTCCCCCCCCCAATTTGCTACACTATTTTCCTAACACAGTTGATTCAAAAGACCGTGCTTTCCACTATCCTTTCATGTCACTCTGTCATATATGAAATGTCCCCATTTGCATTTTGGACATTTGTTTGTTTCTGAGAACTCTATTCTATTTAATTGATCTGATTTCTATGCAATAATACCTCACTGTCTTAATTACTTTGCTTTATTGTAAATCTTGATACCTGGTAAACCAATCCTCCCTACTACTTCTTCATCAATAGTAACTTATTTACTCTTAGTGCTTCAGAAAATAAGTACATTTTAGAATCTGCTTGTAGTTCATCAAACATGAAATTTTAATGATATTTGCGTTGAATTAGTAAATCATGTTGGATAGTATTGATATATTTATACTATTGAGTCTTTAAATCCAAAAACATAATATTTCTCTATCAGACCAATCATATTACTTTTCTGTAACTGCCTTCCTTCTATCCTATGGTTACTATGAAAGGACTCCAACATCTTTAGCAAAAGGCAGTAGTCCAGAGAAAAGAGGTTTCTGATAAAAGGTGTGCAAAGATATCCCTCCTCCCAGAATTTTGAACTGAGCTAGAGGGACAGATAGCTCAATTGTTTTCTGAAGACTGGAGAGATTGGCTAAAAAGTAGAAGAATTGGTCTGCAACATGAGAAAAAAAAAAAAGCTGAAGGAAATTATAGGGGGAAAGAATAAGAAAACAAAGATATATTGAGGGCAGTCAATTCCCTCACTCCAATCTCTTCATGAGACACAGCTATGCTTTTGTCTTCATATTCTGTGAAATAAATACATATCCTTTTGAGAAATGTTCGTATTTTCTGAAGCAGTGTTAAGCTCAGCTTCTTTTGCTTGCTCTTGAAACACATAATTATCACAGTTCTTTCTTATAGAGTATATGTATCAAAAATGATTATTTCTTAGGCATTTTCCTTGGAGTTCACAACTTTACAGTCAATTTAAATATTATAAATTTAGGCATAATTTTACTGTACTTTATAGAAAAATTCTTGCATATGCTTATAAATGACTAACAATAAGGTCATACAACATGACTTAGAAGTTCTGTTTAAAATGATAGGAATGGTTTGGAACTTGATTTGAAGTAACCTTGATTTTTAGAAAATATGTGTCTTTGGAAAAGACATGTTTAAAAAAATCTATGTAAAAAACTGATAGCTTTTTCTATTGACTGATGTGTTTTACTTTTCAAGAATAAAGTGGGAGTCTAATAACTTCTGGCTAGTAATCATATACTGCTAATAATATCTTTAAGAAAATTACATCTAGATTTTTATTTTCTGGTTATCATAGCAATATTCATGGACAAAGTTGAAATAAATTTTGGTTAACACTGAGAACTTTGAATTCTGATCTCAATATTAATTTATTAATGAATATCAATAATTTAGCTCTTCAAAAACATACAAATTGTGTTTATCCATGGTTTATAGGAATAATAAATACAAATGCACTTAAATTCATCCTTACAATGAAAATTGCAATTAATAATGTGAAATTAAATAATGGAGTAACTTTATACAATATTTGGAAAGCTGAAAAGTATTGAACTAGACATCTGGAAATGTTAGTATTTTATAAGTGTTTGGTAAGGGCAAGAGTATAAAGAATCTTACATGCAAATATCCCAGATCAGACACCTAATCAAAATCAAATTTGAATTTGAAAGACTCTGAACAATGTTGGAAAAGCTGTTTAGCTGGACGTTGCAATAGTCCACCTAAGAGTTAATAGGTCTTTGTGATACTTGTAGATCTATGGGAGCAATACAAATGGAGATAAGCACATGGGTGAAGAATGTACTTTTGAGATAGATCTCAGTAGGACTTGCTAATACTTGATGTGAAGGATTAGTGAAAGAGAGGAAATGATTATTTCTAGGTTTTTGGTTGCACATTTGATGTGTATGTTTGTAGCATTTACCAACACAGAGAATATTGGAGTAGAAATAGGCTTTCATGAGGGTAGGATCAGTGGGGGAAAGATTCAATACTGATGGAGGAATATTTTCCTGTGAGTCCCCAAATGATGTAGATGATGTTGGATCTGCCGGCAGTTTTTGGGTGTGGGCCGGGATCGTGTCTCATGAGACCAAAGAATGGAAACACAGACCCAGGAGAGGCAAAGAGTTTTAAAAAGAGGATAGTTTATTGAAAGCAATAAAGGGGGTCCCGAATGGGGGTGGCCCCATGACTGAGGCAAAAGCTCTTACTTTTATACCTTACAATGCCTGTTTGGAGAAGGGGAGTTGTTTGAAGAAGGGAATTGTTTGAAGAAGGGAACTGGCTCCTTGTAATGAAATTCGTCTACCAGGTTTGTTCTGGTTGCCCATCCTGAAGGAATTAGCAAAGTAACCCACTCTTTATCTATCAGTTTCTACTGATAGATAATAACCCACAATAACCCACTCTTATCTATTTATGTGTTCCATTTGTCAGGCCAAAAGGAATTTTACGATTAATCTCAAGGCCTTGTTATATTATGTCCTAGAGAGAGGAATGATTTCAAAACCTGGAGTTTTAGGATATGGCTCTTTTGTTTATTCCACCAGGGACCTGCATGTCTACCTAGGGACTTGTTAACTAACCTGTATCAATACTGGACTGTTAAATATTAAAGTGTGTGTGTGTGTGTGTGTGTGTGTGTGTGTGTGTGTGTGTGTGGTGAGAGAGAGAGAGAGAGAGAGAGAGAGAGAGAGAGAGAGAGAGAGAGAGAGAGAGATTCAGGGGAGTAGTGAGAGAAGGGGATAAATGGGAAGCAATTGATCCAAAATGAGCTGAATGTTTCCCTCAACTTGACCAAACTTTAGAAGGGTTCTTTCTGACTCTAGGCTCCTGACCTCACTTTGTGTAGAGCCTTTACTTTAGATAACTTGTAATAGTAAATTCTCTTTAAGATGTAACTCTTTTTAAGAGCCTTTTGCTAGTTATACAACCCATGAATAATTCTCTTAAGGACCTGGGAGCCATCCCTCTAAAGGAAGATACCACTATCTCAGTTTCTGGAGGAGAATGGAACCCTAACTTCAGTGAGTGCCAACTTGCTAACAGAGTTACACTTTTGCAAACTCAGGAATAATTCAATATGCTCAACACCTCTCATTAATTATTCTTGCTTCTAACTCCTCTTAAAGTAACAGATTTAAACCCCTGCTGCTGTGATCTGAGGACCACAGATCTGAGGATCTTTCTGGGAACTGGTTGGAAATGAGAAAAGCTCAAATTTCACCCAAGGCCTAGTAAATAATTATCTGCCTTTTAAATAAGATCCCCAGGGGATTCATATGCACACTAAAGTTTGAGAAGCACTGAATTGGGCTACTTAGGAAGGGCACATAGGCCCCAAAGCAGTTGCAGTGGGTAATGAAGAATGAAAAAGTAGATTGGATGTGTAGTTAAGGTATTACTGGAATGTGGGCTATAGACTATATTAGATAGAAAGATGGGATAGATGGTCAAAGAGGGGGATATTGAATATAAAGTAAATATAAGGTGAGTTAGTGGGTTTGTCAATATGGCATGGTCAAATTTACAGTCACAGTGGAGTAGCCTGTTATCAATTCAAGTGCTAGATTCATCTGTGAGTAAGAAAGACTACTGGAAGATCTTTAAGGGTTATGTTTGTCTAAATGTATAGTGCAATGGCATAAGCTTCAGATAGTTTATGTTTTTAAAAAACAGAAGGAGGAAGCATGGTTTAGAAGTGTCAATAGTACCTGTTAGTTGTCTCTAGTTGTGAGGTACATTGTTAAGAAAATAAAAAGTAGCCTTTTCTCAAGAACGTAGGTGGAGGCTGTGGCCTGAAGAAAGAACAAGGATTCAGATGAGACAGGAGTTGGCAAACTTTTTCTGTACAAAGCCATGTAGCAAATACTGTAGGCTTTCTAGGCCTTATGGTCTCTGATACAAATACTCAACTCTGCTCTTACAACGGGAAGGCAGCCATACACGTTATGCAAATGAATGAGTGATTCAATACAAATGTATTTACAAAAACAGGCAGCAGGCTGAACTTGGCCTGTTGGCGAGAGTTTGTCCACTCCTGAGTTAAGGCATCAAGGTAGAGAGACTAGTGATCATGTTAGAATGGGGATAACTGGCCCGAGGTCCCGAGGGTTCCATGGAAAGCCTTGGGAAGCTGAAAAGGTACGGAAGCTTTGTGTCAAATTAGGAGACATAAAAAGCAGTGCGGTACCAACTATAAGTGAGCCTGGATTTCTGCTGGTAATGTAAGTATAAAGCAACATGAGGCATGGAAAACTAGTCCTGATATATTCTTTAAAAATTCTAACTTAAACCGTGTTTCACAATATATTTCATACATGCACAATGATGTATGATAAACTCTATAGAAACTATACAAAATAAGATAAAACTCATGTGCCCAGGTTGAGAAATAAGACGTCACCAATGTTTTGAAGCCCCCTGTACATCCCCTTGTATTCTTATCCACTGTCTCTCTCTCTCTCCAAAGACACGCACTACTCTAAATTTTGCACTTATCATTTCCCAGTTTTTCTGTAGCTGGATCTCAGTTAAAGGACAAGTCTAGGATTTAGATGACTGAACAGATAGTTAGAGACCTCAGGGAGAAACTTCTCTGCAGGGGTTGTGTGTTCACATTTCAAAGGCAGATAAAATCTGATGCCAGTCATACATTTACATTCCAGAGGTTTAAAGAGAAGCTTCCTCTTCTCTTCCCAGAGAAGATTTTTTTACATTGGGGAGTTAAAATTTCTGGAGGAGAGAGTGGCAGCAGTGGGACAGTGTGTAGCACTTCGAAGCTCCCAGAATCGTAATGTTGGGGTTCCTCTTCACTGCAGCAAGAAACCTCCTTTGTGTACTTCCAGGCCTCACCATGCGGCTTTCTTGGGGAAAGTGAGGCATGGGGAACACATGTGCTTACCATTGTAATAATAGTTTTCCCTAACTATTAATAATACTCTAACTTTATCCTTAAAGTTACAGTTAAGGTGGGAATACACAACCTGCTGGCAGCATTAACCAACGAAGAGCACTTTCCCTGGAGGAGGAATGAAAGTCCGTCGAGCAGTAGTAAGGGCTCTTCGCTACTCAGGTGCATGGCAGTACGAGGTGTCTTCACCTAGGAGCTGCTTAGGCTATCAGGCTGCTCCCCACAGGGACGGAGTCAGATGTTGCAGTTTTACAGGATCCCAAGGTAATTCCTATTCACTGATTAGACCAACGATTCTTAATCCTGACTGCAGGAAAGAATCACCTATGAGCTTTGAAAAAATGACTTCTGCCTATGCCCCATTCCAAGTATATTCCATTAGAATCTCTGGGATATAGTGTATAAGCATTGGTATATTATAAACATTCTCAAGACATTTTTGATGAGTAGCCAGAGTTAGGAGTCATTGATATAGAAGGTCTCCAATATTCCTTTTCCTCTTTAATGTCTTAGGTTAGTCACAAATGCCTAAAAATCTGTCTGGACTCCCATCATTAAGTCACCATTTTTCTCTTAGAATTTTTAAGCTGTTTCATTTATCTTCTTCAAACCTCAGAAAACCTAAATCTGAAAACTGTGCACTGTTCAATTTGCTTATTGTCTGTTTCCAACCTCTAGAAAGAACAACTCTCTATCTTCTCTTCTTAAGGAACTTTGGAGAATGTGCAACTAATTAATGACCATAGAGCTTAGCTTTCATGTGCAAAATCAATGCTCATCTACACTCTTTTCAAAGTGCTGTTTCACTCTGGTTAGAAAGATTTTCAATTTCATATTTTTGCGGATAAATCAATGATGTTTGGCCCCAAGACAAATCATTCAGTCCTTTGTTCTTTCCCAGTGCTGAGAGACACAGGATCAAAGTAAGGGATGAAAGTGTATAAATAGTTGCCATGGTGCCCAATCCCTTGGCCATTGATTCTTGTCCAAGCAAACGAGTACAGAAGACAGTTGAAAGAAAAAAAAAAAGTCTATCACTCCTTTCTATGTAAATAGGAGATAATTCAATAGACTCAATAATGGAGTCTATAATCTGGGCCTGAATAAAGTAACATTATTTTAATAAAAAAATGCGTATGTATTATGTAGCAGTCTTGCATATTCCTCATGGATGAGGTCTAGCAACTTTCTATTGACTAAAATAAATCAGTGAAATATAGGAAAAGGACATGATAGTTTAATATTTAAACTTATGATAATATAAGTCTATTAACATGTCTAAACTGGAGCTTATTTGTATGAATATTCATTATATCTGGATAAATATTTGTTATATGCTAAAGCCTATGTGAAAACAAATATGTATTTAGAACATATATTAGAGCTAAGACTATTTTATCGCTGTCACGGTGAAAGGACAGAGAAAGAAAAATGTTCTCACACAAGTGGAAAGTTTATCAGGCTGTTATTAAAATTTGGAATTTGGCAATTTTGTCATTATTATTTTTTACTTAGAGAGCTACAGAAGAGTGAATACAGGAAATATGTCGTAGAGGAGAGAATCATCATCCATAGTTCAAGAAAGGAAGTTCTTCACAAATTGTAACTTATGTAGGAACCTACTTAAATATTTAATGACTACAAATAACTATGTCTATGTGTCCAGATGTTTCCTTCACTGAAGCTGATGTTACTGTCAATTGCATTTACACATGGGTGACCAACTCCTGTGCTTCAGATAATGAAAGGGACAATGCAGGAGTGACAGTTGTAGGGTCACAAGAAATACTGCATTCCTTGGCTTTTTATGTAATCTGTTTTACAGATCATGATATCTCAAGGTGTGTTCAGGATTATTTTCACCCCTCTCTAGACCTTCAATTAGCCGAAGAGTACTGATTTGCTTACTGGCTTTGTTGTATATTTTCTTTCTTTCATTTCCCCCTTCCTCCTTATACACCCCCTTCCCCAGTTTAGATAATTGCTTCCATTGACTTTAGCCATTTACGCCTTCCCATAATTATACATCCATATATAGACATCTTGTAGGCAATCATTTCTGTAATGTATTTGTTTATGTTTTCCCTTATTTATAATTGCCTTGGCCATAAGAAACAAGCTACCTAGAAATCATTGCAGGTACTTTTGAAATACTTTGAAAACAATTTTGCAATGGAACATTTTATATTCTTTTTTTCAAATCCCGGCAGAAATGATACTGTCATTTTTTTGAGTAAATATACACTTAAAATGGAAAAAAGTCAGAGCTGATTGTAAGGGTTACACTGGTCTTCTAGCCGTATACATTTACTATATTAACTATAAAGGCTTGAAATTATAACACTGTAGGTTAACTGTCAGGATTAAAGCATGTTAAATTTATTTTATAACTAATGGAAGATTAAATCCACTTTATGACTACTTGTAAAAATTCACCATGCAGAAAAAAACTTGTGTGTAGTCTTAAAAACTCACAAATACAGTTCTACCTTGCAAGTTACATCAGGCCCAACCCTTTTCACAGTAAAATGTAATATTTACCTTTTAGCTGTACAGAGGAGAAAGAATCTCGTAAATAGTTGTGTTTATGACTGAGAAATTAAGTATTTGTTAGTTTATAGAATAAACTCTGTCATTATGTAACCATTTAAGATAATGTTTCCTTCAGAAAATCAAGATGACTAAGTATCTGAACAACAGGGATTTTTATTGACAGGGTGTGAAATTTCAAGTATTTTGATATGTGCACGATTTAATTATTACAGCCTTTCAAAGACCCTACCAAAGCTTCCGCTATTTCTATCTGTAGCCTCTGCCCTCAAATAGCATGTTCCATTAGTTAAAAGTTTTGGCTAGATGGGTATTTGCTCACAGATGTTACATGGTATCATTTGCCACGTTCTCAAGGCTACAGTTAGCAAATCAAAGAATTACAGAATCATTAGCGAAGTCCACATGTGCCACGCATGGTATGATGGCAAGTTCTGTGACAGCAGAGCTCAGGGAAAATACTTCTCTAGATGGCCTTCCCCAATTAAAACACAAAATCTTGTTATTTCTTTCCCCCTCTGCTCTTGCCCTCCTCCTCTGTTAATTTTTCTTTCTGCTATACCAACAACATCATGGTAGCTTTAGTAACGAGATAACTTGGCCTCATGAGACAAGAAGCTCATCAAACTTCTGAAACTTGAAAACCCATTCAGCTATCAGCAACCCAGTGACCGTCAGAAACCATATATTCTGTGAATCACCACAAACAAGTGAAAAAGGTCCAAGTGACAAGTGCTCCAAAGATGTTTTCTGCTTCATGCTTAGTTAACTCAGATGATAAGTTTTCCATGCATAAACAAATGAACCTTTTCACTAGAACATATTGTCAACAACCCAGGAAAACATTACGGAGCGATAAGCTTTAGAGATAATTCTTTGCCTTTTGTTAATGCATGTTGAATTACAAATATTAGAATTCAACCCTGCCAAACACGATGAAAAGGCCATATTCCAGAACCAAAATTAAAATCAGAATTATTTTTATAATTATAATAATTAGGAGTTAATTCCTGGAAGAAATAAAAAAAAATTGATATGCTTCAAAATCTCTTAATCCTCTTCTTCTTCCATACAACATATATATTTTTATCAGGTACTACTTCTCATAGAAAGTATTGGCAGAGATTGTATGCCTTCAGACACGATAATTAAAAGATTAACTCTTTCTGTAAATGAGCCTCTGTCAGCACAATCCTACCTACGTTGGGACACTTTTAAGTAACCTGATGAAAAGATAGTATCAATAATGTTTCCTCGTTTATTGTCCAAATTTTGTATTGCTTTGGCACATAGTAAAAAAATTAAAAAATTCCAAAAACTAGGCTAAACCAAAGGGCAGTAATAAAAGCAAGCATAATTGAAATTCAGAAACCTTTATGCAAATAGAGAAAGAATTTTACTGGAAGCAGTACAAATGAGTAGGGGTTTACTCTTTGCTACATTTCCTTTTAATATCACCTGTTCTATGGGTTTTTTTAAAAATATAAATACATATATAGGACTTCACATTTTCCATTGTGCTTTTATGTTGCAATGGCATCAGGAAACAGTGGTCTTTGTAAACAGGGACGTGTAGAATTTTAGCAGCTATTTTTTTAGATTGTTAAAGTATTTTATTATCTAATGAATAATTGGAATTTGTGAATAAAAATCATTAGAATAATTTAGACTAAATGTTTTTTTTTAAATTAAAGTTTATTGTAGTGACAGGGGTTAATAAAGTTACACAGGTATCAGGTGTATAATTCTGTAATACATCATCGATATATTGCATTGTTTGTTCACCTTCCACTCTTCCAGAATGAGTTCTCCTTCCATCACCATACGTTTGATCCCCTTTACCTTCATCCCACTCCCCTCCCCCACTTACCCTCTGGTAACCACTAAACTATTGTCTGTGTCTATGAGTTTTTGTTTCCTTGTTTGTCTTGTTCCTTTGTTGCTTTCAGTTTTATATCCCACATATGAGTGAAATCATATGGTTCTTGACTTTTTCTGTCTCACTTATTTCACTTAGCATAATAATCTCAAGATTCATCCATGTTGTCACAAATGGCACTATTTCATCTTTTCTTATGGCAGATAGTATTCTATTGTGTATATATACCACAACTTCTTTATCCAAACTGTTTTTAACAGTAGTATTTGGCAAATTCAGGAATTCATCAGAGTTGAGCAAGTATTTCAGTGACACTACTTTTAAATGGAAAAAGTATCAAAAGTTACGTTTTTAACCTTCATATAATGAATCATGAAACAAAAAGAACTTCAGAGTGCTCCAGCATAACAAAACGAATAGAAGCATAACTTGTCAGAGAATACTGAGACTCATGATTATATTTATTCTAAAATTGCTGCCTATTTTAGAGGGTGTCTTCGAGGCTTTCCTTGGGAGAAATCTTGTTAAAAGTAGTTGGAATGTACCTTTAAAGGGGTACATTAAAAAAATTAAACAAAAACAACAACAAATAATTTCTGTTGAACCAACCACCCCCCAGACCTTAAAGTGGTCTCTCTGAAAATTTGAGCCCGACTGCTTGTCATCTGAGGTAACCTGGAATCAGGTTAGATTAGTTGCCATGCATTAGTCACTAATGTTCTATTTCAGATGTTCTAAGTATACAACATCTAAGGGACTTGACTGAAAAGTAAATTCTTTTTTATATGTTTCTCCATAAGAAACATCATTATTTTTCTGATTCTATGCCAATCAGACCCTAGGAATAGATCTAGGTCTTCTAAAAAATTTTAAAACCATCTGCGTAAATTATTTACCTGGGCTTATTTGCCACTGTCAGTGATTCTCTTCTGATCATGAAGGGGACTGATGTGTATGGAGTGTCCACAGTAACATTCTATTAAATACCTGCTCCTCCTGATTTTGAGAAGGTCCTGTCTGCAACCCTCTTGTCTTCTCTAGCCACACCCTCTAGGTGAGGATTCTGGTATTACTGATAATGCCAAATATGTTTTCAGAGAGGTTGTACACATTCATAGTCCTGTCAGAAAAATCCACGTTCCTGTTAACGAACATGCGCGTCTACATTTACTATTGTAAGACTTTTTATTTTTTGTCAGTGTGAGATGGTATTTGATCATTGCTCTGCTAAAGATTACTGTCTTTTTGTGTTTCTTGCTCAATCATGTTTCCCTTCTATAAATGCATCTTTATAACTTTTTCCATTTTCTATTTCTATTTCTTTCATCCGTCCTACATTTATTTGTGGGAGAACTTCATACATTATGTATTGGCCAATCCTTAGTTTTACGTGTTCAAATATCTTTCCCAGTTGTCTTTATGGTAATTTTTAATAAACAGAAGCTTTTAATTTTAATAAAGTATAAATCATCAAAATTTTCTTTGTGATTTTTGTGCTTTTTAATGTTTTCTTTAAAAAACTTCTCTATAGAATTATATAGCCTCTGAAATTTTCTTCCAAGAATTTAAAACTTTTGTATTTCATACTTAAGTCTATAATCCATCTGAAATTGATATGAATATGTGAATTGACATACTCTTTTCTTGATTGAAAACAATATACATTTTTGTCATATATCAAACTTTTTTATGTACTGTAATTTATTTTTAGTTTCTCCTTCCATTGGTCAATATTGTACTATTATGTTGATAATACAATATTTTAATTATATGTATTTGTAATAGGTCTTGGCACATGGTATCTATCATTCTTGTTTATATTCTTCAGTAATATTGATTATTTTGGCAATTTGCTCTTCTACGTATTAAAGATTTTGACTAGAATAACAGATCAATCTTGGAGAATTTTTATCATCTATTATACAGATGTTTTCTGTTTATAAACATGAACAAGATCTAGTTTATCCAAAATTTATATAGGTCCTCTTCTACCATGTTTCCCTGAAAATAAGACTTACCCCGAAAATAAGCCCCAGTTAAGATTGTCAGCCAGACGTATGCATTTAGTATGTTATGACAATGCTCCAGAAGAAAATGACATGACTGTATTTGAATAAATGTAAATTGTTGTACATGAAAAAGTAAGACATCCCCTGAAAAAATGCATCTTTTGGATCAAAAATTAATATAAGACCTGGTCTTATTTTCGGGGAAATATGGTATGATTTTCTATAAGGTTTATAATATTTTGCATCATTTGTAAGATTTATTCCTTGGAATCCTATCTTTTTTTTATGCTAAGGTAAATGTATATGGATGGAACTGGAGGGCATTAAGCTAAGTGAGATAATCAGACAAAGACAAATTATGTATTATTTATATATGTTATCTAAAAGCTGAACTTGTGAAAATAGAGAATAGAATGGTGGTTACCAGGGACGTAGGGTGGAAGAATTGGGTGATGTCATTAAAGGATATTTTGCAAGTAATCGATAAGTCCTGAAGATGTAGTGCACAGCATAATGTTTATAGTCAACAATACTGTATTAGAAACTTCAAAACTGCTAAGACAGTAGATCTTAATTGTTCTCACTTACAAAAACCAGAAAAAATAAATGGCAATTAAGTGAGGAGATAGAGGTGTTAGCTAATGCTGTAGTGGTAATCATATTGCAATATATAAATGTATCAAATGAACACATTGTACACCTTAAACTTATGCAGTGTTATATGTCTATAATGTCTCAGTACAAATTAAAAATTCTGCAAATAGATCATTATTTTCAATGAGTTGAGAAAATACTATAAGAGTTTGAGAAGAGGAGTGACATAGTATGGATTATATTTTAAATAAATTACAATGACGGCTCTATGAGTACTGTGGAGTAGGAGCAAAGGTGGATTAAGGAGAACCAGTAAGGAGGCTATTACCACTATAATCTAGGAAACAATGATGATAACGTGGCTGGGATTGTAGGGTGGGTGTTAGAGAAAAGTAGTGGTCCTGGACATGCTTTGAAGTTAGCAACAACAGGATTCAGCGATTGATTAAATACGTACTGTAGAGGAAAAAGTCATGGTGGACTCTAAGGTTTTTAGTTTGAGAAATGGAAAAAGTGAGGTTGCCATTTGAGACAATGGAGAAGACTGCAAGGGGAATATGTGTGAGTAGTGGAAATATAAGGAGCACAATTCTGTAAATGTGAGTCTGAGATCCCTCTTAGACATTCAGGCTGATGTGTTGGGCAGGCAGTTGGATGAGAATCTGGAGTTTAGGAGAGAAGCCTGAATTGGAGGTATAAATTTGGAGGTCATCTGGACATGGGATTTTCCAAGTCCTGTGATTGGATGATATGACAAAGGACCTTAATATAAATTTTTTATAAAAGGTAAGAGCTCTAAGGACTGTGGCCTATTGAACATCAATATTTAGATGTACGGTCATGAGGAGCAGCCAGAAAATGTGACTTAGAAGGATCAGGCCAGAGATGTATTAGGAAAAGTACCCATGTATGAATGTATGATGTCTTGAAAGCAAGATGGAAAAAAAAGATATTTTAAGTAAAAATGTTTGAACAACTCCTGATAGATGAAGTAAGATGAAGATTAAGATTTTATTATTTTACTTAGCAACATGGTGACTTTGACGAGAGAATTTTGGTGGAATGCTAGGGATGAAAGCATGATTGCAGAGTACTCGAAAGCAAATCTGAGGATAGAAATTGTGTCCAGGTTCATGTGAACACTTCTTGGCTGGCCAGTTGAAGGATGAAAGAACATGTGAAACAAACATGAGCCTCTAGCCAACTCAGTAGCTGATGAATGAACCAATCCAATACCAGTTGGATCTGCCAAATTGATCTTAGTCCAAACTTCCAATCTTCTGAATTATGAGCTAAAATTAAAACAAAACAACAAACAAAAACAAAAACAAAAAAACAGACAATAATAATAAACCCAGGATGATATGGAAAAAGGAATGCTTAGAAAACAAACAAAAAAGAGTTCTTGGATATTAAAACTAATACAGAAGAAATATATTCAAGGAAGGGCTAGAATATAAAATTGATGAAATCACTCAGTGGGGGAAATGACAATGATATAGAAAAAATAAATTTGAGATGATAAATTTAAGGGATTAACCAAGAAGTTTAATCCGAATGTGAACATACATTTCAGGGGGAAAAAATCCCAACCCCCTTCCCCCCCTCCACACACACACAAATTGAGGGTGGCAACTTATCAAAGACATAATAAAAAAAAATGTATCCTGGAACTGAAGGACATGTCCATCCATATTAAAAAGGATCCCAGAAAAAAAAACAAAATTAAAAGCACAGCATGACCCAATTTTAGAACACTGGAAATAAAGAGAAGGTCCTATAATTTGTTTTCTAGGGCTGCTGTAACAAAACACCACAAACTGAGTGACTTAGAAAACAATTTATTGTCTCACAGTTTGGGAAGCTAGGAGTACGAGATCAAGGTGTCAGCTGCGTTGGTTCCTTTTGAGGATTATGTGGGAAAGATCTATTTCAGGCTTCTCTCCTTGGCTTCTAGATGGCTATCTTCTTTCTATGTCTCTTCACATTTTCTTCCCTCTATGTGTGTTTGTCTCTGTGTCCCAATTTCCCCTTTCTATTTTATTTTATTTTACTTTAAATTAAAGTTTATTGGGGTGATAATTGTTAGTAAAGTTACATAGATTTCAGGTGTACAATTCTGTAATGCATCACCTATATATGACCTTGTGTGTTCACCTCTCAGATTCAGTTCTCTTTCCATCACCATATATTAGACCCTGTTTGCTCACTTCTAGAGCCCCCCTTGCCCTCTGGTAACCCCTAAACTATTGTCTATCTCTATGAGTTTTTGTTCATTCAGTTGTTTGTCTTGTTCTTTTGTTGTTTTCAGGTTTAAATACCACATATCAGTGAAATCATATGGTTCTCTATTTTTTCTGTCTGAGTTACTGCTTCACTTAACATAATGATCTCAAGATCCATCCATGTTGTCATGAATGGTACTATTTCATCTTTTCTTGCTGCTGAATAGTATTCCACAACTTACCACTGAATAGTATACCACAACTTCTTTATCCATTCATCTATCGAAGGACATTTTGGTTGTTTCCATGTCTTGGCCACAGTAAATAAAGCTACAGTGCATATTGGAGTACACATGTCTTTATGGATAATTGTCTTCAGATTTTTTGGGTAGATACTCAGGAAAGGGATTGCTGGGTCATACGGTAATTCTATTTTTAATTTTTTGAGGAACATCCACACTGCCTTCCATAACAGCTGCACCAGTCTGCATTCCCACCAACAGTATATGAGGGTTCCCTTTTTTCCACAGCCTCTCCAACACTTGTTATTATTTGTCTTGTTGATGATAGCCATTTTGACTGGTGTGAGGTGATAGCTCATTGTGGTTTTTATTTACATTTCTCTGATGATTAGTGATGTTGAGCATTTTTACATATGTCTATTTGCCATTTGTATATCCTCTTTGGAGAAATGTCTCTTCAGGTCCTCTGCCCATTTTTCAACGGGGTTATTTGTGGGGTTTTTTTTGTTGTTGTTGTTATTGAGTTGTATGAGTTCCTTGTATATTTTGGATATTAGACCTTATTGGAGGCGCCATTTGCAAAAATCTTATCCCAGTCAGTTGGTTGTCTCTTTATTTTGTCAGTGGTTTCTTTTGTTGTGCAAAATCATTTAAGTTTGATATAGTCCCATACATTTATTTTAGCTTTTACTTCCCATGCCTTTGGAGTCAAATTCATTAAATGCTCTTTGAGCCCAAGGTCCATAAATTTAGTATCTGTGTTTTCTTCTATGCTGTTTATTGTTTCAGGTCTTATGCTTAGTTCTTAGATCCATTTTGAATTAATTTTGGTACATGGTGACAGATAGCAGTCCAGTTTCATTCTTTTGCACGTGGCTATCCAATTCTCCCAGCACCATTTATTGAAGAGGCTGTCTTTTCTTCATTGTATGTTTTTTGCTTCTTTGTCAAAGATTATCTGTCCATGTTTATGTGGGTTTATTTCTGGGTTCTCAATTCTATTCCACTGGTCTGTGTATCTGTTTTACTGCCAGTACCATGCTCTTTTGATTAATGTTGCCCTGTAGTACAAGCTAAATTCAGGGAGTTGATACCTCCAGCATTGTTCTTTTATCTTAGGATTGTTTTGGCTATTCGATGTCTTTTGTGATTCCATACAAATCTCATGATTTTTTTGATTCCATACAAATCTCTATTTCTTTAAAAAATGCCATTGGCATTTTGATGGGGATTGCATTAAATCTGTATATTGCTTTGGGTACTACAGCCATTTTAACTATGTCGATTCTTCCAATCCATGAGCATGAAATATCTTTCCATTTATTTGTGTCTTCTTCAATTTGTTTTAACAATGTCTTATAGTTTTCTGCATATATGTCATTCACACCCTTGGTTAAGTTTATTCCTAGGTATTTTATTCTTTTTGTTGCAATTGCAAAAGGAATTGTTTTTCTTTTTAAATTTCTTTTTCTGAGATTTCATTGTATGCAATGGACTGTTGTATGTTGATTTGGTAGCCGGCAACTTTACTGTATTCGTTGGTTGTTTCTAATAGCTTTTTGGTGGAGTCTTTAGGGTTTTCTATATATAGCATCATGTCATCTGCAATGAGTGATAATTTAACTTCTTCATTCCCAATTTGGATGCCTTTTATTTCTTTCTCTTGCCTGATTGCTCTGGCAAGGACTTCCAACACTATGTTGAAAAACAGAGGTGCTAGGGGACAGCCCTGTCGTGTTCCTGAACGTAGAGCAAAGGGCTTCCGTTTTCCACCATTAATTATGAGATTAGCTGAGGGCTTGTCATATATGGCCTTTATCATGTTAAGGTATTTTCCTTCTATACCTATTTTATTAAGTGTTTTAATCATAAATGGATGTTGTGTCTTGTCAAATGCTTTTTCTGCATCAATTGATATAATCATATGATTTTTGTCCTTTATTTTGTTTGTGTGATGTATAACATTGATGGAATTGCATATGCTGAACCATCCTTGTGCCCCTGGGATGAACCCCACTTGGTTGTGATGAATAATCTTTTTTAATGCATTGTTGCATTCAATTTGCTAGAATTTTTTTAGGATTTTTGCATCTGTATTCATCAGAGATATTGCTCTGTAGTTTTCTTTTTTGTGTTATCCTTACCAGGTTTTGGTATCAGAGTAATGTTCGCCTCATAGAATGAGTTAGGGAGTATTGTCTCTTCTTCAGTTTTTTGGAAGAGTTTAAATAGGACAGGTATTAGATCCTCTTTGAAGGTTTGATGGAATTCACTAGTGAAGCCATCTGGTCCCGGACTTGTGCTTTTGGGAAGGTTTTGGATGACTGATTCTATTTCCTTACTGGGGATCAGTCTATTCAGATTTTCCAATTCTTCATGATTCATCCTAGGAAGGCAATTTTCCCTTTTTATAAAGACACCAATCATATTGGATTAGAGTCAACTCTAGTGTCTTCATCTGAACCTAAGTAATTACATCTAGAATGACTCTATTTCCAAATAAGGTCATTATTCTGAGGTACTTGGAATTAGGACTTTACATATGAATTTTGAGTGGACACAATTCAACCATTAACAAATCCTAAAATCATCCAGAAAGAAAATGTATGTAAAACAGATCACGAAGACAGAACTGGATTTAGAATGATATTGGACTTCTCAATATACCTTTAATGTACTGAGAGAAAATGATTTTCAGCCTAGAATTCTATATACAACCAACTAATAATTAAATATATAGGTGGGCTAAAGACATCTTTAGATATGCAAGGATTCAAGTATTAACTTCCCTGTTCTCTTTCCAGCAAGCCCTTTGTTTCATAAGCTTAATAAAAGGGAGGAGGCATAGGTAGATTTAGTGTGAAGTTAATGAATGTTCAGCTTCAGAATCTCTCCATTGCACAGGTCCCTTTTAATAGGCAGAAGGGGCTTTAGCAATTTGTTGACATGATCAAATGGTTTTGTAAAAATTTGAAAGATAATTTAACCATTGTTGGTTAAAGTCAAATTTCCTTGTACAGGTGTGCTAGAATGGTTGGCTGCTGGCATTTTTGGGATCCAGCTAAGAAAAAGCTGTGTTGGAGACACATTATTTTGTTTTTAGTAGGACATGTTTATGAGACTCATTTCATTTCCATGTGTAATTAAATTTTTGCTAGCTGCAAGTATAAGACTAGCTTCTAGTAATCTCCTTCCCATCAGTATGCCAACTTACCTGGCTTGATGGCCAGGTAAGTTCAGAGCCAAAGGTTTGTCACAATAAGAAGTGTCCTTCTGCCGCTGACACCAAAGGGACCTAGATAGGAAAGGAGAAGAAATATGTGAAATTTATGAGGCCAAAAATAGTTGATGGAAAAATCGACCAATCATCATGCACGTAAATTTTAATTACAGTATTCAGTTTTCATCAAAGCCCAGAAAAAAAACGGACATACTCTCCAGTCAGGAATATACTGTATAATGTAGAATCAATGATTATAATGCATCACGAATTTCTGATGGAAATTGTGCAAAAATATAATTTATTTGAATTCCTTATTTTAAAGGCATATACTTATAGCAGTGTCGTTAACACAGTACATCGGAATATAAAGTTGTGTGGTTTGTCACTTAGCATCTTGCCCTGAGAAATTTTGGCAGTTCCAGATGCAAACTGCCCCTGAATGAAACAAGCCCTGAATGAAACAATGTGAAGAAATAAGTCTCAAGTGACAAATACCCTACACATCATCTGTGTATGTGAAAGTATGTGCATAATACACGTTTATGTAGCTCAATACAGGCTAGCAGCAATTTGTAAATGCATTTGAATTCATGGGACAGGAAATGAAAACTAATGAAGCAATTATTGTCTTCAGGAAAAACAAAAAGTTGTAAGAGTTGTAACCATTGTATATCATTTATTAATAGTCTCATTGTGAAAAATAGAACAATGTAAGCACTGCATATTGATTTAAATACCTTGATGTAACTATATTAGGAAGCTATAGGGACGATGTGTGTGAGTTTGTGTGCTTGTGTGTCTGTGTGCTGGGTGTGAGTGCTTTGTAAGTGAATTGAATTCTCATGTTCCATTTGAAAAAGTAGATAACTGTCTAAAATTGGAAATTGAAGAAATAGCACATAAGAATGTTAAATATCTGAGGAAGCAGGTAAAGGTATATTAGGCATTGCTGTTGGGGAATAAGATTGATGGACTGGGGAGAGAGGAGTGGGAAATAGCTATTTTTTATTACTTTGTAGTACTGTTTGCATTTTTAAAACATGTATTAATTTTAGTAAAAATAAAATTTAATTGAAAACTGGAATCAGTTCTGACAGTTTCATAAAATGAGTCTTATCAGCTTTGTATTACCTTGTCTTTTCTAGATTATTACTAAAATTGATTCACATTTTATTTTTGCATTATGTGATGTTATTAGGCTCATACTTCAAGGTGAAGGAATGATTAAATGAAACTAATTATTTCTCTGAAGAAAACTTAAATCCTTGATAGACCAAATGAGAGCTGAGATAGAGCACCCTGTTTGAATATCATTGCTTAGAGTCAATACTTTTTGAAAGGAAAGTAGGATTTAAATATTTATGAAATTGAGTTTTCTTTTCTATTTTGAAAAGAAATTATGAAAATTTCACTAGCTTTGTAGAATTGGCTTTTCCTTCTTTTCTGTACTATGTAGGAAACAAATTAGTTTTTTACGTTAGTAAGTCAGAATACATGAAAAACTAATTGCTCTCAAAATACAATTGTATTGAACATATAGAAATAAAACAGAATATTCTAGCTTAGCTTCCTAAGTTTGAAAGTATTTTGCATATATATGTATATATAATAAGATAAAGATTAAAAGTGAATGTATACACCATGCATTCATTCAGGTTTTCTTAATAGAAGAAGCATTGATTGTACTCTTACATCTACATTTCGCAAAGAGAGTATTGGAGGCAAAATCCTTGCCTCACCGACAAGGTGGAAAGCTCAGTTTCATTTTATTTCTTATCTTAATAGCAGGGAGCTGCTACACACAGAAAAATATATGCTTCAGAAAGATCGAACTTGCTACCTTTGCAGGTTGTTCATCTTTTCTAAAGGACAGTTATAAACTAAGCAAAAAAGGAGGAAATAGCTAAACTGCTTGGCTTGTGGTATTATCGATCTAACTCTGTAGCTAAAAAAAAAATCAAAACAAATCCAAGCATGAGAACTTAGAATTTAAAAATTAACAGAAAGATGATAGAGTGTTTTTGCTGAGAATATAGATGCAGAGATAAGGTATACTGTGCTAGTTATCCTTTCCAGTGTCCCCCAATAATCCTTACCTCTTGACTTTTAGGTTTTTGTGAAATCCCCTCTACTTGAGTGTGCATTGGACTTAAATGACTTGCTTTGAAACAACAGACTATGGCAGAAGTGATGGGGTGTACCTTCCAGGTTGTAAAAAGTCTCTAGGTTCTGTCTTGGTGCTCTCTCCCACTCTCTCTTGGGTCTCTCAGTCTGAAAGAAGTCAGTACCAGGTTTTGAGGCAGCTCTGGGGAGTGTGTCATGTGAGTGAGACCTGCCAACAGCCACATTTGTGAGCCTCTAAGAGTTCCTTCTCTAGCCAAGCCCTGAGATGCCTGCAGTCTCAGCTGACAGCTTCATTGTAGGCTCTTCAAAGAGCCTAAAATCAGAAGCACCCAGCTAAGCCACTCCCAGATTTCTAATGCACTGAAAGTATAAGACAAAAAATATTTTTTCAGCTACTTAATTTTCAAATAATATGTCATGGAACAATAAGTAACTAATACACAGACCCTAATTCAAACCCTGGCCCCAATTAATCTTTCTAAGTCTCAGATTCTGCATTGTCAAAATGAGGTAACATCTGTATGTATTTTGCATGGTAGTTTTGGGGATTAAATGGTATAAATCACCTTGATAACTCAGCATATGTAATTGCATATTTGAAATACCACCCCCATCCCCCAAAAAGCTATTATTTTTATTATCCATATAATTTTGGGAAAGATATCTGAGAATCATTTAGTCCTTTCTTCTTCTCTTAGACTGGAATATATCTCATCTTCTCAAAAGGTCAGTCAGCCATAATCTAACATATAATTTGCCTTTAACATTTATTCTAAGCCACTGTCAATACCCTCTGCGTGTCCATAGCCATCAGCTACTGTCCTATCCAACCACTGAATCAATTCTGATCAAAGCTGGCTGTCCACACAGCAGCGGTCTCACAGTCTCCAACCAGCTGGGTTTAGAATTAATATTAAAGTCCTAATTCCAGGACAAGATTGAGTTTGGGATTTGAGGAGCAATAACTTCTAACCTGCATAATTGTCCCTATGTCTTGTTGGCTTTTTGCCTGGGCAGTGACTTCCTGACTTGGGCAACGTTCCGAGATGCCAGGCCTGGTGGCCCTCCATGGAAGGTTCACCCTGGGACCAGCTAAGCTTTCTCCCTTCTTCCTGACACCATCATGATTCCTGAATTTCTATTCTCCCTTGGATGCTAATTAGCTCTCAACTGACTTCTGGGGGTTATGCCACCAACTAACATGTTTCCCTGAAAATAAGACCTAACCATAAAATAAGCCTTAGCATGATTTTTCAGGACAATATCCCCTGAACATAAGCCCTAATGCATCTTTTGGAGCATAAATTAATATAAGTCCTGGTCTTATTTTCGGGGAAACATGGGAGTCAGGTATAATTTTGATAGCTCCATGTAGGGGAAAGCTCTGTTATCATTTCCTGAGAATAATAAGTAATTCCAGACCTCTCAGGGTCTCTTCCTCTTCTTCCTCCATTTATCCTGCTTGTGAACACTGGTCTCGCCAAACCTTAATTCTGTCTGTATCACAAGATTGAAAACACTACGTTTTTACAAAAGCAGTAATTTACTCAAGTTTTATATGTGAGACAGCATCAGAGAAAACATAGCCCAGGAATTAGGGTAAAGTATACTTTCCCAGTAAAGTGGACTTATGCCTCCAAAGATAGATTTCATTCAAGCACTTTTTGTTGCCCCCCCCCACACAAAAATGTACTCAGTACAACCAATTTCTGACAATCCTAACTCAAACGTGTGTCCTAAAGAAACTATGCTACTAAAAATAACATATTTATCATCATTCAGATGTAATGCTGTGGAATTGATATAAACTATCCTCTTCATAAAGAACATCTTGACCTTTGGAAAATGAAAGATTTGTCCCTCTTCATTTAACTAAGAATAAGAGGTGGCTTTTACAATTTTTCAAGAATAATGGACTCAAAGCTATCAATCCAGCAGATGGGGAGACATGGTAATGGTAATGGATTGTTGCCAATAGAAAGTAAAATATCAGGACAATTTTGTGATAAAAAATTACTATACAAATACACAATCATTCTCTCACACTTTTAAGGAAGTTAATCATCCCTAAACTAGAATGATGAACTTACAAAGTATAAGATTGATTTGTTTAGATAAATATCTTCGTGCAAGGGACCTAGCACATTTTGGGAATGATGTGTCAGTGTATGATAATAATCAGCAATCTGCCCTGATGGATTCCACCCTCGTCTCACTTTTTGCAATAAGAGTGCTGTTATAAATTACACAGAGTGACAATGAGGTAGGGTAAATTCGAACGTGTAAATCCTGATGTGTATGTGTATGTGTGTGTGTGTTATAATGTCATGCTGGAAGATTTCACTTTCACACCTAATTTCTAAGGTCTCTGATTAATGCTATACTGAACACTCACTTGACACTGAAATTGAGCTATTTTAATACTAATATTTAAACTGTTTATGAGTCATATGGAGGATTCCTTTGATCTTTGCATTTGATAGATTCATTTCCTCTTAAACTTATTCCTTTTTTATTTTCTATGCTTTAATTGTCATCTCTGTTGTTTCTTCAAAAAACGTGATCCAGGAATGATACTCAATAATAACAGTAGAGCACAGTTACCTAAAAGTGCTTTCTTTTCCCTGAGACACACCACAGAGCCTGAGAAGAAAGAGAGAAGAAGCATACTCAGCAGCAGGGATATTTCTGTACATACAGCCTATAAGTAACCAAGAGTTTGCTCAAATATTATCAGCTAAATGTTTCTAAATCCTATTATACATGTGTTTGTCTTCTTATGAACTGCATTAATGGCAGAGAGGCAATAAACTACAGGGCAGTTTTTCCAAATCTGTGGGCAAGAAGTGTTCTGTGGTGAAAAATATTGAGGAAACTGTGTACAGCATCCCCTCATTGGATCTCGTAATTCATATTAGCATAGTGAAGACTCTGAAGGACTTTATTAGGGAAACCCATTTCACTCAGCATAATGTAGTACTTTCTAAAGTTAATGAAGACCTCTTCCTTTTCTTTTTCACTGTACACCCAGTATCTTCTCAAAAAATTGTTCAGGGAAGACTAAAACTTGTTCAGTAGGAAACAATTATCTTCATTTTACAGATAAGGAAATTGAGATAAATAGTTACAGGTTCATCCAAAGACAGTTTATAATTAACTGACTTACCACTCAATTTTCTTCCTTATCATCCAAATTTATCCTCCAACATTGACTCAAAGAGATATAAAGTTTGTTTCATGCTTTAAAAAAAAAATAAATCCTAAATGTCAAGGTATTTCTGAAGAAAAACAAAATACAAGGTTTGCATCCTAATTAATGTTGCCCCTGATTGCTCTGTAGCTCTGTGTGGCCTTCTGGGGTTGAAGATGTCAAGTTTAAAGGAGGCTGCCAGATGAGCTGGGAGAACACAAGGCCATCCACCTGCTCTGCAAATCCAAAATTCTGGGGGGAAAAAGGTTGAGCTGTTTTGACTATGAGACTGTCTTTTGTTTCATAGGAAAGCACTCTCTGGAAGATTAAACACAGGCAGTGGGTGAAAAGAGCTGTAGGAGTCACAGAACCCCAGATCCAGTTTTAGCTCTCTTACCGACATTCTGTGCAGGTTTTTGTTTTTTTAATGAAAGTTTATTGCTGAGACGATGGTTAGTAAAGTCACGTAGGTTTCAAGCATACAATTCTGTAATACATCATCTATATATATTATATCGTGTGTTCACCACCCAGAGTCAGTTCTCGTTCTTTCACCATAGATTTGCATTCTGTGTAGATTTAAGTTGCTTACCGTTTTGGAACTTTAATTTCTGCATCTGTAGAGTGGGGATAACAGCAGACTTGCCTGGCTTTTTTCTTAGAATTAAATAAATTGTACTCAAAATTCGTTGGTAAACTATTAAGTATATTATAGAAATATTAGAAACAGCAAACATTTAAAAATTACTTGTTGGTGTGGATTAACAAGATTGACCCAATATCACGGGCTATATGCTATACCAGATATTTTACCGTGTAGAATAAACATGACATGTAGTATGGTGTTTACTAATCCATGTAACGTCATTATAGTGAGTCTCTACTCAAAATACTGATTCATATAATCTTTAGCATTAGTCTCTGGTTATATATAATTTATAGATATGCAAAGAGACATATAAAAGAGGCTCTCTCCTGGTCAGGATTTAACAGCAAATGACTGACAATGCTGTGGCTGGATATCGGGTCTCCTGAATGACCGCTGAGTTTCCCTCTCTACACTCCATGTGCTTCATATAAAATTAATTTTAAATAGTAGCATTTAAAAAAAAAATGTTTCATTTACTTAGAATATCTACAATGATTGGTGTTCCAGATATTTTGGGATAGGTAAAGAAAGATGGTATGAATTGTGATGTGTCTTGGTCAGTGTTGTTTGAGCAAGACCAGTAGAAATTTGGGCTATTTGGCCTGTGACATATTTACTTCAGCTGTGAACTTATAGAAATCCAAACTAGTATGTGGCAGGACATATCCATTCCCAAGAGATAATTTAAACAAAACATGAGCAAATAGGAGGGACATGCTTTAGTGTTATAAAGAACACTCCTTTATATTTGTCATAACAAAAATGAGGGCATGCTAGTTGAGAATAGAGAAAACCTCCCAGGAGTATCCCCAAATGAGAAAGAAAGTTCTAACTGGGTGTCATCACTGTTATCATTTTGTCTATAAAAAAGGGGAGCTTTTTACCTGTAAGTGGAAAACCAGCGATCAGATTCTCTCTGCAAAGCATCTTTTGTCTTTTCTTACGATGATTGGGGTAAGGTCAAATTGAATGTCTTCTGGAAGTTAGAAACAACCAAGAAAAACCTTTATGGCTGATAATCCATAAGCCAATATATAATTATTACTTCTGATTAAAGATTATAAAAGGATTCCTGAAAACTTTTCTGATTTAGATCTATTTCTTAGAGTTCATACATTCCATCATTTCATAAATATTTTTTGAGGCCTGATTATAGTCCAGGCACTCCTCCAGTCTTTAAGAACACATCAATGAACAAAACAGAAATACTTTCCATCCAGACTCACATTCTACTAAATATGTCATTTTTGACTTACCAAAAAACCAGTTAATTCATTTGTGAATGATTAAATAGATGAGTTTCCTCTGATCTTTTATTTAAAAGTTACCTTATAACAATGGCTGTGTGTAAACATTTGGTGTAACACTGTCCTATTCTTCCCTAAACCTGAATTGTAACTTCTGATTGTAGCAGTACCACTAAAACTTTTAGTTACATTTATAGAGATTGTGTATCCTTAGAAACACAACAGTTATATACTAAGAAGTAACCCAGATGCCCAATTGTGTTGAAATCCATTTCTATATCTACACCTATATTTATAAATCTAGATAGATGAAAACAGATATAGAGTAGATACAGCTATAGGTAAAAGTCAAAGTATAGGTATAGAGAGAGATATCAATTATCTTGCCAGAAAGGAGAATAAAACTAACAATCTATTTTATTCAATACAACTTTACCTGTCCCCCAATACAAGCCATTAGTCAAAGCACCATGATGGCTTAGTGAAATAAACCTTTAAAAGTGTTCTGAAGGTTCTGACCTTCAGAAAGTAAAGTCTAGTACATGAGATTAGGCTTATATACTAAGTAAAGGAGGGGCGGAAGGTGTACTATAATAAATGCTGTATAAATTCCAGAGTTAAGATGAGGCTAGGACATGATTAATTCTGGTTCAATGGATTGGGAAAGGCTTAATAAATTGAACAGGTTATTTATTGAGCTTAAAAGATCCAACCACTTCAATCTAGCACTATTTTATTTCATCTTTAGCAGAAGGATCTAAAGTCCTTGAAAGAACTTAGCTCTAATTAAATATATCCAAATCCAGTTTCAGATTCTTCCCTGGCCTTGATGTTGAAAGTGAATGTTCAATTGAAAGAAACTTTCAGTTCACCTTCTGAAGTCGGTACAAAGAGAAATGAGGTTTTCTCTAATGATTACTGACTTCTCGGTCTGCCTCTGGGACATTTAAAGGTTGCAGACAATTAGTATTCCCACAATTTTTTTTTAAAAAAATGAATATAAATAATCTTGGCAATAAAAAAGAAATAGGGTAATTTTAAGAAGGATGTGGAGAAAGAAAAATACACAGCTATACCTGGAAAACTCATTTGTTCATGTATTTTTTCCCTGTGTGTTATGAAGGTAGAGGAGAGAGGAGGGCTTATCTTCAACCTCTCCTGAGTGGAGCGGGGACCTACCAAGTTCAGTGATCCAGTCATGTGCACAGAATCATCAAGCTAGTTGTCCATGGTTTCAGTTTTCTGGGTAAAAATAAAAATGATACATCTCTACCAAGTCCTACTACTCTCTACCATTTCCTTTTTTTTTTCCTAGAGGAGGTGTTTCTTTTTAGATTTATCCTGTCTGATGTTTTCACATCATCAAATTGAGATTGTGTATTTTTAGTAAGAATATCACAGAACTGTGTCCTCTGTACATCATAAGTGGGTACAAAAGGTTGGATGTTATAACTGGTGATGATAATTCGGATCACTTTTTGATGTGGTATATACCAGGTTTATACACTGTAAAGTTACTGTTTTTGCACTCTGTAATGATAAATATCTTGGGGAAGATACTTTGGCACTATACAAATATTCTATATCCTATTTCTCTCAGAAGAGGGTAAATGGGGTCAAATATATGGTGATGAAGGAGAACCGACTCTGGTTGGTGAACACACAATGTGATATATAGATGATGTATTATAGAATTATACACTCAAAACCTATGTAATTTTACTAACCATTGTCACCCAATAAATTTTAATTAAAAAAAAAGGTTGTAATACTGCCTAAGGCAATATATTGATTCAACGCAATTGCTGTCAAAGTACCAAGGGCATTTTTCACAGAAATAGAAAATATAATCCTAAAATTTATATGGAACCATAGAACATCCCAAATAGGCATGGCAATCTTGAGATATAAGAACAAAGTGGGAGGTATTACGATACCTGACATCAAATCATACTGCAAGGCTATAGTAATCAAAACAGCTTAGTACTGGCATAAAAACAGACACATAGATCAATAAAACAGAACAGATAGCCCAGAAATAAATCCATGCCTATATGGTTATTTAATCTACAACAATGGAAGCAAAAACTTACATTGGGATAAAGACAGTCTATTCAATAAATAGTGCTGGGAAACCTGGACAGACACATGCAAAAAAATGAAGGCTGGACCACCTCCTTACACCATAAACAAGAATAAATTCAAAATGGATTAAAGACTTAAATGTAAAACCTGGACCCATAAAACTCCTAGAAGAAAATATAGGAAGTATATTGGCAGACATTACCCCAGTAACATTTTTACTGATATATCCCCTCAGACAAGGGAAGTAAGAGAAAAAATAAACATATGGGATTACATCAAACTAAAAAGATTTTTCACAGCAAAGAAAAACATCAATAAAACAAAACAGCACCCTACTGAATGGGAGAAGATATTTGTCGATTATACATCTTATAAGGGGTTAAAATCCAAAAATTATTAAAAAACTCATTCCACTCAACACCATAAAAACAGGCAAACCAATTAGAAAATGGGCAGAGGACACGAAGAGACATTTTTCTAAAGAGGACATACAGATGAGCAACAAACATATGAAAAAATGCTCAACATCACTAATCATCAGAGAAATGCAAATAAAAACCACAATGAGATACCACTTCACTCCAGTCAGAATGGCTATTATCAATAAATCAACAAACAAGTGCTGGTGAGGATGTCAAGAAAAGGATTCCTCATGTACTGCTGGCAGGATTGCAGATTGGAGCAGCCACTATGGAGGTACCTCAAAAAACTGGAAATGGAACTACTTTATGACCCAGCAATTCCACTCCACTCTTAGGTATCTATCCAGAGAAATCCAAAATGCTAATTTGAAAAAAATTATGCACCCTTATGTTTATTGCAGCATTATTCACAATAGCCAAGACGTGGAAACAATCGAAATGACCATCAGTAGATGACTGGATTAAGAAACTATGGTGCATTTATATAATGGTATATTATGCAGCCATAAAGAAGAATGAAATCTTACCATTTGCAATGACATGGTTGGACCTAGGGAACCTTATGCTAAGTGAAATAAGTGAGACAGACAAAGACAAATACCATATGATCTCACTTACATGTGGAATCTAAAGAAAAGAATAAATGAACAAACTAATCAGAAACAGTCTCAGAGAGATAGAGAAAAAACTGAGGGTTGCTAGATGGGAGTGGGGTGGGGATGAGGGAGAAGGTGAGGGCATTAGAAAGCACAATTAGTAACCACAAGATTGCCATAGGGATATGAAAGTCAGTTTGGGAATTATAATTAATAATGTTGTAAAGTTTTGTATGGTGTCCAATGGACACTTGTCTTATTAGGGAGACCATTTCAGGGACAGTGTAGATGCCTGATCACTGCACTGTACACCTGAAGCTGAAGATGAATAATAATGAATGTCAACTATAATTTTATATATATATATATATATATATATATATATATATATATATTATATATAATGTGTATATAGAAATATATATTATATATAATATATACATATATATATATATATATATATATATATATATATATATATGTCACAGGATGTGGAGTACAGCATAGGGACTAGATTCAGTGGACTGTAACAGGTATATACGATGTCAGAGGGGTAGATGAAAGGGGGAGGAGGGTTATCACTTTATGAGGGATGTAAATGTCTAATTATTATATTGTTTTGTACACCTGAAACTAATTTTTTAAAAAAGGTTATATAATAATTTTAGCATGAAATTTTGCCACCAATAATTATTACTGTGGAGTTCTAATGGAAAATTTTAAAAATTTTCTTCATTTCTTATACATTTATTGATTTGATTTACTTTATATGGAAGAGCTGTCTCTTCTCTCACATTATATGTTTATTTAATTATTAATTTATATTAATTTGATGCATGGATATCTATATTTGTCTATGGGTTATAATTTAATATTAGCATTATTTTGTTGCTCAAGTTTTTCCAGGTTGGTCATTGGAGCTTCTTCACAGTCTTCTGTACCCCATCTTTTAAAAAAAAATTATTAAATGTATTGGGGTGACATTGGTTAGTAAAATTATATAGGTTTCAGGTGTACAATTCTATAATACATCTTCTATATATCACATTGTGTGTTCACCACCTAGTCAGTTCTCCTTCTATCACCATATATTTGACCCCTGTTTCCCTCTCCTACCACACTCCTCCCTCCTGCCTTTTGGTAACTACTAAACTGTTGTCTTGTGTCTATGAGTTTTTATTTGTTTGTCGCTTTCAGTGTTATATTCCACATATGAGTGAAATCATAGGGTTCTTGACATTTTCTGTCTGACTTATTTTGTAGCATGATAATCGCTGTCTCCTCATCTTTTTATGTGCACTTCCTTACTTTTGAAACCACATGACTCTCTGGACTAATTTTGTATTTTTCAAACACTTCTCCAAGAACCTCAAGTTCTTTTTACTGGAGAAAGTTAAACACCAAAGTTTGAATGCTTAATGTGCTCATTTCTTCTGGGGTGTCACACTTTCTAGGACATCTCAGCAGACTAAGCTTAGATTAAGCACACTTGCATAAAAGCACACTTATATTTATTTTTATGTTTAAATATTTGTATATATATTAAAAACCATGAGTTCATAATGATACTTCCACTTACAGTTCAACACCACAGGTTTCATTCCAGACTATACCTTTCTGTATTTGCAATTTTTTTCCCCTCCTAACATTGGGAAAGTAGGCTTTCATTATCTGTAATATATTTACTGATTTTTAAGCCCCATTATATACATAAATTAATTTCAGAATTCCTAACCCATATGCATTTGAGAAACAAATTAACTAGAGTACATTATTTGTCTACTGTTCTTTCTGTCTCTAAGCCTGGCAATAGCCAGGCTTAGAGACAGAAAGCCAGAGTACTGTTTTCTAAAGTCACCAAGTTTTTTTTCTTTCCCAGTCTCTACATTGTGTTATGTTACTCATTTATGATACAATTACAGTAGTTTCATATATCATGATTTATCATGGTTTGTATTCGATTTTGTGTTCCTCTCACATGCTGAGTTTTTTTTTTTTTTAATATTACATACAGTAAAATTTATGCTTTGTGGTGTACAGCTTAGGTTTTGACAAATGCATGGAGTCATATGTCCACCAACGTAGCCATTATACAAAACGGCTGCCTGGTAGTCTCCCCAAAAATTGCCTCGTAGTTAACTACTCCCTTTCCCCCTAAAACTGGCAACTACTGATGTGTTTCGTATTTCTGTAGTTTCACCTTTTTCAGAAATGTTATACAAATAGGAGCATGCAATATGTCCACCTGTGGTTCTCAACAGGAGGAAAATGTGTTTCCTAGGCCATTTGGCAATGTCTGGAGACTTTTTTGTTATTAAGACTGGAGTGTTACTGGCCTCTAGTGGATAGAGTTCAGGGCTGCTGCTAAATAGTCTATAAGGCGCAGAATGACCCAGCCCAAGTCAGGTCTTCCCAAACTGAGAAACCCTGATGTAGTTTTTTGGATCTGGCTTTTTTGTTTCTCACTTAGCAAAATGTGTTTGAGATTCATTCATAAACAAAAACTCATAGACATAGACAATAGTTTAGTGGTTATAGAGGGTAAGCGGGAAGTGGGATGGTAGATGAGGGTAAAGGGATAAAATATATGGTGATGGAAGGAGAACTGACTCTGGGCGGTGAACACATAATGTGACATATAGATGATGTATTATAGAGTTGTACACTTGAAATCTGTATAACTTTCCTGACAAGTGTCACCCCAATAAACTTTAATTAATAAAATAAACAATAAAGCAAACACAATTGCAGATATAAAGTATTCATTCATGTTATGTGAATCAATAATTTGTTCCTTTATTTATTATTTATTTATTTATTTATTTATTTATTTATTTATTTATTTATTTATTTAGTGGTTAGTAGCACATTGTGAGCAATGTTTCACATAGGTTGTTTATCCACTCCCATGGGAAAGACATCTTATTGTTACCAGATTTTGCCAATTATGGATAAAGCTGTTAGAAACATTTACATGAAGGTTTTGCATAGACGAAAGTTTCATTTCTCTTTTAGAAGTATGATTTTTATTGTTTCTTCTAATCTGTGTCTTGTCTTTTCATTATCATACCGCTTTCTTTAATGGAGCAAAATGTTTTCATTTTTATGAAGCCCAATTTTATGGGTCATGCTCTTGTTGTTGTATCTAACAAAGCATACACAACTATCTTGACCTACACAAAGCATACACAACTATCCCTTGTGTTTTCATCTATAAGTTTTACAGTTTTATTTTTTACATTTGATCTGTGATCCATTTGGGGCCAACTTTATAAAGTTGGAGGCGTGCATTGTGGTATATTTTTGTGCACGTGGACATCCAATTGCTCACATTCCAGTTGTTGAAAAGACAATTCTTTCTCTATTGAAATGGCTTTCTCAAAATATCAGTTGATGTCAATCATATCTCCATAAACTGGTTAAGAAAATCAATAGATTATGTTTGTGTGGGTTTATTTCTGGGATCTCTATTCTGTTCCATTCATCTATATTTCTGTCCTTTAGCCAATAACATGCTGTCTTGATTATTGTGGTTTTATAGAACGTTTTGACAACTAATAGTGTGAGTTAGCTAATTTTTGCTTCTTCTTAAAACCTATTTTGGTTATTTCAATTTCTTTGCCTTTTCAAATAAATTTTAGAATGAGCTTGTCGATATATATTTAAAAGAAAGAACCACATTGGTATTTTGATTGGTACTGTATTTAATTTATAGTTTTGCTAGTGAATAATTAAATTCATAACAATACTGTTTTCCAATCTATGAATACTGCATATTTTTGAATTTATTTCTGTGTTTTTTAAATTTATGTCAATAAATATATACAAAGTCTGATAATTAAGTTCAAGACCTCATCCTAGAAAAAGTGCTACATGCCTCATTGCTGAATATCACTATGGTCACCTCTGAAGTATTCCTCTTGGGAAGCTATGCACCGATGCCAGCACCTAGTCCACCCTTCAAAGCAATATTGGAACTCTTTTTCTGGAATGGCCATCAGAGCAGTCGTCACTCTTGATGTCCTGAATGTTATCAAAATGTCTTCCTTTCAATTTCCTTTATCTTCCTTTGGGTAAAAGAGAAGTCATTGGGGGCCAGATCAGGTGAGCAGGGAGGATGTTCCAATGCAGTTATTTGTTTACTGGCTAAAAACTCCTCACAGACAGTGTCATGTGAGCTGGTGCATTGTCATGATGCAAGAGCCATGAATTGTTGGCAAAAGTTCAGGTCGTCTAACTTCTTCATGCAGCCTTTTCAGCACTTCCAAATGGTAAACTTGGTTTAAGTGTCCAGTTGGTACAAATTCATAATGAATTGTCCCTCTGATATTAAAAAAAGTTAGCAACATTGTTGCAACAAGTTCACGAACTTAATTGTCAGATTTTCATAATTATAAGTGTATAGAAACCTATATGTATTTCCATAAAATATATACCAAAGTATTTAATATTTTTGGTTCTATTGAAAATGGTTAAGTTTTTATTTTTCAAACAGCTATTGTTTATTGCTAGTATGTAGAAATACAATTGATTTTATGTATAGTAACCTTTTATCTTGAGACTTCTGAATTACTTATTAGTTTTAGAAACTTTTCAAAGATTCTTTGGGGTTTTATATGAGGACAGTTCATGCTTGTGAAGAGAGACATTATTTATTTCCGTGTCCTTTAATTCTTGCCTTCTTACGCTAAGACTTTCAGTATTATATCGTCTTGTCTTGTTTCCAATTTATGGGGAAAGCATTAAAGTTGTGGAGTTTTTGTGCATTTTTCTTGTTGTAAGGGTGGGAAAAACATTCTTTTCAGAATTTATGTCACTGAGTGGAAAGTGGATATCTCTTTAAGTTTTAAAATTTCAGTGATGATATTGTAGCTATTTTATGCATTATATACCATTTTAAATATTTTATTACAGTGATTCTAATCATCTGTTTCTTATATCTGTTGGTCTTCTCCTTCACCGTAGTTCGTCATCCTGTGTGACCTGTAATTTTGAATATGAACTCAGGTTCAGGTTGTATTTCCTTTTTTCCTTTTCCTTTATTCTCACGTCTATATCCTGGGTTGTGGAAATGACCTACAGAGTAATTTTCTGTTTGCCTCTAAGGGAACTCTGAAGGGAGTATAAAAGTTTCATTAGTCTTGGATTTGTATTACTCATACGTGAGTTTTGCATTTTTTTCTGTTCACAACCCTTGTTGCTTCCACAGGCTTTCTTAGTTTGCCTCAGCCAATTAGCAATATTTCTAGGCCTCTTTCACTTACAAAAATCTTTTGAGTCTACCAGTTTTATAAAGGGTTCAGACATCCTCTTCCCATAGTTCCTAGATTACAATTCCTTTCTGGGCTCTCAAGCTCCAGCCTTAGGTTTCTATAGAATGATCTGACACTCTTGTTTTCCAGCATGAGCTTAAACTTCGCTGGCTTGTGGAAATTGTACCAGCCTCAGTTTATGTACCTCCACAAATTCAGTTGTCTGTGGGTTTTTGCTTAACTATAATAATGACTTCTGGGAAAGTCATCTCATGAGAGGGACATGGTTTCTGGTGATATTTATGGCAGCATCACGATTACTAGGTTACACTTGTGGTTAATTGGGAAATGAATGCATGTTACACTTGATCAGTATGAGAGAAAATGTTCATCATAAGCATTGTGATGAAGGATGGCTGCTCTATTCCCTAGAGGATACAGGCTAAGGAGTTTTCATAGTGTGTGCAGCATTTGTAAGGCAAGGCAGACCTTTCCTTAGAAGCTCAGTCTACCACATAAATTAACACTCTGAGAACCCACAGATCATCTATATGACAATCGATTCAGCCTTTGCTGGGATCAATGTCAAAATCACTGATCTAAATACTTTTCAAAATAGACCTTTTGAAAATAGGAAGAGAGGTTGCTGGAGAACTTGAGCTCTGAAGTCAAGCTGCCTGGACTTGAATCTCATCTCTAATGCTCAAAAGTTGTGTGAACTTGAGTGATTTAAACTATTGTGTGCTAGTTTTTCTCACTGTTGAGAAGACTAAATGAAAAAAAAAAAAGTAAAATATCAATTAATATTGGCTATTATTTCACCCCCTGTAATCTCATTCTCTCTCTCTCTTTTCCCCCATTAACACACATGTGTATGTGTTTATATGTATATATACACTACATGCTTATATATGTGTGTATATATTTTACATACTATATCATTACGTGTAATGAGATATATATATATATATATCTCATTAACATCTCTAAGATCAGTTCCAAGACCTCACAAATACTTTTTAAAAAATTTTATGATAAAAACTTATTTTAAATTAAGTATAGTTGGTTTGCAATCTTATATTAGTTATACTAGTTTTATGAGTACAATATAGTGATTCAGTATTTGATACCTTACAATATGATCACTCCACTAGTTCTAGTAATTGTCTGTCATCTGCAAACTTATCACGATATTACTGACGACATTTCCTTTTTCACCCATCCCCCACTCCTCCTTTTCGGTAAACCATCCCTTTGATCTCTGTTTCTATGAGTCTGTTTTGTTTGCTTTGTTTAGTTTTTCGATTCCACATATCAAAGAAACCATACGGTATATGTCTTTCTCTGCATGACTCCTTTCACTTAGCATAATACTCTCTAGATCCATCCATGTTAACCCAAATGGCAAGATTTCATTTTTCATTGCTGCATAATATTCCATTGTATATATACTCTATATTGCCACATCTTCTTTATTCAGTCATCCTAGTTGTCCATCAATAGATGAATGGAGAAATAGTCTTACTGACCTACACAAAATATTTGAGCTAATTTATAACTAGGAGGTCTCTTAGCACCTCATCAGCTTTAATTTTTTTTCTCAGCAATGTTTGTTTATCTTTCTAAGCTGACAGTCATTCTCTTTTATAGAAAAAATGCTACGATATATCTTATGAATTGTTACATTTACTCTGTTGTCTATTTATAATGACAATGACACTAACTTGCCTCTTTTCTCTCCAAATATTCTTTATTATGGAGTTTTATACCAACAATGTATTTGCGAGGCTTCCAATGAAGGTGATAAGGACAAAATTACATAGAGATAATATAAAGTGCATTACAAATATTTAAGCCTGATTTAATGAAAGGAGCATTGGAATAGGAGACAAGCTTTCAGATTTATTATGCAGGGTCTATCTTTTACTCCTTATGTGACCTTTGAGAAATCACCTAATTTAACACCTGTTACACAAACATAAGGGGATGATGTTTGAGGTAAATGAGAATTTTCTCAATGTATGGTTAAGCTTTAATTTTTTGAGGAGTAAAATGTTATATTTTGAATTATAGAAATATGTTGAAATGTTCAGAAAATAATATGTATAAACTTTCTTCAAAACTAATAAGTATCAGTAATTGTGTTTTTGCTTTAAATAAAATAAAAATATTACAGAAAAAATAAATATCCCTTTCCCTACTCAATTATGCCATGCCATTTTGTCTCTTAAAAATCAAATTAATTTCATACTTTTTAACTTTGACATTTCTCTAAAAGAAATATATTGTTTTACTTTTATTTTTAATGTATATATCATACCTATTGTTTAATAATGTGCTTTTCACTCAACATTAAAATATTAAAATATATGTTGATATATGTCCTAATTAATCTTCACTAATAAGTAATATTCTGTGAATATGCCATTATTTACATATCACTTCATCAATTGATGGAAATAAAGACTGCTTTACTTTTTTATAATTACACAGAATGCTTCAATAACCAGTCTTTTGTTCATATACTCAACCTTACTTATATTTAGCGATAATATTAAGAGATAGTAAAATGATTTTTAATGAGATGAAAACCTGTATCATCTCCAGAAATCATCTCTGTATTGAATATAGAGACTAAATAGAAATTTCATTTAACAAATTAAATTGCTCCACATTGTGGGTAGAAAAGTCACCTCTGTTCTGCCAAATCTTCAGAAACATATTAAAAACTTTCATTATCCTACATCTACTTTGAAAAATGAAAGCAACTGTGCCAGATTGCTTGTAGATCAGAATCTCTTATTACCACTATGTAGTTGTGCTTCCAGGTGAGTTAATTAATTCACCAACATATATCGAATATCTACTGTATGCTTTTACTGATAACAAAAAAGGATATAGCATAGATGTCCTTAAGAAGTATAGGTAATTTGACTATATAATATGTGTTACATAATATTAGAATACAGAGGAAGAAGAAAGAACTTCAGATAAAATCGTTATAGAAATATTTGTGGAAAAAGTGATTTGAGTCACACCTTGATATTGGCTAAGATAAGCAGGAAAGAATGGAGTTGCTTAATATATGTGGGGACATTGAAAACCCAAATCTACCGATTGCAAGGTGGACTGTGCATAGAAAAATTCAGAGCAGAATTTTTAGGAAGTGCAGCTGAGGGAGACATACAGGGTAGACCTTTATGCAAAGCTAAACATCCTGGGCTTTAATTTTTAGTGACAGGTAATGTCTGGGAGAAAAAAGTATTAGAAGAAGAAAATGGTACGATGTAATTAATTTATAGGGGTGGACTTGATAGATTATGATGGTGTTTGATCATATATATTATACAAGACATAGCTATACAAGATTTTGTACTTTTTATGCTTTATTACGTTTGAATTCAGTTAAAACCAACTGTGAAAAAACATGTATATTAATTGTATTTTGAATCAACAAATATCTATAGAATTGGGAATACTGATTTTACTAGTTTATATAATTTTAATAAATCACTTGGAATGGGAATTTATAAAATTTTCATTTTTCCCCCCAGATATTAACACAGCATTCCAAACGGTTTAAACTGTATCATAATCATAAAGGTGAACAACCCTGAAGGGTTATTAAAGAATCTAAATATATGAATTGATAAATTTGGTACAGGTGAAGTTTTTTTTTTTTTTTCTTTTCTGATATTTACATGTTTAAACCTGTTAGGAAGATCTTAATTATAATTCATGTTGAGAATCCCATAAGTCTTCTAAAGTCAGAGTTTTGATCAAGTACATTTAGATGTAATGAGCAAAAATTATTCATAAAAAGTATTTCCCTTCTATATTGATGGCTTTTAACACAAAACAAATAAATCCAGGCATATGCAACACAGCATGAGATTTTAGCTATCATTTAAAATACCCATCGCTCTTGCTTATTCTGTAAGGTAAGCCTGCAAAATGGAAACAATGTTGATTTGTCTCTACCCTTCATATATGTGACTAGTAAGTGCTAGATAAACTTGATCTACGTTCCAATGTGTATAAGAGTTAAGGGCTTCCATCTTTCTCCCATAGCATTCTAAGGAAGAAAAATCCTGTTAATATATAGAAATTTGTAATGTGCATTGAGGAGAAGCATGATTCTTGGATGAATTAAAAAGTAGAGCATAAAAGCAGGAACGTCATGTTACCAGCATTCTGTGTCTCTAGCACTTAATCAGAATATACAGAAATAACACCATAAAGTAGACCAGTCTCATACGGTGACCAACTAAATCTTAAAACTGTAAGTCCCATGTCTCAGAAACTCTTTTATGCCCAAGTAAAGCAGGACAATTGGTCTTTCTAGAATTGTTGACTATATATATAATGTGAAACATATATATATATATATATATATATATATATATATATATATATATATATATATATATAATATGAAACAAAGTATAGATGCGAAAACAATGTAAACTTATTTTTTTCTTTTAAAACTTTTGACAGAAAGCACTGCATTAATACTATTCCGTTGCAAGGGTGAATGTTTCCACCAATTAAGAGAACACTTAACAGAATGCACAGTGAAGGTGACTTTGAAGTTCCATTGTAATAAAAAGATATAGTGGTTCAGTATTTAATAGATCCTCAAAGTTAGGGTTGTAACTTTTGTTTCTTCATACCCCCAAGCCATGCCTAGCAATAAATGATTGCAGAATATTTTGGATAGAATAAAAGTAGAGGTATTATGCGAATAGGCCTAAGTCTAAGATGGACTTCAAGGCCATTAACAAACAAGAATACTTTTCCACAAAATAACATTGGGGAACATGATTTTCAGAGAAAGAGTATGTTGCTAGACAATTTTTCTCCTGTTTTCATGAACAATACTTAGAATGTAGGAATTCAAATATTTAGTACATTTCTACTTATTTCTCTCACTCTTTTCACAAGATAATTAATAAAACAGAAGAGGGTTTTTTTTTGTTTCTTAAGGTGTTTTTGACACCTTAAGAAAAGACTTAACAAACCTTATAAAAGACTTGTGAAAAAAATTTCCTAAAAGATTTTCCTGACTTAATTCAGGTGAAACAATGGTCTAAAAATGCTTTTGTACCAATCTGTGAGATATATTCTTTTTATTTCTAATCATCTAAGGAAATTTACAGAATTGTTTTAAATCTAGAAAGGATGTGGTTGAAAGTTAGCCCACTATTCCAATCAAATACAAATTTTGCACAGTGGTTTAAGCCATAATACAACTACCATAAAACAATTTGAAAATGTTATTATTTAAAACAAAACTAGAAGAGCATTCCGGGAAAAAAAGTAATATTCTGCCACACTAAAACTTAAATGCATTGTTTATTTCCTAAAATTGCATTCTTTTCTCTATTATACCATTTTTCTCAATACGCAATATGCAGATTAAGCCACGCTGCTGGGCTTTAGACTTTAGCTCATTCCCAAATCGTTTTAAATGATTTCGGGATTTTCATCTCACTCCATTTTTACCATCAGTGATTTACATGAGCTATTTAACGTCTGAGGCACAGATGACACTGCGACAACAGATTTCTCTTCTTCTAGCTCCCCCTCCAATTTACATCACATTAAATGGCAAGCCTAATCTCGCTAAAATTTACCATGCGAAGTCTATAAAACATATTGTGGGTCGTTTCTTCTTTCCTTACAAATTAGGCCTTTTCCTAACCTCTATCTTAATTCTCATTATACTCTTCAGCACAAAATCTCCAATCCAGGAAGGTTAATTTCCATATTCTTTCTCATTCTTTTGTTTTAATTTCCTTTACTCCCAAACTTTTATTTTATTCTTTGCAACAACATACACATATGTTAATGTACTATTCGAATTCTAAGATATTCTGCCCATCCATATTTACCTTCATAGATAAATCTTTTCACTTAAAATTTATAATTGAACTTAGAGACACCTGATTAATATTCTCCAGTTGTTTAATATGTGAATTCTGCCCCCCTTTATATACTTTAAATACATAAAAGCTAGGTCTTTTATTTTTATTGTCACCATTTGCATACCTTGAACGCTGCTGGATATATCTTCAAGTTGGTAGTATACTTATTGATTTATTGACTGAAATATGAAACTGTTTCTAAACATAGATAAGAGTATGAAGTTCAGAGCAAACATAACTTTTCCGTTAGAGCCACTAAAATGAACTGAAGCAAGAGATTTAGAGATCAGACAAGATGCTCGATGCTCACACATATTAGTCACCACCGAAGAACTTTAGAATGAATTTTCTTTGTTTCTTGGTTTTTCATGTGTTGCATTTCTTCCTGTGAGTTGAGAAAAAGTCACTTTGTAGATCTGGCCTCTAAGTTTAGAAATGGCAAGTCATGATTTTTAAAAATAGAGCTGTAGAGAGTCTTAGGTTTCAAATCAGTGCAAGTATAACATGATTTTGGATTCTCAGATAGAAAAATATTAAATTGTGTACATAATAATTTAAACAACCATATCAACACATTTTTTCTAATATGAAACAATCAAAAGACAAATAAAAAATGGAAAAACATCACATTTACTACACATATACAACATGTGAAATACTCTTATAATTAAAAAAATTGAATAATTCAGTGGAAAATTATGTAAAGGAATTAGAGCAGCATTTCATAAAAATAATACCATTATAGAAAAATAATTAAATTATGAAAAATAAATCAAGAAAAAATATAATAAGTCTATCTGTGGTGGTATAGAAAATGTGCCACCATTTATTTAAAAATATATTATTAGCGTGTGTGTGTATGTGTGTGTGTGTGTGTGTGTGTGCAAGCGCGTGCCCAAACAGAACGTTACTGAGAAGATATGTAAGAAACTATTATCTGGTCTACTCTGGGAATTATAAACAAATGACTAGGTAGGAGGCAGATTGATTTTTCAGTTTATATTTATTTGTAATTTTTATCATAAAAATATTTTATATGCATAAACTAATTGACCTAATTATGTACCTATAAACTATGTATAATACATAAATTATGTATGATATAAATTATGTATCTATAAACTAACCATGTATTTTATGTTTATATCTGTTATGCACCTTAATTATATTTTAATGTTATACATATATGTGTGAATGTGTGTATGTATGCATATAAGCATACATATACATGTATGCTTTGTATTACAACAATTACAAATGGATATACATATATACACTGTATATATATATATATATATATATATACACACTGTATATGTATATTTTAAATATATATATATGCATTTTATAAACACACATATACAAACAGCATGAGAAGAAGAATAAAGTGCAGGAAAGTCTGAAAAAGAAAAAAATTCATTTATGTGAAAATTCATTTATGTAAATTTTAATTTAACCATAAAAGAGGATTGAAGAGCTTTCGATTTGTCCAAGTTCATTTTGATAGTATATTAAAACAAACTGAGACTAGAATTTGTATGTCATAAATAAGTCTTGGTTTATTTCCGTATTATTCTCTTTAAATGAATTAGTAGTTTTTATTTATATAATGTGACTTTATATTTTCATCCTTATATTCCATTTTGTAAGCTTTATTGTTTCAACAAATTTTTTCCATTTGCGTTTTGAAAGATATTTCTAATTTATTGCATTGCCTCCTTCATTAAATTTAGTTTTTTAAATTCGTATTCCTCATTAATTTTTTTTATGTCCTTTGCCTTCTACAAGAGTGAAGTTTTAAGGCATTTTTTTCCTTTAGCCTTATTCTGCTTTGCTAAAATATTAAATTTGGCAAGATAACTAACTTTGCATTTTTATCACTTTTATCAGCTTTCTCTTCAAATGTTTTTTCACTATGGCTGGTTTTTATTGGCACCAATGTGGATTATTACATTTAAAGTTTGCATGAGGAATATCAGAAATGCTATTTTCTAGGATTCCCTCTGGAAAAATGTTAAAGATAGCACAGCCATTTCTATAACATCAGTTTACGTATATGGAAGTTGCATTAGGTGTTTCAATTGACTGATAAAGTCTAAGAATTTCTTGAGGGAACGAAGGATAAAGTGTATGGAAATAAATGTGTAGATGTTACAAATATTTGTAAGAAGGCTTTGGAATGCCAAACCTAAATCAAAAATATTTTACTACCAATAAAATAATTTTTGTTCGGGTTTTAGGAATGTACAAGTCATTTTTTTCAACTTTCAGAAATGTACATATGGGTGTGGGTGAGTAAAGATGGCTACACATGTTTTGCTTCTCCTCCCATTAAGAGGTGAGGACTAATTCCCTTTCCTGTATATTGGAGTGGCCTTAGTCACTTGTTTGACCAATGGGAAGCTGTGGACTTCAAGGGCTCTGGGATGTCCAGGGTTAGGTCATTAGAGTTTAACATTCTCTACCCTGGCCTCTTGGGATGTTTGCTTGAGATAGACAGAAGGAGGAAAAGGAAACTACCACCAACTAAGACACCTGACTATCCGGAGACCACTCTGCTGTGAAGAAGCCCAGGCTGTGAAGAGGCTCAAGCTAGATATGAGAAGAGGCCATGTGGAGGCAGAGTGAGTGGCAGTCCCAGACGTTCCAGAGAACCAGTGAGGCAGCAGACTGAGTGTAGAAACCATATCGAACATTTCATCCCTAGGACACATCAAGTTGAAAGGTACCAAGGAGTCCCTCTGTTAGCTAGAATTGAGGCCCTACACAGACATCTATGAATAGGTAGTCCAGAACAAAATCTGTCAATACCTTTGTTCAGAAGGCATGTAGAAATTTGAGATTCCCATGGACAATTATCCTCTGACACTGGCATATGTAGCTATATGGTGATTATGTCACATATGTACTTGAAAAAGAAATGGTGAAAATGAATGCACATCTAATTATTAGATTGTATTGGGCTGGCAGCCAGCAGTTATTCACTCATAGTGTCAAATATAATTTCTTTATGAAACTGAAAATCCATTAAAAATCTGTCATTTTCTGTATGTGACTTCTGATAAGTTGTCCGAGTTATTTTCTACTATGTATGCAAAGTGAGGTTTATCATAGAGAATTATTCAATTCTATCACTAAATAATATCCATGCACTATTAGGGTGGGTAGAAAAATAATGAAATTTAGACAAAATATAAAGTATTATTTTAAAAGCAAATAAGTATATGTTCCAGGTTGCTGAGAAGTTCATTAAACCAGCAGTTCAGGACCAACATTCTTAGAAAAGAAGCAGGAATCTGGCTATTAGCAAACTCCTTTATCAAATGTCACTGTTGGATGTTTCATAACATGAATGGCATTCAACGAGGAACAATAATATCAACTGAGGATGAGATGAGAAACATTTCATTTTATATAGTTTAGTGAAGTTACTGTTAAGCAGAATCTGACTCAATTTTGCATGTGTACACGTGTGTGAAGGAGAAATGTTGAATACTTCATTGATGTCGATACCACTGGAAACCAAGATGCATGATAATTTTTGTTATTTGGTTAAGTTATTAATTTATGAGCTGTGGTATAGACTGGAAAAGGCTCATCAACATCAGAGCAGGGATTGGAACTTGTGGAGCACCCTTAGTTGTAAATTCTAAAGCAGGATGTCCTTTTCAAAATGTAAGTGTTTGCATCTGTATGCAACTCTACCCAGGACCTTAGATCTGCGAACAGATGGCAAACAATATACCTGTGACTTTTTGTTGAGTATGGATGAAAATAGCAAATATTATCAATTCATGGACACTGATTATATATCCTTTTTAGAGTACTGGGTGAGAAAAGGTACAGTGATTAACATTTACTGGCTTTGAAGGAAAGCTATTCTCATAATTTTTGAGCTGAATATATATTTTAAAATATCATGATAATATCATCAACTGATAAACTGGTGGTTCCCAGTGATATCATATATTCAAAATCATGAACAGTTTTTTACTTCTTCACAACAAAACTATTAGAATATGTATTATTAAATATAACACAATTTTAAAGTGCTTAAGACTGTATTATAGCCCATTTGTATATTGTACTATCTTTTTAAATATGTGTAATAAAGTTTCTGAAGAGCAAAGAAAATAAGTGTGTGATTGGGGTTTGGATCCTATCAATCATTTTCTTTACTCTTCAGAAACTTTGTTGGACATATTTAAAAATCACATTTGAATTACATACAACAGAACATGAAAAAATCCTTTCCAGGCCAAATCCTTCCTAATTGTAATATTCTCATCAAACTAGCCTCTGTATGTAGCATACATTTTCTTCAGTGAGAAATCAGTGTGTTATTTTCAGGCTTTTTGTTTGTTTGTTTCAATCATAGTACCCAAAACTACAATGGAGCCACCAAAAGTTTATGCTGAATCATTGTAAATTAGGGTTTTCTCATTCAATAGAAGAAATATAAACAAGAAAACCCATCAGGTATGGACATCCACCTATGGCTAATTGCCAGTAAATTGAATCTAGGAATCATGATGAGTGATGTTACACAATTTTATGCTGCTCATTTATGTGAGACCACTTTTGTTATACCATTATTGGTGACTATTGTTAATTTTCAATACATTTTATTTTTATTATTTGTAAGATAGATATTTGTGCTCCTAAATTTGTCATTTTGTATGCCCATTAAATGTCCAGTGGATGTGTAAAATTTGAGAAACACTCTACTGTAAGCCTCCCTGATGACATGGTTATAATGGGACCCAAGAATGTCTTTTCTCTGAGCATGGATGTTATTGGGGGGGTTCTCTTCAACAACCATGTTTTACTCATACATCAAAAGTTCACTCAAATGTCCCTTCACCATTCTGTTCTTTCTTGACCACATTTATCAACAGTTTTAGGATTGTGTAGAATATTAATGTGTATACCATTTTCAGATATTTTAGATCAATTAAAAAAAAAAGATGAGTGCTTATTGGTACATACAAACTATGTACCAAACCTTCTTTTTTCAGTTATTTTTATACATACAGGGAGAGAGATAGCAGGCATGCTAAGAATTTGTCAAAAAAGTGAGGAGAGGAGTGTGTTACTCAGGGTTTGATCAGAGAAGCAGAACCTGTAGGTATGACATAGAGTAAGGGGTTTGTTATAGGGATTTGACCTTACACAATCATGGTTGGTTAAACACTTTACATGTATCTGTTTCTGGAGCTGGGTTGAAGTCCACAAGGCAGGTATTTGGAAAGAAAAGATGGATGTGAAGCAGGGGAGAGCCAAGACAAACTGGAACCTGTATGTCAGCTAGAATCCGTGTTGACCTCTTAATATCACCAAGCCTCCCACTGTAGTGATGAGCTTAACTTGCATTAAAAACAGGCAACTTTCATTATGTTGCTACATGCACACCTGGCTCAGGAATCAGAGAAGCTGAAAAAGATCTGATTGGAGCTGAAAGAGCTGCCAATCAGGTGCTGCTTCGTGCCAAAAAGGTGGGCTGTGAGGTCCAACATGATGGAAATGAGTGGCAGCATTGCCTGACACTATCAATCCTCAGAGAATAAACACGGCTGGTGCTTTACTTCTTCCTTCCAAAACTCATGCAAAAATATCATTGGGCCAATCCTAGCTAAGAACCATAGGAAGAAAGGGATTCTGGGAAACATAGTTTCAACCTAGCTAGTTGGCATAGTACAAAGCCACAACAAGGAAGAAACCACTGTGACTCAGGAGCTCGTGGAGTTTTCTAGACTGCTGCTGGAGAGGGACATCATATCTGAAGAGATACAGCATATCTGTTTTAATTCTGATGGGGCTTAAATACTGTGGGCAAAGGAATCACAGCAATAAAGAAAAAGTCAGGTGGCAATTGAATAGTCAGGGGCCTGATCGGCTCCTATTGGGATTTCACAAGATGTGTCCTTAAAATCAAGGCATAGGTAATGTGATGGAACTGCATGGCACAGGACGAATTCATGGAGCAGAGGAACCTCCAGAAAACAGGGGATATTGGCTATAGGTGAAGGCTATTTGGCTTAGAAGTTAGAAGCGTAGATTCTCTTCCAACCACTAGCCTTGTGGTCTTGTATTATAGAAGGAGACTAGTTTGCTAAGAAGGGATTATGGAATGAGTAAAAGCAGAACATGAGAAGTTTTGCGATAGGTATTACAAGATTTCTCTGGGTTTAACACCAGCGCCTGAGATCCCAGGCCTGATGGGAATGATAGAGACAAATGAGTGGTGTTTCAGGTCTGGATCCAAAGTCCAGGGCATGTGATTTCCTCAGCACCATCTGTGGTTGAATTGGCAGGTGGCTAGCCAGGCTGAGATCTCAGTTATTTCTTTGTTTATTAGTTTTTCCAAGCATTGGAAAGAATATTTTGTTCTATCTATAATTTTATAAATAAGAAACAGTGGCAGGCCTTTATGTGAGGAAATAACTTCGGGATGATAGTGAGTTATCAATTAAGAAAAAATCAGTTAAGGAAAAAACTGTCTTTTGCAGACCCTTACATTCATGCCAGTACTTCATTTCCTGCAACTACAGTTGAAGTATGGTTGCAGATGGGCTCAGGATGTAGGAAAGACTACTTAATGTATGACTCACAATACCAACATGGAAGCTATTCATTTTCATCCTCCTCTTTAGGGACTAGCTCTGAAACTACAGGTAAGAGACAGTAGAGGGCAGGAAGTGATTCAAAGACTGAAGAGAGAGATGGCAACTTTAACAAAAAGATAGAAAGTATGAAGTTGCAGTAGAGAGTAGATGCAGTTCTTAGCTACTAACACAGTTTAGGTAGGCGGATCGTGTAGCTGAGTCTTCATAAAAAAAAAAATACTGGGAATCCTTAGAATTGGAGGGCACAGAGTTTTTTTTTTATACCCCCGAGATAGGCCATTGTGTGACTAAGAGAAGGATGGGAAATTCAAACAGTCCTTGAGTACGGATGAGTAGATGCACAATGCCCCGGCCAACTCTGTAGACCACCTCACAGGATTTTGGAGATCAAACATCTTGACAGATCCAGTTAATGATAATCATGAAAGTATGGTGATGCACAAAGTAGTGAATTATAAACGAACGACCCCCCCCCCCACATACCACTTTCCCTGTACTGCATAGATTCCTACAACCTGAGGGAAAAGAATGAGAAAATTGGGTGAGAAAGGTGAAGGGATTACGGAGTACAAATTGTTAGTTACAAAAGAGTCCCAGGGAGGTAAAGTACAGCATAGGGAATAGAGTCAATAATATTGTAAAAACTATGTATAATATCCGATGGGTACTATAATTATCAGGAGGATCACTTCATAAATTATATAAATGTTTAACCACTACACTGTACACTTGAAACTAATATAAAATAATATTGAATGTCAGCTATAATTTAAAATAATAGTCAAGGGAATATTTAGTACAGCATAGGGAATATAGTCGATAATATTGTAATAACTACGTACAGTGTCAGATGGGTAATAGACTTATTGGGGTTATTACTTTGTGAGGTATATAAATGTCTAATCGCTATGCTATTTTGTACACCTGAAATTATTTATTTTTTTTAAAGGAGAAAATTGCTGGGAATCCTGAATTAGCAAGTTTAAATCTCAGATTCCTGGGTTTGTTTAGAATCGACTAAGATTTCATTTTCTGCCTTTTGGCATAACATAGCTGCAAAGTAGAGGTCCAACAAATATTACTTGAACCTCCACATTTGTGTCTGGCACTTTATTCCCTGGGGATATGTTGGTGAACAAAACAAACAAGAATTCTTATATTCAGTGAAATTAAGATAATATGTAGAAATATAAAGAATACATAAAAAATATAGAGAGGGACTAAGAAATTTGTATATATCTATATTTAGAGACATATTTAGTAAAGAAAATATGGAAAAATAGAATAATATTTATGTGTATATAAAATTATAGTTATATAATTGCTTTCATTTTGTAATATTAAAATGTACTAAATAGTCAAAACACATGTAAGTACCAACATGATTTTGAATGCTATCAAATTACAGAGGAGAAAGGCCTTATGAGGAAATAAATGCATCATGGTTAGGGCAGTGATATGTGTGACACGTATCCAAAGGGTTGGCAGGATTTAGGTAGGCAAATAGGGGATGGGCAGAGTCTGTTCATGGAAGTAGGTATATAGGGGCAGATTTAAAAAAAAAAAAAAAAAGAATTCAAAGCATGTAATTGCACTGGACCAGAGGATATTGAAGGAAATTAGCATGAAAAAACAAGTTGGAAGTGATTTGAATGGTTCTGAATGTGAATTGAATAAGTATATGGATCTTAATAGTTTTCCCTAGTTTGGACATACATATCTTTCCACCTCTCTCTGGAGGATTTACTGAAAACACTAAATGGATTGTGCCATTAACATGATGCATATTTTAATGAATTGATTCATTTTTCAATGCCTTATATAATTACATTAGCAAATAACACTAAAATTTTTTTTTCTATTTCTTAATGAACATAAATAATGTTTGACTACCATAGTTTTATATAACCTGATTTTATAGGTAGAGGCCTATTGAAAAACTATGTTTGCTTATTAAATAGTACATTTCCCATATTTCTAGCCTATATGATGTACAACTTCAGTGTATAACACGTATAATAAAAATTTTTTAAATATAAACCAAAATATAAATGTTAATTAAATATAGCTTGGGATTTATTTTAATAGGTAAGTATGTAATTGGCAAAAGGGCACAATTATGCTTCAGGAAATACAATAAAGTTTTAGGACTAAATCAACCTGGGCTTCTCAATTTGTATTTTAGCCATTGGAATATATTTTTTCTCTTATCTATAAAATGGATTATTTGTGTTGTTTGAAATACTAAACATTAAAATACATCTTTTTTCCTCATTTCCTATATCTCGCTCCTTGTGACTCATTTTCATTAAATAATACTTTGATATGACAAACACTCAAGTTCGATTTTAAAAATAGTTACTCATGCATGAAGTCAGGAAGTTGATTTAAATGGCTTATAGATCATATGAATTTCACTTTAAAATACTGTAAAATAGTTACATTGAAATACATGACTCCCTTGCTTTCATCATGTATTTTTTTTTTTTTTTGTCCCAAGGTATCCCAATGAACTATTATTCAAATATGAAGGCAATTTTAAGAAACACTGGCAAACTTACAAAGTTCTCCCATATTTGAAAGATAATAGGAAGCAATACTTGCCTTTTAATAAATGATTTTTTAGGATTCTAGAATTTTACTCTTATGGAAATGACTCTCCTGAATTTGTACCGTCACCTAAAGAAGAAAGGTTTATGTGTCTTTGGTCTGTCTACGAAAAGGAAAATTAAAATATAATTTTACTTAAAATAATAACCACAGAAATTTGTTGAGTTACAACTATGAGCAAACAACTATTATTGGCTCTATTAGGATAGGGAATGGAACTGAAATATTCTGTGTATTATAAGTGGTTATTCAAGTGTCTACATTTGTAGAAAAAATATGAAAACTAGAATTTTGTAACATAGTAGCTATTGGTCTATTTATTTCACATTGCAAAAATAAGTGTGAGTAATCAACAATTGATGGATCAAATTATTCAAGTGTTTAAAATATAGAGAAACTCATATTTTATAAAAAACATTATTGCAAGCTTAATTGCCTTCACTTGGATTAATCACAAATACATAGATTTATTGAAGACGACATTGGCTTTCTCTTGTCAATAATTGGTAATAAAGTGATAAATGTCTGATTTTGCACATATGTTCAACTAAAAAAAGCAATAGTCTTAGTGATCTTAAAAATAAATGGCATAATAATTACTTTTATGATTATTATAAATATTCTCTTACGATTGGATTTTATAACATCATAATTGTATTATAAATGAGACTAATGTTGAAATCATAAATTATAGTTATAACAGTAATTTTCTTTTTCTCAATATTACTATATAATATTGTAATTAAACTTTTGACATTAATGAAAATGTAATAATTTTCACAAAAAAATAATATGAATTATACAGTCCTCAGTGCTGGACTCTAGAGATATACTAGGTTTTTTTTTTAAGGTAAATACTGTACATTTCTTTGTAGATCTGGTCTCCACAGAGTAGCTAATAAAATCACATCACTCCCCTGCTTCAAATCCTTTGATGGCTTCCCATCACACTCAGAATGAAATCTGTACTTCCTATTATTACCTCTAAAGTCTCATATAACATGCTCCTGGCTCTCTTTATAACCTGATCTCTTTCCATTCTCTGTCTCATGAAATCCCACCCATGGTGACCTCTCTTGTCTTCTTTGAGCCTGGCAATTTTGTCCCATCTTGCAGCCTTTGCACTTGGCACTCCTTCTCAGAATAAATCTCCCCCAGATTTTTGTTTGACTGGCTCTGTTGCATTATTTAGGTTCAATTCAAACATCCTGCCCGCAAACCCAATGCAAACTAGATACTTCACCTCCCAGTCACTAACATTCCATCCAAATTTATTTTTGCTTGTAATTATCCTTACCTGAAATTAACTAATTTGTCTATTTGTTTTCTTGGCTCCCCACTGCCTCAGAGGCAGATTCTCAACTTCACCAAAAGCCTGCATGTCTTTCTGCTCAGTAACTCCATAGTCTGTCACCTGAGCCACCTAGTGGACCATCTTTGGGAGCCCGGCGGGGGCCAGCTAGGCAACCAGTGTTCCCACGTATAAGCAGGACTACCTGGACGGGGAGAGAGGTCTGCACTCTGGAAAGAGACCAGGGAGGCTTTGTTGATTTGGCCTGTTTATGAGAACAGGCATCATTTCTGTCTTGTCATCATTCTACTCACCGAACCTACAAAGGGCAGATAGTTTCTCAATGCATAATGTGAATTAGTAAATGGAAATCAATCAAGTTCTATTATTTTTCTTCAGCCTAAAGCTGAAGAAAGGACGTATGACCACAGTGACCATTTTGACTAGGGGATGGATCAGTTAAATGAAACCGTTAGCTTTATTCACCTTTAATATGATTTTTATTAGGTTTCTTTTGCCAATTCAGTCAAAATAGTCAGTCAGTTGCATGCATTGTCTTAGGGTGCTGTGTTAAAAAAAAAAAAAAAAAAAACAGTAGAAAAATTAAATCAATTTAGCTGTTCCCAATGTAGGTTTCCAAAGCCACATCTTTTTGAGAAAAGTGAAGTCTTTCGGGCGTGTTGTTCAGACACGTGAACACTCTTTCGGCTGCCCTGTGGCATGAGCTACATGAGCTATTTCCCTTCTAACTTGCTGTGGATCCTCTATGGCATTGGCCTCCAAGCCACTCTGCAACTCTTTCTGTCTATGCTGAAGCTGCCAACTTCTGTCACTGCTGCCACGAAGTCATTTATTGCCAGCACGGCAGGCACAGACTGGCCTCTGCCAAGTCACAGTTGTCCATGTCTGATGTGTCACTGCCACATCCTCTAATGCCCAGTGTGGGTCAAAGCATGCATCCTTCTCCACAGAGAATGGGGGAAATCCTCGTCCTTGTCTTGGGGTTTTGCTCTGTCACCTAAGCTCCCAGGCAGAGCTGTGGGGGCTTTCCGCATCTCATAGAGTTTTCTTTCTTTATTGGGTTTATTTTTCATGCCATAATAGTGTGCCGTTTTTAACTTATTGGCTCTTTCAGTTTTTGCTGGTAGTTAGTCTCTCTGAAAGATTTAGCCCCAAATCCCCGTGGACTGTGGCAGATTGCACAGTAACTCAAGGGAGGTAGATGTTATATCAGAATCCTGTCTCTTCTCTGTCTCTGAGACACTGTTCTTGGCTGAGTGTGCTTGCTGTTTGTTCTCCTTCCTGTGACCCTCATCCAGTTAGACCCCAGGCTGTCCTGTCCACCCAGAGCTCTAGGTCAGCTGTTCATTCAGCCAAGAAAATTAAGAATCTTGAGATAAAAACGGCCTGGTTTCCAGTTAAGATTCCTGCTAGATACAAATGGCTTAGGGGGTTAGACAGATTCTGTAGTTTTAGTTCACTGAAATCTATGTGAACATCTTTGTTATAGGTCAAATTTTATAAATGTCATTCATTTTTACAAGGGCTGTTTGGAGACGAACATTCAATCAGTGAACAAATTCGTGAAATAATTAAGACTTGTTAATACCATAAAGGAAATATGCAAAGAACATCATAATTTCATTCCGCATTAATTGGATCTTACTTAAAGGTGGGGGTAGGGAATTTCTTTTGTGTGCTAAAGGGAGCTTGAACTGTTTTTGCAACTTACCAGTCAACAGGAACTTGAACAACCTCCCTTAACTTCACTCGTACTAATATAATACAACTTTCTTTTTATACATCGCAAAGCTGTTTTGAGATTCAAATAAAAAAAAGTTTTAAAAAGATTTGCTATTTTTAAAGAACAGTACAAATGTTAGTTGTCCCTCATTATCTTTTGGACCAGAAATGACAGTTTTCATTTTATAAGTGAATTATAATAAAATTCACAGAAATTTCTTACAGTGGTGAGGATTCTGAGGTTGAGAAGGGATGTATGGAAAAGAGTGCCATTACTGATTAGTGTTATCTGACATTGACATTGGGGCAGCAAAGAAGAAATATCCTGGCGGTCCTAACATATTTCCCTGAAAATAAGACCTAGATAGACCATCAGCTCTAATGTGTCTTTTGGAGCAAAAATTAACATAAGACCCGGTCTTATTTTACCATAATATAAGACTGGGTCTTTAATATAACATTAACATAATATAATATGATATAATATAATATAATTAATATAATATAATATCGGGTCTTATATTAATTTTTGCTCCAAAAGATGCATTAGAGCTGATAGTCCAGCTAGGTCTTATTTTAGGGGAAACATGGTAATAACATGTTGTTCACAGACAGAAGAGATTTCCTGCCATCAAATAGCGTACAGCCAGTACAGTTAATGGAAACACATGACATGTGTGTCATGGATCAATTTGGGGAATAGCTCAGTAACTTACAAGGCAATAGGAGTAAACCTGATGATTAGCAAAGAAAATCATGGAATAATTTTAATGTCTTTAAATAATTAGTTCCTTGTCATGTAATTCAGTCCAAGTCATGGCCCAATCTAAATTCAGATAGTTTCCCAAAGTTCAGAATTTGAACTGTCCCAACTATCCAGGCTCAGTAGGATCTTCCCATCTTGTTCCAGTCCTCATAACAAAAAGGCTACAAAGGAAAATATTGATATTTTCCTATGCTAGAAGTTTCCTTGATACTGCTATTAAAATTCCATCCTGACCAACTCTTTGGTGTCTAACTGTAAAACCCTCAGTAAACAATATTTTGTGTATCATTAGGAAACCAGACATATCTCATACTTCCTAATGTCTCCCTTTTCTACTTCACAACAATGGTTCTCAAACGAAGGAGGAGGGTGAATTTGCACCCCACGAGACATTACAAAAACTCTGGAGCTATTTTGGATTGTAATAATTGGGGAGATGGTGGGAATGCAGGTTACTCCTGGTGTCTCGTGGGGTAGCAGCCAGGGATGCTGCTAAACATTCTATAATGCACAGGACAGTCCTTCAAAACAAAAATTATTCTCCCCCCAATGCCCGTGATATCAAGGTTGAGAAATCCTACTCAGCAAGGACATTTGCCTGAGAGCAGAATTCCAAGGACATTATTGGAAAATTAAAAAGAAGGAAATTTATGCAGAGGACTAGCCACATACAACCATTCTTACCTTAAGAATCCTGGGAGAAGAGTGGTCAACATAAGTTTATCTGTGTGAAATCATCTCTACATCTGCTTTGATATGAAGTCTGAGTATGTGGAATATCAGACCTCTGTCATTTTGCATATGATTCCTTCAATAAATATAAAGCACATGACAAATACAATGATAGGTTATTTTTCCTTCCACAATATCCACGAATGGTTTTAACTCTCAATTCTACCATAAGTTCGGATGATAGGAAACCCAAGTATATTTTAATTGATAAAGACTTGACCCTTTTCTTTCCTCAAATTGTTAACTGATATAGTTATACAGTTATTTGAAAGTTCAACCTCAGTGACCTTTCATTTCTGCATAGTTAGAAATAAAATGATATAAGCTTATTTGAATATTATTCCACTTGAATGCTACATGATATATGTCATGAGAAAGATTTATTTTTCCTCAAATCACTGTGACATATTAGTTCAACAATATGATTGTATAACATCTGTTTTTTTTGTTTTTTATTAAATTTATTGGGGTGACAATTGTTAGTAAAATTACATAGATTTCAGGTGTACAATTCTGTATTACATCATCTATAAATCCCATTGTGTGTTCATCACCCAGAGTCAGTTCTCCTTCCATCACCATATATTCGATCCCCCTTACCCTCATCTCCCACCCCCCACCCCCCACCCCCCTTAGTTTTCTAAGCAAGGTTAATAACTCTAGTCACTGGGAACCAAAATAAACATGACAATATTAGAGTTTACAAGTTTTTAAAATTAATTTATTTAGTTTCATTTATTTGAAATAAATGAGTTCAGTAGAATTAATTTATTTTCCCTTTCATCTTTTTCGCTAAGTTCCAACTCTGTTTTATTATGTAGGGTTTTTGTATGGTTCTTCTTTATATACCAAGAAAATACAGTAATAAATTTAATGCCTTTGTTTGCCCCCAATTCCCTCTCCCTTTTAATAAATCATGTGTAGACTAATTGAGGTTTTTTTCCCCCGATAAATCAGTTTAGTATATTTTCTATGGGATATTTGTTTAATATTTAAACACTAGCAGTTTGAAGTCTTCCCGTGGATTTTCTATAACATATCTCCCATGACTTAAAAAAACAATAAAATGTGTTGTCAGTGAAGCAGTTGTTTTATCTGGAGAGGGAGGAACCCAGGGAATCCCCAAAGCATTTCAAGAGGTCTATAAATTCAAATTAATATGTAGGTAAAAGATCAATGCAGCGACAAAATTGCCCTTAGATTTTAGTAGATTTATAACCACAGTAAGCTAGATCCCCTGGTTAATTAGGTACATTTTCTATCTTCTACATTACTCTAGGTAACAATCTTTCTAAACGTTCCGCCACTATATAATCTCTTTTCATTTAGTATCTAATAAGATTCTCCTCCATTTTCTTGAAGTCCTTACTGATAGCCTCTACAAAGTCCAAATTTTATGAATAATGTGTTCAAGGCTCTTTAAGTGTTTGTTCGTATGAGCTTCAGTGTCCACTGCCATGTTCCAAATCAAAGTTCACATTTTAAGTGTTTATTATGGTAACACACCAATTGTGTTACCAAAATCTGTATTAGCTCATTGTTGCTGTGTAACAAATTATCCCAAAGCTTGGTAGCTTTAAACAAAATATATTTATCTCACACTCACTTTGGGTTAGGAATGTAGGAACACCTCAGCTGGATAGTAGGTTCCAGAATCTCTTATGAAGTTGCTATCAAAATGTGGCCCTGGTGGCAGTCATCTGAAAGCTGACTGATGTTGGGTGAACCGTGCCCAAGGTGGCACCCCACATGGCTGTTGGTGGCGTTCAGATCCCTTGCCATGTGGCCCTCTCCGTAGGTTGCCTGAATTTGCTTATGATGTGGCAGTTGACTCTCCCTAGAGTGAGTGATCAGAGAGAGACCCAGACGAAGGCCAAGACAGAAGTTGTTGCCTTTCATATTCTAATCTGGGAAATGACACATCATCATTTGGCCATGTCCTAGACCAAACCAGGTAATTGTGGAAGGGGATTCCACAAGACTGTGAATACCTGAAGTAGGAATTTTCATAGGCCATCTTGGAAGCCGATTGCCACAAACTCCTTTGCAGTCCATTTGTCCCCCATCCCTGACCCCAGGGAACCACTGATTTGAATTTTATCCCTATAAACTAGTTTGGACTTTATAAACATTACTGTAAATGAGTATGTATTCTTTTGTGTTTGACTTCTGTCACTTGGCATAATTTTCAGATTTAACTATGTTGATGAATTTATCAGTCATTTGTTCCTTTTCACAAATATTCGACATTTTGTTTCTCTACTTACATATTGACATTTGGATTTTTGCTAGGTTTTCTATATTATGGAAAAAGCTTCTATAAACACCTGTGCCCACATCATTATATAGACATGCAATTTTTATCTATTTGGGACAAATAACCAGGAGTGTAATGACCAGGTCCTATGGCAGGTGCATAGTTAACATTTTAAAAAAGTGCCAAACTTTTCCAAAATAGCATACCATTTTATAGAGATATAAGAGGGACTAATTATTCCACATCCTTGTCAACATGTGGTATTTCTATGCTTTTTAATTTTAGTCATTCTAATGTCTATAGAACGGTATCATGTTATGGTTTAAATTTACATTTCCCTGGTGACTAATTATGTGAGCATCTCTTCATTTGCTTAATTGCTATTCATATATCTTCTTTTTTGAACAGGGTTTGCTATTGAAATCCTTTTCCCATTATGAAAGTTTTATAAATTATGGATAAAAGTCCTTTGTAAGATATGAATATTTTTCTCCCATTCTGTGCCTTTCTTTTCACTTTCTTAATGATGTCTTTTCAAGACATCATTCACATTTTAATAAAGGCCAATTTTTCAATATTTCATTTTATGGTTCCTATCAAATAAATCTTTCCCTACTCCAAGGCTGTGAAGAGTTTCTCTTCAGTTTTCTTCTCAAAGTTGTATAGTTTTAATATTCACATTTAGGTTTATTCTCTTTCTTGAGTAAAGTTTGTGTATGTTGTGAACTTAGGGTTGATTTTCTTTTTCATATGGATATCTAATTGTTTCATCAAAATTTCTTGAAATAATATTCTGTAAAAAGGTTGCCTTGAAATATTGGATGAAAATCTTTTGACTATATATTTCTATTTCTGTATTTGATATTGTTTAACTGAGCCATATGTTCTTTGTTATGCTAATGCCACACAGCTTTGATTATTGTATCTTTATATTATGTTTTTAAATTAGTATAAGTCATCAAACTTCATTTTCTTTTATGAAATTGCTTTGACTTTTCTGTGTCTTTTTCATCTCAGTATAAATGGTATAATAAGTTTATCATTTCTTCCAGAAAGATTGTTGGAATTTTAGAGGTGCCTGCTTACAATCCATAGACCTACTAGGAGACAATTAATATTTAAATAGTATTGAGTTTCTACCTAATGAACATAATATCTCTCTTCATTTATTTAGGTTTTTAATTTATTTCAACAACAATTTTTAGATTTTAGTGTAGACGTCTTATAAATCTTTTCTTAAATTTTAGGATTTTTTTTTTTTTTTTACATGATTGCAAGTGGAGTTGTTATATCTTATTTACTAGTTATTTGCTATTCTTATATAAAACACAAGTGACTTTTTTTTTTTTTTTTTTTTTTACTTGAGCAATGCTCTTGTGTTAGTCAGAGTTCTCCAGAGAAACAAATGCATAGGACATATATCTATATATGGTTTTATTATAGGAAATTGGATCAATGATATGGAAGCTGAGAAGTCCACAATATGTCATCTGCTAGTTGGAGATCAGGAAAGCTGGTGGTGTAGTTCTAATCCAAATATAAAGACCTGAAAACCAGGAACACTAATTCTGTAAGTCCCAGCCCGAAGACAGAAGACTGATGTCCCAGCTCAAGCAGTCAGGCAGAGCGAACTGATTCCCCATCTTCCATGTTTTTGTTCTGTTCTGATCCTCAGTAGATCAGATGATGCCCACCAACACTGGGGAGGGCAATCTACTTTACCCAGTCTATAGATTCAAATGGGAATTTCACCTAGAAATATCCTCACAGACACACCCAGAAGTCATCTTTAGTCAAATATCTGGGCACGCCATAATTGAGTCAAGTTGACACATAAAATTCATCTTCACAGTAATTGTTTTTAGTGGTATTTTGGCCAACCCTCAAAATACTGGAAATTCAACTTTTGCTGAGCCTTTCTTCCAAGTATGGGACCAATCTCCAAAATCAATCTGCCTTGATTTGTTCACTCTCCAGAGCCTTTTTAAAAATTGTTATTATTGTTGTTCTTTATTTGTTTATTTTTTTTGGGGGTGGGAGGCGGATTTTATCATGACTTACAGTTGTTATTTGCAGCAGGCTTTTCAAAGGGTCATACTCTGCCATACTGGAAGCAGAAGTGCTATTGCTTATTAGAATTTTAGCCTTCAATCTAATAATAGAGTTTTGGACAACATTAAAATAAAAATTATGAAGTTGGAAGACATTCTGTAGTTTTCAGAGTTAAGAATTTAAGGGACTTAACATCAAATATATCTTGTAAATCGTATTTAATATAAGCTATATGATTTCCCGAGATACTTCCAAGATGAGTGGTTGACAGAATTTGAAGGTAGATTTGGGAGTTCCAATTCAATTGTGTGTCATGATATGCATGGTGTGTGTGTGTGTGTGTGTGTGTGTGTGTGTGTGTGTGTGTGTTTGGTTGGAACACTTAGAGAACAAAAGGAAAGGAATACAGTCAATTTACTGAACAGAAGAATACATGAGAATATTGACAAAGAAGATTCCAAGGTTATAGACAATTAGGGCCCAGGTTTAGGATCATAGTGATAACGGCAGGAAAAAATAACCATAATAATTACAGCTAACGTTTGTTCTTTCGTGTGTCAAATATTGTGCTAAATGCTTTGTACAATTTTTAGATAACTCTCACAGCAATGCTGGGTAGGGCATTATCATTATCTCAATTTTACAGTTGAGTATAAGGTGATTAGCTAATTTGCTCAAGATCTTAAACTAACAGATAAGATCAATTTGAAACCAGTTTTAAGTTTTATCCAACATTAGTATGCCATATACCTGGTTTTGACTCAATATCTCATTGTAGTACTTACCCAATAAACCCTCTTCAGTGTCCTCCTATCACGGGGATTTATCTAGGATGACTACTATTATTTGCTATTAGCCCACATTAATGAGTCTGATACTACATCACAGTCATGTCTAAAAGTAAATTTTAGTCATCCAGTCACGTACACTCATGATTTTTTTCAGGCTTATTTTCTATGTAATTCTGTTAAAATCTTGTCAAGAAAAATAGCTTTTTGTGTCATCACAAGTGCAAAAATCTATATGCCAGGTGTTAGCCTTGTTAAATTACTAGTGAACACACGTTTTTGTCAGCTGCTGAAGAAAGCTTGAGAGGTGGTGCCTCTGGTTTGACAATTTTTTTTAATATTATATATTGATGTGTAGAAGGAAAAGGGCAGCATGCCCAAGCATGCTACCTTGTAAACATATTGAATAATAAATAACCAGGTACCAGGGTTTATGGAAACAAAGGATGAATAAATGCTATAAATTAATTAATGTGATTGACTTTGAAAATTCATATTATTTAAAGAAAATGTAACCTAAAGAACCACTGTTGAATGTTTTGCTCTTTTCCCTGCTTTGCAAATTAAAATTTAATATATCAACTTAATTTGAAGGTGACCTCTGCGCCCATTTGAGTGTGAAGTTTCTCTTCTTCTCCTTTCTCAATTATACATAAACTTTGTTAGTTTTTCCCTGTATCTTTTAAAAATTTTTTTATTAGTTTCAGGTGCACAAGACAAAGCAAAACTTAGATGTTTATCATTTATATGCCTCACACTGTATGAACCCCCCTCCCCCCATCCACTATCCCTCTGACCTCGCACAGAGCCAATACATTTCCACTGTCTCTATTCCTAATGCTGTACTCTGCTTCCTGTAACAATATACATACAAATATATAAATATACATATATATATATATATATATTTATATAAAATTATAGTTGTCATTCAGTATTGTTCGGCTTCAGGTGTACTGTGCAGAGATCAGGCATCTACATCATCCCTGAGGTGGTCTCCCTAATGGAACAAGTGTCCATCGGATACCCTACAACATCTTTACATTATTGATTACGTTCCCCAAATTAATTTTCTTTTTTTTTTTTTATTGGTTTAAAAAATAATTTATTAAAATACAGCTAACATACAATATTATATTAGTTTCATGGGTATACCATAGCTATTCAACATTTATATACCAAAAGAAGTGATCACCATGATAAGTCCAGCAGCCATTAGACACCGTGCAATGCTATTACATTATTATTGACTATATTCCCTTTGTTGTACATTACACCTCCAAGACTTATTTGTTTCATACCTGGAAATTTGAACCTCTATTCCCCTTCAAATGTCTAATCACTATGCTGTATAACTGAAACTAATATAAAATAATATTGAATGTCAACTGTAACCCAAATTAATTTTCAAAACCCCGTGGCCATCTTGTGGTTACCAACTATTTTCTAAACACCTCACCTTCCCCTTAGCCCCACCCCCGCCACCCCTCTAGCAACCCTCAGTTTTTCCTCTGTATCTTTTTTTATTGTCGTTGACATTTATTTGTTTTGGGATAATATTTGCAATTATTTTCATTGCACATGAACTTTTTTTTTCTTCTTCTTCCTTTTGGTAAGAACGAATGACTGCAAGTTGTACCCTGAGAAACAAAATCTGTCTTAGGATATAAAGTTTAAAGTTATCTAACAAGTTTAAGGCCTCGTCTGGAAGAATGAAAACAAACTCAATTATAGGAACTCAGTGGATATTTCCATTGGGGACAGAGTTATGAATATTGTCTTTAAAGCACTAATGAAATAATACGGAAGGGGCAGTATAAGTTTCTGAAAGAAGGAACAACATGAGATGTTTAGTCTATTTCCTCTGATACTGAGAGAGGAATTGAATGACAGGCATGCTTTTAGGTCAAAAGAAATAGATCCATGTTCAGACCTCTTTAGTCTGCCTATTAGTAGGGGCGTTGTGTGGAATGGGATAGAAGAGAGGGAGGTGAAAATATTTAAGCAGTTTTTGTTCTCACAAGGGAGTGAGAACATTTAGTTGTACATGATCCAGATGACAGGAAGAATACTTGGCCTTTGTTTCTTCCTATCTGACTGATTTCAAGTATAAGGCAGAAAAGGGTTCTATATGAAATATATCAGAAAATAAAAGACTGAGGATATGGCATTTGGGTGGCATGGGAGTCAAATAGCCTTTTATTGAGTGGAGAGTCACTGCTCAGTTTCTGACCTCTTTGTGCCTCAGCATCCCCATCTATAAAATGAGCCTAATAATAGCAATTATTACATAGGATAGCTGTGGGAATTTAGGAAGATAATTCACATAACACATTTAGAGCACTGCCTAGCACTTATTAAGCAGTTAGTGAATACTGTGTTGTAAATTCTACATTGCTCTGTTCTTTGACTCAGGACTCTTATATGAACCTACCAAATATGTTCAATTATCATCTGTGTTTTCTTCAATTCCTAGACATGGTGCTCCTCTCAGAGATGCTGTCTCCCATTAGATCAATGAGTAATAATTGGAAAACTGGGGGACTGGAGGAACTAGCTCAGGTGTTTGTCAGGGGAAAATGAAAAGCTAGACATTGATGGTTCCAGCAAAACCCTGACCAAGTATCTGAAATCTCCATGGCAAGAAATAAAAGGGGGGGGGGGAAGGGAGTAAATAAAGAAGAAATAAAGGAAGGAAGGAATAGGGGAGGAAGGAAAGAGGGAGTGAGGGAGGAGAGGGAGGGAAGAAGAAGAGAAACAAATGACTTTCTAGTAATGCCATAATTCCTGGCAAACTCCCAAAAGGGAGTCTAAATCTAGTGAGTGTATATTTAAGTTTCTGTAGAAATGGTCAGATCAGCACTTCTACATGTGCTGTGGCAAAGAAAATACCCATGGTACTATTGGAATAAAACAGCCAGTATTAAGCATTTGGTAGATTACAATGGCTAGTACCTCCCTTCCCTTCAAAAATAGCTTTCCTCTAAATTTATATTACTAATATTAGCACCATATATGTATAATAGAATAGGCATCTCTTACTGTTTGCATGGCTTTTTGTTTGTTTTCTGTTTTTAGATTTCATTGGAATCAGTCTGGGAGGGACTGACCTATTATTTACATACAGATAGGTGCTAATGTTCTTTTTACTTCATAATTTAGAGAATAGTAGAGAGAGGGGGATAGCAGTGTCAAAGCAAGAACTGCATTCCCAAAGTTAAACAGCGAAGGAAGACTTTATGCAAGACTATGAGAATAGGGGAGAAAGACCAGGTTGCAGTCTGAAATTAACTCTGCTGAAACAAAGGGCTAAATGGTTTTTAAGAACTGGGATGGATGACCAGGGATGGGGAAGAGGGGGAGGGGTGGATATAGGCCGCTTGTATTTGCTAACTGACCTTAACCTAGGAAAAAAGAAAAAGAAAAACTTTCTTATGTTTTCATGACAAGGAGTGGTTTTACAACATGGAGGTGGCACTCACTGAAGTTAGGTCCTTACCCACCCACTGGGAGATAGAGATGCTATCTACCTCAAGGATTACATTTCTAAGGAATGGCTCCCAGGTCCCTGATACAGACAGTCTCCATTATAAAATTGGCACGAGGTCTTTAAAAAGATTTGCATCTCAAAGGGGCAGAAAAACAGTTTACAATTATAACTCTAAGAACAGGGAGGGGAGAGGCCTCTGTGGTTAGAACATCTGAATTCTGTGAGGGCTTAGATGAGATGAAAGTCAGGAGCCTAGAGGGAAGTAGAGGCCTGTCTAAAGCATAGCCAAGCTAAAGAAGCATTAAGGACATTTTGGTCAGCAGAGAGAGATGTTTGGTGCTAGTGAGTGTTAAAGGGAGGCTTTATTAGGCCAGAATATTAGGCATTTAATATAATTTGGCATTTAAATAATTTATCCCATCTGTTCACCTAAGCCGGTCAAATATAAAATATCCAGTCAAATTTTAAATTTTATTAAAGTTTTTTTTAATACAGAATTCAAATTAATATATAAAGTAAATATTCAGAGTTCTTAATTTAGTAGAATGGAAGTATTAATGGTGACTTGAACACATTGAAGGATTGTATAATTGCCTATGGAGAAAAATGCTCCAATAATACTTGTAAATGGAAATTGGTTAATGTTTATAGCAATTGAGGGTTTAATTAAATGCAAGGAATACCTCCTTATCTATTAAACACAGTAAAATATCAGAGGTAGGCTTCCAAACATACCATGTTGGACTTCACCCTTATCCAGTTGTCAGTGAGTCCCTTTTGATATGTTAGCTAGATTCCACAACTTTGCAATCCTTTCTGTTGTCAGAACAGTCTCGCTTTGGTGTAGAGACAAAGTCCTATTAATTTATAAACTTGAATTCCCACCTCTTCTCTGCCTGTGCTGACTAGGTCTGTCTTGGCTTTAGGGCTTGAAGTATAAAGGAAAGGCAGGGTCTACTCTTCTTACACTCCTCTCCTCTCAAAAGTGTGTTGTCAGGATAGGGGTAGGACGCAGAAAGAGTAAAACATGTAAAATATCCAGTTGGGCAAATTTGTCGCTCTCTCCTTGTTGGGCATGATCACATTCTAATGATTTTTTGTGTGGCTATCAACCGAAACAAGGCAGAGACAGTTCCAACAGCCTTTACTGAGTCTGTTGGAGGGTCATTTTCTCTGCATCTCTCCTAGGCATGTGCTAACTGCTGACCTCACCTGGTGACATTCACATTTCTTCCCTCTGATATGTGCCATTTCACCCAATGCTGTGGGTACTCCACCAAAGCTGGAGCCTCAAATGTTTTTAGCCTCCTTGGCCATCAATCCAGATTATCTTCTGTACCTTTTAGGAACCAGAACCTGTAGAAAAGACCCTCGTTTTTTTCATTCTTGGCAGTCCCCTCAACAAACAATCCATTATCGATTTCTCATTTCAGCTGATCAGTTAGCACAGGGACAGATCATCAAGTAGAGACTCTCAAGCAGATACCCTAACAACGAGCAAATGCTACTCTGCATTTCTCTTAGGCATCCCTTGTCTTTATGACTGATTCTCTTAGAGTCCATTTTTTCCTGGCTTTTGGAGATAAGGTACCGTGTTTCCCCGAAAATAAGACCTAGTCGGACCATCAGCTCTATTGCGTCTTTTGGAGCAAAAATTAATATAAGACCAGGTCTTATTTTACTATAAGACAGAGTCATATGATATGATATGATATGATATGATATGATATGATATGATATGATGTAATAAATATAACACTGAGTCTTATATTAATTTTTGCTCCAAAAGACACATTAGAACTGATGGTCAGGCTAGGTCTTATTTTCAGGGAAACAGAATAATAACGAATAACCACTATATTTGTCAAAAGGCCAATGGCATTCTTAATTCATAGTCCTCTTCCGATATTGACTTGCTTGGACTATGTAGAATGGACTAGATTTCTAAATGATGATTTTCAATAACGCTGCTGAGATGTAGCTTATTCCAGTTATACTTCAAGAGGGGGGAATTTAATGCTTTTTGTCTTCAGTTTGGGATTTCTGGAACAACAGGAAAAAAATCTCACAGGATATATGGTTGCATGTAAAATATCTCCTCACAGGATTGTCGAATGTGTTAACTGAGATATTGTGTGTTGGGCTTTGTGTTTGGAATATTCTGGATACTCAGTGAGTAAAAGTTACCATGATCATACTCCTCCCTTCTATCTTCAAATTCTTTCTTATTCTGGCCTTTGTCACACTGTACTATCCAGAATATCTTACCTGTCTCAATTTTGGTTATTTACTGGTTCCTCTAGTTATCACCAAGTGGTGGGTAAGCACTGACATTTTAGGTTTCAGTCACTGCCATGTAAAGATATATACAGATATATACAAGGACAATTACATTTGCAAACTCATCCTAGAAAATGTGCTACATACCTCATTGCTGAATATCACCATGTTCACCTTCGAAGTATTCCCCTTGGGAAGCTATGCACTGACACCAGTGCCTAGTCCACCCATCAAAGCAATTTTGGAACTCTTTTTCTGGAATGTTCATCAGAGCTGTTGTCATATTACGCTTGATGTCTTGAAGGTCATCAAAATGTCTTCCTTTCCATATTTCCTTCATCTTCATATATAGAAAGAAGTCATTGAGGGGCCAGTTCAGGTGAGTAGTGAGGGTGTTCCAATACAGTTATTTGTTTACTGGCTGAAAACTCCCTCACAGGCAGTGCCGTGAGAGCTGGTGCATTGTCTGTCGTGATGCAAGAGACATGAATTGTTGGTGAAATGTTCAGGTCATTTTTTTTTCACATAGCCTTTTCATCACTTCCAAATAGTAAACTTGGTTACCTGTTTGTCCAGTTGGTGCAAATTCATAATGAATAATCCCTCTGATATCAAAAAATGTTAACAATATCATTGCAGCAAGTTCACAAACATAATTGTCAGAATATTGTAGATATATATACACACACGTATGTTACACATATCACACACCATATCATGTATTAAAATGTGTATACTTCTTTTAGTGCCCCCATTATACAGATATATACATATATATATATGTAATATGTTTGTTTGTATATATGTATATATTTTGCATGCAATTTCTTTCAAGTTACAGGCTCATCTGTCTCCAGAGAACTTTTCTGCTGTTATTTCAACCCAATCCTAATCTTTAAAACCAAATTTTCATCTAACTGAAAATAATTTTCTCCATCATGATTCCTATAATTTCTGCTTTGATAATATTTTTCCCTCCTAATCACTCAAGACAAAAATAGTCCAAATTGTCAGTGAAACGTCCTTTTCTATAATACAAAAAGTTTAGCCAAATTATACTTTTATCAATTTGTATCGTGGAACAAGCTAAGTTATTCTTCATTGTTGCTTCTCACAGCAAATATTGAAGGCAAACTCTTATAAAAGTATATGCATAATTGGGATAAACCTTTAATTGATTTCTCTTTGGGTACTCTTTTATAATCTCTAGATCACACTGGTCAATGCTTCTCTAAACCAATCTACATTAAAGATTGCTTTCAGTAAAGTCACCCTCCTGTCAAAAAGGAAACTTCAATAGCTCATCTTTGTCTCAAAGTTTAAATTTCTGATATTCTATTCAAAGATTCAAATTTCTCTAAATCAGCCCCAAACTTTTTTCCTGAAACTCTGCTGAACTGGTCTGTTCACCATTTCTGGAATATGACTTGCTCATTTATACATATAATATATTCTTTTTTTCATCTTAGCTTAACCAAAGCCCATCCTTCTAATAATTAAAGCACTACATTTCCAATGAGACTTTCTAAGTAACACCACCCTCCAAACCCTTATAGCAATTTTTGCCTGATCATTCTTTTTGTTTTTTAATAACATTAAGTTTTTTGAAAGCTTAATTAATATGTTTTGGGCCCTTGTTTTTTGTTTGGCATCATTATTTCATTAACTCCTCCAAAAAAAGCCTAAAGGATGGGTATTATATCCATATCTTTCATATAGAAACCTAGGCATAGAAGTGTTTCAAAATACCAACGAACTTCTCTATATGGCAAGTCCAAGTCCAGGACTCAAACAATGGTGTATCTGATTGTGAAACCCTTTTATTTTTATCAGCTCATATTGAATAATTTGAGAGATCAAAATAAGTGGGGACAAAGAAAAAGAATTTTTATTTCATGACTTAGAACAACGTTTCAATGGGATAATGAGGACTGAAGGCAGATTGAAAGTGCTAATGTGTAAATGGGTGCTAAAGAAATGAAGTAATGCATCTGCTTGATGCTTTGGTCCATTTTATATCATTTTATTACCTTTACAGAAAAAAAAACAAAATAAACATGTCCTGTGTAACTACGTACGGGTTTAAAGGAGAAAGAAAAAGAAGGGGTAGAAGAGAAAAATAGAAGGGCTTTCCAGATAACATAAAACTATACTGAAAAAGTCATTCTGTGGGTAGCCATTTTCATTGTGGACATTATATTGTTAAGATGTATTTTAGTTGCAGTAACATCAAATAGCAGCACATCACATAATAATGTCATAGTAGCAATGAAATGAAGAAACTTATATAAACATATATATACATATATATATATACATATATATATGTATATATATAAGTTTCTGTATATATATATATATATATATATATATATATATATATATATATATGCACACACACACATATCTCCTTCCAATGACCTTTGCTTTACACTGTCTTGTGTTTGCTATAAAATCATTACTAAGTTTGGCTAAATGAAAATTGAAATTCATGCAAGTATGCCCAAATTATTGCTAGAAAAGTGAAAAGTACCAGAGCCATTAGGGTTTAAAATTAATGTGTACATTTTTTCCTATTAATAATTATGCCCATTTAAAACAAGCATTACTCCAATAATGTGAATTTAATGAGGAAAATATATGAGAATATTATTAATTTTCTCTCTGTTAAATTAACAAGCACTTTTGCTGACATCTAGTATAGATATCACTAATAGGAAAAAAATCAATTAGAGTCAAACATAGAGTTGATGAGGATTCAAAAATAACTTTAACTCACATATAGCATACTGACATTAGAATATTAGAAAATAGTATACAGGTTCTTACACTACTGTGTTTCCCTGAAAATAAGACCTAGCCGGGCCATTAGCTTTAATGCATCTTTTGGAGCAAAAATTAATATAAGCCCTGGCATTATATTATATTATAGACTCGGTATTCTATTCTATTCTATTCTATTCTATTCTATTCTATTCTATTCTATTCTATTCTATTCTATTCTATTCTATTCTATTCTATTCTATTCTATTCTATTCTTCTATAGTATATTGTATTATATTGTATTATATTGTATTAAAGACCCAGTCTTATAGTATAGTAAAATAAGACTGGGTCTCATATTAATTGTTGCTCCAAAAGACGCATTAGAGCTGATGGTCAGCTAGGTCTTATTTTCGGGGAAACAGGGTAAACGTGCCATAATTAATATGGTGACTGATACTGCATTCTTCGAGTCTCGCATCTATTTCCATACCATTTCCCATAAAGTCAGCATAATGTTGTGAAACTAGTGTTGAGTAGTATTTTTTTAACTTTTTATTTTGAAATATTATCAGAAGAGAAAAGCCATAAATAGAGTACAAATAATACTAGTGCATCCTTCATCTAGATTCCAGAAGCATTAGCGTTTTAATATATTTGCCTTATTATTAATTATTTCTCTCCACCCCCCACATTTCCTGAACTGTTTGAGAATAAGTTGCAGACATCATGCCCTTTACCCCTTATTACTTCAGTGTGTATTTCCTAAACAGAAGGATATTCTTATACATAGCCGCAATAAAAATGTTAAAATGAGACAGTGGCATTTATGCTGTGTTATTATCTAATATATATGCATATTATATTAGGAATCTAGATGAAGGATACACTAGTATATATATATATATATATATATATATATATATATATATATATATATATATTAGTCAAGTTTTCTTTAGCAGTTTTTTTAAACAGTGTTGCGTAAAATTTTTATGTTCATTTATTTCTGAAAAAACTTAAGACTTCGAGAAATGCTTTTCCCATCCTAATAGTTTACTTCTATATTTTTAGTAATGGAAATCTTCCTCTTCGCATCCCTATCCCAGGATAAAACTCATCTAGTCTTGAAATGCTTTAAATGGATTTTGAACTAATAGGCTCATCATTCAATTGAGCCAATATAGACAAAGTTTAACGTTCAGATATAAAGAAAAAATAAAAAGCTTACATTGCTGATTCCAAATGGCAACCTAGATCGGCTCTAGGACCTCCCACTTAGAAATGCGGGTATCATCTATTATGTATATCACTCATTTATCTCTCACAGGGTATATGCCAGTAATTTTGATGCACTTTTCTGGAAAAACGTGCACAGTCATGCAGGTCAGGTTTAACTTCATTAGCTATCAGTTAATGTGGTTCAAAGCTATTCATTAGTGTTGGATTTTAGTAAACTAAAACTGAGTAGGGCTTAGAGCAGGAGTTAGCTAATATGATGTTAATTCAGCCTTAATGTGTGGCCCATTTCTAGGAAGTGTGATTTGGTCTAATTTCTGAGATCAAATTCCCATCTCCTTTATCCCACAGAGCAAATCTTTAGTCCAAGCAATTAAATGCCTGCATTGTTTTCCTCCAGTAGGACTCCCAGATATCTCAGTTTGTTCATGATTACACTTCTTTTCTGAATTTTCTGAATTCCTTGAAACCCAACCCTCTTATACTGAGTTCCTAGCTCTTTCAATTATCATTATCACCACCACCACCATCATTAACTAATGTTGCTGATGGTAGAACTAAGACACAGAGTTTAAATAACTGGTCCCAAATCCTTGACAACTAAAAGTTTAGAACTTGATCCCAGTGTGTGCAGCACGAAGCAGTGCCAAGGCTCTTCCATTACTGTATATGCTCTGCTATGAGATCCTCATTGCCACAGACCCCAGTCCTCCTGGCAGGCTTTGCCAGATGGTTACGCAGCCCCCTTGCTAATCTCCAGTGCCTTTGACTGCAGCATTCCCTCTGCCTCCTCACACTCTTCATCACATTAGAGATTGATTCTGTGTCGATTTACCTGAATCCACAAACATGCCACATGACTCCTGTTGGAAACATTGGCCAAACTTTCCACCATTAGCATATCCACGCAGGGTGCATAATGAAATGTTGGAAATAAAGAGAAAGGAATCTAAGCATGCCACTACAGAAAATCGTCCATTTACAAGAAAGAGACAACAACAAGAAGGAAAGGAACAAAGTAATTAAAAAACAGCCAGGAAACAATGAACAAAATGGCAATAATAATTTTGTATCTATCAATAATTACTTTAAATGTAAATGGATTATATTCTCCAATCAAAAGACATAGAGTGGTTGATGGATTAAACAAACACAAGGTCCAACTTTATGCTGCTGACAATAGGTTTACTTCACCCCAAAAGCAAAGGCAAAAATAGTGACAATAAACTAGTAGGACGACATCAAATTTCACAGCTTCTGCACAGTGAAGGAAACCATCCACAAATTGAAAAAGCAACCTACCACTCAGGAGAAAATATTTGCACATCATATATCTGATAATACCAAAAATATATAAAGAACTCATACAACTCAATAGTTAAAAAATAAATCAAATTTAAAAAGGAGTGGAGAAACTGAAAATATATTTTCCCAAAGAAGACATACAAGGGCCACAGGTATATGAAAAGGTGCTCAACATCACTAGTCATCAGGGAAATGAAAACAAAACCACAATGATATATATACATCTATAACTCAACACTGTTATTAATAGAATAGCCATCATCAAAGAGACAAGAGGTAACAATTGTGTCTGGTGAGGATGTGGAGAAAAGGGAACCCAGGTGCACTGTTGGTGGGATGTCAGTTGGTACAGTCACTATAGCAAAGAGTATATAAGTTCCTCAAAAAATTAAAAATAAAACTACCTGTGATCCAGCAATTCCACTGCTGGGTATATATATCCACAGAAAACATAATCACTATCTCGAAGAGATATCTGCAAGCCCATTTCCTTGCTGCATTATTTACAATAGCCAAGATATGGACACAATCTAAGTGTTCATGGTTGGATGGATGGCTGAATGAAAATACTGTGTGTGTATATATATATAAAATGAAATTATATATCATTTTATATATATAATGAAATTATATATCATTTTATATATATAATTTCATTATATATCTTTATATATGTAATTTTGTTATATATCATTATATATAATTTCATTATATATGATAACATTTTATGTATATATAACATTTTAATTCATCCAGCCATGAACATTATATATATATAAAATGAAATGTTATTCAGCCATAAAAAAAGAAGGAAATCCTGCCAGTTCTAACAGCATGGATGGACCTTGCTTCATTATACTAAGTGAAATGAGTCAGACTGAAAAAGACAAATATTGTATAATCTCACTTATATGTAGAAGCTAAAACAAATTTAACTCATAGAAACAGGGAATAGATTGATGGTTGATAGAGGCAAGAGGTGAGGTTGGGCAAAATGGGTAAAGGTGGTCAATATCTAGAAACTTCCAGTTATAAGATAAATAAGTTCTGGGGGTATAAAGTACAGTGACTATATTTAACAATATTATATTTTTGAAAGTTGCTAAGAGAGTAAATCATAAGTTCTCATAATAAGAAAACAATTTGTGAGGTGATGGATGTTAACTAAACTCACTGTGGTAATCATTTTGTGATATATATATATATATATATATATATATATATGTATACAAATATCAAATAAAACTATTATCTATATATCTCATAACTAACATATAGAATATCTGATTATATAACAATTATGTAATATATGGCATATCTAATTATAATATAATGATATCATAAAATGTTAAAAATTAAAAATAAATAAAATGCTGAACCACAGGTTCGAGTTGGACAACCATTCTGTATCTAGTCCCATCATCTGCTTTTTGATCTGTTCCCTATTTCTGCCTCTGCTCTCCTAAAAGCATATTAAAAAGAACTCTAGTATTACTCTAGGATATTACTGCAAACAATCCTTTCATATCCAATTGCTTTAAGAGTAGAAGGGAGAAACTTCCACATAAATAGAGTTAGTCATATTTATTACCTGAACTCTTGGTTGCTAAGTTGGATTACCTATTAAACTCTGAATTTTTCTTTCATTTTAGTTTCTTTTCCAAAAGACTCTTGGAGTAGATTATTAGAATAACTTTCATTTCCTCTCTAACCTGTCTTGGTGACTTGATTTAAATAAATTATAATCCTGATTTATATATAAGTCATTTGCTCTCCCCCCCACCCAAATCCAGAGAACTTTCAAATGCAAAGATAGTGCCAGTGAGTATGCACATGCCGACACCTATGCAGACAGGGATAAATAATACATACCTGCAAAACATGTTTAATTTACAAAGTTAGACCTGCAATTGTAAGGTTGTGTGCCTGCTGACATTCTCTCTACTAATTTTTAATGAGATGGTGTGAAACCTGGAAACTGTATCATATTCCTTAGAACAGAAGTACAAAAATAAAATGGGCTAGGATCAATTTAGAATATTCTGTATTCTCTGAAGGCTTGCCCTGAATACTACAGGAATGGAATACAGGATACATATTATAGAAGAAAACTGCAGAGTAAATGTGTTTCACAAGAGTGGATTTGAGTGATTAAAAAAAAAAAAAAGAAAGTAAGGTTTATAATACAGAGACTATGCAATCACTAGAGTTTAATGTTTTAAAATAGAGATAATTCTAGAGTCTTCTTCATGAAGAGAAAACTGTTATTTTATTGTTCTTTAATACTCTTTTGGGGGCTTTCTAAGAAGAGCTTCGGTTTGAAGAATTTCTTAAAATAAATCTCTAACAATAACAAGTAATAAGATCAAACATTAAAAAGAAAGTTTATTGTATCTTGGAACATCACCTGCATATTCTCATTTTGGGAAATATTTTTATAAAAATATATGTGTTTCTTTTGAAGTATATATAGAAATATATTTACCTAATTAAAAATGCATGTAAAAGGCAAAATATTTATATGATCTGAAGAGAAACGAGAGGATGTGGAGTCAATGGAATTGTAACAGCTATACACCATGTCAGAGGGGTAGTAGATTGGGGGAGGGAGGTTAACACTTTGTGAGGGGTGTAAATATCTATTACATTGTTTTGTACTACTGTAACTTCTAAAAAAAAGTTAAAAATTAAAAAAATGCATGTAAAATAAGAAAGCTATATATATATACACACACACACACACATATATATATGTATCTATATATGAAATTTAGTGTTAAACCATGTAGATATTGTACATACAATTTATAAAATAAGATCATATTTATTTTTTGCAGTTGTATTGAATGCTTTTTGTATTGACCTCTGACTGAATCAGGCTACTAAATGATCACTGTTTTAAAGCAATTAAAATGATACATCTCAAATATTTTCTAGGTCTACTATTATTATTAAAGCAACTAGAAGTAATTTTTTTTCAAGTAAAAAATCTAGATAATCCCTTAGAACTCTCAATTTAGAACACTCTTCACATCCAAAAGTATTTTCCACTTCTTGGGAAGGATTCCATTTCTGTAAATCCATGCTTTTCATGGACTCTTTAATGATGTATGATATTAAATACAGGAAATAATTTTGCTGTGTGTTGGAGGATGGGAGTAAAACTGTAGTGATTGATTTATGTGCAGAAGGTTGGAGCAGGTTCTTTTGTTCCTCCCAAACATGTCGCTTTTCTGCTGGACCACTCAATGTGGGGATCCTCTTTCAGCTCTCCTGACTGCTGGTTTCAGGGTGTGCTTAGTCCTATGAAGGTGACAGCTTCTCCTGCAGGACACCCAAGGGTTCCAGTCCATTCTTGCGGTTTCCAATGTGTTGTGCCCAGGGATTCCAGAGTGTGGTTGTGGCTTTAAGTTTGTCCTTGCTCTCCCCACTTGACCTTCATCCCTCTTTCTCAACTGTCACCTGGTGGACCTCAAGCTCCAGCAACAGAAGCAAAGATAACAGTTTTTGAGTTTTTAACCAACAACTGTCATGGCTTAACGGTTCTGCCTTTCTGGTTGAACCTTCACTGATCCTGCCATAATCATCATGGGAAATAATTTGCAAAGCAGGAAAACAACACTAAATAAAATTCAATCTAACAAAATAGAGACAAGTAAAAATAATAGCTATAAATAAATTTTAAGTTTATAAGAATCTTTATTCCTTGACATTCTTGTTTACAGATTCCACACAGCTTGGAGGTGCCAGTAATAAATCTATTCTTTCTTAGCACCCAAAATACCCTTCTTTGTGACTCTGGACCTGGGCTTTTACAAATGGCTGGAACCCTAATGAGTTCTACAGTTCACAAGTACTGAAGAGACGCTGGATGGTGAGAGAAAGAGGGAAGAATTTTTTTTTTTTTTTTTTTTTTTTTTTTTTTTTTTTTTTTTTCCTGTTGGTTTGCTCTCCCGTCAGTGTTGCCCTTGCAATAGGTTCTTCTCTGGCAACAGCAGTCCGCCATAGCAGCCAGCTTCTTTAGTTAATTCTAGAACCAATTTGCCAAAACCCTCATACGAGCCAGCCAGCCACCCAGCCCTGCCCCACCGACGAAGTTTCGGTCCTCCTTCTTGGAGGTCTTTCTTTTCACTGCTGAGGCACTAATAAAATCCCCTCAACTCTTTCACTCCTTCCCTGAATCCTAGGGATGGTAGCTACTTTTTGAGTTAGCTCAATGGTTTATTTTTTCAGTATTCCAACATCTGTTTAACCAGTTCCCTGTATTAAAATTATCTCTGTTGAACATACTTCAGAGTGCTTTTTGAATTCCTGACTAGAGCCTAAGTAAAGGAAAACACACACAAATTCATTTTCACTAATGTATATTGTTGCATAGTAACTTCATTTACTACTTTATGAAATACTAAATCACAAGCTAACACTGATTATCTGGATTTTATATAGGAATGCATAAATCGTGTGATCTTTTTTAGGTAGTTAAATGAAAGTCATAATACTGGGTCGAAGCAGAGCAGATTAATTTTGCCTCGTTTATACGACTACAAAATACATAGCTTACGATTTTAGTACTGATTTTCCTTTCCAGATTTCATTGTAGGAATCCATATATTTGTCAACTTTTAGTTTAGCATATGATTCATTTTTTTAAAAAAAATCTCTTTGTTGCCCTTTGCTCCTTTAATATCTATATCTATATATCTATGTATCTATATATCTACATATCTATGTATTTACTTTTATTTCACAATAATTGAATAATAATCCAATTGGAATTATTTGAGATTATTCTTATGCCTAAAGAAATAAGTTATTTAAAACATTTTAAGTAGGAGTTAGAGTAAAATCATCAGAATTTTAAAACATTTTCTACAAAAAGCAACATTCAAAGGCTCAGATAATTTTCCCGGCATTTTTAAATTTTATAGTGGATAAATTTTTACCTTGTTTGAGCCAATTGCTATATCTGTATTTGTTATTTTTAACAGATTTTTTTTCACATGCGTAGACCATATTTTAACACTTTATTAAGATGTTATTTTACAGATAGTTGCATCTGAACTTTGTATTAAGTAACCTATTTAAGTAACCTATTGGGATATCTCTGTATGACATGCCATGTCTAGGATACTTTTGAAGCAGAGAGTGGCTAAAATAAATGCATTATATTCTGAATTTCATATATATGTATCTTATGTATAATCCATGTGTAATATCATTGAATATCGACTTTTCTATAAAAGAATTGAACCCCTCAGGACGTGTGTCTGTGTGTGTGTGTGTGTGTGTGTGTGTGTGTGTGTGTGTGTAAGAAAGAAACAATGAAACAAGCTGGATGCAAATACTATGGAAGTAAAACTTTGGCCTTCAGATGTGAAGGGAAAATGTCAGTTTACCTTGGGCCCTGAAAAACAATGTTTTAAAAGTTCAGGTATGCCCATATTAAAAAGCAGTGATATTTAAATGGATTAGAGTATTAGTCATATGTGCATACTTCATTCCAGTTTGTGTGTGTATGCGTGTGTGTGTGTGTGTGTGTGTGTGTGTGTGTGTATACCTGTGTATGTGATTAATTTTGACTTTGGGATCCTAAATGGTACAAATCAAATACTTCCAATTATGAATCTTGTTTTCTGGATTATAAACATGCCTAAAGAACAAAAACAGTATCACAGAAGAAGTTTTGAAACCTTGAATATGTAAGGTCAATTTTTAAAGCAGATTTCACAATGAAAGATAAGGGTTGTATTAGGGAATTCAGAACGTTAAGTGCCAATCAGTGGTGCCACAGTTAGTTAGTAGTTTAGAATGTTTACAATTTCATTTGCCACAGAATTTTTTTTTCTGTTAAATCTCTTTCAGTCTCTCTCTTTCTCTCCCTCTCTCATCTCTCTCACCAGATTTGTGTGTGTGTGCCTGCACCCACACAAGAGAGAGAAAAAATATCTTCTGACAGATCTAGCATTACAAGTTCCTTACCCCTTATAATTCCATATTAAAAACTTTTACCCCTAACTTTCATATATCTACTTTTACTGAGGGACTGATAGGCTCTATTTGTACCAGGTGATCTCCTCTTAGACCAAGCACTGTAAACTGAAAAACTCTGACTTACTCTGGACCATGTGGCAAACCTGAAGCAAAAATTACATATGTCCTCTCTATCCACATTAACTCTTCTAATAGTATAAAGATGCCGGTGATTTGTATTACCCTGAGATGTAATATGTACTGCTTAACTTCATATTACCTGGACAGAGTGAAAGAGAAAAGTAATTAGAACTAGTTGAATTTTGTATTAATCAATAGAGAAGTCATTTAGTCCATTTAACATGAATTGGCAAAGTTCAATTGTTTTTTTCCTCAAGGTTTTAGCTCTTATATAACAAAATTACTAACCAACCCTGTAATGATTATTTCTGTTTAATGTTACTCTTTATACTAATTGAAATAACTTATAATTTTACAAAGCAGTGAATGAGGTGATGAAGTCTATCGGTTTCAACATCTATTATTCTGTATTGTGAATGTTATTGACAATTTTTCTGCTGGGCCTTTAGCATAGCCCAGCTAACAGTTACTGTAACACACGATTTAGAATTTCATGGGATACCGGTTGTCGCATTCATAAATTACTCATTTGGAAATATTTCACATGAGAAAAGTTGAACTCCTAAATCTCTTGTGAGAGGTAGTGAAATCCACTCATTCCACACAGATTTTCGAACTGTTTTCCTAAAGAAATGTTGTTGTCTAACTCTAAGTTCCTATAACACATACCATATGAACATTTGATTTACTTCTTAATTTTATTAATTTTACGATTCATTTTTATGGGGTTATATTTAGTAGCATTATTTAGGCTGTAAACTTTAAAAAGATGTGTATATTTGTTAAGCACCAGCCATGGTAGGACCTAACCTATGTTGGTCTAATACTGACAATTTCTACTGGCTCCTCAGGTACTGAATATGCTGTAGACAAGCCACACGTCACCGTTCCTGATTTACTCCATGATGTAACGTCATCTACCACCCCTGGAAATACTCAGGAAAGTTGTCATATTTATTTCCATAAGAGATGATTATGATTCCAAAGGAAATCAACAGCTTATGCTAATAATTTGTCATTAATAGAGAAACATAATTACAAAATACTAATTTTTGGTAAGATGTTTCAAACATGTCCATGAAAATATAGACAATGATGCTTCAGACAGGACACTTTGGGGCTTTCATCCCCAAGACTATAAAGGATCCTTTTCACTTCTTAAGAGTCCTAATTTTTTCCCCTTAGAGTCTTCTCTCTTCATATATAAGTATGAGCTTGACCTCAAAGTCCTTAGGTACCAAGGGCTTCAGACTTTGATAAATTATGGGAGGAAGTCTCTGTATTTGTTCTAGAGACAGTGCTGTATTTTTCAGAAAACTTTAAAGAATTTCATGTTCTACTTCAGAACTGCACAAGTAGTTTTAAAATTCTAAATTTCTATTCTCCAAAATTTTAAATGTTATATTTTATCGATTTAAGTTGTAAAGTTCAATAACTGTCAGTGTGAAGTTTGATTTTTTGATAGTTTTAATGAAATCTGTCATATTTTTTTTCATATTATGTATTTCTAGGTGAAATTGTTTATATTAGAATAAGGGGTTCTATATATACACCTAAAAACATTCTTATAAATTTCTTAACCATGCTACTTTAATTCCAAATTCAAAGATCTTGCTATCTTCTCCAATATAATGATTTCAATAAAGAATATTCCTCTAAGAAATTTAAAATAATCCTGTGCCTAATTGGTAATTTTATAAGTTTGCTCACTTTCAAGCAGTTTTCCTATATATTTGAAATTGTATTAAGTTTGAGAAAGATAAAAAAAATACATAATATTAATCAGGTGCTCAAATAAACAGAACACAATCAGCTACTAGAAAGTGGTTATGTTTCTGTCTACATGGCAAGGAAAACTGTCCCACATTTGATCCTTGATTCCACTGCCAGAGACTTACTCCAAATCATTACCCAACAAAAGGATTTCTCTTTACAAATGTTAAATCCCAACTCATTTTCTTCTGGATCCAACAGCTCCACAGCTTTTCCTCGCTCAACATGAATGGCAGGGTTGTGAAAGCAAACAGCTGTCCTTCCACTATTATTTTTTTTTTTTAATTTATTTTTTCATTACATGCTACAGACTGTCACTAGCTCTTATTAATTCTGATTGAACCGAATGGAAAAAGTTCAGTGCAGGGTCAAGCTACCCAAAATAGTATGAAATTGTGCATTGCTGGAAATAGAGGGTTTGATCTTTGTGCTAAGGGCATAAAACTGGATCCTCTGGTATTTCAACCATTACTCTTCTGCAGCGGCTAGTTCCTAGACTGTTTGTAAGTTTCACGGATTGAAAGGTGAAACCATCATTTGGTTAAAAGAACAAGGAAAAAATGCTGCAACCTACCTACTACTTGGACTTGATTTACTGAAGTTCTGCTTCACTGACATATTCAATAAATTGCAATTAGTCCTCACAGACTTAATATTCAAAAACCCATGGTTACTGAAGTGTGCTTTGTAAGGTTCAGTCATGCAAACCAGGGCAATATATTGATGCACATGTGGTACATATTTTAGTGACATTATTTCTGTTTGATTTGATATTCTTTCTGCACAGCAATATTTCAGCTATTCTAAAAATGTCTTCCTTTGCAGCTCACAACATAAAAATCCCTTTTTTCAATATCAGGACTGAAAAGAGTAAGACACAGAAAATTGGTCTAGGCGCTGATAACACTTTTTGTTGTACTATACCATTTGACATTTCGCCTGAATCCCCTTTATGTTAAAAGCTAGAATATTATGGTAAGAGTCATACTGTATTTTCTAGTTTGGGGTTACTTTATGGTATACCTGTTGAAGAAATAATTATTTTAGTGTTTTTTTTTTCTTAGTTTTAATAATATAAATTGCATGTGGAGTGTGCGCGTGCACACATACACACACACACACACACACACACACACACACACAGTGATAAGGTTTCTGATGGTCAGCCAGTTGTTCTGTTTCTGGTGTGAAATATATTTGCATTTCTTTATTAGAAACCCATAGAATGTGTGTTTATGACATACTGTATGTCTGAGGTCGTATACTGAATTTCCTCCGTGGATCTTATTTTCCTTCTGTAACATATTATTTTATCTTAATTATACACAGGAAATAAAATCAACCAGGCATGATTTCCCTTGAAAATACTTTTTTCCCCCCTGCTATAAATCACTGGTACCACTTCAGATTTTCCTCTTTCTTCTCAAGTGTAAATTCCCAGTCATCACATTTTTACTCAAGATACAGCCAGTGCAATGCTATTTGTTTAAAATTACTGGAGTAGTAAACTGAGGGGTTTAGATGGCCTTGGCAGTTTGTAATTTGCTTACAGGTACAAATATCCAGTCTTTTGGAAATTTTGTGTATTGAGAAATTTAACTAAAGTCAGTTCTTCAAAAAATGTTCAGAAGCTCTGTGATCTATGAAGAAAATAGGAACTGAAAAAGTAAGAAAATAATAAAACAGTCTGCATAGTACAGAATTACATACGTGAAAATAAAAGATCTTATTCCAAAGTGAGTTTGGGGTATTTTAATTAGACTTACTTATTTCAGTAATAATTGATAAAATTATCTTGATTTTTCATAAATATATTTTTTTCTATACATTCTTTGTCTTACGTGCACAATTTAGGGTTTCAATTGTGTATCTAAAGTGAACCTTAAGTATAAAATCTTTAAATCTTTATGTATTTCATAATTTCACTGACATATACCTTTTATTAATATACAAATATAACTCCATCTTTGGAGATATGCAAAACTCTGTAAAATCATGTGTGTTTTCTTCACAATATTTGAATCATATTAAATATACCTTTGGAAAACTGCTTTATTTCCGGCTCAATATAGTAATTTGCTACTTTTGTTAAGTAGAAACATTTCAAAATATATATTTAGTTTCAAAAATATTTCAAAACTATAGTTAAATGAATTGACATGATAAAATTTAATATATAATAGTTTTAAATTTATCAAAAATATATTTTTGTAGAGGCACTTAATATTGAAAACTCTTTTACTTATTCAGATATTTCCAAATATACAGGGTGAATGTTTTCATTAAGGTGGGTAATAATGTAACACATTTTTAAAATGACAGCTATTATTTTACCTCACAGTCTTTGTTATGGAAAGTAAATAAAAGGAAAGACTGTTTTTATATTCATAAACGCACTCTGACAAACATTTTATATGTAGGACCTATTGATTTGATTGTTTAAATGGAATATTTAAATATTTAAATATGGCTTCATGAAACATTTTTGTGTATCTTGTATATTTTTAGAATGTTCCAATTATCTCCCGTTTTCCAGGAGCTCTATGCCTCTCTGTCTAGGATATCATTTTGGGAATTACGGTTTGGAATAGTTCATGCTAGGCTATTTATTACATAATGTGATAAGATTATTTTATTTTATTCCTCTTTCCAACCTAGTCAAGTGGCAGCTATAACACACTTTTCTAAAAGTAAAAAGTTTTAGAGTCTAGGGTAATTAGAAGTGCTGATGTCATTTATGTGAAAGTTCAGTTTCATATTTTTAAGCTGACTCTAAACATTTCTTTATAGTTACTTCAGTGGTGCAGACGTTTACAAATGTTAATAGTCTAACAGTGCTATTGATTTTTTAAAATTCAAAAAGAATGGGCCTTTCACCGAATCATAAAACTGCAAGTGAATGGTTTAAGTCATCTCAGTCAGATTATTCTACTTTTTATGGCTGAATAAATCAAAAGTGCATGTGTTAAGGAAGACTTTTTGTGTAGAAGTAGGAGTAGTAGAAAAAAGGTATGTTTACAATGTTTTTAAATCTTTAGCCCTCCATTTAGTCTCCAGATTTTTGATTGTGCTCATTTTTTCACATCCTGTTTTCATTTATTTCTTGCTCAGTTCGACACTATGAAATAATGTTTTTGTAAATAAATTGCTAAAAAAGTAAAGATAGTTGAATTTAAAGGAAAGGAGTTGAGGAGACTTTCAAAGCAGCCTCCCGTGTTCAGTCTTAAGACACCTAATTGTTATCATGTATGTCTAAATGGATGCTTATTAAAACTGAAAATTTATTTGTTCTAAAATTGGTTCATTGAAATACTCTTTACAGGTTTGATTTGTTGAAAAATATATTACTATTATACTCACATATTTATATATGTGTCTGCATAAATACATATTATAGTATATATAGTATGTATAATATGTAAAATAAAAATAATGGTAACATTCCTTAGATAAAAATGTAGAAAGAATTAAATGAGAGAGGAATGACTATACCAGATCCAGAAATACGTAATCCCATTACAGAATCTAAAAGTCTTATATTTTCTAAATGCTGCTTTTTAAAATTTCCCTTTAGAATTGGTAGCGATGTACAGAAGCACACAAATCCAATACCCTGAAGAGAAAAGTGCATCATTAGAAACATAGTTAGAATTAATATAATGGATGAATCCATTTTATTTTACTGAGTACCTATTAGGAGATGTGCTGGTACAAGGGCTCTACAGAGGAGAAATAATTCATCTGGCCCTCAGGTGTTTACCACTAGCAATACAAATAGAGTGGATAAGTGCTCCATGAAACTAACTTTGATGATTCCTGAGTCCCTAGGGACATTATTATCCTGAAGAGATGACAGTCTGTAAATGAAAACATTGGTTGTGTTCTATTTAAATATTGCATGTAATCACAGAATTATGACTTCCAAGTACATATGAGTCCACTATGACTATGAAAAGATAATTTAAAATTTTTGACGAGAGAAGTCTTCTCTGACAATTGATTTTCTAATCAGTGAATTATTTTCTTTCAGTAATTTTCCTTGACTAGCTGGCATTCACCTCACACAGAGTATTAATGAATACAAACTTTCATCTAGTTTCACTTGGAGAAAAATAATCTATTATAGGTTAGTTCCTTAGTATGAATGGATGTTTATTTTTTGCTAGAACTCTATGTGTAAGTATGTGCATAAATGTTGCTTTTATAATCTTAGACTTTTAGCAATTAGAATACTTAGGACTAAGGTTTAAACATCTTCAACTAAATAAATTGGAGAGTATAACAATTAAATGAGAAGATTTTAATTCCAGTTCTACAGACACTTGGCAAGTCATTTAGCTATTTCTTCACTATTCTGTGCTAAGTCAAAATGAATAATGTATACTTTTGGAGCATAGGTCCAAAGCCTAGCTACTTTGGTCTTAAAGTACATATCCTTTCTTCTGAGATGTTCTCCCTGATTCTCCTCCATAAATTTGGATACACCTTATGGGTTCTCCTCTAATGTCCTGTGCTTCTTCTTTTTTAGTATTTGTTATGCTTTATTTTATGCTTTGCAAGGATGAGAAATGCTCATGTCTTTGTAGTGGAATCTCTTGCACTTATTGAATAAAAAAATTGATATTCAGTGTAGCAATATTATGTTTTTATTTCTTTCAGTTTATAAGCTATAATAATTATTACATTGAATTGTGAGACTCTTCTGATTATTGTTTTGATAAAAATAGCTTAGTTTGCAAATACATTTATATTTAAAATATTGTTATTTAAGTTGCACCCAATTGTGTCTAATGAACTTTACATAATATTAAGGTATGCATACATTAAATACTACATAAAGATCCATAAAAAGACAAGGATGAGGAAACTAAAGAGTTATTCCAGACATGTAGCATTATTCAATTTTCATTCTTTTATGGATTATTTGTATTCAAAGACGTGGACATTGATAGATACTGGGCTCTATTACAATGAGCCCTAAAATGTCAACAGTGGCAAATGATTATTAATGTCAAGCCAGAAACCGAATCCCACGTGGAAAACTATTTAGAAAAATTAGTATGTAAGCCTACATTAAATAAGTGAATCTTCAATAAAATAAAACTCAGTGAAGAGATGTCAGGGACCTGAGATTTGACATTATGTAAAAGTTTGTGGCAATAAGTGAACAAGTTATTTGACTCAAAACAGGCAAAGGTGGGATGAAGGACATAACTTTAGGCATTAAAAAGATCACCCATCACATGATCTTTTGCCTCTAAGAAAGAAGTATATTGCAGGTATCAAGGAGACATTAAGCAAGTTATCCAGTCATACCATAATTTCTTTAACAATTGGAGCTACCAATGTGGAATACGTATCACATTGATTGTTATTATTTGATGCATAAGTTTAGATACATTTAAAACATAATATTGATGCAGGATCCATTTTTGAAATGTAATCGCCAAGATCTTTCCCTTACAACTCCTGAGTCTCTCGCAAAGTCACCTCCTGCTTCCTAATATGGATCAGCAGTCAGATGGCCTGGGTTTGACGTCCGACTTGAATACTTACTCTGTGACATTAAACTCTCTATACCCAATTTCCTTCTCTGTAAAATAAAAAAAGTATAATAATAGCATCAATATCATAGGCTCACGGTGAGTTTTATTTAGTTAAGTAAAGCTCTTAGGAAAATGCCTGGCAGGTAGAAAATGCAATGTAAATGCTCATTATTATTTTCCCCGCTGGCAGTACCTTAGTGTAAACTGGGAGAATCTATAAAACCTGTTTCTGATGATTACTACTTTGGTACACCTATGGCATACACATATACAAAAGCTTGGCAGTGGCAATTTTGAATGTCTAAGATGGCATGTGTATCCTGTCTTTTTACTGGTAAAAAAAGACTTCTGTAATTTGTAAATGGACTAAATTCTTGTTCAAAGAAATAGTGCGCAATATAGTAGCAAAATTTCTCAACTCAACTTGTTTAAACTTTTAACATGACTTCATATCAAGTTTCATATAAAAATCAGATTTTCTTGAATGCCTGAAATTCATTCAGTAAATGCTGCTTGCGTGACAGCAGAAGAGCAATATATTCACGTTTGGATTGATCAATGATTAAATTACCAAGACCACACATGACAACTTTCCTGTTCTACTGAAGCAGACAAACAAAAATGACCATCTTCAAAGAATTGTCAAATAAAGTCACCAACGGTACAATCACAATGCCAGACCCACATTTATTTTCTTGACTGTATTCTGGGGAACAAAAGCATAACTATACAGTGATTGTAAGAAGGTAGCCATAGGTGAAGTGACAGATTGATGGAGTCACTTTGAGTTGGGGCCCATCTGCTGGGTACATAGTTTTCTAATTGCTAAAAGTATTATTTAATTTAGAGATAATAAATAATCTTTTCAGTAACTTTTGCTTTTAGTACACCATAAGAGGAAAAACCTACAAGTGTTTTGTAAGGAGTGGGGTGGGACGGAGAGGGGGATGTCACGGCTGAGTCCTGGAGCTGATTCCTTAGCATCCAGGCTGAAGAAAAATACCTGTATCCCATGCCTGGATCACTAGAAGAGTCTTCTCTATTCTTGACCACCTTTATCACATTACTATTTTACTTTTTCCTCTTTTTTTTCTTTAGAACTATTTTTATCTTCTGAAAAATTCAAACCTACAGAAAATTTGTAAGACTAGTACAATATACATTTACATTCTGTTCACCTCAATTCATCAATTGTTACTATTTAGTGTATTCTCTCTGTTTCTCTCTCTCCCTCTCTCTCTCCTTTCTCCACCCCTTCCCTCCTTCCATCCTCCTGAATTATTTGGTTGGGATTTAGTTTCAGGTTCAGTGACCATTTTCCCCTAAACAGTCCATCATCTGTTTTTGAGAACTAAGGAATTCTCTTACATACACAATGCGATAATCATGCTCTGAATTTAACACTGACAGAATCCTATAATCTAACATATAGTCCATATTCAAATTTCCCCAGTTGTCCCAATTTTTTTATAACTGTCTTTTTTCCTTCTTCTGAATTTAGTCAAGGAAAAGTCTCTACATTTGATTTTCATGTTCTCAAATACATTTTCCATATGGCAGCCAGAGTATTCTTTTTAAAGCTCCAAATGCATTATGACATCTCTTTGCATCTTTGCATTGCCCTTAAAATGAAATTCAAATCTGTTCTTAGCTCTCCAGTCTCTTCTCATTCATTATCCACTTCAAATTATTTTCAATGATATTGAATTAACTTATTTTTTCCAGAAATATCTATGACCTCTGTTAGTTCTATGGCTTTGTGCATAATGTTCTTACTCTCAAAGTATTCTTCCACCTTAATGCTTTTTCTTCACTTAGCTAATTCGTCCACGTTCTGTGGGTCACAACTAATACATCATTGCCAGTGAAAAGCCTTATCTGTGAAGATCAGACTGAAATCAGTGGCCTACTGGGTGCTCCTGCAGCATCATGCAGTTCCAGCCATCAGAGGATTTATCACACCACTTTCACTCACCTGTTTACTTACTAGAGTTCCCATCCAAGTTGTTGAGTTTCTTGAAGCTTGTTTACCCCTATATTCCTGAAATCTATTGAGCGTTTCTGACAAAATTGGTTCAATGAAGGTTGGGCATTAGAGTGCAGTAAATCGTAACTGCTACTGTAAATCCTGGGACTGGATCTGGATAAAATCACAACTGAGTGATCTGTGTGGGTCGTCAGTTATTTCCAAGTTAGAGACAGGCAGAACAATTTAGCTATTACTGTTATCTGAACTCTGAAAATGTTTCTCAATTTAATTTGCTTCCCTTTTCAATGATCGAGTACCTGTGTATCACACTTGTAACCTTGGAATATAAAAATAGTTTCAATCTGAAGTTCAGGATTTGAGGCTTCTCTACATTCCCACTTATTGGAAATCTGTACTCAGATTCAGGGCTTAATGTTTAGATTTAAAACTTGTCACCAACGGTAAAAGATTCCCAGGAAAATAATGGTTATCATTAATTAAAAACAACAACAACAAAAACTAATCTGGGTAGATGAAAATAATGTCCTAAGGAGACAGCAGATTGAATATTGAAAAAGGCAAATTTTGACACCCAATTCTGAATTAAGTTTAACTATAACCCATTCTTTTAAAGGAATAATTTACAGAATTTTTGAAAAGTTTGAGGAATATTTAGTGTCTAGTTCTAAATGACAGAAACATTACATACATTGATTTTTAAAAGTGAGTAACCAGTTACTTTATGAGTTTATATTTTTCCTGATTTTTGATCTTTGCTCAATATACAGCAGATAAGTTATTTAAGAATATTTACCTAATGTATCATTTGTGGAAAAATTATTTTGAGGAACTGAACAGCCTTCAGAAAATTGTTGTAATTGCTTTAGGTAAATCTTAGCAAAAGTGTTTAAAAAATCTGCTGGTTTTTAAAATATGTTCAATCTTGATGTATATATTCTTCTTAAAGAAATGTAAAACGTCCGCACCACATATTTGGGTGGCCATCTTCTGAAATTTTATTTAAAATTGAATTAGTAGTTATGATAATTATGCAATTAACTAATTAAAACAATCATATTGGATTAATGGACAAAGGTTTCTTTGATATTTAAAATATATTAGTATTAATGCAAATAATATATTTATTGCCCGTGTAATTAAAAGTTAATTTTATTTTATGATGATTCTATTTATCATATTCACACCTACTACACCAAATATTATACTATTTGAAAAATACAGTAGTGTTTAATTGGCATACCTAAATATAATTAAGTATTCTATGAAACAAAATATAAATTTTCATCATTTTGTATGCAAAAATAGACCAATTTATCAGTCTTGAGTACATGATAAAATATTTGCTAATTTACCCTTCTTCAATGGTTGAGCAATTGTCTGACTACCCCACTGTTTCCACTCTCAGATGGCAAAATTAAAGAGAAAGTAATTTTTAAAAGTCCACCCTTTTTTCTTCGTTTCTTTTCCGTTTTATGCATAGGCACTGTTTGTCCATTACAATTCAACACGGAAAACTGTTTGATGAATTGTTAAAGGCTTCTAAAATGTAAATGAATATCAAAATATGAACTATAATTAATTTTGAATCTATTTAAGGATTTTTCGAGAACCCAACATATTGGCCCATAAATTTCAGAAGACATATTTTAAGCTTGAAAATTTTTTATGGAATAGATTTCCCAGTCAATTCTGACCCATAAAATCTATGTAAGACACTGGTAAGCACCAGTTTGGTCTTTACCCCACTTGAATTACTAGCTGAGAAAGTTAACTTTAAAGTGAAGAACTAAAGTTAGAACTAGGTGGAGGGCAGATTTGGAGAAGTGAAAGGGTTTATATAGAGTGATTAGTGAGCTGCAAATATGCAGTTCGGTTTCTCAGGCGGCACTTAAGTTTGTTTCTCTTGCAATGAAGTTTCAAATTCTTAATATGAAAGTGAAATCATACAAATGTACATCACAGAAAAAAGTAAACATGTTAAAAGAAAAGGAGCAAAGGAGTGTAAAAATTCTGTTTGGAAGCAGGAAAGATATTCACAAAGAGCAAGCATGGCCATTAGTCTGAATCTATCTTTACCTCAAATGTAGACCTGCATATAGATCAGGGCTATAGATCCTTCCACTTACAGGACATTTTCATCTGGTTGTTCCCATATAACTCAATTTTCTTTATGTCCTAAAGTAAATTATTGCTTCTCTCACAAAGCTTTTTTCAGGAAATTATACCACCATTTACCTGGCCTAGCATTTCCCAAACTCTTCAGAGAAACACGAGTATTTCAAAAAAATGTTAGATTATCCATGGGGCAAAATGATTTATAATCAATGTTTGGTAAGTAAATGAGAAGATAGCAACATAAAGAGTTGGCAAAACTCTTCTGCTTAATAAATTAACAAAATTCTCACTATAGCAAAGTCTAAAAGACAAGACTTTACTCAAAAAAGGGGATAGTGAGGAATTCCTTTTTGAGGTTTGCTACCACTTTTAGGATAAGAAATGCTATTAAATTTGTAAATTATTATCTGCATAGGGCAATGACATAACCCTTCTCACCACCAAGACCTTCATTGAAACCTGCTACTATGTATGTATGTATGTATGTATGTATGTATGTATGTATGCATGTATGCATGTTGTTTTGGAGACTTTAAGTGAAATCGAAGGCTTATGGATACTTGGAAATTAGAATAGAGGATGACTGAATATCATGGATGCTGAACTGGCATTCAATTTTTAAAAAAAAATTTTAAAGAACAAGGTGACAAGTATTTTCTCAGTTACATCAGGAACACTCCCTCTCCTTGTATAGGAGTTAATTTCCTTTGTCTGGAATGCTATAATTCAACAGGAAGATATAACAATTATAAATATATACATGTATGTACCGAATATTAGTGCATAAAATAAATGATGACAATGTTGACAGAATTGAAGAGACAGACAGTAATACAATAATAACAGATCCAATACTTGACTTTTAATAATGGATAGAACAACCAGTTACAAGAGCAATTAGGAAACAGGGGACTTGAACAACAGTAAATCCAGTTGGACCTAACACGTATTCATAACATAGCACACTAAAACAACAGAATACACGATCTTCTTAAGTGCACACAGAACATTTTCAGGATAGAGTAAATGTTAGGTCACAAAACAAGTCTTAAGAAATTTAAGAAGACTGAAATCACACCAAGTGCTTTTCTGATCACAGTGGCATGAAACCAGCAAGCAACACCATAAGGAAAATGGGAAAATTCACAAATATGTGGAAATTTGAAAAGCATACTCTTGAACAACCAATGCATAATATGCAGAAAAGTGTTTGAAAATGGCCTGTGGATGGCAGTGTTTTGGTATTCCAGAAAGATAACTATCTCAAGTTGTTTTCCTTACTATGATTCATGTTTATATCTTGCCTCTGAATCATATATAAAAACAACCAGCTGAGTGTATATTGTCAGCTGGTAAGCTCCTTTTAATGAACCAGACCTCACTTTTGTTTGAACACACATCAATGTTTATGGTTTTATTTCAGAACATCACTAGAATAAGGATCATTTTGGCCAAGAAAATTAAATCAGCCAGTGATGAAAACTTAGGAATAAGAACAAGCATCTCTAATGGTCCTGTATCTTATTTTATCTGTTGCTCTATTTCTCCTCTGTGTATTGTTGTGAAGTGAATGATTTATTCATAGAAGGCACTGTCACTACTGAAGAACTGTGCTCTAAACCACTGGAAAGCCCTGACATAACCCATTAAAGGAAGGGAACAATAATCAAAATATCAGGTATTTGCAGACCATGATTTTTTTTTCCTGTGAATAATTCCTACTGATCATTAATTGGTGTTTTCATATGAAAACAGTTATCATATGCAACAGTTTTTGAACTACAAAATGGCAATTTTATAGCATTAATTTATCAGGTTTAAGTCTGGCCAATTCAGACAGTGCTTAGTGTTTCATTTCAATATGAGAAATCAGTAGTCATATAAATGTTCTCTGAGTAGGAGTCACAAATTAATGTCACCATAAGAAATAATGAAGCCCGTTATAAAAGTGCAATTGAGGTTTATTTAAGGAATTTTAACAGGACATCCATCACAAAGACGTGTCCTTTATACAAGGAGGGCAGGGTGGCTGCGGGGAAGGGGAGAGGTGGGTGCGGGGAAGGGGAGAAGGGGAGAGGTGGGTGGCTATTGTTAGCCGGTTAATAGTTCTCTTGGTTTGCACAGAGTTTTAGATGCCACAACAACGCATGTAAAAGTAGTTGTGTGAGTTCCCTGAGGTTGCCGTAACAAAATTCAACAAGCTTTGTAACTTACAACAAAAAAAATTATTCTCTCATAGTTCTGGAGTCTAGAAGTCGGAAATCCAGAAGGATAAGAACTGTTCTTTGCCTCTTCCAGGTCTGGTGGTTGCGGGCTTCCTTGACTTGAGGCTAAATTCTAATTGCTGCCTGAGTCTTCACATTACCTTCCCCTCTGTGTCTGCTTTCTCTTTGTGTGTCTCTCATAAATAAGAACACTTGTCATTGGATTTAGGGCCTACCTGGATAATCTAGGATGGTGTCCTTTTCTCAATATCCTTACCTTCATTACATCTGCAATGACCTTTTTTTCCACATCAGATAACATTAACAGGTAACTTTAGAAGATTAAGGTGGAGAGTTACCTTTTGAGGGGCCACCATTCAAACTGCCACAGTAGTACTGAATTTCGCTGAAAGGACCTGCGGTGATTCTTAGGGGGAGAAAAAAGATTATGATCCAATTTTGGTTTAGTTTGCTTCTACTTATGATCTGAGGTTTAATGAAGCTCTTTACTCACATTCACTCTCCAAGAAAAAATAAGAAAATCTTCAGAAGCGTGCTCAGACTTCTAACAGGCAAAAGACACTTTGAAAGCACTCTCACTTCTAACCGAGCAATCTGTTGGTCCATGAAGAATTTGGTTCACAATGAGGTAAGGAGTTTGCACCAGAATGAAAGTCTTTATCAAGGAAGTCTTGCTAGGAATAAAATGTTAGCTGAATAAAATAGTGTGCTTGGAGATCTAAGTGATTTACATTCTGGTATGAGCTCCCTACCTCTTAGCAGACTGGTAACGGTTCACAGAGCACAACTATTGTACCATTGTTCTAGCGGGTTTTCTAATAAGGCTGCCTTGTACTTTTCCAGTTCTCAGAGAGAGAGAATGTTACCTTGAGCAACAGTGATAAAGGTCTAAATCTTGTAGAGCCATTTAACTTTTGAGGTTAATTTGTAGAAAACCTGTAAGTTGTGATTTTTTGTTTTGACTTGTTAAGAAAGTAATCACCCTGAAAGTTGTGGTTTTATTGCACAAAGTTGATCAGTCTTATATCTAACTTGATATTTTAAATTCAGCATTCCTTTTCCCCAAGGAATTTCGGGACAATCCCTTGTCCTCAAATCCTATCTCGTCTTTCTGCTGATTCTCAACTAATAACTACAAATTTGACATGTGATCACTATTTCTACAAAAGATTTACTTTTAACAATTTGAGAACCACGCTTTTTAAGATGAGTCCAATAATTTAAGACTATGCAGAATCATTTGGACATAACCTCCCCCCTTCCAATTACCAGAGGTATTTTTGTTATCGGATTTCTCAGGAGAGGATTTGTAGTTCACATATCACTGGAGGGGTCAGAATGTGTCATGCCAAGATGCACCTCCTGTGGTAATGTGGATTATTTTGAGCTAAAGGCAACCAAGACCCTAGGGGCTCAAGAGAAACTTCTGGCTTCCCAAAACTACCTAGAAAAATTTAAATTAGAGGCCTTGCCCATAATAAAGATTATCACCAGAAATAACAATTTTTAACTTCTCTACTGGCAGGGAAAACTACTGATTACTGACATTTGCTCTTCTTATCATCCTGCAATGACTTTCCTCCTTTCTGAAGCCCCAAGGCACCAAACCTCATTCTTAGCTCATAATGTCATGTATACCTCATTTTTCCCTTTCTGTCTTTGAACCTCTCTTATCCATGTGGGTCTCTGATTCTGTCATGTATGTGAGGTTTCCATGTGTATGTATGTAATTCAATTTGGTTATTTTCTCTTGTTAATATGTCTCATGTAGATTTAATTATTAAATCAGCAGAAAGAAAGTAGGAGAGTAGAGGAAAGTTTCTTCCTTTCACCACATCAGTATGAATTACTTCATTCATTCACTCATTTAAGTAACATTTCTTGACATTGTGGATATTGCACCTCACTGGGCATATTTCACTCTTGAGGACTAACAGAGTGATAAGGGATATGAGGAAAGACAAAGATGATTATAGTAATACAATCTGAAGGTGAATAATTACAAATCCCATGAGACAACACAGGAGGGATTCCTAATTCTAGGTGAAGGAGCTAAGCTTTCCCAGAGGAGGTGGCTCTTCAGGTAGGTTTGAAAGAGCAATTAGGAATTTATCCCCTGCTGAATTATCCTTAGCCTCTATTTACCACTCTAAAGGAATGACAATTTTCTTAGATAAAAAAGAGGTAACTTTGATACTTTAGTCTTTTCTGCCTAGATCTGGTATGGCCTTCGGAACAGACATATGGCAGCATGGTTACTTTCAAAAGCTAAGGATCTGGAAGGATATGGGAATAGGTATTTAAGGGTAAGTGGAAGGACACTTAGGCAAAGCTTTACCTTTTTATAATATACAGAGGGTGCCAAAAAATGTATACATGTTTTAAGAAAGGAAAAAAAAAACTATTAAAATTATAATAGTCAATATATACCGATAGCAAAAGATGAATACAAGTCACGTTTGACTTATGCAATTACAAGAGGTGCTCAAAGTGGTTACAATCAGCATCCAGACACTTCTGATTATGGTGAACTACTGCTTGAGCAACGTTGACTAAAGTGTCCACTTGTATCACTGCACATGCCTTTTCAATTTCTTCCTGAAGTACCGTGAGTGTAGCTGTTTTTTTTTTTTTTTTTTTCATGGTACACCACACCTTTTAAGGTCCTCCATGGGTAGAAGTCAAGGGGTGTTAATCCAGGAGAATGTTCTCAAATTTCAAATAGCACTTCAAAATGGTCTTGCACTCCTGGAATGACAACCATGCTTCCGCCATTTTCTGTCACTATCCTGCCTGCCACATGGTGATGCTAGCATTTATTTGGTTAAAGCCATCTTTTGAGCGAACTTCATACTACACATTGCTACCGTAATTCAACTCAACTTCAAAAAGTAATACATAGATCACATCTCTTAAAATGTGTATAAGTGCATTGTTTTTGGCACCCCTGGTATATTGGCATGTGGTGGCCATTATTCCCATAATCTAATTGAAAGAAACATCTTAAGTGATGCTTATGATACAGTACATCTTAGACTGAAGTAGGTAACTTATAAACCAAGGGGCACCAAAACTAATTGTGATTACTGAAACATTTTGCCTTATGTATCCCTCCAAGACATTGCCAAAGCTTTGCAAAGTGCTATTCGTCCTTACCATAGTAATAAACTCAGCTTTCTCATATTACAGGTTGTATTGTTAATATTTGGGGAGCAGCCATTTGACAAGATTGAATACTAAAATAATATTTGACAATCATGATTTAGCCAATTCATGAGCAACATGGCTTGGGCCTTGATTTAGAGATAGAGTAGGACTTTTTCTTTGACTTCTAAAACCTGATTTTTGAGTCAGTAGAATGATGGGATTTTCTCTGGAATAAATTTTGTGAAAGTACAAAGCAAGATGAAACTAGACAACAACTTTATGTTGTTCATGTTGTTATTGGCATAATGATTTACTGATTAAAAGAGGACTGTTGGCCAAGCAGCTGGATTGGCAACTCAGTATGTGGCTTCCTTGTAAGCCTGTGAACACTGAAAAATTTCTGCTCCTAGTAGGTAAGGACTTTATCTTTTCCTAATCATTAAAGATGTGTTTGCATTAGCATATGGAGTGAAATACAAAGGCTCTATTTTAAATAAATGAAACAATTTGTCACTGCGTGTGACAAGACTTCCTCCCTGTGATAATGAATACTTGTATAGGAGAGGAAACTGCAAAGAACTGGGAATTGAAGTATAAAGAAGGGAGCGGAATCTCACCATATTAAAGACAGAGCTTTTGCTTTTAAGTATAAATCTACCATTTTCTAATGTCCCCTGGTGAAATAAAGGTACTATTCATTATGCATTAATTATGACCTTGAAAACCACAAAGGAATGTACAGTGCAAAGGAGAAAAATGAATTAGACTTAACAACAAAAGATTTTCTTTTTAAAAAATTCTCTAAGGTAAAAGGAATCATTTAGAGTTTGTAAAAAATAAACTTTGACTTCTTTTCTAATTATCAAATAAAACTTTTCAAAGTTTCCAAATCCATTTTGCACTTGAAATAAAAAAGATATATTATTTTACTGCTGAAAAATGGATAGGTGATAGATGGAAAGATAAATGGTAGATACTTAGATATAGGTAAATGAATAGATGGTATGGTGTGTTTAAAATAACCACAAATAGTTATTTCTTAGATTTGTGGGGGAAAAAATGTTTACAATTATTTCTATACATACATAACTTAAAGTAGGAATAAACATATTCTAAAGAAATCTGGTAAAACTAGAAATAGTAGAAAATTGCCTTAATTTATACTATGCAGGATCTCACAAGTCCACACTGTAAGACTCTGAAATGTTCATTATTGTTTATAGAATAACTATTGATAGGGTTTAAACAAGGAAAGAAATCTACCATGAGAATTACGGGTTATGGGCTAATTATGAGAATAAGACCATATATACATATACATATACATATACATACATACATATACATACATATACATACATATACATACATATATATATATATATATATATATATATATATATGGGCAACACACACACACACACACATATATATATATATATATATATATATATATATATATATATGCAACACTGAAGTTCAAGGAAGGTTCTGGAAGGGGGATTTGGGAGATGAGGGAAAAAGTCATTAACCAGCCCTACTAAAGAACTGACAGAGGTAAAAGTCAGGAGTTGCAGAGGATTCTTGGAAGCCAATATTGTCTAGCTACCAAATGATATGAAAACATAAGAGAAGTTAAAGAAAAAGGCTAGGGCAAATTGTCCAAATTGTGTAACGCTTGATTCTAAAGGTGTCCACCCAAACATCTGATGATGGCTTCAGTTGCTGTTTATCAGTAACACTGGTTGTGAGAAGAGCTAGATATCAAGTAAAATGAGATGGAACCCACTTTTTCTGTCTGTCATGGCATCTAATCCAATGGCCTTCAAAGAGTAAGCAACTGCTTCACTCTGCCTTCCAGTTCTCAAGCAATTTCCTATTTTGGCCAACTCTAAACTGGAACATGGAGGCCATGGGATTCTGGGAAAGATAGTTTCAGCTTAACTAAATTAGACTGCAAACTGGCTTATAGTTTAATAAAATTATAAACACTTTTAAGTAATGGTTAAGAAAAATAATAGAGATAATTATGTACATAGAAAATCTATAAATTATCACATCATTTCTGCTTTTACAGTTATGGAAAGTATAAATTAACACATGATAGAAATGTGTATGATGTTAATAAATTTAAATTATAAAGACATTTGGACTAAATTTAATAGTATCTGAAAAAAATTCTATTATGAGAAAAAGTGAAAATAGTTACTTTGAGGACTAAAAGAACAAGCTGGTTGATGATCTGAAACTTAAGGCTATGGCAAAGAATGAGAGTTCATAGAAAGTAGTTTATCTGGTATGTTCTAAATTAGCATTAATATTATTACAGAAATTGATCCAAAAGCCATCTTGGACAAAATGATCCACAGGTCATTCTGCATGGCAACTAACTGAGAGTAACATGAGGACACATTTATGAAAATCATCTTTCTATACATGGATAAGTGCTCCTATACATGAATTCACTGTAACTTCAAGATCAGGATAACTCTGGGATGATTTTTTGTTATGTGGGAACAGTGGGGGGAAAAGTTAAGTAGAAATAAATGATAAGTGGAAATAAGGTATTTTTTATCTTGTTTCATTTTTAATTTTTCCCAAATTATATTTAAAATTTCAGTCCTACAAAACTTTACAATAAAAAGTCATACTCTTTTACTCAGATTGGCAAATTGTTAAAAATGGACATACTTGTTCTATCTATGGATAGATAGATAGGTTGAGGGATGGATGGATGGATGGAGGGATGGATGGATGGATGGATGGATGGATGGATGGATGGATGGATGGTTGGATAGGTAAATAGATGAATTGATGAGTTTAAAAAAACACAAATAATTTGAAACTTCCCATGCAAAGTTGGTCGTGCAACCCCTTGACTCTAGGATGGGCTTATGTTTTGCTTTGACTAATAGAATGTAGAAGAAGTGACATCATGTGATGCCATGAAGGCTTTGAAACTTCCTATTTCCTCCGATTAGAATTCTGCCAGTATAGAAACATTCTCTAACTAGTCTTCAGAGAATTCACATAGAGGCAAATCAAGGTGTTTTGGCCAACAGCCTGCCAACCACCACAGAAGTGAACAGGGTTATCTTAGGTCATCCATCCCAGAGAAGGTGCCAGGTCACTGTATCATGACTGAGCTCAGGGAATATGAGCAAAATCATCCAGCTGAGCCTTGTCCGAATTGTCAACCAGGAATCTGAGTTGATATGTGATTGACATATTAAGCCAAGCCATTAAATTTTGGGTGCTTTGTACACAGAAAAGACTAAATGATATAGATGGGTAGATAGGTACTTTATTTTCAACGATTTGTTAGTGAGTAGCCGGCCTAATAATAGAAACTTTACCTTTAAATATAATACTTCAGCACATAACTCCTAAGAAGAAAAGCTTTTTCCTATATTTTCCCAGTGTAATCCTCACATTCAAGAAATTTAACTTTGATCAATACACCTGAAATTAATATAATGTTGTATAGCAACTCTAAGTTCATAAAAAAATCATTGAAGAAAAAAAATGTGATTTCAGTTTGTGCCGAAACTAACACAAAATTAGTTGCTTTTACTTTTATCACTTGGTTTTAGTGGTGTCTTATTATTATCATTCTTTTCAGTGCATTTTGATTGTGAATGACAGTTAGATGCTCATTTTCTCATCAAGGTTTTAGATGGATTTACCATGCTTTATACATATACACACACATATGTATAGCTATCAGAATACATGCATATACTGATCCATTATGGTGTTAAGTGTGGATTCAATTTTATATTTTTTTCAAATGGCTATCCAGCTGCTTTACATCATCTATTAAATATTGTATCATTGAATGGGACATTATTTTTATTACATATTACATATCCATATATATTTTGGGTCAGTCTATGTCTTAACTTTCTATTTTACTCTTTCTATTTATGAAGCAGCCCTGCTTAAATACAGAGGCTCTAAAGGAGCACTGTTCACTAGAACTTTCTGAGGTGATGGAAATTTCTATAGCTGTATTGTACAACATGGTAGCCACTTGAAATATGCTTACTCTAACTGATAAGCTAAATTTTATTTTGTATACCTTTGGTTAATTTAAATTTTAACTTAAATAATCAATTGTGGTTAATGACTACAGTGTGGGAGAGCAAGCTACAGAGGATGTTTCAATATTTGTTAGGAATCCCTGATGTTGTCCTGACAATCTGTCCTCATTGGTTTTTGTAACAGTTTTGAATATTTTTTCATAGGGAATTTCGAATCCAATTTTTTAATTAAAAAATGGATATTTTTATTGAGATTACCTGAAAATGTATAAATTAGTTTAGGTAGAACTGGCATATATGTTTGTATATGAAAGACTTGAGCCTTTCCGAAAGGGAAATCCGGCCTTTGCCCCAGCTCTTCGGAGAATCTCTAAGATCTTGGAATGTCCTGCTTGGTAAAAGTGTCATTGGTTAGCTGGAGGCTTTGGGCCATACCAGAGAGTCTAGCAATCTGTCTTAGGATGGGAGCTTTGGGTTACATATCAGCTTAATCTCTGGAGGGGCTAGAGATTGAGGTTAGTTATGTGGATAGCCAACAGCGTTTATATGACCAAGTTCCAGTTAAACTTATGGACACTTACTAGGCTCAGGTACATTTCCTTGGTTGGCATGCCTATTGTAACACATTGTTTCCAGAAGAGTTGATCTCGTTCATGAGACCACTGGGAGAGGACAACTGGAAGCTCTGCATTTGGACTTTTTGTGGACTCTGCCCCATGCATCTCTTCCCTTGGCTGACTTTAATGTTTCCTTTCACTGTTGTAATAAATGGTAACTGTCTGTATAACAGCTTTTAGTAGTTCTATAAGTCCTTCTAGTGAATTATTGAAGATAAAAATGACTTTGGGGACCCCCAAACTTGCAATTGTCAGAAGTAAGGGTGGTTTGGGGATCCCTGAAATCTTCATTTGGTGTCTGAATGATGGTGGTCTCGTAGACTATTTCCTAACCTAACAATATAACACATTTTATTCAAAGAATATATTTTTAATTGAGGTTATTTTTGTATCAGTTGGGTTTCTAAAAAGTTTTTCTTATATGTATTTTCTACAATTTTCAAGGATTTTATTACTAAATGTCTTAAATTTTTTTGTTTTGTTTTGTTAGTGTTCCTAGTTTAATGGAGTTTTCTGTTATAGTGTAACTAGTTATTGTTTGGATAATGAAAGCTACTGCTTCATTGTATCTTAATTATACATATAGTTACTTTGGGAATTATTTCTTTTGACTTAGTTATATAATTGATTATCATATATTTTTCAACTACACTGTAGGTTATTGTAGAAATAGATATGGTTTTATTTTTTCTAATTTCTATCTCTAATTTTATCTCTTTTCTAATTGTATTAGAAAATTATATAGACATAGGTAAAGTATAAATTCTTATCATACTGAGTTTTTAAAAATCAAGGATGGGAGATGTATTTTGTATGTTTCTCCTTATATCAATTATATGTTGAATTATATTCATTGATTTCTTAATGTTGAATTACCTTTGCACTGTTACATTCCTAGAATAAAATCTCATGTAATTTCTCAATGTGCTGCTGAAGTCTATACACTAATATTTAGGATTTTTACACTGATATTTGTGAGATTGGTTAGTATTTTTCTGTCTATTTCTGTTTCATTTTTGATATATTTATGTAAGTATCAATGATATATTTGCTGAATTATGTAAATTTGACTGTTTTCTTCAGTTTTTTATATTCTGGAAAAATTTATATAACATTGGGACTAACTGTTTTTTGAAGATTTGGTTATGAAAATATTTAGGCTTGGGGAATTCTGTGTGTGTGTGTGAGTGTGTGATGCTGTTTATTTTGTTTCTCTTCTGGACATTTATTTTCTTAAGCTTTCTGTGACTACTGGTGTCTGTTTTTAGTAAATTGTATTTCTGGTCTTTTTTTCCATTTTATTTATTAACTTGTGCTACATTGAGTTGTGAAAGGAGTCTTAAATTTAAATATATATGTATATACATATATATGTATATATATGTATATATGTATGTATATATATATAAATATGTATATATGTGTGTGTGTGTGTGTGTGTGTATATATATATATATATATATATATATATATATATATGTATATTTATATATTTGGAGCACATATTTATATATTTGGAGCACCTTCATGAATGATTTGTTCAAATATTTGTGACTTAACATGTGAATTTTAGGTTCACCTTAGGACCTACCAGAGATTGTATAGGGGTGTCCATATTCAAACTTCCTATCCTCAGTCAAGTCCTACATTTATCTTCTGTGCTATGTGAAATCAGTAAAACAGAAATGCTGCAGATCTGCTGAATTTTCCTGGCAGCCTAAGACTTCCACATTTTTAATAGATAACCTTTTGGATATCCATTTCTTTCTTTACTAGCTCAGTCATATATTTTTAAACATTTAAGTGATATATTCCATCATATATTTTTTAGTAAGAAGGATTTTAATATTTCCAATCTGCCATAAAAATTTTTCATGAGTTAATAAACATTTTTTTCAATTTGATTAAATAAAATCAATTAATGTTGACTGCCTTTTCTACTTTTAAATTAGTAGTTATAGCACTAACATTGTCACATCTGTTTTTACTTGTAGATAATTTCATGTTGAAAATGCACGTTGAAAATCACCCAGATATAAGTTTGCATAAATATTTTAAAAGTCAGTCAGTGCAGAGGTTTTCACTTGAAAACTCATTCTATCTTAATGCAAATAGTTATACTCAACACTGGACATTACTATGTGTATACATCTTCAACAGAGCCGTGAAAATCACACGATTCTTTGTTTACACAATTTCTACACCTAAGTCCTTCTCACTTTGAATTCTCTCCCGGCATAGTTCTTCACAAGTATGTAATATGCACCTTTCCAAGTTCCTTTCCAAAATATAAATATTTTATTTTCATGAAAGTCAATAAATTTTATAGATTCTGTATATGGTACAGAAAGTTTTTTTTTTTTTTTTTTTTTTTTTTAAGTTTCTGGTAACTCTAGAAGATAAAAGGTAATTTCTGTCAATACAAGCAGTACAAATGGTAAGTAACTGATACAAATGGTAAACCAATTCAAGTTTCAGTATTTTTTCTGCTCTACCCAAATATTTCTTGTGGTCTGCATAGTGAGTAGAAGAAAAATTCTGATTGGGGAGTTATTTGTTATTTCTCGTAAATATTTGTCCTTGAAAGTGATTAATGCTGAAACTTACATATAAAAGAAAAATATTTCACTATCTCATTTTGAATGCTATACAGAATGCTTTAATGACAAGAGGAAGCCAATTTAATATTAGGCAAATTTTAATTATGAATAAATCTTAGGATAATCTTCCATCAAACGTTTTTTCTTCATATATTAACATAGATATTTGACTTTTGATTCTTTATAATGTAGTCACTTAACTCCCAAGAAACACTACATATTGCAATGTATTGTCATAGCAGGTTGCCTGGAAAATAGTCAGTGATAAATTTCTAAACAGTTTTACTCTAAAGATAATCTCAGCAAGAGAAACTAAAGCACCTTTAAAATTTACTGATTTAATATAGTTCATAAATATAAGCATTTAGAAAAATAATGTTTATCTAAAAAATCAGAAAATACAAAAGAATATAAGAAGTTATATAAAACCCACTATAAATATATCATCCCAGAAACATTGTGGATGTTTTGCTCTAGTTGTTTTTAATTTTTAACTTATTTGCATATATACATTTTCATAAATTGTAATTACTCTAAAGATATTTTTTGATCTCCAAATTTATTTTTCTTCCTTACATTGTATTAGAGGTACTTTTTCATAATTATATAATTTACTTTAAAAAAAACAAACACTTTTTAATGACTGTTTCCTAATGGTTTGCCATGTTTATTTAACCAATGCAATTGTTTTATTTTGGAAAATTTCACTTGTTTACAATTTAGTATTGTAAAATTGTGACAATGGATATACATGAATATCAAAATTTGCCTAAATAGTATATTATTTGTAGAAGTTGAATTATAAGAATGGATCAGAAATATCCTATTCAGAAAGAGTATGCAAATTTAACGTCCTATTAGAAGAGTATATCTTCCTAGTACATAATATTATTATTTTATAAATAACTATAATGGATAAAAGGGAAATATTTCTTGGTTTTTACCTGAATTTCCTTTATTACAAGTAAATGTAAACAATTTCATAGGCTTATTACAATTTACTATTTTTCTTTTTAGAATCAGAGTTTTAAACATTTAAACTTATTTAATAATTAAGGTGAAATTTACATAGAAATGCAGAAAATATTGAGTTTTAATAAATGTATGTACTCAAATAAACATCATCTCAATCAAGGTATAAAATATTTTCATGACCCCAGGCAATTTTCTTGTGTTCCCTTTCCAGAAACCACAGGTAACCACTATTTTGATTTCTATCACAACACATTAGTTTTGCCTGTCGCTGAACTTCATATAAATGAATTAATGATATATCAATTCTTTGTGCCTGGCTTCCTTCATTCAACAAATATTTCTGAAACTTACCATGGTGAGAGTGACACATATTAGTATTTCATTTTTAAAAATTTCTTAGGGTGCTCAATTGTATGAAAAAGTATTTGCCTATTTATCGTCCTGTTGATAAATATTTGGGTTGATACCAACTTTGAGCTTTTTTGAACCAAGTGTATAAAAAAATTTTGTGGACATAAATATTCACTTCTCTTGTATAAATACCTAGAAATGGTATTGCTGGATCACAGCTCATTAAAAATTGATAAACTTTTTCAAAATGAATATATGATGTGCAATTTTACTGGTAATATATGAGTGCCATTTCCTCCGCATCATCAGCAGCACTTAATGCTGTCATTCTTTTTATTTTAGCCATTTTAGTGGTTATGGTGTCGTACTGAGGTTTTAATATGTACTTTCTTAATCAGTAGTGATGTAATGATGTGGAACAGCTTTTCATTGTCTTTTTTTTTGCCATTTGTATATCTTTATTGATAGCCATTTGTGTATCTTCCTTTATGAAATGTCTGTTCAAATCTTCTGATCATTATTTATTGACTTTTTAGAGCAATTTTAGGCTCACAGAAAAGATGAGGGGAAAGTACAGAAATTTTCCATTAACCACCCAATCCCCACACATGCATAGCTCCCTGCCCCATCACCAACATTCCCCCATCAGAGTGGTACCTATGTTACCTATGTTATAATTGATGAACCTACATTGACACATTATAATCATCCAAAGTCCATAGTTTACAAGACTGCACTCTTGGAGTTTTACATTCTATGGATTTGGGCAAATATATAATGACATGCATCCACCATTACAATATCATACAGAGTATTTTTACTCCCCTAAATTCCTCTGAGCTTTGCCTGTTCATCTCTCCCCAACTCCCATCCCCAACTTCAAGCAAACGATGATTTTTTTGACTGTCTCCGTAGTTTAGCCTTTTCCGAAGTTTCATATAGTTGGAAAATACAGTATGTAGTCTTTTCATATTGGCTTCTTTCACTTAGTAATGTGCATTTAAAATTCCTCCATGTGCTCTCATGACTTGATATCTCATTTCTTTTTACCGAATAATATTCCATTGTCTGGGTGTACCACAGTTTAGTTATCCATTCACCTAATGAAGGACATCTTGGATACTTCCAAGTTTTGGAAACTATTAATAAAGCTGTTATAAAATATGTATGCAGAGTTTTGTGTGGGCATAGTATTTGTAATTAATTTTATTTGCATGAAATTAATTGGTAAAATTGTACAAGTTTCAAGTGTATAATTCTACAATTCATCATTTATATATTGCATTGTGTGTTCACGACCCAAAGTCAATTCTCCTTCCATCACCATATACTTGATCTTCTTTACACTCTTCTGGGTATCTACCAGAAAATTTTGAAAAAATGTATTTGTAAAGATATATGTACCCTTATGTTCATTGCAGCATTGTTCATGGTAGTGAAGACATGGAAACAACTGAAGTGCCCTTCGATAGATGACTGGATAAAGAAGATATGATATGTGTGTGTGTGTGTGTGTGTACACACATACACACACACACACACACACACACACACACATATATATATATATATATATATATATATATATATATATAGAGAGAGAGAGAGAGAGAGAGAGAGAGAGAGAGAGATATACAATGGAATACTAATCTGCCATAAGAAAAGATGAAATAGTGCCATTGGTGACAGCACGGATGGATCTTGAGATTATCACACTAAGCAAAATAGTTCAGGCACAAAAAGTTGAGAACCATATGATTTCACTCTTATGAGAGATGTAATAAGACTAAAAGCAACAAACAAATAAGCAAAAATTCATACATATAGACAACAGTTTAGTGGTTACCAGAGGGTAAGGATGGAGGGAAGAAGGTAGAAGAGGGTAAAGGGAGTCAAATATAATATATGGTGATGGAAGGAGAATTGACTTTGGGTGGTGAACATACAGTGCAATACATAGATGATGTATTATAGAATTGTAGACTTTAAACCTATATAATTTTATTAACCAATATCACTTGGATTAATTTAATAGAGTTTATTTTTTAAAAAGAACTTTTTATTCATTAATGAATCATCTTTTATCAGATATTTCTCACAAATATGTTTTCCCATGTTTGTCTTTTTTCTTTTCTTATGTTGTAATGAGCTCAAGTTTAATTTTGATAAATTCTAGTGCATTGCTTTTATTTTATATTTAATGAATATTGTGTCCATAAATGTAGTACTTAATTTCTAAATTGATTTACTATGGCTAGAAACCACACATTACATGATTTCAACTTTTGAAGTTCTTCAGAATTATTTTATGGCCTAGTACATGGTCTGTCTTGATTACCATTCCATGTGCAGTTGAAAAAAATGTATATTCTGCACTTATTTGATGAAGTGCTCTGTAAGTACTTGTGAGGCTAAGGTGGGTAGTAGTATTGTTCAAAATTTGTGTATCCTTACTGACTTTATTTCTTATATAGTCTATCAGTTACTGAAAGAGGAGTGTTAAAATATCCAATTGTAACTGAATTTGTCTGTTTATTTAGTTCTGTCAGTGCTTGCTTGATGTATTTTGAAACTTTGCTTTGGAGTTATGCACATTTATGATGGTCGTGTTCTCTTTCTCTCTCTTACCTTTATCTTTATGAAGTACTTTGCTTTTGTTAAAACAGGCAGTCCAGCTTTCTAAAATTTACTGATTGCATTATATACTTCTTCATCATGTTACTTACAACCTACGACTTTTTTTAAGGGTGTATCTTGTAGGCACCACATAGTATTCTAGATTTTTTCCTTGAAAAAAATCCAGTGTGAAAATCTCCACCTGTGGAATGTATGAACTATTTACATTCAATGTAATTGTTGAGATGATATGGCTGAGTTGGGTCTACCATTTTATTTATTTCTCCCTGATTTGTATTCCTCTGTTTCTTTTTTACGCGTTACTTTAGGAAAATAGAATGTCTCTTTAGAATTTTATTTTGGTCTTTACATTTTATTTTGTATTTTCAGTTTCCTCTAGAGCTTCCGTGTTTAATATAGTAGCCCTGCGCCCAAATGTGCCTATTTAAATTTCAAATTTAATTAACTAAAGTTAATGAAACAATCAATCTCTCAGTTTCACTAGAGATGGAAATAACATAATCTGATCTTCATTTTAGAAAAAGACCTACATTAAGACTGTGCAGAAGATGGAGAGTACAGAGGACTGGAAATTAAGTCAGGGATATCAGGCATGAGGCTTTTATGATTATTATATCAGATAGGGTAATGAGATTCTGAACTAGAGGAATGGCAATAAGTTTAGAACAGGAATTTTAGAGAGATTTGAAGAATGGAAGCAATGGGAATTACTGAAAGGGGTTATTGGAATGCTCATGAAAGTAAAAGAAGGAATAAAAGATGACATTTGGAATGAGATTAATTGTTCTGAGTTTAATGTTTTGACAAACATCAGGAAAACAGGAGGGGAAGACAAATTTCAACTGAGGAGAAATAAAAAATGAGATCAATTTTGAACTTAAAATTGTGCTTCTATGGCTTTAGAATGTGGCCAGTCGGAAACATGAAAGAGCAATACATTTTAATTTTGTGCAGCTATTAAAATAATTCAAAAATCTCCAAAATGATAAGATCTTAGCACAGAAATATCCAAAATAGAAGCAAATTGGACAGTCCTAGGGAACATAAGAATAATGAAATGGTATCTTCCTGATGTATTTTCTGGTCATTCTTTTCTTCAGGAGATAAATATTTCCAAGCTGCCTAATGCGGACTCCAGTACTATGTGTTTTTTCACTTGATCTTCTGTTTTCCGTCTTGGACAGCCCTTTTGCTCACCCCAACTCTCTAGTGCATTCAGTGAATAGGACACTCCAGTTAACCTGTCAAATTCAATTAGTTGCTACAAGCTGTCCATGGTGACACTTGCTGTAATTAATTGAGAAAACCAGCATAAAGCCACCCTTCAGAGTACTTTGTAATTGAGTGTGAAGTCTCATGAGATCTTCTCTTGCTCAATTCCAAATGCATGGAGTTTTAGGGTGGGATGTGGGTTGTGCCATGGTAACTATGTATGAGCTTGTGATAGGCTGTGTCTTAAAATCTAAATACTACCAGAATTGCACTCAAGAGACATGGTTTGAGAACACTGATGGTTTTCCATGTAGATAGGTAGTTTCAATTATTTCTCTCCCAATTTATCCCAATTGATATTTTAGATTTTTCCTTTCTTTCTGTTTCCAACTATTCATAAAAGAAAATTATTTCAACCTCCTGTAATATGAAAGCCAGTGAACGGAACATAGTTTTAGTCTAGATGATGATGATATGAATATTTAATAAAAATAATATATTTTTCAAAAATAGTAATGTTTGTAAATTATTTTTCTCAGTGCCCACAATATTGGGTATCTCATATTTTCATAGTGCTCAGATCCATTATCACAGCCTCTCAAAATAGAGTATTTTTGAATGCACAGAAGTAATCTACAACATCATTCATTTAGGATTTTATGCTATTTTCAATAAATTATTCAGCTATCTAATTTTGTCCCTCCAACTGAATTCCCTAGCTTTCTTCCCTGGGATGCTAGAATAACAATTCTGAGGTAACTGATGAAATCTTGAATTAATCACCACTAGATGGTAGCCTTGTCAGGGATCATTGATCCATATAATCAATTCCTTGGGTTGTTGTGATGAGACAATAAAATAATGTGGTTTTTTAATTACCAGAAATCCAGGCACAAAACGAGCACTGAGTAAATACCAGTCATTGTTTTTATGTTTTAAGTTAACATTTATTAAACATTTACTGCATGTTAAGTCATGTTATCAGATAATCTAAAAACAGGTATTTAAAATCAGCTATTTCAAGTGTTTCAATTTGGAATTTTTAATGAACTTTATGTGGTTAATCAATTTTATAGCAACACATTTGATTTTATGTATTTTAGTGAAATTATTTTAACAATTATTTGATAATTATAAGTACAGACTGTTAATGCCAATTAAATATTCTGTAAGACTTTACAATACATTAATTGTTTTTTACTTTAACATTATCCTACCATTTTCTGATTGTCAAAACTCTAAATAAAGTTTTCCTCCATAATTACTCAAAACATCCATTTCACACTTTCATGATATCAATGATCATATTCTCCTAGGTTGAAATGTTTCATGCAAAGTATACCAAAAACAAAACAAAAAAATAAAACAAAATACACAAACTCATGGTATAAGAATTTCTTACCCAACTCTGCAGAGGATACAAAAATGAATGACCCTCTTTTAAAATATCTAAATTGTTTTTTAAATGTCTCCTTTGCATTTTAATAATCTGGCTTGATGAATTTAAAATGTATAAATGTAAACATACATCTGTAAAAACATTAAAAATGAATGGCATCAATTAGGTATACAGGATAAGAGAAATAAAAATGTAATTCAAAGTATCTGATTCTAATATATTAACATTAATACTTTATTTTTTAAATTAAAATTATACATGTATATTATAAAACTTTCAAACACTAGTGTTATACACAATAAAATAAGATAATGCTGACGTACCATTCTTCCTTGTCTATACCAATGTAAACCCTGGAGGTAGCCAATCAAGTTCTCTTTCTCATTTTTCTCCCCCCTTTTTTTTCCCTCTTATTTTTTAATCTTTTAATCTCTCCCTGTCTCTCTCTCTGTCTCTGTCTCTGTCTCTGCCTCTCTCTCTCTCTCTCTCTCTCTCTCTCTCTCTATCACACACATACACACACACACACACACACACACACACACACTCACACACATACACAGATAAGCACATATATAGGGAATCTTTTTTAAAATTTATTTTTCAACTATAGTTAACATTATCTTGGAAATCTTTTGATGTGGCTACACTTCATTTTTTTAAATAGCTTTATAATACATATGTGCCATAATCTATTTTTCTATTTCCATACAGTAGACAGAGACATTGACTGTTTCTCATTTTTAACTACAGCAAATATTTATATGTTTATGTGTATATAAATGGTTATATATGTTTATAGCTGTGCGCATGTTTAAGTATTTATCAAAGTGTACCTTTTTAGATGTGGATTTTACTAGTGCATTTTGCTCAAATTTTTAAGAGTCGTTTGTTCTTTATTTATTGGTAAGAACTCTTTATATAATGTGAATATGAATTATTTTTATAATTGCACATTGTAAATTTTTATTACAGTTAATCACTAGTCTATTTATTTCCTTCATAAAACTTTTCTTAAATAAATATGTTCCACATTTTAAGTTATAAAATCTCATAAATTAAAATATGTATAGATTTAGTGTATATTTTAGGCAAAAATTCCACATCCCAAGATTAAAAAATAAAATAAAACAATTTGTTTTCTTCAACACTTTATGCTCTATTTTGTGTACATCTTTAATTTATCTGAAGCTTATTGTTATGTAAAGTTTGAAGAGATTTAGCTTTCATTTTTTTCCCCAATACATGATCAATATTCAAACTCTACGTATTATTAAATATTCCATCTTTCTCCTGCTAAACTTAAAAGCCAAATTCACCTATTAAGTTCATTTATATGTGTATCCATGTCTTTCTGACCCAAATTTTGTTGTATTTATTTATGCCTCTAATCTTGAACCACTCAATATTCTTTTTAATAACATTGTTTTAAAAAGTTTAAAAATCATTATTTTGCAGACTAGTTCTTGGAATAAAACTGAGAATCAGTTCATCAATTTTCTTAGAATTACCAATCTTATGACAGCATAATAACTAAAATACTACATATTAGAATCTTATATTTAGATATAAAATCACCAATAACAAGAAAACATTGTTTTAATCACTTATTCACTATATAATCTCTTATTCGCTCACTATATATATATATATATATATATATATATATATGTTTTTTTTAGATCGAAAAAGTAGAAAAAAACAAAAAGAGAAAATACCATGAACTAAGTAATAAAGGTAAAATCAGAAATTAATGAATTATAGAAAAAAAGAGTAGATCAAATTAACCAATAATTTAAAAATATATATAAATCAGATAAATGTTCAGCTGAGTTAATAAATAAAAAAGATAAGGCATAAATATACAAAATGTATGTTTGTTGTATTTTTTTCAGCAGAAAAGAAATCTCATCTATGCCTAGTTTGCTAAGTTTTATTTATTCCTAATTAAGAAGAGTTGCTGGATCTTATAGAATGATTCTTTTTGTTGTTTATTGGGTGAATTACAGTTATAGATTTACATGATGATGAATTAATCTTATATTCAAAGAATTAGTTCAACTATGTCCTGACAGTTTTGATACTTTGCTTAATTTTTTGACAATATTATATTTACATTTTTTAATTTAAATTTATAAGTGAATAAAATTTGCAAATTTTCTGGATATAGTTCTGATTTTTGCATAAAGTTATACTATTCTTTAAAAATCGGGGAAAATCTTTCCCATTCTCTCTACTAAAGAAATATTTTCTGTGAATTATGAGTTAACTGCTCCTTGAAGACATGGTAAAACATATCAATTAAAATGTTTTCCTGGTGTCCTTCATGGAATTTTTGACTACAAGTTCAATTTCTTTAATGGTTGTATTTTACTTAAGTTTGCTATGCCTTTGAAAGTCAAATTTGGTAATTTGTACTTTACTGGAAAACTATCAATTACATTTAGGTTTTTTAATTTACTGCAATAAAATTTATTCTGGTTATTATTTTTACATGTATTTTAATTTCTTGAATCACAGTTTATTTTAATTCCTAATTTTGTGTTTTCCTATTTTTATTTCTGTGACTATTACTGCTAGACATTTGTGTAATTTATTACTTTTCAAAGAAAAACACCAATAATTGCTTTATTTTTGCGTCTTTTTTATTAGTATTGCTTTTATCAACATTATTTGCTGTTAATTTTCAATAGTCATTTGTGATAAACATATTTCTTGCATTATATTTATCTATAATCTCCGTTGCTTTGAAAATATTTTTTCCTAAATATTTAACTTGATATTAATGTCACTATGCTTGCTAAATTGTGATATTTTTCTGACATTATTTCTTTACAGTCTTCTGACTTATTTTTATTTATAGGAGTATCTCTCACAAGTAAATATTAACAACTTTGTCATTATAAATTATAATCAATGCAGTTAGTAAGGTAGAAGATGATTAGTCAAAATTGAGCGATAAATATGGATGGGGTAATGTTACTATCTTACTGGAGCAATCTGAGATTATTTTTTTCTTTTTGTATTTTTTTTTAGATAATTTTAAAAATATTCAATTATAGCTGACATGTAATATTATATTAGTTTCAAGTGTACAATCTAGTTGTTAGTCATTTATATATTATGAAATGATCACCCAATAAGCCTTGTACCCATCTAATACCATAAATAGTTATAATATTATTGACTATATTCACTATGCTATACTTTACATCCCCGTGACTGTTTTTGTAACTGGTGATTTGCACATTTTAATCCCTTGCCCTTACTGACCCTCTCTTCCAAATCCCCTCCCTTTGGGCAATCATTCTCTATGTCTATGATTTTGTTTCTGTTTTGTCTGTTCATTTATTTCATTTTTCAGATTGTACATATAAATGAAATCATATGGTAGTTGTCTTTGCTTATTTCACTTAGCATAATATCCTCAAGGTCCATCCATGTTGTCACAAATGACAAGATTTCATTCTTTTTATGGCTGAGTAATATTCTATTGTAAATGCACCACTTCTTTATCTATTTGTCTATTGATGGACACTTAGTTGCTTCCATATGTTGGCTATTATAAATAAAGCTGCAATGAAAACAAGGGTATATTTGTCTTTTCGAATTAGTGTTTTGGTTTTCTTCAGATAAACAACCATTGTGAAATTCCTGGGTCTTTCTTTGTCTCTTATTACATTACAGCCTTTGTTTAAAGTCTATTTTGTGTGATGTAAGTATTTATACTGGCTGTTTTTGTTTTGTTTTGTTTCCATTTGCATGAAATATATTTTCCATCCATTTATTTTAATTTGTATGTGTGTTTCAATCTGAAGTGGGTTTCTTGTAGGCATCATATCTAAGAGTTTCCTTTTCTTGTACATTTAGCCACCCTATTTCTTCCATTTGTAGCATTTAAGCCATTTACAGTTAAAGTAATTATTGATGGATATGTAGTTATTTCCACTTTATTGTTCATTTCTGATCTTTTTTTCTTCTTTTTCCTAAAGAAGTCCCTTTAACATTTCTTGTAATACTGGTTTGGTGGTTAGGAGCTCCGTTAGTTTTTTCTTAAATGGGAAGCTCTTTATAAGTCCTTTGACTCTAAATGATAGTCTTGCTGGGTTGAGAAATCTTGGTTGTACATCTTTACTTTTCATCACTTTGAGTATTTCCTGCCAATCCCTTCTGGCCTGCAAAGTTTCTGTTGAGAAATCAGCAAACACTCTTAAGGAAACTCCCTGTGGGTAACTAACTGTTTTTCTCTTGCTGCTTTTAAGATTCTCTTTTTGTCTTAAACGTTTGGCATTTTAATTATGATGTGTCTTTGTGTGGGCCTCGTTGGGTTCATCTTGTTTGGGACTCTCTGCACTTCCTGGACTTGTATGTCTATTTCTTTCACCAGGTTAAGGAAGTTTTCCATCATTATTTCTTCAAATAGATTTCCAATTCCTTGCTCTTTCTCTTCTCCTTTTAGTGCCCCTATGATACAAATGTTGGTGCCGTTGGTATTGTCCCAGAAGCCATTTATTATTGATTGATTGATTTTTTTTTTTCTTTTTGCTGTCAATTGGGTGTTTCCTGCTACCATGTCTTCCAAACCACTGATTTGATCCTCTGCTTCTTTTAATCTACTGTGGATTCCCTCTAATGTATTCTTCACTTCAGTTTTTATATTCTTTATTTCTAACTGATTCCCTTTGCTGTTTTCTATCTCCATTTTTATGTTTCCTATCTTTTTGTTAAAGTTCTCACTGAGTTCATCTCTCTTCCCCTAAGTTCACTGGGCATCCTTATAACCATTGTTTTGAACTCTGAATCTGGTAGATAGCTTGTCTCATTTTGTTAGGCTCTTTTTCTAGAGTTTTGTTCTGTTCTTTCATTTTAGCAATGTTTCTTGATCTCATTTGGCTTCCTCTCAGTTTTTGTTTATATATTGTAGGTAGATCAGCTATATCTCCTGGTCTTGGTGAAGTGGTTTTATGTAATAGTTGTTCTGTGGGGGCCCAGTGACACAGTCAGCTGAGCTGGGTGCTCTAGGTATGTCCCTGGTGTGGGTTGTGTGTGCCTTCCTGTTGTAGTTGAGCCTCGATTTCTGTGGGTTCTTCAGTGGGAGGGATCGACCCTCAAGCTGATTGGCTGTGAGGACTGGTGGTGACTATAGTAGAGGTGCTGTAGTGTAGGGGTTGACCCCATGGAGCAGTATTTGCTTTAGCAGGGCTCTGGTGCCTGCCCAGTCTGCCCTTTGGTTGTGTATTTTGTGGAGGTGGTTGGGGTGGTGCTCTAGTGTAGTGTAAAGCTGGCCACTGGTGTGTTGGTTCTGGGGCCTCTTGGGAGGAGCTCTGGTGGATGCCAAGCTCAGCCACTGTCTGTTCCCTACCTGGGGCCACTTGGTATGAGCTACGAAGTGATCTGCAGATGGTTGCCCTTTGTGCTGGGCTAGGAGGTACCTGGCAGAGGCTAAGATGGGAATAGTGCTGGGTTTGGGGCTGCTTAGCAAGAGGTACAGGGTACATTGAGGTCAGATACTGCTTCTTTAGGGTTGGAGAACCTTTGAGAGATTTTAGGGAAGTTGGCAGCATGTACCAATGCAGACCATTTATATGGAAAAGCCATTAGATGCAGCTTGGATGGGCCTGCAAGTTGAGTTGGGCAGGATCTTAGGTAATCGTTTGAGCAAGGTAATTGTGTTAACCAGGTTGATGGAGACTCAGACTTAATACCTGCCTGAGCTTGGGCCTGCAGGTTGGGTGGGGGGAAGGGCTCAACAAGAGAACAATAACATCTATCAGCACTTCTGTCTGGGCGAAAGCTGCCCCTCCAGCTCTCATCCTGCAGCCAGACAATTAAGTTCCTCCCCCTATGTCACTGCCACCTTTCTAGTTGCTGCCTCACTGCTGGAGCTCAGAGCAAGTGAGTCCATCAGCAAGTGAATCCATGCATGGTCCCTTTAAGGGGAGTGCCTGAGAGTACAGTGCCCTTCACTTACTCAGCCGCAATCTCCACTGGTTTTCACAGCCAGAAGTTATAGGACCTTCTATCCCTGGCACTTGAACCCTGGACCGGGGAACCTGGTGTGGCACTAGGATCCTCATTCCTCAGGGTACCTCCAAAGCTGAGATATCCCTCCTCGTTTTTAACCACTATGCATGGGTGTGGGACTAGCTCTTTCTGCATCTCCCAACCTCCTATCATTTTTGATGTGGTTTATTCTGTGTATCCTTAGTTATAGGATTTCTGTTCAGCTAGCTTTCAGGCAATTCTCAATGATTGTTGTTTTGTAGTTTAGGTTTAATTTTAATGTGGCCATGGGAGGAGGCAAGCACAGCATTTACCTGTGCTGCCATCTTGACTGGCAGTCCTGAGATATTTTTTAGATACTTTAAAAGTTAGTGCATACAAAACTTTATTTAGAATTCAATTAAAAAAACAACAACAAGACTTCAATAACAAAAAGAATGCCAAGTCTTAGATGTTCTTGAGATTCCTTCTACACTGACAGTTTTCTATGATTCTTTAAGTTTTAGAAATTACAGAGTTGGAAGCGATATGGAATCATAATAAATTACCAGTTGGCCATTTTTCTATTTTTTCAATTTTTATCCAAAGTGTCAAATCAGAAAGATACAACTGTGATACAAGTCCAGCAGGAAAACAAATCCTATAATAAAAGGGTCTTTATTTCTAAAGAACATTATAGTTAGAAAACGCAAAATTCCAAAGAAAGAAAAAAAAAATTACTTAGCTAAGGGCCTCAGTCATTGCCCAAATATTTATACGCAGGTCCTGTAAATACAGGAATAATGTGGTGCATAATAACATTAACCAAACAAAGAATTTTAGTATATACCATAAATACTAGTGACCAGATATCCTATATTTAGAAAGAAAAAAGAGATGAATTTCATCTGTAGTAGTAATATTTATTACATTGTATAAAATATCCTCACTCTGAACATTTCAGATGTTTGAATGAGTTACAGGAAGAATTCATAACAGAAAATTTGAAGAAAATAAAAATTATAGATTAGTAAGAAGCATCACTGCTTGCAAATATCTATTCAGGATAGAATTGAAAATACAGTGTTTATAGAAACATACTAATCTTACAAAAAATTCTAAATACTCAATATAATCCCTATTTAAGTATGAATAAAATATAAATATTGCATGACTTAAGGCACATGGAACCCCTTTTTTATGCCATTAAAAATCAAAGATCTCCTTGTAAAATAGTTTTTAGGTAACAAAAGTAGCATTTCTGTCTTTATATTCCTATGATGTGTGCATCTATTTTACAGTATATTTTTGAAAAGCAAAGCTTACTGTGAGAACCACAGAGGACCAACACAGTTGTTTGACAGGCATTGTGAGTGTCTATAGCTAAGATAGTAGATGAAATCAACCCAGACTTTAAAAAGCCACTTTATACTTCAGTTAAGGAAAGAATAGTTGAAGAGTGAACTTTAGCATTGTAATTCACATGATGTTCAGATGCCTTTCTGTTTTATATTTTTGCCATGGTGCTGAGCATTATAGTAACATTGTTGTTGAATAGTTTTGCATTACGTGCAAGGTCATTGTCCTTAGATAGCTGGATCATCATTCACACTGATTGTCATTGCATCAATCTTATTCATTAGTTTAGTCGACAGTCTGCTACCACTCTGTTCCAAGCACGACGCTTTATTTTGTTGTCAGGTGCTTTGCTAGAAAATTAAAGATGACTTAGATAAAATATTTGGGGTTTCGAATCTGAGAGAGAATGGAAGACATAGTTTTGTCAAAATGTAAATATGATTAGATTGTTGACAAAAATATTTGGAACATTTAGACAGATACTTTAATGCTTTAATATCACAATTAAATGAGGTTGGAATTTTGAGTTAAGAAGGTTCTATTTGCTTGATCTAAATCAATTCCTTTGTTTGATTTTCAATTAATAATTCCATCAGAAGTAACTTCAAATGTCTTGTAATTACTTTTCTGTAATCATTATTTATGTGGTCTTTATTTTTTACTTCCTGTAATACAATAATTGGTGGTAAGGTAGTGTGATATTTACCTAAATATACATCAGGTAATAAAAAGAATATTAGGACATTGAAATATTAAGTAGTTCTTCAAAGTACAAAATAATTTCACTGACTTGTTCACAGTAAAGGAGGCAGTTAGCGAGTAGAGATTATTCGTGGCCAAACATTTGTATTAAATAGTAAAGGAGAGAATTAAAATATACAGAATACTTTTTACGTTAAAACATGAAATGGAAATGAAAATCATTGGTATGGGTCTCCTCATTCAATTCCCATGGTAGTGCCCAACACTTTGCTCTTCAAATAATTTGGGATGGCACTGCAAAATCCCATATACAAAAGTCCATTGCAAAGCCTTAATTTCTTTATTTTATTTATTTGAATTCTACCCTATAAAAGAGTGGTTAGCATTTTGGATTTTAAAGAAACTGAAACTGTTTTAGAAAGAGTAAGTCTAGGATAGATACTTCTCCGGGTGAAGAGGAACATTAGACATGCTGGTGATGGAGAATGTGAACTGAGAAGCATTCACTGCTTGCAGCATTTTTCCTCTTATGCATGCCTTCACCATCTTGAAATTTTATATAAAAACTGATTGTTCCGGACAAGGTCAATGGTGTCTGCTCTAAGGAGATAGGAACCTCTAAAATGAGAATAGGTCAACAAAAAAGCTATAATAAGGTTTATAAAATAGAAGGAAAAGCAAGATTTGAAATCAGCTCGATTTAAAAAGCAATAACAATGCATACTTATGAAGTTAGAGTGATAGTAATTATTTTGTGGGAGAAAATAACCTCTATATCTGGAGGTGAAAATCATTATGTATTTACATATTAGTTTAGTTTGACCTCGAAGAATGTATTTTTTACATAGCTGACTTGGTTAATTCACTCAGGTTCATGTATTCTTCATTTACCGTATGTTCACAATTATACTTAAACTTAAGGTAATTAGAGCACCAGGGTCAATTCAGGGTCAGATGAAAATCGTGCTAATGAAGAAAATTACTTCAGCAGAGCTCAGTGTATAAACTGTTTATTTTCTTTAGAAACAGGAAGTACTGTTGTAGAGTTCCAGTCAGCAAAATTAAGACTCTAATGGTAACACTTCCCCTGTATCTTACTACACATTCCAAAGATTGCCTTTCAAGGGTCAAGCTATTTTCTTAGAAGGTGATTTCTACAAACAAGAAGGTGATATAAATTCAAACTTCAGTTTTTGATTTGATTATATTCACCCTGCTATTAGAAGAATTCTTCTTGGAGGCTGTATTTCCATATATTGTGGCATAGTATAATATATTAACTATTATTTACAAATTTATCATCATTCACATGATCACATAATACATAGTTAGAAAAGAAAATGAAAACCGAAGGGCTGAAATAATTTTGTTTAACAATCTCAAATTTTTATTTATTCACACTCAGATCCTAATATAAGCACAAGCATATAATTATTTATCATGGTAAATTTGATGACCATTGCTTCATCCCTAAGATTCTTATTCTACAACATTCAACAGCCATTAAGTATGAATATGTGGCAATGTCAAAATATCTTTGCATTGATTATTTCATCCAACCACTTTGTTTTGCAGAGGAAATTTGAAAACCATACAGACTGATTAGCTGAAAACCTACATTTCTTGATTTTCCAGATAATACATATCTCTGCTTCACATTATATCTTACTACTATTTTAAATTCTGAGTTAGTTTGTAGACAATTTAACATGTGGATTTTTCTGGAGTAATGCAAAGAAGAAAGAAAAGAAAGGGAAAGAAAAAGGAAGGGAAAAAAGAAAAGGGAAGGAAAAAAAAAAAAAGAAAAAAAAGTGAATTCCTGGTCTTTGGGCTACTTAAATCTAAGCCAGATCACTGATAGCAGAAAAGGCTTGTAGGAATAATGTTGCTTATTATGTAACACTTGGTTGAAGGACCATTTGGTGGTGTGCTGTGACTTCAATTCAGAGTTTAAAATATCATTTGATATTAATTCATGGACTACAAAAATGTATGTTGTGTCTATTACACCCAGGTTTTATAATCTGTTATGCTCTTCATACATAAACACTCACATTCCTAGAAAGTTCAACAGCAAAATGTCAAATAAATGTACAGGATCCCCCTCTGTACTGGAAAATTTAAAAATATGTATTGACCAAAATCCAGAAGCTGGCCCAGGAACAGCATTATTCAATTTTCTTTTCACATTAGAAACACAGCAGCCTCAATAACATAACAAAGAAGTACAGCCCCAGCAAACCAGCAGCTGAAATCTCTTCACTAGTTCTGTGATACCCCAGAAATACTTCCCCACATTTTGCTAGAATGTTTTTCAAGTATGCATTATCATACTAGTCACATTAGACTAGACAGAAAGGTGAATGTACGTTATCTAGAAGAATTTCTTACTCGGGAATGTATTTATTTATGAATGTACACAAGGAGGAATTGCAGACAAAAAGTGCAATGAAATCTGAAAGTTTCCTGGGCTCAGGGATAATAAAGGAAATTAACACTAATTAAATGGATAGTTTTTTTTTTTTTTTTTTTTTTTTTTTTTTTTTTTTTTTTAAGTATTTTATTTGGAAAAGATCAGTATGTCTGCTTTGGTCCGAATGTTTCTGTGCCCCCAAATTCCTATTCTAAATCGTTGCCCAGTGAGATGATCTTTAGGAGGTGGTCCTTTGGGAGGTGATTAAGTCATGAGTGCAGAGCCTCATAAATGAGCTTAGCTCCCTGATCCCTTCTGACTCATGGGGATACAGTGAGAAGCCATCAGTGTGGAAGAGGGCCCACAGGTGACCATGCTGGCACCCTAATTTTGGACTTCCAGCCTCTAGAACTGTGAGAAATGAATTTCTGTTGTTTATAAACTACGTAATCTGTATATTTTGTTACAACAGCCTGAGTGGTTTAAGACAATTTCTTAAAGTAGCAACTTCCTTTATGGAAATAGCATCGATTCTGTTTAGTTAAATGCCAACATTCTTTAGACCCTAGATATATAAAATTTTATTTTTACTACCTATCGTGTCCTATTGGTTTCAACCAACTACCTATTGGTTTCACAGCTCATGGTTCCTTATACTGTACATTGTCAACATTTTCATCCTAAAGTGATCAATTATTGCTTGACAACTGCTGAAGGTAGGAAACACTGTTATTCGTCTTCTATCTTCCACTTGGATATCTGTGATTCTTGTGTGATCTCTCCATATTCATAAATATATTATTTGCCTTGAAATTCAAACATATATGAACAGTGATGCTTAGAGTCAAGTCTTTTTGGAATGGTAAGTCTTTAAAATCGTACAATATCTGTTGAAAATTAAAAAGTGCAACACTTTGAGAATCAAATGTGACAAAGCCCTTGTACTAATTAGCCAGGAGCCACACACAAATCTACAACTGAAGGTAAGCAGAGTGATTTGACACAAATCTGTAAAGAACCGCATAGTAAATGTGCTAAATCTCAGGCTGGGTATTTGTTCTTTCTGTTTTCAGCGTTCTCTCTTTCATTCACTACTCTTCTTCTCATCTTTCCCCATTCACTGGAACACGTTGCCTTCATGCATCCTTATAAGCTGCTCTTTATCTCTATTTCTTCAGAGGTTCATGTTGTACCTGGTACATGGTCATAAATCCTTGTTCTGAAATAAAAGCATCTGGTTGAAACTGACTCTAGTGGGCATAATGGGTAGAGTATAATGACACTTCAACAAATGGCCTGGATATAAGCCTATTTCAAAGGGATATTTTAAATAAATAACTCTTCTGGATACCAGCAATAAGTTACAATGAAAAGGATCTCACCTATAATACATAATATAAAATAGTAGAACATTATGTAGAGCCTGAATAAAAAAAAGATTTTATTAAGATAAAAACATTGAGTCAATGAAGAGACAAATCGTGTTTGTGAATAGGAAGGCCCGGGAGTCTAAATATCTTAGTTTTTTCAATATTTATTTACTTAATTGAATTTTAATAATATATTCAAATGTTATTTTTTTCCTCTTCAAAAGCTCAGGTGCTTCTGAAATTGTTTAAAGTACAAAAGAGACAAAAACAGCTACAAATAGTTTAAAGGAGAAGAGAGTAAAAAATAAAATTCCCCTACCACATATTAAAACATATTTAACCACTACCATACTTAAAAGAGAGTTGAACTGGTATAAGAAGCAGACAGATTAAAAAAAAAAAAAAAAGCAGATAAAACATTATTATCAGTATATTGGTGTCAAAATGAATCATATTCCTGTGAACTTGGAAATTCGCTTGCCCTTCGAGAGCTGAAATGTGAAATCATCACATAATTGTGCATATAAAATCACCATAAAGAAGCCATACAATTGCATACATTTTAAAGCATCAGTAGCCTAATGACAAAAACTCAAACAGTTCTTCAGATTAACTCAGTAAGTCGTACTCCCCACCTGCCATTTTCAATTGCCATTCTGAGCTATGTGCCAGTCTGCCTTACAGAAAGAATGCAGTGATCCTAGAGACATGAGTGTGTGGTTATTGTGACAGTTACATTTCTCACTGTATATGAATCCATTGACATCTGGCTTTGTATATCAGTCTTGTGTGAGTTTGATTTAGATATATCAATCCTAGGAGGAAAATCTATTTCTGATGTGTTGACAAATCAGGATTTGAACTACTGTGTTTCCCTGAAAATAAGACCTAACTGGAAAATAAGCCCTAGCATGATTTTTCAGGATGACATCCCCTGAACATAAGCCCTAATGCAGCTTTTGGAGCAAAAATTAATATAAGACCTGGTCTTATTTTGGGGGAAACACGGTATGTCAGGCAGAAAGCCAGATCCAGAAGTGTAGTAAATTCATCATGGAATTGCCTAAACAAAGTCCTAGGAGGAAGCTTGATGGCTTTCTCTTGATTATATTTGATTCATTGATGAGTGCACATGATTTTCTTTTGTGGTTTCTCATTTGACATTTAATATTTAATGAATATCATAATTGGTAAAATTTTGTTTTATTCAATAAAATATATTGAGAAATTAGACTAGTTAGCAAGAAATTAATATACACTCATTTCTCACACATTCATAAAAAATAATTCCAGTTGTATTAAAGTGCTAAATGTGAAAAAAAAAATGAACAGATTAAAAAGCTGGATAAAAATGTAGGTAAATATTTGCCTCATCTCTGGATGGGAATGACTTTCTGGGTATAACAGCCATAAAATATATCATAAAAAGAAAGATTAGTAGATTTGACCTAAAATATTAAAATTTTGTGTATATATAAATAATTAAAGCTACAAGTTGAAAATAAAATTACTATTGGTAGTAAACAAGTCAACTAGATAACATATGTCTCAATACTGCATTTCCCCGAAAATAAGACCTAGCCCAAAAATAAGACCCGAAAATCAGCTCTAATGCGTCTTTTGGAGAAAAATTAATATAAGACCCGTTTATGTTATGTTATGTTATGTTATGTTATGTTATGTTATGTTATGTTATGTTATGTTATGTTATATTAATGTTTTATGCCTGGTCTTATATTATAGAAAAATAAGACCGGGTCTTATATTAATTTTTGCTCCAAAAGACGCATTAGAGCTGATGGTCTGGCTAGGTCTTGTTTTGGGGGAAACAGGGTTGTGTATGAGGATATTCTGAAGAAAATGTCAAAACCCACAATTAATGGAAATGACACATCTGGAGGTAATTCTCAACACACAAAAAACATATAATTGATATATCCATGAAAATGCAACCTATTTGCTAGTAAAGGAAATGAAATGCAAATTAACACAGATATGACATACAATCTTTATCAAATTAATGATAATTAACAATATAAATTTTTAAAGCTTGAATGAGATTAACTCATACTTCTTGTTGGAAAGTAAAAAAAATAAACTTTTTTGGAAAGCAATTTGTTATTTACATGACTACTGATATGTTCTTTAAAAGGGAAAGAAAAATACAATCCTTGTCCTTCAGGGGAGAAAAAGTTTTTATCTCAGGCTGTATAGGGCAGCCATTCAAAAATTAAAGAGCAGCACGCTCGCTATGCCGACTCCGGAAGATGTGACCGCTACATCTAGGCCCAGAGAAGACGCGCTGGGCTGTGAGGTCCCGTAGCATGGTGGACCGCGGAGGCCACAGCTGGTTCTCAGGGGCACTGAAGACCAGTCTGAGATTGAGCCAGGTGTATCTTCAGGCACCACTTCCTCAGAAGTTTGTCCCTTAGGCTGGACGGGCGCTCCTGTTCCCACAGTTGCATCTTTCCTGGCATACGTTTTGGTACCTCCCGGGGATGCGCCTGCATCCCCCGCTGCACCATGGGCCAAGGAGTACCCTGCAGGGTTCCCACAGTGCAAATCAGGAGACATTCTTTAAATGTTTATCAAATGAAAAAAAAAATTAAACAGCAATTTTAAACATGCAAATATGTACTGGTTATATTTCAGTGGTATTGGGACGTCTGAAATTATTTCTAAGCTACTTTCGCAATAGATCTGAAGACAAATCTAACCTCTCTCTCTCTCTCTCTCTCTGTCTGTCTCTCTCTCTCTCTGTCTCTCTTTCACCCTTTTGTGGTGGTGGTGAATGAGAGAGCTAAGAAACTAATTCTCTAGGGTGGAACACACCCACCCACACACACACACACACCCACACACGCACGCCCACACACACTGTAGTTTGGATTCTTTGGGGGCAATTGGGTGGGAGCTAATTCCCAGTCTCTAGGTTCTTGAGTTTGCTCTAAAAAGCAATTAATTTTCATAATGACCTCTTGTTCTTGCTCTGTTGGTTCACTTTACTTCCTTCTCTTCTGATCAATTCATTACAGCAGGTGGCACATTCTCATACATAAATGTCAGACATGATTTTAAGAAGTGAAATGATTTTTAAATGTTTCGAATCCTAACATACAATACAATAATTCTTTCTCAGAGATGCTTTTAGAAGTGCTCAAGCTAGGGTGTTTGTCAAGGGCATGCCTATGGGGAGTGTGGAAGAAGGGAAATTTGAATTTAGTAGTTGATGACATAATTGGTAGCTTTTATGCCTCATGAAACATTTTCATGGTTAGAACAAGCTCTCTCATATCTAGTACAAATCTAGAACAGAAAGAACATATATCCTTGTAGAAGACACATTGTTGCCAGAGTACAATATATGGATTCCTCATTCTTTAAGGATTTCATAGTGTCTTCCACAAGACAAAATACTGCATTTATTTAAAAATTCAGGTATCTTTATTATCTTCTTTTGTATTGTATTTTTTTGTATTGTATCCTTTTGAATGTAGGTCCTACCACTTGAAGGACTGTGAGCTCATATAAATTAGTTAATTCCTCTTGCACATGTTTCTGATTTATAAATTGATGATAACATTCTATTGGGTTGCAGTAACAATTAAGATGATGTATTATGTCTACTGTAACCAAATGATAAATAATAGATGCCACTATTATTACTATTATTACTATTATCATCATTACTATTTGTTTATGAAAGAACAGTGGGAGATTTGAAGATAATACCTGATACTTCCCATACAGTGGTTTAAGTCACTGGGGGACCTGATGTAACAAAAGACTAAGTAAAGTAATGAACTAACCAGCCTCACATTTCCAAATTGTAACATTTTAAATAAAATAATTTCTGAATGTAAGATTCCTCTAGAAAAAGGCACAATTTTGTGTTCAAAGGGCTATTTGAATTTGGATTAGACTTAACAGTGGATTTTCCTAAGTAGGTAATGCATGATGTCTTTCGGTATGCTTAATGTTCCTAAGTAAAGGTCCAAAACCATGAACAATTATAAAATAACGTTAGCCCATTTGGATAGATGTAGTTTTTTTCTGATTATAAAAGCAATATATACTTCTTATAAACATTTTTGAAAACACCAAAAAATTTCTGTTAAAAAGAATCGTAAAGGCAAAAAAAAAGTAATAAAATTCCATCTTTCCGATATAATCATTGTTAATATTTGATGTGCTTTCTTCCAATATTTTTCATGAGGCACATATCACAAAAATTTAAATATACAATAACATCTATGAATATAAATGTTGGTGTCTACCTTATCTAGATTATTCAAATTTATTGAAATGCAGAGATACATACTGGGTAGGGAGTGATATAAAGACAAGACTCATATAATAATACCATACTTATGTATATACCTTGGCAGTAACTAAGATGTAAACATAATACACAGTTGTAAAGGATAGAAATGAGAGGTAGAAAATAAATTTACATTGAGTTGGGGCCGAAGTATCTGTCAAGGGCTCATCAGGAGCAGGGCATCCACACCAGATAACTTCTAAGATGGAGAGCTAGTTCCAGGGTGAAGCAAGACCTGAAAGAGCAAATAGAGGACAGTGATCCAACCCAGAGGTCAGTTGCAAGCGTAGGCCACTATTACCCTAGGACTACAAAGAAATGGGGTAAGCAGAGCCTAGAAACTGGGATATTATTTAATATTTAATTCAATATTTAATTAATAGTTATGTCTTTGAGTCCTTAATGTGTGTCAGTCTCTTCCAGGAATTCAACAGGTTTTGACTCGTTTCATCCTCAAACAACACAAGGATGAAATTAATTTATTATCTCCAATTTAAACTTAAAAATATCAAATTACAAAGAGTTTTATTTGCCCTAGTTTACGTAGATTTTAAGTGGCAGAGCTGCGATTCAAATCCAAGCTATTTTGTTTAATGAATCGATTACCAACTTAATTGCAATGAAATTATGGAAAATGCACTTAATTTAGCATTTGTTTTCAACCAAGATATTTAGTAAAATTATCTAGTTGCTTGTAGGAGCAACTAGTAAATCAAGATTTTAAAACCTGCATAGATTCACAGAACGAATCTAATATCCTTTAGTTGCTTTATTCTGGAAATTTTCTACAAGGCAAAGAGTAATCAGGGCAGAACTCTCTTACATGTGTTCTTAACCCAGAATATAGGACAAGTTTAGAGATCAAGTTGCTCAGAGTGCATTTTTGGAAACTTTCTTGGTGAGTTGCTCTGGGGCATGGAGGAACGAACCATGACCTGAGAAGAGGAGTCAGTGTGATTTACCAAGGCCAGGTAAACCTTTCCCGTCTGTGGGGGACACAAAGGTGGGCCTTGTTTGCCAGCAAATGTTGAAAGTAGTGAGCTGGATAACAAGGGGACACTCATTTCTCACCCCTTCCTCCAGTACCTCATCTCTAAAATGATGTAATTATAGCGGTTCTTAAAATCCTTTTTAGAAAGAAAAATTGATGAACCTAAATTGGTATGAATAGTCTCTGACTGAAACTCTAAATGTCCTAGTGAGAGACTTAAAAGATAAACCCTTTGAATTTAAAGATTATTAAATTCAATAAAATGTTTACTATGAATTCTGAAAATGTTGCTAGCAGATTGTTATTTTCACCACTTATTTTCAAAATTTTCTCTTGACTTAGAAAATATATTTCTTCTGACTCTAGATCCTTTGTCTGCTATCAGAAAAGAAATAAGTGAATGAAAATTATAAAAGGGAGAGATCTGTAGCATTACAGAACAAAGCTAAATGTTAACTAAGACAGAGCAAGGTTGATATAGATTTCATTTCCCATCCAGGTTAGGATTTTCATTTACTCAAAATATTTTTGAAGCAATCATATTTAAACAGCCCAAATAAAGAAAACTCATATCTTCCTCAAAGAACAAATTAGGTTTTAATTAATGAAGAGCAAGGAGCCAGATAATTTTATTTTTATATTAAATTTCATGACAGTGAACACTCTTGATAGGAAAACCCATCATGTGAAATACCTCCTGTCCTCAGGAATGGAAAGATTAGAAGTGCTCCTGAAGAGAAAAACATTAGATTTTAAAGAGTTGAAAACATTTTTTTTCAGACAATTTATCTTCCTTTACAATTGTTTATTAAATAAAGGCTTAGAATAAAAATGTCATTGTGTATTAGAATTATCTTTCCAGTAAGGTTATTTTTTGGGAAATAATCGAGGGGAGGGTGCAAAGGGTAGTGTATGAAGAAATAGTATGAAATAGTTGTTCATACTACTTTGTTTTTTTGTTTTATAGTATTTTTGTTGGAAAATATGGAGAAATAGATATGTTTGAAAGTGATTGTAATACAACTCAAAGATAATTTGATAATCTGAAGGAAAAAGAGTTACGGCAGGGAGTAATGAGCATGATCAAGTGTAGAAGAACAATTACTGTCCCAGAAAAGAATAGAGGATAAAAAATTTAAAAGATAGGCAAGAAACAAACTCTAATGGTTTCAAGATCAATATTTTTTAAACTTCATTTATATTTTCAGGAGTGAAAAAAGGGAGATGACTTCAAAAGTCTTTCCATAACTATACCTGCTGAAGCTGCTGGTAAATAATCAAATTACACCAGATTCCTTCCTGCTCAGTAACAATAATTAGGGCAATGCCCAACTTAACACTAAACTGCAAACTTCAGTGGATATTAAATTAAATTACATAATGTCATCATGTAGGAAAGCTCCTTCCAAATAATTTGTAAACAGGACAAAGTTTTAATGAAAAAAAGATCAAATTATGTTTATAATATTACTGAATTTATTGATTTTAAAATATATTACTCTCTAAAATAATGTTACATCCATAATTAATTGTAGAATTAAATTTATTTTTATAATCCTCAAATTCTAACTGAGATGCACATGAGCTATGGCAATACAACAAACTTTAGTATGTTAAGACTTAGCTACATCTTCGTGACACTTTTGTTGTGCTGAGTATTCTGGAAGCATTTTCTGTGAAAAAAAAAAAAAAACTTGGTTCTCAAAAAACAGTGTAAATATATATAAAGTAGACAAGATTACTCAGGAAAAATACATTTTCATTTTTATTGAGAACAGTCTTATGTATAAAATAAGGTAAATAAAAGTCTTATTTATAAATGACAAACAATCTTATTTCTTAAAGCTATAGAGACTACAAATAAAGTGTCATTTATAAAATACCTGGTATGGTACCTGGCACAGAATAATTATTTACTGATTGGCTGAATTGGTGTGAGTATATCTATGTCTATCCATTTATGAATCCACCGAGAAAATTTACTTACATAATGTGTGTCAAGCTTCTATAATGTACATATATATACATGTGTGTATATGCAGTTATACACATTATTTTAATTTAAACCCATGAAAGAGCACAGAATATTTTGTGTTGTAGATATATTTTCCATGCAGAAAAACATCTAGTTTCTAAATATTAGGGGTTGTGCCTGTTCAGCTCTGCCCTCTTCTGACCCTCATGCCTGGCACACAGTATGTGCTTCATCAACATTCATGGATGATTTTTTAAAAAGTGTTGCACTGTTCGAATAGGCACACTTCTTTTAGGTATCTCAACACCATCCATATACACGAATGCCGTGGTTTCCCATTTTGTTTGCTTCTGCTCCCCCTTCACCCCATCCATACTTGTCTCATCCATTACAATCCTGCACCTCAGTTTTGCAAATGTGGCCTCTTTCTGTGTTAAGCCTCTGTGCACAGTGTGTTCTTTTTCTGCAAACATATGGTGCCTATAAGCTGCCACACTCTTTGTCATCTCTTACGTTGCAGTCGTTCCCTTTATAAAGTTATTCCATCTCTCCTTTCTAAATAGAATTTGAAGTTCTTTGAGAGCAAACTGGGACTTGTATTTTTTCTGCACACCTAATTTTAATTCCTGAAATAAGTGCTCCGTAAATGTTTAGTGTTTTGGGAAATTTTCAAAACAGAAAATCATTTGTTAATATTATCCAAAAGTGTGATGGAGCTGTCAACCTCATGTACTGCTTGTGAGAGTTGAGTTTAAAGAATATCAGTACTTATTTTAGTTAAATAAATATTGTTGCTAGGTTTTCCTCTGGGAAAACCTCTGTCTCTCTTCATCTCAGCCTCTCTGAAGCTGTCTCTCCATGCATGTATTCCTCTGGCAGAGTTACATAATCCTAGCACTTACTGTATCTCTCACTACTCTGAAATTTCTTTGAAGGTGAGGATAGGGAAATTTTCTTGTACAGCCCAGCCCCAATATAGCACTCGCTGACTAAATGTCTCTTTTATGGATTATAAACATTATATAATTTCGCTACTTAAATTTGTTTTCTTTTATTACATTAAGAACAAGAAATAGTTTACGATCATATGGCATTGTTCATGTGGATGATCAAAATGAATAATTTCTTCTTGACAAGTGGACTTTTTGGTAACCTCATTACTCCTTATTTCACACAATAGCAATCATCTGAATGTATGTATGTATTTTGGTTTCAGGGGCTTTATCCTTGCTATGTTTTACTACGATTAATATATGGATGATAATAACATTTTTCTCTTAAATAGTGAAAAGGATTATATGCCAATGTGAAAATAGCACCCACCAGGAGGGTACAAACAGATTTCCCACAGGGAGTAGCACTTGTCTGCCAGCAGAAAGTTCAATTTCAACCTGTCGATGTTGGTTTAAAGAACAGTATCTATGTGATTAGTTGAGCATTTCATTGCATTTTTTCTTCATCAAAATGAGTAACCCTAGTGACAAGTAGTGTATCTCATAATCTAAGTAGAAATTAAACAAAATTAAACAAAAATAGAAACACTATGCTTTTCAAAATCTTTGGCCCCAGTCAGATGGTGCTTGGGATTAAATATTCATTTGTGAAGGAAAATGAATGAATTGTAGAACATATAGGAAATATTAAAGAATTATCACTAATTGTGTCTAAAATTGAGTTTAATTAGGCAGCTTGTAATATTTTTCAACTGTTGGGAAACAAAATATCTTATAGTTTCCAAATCTATTGTGCAATGTTAACTAATCTTTCAAGAAAATTTTCAAGAATTCATTATTATTGAAACTGAGTATAAAATTTCAGAAAATTCATTATCTTTTTGTCTGTCCTGGAGCTGGGCCTCGGTAAAAGTTTGTGGAGTAACCAACATAATAAGTGTTTACTAAATAAATAAATGAGAAACAAAAACGATAAATTAAGTCTAGCTTTTTCTGCAAACGAGAGCAGTGTCATTTAAAAGGTATGAGTTGTAGGTTCAGTATACGAAGCTGTCCTCAGTTCTCCTAGAAAACATTGATTTTACTTTTCCTTCCCCATATAGAGAAACTTACATGCACTGTTATTTTAGCATAGCTTGAATTGTAATTGTCTGTATATCTTTTTCGTTCATAAGACTGACTTATTTTGTAAGATGAGCCAACTCTGTGTTCCTCCATGTATTCGTATCATGTAAAATAGAAGCACACATTTAATTGATATTTAAAAAAATGTAGAGACAGAGAGAGTGAGGGAGTGAGGGAGGGAGAGAGCGAGAGCAAGAGTAAAGGATGCAAAGGAGGAAAGAAAAGCAAGCTCATAAAAAGCAATATTTTCACATTTTTGCTGTGAGTATGAGACAGAGTTTAGAGAATAAACAGCTCATATTTCATAGCAAATGTATGTCTTACAAGTATTGCTACTGTTTCCTTCACCCCTGTGTGTGTAAGTGCTGGTTTATATAATTCAACAGGGTATGAAAGAATAACTGTGTGGTTTGTGTGGAGAAAAAATGTTAGATAATTAATTTGTATCTTTGACTGGGTGAAAGATGTATTCTAATCTAGTAACTGATTATTGCAAAAATAACCATTATGCTATAGTATGCTAAAGTATTTGCTTGAAACTAATTATTTTGAACTTTTTATCTGCACCTGAGGAGCTTCCTATGAATTATTAAAAGGCTGAGCAGGGGGAAATTGTTTAGTTAGCAAATTAATCTATAATGCACAAAATGCTAGCTGCTGAAAAGCACAACCTTTCACTAAAGATTTTAGGTCACCACATTCTATATTTTGATTTCCATGACATTCAAATAACTGGTTGAAATGTTAAAAATTCCATCAATGCTAAAGTTGTTTATACCTGTATCATGCCAGACATCTCCTTTGACATTTTGGACTAAATTGTCTGAATTGGTCATTTATGTTGACATCAGGTAGATACACGGATACTGCCACACAGACACACACAGAGACACACACACACACTCACACTCACACACACGTAGTTCTATACACATTAAAACAGTGGCAGTTTTTTTGTTTTATAATTTTTATTCGTTGTAGGGTATCACAAAAATCCACGTAATTGCGAACATAACTAGTGTACGGCATGAGGTGGTCTCCTTAGGTTGTAGGCAGAAGGTAATTTTTTAACTTTCTGTTAAGTTCAGTTTCTGGACGTAGAGAATGATATACTAGGCAGATTTGCTGGGTTTTTTTCATTATTTTTAGAAGTTATAAACTCCTCTGTTAGTTGCAGAAATAGCTTCTCTTTGGTAATTAAATCCGCATCCACTGCATAAATGAAAATTCCAAATTCAACTCTTTTGTGAGATGTTCTCTCCCCCCATCTGTCCATTCACCCCCCCCCCCCCCCCCGTACCTGCCTGCCTTCCAGTGGAGAGTCTGTCCTGACAAAGGGGCATGACTGCCATCTATCTTGCCCAGGCTTCTCTCCGTCTAGATTGCCACACTGCTCCTGATTCCTCTAGAGTTGGGCCAGAATAACAGATAAAATTAACTGGATCAGTTGCAATCTGGGATCTCGTTCTCTGTGTAGCAGGTAGGACAACCTTAGTTCTTTGTTATGGGTGCTCTTGTGGGTTTCTCAGAGAAGATCTTCAGGGGACTGCTGTGATATCTGTGGTGGAGCCTTCCTTCTCTCTGTGTGGCTGCACAGCCATCTCCCCAGTCCTTCCAGACGTGCTCCTTCCATTGAGCTCTCTTAGTACCCGGCAGTCTTGGTGGTGGTGTCTCATACAAGGTGACTGCAGACTGACCCCCTTGCACCAGGTCCATGTTTGGATCCTGGGAAACACTGGCCTTTGCCTAGTGGTCAGTGGAAGTCCAGCACTCACAGAGGGCAGCAGTGCACCTTTGTCCTTACCAGACGTGAGAAGCTCCAGCCATAAGACCTTGCCTGTGGACTTCTAAAGGGTGTGTCAAACGGCAGTCCTTATGTTTCTAAAATTCTAGGTCAGTCACCTCACTGGTCACACTGAAACTTCTCTCACTGGAGGCAAGTAGAATCCATCTCTACGTGCGGGGCACACCACGTCTCTCACAACATTACTTGTTCCTCCCACCTTCCTAAACACCAGCCTCTTTCCTAAGCCGTAGCTGAGTAGTAGTCCAGATATATAGCAGAACTGGATTCGCACTACGCCCTTTGGAAATCTTGAGAAGGAGTTGCGGCAATACTTAAAGATGCAAGGGAGATCGAAACAATTGAATTTCTCTTTTTACTGTCTAGAGCCTTTTTGAAAATGCTGAATAAAGAGGAAACCTCGCTCTTAATATCCAAAGAATAACACAAAAATCACCACAAACGTTACCTATTTTCACTCATTCTCCCTATTTAATACAAATAAAATAGAGTTTGTATTGTTAAGATAAGAGTTGTATTGTATAGATAAGAGTTATGTGTATATCACTCATTGTTACTTCAGAGATCGTAAGCACGTCCTTGTGTTACTAAATATATTTATCCAAAATGGAAATGTTTAAATAATTTGGTAGTATTATTGGATTGGATGTCAGAAGGGACAGGTCATTTGTCTTCCTAGTTCATAGATTGTTGGGCTACATGGAAACATGCCTTGATTAGTTAAAAAGGCATGTCTATGATCTGAAAATCCTGGATGCTGAGCTTATCCAGTGAGTGTCTAGGTCTCTGGCTTAGCTCACTTGGAGAGGAAATTAGTGGTTTTTAAGTGTAGGTAGATGTGAGATCAGAGAAAATATATATTGCTGTCTGCCCCAGTTCTTGGCATGGAACCCCCCAAACCCTTATAATTTCCTAAGGGATAAGGATACTGCATAGGAGCAGCTCATGTTCTGATATTTGTCTTTGACTCTTCGCTTGATGCAGGGCACCTGAACCTTGTGAATTCCTAAGTGATAAGAGCACTAGAAGTGCTGCTGGATGAGGGCTGGTCACCAGACCAGGCATAATTAAAACCTTGGAATGCTCAGCCCCACCTCCATCCTACAGAGAGGGAAGGAGGGCTGGAAATAGTTAATAATTAATCGAGGTTCATCCATGTTGTAGCATGCATCTAAAGTTCATCATTTTTTTATTAATAAACACTATTCCATTGTATGAACATACCCTATTGTAATGAACCATTCATCAGTTGGTGTTATATCTTTATTTTTCTTTCATCCCAAACTATTTTCTAATTTTCTATATTAATATTAATTTCTAATATATGATTTCTTCTTTGACCCATTGATTATTTCAGAGTGGGCTGTTTAAGTTTCACATATTGGTGAATTTCCCAAATTTCCAGCTGATCTCTCTCTCTCTCTCTCTCTCTCTCTCTCTCTCTCTCTCTCTCAGACATCCTCTACACTCTGATCCAATTAAATTTTGACACCATTGCAGGAGTAGTGTTTGAAGCCATTTTCTGGAATTTGTTCTGGTCAGGAGAGTTCTTTCTTGTAAACTAACTCACCTATAATTTAGCCTTTTGATCTCATTGAGTGATCAGCTTCCTTTTAATTGCTTACCACCTACATCTCCATTGTTTCTGAGAATGCCCTTAGGCTGGAACTTCCCCATACTCAGTTCTAAATAAGGTCAATTCCTTTGGGATGAGCTTCAGTGCATTCTGTTAATATGACATTTTTCCCCTTGAGCAACACTTATTATTCACAACCCCAAAGATAGGGGCAGGGCTGTGGCCAGTTTCTTTTGAGTGACATCCCACTTCCTAAACAGGATCCTGAGTGAGACCAGCATCATTTGGTCTTCCCAACTTGCCTCTCCTCTGTAGAAACTTCACAGTATGAGAAGTTGGGGTGAAGGCTATTGGGGACCCAGTGTTCTTGGCCTGTGGTGACTGGGGGAGTGTCTCTGCCCTATGAATGGGCACCAAGTGGAAGAATGGACCCTGAGACTCCTTTGTCAAACCCACCTGGAATTTAGCCTCTGTGAAACGATAAGAAATACTGATAACCTGCTTTTCCTGGTGAGAGACAATAGCCTTTGATAGGGTACTGAGAAGTGAAGGAGCCTGTCTTTTTGTCCACTTCTCAAGTGGAGATTCTGTCATGCTGATCTGGAGCAGCAGAAGGAGAAGGTCATAGCTCAAAGTCTGACAGACTAGCTGTTCTTATTGAGATTTGGTAGATTTCCATAACTGCTTCTTCCGTGGCTCTATTCCCTTGTGACAATTTTCAGAGACTTTGAATGGTTGTTTTTGTTGTTTAGTTTTTAAGTAATTTTCATCAGTTATTTATTTTTTCCATTGAGGAGCCTATTTGCAGATCTACACATACTGCCATTCTGAAGTAAATATTTCTAGAAATGTTTGTTTTGAGGGTTAAAACTAGAAAGTATTTCATATGATTTTACTTGCCTCAGATAATTACTTAGAATGACATCATTCTTCATTTACATTTCTGCAATGTATGCTTGGGAATGAAGTAAACTTAAGGCACAAACATAAATATATTTCTTGTTTCCATAGTATATTTAACATGGTTAAATGATCCTTTTATGATTTAGATTTATTTTCTGTTTCTAGTTTGACAGTGCTCTTGAAAAAAAAATTTTAAGGCATGCATCAAGTCTAGCTATGTGTGGAGGGCTGTTTTGCATGAAAAAAATATTTTCTGGTATTAATTCCAATACACATATATGTGTATGTGTATATATATGTATATACACACATATATGCATGTGCATATATGTGTGTATATATATATATATATACATATATATGTATACTTCTTTCTATGGTTTAGATTTTCTTTCCTATCTCAATTTAATAGCCGTAGTGAGTGAAAGCCTTTTAGAGGTATATGACATTATTTTTTATGTATCATATCATTCTAATTTTGAGAAAGGGAAGCTACATTTTCTGGCAGCAAATTCCCAGAAGACTATAAATCAGGAATTTCTAAGATAAATGTTCATTGCTTCATTTCTTTTTCTGTAAAGTGGAGATAGTTGTTTGGTGTTGTCTGAAGGATTAAAATAATACCTGCAAAATATATAAAATGATTGTCTGGCATATAGTATACGCTCAATAGATGTCAGTTTTAGTTGTGATTATTGTTGTTACTGTTTTGAACTAAGATAGCTTGGCAATGAAAGCCAGGTTTTTGAATAAAACATTTTTGTCAGTATGAATATTGATTTTAAAACATGAGGACTGCTACATTTTCTTTTCACTCTAAACATTAGTAAGTTTCCTGAGAGAATAGAGATAAAAATTATCATCTACTCATATTCATTTCTTCACAAAGAACAGTTTTTGATAACTCGCCCACTGATTTAGAAGTTCACTGAAATGCACAGGAATGGGGTCATTTCTTTGATTCCAGTTCACATCATGAGGCCATCTTTTGAGAACTGCCATGGCTTAGCTTGGAGCTAAATAGAGCTGCCTTTTGAATGCCACTTCATCTCTGTTTCTAATCTGTTTTCTATACTGATCTCTTTGAGATTAAACAATCTTAAATCAAAAGACTTATTTGTTTGAGCTTATAGAATAGGCTGAAATTATTTAAGAGTTACAGGCTTTTTTGTACTCAACATCTGAAAAAAATTCAAAAATAGAACTGATGAGTACAAAGAAACCACACAAACATCAAATATGATAATAAATTTTGCTTATACTCAACTTTGATAATGGATTGTGCATGATGTAATAAGATACTTCCACCCCCATCTCTCTTTGCTCAGCTACTGGTTATTTTGCAAAACCTTAATGCAGATAAATTATAAACTGAAGGGATATTTGTTTTTTGTTTTTTTTTTTTTTAAAAAGCAGTATGATTTAATGAGACAATTTATTTCAATCAGCATTGACATTCATGCTTCAAGGAGTGTATTAAAATTTTCAGGAAGATTAAAATAGTGATGTAAAAAAATCACTCTATAGTTATGGAGAGACAATCTGAGACATATTTCATAATCCAATTATGAATTATAAAGTATGATCATATATATATATATATATATATATATATATATATATATATGTAAATTAGGTTCAAATGTAGGTTTACCTGCATTTTAAGGAAACTGGAGTCTAAAAACCAGGATGGGTATTATGAAGGAAGTCACAGGAGGGGTCATTTGATATTGTGACATACTGTCCTCTTCAGAAATTTCATGAAGCTCAACTGACAGGAGTCACTACAGAATGAAATTCTTTTAGATGTGGTTGGTTCCCTGGGAAACAGAGCCTGTGGCAAACATACATACTAAGGCCTTATTAGGAAATAAACTCCCAGAGCAGCAAGATTGAGCAGAAAATGGGAAATGAAGTAGGGAAGGATAGAAAGCAAATATAAGGTGCTCCCAATCTGGCCAGAGCTTCACAAGAATATGTGCTGCTCCTTCTAGACAGGTCATATGGAACCACTCATGCTGTGGAACAGTTCATCAAGGAGAGGAAGGAAGAGAAATGTATCTGCCAGTTCCTTCTCATCTCGTATTTCACCCCAAGAGGCATTCTCACAGCCCCCAACTACATTTGCAATTTGTGTAACCTGGTACTTTTGGCTACCTACTGCAGAAGCCAGATTTCATACCCCATGTTGAGATAGTTCATCATAATGCAGAAGTAGTAAAAGAGGCCATTGGCTTCTCTGAGTCCAGTATGGTCAGACTTCCTGCAGGTGCCTGGCCGTCACTCAAAGTGTCGCTGAGAGCCAGCAGTGATAGGAGGTCCTGCCATAGGGGCAGTGACCAGAAGGTCTTCAAGAAGCTACCAAGGATCAAGGAGAAGATGCATTGAGCAAATCTGGAGTGTCTCAACTGGGTCAGATATATGAACTTAAACAGAAATTAATTTAAATAATGACAGATGTAGCAATTTAACTAACATGCTGCTCACTTGCTATGTGTCATATATGATGTTGGATTGTAGTAAAATCAACAAAAAACAAAAGCAAGCCTAGACCTCAAAAAGACTCCCATGGTTTTGAAAATGATAGACATCCAAACAATTTAGAACCAAGCAATACACCGGAAGCCAGTAACAAAAATATCATTTCGGTTATAGTGGTATTATTAAAAAGTAGAAAAATTGTCAAAGAGGAGAAGATTCCTAATATAACTCAAAAAGTATGGTTATAAATTTCCCAGATTGAAAAGTATGACAAAGCATTCTAGGTCAATCTGAGTTCTGGTCTCAGTTTTGTTATTTTTTTCAGTTCTCGGGCCTCAGGGGATAATTTATTCTCTTGAGGATTTTTTGCCTTTCTTTATAAAATAAGATAATTTGGATTAGAGTATAGCTAAAGTCGATCTAGCCCCCAAATTTTAAATTTCTTTCTGTTTTAGGAATCTTTCTGTGTAATCTATGATCTTGAGTTGCACCTACTGCACCATACATTTAGTTTTTCCCACTTACTTTACCTTTCAAAATATGGTAACTTTTGAAAAGAAAATGTTCTTTCCTCCTTTCTTCTTTTTCAAATGTTGCAGCTCATCACTTTTTACTGTAACCATTCTTTGACATGAGTCTTTAACACTAAATCAGCTTTTCTGCTTTGGAGCAGGTGATATAGCATTTGCTCACCTGGTCTTTGATCAATGTCTAGATGAGCTCCTAATACTCTTAAAATAAACCGTGCTTTCCTCTATTGACTTGTTAGTTTGCCTTATAGATGATCGGTTACTCTTTTATTTTCTTTATCTTTCAAATTCTATTTTCAGATATTGCACAGCTCTTCAAGAAAGAGGACTTATTTTCCCTCTGAAAAGTGGCTGCGTTGGTGATGATTTCGTTGTACATTAGATTAGTGGTTGTTACAAAGGAGGTTAAGATAATATAGTATCTATATAGGGTGAGAGAATGTGAAGTTCTTTACTGACAATTTGATTTTTTATTGTCTCTCAGAGTTGAAAGACCTGGCTTTACAAAGGAACTATCTATGATACCCATGATGGGAAGCCAGACACAATTGCCATATACGATATTTAGTCATGAGGTTTTTGTATTTAGCAAGACTGGCATATGTGCTTCCTCAGCATCAAGCAGGATTGGGCATCTGTGATCTGTAAATGAATTGCTTCTGAAGATCACAGAGCTGCCTTAGAAATGAAGTTGTCTGACAAGTGAAGTGCAAGAACTATTTTTAGCTCATATTTGGTGAATTATTTCATAAAACTCATTTAGTGATTGGTTGAATTCCTCTTGGCAGAAGAAAAACAAATACTGAATTATAAAGTGCAGGTTCCCTCCATTTCTTTTCTCAGAAGTGATTTGCTTCTATATGGCATTTAAGTATGAAAATTAGGATTAGAGATCTAGAGGTATTCAGATAAAAATTCCTGGTGCTATTTTCTGCAATGTTTCCAAACCAAAGATAATAAGATTATACACCTCATCACATTAGATACCCAATTTCTGGAGGTAGATATAACCAGATACAACATCTAGCCTAGCATATAGTAGGTTTTAATAAATATTTATAAAATTTTGGCACAGCTATTATGGGAAATACTATTGAGGTTTATCAAAAAATTAAAAATAGAACTATCATATTATTCAGCAATCTCACTTCTGGGTCTATATCCAAAGGAAATGAAATCAGTATTGCAAAGAGCTATCTGCACTCCCATGTTTATTGCAGCATGATTCACAATGGTCAAATATGGAAACAACCTAAGTGTCCTTCAGTGGATAAATGGATAAAAAAAAAAATGTGATCTATTCCAATAGAATATTAATCATTCATAAAAAGAAGGAAATTCTACAATCTGCAAGAACACGGATAACATTTGATGACATTATGCTAAGTGAAATAAGCCAGCCACAGTAACACAAATACTCATAATTCCACTTAGGTCACATATTTAAAATAGCCAAATCATAGAATCAGAGTGGATCTGCAAGTGGCACGATCTCTGGTTACCCCAGTGGTGCCTCTTTCAGGTTTCTATCTCATCCCTTCAAACACCACGTACAGATGGTTTCATTACTACCACCAGAACCTAGCAAGTTGTGTGAAGAGGTGCTCAAAGAAGGAGCTGGATTACCTGGCATCTGCTACCCAACTCGCTGCAAACCCACTCCCTTATTTTGCAGTTAACAGCATCTACCACTCCCATGAAAAACAAAAACCAATACGACATTCAAAACTCCAGATTTTGTTTTTATTTTTTCATTCTACCCTTCCTCCCTGATGACCAACAGACTGTAAGAGCACAGCTGCTTGTACCCTTAAGTGCACACAGAATGAACTCTTACAGCTTCTGTGGAACTTGCACACGTATGTAAATGTACTTTTGTTAGATTGGTATGTTATCTTTCCTTATTCATTCCCCCCTCTCACTGTCCCAGTGGATACCATCACATCAGGGTTCTTGCTTAGGTGTAGGACAGATGCCAGCATTCCCAGATTGGAAAGGAAGAAATGAAATTTTCTTCATACATGACACGATCATCTGTGTAGAAAATCTGAAAGAATCAACAAAAATACTCCTGGAACTAACAAACAATTATAAGAAGGTTTTAGGAAACAAGGTTAATATTCAAAAGTAAATCACTTTCCTATATACCAGCAATGAGCAAGTGGAATTTGAAATTAAAAATATAATTCCATTTACACTAGCACTTCCAGAATAGAAACACTTAGGTATCAATCTAAAAATAAATATGGACAAGACCTATATGAGAAAAAGTACAAAACTCTGATGAACAAAATCAAAGAACTAAGTAAGTGGAGAGAGATTCCATGTTCATGGTTTTTAAAAACTCAATACTATCAAGATGACAATCTGATATTGGCAAACTGATTCTAAAGTTTATATGAAGAGGCAAAAGACTTAGAATAGACAACGCAGTATCGAAAGAGAAGAACAAAGTTGAAGGACTGACATTACCTGACTTCAAGATTTGCTGTAGAATTACAGTATTCAAAAGAGTGTGATATTGGCAGAAGAATCAGCAAATAGATCCATGAAACAGAATAGAGACCCTAGAGATAGCTCCACACAACTATAGTCAACTGATCTTTGACAAAAGGGCAGAGATAGGTACAATGAGGTAAAGATAATCTTTTCAATGAATGGTACTGAACAACTAGAGAGCCACATGCAAAAAAATTAATCTAGACAGAGATCTTAAACCCTACACAAAAACGAATTCAAAATGGTTTACATGCCTAAATGTAGAACACAAAATTATAAAAGTCCTATTAAATAACATAGGAGAAAATTTCAATGATCTTAGGTTTGACAATGACTTTTTAGATACAGCACAAAAGGCATGATCCACAGAAGAAATAATTGATAAAATGGACCTCATTAAAATTAAGAACTTACGCTCTGCAAAAGACAATATCAAGAGAATCAGAAGACCAGCCACAGACTGGGAGAAAATATTTGCAAAAGACACATCTGATGAAGAACCATTATCCAAAATGTACAAAGAACTCTTAAGACACATTAATAAGAAGATTAAACAACCTGATTAAATAATGGGCCAAAAATCCTGACAGATATCTTACCAAAGAAAATATGTTGATGGGAAGCAGAAATATAAAAAAGATGTTCCATATCAAATATCATCAGTCAAATGTAAATTAAAACAATATTGAGATACAACTATATACCTATTAGAATGACCAAAATCTGGAACACTGACAACAAAAAGTTCTGGTGAAAATGTGGAGCAATAGGAACTCTTCTTCATCACTGGTGGGAATGCAAAATGGTATAGTTACTTTGGAAGACAGTTCAGCATTTTCTTAGAAAACTAAACATACTCTTACCATATGATCTAGCAATCACTCTCTTTGGTATTTACCCAAAGGAGTTGAAAATTTATGTCCACAAAAAATAACCTGCCCACAAATGTTTATAGAAGCTTTATTTATAATTACCCAAACCAGAAGCAATCAAGATATCCTTCAGTAGATGAATGGGCAAATTAACTGTGTTACATCCAGACAATGGAATATTATTCATCCCTACAAGGATATGAGCTATAAAGCCATGAAAAGACATGGAGACAACTTAAATGTGTATTACTAACGGAAAGAAGCCAATCTGAAAAGGCTACATATATTCATTTCAACTATATGATGTTCAGGAAAGAGCAAAACTATGGAGGCAGATAAGGAGCTGTGATTGCCAGTGGTCGGGAGTGGAAGGAATGAATAGGTGAAGAACAGAGGATTTTTAGGGCAGGGAAAATACTCTGCCTATAGTGATATGTTGAGACTATAGTGATGATACATTGTCCAAACCTGCAGAATATACCACACCACGTATGAACCCTAAGGTAAACTCTGGACTTTGGGTGCTTATGATGTGTCAGTGTCGGTTCATCAAATATAACAAGGCACCACTGTGGTGAGGGGATAATGGAGAAGGCTGAGCATGTGTGGGAGCAGTGGGTATATGGGAAACCAGTGTACTTTATATTTTTCCCTAAGTTTTCTGTGTACCCAAAACTACTCTAAAGTCATAAAGTCATATATGTATACCAGGGGTGCCAAAAATATGTATACATATTTTAAGAGGTGTTATCTTTAAGAGGTGTTATCTTAAAATATGTATACATTTTTTGGCACCCTCTGTATTTATATGTGAATATATCAATGCTATAAATACCTTGCACAAAAATCTTTTGGCAATACATTTGGCAGTTTGAAAGAAAATGGAGAAAGTTCTTTAAAAAAGACATACCACAACTGACATAGGAAAAACAAAATCTGAATATATTTCTCTCTTAAAGGAATACAGAACATAATGGTCAACATTGTTATTAATATATTGACCTGGAAGAAACACAGAAATCTCCAGGCCCAGATAATTTTATTGGTGAATTCTTCCAAATGTTAAAAAGGAAATATATGAATTTTCCATATATTCTTACACAGCATATAGAAATAGAGGGTGTACTTCCTCCTCATTAAAAAATGTGAATTTTAAATAAAACCCCATATAGACATTGATAAAAAAGGAAAATTACTGGCCAGTGTTTCTCATGAATATAGGCATGAAAATTGTGAAGAAAATATTTTGAAATTGAGTCCAGCAATACTTAAGAAAGTATAACTTATCATGATCAAGTAGGGTTTATTCTAGTAATGCAAGTTTTGGTGATCATCAGAAATTAGTTATTATAATTTACCTCTTAAACACATTAATAGAATAAGGCAATATAAACATCTCCATAGATACAGAAAAACATTTGATAAAAGCTAGCACCCATTCATGATGAAAACTTTCAAAAAACTAAAAATAGATGAGAAATTCTATAATCTGATATATGTTTAGAGATTTAATGTAAGAAATTGGCTTACGTGATTGTAGGGCTTGGCTAGGCAAATGAAATTCGTGAGCAGGTTTTCAGAAAGAACAGACTAGAATTAAAGGGCATGAGCTGAAGCTGCAGTCCCCAAGAAATTGGTGTCTAGCATGAATAAAGAACTGTAAATAATTTAGATAGAAAAAAGTCATAAAACTTAACACAGACACTTCACCAAAGGATATATACATACAGTCAGTAAACATACGGTAATGTGTTCATTCAATTAGTCATCACGGACGTGAAAACTAAAATCGCAATACAATACACAACCATTAGAATGGCTAAAATGGAAAAATAAAGGAAAAAACTCACGATAAGGGAGGATGTGGAGCAAGCAGAACTCTTGTATTCATTTGGTACAAGAATTTTGGGAAACTGTCAGTATTAAAGGTAATGTTACACAGACTTCCAATAACTCCGTACAACTGCACAATTCTACTCCTAGGTCTATGTGTGGCAGAATTATGTACATACGAATATCAAAAAGCATGTCAACAGTGTTCAGAGAGCGTTGTAATAGCCACAAACTACGTAAATGCTTATCAACAGGAGAATGGACACAACATATATTATGTTATAATCTTTCGATAAACTCCACAACAATAAGAATTAAAGAACTTGTGTTATACTCAAATGGATGACTTTCACAAAGTTAAGCAAAAGAAACAAGCTACACTTGATATAATTACATTTATATAAAGTTCAAGAACTGGCAAAACTAATCCAGTGATAGCAATTATATTTGAGGGGATGTAGATATCACCAAAGATGAGCATAAACAAGTTTCTCAGTTACAAATAATGTTTATTGTATTTTGGGTATTGGGTACACAAATGTGTTTTGTTTTTTTCTTTTTAATCTGTTTTGAGAAATCATTGAGCTATAGATTTTTCTTTGTGTACTACACTCCGAGTATTTACTTTAAAAATGAGTATAGTTGCATGGTAGTTAAGAATTCAGATTCTATTAGTCAAACAGCCTGTCCCACACCTTTCTTATATGTTGTGTGATCTTGGGCCAATTGCTTACTCTTTTCATTATTAGTTTCCTTATATTAAAAATGGGAATAATAATACCACCTACTATTTAGACTAGTTAGGAGAAAAAAATATGAAAGTGCACGTAAAACACTAAGAAACAGTGCTTAAGAAACAGTAATAAATTTAGATGTTGTTATAAATATGCTGATTGTGCAATATGTATATATTCATATTTTTAACGAAAATATAAACATGTATGTATGTGTAATCTCCGTGGTAGTTTTACTTCTTTTTTTTTTTTCTGATTGTCTAATAAGGTGCAGTCTTACCTTTTAGTACCTTATTTCTCTTTTGCAGTCATGTACATAAAAATCTTATCCTACAATGTAGTTTATGACAGTGCTGTGAGGAAAAGACACTGCAATAGCACCTTTTATTTCCTCTTTCAGGCATAACACTAAATTCTATGTAACAACCGAAAGGATAATGTTGTGTCATTTTTAATTCATATAACTGGAGGATTAGCTACATCATCATTGTAAAATCCATCTTTACTACTTGTAAACAATTGACTGCCTTTTTATCCTAAGGCAAAACCAAATACTCTTAGCATATTATATATTATTTATGACTACTGTGGAGATTGGGTCATTGGCATTAAATGAGAAGACGATAAAATACCGGTGTCAACCTCAGAATAATGAATTGGTCCTGGGAGCTGAGGAGCATGACAGAGCAAGAAGAGGAGAGTGTGATGATGCATTTTTTTTTTCCCCAGAAATACATTATGGGCAGGAATTCAAGTTAATTTTGTATAGAGTGACCATATAATGTTTTTGACTAAATCAGGATACTTTTGAGGATAAAGTGAGGTGTTATTAACAATTTTGCTGGGATATCAGGAGTAAGCTAGAATTCCTCTAGGCTAACTAGTGGTAAGGTCATCTTAGTTCAAGTTTTTCTTTGAAGAAACATTTCATCACTAAGTGGTGTGTGTGGTGGTGAGGGCTGAGTTGGGGAGTGGACTACCAGTTGTGGTAGGCAAAATTGCAGTTGAAATTCTAAATGTAGTTGAAACCTGAAGGGGCCCCAGATCAGGCATCACAGATATTTCCTACAGTTGCCAACTCTCTCAATTCATACATAGTCCAGTTGCAAGTGCCATCTCGATGTAACATTTCAAGGAGTCCATGAATCTTCTTGCTTTTAGAAAGATAAAATGGAATATATAGTTGAAGCAATAAGGTCCCATAATCATGATTGAATAAATAGCGCTATGACATAGAAAACATTAAGGTTAGAAATGTTGCTTTTGATACCCTGTGCTCCTGCAATTATTTATGGCTAACTCCCAAAACACCCACTGTTCTGCAAGGGCCTCATCTACTGGCCCCATGAAGATACTTCGCTCTGTCCGCAGAGCACCCTATGCACACTTCTTTCATGATACTTTCCACAAGATCGCTCAGCTGTTGATTTACCTGTGTGTCTCTGAGACTTTGGACAGTACAGACCATGTCACATTTCCCTCTGAACTCAAGCACACAGTCCAGTTCCCAATGGCTGGTGAACATTAAAGCTTTATGAAATAAATACATGATTATATTTAAATAAAGCTTTGTATTTTACAAAGCACTTACTCCATTTACTAGTTCCTCAAATAGGATAGATGCTTGGTAAATATATTTGAGTTTACTGTTTTTGTTATCTAGTCAACATAATGCAAAAGCTCTGCTAAGTTTGTATTTAAATAAGTCTCTACCATATATTAAAGGGAAATGTGAAAAATGGGTTTGTTTCCTGGCTATAATTCTATTTTCATGGAATAATCATTCAGGCTTCCACATGTCTGGTAGAATGGCCATCTCAGCAGCAATGATTAATAGATTTGTTCAGCATATTCAAGGAATGTTGCAATATAACAATGAAAGAACACCAAAATTTAGTATACTGTATTGTTGATCCCGGTGTTTTATAAGTGATTTCTCAGCTCATTCCAGACACATAAAAGGTCACTGCTGACCACTAAGAAACACATTTATCCTTGTCTGAGAACTTTAAAAGAGCTTCTTTAACTTTATTGTCTTTTTAAATGTACTATCACCAACATCATTCCAGTGGGAACTACTGTCTTAAATGCTTAGATTTTTTGCTTTGGGACGTTAGTTTCCCTGTTTGTCCTGATTTGAAGCTGGCCTTTCAATATTTTATATTTTGACTTCCAGTCAAGATGGTGGAATAGGTAAATGCTGTGCTTACCTTCTCCCAAAACCACATAAAAATTGCAACTAAATTGTAGAACAACATACCCGAGTACCATCTGAACAGGAGCTGAATAGAACACCCATAACTGAGGAGATTAAGAAGAAGCAATGTTGTCATGCGGGGGACCCTGCTCGCTGCGCCATTTGTCGTGCAGGGCGGCCTGCAGGGTCTCTGCTCCTGCTCCCCATACAAGAACGCAGGATATGGTGAGGCCAAAAAGGAACACCCACGGAGCCATAGGTAGGGGAGTCATACCACTATATTCTCTCTGGCGGCACTATACTCTCACTGGAGGCTGGATTCACACTGTCCGCAAACCGCCATCCGCGCTTGCCAGCCCAGCCACCATCTTCTTGCTAGGCCCCATCTTCCTTCTCTCCTCTCCCTCCCTTCTAGCGTAGCCACAGCAGTTATATTAGTGGCCAATGGCTCACTGGTTACAGCTGACGGCCAACTAGCCACAGCTGATGGCCATGCCATCACAGTTGGCCATTTACTACCTGAGCCAGCACCTGTTTATGTGAGGCTGAGAGCCTGGAAACTACTTTCTGGGGCTCCGCCCCCACACTCCACCCCTACAGGCTCTCACCTCACAATCTACGCGACAAGCATCTTCCGCGAGGGGACCTGTGCGAGGAGCCTGGGGGTGAATGCAACATCCTGGACACAGCCAGGCTCTCTGGGCACAGCCAGGGTTTCTCAGGGCACCACCAGTGCTTCTGGGCACGGCCAGACTTCCTGGACTTCTTAGGGTACCACCTGTCTTCCCGGACACAGCCAGGGTTTCTCAGGGCACCACCAGTACTCCTGGGCACAGCCAGACTTCCTGGACTTCTTAGGGTACCACCTGTCTTCCCGGACACAGCCAGGGTTTCTCAGGGCACCACCAGTACTCCTGGGCACAGCCAGACTTCCTGGACTTCTTAGGGTACCACCCGTCTTCCCGGACACAGCCAGGGTTTCTCAGGGCACTACCAGTACTCCTGGGCACAGCCAGACTTCCTGGACTTCTTAGGGTACCACTAGTTTCCCCGGGCACAGCTAGGATTTCTCAGGGCACTGCCAGTACTCCTGGGCACAGCCAGACTTCCTGGACTTCTTAGGGTACCACTAGTTTCCCCGGGCACAGCTAGGATTTCTCAGGGCACTGCCACTTTCTCTGGGAACAGCCACACTTCCTGGACACAGCCAGGGCTTTCAGGGCATTGCCACTCTCTGTGGGCACAGCCACACTTCCTGGACACAGCCAGGGCTCTCAGGGCACTGCCACTCTCTCTGGGAACAGCCCGACTTCCTGGGCACAGACAGGGTACCTTCAGGGCTCAGCCAGACTTCCTGGACTCAGCCAGGGCTCTCAGGGCACTGCCACTCTCTCTGGGAACAGCCCGACTTCCTGGGCACAGACAGGGTATCTTCAGGGCTCAGCCAGACTTCCTGGACTCAGCCAGGGCTCTCAGGGCACTGCCACTCTCTCTGGGAACAGCCCGACTTCCTGGGCACAGCCAGGGTATCTTCAGGGCTCAGCCAGACTTCCTGGACTCAGCCAGGGCTCTCAGGGCACTGCCACTCTCTCTGTGCCTCTCAGGGTACCCTGCTGGAACAACAGCGACTCACAATCAAGGTGCTTACATATTCTCAATGGCGGCCAGTCAAGAGACAAAAGCAAATATCCCCCAGTTCCACTAACAACAGTTCCCAAACAAACAGTCAAGCGGTCCATTAAATTAGGGATGGAAGGCAATTCCCCATAGTCCATAGTCATTCACCAGGGCTGTCCTGGGGGTGAGGGATGACCTTGACCTCACCCTCATCTCCCACGGAGGACTCAGCAAGCATTACCTCCTGGGACTACAAGTCCTGCATCCGGGCTGCCTGAGCAGGATCTTCCCCGGCCCACAGGGCTGCAACGACCTTCGCTTTCTCCGGCCTGTGCTGGTTGGGGAACCGTCCACATCTTTCCACCTCTCCACGGGGCTCCATCTCTCCAGCAGCTGCATGGCTTTTCCTGAGCTGGTGGGAGAACCGTCCACATCCTCCCACCCCTCCATGGGGTTCCAGCTCTCCGGCAGCTGCTCCTCCTGGTCTTCCTCAGACTGGGTGTTCATACACACAAACTGCTCCACCGTCCTTCGGAGAGCTTTGGCCGGCACCATACCCTGCTCGCTGCGCCATTTGTCATGCGGGAGACCCTGCTCGCTGCGCCATTTGTCGTGCAGGGCGGCCTGCAGGGTCTCTGCTCCTGCTCCCCATACAAGAACGCAGGATATGGTGAGGCCAAAAAGGAACACCCACGGAGCCATAGGTAGGGGAGTCATACCACTATATTCTCTCTGGCGGCACTATACTCTCACTGGAGGCTGGATCCACACTGTCCGCAAACCGCCATCCGCGCTTGCCAGCCCAGCCACCATCTTCTTGCTAGGCCCCATCTTCCTTCTCTCCTCTCCCTCCCTTCTAGCGTAGCCACAGCAGTTATATTAGTGGCCAATGGCTCACTGGTTACAGCTGACGGCCAACTAGCCACAGCTGATGGCCATGCCATCACAGTTGGCCATTTACTACCTGAGCCAGCACCTGTTTATGTGAGGCTGAGAGCCTGGAAACTACTTTCTGGGGCTCCGCCCCCACAAATGTTGAGACTTGTAGGAGGGGGAGAGATGCAGAACGGGCTGGTCCCACACCCATGGGTGGCAGTTAAGAATCTGGAGGAATATCTCAGCTGTGTAGGTCCCCACTGAGGAGCGAGTAGTACCAACTGAATATTGGGCTTCTTAGCCCAGAGAACCAGGGCCAAGAAGAGGGGGACCCACAACAGTTGGCTGGGAAAATCAGCAGGGACTCAGTTCAAGTGAGATGGAGGGCTGATGTAGACCCGGACCCTTGCACAGACTCAGTTGCTCACAAACACACACCATAAGCTCCAGAGAACGGACAGCAGTTTGAAAAGTGACAGGTTCAAAAAAAAAAAAAAGAAAAGAAAAGAAAGAAAAGTGACAGGTTCAAACAGGAAGAGACTGAATTATTTGGCTTCAGCGTGAGTCCTGGAAGGATACTTCTCTCTAGACTAAAGTGCCAGCAGACACCATTGTTCCTTTGGTGAGCCCTCCCCAACACAGCCTGCAGGAGCAGGTGGGGGCCAAATCTAAGTCTTCATTAACCTGGATAACACGGTTCTCACCCCACCCTGGTGATTCTCTGTGATTCCATCACACCCAATTCACCTGTCAGGCCTGAACCTCTTTCAGAGGCTAATCCACACAAGTGACCTTGCCTGGGCCTGCTTAGCAGACTTTCCTAAAATCTCTCAAAGGTACACAAACCCAAAGCAAGCATCATCAAGCCTCAGTGTAGCCTGTACCACTTGCTAAATCACCTCAAGCCTGGCACTAGTGGCAGCCAGACTCAGTTCACAGCATAACCACTCCAGGTATCTGCTAGCCCAACGCAGGCAGCTATCAACTGAAGATCATTTTGTAGCTTCTACCAGGTGGCCCTGGGCCAGATACAGGCAGTGTCTGGCCTTGGCTAGTACTGAGCCCTTCCTAAGAGGCTTCAGAACCAACACACCTGGTAGCTGGCTTGAGACCACACCAGAGCACCTCCCAATTAGCACCATAAACAATATACCCAAAGGGCACACTCTAGAGGCACCAGAACTCCAAAAAAGCAAATCCCGTTCCATTGGGTCAGCCCTTGCACAATAGCTTGTCTGATGTAGTCATGGCCAATTCTCACAGATAGTCAGCCCGAGGGTCAAACCTACCCACTCATGTGTCAACAGTAATCAAGGCTCAACTACAACAGGAGGGCACACACAACCCACACAAGGAACACACCTGGAGCACCCAGCTCAGATAAACATGGAGACTGCATCACTGGGCCCCAAAGGACACCTACTGCATAAGGCCACTCTGCTAAGACTGGGAGACATAGCAGCTCTACCTAATACATAGGAACTAACCCAGGGAGGCAGCCAAGTGAGGAGACAAAGAAACATGCCCCAGATGAAAGAACAAAATCAAAGCTCCAGAAAAAGAACTAAACAAAATGGAGACACACAATCTAACAGATGCAGAGTTCAAAGCACTGGTTATAAGGATGCTCACTGATCTCAGGGAGAACTTCAACAAAGAGATAGGAAACATAAAAATAGAGATAGAAAAGATAAAAAAGAAGCAGTCAGAAATGAAGAACACAATAACTGAAATGAAGAGTACATCTGGTGGAATACTTAACAAATAGATGAAGCAGAGGATTGAATCAGCAATTTGAAGACAGCGTAGCAGAAAACATCCCATCACAACAGCAAAAAGGAAAAAAAAAATTAAAAACTGAGGATAGTTCTGGGACAACATTAAATGTACCAACATTCACATCATAGGGGTACCAGAAAAAGAGAGAGAGTAAGGGATTAAAAAACCTATTTGAAGCAATAATGACTGAAAAGTTCCCTAGCCTGGTAAAGGAAATAAATATACAGGCCCAGAAAGCATAGAGAGTCTCAAACAAGATAAACACAAAGAGACCCATACTAAAGCACATCATAATTAAAATGCCAAAGGTTAATGATAAAGACAGAACTTTAAAAGCAGCAAGAAAAAGCAGTTAGTTATGTACAAGGGAGCCCACATAAGGCTGTCAGCTGATTCACAACAGAAACTTTGCAGGCCAGAAGGCATTGGCATGAAATACTAAAAGTGATGAAAATCAAAGACCTATGACCAAGATTACTCTAACCAGCAAAGCTATCATTTAGAATTGATGAACATATAAAGAGCATCCCAGATAAGAAAAAGCTAAAAGAGTTAATCACCACTCATGCCCATATTACAAGAAATGTTAAATGTTTTCTTCCTTAAGAAGAAGAAAAAGATCAAACATATAAATGACAAAATGGCAACAACTACATATCTATCAACAATTACTTTAAATGTAAATGGCTTAAATGCTCCAATCAAAAGATATAGAGTAGCTGAATAAATGAGAAAATAAGATCTTTACATATGCTACCTACGAAAGATCAACTTCAGATTGAAAGACACACACAGACTGAAAGTAAAGGGATGGAAAAAGATATTTCATGAAAATGGAAACAAAGAAAAATCTGGGGTAGCAATACTTATATCAGACAAAAGAGACTTTAAAATAAATGGTATAACAAGAGACAAAGAAGGCTATTTCACAACAAAGGCATCAATCCAACAAGAGGACATAACTGGTAAACATTTATGCACACAACGTAGGAGCCCCTAAATAGTATATAAAGCAAATATTGACAGATTGTTTACAATAGCCAAGAAATTGAAGCAACCTAAGTGTCCCTCAATAGATGACTGGATAAATAAGAAGTGGTACATATATACAATAGAATATTACTTGGCCATAAAAAGAATGAAATCTCACCATTTGCGGCAACATGAATTGACTTAGAGGATATTAAGCTAAGTGAAATAAGTCAACAGACAAAGACAAACACCATATGATTTCACTTATATGTGGAACCTAAAAAACAAAGTAGATAAACAAACAAAACAGAGACAAACTCATACATGCAGAGGATGAACGCATGGTTGCCAGATGAGAGGTTCTTGGTGGCTGGGTGAAAACAATGAAGAGGTTAAGTACAAAATGGCTGTTATGAAAGTCATGGGGGTGTAAAGTACAGCTTAGGGAGTATAAGCAATAATATTTTAAAAACTATGTATGGTGTCAGGTAGGCTTATTGAGGGGATCACTTTATAAGTTATATAAATGTCTAACCACTATGCTGTACACTTGAAACTAATATAACATTGAATGTCAACTGTAAATAAAGAAAAAAATTAGTTTCCCCCTACGCATATTGTTACAGTTAAGTTACTTATTGTAGGATATCTTCATTTAGTTCTGAAATTTTATTTTCTACTTAATTTCTAGCTTTTTCATTTTTATATCTTATAGGTAAATTTAAAGTTTTAACAGAAAAGTGATTGATCCACATATAGTTTTAATCTTGTTTTCAATATTTTTTGAGTATCTTCTCATTTATGATGTTAATTATATATGGCTATAATAGCCCAATTAAAAACTGACATATATGATAGCTAATAATCAAATGCACATATTTGATTTTGCTTATAATATGACTAAAAGTAGTTAGCAGATCAGAAACAGTAAATTTTGTAATTTGTAGGTCAATCTAAGAAAGCATAGTGATAGCCAGATTCCCAAAAGTAAAACATGGAAATTAAAATATAGTATCATTTACTTATGGCTTTAATAAATATTGAAGATTATCTTTTATAATGTACTCATTACTTTTTGCAATAAATTATGAAAAAAGCCAGAATGGATACATTATCAAAGTATTCTTTGACATGAACACTGTTTGCATTCTTTCTTTAACTGGCACAATTTCGTAATATTGTATAAACGCCACTCCATTTTTCAATCTTACTCTTCCAATTAAAATCTTTTCTTCTGTAACTGCTCCTATATTATCATCTGGGACACTTTTTGATCTACTCCTTCTCCTTATGCCAGAATTTTGGTTGATCAATTCAGGGAAACTGAGGATGCTAAAAGAGCCCATAGAAATAAATGAGGTATCTAGGACATATTGTAGCTTCCCCTTCTCTATACAAAGCTAATGGTTTCTGAATCTGCCAGACAGTCATTAAGCAATCTAGGTTTGTGCTTCCTATTTGGGCTCCAGTGTTGTGGATTTCTGACTAATATCAAGGCCTCCTTTGATTCTCCTTCCATGGAATGGACTGTAATATAAATTTGAACATGTTCAAAAATACAGCAGTTGGATAAAGGATAAAGTGTTTCCTTGCAGACCTGTTTCAAGTCTGTATCTAGGTTATTGATACATTTTACTATAAAACAATCATAGTATATATGAATATTCATATTGTCATCCAATATATATATATAATATATACAAAGTATATAGTATATAATATGTTGAAATTATTTAATTTGGTTACTATATGGTTAATTTTGTATATAAGAAGATATTTTGCTATTTTGTTTTTTAAATCAGGCATGTACAAAACAGTAAAACGTGGATTTTCTTCTTTATGCCAATGAACACTTAGCAAGACATTTAGAGAAACAAAGCTGTGTAGCAAACACTGACAGAAAATAGACAAGACTAATCAGCCAGCTGCACTAGACATCTTTAAAGCTCACTGAGTTAATCAGCTTCATTTCACCACAACAAGTTGCAAAAGACACGCTGGTTCATTGAACTTACCCTAACTGAAATGATACCCAGGGAACACTTTAACGGGAATCAGCAAGAGAAACAACCTTCATTACTGAGCTGCTGAATTTGCATTCTAAGGCCTCCAAGGCAAGGTTTACTTTCAGAGAATTAAGATTTTTCTTTTAAAGTGTGCAGAGCTGTGTGAAAAGAATTAGGCTAGACTCATATGATTCTAGTTTATAGCCTTAGATCTAAATTGGATTATTACAGTTTTAACTTCAAATCTAAAAGGGAGTTAACATTAATAATTTTTTCCAACATTCCACAGTGTTCTTCATTCGGTTTCCTATTTCAATACAATGTCAGGGTCACCAAAGTCTGATAATCTTTGTAATATTTTTTTAATTTTCAGTTTCGTGAACTATATTTTTCATTTTCATTTTTGCTTAAGATTCATAAGTTTTTTTTTAATGATAGATTATTTTAGATAAACCTTTGTTAAGCACTTTTACTTTACTATTAAAACATCTGGGGAAGAAAATCTTAAACAGAAATACACTATTCTGCCTTAAGAGGGAATCTACTTAGGATGATTGTTTATTATTAAAATTGTAGAGCTAAGCAGAGAATATGGCTAAAAATCTAGGTCTTATACGATCCATTATGGGGCAGAAAGAGAGGTGGAAAACAGTTAAGTAGAGAGGCTGTACATAAGTAAGTAGATACGTAGAATGAGATAGGTAAATATTCTACTAGCTATAGTATCAGTTTCTGTAGCACACTTTTTATCTTATATCATTTAAAGACATGCGTTTAAACTGTGCATTCCAAGACTGCTCGATCAACACGTACTGATTGAGAATAATAGAATACATGCAATATAAAAGGATCAAAAAGGACCTCTTCTAAAAATTTTTCAGGAAGTTTAATATTAAATGACTAAATGATATAATGATGGCCCACTCTTCACTGGAGTTTAGAGTCCCAGTCCGCATGCTGCATAGGATATGTTTAAATGAAAGATTTTTTTGTCTATACAAATTTATTGTTTTAAAAAATAACTTTCACAAATTCTTTTTCATCACACATCAGCCTGATGAAATGACTAAGGATTACTGTCACCATTTTTAAGATGAAAAAACTGTGGGAGAAAACCTAAATGATGTCCCCAAAGTTGTATATTTAAGTGGGAAAAAAAACAGAATTCCATTCAGGTGGCATTGGAGACTGGAATACTGAAGCAAATTTATCAAATGTAATCTAAAATAATACATTTTTAAATTTCAACTACGTTTCCCAAGTTCTGAGAGTCTATATAAAAAGTGCAGGCATTGTTTGTTTACTTCTGCAAAGCAAATTAAATGTCCATACATTATTAATGTCTATTATTTTATTTATTTTATGTTTTAAAGATTTTTATTAAAATATAGCTAACATACAATAGTATGTTCGTTTCAGTTGTTAACTACAGTTATTCAGCATTTATGTACCTTGGGAAGTGATCACCATGATAAGTCCAGCAAACTCTGACACTGTACCCCGCTATCACAATATTATTGACCATATTCCTATGCTGTGTATTACATCCCCATGACTTATTTGTTTTATACCTGGAAACTTGAACCTCTTATTCCCCTTCAACTTTCTCCCCACTTTTTAAAAATTTTTGATTACAGTTGACATTCAATTTTATTTTATATTAGTTTCAGATGTACAGCATAGTGGTTAGACATTTATGTAATTTACAAAGTGATCCCCCTGACTAGTCTAGTACCCACCTGGCACTATACATAGTTATTACTGCATAATTGACTGTATTCCCTGTGCTTTACTTTACATCCCCATGACTATTTTGTAACTACCGATTTGTACTTCTTAATCTCTTTCCCTTTTTCCCTTCTCCCCAACCCCCTCCCATTTGGCAACCATCAAACTATTTTCTGTTACCTATAAGTCTGTTTCTGTTTTGGTTGTTCATTTATTTTATTCTTTAGATTCCACATATAAGTGAGATCTAAATGAATGTTTAAAAAATATTTAGGCAAACTCTCCCTATAATTATCAAGATGTATTAAGTTTATGCTGCTTCCAAGCATTTTTTTGTTCCTTTGAAAATGATAGTCATAATGAGTTATTCAAGATAGATATGAATTGATACCTAAAAATAAGAAAGCATACAATAAATATTTATAATGATGTAGTCACATATTGCAGCTTTTCCTCCATGTGGCTTAATATTTGTTACTGTGGTGATGAGGCATGTCATGAGCTTGAGAAAAGATGATAAATACTTTACTATATGCTTAATATATTTGAATTCATATATATTTTATACTATAGTGTTAAAATTATTATTACTATGAAGGGTTTGTATTTATAAACATTTCTAAAATTTAATCAAATACATTTCCCATCATTCTCTATAATATACTTTTTACCTTCTTAGTTTTAGTATGTTTTCTTCTAAACCAGCTTCTTCCTGAGAAGTTAGTTGAACTTCTGAGAAGTTGGAAAACAGTGAAAGAAGTTATTTCCTTTCCATTACTGAACCATCCAATAAATCCATAGATACATTCTGAGATGCAAATATCAAAGCAGAGCTGACAGAGGAGGACAAAATAATATGGAGGATGCACATTCGCTGCTTAAAAACTTTGGCCTTGAGTGTACACATGTGTCTAAGTGATATTCTATTAGTGGGGAGAGGTTACATGGCCACACACCTGCAAAGGAGGCTGGGGAACACGTAACTGTCTGCTCCTCTGATTGCCACTTATCTTTACAGCCTTTCTTTCACAGAAGGGACACTCACCCCCCCTTGTCAAGATAATAAATCCAAAATCAAATTCTAGAATTTCAGGGTGATCTTACCTGTCAGTTCTCAGAGTCTGATCTACCTGGCTTACAAATGGTTCCTCATGTCCTAGTGATTAAAAGTCAACTTATCTGCTGCCTTTAAACATATATATCCACGCATACCCATGCCTTAGACTGGAAATGGTATGTATAATTTTACTTACATTTTATCAAAGGCAGTCAAATGTCTCATTTGACATGAACAATTTAGGGAGTCACTTGGTTGTGTTTCATAGTACCCGGCTGTTGTAAAGCACCTGTTTTTGCTATCATGTGACAAAACATCAAAATAATTTGGCAGTGGTTTTCCTGTTATTTTAGATGTTTATAATTGACAACATATACCGGTCACTTTCTGCAATAGCCTCTGTCTCATACTTCGGTACACACACATATACATTTACATGCATCCTTTTGAAAATAACTATTTCACTTTATTTAATTGGACTAAGTAAAACAATTACTTAATGTAGCTATGTCCAGCGGCTATTAGAGTTTAGAAATGCTAAAAGAGAGGGTGTACACTTCACTTTACTCACAATCCCGGAGCTGGACACAAGGCCACATGAAACGACAAGGGAGTTTGGAACACATTGCCCAGCCTAAAAGGATAAGGAACTTCATTTTGATGAAGAGGTAGAAAAGCTCTCAGTCTCTGACACAAAATCTAATCTGAGGAATGAGGTTCAACGGTAAAAAAAATAGGCCCCAGGTAATACTGAGTATGAGGCATGCTTCTAATATTTTGCTTCTAAATGATCAGTGAGTAGTAAGTAGTTGTCCAAAGAGAGACTGGAGTTTACTTTCCCCATGGTGGGGCAATGGGAAGTCATAGACTTATTCTGTAGGCAGATATCATTCCCAAGTGAAGCACACAATTTAAAAAGCAAAGGAAATGCCCCTTGTTTAGAGAAGAAATCAATGGATTAGGGAAGAGACTGCAGCTTTAGGGACACATGGTTTCCTGAGGATCATTCTGGATAGCCTGGAGACGGTGTTCAAGATAACAATTCTAGATCTCAGTGATTGGAGGGTGAGGAATTGTTTAGGAACAGATCACAATTCATCTTATCAGTATCCAGTCTAGTTATCTTCATAGCAATGATTCTTTTATTAACATGTTACTCTTACCTTATTTTTATTATTTCATGATTGCTCATTTTTCTCTCATCTTTTGAAAGAGTTTGTATAAACATGTTTTGGTCACAATGTAATGAGTTCTTTTCTAAAAACAATGTGATAAGATAAGGTACTTTTCCTGTTGTTTCCTGATCCTAAGATTTAATCCTCTCTCATCCTAGATGCGTACATACGCAGGTCTCATATTTCTCCTTTGTCTTTGAGGTGGTCCTCTCAGTTACTTATAAAATAATTGAGTCCTTATATGATTACTTCGCATCATTGATGTCTCTCATGCATACTTTGAAATAATTATTCAGCTCTTTGGTAATTTTAATGTCCTTGACTTTGTAGGGTGCCCTTGTCATTCCTCAGTAGGCCTATTTCTAATCTTTTAGGAGAGAGTTGTAATATTCTTTTGAGATAATGACCTTAAATTCTAACTTTTAATATAAAAAGTAAATTTTTACCATAGAATTAGTTTAATGATCACTAAGCCTCGAGAATTAATGAAGAAGTTCTCACTTCTTTTTTTAAGTGATATAAATATTGAGACTATGTTTAGAGACATGTTTAATGACTATTTAAATTGATTTTTTATTTTTTGCCTGTGAAATGAATCAAAATGAAACAAAATTTAAATATTATTCTTCTTCCTCTAAAGTTCATAAATCTAAAATAAGTGTGGAATAAAGGATCGATCAAGCTCTGACCCTTTTTAAAAAAATTCAGAGACTTATTATGAATAAAATTGATTATGAATCCTGATAATTTGTTAGTAAAAAGAATAGTTAAAATATCCCTCCATTAAGCATATGAGTAATGATAATGATTATGATAAATAACTAATCTACTTTTACAGAGTTAATAAAATTCCATTATTAGTAGAGTAATTAATTAAATAGTATAATTAGAGAATTTTCAGAACGAAAGATACATTGAAAATCAAAGATTTAGTCCTTTGTAATCAGGGAAGTCATACAGATTCTTTAGTTATAATAAGGTTATAATTGTATGGAAAATAATGAGTCCATGTATTTAACATCTGTCATCATTAAATTAAAGTTCTAAGATGTGCGGTAAGTTATCATACTGTTGAGGCATGAATTTGGATTTAATTGCTTTGAGCCTAACATGTTGAATCCAAGCCCTTCTGACAGCAAATAAGCCTGCTTTACTCTTCAGTGTTTGCATCTGAATGTGGTTATGATGCTGTCTGTTGAACATACAATGCTTTAGTAAAGTGGAGGGAGAAACCACCTGTATGCATTTCTTAGGGGAGCTGTAACAAATGATCACAAACTAGGTGGCTTAAAACAACAGAAATTTATTCTCGCACAGTTCTAGGGGCAAAACGTTTGAAGCCAGGGGTTTGGCAGGACAGGCTCCCTCAGAAGGCTGTAGGCCAGGATCCTTTCTTGCATCTGTCCAGCTTCTGCTGACTGCTCACAACCCTTGGCATTCCTTGGCAAATAGCTGCATCACTCCAATCTGCCTCCGTGTTCACATGTCCATCTTCCCTCTATGTGTGCCTGAGTCTTTGCATGGCCTTCTGCCAAGGACACCTGTCATTGGAATGAGAGCCCATTCTAATCCTGCATGACCTCATTTTAACTTCAATACATCTGCAAACATCCTATTTCCAAATAAGGTCACATTCATACATACTGGGGGTTCGGACTTCAACATACCTTTTTGGGGAACACAGTTCAACTCACAACACCACTAAACTTTGTTCCTGATAAAATTAACCTAACATAATCAAATTCAACTACTTTGATGTGGCCTAAAAAAACAATGATTCTTAGCTATAAAATGGAGGCTCTGAATAGTAGTGTAAAATGTGCAATGTTAATCCATCTTTCACACACGACAAGAAAAGTACAAAAAAGAACAGAATCTTTGTTGTTCAGAGAACACAGCTATAAATGTCCACTTCCTGGTCACAGGCCTGACACTATTCTGCAACCAGAGTTTGGATGCAGCTTTATAGCTTTGGTATGTGGTTGTAAATATCCATTTATATTTACCTGAATTACCTAGATTACTTATCTAATAATTTCAGAATAAACAGACCATTGTGAAGTTGCCTTGTGCTGGCTGTCATCCCTTTAAAACTTCTGTTGTTCTGGAATTACCTTTACATTTTGTGAATGACAAGTCATTGCATTTATTGCACTTTGGCGACATACTAAGAATTGTGCATAATCGCTGGCACGTTTTTCGGAGGATCTGGTTTCTCATACTGTACAAAGTCTGACAATTAAGTTCGCAAACTTGTTGCAACAATGTTGCTTACCTTTTTTTGATATCAGAGGGATTATTCATTATGAATTTGTACCAACTGGACACACAGTTAACCAAGTTTACTACTTGGAAGTGCTGAAAAGGCTGCGTGAAAAAGTTAGATGACCTGAACTTTTCGCCAACAATTCATGGCTCTTGCGTCACGAAAATGCACCGGCTCACACCGCACTGTCTGTGAGGGAGTTTTTAGCCAGTAAACAAATAACTGTATTGGAACACTGTCCCTACTCACCTGATTTGGCCCCAAATGACTTCTTTCCTTACCAGAAGATAAAGGAAATAGTGAAAGGAAGACACTTTGATGGCATTCAGGACATCAAGGGTAATACGACAACAGCTCTGATGGCCATTCCAGAAAAAGAGTTCCAAAATTGCTTTGAAGGGTGGACTAGGTGCTGGAGTTGGTGCATAGCTTCCCAAGGGGAGTTCTTTGAAGGTGACCCTAGTGATATTCAGCAATGAGACGTGTAGCATTTTTTTTAGGATGAGTTCAAGAACTTAATTGTCCCACCGCATATTTTGCAAAGTTTGGGAGTGCTCATGGAAGGTTGGCACTCTCTGAGGCTATTTGTATAGCACTAAGGTCTAAATAGTGACACTTTTATCACTTGCAAAATTTTCCTCCGCTGAATGAAAGTGAGAAAAATTGAATTTAATAACAACCACTTTCTATTTGAGAGAATGTCAATGAACTAAAGTAGCTCACAGTGACTAAGGAAGGAGATTAAATATAGATGTCAGCCAAATTGTTAAAAGCTTTAATGCATAATTTCTAAGAACTTGTAAAGATTAAACTATATTCAGTTTTTCCTATTCCCACATTTTAAGTAAAATGTTTGTTTTAGAGAAGTGGGTATCTCTGAAAGATAATGAAGATAGTAATTCTCTTACTTACCTTTAATTATGTTTTTAAAACAGCATGTAGCCACTTTCAAATGAAAGATTTTATAAATTACCTTTATAGTTTTAAAAATCAGGAAGGCTGACATTTTTTGGTCTCTTGTATTTCTTCACGTTTTAACCAAAATTTTACATCTTATCACATTAAGGAACTGGATAAAATAAACCCTTTCAGTATCATCTTTTTAACTTGTTCAGAATCGAACAGTGTCTGACATATACTGGGAGTACAACAAGTACCCATTGCATATTTTTATTAAAGAACAATGTATAGACTTTCTAGTTGTGATTTATGACTAAAACTTTACAAATAAAATTGATGACATTTTAAAATTCTTATAGTAGCATGTTGGAGTATATGTTTTACTTTATCCCCCCATGTGATCTAAAAAAGGAGCTATACTCAACAACAACAACAACAAAAACAACAACGCAACCTATATGTTGCGAATAGATTGCTATCCCATTAATCAGTTTAATGAAAAATCCTGTATACACACTTTATAGCCTCTAGATCAGTGTTACTCACACTGTATTCCTTAGAACACTTCCATTGAAGTCATTTCGGGTACTTACTAAAAATGCAGATTACCAGGCCACAGACCAGCCCTAATCAGTATCTACTTGCAATGCAAAAATGTGCTTTCTAAAAATAAACGCCACTGATGTTTTTTATGTATTTCTGTGTTTGAAAAAGACTGTTCTAATATGATTTATGCATCTATAGGAAGATGATGTCACATTTCTAAATCATTCTTTTTAGAAGTTGGGGTAATAGAGAAAGCCACAGCTAACATATCTGAATCGGAGGAATCTCACCTAGCTAGAGACTAGTTCCTTGAAGATAGCAAAACAATGTAATACAGGATTGTTCAACATACATACTGTCTTGTAGGCATATTAGGTTCAGGTATAATTCAGTATAATGCCTATAATTTTCTGTGGGGAAGCCTCATCTTCAAAGACAGGCATGGTAGTGACAGCTTGAATAAAAGATGGTACAATTCTGAGTCAGCTAGGTTTAGATACCAAGGAATGGAAGATTAGTCTATTTATTATAGGAATCATATAGTGGATAGGGAATGAAGTGAGCAGGATCAGATCCGTTCAGGTTAAGGATTTGTTAAGAAGTAGGTAGGATCTCACGCCTGTAGGTTCTTTTCTTACGAGGGGTTTGGCAGGATATCCGAAACCCCGATGGAAGACGTATGCTTCAGTCTCGTGGAAATCTAAGACTTCCGTAGACATGTAATTCTCTGTCGCTGAGAAACAAGGCATGAAATAGTGCGATCAAGACACATAATAGGGGTCCTGATTTTGTTATAACTGACTCAGAAATGTTGGCAAGTATGATAAGTGTTCGGCTTCACTGTAGACATCACTCCAGATTTTAAAGGGAGAGAGAAAGCGATGGAGCAGGGGCTGGCACCATTTCCTGAATGTCTGAGGCAATATGCTCTGTAACAAGCCTCCACCGTGGAAGCTAATCTCTCCTTCAACAATATTAACAAATATTTACGTGTTTCCTTAAGACTAAATGTGAACATCCCTGAATTCCTGTGGTCTCCATATATAGATCTACAGGGAAACCTTTTTGTTTTTCCCTCTGGTGTTCACAAGTTTTTCATACATTTTCATTATAATGTGTTTTTTGTTGTTGTTGTTGTTGTTTTTTTTTTGTTGTTTTTTTTCTTCAAACCAGTTCTTTAAGTCCAAAGTGGGGGACTTTTTGACCAGTAATGTAGAAAGGAGAACTTATATAATGTATTTGGGGAATGGTGAGTAGAATGAGGTTGCTGGTGTATCTGACCATTTGGGATCTTTTGGAATAACAAGGTATGAGGGATATAGGACAAAGGGTCTGTAAATCAAAGCCCTTGTTTATTCCACGATTCTACGTCACTTAAACTTTTATTTTCCAAATCTTAATTTCCTTATCTAAGCAGGAATATGTTACCTTACAGAATTGTTGTGAGGATCAAATAGGAATGATGAAGGTACTAGAGAAATGTCTGGATTCTTTTCAGCCAGTGACATTGGGGGATAGAAGTATACACCTCTCCTCAGAAAAACTGACATGGCCCAAGGGCATAATTAACCAAGCAGAAACATCTCGTGGACACCTGGGCATACAGGACTAGAGTGTAGAACTAGATAGATATAAGGGAAACATCTTCAAGAAAGTGGGTTGCATTTGGCAATTTGATTATAAAATAAATATTTTGAATTCTTATTTTGAATTAGTGTTAATATTATGCACGTGTAAGACACCCATTAAATTACATACAAGTTTTAAAATATTTGTTACATTTCTTGAAAAGAACCACATGGAGTAAAGATGATTTTTAATATGGCATCAAACACAACGTCTCTGGTCTATGCTTAACCTGACATACTATTTTTTTTTTTAGGTTCAAAATATGGGTATTTTAATTCATAAGATGGTAGAGCCCCCGTAGTTCATAATTGCATTTGAGGTCAGTGTCCTGATCATCTATGCACTAGAGAGGGAGGGCATTGTGGCACAAGCCATCTGGGAAAAGATAAGACAGAGACAAATGGATGGAGCCTGAGGCAGGTGCAAACTGAGCCAGGTGGCTCCACCCAAGGGTGACAGTGACTGAACTAAAGAACGAATGAGTTCTTCCCCACTTGACTCGGGTCCAAATAGGAGGTCCTCACTCAGGGGGCAAGAATTCATTCATTTTTCACTCACTCATTCTAAATGCCTTTAAGTAGAATGAGTTATGGTAGATGCTGAAGATAAAAGGGACCAAGCTTAGCTATCTTCAACTTGCTTAAAATGGAGTAGAAAATAATTTTTAAATTAGTATTATTTATTTATTAATAACAGCTGATATTTGTTGAATATTTACCAGGCTAAAGACTTTACATGAATCATTCAAAACTTGGGTAGAAAAAAATAAAGCTCTACCTTAATTAACGTCTGAGGTTGCTACAGGCTGTGAAGGGCAAGATTTAAACATTAATATTTAATTTTATGTAAGTTTATGCATGTAATGAAGAAATCATTATTTTGAATTATAGTAAGAGTTGAAGTAGAAAAATGGAAAGAACTGACTTAGAATTGGAAATTTTTAGAGATCCTCATTTCACAGATAGGGAAATAGAATCTGAGAGTAAATAAGTTTAGGTTAAATTCTAGTATTTGGGAATAGATTTGGTGATTTTTGTCTTGAAACTGGTTTCTGCTATTTTGTGGTTATTGTCTTCATACATAGTAGGTATCCATAGTGATCTTAAAACAAACAAACAAATAAAAAACTCAGCAAATATGTTCAAAACTCTTTTGTTTAAAATCTTTAAGTGGAACTTGGTGTGGCTTTTATAAGAGTAATCAGACCCTTAATTGGCCCATACTGCCTGCAAGGCCTGGTCTCCCCTGTGATCACTGGCTTCCTACATTTCAGCCACACTGACTGCTTCTCATTCTCTCAGAACTGTCGTGCTGCCTCTGTCCTCAGGGTCTCCGCACATCCTGTTCCCTCTGCCTGAATCTCGCCTTCCACTTGCCTTGTGAACTGCAATGCCTTGTTCATATTTCAGTTTAAGCCTCATTTCTTCAGAGATTTTTTCCATGACCCTTTCAACTTGGTGAACTACTTCAAGCTCTATGGTCACATAGCTTTCCAAAATATAAATTCTTTACATGTAAATTCCAAACTGAGAGACCAGTAAATTCTATACTGAGAAACGACACTGAGGGAATGAAGGAAGGCCACTAAAGATTACAGGTGTTTGTCCAGCTGGAACTTATGCGAAACTATGAAATACATCTCAAAAGTGTTTGCCCTGCAAATGAAAGAGAGACTCATTGACTGGCTCCATTTTCATTGGTCTATAGTAGCCCACGACATTTGTCTGTCTTCTGGTTTGCAAATAAAGAAATGCTGAGTGGGTCCCTATGGGGTCTCATTCCCTGGGGAGTGAATTTGGGGGTGGGAAGTAGAGGTCTGGGCCAAGGTGAGGCACTGTTCACACCTGTTCAATGCCATACCACAGCAATGGTATGAATAAGAGGTGGGGTGAGGGGATTAGAAGTTGGGCATGGGAGTTACACCCTTCCAGAACATACAAGCAAGATTTATGACCATAGTCCTAATATTACATACTTACCACCTTGTTTGGTACCTGGCATGTAGTAACTACTCAATAAATATTTTTAATAAGTGAATTAGTGCAGTGTAGGAGTTCCTTCCTGTTATGGAGTTTGCCAATCGTCTGATTTGTGAGAATATAAAATTTAAACCTATATCTTGAGATTGCAAATTTATTTCAGACAATTTTCCTTTTTAAGGTATTATATATAAATGCTGGCTTGATTGGTTAAGGACTTAGTGACTTTGACCACTAAACTTATGGGATATTACATTCAATGGTTATTTTTTGTTTAAAATGAAAATGCTTGAAGTATACAAAGTGGTAGTTCCATCTGGCAAGGGGTTTTTTGGTGTCACTGATTTCTCTGGCTCAGAAGGTGCTGCCACCTTTGTTCATAAATATTAGGGGTGGGATGTGGATATTTCAATAGCCTTCTGCACCAGGCAAGTGACTCCACAATTTACCAAGGTGTTTGAGGGCAGTTAAAATAGATAATAAAGGATTATGTGAAATGACAGCCATGCACAAATATCAGGGCACAGGACACATTTAAATCAGACATTAAAAGAACTAATTAATGTGAAAGAGGAGGGAAAAAAGGCAAATGGAACAGCCATCTATACAAGACTCCTAACTAAACTTTCCAAATGTTAGCATGGTGCCTGTATCCACCTGATTCAGTTTTATGCTCAAATGCCACCTCATCAGAAAGAATTTCATGGCCCTGTTATTTTAAGTTAGCAAGCCCTTCCCCGCCCTCTTCAAACTCTGTCACCTTATTCTGCAGTATTTTTCCTCCTGGTGCTTCTCTCCCAAAATATATATTCAGTTGTTAATTTATTATTATTTACTGCATCTCAAGTTATTAATTCATTGTCACTAACTCTGAGCTTCATGGAACAGGTAGTTTGCTCTCTTTGCTGATTTAACTTCAATGTCTAGAATAGTTGCTGGAATAAAATAGTTGCTCAGTAAATGTTTTAAAAAATGACTGACCATTTCTTCATGTCTTCTTCAATTTCTTTAAAAAATGTCTTATAGTTTTCCATATATAGGTCTTTCACATCCTTGGTTAGCTTATTCCTAGGTATTTTATTCTTTTTATTGCAATTGCAGAAAGAATTGGTTATTTTTTTTGTTTTTGTTTTTTTATTTCTTTTTCTGAGGTTTCATTGTTAGTATACAGGAATGCAATGGATTTTGTATGTTGATTTTGTAGCTGGCAACTTTACCATACTCATTTATTATTTCTAATAGCTTTATGGTGGAGTCTTCAGAGTTTTCTATATACAGCATCATGTCATCTGCAAAACGTGACAATTTAACTTCTTCATTCCTTATTTGGATGCCTTTTATTCCTTTCTCTTTCCTGATTGCTCTGGCTAGGACTTCCAATACTATGTTGAAAAGCAGAGGTGATAAGGGACAGCCCTGTTAAAAGAAATTGAAGAAGACACAAAAAAATGGAAAGACATTCCATGTTCATGGATTGGAAGAATCAGCATAGTTAAAATGGCCATATTACCCAAAGCAATACACAGATTTAATGTAATCGTCATCAAAATCTCAATGGTACTTTTTAAAGAAATAGAACAAAAAATCATCAAATTTGTATGGATCCACAAAATACCCCGAATAGCCAAAGCAATCCTAAGAGAAATGAACAATGAGGGAGGTATCACACTCCTGGACTTCAGCTTGTACTACAGGGCAACAATAATAAAACCAGTATGGTATTGGCAGAAAAACAGATACACAGACCACTGGAATAGAATTGAGAACGCAGAAATAAGCTCACATAAATATGGACAGATAATTTTCGACAAAGAGCCAAAAACATACAATGGATAAAAGACAGCCTCTTCGATAAATGGTGCTAGGAGAATTGGAAAACCACATGCAAAATAATGAAATTATGCTGCTGCTTGTCCCCATGTACCAAAATTAATTCAAAATGGATCAAAGACCTAAACATAAGACACCTGAAACAATAAACTGCATAGAAGTAAACTTAGGTACTAAATTTATGGACCTTGGGTCTAAAGAGGATTTTATGAATTTGACTTCAAAGGGAAGGGAAGTAAAAGCTAAAACAAATGAATGTGACTATATCAAACTAAAAAGCTTCTGCACAGCAAAAGAAACCATCGACAAAAAAAGAGGCAACCAACCGAATGGGAGAAGATTTTTGCAAACAACGCCTCCGATAAGGGGCTAATGTCCAAAATATATAAGAAACTCATACAACTCAACAAAAAAAAACCAAACAATCCATTAAAAAAATGGACAGAGGACCTGAATACACATTTCCCCAAAGAGGATATACAAATAGCCAATAGACATATGAAAAAATGCTCAACATCACTAATCATCAGAGAAATACAAATAAAAACCACAATGAGATATCACCTCACCCCAGTTAGAATGGCTATCATCAACAAGACAAATAGTAACAAGCGTTGGAGAGGCTGTGGAGAAAAAGGAACCCTTACACACTGTTGGTGTGAATGCAGATTGGTACAGCTGCTATGGAAGGCAGTGTGGAGATTCCTCAAAAAAATTAAGAATTGAATTACCATATGATCCAGCAATCCCTCCCTTGGGTATCTACCCCCAAAATCTGAAAACATTTATCTGTAAAGATATATGTGCTCCGATATTCATTTCAGCTTTATTTATGGTGGCCAAGACATAGAAACAACCAAAGTGCCCTTTGATAGATGATTGGACAATGGAGTTGTGGTATATATACACAATGGAATACTATTCTGCTATAAGAAAAGATGAAATAGTGTCATTTGTGACAACATGGAAAGATCTTGAGATTATAATGCTAAGCAAAATAAGTCAGACAGAAAAAGTAGAGAACCATATGATTCACTGATATGTGGCATATAAAAGGGCAAACAGCAAAAGAACAAGAAAAACAAATGAAAAAACAAAATTGATAGACACAGACAATAGTTTAGTCATTATTAGAAGGTGAGGGGGGAGTGGGGTGGTAGATGAGGGTAAAGGGGATCAAAAATATGGTGATGGAAGGAGAAATGATTCTGGGTTGTGAAAACACACAATGTGATAAATATATAGATGACGTGTTACAGAATTATACCCCTGAAATCTATGTAACTTTACTAACAATTGTCAACCCAATAAACTTTAATTGAAAAAAAAAAAGAAAGAAAGAAATGATGGACCAAGCAAAGGCTTATGTGTATCAGTCTATGGTAGGAGTTGGAAAGCTACAGACTGCCTGCTGTTTCTACAAATAAAGTTTTATTGGAACACAGCCACACCCATCCATTTACATGTTGTTTTTGGCCAGTTTCTCACTGCAACAGATTGACCTTATGGACCACAAAGCTCAAAGCATTTACTCTCTCACTCTTTACACAAAAAATTGGCTAATTCCTGTTTTAGAGTCCTAATACACAAACAGGCTGATTCCTAAGTATAATTTTTATTTCCTGAAAATCATGTTATAGATATAGACTGTCAACTTCCTTTATACACACACACACACACACACACACACACACACACACTCACACACACACATACATACATATATATGTATAAATCTTGCTAGTTTTCTTTCACAGAAGACCACATGAATTGTATCAAAACATTTGTTTTTCTCTGGTGTAAATTAATTTTTTCCATACCTATAAATCCTCCTAAGGGTGAATCCTGCAAGAAGAATAGACAGATGAATTGTGTATATTTTTCTATAAATACTTTTCTCAATTTAGATATAGAAGATACTTGATTCTAGTCAAAGCACTGGCATTAACTAAATGTGTGACCATGTATCACATAGAGGTAGAAAGACGTATATTTTTTTACCTAAAAATGTGTTAGATTAATTCTCAAGTTATTTTTTACTCTAAATTTCTGATATCAATAATTATCTAAAAAAAATAGTAAAAATAAATAAATAAATAAAATAATTATCTAGGTAAATATCCTGGATATAAATTTTAAGGGAAAGAAAAACAAAAGAAGCCAGTTCAAGGTATATTAATTCTTTATTTCTCAAGACATTTGCTCTTAGAAGATTACAAAACCAAGGAGAAAAAGACAAATAATAGCTTAATATTCTTTCCATCATGCTGATAGAAAGAACGTGACAAAAAAATTTATTGTACTAGGATCATTTTTAACCAGATTGATGGAGTCTTAACATTGTAGAAATTAAGGCTGAATAACTCAGATTTGGTAAATGTACTGTGGAATATTGTGACTGATTTTTCTTGAGCTATGCGAGTCAGATTATCATATTTTTCAGTGTTTTAAGGTTTGGGTTGCATGTTTTTCTATAAGAAATGGACATTTTCATTTTCAGTTATTCTGAGGCAGGAAGTGGGATAATACATTGAGTGAAGAAAGGAATTCATCCTTTTTCTGACTGAAGAGAACTTTGGAAAAAAACACGAAATTCTTGTCGATGAGAATTGATTTACCTTTGTCATGTGAAGGCTTACCAATTGCGAGGATAACAACCTGAGGACAAGTTGAAGCAGTGTTTGCTTTTAAGAGTAACTTTCTTTGTCATACATCCATTTTCCCCAAGTTTTCCTCAAGTCGTCATTAACTGTCATAAATTTATATAACTTGTTTTTATCAGGAGATTCTCAGGGCGCTGAAGATTTTCCCCAGAACTAGAGAGAATCAACCACATTCCCCTATAGAAGAAAATTTGAACCTTTGAACTCTTTGGACTGGGCCAGACCTTTGGACTGGGCTAAAAACAACACTGCTCTACAAACAATTGTTTGTAAAAGAAGCAGAACAGTAGATATTCTGACCACAAGAACTGATGATTATGGACTACTGAAGATAGAATCAGTAACCAATCATGCATAGTTAAACAGTAACTCGGGTATATAGCACCAGAAGAAATTCTTTCTTCTTTTCATGTAATTATTCCTTTCCTTTTCTCATGAAAACTTCTTGCCTTCACCCTGTAATCAAGACATTATTTGAGTTTCTGCCTTAATTTGTGGTTCAAAAATTGCAATTCTTTGAATCCAAATAAATGCCTGTTGCCTCTCATTTCGGCTTTTTAATTTAGGTTAACAGTGTGATGTTTTGGTATTGTGGTTATGTAGGTGTATATCTTTGTTCTTGATTGATACATGCTGAAGTATTTAGGGATGCATTATAGTAATGGATGCAATTTACTTTAGAATGGCTCAAAAAAATATATATATATACTTGTTCTATATATGTAGAATATAGAGTATATATGGGTGTATATTCTACTCTAATATACATACAATATATATCATACTATATATTATATATTATACTATAATATATATTATATAATACCATGTTTCCCCAAAAATAAGACCTAGCCGGGCAATCAGCTTTAATGCGTCTTATGGAGCAAAAATTAACATAAGACTTGGTAATATATTATATTATATTATATTATATTACATTATATTGTATTATATTATACCCTGTTTTATAGTAAAATAAGACTGAGTCTTATATTAATTTTTGCTCCAAAAGACGCATTGGAGCTCATTGCCCGGCTAGGTCTTATTTTCAGGGAAACAGTATTGTGTATGTGTATACATACGTATGTATATATATTTTTTCAGGGAAACACAGTATTGTGTATGTGTATATTACATATATATATATATATATATATATATATACATATATATATATATATTATACTAAGAGATAAGAGAATGTTGCAAAAGTGAGCAGTTTGGTGAATTTAGGCTAATTTTATACCCATTGTTATGTTTCTTTTAATTTTTCTATGGATTATAATAATGTTGTATAAAAAGTTGATGTGGGAGAAGAGGAGCAGTATGATCTCCTTTATGATTTAAAAGATAGATGTAGCTATATTGTTACTTTGGTGGTGAAAAAATTAATACTTTTCCTTCCTTCTAAATTCCAGCTGGGCCAATATCAAATTAACATACTAACAGGAGAAAATCAAAATTCTAATATATGTGCATGTATTTCTAATCTTAGTAAGGTAACCCTGGATATAGATAACATTTTGGACAAATGAGAAAAGGCAGTGGGAAATGGGGTATTAGATTTCGGAAGTGAGAATGTGTGCTTTACAGGTACTTGAGGAAGAGCAGAGCATACATGGCGGGCAAATTCTTGCTGAGCAACCCAGAAACACTGGGACACAGAGTGTCTAGCTAATAGTCACCTCCCTGAAGCCCTCCTGTTTACCACACTTAATTCAAATTAGGCTAAGTTACCATCCTAAGAACTCCTTTCTGAAGCAGGTTTTTCTGTCTGAATCTCTTGAGCAACAAAGTAGGGAGGGCCAAAGGTTTTTTCTGAGTTTTTTGTTTCTTAATAAACAGATTAAAATCAATTTCCCAAAAGGCAGCTTCAGGGTGGCAAAACTTTGGTTCCCTTCATTACAATAAAATTAAGGAGTCAAAGGCTTCAAGAGGGAAGCTAATTAGGTGGCATTTTAATAATTCCAGTGAGATGAGCAAGTGACTTGGAGCAAGTGGCAGGAGTTAGGATTGTGAGAAGTTATAGATTCTGGGTTTATTTGATGATACATTTTTGGCAAACTGAAATTGAAAACAAAATCTTCTCTCAACCCAGAAATCCTCTCCACAAAGGTGGTAAAGAAAAGAAAGTTTTATGATTGAATAAGCATTAAGTCTCTTCCCTTACTGTGGTGGGCGTCATAAGCAACCTGCTAAGAGACTGCAGACAGAATGACATCTCACCCTTTTATTTTGTAAAGCAGATACCACCCACTAACTTCCACATTCTAAAGACGAACAATAACTGGTCCTCAAGTGACAGGACTTGATAGCACCATTTGTCATATACAGTTCATTCTGAATTCACCTGGTAACTGAGGTGACCACCTGTGTTAGCTAGTCAGCTTCGTCCAGAGGAGAAACAAGATTCTTATGTCTTTATGACGGAAAGGAGTTTTGCAACTTGGAGCAAGGTGTCTTGGAAGTAAGGCCCCTACCATCCTACAGAAATGTTTCCATTTCAAACAGATGGCTTCAGGTCCTTAAGAAAGATATTCCTTTGTCATAAAAATAACAGTGGGCCTATATAGTTTTCAAAATGTATTTTGTACATGTTTCAAGGAAAGTACTTACAATTACAGGTTTTCTACAGTAAATGCTGTAAGAGAAAAGGAGGGGGCAGGGAGAAGTCTCTTCCCTTACTTTCAGTAGAGAGAATAAACCTCTTCTTTTTAGTTTTTATTTGTGTTTTCAATAGCTAACAAGCTGTGATGATAGATGAGATGTAGAAAGTGAGAGAAGGGAGGCAGTAAAGTTTTAAGCCTGAGACACTGAAAGAAAAGATTTAATTACATGGAGAAAACTTGAGGAGAAACAGAGTAGCGGAAGTGATATCAAGAATTGGGGTCTGGTCAGATATTAAGTTAGAGATGGCTCTTGTACTTCCTAGTTGTTATTCTAAGCAGACAGATAGCTATATAAGTTTGGGATTCAAGAGAGGGATCTGGGTTAGAGCTATAATTTTTGGAGTCTCCACTGTACAGACAGCATTGAAAGTCATGGGACTAAAGCCAACCACTTTATCTATATTCACCAGAGATCCAAAGAGAAGAGATTCAAAATCTGAGCCCTGAAGCATGACAAAGGAAATGATTGAGGGACAAGGAAGAATCAGTAAAGGAGATTGTGAAGTAGTGGTCCTTGAAATAAAGCAAAAAACCATGTGAAAGTACACACGGAAATAAAGTAAATATTTTAGGGAGCAAATTTACTATCTGTGTCAAACACTGCTAATGTTACCGACTCAGGTTTCGTCTGCTTGCTGCTCAGGAGCCAATGATTGAGAGACAAGGTTTGGTAGAGAGAAATGTAGGTTTATTCAAAATGCCAGCATTCTGGGAACATGGCAGAGTACCATCTCAAAGGCCACCTTCCCCCTCCCTAAAATGGTCAAGGAGTTTTATAAGCACACAAGAAGAGAAAGAATAAAGGAAAGGGGGAGTTAGTCATGTGACTCCTTGGTGCTGATGTCGGGGTGAATGTCTTCTGGAGTCCAGTTTGTTCCACAATGGTTATCTCTAACCTGGTCGTAAGGGTGATACATATGTCATCTGATGGAAAATTGCAGTCCAGAACTGCAGCCTGGTTGCTGGCATCCAGATGTCTGAGGGCTAACTCAGTTTCTTTCATGAATCAGATTAGGGGAGGTATACATGTAGCCTCAAGGAAAAACACAGTTATTAAATCAGGTTGGAGGGAAAGGGGAAAGAACAAAAAGAAAAATAAATTGTTAAATCTTGAAAAGCACACTGTCACCCTTATACTAAGGTCAAACAAGACAAAGACTGGGAAATAACCACTGGACTTAATAATGTGGAAGACATTGGTGACATCCAAAACAACACATTCTGTGGAGTTGTGAAGATGAAATCCTAGCTGGTGTACTTTGAAGAGAGAAGGAAAAGAAAACATTAAGATAATATAGACCACTCTGTCCAAGGGAATTGTTATAAATAGTAGCACAGATCTGGAACTATAGTTAAATGAAAAATAGAGTGAAATGGATACTTTTTAAGATGGAAAAATTACAGGAGGTGTGTATGCTGATGGAAATGATCCAGGGAAGAGGACAAGCAATCAATAATACATGAGAGAAAGGAATCACTGAACAATGTCCTTGAGTAGATGAGAGGGAAGAAGTGGAGGAGTTGGTCTTAGATAAAGACAACAAAATCCAGACAAAGAAAGGAAATTCTGGTAAAGAAAGGAAAGGCACAGATGCTCATGTAAGGGTAAAAAATTTCCCTTTTCTGGGTTCTTTGGCTGGTCTAATAATTAAATCGACATAAGATAGATTGTCAGGAGAAAAATAAATTTAATTTTATACATTCAGGAGCCCCAAAGATTTGAGACTCAAGGGTAAATAAGGCAATTGAGGCTTATATGCCATCTGAGCTAAGGAATGAGATAGGGGCCTGGGGTTTCCAAGGGGGAGGGGGTAACTCACAGGAGGATAAGAAGAGCAGATGTTTGGTGATTAGAAGTTTGTCCTGCCATGAATATAGGTCTTTTAAGTAAAAAATGTTGCCACTGCAATATCTCTTTTTCTGGTACAGGCCTCCTATCTACATTATTTTAGGTTAAGTGAGAGGTAAAAGATTTTCCTGAGTCCACTGGGTCTTGATTGCCTTCAGCTCAAAATAATCCACATGCCAAAGTGGTATATTTTGGGGTGGCATATTCTGTTCCCCTTCATGGGTTATTAGGTAAGTATGATGGTGGGAGTTTAGAATATTCTCTCTGATTACCTTATATTCTCAGAAAAGTTGGAGGATTATCAGAATGGGGTGGGGGAATTGTGAGGACTTTAAAAATAGAGCAGAAGAGGTGTAGTTGTCTATGAGAATGGAAGAGTATTGGACCAGCACAATAGAGTATGGGCAGCCTTAAGAGCCACTTTGAGGTTATTGCCCTTTAATTTAAAGTACAATCAGCATGGTGGTGGTGGTGGTGGTGGTGGCATGTGTGTGTTTTTAGTTTAGAAGCTGTACATACAAACCAAGTCTTGGGTTTTGCCAAACAATTGTGGCAAAGTGAGAGCAAGACAAGAGAGTTGAGATATGTAAAGAAGCTGTTATAGTAATTGGCCATGGGATTTAAGCTGGTTTAGGAGAGAAGTGAAAAGGTGATAAAATCAGTGGGTTGTGGTTATTGATGACTATGCCATCAGAGGCTGAAAAATTTAATATAGCTATAGACAACTTGAGATCGCTTCAATAAAGAACTGCAGGATAAGCCACATAACCAATATATGCAGCAAGCACGCTGAGCACTGTAGAGAGTCAAGAAATTATTCAGTGTTGGAACAGTTCACAGTTCAAGTTTTCTAAATTTCAAAAAAAAAAATCACAAAGTATAACCTTCTCTATTTATTGCAGTTTAACAGTTTATCCTTCATTGTTTGTAACTGAATAATGCATTTGCCCATTAATGGTTAAATCTAATATAATGGAGAAACGTGTACATGTCCATTGAGACGTAGCAATAACAGTATTTTATTATTTAAAATACACATATAAATAATTCAGAGAGCTTTTTCATGATAATCTGATTCATGTTTATGTCAGTATCATATTCTGAATTAGCAGGAGCGAAGTCTTTTAAACTTTATAACCAAAATTACATTCATGAATTTTTAAATCTGTCTTTGTATTCACCAAATTTGCTACAATAACAATCTGTCAGTAACAAGATTCCCTTCTTTCACATTAAATAAAAATAGAAGAAAAACTTCCTCTTTGGAACTAAAGCTCTGGTATGTCTTAAAAATGCAATAGAAGCATCTTAGAAGATTTGTGTTATTTAGAATACATGTTTGGGTTTGCAAATCAGAAATGCAAGAAATGAATCAAAATACTAGAGGTAAGCTGGTTGAAACTTCTTCGTAAATCATGACATATTTTTTAAACATTAGGAATCATCTCTCAGGGAGGTGCTGGTATTCTTGCTTCAATATGTGATAAGCCTATGAACTAGAGATTACACGGGCTTTAACTTTGTCTTGGATATTAACTTTTTGGTTACAAAAGGAAAATTATTCTCTTTCTAAGACAGTTAGAATTAAATACCTAAATACAGAGGGTGCCAAAAAAATGTATATACATTTTAAGAAAGGAAACAAACTATTAAAATTGTAATACTCAGTATATACCGATAACGCAAGATGAATACAAGTCATGTTTGAGTTCTGCTCAAAGTGGTTACCATCAGCATCCAGACACTTCTGATTACGGCAAACTACTGCTTGAGCTACGTTGACTGAAGTGTCCACTTGTATACATTTTTTTGGCATCCCCAGTATGTCATTGTTTTCTGTGGAATAGGATTCATATAGAGACCCAAAGTAATGTAGTGTCTATTCCCATGACTTTAGGTGGTGATACTTGCCAAATTTATATCTATAGGCCAGACACTGCCATTGAAATCAAGACAGTTCACGTGACATTTCCACTTGAATGTCTAACTGGAGTCACAAACTCAATGTTTCCAAAATAAACTGTGATTTCATCTACCAGAGCATGTTATTCTTCCTGGCCCTAATATTTCAGTAAATGGTCCTAGGTGCTTATTTCCTCTCGTCCCTCATTTTCTACCACCAGTTAACTATGACCTCCTCTCACATTCGCCACTACTTCATCCAAGTATTTCCTCGCTACTGCTTTCATAAGATCAAAAACTTTGTCTTTTCTTGGGCTGTTGCAGACTTGTCTTAACTGATCTCTTATTTCCCACTTTGCCTCCACCCCTCAACCTTTCAAACTTTATAAAGCAACCAGATTATTCTTTTTTTCTTTCTAAATTGACCATTTTTCATATATGTTTTTCTTTCTCTTCCAATCTTTTCTCCGTTGCACTGCTTTTCAACTATAGTACCAGAATTTCCTATACTGTTTTTGTTTAAAAATGTACCCCCAGAGTTTATTTTTCACAATAGCTTATTTGGGATTATTTAATTTAATGATATCTTGAAACACACAGAATGCTTATTAAAGTTATCTTCTGCATTCTGCATCAATGGCCTTTGGGGACCACAACCTCTGTGTTGGTCAGGTTTCCTTTTTCTCTTTGAAATCTTCATTTTTCCTCATGAGTCTGCTGAATTTTCATTATTTGCTCATGTTTGCAAATTATAATCTATAGCAGTAGTTTTCAAAATACTTTGTGCTTCATTAATACATCCTGAATGTTTTTTTCTAAAAACACAGTGTTGTGACTGGATACAACTAATATGTCCTGAATCAGAATCAGAAAGCCCAGAGAGGCCTGTGGCCCAGCATATTTTGAGGAAGCTTCTCCAGGGATTATTATGCATACCTCTGAATAAGAAGAACTGGGTTATACTGGCATATTTTTTTTAAAAAAAATATTGGGGAATAGATTTTTCTCCAGGACCCATCATCTCCAAGTCGTTGTTTTCAATCTAGTTGTGGAGGGCGCAGCTTGGTTCCAAGTCTAGTCGCCGTTTTCAATCTTTAGTTGCAGGGGCCTGCATCCCACTGTCCCATGAGGGAATCGAACTGGCAGTCTTATTGTTGAGAGTTCGCTCTCTAACCAACTGAGCCATCCAGCCGCCTCTCTGGCAGCCCAGCGGCAGCTCATTGTCTTCAATCTAGTTGTGGAGGGCGCAGCTTGGCTCCAAGTCCAGTCGCCGCTTTCAATCTTTTGTTGCAGGGGGCGCAGCCCACCATCCCATGTGGGAATGGAACCGGCAACCCCATTGTCCAGAGCTTGCGCTCTAACCAACTGAGCCATCCAGCCGCCCCCATATTGGCATACTGATAGCTTCTTTGGGCTCCCTCAGGTCACTATTTCATTGATTTTCCTTTGTGGGCTTCAAGACTATCTATCAGTCTTCAGGAAGTGGCAATGAGGATTGTTTAGTAGTAAAGCTCTGTTCATTCAATGTCTTTCCCTTAGCAAGTAAAACTGGGAATACAATGCTGTGGCCAGGTTCTGAGGTATTTCCTGAAGGAATTCAGTTTTCTCTCTGCTGATCACATCCTCACCTGCTGACACCTGTAGTCTCCATTACGGTTTCTTAGTGATTGCATTCATCAAGGGCTATAGTTATCAGTGGAAAGTAGCATTATACTAAAAGCTGTTCATCATCTTATTGGCTTTCATTCCTGATGTTTTAATAAGATGAAATTAATTAGAGGTTCTACCTCTTCTCATTTTCATACCAGCAGTACCAGCGGCCCATGATATCTAATTCCTCACTTTGCCTTTTGAGTGCCTCAGTAAACACTGAGGAAGAGCAGCCCCTGGGGTGCATTTCTTGAGGTCACTCAATATTCTTCAGTTTGTCCCCTCCCATTTTTACAGAGCTCCCCACCCAAAGCCGTTACTCTCCACAACTACTGACCTTAGCTTGGGTTATATTGGGGGAAATTATTTACATGTTTCTCTGGGAGTCACTCCTTTTCCGGTATGAAACCATAGGTATTTCAGCATTGGTGGTCTTTTCCTTCAACCTGACTCTCTGCTTCATATATTACAGACATTTTACAGAAATTTCTCTAAGTCCTGGGTCCTGATTTCAGCAGCAGAACAGAAATTTTCAGTCATTTTCTTCTTTTCTGTCATTTCATGAGACGAGGGAAGAGGGTACAAATTGCCATTTTGAATATTAAAAAAGAAGCACATGTTATTTATATGTTTCAGTTCTAGAATTTGTATTTGGTCTTATTGCTTAATTTCAATTTCTCTGCTATTTCCTATTTGTCATTCTTTGTGAGCATATCTTCTCGTGTGTTCTTGAGCATAGTTGTAACATCTGCTTTAAAATCTTTGTCTGTTAATCCCAACATTTGACTCATCTCACATTTGGCTCCATAGATTGTTTCTCTTAGGAGTGAATCGTGTTTTCTACTTCCTTTGTAATTCAAGTAATATTGGATATTATCTTGAACCCTGAAAAGTAGTGTGTGTACGTGCGCGTGTGTACGTGCGCGTGTGTGCGCGTGTGTGTTTTCTCCTTTAAGCAGGCAGTTAACTAGGCTTAACTCAATCTATAAAACTCAGTCTCCCCGGTGGGAAGCAGAACCCTGAATTCCACTGTATTTTGTATTTCTTTTAGTGTTAGCTAGATGCCTGGAGCTGTACTTTGCATGTGTGGTGTGGAGGCAGAATAATGGCCTCCCAATGATATCCATGTTCAAATCCCTGGGTCCTGTGGATACGATACCTTACATAAAGCAAAGAGAGACTTTAACGATGTGATGACATTAAGGCTTGAGAGACCGGAAGTACCTCTGGTGTGCAGGTGTGCCCAGCCTAATCACATGAGGACTGAAAAGCAGAGAACCTTTCCCAGTGAAGGTCACAGTCAGAGAGAGATGTGACTATGGAAAAAATGGTCAGAGAGATGGAATATTGCTGGCTTTGAAGGTGGAGAAAGAGGATCAAAAGTCAAGGAATATGAACAGTTTCTAGAAGCTAGAAAAGGGAAGCAAGTGAATTCTCCTTGAGAACTGTGCCAACACCTTGATTTTAACCCAGTGAGATGCTCTTTGAATTATGGCCTGCATGACTGTAAGTTAATGAGTTTGTGTTGTTTTAAGTTTGTGTGCTGATTTGTATAGTAGCACTTGGAAACTAATACATATGGTCAGGTATCAGACAGGTATTGAGGTAGAGTTTATACACAGATTTGGGTGCCCCCCTCTGGCTACCACCTTCTGTATTTTCTCCCTTACACTCCAGTAGTTATGTTTTTCCAAATCCTGGCCTCTGGTTCTTTGAGTTAATAAGAGCTCAGGATTTTCACTGGAGCATTAGCTATCCCACGTGGCACAGACTGGGAACTGCCTTTAAAATAAAATAAAAGTCATAAAAATAGGATATTTAATTCCTCTCATCCCCTTTATCCAAGTAAATGCTTCACAGTATCTAGTTTTTTTTTGTTGTTGTTGTTTATTCTCTACTGCCTTCAAGGAGTTGCTTTTTATAACCTTTGCCTGTGATTATGGCTGGTATCTGTAGGCTTGATCTGTGAGAAACTTACTAGGCCATACTGGAAATGGGACTACCTTGTATTACCCATGTAATTGAAAAAACAAACTATTGTTGAAAAGAAGGAAAAAAACAAAACAAAGGTATTGTCCCTTGAGAGGTTTTCATCTTTTACCTAGTTACTATTTCATATTATGCAGGATGTACATAATTTACTTAGCCTTATTGGCCGATTGAGGGTTTTTAAAAAACATTTAAAATGATAAATATTACTTCTAGGAATGTTTCGATAAAATAAGGGACAGAGGAGGTGGGAGGTAGATTCCCTGGAGTACGTTTCCCAAGTAGCATTTTATTGGTGAAGTACATGAGTGATTTTATAGCACACATTACATACGACAAATTTGCTCTCCTACCAAACTTAAGCAATTTGCTATCAATATACAGGTGTACTTATGCTCCCACATCACAACACTGTATAAAGCATATATTTTACTTTTATTATTTTCATTGGTGAGTAATGGTTTCTGCACTTGACCTTTATTGCTTTGAGCTGTCCAGTATCCTTTTCATTGTTCTAATAATAGTCAAATGCTTTGCAGAATAGAATCAATCATTTTCTACTCTACGTCCACATGGTTTGAGTGGACAGACCTTCCACTGGCTCTTTCCTAAACATTAAACATTGACCTAAAGACTAAAAATGATTCATCCTAATGGATGCACACTCAGGTAAGATTGTGCTTTAGTTTGGACAGCTAGCTCCCCAGAGCTCCATTATTCTCTGCCTTTGCCGAGCTTGTGTCAGCAGCTTTTCCTTTGAATACACACACGCACACATACACACACACACACACATATGTACATTTCTTTGAATATACAAACAATAGTCCTTTATTTACTTAAAATTTTCAGAGGAAATGCAATGTTTGAAAGAAAATTACCTAATCGTATACAGTGATATGTATATATGCATATGTATATGTATACATACATACATATATATTTTGAATATATATTCCAATATATTTGAATATTTTGAATTGCTAATGAGGATGAATGTGCTTTATACTTTGAACTTATCGCTTTATTTATTCAATTCAACTAGTCTATTTTGGGCATCTAGTGTGACACAACATTTTATTAATTTTGGGAGGATAAAATACTAGTATGGTACAAACTCTTATGAAGCTTACAAAATATTTGTAGAGTCAGGTATGCAAATACCTAACAATAATCGGTACAGTCCAACTGAACATTTCTTTTGTTTTTTGACTTAATTCTTTCTTTTTTAATTTATTTTTTTAAATTTATTGAGGTGACAATTGTTAGTAAAATTACATAGATTTCAGGTGTACAATTCTGTATTACATCATCTATAAATCCCATTGTGTGTTCACCACCCAGAGTCAGTTCTCCTTCCATCACCATATATTTGATCTCCCTTACCTTCATCTCCCACCCCCCTTCCCCCTTACCCTCTGGTAACCACTAAACTATTGTCTGTGTCTATGAGTTTCTGTTTCTCACTTATCCATTACACTAACATATTGGGTACATTGCTTACATTTGGATAATTGCTATGCTATGTTTATAAGATATTTTCCTACTTTTCTTGCTTTCTTTTAATATTCGTTTACATGATATTTTATTGTATGTTTTTTACTAGAATATCGTAATATATAACCAACCTTTTTTTGGTTTATTAAAATATTATATGTAGCTTCATTCAGCTACTATGAAATGTTTTTTGATAAATCATTTTAAATATATAAATAATTTATTCATTTAATATATAATGACACATAGTATAAGACCTATTTCACATTGTCTTCATTCTTACATTTAATTATACTAATATTGGCTCAATGAAACTTTCTCACTGTTCATTTATTTTTATTTTTTCATCTAATCTTAGTACGAAAGTTTGAATTAATTTTTGAAAACATTAGTTTTTGGAAAATATAGATCATTGCCTTTTCTATTTCAATACTATACCACACATGTTAGATAAGTTAAATTTATAATCCTCCAAATTTTTGAAGGGTAAGTCTGCCATCAATAATTAAAAAAACAAAACAAAACCTTTTGCTTATTTTTCCAGAAGTTTACTTTCCTTTATGAAAGTTTTATGAAAAACACAGTAAGGATGTTAATTAGAACAGATTTGTGTTCATATATACACACATACATGCTCACACACACTCGCACCACGAGAAAGAAGCAAATACTGCTATTTGCAACAACATGGGTAGAACTTGAGGACATTATGCTAAGTACAATAAATCAGACAGAGAAAGACAAATACTATATAATGTCACATATATGAAATCTTAAAAAGCCAAACACATAGAAACAGAGACTAGAATGGTGGTTACCAGGACCTGGGGGGTGAGGGAATCGGGGAGATGTTAAAAAGAATAAAGTTACAAATAGAAAATGAGCAAGTTCTAGAGATCTAATGTGCATCATAATGATTATAATAATAAATAATACTATATTATATACTTCAAAAGTGCTAAGGGACTAGATCTTAAATGTTCTCATCACAAAAAAGAAATGATAATTATGTGACGGATAGAGGTGTTAGCAAAAGGTATGGTGATAATCATATTGCAATACATAAATGTATCAAATCAACATGTTGTACACTTTAAACTTATACAGTGTTACATGTATATTTTATCTCCTCAAAACAAAACAAGAAACAACGTGTTCCAAAATCATTATTCCAGTGGTACTATTGCACATATTCTGAGCTACAGTCAAATTTACCAATCACTGATCTTTCTTCTTCCAAAGAAATTTGAACAAAAACAATCTTTAAGGTTCCAGAACTTCTGATTCTTTTTCCACCAGCATGTAGACACTCCTCAAATATTTGTGTGTCATCTTACAGACTTTGCTATACTAGGTGATCCATAAATGTCAAAGACATTTTTGAAAGGCTGAGGAACTGTTCCTTTTATATGACTTTTTAAAGTAGGCCCCATCATTCCTAGGGTCTATCCACATTGAGAACAACGTCGTAGAAAGATCTATTATATATATGTAATACACAATAGTAATAGAAGTATTTCCTCCCTGAGCAAGAGACTGAGGTACTTTTCAAGTAAGTAAATACCAACTTATAGCAGCATTTCATTGAATTCACATCTTGAAGAGCCCAGATTCTCTTTAAAAATAAGAAGTGTTTTATAAAGGAGTATCCTAAGCAGAAATAGACGGTTGTGTCATCTATGCTATACGTAGAACAAGTCTATTCTTTAGTCCACAAATTCTACAGAAATGGCAGATCCCCCCAGAATGGCAGACTATGATCTCCCCAGAATGGCAGACTATGAGTTAAGACACAGCTTCTCGTTCTCAGCATTTTAGTATTGCAAGAAAAAGAGGAAGAGAATTTTAAAGCACTCATCAGAAACTCCAAGGTACAAGGTCTGAGATGTTTGCAGCCTGTGGCAAAGGTGTGAGACATTTCATTTAAACCCTCTATCTCTGCCAGGTGTCAGTTGTTATGTAGGAACCAGAAAACAGGGTCACCAAGTATGTCTTCATGTTTTTTTTCTCCAGTCTAGGTTCTAAAGAGAGACAAGTGAAGTCTGGACATGGACCCAGTCTATTCTCACCAGAAAAGTTGCTAACAAGGGGAATAAGTTGGAACCTGAGTGAACCATCTCAGTGAACAGAGTGGAATCCTGGTAGAGGGGTTTTAATACATTGGAAAAACATACATACAGAAGAATTTAAAACCAGCAAACAACCACTCAAGTGAGAAACCAGATTAAACTCATTTTATACTTATCAACTCTCAGCAAGACTGGCCACACATACATCCTTTCTGAGTAAGTTAGTAGAAGATATGCATCATAATAAGGGTGCAAAGAAAGAGAGAGAAAAGGATAGGATTTAAGAAATAGTGAATCCTTGGCAAAAGTCTAGTGAATAAACGTCCCAGAGCCCAGTGTGATGTGAGAGTAACTAAAATGTTCTTGATTACCATTACCATTAATCATCATCATTAGGACATGATAGCAAGCATTTGTTGTTCATTTACTATATTCAAGACACTGTTTTCCATACATATGTTAACTCATTAAATACACACACATATCCCTATAAAGTAAATAGGTGATGGTAAGGAGCTTGCCCTACAGAAAACAGCTGGTCAGTGAGGGGGCCAGGCTACCCATCCAGGCTGTCTATTGCCAGGAACCATACTCTGACTAGCTATGTTCCAGGCCCTACTAATGTCATCCAGTAGCTGGTATATTATTTAAATTAATCAGAAGTCACCTGGGGTATGTAAGTACTCCAAGAAAAACGAATAGTAAATAAAATTCTCTTCTCTGAATCTAGGCTTATAATCATATAACTCTGGTTTGGTTAACTAGAAAAAAAAAGTGGTCTTTATGGTAAAATAATTTGCTTATCCAATTACACAAATAAGTTATCCATGGGGGGGAAAACCCACATTTTTCTCACTGCGAGGTCAAGTCTCCTATTCCGTGCTTGTTTTCCAGCACTTGAAGCCTCAACATGATGCAGGTCTAATTGGTGGGGCTGCATTAGGAGTTTTCTTTTTACCATCCAACCACTGACTGCATTTATTTATGTACATTCAAGAAGAGACCTACCGTATGATCTACGTAATGATAAATTTTCTTAGGATCTACAATGAAACACCACCTATAAATAAGTATGTGTATTTTCATTGATTCAATATTAAATTATAGCAAATATAACTTGTGAGTTTTACTTGTAGTGCTTTATCTCAATTTAAAGTTATGATCATGCAGGAAATAGTTGATTTTGTACAATTTATTCATAACCTAATTTACTTAAACAGGCTTCTGCAAATTCTTGGAATATAGCATTGATATTAAATAAGAATTAGTAGCTAAGAAAATTGGAATAAAGATACAAAATGACAGTAGAAAAAAAATTAAATGTAATGCCCCACAGAAATTTTTGTATAAGGCAAAATTGTCGATCAAAGTAACACAGCTCAAGCTAAGTTAACCATAAATGAGAGTTATTATAAGAACACCAGTAGGCCAGAGAGTAAAGGAAACCAGCATTATGAAGATCAGGGTAGGGGCAGCGCTGAAATCCTCAGCTAATAGATCACGGAACACTTTGGCGACTTGACAGTCATATTTGTTTCCTTTTCATTGATAGTTTTTTCTACTGCAATAGTATTTCTCATATGTTAGGAAAATGGCCTTAGGTGGCCAAGTGTTTACATCCTCAAAAATCCACAACCATAAAGTAAAGAAGGTTTTCCCTACAAGTTAAATTAAAACAAAATTAGAGAAAGACAGGCTCAGGTTGGGTTATGTATCCAGTTACCCGACAGACAATTTAGTTTGCAAACTTTTTCACTGTGTAAATGCATGGTGGAAAGTTCGTGAACTTAATTGTCTGACCCTTCCTAAATCCATCCCTGTGGTGGCGGGGGTAAACTACTAAAGCTGGCTACTTTGAGTCATATTTTTATTGGCATTTCCTTTGGGCTGTAAGTCCTCTCCCCATGTCCGATTCCCTTGGCCACTTCTGATTTCATCTGCAGTCGTAGTAGATAGTTTTGTGCAAGTTTAGACTTCTTCTGGAACTATCCCTGTTCAAGCAAAATCCAGATTTTTTTCTGCTTTTGTTTAGAATCTTCCATGAAGCCAGAGGAGCCCACACACAGGTGCAGCCTGGTGAGATGGCAGAGGGAGGGTGTGTCAATGTCTGGGGGCGATCCTCCATCAATGGAGAAGGAGAGCTGGGGGGGAATGTTATAGTCGTCATCAATTAGTTCTTAGCAGCCCCGGTTTCCACAGTGCTAACCAGATGAATAATGCTCTCCTACGTTGATCTTCCCCTGGATAGTTCCTGCTACTCCCACTTTCTGGCTTCATGATCACCTCCCAAATAGTCTACTTTTACCTAATCCTTTTCTCAAGCGCTGCTTCTAAGGGAACCCAAATGAAGGTGACCATAACCTATAAGTTATTTTATCCAGGAAATTTGTTTTCTCTTGGCTCTCGTCCACAAAAGCACTGCTCGTTCCCCTTTCTTCACCGACAGTAAACTTTGCTGAGGCTTTCATATCATCTCTGTCTATACTAACTGGATGATTTCATGGAGTCTAGTGTCTTTAAAATTCATCTGTACTAAGTGATTAAAAATTTACATTTCCAGTTGGGACCCCTTCCTGTACTCCAGACTCTTTACCCTCACACCTATTTGAAATCAGTTGGCAGTTTAATAGGCATCCTAAATTTAGCATGTCCAAAGAAAAACTCTCAATGCGTTTTCCAAACCTGTTCTTTCCAAAGTGTCCCCCATCTCAATGCATGAAAACTCCGTTATTTCAGTTGTTCAGGCTCCAGAGCTGGTGCGATCTTTAAGACTTTGTTTCTTTCTCTCTCTCTCTCTCCCTCCCTCCCTCCCTCCCTCCCTCCCTCCCTCCCTCCCTCCCTCCCTCCTTCCCTCCCTCCCTGCCTCCCTCTCTCCCTGTCTCTCTCTCTTTCACATTTAACCCTACATTTAATCAATCAACAGTTTCAAAATATACCCAAGATCACCCATATCTCACTACCTTCATTTCTAGCAACCTGGATAATTCCAGTAGTATCCTAACTTGTCTCTATTCTCCACCCTACACTCCTAAAATCTATTTTCCCAATAGTACTGAGAATGATCTTTAGAAACATGAATCAAATGTAGCACTCTACTGCTCAGTACCTTTCTTTTGAGTGATATTACTACTTCATTCAGAGGAAAAGCCAAAGTCCTGATAACAGCCTATAAATACATACATAATCTGATTGTTTTTCTTCTGTTACTGTCACCTACTTCACTTCACTAAGCCACACTAACCTCCTGCTTTCCTTGCATAAACCACGCATATTCTCCCAGATATCCACACATTTCAAAGCTTCAGTTCTTACATGTGTCCACTGAGGTCACATTTTCAGAGAAGACTTTCTTGAATGCCATGTGTTATAACCTCCCCTATTTCTTTAACCTCTTGAATAAATAACATTGCACTCATTACTACTTGACATATATATTTATTTGTTTGTTCATTGTCCCTTTTCTCTAAGATGTGAGCTCTATCAGAGGAAGGGATAGTCTACATGGTTTACTTCTGTAGCTGCAAGAACTAAAACAGGGCTTGACATGTGAAAAACTTCCAACTTATATTTGTTGAATGAAGGAAGGAGATGGTTGGAAGAATATGACAGTTCCAGTTCAGTCCACATCACTGAATTAGTGAGCTATACTAGGGAGGAGAGGAGCTTCTTCTAAATTGAATCTGGAACATGAGTGATTTGTGTCACCGATGTGAGCAATGTGAGCAGGGCAGTGCCTGGCCTCCTACTGGTGCGTAGTACAGCCCTATTGTTTCTAGAATTGAGTTATAAATGTGACTGTTTTTCAGGGACACATACACACACACACACACACACACACACACACACACACACACACCACAGGGTTGATGAGGGGAAGGAAATGAGAGCCTTATGGAAAACACAATCAATTTTGACTTTAAATGGAGAAAATGTTTTTCCCCTGGGACCAAATAGAGAGGACATAATGTAGTATAGTAAAGAAGAACCTCAAAAATATAATTACAATAAGCACAGCAGTATTTATATTTATTTGTTTGTTTATGATTGTATTTACAGCAAGAATGCAATGTTACCAAATGATTTCCATTTTGAAAGTTTTTTGATGAATTTTTTAATAATTGTATCTCCTGTACTTCATCTGAATTAAAAATTGATCATTGATAGAAAGATATTAAAGAGAAAACCCAGTGGCTAATGACAATTAAATATACTGAAGAAACTTATAACTTTCAAAAACTGTAATTTAAAAATAAATCTTTTATATCTCTACATTCGCTAAATCAAAATGCTGCAATCAACCCATTGGATCATTATGAAAACTGGATTAAAATCCATCCATCTTTTTTTTATTACATTCCGCAGTGTTTCTCAAATCAAGAAAAATTTAATAAATCTTTGCAGGACTTAATAAAAGAACAGAAGATTTATATATCTAATAAAAAATTCATTCAGTTCCAATTGTTTAATTTGTTTCCATATGTCTTCTTATCACCTATTAGATATCGTTTTTTCCTCAAAATAGAAAGAATAAGAATTGCTTCTAAAATAATTTTTATAGAAAAATATATTGATTTCTCAGGTATCCCATATGTCTGTTCTTCTAAAATGTGGTGGATTCGAGCGTAGCGCACAATCAGAAAGCAGCAGAGAAAGGGCTTCGTGGCTGCTGAACTTCAGATCAATTTTGTGATTTTCACAACCTTTTTCATAACTCACACAAAGTTTTCTCTAAAGAGTTTCAGAGAATGAAGAAAGAGTTAAAATTAAGCATTTCAAAATGTATTTGTATAGCTAAACAGAATTCAAGCCTTAGCTTCTTTGTGTTTCTAGTGGCAAAGAGGCTAATTTACTAATGAATATTTCATAGCATGTCACATTATGTTGTAATACTTTTCTCAAGGAGAAATAAGTGTAGTTCTCATTTGAAAGCTCTTTTGAGTATTTATTTATAGCACACCAATTAAGAATTCAGACCAATTAAAAATAATCTATAAGGATAACCATTTGCTGACAATTGGAATATGCCTATTCTGAATATAAGCATCTAAAGATTTGAATAATGAGGTGTCTTTGTTTCATGAAGATAATATGAGATGGCAGCAATATGAATTTCTTCCAATGAAGTATGCTCTTCTGAGGACCAAAAGAGAGGTTTTAAAAGTTATGTGACGCACAAAATAATGAGAAGTTAGTACTGGAATAAGCTTTCTTAAGTCGCATAGGTATGTACTCCAGTACTTATCAAGAGCTCTATGCAGCAACTACCTGAATATCATACTGGAAAATCTTTATTCTAGTCCCTTTTCCCATTTAACTGGTTATGTGAGCTTGGGCAAACCATTTAACCTCTCGGGGCTTCATTTTTCTTGGAAAATACCAAGAACTTTCACCAAGAAGCTTTGTTTAGATTTAATGTCATTTGTTTCAAAAAGTGTAATTTACAAATTTTTCTAGTACTTAATTTTTAATATATTAAATGTACAGTACTGTTAATATGAATGCTTTTCACATATCCTAAACTCAGATTACCAGTGGACAATTGGTGCTTGTCAAACTATTGATATTTGTAAAATTCTTTTGTAATTCATAAACAAAACAATTGGAATATGCAGTTTAATAAAATAATGAGTATTTTCATCTTATTTGTTAATAATCCACATATTATAAAATAGCAAGATGAGAAGAGAAAAATCTAAGCAAATATAAATATCAGGATTGCAAAAGAAAATTTAAAATAGTTGGGCCACATAATACTTTATTTCCCGATAATAACTTCCTTTGCATTGAGTGTAGCTTATTTGGTTTAGAGATGTCTTTTCTTCATTCACTAATCAAATAATGTTTTGAGGGAATATAGAATTTCCATAATATTTTTACCTGGCCTCTTCTCATGGCAAGTTTAAATCAGAGTTTATATATCAACTTCACAATAACCACTCCCTCTCTCTTATCATTATATTCTCCACAGCCAATAAATACGGCCCGACTGTAAGGTAAGACTGCAGTGTTTAGATTTGTTTACATCAGTGGCATTAATAAAATCTTCTAGAATGTATAAGAGCATTATTAACAGTGCTCAGGTGATCAGCAGTTACCAAAAGAAAAAATATAAAGGAAAAATGAAAAGGTATTATAGCAAAAGAAGTATCCATCTTTTAATCTCATTTTGTGTTCCCAGTATGTTGGAAAATAAATGCAGGTTAGATAATCAGATGGATATACAATGGAATATTACTCGGCCATAAGAAAAGATGAAATACTGTCATTTGCCACAACATGGAGAGATCTTGAGAGTATCTTGTTAAGCGAAATAAGTCAGATGAACAAGGACAAGAACTATATGATTTTACTCATATGTGGGATCTAAAACAGAAAGCAACAAATGAACAAACAAAACAAAACAAAAAGAACCTCACTGACACAGACAACAGGATGGTGGTTACCAGACGGGAAAGGCATTGGGGGACATTGAAGAGGGTAAAGGGGATTAAATATTTGGTGACAGAAGGAGACCAGAGTTTGGGTGGTGAGTACACAATGTGATATACAGTTGCATTATAGAATTTTGCACTTAAACATATTTTTATTAACCAATATCATCCCAATAAATTTAATTAAAAATAATTTTAAGGAAAATATGTTTAATAGTGTTAATTGGTGTTTACACACGTCTAGTATTCAAGCACTATAAATTAACCTAACTTCATTCTTCACATCATTAATCATTCAACTTAATATCTTTTCATGACCAAATTCTTTCTTTCCTTAAATGTTGTACCATATTAAAATCAACAAATTTCATCATTACCTTAGTCCCATCCAACAGAAGGAATTTTCTTCAGGATTTTTTTTTTTTTTTAATGGAAATGAACAAAACAAAATCCTACCTTTACAGAATGTATACTCTAGGTGAGGAAAACAGGCATATATACCTAATCAAGATGGCCTTAATGTTTCCCTCAGCTTGACTAAATTTTGGATGGTTTCTTCCTACCTCTAGGTCCCTGACTTCCTTCTCACTTAGGCCCTTATGGAATCCAGGTGGCCTAACTGCAGAGACTCTCTCCTTTTTCTTTCCACACAATATTTACTGTGGAAAAGTTTGCATTGTATATATTTTTTCTTAACCTTTGGAAAGCAAGTCTTTTTAAAAATCTGCTTGCCAGTTTTTCAACCAAGGACTATCTTTCTCAAGGACCTGGGAACCATCCCTTTGTTGTTTAATCGTCAAGGAGGATAACGCCCTCTCTTCCAGTGTCTATGAGAGCGTAAGAGCCTAAATTCAGTTGGTACCTTGCTCCAAGTAGTAAGACTACCTCCTGTCATGAAAATAAAAGAACATTTACTTTTACTTAGGGTAATGTCAATTAGCTAACAAATGGCCTATGATCCTTTCCACCTTAGCTCTTAAAAACTCTCTAGCCCTTTCTTTCAGCAGACTTAAGTTCAGATTGCATTTTGGTCTCTCTCCCATATTGCAATGGTCTTGAATAAAGTCTTCCTTACCTATTTTTCTCCCAATGCAAATTTTGCTCTGACAAAACTAAGTAGGTACTGTAAGGAAAAAGAAAATAAATAAAGCAGGACATAAGGTACTAGTTCTGTGAAGAGTGCTGTGGGGAAGAGTGTATCTTTGCAATTTTAAATATAGTGGTCAAGAAAAAGAGAACATTTCAGAACACTTAATAAAGACTTGAAGGTGAGACACAATCCCTGCTGGAGGAGCCTTCCAGACAAAAGAAATAATCAGTTCAAAGGCCCTGAGGTGTGGAGGAGAAACTGCAAGGTGGTCAGTGTGGTCATAGTGAAGTAACTAGGGGAGGAAAATACAATATGAAACCACAGAGGTGACATGGCTAGTAATCCAGAGCCTTGTAGACTATTTTAAGGATGACTGCTTTTATCTCAAGATAGAGAAAAGGGCGAAAACTGGAAGATTTTGAGCAGGAGCAGGTAATGATCTGATTTATGTTTTAAAACAGTCATTGCTGTGTTGAAAATACAGAAACAAAAGTAGAAGCAAAGATATAAGTTAGGAGGTTATTGCAATAATTTAGGGGAAAGAGAGAGAGAGAAAGAGAGGATGGAGGTGATAAGAAATGGCTGAATTTGGATATTCTGGAGATATTTTGAATATCTTTTGAAGGTACAGTCAATAGCATTTCTGAACATTGGGTTATGAGAATAAGTCAGATGTCAAAATAGATTAAACTATTCTTGTTTTTGTGTTTGGTTGGTTTGTTTTGATATTTTATTTTTGTATATTCCTCCTTGAAGCACTGAGTTCCCTTAACAGGGCTGGTCAGTTTGAGAAGAAAGTTCAGGAAATCAGTTTTGAACATGTTATATTGAAGTATCTATCTGATTATTTATATTGAGGGTCCATAACCTGAGTAACACAAGCATCGATTTCAAAATGTTAGGTATGAGAATCAACAGAGGTTACATATGAAAAGTTCTTAACTCTGCATAACATATCACAAAGGCCTTGTAATAGTTAATTTAATATTACACGTACATCTGTACATGGACAATCACATCCAATGCCACTTTTCACTACCTTGAAATAAATTTATAAAAAATATAATCTACCTCTATGATTGAAAACACAAAGCTCAAACTATACTTTAAGAATAATCTCAATAGGAAGGGTTCCAGTTAAGATGATGAAGTAGGTAAACATGTGCTTGCCTCCTCCAGTTACCACACTAAAATTACAACTAAATACTAGAACAATCAACCTGGAGAACCATCTAAAGTCCATCTGACCAGAAGTCCTATAACTAAGGACATAAAGAAGAAGCCACCTCGAGACTGGTAGGAGGGGCAGAGACGTGGAACAGGCTGGTCCTACACCCACATGTGGCAGTCGAGAATTGGGAGGGATATCCTGTTTGCAGAGGTCCCCCCTCCGAAAAGTGAGGGGTCCTAGCCCCACACTAGACTTCCCAGCCTGAAGCACCAGTGCCAGGAAGAGGTGCTCCCACAACCTCTGGCTGTGAATATCAGTGGGTATTCTGTCCTTCGGATGAGACAGAAGGCAAAGTGCCTGCAAACAGACTCTGTCAAACCAAGCACTCATCCTGGGCTCTGATGGAGGGACTGTGGCTCAGGAGGTGCCAGAGACATACGGGGAGAAACTGAGTTGTGTGACAGGTCAATGGCTAGAGAGAAAGCTGCCATTGTCCCTGTGTTGAGCCCCACTCTTCTTTTTTTATTTTATTTTATTTTATTAAATTTATTGGGGTGACAATTGTTAGTAAAATTACATAGATTTTAGGTGTACAATTCTGTATTACATCATCTATAAATCCCATTGTGTGTTCATCACCCAGAGTCAGTTCTCCTTCCATCACCATATATTCGATCCCCCTTACCCTCATCTCCCACCCCCCACCCCCCACCTCCCTTACCCTCTGGCAACCACCAAACCATTGTCTGTGTCTATGAGTTTCTGTTTCTCATTTGTTTGTCTTGTTCTTTTGTTGCTTTTGGTTTATATACCACATATCAGTGAAATCACATGGTTCTCTGCTTTTTCTGTCTGACTTATTTCACTCAGCATTACACTATCAAGATCCATACATGTTGTCACAAATGTTCCTATATCATCTTTTCTTACCGCCGAATAGTATTCCATTGTGTATATATACCACAACTTCTTTATCCATTCATCTATCGAAGGACATTTTGGTTGTTTCCATGTCTTGACCACCGTAAACAAAGCTGCAATGAACATTGGAGCACACGTGTCTTTATCTCTAAATGTTTTTAGATTTTTTGCGTAGATACCCAGGAGAGGGATTGCTGGGTCATATGGAAATTCTATTCGTAATTTTTTGAGGAACCTCCACACTGCCTTCCATAACGGCTGCACCAGTCTGCATTCCCACCAACAGTGTATGAGGGTTCCTTTTTCTCCACAGCCTCTCCAACATTTGTTACTATTTGTCTTGTTGATGATAGCCATTTTGACTGGGGTGAGGTGATATCTCATTGTGGTTTTGATTTGCATTTCTCTGATGATTAGTGATGTTGAGCATTTTTTCATATGTCTATTTGCCATTTGTATGTCCTCTTTGGAGAAATGTCTCTTCAAGTCCTCTGTCCATTTTTCAATTGGGTTGTTTGTTTTTTTGTTGTTGAGTTGCATGAGTTCCTTATATATTCTGGATACTAGCCCCTTATCAGAGGCACTGTTTAAGCCCCACTATTCTGTATCCAGCAGGCAGATGCTATCTTCCTGTGTTGAGCCCTCTGAATTTTCATTGGCGTGGTGAATTCCACTTGCCCCACCTCTGCGACTCCCTGGGATCCTGCCCTGCCTAACTTGTGCAACACTAGCAGCTTTTTCATGGCTGGCAGGCAACTGGTGTTGGCTTATGTTGCAGCCTTTCATGGACAACTGTCAGGGGTTTTGGGGCCCCAGGCAGGCAGTACTTGGCCTTGGTGTGTGCTGAGGCTTTTACAGAGTGGATCCAGGCTCAGAACTGACATTGAATCTGAATTCACATTAACACGTTGAACACCACTCATCCCATGATGTAGACTCCCTGAGACCCCACCCCAATCAACCCCAATACATCCTGAAGCTGTTTGAGCAGCTGAGCCTTATGGACAGCTGGCAATTGGTAGCAGGCCTTAGGGTGCTCTGGGCCTTTTTCTGAGCTACCCCATGCCTGATAGAGGTGACAGCCAGCCTCCTGGTCCAACACAGGGAGTGACCAACTGCAGATCACATTGTAACTCCTACTAGGTAACCCTGGACCAGTCACAGACAGTGGCTGACCTTGGCCTGCACAGGTGTCCTTCAAAGAGCCCCCAAATCAGCACACCTGGTAGCCAGCTTCAAACCACAAACACCATTCAATTAGCCCCACAAGTGGCACACCCAAAGGGTGGTCTCAGCAGGCACCAGAGTCTGCTTAGGTGATTCCTGCTCTTATAAGAAATGGGCATGGTCAATCCTCACAACCAGTAAGTGTTGTAATGGACATACTTAATGCACTTGTGTCAAGGAAACATTTTCTGAATTTTGGTGCCTGCAATTTTTTGTCACTTTTATGTGGACCATCATTCTTAACTGTCATTTTTGTTGTCACTCCTGTCTCATAAGTCTTCAATTAACACTTGATTTAATGGTAGATTTAAAGGGAATAATATTTTGACCCCTGGACAAGATGAGTGCAAAAAGAAAGAGCTATTCTGTTGAATACAAGAAAGGAATCGTGGAGGACTCCCGGGGCAAGAATCTTACAGCTTTCTGCAAAGAGAATTTAGATCTCCAAATGGTCCAAAAATGGAGAGCAGAGTACAATAATCTCAGTCAACAGGTGGATGAGGGAAATGCTAAGAAGCACAAGTGTGGATCAGGTTGGCAACCATTGTTTCCTGAGCTGGAAGACATCATCTGTGAATGGATTGCTGACAGGAGAGCAAAGACTTTGCTTGTGCACAGGGCTGATATTCAAGCATTTGCCCTTGCAATGGCACCACAGTTTGAAATATCCCCAGAAGAATTCAAAGCATCACAACACTGGCTGGATGGCTTCCTTCAACAATATGAACTGTCTCTAAGATGAGCATTGTTCAAGCGGGAAGATACGGGAGTTATTAAACATGCATTTTCATTCAAGTCCTATGTTGATGACATCAACTTTTCTAAATACCAACTCTCCAGCATGATTGCTATGGATGAAACTGCAGTGTATATGGGCCAAGGATCTCAAACGACAATTGATCAGCGGGGTGCCTAGTCAATCTACATTCCCTCCACTGGTTACAAAAGTGCACGTGTTACCTGTATTATGGCAATTCGTCTGGATGAAAAGAAAGTCCCACCTCTAATTATCACTAAGGGCAAGAAAGATAAAGTTGAATATGTTTCAGGAATTTATGTTCTTGAAACTGAAAAAACCTGGTGCACACAAGCAGTTATAAGGAAGTGGGTCGATTTAATGCTGCCACTTGTTTTGCGAGGTGGCCAAAGAGGTCTGCTAGTCTGGGATTCAGCCAGCACTCCCCATGCTAAAGACATGAAGAACTTCTTTGCAGAGAAAGGAATAGATCAAATAATGATTCCTGCAGGAATGACTGCCTATCTCCAGACTCTTGGTACTACAATAAACAATGACTACATTGAAATAGAATGGAGAGAAATCATCTTGGATACTTTGGGAAGCCTAATCTGCAAGAGGTCGTAACTTGGGTGAAGAATTCATGGGATAAAATCACTGACAGTTGAGTTGCCAAAGCATTACAAGCAGGCGACATGAACAAGAAGTGCTCATTTAAGGAGAGCTCAATTTCTGGACCTGAGAGATTGGGGCCAATGGTTCTACAGGAAATGGAGTCACAAGAAATTCAAGCCAGAATTCGGGGTTTGGAAAGTTATGACGATGTTCCAGAAGAAGATGACATGACTATATTTGAATAAAAGTAGATTGTTTTACAGGAAAATAATAAGACATCCCCTGAAAATAAGCCCTAAAGCATCTTTTGGAGCAAAAATTAATATAAGACCCAGTCTTATTTTCGGAGAAATATGGTATACTACCTAAATCAATCATTAGACTCAGTACAATCCTTATCAAAATACCAATAGCATTTTCCACAGCACTCAAACAAATAACCCTAAAATTTATATTGAACTATACAAAATCCCAAATACCCACAGTAATCTTGAGAAAGAACAAAGTTGTAGGTTCACAATAACTGATATAAAACTGTACTACAAGGCTATATTAATCAAAACAGCCTGATAATGGCATAAAAATTGAAGGAGATCAATGGAGCAGAATAGAGTGCTCAGAAATAAACATATACTTATATGGTCAATTAATCTATGACAAAGGAGGTGAGAGTACACAATTGGGTAAAGACAGTCTATTCAATAAGTAGTGTTGGACAAACTAGATAGATACATGTAAAGAAACTAGACCACCCTCTTACACAATATACAAGAATAAACTCAAAATGGTTTAAAGACTTAAATGTAAGACAGGAAACCATAAAGCTCCTAGATGAAAACATAGGCAGTAAACTCTCTGACATTATTCTTGTAATATATTTTTCTGATATGTTGTCTTGCACAATGGAAACAAAAGTACAAATAAACAAATGTCACTACATCAAACTAAAAACTTTGTGCATATCAAAGGAAACCACCAACAAAACGAATACACAGCATACTGAATGTGAGAAGATATTCGCCAATGATGCATCTGATATGAGGTTAATATAAAAAAATTATAAAAAACTCATACAACTCAACACCAAACAATCAAATTGAAAAATGGGCAGAGGACCTGAATAGACATTTCTCCAAAGAGGACATATACATGGCTAGTAGACATATGAAAAGATGTTCTATGTCACTAATCATCAGAGAAATGCATATAAAAACCACAATGAGATACCACCTCACTCCTGTCAGAATGGCTATCATCAATAAATCAATAAACAACAAGTATTGGTGAGGATGTGGATAAAAGGGAACCCTTGTGCACTGTTGGTGGGATTGCAAATTGTTGCAGCCACTATGGAAAGCAGTATGGAGGTTCCTTAAAAAGTAAAAAATAGAACTACCTTATGACCCAGCAATTCCACTTCCAGGTATTTATCTGAAGAAATACAAAACACTAATTCCAAAATATACATGAACCCCTATGTTCACTGAAGCACTATTTACAATAGCCAAGATATGGAAGCAACATAAGTATCCATCAATGAACGACTGAATAAAAAAGCGGTACATATATACAATGAAATATTACGTGGCCATACAAAGAATGAAATCTTACCATTTGCAACAACATGCCATGGTTGGACTAAGAAGGTATTATGTTAAGTGAAACAGTCAGACACAGAAGGACAATTACCATATAATCTCACTTATATATAGAATCTAAAGAACAAAATAAATGAACAGAAAAAACAGAAACAGACTTACAGATGCAGGGAATAAACTGATGGTTGCCAGATAGGAGGGAAATTGGGAGGCAGGGTGTAAAAGATGAAAGGATTAAGAAGTACAAATTGGTAGTTACAAAATCGTCATGGGGATATAAAGTAAAGCATAGGGAATATAATCAATATTATGGTAATAATATGGTAATAACGATGTATAGTGCCAGGTGGGTACTAGACTAGTCAGGTGGATCACTTTGTAAATTATATAAATGTCTAACTACTATGTTGTACACCTGAAATTAATTTAAAATAATATTGAATATCAAATGTAATTAAAATTTTTCAAAGAGGGGAGGGGGAAGATCAAGTGGAATAAGAGGCTCAAATTTCCAGGTATAAATCAAATAAATCATGGGGTTGCGATGTACCGTATGGGGAATATAGTCAGTAATATTGTGATAGTGTTGTACGGTGTCAGATGGCTGCTGGACTTATCATGGTGATCACTTCTTTAGGTAGATAAATGTTGAATAACTATGGTGTATACATGAAACTAATACAATATTTTATGTTAGCTATATTTTTATAAGAATCTTTAAAACGTAATTTCAATAAACAATCCTCTCATCATAGTCTTCTATCATAATGCTAAATAAATTCAAAGTAAATAGGCTATAAATACTGGAAGATATTTTACAGTGTTTATTAATGAAGTTCAAAGAAATCTGTGGATTTTTATGTATCCTTATAAATTTAAAAATATTTGGTTCTAAGTTGTTAAACACATTTCTCTGTTATATATATTCAATAGGATTTATTGTTTTTCCAATAGCTGTTAACTAGACTGAAATCTTTTCAATTTTTATTTTGTGGCTAATGCTATAATACATAGAATACACAGTATGCTCCAAGTGAATAAATTAGTCAATAATTTTGAGAGAATATCTTCATTTCATTTAATTCTTTATTCCATTTAAATGATCCTCTTTATAACAAATGTCCTCTATAGTTTTCAAATTTTTATGAAACTTATTTTACAACTCAGTGTTATTGATTTATAGTTAGAGTGAGCATACTATGGCATGAGAACAATGCTGGACAGAAGACACCTCTCTGCTGCCCAGGGTGTATAACACTCATAGCTCCTGCCCACTGAATGCCAGTAGCACCTCGCCTCCATTACTGCATCAACCAAGATGCCCTCACACATCTTCTAGATGCCATCACTGTGACCACTGTTACAGATGAACAAAATAGTGGGGTTTTTTGGTCCATAAATCAAGGGAGGAAATTTAGCTAGTAACATAAATGATCACCAGTATTTTTATTGAATATTCATTACTTTGACAAAACATAGAAAACATCTAGTTATTCAGTTCTTTTACCTAAGATAGGCAAAAATATTTATCAGTTTTCAACTGGGAATGCTAAGAATATATAGATGTATAATTTAATTTATGTAAAGTACATTAAATACCCAATGGGATATCTTTATGGTAATACTACTGGACAACAATAGTGTCCTGTGAGCACAATGGAAGGTGATATTCTTTAATCAGGGCACAAAGAATAGAAGGTTAATGTCAGCATTTATAGATCATTTGCTTTATGACAGGTATTCTAATAGACATTTTTCATATTGTCATCAGTTGGGGTACCATCATCCCAAACCAGGGTGCTCATCTCAGTGTTAGCAACTCTCACCATTACCCTCAGCCTACAGAGAATGACCCCCCCAAAGCTTTCCAAGGATGCCAGTGTCCCCTCATTTCCTACTACTATTTTAAAGGAAATGTTTCTGGTTTCCCTCAGGAGATATGGTACAGAGTGAATATTTAGAATGCATCTGATAAAATCCATTTCTACATTCTCATTTTTAAGCCTGTGGATTATTTCCTCTTTATTATCCAGGGAAGTTTTGACATCTTAACCTTATAAACATTAGACCCCTCTGACCCAGGGTTTCAGTCAAACATTCAGGCAATCTGCTTAAATTAATATGTTAAACCCCAAATCTCTGTGCAGGTGTCCTTAAATGTATACATTGGATGGATCAAAGGTATGTTCTTTACTGCTTGACATAATTTTCCCTCATGTATTCTTCAGGATTCTGCATGTACAAAGTATAAAGTCGTACAAATTCTTCTAGACTCTAAGATGTTTCCCTCTAAGCCGGACTTTGCACTGTCCTTCCTGGAACTGCTGGGATCCTACGCTAGTTATACATGTAAAGGCAGTGAGCAATGACGGGGATATGCCCTGGGGGAAAAATCTTCCCCTTGCAGGACAACTACTTAAAGATAGAATCTTTAAGCAAAGGAAGGTTGGTATCCACATTCAAGGAGAAAGGGCTGGGCTGCTTCTGTGGAAAGGGAGGGTCAGGAAGGCGTAGCAATTTAAGGTCATCAGTTTTATTCTAATATGACGATATATTACTATTCCAAGCCTCAAGATCTCGTTACTTCCTAATCAATGTGTCAACATTCACAAAAGAGACTTAACATTTAATTTCTGCAACCGGCACATTTAAAATATTGGTCTGACTTTTAGCTACATATTGACCGTGGCTACAAAAAAATTAGAGATTAATTTGAGGTTGTCATAAAATTTCTCCAGTTTCCTGATATAACATTAATGGAGTTTTAAACCCCTCCATTTCTTGTTTCCTTTTTTTTTTTTTTTAACTGTCTAGTGTAGATAAAGACAGCCATTATACCTCACAGTCCTTACCATCAGAATTCCTACCATAATAGGAAGGAATTCTGCCTTCCCAAAACCTGGATTCTAGCAGATTTTCTACCCCAAACTACTTGTGGTAATAATTTAATTTCTGTGATGATACTGTGTGTCCTATTTCCCATTGGCAAGGAACTCAGTCAAAACTCATCTTTGTTTCAAGGTCTAAGATAATACTAAACCAATACTAAAATCCTGTATTTGAGTGTATGTCCCCTTGGAACCACTGTTGGTATTACACACTACAGTAGTTAAGGTCCAGTTAGAAAAAGAAGCCCCACTGGGTATTTCAAAAAATAGGAGATTTCATGCACATAATTGGTTACAGAAGTGTTAGGAGGCTGAAAGAGCAAACAGGATGATGAATTCATATCATCTGCATGAAACATACTGCATGAAACATCTACCCCCACTAGATCTGGAAGAACACAAAAGAAGTGACGTGACAAGAATCTGGAACTCAGTGGGGTCTGCAGGCATAATGCTTGGCCCTCTGAAGAAAACTGCACAGTTGATGCTCAGACATCAGAGAAAGAGATGTGACCCATCAGATGCTTCTTCTGAGGCTATGTCGTTCTGGGAAAGGAGGCATGAGCAAGGCTGCAGTCTGACTAACAAGGGGGTATAATGAAAGATTAAGCTTGCTATAAACTGGGTGACAATATGCTACAACTGGGACAGAGCACAGGATAGACTAGTCAAATGGACTGAAGAACAATAAGTAAATTACCAGCACTCAGAGATTAACTCATTTTACCAACACAACAATGCTATTATGATCCCCTTTTTACAGATGAGGAAACCAAGCTAAAAGAAAATTAAGAGACTTCGAAGTTTACACAGCTCGTAAACACAGTGCTGAGACTTGATAACAACCATCATATGTCAGAATGGGAACACCAAAAATGTTAGAATGCATATAATTTTTTGCTCATGGTAGAAAATCATTTGGTCTAGTTAGATAATTCCCCTAAATCCTAGGCTTAATACAAGCTGCTTCTTGGTTATATTTTCTTTAAATATTTTAATCCAGCTGATAACCTAATTGGTGTAGTTGATCATGCATTTGACACACATCACATCAATGCAGAATAATACAGAAACTCATATATGTTAAAAGTCAATTCAAAGGTCTGTACTTGAGTTAATAATATTGAACCAACATTCATTTCCTGGTTTTGACCATGCACTATGGTTATGTAAGGTATTACATTGGGAAGCTGATTGACGGGTACATGGGAACAAGATACTACTTTTTGCAATTTATTGTTAAGTCAAGCCATTTTAAAATAAAATGTTATTTTAAAAAAGTCCACTCAAAATCCTGAACAGTGGTTGCAAAAAGATCTTAAAGTAGCTATGTCACAGTATGAGATTACATTAAAAGATGTATGTATAAATAAAAACTTGTAATGTTAAAATTATTAAACCACTGGGTTAAAATACAATAGGAGCTACCCTGGAGCATTCACTATTCAAAACCCAGTGCTAAGTCTTTGACAAAACTTAGAAATTGTGTAACAATTCTGATAGTTATTGCTATGTCATTGCATTGATAAGGAAAGTTAGGCTCAAAAAGTTTTCTAGCTAAGAGTGTACAGCTGGCAAGTATCAAAGCCAAAGTTCATGCATTTCCACTGCACACCATTGGCTCTCATCAAATTCTATTTGACTGAAGATGTCATTTTGTCTAGCTCACCACTCAGTATCATTGTCAGATGTGACTGCACCATTTCACCCTGCTTCTCTGCAAAACAAAAGTTAAATATTCCACAATATTCACCTTGTTTCTTATAATGATATCACGTAACCATTGTCTTGCAGATAAATGGCTGACATGAACCAAAAATGAATCATTGCTTAACACACCCGGGATCTCAGTTCTTGGAGCATGTATTTTGTAGACGCTCTTCTCCCATTACTATAAATAGATAAAATGTTTAGGAGACATTTTATTTGTAATATTTATGCTTCAGTATTTGTCCAATGTCCTCATAAAGAATGCCACTTTAATTGACCTGAAATCATGACGTTTTTAAACTGCTCATGTGACAAATTATCAGTAACAGCATGCATATTTGTGTTTGATAAATATACTGTATCACCTCTCTTGTTACCTGTGTAAAGATACAGACTTATTTAAAAACCATCTAAAAAACCAAGTAATAATTTCATGTCAAAGCAAATTATTTAGATGCTGACACTGAATTTAGGACTTTGCTCAACTTTTCAAGGGATTTTTTTTCAATGACTAAAAGGTTCCTCTATTAAAATAGGAGATTTCAAAAAATAGGAAATTCCAAATAAATCAATTTCTTATCTCACAATTTTATCATGAGGGTTGGCTTTCAGAAAACAAAGTAAATTCCATCTGGAAATTTATGGTGTCCCCTACTAATTTTGTTTCATTTCAAGATTACAAGGAATGAGGAAAATTCTCTTAAGATTTTATTATCACCCAATTTGAAAATACTGCACTAGGTAATACCTCATGGTAGTATGCTCAGAAATGTGTTACATACTCATCATACACACTGCATCATTTATGTTAGACTACATTTGTATGTTTGATAATATGATAACAATTACACATCTGTAATAGTTTTGCAGTTTCTAAGAGTGATTCATATGTGATTGTACTAAAATATTTAATGTCTCTTCAGAGAATCATAATTTATATTTGCACAGAAATTCACAGTTAGAGACAAGGAAACCAAAGCTTAAGAAACAGTAAGCGTTAAGCTAAAGAAACTAAACATTATGATATAGTGTATGTGTGTGTGTGTGTGTGTGCGCGTGTAATTATGAGAAATACTCGAGCTTGCTCATATGCCAAAGACGAGATTGGGTAGAGAGAGAGTGTGAAGACAGGGAGGAGGAGTGGATAAGAAATTAGACCTGAATATGACTTCCATACTTATTTAACTTACCTAACTTTCCTTAGCTTTAGTTTTCTTGTCTATAATTGGGGTTATCAATTTTATCTTCCACATAGGATTCTTCTGAGGATTAATTGAGATACTGAATGTAAAATGCTTAGCATAGTATGTAATCAATAAACTACTATTCCCTACATTTCTTTCTTTGCTAGCACAGAAATTAAGAAACGTAGACTTTGGATTCAGGCTGCCTGGGTCAAATCCCTGGTCCTCCATTTATTAACTCTATGACATTTGGGACAATTGCTTAGCCTTCTAGCTCTTAATTTCCTCAAGTGTAAACAAACTATATCTCTGAGGATTAAGTAAATTAATACAGTAAATTATTTTAAAGAGTTTGTGATATGTAAAGGGATATAATGTCTTCTCTTTCTTCTTCCTCTAATATTACCACTGCTACCACCAGAAACATCATCATCAGAATAAAGCTCACGGAAAGAATAGTTGTACTTACTGTCTCCTCTTTCTCCTCTCCTCAATCCACTACTATCTAGCTTTAACATCCCTTTCTTCCCGTACTTTCCTGTTCAGAGTTGTTAGGATTTTTTGTCACCCTCTATTTGTAAAACCCAATGGCTTCTTATCAGTTTTTATTTAAGTAAAATTCTGTGACACCACCTTGCCTTAGCAACTCCTCTATCCTTTTAATAATTCCATTCCCGGCTTTCTTTAACTTGTGTTGTTCCTTCCACATTATAAGAAGTCTTAGTTCTGCACTCACCTTCTCTCCAACATACACCATTGGTATTAGTCAAGTACTTTATTATTGGCCCTTTCTTTTTCCTCCTTCTGAACATTATTACTGGGCAATCCATCTATGCTTGGGGCCTCATCCTCTAACATACAAATGAACACTACAAGTCCACACCTCTCTTTCTGATACCAGTAGAAATGACAGAACCTTTCGTATTTCTCAAATGAAGTTGGGCCTCACAATTCTCAGAAATTTTACAACCTATAGTTACTTTTAAAAATTAAAGTACTTTTGTCAGATTATATGTTCACTCTCCTCTCCTCACCACTAGCCTGTAAGCTATATAGGGTTCCAAGTTCATTCAATTCACCAGTATATCACAGCATTTTCCAACATGTTGGGCACATTTTTGACATTCAGTTATGTTTGTTAACTGAATAGCTACAGCCATTTGCAAATAGCAACCTGAGTGTCCCAAAGTCCTAAAAAGCATAAATCCAGAAAGCAAATATTATATACTATTTTGATCTCTATGTGCTCCCATGCGCTCATCATTTGTGAAGTTATTTGGGTGCAACCAGTTTCATTTTCAACTTCTCCAAGAAATTCTCTTGGAGGTACCACCTAAATAACTATAATAAATAATAATTTTAGTGTATACCTAATTTCCTATTGGGCTATTGAATGAATGATTGCTATTGCTGGTTTTCACTTCATGTGTAGCTTGGTGCTTGAGATATTTTCCCTTTGCTGTGCTGTAAACAAGCCCTTTGCAAACATTAAGGTGTTACTCATAGTTGACAGGGATAGGATATATATTTAGTGTATTTTTTTAATGTGTACCAAGGAACTCTATGATCGGAGGTTCATTTATTTTTGACAAACATATGGTAACAATAAAAACAAACTCCTGTTTGGAACAGAATTGTGAGCTCTTATAGCTCGCTGGCTTCTGAGGTCACTCTGCTAAGGTCAGAGCTCATTCTCCTGTCATCTGTCTGAAAGGTAAGCATGGGCCCCAAGTCGTCTATCGACAGAACTGGAACTGCAACTTCTGAAACATCAGCCATGAGCTGAATTGGTCCCCATTTTTCTTTACAGTCTTAAAATATGTCCCAAGTAGAGGCTGAAGAAAAAGAGATTCCATTGAAAAGAAATATCTCTGTGCTGTCTGCCTTTTTGTGTACAATTTGCTTTATCACAATTCTTAGGAACATTTAGAATTTTACATACTCTATGTATATTTTCTTAAAGATATCTCCATGTCAAGAGCCTATATGCCTCTTCCAAAGAAGTGCTTCATTTTTTTATTGTCATCATTGTCATCTTTGTCAAGAGGTAAAGGAGTTTCCTTTGAAGGGTTTCCTGCTATGCATTCAAAAATATGTAAAATGTATACTTCCCTTGCCATCTGTGAGTAATGTGTTATTTTTAATAGAGGAGTTATTCCTAGTATAGCAAGGGGATACAATTTCAATTTTTCAAGCTACATAAGAGGCAAAAATAAGCAATATCAATCATTCATTCAATACACCAATGGGAAATTAGGTTCATTCTAAAAATCTATTATTTATATTGTAATTACAAGAAATTTTCTTGCATCCAAATAATTGAAGAAGCAAACATCAAAATGAGAGAAAAGTGTTCAATCACAGTGACAGTTACTTTTAGGAAGAAAAATCCAAAGGAGCATGAAATAAATAAAATCTTTTCTTTTTGGAAGGTAAGTTCTTCTCAGTCTCAAAATCCAAGGAAGACATTCACAACAAACTGGTATGAATCTAGAAATTAGACTGTCACCTTTATACTGTGTTTCCCCGAAAACAAGACCTAACCAGAAAAGAAGCCCTAGCATGATTTTTCAGGAGGACATCCCCTGAATATAAGCCCTAATGTGTCTTTTGGAGCAACAATTAATATAAGCCCCAGTCTTATTTTCAGGGAAACACGGTAGTAGGCAATGGCTTTCCATTATTTCCCCAGTTTCACAATTAGCCATGGCTGCTTGATTTAAAAATATATACATATTGATTTGGATAACCAATTTATTCATTTCTCCATGGTCCTGTGTGTACCTCGTGTTTGTTGTTATATCACTTCAAGTGGTTTTAGTTTGAAATGCATTTCGATCTAGGTTACAGAGAAACTCAGGTTAATTCATTTAGTACATATTCTTTCAAATTTTGGAATTAGAAAGAGATGAGCCTTAAAATTTTCATATTTGCGCTGATTGCTTTTAAATTTGCCCATAAAAACACAGGCTTGTGTTCTTTCATTCAGCCTGGTCTCTCAGAACTCTCCTTCCTGCCAAGATCAGCATGTTTTTTTGGATGCTATTAGCTTGCAAAGCTAAGGCATTTGGGATTTACCGGAAAATAAAAATAGGTTTGAATTTGTTCATATTCACCTGCTGTTCTCAAGATGAAAACACCCAGGAAAGCAATTCAAAATTGCATAAGACTTTTTTTTTTTTAATTTAAGGAAATTATTATATTTAATGAAAGTATGTCAGCTCAATTTTGCACTAGAGAAAAACCACGAAGCTTAGACAATCACGTCCTGCTAGAAACCTAAAACCTTTTTTGTTGTTTTTGTCCCTATGTTTTACCCACAAATCATGCATAAGCTTAATTTAAACATAAAGCAATATGAACAAGTGTCATTTTAACTTTTGTCTGTCCTGAGACTTTACAGAATTTTTGGTGGATGGTTTCCGGGGAGTATACTCATTTCCAGGTGTTATGTGAACATGCTCGTATGTCTCCCTCAGAGTGATAGTGTATGTGAGGTGGGGAGATAAAAATGAGGCACATGATCAGAGGAACAAATGTACTTACCACCAGCCACCAACAGTGCCTGAATCACTTATTGTTAGAACTAGTCTTGTGTATAGTTGAATATTATTTTTGATTGGCATTGGAAATCCACGTAAAACACAAGCCTTCATTCAGCCAATTCTGGGCTCAGTTCCAGGTTCTGCTTCTTATGAACTGTGTGGCACTGGCCAAGAGACATCACTGAGATTTGATGTCTTCATCTGTAAAATGGAGACAATAATATATGTCTCCTAGAACTCTTGTGAAGATTAAATGAGATAAATGAGCTGAGAAGTATCTGGCAAAGAGTAAGTGCAGAATAGATGTCCCTTCTGTTCCTTTTCTCATGGGTGTTTGAGTATGCATTCAACAAAATACACTTTTGGGAAGAGGCCCATGACCTTCTCCATTTGTGTTTTAATAGTAACAGTTTTATCAAATCCAGAAAACTAGCAGAAGCTGGGTCTGAAGGCAGCTTCTGAAGTCCTGAAGCCCTGCAGTGATTATGACGAGACCTCAGAGGACGGTCCCTCTAGGCTGGGTGGTATGCTCCTAAAACCCCTCGTGCACATGCGCTTGGAACAAATGCCCATCAGCCCAATGACTCCTTCGAGGTTTCCGCTCTTTCCCCTGCACTTAAAGTTAAACTATGAGAATTGCTTCACCCAATGAGTGAAATGGGTAATGGGGACCACGTCATGAGCTTTATGCTGTCTAACAGTTTTATGCTTCATATTTACAAATATGTCATAAATTATTGGTCACCATTCATGGGACAAAATATTTATCTTTCCCCATTACCCTACCACAGGTCTACAGAAGTGCTCTTTTAGGAAGAAGGAAAACAAAACAGGCAAATGTAAAACTGTAATATTTTTTTTACAAGACTGTGACCTTAAACTCTGCCTGTTCCCTCTTTCTCCCTGTCCCTCTGTCCTTCCCTCTCCTCTCTTCTTTCCTTCCCACACGTAAGTGCTTGTGCCTGATGTGTGCCTGTGTGCCTGTGCGGGCGTGTGTGTGTGTCTCCCTATAGAAACTATAATTGACGAAGAAAACCTGGACAATAGAGCATCCATGGAGTAAAGCCTGACAAGATTCTATTGCTTGCTTTTGAGCAAAGAAACAAATATAGAGTGTTGTAAGTTTATTTTTGTGATTCTCAATATCATTTTCCACTTTCAGAGGAAGAAAAACTCTGCAAGTTAACAACTTATTTCGTCGTTTGTACAGAGTTGTAAACATTGTAAAAAGTAAAATTAATGTCAAAATATCAGGAATGAGTTTCCCCTAAGTCTTCTTAATTTGTCTCTCCAAAGAACCCACAATCTTAGTTATGTAAAACGTAAAGAGTTTAGAAAATATTACCAATATTACCTCTTTAACATTTTAATATTTTAATATTAGGTTTCACAATATTATGCTGTCTAAACAAGTGCTCTCACAGAAAACAGAATGAAAAACTAGCCTCTGAAGCCTTTCTTCAAATAAAATCTTTAGAAAAACCAAGTGCATAAAAAACATTAACTGGAGTTTCTTTGATAGCAATAGGAAAGGGTTCCATGGAGTTTCACCCCCCTGCCCTTGCACCTGCACTTGGAGTCATTTCTGCCTCCTCACACAACCTCTAGGACTTCAGAGCAAGGTCAAGATAAGGCAAACTCTTACTTTCCTTGGAGGCAGCCTACTTGTCTTTATCATTTGTCACAGACATGAGAGATATTTTATTTTGGTCATTGTCATATCTTGGCCCATATGCCAGTACCTGGCCTGGCCTTTAGCTTTCGTGTTCTAACAGGCCAGCTGTACAACTTAGGTAAACATGTCTTCTGTCTACACTCAGGCTCCGCTGGTTTGAACCAGCTTTGTTCTGGATTGTGTATTTCCACCATGCATACGAGGAGGACACATCTGTAAGAGAGCTGTATTTGCTGCTGCGATGTTCACTGGCTCTCGGGAATTGGTATCTATATGTTGGCAGTGATTCTATTCAAAGCATTGCCCCTTTTGTTCTCCCTTGATCTAGGACATGTCCCTTGATATGGCTGGATCTTGATGAGATATATATTTTCCAAGCAGTACTATATTGCTTAACCACAAGAAAGTATTTTGCTTCATGTGGAGGCGTGCATAAAAGACACAAAGTAAAAATGTAAGAAAATTCAACCCCAAAACTATTGCAAATATTTCTTCTCAATAACATGCATTCCAAGCAAATATATATGAAGTTTTTAATTATTTCAGTATGGCACATCATTTGATAGGTACAGTTTGGTTGAGAAATGCTCAAAGATTTTCAGATTTTTTTCTGATCTTTAAGAGAAAATGGTTTTATGTCGCACATCATTTCATAGTTTGAAAAGAGTCCCAACACATCTGCAATTTTCTCAGTAAACGTCTACTAAAGTTTCAAATATATCCATCTCCTTTCAAGAAAAAAAAATCTTATGCTTAATATCTTGCATAAATCTATGTAAACTATACACAAATTACATTAAAATACTATGCAGCATATTCTCCCATAGGAATTGGAAAATACACTATTATTTGGAACCACACAGCCATATTTATATACATTTATATATATGTAATTATACATATTTATATACATTTATATACATACACATATTTATATACATGTAAATAAAACATTAAATTGAAGGCACCGATGCCTAACAGGGAGAACTATATCTTTCAGCCATTTAAGCTTGAAGCATTGAGTCACTTTCTCTTGCTCTTACTCCCTATATATATTTCTCGAGCCTGCATTCTCTAAAAATCAGTTCTTTCTGTTTTTTTAAGTGATATTGTTATTATTATCTCTTGCTTGAACTGTTATATTGACGTATTGTTAATCTCCTTCCACATATGACTTATCGTCTCCTCTATAGCTAACAGTTTCTTAAGGCATAATTATGATCACAGTGTTAATCTGTGTCAAAAAGTTTTCTTAATTTTTCATGGCCAGCAGAATAAAACAGAACATGTAAGAGATAATAATCTAGTCCCAGTCCCCTCTTCCTTTTATGTCTGCTTAATTGGAATAAACATCCACTAACATTTTCACAGGTACATTACCACTGCACTTCGGTCCTGACCACTGTGTCTTGTCTATATTGCTTTAACCTGGGATATTCTTTCTTTCATCTTCAACACCAAAATGCAACTCAGCCTTGAAGATCCAACTCACATTCAACTTCACGCTTTAAGTTTTCCTCTTTATCTCAGCTGAAAAAAACAAAACAAAAACAAAATCTGATTCTACACTATAGTTTGAAATATAGAATTTGTCAAATTGTGTCATGTGTTCACTATCTGCATATATGTCTTATCTCCGGACAGTGAGCTATAATTCCTCAGGCATAGAAAACATGCATCATTTATCCTTGTATCCTTGCCAAGCCTTATTCTTAATAGGCATTCATGGAGTGTTTACTGAGTTGAATTATTTAATGACATATGAAATGTCCAAACTAGCACAGCACCTGAAATAGTTTCTTCTCACCCATGTCAATTCCACTTGATTAAAGGTGACAGCTCTCTCACCTTACCTTAAGGAATCTTTCTTGGTTCTACACACTGTCTTCCCCCAAACTCTTTCAGTCCATCTAACTGAAATCTGCTTCACACCCTTTACTTAGGTTACACCCCTCCACCACTTCAAACTCTATATATAATATAAAGAACTCAAGCTCTCTTTGGCCTTGTTCCTTTCTTTCCCCAAATTTCCATGGGAGCTTCATTCTTCATTCAGAAAGCTATCTTTGGTTCATCTTTGCCATCCTTTCTTTCTCATCGCTTCTCAACACACACACACACACACACACACACACACACACACACACACACACACACACACAGAGTCAAAGCTAGGCCATTGCATTACCATTGTTATTTCGGTACTGTAAAGCAAAAACTCTGTTTTTATTTTTTCTATGTAGGGAAAATCTCAGTTCTTCCCTACTGTGTGTTTCTTTATCCTGTGTACCTTCTTTACGTTCACAGAGAACATTTCCCTTCTGACACTTCTGGTCACCAAATGTGTAGGGTTTGTCCCCACACCAATAAGCAGTTCTCAGACACCAACAGCTGTGTGCCCTATGACTTAACTAATTTATAACAATACCTGGAGATAATGTTAGGTCCCTCAGGTGAAGGCTTCAGTCCCATAACACTAAATGTATCCCTCCCCAACACACACACACACACACACACACACACACACACACACACACACACACCAACACACACACACTTCAGACATGAGTTGCAAGCCCGGATTATCACTGGTACTTCTGACCAACTGGCTACAGATCAGAGATTCCCTCAACTCCCTCCTCAGTTTCCATTAATTTGTTAGAGTGGCTCACAGAAACCAGGGAAACACTTACCTTTACCAGTTCATTAAAGGACATGATAAAGGATACAGATGAACAGGCAGAGGAATAGATGCATGGGGGCAGGTGTGGGAGGGGCCTGAGTGCAGGAGCTTCTGCTCCCATGCCTTGGAGTACATCACCCTCCCAGCAACTCCCTACTGTTGGGACTTTATGGAGGGAGGCCTCCTCACGTAGGCATGATCAATTATTAACTCCATTTCCAGCCCCTCTCCCTTCTCTGGATGATAGGGTAGGTGCTGAAAATTCCAAGCTTCTAATCATGGTTTGGTCTTTTTCGTGACCAGCCCTGATCCAGGTGCCATCTGGGAGCCTACCCAGAGTCACCTCGTTAGAAAAAAAACATGATCCTAGTGCTGTTATCATTGAGAATTTACAAGGGTTTAGGAGACGTGTGTCAGGGACAGAGTGAAAGACTATGAGAACAAGAGATGCTCCTAGTGTTCTTATCACTTAGGAAATTATAAGGGTTTGGGGAGCTCTGTGCCAGGAACTGGGGCAGAAACCAGTGTTTTCTATTATCTCATAGATACTGACTATCCTATTTTCCTGGCTGAATAATTTGGATACAAAATGTAGTTCTGGGGACAGAGCCAGGAATGCAGTTTCCAGGCTCTCGGTCTCATGTGGAAAGGTGCTGGCTCAGGTAGTAAATGGCCATCAGCTGTGGCTAGTTGGCCATCAGCTGTAACCAGTAATATAACTGACACTAATATAACTGCCATGGCTATGCTAACAGAAAAATACGGGCTAGCAAGAAGATGGAGGCTGAGCTAGCAAGTGTGGATTGCAGTTAGCACTGCGGATTGCAGCTAGCAAGTGAGGTGGGTTGGCAAAGAGAAGTGGCCGACGGCTTGAGGATAGTGTGGCTCCTGCCTCCTGTGTCTCCAATCTAGCCGCCAGCGAGACTTTAGTGGTATGACTCCCCTATCTATGGCTCCGTGGGAGTTCCTTTTTGGCCTCACCATATCCTGTGTTCTTATGTGGGGAATGGGAACTAAGACCCCACATGAGTCCCCGCATGACACATGGCGCAGCGAGCAGGGTATGGTGCCAGCCAAAGCTCTCCGAAGGGCAGTGGAGCAGTTTGTGAGTATGAACACTCAGTCTCAGGAAGACCAGGAGGAGCAGCTACCGGAGATCTAGACCCCCGTGGAGGGGTGGGAAGACGTGGATAGTTCCCCAACCAGCATAGGCCGGAGAAAGCAAAGATTATTGCAGCCCTGTGGGCTGGGAAGTGCTTGCTGAGGCAGCATGGATGCAGGACTTGTAGTCCCAGGAGGAAATGCTTGCTGAGTCCTCCGTGGAAATGAGGGCGAGGTCAAGGTCGTCCCTCACCCGCAGGACAACCCTGGCAAATGACTATGGACTATGGGGAATTGCCTTCTATCCCTAATTTAATGGACTGCTTGACTGTTTGCTTGGGAACATACCACCATGTAGTGGAACTGGCGGATGTTTGCTTTTGTGTCTTGACTGGCTGCCATCGAGAATATGTAAGCACCTTGACTGTGAGCCGCTGTTGTTCTAGCACGGTACCCTGAGAGGCCCAGAGAGAGTGGCAGTGCCCTGAGAACACTGGCTGTGTCCAGGGAGCCTGGCTGTGTCCAGGATATTGCATTCCCCTCCAGGCTCCTCGCACAGGGCCCTTCGCGGAAGACACTTATTGTGTAGATTGTGACACCACACCCTGTAGGGGTGGAGTGTGGGGACAGAGCCAGGAGTGCAGTTTCCAGGCTTTCTCCCTCACGTGGAAAGGTGCCGGCTCAGGTAGTAAGTGGCCATCAGCTGTGGCTAGTTGGCCGTCAGCTGTAACCAGAGAGCTTGGCCACTAATATAACTGCCATGGCTACGCTAACAGAAAATGGGGGCTAGCAAGAAGATGGTGGCTGATCTAGCAAGTGTGGATTGCAGTTAGCATGGCAGATTGCAGCTAGCAAGTGACGTTGGTTGGCAGAGAAAAGTGGACTGCGGTTTGTGGATAGTGTGGCTCCTGCCTCATGTGTCTCCAAACTAGCCTCCAGCGAGACTATAGTGGTATGACTCCCCTATCTATGGCTCTGTGGGTGTTCCTTTTTGGCCTCACCATATCCTGCATCCTTATGTGGGGAGCGGGACCAGAGACCCCTCATGACACCCTGTGTGACAGTAGTTTTTTGGCAATAAGATTTAGGAGAAACAGGTACTGATTCTCAATTTTACTTAGAAGTAAAGCAAGAAATAAAAATAAATTCCAAGAAAGACAAACAAGTTTAAATAAGAGAGAAGTAATCAAGAGAAAATGCTGTTTCATATTAAACCTCATGCATTATCTTTTTTTCAATTTTTTTCCATGTTGGAATCCTTATCTATTTTGTTCACATTTTGCCTCTGTGATATTTAATATTCCTGGCTTGGTTAAAAATATATTTCGCTTGCTCTCTTTTCAGTATGTAAATATTTCTCAAAAAAGGCACACCTGGCCTCGTTCAAGTGAAGGTTTGAAAAATGTCAGCTCCGCCTAAGCTGATGCTTTGCATCCTTCAGATTATTGTTCATTTCTAGAAAAAAAGAGGAAGAAGTAGAAGAAATTGTAGGGTGGTTATAAATCAAGCGTGCAATGAAGAAATCAGTTAATTTAAGAGCAAATCCCTAAGGTTATGTGCAAAGTGAGTTTCTGAACATTAGATAAAACAATCTTCAAAAGTAATTCTGATAATCTCCAAGTCAAAGAGAAAGAACATTTTGTATTACCTGTCATTTTCATCATTCTTACCTCTACTTCTAGAGTTGACCAGATTATTAAAAAGATGTGTCTATAAATGCAGAAGAGGAAATGGCCTTAGGACTCCACTGAGCCATATAAATGACTAGAGGGCATGCTCAGTAGTAACTATGTCTTGATTGAATACTCATGTGCTAAATATGAAAAGAAAAAAAGGATGTGAACAAACGAGGCATAAAAACTGCAGGATAAAATTCAGGGTAGGAATTTGTGGAATCTGATATAGGCAGGTAAATGGAAAAACAGAAATCAAAAGATACAACTGGTGGGAGACAGGTCAAAATGTCAAAGGGTTGAAACAAATCATAACTGACTGATTAACATTCACATAAGAGGATAGATGGAGAGAGGGGAGGGGAAAGGATGGAGGGACAAAGGGAGACAGGGGTGGCGGAGGAGAGAGAGAGAGAGAGAGAGAGAGAGAGAGAGAGAGAGAGAGAGGTATTATGCTTAATTAGGAAAAATTTGAAGCCATGTCCAAAACAGAGGATACATAAGGTGCAATGGATTTAAAAAATCGAACAAAATGATGAAAGCAAAGCCAGGAAGCATTAAATAAAAGCAAAATTTCATTTTACACTGGTAGTGTGGACACTAGGAAAAGAGAAAAGAAGATCAAAGTACAAAGGGGAGTGGAAAAACACTATCCACTGGAAGAGGAAAGGAAATACAAACAAATTATTTCTATATGTAGTAAAATGGTGGAGAAATGAAATAAATATGGATTAATTATGTAACTCACCACATTAAATGAAGACTATCATTTCCTTAACCATTTTTTTGACATTTAAAAATCTGAGAAGGCACTGTTATAAGCAACAGGGGAGAACCAGAACATTTAAAAATAGAAATAAATAAATGTAACTCCTGGTTAGGTTTTATTACATAGCAATGATAGAAATAAAATGAAAACAATTCCATTAAATAAGAGAAAGGGAAAATTATAATGGAAAAAAACGGGAAGATGATCAAATTTTGGAACTTCAAGACTAGAAATAAATGTTTGGAAAATTGTTGAGTTTCAGAAAATCAGAACAACACTTTGCACAAATATGTCCTTTATGAGATTTTAAATAAACATCACCACAGAGAAGCAAGATAAAAAGGAACAATATCTGGATAGGAAAGGAGGATTGTGAATGTGAGGATGGGTAAAAAGGGAAAAGTCCAGTTGAACAGTAAACATTTAATATGGAAAACCACCTTTTTGAGATCTTTATTCACCTAAAGAGGAAAATAAAGGAGTTAAATAAACACACAGCTGAAAGAAATAAGTATAAAAAAAGAATGTAACAGGACACAAATGCATTGTATACTAATTGTGCAGTCCAAAGACAAGATACATACATATATACATATACATATATATGTGTGCATATATATATATATATATATATATATATATATATATATATATATATATATATTTGTTATAGCTGATTTACAATGATCCATCTCAATAACTCCATCAGTGGCAGCAATCTGAAAACAACTATTCCTTTGGGATATTTTAATGAGGCATAGAAAAATAAAAACACTGAGATTTGCAATTATATATAATTGGGTCCAGCCACATAGACTTGAGTTGAGGGCGGATGGCACAGCAAACATAACGGAAAAACAAAAACAACAACAACAAAAAAAAAACACAAAAAACAAGAGGATGTGGCAAAGAAAATAATAATTAGGCACATGTAAGCTTCGTGAGAAAGAGAAGATAACACTTCAATAGTCTGCAATTTTGAATCCCAGCCACTAAGTAATGGCTAAAACCTTCCATTGAGATTCTGCCCTACACCACTTTCTTCATTGCAAGCAAAGCCATTCATCAGTGCTTTCATGCTGGTTCAATTAAATCCTATAGTGCTCCAAGGCAATGTAGCATCAGCTCCGGTGACGAATTTCAATTCTGTAAACAGGCCTGTAAATATGCTACTGTGGATAAATTGGCCATCAGGGTGATGGAGGGTAGCAAACGAAAATGTGTGATTACAGCTAGTTTCAGTGTGCTAGAAAGCTGCTGAGCCGTTACTGTGAGCAAGAACAATGTTTTTTTCTCTGCTGCTTATCTAGCAGTTTTGCTCTTTCCATATTAGCTATCTCCAGGCAAATGCTCTTTGTCTGATTGATATTTCTTACTTAGTTCCTTTCACAATAACCCTGACCTAGATTTTTTCAGAACGAAAAACTAACTTACCCCTCACACCCCCTTTTCACTGTACATCATCTTCATTTATACTTCACCCTGCCAGGTCCTTCATTCTTAGGGTTGCAGGCTTATAGGCTGGTTTTCTGTTTTTGTTTTCAGCCTTCAGATTAACTACGAAATGAAGGACTCTCACCTGTCTTCACTTTTTACTTTTTCTACTTTTATTCCCTTGTTTTTATGTACTATTTGCCCAACTGACCTTACACTACAGAAGGAAAAGCATGATTTAAAGTTTTTGGCTACAACACATTAAGACAGAAGTCACACTTGTCTTCAAGGTAAACGTCTTCTTAAAAATAGTAACATTATTTTACAGGAAATGAAGTTTTATATTATTCTATCTGAAGCTCTTTACTAGTGATCTCAAAAAGTTGTAGAGGTAAAAACTTTGGTATTAACAGAGGGGAAAAACAAAACTTTGTGCACAGAAATTTCTCTTACTTCTATATATGTCCAACACCATGCAATTTGTTCTGCCAAAAGAAACAGATGCAGGATTTTCTTTGTTCAAAGAAATAAATAAGCCTCTGGGTTTAAGAGTTTGCAAATAGAAAAACTCCACTAAAGGCTACTATGTCATTGTTTTGACATCACTAATCACAATATCCTAAACTTTAGATTTTCTCTTTCACAGATTTTTTTTCCCCAGTACAGAATTCATGTGAAAGTGTATTTTGTGTTGAACACTGTATATAAAATCTGTAAACCAGAAGATTTCTATAGGCTTCTACAGCCATGGACCAGTTAGAAGCCTCTCTTGTTCCTGTTTTGTTTAATATTAGAAATCCCAATCCTCCTCACCTAAAAACTTTGTATGCCTCTACTGCCTTACTCTTTCACTGTATTCCAAGAGATGAGTGGAGAAGAATCAACTCCACTGATTTATCTTACTTCAAAGTAAATATATTTGGACAAAATTGGGTAATCATTATCCTTTAACCTAAAATTAGCCTTTTTAATTGTAAGTTTCAGTTTTGAAAAAAGTATGATAGAAGTATGTTTGAGTCACTGATTGATTTTTCAGAGAGTCATTCGAAACACTTAGTTGAAAAATACGTGAATGTCTTCCTTTAAACAAAAGAGGTAAGCAGGGAAATGTTTTAAAGCAGAGAAGCTCTTGAAAGAGATGATGTGATTCTAAAGGTACTAAATGGTAACAGACTTTTTTCTGATAGTTAATCAGTGTCTAGAATTTTAATATACTTCCTAGACTTGCATGTCTTTTATACAGAGTGGATGTAAATGTGTTTTCGTCCTATATATAGAATGAAAGTAATTATATCCTAATTAGGTCTATTGAAAAATATACCCAAGTCAGATTCACACCTGACTTTTTTACAAGTCCAGGATTAGTAATTTTAAAATAAATCTTATTAATTTTTTGTCAGAAAAGCTTCTGCACAGCAAAAAGAACCATCAACAAATCAAAGACACAACCAATGGAATGGGAGAAGATATTTGCAAACAACTCGTCCGAAAAGGGGCTAATATCCAAAATATATAAGGAACCCATACAACTCAACAACAAAAAGGCAAATAATCCAATTTAAAAATGGGCAGAGGACTTGAACAGAAACCTGTCCCAAGAAGTTTCATATATTTGGCTAACAGATATATAAAAAAATGCTCAACTTCACTAGCTATTAGCAAAATGCAAATCAACACCACAATGAGATACCACTTCACACTTGTTAGAATGGCTATTATCAACAAGACAAGTAATAACAAGTGTTGGAGAGGTTGTGGAGAAAAAGGAACCCCCATACACTATTGGTGGGAATGCAGACTGGTGCAGCCGATATGGAAGGCAGTGTGGAGGTTCCTCAAAAAATTAAGACTAAAATTAACATAGGACCCAGCAATACGTCTCTTGGGTATCTACCCAAAAATCTGAAAACATTTATCCGTAAAGATATAGGTGCTCTGATGTTCATTGCAGCGTTATTCATGGTGGCCAAGACATGGAAACAACCAAAGTGTCCTTTGATAGATGATTGAATAAAGAAGATATATACACAATGGAATACTATTCTGCCATAAGAAAAGATGGGATAGTGCCATTTGTGACAGCATGGATGGATCTTGAGATCATTATGCTAAGCGAAGTAAGTCAGACAGAAAAAGTTGAGAACCATATGACTTCACTGATATGTGGGATATAAAACTGAAGGTGACAAAGGAACAAGACAAACAAACAAAACTCACAGACACAGGTAACAGTTTAGTAGTTACCAGAGGGTAAGGGGGTGGGAGGATGGTAGAGGAAATTAAAGGGGATCAAATACCAAGTGTATACAAGAAATGTATACACTTTGGTCAACTTTGCTCAAGCAGTAGTTTGCAGAAATCAGAAGTGTCTGGATACTGATGATAACCACTTTGAGCACCTCTTGTAATTGCAGAAGTCAAACGTGACTTGTATTCATCTTTTGTTATTGGTGTATATTGAATATTACAGTTTTAATACAGTTTTCCTTTCTTAAAATGTGTATGCTTTTTTTTTTTGGCACCTTCTGTATATATATATGATGATGGAAGGAGAACTGACTCTGGGTGGTGAACACACAATGTGATATATAGATGATGTACTATAGAATTGTACACTTGAAATCTATGTAACCATTGTCACCCCAATAAATTTAATTTAAAAAAAGAAACTTCCATGAGTATTTGAAAATTATATTTTACTTTCTTATAAGCACTCATTTAATTCTTAGGGGTAATTGACCAAGTGAGCTCATTGTCACAGAGTCGAGGACAATGGTGACACGATTGGGCTTAGCTTTGGCAGATATGGATTGAAATCATATCTCTGCTACTTACAGGCTATAAAGATGATAATTTAATAATTAATAAAAAAATGTTTAACAAGGAATAGTAGTGTTCTTTCTAAACCTTGGTGATTTACTAATCTCCTAACCTTCAGTTATTTCATTTGTAAAATTAGGGATAATGGTAATACGTAACACTTTGGGTTTGGGGAAGCTTAAGTAACAGTACAGGAAGAAACCTTAGTAGAGTAAGTGTGAAACAAATATTAAATAGCACCACTACTCCTACTACCAACAATAATAATAACAAATCACATTTATAATCCATTGTTTTATCTTGCAATGTCTTTTAGAGTAAAGGGTTATTCCCTCCTTTTGTGATATTACTGCCATCTCTATGAAGTGGTATACATTTTTTTTTAAGCAAGTGGAAAATTCCAAAATTCTAAAGTGAATTCAGTTGCACCAAATCTCATGTGGTTGCAAACGTTTATTGTCTGTAAGTGGATTTAAATACTCCAAAGATGAAGCAGACATTTTTCTCATGATCTGAATTGGTGACTTGTGCATTACCAGGGTAAGAGGCAACATCAGTGACTTGCCATTCCAAAATCCCTGAAAAAAGCATTTAAACAGCCCAGGTTTATATTTCACATAGTGAAATGAATAAGCCTGGAATAAGGGAAGTGTGATGTGCCTGCCCGAGAGAGACAACTTCCACTTGACCTTTAACGCATCTGTAGGGAAGGAGGTAGGGAGGCGATAAGCAAGGAAAGGCCTCTAATAGTATGTTTGCTTGTTCCGATTTGAACAGTCTAACCTTGAGTATGTTAATATACCTGGCTTATAAGTGCTAGTGGTTATTTCTTAAATAAATATATGTCCTCTATTAAGAGGGAGCCGACTACGGTAGTGTAAATGTCCTAAACACAGTGTCACAATGATTCAGTATAAATGATCTAGGGCCAAGGTTTGCGTCTATCATGGATTTGCCAACTTACTGTTAACACTGTTCTGGTGAAATGCAAGGGGACATGAGACAGTTATACAAATATTTCCCCCCAAATTGTCCACTGTATTTTATAATTTTTCAGAATTATTCAACATCCTGCTTCATTTTGCCCTTGCTTATAGTAAAATAGTTAGCAAAAACTGGAGGTTCACTGCAGAAGGAAGCATAAGGAAGGCAGAGGGGAAATTTTCCTTATAGCCAAGTCACAGTTAAAATACAATAGCTGTGTATTATTGTTTGGGCGTAAAGAATAGAATCGTGGAAGTGCCTCAGGGTGTACTATCTATCAACTATCAACCTTCGTGGTACAGTACTTTGAACATTGTAGCTACTCAAGACATACTATTTGGATTGAGTTAAAACTCTAAAGTGAACTTGCTTTAGTTTTTCTGGCCTGGAAGCCCTTGCTTGAGTCTATAACTACTATCGGAGGAAGGAAGATCTTTGTATATATGGTGATCCTAAAATGGAAAACAGTTTTACCATTTGTTAAAACTTGCTTATATGTCTTGGTACTATAATAAAAGTTTTGTAGTCAAGTCTTCATATGAACTATGAGCAGATGGGCTTATAAGACTGCCTTACTTGTATCCCTCTATCATATACTCAACTACTATACAAAAGTAAGAAGAAGAAAAAAAAGAGGAAATGAAAGAAAGGAAGAAAAAGGAAGCCTCCTATAAAGCTAGGCTCAAATTTTCTATCACTGTGTAAGTTGTATCTCTCTCTGACATCAGTGTCTTGACAGAATTAAGGACTGAAAGACTTTCATAATTTTACTTGCCTTCAGCATACATGGAAGCCATAGCAGGAAAAAAAAAGACAGTTGATTCAAAACAGGAAGACTTGTGCATAACTCAGAGGAACTCAAGCGAAGAGAATGGAATTTCATGGTAAAATCAAGGTTATTGATCTACAAACCCTTAGCTATATACAAAGAAAAGAAAATTTTGATAACTAAAGTGGAATTGGATTTTCTATCAGAAAGAACATCCAATCCACCCAAATGTAACTTCTTGATATTTTGCTAGGGTATGGATTAAATGATCAAACCTACATGATTTGCTATGCACCTCAATGTCTATCCCTGAATTTGGAAATTTCTTCACATTGTTATTTAGCATAGCTTATGATATCATAGACTGGAAATCCATGGCCCTGGCTTGCAGCACCCTCCTTGTTAGAAAGTCGAACATTGATTTTCTGTTCATTAAATTTTACTAATGTTGAATAAAACTTCAAATGTTAGTAATCTTTATTAATAACACTTTTCTTGGGCATTAGACTCTGGAAATAATTAGAATTTAAGAGGAAAAGCAATTGCCTACTCTTATAGTTAAAAACTCAAAAGTTTAAAAGTTCATGTGATTATTCAAAAAAAAATAAAGAAAGAAGATAAAGAAAATAGAGATTTCCCATACACCCCCTGCCTCCTCCATTATTAACATCCCTCACCAGAGGAGTGTATTTGTTATGATGGGTGAACCTACATTGACACATCAAAATAATCCAAAGTTCATACTCGTAGTTTGCATTGTAGTTACTCTTGATATTGAAAATTCCATGGGTTTGGACAAATGTATAACGACATATCCATTATTATAATACCATACAGAGTATTTTCACTGCCCTAAAATTCCTCTGTGCTTCACCTATCCATCCCTCCTCCTACTCCTGAGCCCAACCCCAGACAAACAATGATCTTCTTAGTGTCTCCATAGTTTTGCCTTTTCCAGAATGTCACATAGTTGGAATCATACACTAGGTGTGCTTCATATTGGCTTCTTCACTTAGTGACATGCAGTTAAGGTTACTCCATATCATTTCATGGCTTGATCACCAATTTCTTTTCAGCACTGAATAATATTCCAATGTTCAGATATACTATAATTTATCTATTCATCTACTAAAGGACATTTTGATTGCTTTCAAGTTTGGGCAATTTTTGGCAATAAAGCTGTTATAAATGTCCATGTGCAGACATTTTTGTAGACATAAGTTTTTAACTCCTTTCAGTAAATACCAAGGAGCATGATTGCTGGATCTTATGGCAAGAGTATATTCAACTTTGTAAGAAACCATTAAAATGTCTTCCAAAGTAGGTGTACCATTCTGTATCCCACCGGCAATAAATGAGTTCTGGTTTCTCCACATCCTTGCTAGCATTTGTTGTCAGTGTTCCAGAATTTGGCCATTTTAAGTCAGTGTGCAGTGGTATCTCATTGTTTTAATTTACACATGCCTGAGGACTAATGATGTGGAGTATCTGTTCATGCTTATTTGGCATCTGTATATCTTCTGTAACTTTCATTCTTGATTAAAAACAAACAAAAACAAAACCAAAAAACTGTATCTTGGAATAGGAAGGAACATACTTAATCCAATATGTGTATCTATTGAATCATACAGTAAATATAAAGCCAAAGGTAAATGTTAAAATCAGTCCAAATTTCAAGAACAGAACTAAGATGCTTGCTGTGTTGGGTTATAAGCCTGTGGGGCTTCTCAGATTCCCTTGACCCTCTTCTTCCCTCTTGGTCAGCACCCCTCCACTTTCAGACTTACACAAAGTACCAGACCAGGTTGGAGATGGGATCTGGCTTCCAGAGTATACACCAGATAAGATAAATCAGACGTTCAGTCATTAATGGACCTTGGCCAACAAGAAGTGAGGGACAGGAGAGGGCTAGATAAATTCTCTCTCTGTCTTCTGGAGAAGATTCTGACGTGCAGTTCTTCCTACTCTGGAACAGCCCACCTTCCAAGCAAACACACCTAATGAGCAATCACCTCTTTGTGGCTCATTGGAACACATTGTATTTGTTGTATTTTGTTGTTTTGCATTTTACCTTGCTTCACTTTCTTTCATTTGCCGCTCTTACCCATTGTGGGCTTTCACCTCACAAAAGGAGTACCATCTCAAGTTCTACTTTTGAAAGACCTGAGCTAAAGTACCTCTTCTCTCCACTTTTATTTAACATCATATTGGAAGCCCTACTAAGCACACTAAGAATAGTAACATATATAAAGATTGGATTGTTTCAAAAGCTATCATAATTTTCAGAAAATATGACTGCCTATGTACATAAGACAAAAGAACCAAAGGATGAATCATTAGAATAAACAGAACAGTTTAACAAGGTTACCTGTTAAAAGATCACTATTTAAAATTCAGTTATGTTTCTCCATGCCAATAATGAAAGATTAAAAAATGTGAATCTAAATATATAGTTTATAATAGCAATAAATTATACTTTCTTGGAATAAATCTGATAAATTTTATTAATAGAAAATTATAAAATTGTATTGAATGACTTTAATAAAATCTAAATAAAGAGCATAGCATGGTTATGGAAAAAGGGATACAACATTATATATGTTTGTCCATCTTGGCTATAGATTCAACACAATTCCTATCAAAATGCCAGCATGTTCTCTTCAAAATTGACTAGTTGAGTCTCAGTTTACTATGGAAATACAAAGGTACTGAAGAAAAGTAAAAATGTGAAGGGTAACATGCTACCATACCAAGACTTATAAAGGTATGAGTATGATGAGAAAAATAGTCTAATGGACCAGGAAAAATAATCCAGAATTAGGTCCATAAATTTATAGAAAATTTGCTATTCAGTAAATGGTAAAGGACAATTGGTGATTCATAATTTAAAAACTGAAATTAGATTCTACTTATATCATACACAAAAATTAACTCCAAACTGCATACTTTTAAAAATGAAGGCAAACTTATGAAAATATTAAAAGAAAAGTAAAGAATATGTTTGTAACCAAGAAATAGAAAAATACTTCTTAAAGAAAATGTAAGTGAAAATAATAGAGAAAATGATTGATAAATCCAAACATATGAAACTTTATTTTTGTTCATCAAAAAGACTGAAGAGATGGAAAAGATAAGCCACACATAAGCAGAAGATAAAGGCAACACATAAAATAAAGGTCTTGTGTACAGAAAAAGTCTAAATCCAAAAGCAAAATACAACAAACAGCCTTAAGAATACTGGCAAGAGAGAGTGTCATTTAACAGAAGAAGAGAAATGAATTGCCAAAAACATTTGAAGAGATGTAGAAAGCTCCTCAGAGAAATGCAAATTAAACTTCCAATTAGATATTACTTCAAAGTTATGAGATTGCCTTGTCTGAAAGTTGACAAAGTTAAGAAATGATGGTGAATATTTGGGAATGCAAACTCTCATACATTGCAGCTGGAAGTATGCATTGAAGTCCTTCTGGAAGAAGATGTAGCATTATCTTGTAATGCTGAACCAATCTATTCACTACAATTCTATTCCTAGGTATTTTCCCTAGATAGATCCTTGTACTTTGTATGTCAGGAAATCTGTGCAGTATGTGGTGTCTCCTAAAGCTCACGCACTAGGGCAAGGAACTCTTTTTACCCGTTTAAAGGAACCGTCGCATGATCATGAACCTCATTTTGATCATTTATAATTCTGGTAAGTTGATCAATCTCTATATTGATAACGAATCTATCATTTTTCCAAACCAGCAGGCTTTTTCTTAAGTACTTCTTGATAATATTTATATCAAGAGCTAAAATCCTATGGCTAAGTCCAATTCTCACGACTTGTATCCTAATATCTGTTGACAGGTCTTTCTTCCACTGAGATTATTAAACATCATTGGTCTTGGAATATCCATAGCTTTTGCCTACTAGCCTATAAAGATGCCTATAGAGTTTTCTTAAAATTTTATCAATTATAATTACTGCTTACCAAGTATTATCTGTCTGCATATTCTCTATGTATAGTGTTCTACTTTTCGGATGGAATCAGAACCCCATTCCAGTGATTCAATTTACAGATTTCATTCTGTCTTAGTTGGTCCCTTCCCCTATGGGTATTCAAAATATGCAGGTTTGCCTAATAAGTGGAACATATTTGATCTAATAGCATATTCATCTTAAGACAAAAATATCATTTACCTTCCACATAGCTACTTCATATTTGCATAAACAATGAATTAATTTTTGGTTGGTAATAATGAGCCTCATTACATTATTCAAACTACATTTTGTTATAAGACTCCTTAGGGGCATAATTGCAGTCAGTGAGGAGTAAACCTAAGCAGGTCTTCTAGAGATAAATTCTAATTCTTTCTTATATATGGTAATATTTCACCAGTATAGTAATTCTTGTTGTCTTCTCAAAGTGCAAAACATAATGTGTGATTTGTTAAATATTTATACTACACATTTTTAGACAGATAGTTCATGTGCAAAACGTTTTGTTCCAGAAAAAGTGATTCTTCCTTTCTTGTTCTCTTGGTTGATTGGCACGTGATTAGATTGGATGGAATATGAAACTACTGATTTGCTAGAGCACTCCCTTACTCAAATGTGTGTGTGTGTGTGTGTGTGTGTGTGTGTGTGTGTTTAAGATTGTCAGTAAATCAGAGAGAGAGAGCGAGAAAGAGAGAGAGAGAGAGAGAGAGAGAGAGAGAGAGAGAGAATGTTTACAAATCAGAATCTATCTTGAAGACTTATTGTGTTTATGTGTGACTTAAGTCCAAAATGAAAAACAATGCCTAGGCTAGCCTTCTTATGACCTTATGATTGGAGTCTATGCTTTTTATGGTTTTAATTTATATAGTCCATTCTTATATTTTAATGTACCTCTTAAAATGATGATGAATAAAAATGTTTTTTCTAACTTAATCATAACTTTTCATGGTTCATTAAATCTAAAATGACATATACCAATATGCCTCTGTACCTTATAATAGCAAATTATTTTGGTATCCCTTATAATGCAATAAAATAATTTCTAACATTCTTTTTCTAATAAATACACATAATCACTGATATAATTAAAAGTATATCTAAATGCTTTAAACAACATATATCAAAATGTAGTAAAAAGTTAAAATATGCCCAAATTGCACAAGCTGCAATAGTTATTTCACAGAAATTTTATGTGTCTTCAGTAGAAAATCAGAATTAACCTACCAGAGAAAAGTCAGTATCATTGTTATTAAACAGTTTCACACTTGAATTCTAATGCTTCATCATATATGGGTTTACAAAGAAAAAGCAAGTACAATGTATACTTGAAGCATGAATTATAAAGGTAATATTGAGATTTTGGTATTCTGCAATTAAAAGTCGGTACAATTTAGATTTTACTTCTTAGTCAGTAATTATAATTATTAAGCATAGTTCATATACAGTGAACTCCTTTGAAATTCTAATCATTTAATAATAAAGGCTAATAATAAGCAACATTCATTCAGAGTGTACTATGTCACAGAAACTGTGCTAAGTGTATGTTCTCATAATTGTCACAACAATCTTAATTTTACAGTTGAAATTGTTTTGAAGTTTGGGCAACTAAGCCTCTGAAAGTTTTAATACATTGCTCAAGGTGAAAGGGAAAGTAGAGTGCAGAACCAGGATCCAAACAAAAGTCTATATATTCCAAAACATTTGCATTTTCAATAGCTATGTCAAACTAATTTTTAATAGTTTTCTGATTTCAGTGATTACTCCTGTATCAGCTAGAGTCTATTCAGGGAGGCAGAAGTAAGGATGATATGAAATTAGAAATGTATTATAGGAATTAGACTTTGCAGAATAATGGGCACAGCTGTGGAAATAGTTCTGAAGTGGGTAGTGATAAAATGCGCCAGTCACCAACCAGAGACCATGAAAAAGTCTACTGAATACTGTTGCTGCTCTCCTTGTGCAGGGCCTGAAGACCGTATCAGTCAGAAAGATAGGCAATTGAGAAAAAGAACTTTAAATGAAAAGTCAAGAGAAGTGTGGGTAAACTGGATCCCACAGGACAAATGGGACACATGAGGACAATCTGAACCCCACAAGGAGAATCTGGAATCTCGGTCTGTCAGTGCTTCGAACGTTACTAATGCGACTCAATAGGAATCTGTGGCCTTCCACATAGCTGCACACATGCCTGGCCTGAGTCTCTGAGACAGTAAAGGGTCTGGAGATCTAGAAGGGGCTGGAGGAACTGAAGTTAGGTTGCTGCCATCCTTCGATGGGCTGTGTCAGCACACGAACCACAATATTCATGAACGTCAGTGGTGCCTGGGATTCTGCCTCGACTTGTGAGTGTAATTGTTGTTGATTCATTTCTGCCTCCCAAATCTCATGTAGATTTCCTTTGTGATCAAGCATCTATGAAGGAGAGAATTCTGGGAAACACGTTTTCAGCTTATGAAAGGTAACAGTAAAAAGCCATTGCACTGCACACATTATTGTAGATGTAAATTTTGGAAGCAATTAGAAAGGTTGTAACATTTATGAAGTCTGTATATATTAATATGATTCTATAGTAAAGTTATCACGGTATTTTTTAAGATACCTACACCAGATTTTAAAATATCACAGGACTTCTAATTAGTAAGGAGGAGTATGTAGTTTAATGATCCTATACTAAAATATAACTAGATTCTGCCTATATTCCTACCTTTAATTAAATTTCTTGGTTCACTAGAAAATAAAGAAATCTCCAAGGACCTAAAAGCAGAAACAAACAAATAACAGCAAGTTGAAACTGGAGCAGAGAGCTGTGAATGGTTGGCACATGCTAAGTGGGTTATTTCCCAGAGACATACAACAATATATAATCCTTACAGAACCTAACTGTACAGCAAAGTCAGAAAGCCCATCCTGAGAATCCCACATGCTTGATCCCTCATGAAAAGACAAATTGCTTCCAGGATAGGAGCATCCCAGGGAACAGGCAAAATCCACTATAAATGCTCTCTGGTGTAACAATACCCCAACATAGACCTTGTAACCTGAGAGTAATTTAAGAAAAATAAAACGATAACAAGACTTGCTAAAACAAGACACTATTAAATAAGAATGAAAACAAAAACAAGTAATAAATAAATTCAGATCTCAGATACCAACATTATTAATTATAAAAATAAAGCATAATATATTGAAATAAAAATAATGTATAGAAAGCGTGAAGAAATAAATATGGGATAAATATGGAGTGAAGAAAAAGAGCGATGAAAAAGTAGCTACTTTAAGAAAAAACTAAGTATAGCTTCTAAAAATGAAAACTGCAATTGCAGAAAATAAAATCTCTTTGGATAGGTTAAGCAACAAACTAAAGTCAGCTACTGAATCAATAATAAACAGAAAAATATATATGCAAAAATTATTCAAATACCATGTAATGAGACAAAGAGATGGAAACATGAACGAAAGATTAACAGACATGGGGGATATAATGAGATCTAACATATATTGAATCTGAGTTGCAGAAAAAGAGAATAGTGAAATTAGAAGAACAGTAATATCTGTAGACAGATGAGGATTTTCCAGATCCGATAAAAGAGCAGGATTTCTACAATTGTATATATAGAAAGAATAGGTTTATTAAAAAGAAAAATTAAAAAAAATGATATATGTAGAGAGAGCCCGAGACTGTGACAAAAGAGCTCTAGGGACTCAGGGCACCCGCATCCAACACTGGTTAGGTCTGCAGACTCCAAGTGGCTTAGAGCTGCGGGTGGGAGGAGAACCCCAGTGTTGGGCAGGACGCTTTCTCCTCTGCAGCCCATGAGGTTTTAAAAAGGCATACACCATTTAGAGACTTCTTTTCTTTTTTCTCTCAGCATTTTATTTCTGAGACTTATCTATGTTGTTGGCTATGGCTGTAGTTCATGTATTTTTATTTTTTGTAATGTCTCCCACTGTGAATGAATCCCAATAGATACAGTCATTGTCTTCTTTATGGAAATTGGTTTTGGTTTTTCTTCATTTTTTCCTATTACAAACAACGATATGAAGACTGTTATGTAGATCTTCTGATTCATATGACTGGGTTTTTCTAGAGTAGATATCTAAAAGTTGTACTACTGGGTCTTAGGGCAAAAGCCTGTTCAATTTTTTTATGTAATTTCAAACTATCTTCTGAAGTTAGAGGATGTGTAGACCTCAGATTTGCTAATTCAATCAATAAATACGACTGGTATTTTCCACAGATATGTCATTAGCTACAGTTAAGAATTAAATTTCCAAAACCTCAACTTTGATTTTTGGTAAAGTAGGTTTGTACCTTATTGACTGTTATATTTTTATAACTTTCAATTATTTTATAATATCTTGAAAAATATCTAAAACTGTGAAAATGGCATTTTTATCAATAACACTATTTAGTCTCAAAAAATGGCTTGCGATCGTGGAGTATTGGTATAAATTGAAGCAGTCCATTGTATGTATAAACAAAATCCTTACTAACTAGATAGAAGATGATATCAACAGATATTGTTTATTGGTAATTTGGGATATACATATACACACACATATACATACATATACATACACATATACATATATGGGAATTTAAAGAATGCTCATATTTAAGGTGCTTATACGAGGTAGAGAAGTACAGCAGCTACAGTTTAGTGGTAAAGAAGATTTGGGAATTGGTATAGAAGTTGCTTTATGTGGAAAGAGGTTTTACTTTAGTCTGGTGAAATGTCAGTGTCTTAGTAAGTCAGGCATTTACTGGTTTGGTTTTTAGAACATTTTCATCAAAATGTTCATGTAACTAGTCTGCTGGGAACAATGGTGAAGTGAACATGAAATTTTTATTTTCCAGGAAAAGCTACCAACTGTGCTCCCCTGAAGCTCTACTGCTTCTTCAGTAGCATATTTCCTTAATGATATCTAAACCTTATCTATAACTTCTTCAAGCACTTTCAATTATTAAAATTGTCACCTGTACTATGTAAACTGCCTGTCTGTTCCATTAGTGTAGCCTAGACTGATAGTTTCCGATTCTTAGGGTGGGGAAGAGGAATTCATCTGCTCTTATTCCCCCAACTCTTTCCTCCCTCACCCCTTGATATAGATTATTGACAACAGAGTGTGAACACAGTCTTATCTACGTTAAATGATTCCATGTCACAGGACACAGGTCCCCTTTCAGTTGTTGCTGTTCTGTTTATAGTACTGTCTCCTGGTTCAACATGTATCTGGTGTCTACATGCTGAGTTGGATGGGATTTGTTTTGTTTTGTTTTTTTTGTAGTTTCTTTCGAGGGTACCAGAGTTCCTCCCTCTATTCAATCCCTGTGAGGGAAATCTGGCTAAGGCATGGCTCTTTCTTTCCCTGTCCTCATCTACCGCCACAGTGGGGGTCCCCCAGACAGCTTTTTGCTGCGATGGTTCCTTCCAATAAACAACACCCTTGGGAAATGAGGCATAGAATCATCAATGCTGCTTAAACTTAAAGCACCAGAATGACTCCACACCATGGGAAATTTAAGTTTTATCCTCACTATGCCAGAGACTGGGGGTGAGGGTTGTCCCCTGGCACCTCGATCTCAATTCTGCTATCTCTTTCCTGTCTCCACCACCAGCATTGTCTTTTTGTTGATGCTTTTGTTCCATCACTCTTAACATTCAAGCAAAAGAAAATCACCACTTCCTAACAATCCAATGTTCTGTGCCCCACCACCCACCCAGAGGGAGGAAGGAATAGGTGCGCCTTTAAGAACACTGCATTTGCCCAAACCATGCCATCCTCCTCCACCACCTCAGATATTTCTCTTTATCAGTCAACTTGGGACAACAGGACATTTCATACATAACTCCCTTGAAGAGTTTAATAATATAACTGTCAAAATACAATAGTTTCTACAGCAAATAGGGTCTTATTCTTTAAATATTTGGAGCACAAAAATATCTCTTGATCAGTAACTCTCAGAAGCTTATTTAAATTATGTCATTAAATATGCAGAATCAATTGATTAGGTAATTATTTAACACATAATACAAGTTGTCAAGATTGTGTATGGACACAAACATAAAATTGTAATTTTTAGAATTCATGTCAAAAATTCTTCATTTCGATAGTAATTTTAGCTACAATTATTTGAGACGCACACTAATAAAAGGTAACTAGAAGTTGTTACAAACATGTGGAAGCATATTTTTACATGAAGTGTTTTAAAGTTAAAATTTCCAGAATAGATAATTTTTTAGTATGGCATTAAGAAGGCTTCTGGGTGAATAAACTTAAATAAAACAGGAAAAAATAAGCTCCTTCCCCAATACCTAACAAAACAAATAATAAAGAAATACAGCCAAAGAGTCATGTCATATGCATGTCATAAATTAAGGAGAGAAGAGATACAAAATGAAGACAGTATTCTCATGTGATATTCCAGAGCTCTTTTAACCAAAGCTTTCTGCGTAGTTTTAGTATAATTCCATATTTTGAGGGGCGGTGAGATATAATGGATTATATAATGATCGTTTATGAAATGTACGTCTTCAAAACTCCTCCAACTCGTACAAGCATTCTTGAAGACATATGGTATTTTAAAATGTTTAACTAATGCCCAATATGGAGAAAAAAATACTGAGTGTATAAGTAGTTACACAAGGATATCCACTGACAACTGGAGCCCCAAATACCGTAAAAGATCCTCAGGAATTGGGTTTGCCATTTTCCAGGGTTTTTCACTAAATAACAGCAGGGCAAGGATAAGAAATACACCCCAGCCAGAAGGTGACTGAGAGGAGTGAGTCTTGGTGTAGGATATTTAATGGAATCTCAGAAGAAGAATCATAATCCAGCATACATCAAAGACTATAATTAACTCTTCAAGTACTCTTTTTTCTATCCTCTCATCTTGAGGCTTTAGAAAAAGTTAATGGATAGCAATATCCAGCCCTCAAACTATAGAACCAGAAAGAAGACTAAACGAAAAAAAACAAAACAAAAAAAACTTCGTGAATGGCTGACTAGAGAAATTCACCCAATCTTTCGGAATAAATAGAACGTCTGGGTAGTACAAGTCTGTATCACACATAAGCAGTGTGAAAATAAATGACATGACAACCATATCATCATTCTTTTGAAAAATATGAGAAAAAGGAAAAGGAAAGAAAAGAAGAAATCAATATTGAATGAAAAATGTGGGTAAGGCAGATGAAAAATCCAGTTTGGGGGAAAAAAGGAAATAAAGCTAATCTTTATAAGTGAATCATATGTAAAGGTTAATTGTATATAGGGGTAAATGACAATTGTAAAGCACAATTACATTTTTCAAAAGGAGCGCCAATGATAGATGAGAAAACAGAATAACATGAAAGTGGAAATTACAAAATTAAAGATAAAAAAGAACAAAAAATTGAATCAGAATATTGAATCCAACTAAATCTAGAACTCAAGATTATACAATTGGAGAAAAATTACGGTAGCAAAACAAAATATTAAGGTTATAAATTATGAAAAAGATAACATTACTAGCAACAAAAATTAGAAGCTGAGAGGCAGTGAGGCAGGAGCAAATGTAAATAACTATAACATCAATATTAACTGTTATAAGTTAACATTAATTTTGTGTACTTAATTTGTGCAAGGCACAAAGCTATTCATTTTCTCAATAAATTGTCTCATTTAATCCTAAAAACGATTGTATAATCATAGTGTCTTAATCCCATTTTATATTTGAGAAAATTAAGGAATGGGAATACTAACTAAATAGCCCAAATAAGTCAAAAAACGGATTCAAATCCGGTAATTCTGATGCAGAGCTTCCCGTTTTTCCCTCTGTTAAGCATAACAATGACCTCACTTCACATTATTATTGATGGTGTAATTTAACTCACTTTCCACTTTGCTCATTATTTTCTGTATGACTTACCTAAAAAAAGAGTATGTAAGTATTTTAATGACATCAATGAAGTTACTGCTCTATTAAAATGAAAGCAAAAACCTATGTCATTAATATAAAGGCAGGAGATGACTGGGGCTAAATGCTTTCTCAACTCAATCTTTCAGTCAGTAGTGACACTTTAAGATCCAAAAAGCCCTACTTGATTATGTCAGGGTAGGCAGTACAAAGCTGCTAAAGTGGAAATGAAATGCCTGCCAAAGTCAGTGACAGCCAGTTCGGGCCAGATCTACTGTATATTTTTATAAAAATTAAGGATTTCAGGATAAATATGCTTAATATAATTCCATATTTTGACGGGATAGGAATGGTGGATTATATAATGATCATTTGTGGAATGTGCTTTTCAAAACTAAATTGATACAGTGCATGATCCAAATGAAGTTTTCATCATCATCTAACTGATTCAGTCAGTATTTTCCATAAAACCTGGGGACTCCATCAATTAAGAGTTTTATAGGGTGATATGTGCTTGAATTTAGTTAACTGTACTTGTACTTTTTATTTTAAATGAGTAGATAGTTCTGTTTCATTGCAGTAGTGCACAAATATATGAATACATAATATGTTCCCAAATTAAATTTTTCTTTTGAATAGAAATTTAGAAGAGTTCTGCAAAAATATAATTATCTTTCAGCTCAACTGTCTTATCAATTTTTTAATAACTACAATGACCAGAAAATAGGAAAATGCTGAAAAACAAAATCATGGCTTGGAGAACATAATGGGATTTTTGTTAAGACAAACTAAGTGAAAGTGCCCTATCAACATTAAAGGAAATAAAATGTATTCGTTTATAATAGAAACCTGTAGCAAAATTTCAAATAATAAAACTTAATGACACCTGTTTTTTTAATGTAGTAATTTTAATCTTTCATTTGCTTTTCATCCACATATCTATATGCATAATCATATTTACCAGTCTCTTAGGTCAAGGACGTTCATGGGCTTATCCTTAGCTGCCTCCCAGTATTTCGTGAGTGAGTACAGAGTTCCAAGTTTGAAGTTCAAGATGTTTGAGAGGTTTGAGACCAAAGAGAAAGGTGAATCTTGAAAGTGAAAAATATTTTCAAAGCTGCATCATAGTTGTATTAACACATAACTAAGGAACTGTTTGTTTGTGTGTGTTGTGTTTTGCATTTTGATTTTTTTTGAGGTTGGGTATTTTTTTTTGAAAGACAGTGTGGTAAAAATAAAAAGGACTGGATAGGAGTTAGAAGATCTGCCTCAGTTCTATCCTCATTTATGAATTGCATAGGATTTGATTTCCTAGAAAATTTCAGGAGTTTCAAAGCATCAAGTAAAACATGTCTAGTAATGAATGTGCTTCTTAGACTGAAGAAACCTTTCTATATAATTATATTATTTAGTATTTGTGATTCTTATTTTATATGTAATATGAAAAATATTATAAATTAAAACAGCAACCTAGCTTAAAAATATACAAGTAGAAAATATAGTAAGAGCTTGAAAGAAACATCAAGATGCAAAATTTTAGTATTGACAAATTTTTTAAGTAAACAGAAACAATTTTAAAAACATGTTTCTATACTATTTGGTACTCCTTTTGTTGTTTTCATTCAATATATTGTCTCTGAACATGAGTGGTTAGTTTAAGAACATTTAATGCACTTTTGCAGGATTGGATTTTTGAAGACTAAATGACTTAAAGAACTGGAGTTTAAAAATGTAGTATAGACCCAGAATTTCAGCTTATTTATAGTTTCTAAAATAAAACACGACAATAACAACAAAAAATCATCTGTGTGATCAGTGTAACTAATGTAGGGCAAGCTCCTACAGATTGCAAACTCTCTCTAAGGTCTTTTTAGAGCACACATAGCTGATTTTGTGTCATTTTCGCTTTTCTATTGGTTCTACTGGGACTCAGATTCAAGCAATACCGAACTCTGTTGTCAACCTATGACCTTTCTGTGAAGAAGAAAAGATTGCGCTGTCCTCTCCTGAGTGTGAGACAACGTAAGGCTTGTCTGGGGAAACCTGCCACAGTGATACCCAATTGTCTGAAGGCTAATTGAAGATGATAGATAATTCTAAAAACAATGTGCAGAAATTTATAAGGAAAACATAAGCAACAAGTTTAACAATAAATCTTTTAAATTTCAAAGACATTGTAGTTGAAATATCACTAATGTCTACCATTATTTTCATCTCTATTGTTTATTTTCTATAAACAACAAGGATTTTTTTCTCTGCAGATCGGATTTTCTCTAGCTATTTTTTTTTTCAAGATCATGATAGCTGTATAATGATGACTTTACTACAAACAAAACTTTTGACATATTTCCCCACACTCTCCCAAGTTAAAATGTTTGGATTAGAGTTGTAATAGTTTTCTCTATAAACGGCATACAAATTGTTTCATTCTCACTTGAAAGGAAAGTATTACTTACTGTTAAAACTCTTTCTGGTATTAATATGAAAATTATTTCTCTAGGAATCTATATTTTAAAAGTTGGCTACAATTAAAAAATGTTTAAGGTATTTAAAAAAGGTATATTTTGCCAGTAAATACATTTTATTCATAAGCAATAAGTCATACCAGCATGGCCAATGGAGACAGTGTTGTCAAAGATCTCAGGAGAGCAGAACTTGCCACTTGTCCAAAGGGCCACGATTGGGGACGTAATTGACTCCACAACTATCCGGGATGAGGCTCTTCTTAGACATTTTGTTTTCAAATTCATCAGCATTAAACTCGGTAAAGCCCCACTTCTTGGAGATATGGATCTTTTGGCGGCCAGGGAACTTGAACTTCGCCCTGCGTAAAGCTTCAATCGCATGTCCCTTGTTGTGAAGCTTGGTGCTCATGGACACGATGACTTGGCCACGGTGGACTCAGGCAACCGTCCCGAGGCTTTCCAAAGGCACCTCGCATACCTGTCTGGAGCCTGTCAGCCCCAGGACAGGACCACATCTTGTTGATATGTATGACATGGAAGGGATGGTGTCGTGCAGGAGACCCTGCTCGCTGCGCCATTTTTCAGGCGAGCGGCCTGTGGGGTCTCTGCTCCCGCTCCCCACACAAGAACACAGGATATGGTGAGGCCAAAAAGGAACACCCACGGAGCCATAGGTAGGGAAGTCATACCACTATGGTCTCACTGGAGGCTGGGCCCACTGGACGAGCGACCTGCCGTCCGCCTTTTCGCAGACCGACCTATGACTCTCCTCCACTCTGTTCCTCTCCTCTCTTCCGCTCTCCTCGGCTCTGCTTGGCTCCTCGGCAGTCCTTGGCTCTCCTCTGTAGCCGCAGCAGTTATACCAGCGGCCAATCGGCTAACCAGCCACAACAGAGCCAGCACCTTTCCACGTGAGGCCGAGAGCCTGTAAACTACTCTCTGGGGCTCTGTCCCCACAGATGGAGCCTCACTCCGATGTGAAAGTCATCTTTGTCACAACTTTTCACCATGTACTACTTGTTGGAACAAATTTGGGCGGCCTCCACGGCTTCAGAGGAGGGCTGCCTTATTCATCAATTACCGTGTGGCCACAGAGTGGGGACTTATCCACTTTTGCCTTCTTTTGACCCAGGGCAAAGATGTGGATCTTGGCATCAGGGACACCTCGGCAGGAGCGAGACTTCGGGTACAGCTTGTTCTTACAATACTGGTAACAGTGAGCCAGGCAGCAGCCCATGGCCACACCAGCCAGTAGGCCCGTGCGTCAAAGAGAAAGACGCATGCTCCACCCGGATGCATGTGCCTTATATGCATTGCCATCTACCCGCATAGTAACCATAGAGTCCCAAGGAAGACGTAAAGATGCACTTTTACGACACCCCCATTATAGATGCTGCAACATTCCAGGCCTATGTGTGGGCTCAGCTTGGTGCAGGAACAGGGCGGAGCAGCTGCATAGATAATATATTCTCCCATGGGCTGCCAGGTAAGCAATTGGACCTACGAAAATGGCTCGAGAAACCATTTCCTTTTTGCTGTACATCATAGGCATAGAACTTTTGCCCTTAGCTTTGTTTTACGTATAAAAGATGCATTTTCCTGGAGAATAAATAAGGAATGTCTCCCTGGCTAGTCAATATACAGTATGTCTAGTTTGTCCAAATAATCCATTTTCCGGAGTGCGTAACTTCTGTCAGCATTTGTCTGTTGATTGCTGCTTCTCAAAGAGTATGTGGTCTCTTTCCCTGGGTATAGTAGTTTCTTGCCATGAGCTCTCTGATAAGCTCAGGAAGAGATAAGAGTAGAGTGGTGACAGGGATACAGAGAGAAGATGCCTGCTACTCTTAATGCTTGATAATTGCTTTTGAGACATTAAATTTAGGTGGTTTTATTTGGCCATATTGAATGATTTTATTATCAAAATGGTATCCACAAACTTTAAATGCCAACTGAATTTTTTAACTTAAGGCTATTTACATTTTCCAATGTTACAGCCTCTGGGAACTATATAAAAGTAACTATTTATGCTTTATTAATCTTTTATACCTTACTGAGAATGAGTTTAATAGTTCTCTTTCCCTTTGATACTAGGTTTTTAAAAAAATATTATGATCAGGATCAGAGTGTAGGAAAGGAGGAAAATGGAAGAAAAAAAGAATTTACAACTAGTCTATAATCCCTACTTGGATTTTTCTAGCTTTTTTGATTCCTTCGTGCTATTTTATAAATCCTTAACATGTGACAAAATTCTTACAATGTGACTATGTTCTACCAATGTTTTCTCTTTAACAGAGAAACAAGTAAGTTACCACAAAATAACTGCTGCCCTTGAAGTGAGTAGGCTACAAAATACCCATATGAAGGTAGACATACTAAAACTACCATGTAATGTAGAGAACTTCCCTACATTACAGAGAAGCTGCTTACTTCCTTTCCCTTCCCTTCCCTTCCCTTCCCTTCCCTTCCCTTCCCTTCCCTTCCCTTCCCTTCCCTTCCCTTCCCTTCCCTCCCCTCCCCTCCCCTCCCCTCCCCTCCCCTCCCCTCCCCTCCCCTCCCCTCCCCTTCCTATCCCTCCCTCCCTTCCTTCCTTCTTTTATTTTTGCTTTCCTTCATTTCTGGATTCCAGTTTTTCTCATTTAGCCCCTATTTACTATGTCAGTTTGAATATGGAGATAAAGCAGCAAGTAATGTTGTGTTGCCCTCACAAAGCTTACAAGTCTAGGAGGGGATTTAGATGTTACTTAAATAATATGTCATCATATTTCAAAGTTCAAAATGTGCCAAAAAAGAAAAACAAAGTGAGCCCTGAGAGCCTAGGCTGAGGCCCTGATCTATACCGAGGAGTGAACAAGGAAGACTTTATCAGGAAGGAGATTTTACGAGTGAACAGGGAAGACTTTATCAGGAAGGAGATTTTACATTGTAACTGTGGCAGATGGAGCCTGGTCTATGCAAAGGCCTTGAAGCAGGCAAGAACATGGACCATTTAAGGAACTAAGGGCCAGTGTCACTGGGTGAGGGAGTGAGTGGCATAATGTGAGTCCAGTGTGTACGTGTAAGGATGGGTGGCCTGCATATCACAGGAGGCCCGTTTTACCAAGTTAGGGATCCTGATTTTTTATTCAAGACCATTGAAAAGCTTTACACAGTTTTCTCACTCTCATTATGTATAATATGGCTGATGGAGTGGAAGGGGTCAAAAAATGGATGCAGGAAGCAACACTAAAGAAAACTGAGGATAACTTGGATATGCTTTTCATATATTTTACTTTACAAAACATGTTTGTATCTTTTTCTACTATGTCATGCCCAGAATCTATTATAGTTCCGGGAGAGAGGGGTCTGAGGTCAAAGGAAGATACCTGTCAGAGTTCATGTGCCATAATGCGTTCGCCCCCACCTGTCTAGGCCGTGCTTTGGGTTTCCAAAACCCTAGAATTCTCTGACCAGCAGATGTTGTGTCCCTATCAGGGCTGGCTTACATAATCTTCTTTCCTTAATCCAAAGGGTAACCAATTATGGTTTGCCTGGAAATGTACCTGTTTTAGTATTGAAGTCCTGCATCCTGTAAAGCCCCTCAGTCCCAGGCAAAATGGGAAAGTTGGTCACCCTACCACACTTCTACATGAGGTCCTCAGGGTTGCAGGATAGAATCAGTGGGTGAGAAGAGAAAGGGAGAGCCAGACTGGGATTCTCCACTTATACTCCCTCCCCTAGCCTTACAAATATTGAAAAGGAGCCTGTGGAAGTTGCATGAGCCACACCATTCTATCAAAATGTTAAAAGAAAACCATTCCCCTCAATCACTTTCAAAATGTTGAGTGTTGTTCTGTCTCCCAACCCCTGCCACCCACAATGTGGATCACACTAAGCAAACCTTGCAAAAAATGTAAAATTTGTTCACTTTGAAGTAGCTGGAAATATTGTCGAGAAGAAGACACATGGGAAATAACTTAGATTTTTTTATTTGATAAATTTATTATTTCGATAAATGCAATACAAGTTTAACAAAGGGAGACAGTAGTGTCATATAAAATGAGATGATTTAAAGAATGAGTAGGACATATGTATGCAAAGGTAAGGAATACGCTAAGAAAAAGACATGGTAGTTATATAAGACTCTTAGGGTTTATGGGAACAAGGACTATATTTGGGTCGCTGTTTTGTTCCCTGTTTTTGGCAAACTGTGTGACTCATAGTACAATAAATATTTGAATGAGCACACAACATACATAACCTGAAATAATAAATTTGGGGATGGTATGAAGACATCTAGGAGCCCATAAAAAGCTGGCAGGTAAACAAGTTTAGACCTGACATTCAGCTTTGACTATGAAGTAGTCTTTCCTCCATGTTTTCTCTCTCCTGTTCCACAGCTCCTGGGCAAGAGGGCTGTACTGTTCTGCACTTATTGGTTAGGTATGCATCAAGGCAGCCTTTAAGTACTTACAATTAGCACTGGAAAGTGTTAGAAATACAGGCAAATTCCCAGTATCCTCTGCCTTCATGCAGACTGGAAAAGAACAGTTCTGTGCATCATTTCACATACAGCACTGCCTTTCCTTCTTTGATACCATATTTCAAACATTTCACAAAGAGCTAAACCTGACTTTGTTCTCAAAGAATATGCACTGGAGCCTAACATATTGACTGACATGCACCCTAGATTTCCTCTCCTGCTGCTGGAACCGGCTGCATTGTTGATCACTGAATCATTATTATGCAGCCTTCCATCACTTGGTGTTTGACAATATACTGTTATTCAGAGATCATGTTCCCACTTGGGCTCTCAATGAGGTGTGATGCCTCCACTGATGATGAACAGCCATTTTCATTAGCGTTTCTTAGTAACTTCACAGTGGGAGCCGTAATCTCAGTATGTTTGAGAGCCTAGATGAGCAAGTTGACTATATTTTCCTAGAGTTGAGTAGTGAATGTAAAAGAGTCATCATTATGACTCTTCAAAATCGGGCAAGCAATGGTGTCTCTTGTCATGGCTGATGGGCGGCCATGATGCCTGTCTTTCCTGCACCTGATTCACAATGGTCCACTTATCTATTAGACAAACATACGTTTTCTGAATAGAATAATATAGTCAGATGATTTTAATTGTTTAATCCCAGGAACCTAATGCATTTTTTTGACTGATATTTTATACATGTTGATTATTCTCCCTTTGGGAATCTGTTTTATTTTTATTTTGGATATAGAAACTGAGTACGTATGCTACTTACCTTTGTGCTTTGGTAGCATAGAATAAGTTACTCCGAAATAAGTGATGTATTTTTTTACATTTTCCCAGAAAATTGGAAAAAAAATAGGTGAGAATTAAATCAGGGAGAAGTAGCACATAATATACTCATTAGAATTTGATTGATTTTAGTTTATAAATTTTTACTTATTTGGGTTTTATACTTGCACAAAATTTATAAGCCATTAATCAGTTTTATGTGGTAATTAATGTGTAGTTTTATAAATATTTAAGTAATGCCATAACAAAGATATGATATAATTTATAATCTATGACAAATAATAAATATGCTATAGTAAAGTATAATAATAAAAATGCTGTAGTAAAGATGACTTGAATCAACACAAAGAATGTACATGTATATTTCAGAGCTCTTCTCTCTTAAAAGGGCTTAGTCTAATCTGAAAATTTGAGAAACAGTGCTCTGGGGTTAGGGGGCTGTGTATGAAGGCCCCTCCCACATATTGCGTACATGCGCTTCCTGTTCTTTAGAGCCAAGTCTCAGTCTATTTATTTAAAAGGAAAAACGATGGAGTAATGTTATTTTTTCCCTACTGCCCAAATTGCTTACCAAAGTCTGTGCGATTTACTAGGTTTACATACACAGACATGCATGAAACAAATTTAAATTCTGAGAGTACTTTTTACAATTTTTATTAAATTTGGGGAGGGATAACATTGATTAGTAAAATTATGTAAGTTTCAAGTGTACAATTCTACAATACATCATCTGTATATCGCATTGTGTGTTCACCACTCAGTCAGTTCTCCTTCCTTCCATCACCATGTATTTGACCTCCTTTACTTTCTTCTACCACCCAGCTCCCCCCTTAACCTCTGGTAACCACTAAAATGTTGTCTATCTATGTGTTTTTGTTTGTTTGTCTTGTTCCTTTGTTGCTTTCAGTTTTATATCCCACATGAGTGGAGTCATATGGTTCTTGACTTTTTCTGTCTGACTTATTTTGCTTAGCATGATAGTTAATCATGTATATCATGACATCTAATTGTATTTCAGGTTAAATGAATCTTGTTATGTTTAATGGATGACCCCTTTATCCACTGAACAGACTTTTTTCTTTAGGAAGGGGAATAATTAACCTTGGTGGTTAGATGTAAGGGTTCTTCAGTTATGAAAGAAGTATTCCAATTGATAAAGCACTAACTTTGGATGGCTTTGCCTCAAAAAGCTTTGCTACATCTGTCAAACATTTTAATCCATTTGCATTTTGGTTTTTTTTTTCTGTGGCAGGGAATACTAAGGATTGTATCAAAGACATTGTTCCATACTATTTGAGACACATGGTACTGATCTGCTTAGTCCCTGTTTAAAGAATTTGGCTTTATTCAAAGCTTCTGGGATGTAATCTCATGTCTTTTCTTAACATAGTGACTTTGGTCTTACTAGATAGTCTAACTATGTGATTCAGGGTGAGGACTGACTATTCTAGAAAGACCAACAATGTGAGTGATAGAGGCTTTTTGGTCAGTGGTATCGTTTGACCTGGAGACTTACATTAACCATGTGCACAATCTGTCAATCAATCATGGCTACGTAATGGAAGGTCTCAGTGAAACCTGAACACTGGTGCTTCCTCAAGTTTTCCTGGTTGGCAATAACTCCATGCATATTGTCACAAATCAACATTAGAAGAGTAATGCATCCTGAGAGGACAGTGGCAGTTCCATATTTGGTTCTTCCTCTGGACTCTACCCTATGCACTTCTTCCCTTGGCTGATTTTAATCTCTTTCCTTTCCTCTAACAAACCATAACTATGAGCATAACTTCCTTTAGTGAGTCCTGTGAGTCCTTACAATGAATTATCAAATCTGAAAGTGGTTTGGAGAATCCCCCAAGCTTGCAGTTGGTGTCAGAAATGAGGCCACTCTTGGGTACTGTAACTTGTAACTTTGTAGTTGGCTGAAACTCTCTGCAATTTCCACCCGTCACCCCCACAAACCTAATAAACCATGTATAAATAGTAGGACACTGAAAGACAGAGGAGAAAGGAAGTCTAGTTTATAGTGCCTAGGAGAGTTAAAATACATGCTAACAACAAGTAAAGACTATCCTAAAATGTTATTGATTTCTCTGCTTAAAAATATAGTGCACCTTTGTTGAAGAATTGCACATATGCATGACAGAAACATAAAGATATAGACTGTTAAGATTTGGGTGTGTTTTCTTGCATTAATGTGTCATTTTATAAACTGATTTCCATTTTACTTAAGTCTTTTCCGTAAGAATAAATGTTCTCAGTGGCCGGTTAGCTCAGTTGGTTAGAACGTGGTGCTCATAACAACCAAGGTTTCCAGTTCGATCAATGCATGGGCCACTGTGAGCTGCGCCCTCCTAAAAAAAAAAAAAAAGAGAGAGAGAGAGAGAGAGAGAGAATAAATGTTTATATAATTTCAATAATAGCAGAATATATTTTATCATATACTAAGCTCTAGATCCATATAAGATGGATAGATTTACTTCCTGGTTTTCTATTTCATTGTTCTATTTGTATATTCAAGAACTAGTACTATAGAGCTATAGCAAATAGCAACTTCAACTTACCTATTGATATAACTTGAGGTGAACATGCAGGAGCTAACTGATTATACATAGAAAGGCTGGATACTTCTGACAAAGTAATTCTTTAGTGAGGCTTCTCTTCAGCCAATAAGCAATAAAATGTAGACTAGCTACAAATGGTGCCAGAGACCAGCATAAAACAATTATGATGCAGACAGCAATGTGAATGATCACCACCGGCCAATTTTTGGTAAAAGTCTTGATTTAAAAGAAATAGGAATTCTTAATTTTTTACTGGAGAGTAAGAACGTTTGTAAAATTCTGGTTAAGTCTGGAAGATGCCTTTTTTCTTATTTCTCCTTGAGACTGCACACAATATTTTTAAATAGTTCTAAAGACAATTTAAAGGCATTCTGGAGTAGAACATACCCTAAGGCTTTACTTCACCATCTTACTTGAAGGCCACCTTATGTCCTTTATGGAATGAGGTAGATTAACTATTTTTGCATGCATTTTAATAATAATAATAATTAAAAAAGAAAAAAAACTTATCTTAACAAATTCATTTTAACATAACTTTGTTACCAAGTTGTTTCTGGAAATTTAGTAAGTTTTGAGGATCTCTGTGTTGAAATTCACCATAACGCCAAACATACCTCATGCATGTAAAATGAGAGTAAAGCTGGGCTCAGGGATGACATGTATTTCTTTACTCTATAAAAACATTTTCTTATACATTGTTTAACTTGATTGCCCAAAATAATTTTCTTGGAGGGCATACAGAAACAAGTTAACCTAATTTCCAAAATGAAGAAGTAATACTCAGAACATTAAGTGACTCACTCAAAAATACAATTTGGTAAGTGGTAGATATTAACAAAAACTTTGTGAACACTTTTCCCCCCAGTTTTTCTTCTCCAAAATTTAATGGGGGGGGGGGTCAGACTCAATGTGTATCTGAAAGTTTAGCAGACTGTAAGATGAATTGCGAATCAATTGTGGGGCACATTTAGGGTCTGTGGGATCTGAAACCAATACAAGTCTGAGGGTCCTCTTTAAAAAGAGAATGCAAATTATAAATGCAAAATTAGAGACAGAGCAAATATTTATTTAGAATAAGAAAATAAAACCATTCTCAAACTACTAATAGCTATTAAATAAAACTTACAGCACATTTAAAAAAATAATATATTTTCATTAACTGCCTGATCCACCTTTAAAATCTTTTTTCCTTACGTTTTCTGGCTACATATTCTTTGATCTCCTACCCATTCGAACATTATTTTTCTAATACCATTATAAAGAATAGAAACTCAATTCAATCTTTCCTCCATTAAGAGGGTTGAAATTTATATTGATAACATAGAAAAGTTTCTTTCAGCCTCACAACAGAGTAGCACAAATATTAGGTTGATGCAAAAGTAATTGCGGTATTGCAATTATTTTTAACCTTTTAAAGCGCAATTACTTTTGCACCAACCTAATACTATGTACATCTTTAGGATTGTCAAATTAAAGAAAAAACTTTTCTTTTTTATATATGAACTGTAATATTTAAAAAAAAATCAATTTTCTTTGGGTAATGACTACTTTCAAATATTAGTGGACAATACTTGTGAACCAGTTTACAGTTGCTATCCTTTTTGTAATATAGTGATGGGAGGGCTGGTAACCAATTATCCACCTTGTACTCACAGGGGCTGATTGTATCCAACTCTTCCCAACTTTGAGTTTAGTGACATTATTTTTAGGTTTGGTTGAATTGGCCATGGTAAGGGTATTTAGAACAGCTAAAAATCAGGCCTTTTTTTTTTTTTTTTTTTTTTTTTTTTTTCCTGGAGGGCCAGCCCTTTCTTAAACTCTATACCACCACTATTAGCACCTTCTCTCAAGTTATATGCTTCCGTCATTGGTGTCAGCACTTCATGTCAGTTCAGCGAGAAATTTAAATATCTTTCTAATGAGCTCAAACAATTCATTATTATCCACTATTTGTATTATAAAGAGATCCAAGAGCCTAGTTATAATTTCAATTATAATTTTTGCTTAATTACATAACTCTATTGATGTGATCTGAAATTTATTTTCAACAATTTAGTTTTTCTTTTTTATCTTTTTAATATATTTAAAAAAATTTTCAATTACAGTTGACATATACAATATTGTATTAGTTTCAGGTGTACAACATAGTGATTAGACATTTATGTAATTTATGAGGTGATAATCCCAGTAATTCTAGTACCCATCTGACACCATACGTAGTTATTACAATATTATTGACTATAGTCCTTATGCCATACTTGACATCCCTATGACTACCTTGCAACTACCAATTTGTACTTCCTAATCTCTTGCCGTTTTGCACCCATCTGCCAACACACTTCCCATCTGGAAACCTTCACAATGTTCTCTGTATCTATGAGTTTGTTTCTGTTTTGTTTGTTTATTTTGTTCTTTAGATTTTACATAGAAGTGAAATCACATGGCATTGGGCTTTCTCTGTCTGCCTTACTTCACTCAGCACAATACCTTCTAGGTCCATCCATGTTGTTGCAAATGGCAAGAGTTCAGTCTTTTTATGACTGTATGATATTCCATTGTGTGTATATATATACACACCTTTTCTTTATCCATTCATCCATTAATAGACACTCAGGTTCCCTCTGTATCTTGGCTATTGTAAATAATGCTGCAATGAACATATGGATGCACATTTCCCTACAAAATAGTGTTTTGGATTTCTTTGGATAAGTACTGAGAAGTGGGATTACTGGGTTTTTGTGTATCTCTTGTTTCAGCCTTTGCTTTAAATTCTATTTTTGTCTGGTATAAGTATTACTACTACAGTTTTTTTTGTTTGTTTGTTTCTGTTTTCAAGAAATATCTTTTTCTATCCCTTTACTTTCAGTGGTATGTGTCTTTTGACCTGAAGTGAGTCTCTTATAGGCAGCATATGTAATGGTTTTGTTTTCTTATCTATTCAGCCATGCTATATCTTTTGATTGGAATGTTTAATCCATTTACCGTTAAAGTATTTGTTGATAGATATGTAGTCCTTGCCATTTTATTATTCATATTTTTGATATTTTTTTCTTCTTACTAAAGAGGTCCGTTTAATATTTCTTATAATACTGGTTTGGAAGTCCTTTACTATTTCTGATAATACTGGTTTAGCTTTTTCTTGTCTGGGAAGCTCTACATCTGTCCTTCAATTTGAAATGATAACTTCGCTGGGTAATCTTGGTTGTAGGTCCTTGCTTTTCATCACTTTGAGTAGTTTGTGCTAATCCCTTCTAGGCTGCAAAGTTTCTGTTGAGAAATCAGCTCACAGCTCCCCTGTAGCTAATTAACTGCTTTTCTCTTGCTGCTCTTAAGATTGTCTCTTTATCTTTAACATTTGTCATTTTAATTATGGTGTGTCTTGGTGTGGGCTTGTTTGGGTTAATCTTGTTTGGGACTCTGCTTCTTGGGCTTGTATGTCTGTTTTCATTATTTCTTCAAATAAGTTTTCAATTCTGGCTCTCTTCTTTTTTTTCTCTTTATTAAACTTATTAGGGTGACATTGGTTATTAAAATTGTATAGGTTTCAAATTTACATTTCTATAGTACATAATCTATGTATTGCATTGTCTGTTCACCACCCAGACTCAGTTCTCCTTCTGGTACTCTGAAGATGTGAATGTTAGTACACTTGATGTTGTCTCAAAGGTCCCTTAAACTAGCCTCATTTTATTTTTTTGTATTATTTTCTCTTTTTGCTGTTCTGATTGGGTGTTTTCTGTTATCTTATATTCTAAATCTCTGATTTGATCCTCTTTAAGTTCTCCCTGAGATCAGTGAGCATCCTTATAACCAGTGTTTGGAACTCTGCATCTGGTAGATTGCTTGTCTCCATTTTGTTCAGTCCTTTTCGTGGAGCTTTGTTCTGTTCTTTTATTTGGGACATGTTTCTTTGTCTCCCCATTTTGACTGCCTCCTGTCTTTGTTCTATGTATTAGGGAGAGCTGCTATGTCTCCCAGTTTTAATAGAGTGGCCTTAAGTAGTATGTGTGCTGTGGGGTTCAGTGGCAGTCTTCCTGGTCACCTGAGCCAGGTACTGTAGGTGTGTCCCTTGTGTGGGTTGTGTGTGCCCTCCTCTATCCTCAGGCTGATTGGTTGTGAGGACTGGTCATGACTACAGTGGAGGAGTTATGGTGCAAGGGCTAACCCTACAGAGCAGCATCTCATGCCTGCCCAGTCTGCCCTTTGGGTGTGTCGTCCTCACAGTCAACCAGGTGGTGCTCAGTTAGAAGCAGGCCATCATGTGTGCTGGCCCCTTGGGCCTCCTGGGAGAGGCCACACTATAGGCGAAGTTCAGTTGTAACTTAGTTGTAGCTTGTGCCCTGTGTTAGGCCAACTGGAATGAGCTGCAAAGGAATCGGCAGATGGCAGCCACCTGCGCAGGGCTTGGAGGTGCCTGGGAACGGCTAAGCTGTGAACCAAGGCTGGCTGCTGCTAGTGCCTAGTTTGGGGCTGCTCAGCCAGAGGTATGGAGCATGCCGAGGCCAGATGTTGCTTGTTTGGGTTTTTGACTCTTTGATAGATTTTAGGAAACTGCAACAAATTGGTTTTGATTACAGTTTACTTTATATTGATAGCATTTATTTGTATTGCATTCATTTTTATAATCACCAGTTTTTACCATTTTTTCTCTGTTATTTAATAAAATTGAAATTACTGCCAAATGAGGAGTCTGTATTTTCCACTTGTTCTAAGTGAAATGTCCTAAAATGTCCTTTCAAATTGCAGTAAACATGGTATATTTCACCTTTGACAATTATTTAAATAGAAAGATATCTCTTTGACCATATATCTTTGCTGGATGAGTTAGCATAGGGTGTAGTCCATATACTCTTAGAAGCAATTTGAACACCAGAACAATTAGCAGTAACTTATCCCTACAGTGATGTGACTACAAACCACACACGCATACTCTACTAAGTGCATTCCTTAATAACTACTTTTCAGCCAGACCCCCAAATTGCAAAGGCCACACCAATGCTGTCTGCCCTCAGAGAAAGTGTAAATGAAGGAAAGTGCGAGTGCAAAAGAGACTGCACATTTTATAAGAACAAGGTTTAAACTCATTGCTAGGGCCCATTGTGGGGCCTTGGAAGGGGCCTGTGTAAACTGAAGGTCTGAGTCTAAAGCTTCCTTCGTTTTACTGGGACTTACCCTGTTTCTGAGGTGATACTGCTTTCTACTTCATAATATCTTTTTTTTATTTGTAACTCGCTAAGTGGTTTCCTCTCACACTTATTTCTGCAGTCCCAATGTCTTCAAAATCTCTTAAAATATTTATACCATAACTACCCTTAAATCCTTTTACTCACACTAAAATGTAGATTATAGTTTCCAATTAAATTTTTTTCTCTCTCAAGGTTTCCAAGAGCAAAGCCTTACCATAAAAAAAGTGAGTAATACTAATATAGTTTGAAGCAACAAATAATTGGGAAGACTATTGCAGTGCATGGGACTATATAAGTGCCTTTAAATCCATGACTTACATTTTAATTAGTTGAAGGCATAAAACTATTCAATAGATGTTGGCTTGCTATTTTAAAAAGAAATTTGGCTACTTACCAAATGTCTTCTAACAAAATAGATTCCAGAGGGATCAATTATTTAAGCATTAGAATAAAATACTAGTAAAATGGTACATGACTTTATTTACAGCCTCAAAATGGTAAAGGCTTACAGAAGCAAGGAACAGAAACTGTAAAGGAAAACTTGTGACTTCATGAGAAATTTAAACTTGTATAAGATTAAAATAAGTAAATGGATACATATATAGATATATACACATATATGTGCACACACACACACATATATACATATATATATATGTGTGTGTGTATATATATATGTATATATATGTGTCTCTATATGGACACACACACACATTACATACATATATGGAGAGCATGAGAGAGTTTATGTGTTGTGCAGAAATTCTGTAGGAAAAAGAATATTAATGGAGTTCTGGTTATCCATTAATGCATCATAAACCACCCCACATTTAGTGCTGTTAAATGATAAAGATCACTTATTTGTATTATCTGTCATGGTTCTGGGTGTTGACTAGTCTCATCACGTTAGTTTTCAATTGAGGTCTTTCCATGACATTGCAATTGGATGTTTGCTGGGACTACAATCATCCTTCAGGCTACCTCATTTCCATGTTTTATCATTAATGTTAACTGTTACGTAGGCTCCCAGCTGATGCCACCAGCCAGACCAGTGACATGTGCCTGTCCATGTGGCCTGGACTTCATCACAGCATGGTAACTGGGTTCCTAGAGCACAATCCTAACAGAGAAATCCAGATGGAAAACCTATCATCTAGTCTCAGAAATCATGTAGCGTCAGTTCCGTTAGGTGCTCTTCATTAGAAGTGAGTCAGTAATATCAGCTCATATTCAAGGGAGGAGGAATTAGACCCCTTTTCATGACAGAGTGTCAAAATTGGTAGACATATTTATAACCGTCATGATCTTTCTTCTGCCCACAAGTACTTTACATTCTTCCCACATGCAAAACACGCTTATCCCTACTATGAACCCCTAAATATACAGCTCTGGTGGCATTATGTTCAGGTTTGAGGTCCAGGTTTTTGTCATCTAAATCAGGTCCAAGCACAGATGAGTTTCCTTTCTCTCAATTTGAAGATCCAGGAACTAAGAGATAAATATTTGGTCCCTCAAACATCCCAAGTACAATAGGGGAACAGACATTACACTACCATTTATAAAGTATGAAAATGGGAGACCAAGTGGTCCACAGAAAATATAAAAACCATTGAGGCACATGTTGTCAGTTCCTTGATGATGGCTCACTGCTACTTCTTGGGAATAATTTTCTACAAGTTGTGGCTATACCCTCTGGGATTTTAATACCTGCCTTCTGAATATCCTTTAATTTTCCACTAAAATAGGCTTGTAGTTGAATAGAATTCTAAAATGCTTCACTCCCATTGAAGTGAAAGTATCCAGAGAACTTTTTTCATTTTGTACCATCTCTGTCTCCTTTAGTCCAGTGTCGTAATGATTTTAGTGATTCAAAACCCTTACATGCTTTGTAGGGTTTTGTGAATTGTATTGGTGTTCATGCCATTAACTAAAATCTCATTCTACCCTGGACTCCCTGAAATGCTGTGTAGGGAAACACTGTTAAGATTCGTACAAGCCCTAGTGTTTAATTGAGAGGCTCTTCAGGGTACACCCTGAAAATCCTTAGAGGGCATTTTGTCTTTTAAGAGACTCTGAGGCCCTAAGTCTTTCTGAGGTGTTAACAAAGGGTAAAACAGTCACATCTCTTGTCTTTGTCTATAGACTAGTATGTTTTCCCAAGAGTGTCCTGGATTTGATCTTTGCCAAGAAGCTATTTCTGAATTTGAAAATTTTTTGCCATCTGAAGAATCTGGGAATGAGAAACAATTTTATTTCAAAACATATTAATTTTTGGCTCTTTCATATCTAACAGTTTGTTGATTCAATAATCTCCTCATTTTATTGTAGGCAAATAGAAGAAGCTAGTGGCACTTTCAGCACTTCGCCTGGCAATCCTTTTATCTAGATATCCAGTTCATTAAGTACATTTTCTATTTTCCCTGTTACCACAGGTGACAATGTTACTCAACATTCTGCCAGGACATAACAAGGGACTAATTTCCTCTGATTCCCAATAACATTTTTTTTCTTTTTGTACCCACCAAAAGCTTCATCAAGGGCCTGTAGGATTCCACTAGCAGTCTCAAGGCCCTTCCAGCGTTTTTATACCACTAGGTATCAAAGACAATGACACATACAGAGGGTGCCAAAAAAATGTATACACATTTTAAGAAAGGGAAGAACTGTATTAAAATTGTGATAGTATATACCGATAACAGAAGATGAATACAAGTCATGTGTGTACATTTTTTTGGCACCCCGGTATGTAAAATTTGGTTTCATAGCATCCTACTTATTATATCTAAATCTGTTCCAGTAATCTGTAACTATTTATGGAACCCCACACTCAGTGGCAGAAAACAACAATTCTTTACTGTTATTATCACTAAAGTTTCTGAAAGTCAACTGGCTAAGCTAGAAGGTCTTTGGTTGGGTCTTTTTTTTGTGCAGTTGTCATCAGATGGTGGTGGAAAACAACTTGAGGTCTTTTCACACACAGAATTGTAGCTGCTGCTGACTGTTGGCTTGAGTCTCACTTGGAGCCTTTGGTCAAATTTTCTACACTTGTCTCTACATGTGTCTTGGGCTTCTGCACAGCATTGTTTCTTGATTTCAAGGGATGGCATCCAAAAGAGGGAGCCAGGCAGATCTTTTTGTGACCTAGCCTCAGAAGGCATTTAGCACCACTGCCACCACGTTTAATTAAATAAAAGTTAGTCACCAAGGAGACTTCTGGAGAAATGGAATAAAGACCTATTAAAATCTACTTCTTCATAAAAGCTACGTAAACACTGGCAAACATTGTCAAAATAAACCTTGTTAGAATTCTGAAAATTAACCTATGACTTGCAATAGTGCACGGGGCTTTTGTTCTAGAAAAATGTCTGTACCATTATGAACAGTGAGCTTTATGGTGGTTTAACTTCCCCTATTTTTATTCCCTTCTCCCAGATCTATGAATAACAGCTATACACATGCAAACAAAGTTAGATCCCAACCTCCAACCACATAAAAAAAATTAAGTCAGAATGGATTATAGACCTGAATGTAAGAACTAAATGTATAGAAGGAAACACAGAAGTAAAACTTCAGGGTTTCTTTTACACTGTACCAAAAGCACAGGCGATAAAGGAAAAATAGGTAAATTGGAATTCATCAATTTAAAAAATTTTGTGCTTCAAAAGACATTTTCACGAAAGTGAAAAGAGAACTTATAGAATGGGAGAAAATATTTCTTACATATGTATCTACATAGATCAGGATATTCTGACTGATTTTATGTATCACTTTAACTATAGCATGCCCTAAAAACATTTTTAATGGCCTAAACCAAGGTAGTATATATAGAAATGTGTCAAAATGTACATTGGAATAATTCTAACAATTGCTTTTATGCATGTTGAAACAATTTAAAAGATGTACAGAGTCCTACTTAATAACATATCATAGTAGGAGCTGGCATATATTATATATATGTATATATACATATATACATATATACACATATAAAAAAATAGTTATTGAAGAACTCTGTATGATGCATATTTTGTTGATGTTCAGTTCTTTCTAGAAGTAAAAGTTAATGTCTCTGTTTCCTTTGAGTACTTTTAAAATAATAAAATTTACATAGAGTTAAATCTAAGAATAATATTTTAGAGAAGTATGAAATATTAAGGAAATAAGTTATTAATGACCAATTTAGGTTAGTGTGCAATAATACTCTTAACAACTCTTACTAATTTATTAATACAGTTCATAATAATTTTGAGAAAACCAATCAAATATTTCAGGACATGTTATTTTTTTAACAAAACATTATTATTAGAAGACACAACTCTTGATGTGCTAGATGTTGCAGCATTTACATATTATACAAATTTTTTCTATCACTGATATAATCAATTAACACAATTATTATAAAACAGTTAATTGTCTCCTTCAGATGAACAGCATAAATATTTAGAATTAAAATCTATAAAGACATACATATTATGGCATATTAATTTTTAATTGTCATTATTGATCCCGTGTTGCATTCCAAACTCATCTTTACTGTGTGAGTTGTAGTTTCATCTATTTGGAAAATGTCTCGTAGAAAGAATCCCACTGTCTGGCACATCAATATTCCCACACTCTCCCCTAATTATAATAGCAGCAGCACCTCATTCAGTCAGTCAGTGGCACAGTGAATCAGACATTATCTCTGGAGTACAGCTGCATGTATCTGTTAGCCCCAAACTTGTTAAATCTCAGCGTTCTGAATGGCATTTCTTTCTCTATTTCTTCAACAGTCTTAATTAAGATTTAAACTAAGGTAAAACTTAGGTTGTGAATTTACCTTTGACCTAATTTAGTTATTCAACAGACAGAATAACTTTTAATTTTTTTGAAAGCAGAAGGCCAATGTTACTAAATTAATACTGTAGCTATGTCATCACAACAGAATTATTTTCATAACATCTGTGTTTGCAAATACGTTTTTTTAGTTCAGTTGATTCTGTATCAAATTAAAATCAATAAGGTTTTTAAAATAGAGAACTAAAGTGATCCAACAATTAATCAACAAAGATCTGTTGAATGCCAAATGCTCAATTCTATTCTACTCTATGCTGGATGTGTAGGAGAAGATAATGAAAATAAATGAGGAGAAATCTAATTTGGGAAATAAGATGTGTGCACATGAAAAGATAACCAAAAAAAAACAAACAAACAAAAACCCCAAGAAAACCCATCATTACGATAATTACAATATAGTTGGTACAATAATTGTATGCATAATAAGAGCTATAAAAATTGAATTTACGTAATAGTTCCTTAAGTTTAGATGGTGAAAAATGTCTTATGGAAGAGTTTACCATCATGAATCCAAATGTAGTCCTCCTTTGCTTATTCAGAGATGACACATCTCACTGGTATCTGACAAGAAACTTGTTTTTTCATCTTCTGTATTTCCAGAGTCTCCTGCCGTGTTTTCTCTCTCTACCCTTTCCCTTACACTAAAGTCTGCTGGAATGGATGAGATCCTCTTTTACAATAGACGTGCTTTGATGGAAGTTTTGATACTAATCACCAGTGAGACACACATTTTCAACATGTTTAATGATGAATAATGGTTCAGGCACACACATATATTCACTTTTACCCATTTAGATCCTGGAACCTCAGGTTGGAGACATTTAATAAAGTCTAGCTCCAACAGGAAGAAAAGTGAAAGTCAGCTTTTCTTGTAGTTTATTTGTTCCCGGAGAGCAAATATATGCCTTAAATGAGTCCTTTCTATAGGTTTTGAAACTGCTTTAGCTAGAAAAACAATACTTTCTTTGTTTGATAGGCATGAAGGTCTACATATATGTATATATAATTTCAGCATATCACCTCTGGATGGAGGACTGTAAACTACTTGTTTGCCGTTGGTCCTGCCTAACATACCTTAGGTCTTCAAGAAGCTTCGCATTATGCTCAACTCACATCTTTCTGAGGATGGATGGATTGGATAAATGGCACACTAAATTATTATAATTTGTTATTTTGTCATGTTAGTGTGTTATTAACAACTCGTGGTTATTTTAGTTATTAATTATTAATAACTACTAAGTATATCCTATGTACCCTAATCAGGTGGGAAAGGAGTGATTCATATGTAGTTTGAGACTAAAAAGAGTCTCTACATGTCATTTAGGCTTATGTCATTCAGATTAGGTGAAAGGAGTGTGAGACAGGAAAACTAATTTTTCTTCTACCCTCTAAGTTCTTCTGGCTGGTTTAATCAAATTGACATGAGATAGATTAATAGGAGAAAATGACCAAATTTATTATATATGCGCATATGGGGGTTTCCCTAAGAACACTGTGCCTAAGGACAAATCTGGGCGGTTAAGGTTGTAATGCCACCTTGAGCTAAGAAATAGGGTAGGTGTGTGTGTGTGTGTGGGGGGGGTTGGGACTTTGAGGGCAGGAAGTCAATTCCCATGGAGACAGAAAAACACATTTGGAAAATAAATGTCTGCTGGACCATCTTTAACAAGGGGGCACGTAGAGAACTTGGGTCAAAGGGGTTTCCTCCCGGTCTATCACAGCTAGTTTATATTCCAGTTATCTGTGACGGTACCTCCCTTCCTGGAGCAGGACCTCTAGCTTCATTATTTTAGACAGTTAAGAGGAAGGTCAAAGGTTTTTGCTGAGTCTTTGTTTGTTAAAAATAATCAACTTAAACTAATGGATATCCCCAAAAGGCATATTTTGGGGGGCCAAACTCTTTTCCCTCAGAGGTAAGGGAACCAGGTTGCCTTGATTTAGTGCTGGGCAACTAAGAAATGCACTATCAATAGACTTAAATCAGGAGAAAATTGATTTGTAACTTTGTTAGTGAGATACGTTTTACTGACTGGGGAGATTGAGTTGGGCATTTGGGAAATGGGAGAGGAGCACAGGACTTTCAACAGGCTAGTGACAAAAAACAAACAAACAAAATCACAGTTAAGATGCTAGGTCAAACCTACAAGCAGGTTCCCAGGTAAATGATGAGAAGGTAGTCAAAATAAGACACAGGAGAGAATAAAAGAAACCTGAATACAGAGAAATGAGAATCCCGCCTGAGAGCAGCAGAAATAATCTTAAGAAGAACTTGAGAACTGTGATACTGTGCGGGTTCAAAATATATATTGATTTTTTAATATGGTTCTTAAAAATTGTTTTTAATGAGTATATTTTCCATTTAATTAAATACAAATATAGGCAAAACTAACTTGTCAGGCTGCCCTTGATGGGGGTCATTAGTGACAGGGAAGCATGAGGGGTAATTCTGGGGGCTTGTAATGTTCTTTATTGATTTGGGTGCACTTACAGGGGCATGCTCAGTGGGTGTGCAAATTTTTTGCAAATATTACACTTCAATAAAAAAAGTCTTTTTAAAATAAGAAATCAGTAAATTTCAAAGGGAAGTCACCTCTGCAGTGCATCTGCAAGACGTGATGGTTTCGTAGGTAGTTCTCCAGCCCTGGGAGGTGAGCCGCTGCCCCAGAATGGCTCCTGCTCTCACTGACGAGCTTACAGTGGCCTCTCAGTCCTCCCCAGCTGCTGTTGTGCGTCTTGCTGTGTTACCTCGTCAGCATTAAATGCTGGCTGGAGAAAGCGTTACCGTGTGTGTGTTTGGGGGGCGAGGTAGACAAATGAAATGCAGTGATAACTTTGATGCTTCTTCAGTCATGGCACCGAGGGAGGGTATCCTCCAGTACTGGGTCCTTTTTCTCAAAGGAGATCTGGTTGGCAGTATGTACTTTTACCCCAGATGAACCAGAAAGTGACTGTAGTTTGCTTTCAGGTTGCTGTGGTTGTAATGGTTATTTTCATTCATGGACTCCTTGAAAGGTCAAGTTGGAGCTCAGCAGCTGCATGGTGTAACAAGGATCGAGCTTTGTCAGCGCTCCCTCCTCCCTCTGTCCTCTCCCACCCCAGCTCTTATCCTTACAATACAGTGAGGCTGTCATGGACCCTGTCTTCCAAGTGCTGTTCCATCAAGAGGGAGGTCCTTATTTTCCGCTCAGTTATTCATTCAGGTCAGATGAGATGTCACAGTGTGATGATTCAATTCTATATGTCAAATTGACTGGGGCACAAGGTACTGAGATATTTGGTCAGGCATTATTGTACATGTGTCTGTGAGGGTGTTTTTGGATGAGATGAACATGAATTGATAGGCTGAGTAAAGCAGGTGCTCTCCCTAATGTGTGGGCCTCGTCCAGTTGACGGCCTGAATAGAAAAAAAAAAAAAAAGGCTGACCATCCAAAGAATAGAAAAAAAGGCACTCTTCCACCCTACAGATTGACCTGGAACATCGTCTCTCCCGGGGTCTCAAGTCCGCCAGCTATTGGACTGGAACTTACACCATCTGTCCTCCTGGTTCTCAGGCCTTTGGACTCAGCCTGGAGCTGCCCCATCAGCTATCCTGGCTCTCCAGCTTGCTGACTGCAGATCTTTGGACTGCCTGGCCTCCAGAATCACATGAGCCAATTTCTTATATGTGTGTGGGGGTGGGGGTGGGGGGGGTGGGGGTAGAGGAACAAGGTCGTGATCGCTAAAACAAAACAAAATCAAAATATTATTCTGGACAGGCTGTATTAACCAATACTGACTATTTCTTATCCATGATACCTATTTAAAACACAGATCCTGAGCTGCTTTACAAAGGGAATCAAAACGATATACTTAACAAAGGAAAAACCTTCCATACACAGGTTGGCACTTGTGTCAAATTTATGTCTTTTATTGCAACCAAACTTAGATAATCACAAACAAAATTCTGAGAAAGAATGTTTTTTTCCAGTGGACATACTGAAGAAGGAGTAAGAACTTGAAACTTCTGGCACACAACTGACTGGTGTTCAGCAATCCCTATTAAAGGAAGGTGGAGTGACAGGTGAAGTGACATATTTGAGAGCGTTTTCTTTGTAGTTCGAACCAAGAGCAGAGCCAGGAAAGGACTCTGCAGGTTATTTAGACCTCACTACCAGAGAGAGAGACTTTTTCTTAGTGGTGATAGTTATCTATTTCTGATAAAGTCAAGTACTTGCCACCCTGGAGTGGACAGTATTTATTCTGTCATTTGGCTGTTTTAGAGTGAGAATGGCTTCAAAGAGTTCTCATCCAGGAGAAAGAGAAGTCAATTTAAAACTTTAACTTGCACTGGAAAGGATTCAGACACTGAACCCAGAGAACTAAAAAGAAAAAGAAAAAATGGAAAAGATAGAAAAGTCACCTATTTCAGCTAAGTTATATAACGGAAACGTACCCTGACTTTGGAAGTTAGAGGTTATTTTGTACAGAAAATGTGTTAGCTGACTAAAATGGATATAGATATCTGTCTATCTCTGGATAGATTTTAAAACGTATCCAGAGCTAAACATAGTATTGCAGTGTTTCTTTTAATTCAGAGGCTTTCTACCTAGAAATGGTAAGAAGACAGAGACTCTTTAAAAGCTCTGTGTAGCTATATCTCTGTATATCTATCTATGGATGTATCTATATCTATCTACACATACAGTGATCCATTATTTTGCTGGATTGTAAAAGTTTTAAACTACGAATTAACTCAGATCAATACTTGAAGCGAACTGCTGGCTGTAGTACCTAACCCAACTACAACAGGCAAAGAGCCCCAGGTAGACCCTAACTTTCTCTCAGGTCACCTAACCAAGTCTACTTAATTTTAGTGATATCAAATATCACTCTAGTTTAACAGAATTTATGACTTTTTAAATGAATAGTCATCAAATATTTTGTCAGAAAACTTCCTCATTGTCAGGGTATTTTGGATTCTGCAACTCAAATTAATAGTTCCTAGGATGCACAGGATAATTATTAAAACATCCCCAGTTAAACATAGTGTTACAATGCTTTTCCCTCACTTAGAGGCCTTCTACCTAGAAATGCTAAGAAAACAGATTGTCTTCAAAATACCTGAATGCTCTTAAAGTTCAGGAGTGTGTGAGAGTTTAAAATGTTTTAAGTGGGTGACTATTGTTTGGATGCTATTTACATACATCACAGTGAAACAATTATAACACTAGCAGATTAGAAATATTTCTACATCAATACTCATGAATAAAATCTTAAAGCAAAATTTTGGTCAGTGGCTAATAAAACATTATGCATTGAATTTTAAATTTATACAATTAAAAATAAGTGTTCTTGTTTAAAAAGCATACAACTTTAAACAACAAATGTGTTTTGGAAATCATCTACCTGAGGATGGCATCTAAGTGTTGTCTGTAGAGACAGCAATATGTGGAAGCCTGGATACCTTGAATGGAAAGATTTGAAGGCACTTCTGGGTTCAGCAAGAGAGATGAACTGTCCTGATCAATCACTCATGTTTGCCTTGGAAAAGTCCAGTTAGAGAAAGCATGGCAGCACTTTTTCAAATTACAGATGAAGGTGTTGAGTGTCAGAACTACGGCATTAAATTCTTTGAATTTTATAAGACTCTGTCAATGAAGACACCAGTGTTTCTTCAGGGTTTGTACAGAAGGCAAACCTAACATCCTGATAGATAACATGGTAAAGGAATAAGTGAGCAATTGGCCCTTCGTCATATGAATCTTACAGATTTAAAAGAAAAAAAGCAGACAAAGCTTAGAAAGGTTGAATGATTTCCACAGCAATGGAAAAGACAGAGGGAAGCAGGCATTTAACTGTTCTGTTGATGGGAGTATAAGATGGACCAACTTTTAGGATGGATAATGAGGAAATATTAGTCAAAATTGATAATGTGGAAACTCTGACTCCACTATTCTACTTTAAGTTTCTGTTCTAAAGAAATAATAAACAAGTTGGTATGTTGTTAATTAAAATAGGAAATCTATACACTTGAAGCTGAAGTAGAATAATATTGAATGTCAACTATAATATATATGTGTATATACAGGTATATATATATATATATATATATATATATATATATATATGTGTATATATATGTGTGTATATATGTGTGTGTATATATGTATATATATGTGTGTGTGTGTGTATATATATATATATATATATATATATATATATATATATATAGCTCCACGGGATGTGGGGTACAGCATAGGGAATGGAGTCAATGGAACTGTAACAGCTATATATGATGTCAAAGGGGTAGTAGATTGGGGAGGTAATCACTTTGTGAGGGGTATAAATGTCTATTACATTGCTTTGTACACCTGAAAGTAATAAAAAAATGAAATAGCAAATCTATGGAAAATTTAAATGTCCTACAGTAGGAAATGGGAAATAAATAACAGAGAGATATCTTATTATGAAGCTGTTACATGGATAAGGATGTTAAAATTATGTTTAAAAGGATAAGGCTGCACTGAAATGAAACTACTGAATTAGATGATAAACTGAATAAGCAATGTAAGGAAAATTTGGATTATTCTATAAGTATAGTGGATGTCCCCTTCCTTCTGTCCCCTGGACACTGTCTGACTGATTTGTCCATAGCTCCAGGGCTTTCTCTGGCCTCAGGAATGTGCACAGCAAGCCTGGAGTGCCAGCCAGCTCTTTCATCCCTCTGAGGGCAGCCAACAGGGGGTGGGAGCTGCAAGGAAATACCCCCCATTCCTCACTAATTGGGCGGGACAACTCCAAGTCGTGTTCACTGCAGTTTTCCAGACGTTCCCAGCAGGACTGAGCCGGGGTCCCCCAGAGGATTAATGTATCCATTAATTCCCCATAGTGGGTTCTCTTCCCATATGCATGCCCGTTCTCCATCGGTGCTCCTGGGTTCATCTCCCAAATAAACGGATTTACTTTTCACTTTTACTCAGGGTCTGCTAATAGGAAAATCCAACCTAAAACAATGTTTTTGTGTGTATTATATGGCTGTGTTTGTGTTTGTGTGTGTAGTATAAGGCGATAGGAATAAATACCAAGATATTCTCTGTGCAGTAGAAGTAGAAGTGATATTTATACTTTTCCGTGTTATATAATATATTGTTGGTGACACTGTGTTCTTTGTGGAAGGAACATTTATGGACCAGAAAGGCAGTGCCCTGGGCCTCCCGGGTGCACAGTGCCCAAGGCAGAGGAAAGATATATTTCACATGGGGAATGGAGGATGTTCGCATTTCGTATACTGCCTTCCTCCAGTAGGATTGTTCTGGAACTCAGCAGGATACGGGCTGAAGGTAGGTCCCTCAGTGGGCCTGCAGTGAGGCTCTGGAGCAAGCAAAAATGAAAGAAAGAGGTGCATACGTCATCCGAGGAAGAGAAACTCGAGCCTCCTGAATATCCTATAGCTTATCAATTTAGCTCACAATAAGAATGATTTGCTCATTTCTTTTCTTGCTAGAAGACCCTTTCTGTCATTTTGACTGCTATTTTTCATGATTGCTTTTAAAATGGACTAACTCATTTAAAATAATTGAAGTCTATTAAAATAATGTGAAATAATATGCATACTTATGTCTTCCATACCATGGTGATGGCATATTTCTTAGTGCAACATACGTTCACATGAAGGAATGTCAACACTGAATGAATATTACGAAAAGAACAAATGATAAGGAATAGAACTGCAGATTACTTAGACAACCTCCATTTTAAAAAAATTTTGAAAGTGATTTGTTATCGTACCCCTATGTATATTGTCTGTATAATTCTCTTACTCCCTAATAATTAGGGGTAGTTTTTGTCATGAAAACTGCTGAATAAAATGGTACCACCTTTGCCATTGTGATACTTGCACTATTCTATTTAGTTAAGGGAAATTTAAAGTTGTATCTATATCACTACTGAATAATTCTGTGGGGCAAAATTGTGCTTAAGAAATATGAGTCGTAACATTATGTTTTAGAATTCTCTGTTATGTGTAGATTCATACTATTTGCTGAAACTTGAACTCATGATCACAAAGATTTAGCACCAGATGTAAACTGATATCAGTCACCCAGTCAATTGAGTACCTCGTGTTTCAAGAAAGTGAAAATCAAGAGTTCATGAATGGCTTTGGGCACAATAGAGATTAAGCAGGAGTTATTATTAACAGTAAATTATTGCTGTGTAAACAGTGTTTTATGTACTGGTTTATATATGAAATGTGATCTGGTGTTTCACTAATGGAACTAAAAGGCAAAAAGCCTGAAGCAAATATATTAAAATACGAGTATATGTTAGAGGGCATTTCTATCGGACGTTTTTATACAAAGTGTTTTCAAGCTGGTATTTGATAACAATTTAAATATTTTAGCAGAACTCAAAGACAAATGTTTAGAGCAAGGTGAAAAATATGCTACTGAATTGATCTACTCAATGTCAGTTTTCTCAACATATAGAGATGGAAATAGTCTTAACATAAACCTGTAAAGCATAAAGACAAAGCTTAGCTTGGGGAAATATTAACTGCCAATCAAGTCTGTTTTTTAAAATATGTGTTGTAAAACAATCTGTAGAATAATTTGACAAGGTCTATTTACCTGTGTTGTGAACTAAGATATATGTTAAATTAATAGTTAAATATTAAACAAAAAATTTTTTTTTGGTACAAAAATTTCTTCTTTGGTACAAAAAATTCTCAAGTCTAAGAGAATAAACTGACTTTTTATGTGTGTTTTGCACATATCAACAATATTTTAACAGTGTATAGCTCTTTCCCATTTGACTGTTTCATTATACTGATAGGACTCTTAATTTTGATGTTGAAAGAGAAAAATTTTAGATGCATCCATTCCCTAATAAATAAACCTCTTCTTATTTGCATATCCATGTTTGACTATAATGGAAAACAAAATAACCACCTATTTTATTTTATTTTTTTAATTGTGATGATTGTTTTAATTGCTTACTATTTGTCAGGTGTTTTGCTAAGCATCCAGCATACATTAACTCATGCAGTTGTCAAAATAACCCTGCTAAATACATTAATTCATTGTTCCTATTTAACAGATGAAATTATTGAGGCTAAGTGCTCACCTAAATGCAGACATTTTTTAGGTGGCAAAGTTGGGATTTGAGTAGGTTTAATTTAGAACCTGGCCTCAGATTATTTAGTGTAACCAAGAAGTTTTCTTATTGCTTCTTTGTAAAAACCATGCTACTTGCCTTATTTTTATGTCCATAACTCTTTACAAGAATTTAACATTTTATAATAATTGTTTATATTTATAAGATACACCACTTTTTCTGTATCTTTTGGAATGATATGATACAAAACACCATCTGAAAACTACTCATGCTCCGTTGTTAAACTTCTTAGGTTAGGAGAGAGTATACTTTCTAGAATATAGTTCTATCATGTAAAGGCAGTGATCAGGCCCATCCTTGTAGAGTGGTAAGGAAACCTCTGTCCTGCATTTGGACTGGCATCACATCCTTGTTCTGCTATTTACTGACCATATGCCACTTAGAAAGTTAATTATGTGCTCTTTGCCTCTGATTCCTTATTTGGAAAATGAACAATCCAATAATACTCCATGGAGGTGTGGTGACGACTATTGTATATACCAATGTTTGGGATGGTGACTAGTCATTTTAGTTATTATAATGAAGGTAATGATAGGTGATAAAATACATAAGGTGCTCATGTCTGTCTCCTCTGCCACTGGTTCCTATTCCTCTGTATTTCTTACTTTAATTTATTTGCTTTTCCTTATAGATCTTGGTGACTTTTTGTTTTTGGAAAGGTATTTCACTTTTGCATTGTATTAAATATACAAGCTTCCTTGATTTAAAAAAAAAAGGAACTTGGTATTTTGTAGCAAGTTTATATTATTTCTGTTCTTTTAGCCCAGCTCACAAAGTATAAATTCAGTTACTTTCTAATCAATCACTCCAAGTACATGGGTTTGGCATTGCATACTGGTTGGTTAATAGCTCTAATGATGTTCTCAGCGGTAGGATGACTTTTTTAGCACCAGTTTCAATCTTCACTAATATTCCTCTGCAACATTCCCTTTTATCATTTTGTCATTTTCCTGATGGATTTCCATACACTGAGGTATTTGTAAAATCTATCAACTGTCAATTTTAGGATTATGTTTTCGTTACAAAATGTAAGCTTTTAAATGTTTCATTTCCAGCTTACAAATGATCACTTCTCCTTTCATTAGAATCATTTCCTTCTCATTATAAAACAGCTTATAAAATCCAAATCTATCCTAAATTTCTTCTTCCACAAAGGTAGATGATAGGAATGTCTCTCGGGTATTTTGAAGTAACTCTATGCTCCTCTAAGTTCCATATTCATCTATTATTCCAGTAAATTAATAAAACATAAAATCAGCTTTGAAACTTAAAGGAAAAGCCTTTAAAAGTTCTTAGATTCAGATTAAGAGAATACATCTTTAGATAATTTCTAACTATTACATTTCTTCCTATAAACATCTAATTTATTTTGAATAATTTTTTGAGCAATTGATGTAAATAATCCAAGGAAAATGTAAGAAATTATTTTATTCAGATCCATGTTTAATAAGATGTATCTGGGTAGTTTCTGATAAAATATTCTCACATATGGGGATCCAGGGCAGGCTGCCCCAAGATATCCCACAACGGTATGTTGATAATTTTGAACTAAAATCACCTGAGAAACAGCAAGAGCAGGAAGGGCTCTCTGACTCTCCTCTGCGCCCCTAGAAGCAATAAGTAAATTTCTGTGACAGGTGTCCTTCCTGCTCCTGGAGAGCTGAGAGATGACCTCATCACAAGGGTTGTAAAATCCAGAGTCAAAAAAACATGTACAAACAAACCGTGTAATGCCTTTACTAATTTACTACCCAAACACAAACTTGGTTTAGATTCCTCATTAACAAATACCCAAATCTGCTTAGATTTGTTTGTAATGAGCACTAATTTTCTCTGTCCTATCAATTTCTCACAAATTTATTGTTTCTTTGCCTAAAAAGTAAAACTGTGCCTAGTTTGATCACTTCTCTGAGCCTCAGTTTATTCTCTGAGCATCGTATTGTGATTCTCCCATGCGCACATATTAAATTATTTTTTCTCCGGTTAATCTTGTTTTGTGTCAATTTTATTATTTTATAACTAGTCCAGCTGGAAGAACTGAAGGGTAGAATGGGGGCACTGTCTACTGCTCCCCAACACATATTAAATAAACTTAGTGTTATGGCCAAAATTATATATTTCAAAGGAATATGATTTTCCTCTGTCAAGTCCACTGCCACGTTCTTAGATAAATAAAATTGACTGTTGAAGAGAATAGAGCAAAGGAGAAATAATTTGGACTCTGCTCAAATTACTTTCTGAAAAGTGTAAGGACTAATAAGTTAGAGCAAGAAATAAGATATTTACAGGAAAGCAATAAGATATTTACAGCCCACATATACAGAAAACCCACAAAGAAGTGTTAATTATCATTTTTGTTAAATGTAGAATCATCTAATAATCAAATTTGGTATTCATATTTTGGGGCTTACAAAACCTCTGAAAACCTGATAATAGCTGTGGACTCTGCCCAGAAAAAATGCAAATCCTGACGTCTATCCAAGTAAGAACCCAAGGTTAATGACTTAGGTCTGTCAACACATCAAATAACAGTAAACTTTACTCCCACTAACTTTAGCTGTAAGTGCCTACAACCATTCTGCAGACAGTCTGACATTTTCTTATGCTGTTGTTATTCAATTATTTTCATTTCCATATCTCAGTAACCAACAACAATCTCCTCTTGGTCCAGTTTCTCATCCCCATCAACTTGTCTAAAGTACCTTAGTCCCTTGATCCCTCCACAGTTTTTGCTTTTAACCTCCTTTGGAGCAAACCCCCTTCTCTAGAGCCCAATACTGTTAACCACTTAAATTACTCTCCCGCCTAGTTTTCTTAATGTCCTTCCATCCTTATATTTCTTCATAGCTACTCCGAATAGAACTCACTTTAAACCTATCTCAGGTTCTATCTGGATCACTTCTACAACGGGCTGGGTAGTGTTGCTAGAAAAAACAAACAAACAAAAAAAACGTATCCACACAAAAAGTGAGTTTATTGTTACCATAAATTTGTAATGGCACGAGTTATCCTCTGAAATTCTTTTTTTTTAATTAAAGTTTATTGGGGTGACAATTGTTAGTAAAGTTACATAGGTTTCAGGTGTACAATTCTGTAATACATTATCTATATATCACATTGTGTATTCACCACCCAGAGTCAGTTCCCTTTCCATCACCATGTATTTGACCCCTTTTACCTCATTTACCCTCCCTCTTCCCCCTTACCCTCTGGTAACCACTAAACTATTGTCTGTGGCTATGAGTTTTTGTTTCTTCATCTGTTTGTCTTGTTCTTTTGTTGTTTTCAGTGTTAACTGCTTTCCGTGATAATTACGTTCTTTTTCTTTTACACAAAAGATGTCTTATTCATTTACTTGTTTTGGGGCTTCAACTTGTCATCATACACAGAATCTCAGGGCCTCCATTCTTTGTTTATCTATATCCTGAAGAATCACCTTCCTTTTTTTTGTTTATTTATGAAACATTATAGATTTATTCATAATAGCCCCAAGTCAGAACAACCCACTGTCCATCAACAGGTAAGTAGACAAACAAATTATGCTATCCATACAATGGAATACTATGCAGCAATAAAAAAGAATGAATTTCTGATACTATATATATCAAAATAACCTGAATAAATATCAAAAATGTTGTGCTAAGTGAAAGACTGTATACGAAAGAGTATATACCTTTTTTAATACTGAAATGTCTATATCCTACAATTTTTATTTATTTAAAAAAATTTTTCAATTCCAGTTGACATTGGATATTATATTAGCTTTGGGTGTATAGCATAGTGGCTCAACATTTACATAACTTAAGCAGTGATCGTCCCAATTAGTACCCATCTGACAATTATAACAGTTATTAAAATATCATTGACTATATTCCTTATGATGTACTTTACATCCCTGTGACTATTTTGTAACTACCAATTTGTACTTCTTAAGCCCTTCACCTTTTTTATCCAGCCACTCAAACCCCCCTCCCACTTGGTACCCTTCAGTTTATTCTCTGTATCTATAAATTTGTTTCTGTTACATCTTTTATTGTTTGTTTGTTTTTAAAGAATCTCTTCTCCAGACAAGGATGTTATCTTAACAACTTTCTGAAAAGTGATAGAACATCCTTCTACCTGGACACTCTTTGTGTTATACATCTCAATGAATGGTCTTGTTGCACATCTCAACTTTCATAAGCAAATGCCAGTGTGACACTGAGCTCAGCTGTCTGGTGAGTCTCTTAATCACACAGGACAGTTATAGACATTCTGTTTTCAGGGCTATCATCTGCAACCCGCCGTAACTTAACACCTCACTGAGAGAGTAAATGCTTATGCAGGAATGCCAAATATTACAAAAAAATCATATTTAGAGATAGTTTAATTTTTTTTAATTTATTGAATTTGTTTGGGTGACAATGATTAGTCAAATTATATAGGTTTCAAGTGTACATTTCTCTACTATATCATCTGTATATTGCATTGTGTGTTTAACATTTTACCCTTGGATTGCAGTAATCATAAGCGTCTAGGTGATGTAGTTATTGCTAAGGTTTTGGTGAGTATGCTTTTTGCTGAATTATAAAGTATTCTTTTCTTATAGAGAGCTATGGAGAAAATGTCATTTGATATCAGGAATTCTTATGCTTCTTTTAAACAAATTATTCACTTTTAACTTATAAGTCCTATAAGAAATTATGTGGTTCCTTCTTTTTTTTAAATTTATTGGGGTGACAATTGTTAGTAAAATTACATAGATTTCAGGTGTACGATTCTGTATTACATCATCTATAAATCCCATTGTGCGTTCAACACCCAGAGTCAGTTCTCCTTCCATCACCATATATTTGATCCCCCTTACCCTCATCTCCCACCCCACACCCTTACCCTCTAGTAACCACTAAACTATTGTCTATGTCTATGAATTTTTGTTTCTCATTTTTCTGTCTTGTTCTTTTGTTGTTTTTGGTTTATATACCACATATCAGTGAGATCATATGGTTCTCTGCTTTTTCTGTCTGACTTATTTCACTTAGCATTATACTCTCAAGATCCGTCCATGTTGTCACAAATGTTCCTATATCATCTTTTCTTACCGTCGAATAGTATTCCATTGTGTATATATACCACAACTTCTTTATCCATTCATCTATCGAAGGACATTTTGGTTGTTTGCATGTCTTGGCCACCATAAACAAAGCTGCAGTGAACATTGGAGCACACGTGTCTTTATCTCTAAATGTTTTCCGATTTTTTGGGTAGATACCCAGGAGAGGGATTGCTGGGTTATATGGCAATTCTATTCGTAATTTTTTGAGGAACCTCCGCACTGCCTTCCGTAACGGCTGCACCAATTTGCATTCCCACCAACAATGTATGAGGATTCCTTTTTCTCCACAGCCTCTCCAACACTTGTTACTATTTGTCTTGTTGATGATAGCCGTTCTGACTGGGGTGAGGTGAGAGCAGTACAGTTTCATTCTTTTGTACGTGGCTATCCAATTCTCCCAGAACCATTTATTGAAGAAGCTGTCTTTCCTCCATTGTATATTCTTAGCTTCTTTGTCAAAAATTATCTGTCCATATTTATGTGGTTTTATTTCTGGGTTCTCAATTCTATTCCATTGGTCTATGTGTCGGTTTTTCTGCCAATACCATGCTGTTTTGATTATTGTAGCCCTGTAGTACAAGCAAAAGTCAGGCAGTGTGATACCTCTAGTATTGTTCTTTTTTCTTACTATTGCTTTGGCTATTCGGGGTCTCTTGTGGTTCCAAACATCTGATGATTTTTTGTTCTATTTCTTTAAAAAATGCCATTGGGATTTTCATGGGGATTGCATTAAATCTGTATGTTGCTTTGGGTAATGTGGCCATTTTAACTGTGTTGATTCTTCCCACCCATGAGCATGAAATGTCTTTCCATTACTTTGTGTCTTCCATTTCTTTCAAAAATGTCTTATAGTTTTCAGCATATAGCTCCTTCACATTCTTGATTAAGTTTATTCCTAGGTATTTTATTTTTTTTTTTGCTGCAAATGCAAAAGGAATTGTTTTTTGTATTTCTTTTTTGAGATTTCATTGTTAGTATATAGGAATGCAATGGACTTTTGTATGTTGATTTTGTAGCCAGCAACTTTACTGTATTTGTTGATTGTTTCTAATAGCTTTTTGGTAGAGTCTTTAGGGTTTTCTATATATAGCATCATGTCATCTGCAAAGAGTGATAATTTAACTTCTTCATTCCCAATTTGGATGCCTTTTATTTCTTTCTCTTGCCTGAGTGCTCTGGCAAGGACTTCCAACACTATGGTGAAAAGCAGAGGTGATAGGGGACAGCCCTGTTGTGTTCCTGAACGTAGTGCAAAGGGCTTCAGTTTTTCACCATTAATTATGAGACTAGCAGAGGGCTTGCAATATATGGCATTTATTATGTTAAGGTATTTTCCTTCTATACCTATTTTATTAAGTGTTTTAATCATAAATGGATGTTGTATCTTGTCAAATGCTTTTTCTGCATCAATTGATATAATCATATGTTTTTTGTCCTTTATTTTGTTTATGTGATGTATCACATTGATGGATTTGCGGATATTGAACCATCCTTGTGCCCCGGGAATGAACCCCACTTGGTCGTGATGAATAATCTTTTTAATGCATTGTTGTATTCGATTTGCTAGAATTTTGTTTAGAATTTTTGCATCGGTATTCATCAGAGATATGGGTCTGTAGTTTTCTTTTTTGTGCTGTCCTTACCAGGTTTTGGTACCAGGGTAATGTTGGCCTCATAAAATGAGTTAGGGAGTATTGTCTCTTCTTCAATTTTTTGGAAGAGTTTGAGCAGGATTGGTATTAGATCCTCTTTGAAGGTTTGGTAGAATTCACTAGTGAAGCCATCTGGTCCCGGACTTTTGCTTTTGGGAATGTTTTGGATGACTGATTCAATTTCGTTACTGGTGATCGGTCTGTTTAGATTTTCCAGTTCTTCATGGTTCAGCCTTGGAAGGCTATGTGTTTCTAAGAACTTGTCCATTTCTTCTAGGTTATTGAATTTGGTGGCATATAGTCCTTCATAGTATTCTTGGATGATCATTTGTATTTCTGTGGTGTGAGTGATAACTTCCCCTTTTTCATTTCCGATTTTGTTAATTAGTGTCTTTTCTCTTTTTATCTTAGTGAGTCTAGCCAAGGGTTTGTCAATTTTGTTAATCTTTTCAAAGAACCAGCTCTTTGTCACATTAATTTTTTCTGTCTTTTTGTTCTCTATTTCATTTAATTCTGCTCTGATTTTTGTTATTTCCTTTCTTCTGCTGACCTTGGATTTCACTTGTTCTTCTTTTTCTAGTTCTTTAAGGTGTAACATGAGGTTATTTATTTGGGATTTTTCTTGTTTCTTGAGATAGGCCTGTAATGATATAAATTTCACTCTTAAAAGTGTTTTTGCTGCATCCCAAAAATTTTGGTAGGATGTATTTTCATTGTCATTTGTTTCTATGTATCTTTTGATGTCTCCTCTAATTTCTTCTTTGACCCAGTCGTTCTTTAAAAGTATGTAGTTAGTCTCCATGTATTTGTGTTTTTTCCTGCTTTCTTTTTGCAGTTGATATCCAATTTCAAAGCCTTGTGATCAGAGAATGTGCTTGGTATGATTTCCATCTTCTTAAATTTGCTGAGGCTGATTTTATGTCCCAATATATGGTCTATCCTTGAGAATGTTCCATGTACACTAGAAAAGAATGTATAGTCTGATGTTTTAGGATGAAGTGCTCTATAAATGTCAATTATGTCCATTTCATCTAATGTGTCATTTGGGGCTGCTATTTCATTGTTTATTTTCTGTTTGGATGATCGATCCAAAGCTGTCAATGATGTATTTAAGTCCCCTAGTATAATTGGGTTTTTGTCAATTTCTCCCTTTAGTTCTGTTAGTAGTTGCTTGGTATAGTTCAGTGCTCCATGATTGGGGGCATAAATATTGATGACTGTTATGCCTTCTTGTTGTATAGTCCCCTTACTATTATGAAATGTCCATCTTTGTCTCTTGTTATCTTTTTTACCCTGAAATCTGTTTCATCTGATATAATTATGGCTACACCTGATTTTCACTGGATACCATTTGCTTGGAGTGTCAATTTCCACCCTTTCACTTTGAGTCTATGCTTGTCCTTGTAGCTGAGATGTGTCTCTTGGAGACAGCATATGGTTGGGTTTAGTTTTTTGATCCAATCTGCTACTCTGTGCCTTTTTATTGGTGAGTTCAGTCCATTTACATTTAGGGTGATTATTGATATGTGAGGATTTCCTATCATTCTATCTGAAGTTTTCTGGTAAGGCTGTGCCTGTCTTGTTTCTTTGCCTTTTTGTTGTTGTCTATTATTTTTGTGTGGTGGTATTCTATGATGTTTCCCTCTGTTTCTTCTTTTATTACAGTATATATTTCAGTTATGGATTTTTTTTTTTGAGTGGCTACCCTTAAGTTTATGTAAAAGAAAGTTTGATATTTAGAGTATTCCATTTGCTTCAGCACGCTTACTTTCTCCATTCCCATATTCCGGTTCAGGCCTTTACTCTCCCCCTTTTTATGTTTTGATTACCAGAAATTGTCCCCGTTGATGGTTGTCGAATAACCTCCTTTAGTAATTCTTATAGTGCAGGTCATGTATTAGAAAATTCCCTCAGCTTTTGTATGTCTGGAAAGGTCTTTATTCCTCCGTCATACCTAAAGGATATCTTTGCTGTATATATTATTCTTGGCTCATAATTTCTCTTTTTCAATAGTTTGAATATTTGGTTCCATTCCCTCCGTGCTTGTAAAGTTTCTGCTGAAAAATCTGATGATAATCTAATGGGCTTTCCTTTGTAGGTTACCGTCTTCTTTTCCCTGGCTGCCTTGACGATTGTTTCTTTGTCGTTGATTTTAGACAACTTCAATACAATGTGCCTTGGAGAAGGCCTGTTGGGATTGAGGTAATTAGGTGTTCTATTTGCTTCTTGGATTCGAGGATCCAGTTCTGTCCACAGTTTGGGAAGTTCTCATCAACAATTTGTTTGAATATGTTCTCTGTTCTCTTCTCTCTTTCTTCTCCTTCTGGTATGCCCATTATTCTTATATTGCTCTTTCTGATGGAATCAAAAAGTTCTTGTAGAGTTCTTTCATTTCTTTTAAGTCTCAAGTCTCTTTATTCTTCCATCTGTTTCATTTCCAGGTTCCTATCTTCGATGTCACTGATTCTTTCTTCCATCTGGTCAACTCTACTACCTAAGCTGGTTATTTTATTCTTAATTTCGTCTATTCAGTTCTTAGTCTCCAGAAATTCTATTTGGTTCTTTTTTATAATTTCAATCTCTTTAGTAAAATGCTCATGTTGTTCTTTGATTGTGTTTCTGAGTTCATTAAACTGCCTTTCTGTGTTTTCTTGCATCTCGTTGAGTTTTTTCAGAACTGCAATCTTGAATTCTCTGTCATTTAAGTCACATATTTCCATATCTTTAAGTTCCTTTTCTGGAGACTTTTCACTTCCTTTCTGAGCTATCTTGTTGCCTTGGCTATTCATGGCAATTACTGATTTATTATTTCTCTTCCTAGACATCTACAGGAGTGGCTTCTGCAACAGGTTGATAGGAAGAGGTCTTTCTTTTGTTTTCCAGTACTTTTGGTAGAATGTTTTATTTTCTCTCCAACTGCAACCGTTTTTTTCACTGTCACACGGTAGTGCTATGTTTTCTCTGCACTATTCCAGCTTCTCACACAGTGGGGTGATTCCCTGGGAGACGGGCTTCTCCTCTGTTAGTAGTTCACCTGGATCACAGGGCACAGTGTCCGTGTGGGTATGCGCAGAGCTTTTGAAGTTCCAAAGCTCTTCCTGCACCAGATTTAGAGCCTGTATGTTTCAGCAGTTCTGTTTACTCCTGCAGGGATCCGCCCAGATAGGTGGGTCCAGGGGCGGGGTGAGTTGTGAGAGGTGGCCCAGAGCAATGGCGGCGACCACCACCACAGTGGGTCCTGCTTCCACAGCTCCCTCCCCTTTGCAGGAACTAGTTGGGCTGCGAATCTTTGTCTGTGGCCCACAGTTCTCAGAACAGCAAATATTCTGTTCTTTTGATCTGACACTGCTACTGTTCCTCTGCTAGCACCGGGCAGGTGGGGGTAGGCCGAGTCTGGGAGGGTAGGGAGGGGGCGGCTAGTCTCAGTGCCTAAGGCTTCTGTTCTCTGCTGGGCAGTGAGGGCTTAAACCACTGTTTGCAGCCTTTTCCCCTCAGTCTTTTGTCCGAGGTTTCTGCCGTGAGTGTTGGGTTCAGCCGTGTTATATGCTGCCCCCTCAGCCCTGTGGGCCATAAGCGGAGCCCTAGCAGTCCGAGTTCTTCCCTCTCCCGCGGCTGCGGTAGTTCTGGGATGCAGCTTGGAGCACTGAGCTAGGTCTGCGTCCTGTGTCCTGTGCCTGTGCGGCTCTATCTCCGCACTTCTCCCTTCCCTCCTCCCCTGCTCACATGATTTGCCCACCTTTAGGTGAATTTAGTAGTGGGCCTCTTCGTCTTGCCTGTCTGCTGTGCAGGGAGTCTTTTGTGGAGTTATTGTTTGATTTGTTGGAAATTCCAGGGGAGCTTTACAGAGGCCCACCTCACGCCGCCATTTTTTTTTTATTTTATTTTATTTTTTGGTGATGTGGTTCCTTCTTAGTGTAATTTTTTGGAAACCTCAAAGGTAATAATATGGCCCATGTCTAGCAAAAGTTATAGACCATGCAATCTATGTGTAATTCATCTCACTGCTTTCTGTTTTTGTTGTTTTGCTTTCCTTGTTGTTTTGACCACTCTTAACTATTCTTCTGCTGAAATTTCCTTACTTAGTAATTTATTATACCATGTCTCACACCTCCTCCCAGCCCTCATATTCAATATGCCATCAAATCATGAAGGTTTTTACGTTTAAATCTCAAACTATTTCATTTCTAATAAAATCATCTCAGGACAGGTTCCTAGATCTCTCTTTTAAAGCTGTGTGTTATCCAATTTCCCCTGAGTCCTCTCTAATCCATTCGGCTCACTGGAAGCAAACAGTCATCTCAAAATGAAACTTTAATTTTGTGCTTCTACACCATAACTTCTGCCAAAATAAAATGAAACAGACAAGAAAAAAATCTTCAAATTCTTCTAATTGCCTTGGGTAAAGCAACTAAATCCTTGAGGATTACAAGTCCAAAGGAAAATTGTCTCTTTCCTGTCTTCATTACTAACCAAGATCATCAACGAGAAGCTTCCAACCCCTTAGACGATGAGACTGTGGTTTCTACCCTTTCTTCATTTTCCTTCTCTTGCTCTTCCCCCAGCATGATATATCTATTTAGTTGGGGAGATTGGAAAAGATGCTGAGTATGCATATTTTGCATCTTCTGCTCACTCTCTAGATTCTCCCACAAACAAATAAATGCAAGTGTCTTGCTCCTCCTACCCTCTCCCAAAGAGAACCCAGAAGTGGAGACTTACAGGCAAAAATGTAGGGTATCAGTTTCTCAGGGCTGATGTAACAAAGTACCACAAAGTGAGGGTCCTGAAATAACAGAAATTTATTGCCTCACAGTTCTGGAAGCTAGAAGTCTGGAATCAAGGTGTTGGCAGGGCCAAGCTCCCCTGAAACCTGTAGGAGAGTTCTTCCTTGCTTCTTCCTAACTTCTGATGGAGGCCATTGGTTCTTACAGTTCCTTGGTTTGCAGTGCATCATGCCAGACTCTGCCTCTGGAGTCACGTGATGTTCTCTCTGTGTGTCTCTGTGTCTTCATAAGACATTTTCTTCTCTGTCTCTCCCTTTATTTTAAGGACATGTCGGGGCCCATGGCAGGCTGCCCCAAGGTATCCCACAATGGCTTGCTGATTATTTCAGACTAAAATCACCTGAGACACACACTGACTCTTCTCTGTGCCCTTAAAAGCAATAAGTAAATCTCCACGACAGGTACCCTCCCTACTCCTGGAAGGCAGAGAGAGGACTTTATCACAAGAGTTGTAAAATCCAGAGTCAAGAAAGCCTGTACAAACAGGCTTGTAACACCCTTACTAATTTACTCCATAAGCCCAAACATTGCTTAGATTTCCAATGAGCACTAACTTTCTTTGTCCTGTCAATTTCTCAGAAGTTTTGTTTCTCTGTTTAAAAGTATAAAAAGGTGCCTTGTTTGATCATTTCTGTGATCTAAGCAGCATAGTGAGAATTTTCCCACACATATGTATTAAATTTGGTTTTTTTCTCCTGTTGATCTAATCTTGTATCAATTTTATTATAACTAGTCCAACCAAAAGAACTACAGAAGGATAGAATGGGGGAATTCTCCGGGTCCCAACAGACACTAATCATGTTATTTAGGTCCCGTCCTACTCCAATATAATCTTATTTTAACTAACTGCATCTGCAGTGATCCTATTTCCAAATAAATTAATATTCTGAAGTATCAGAGTTTAGAACTTTGGAATATCTTTTTGGATGGCACAATTCAACTTATAACAAGTAGAAAACTCGTTCAAGCTATGTCCCGCAGCCAGCCATTTAGCAATAAAGTTAATCTTTGATTCCTGTCATACTTGTGTGCATGTTTCTCAATTGCTTTACCATTTTTGAATGAAGGAAGATGATAAGCGTACCAGCAAGAACCCCAAAAGGAGCCCCAAAGGTGTTAGCCACTCCAAAATTACCTCATAAAGTGGTGTATTTTTTTCTCAAATCTTCCTGTAGAGTTCTTTTAGTCCTCAAATGCATTGTGTTTCTCCTTTAAAACCCATCTTCAATTCCTGACTCATCTCCTCCAGCAGCGCAGGGCATGGGGCATCCTATATCATTGATTGGGATACTTTTCCCGTCTCTCATCACCTAATAAGTCTTACTCTTTTTCACATCTTAGTTTAAGTAGTTCTTCCATAATAAAGCCAGTAACACAGCAGTGTGGTCAGAATCCTTTCTGATATATGCTCACCCAGTGTCCCTTTCCTTAAGAACCATGGTATCTATGTGATATTAGACATTAATTAGAATGATTAACTAACTTCTGTTCTCCCTTCTAGCCTGAGCTGTACACAAGGGATCCTGTTGGTTTTTCATCTCCATATTGGCATCAGTGAACTAGCAAAATACTTGCAACAAAGTAGGCCCCAGATAAATATTTGTTGAATGTGTAAATCAATGTTAAATTATTTTGTTTAAAATATTTCTATATTTTAAGTGAAATTTTGAAATCCATTTTAAATGCATCGTGGAGTAAATGGAGCAAAAGAAAGAACCAAAGGGAGAGAGAATTAACAAAAAATGAAAGACTGAAAAAGGAAGGAGAGAGGGAGGGAGGGAGGACTTTGCTGTTTCCTAGGGTAGGTTCCTCTCCCTGGAAAGTTCTTTCGTAGGCTTTTTACATGGTTCTCTCCCTCTTCATCTCTTGGTCACACTTAACATTCACGGAGCAATCTACCCTGACTAGTCTGTTTAGTATTCCCAGCTCCTAGGTCTCCAATAACAGAGACACCTGTACGTTGCTTTCACAAGACTTAAACCTGAAATGGTCTTGTTTATAAATTTTATTTGTTGATTTTCATCTCACTGAAATAGAATATGATTTCCGTAAGAGCAAAACTTTGTCTGCCTTACTCACCATTATACCTGTATGTGGTGATTGAAAGTGTGTCCACAAATTTTTGACATTCCTTCAAAAAGTGGAACTGAATTTCCTTACTTTTGAGTGTGGACTGAATTTAATAACTTGGTCCTAACACTTTTTTTAATGTGGAAGTGATTGTGTACACCTTATGTGAACTCGTGAAAAGAACTGCCGTTTCCTTCCCTCTCCTTCCCCCTCTCCCTCTTCTTTTCTCACTGCCCACTTTGGGGGAATTCGGTGCCATATCATCAGAATACCCAGGCTGCCTGTGGGGAGAGTCCCAGGTGGTCAGGAACTGAGGCCTCTTGCCGAAGCTACATAGATGAGCCACCTTGGAAATAATTCCTTCAGTTCCTCTCCATCTTCTGACAGCAACCACATGAGAGAACCTGAACCAGAATCACTCAAGTAGGCCAGTCCCATTTCTTGACCCCACAGGAATAGAAACTGTAAGAGATTGACTGATTGTATGTTAGCCTAAGTTTTGTCTAACATTTATGTAGTATATAGATAATAAACTTTATAAAACATTTTGTTAACACACTAAGCTCTCATTTAACATATTTGAATGAATTGGTTGTCAAGCATTAATGGAGTAAAATATCCAATCAGGAAGACTAACACGATAGCTAACTGATGTTTCCTACTTCAGCTAAATTCATGCTTCTGTTCAGCAGTTACTTTGCCATTCATTATTCAACTGTCTCAGCTTCTGCCCTTTTCACATTACGGCAATGACTGTGCCTCTTAATTAGGGGGAACACCAAAAAAAGCATTTGGTAGGACACTTTTGATACTATATTTTTTTCTTTTTTCCTTTTTTTAAATGAATGCCCAATGAATCCATCTTGCTTTAGAGAAATATCTATTTTGTCTAGGTTTACCCTGCATGTATGTAGGTGACCCCATTATTTCCTACATTCTCTGGGGTCTAACATCTTTCATTTATTTACTCATCTCTTTACACCTATAGACTGAGTTTCTACTATAACTCAGTCTTTAAATTAGATGCTTTGGTAATAGAGACAAGCTTTAGGGAGTGGGGATAAACACTCAAACACCATTTACAGCATAATGTGATAAAAGCTTTAATACAACTATAGGACAAATTTTACAATTCTGCAGAGGAGATGGAGGTAAGCTTTGAGGGAAGCTTTAAAATATTAGGAGAAAAATGGTCAGGTATGTTGGCAAAAGAAAGGTATGTTTTGTGAGAAACACAGAGGCCTGGAGCCAGCCATAGAGGATCTACACATTGTAATTATAAGATGTTATTTCTTCAGTCTAGAATGTTCTGGATTCTCTATACCTGGCAAATTCTCTCACATCTGTCTTGAGCAGGGTCATCTGCGATTTCTCCAGGCAAAACTTGTGCATTTATTGAGCTTATGTACTTTATTGTTTACTGTTCAAAAGAATTTACTTCATTTTCTTGTAACTTACCTACTCACAGTTATGCCTTTTGACTGGGAGGGAATTCTGGGCAGAAGGCATTGCCCCCCACACACCACTATAATAGTTGCTATTCCAGCTCCTGGCACAGAGCAAGAGACAGGTAATTGTTTATTGAATGAACAAATATTTACCCACAGAGAAGTACAGAACTGAAATACATAGACTAAACCTCCCAGAACGTGTTCCTTATACATGGACATAATTGAAAGGGAGAGTCCTGAGAATTTAATGTGTTTGGATAATGGTTTCCAAATTCCATTTTGCATAGATAAAACTATTATGTAAAAGTTTTAAATACAGAATTGATCTTCAAGATTCAATTGTGTCCAGATACAGAAAACAGATCTTTTTTAAGTAAAGAAAATAGACGTTATAACCATATCTAAAGTCAAAGCAGGTGGCATAAAAATACATTTACTCTGTCTTTAAAAATATAGGTGCCGTTTGAATTAGTCTTAATATCCTCTCTTGAATAAAAGGAAAATGATAAATTGGTTCATCACTATTAACAACCGAATTCTTTTTGGCCCCTGTTTTAACTGTGTTTTCATGCCACTCAAGAAATTCAGAGGTTTTGGGGTTCTACCAACATGTCAGTGCTTTTAAATGAAGCTGTAATATTTTGACCAGGTATTTAATATTTTACATTGTATGCCAACAGCAAATTTCCTGGGAGATCAAGATAGTTTAATCTATTCAACAGTCGTTAGTTATACAAGTTTCCTTGGTAATATGACGAAGTTATCATATTTTGATGGAATTTCCTCTACTTTCAGATCAATTCTGATCTCTTAGGGGTTTATCCAGGGAGCGAAATAAGTAAGAACAAGGAGCCCCTAGTTGAACAATATATGACCAAAGTTGAAGAAAAATAAACTTTCAGTACATAGACAATGTCTTTCTTTATATCACACTAATTCTTTAAATAAACTACTAGGTTGAACCACCAATTCACTCATTATTTCTAACCTAGGTATTTTTTAGTGAGACATAGGATGTACATTTGGATAAGATCAACCATGAAAATTCCAGTTACGCAATAGGTGTATTTTAGTCCACGGTGCAATAATTTTGTAACTAAAAACACACTCATTGACATCTGGCTTCTCATACAAAATCTAAACAATCAAAATGGGTAACTAAAACATGATTCCCTGCTTTAATTTTTATGTAACTTTCCCCATAAAAATTTTCCATGAACCTCATAATTTTTATTTTGAAGCAAAGGTTTGCATCTCAGCCTTTTACTACTGAGTATTTTTTTTCTAAATGTCAGTTTACTCATCAAATTCCACATTATAGTACATTTGTGGAATTTCCACAAGAACAAGTTCCACATTACAGTACATTTGAGTATATTTACTTTAAAGATACTAGAGAAAAAAATGATTGGGAATTCTTGAAGCTTCCTCTCTGGTACCTCAGCAGCAGATAAACTATTTAACAAAATTTTAATTATGGAGGTTTTTGAAATAATTAGTTCTTTGACAATGTAAATGTACAGCAGAGAATAATGTGCAACTAAAGAAAAAAATTACTTTTGCAAAAAAATTTAACAAGAGGAAAGCATGCATTTTCACTAAGAAAAGTTTTTACTAAGAAATGAATACCGTGTTTCCCCAAAAATAAGATCTAGCTGGACCATCAGCTCTAATGCATCTTTGGAGCAAAAATTAATACAAGACCTGGTATTATATTATATTATAATATATTATATTATATGACCTGATCTCATATTATATTAAAATAAGACCTGGTCTTATATTAATTTTTGCTCCAAAAGATGCATTAGAGCTGATGGTATGGCTAGGTCTTATTTTCAGGGAAACATGGTAGTACATTATACTCTACATAATAACAACATAATTGGCCCCCAAACGATAAATCTAAAATAACTAATTAAAAAAATTAAAATTGAATACTTAGCTCAAAAAACTCCAATTTAGACAAATTTTGAGTTTTTAAAATATAAATTAAAAGTACAAAAATGTGCCATTAGTCCACAAACAATTTTCAGTTGAAAATATTTCTAAGAGAAGACTAGGGAAAGTATTTTGTATGTGGATATTAAAGTCTGAATTAAAATTGCATTTTCCCCATGGGAACTTTAATGAAACTATTTCTGAGACAGTCATTTTTGTTTATTTGTTTTATAATGACCGGTATAATTGTTTCCTTACAGTAAATTTAATAATAAAAAAGATACTAATGGACTAATGATGTTAGAAGTTTTGCTTAGAGTTGTTTTCCAGTTGTTGAAGAATCTTTTATGATATATTTTAAATTATAGGAATCAAATGCAAACCAATGTAAATTATAGTGAATTTATAAATATCCATTTGTCAGATATTTCATAACAAAAAATTCCTAATGAACAGTATATTTCTATTTATTGTGTAGACATTTTAATAAAGTGGAGGCATGGGCATCTGTGTACCTTGTATTGAAGATAATGATTTCCTAGTTTTAGATTGTATAATAATTTGGACATATTTTGTATATATTACAACATAATTATTTTGAAAAAGTATCAATTATATATAGGGAATCATAGTAATAATTTATTTTGCACCAATTTATGATTCAATACTTTAAACAGGAAAGTACTTCAATGATGGTTTTCAAAATATAAATCTACTTATAATATGATGGTCAGATATGCCCCTCTCTAAAATTATAACAAGAAAAAAAGTAAGTGTGTGAGAAACCTAAAGAATTTCTGGAACTCAAAAAAGAAGTGTTTTTTTTTGTGTGTTTTTTTATGTAGCAAATCTTATTTTTGTGAATGGTATAAAACAGTAGTCCAATTTCAGTCTTCTGCATGTGGTTATCTAGTTTTCCCAATGCCATTTATTGAAGAAACTGTTCTTCCTCATTGAGAATTCTTGGATCCCTTGTCAAATATTATAACCAATCAAGCAAGTGGCTTATTTCTGGGCTCTCTATTTTGTTCCATTGGTCTATGTGTCTACTTTTTTGCCAATACCATGCTCTTTTGATTACTGTAGCTTTGTAGTATAGTTTGGAATCATGAAGTATGATGCCTACAGCTTTGCTGTTTCTCAGAAATGCTTTTCTTATTTGGAGTGTTTTGTGGTTTCATGCAAATTTTAAATTGTTTTTTTCTATGTGAAAAATGCCACTGGGATTTTTATAGGGATTACATTGAATCTAGAGATAGCTTTGGGTAGTATGGACATCATAACAATATTAATTCTTCTAATCTTGAACATGAGATTCTTTTCATTTGTATCTTCTTTGATTTCTTTCATTATAGTATTGTAGTTTTGAGTGTACAGACCTTTCATCTTCTTGGATAAATTTATTGCTAAACATCTTATTGTTTTTGATGCTATTGTGAATCGGACTGTATTCTTTATTTCTTTTTCAGAGGTTTCATTGTTAGCATATAGAAATGCTAGGTTTTCTTTTCTGAATTCATCGATAGTTCTAATGTTTTTTTGATGAAGTCTAGAATTTTCTATGAGTATGTAAAAGATCATATCTGCAAATACAGACAGTTTTATTTCTTCTAAACAGATTTGGATGCCTGCCTTTATTGTTTCATTTTTTATGTTTATTTTTTGCCTGATTTTTCTAGATAGGACTTCTAGTAGTATGTTGAATAAAAGTGGTGAAAGTTGGCACCCTTGTCCTATTCCTGAACTTAATGGAAAGCTTTGAATTTTTTATCATTCAATATGTTAGTTATAGGCTTGCAATTCATGGCCTTTATTAAATTAGGGTACATTCTTTCTATACCCAATTTATTGAAAATTTTTTTCATGAATGATGTTGTATTTTGTCAAATGCTTTTTCTTCATCTCTTGAGATGATCATATGATTTTTATGCTTCATTCTAAAAAATATGATGTATCATGTTTATTGATTTGCGTATGTTGGAACATCATTGCAACCCAGGGATGAATACCAATAGATTAAGGTGTGTGATGTTTTTAATGTGCTCTTGATTTCAGTTTGCTATTATTTTGTTGAGGATTTTTGTACCTATATTGATCGGGGATGTTGGCCTATAGTGTTTTTGTTTTTTTGTCTTTACTGTCCTTATATGGCTTTGGTAACAAGGGTAATGTAGATCTCCTAAAATGAGTCTGGGAGTGTTCCCGCTGCTTCAGTTTTTTGACAGAGTTTGAGAAAAGTGGGTTGGTGTTAATTTTCTTTAAATGTTTGGTAGAATTCACCAGTGAAAATAAATATCTGGTCTTGGGTTTTTCTCTATTGGGAAGTTTTTGATTACTGATTCAATCTCCTTACTCACTGGTCTATTCAGATTTTTTATTTCTTCATGATTCAGTGTCAGTATTTTGTGCATTTGTATGAATTTATTCGTTTCATCTAGGTTATTCAATTTATTGGCATATAACTTCATAGTTTTTTAAATGTTTTAAATTGCCCTTGAGAATTAGCTGTAAGAAATAAGTACTAATGTCAATTCATGAGACTCATTGCAAGTCATTTAACCTTTTAAAATTCTCCTACCTCATTTTCCCAATATTTATGACACTTAACAATTCTGACCAGCTTCCCAAAGTAGGAAAAAGAAGAGCTAATTGGTGATTTACCCAGATCACCTACTCTCTACTATTGGTCTAGTAGCCCCATTTTCCCTTGCAAGACAAATCTCCCCCAAGGTCAGTTTTTAGCATGTCAATTTTATGAATTTTTAAAAAATTCTATTAGGTTGGTACAAAAGTAATTGTGGGTTTTGCAATTATTTTTAATCTTTTAAACCACAGTTACTTTTGCACCAGCCTAATACAAACATTTATTATTGTATTGAGCCATTGCTTTTGCTAAATGCTGGGACATATAAAATAAACACTACACAAACCTATTTACTGTTATGTAAAGAGGAAAAAAAAACATAATTAAATTACTACTAAAATGTGTTAACAGTTGAATAGTAGATGTATATGCAGGGTGTTAAAGACAGAGAGATGGGAACACCTAATGCCTCGTGGGTTAAATGGGTAAAAGTGTCAGAAATATCTTCATAAAGAAAAAAAAGCAAGAATTGAATTTTGAACAATTAGTATGATTTACATGATAGAAATGTTAGGGAGAAATCTTTTCAAAAGTAAAGTATCTGAAACAAGTAGTTTGGAAAACTCTTATGTACACTGGAAAATGATGTATTAACTAATATTTTAATGTGTGCCCTGCTTAGGAGTTTGGATTTAAATTAATAAAAGGAAATTTTAAACAAAGAATAAATAGATCGATACAGAAGAATAGTATAATCATATTTGTGTTTTAGAAAATCACTCATTCTTAAGTGGATCATGGATGAACCAAAAAAGAAACGAACTACAGAACAATGGATGCTGAGAGAACAGATAAGAAATACTAGATAACAGTCTGCCAAGCACTGGGCAACCAAGACTGAATAAAATATATGGCTCTGTTACTAAAGAACAAGATCTAGCACTAAATCCTTATTTTAATGTTATACCTCATGGTTCCCTAGCCAATACTCCATTTTATTTTAACTGTTCTCTGATAAACATATGACCTTTTCTGTTTGTTTGGCTCACTGTTTTCTTAACCTAGACCAACCTTCTCTCTGTTTTCCATTATTCTGATTCTTGGAGGTCTAGGCCAAAACACAACTCGTCCAAAAGGAGCCATTTTGAACTCCCCAAGAAGAGTGATTTCTTCTTTCTCTTATCTATCATCTTATTTATCTATCAGTTTCTCTGTATAAAAATGGACTTCAAAAAGAGAATAGACAAAAAGTGTTAAGTACGTTAAGAAAAGTGGGTGAAATGCTGTGGAAATAAAGGAAGGCGTAAATTACTCCTGCCAGATATCTTCTGGGTCACTGTGGGGACAAGGAAAAAGAAAGGGAGTAGGAAGTGAAATAGCTCATGGAAAAGATGACAGTTGATCTAAGTTCTCGATCTTTTTTTTTTTTTTTTTAATTTATTTTTTAAAATTTATTGGGGTGACAATTGTTAGTAAAATTACATAGATTTCAGGTGTACAATTCTGTATTACATCATCTATAAATCCCATTGTGTGTTCAACACCCAGAGTCAGTTCTCCTTCCATCACCATATATTTGATCCCCCTTACCCTCATCTCCCACCCCTCACCCCCCTTACCCTCTGGTAACCACTAAACTATTGTCTGTGTCTATGAGTTTCTGTTTCTCATTGTTTGTCTTGTTCTTTTGTTGTTTTTGGTTTATATACCACATATGAGTGAAATCACATGGTTCTCTGCTTTTTCTGTCTGACTTATTTCGCTCAGCATTACACTCTCAAGATCCATCCATGTTGTTCACAAATGTTCCTATACCATCTTTTCTTACCGCTGAATAGTATTCCATTGTGTATATATACCACAACTTCTTTATACAATCATCTATCGAAGGACATTTTGGTGGTTTCCATGTCTTGGCCACCGTAAACAAAGCTGCAGTGAACATTGGAGCACACGTGTCTTTATGTATAAATGATTTCAGATTTTTTGGGTAGATACCCAGGAGAGGGATTGCTGGGTCATATGGCAATTCTGTTCGTAATTTTTTGAGGAACCTCCACACTGCCTTCCATAACGGCTGCACCAGTCTGCATTCCCACCAACAGTGTATGAGGGTTCGTTTTTCTCCACAGCCACTCCAACACTTGTTACAATTTGTCTTGTTGATGATAGCCATTCTGACTGGGGTGAGGTGATATCTCATTGTGGTTTTGATTTGCATTTCTCTGATGATTAGTGATGTTGAGCATTTTTTCATATGTCTATTTGGGATTTGTATGTCTTCTTTGGAGAAATGTCTTTCCAAGTCCTCTGCCCATTTTTCAATTGGGTTGTTTGTTTTTTTGGTGTTGAGTTGCATGAGTTCCTTGTATATTCTGGATATTAACCCCTTATCGGATGCACTATTTGTAAACATCTTCTCCCATTCAGTTGGTGATCTCTTTATTTTGTCAATGGTTTCTTTTGCTGTGCAGAAGCTTTTAAGTCTCATATAGTCCCATTCATTTATTTTAGCTTTTACTTCCATTGCCTTGGGAGTCAAATTCATAAAATGCTCTCTGAACTCAAGGTCCATAAGTTTAGTACCTATGTTTTCTTCTATGCAGTTTATTGTGTCAGGTCTTATGCTTAAGTCTTTGATCCATTTTGAATTAACTTTGGTACATGGTGACAAATAGCAGTCCAGTTTCATTCTTTTGCACGTGGCTATCCAATTCTCCCACACCATTTATTGAAGAGGCTGTCTTTCCTCCATTGTATATTTTTAGCTTCTTTGTCAAAAATTATCTGTCCATATGTATGTGGTTTTATTTCTGGGTTCTCAATTCTATTCCATTGGTCTATGTGTCTGTTTTTCTGCCAATACCATGCTGTTTTGATTATTGTAGCCCTGTAGTACAAGCGAAAGTCAGGAAGTGTGATACCTCCATTATTGTTCTTTTTTCTTAAGATTGCATTGGCTATTCGGGGTCTTTTGTGGTTCCAAACAAATCTGATGCTTTTTTGTTCTATTTCTTTAAAAAATGCCATTGGGATTTTGATGGGGATTGCATTGAATCTGTATATAGCTTTGGGTAATATGGCCATTTTAACTATGTTGATTCTTCCAATCCATGAGCACGGAATGTCTTTCCATTTCTTTGTGTCTTCAATTTCTTTCAAAAATGTCTTATGGTTTTCAGCATATAGGTCTTTCATATCCTTGGTTAAGTTTATTCCTAGGTATTTTATTCTTTTTGCTGCAATTGCAAAAGGAATTGTTTCTTGTATTTCTTTTTCTGAGATTTCATTGTTAGTATATAGGAAAGCAACGGACTTTTGTACGTTGATTTTGTCGCCAGCAACTTGACTGTATTCGTTGATTGTTTCTAATAGCTTTTTGGTGGAGTCTTTAGGGTTTTCTATATATAGCATCCTGTCATCTGCAAAGAGTGATAATTTAACTTCTTCATTCCAAATTTGGATGCCTTTTATTTCTTTCTCTTGCCTGATTGCTCTGGCAAGGACTTCCAACACTATGTTGAAAAGCAGAGGTGATAGGGGACAACCCTGTCGTGTTCCTGAACGTAGAGCAAAGGGCTTCAGTTTTTCTCCATTAATTATGAGATTATCAGAGGGCTTGTCATATATGGCCTTTATTATGTTAAGGTATTTTCCTTCTATACCCATTTTATTAAGTGTTTTAATCATAAATGGATGTTGTATCTTGTCAAATGCTTTTTCTGCATTAATTGATAAATCATATGTTTTTTGTCCTTTATTTTGTTTATGTGATGTATCACATTGATGGATTTGCGGATGTTAAACCATCCTTGTGCCCTGGGGATGAACCCCGCTTGGTCGTGATGAATAATCTTTTTAATGCATTGTTGCATTCGATTTGCTAGAATTTTATTTAGGATTTTTGCATCGGTATTCATCAGAGATATTGGTCTGTAGTTTACTTTTTTTTGTGCTGTCCTTACCAGGTTTTGGTATCAGGGTAATGTTGGCCTCATAAAATGAGTTAGGGAGTACTGTCTCTTCTTCAATTTTTTGGAAGAGTTTGAGCAGGATTGGTATTAGATCCTCTTTGAAGGTTTGGTAGAATTCACTAGTGAAGCCATCTGGTCCTGGACTTTTGCTTTTGGGAAGGATTTGGACGACTGATTCAATTTCGTTACTGGTGATCGGTCTGCTTAGATTTTCCAGTTCTTCATGGTTCAGCCTTGGAAGGCTATATGTTTCTAAGAACTTGTCCATTTCTTCTAGGTTATTGAGTTTGGTGGCATATAGTCCTTCATAGTATTCTTGGATGGTCCTTTGTATTTCTGTGGTGTGCGTGATAACTTCACCTTGTACGTTTCTGATTTTGTTAATTAGTGTCTTCTCTCTTTTTATCTTAGTGAGTCTAGCCAAGGGTTTGTCAATTTTGTTAATCTTTTCAAAGAACCAGCTCTTTGTCACATTAATTTTTTCTATTGTCTTTTTGTTCTCTATTTCATTTAGCTCTGCTCTAATTTTTGTTATTTCCTTTCTTCTGCTGACCTTGGGATTTAGATGGGGATTGCATTGAATCTGTATATAGCTTTGGGTAATATGGCCATTTTAAGTATGTTGATTCTTCCAATCCATGAGCACGGAATGTCTTTCCATTTCTTTGTGTCTTCAATGTGCTGTCCTTACCAGGTTTTGGTATCAGGGTAATGTTGGCCTCATAAAATGAGTTAGGGAGTACTGTCTCTTCTTCAATTTTTTGGAAGACTTTGAGCAGGATTGGTATTAGATCCTCTTTGAAGGTTTGGTAGAATTCACTAGTGAAGCCATCTGGTCCTGGACTTTTGCTTTTGGGAAGGATTTGGACGACTGATTCAATTTCGTTACTGGTGATCGGTCTGCTTAGATTTTCCAGTTCTTCATGGTTCAGCCTTGGAAGGCTATATGTTTCTAAGAACTTGTCCATTTCTTCTAGGTTATTGAATTTGGTGGCATATAGTCCTTCATAGTATTCTTGGATGGTCCTTTGTATTTCTGTGGTGTGCGTGATAACTTCACCTTTTACGTTTCTGATTTTGTTAATTAGTGTCTTCTCTCTTTTTATCTTAGTGAGTCTAGCCAAGGGTTTGTCAATTTTGTTAATCTTTTCAAAGAACCAGCTCTTTGTCACATTAATTTTTTCTATTGTCTTTTTGTTCTCTATTTCATTTAGCTCTGCTCTAATTTTTGTTATTTCCTTTCTTCTGCTGACCTTGGGTTTCACTTGTTCTTCTTTTTCTAGTTCTTTAAGGTGTAACATGAGGTTATTTATTTGGGAGTTTTCTTGTTTCTTGAGATAGGCCTGTAATGATATAAATTTCACTCTTAAAACTGCTTTTGCTGCATCCCAAAAATTTTGGTAGGATGTATTTTCATTGTCATTTGTTTCTATGTATCTTTTGATCTCTCCTCTAACTTCGTCTTTGACCCAGTCGTTCTTTAAAAGTATGTTGTTTAATCTCCATGTATTTGTGTTTTTCCCCGCTTTCTTTTTACATTTGATATCCAATTTCAAAGCCTTGTGATCAGAGAATATGCATGGTATGATTTCAATCTTCTTAAATTTGCTGAGACTAATTTTATGTCCCAATATATGGTCTATCCTTGAGAATGTTCCATGTACACTAGAAAAGAATGCATAGTTTGATGTTTTAGGATGAGGTGCTCTATAAATGTCAATTATGTCCATTTCATCTAATGTGTCATTTAGGGCTGCTATTTCGTTATATATTTTCTGTTTGGATGTTCTATCCATAGCTGTTAATGATGTATTTAAGTCCCCTAGTATAATTGGGTTTTGGTCAATTTCTCCCTTTAGTTCTGTTAGTAGTTGCTTGGTATATTTCGGGGCTCCCTGATTGGGGGCATAAATATTGATGATTGTTATGTCTTCTTGTTGTACAGTCCCCTTCACCATTATGAAATGTCCATCTTTGTCTCTTGTTATCTTTTTTACCTTGAAGTCTGTTTCATCTGATATCATTATGGCTACACCTGATATTCTCTGGATACCATTTGCTTGAGTGTCAATTTCCACCCTTTCACTTTGAGTCTATGCTTGTCCTTGTAGCTGAGATGTGTCTCTTGGAGACAGCATATGGTTGGGTTTAGTTTTTTGATCCAATCTGCTACTCTGTGCCTTTTTATTGGTGAGTTCAGTCCATTTACATTTAGGGTCATTATTGATATGTGAGGATTTCCTGTCATTCTATCTTTAGTTTTCTGGTAAGGCTGTGTCTCCATTGTTTCTTTGCCTTTTTGTTGTTGTCTATTATTTCTGTGTGGTGGTATTCTATGATGTTTCCCTCTGTTTCTTCTTTTATTACAGTATATATTTCAGTTATGGATAAGTTATGGATTTTTTTTGAGTGGTTACCCTTAAGTTTATGTAAAAGAAAGTTTGATATTTAGAGTATTCCATTTTTTTCAGCACGCTTACTTTCTCCATTCCCGTATTCTGGTTCAGGCCTTTACTCTCCCCCTCTTTGAGTTTTGGTTGACACAAATTGTCCCTGTTGATGGTGGTCGAATAGCCTCCTTTAGTATTTCTTGTAGTGCAGGTCTTGTATTAGAAAATTCCCTCAGCTTCTGTATGTCTTGAAAAGTCTTTATTCCTCCTTCATATCTAAAGGATATCTTTGCTGGATATATTATTCTTGGCTCATGATTTTTCTCTTTCAATAGTTTGAATATTTGGTTCCACTCCCTCCTGGCTTGTAGAGTGTCTGCTGAAAAATCTGATGATAATCTAATGGGCTTTCCTTTGTAAGTTACTGTCTTCTTTTCCCTGGCTGCCTTGAGGATTCTTTCTTTGTTGTTGATTTTAGACAGCTTCAATACAATGCACCTTGGAGAAGGCCTGTTGGGATTGAGGTAATTAGGTGTTCTATTTGCTTCTTGGATTCGAGGGTCCAGTTATGTCCACAAGTTTGGGAAGTTCTCATCGACAATTTGTTTGAATATATTCTCTGTTCCCTTCTCTCTTTCTTCTCCTTCTGGTATGCCCATTATTCTTATATTGCTCTTTCTGATGGACTCAGAAAGTTCTTGTAGAGTTCTTTTATTTCTTTTAAGTCTCAAGTCTCTTTCTTCTTCCATCTGTGTCATTTCCAGGTTTCTATCTTTGACGTCACTGATTCTTTCCTCCATCTGGTCAACTCTACTACCTAAGCTGGTTATTTCATTCTTAATTTCTTCTATTGAGTTCTTAATCTCCAGAAATTCTATTTGGTTCATTTTTAAAATTTCAATCTCTTTTGTAAAATGCTCATGCTGTACTTTGATTGTGTTTCTGAGTTCGTTTAACTGCCTTTCTGTGTTTTCTTGCATCTCGTTGAGTTTTTTCAGAACAGCAATCTTGAATTCTCTGTCATTTAAGTCACAGATTTCTGTATCTTTAAGTGCCTTTTCTGTAGATTTTTCACTTTTTTTCTGAGCTATCTTGTTGCCTTGGTTATTCATGGCAATTACTGGTTTACTATTTCTCTTCCTAGACATCTACAGGAATGGCTTCTGCAACAGGTTGATAGGAAGCGGTCTTTCTTTTGTTTTCCAGTACTTGTTGGTAGAATGTTTTATTTTTTCTGCAACTGCAGCTTATTTTTCTTCTCCCACACGGTAATGCTATGTTTTCTCTGTACTATTCCAGCTTCTCACACAATGGGGGGATTCCCTGGGAGACGGGCTTCTCCTCTGTTAATAGTTCGTCTAGGTCACAGGGCGCAGTGTCCCGGTGGGTATGCGGAGAGCTTTTGATGTTCCAAAGCTCTTCCAGCTCCAGATTCAGAGCCATATGTTTCAGTAATTCTGTTTACTCCTGCAGGGATCCGCCCAGATAGGTGGGTCCAGGGGCGGGGTGAGCTGTGAGAGGTGGCCCAGAGCAATGGCGGGGACCACCACCACAGCGGGTCCTGCTTCCACAGCTCTCTCCCCTTTACCAGAATTAGTTTGGCTGCGAATTTGTGTCTTTGGTGCACAGTTCTCAGAACAGCAAATATTCTGTTCTTTTGATCTGACACTGCTACTGTTCCACTTCTAGCACCGGGCAGGTTGGGGCCGGGTGAGCTCTGGGAGGGGTGGGAGGGGGCGGCTAGTCTCAGTGCCTAAGGCTCCGTTCTCTGCTCGGCAGTGAGGGCTTAAACCACCGTTTCCAGCCTTCTTCCCTCAGTCTTTTCTCCGAGGTCTCTGCCGTGAGCGTTGGGTTCAGCCGTGTTATATGCTGTCCCCTCAGCCCTGTGGGCCATAAACAGAGCCCTAGCAGTCCGAGTTCTTCCCTCTCCCGCAGCTGCAGTAGTTTCGGGAAGCAGGGACCTCGGAGCACTGAGCCAGGTCTGCTTTCTGTGCCAGCGGGGCTCCATCTCTGCACTTCTCCTTTCTTTCCTCCTCCCCCCGCTCGCGCCAATCTCCCACCTGTAGGTGATTTCGATAGTGGGCCTCTTCGTCTTTCCTGTCTGCTGTGCAGGGAGTCCTTTGTGGAGTTTTTGTTGTTCGATTCGTTGTAAATTCCAGGGGAGCTTTACAGAGGCTCACCTCACACCCCCATTTTTCCTCCGTCAAGTTCTCGATCTTGAATAGGATTTGAACATACAGCGCTGGGAGTAGGCAGTTTCTGGTGGCAGAATGGGTACAAGCAAAGATGAATGTTTGGAGAATAAAATTAGTTCAGTTGGCTGGAGTATAGGTAGACAAAGCCAATTTTGGAAGGATATGAAAGACCAGGATTACAAGGAGACTTGATGCATCGACTCATCCTTTTCACCTTTTTTTTTGTTTGTTTTCCTGGAAATTATTAAATAGTAGGGATAAAATTGTATGTGGAAAATAGTGATTTTCTTCTGGTTGTAAAGGACACCATATTTTAGGTTTTATCATTAGCACTTCTGAGTAAGTAATTCTGCCATATCGATTGGTGATTTTCACCTGTTTTGTAGAAATATTCTTTCTCAGAATATGTGTATCATGTAACTGAACCAAACTCTACAGTAAAAGAGAAATTATTTCTGTGTTTTAGGTTTTCCTCCTTTTCAGTTTAAGTGTTAACAGTTGTAGTCTTTGTTTTGGTAGGATTCATAGAACAATTGCATATTAATTCTTTAACAAATAGTAAAGTCATTAACTCCAAATATTGGGAAAATGCATATGCCAGTTTCATGCTTTCAAAATAACGACATTGAAATGATCTCTTTCATTCTACCTTGAGTAATGAAAAACAGATAAAAATGTGATTTATTCTCCCATTGCTCATGCCATTTTACCATTTATCAGATGAAGTACTATTTTGCTTTTGTTTAGTCTTCTGAAAACAATTTGCTTGTTTGTGTAAAACAATCTATTTCCTTAAAGTATTTCTATAATATTTACTTAAATGTAAGTAGTATGACACACATCGATTTTCTTACTGTGGGTAATTTTTTTTTAAGATAACTAAAATATATTTTCTCAGAGAGATAATTTACTGATACTAACACTTGAGAAGACATTGGTTAGAAAAATAAATGCCTTCTGGAAAGTTATATTCTTGTGAAGAAAGTTGCACAATGAGCATTTATATAACAGATGCTTTTATTTATGCAATTTTATTAAATATATGCATTGAATTTTAGTCTTTCATGTAATTTATTGACTTTTAAATCCATCACATTTATTTTTCACATGAAAAAAAAAAAAAGATTTACTAGGTTGTGTGAAGATCATGCAACTAGCTAATGGCTGAGTGGGAACCAAAAATCCTTATTCTTCTAACATTCTTTCAGTAATGCTTTGTACTGTCTAAAAGAAGTTATGGATTAAAATGAAAATATGTTTTCAAGTCACTACGTTTTCAAGTAAATAAAAAAATCACATTTGACATTGAGATTCCTAAAGAGACTAGGTCTGTGGCACTCCCCAGACATTTGACTTTATTGGTACTTCAGTTCTGATTCTAAGCAGCTAAATTATAGTGTGCAAGTTTTTCTAGCTAAGTTGTTCTTCAATTTTCTCATCTGTGAATATGTAAGAAGTTGGATAAAGTGAACTCCATGATGTCATCTAGTTCCAAAATGAATCAGTTCTATAATTAATCAGTCATTCTCTTCATATTTCGGATTATCCACTAAATTTAACTTTATATGCCTTACCTATCTATCTCTTCCTCTATATTTTACCATCTCTATCTTAGATTGGCCTTTTAAAGCTTTTATTTAAATTATCTTTCTGACTTTATTCTCCCTATTCCAATTCATATTTTCTACCTTAATTGGATACCACATCTCTGTGATACTGTGAATTAATAAGATATTTTAAAACGGATGAGAAGGTTGTTATAGGATTAAAGTTTACATTTTTCCTGAATAAGATCATTAAAAAATTAGTATCTATTGTCATAGTTATGACAATAGATAGTAAAACAACAACAAAAAATAGGGATCAATTCACACACACAAAAGTGTAGTCTTTCCCACGACTTCTTTTGGTAATTTTTTCTTTTCTTTTCTTTTTTTTTTTTACATTCCTCTAGAACTGGAAAGGGCCTGGACAACTGGAAATGTGGTGTTACCAGTAACAAATAGTGAAAATTAAAATTCTGCAACAGAATTCAAAGGATTTTTTTATTTTTTTTTCCTTCTGACTGTTGTTATGCTCCATAGAAAGTAGAGAATTATTAAGGCTTAAAAACCTTTCCACTTAAAACTTTTTGTAGAGTGTTACTCTTTGAAATAGAGTTTGGCCTATAATACTTTAAAATGTTATCAAGAAAAATGTGCTTGTAAAGCTCTTGAAAATGGTCCCTTGAAGAAAATTATATACCAATTCTAACAATTACTATTTCATGCTGCTTAAAATTACCTGACTTCATCTGGAAAGTGATAAGTGATACTTGAATTAATATGAAATTCAATTTTAGGGCAATAGTTGATTCTGGCATTTTTCATAGTATCTAAGGGATTGTGTATGTATATGAATTGCATCTATTATGTGTAAATTACATAAATGTTTCAGCACTCTGTAGTTTTCTGATAAGTGAACACTTTACATGGAATTCTTGTTATAAATTTTTGAATAATTCTGTTCTTTTTCAGTATCATATTTTTAATTAATTATGAGTTGAGAAATAAATCAAAATATAGTCATTAATCCTAGCAAATACATTACTTGGTTGTTTATGCATTTATCAGAAGCAATAATTATTTGAAGCAATCATTCCTAAATTTGTATTTATAAAAATGAAGCAATTTAGTAACATTACTGCATGGACATGAGCCAAATGTCAAAATGACATTTATAAATAATTACACCGATATAAGACTGTATATGCAAATTATAGTTTTCTTTCTAAAAGACCCTTCTTGACAGTGCTAGAATGCTAATATTCAGAAACTAATCACTGATATCTAGTACTTTATTGCAGATAGTAAGATTTGTGTGGATTATTGTCTAATTTATACCCATTTACTCATGATAAATGGTAACGAGAATTAATAGATACCTGAATTAAATATGTTTAGCTACCCACAGTACTCATTTTGAATAGTGTAAAATCACCTCCACTAAAACTTGTACTTATTAACTAATGAAGTCAGCTTAAAAATATTTCACGTGAATTACAGAATTTTTTCACGTGACTTTACAAACTTTGTACTTTGTCTCAGAAGAAGTTAATGTTTATATGTATTTTCTAATCAGACTTAAATTTGTAATTATGCAAGATAAAACTCATTCCTATCCCAGGGCCAACTGTTACCCTATTGATAAGAAAAACTGCTTTGTAAAAACATTATTTTTCACACTTAATTCTTTTCTGAGAAGTGTATCTGGACAAAATCTTATTTTATTTTATTATAGTATATACCTGAATCATTAAAACCAGTTTAATTTGTTTTATTATAGCACATAAAATACTCAATTTTATAAAAGCCAATCACCAATTAAAAATGAAATGAAAAAGGTAGCTATATGAAGGTTTTCTAGTGCATTGATCAATAAAAATAATCCCTTAATTTAAATAGGACAATCTAACAAAATTTCCTGGATATCATAGATACCATATGTGTCATGTCTATATCTATTTTTATTGGCTGGCTCTGGGGCACATTATCTGTTTTATTCAGAGTGTTGAAGTTTGTTTTGTGGATAGCTATAGATCAGCTTGTTTGGATAGGTCAAAATAGCCTTTACTTCAGTGTTAATACGTGCTTTCTCCTAAAGCATTGCTCCAAGTACTCAGCAAATCTCTCCTCTGGCTGGTGAACAGCTCCCAGGACTATGTAAGCTCAAACATTTGTTTAGTCTATAGCTCCCTGGCAATTATTTTCTTGGCGTCTTTATGTACAATTTAGTATTTAGTGGAAGACTCAAAAAGGATCTCGTGTGAATTTCTGAAGCTTTTTCTCAGTGGCGTTCCCTTGTCTCTGCTCCTTTGCCCTGCGAATTCGGCTGCCTTAGCCTCCCTCAACCCTGATCTCGGTCTCTCTATCACATCACGACTTCCAGGCGCTTTGGATTCTCCCTGTCAGAATAAGAAACGTCTCCTCAGAAGAAACTTGGCATTTGTAGGGTTTCTCTTACGTGGTTCTCTTTTCTCATGGATCATAGTTGTGCATTGACTGTTGTCCAGTATGGGAAAACTATTTTTTTTAAAGTTTTTCTACTTTTATAATTGTTTACAGTGAGGAAAAAAGTCTACTACCATTTGCTCCTTAATAAGAGGAAACAGTTTTTACCATTGAATATAAAAAATCTAAAATTTTATGTTCGATTTATATTGGAGATTTGACATTTTTATTGTGAAAATATCAGCTCTTACTCTTTTTTCCCCCTTCACACTGAATATCTTCTGAACTGTGTACCAGCAAAGATGTCCTAAATTTTCATTTCTAAAACAATATTTTTTTCCCAAGTGCATGAATGAGTTTATAAAATCAGTTGCTTGAACCCCAAGTTGTGGAACTAATGCATTGGGACCTAATAAATTTTAAGATTTAATTTTACCAATGTACATGTCAGTCACAAAGGAAAATCTCAAGGACACTTTGGATTGTCTAACTTTCAATAGAAATGATATTAAAGAGCTTTCAAGGTGAATTGGAAATGGATAACCACATAGTGACATTGTGGAATAAATTGACTTAGTGGATAATACACTTTCTGTTTGACATTGGAAATGTTAGTGTCACTGACGCGAAGGTTTTCTTCCTTGACCAATTTAGCCAACATTGCAAGATGTTGCAGAAGTGTCTGAATCAAACCAGCAGTACAGAAATAGATATTTTTATTATTCTTTGCTATTACGGATAAGTATGCATTCAATTACTAGAATAAAGTAATAAGTTATTTCAGAGTAAAATTTAAAGCAAGGTAAGAACCTGATGATTTTTTTTTTTTCTACTCCATTTGCGGATTAGAATTTAAAATTGAAATTTTATCATTTAATAGTTTTTATTTACTATGATAATGACTGCATTTTGATTCTACAGACTTAGAAAAATTGTTATTAGACTGCGAGCCATATGGTCACAACTTGTCACAGAGCCTCATTTTGTCAGACTTTAAGTAGCTTAAGCAGTAAAGAAATGCATGTTACACACACTGTGGTGGCAGAAAATAGCTAGTTATTCATCAGTGCGGTTTCCATTTTCCTTCAAGCAACATCTAGATCAAATTCCCCAGCTTACTTTGTCAGCAGAGCTTGATGGTCTTTGACCACTGGAATGTGGCAATGGTAATGTAAGTATTTTCAGATTGGCCCATGACAATTTCCTTGATGATCCTGCCTTCCTGCTCCTCTACCCATATTTTACTGACAGTAGAAAACTCCAAAAATATATAGAGAAGTTCGCAATAAGAAAGGAGCTGAGGTCTCTGAGTGGAACTCACCTCATACCCTCTTTCGCTGAACCAGACTTTACATAATCAATGAATAAACTTCTGTTGTGTTAAGTCACTGTTATTTTGGAGTTGTCTTTTATAGTACCACCTTGACAAACACAGAGTTATAAATACAAACCTTAAAGACACTGCTTTAAATTTTAAAGAGGAAGAGCTACATTAGGCAGTGCAAAAGATTTAGCTGACCGAACCTAGGCTACTGATTTTGTATTTCTAGGAAGAGAGGCTGGAAATAGTCAATGGATGTTACCTTCTGTTTTCAACAATATATTTAATGAAAGAGATAAGCTTAGGTAAAAATGGCCTGGTTTTTCAGAGAACAAAGATATTAGTAAGAATTGAGAGAACATGGGCCTTACATGCTTCAAAAAGTCAACTGCTGTTGGAGCCTAAGTAGTAAGAATATAAGATGAAAAAAGGTTTGAGCCACTAGTACGACTTCTTAAGTCTGCAATAAAGAGACTGCAATAAAGCAAAGATCAGGTTAGGGGCATTATATTCCCCACAAGTAATATTCTGATGCCTCAAATTAATCCACGGAATAGAGAGAGAAGACGTCTAAGTTAAGATATCAAAGAAATAAAGCAAAGGCAATTATGTCAAGGAACAAACTGTTTATGGTACTGACACACGGAAATACATTGCAATAGATCAGAAGCGAAACTAAATAGTTGAGGGAATTGTAATGTCTGCTCAAGTACGGGTGGGTGCGTGTGTACACACACACACACACACACACACACACACACACACACACACACACACTATCTTCGTCCATTCAGGCTGCTTTAACAAAATACCACGGTACGGTGGCTTATAAACAATAAAAATTTATTTTTCACAGTTCTGGAGGCTGGAGGCCCAAGATCAGGGTGCTGCATTTGGTTGGATGAGGGTCCTCCTCTGAGTCACAGACTTCTTGTCGTACTGTAACATGGCAGAAGGGGCGGGAACTCTGCCTATTCATGAGGATTCCATCCTCCTGGCCTAAACACCTCCCAAAGTCTCGATCTCCTAATACCATCACACGGGGCATTAGGATTTTAACATGTGAAGTTTAGGGGGACATAAACATTCAGACCATAGCATTCTGCCCCTACCCCCCCCCCCCAATTCATGTCCTTCTCATATGCGGAATACATTTATTTCAGCCTAACAACCCTCAAAGTCTTACCGTGTTCCACCACCAACTTAAAAGTTTCAGTCCAGAGTCTCATCTAAATATTGTCTAAATCCAACATGGGTAGATGATTCTTCTGGAGGCAAATTGCTCTCCAGCTGTGAATCTGAAATCAAACATGTCATGGGCTTCTAACACACAATGGGAGAGACATAGGATAAGCGCTCCCATGTCCAAAGTGTATGTGGGGATTGGGGGAGGGGAGGATAGGAAAGAAGAAAGTAGTGACAGATCCAAAGCAGGCTTAAAACCTTAAGACCCACTGGGGCAGAGGGTCCCACCTTCTGGACATGCTGGGGCAGGTATTTGTTGTATCAGCAGCCCTAGTTCTCGGTACCAATTTTTTTTCTTAGTCCATTTGGGCCGCCATAACAAAGCACCACAGAACTGGGTAGTTTATAAGCAACAGAAATTTATTTCTCACAGCGCTGGTGGCTGAAAGTCTGAGAGCGGATGAGGGCCCTCTTTCAGCTTGTAGACATCGCATATTCTCACATGGCAGAGGAGGTGAGGGAGTTCTGGGGAGTCTTTATAAAAGCACTAATCCCATCATCGGGGCTCCACCCACATGACTTGAGTAACTTCCGAAGACTCTACCTCCTAATACCATCACATCGGACATTAGGATTTCAGCATATGAATTTGGGGGGAAATAGACATTCAGACCACGGCACATATACACACAAACCCTGATAAAACATGTCGGGTTATTTGCAATTCAATATAACTCTCAATCTTCCAAATTGTTTAAATAGGAAACCAGCTATGACTCCTGCGATACTCTCAGGAAGGCATATTTCCCAATACTGACTTCTCCCATATCCATGGAAAACAATGGGCAAGGAAAATCCTCCCAGTGGTCAGAACTAGAGTATACTCAAGGAACATCCTCTAGTCCCAGAAAAGGACCAAATGCCTGTCCAGCAGAATATCAGAATTGCTACGGACCAGTGGCTACTTTGATTTTCCCCTTCATCTCTTTTCAGAGTCCACATTTTTATTGCAATTTTCCGATTCCTGTTCTACCATTTCATATCAGGTATTGGGGAGAGAGGTAACATATCGTTAAGTTAAGTCATTAGACATTAAAGAAGTACATCAGATGTCATGGCCTGATAGAAAAGGTGGCATATCATGCAGACATTCTGGACTTTTGCTTGAGACAGTGACAAGATGAGGCATTGGGTTCTTTTACCTGGGGATGAAGTGATTGTGTCAGTGTGTGTGAGAAATGAATAGATTATTGGTGACTGCAAGGGCAGACTGTGACAGAGAACAGCTAGTTGTTCACCAAACCTGGCTTCTCTTCCTTCTGGCACAGAGGTATTTTTTTTTTCCTATCTTCTCTTGGAACTGGGAGTTGCCATAAACTAAACTATGAACAGAAAAGTGGATGGAATATTTTCATATATATATATATTACTTCTCCAACACTGAGCAAGTGGAGAGGACTGTGAGGGTGTATGGAAAGGCTAAGTCACAAGAGGGATGGAGCCTGGGACCTTGACAGTGAAGTACAGCATCCCTCTACCACCGCTCAGACTCCCCTCAGACCACCCCTCCCCCACACACACTGATTAGCCTTTGCAAGAGAACGAATTGAGTTGCTATTATGTTCAATCTCTGAGATTTCAGGGCTAACAGGTTTCATCACCTAGTATTACTTGTTTTTAATACACGTTAGCACATACACGTTCTTTGACTTCACATGCAAAACAATGTAGAAAATAGGAGCAAGTATGGTAATTTAAGTGCTTTTCTCTGACATCTGATATCTCTGAAGGCAGAGTGAAACTTAATAAAGTGGAGAATCGCAGTTATATTTTATACCTAATATTACAGCTACATGTATTGAGTGATCTGTATGCTAGTCACTCATTTATTCAACACTGTTAAAATAAATGAAGATGATTATTTGCACCGCGCTAACTACTGCAGGTGGAGAGGTGAACAAAACACAAAAAGTCTTGCTGGTATCACTATGTTTTATCGAGACATGAGTATAAAATGAACTAGGTGTTGTTACTCTTTATATTACAAATGGTTGAGTAATAGCTAAGAGGCTAAATAATTTGCCCAAACTCACAGAATTAAAAAATGGTTAAACCCACATGTCTTTGACTCTGAAACTTCCAGTAATTTCAGGTATCTAAACATTTGAAATTAAAGTAAATACTGTCTTTTATTTTCCAAAATTTGCCTCACTTATTATTTGGATGTGATTGCATGGTACATTGTATAGGTCCAGTCTTTAACAACACAGCACTGTAATATCTGGTACAAATATTTTCCATGTGAACATGACCCATGATCACAAAGCATAATTCAGGCCACAGAAATCTTTTAAGAATGGATAATATGTTTTGACTTCTAAATCACCAACACAATTTTGTATAATATATCTGAGTTGAGGGAAACTGTAACAAGTAGTGAGTTATCCGGATCATTGCTTCACTTTCCCTTTCTGCTTAATATAGGATGAAAGTTTGGAATTGATTGATAAGTTAAAGCATAACCAGGCTTAAACATATGCAATTATTAATCACTGGTAGATTGTTGCCTTTCACTGTTTACAGATTACATCCTTTTAAGTTGATTCCCTGTGTTACTATAAAATCTTTTGTGCACATTGTCTCCTGCAATAAGGAACTGGTTAAATAACCTGTGGCAAAAATGCTAACAATAAATTAGAAAATAAGAGTTTAATTGGTTTTCCATTGTAATTCAAGTGTGGCTATGAGCAGATTAAAGGAATTTCATACGCTGGCTCCATAAGAGACTGCTAGTGAATGAAGATTCCCCCTTGCCTTTCAGCTCCTTGTGGAAAGCTTGTAGGTTTCATACCCTTATGTCAGCTTTGACAAATGGTGCACTCAATGAAACACTCAGACTACAAATGAGAAACTGTTACTCCAGGAGCAATTTGATGAGCTTAGAGAACATCACACACCATTTTCAGTTTGTACCTTCAGAGAAAGTAATTAGTGAAAAGGTTGCTGGAAATATAATAATCTGTTAGTGTCGTTATTTTTAAAATAAAGCCTTGGTGATTTTAGTTTCAGTTTGGTTGTAATTACTTTTCAATTAACAGATCAGAATGATGAACCCTAGAGTTTCAGCACTACTCATTATATTTCTTACCACGATATGAAAATATTCCAATATAATGGCCCTCTAAAAAAGAAAAGAAAATGCCACCTACAGGGACATTGAAATCATTTTTAAATGTCATTTTTAAATGATACTTTAAAATCTTGGTCTCCAGTTAAAAATGTTCATAAGTAAAATTACATACACAAATAACATGTGTACTCTAGAGGTCATCTTAATTAATGTGTATTAACCCACAAAAAGACTATCTGTTTTCTAAAAGTATTATTTTGGAACAATATTCAACTTGGTAGGTTTAGAGTCAATAATTTATCATTCCATTCTGACTTAGTTTCCTATTGTTATCATAACAAATTACTACAAATTTAGTGTTAAAACAACACAGATTTACTATTTTATAGTTCTGGAGGTCAGAAGTCTGAAATGAGTCGTAGGGCTGTGATCTCCTGGGAGAAACCATTTCTTTACCTTTTCTAATTTCTAGAGACTGCCTGCATTCCTTGGTAGAAGTTTATAGAATAAAAAAGAGAGATAATTCAGACATAATAAATATTACTACAGGTACATACAGGAGAAATGGTATGGAAGTTCAAAAGAATTACTTTGCACTTCTCAACTCACAACCAAAGGGTTTATACCTTAGTTCTACAAATAGCATTAAGGTATAAAGAGTAGCATATTCAGATAAAAGAAATTACAATTGTTGTAGAAATCAAAATAAAACCAAATGAAGCAAAATTAAAAGAACTGGGAATATGTAATTTATAAGAGGGACTATGGTAACTATTAAACATTTGAGGAAAGGTCATGTAGAAGTTATGATAAACCTGTTTTCTGTAACTGCAAAGACTATTAAAACCAATACATGGAAATTATCGGAAGTAATACAGTCTTAGTCCATTTGGGCTGTTATTAAAAGCACCACAGACTGAGTAGCTTATAAATATATTTCTCACAATTAAAAGTCTGAGATCAGGGTGCCTGAATGGTCAGGTGAGGGCTCTCGTCCGAGTTGCAGACTTTTTATTGTATCCTCACATGGTGGAAAGGAATGAACTTTGTGGGGTTTCTTTTATAAGAACATTAATACCCTTCATGAAGGCTCCACCTTCATAACCTAAACACCTCCTAAAGGCCTCAACTCCTAATGCCATCACATTGGACATTCAGATTTCATCATATGACTTCTGAGGGGACACAAACATTCAGCATATTCTTTAATTCAAAATAAGAAACATACTTTCCAGTACCATCCAGAAGAGGAATGGAATTCTTCAGGAAGAAGGAAATTGTTTTGAAAAGAAATAGGACAACTATCTGGTCCTATTATCAGCACTTTCAAATATCAGAAATGTGTTTGAATTAGATGAGTTTACGTTTTTATTTTTTAAGCTTTCCAGTTACATGATTCAAGGAAATCTTAAAGGGAGTTACAATTGGGATTCATACAGAAGAACAGGTAGATTTAGACATTTTTAATTTAGGAGCGGATACATCAAACTGAGTGAAAGGCGTGAACTGAAACAGAGTCAGTAGATGGAGTTTGCTCCATAAATTCTCCTGTCAGAACATTCAGCTTGAGTTGAAGGTGTGTGCACCACGGTAGTCAGGCATGTCTGAGAGTGTCTGAAGAACTACTGGGCTAAGTCGGCTAAGTGTCTTATTATTTATACACCTGAGAGACCAAGAAGTCTGCTGGAAGTGGAATAAAAATATGGATGCTCCGAGGAAACTTAAGACAATTAAAAAGCCAGGTAAGAATTATTCCTTCAGCGACCACTCAGATACATTTCACAATCGTCTTAGTGGATCGAGTGTTCCTACAGAGGAGAGCTTTGAGGACAAAATGTTTCTTTTCCCCATGATCGCCATTCTGTGTGAGGGACATCAGTTGATGTAACCTTTTTGGCCTTTTTCCTCTCTCCTCACACTGCTTAGCAGATGGCGGAGGCTGGAGTTGACGTGGTGAGCAGAGTTGGAGGAAAAATTAAGGAAAAAAGGAAAAACCTACTCTCTTCTTCTCACCCCCTTCTCTTTGTCATCTATCTCCCTCAGAAGTCAGATGTTCAGTTCTGTTCCCCAAACAAAATGTTCTACAAAGACAAGTCCCCATATGTGGAGGCCCATGGTCTACTGGCACAGTCAGTGTCAGGCTAAGTTGTTCTTCCTAATCCTGCTGTTCAGGATTGAGAAGCTTCTTGTTCTCCATATTTCTAAAAGCCAGTTTCTTCAGTGTCAGCTTTATCAGTAATAAAAATGTATTTTGAACTCCCATTGTGCCTTACTTTCATCTTCTCAGTTGCTTCAGAATTTGAGAATAAGGAAAGAGGAGTTATTTATTAGGCCCCTTCAAATACCAATAGTAATGAATTTAAAGGAGCATTGATTTGTAACTGTTTAATGTCTTCACCAAGTTGTATGGTGTCATATAACATTGCTCAGATTATCTTTCTCATTTTGTTCTTCTCTGAAAACAAAAGGATAGTACTTGCTGCCTCCCTTATTGTTGTTTTGGAATTGTTGAGATTTTTAAGTATTTAAAAACCCTACCCATAAAAATATATGCAGAATAATTAATCAAAAATTAATCCAGCTCACAATGCAAACGTCTTCAACTGTAGAATGCATAAATAACAGTGGAAGTGAACAAACTAGTTACATTCAAATAACCTGGATGAATCTCAAAAATGTAATGTTAAGATACAGAAGCACTGAAAATATAGTATGTTTCAATTTTTACAAAAATATATACAAAAATAGGCACAACTAAACTTTCCAGAGATACAGACACAGATATTAAAGCTATAATGAAAACCAAGGAAATTCTTACCATAAAATTCATACTAACAATTCTAGGGACAAATGTGGATATTGCAGCTGAGGAGGCCACATGTTAGGCCTGAGGATTCTGGCAGTGTTCTGTTTCTTGAAGTAGTAGGTATGAAGGTGTATGTTTTCTTCTGATGCTATTGCCTCATAATCCAGAAACATCTATTCTTTCTTCCCTCATTCACTTAACTTTTATCCTCCTTAAATTCTACTAGCCAACCATTCAGTTATACCTATTGAAAATTACAACTTTTTTCTTTTATGAAGAGGATGCATTCATATCCACAATTTCTTTCATTTTTAACAACAAACCTTATTTCTTCTTGTAAGAACAGTTTGCATGAAGGAGCAGGAAGATAAATGACTTAATGATTTTAGTTTTAGTTATTTCCCCATCTTTCCCTTTCCTTTTTCCATTCCTTTCTTGCTATCATCCTGTGTGCCTTCTTTTCAATTCTGGTTTGTTTATTCCGAGTTTCCTCTCAGAGTCCTGGAGTACTGTTTAAAACTAAATCTAGAGTTTTATAATGGAAATAGCTTATTTTAGGATTTATGACAATTAAGTATGGGAAAAAGATAAAATAGATTTATAATAACAAGACTAAAATCAAATTCTCTGTTGCGTAAGAAGTATCAAACCGAAATCTCAATATATAGAATATAGCTGGGAAAAGCAAAGATGATAATAAAATCCTACAACTTTTTTTCCCTCTTACACATCGTTTTAAGGACATGGCATATGAATCTGGTTATACTATTTTGTATTATCAATATTAAATCAGTCATATGGCAAAGAGATAAGTTATACTAATTTTTATGACTCATCTTTCGGATTTGGACCACATATGAGAGTCCAGGTAGGAGGACTTTTCCAGTGAGTCTTGTTTAGATGAGAAGTGCTGAAGAAAGTTGTAGGTGTGTGTGTGTGTGTGTGTGTGTGTGTGTGTGTTAAAGGAGTGAAAACGAGGGCAGGCATAGTCACATCAGACAAAATCGTATCAACTGTCAACTTATAATGTAAACTCCAGATATCTTTTTAATGCCTGAAAGTCTAACTAAATATTGGGGTTTTCCCTGGAAAAATTTAGCTGGCCCTGTGAACAGAGAAAACTGGGCCACCTTTCACAGAGAGTGGTGGGGAAAATAACCTTTCTGAACCACATATCTAATCACTTAATTTTTCTAAATTTTTGAGAAGCAACTTATTGTCCTATGAATAACATTTATTTTTCTTAAAATATCCCATAAAGCCCTGAACATTTTCATTCCTGCTAACCTCTCTAGCATCATCTATCTCATCCTTCCAACCTCTGTCACTCTCATGCAAATTCCAGCTATACTAAACTTTAATCTGTCCAACTCTCCATGATCTCTAGCCTCCAGAATTTTACATGTTTTCTTCCTCCACCTCTCTCGTCTAGGTAATCACTACTTAAGCCCTTTAAAATTCCACATATGTTCTCAAAAGAGATGTCTGACTCCTAAATCTGGATTAAGTCCTTAGATCACTGCATTTGGTATTGTTACATTATAGACAGTGATGAAATTTATCTGAATTCTGTTATCACAGAACACAGAGATGGTTGAGAAATTCCCCACACCTTACATTATGAGAAAGCGCTATCTAAAAAGAACTATCATGCTTTGGCATATTCCCTGATAAGAACTACCACCATCTTTTCTCAATGATTCCCTTATTTATTTACCTTTATAAAACCCCAGGCCCTCTTCCTTTTCTTTAAGTTGTTCCTCAGTCATGAATACTCTCACTACTGCAATAACCTCATAAAATAATCTCCTTATTTGTCTGGTGCATTTTATCTGTAATGTTATAAACTTTCTCTATAATATATAGAACTCAGCATACAACTGAATTGTTATTTCCTATTGCATGGTTTGTATTCTACTAGACAAGTATGTGGAAACAGAGGCTGTATCTGTCCTTTGCTGTCTGCCCAGGACCTAGTGCAGTGCATGCCATCATCATCATCCTCATCCTCATCATCACTCACTTTTATTTAGTATTCTATGAGCTGTACCTTTATTAACACAATAAATCTTCACAACTGCACTCTGATGTAGATACCAACATAATTTCCACTTTATAGATAGGGAAAACGAGATACAGCGGAGGCTGAATAACTTCCACAAGGTCATATGGGTGATAAGTTAAGAGCATCTCTTCAATACTAAGATAAGTCCTGTTTCTGAGCTCTTAATCACTCACTAATATGTCTCACCATGAATCTGTATTGGTTTTAAAAATGAACAGGAAGATGATGGCAGCAGTTACAAGACAGATTTTGAAACTTCTCACATCACCACATTAAAAATAAAATAAAAAAACCCAAAAACATTGAATCTAGATAGCAGTAACAATACCTTAAATAAAATTGTCCTGTGTGTAAGATAAAGCAAATGATTAATTATAAGCTATTCCCATTCTATCATAACCTGTGTTATTGAGACTCAGAATTCTTGGAGTGGAATAAAGGAGGTACAAATATGATGAAATTAGATAAACACCTGTAGCCTTGGTTTGAGTTGGTAATATTAGTATAAATTCACAGATATTTGTATCTTTATACATATGCATTATTCATGCCTATATTTTATGGATAACTTAAAGGTCTAGAAATATGACCAACTCAATATTCCAACCCACATTGCTGTCTTAAAATAATCATTTCCTGTAGAAGAAACAAAGGCTTCTTGGAACAATGTTAATATCTGTTCTGGAGCAGAAACTGTATAATAGAAGGTAGGTATTGTACAAGATCTAACAAATAAGAGTTCAAGAAACTTAGAGACAATCACTGTGGTCATGTGATTGTCCCACGAGCCATAGGACCCACAAGCCAACTTGAGGAGACTCCTGGCCAAAGATGGGACAATTTGCAATTCTGTTGGTGTATGAAATGCAAATGGATTGATACCCATCAGATATGTTTATAAACTATTGATATTCATATTCAGAAAACCCAAAGAGATTAACCACTGTGAAGGGCAGAAAACCAATTTACAATCTTGAAAACTTGTAAATAAAATGAAAGTAGCAATCACTTTTTCTCTTATAAAATTATTTCAGCAAATAAATAAAAATAACATGACAAGATTAGAATATCAAAAATTGGAAGGCCCAGTACATTAATGGATCTGTGCAATGAATTTTAAGAACTACTAACATTACAAAAAGAAAAAAAAAAGTCAGACATTATGTGTCTAATAATGGAAAACCATAACAGCTTAGAGTCTTGCCAAAGGGAATAAATATGAGTCTAATGAAGCCTCTTACTTACTGGAAATACAGAAAACTGATGAACATGCAGTGGTACATCGTGAGTATGCTATCAGGAAAGCCCAGATATTGAGAAACTTCATAAGTTAAATGTCCTGGGTTCCTGAATAGGTCAAACTAAATGAAAGGAAAAATTCATGGGGGCCTACAAAAATATACTTAAAAGACAAATCACGTTAAAAAAAATGGGAAAGACTAAACTGTAGTGCCCCGAAATGCACAATTTGATAATAGACCTATTAAGAAGTGTAAGGAAGGATTACTATAAAAGTTAGAATAGTTGTTATTTTAGAAAAGGAAAAAGGGCCATGACTGGGACATGGATCATGGACTTCTGAGATAACCAGAAAAATTCTATTTTTTATTCGCAGTGGTGTTTACAAGGATGTTTATCTTCTGCCAATTCACAAAGCCACATATTTTCCATGTTTATTTTTCCATTTTGTTTTATTTTACAATATAGTTTTTAAAACTAGCAACAGTAAGAGTTCCTAATGGCTAATGTTGAATTATAACCCCAAATGCAAAATAAATATAAATCCATGCTGACATGAACAAGTGATTGGACAAATCAATGTGAGGGAGAAGGGATAAATCATTTTTACGGAAAAATTTCAAATAATATGTGTAGATACTACCTCTATAAGGAAGGGGAGCTTAATTCCCTTCTCTCCTTTATTTGGAGCTGTACTTAACTGTAACCAAGACTTAAGGAAACTGAAAAATGGTAATTTAACAGTGAAGAAGCCTGGTAGATAACCCCTTATCCAAGTTTTCAAGGTTGACATTGTACGTATTTAGTTATGGTTGCATAATTTATCCCTGGTAGGATGCTCTGAGAAGATCTCTTCATCTCTGTGGTATTTTTCCTCACAATCATTTCAGTTTAATCATTAAAACCATTAGTCAAACACAAACTGGGTGGGGAGGGGGGCGATTCTACAAATTACCTAAACCATACTCTTTAAAATGACAAGTTCATAAAAGACAAGGAAAAAATGGTAATAGAAAGAGTAATGGATTGGAGTTGCTTAAGGAGATCTAATGGCTAACTCCCATGTGGTATCTTAGACTTGATCCTGGAATAGATAAAGGACATAGTGGGAAAACACTTGAAATCTAAAAAAGGCAGAGGTTTAGTTTGTTATACTGTAACAATATTTATTTCTTAGACTTGATAAATATACCATGGTTACATAAAATGTTCATACAAGTGAAGTTGGAAGAAGGGTATACAGGAATCTACGAGGTCAGACGATTAAGTTCATGAACTCATCCTACAAAAAGTGCTGCATACCTCATTACTGAATATCACTATGATCACCTTCAAATTACTCCCCTTGGGAAGCTATGCACTGATGCCAGGGCCCTTCAAAGCAATTTTGGAACTCTTTTTCTGGAATGGCCAACAGAGCTGTCGTCTTGTTACCCTTGATGTCCTGAATGTCATCAAAATGTCTTCCTTTCAATATTTCCTTTGTCTTCGGGTGAAGAAAAGAAGTCATTGGGGGCCAGGTCAGGTGAGTAGGGAGGGTCTTCTAATACAGTTATTTGTTTACTGCCCAAAAACTCCCTCACAGACAGTGCCGTGTGAGCTGGTGCATTGTTGTGATGCAAGATCCATGAATTGTTGGCGAAGAGTTCAGGTCGTATAACTTTTCACACAGCCATCTCCGCACTTCCAAATAGTAAACTTGGTTAAGTGTTTGTCCAGTTGGTACAAATTCATAGTGAATAATCCCTCTGATATCAAAAAAAGGTTAGCAGCATTGTCGCAACAGTTTGCGAACTGAATTGTCAGACCTCGTATACTATCTTTGTAACTTTTGTGAAAACCTAAAATTGTTAAAAATAAAAAGTTAATAATTTTGACATAGCAAAATAAATGAATGAAAAGAGCTTTTGGTTCAAAATAAAAATTTGTTTTGTAAATATTTCTCTTTTTTGTGATATGTCTATTAATTTATTCACTTACTCATTTAATTTTTAAAATTTTGCTATGTACATGTCAAACATATTACAGTTCTTCCTTTTTTAATTCCCCATATAATTTTTTTTTCACTAAATTCCTTAAAGGCTGCATTTTGCTACTTCTCTCTGTCATTGCTTCTTAATACTTCAGATGTCCATTTCAGCTCAGAAACTTTCTACCACACGTTTACACTCTTTCAATAATGTCCTTTCTTCTTTAGTCACTGTTAACAACCTCTCCCCACACACTGATCTTATCAAGTTTCAACACTGTTGCTACGATGATGTTTTTTATTAAATCACTATCGTCTTAATACACACACACACACACACACACACACACACACAAACACACTATTTTAATTCAAGCCTTATAGGCTAAATAAAGTGCGAACTCCTCAATGAGCCTTTAAAGGCTGCAGAATCCAGATCAGAAATACCTTTCAATCTTATACACAATTATTTAGATTTCCAGGCCTGCACCCAGGACAATCCCTTCTTCCTGTTATCTGCATATAGCATGATTTCCTCAGCAACTTTTCAATGTGTTTAATGTTTTTACCTTAAAAATACAAAGTTTTCCATACTTTTGTTGCAAAATTGCACATCTTTAAAAGTATGCACAGCGGTGAAAAGTTTGTAATATTCATAAGCCTAGAGGAGGAAATAAAATCAAAGCAAGTTAAATATGCATATTAACATAATGTATTACTATTTGAAGTTCTTGAGGTTCCCCAAATATTCATTATTTTGCAATTTATTTCACACTAAAATACTTTGGGGCTAATAGTAGTTTTCAAAGATCTAATGAAATATATAGTACTTTTTAAATTAAAATGATGGCATAGTATCCATTTCTTTTATTTCCTAACAATTATGGTGACTACAGTATTTAATGACACAGCACAATATTACACACTTTTTTTATTACAAGAGTTCTGCGTAGATATGCAAACTGATATTTTAAAAAGTCACATTTAAGGGCACAAATATTTTTTAAATGTATCATTTTATAATTGAAATATATTTTTACTAAATTAGGTATAAATCATTATGAAATCAACTATCAAAATATCTATAAAATGATTCCAATTACTCTTAAAAATAAATACTTGTAGTACTAAGAGTTCTGGGCAAGATGGCAGGGTAGGTAAACACTGTGCTTGCGGCTTCCCATGACCACATTAAAATTACAACTAAATTATACAACAATCTATCTTGAGAAACATCTGAAGACTTGAACTTAAGTCCTATAACTAAAGATATAAAGAAGAGGCCACACCCAGACTGGAAGGAGGGGCAGAGATGCAAAATGGGCTGGCCCCCCACCCATGTGTAATGGTTGAACATTGAGAGGGATATCTCAGCAGCAGAGGTCCCCCCCCTACCGAAGAGAAAGGGGTCCTAGCTCCTCACGGGGCTCCCAGCCCAGAGTTCCAGTGTTGTGGAGTCCTCACAACATCTGGCTGTGAAAATCAGTGAGGATTCAACCCATCTGGATGAGATGAAAGGCTACTGGAAACCCAGAAGTCCTCTTAAGGGACTCAGACACAGACTCACTCCCTCGCAGGCACTTACCCTGGACTCCAGTGGAGGGACAGCAACTTGAGAGGTGCTAGAGACAGACAGGGAGAGGCGGAGTTTCATGGCTTCAGGATAGCCTCCATTATCCCTGTATTGAGACCTCCTCCTGCATACCCTACAGGTAGGCACCACCTTTCCTGTATTGAGCCTTCCCCCACACAGCCAAATCTGAATAGGCATTGGCTGGGTGTACTCCACTTACCCCTCTCCCCCTTGGCTCCCTGGGAACTGGCCCTGCCCAACTCACACACCCAGGAAACCAACCCCTCCCCACACACTACAGAGGCTCTTTCAGCAGCAAACAGCCTGCCATGGCTTGTGCGACACCTGAGGCAGTTTTGGTGGCAGGCAACCAGCCCCAATCCACACTACAACCTTTCTTAGACTGCTCTCAGGTTTGTGGGCCCGAGGTGGGTAGCAGCTGACAATGGTGTACTCTGGAACTTTTGCAGCAGTCTCCAGACTCACAACTGGTGCCCAAACTGAATCTGCATTAACCCTGTGAACTCTACTGTCCCCACCCCAGTGACTCCCTGGGACCTGACCCTGCCTAACTCCCACAGCACCTTGAGATGCACTTTTGGCACCCAGGCACCCAGCCTTGCCCCACACACGTCAGGTGGCTCTTTCAGCAACAAAGGGCGGGCCTTGGCTTGTGTATCACCAGAGGCACTTTCGGTGGTGGGCAACCAGCCCCTACCCATACTGAAATCTTTCCTGGATAACTCAAGGGCTTACAGGCCCAGGATGGGTGGTGGCTGGCCATGGTGTGCTCTGGGACTTTTACCAGGAACCACAGGCTCAGAACTGCTGCCAAATCTAAGTCAGCATTAAACTGGTACACACTTTCCCCACCCTGGTGACTACGTGAGACCCTACCTCACCCAGCCCTGCCCCATACTATAACAGAGCACTACCCATTAGCCCCACAGCAGCAAACCCAAAGAATGGTCACAATAGGCATAGGAGCCCCTAGGGAGAATACCCAACTGAGGGGTCAGTGCACACACAGCAGCTTAGGAAGGTCTGACAAGTTAATCAACTCATTCTAGAAAAAGTGCTACATACCTCATTGCTGAATATCACTATTGTCACCTTCAAAGTATTCCCCTTGGGAAGATATGCACTGATGCCAGTGCTTAGTCTACCCTTCAAAGCAACTTCAGAACCCTTTTCCTGGAATGGTCATCAAAGCTTGATGTCCTGAATGTCATCAAAATGTCTTCCTTTCAATTTTTCCTTTATCTTTGGGTAAAGAAAGAAAGCATTGGGGGCCAGATCAGGTGAGTAGGGAAGGTGTTCCAATACAGTTATTTGTTTACTGGCTAAAAACTCCCTCACAGACAGTGCCGTGTGAGCTGGTGCATTGTCGTGATGCACCATCCATGAATCATTGGCGAAAAGTTCAGGTCGTCTAATTTTTTCATGTAGCCTTTTCAGCACTTCCAAATAGTTAACATGGTTAACTGTTTATCCAGTTGGTACAAATTCATAGTGAATAATACCTGTAATATCAAAAAAAGGTTAGCAACATCATTGCAACAAGTTTGCAAACAATTATCAGACCTCGTATATCTTATACAACATATGGCCACAAGTAAAAACTGAATTTCAGCACTGAGGAAAAAAAAATAAGATACTCAAAAGAAAAGACATAATGAACAGAATGATTTTGTTAAAACAGATCAACTTGGTTCTAGAGTGAGTATGATCAAGGTATTATCTGGCAATAACTCTGGCTGAAGATGAGATTGAAATTGGAAATATAAATTTGGCCTTTTATTTATAATTGATAGTTATAAAAATTGTAGTGCAATTCATCCAAACTCCAGGGAAATTGAGGCAAAATAAGTTCATGCCTCAAACAACATTTGGCCAAAGTTTCACTCTTTCTATCACTGCAGGACCAGTCACTGAATGTGATAGATTCCTTAAATTGGATACCTAAGATGAAGTATAGACAATTTTCATAGATAATCTTCTACTTCCTGAAAAAGCTGCTAATGTTTGTAGTACACACACACACACACACACACACACACACACCCCAAAAGTGTGATACAACTTACTAAGTGTTATGTAACACTATAGGAAGTAAAAGAGAAAACAACACCTTTTGTTCTTCGTTTTCTATTATAGGTTCAATTTAAAACCTAGTACAATACTTCTTACTTCACTTGATACAATCGGACCTCTATACCTGACAGTCATAAATACTGTGAATGTATTTTGAGTATATGAGATTGTAATGCAGGGTCTTTGGTCCTGCTCCCCACACAAGAATGCTGGATATGGTGAGGCCAAAAAGGAACACCAAGGAGCCATAAATAGGGGGTTCATACCACTATGTTCTCGCTGGCAGCTGGGTTGGAGATATAGAAAGCAGAAGCCACACAATCCACAATCTGCCATCAGCTTCTCTGCCAACCAACCAACCTCTTGCTAACTGCAGTCTGCGCTTGCTAGCGTAGCCACAGCAGTAATGTTAGTGGCTAATGGCTAACTGGTTATATCTGATGGCCAGCTAGTCACAGCTGATGGCCATCTACTACCCAAGCCAGCACCTTTCCACGTGAGGCAAGAGCCTGGAAACTGCTCTCTGTGAGTCTGTCTCCATGTGCGTCCCAAAGAGCAGTTTCCAGGTTCTCGGCCTCACGTGAAAAGGTGCTGGCTTGGTTATTAGATGGCTGTTAGCTGTAATCAGATGGCCATCTGCTGTGGCTGGGTGGCTATCAGCCGTTACCGGTTAACTATTAGCCACTAATGTGACTGCTGTGGCTATGCTAGCAAGAGTGGATTGCAGCTAGCAAGTGAGGTTGGTTGGCAGAAAGAAGTGGACGGCAGATTGCAGATCCTGTGGCTCCTGCTTCCTGTCTCTCCAACCAACCGCCAGCGAGAATATAGTGGTATGACTCCCCTATCTATGGCTCTGTGGGTGTTCCTTTTTGGCCTCACCATATCCTGCGTTCTTGTGTGGGGAGTGGGAGCTGAGTGCTGGCATTACGGAGATAATACTCAATATAAACAAAATTCATGTATATTCTTAGGTAATACAAGAGAATAACACAGGGAAGATGTTCTTTCTTGACACTCTTATTCAGCCTACTGCTGGAAGTTTTCAGATAATGGTTTGTCTTATTGTTGATATATCTTAAAGGTGATTATGCCCATTGTTGAGATCAAACGTGCATAAATTGTCCAATACAGAGGAGCTACAGGCGGTGAGTCCAGGAAGCCAAGGAGGAAGACTCTTCCATGAAGCTCATGTCTCCACACCATTTGTCTGGTCGAAACAAATACTCCTGAAAGGCAGAATACACGTGTAGCACCTGGAAACGCAAGAGGCCCAGGCAGTTCTCCCAAAGAATAACTGAATTTTAAAAATTAGATATAAGGTAATTTGTTATACAGTTAATAATTTTTCAGTGGCTTCTATGGCACAAAAACATTTAACTGGTTTATGTTCTTTTCAAATAAACGGTAAGGCATGCTGGAGAGGCTATAATCTCACTAATGGAACTCGTTGAATATTAAACTCAAACTCTATGCCAATGTGTTTTGAAGACAAACATCAAACACTTAAAAAACATAAATTACATATTATTGATGGTTATAAACAGCATCACTAGTGCCACTTTTCCACTTCCATCTCTTAAATCATACTATGTCTTAATTGATGATTCTGCTCTCATGATTTAGCATACTCATCTATTTTATGATTTATTCTTTCATGGAGATGTACTGAGAAATATTTTTTTAGAAGATAAATAACATTTCTTTAGCTATTCATTTGTCATACACTTAGGTTGTTTCCATACCTTGGTTAATGGGAACAAAGCTGCAGTGAACATGGGGGTGCAGACATCTTAGAGATACTGATGTCATTTCCTTCAGATACATACCCAGCAGTGGGATTGCTAAATTGTATGGTAGTTCTATTTTTAATTTTTTGAGGAAACTCCATACTGTTTTCCACACTGTTGATGGGAATGTAAAATGCCAATTTATTCTGAGTTAATTTGTTCATACTTATTGATTCTGGGCTTTCTGTTGCATTGGTTTGTTTCTGCATCAAAACCAATGTCATTTTTCCTAAAGCAGTTCTTTCTATGTGCTCTCATACAGCACATACACACTCTGCAGTGTAATTTTGTATTTGCCTACTCTCTTAGCTCCACGTTAGACTTTAAGCTCCATGGGGGGGGGGGCGTGGGGGGGGGGCTGTCTCCATAGTGTGCACTCAGCCAGTGCCTGAAGTAGATCAGTCATAAAAACGTACTCATCAAATGTTAGTGTCTGAGAGGGAAAGACCCGTTCAGTCTTCCTTTCAAATTTTTATAAGGTATTGTGCTTATTTTCCCCTCAAATTTCAGACATTTTTAAGCACCTGTCCCAATAACTCATTGCAGTTTTGCCTGGTATAATAGTAAACGTATGGATCCATTAACAAGAATATATGACTTTCAATATTGATTCAATATTGAATTTATGACTTTCCAATATTGAATTTATGCTTTTTGAAGCTGGAATGCATAGTTTTTCAAGATTTGTTTTAGGTTTCTCACTGGATATACCATTTTTCAACCTATAAGTCCTGCATGTTTCTTGTGATGTAGTACTTATTATTTTGTAATTGAAATAGATGTCTGTTAAATTTCTCAACTAGTTGTCGCTAATATACTGAATTCTTATTAATTTGAACAGTTTTGTATTTTACTTCTATGGCTATTACAGGTACATAATCATATCTTAAGTATATATATATATATATAAGTATATATATATATGTATATATATATAAGTATATATATATCTTAAGTATACATATATATATTTACATTTATAGCATTTTTCTGACATTGGCTACTCTGATTTCTTTTTATTGTGGTACTATATAGGCTAATATTTCCAGAACAATATTAAATATCATTAGTGGGCATTATTTCATCAGAACAAGGTAACATATATGAAGGGTTGAAAAAAATTAATCACATAGATATGATTTGCTGAAAAATACATATGTTTCTTTAGTTCTTGAACAGTAATTTTTCATTGTGAAAACACATTAAGGAAAAAAATGTAATTCTAGAAATTGTGTTTAAAATTGCTATATAGGAACCTGATAATTGGGGGTGATTGGACAGTTAAGTGTTTTCAAATTTTCTTTTGAAAAGTCGATTACATCGAAAATAAAGGTACCAACTCTAGGATGATAGAACTGGATCACTTTATCGAAGGATTGAAAACTGATTTGAGCAAGTACATCAAGAAAAACAAAGGAAGGGATGTTTGAATAGACATCCCAGAATTAATCATTTCAGCTTTAACTTTCTTACTTATAAATGGATAATCATGTAAATCTCTTTGCCTCTTTAAGTTCTTTATTTTATTAGGTTGGGGCAAAACTAATTGTAGTTTAAAAGGTTAAAAATAATTGCAAATATCACAATTACTTTTGCAACAACCTAAAATGACAAATATCTCAACTGTTTGAAAAGTAAATTTCATGAAGAAACAGAAGACCATGCATGTGTTGTCCTCAATGTAGCACAGACTAATTTTTGCAAATTCAGTCATTTGTGCTAAGGTTCTCTTCCAATTGTTCTTAAACTTGGCTGTATAATAGAATAACCTGAGGAGATTTCTAAACATGGAATGTCTGGGTTTTATCTGGGGAAATTCAGATTTGATGGATCTGAGGTGCATCCTGGGATTGGGAAATTTTTCTGATTGTTCCAGTTTATTTTAATGTGCAGCCAAGTTTGAGAACCACCTTTCTAGCTCATGATTCTAAAATTCTATGAATATTCCAGTGTATCTTATCTTTTCTCTCTTGCAGGTGTAAACAAGAGCTGCGGGTTTTTTTATTTTTATTTTTTTATTTTATTATTTTTCCTTCAGACTCCACAGAATAAAAGATATAGATATTATAAATATGCAGTTTTACAGCAAGAATGGTCCAGGTAAAGATTGTACTAAACCTAATATTAGCAGCATCTGGTTGTTTCTATTTTCTTGAGTATCCCATTTCTTTCAACCTCTTGAGAGGCAGAGGGAAAGAGGGAGAGAGACAGATCTTTCCATCCTGCCATTTCCAAATCCATGGTTATATATCCTGAATATATCTAAAGCGCTTCTGGTCTCAGATATTATTTGAAGCTATATATTTTTTTCCCTCTCAAAAAACAAAACCAAAACAAAACAAAAGCATATCAACAAAAGGCAAATATTCTTTCTTGCTCTAAGCTAGACATTGCTGAACTTTCAACAGCTTGTGTCACAATCACCAGTCTATCTAACCTCAAATGTGCTTATAAAAAGCTTCTATTAAATTGAAAATGTACTTTAAGCACTGTGAGACTCTCTTACATACTGAGAAGCAGGAGTCCCTAAATGATTACAGAGAATAAAATTTCCAACATATCAGGGATATTCCATCCCTATGACTGGTGCCCTTCATGAGAGCAGCAATAGCATGATGGTACCCCCTGGCCAATTTTGAGATTTGAATAAGATTTAACACAATGTGAACTATACCTCTGTGTCAAGGTGGCAGGACCCTATTTTAATTTTGAAATTCACTTTTACCGGGTGGAATGAATTCCGATCGTGCAATTCAAGCTGAGCTGAGGCATCATTCTAGAGCAGTGATTCTCCAAGTGAGATACCCAACCAGCAACATCAGCATCAGGAGAGAACTTGGTAGGAGCCCAAATTCACAGGCCCCATCACACTGAATCAGAGTCTCTGGGAGTTTGGCCCAGCAATCTATGCTCTAACAAGTGCCCCAGGTGACTCAGATACACGTTAATCTTTTATGAGCACAATTCTAAAGGGAAGATGGTCCCCTGGTACCTAGCATAAGCTAAATTCAACCCATGTCAGAATAAGGGAAAAAACTCAAGTGGATATTATTTTGTGCCCTTGATGCCTCGAGTGAGTTGTGAAATCTAAAAAGGGAACATTTACCCAATGTAAGGGAAAGCAAGTCAATAAGACAGTGATTAAAGGGTCAAATCGCAGGTTGCTACAGTTTGAGGGAGTATTTAATGGTGTCACACAGACGATAACATGGCATTCATGCTTCTGTAACATGGGAGAATTCTTTAGAGATTGGACCCCACATGGAATTTAATCTTTCTGTCAAAAGGGATTGAGATAAAATGCAGCGCCATCAGAGTACACCAGAAAGTGGCCAGGGGCACAAATATGTCTCAGAGAGACAGAGAACAGAATAGCATAGTACTAGCTAGTAGACAACAATTCCAGGAAATTGTTGTCTGAGAGAAGGCATTTTCACAGTGCCCAGGAGGAAGAAGATACCTGCAACAGTTCTATGAAACTAAAAATGTAGATAACTCAAGCTCAAGAAATGTAGTCAACAAAGACCTTGTATTCATACGTATCCCTTTGCAAAAACAAACAAAAAAAAACAAAAAAAAAAAAAACAAAAAAAACTCTGGTAGCTTCTTTTTGTTTCTGGTTATAGAAAAATCTTAGTTTGAAATTTGAGTTTGACAATAGGACTGAATATGCCCTGCAAATAAAATGGGATGAGATAACATAAGTTGATTAGTCATGTCTGTCCATGGAGAGAAAGGGACAGAGGACATGGTATAATAGTGAGTATAAATCTCCATATGTGGCAAATTATATAGGTGCAGTTATCAAAAAGCTTATACAGAGAAGGACGGTGTTCTCTAAACAGTGGGTGTAGATAGCAGCTACTTCTAGCTGGAGAGAATTTGAGAATGCAAACTTTTCAGCCTCATTCATATCTCCTGTCAGGTCCCCTATGAAACATGCATCACAAGGTCCTACTTTCCTTCTACTTCCCTTCCCTTGGCTTAAAGACCCGGGATACTTGAGCAATTAATTACTGATGCAACTCTACAAATCTTACAATTAAGATGTGGGTGCAATTTTTAGTCATATATGCCTTATTGCAATAGGAGATGAGGTACTTCTTTAAAGCTACTTTCAATGTTTTCTGATCTTTCCATTTGTGTTCTGTGTTGGATATTTACAGATTTTAATGACCGCTTCTTCCTCTGTACATGGTCTAGAGCCATTAAAAGAAGCCATAATTGTTATAGTCCTTTTTGTAAGCATAGTGACTACTTTATCTCCCAATCCTTTGCCCTCCAGCTCCATGCCATCTCATGCACCACCAGCAATAATCTGAGTAATAATGATCTCACTATGTGGCATGGTTTACAAACAAGCCTTCATTCCTCAGAAAGGAGGCTGTCAATATACTTCACAAAGTCCGCTCCAGAATCGCCTTCTGAGAGATTGCCCTGCAGCCAGTGCTGCTTCCCGCCACCTCACAGTCAGGGCCCTGGCAGAAGCCCTGTGGACTTAGGTAGTGTTAATAAATTTACGAACTCACTCCCCTTCTACCATTTAATCTTTTGCTGTGCTTCCCAATTGCCTAACTGAAGTGGAAGCCAGGGGTGGAGAGCTAGTTAAGTCAGTCCATTGATGTCTCTGAGATACAAAGTGGAAGATGAACCTGGAGAGAAAAGTGGAAGTTATCTAGCACACCTACTGTCTGAGCTCTAAACATAGTATTTGACTTTTCATTTTCTTCCTTGATAAGAAAATGATAACAATTTCATTATGAAATGTTCAGTACAGATGTCAACATCAGCTTTTTGTTTTTTACCCAAGTTCAGGAAACAATACAGAAGGCCGGAGATTACTGTCCCTAGAAAGACTTACTTTTCCGATTGGCCCTTAAATGTAGTCTGGTAACTTGGCTGGGAAATAGTTTCTCATCGTGATATAAAATTTTGCTAAATGACGAGAGTGGCTCATTATGCCTAACCTGTACAATGAGGCTTCTGCTAAGCATATGCTTTTTCTCTGAGAGTGTGGAATTTCAGTGATCATGGTTAATCATGTGAACAACCCCCCCCCCCCCCCCCCCGCCCCAAAATCCCTGGACTGCCAGGCTCCAGAGAGCTTGCCTGGTCGATAACACTGCACATGTGCTGTCACAGCTGATGGGTGGATGAGTGAGGCTCATCCTGTACAATCCACTGGGAGAGGACTCTTGTAAGCTTGTGCTTGGTTTCCTCTGTACTTCACCCCATGCATCTTTTCCCTTTGCTGATTTAGTTTAGAACCCTTGTGCTGTAATAAATCATAGCCATGAGCATCACGACTCACGAAGTGTAGTTGAGTCCTCTGAGTGAATCATGAAACTTAGGGGTCGTGTTGGGGAACCCCAGCACAAGACCATACACAAATGTTAGAAAATCATAGATAGCAATTGTATTCATCCATTCAAACGTTTTTGGGTGCCTTCTGGAAGCCAAGCACTCTGTGTGATTAGAACATGCCTTTAAAAGGTAAGCAATTTTCAGAACCCATACTTTAGCTATTTTAATGAAATTAAATAATTTTCAAGTAGACAAAACTTCCTTGTTTTATCATTATTCTATGTTGCTATTCTAGATAATCAAACAATGTAAAACAGAAAAGTCAAGTGTTTGAATAAGATGTTTTTTTCTATCGGGAGCAGTACTTCTCAGGAAGATACAGAGCATGAGATTAGAGCGACATTTATCTTATACTGAGATTTATCCAAGCATTAAAACACATATTAGGAAACAGGTATACATGATCTAGGATCAAAGTAGTAATGGTAACCTTTGTGATGCTAAATCTAAACCTACTCTGGTTTATGATTAACCAATTGAGAGAGAACTTTATGTGTCAATAACATAAGGGCTTTGACTGAATGTATACTTACGTTTTAAAAATTGAACTCTATCCTACTTACCTTTTATCCCCTTTAACTTATTTAAAAATCTTTGCACATTGATTGAACAATTTTAAATATCAGTTTTAAATTTGAGGACTATATTTTATTTTAATCTCAGCAGCAGCTAAAAATAAGAAAAATCTGAAAAATCCCTTAAATTCTTTTTAATCAACATTTTTTTGCACATGTTAAAAGTCTATAATTGAGAGATTTCCACCTCTTGTAAGAACACTGTGGACAAAAATGGTTTTTAAAGTAAGAAAACAAAAATAGAAAAATGAACTAAATTAACTGTGACATCTTAAAAACTAAAAGGTGACTTACCATTATTTTTCTATACTATAAACCAGACACTAAACATTTTATTCATAGAACAGAGAAAGATGTTTAGATACATAAAAATATATCTATTTTAACATGGTGGAATGTTTTAGGAATGGATGTATTTGTTTTTAACTGACCAAGAAAGTCAGTGGTGTATTGTATTAAAACAGATCAGTTGTTGACCTTCAAGAAGATGTGAACTTTATGAAAGACAAAGCCCATGTAGTCATAGTAAAATATAATGACTAATGGCCATTTTCTTTATATGTTGTGACTTTAGGAACAGAAAGAGAAAATTAGTTTAAAAATCTTTACATCACAGGAAATAAATCAAACTCAATGATGGGACCTATATGAGAGAAATGTGTGTATACATTTATATATATATATATATATATATATATATATATATATATATACACACACATATATGTATATATATACATATATATGTATATATATACATTTATATATATATATCAGCAACATATATGTAATAAATACATATATAATATATATACAATTATATAATATATGAAATTTCCACCCAAAAGAATACTGAGAGAATATTTCACCTTTTATCTATTTGATCTTTAAAAATAATAAATTTTTGGAAAACAACAACATTTGTGGAAGAAATTATTTTTTCACTGTAGAATAAGAACACGTTTTAAAAAGAAAACATTGAGGAAAGGAAAAAAGAGATGTTAAGGTTATGTCAGTTTATTCATTACAGTCTTCTGTTTTTCAATGGTATTTTTCTCCTAAAATTTTATTTAAAGCAAAATCACAGAGTCTTGTTTTTTAAAAAATTCTATTTACTTACTGTCAGAGGAAAAAAAAATCTCTCATGAGAAAGTAGAGAGAATTCATGCAGAGGATATCAAAAGATATTTAATTTTCCACACGGGAACATAACCCAATGGATTAAGTCTAGCTGTCACCCCAGGATTTTCTAGCTGGAAGCATATGGCTAGTTGTAACTAGAATATACACAAAACATCTCCCAATTCTGAAACCTCAGCAGTGATCTCATTTAATTTCCAGACTAGTTGCTACAAGTAATGTGCATCTGAAATATGGAGCCATATATAAGTATTATTTTTTTAAAAAAATATTTAAAAGAATATTTCCTTCATTTTAATCTAAGAGAGAAGTCATGTGTACATGTATACATCAGCCTCATGGTGAGAATATCACAAGTTAATTAGATGTACTAAAATATCAAAACAAACCTACAGAATTGTTCAACTCAAACATGTGAGGAAGTCTATTGGCTAAATTTCTTCATGTTTTAATTGAGGCCCTTTTCTTTTTAAATTAGAACAAATATATTCAGAAGAAAACAATTACAAAAACTGGCTACCTTGGTTTAGAAATGCTAATGATTGGTTGTTGGACAAAAACTGGAATGTTAGAAGGTCTGACAAGTAAGTTTGCAAACTTATCCTAGAAAAAGTGTTACATACCTCATTGCTGAATATCGCTACAGTCACCTTTGAAGTACTCCCCTTGGGAAGCTACGCCCTGACACCGTCTCTTAGTCCACCCTTCAAAACAATTTTGGAACTCTTTTTCTGGAATGGCCATCAGAGTCGTTCTATTACCCCTGATGCCCTGAATGTCATCAAAATGTCTTCCTTTCAATATTTCCTTTATTTTTGGGTAAAGATCAGGGGGCCAGATCAGGTGAGTAGGGAGGGTGTTCTAATACAGTTATTTGTTTACTGGCTGAAAACTCTCTCACAGACAGTGCCCTGTGAGCTGGTGCATTGTTGTGATACAAGAGCCATCAATTGTTGATGAAAAGTTCAGGTCATCTAACGTTTTCATGCAGCCTTTTTAGCACTTCCAAATAGTAAACTTGGTTAAGTATCTGTCCAGTTGGTACAAATTCATAATGAGTAATCCCTCTGATATCAAAAATGGTTAGCAATATCATTACAACAAGTTCGTGAACTTAATTGTCGGACCTTCATATGTAACTAAAGTAGGCCAAGAATTATTATTATAGTTTACCTTATTTTCTAGTGAATCATTTTACTCTCATAGAAGATGCAATCAAATTTTAGATTTATCACAGCTTTTTCTTGGATTACTTCTTTCTTAATATAGAATTCAATGAGTCACTTGTTTAGGTAGAAAGAAAATCAATACTGCAAATATACTCATTTTTTCCCCACAGAAATTCTCAAGAGAAATTATTCTATGATTCAATAAATTTCTTAGAGAATAAATATATTCTATTACTTAGTCTAAGTATATACTTAGTTGTTTTACCCCCTAATAATTATATTGCCAACCCAATCTTAACACTGTCAATCAGTTTCTTTTTCCTTTGTAGAGTGTAATTTTAAGTTATCATGCACTGCAATTTTTATGTATCCTTCCAACTGGGGTCCAAAAATATCAGGGTAGAAATTTCCCTCTAAAACTGAAAACTATAAACATCAACATATAAAGAAGTATTTGCAGCATTATCACTTTCTAAGACACAATCTTTAAATCAATTCTTAATGAGAATGTTTGTCATCTCTATTGAATCTGGAGTTTTCTGAAAACACTAACCAGAACTGTTGGCTATATAAATTAGGTAATTGTTATTTTGACAAAATAAAGGACTACTAATCTGAATAAGAAAATTCTAGTTAGAGGTTTTAACATTTCTTCCCCTAGATTCAGGGTGGAAAACACCTTGTCCGGCTTATAAAGTTCATTTGTCTTACCTGCTTGACAAATTGAACCAGTTTATCAGGCCCCCAGTATGATAACCTATTGTTCCTAACATTGCTTGGCAAACAACCTCTGGTTGTAACACATTTCCCTTGTGGTGATCCTTAAAATTGAAGGAATAGTCTGACATTAAGTGAAGTGTTTGTCCCCTTGGCAGTTACATTTACTAATAAATGTAAACTAATACATTTTTAGAATGCAAGTTAGTCTTTTGAGATTTAATTTAGCACATCTGTTAATCACAAAGCCCAGTTACTTCTGGGTGAATTAATAAAATCAATTTTGTGAATCTGAATATTTAATGACTAGATATTAGATGTATAAGGATCACATGAAAGTACTAAAACCTTGCTCGGTAGTGTCTGAAATAGCTAGATGGCTTCCTATTTTATAACTTTTGATGCATTCACTCTTGCAGCAAATATACAGGTATATATAGGCCGTAGTCTAAACACTAAAAATAAAAGATGAACTGGCAGACATGAATGCAACCACAGTTGTGTAACATTTCATAGTAGGTATTTGTTTTAATTGAGATATAATTGACATATAACATTAGATGGTTTAAGGTATAGGGTATGTTAATTTGATGCATTTATATTTTGCAAAATGATTACCACCATAGTATTAGCTAACACTTCTACAAGCCCTATAGTTATCATTTCTCTTTTGTGATGAGAACAATTAAGAAGTTTATTAATACAGGATTATTTACTTTAATCATTATGCTGCGGATTGTGTCTCCAGTAGATTATTTATCTACTAGTTTCAAGTTCATGACCTTAAACATTTCCCTAATTTTCCCACCCACCAGCCCCGAGTAACCGCCATTCTAGTCTCTGTTTCTGAGTTTGATTTTTCAGATTCTACGTATAAGTGATACCATACAGTATTTGTCTTTCTCTTCCTGACTTAATTCACTCAGCATAATGCCCTCAACTTTCCTCCAGGTTGTTGCAAACGGCAGAATTTCCTTCTTTCTCATGGCTAAATAATATTCCATTGTGTATTCTTTATTATTCATCTGTTGACAGACACAGATTGTTTCCATATCTTGGCTCTTTTGAATAAATACAAGAGTACAGCTATATCTTTAATTTTCTGTTTTCAATTTTTTTGAACATATGTAATCCCAGAAGTGGGATTGCTGGGTCATATGGTTGTTCTATTTTTGATTTTTTGAGGAACCTCTGTACTGTTTATCATAGTGGCAGTACCAATTTACAATCCACCAATAGTGTACAAGAATTCTCTTTCCTCCATATCTTTGCTAACACTTGTTATCTCTTTTCTTCTTGGTAATAGCCATTCTAACAAGTATGAGGTGTTATCTCATTGTGATTTTGATTTCCATTTCCCTGGTAATTAGTGACATTGAGCATCTTTTCATGTGCCTGTTGGCCATTTCTATGTCTTCTTTGGAAAATGGCTATTTAGTTCCATTTAGTTCCTCTGCTCATTTTTTAAGCAGATTGTTTGTTTTATTGGTATTGAATTTATGATTCAACCCTTACCAGAATATGGTTTGCAAATATTTTCTCCTATCTCATGAGTTGTCTTTTCATTTTGTTGATTGTTTCTTTTGCTGTGCAGAAGCTTTTTAGTTTGTTGTAGTCCAGCTTGTTTATGTTTGCTTTTGTTGCTTGTTCTTTTAGTGTCATATTTTTTTTAAAAAAATCATTGTAATAAGACCAATGTTAAGGAGCTTCTTCCCTAAGTTTTCTTCTGGGACTATTTTAGTATTAGGTCTTATGTTTAAGTTTTTAATCCATTTCAAGTTAATTTTTGTGAGTGGCATAACATAGGGATCCAATTTCATTTTTCTACATATGGTTATCCAGTTTTCCCAACACCTTTGTTGAGGAGACTATCCTTTTTCCATTGAGTATTCTTGGATTCCTTGTCAGAAAACTCATAATAGGTAGTAATAAAAAAATATATAATGAAATAAAAAACGGTAATGTATTCTTCCTAGCAATAGAAAGGAGTTTGGTAGATAAGAATCAGAGAAAGCGTCCTAGAAAAATTTATATTTTATCTGAGTCTTAAAAGATAAAGAAAAACTGCTATGTAACATGTCACATGTAACATAATGTTATGATAAAGACTTTGGCTGAAGCAGAAATAGGTAACCAGAAAAGGCCATTAGATGATTCTTAAGCCTCTAGCTCCATCCAGGGTATGATAAGAATAAATGAAAACTATGGAAGTGAATTTCTTCAGACAGAAGTGGCCTGTAAATCTAACCCTTAACATCCATGTCCCAAAGAAGAGTGAGTGTGTATTTTGAAATCTCTGAAATCAAAAGTTATCTTCTTTTTTTTTTTTTTTTTTTTCCCCCAGCATGTTGTATTCCTTAGTGGAAAATAAATGACGGGAGACTCTTACATTCAATTGTTTCTCAGATTCAATGAAATATGGTAAAGCAATCTTGTGAAAATAATAATTAGGAAGCTCTGCCTGATTGCAACCACGCCACCCATCTACCAACCCCACTCCCAGACATTTGGAGGGGTGTGTTATTTCTCTTTTCACTTCTGTTGAGAGAGGCTTTAAAGAGACCATTGAAAAGCTATGCTTTATTTGAGATTAGCAGACTCATAAAACTAGGGTTTGACTCCAACCTAAAGGGAGATAGACAGGCTTGATGGCTTCTTTGAGATCAAGTGCAGCCTGCCTCTCCAGAGCGTTTCCTATGGACCCAGGTTGGACCACATGCTAGCACAGGGTCATTTCAAGTCCCGTTCATTGGGCTGCCTGGTGGGGTATGTTAGACTCAGGGAATGACTAGTAATCTAGTGTGCCAGAGTATAGGACCAATGAGAGAGAGTTGGGAAGAAAAATTACTGTGTTTCCCCGCAAATAAGACCGGCTCTTACACCGTATTTCCCCGAAAATAAGACCGGTTCATTTGTTAATTTTTGCTCCAAAAGACACATTGGGGTGTATTTTCAGGGGATGTCTTATTTTTCTCATGTGCTACAATCTACATTTATTCAAATACAGTCATGTCATCTTCTTCTGGAACATTGTCATAACGTAATAAATGTGTCTGTCTGACTGACAATCTTAACTGGGGCTTATTTTCGGGGAAACATGTAGATAGGCAGATTGAACCTAAACTACAAAATCCTTTTTAAGAATTGGGTATTGATTCTGAAGACATTAGAGAACCAGCCTAATGAGCGAGGGGAAATATGACCTGATTTCTTTTTTTTTTTAAATAATAGTTTGCAACAGTATGCGTGGATAGGAGGAATGTGAATCTGAAGGCAGGGAACGAGGTAATAATTGTTTAAAAAACGTTTCAATATTCAAGGCAAGAGACGAGGATCTAGAATACAACTAATGGTATAAGAAGGATCTTAACATATTAGAAGTAGAATCAGACAGGATTTGTGGTTAATTTGGTATATATTTTGGGATTTTCAGCATATATGGTGTGGTTAAATTAGCATACGTTTGATAGGATAAGGCAGAGCATGTAATGCTAGAAAAGGATTTAGGGTAGGCTTTGAGAATTGAGAACAGAAATAGAATCAAATTGAATTGAAATAGAAGTGTGAATATTTATCGTGTTAGAGAAGAAAAGGAATCAAAAATAAAACGAGACAGAGCAAAAAAAAAAAAAAAAAAAAATGGAAACAGTAAGATTTAGGAGAGAGAAGTGTCCTGTCAGTCTTTCTCTTCACATCCATGGTTTATCTTATTTTCACACCAATTAAGTTGACAATAATAATACTTATAATCACTATGCCTTTTTGATAACTAGAATTGTGCTCAATGACTATATATGTATATATGTATATATATGTATATGTATGAATGATGCAAATATATTATTCATCACCTCTATATAGACAGTCAATTTACTTTAGTATGACTTTAGCAGCTTGGGATATGTTGCATTATCTACTCAGTTTATTTAGTTAGCAGTTTCATTCCTAAGGATTTGCACTGGAGGGCTATTACTGGTTGTTTGAATCCTTAAGAATCAGAAGCAGATACCTTTTGTCAGAGGAGACAGTATCCCCCTCACTACCCACTCCCAGATTCAGCAATTACCTGTGGTTGCCTATTTTCTCCCATTCCCCTTATTTTGGAAGTACACCCCAACCACCATCCACAAGAGTGGAAAAATAACTCCAGTTATTCCATTCGTCTGGGGATAATACACAGTGTGGTTGAGGAATAATCAGAATCTTACATTGAGATACACCACACATGCAGGTATGGAAGGTCATTTTGGTGGATGTAGTTTTCCAGAGTATCACAAAGAAATAGCCAACAAGTTTCAGGGATAGCTTTCTAATTGGAGGCTAAGAAACTAGGGATGTAAGCCTCATCTAGGTTGATATTAAACAAATGGAGAAAGTGTGCTACTGAGTCAAGTTTGGATGTCAAGAGGTAACGTAAAATGATGAAAATCAAAATCTTTGGGAAAAGTCAGGAGATAAGCTGTTTTAGACAAGATTTTACCTGCAAGTGTTTTCACTTAAGGTGGGGTTCTTCTTGTCTGTCTTAAAATAGCCATTTTAAATGGAATAGTTTTGCACAACTCAGTGACATATATTTTTTCAACTGTAGTCATATCAAGGACCATTTATTTTCTAATTCATATTAATATACTCATTTTGTTACAATTCATATTCTTATCATCTTGGTGGCGGAGAAGTATGTGTGCCTATCAGCCACAGGATGTGTTTTGTTTGTTTGTTTGTTTTTTAAAGAAGAAGTTTCAATGATATCTGAATACACAAATGTTTAAATTTGAATTAAATAATAAATGTTTTAACTAAAAAAGGGCTTGAGACATGCAGGTCACTTAATATTTGCTGCAATTTTTAATGCCCCCATCACTTTGTCAGAAATATAAAGTTGCTTAAGAATGCAGTAGCTTACCAATCTATGTATCTCACTGTGCAACTTTGTCCACTGTATCATGAGAATTGTAATAAAATTTAACAAATGGTAAAAACATAGCAGCTCCTCACCAAAAAATTGGCTAGCTTTCTCTCTAATTTTCATGCACTGGTGTGCTATTAATATACCATTTCATATTTTTTTAAACTGTAGATGCTTTTATTATGCAGTAAAAATACTACTTTTTTTTGGTCAGTCATAAAATCTATTACATCTTTTGTAAATTTCTAAGGTCGTGTCCATGTTTTTAAATATTTTGTTGTAAGGAAAAATTTAAATACCTTACAATATTGTTGTACATGCACTACAGATAAAAATATTTCTAAGTCTTCTTCTCTAAGGAACAGTCATGTAAATGGATTTTCTGTTAATGGAAGTGATCTACCTAGAATTATGTAATGACTGAGCTGTAAATTAATACACAGTGCATTTGAGCCACTCTCTTTTACTGGTGAAACTGCTCTCTTAGCTTGAAATAAACTATTAAGTTTTGATAATCTGAACTAAAGCTCAAGTTTTGTTCAAGTTTAGTAACTTTTACATGACTATAGGTGACAAATAAATTCTCATTCTAGAAGAATCTATGCACTGGTAGTACCTATGCATTGAAGCTTAGCAGGGTAAGTGAGGGAATTCTGACAAGGGCATCACTCAAGCATGGTTGGTGATTGCAGTATTTTGACAGCCTTATACGACCTCGTAATGCTTTTAGGCTAGAAGCTTTATCCCACACTGTTGAGATATATGACATATTAGCCTATGCTATTCATTCTGTGGTCAAGGTTCACTAAGTAATTCTACAAACATTTATCTTATCCTAGAGAAATTGATCAGTTTTCTTGAAGCCTCATCTGGCAGACTTCATTCATCCATTCATTTATTCATTCAGAAACATATCAGGAAACTAGATGTCAGGTAAGCAGAAATGATTAAGACATGTGTCCTGATCTCAATAGTTCATTGTTTAGGAGAGAGGATAGATGTAAATAAATAGCTGAAAAGTAGTGCACAGAGTATCATTAAGAAAATTAAATTGGCACAACTCAAAAGGAGAAGGTCATGCACAAGGCTATCTGCCAAGGTGACATGCTTCTTCTTCATAATGTCCAATACACAAGGGTGGTGGGGGCAATGGCAGCAACATTTCCTCACTGACACTGGTGGGGATGACAGCATCATTTCTCTGAAGATAGTGCCATTGGGAAATGAAAGACCACTTCTTATGGAACAAGTGGGAATCCCTGATCTACTGGTTACTCAGTATCAGGGATGGCCTTGTTACCTTGGACAATAGATCTTCAACATATGAATTTTTGGAGGGATACAAACATTCAGACCATAGCTTTTCACCTGTATCTCCCCCCCCCCCATTCATGTTCTCCTCCCATGTCATCAACTCAAAAGTTTAAGTCCAAAGTCTCATCTAAATATCATCTAAATCAGATATAGGTGAGACTCTAGCTGTGAAATAAAACATGTTATATGTTTCCAAAACACAATAGTGGGATAGACACAGAATAGATATTCCCATTCCAAAAGGCAGAAGTAGAACAGAATAAAGGAGTAACAGGTCCAAGGTAAGCCTAAAACTTAATGGAGCAAACAACCCTAAACCGCAATACTCCTTGGATGTATATCTTACCTCCCAGATTCACTGGGGCTATGCTCATACATTCTGAACATACTGGGGCAGGAGTTGGACCCCAAAGCTCTGGCCACTGTCTGCATTGTTTTGCTGGGCACAGCGCACACTACCACTCTCCCCAGCTGAACCTGCACTTTGGTGCATGCAGGTGGCTCAAGGTTGTGGAGGCGGCCCCACACGCAAAGCTCTGCTGGCATTGCCCTAATGAAGATTCTGTCATAGTCTTACCCCTGCAGCAGCCCTCCACCTGAGTTGCACACCCATGCCTCCAGTCTGCTTCATCCTTCAAAATCGAGGTGGAGGCTGCTTACTGGACACACCTAAAGCTGCACCATGGTCCACTGGGATGGTCAGGAGCAAGACTGGATATGGACTGGAGCTCACGACGTGAGGTGGCCCAGCCGCCGGAGACCCTCTGAAATCTTTCTGCCCTGTAGACCCTGGCACTCTCCTCCTGTCATGGGAAAGACAGCCTTGGCGATCTCCAAACTGCTTTCAAGGTTATTCTTCCATTGTCTTGATGAATAGCTCCTAGTTTCTGTTGAGATGGCCAATCCATAATAATATCCTTCTCAAATTTGGCTACACTCTTCATGTGCTCTCAAAAACAGCTTATTTCTTTATTTTTGATATGGGCAGGCTGAAAATTTTCCAAAGTTTTAAGTTCTGCTTCTTTTTAGATTAATACTTGTCCTAAAATCCTTTCTCTCTTCTTCCATTTAACTAGAAGCAGTCAGGAAGAACTGGGGTGCTCTTTTAACACTTTGCTTAAATGTTTCCTCAGCCAAATATCCAAGTTCATTGCTCACAAGTTCTCCATCCCACAAACCCTGAACATGGACACAATTCAGCCAGGCTCTTTGCCACTTTGTATGAACAACTGCCTCTCCTCCAGTTGCCAACATTTCCTCATTTATGTCAGAGACCAGGTCAGAATTGTCTTTACCATCCACGTTTCTAAGAACATTCTGTTCACAAGTACTTACATGTTCTCTAAGAAGACTGAGACTTTCTTTCCTGCTCTCCTCTTCTTCTGAGCCCCCATCTCCGAATTCTTCTGGCCTTTACCCATTCCTAATTTCAAAACTGCCTCCACCTTTTTAGGGATTTGTTACGGCAACACCCCCACTTCTCTGTACCAGTTTTCTGTCTTAGTCCATTTGGATTGCTGTAACAACATACCTAAGACTCAGTGGCTTATAAACAGCAGAAATTTACTTCTTACAACCTAGAGGCTAGAAGGCCATAATCAGGGTGCCCGCATGGTTGGGTGAGGGCCCTCTTTCGGGTTGCAGATTTCTGGTTGTGTCCCCACATGGTGGAGGGGTGAGCTAGCTCTCTGGGCCTCTTTTGTAAGGGAACTCGTCTCATTCTTGAGGGCCCTGCACTCATGACATAATCACCTCCCATTGGCCCTACCTCCTAATGCCTCATTAAGTATTTGGCATTAGGGTTTCAACATATTAATTTGGGGGTTGGGGCACAAGCATTCAAATGATAGCAGGCCTAGTAAAAGAGATAATTAAAGTTTCATATTACAAAAATGATCACAAATAGATTAAAGTAGATGATAATATAAATTGAAAGATACTAGTATTAAAAAAATGTTTTCACATTGTTCAACTGTTAACAAAGTACAAGTATTTAGGTTGTAATAAAAAATGAAAATTGTTTATTTGAGCAAAGGAAGAATTACCATTTGGGGTACAGATTCAAGTAGCAATTTAAGGTGTGCTCCAAAGGGATAAAGAAAGGCAGGGTTTATAAAGGTCAAAACTCTAAGAGCCGTTCTTTTTAAGGTCTTTCATGTAAATGAAGGATGTTGGTTTGATCAATTAGGCTCATTGTATACATGGAGGATGCTGATTGCTGAAACGGATTGGCTCCTTTTGAGGTTAAGTAAGCAGATGGTCTGGTCACCATGATGAGGAGGAAGTAAAGTCCATATATGGTCTATGTAGCAATTCTTGACCTAGGATGTCTGTTGTTTGGCCGTGAGATGAGTTTAGCAACAGGTCAGCAGCTTCACAGTAGTTCCAAGAACTGTGATGAGACCTGCATAGGCCCCACTTTCTCAATGGCCTTCCGACTCCATTTTAAGTGGCTCTCTTCATGCTTATCCTATTTTATATTCTCCATTATCAAAACCATTCAACCAATTATTATTGTGCATCCACCATATGCCACAGGAAGAAAACAGTGAGCAAAAGCAGAAGTGGGACCTGCTCTCATAGCTCTTACAACCTCTTTTTTAAATGCACCAAAGATGGCCCCTAGCTTATTTATTTCTTCACTACAGCCTGAGACCCATTAGCTCAAAAGCTCAATGGCTCCAAATTCAAATTTTTACATATTAAAGGAAAACTGTTTCTCTCATTACACTTCTGATACCAAGTGTGTGTGGTTTGTCCTCATGCTCACAACCAATTCTCCAAATCTTAAGACACCAGCTGGGTATCCTATAATGTATTTCAATCCTGACAATAACTACCTGGAGTTAGCACAGATGTCACAGGTTAAGGGCTCAGTCCCATAAGACGGCTCCCATTTCAGACACAAGTCACAAGTGCCAAGTTGTCATCTGTACTTCTCACCAACCAGTTAAACATCAAGAGTTCCCACAGCCCACTCCTCAGATTTGATAATTTGCTATAACATAGCACAGAACTCAGGGAAACACTTCAGTTATGTTCACTGGTTTATTTATTATAAAGGATATTATAAAGGATACAAATGAAAAGCCAGATGAAGAGACACATAGGGAAAGATCTGGAAGGGTCCCAAGCTCAATAGCTCTGACCCTGTACAATTGGGGTAAGCCAGCTTCCCAGCACATGGATCCTTTCACCAACCCAGAAGCTCTCCAAACCTCATAATTTAGGGATTTTTGTGGAGGCTTCATCACATAGGCATGATCAGTTATTAACTCAATCTCCAACTCCTCTCCCGTCCTTGGGTGATGAGGGGTGGTGGGACTGAAAGCGCTAAGCTTCTATTCATGGCTTGATCTTTCTGGTGACCAGTGCCCATCCTGAAGCTCGCCAGGTATCCACCAATCAAGTTGCTTAATTGGAAAAAAATCACACTTCTATCATCCAGGAAATTCCAAGGGGATTAGCTCTATGTAACCTGTATGTAAGATGCTTCTATCACCTCTGTCACTTACAAAATTACAAGGGTGTTTGCAGCTTTGTATCAGGAACTGGGGTCAAAGAAAAAATATTAGAAAAAAGATGTTCCTAGCACCCATACCACTCAGGAAATGGTAAGGATTTGAAGAACTCTTTGTCAGGAAACAGGGGCAGAGACCAAACATATATTTCTTATTATAACACAACTTTCAATTATTTTAAAGGAAATGGCCTAAACAAAGCAGATGTTTTCTTAGCTATTTAGAGTCTGCATGCTTTCCACTGCCTACAAAATATCAGCTAGCACCTGCTGGCCACTGATATGACAGAGCCTGTGGTTACAAGATCTCCTGGGAGCTACTGCCCTTCATGGCAGTCTGACCTGAGCCTTCTCCACAGCCACATCGCTGAGTGACATCACCTAGACATCAGGTCTTCTCGTCTGTCCCCTTCTCCTCCCTTGCTGATTAGAGAGCCCATACTGTATCCTGGCTTCTGGACAGATTCCTGCAGTGAGGGGCATCCCCCATGACTTTCCTCACATACAAACCTGTCAAAGCATCATCACCCTGTAAAGCTTGTGTTACTGTTACCTCATGGTCATCTTTCCTTCTTCAACACCAAAATCTCTCAAATCCTTTATACAACCTAAAGGGGGAGAGTTAGCTAAAAGTTTTGCCTAATCTTCAACGAAATGTATGGATAGCATACATTCATTCTGTGTTTTAGGATTGTCATCTTCTCAGAACCTGACCCCCCCCAAAAATAATAATACATTAAGTGAAATCCTTGATTTGATGGTTGTTATTACATGTACCTCTTGCTTCAATACTTAGTTTTATTTCTTAAATTACAAACTCCTTCAAAACAGAGTTTTAGCTTTTTCTCTTCCTCTCCCTTCCCTAACTTTATTTCATTAAATAATTATGTCCTAAAGGAATGACGTGAGACAACGAAAGGGAGGCATCCATGACAATTTGGGCTAGGGGAGGTGATAAGAAAGGCCACAGAGACTTCAGCAGGGTGTCAAAGAATAAGAGGGGTAAGAAGGGTGTCTGTGGCCTGGTGAGAGGACAGCTCCACAGAAGGTGGCCTCATGTGGGTTATCAGAGCTTGAGCAGGGTAAATAGGGGATCCTAGCAGAAATGGCCTTGCATGAGATAACAGACCAAAGCAGGGAGCGGAAGGCACTCTCACACAGTAGGGATGGGGTGGAATCCAAGTACGGTGAGGAGAGAGCATCCATAACGTGAAAGGTGTGAAGGCAGAGTTAAGAGATTTGCTTCCCGGGGGGATTTATCAAATGTATAATTATGTTAAAGATAATGGTAGCCAGATTTCTTACTGCCTGAAAAAAGAGTTACAAGCATTAAAAAAAAGAGAGAGAGAGAGAATGAATTCTATGGAATTGGATTAGAATTGGTGGTATCATATTTGCATGAATTTGCTAGGGCTGCCATTAAAAAAATACCACAGACTTGGTGGCTTACATATAGAAGTTTATTTTCTCACAGTTCTGGAAGCTAAAAGTCCAAGGTCAGCAGCATTGATTTCTACAGAAGCCTCACTCCTTGACTTGCAAATGAATCCCTTCTTTCTATATCCTCACATGGTCTTTCCTCTGTGCACATACCCCCGTCGTGTTCCTCAGTGGGACAAAATTTCCTCTTTTATAGGTCACCATTCAGATTGTATTAAGACCCTCCCTAACAGCCTTATTTTACCTTAATAATCTCCAACTATGGTTATACTCTGAGGTACTGGGGTTAGAACTTCAAAATATGAATTTGGTGGTGGTGGGAGGGATGGACAAAATTCAGCCCATAATAATATAATAATATTACATATTGCTGGTATATATGGGCATGTATGTATATGGATGGATGGAAGGATGGATGGATGGATGGAAGTAGGTAGGCATATACATATACATATGAGTCCTAGTTCTGTTCACTGAAAGGGTTTGATATGGGAAAACTGCTTTGATATATATATATATATATATTTCTTTATTTCTTTTTGTTTTTCAGCAGGGAGCAGCTTGCTTTTTTTTTTTTTTAATGCTGATTAGTGAGTAGAGAAAACATAAATGTTATAAAACCAAGTTGTGCTTGCCTCGGAGCTTTCCCTGGTGACTAGAACAAATGAATAGAACTTATACGATGGAATCATACATGTATTTTGAAATTTGTCTATGAATTATTTAAAGACAAGAAAAATTAGACAAATGAATCATATTCATTTGCCAAAAACTCTGTTGTTTTGCTACCATATATATGGATAGTACTCAAGATTTATAAACAAAATACTTGATTTTGTGACCAGACTTAGATATTCTCTAAGTTAGTGCCATATCTGCAAGGTGCAAGATACTTTTGAATACAGACCAGGCTATTTTTTTGAAGACCAGTGGTTTAAGAAAATGAGTGGAAACAAAGGCTATGAAGCAACAAGGAATGGTAGAGAATACAGCAAGATAGAAAGTATGTGTACTGCCCATAGAATATAATTTTGAATTGTTAAAAAATTACCCTAGTCAAATACGTTAGGGCATGGACTCTGAGATACTCATGTCATGATTTTCTTGTCTTATGTTTATTATAATGATTTAATAGATATGCAGTAAATATTAAATTTATGCTGTACTGGATAACGACAAAATCTTGAAGGTATAAGTCAAAGGCATATTCTGAAAAACATTTAGTGTTGCTTTCAAAATTTTTTATGTTTATCTAATTATTAGTCCATTTTTTCCTCTTTTACATAATTTCAATTACAAGTTAAATACATTTTATATTTTAACTTATGTAAATCACTTCGTATATTTAATGTGTGTTAGCTTTATAAATGCTTCAAAATAAAACAGTGCCATATTTACATGATATGAGAAGTTTCTTTTCTTTTTTTAATTATCCATGGGAACTACAAATATTTTCTCTTATCACTATAAGCTGGCACCCTATGTGGCATCTACTAAATGATTCCTATTTAGCACAGATCAACCATATTTTCATTCCTTTAGGAAATAAAGGCACTTTCGTTTCAAACTTTCACTCTTTTCAAGGATATCAGCCAAAATCATCAAAAACATTGTTATTATTTATGTTCTGTGGGATTTTATTACTACCTATCTAATCAATATAGAAAAGGCTGAGGGACTTTCTGAGAAAGATTTATGTACAGAATCAATTACTTTAAGAGGCACAGAACAATCATAACTGCTTTTGTGTTACAATTATCTTTTGAATATTTGTCACATCTCTTGCAAAAAAAGACTTAAAATGTAAGTATTCACAGAAAATAGGATTATTGATTTATTTAGCAATCTACTACATCATAATTACATTTTATGAAAACCATTGTGTTAAATATTTCAAGCTGTTCATGCCAAACTAAAACTATCAAAATGTACCATGGAAGAATGACCAATCTGTAATCAATGGAAGGAATTGAAAACTTGGGTATATTTGTAATCCTTTTGGAAAGCCCTGATCATTTCAATTGTCATGTGGGAATGAATATTTTCAATCTAAGTAATTCTAGACAATAACAGTTTTCTCAGGAAAATATATTATAGAAAGTTAAGGCATATTTAAATGTATATGATTTTCCACTTTGAATTGAATTGAGTTCTCCTATTTTGTGCAAGTAAAATCAGGCCAGATACATATCAGTTATTAATCTGTTAGAAACAGCTGGTTTCAGCATTCCTGCTCTTTGCAAGCCTTTGTAGACCTTTGCAATGAACAAGCTACTTAATCATTCTCATTCCCTGCCTTTAAAAAAATCAGTGGTAATTACGTTTAAATATTTCCACTACCTCAAATATGTTCCTCATATAAGAGAAACAGTTCCAGAGAACATCATGTTATTTCACATCCCAATGAAATTTTCTCTTCAATTTTGCATGTGCAAAAATTTTGAACCTAGGCTCCAAATCAATTCTGAAACCAATAGACCAGACCCTTTTACAGATATGAAAATATAGGGGACAGCAGTGATAACCTACCCATAATTGTGTTATATACCCTCCAGATGACATATTTTTACTTAATAATTTGAAGGGTGCTAACTGATAAAACTAATAAGAATTGAAGATCTAGCTATGATCTCCACTAATGCATACATAAATACACAAGTAATAAATGAAACAAGCATCATTTCTTGAAATATTTCTTTCCTAACATACAAAAATTAACGAATGAAATATGTTCATATTTTATATATGTGTTGCTAATACAAGCTGAATTTATGTGTTCATTCCAAAATACTTAGGAAAAAACAGGTTGAGTTGGTAATTTAAAGATCCATTCTCAAGATTTCTGGTAAAGATTGCAGAGTGGGTAAACACTGTGCTTACCTCCTCTCAGAACCACATCAGTTACAACTAACCTACAGAACAAGCACCATCACTGAGAATTGCCTGAAGTCTAGCTGAGCCAAAGCTCTGTCACTAAGGACATACAGAAGAAGCCACATGGGATGGATAGGAGGGGCAGAGATATGGAATGGGCTGGTCCCACACCCACGTGTGACCACTAAAAATCAGGAGGGGTATCTTGGCTACAGAGGTACCACCTGAGGAGCAAAGGGTTCCAGACCCTTCTCAACCCAGTGTTTCAGTGCCAGGGAGAGAAGTCCCCATAATTTCTGGTTGTGAAAACCAGCAGAGATTGTGACTGAGTGAGACAAGGGCAGTTGGTGTCCCAGGTGTTTATCTTAAAGGGCCCGTGCATGGATTAACTGACAGACTCACTTGCTCTCAGCTCTAGCACTGCAGCAGTGGCTCAAAAGTCACCAGGGACATATAAGGAGGAACTGAGTTGTCTGGCTTTAGGTTGAGGGCTGGAGGGCAGCTTTTTTCCTGAAGGAGGAGCTGGCAGAAGCCATTGTTTCTTTGTTGAGCCCTTCCCCTCCCTGCATGCAGACATAGGCAGACATAACATCTGTGTCTCCATCAAACTGGCTATCACCTTTCATCTGCCCCGCCCTAGTGATTTCCTGAGGCCACACCCCACCCACCTTTTGTGCACACCCAAGTTGCTTCCAGGGGCTTTTCCCTATAAACCACCTGCCTTGGTTCATGCTACAGACATTCTTAAAATCTCTCAAAGTTTCACAAAATCCAAAGAAGCAGCATATGGCTTTGGCATGTCCCATACCACTGGCTGAGCAGCCCTAAGCCTGAAACTAGTCACAGCTGGCCTTGGTTCAGAGCTTGGCCTCTCAAGACACCTCCAAGTACAGCACAGGTGGTGGCCATCTCTGGATTGTGTCCAGGCAGGGCACAGACTTCTGTTGAACTTGGCCTGCAGTGGAGCCTCCCAGGAGGCTCTGGGGCTGACAGACCCAGTGGCCAGCTTCATACTGGGCTGTAGCAGCATCTGGTCGCCTCCAAGGAGAACACACCCAAAGGGAAGACCGGGCAGGCACCAGAGCCTACCTAGAGGGAACACTGCTCTGTAAGGTCAGCCCTTGCCTAACAGCTTCTCCACTGTAGTCACAGCCAGTCCTCACCACCAATCAGCCTGAGGGTCAATTCCTCCCATTGGTGTGCAGAGAGCAATTAAGTCTCAACTACCTATCAAGGTACAACAGGAGGGCACACACAACCCACACAAGGGACACACCTGGAGCAGCTGGCTCAGGTGACCAGGGAGGCTGCACCACTGGGTCCCACAGGACACCTACTACATGAGGCCACTTTATTAAAACTGGGAGGTGTAGCAGCCCTACATAGAAACAAACATAGGGAGGAAGCCAAAATTGGGAGACAAATAAATATATTCCAGATAAAAGAACAAAGCTCTAGAAAAAGAACTAAACAAAAAGGAGACAAGCAATCTACCAAACACAGAGTTCCAAACACTAGTTTTAGGATGCCCAGTGATCTCAGTGAGAACTTCAACAAAGAGATAGGAAACATAAAAATGGAGGTAGAAAGCATAAAAAAACAAACAAACAAACAAACAGTCAGAAATAAAGACTAAAATAACTGAAATGAAGAATGCATTAGAGGGAATCAACAATAGATTAGATGAAGCAGAAAATTGAATCAGCTATTTAGAAGATAAGGTAGCAGAAAGCACCCAATCAGAAGAGCAAAGGAAAAAAAAGAATCCCCCCCAAAAAAAATAAGGACAGTTCAAGGGGTCTCTGGGACAATATCAAGAGTATTAACACTTGTATTATAGCGGTACCAGAAGGAAAAGAGCGAGGAAGAAATTGAAAACCCATTTGAAAAAAATAGTGATGGAAAACATCCCTAAACTAATAAAGGAAAGAGATATACAAGTCCAGGAAGTGCAGAGTCCCAAGCAAGATGAACCAAAATAGGCCCACACCAAGACACATCATAATTAAAATGCCAAAGTTTAAAGACAAAGAGAGAATCTTAAAAGCAGCATGAGAAAAGCAGGACCTCTTAAAAGGGAGGTCCCATAAAACCATCGTTGATTTCTTAACAGAAATTTTGCAGTCTAGAAGTGATTGACAAGAAATTTTCAAAGTGATGAAAACCAAGGACCTACATCCAAGATTAATCTACCCAGTAAAGCTATCATTTAGAACAAAGAACAGATAAAGAGGTTTCCAGACAAGAAAAAGCTAAAGAAGTTCCTCAACACCAAACCAGTATTACAAGGAATGTTACATAGAGGGATTTCTTCAAGACAAAAGAAAAAAGAAAAAGGAAAAAAAAAAAATGTTCAAAATTATAAAAAAATAAAATGTCAATAATTACATATCTATCAACTATTACTTTCAATGTAAATGGATTAATTGTTCAGAGGGTGGCTGAATGGATAAGAAAACAACACCCTTACATATGCTGCCTACAAGAGACTCACTTCAGATCAAAAGACAGACACAGTCTGAAAGTAAAGGGATGATTAAAAGATATTTCATCAAAATGGAAATAGAAATGAAAAAAAATCTGTGGTAGCAATACCTATATCACACAATATAGACTTAAAAACTAAGACTACCACAAGTGACAAAGAAGGACCCAATAATCCCACTTCCGGATAATTATTCGAAGAAAACTAAAATGCTACTTTGAGGGTACATGTGCATCGATATGTTCATTGAAGCATTATTTACAATGGCCAAGACATGGAAGGAACCTGGGTGTCCATCAATGGATGAATGGATAAAGAGGAGGTGGTACATATATACAATGCAATATCATTCAGCCTTGAAAGTAAATGGGTTCTTGCTATCTGTGGCAGCATGGATGGACCTGGAGAGTATTGTGAAGAATGAAGTATGTCAGACAGGGAGAGACAGATGCAATGTGATTTCGCTTATATGTGGAATCTAATGAACAAAGCCAACAAACAAACAAACAAAATAGAAACAAACTGAAGATACAAAGAACATTGGGAATGAAAGAAAAAGGGGAAGGGATTAACAGGTACAAATTGGTTGTTACACAGTAGTCACGGGGATGTAGTGTATAGCATAAGGAATATAGTCGATTATATCATAATAACTATGAATGATGTTTGATAAGTACCAAATTTATTGGGGTAATAGATGGGATGCGGGTTGGGGGACAGGGTGAAAAAAGTAAAAGCATTAAGGAGTACAAATTGGTAGTTACAAAATAATCATGGGGATTTAAAGTAAAGCTTAGAGAATATAGTCAATGATATGGTAATAACTATGCATATTGCCAGGTGGGTGCTAGACTAGGCAGGGGGATCACTTTGTAAATTAATGTTTAACCACTATGCTGTACACCTGAAATCAATATAAAACAATATTGAATGGAAACTGTAATTGAAAATTTTTAAAAGGGTGAAACAGCTGAAGGGGAATAACAGATTCAAATTTCCAGGTATAAAACAAATAAGTCTTGGGGATATAATGTACAGCATGGGGAATATAGTCAATAATATTATGTTAGTGTGGTACAGTGCCAGATGGTTGCTGGACTTATCATGGTGATCACTTCTTTAGGTATATAAATGTTGGTATATAAACTATGGTGTACACCTGAAACAAATATAATTTTGTATGTTAGGCATATTTTAGTAAAAATCTTTTTAAAAATCCAGTGTTAAGCTACGTTAAAGTCTTCATATTGGTTTGGCCAGTTTTTATACTCAGATCCTGACTTCCCAATTCCCTAAGAGTTTGAAATCAATAAAAAGTTCTGGGAATCACACTGGAGCAGCTTTTCAAAGCAAAATGCAGCTAAGTAAATATAGCACTTCATATTTTTCTCTTTCTTTAAAAACAACACATTTATTCAAAATCCAAAAATATTCAATTCTTTGTATAAAATTTAAATAAGCTGGAAATGAAAAAAAAAAGACCATTTAATTCTACTTCCAAGTTAACTAGTACTACACTACTTGCTAAGTAACGTTTAGTACATAACTAAATATTCTGAATTAAGTATATTGAGTTATGTTACTGCAATCCCACACCCCCAGTTTAAGAGAATTGGAAGTAGAATCATTAATGGATATTAATCAACATTATGTGAGTTCTAATAGTAACGTTAAGATAAAAAATTTGTAAAAACTTGGACTTTAGTATTATCTTAAGATAATTTGTGGCCTTGAACTAGGTGATTTTTTAAATTCTCTTTCAACTTTAAAATATTGATTCCACAGTGTTATTTCATTGTATATAAGTGATCTATAGATCACTTTGGGTAGTATGAATATTTTAACAATATTACTTCTTCCAATCCATGAATGGAATAGCTTTCCATTTATTTGTGTTTTCTTCAATTTCTTTCATTAGTGTCTTACAGTTTTCATTGTACAGATCTTCCACCTCCTTGGTTAAATTTATTCCTAAGTATTTTATTCTTTTTAATGTTATTGTAAATGGGATTTTAAAACTTTTTTCTCTTTCCAGTAGTTCATTGCTAGTATATAGACATATAACTGATTTTGTAAACTGATTTTGTATCCTGCAATTGTACTGAATTTGTTAATTATTTCTAACATTTTTTTTTTTTTTTTGGTGAAGTGTTTGGGGTTTTCTATATATAAGGTTGTGTCATCTGAAAATAGAGGCAGTATCAAGTTTTGACAAAGACATGTAGAAACTGGAACTCTCATACATTGCTTAGGGGTGTAAAATGATACAACCACTTGAAAAAAACATTGTCAGATTCTTATAAAGTTAAACATAAAATAGCATACACCTCAGTAGTTCCACTTTTTAGGAATGTACCTGAGAGAAACAAAAATATCTCCATACAAAGACATGTATGTGGATGTTTATTGGAGCGATATTCATAATAGCCAAATGTCCACAGCTGGTAAGTGGATAAGAAAAATATGGTGATCATAAAATGGAACACTATTCAGTAATAAAATGATGAAGTACTGGTACATGCCGCAATATGAATTAGCCTCAAGAACATTCTGCTAAATGAAGGAAGACACATTCCTTGTTGTGCTCTTCCTTTTACATGAAATCGCCAGAAAAGGCAAACATCAGACAGAAAGTCTAGGTGAGGGGTCGGAGTGCAATTATTGCAAATGACCACGAAGGATCTTTTGACAGTAGTGGCAAAGTTGTTAAACTTGAATCTGCACAACGTTTACTAAAATTGACTGAGTTGTCTTGTACAATAAGTGAAGTTTAAAGTATGTAAATTGCATTTTAGTCAAGTTGTTGAAAACCCAAAGTAAAACAACATAGGATGGCAAGAAGTGGTGGGATAGGGATGAGAAAATTTGTGATCGGCTGATAATTGTTAAAGCTATAAATGAACGTGTGAGATTTTATTTTACTCTTTCTGGTGATCTAAAATTTTACAGTGGTGCTTTTCGTTTAGTTCTATTTTATTTCATTTTCCTGAATCATAACTATTTCAATCTGGATTCTGAAAACTGTTCTTCTATTTTTTACTTGTATAACATAGCTCCTTTCTTTTCCTTTGTTTCTCTTTTCTTGAAACCCTATCATTAGATAGTTGGCCTCCTAGATTGTGGTTCTAATTGTCTTTGTTTATTTCAATGTTCAATCACTTTCTTTTTTCCACTTGGCAGGAAATTTCATGAACCTCCTCTTTCACCTTTCTATGGTCTGTCTCTTTATTTCCTGACTTTTACACATTTAACTTTCAAAGGCTGTTTCCTATTCTCTGAATGTTCTTTTTCTCATAGCATCCATTATTTTCTTTTCTAAGAACATTGATGATAGCCTTGACATCTGTTTTTGCATTTTTGTCTGTTTCTTGTTTTTCTCCTCTTATTTCCTTTAAACTGTCTTCTGTAGTGGATGTTTACTTATAATACAGTATTAGTTGAGTTGCATATCTTCTTTCATTATTTCTCTTTCATTATCTCTCATATTTCTCACTCATTTATAATGAGACTTTGAAAAGTTGCCTGAAATAGATTTTTGTGTGTGTGAGAGACAGAGCGAGAGTGAGAGTGAGAGCGAGAGCGAGAGCGAGAGCGAGAGAGAGAGAGAGAGAGAGAGAGAACACACTCATGGTGGCTTCCTGGGATTTCATTGTACCATCACAATGTTTTATTATATGCAGGTCCTCATCTCCGCAGGACCCTTCAGTTTTTCCAGAGATGAATCCTGTAATGTATTACCTAAGGAGTTACATATTTAACTGCTAGATTACTGGTAACTGAACCAGAGACATGCCTGGAGGGAGGATATCAGAATTCAGCAGAGTATTTGCCTTTAATTTACTGCTATTAGTTGCAGTGAAGCACCTCCTCATCTCGTGTTGCTGAGTCTCAGCCTCAGTTTCTCCTGTACAAGTGGGAGATTGGTGGCTTCCACCTGCGCAGAGTTGCAGCGAAACTGGAAGCTTAGCTGTTCCTTGTAATGTCTTATACCTTCATCCCAGTTTTCAGCTCCTCTCTCACCCGCATCTACTTTTGCTCTTTTGGCAACGATTCTGAATCAGTGTTTCTATAGGGTGAAGCAGCTAGCTTCTCCTCTGCAGGTACTTGGCCTTCACTTTTCTTTGCTCTTTTTTGTCAGTCATGATGCCGTCCCTTGACTCTCCATCTTGCAAATATGTATTGACATGTCTTGTTCTTGTATACTATTCTGTTCTCTTTGTGTTTGTAGGTTAATAACTTTTAAAAAATGTATTCCTTTGCTGATTCTGTAATGATTTTTAGAGGGAACAGAGATCTGCCCATGGATTTAAATCTATCGTGATTAAGTAGAACTCTAAACGGTATTTAAAAAAAAAAATGTCCTCTCATTAAAAAAAACTTACAGATTCTGCAAGGATATGGTAAATATAAGTGGGAGGAAGTGACATTGATTCTTCTAAGCCATTTAATCTTAAATAATAATCAATAACTGTAACAGATGACTGCTAGTGAGACCAATGATTAAAACTCAAGAAACATATACCACAGTTTGTGAGAAGAATGATAATATTAGCACTATCACAAAGACACTAATCTTGCCAGTATTTTAAAAAAAAGAAAAAGTACAGTAACATTTTATTAACTTTAAAAATGAGCTACACATATCTGGAAATTCAGTAATATGTCAGATGCCATGAAAGACATCCTGGGCAGCAACAGCAATTTCCAGGCAGGTTTTATATGTTCTGCATAGATCCTTATTTAAAAAAAAAAAAAAAAAAAAAAAAAAAAAAAAAAAAAAAAAGAAAAAGAAAAAAAAAAGAAAGAAGAAAAAGAAATAGACAACATTTGAAAATAATAGTATCACAAAGAAATATATTTTTTTCTGCTTTCTTGAAATATCAAAAGATCTGGCATGTTCCTTGCCACGGTGAGCTGAATCTGAGAATTACCTGCCCCTTCAGTTTGGATGAAGGCTCTCTTATTTGCTCTTTCCTCCCAAGTCACATGTTGATACCAATAAGCTTAAGTGGACTACCCCAGAGACAAGGCCCATGAGTCTGCAAGAAGCAATGTCTTAGCCCCCAAGACCACAGTTAAAATAACATTCCTGCCCCCTTGCTTGGGGAAGAAGAGGGGAAGGGCAAGACATTGTTAGCTGAATATTCACCAAAACTTGACTAAATTTCAAACTTCAAATTGCTAAGTTTATTTTAGTCCAAAATTCACTTTTCTTTAAATTGGAAAAAACAAAACAAAACTAAGCCTTCAGGAGCAAGGAGGAGTTTGGTTAGACAAATTTAAAAAGTTCCACCTGATCTTCTCAGATTTGCACTGTAAATTTTATTTTACATTCACTATAATCACTCACCATTATAATCATGTTCTTACACTTGTTTCATTTATCAAATTTTAATGGAGCATTGTTTGTTCTCCTCTTATTTATTGCAGTCTTTATTTGTCAAATTAGTTTGTCCATAAAGACCCAACTTCATATTCTGAAATCTTGTTTGAAAAAAGCCAGTGTGGACAACATAATCTCAGAAAATAAAGATGCTTTTCCCCATTTAAGAAAAAACACAGTTTAGGACAAAGTGTACTGTTTTAGTGGTCTTCTAATGGAGGCCTACTAGGTTACAAGTAGATACAGCAAGCTACTTTGGGAGTTTTGATGCCTTTATATTTCCATACATAGGTTTTATAGTGACTATTCCAATTTCACTTTTGTGAATGAATAGTGATGAGTGCAAGTTACAATTAGGTAAAGGCACTTTAAAATGATAAAGTAACATATAATATAAGATATTACATAATAATGGTTGCTGTTTTGAATGAACCCCCAAACGTTTTAAACAAGATTAACTCCATTCATTAATACTTCCACGGTTTTGTCGATGAAGATATTGAGGTCATTTGAACTGAGAATGCAAGATATAACTAATGTTTATTTTCTTATTATTGAATTAGTTTATGCATACATAGATATAGACATAGATATTGATATACAAGGTTTGTTAATTAAGTTCATGAACTTGCCATCTTGTGCTTACATTAGCAGCACTGTACAAACAGCTCGGGAAGGTGTCATAACCTTGGTACATCAGTGTCTCACAGCTGTGTTCGTGTCGACGTGTGGTGGTGTCTAGCTGAGTGGCGTTCATTATTATTGCGTGTTTTTGTGTGCCATTGTGAGAATGTCTGAGCTTGAATTAGAGCAATGAACAAACATTTGATTTCTCGTTAAACTTGGCAAGAGTGGAAGTGAAATTAGGGACATGATAGTCCAAGTTGATGGGGATAATGCCATGAAGAAAACAGCAGTGTGCAAATGGATTAAACATTTTTCTGAGGGGAGAGAATGTGTCACTGATGAAGAGAGGTAAAGGAGGCCAGAAATGAGAAGAACTGACAAAAACATTGCAAACATTCATTGAATTGTGTGTCAAAATTTTCAGGTGACTGTGGAAAGCCTAGCAGACCAAGTGAACATCGATAGAGAAACAGGAAAATCTTAACTGAAAATCTTGGCATGAGAAAGGTGTGTGCAAAAATGGTCCAGAAGGAGCTCACCAATGAACAAAAGCAAAGGAGAGTCGATGTTTGCCAAGACCTTTTGGAGAGTCAAGACGATGTTTTGGGCTGTGTTATCACTGGTGATGAAACATGGGTGTATCAATACAACCCTGAAACAAAGCGTCAAAGTGCACAATGGAAGTTAACCAATTCTCTATGACCAAAAAAACGTCTGTCAGTCAAAATCAAGAGTCAATACGATGTTGCTAACATTTTTTGATATCAGAGAGATTATTCATTATGACTTTGTACCAAATGGACAAACAGTTAGCCAAGTTTACTATTTGGAAGAGCTGAAAATGCTGTGTGAAAAAGTTAGACGAAAACGACCTGAACTTTTCACCAACAGTTCATTGTTTTTGCATCACAACAATGCACCAGCTCACAGCGCTGTCTATGAGGGAGTATTTAGTCAGTAAACAAATAACTGTTTTGGAACACACTTCCTACTCACCTGATCTGGCCCCAAATGACTTCTTTCTTTACCCAAAGATAAAGAAATATTGAAAGGAAGATATTTTGATAGCATTCAGGACATCAAGGGTAATATGAGGACAGGTCTGGTGGTCATTCCAGAAAGAGTTCCAAAATTGCTTTAAAGGGTAGACTAGGCACTGACATCCGTGCATAGCTTCCCAAGGGGAGTACTTGGAAGGTTACTGTAGTGACAGTCAGCAATGAGGTATGCAGCACATTTTCAATTATGAGTTCACAAACTTAATTGTCAGATCTCATTTGTTGATGTTTAAACTGGCCTACTCAATATTCCATTTTAGTGTGGAGACTGTGTTAGCTGGAAAACTAAAAAATTACATTTCCTTGGTGTCTGTTTGGTCCCAGCCTCTCAGTTAAGTGCGTCTATGAGAGATTTTGATGTAGAACTGAGTCATCATAGGGAAAGAGGTGGATTATAAAGCATACAGTTTCTGAGTAAGGTGGTGATGTTCTGGAACCAGAAGCTATAGCAATGACTGCCTTTTCAGTAGTTAGCTTGCCATTCACCAGCTTTTGAAAGTTTCCCAATTGTGACGGAGGCAAAATGGTTCTTACTATTTTATTGATACATGAAAATGTGAAATGATTTTAAAAATTAATGCCATGCAAAACAGACTGGGTAACTGAATCTAATAAGCAAAAAGAAAAAAGAATAGGTTAATTTCTTTGGTGCTCTTTATTATAGATTTGTTATATGTATAAATATTACTGATTTGGTTAATATGGTAGATATATTCTAGGGTAATTGCCGCCAGGTATTTACACCCTAGGGTAATCCTCTCCCCTATGTGTAGGTAGCAGTCAGTCTGGCAGTCTGCAAATGTCAGACTGTCAGATTAAATGCTCACAGGATAAAGTAACAGATCCTTCCCCAGTCAAGCATCAGATGATACTGCAGTCAGGTCAACATCTTTGATTTCAACCTTGCAGACAAACCAATAAAACAGTGCCCAGACTCCAAACCCACAGAAACTGTGAGCTAAAAACTATGTGGGTTTAGACCATGCAGTTTATGGTTATATTGTTACATATCAATAGATAACTAATCTATCTGCCCTGTTTCCCCAAAAATAAAACCTAGCCAGACAATCAGCTCTAATGTGTCTTTTGGAGCAAAAATTAATATAAGAACCAGTATTATATTATATTATGTTATATTACATTATATTATACCAGGTCTTATAGTAAAATAAGACTAGGTCTTATATTAATTTTTGCTCCAAAAGATGCATTAGAGCTGATTATCTGACTAGGTCTTATTTTCAGGGAAACACGGTAGTTATTTTCATGCAATTATAACCATCTTGTGCCAATAAAACTAAACATTCTTTTGTATTCTAATTAAACAACACATTATGCACATGGTATCCAAACCACATACCTGATGAATAAAAATGATTTGTATTCTATAACATTTAACAATATATATTGTTGTAAACAACTGCTAACACATCAAAATTATATTAAAAAGTGATTCATTGGAAGTTTATTATACAATAATAGTGGTTTCTAGGATGCAGTTTCCTGCAGATAATCTCCTAAAGAGAAATTCCACTTGGCCAATAATGTTCAATTAATATATACGTATACGGAGAGAGAGCAAGGGAGAGACAGAGAGATACAGATATATAGATAAATATAGATATATAGATAGATAGATATGTATTACTCTTGAAAAGCTTTGTTGCTTGTTTATTTGTTAATGGGATATATAGCAGAGCAGAGTAACAATTCTTTTTTTCTTTTTCTTTTTCAGTTACAGTTGACATTCAGTAAGAGTCACAATTCTTTTGTCTTTATCATATTTAAGACACATGGCATTGTATAGTCATATAAAACCATTAATTCACATTAAAATTATTACAGAAAATGTACAATGTATAACAAGTAAAATAATAATATAATAAACTACATGAATACATCACCTATCTTCAACAATTTATCAACTCATGCCAATCTTGTTTATTGGACATCCAGACCTATTTCCTCAGACTTCATACAACTCCACTAATAAATATCTCAATATGAAGCTCTAAATTGTAAAAATAAATAATTAATTAATTAAATAAAATGTAATTTCTGTATCTTCCTCGCAGCTACCAAAATGAATAATTTTATGAAATATTCTGCTAGTATTCATATTTCCATATATCTCACAAATGTCATTTTTTTAAGTTTGTTCATTTGGATCATGATCAAAACAAAGTATGCAGAGTAAGTCTTTTTTAAATCTATCATTCCCTCTATCGCTTTCGCATTTTCTTGCAAATTATTTGATGGATGAAGAAGCCCAGTATATTTTCCCACAGTGTGGATTCCGTTGATTGCCTCCCTGTGGTGTTATTTAATAGATTTCCCTGGCTGTATTTTCTATAAATTGGTACTGAGGCAAGGTTACTTTATAAGCAGTGTTGTGTTCTTCCATCAAGCAGCACATAATGTCTGCTTGAATCTAATTTGTATTTTTTAAGTGAAAAAAGTGAAAAAATTCAATTAATACCCATTTATTTGAAAGCTTTCAAATTTTGGGAGTGGGAGGATGAGTTATTTTCTATGTGTTTAATTGTCTAAGAGAGCTTGCAAACTCTACCTTTTCAGAGGAATTGTTATACCTTTCAGCTGAACAGCATGAGAAACGCAAACAATATGTTGCACTTATGTAAACTAATTTCAATTGTAGGTTCAAGACAAGTTACAATTAGTAAATCTCAAGTGTATAGAAATTATGTACCATTTTATTTCAGAATACTCAATGTATTATGAATAACTCCAAATAATTTCACAGGGATGCATAAGTGAGTTGAAAGTTTCATTCAAAATAGATTTTTAATGCCAATTTTCATTAACAGAACTCCAAGGGAATAAAAAGTATGTAAAAATTTCAATGCCTCTTCAAGTTTTATTTTTAATTACCTTTAATAACTAAAACCAGAAACACATAAGAAAATGAATGCACTATTGTTATAGTTTCTAAAATACTGGACAATTGGTGGAATGTTTTTAATAATATATATTTTATTTAAAATTATCACTTAAGCTTGCTAAGTGCCTTAATGTATACAATGGAGAATGATGGATTTGCAAATAGTACTCACTGTTTAATTTGAAAAGGATTTTTCATAACAAATTGCTTCCTTAGAATGCTACTGTATACATGTTTTTAATGAAAACAGATTTCTACTGAGATTCCATAACAATATCAAAGACAACAAAAATTTTTATTGAAACAGAAAAGGCAATACTTGTTCTATAAATTGTGTACCTTAAAACATATGCAAAAGTTTTGGAGTTTTTATTATAATTATACTGTTTTTATGGCATATCCACAAATATACTTTTTTTTTCATTTTGTCATATAATGAATCTTAAAAAATTTAAAAGGTATTACACTGCTTTCCTAATGCAGAGTTATAAAACAACAACAACAACAAAACTTGATATGTATTGTCACCTAAAAACACGTGTCTCCCACATAAGCACCAGGGAGATGACAAAGACCTGCACATATAGGTTATTAAGCCAAACTACTACTTGATAAACATATCCTATAATGTACTCCTATCAAGTTTTGCCAGAAAATTATTTAGTCCTACCCTGAACTTCCCTACTTAAAATCGCAATCTTACCACCATTCCATCTCCCATCAGAATTCTTTATTCTTTTTATACTTGTTTTGTTTTGTTTTGTTGTTCTGGAACACTTATCACACCTTAGAAACTATGATATAACTTATTTATTTCACATCTTGAATCTTCATCTTCTCCCACAAAAGTGTAAAGCTCCTGTGGACAGACTTTTTTCTTTTCTTCATTTTAGTTGATATATGCCCCACACTGAAAACGATGACTAGTTCTTAGTAGCATTTAATAAAAATAAGTGAATGAGTGATGAGTCCAATAGACAAAAGCTAGAACAATATAACTCAGTTTTTACTTTCTATTTCTTGATTCTTAGACTGTAGGTGATTGGTTTGGTGTAATCGATGCCAATAGAGGAGAAACGTACCTATTATCAAAATGATTTGCATGTTAATAACCAGTATAGAAATTATATTGACTGGAGTGATTACTACAAATTCTATAGACAATAAGTACATTAAAAAATATTTAAGATCTGTACATTTCATCAATGAAGAAATCTTTTCAGGAAATGTGTGAACAAAGTATTAAAATTATTGTTTCATGCTTGTAATTTACTGAGTCATGATAATCATGTACATGTACTTGTATTTAAAAATGGGTCCAGCATATGCTCACTTTCTTTATAAAAGAAGATAATAACTTTCTGGTAAAAATATGAAATTTAACAAATGTTCTTTAAGTAAAATTATATTTCAAATATTTGAATGACAAAGATTAAAGTGACTTATAACACCTAGTATTACAATGGGTTTTGGAAAACAGCTACTCTGATATTCTATTAACTAATGTATATTGACAACTTTTTGGAGGAAAACCAAAATTGTGTATACAATTTTTCAAAGTTAATATCCTTTCACCCAGCAACTCTACTTGCAAAAATTGATTCTAAGGAAGCAAGATAACACAAGTACAAAGATATATGTTCAAATATGTATAGTAAGCATGGTTCCTAATAGAGGGAATTATTTATTGAGGTTATTTTTAAAATAAATTAAAGTGAAATACTTATATATACAGTGAAATTATATTTAAGTGAAATGAAAAATGATGCTTAAATTATATTTAAGTGAAATGAAATGAAAAAGGGTTGTATTTATTATGCATTTATAAGGTATATTCTAAATACACACACACACACAAACACACACACACACACACACACACACACAGTATTCTTAGTATGAGAGGCATGGTGTAATGGTGCACATCTATAATGCAGGGTTAAGGTCAAGAGCTCTGGACCCAGAATTCTTGGGTTCATTTTTTTCCTATCCTATGTCTCCATGTATGATATGTAAACCTAAACCTAGGCACGTTATTTTTACCTCTGGGGTTGAAGTGGAGATTAAATGAGCTAATGCAAACAAATACACATAAAATCTCATGCTTAACACCCATAAGAGTTATGAAAGTTAACTATTATTTTTTTTCTTCATTGTAAGCCCCTTGTAAATTCAGTTTTGCTTTCTACTATACTCCTATATATAATCAGTTCTTAACAATATTTTTGTATAATTTTTAATTAAAAATTAATCCAAGTATAAACGCTTGTGTGTGTGTGTGTGTGTGTGTGTGTGTGTGTGTGTGTGTGTGGAGAGAGAGAGAGAGAGAGAGAGAGAGAGAGAGAGAGAGAGAGAGAGAGAGAGAGAGAGAAGAAATTCTGAGACACACGCCAAAATTTTAACAGTGGTTATCACCATTATATGCAATTTTATATTTTTCTTCATATTTGTGTTTTGTGAAGTTTTTAATTTGAGCATGTACTATATAAAATGTAAAGTAAAACAATGAGATACCACTATACCTTCCTTGTGCATACTTAGCTCAGCAATTCCATTCATAGGTGTTTTTTTTTTTTTTTTTTTTTTTTTTTGGGGGGAATATTGGAGAACAGTGTGTTTCTGCAGGGACCATCAGCTTCAAGCCAAGTAGTTGTCCTTTAATCTAGTTGTGGAGGGCCCAGCTCAACTCCAAGTCCAGTCAGCGTTTTCTGTCTTAGCTGCAGGGGGCGCAGCCCACCATCCCATGTGGGAATTGAACTGGCAACCTTGTTGTTAAGGGCTCACACTCTAACCAACTGAGCCATTCGGCCGACCCACCGGCAGGCAGCTCAGTGGCAGCTCGTTGTCTTCAATCTAGTTGTGGAGGGCGCAGCTCACTGGCCCCTGTGGGAATTGAACCAACAACTCTTATTCAGAGCTTGTGCTGAGCCAACTGAGCCATCCAGCCACCCCAGCTATTCATAGGTGTTTACCCCAAAGAAATGGAAACAATTGTTTAAAAAACTTGTAAAACAATATTCATAGCAGCCTATTCACAACAGGTGAAAACTGGAACTAAGACAGTTGCCTATCAATAAGAGAATAAATAAACAACCTATAGTACTTTATCCATACAATGAAGTACTATAAAAAAGGGATTAAATACTGATAATGAAACAACATATCTGTCTGTCTATCTATCTATCTTTGGATAGATCTATCATATATCTATCTGCTGAGCAAGAGTAGTTATAGATCTATATATGGTATGATATCGTTTATGTCGAGTTTATAACAAAAGAAAAACAACCAGTGGTGAAAAAAATGAAAACAGTGTTTTTTTAATGTTAAATGGGGCAAGGTGTTACTGGGGAAGATAGGGGGAAATTTTCTGGGGTTATGGTCAAGTTCTTTATCTTGACTGGTTTCTGCATTTCACGGGTATATGAATTTTTTAATGCATCCAAGCAGCTAATGTACTCTTAGGATTTGTACTTTTTATTTTATGTAAATGTTACCACAAAAAGAAACACCTGTAAGTGAACATTGGATACAAGTTGATACCCATGCTGAAGTATTTAATGGAAAGTACACTGATGAATTGCAGGATGAATAGATACATGGCAGATTTTTGTTAAAGCAAGTATAGTAAAATGTTAATGTTAGAATCTACGTAGGGTGTAGATATAGTCTTTCTTTAATAATTTTTATCTTGCATGTTTGAAAAATATTACCATAATGTCATGTTGGATATAAATGTTCAGCAAATTCATTAAAAAAGAGATGTGGATCATTAATTCTAGACCCAAATTAAACATGTCTAACTGGTGGCAGAATGAGGGAGGTAAAAAACCCCTTGTAATATAGGATGGTATTGGGGTGGTGGAGGAAAAGGGATCATTGCAGAGGAGGTAGGTTTAAAGCTATGGTTTTGACTCTTTGTTCTTTGAAAAATATAAAGTAACTTTAGTCAGTATAACATATGAGGAACAGTTAAAGCAGTTAACACTTGAAATTTGATTTTATGTAGAACTATATGCATGTAAAAATTTATTTTTCTTGTGCTTCAAATGAAATTCTATTTGTCTGAATTATTTAATGCTTGTTCCCCTCCAACATATAAACATATTATTATTATTTATTCATAAATAAGTGCTTAGAATTTAAGTATTAACTCATTTCCAAATAAATATATGTGTCTTCTTTCTTAGTATGGAGTGCCTGAATTTGTAATCTTCAAGGGTGTTGAGGAACTGGTTAGTCAGCTTTGCAGAGACTGAAATGTTATTTCAAGGGCAATTGATATTTAATAGCAAACACGAATTTGGCCTTCATTAACATTACTTATTTCTAGGGTTATTAATTAGTGCATTGTTCTTTGGATAGTGTAAACTTACATTGTCATCTTCACTACTGCAAAGAGTAAATTAAATGTTTAGCTTTCTATATTAATTAGAATAAAAGAGTGTCAATTTTGCTTAAGTTTTTTTTTTTTTTTTTAATTAATATAAGTGGCTGTTTAAATGAATTTCTTCACAGGTAATTGAGGCACGTGATCACAGACACGGAATATACTTTTGAAGATGATTAAACAAACAATATCTTAGAATCCTTTTTTAATGGATTAGTTTTGCATTTGGAATTCAAATTAAGTTGACGCTTTATTTTCATTACACACAGAGAGAAATTGAGTCTTTCTCAGCACCAAGGGGGCTTGGTAGAGGAAAGGAGTGATGGAGTAACTAACTCACTCTTCCCTCATAATTCCCCACTATGAAGAAGGGCACAACTCAGTAACACAGGAGGGACACTGTATGGTGTAGGTAAGGTTGGTTTAAATTGATACCTACTCCCAACTACTTTCTTGCTTTTGCTATAAAGGTTGGATAACTAAACAGTCACCTCTTTGCAGTTAGGCTTGATTATGACCGTTCAGGAAAAAAGTGAAAATCTATGGAGGAGTGCTTCTGTAGAAGCTTTTTTTCCTCATATAAATGAGTGTTTTATTAATCTTTTGTTATCTAAGGAAACAGCCCCAAACAAAATATGTTGGCTTAAAACAGGGATCTGCAAACTGGAACCCTAGGAACTGTTGTAAATAAAATTTATTAGAACACAGCCTGCTGTTAATATTAAACTTTGAAAATCAAACTGTTACATCAATTTTAAATGTAGTCAATGCAATCTTACTAAAAGAGAAATTTTGTGTTATATTCCTTATCATCTATTTTTAAAAATCAGGGAAAAGTATTTCTTAAGAATTGGAATTGTATTACCATTTTCTTTTCATACTTGGACTTGTATTTTAATTTCACTTCTCCATAGCATTTTATGTAAATATAATATAGTTTTATACCTGAATATCTTTCACTGATTATTTTATCACATTTCTCTGGCATACATTTTGTAAAAAAATATTTCTTATCATCATAGGCTCTAGAAAATTACTGATGTTTTTTTCTCGATTATTTTAGCTATGCAGTTGTAAACACACAATCATCCAAACAACATAGGCATATTAAATTGTTTGATAAAATTATTAAACATAAAAAGTGAAATGGTATTTGAAATGCACTTTTAAATAAAATGAATGAGACTACGCTATTTGTTTCCCAAATAGTTCATTATCCAAGGTATTACTTATTACTAGTATACATGATAAAAATTTTCTTAAGGGGTGGCCGGATGGCTCAGTTAGTTAGAATGCAAGCTCTTAACAAAATGGTTGCCAGTTCAATTCCCACATGGGATGGTGGGCTGCGCTCCCTGCAACCAAAGACTGAAAACGGCAACTGGACTTAGAGCTGAGCTGCGCCCTCCACAACTAGATTGAAGGACAATGACTTGGAGCTGATGGGCCCTGGAGAAACACACTGTTCCCCAATATTCCCCAATAATAAATAAATAAATACATAAATACATAAAATGTAATAAAATAAAATCACATTAAATATAGATTGGGAAAATAATCCTCTAAAAAAGTGTTAGTTTAATTTTTTTTTTTCTCAAGACTTAGAAATGGGCAAAAGAGATTACTAGGTGTATAGGAATTTTCTGATATTAGAGTGGTATGTGGATTTGTATAGCTTTCTATTAACTAGGCTATTTTACAGCTCTGTAGGGTCAAAAGTAAAAATTATAGAAAACTGATTATAGTACATAGAATTCCTGTCCATAGCAATGAAAAAGAACTTTACCTTGTTAAGAATATAAATCTCAAGTCAAATTCTCATTTGAACAGTGTTACTGAATCCGTCAATAATTTAAAAACAAAAACAAAAAACAAAAAAACTTTGACAGATGTTCATTATATTTGAGAGTCATGATTTTATTTTAAAAATTATAATTGAACAAATGAAACAAGACTCATCATCAATTCCATTACTGTTTATTTTTATAGATATAAGAACTGAGAAAACTCACTCACATTTTTTAAAGAACTGAGAAACCTCATTCACATTAATTAAAGAGATTGTGATAGCAATTTATCTGTTTTTTAACTTCTTTGGAGTTAAATGTCAAATAGCTCACAGTAATGTATTATTATATTGACCTATCATTATATTCATAAAATTAATAATTTTTATTCATTAAATTATTGTTAGTAGTTGACTAGCCAACAGTATTGATTCCACATCTAATCTCTCACAGAGAGTAGTACACAGTAAATAAAAGAATTGAAGCTGCATAAAATTTGAATTATGAAAAAAAACAAATTTTCAGAATGTGAAAGGCATTAGCAAAAGGATGAAAATATCAGCTAGAATATGACACACTAAAAGCATGCAAGATGAAGCATGGAGATATGCATGGCAAATAATAGCAGTGCCTTAAAGGAATATCTAAACAAAACAGAATGCTAAGTCAGGTGATAACTGATATCTATAGAGGCTCAGGAACTGAGACTAGAATTCTAAAAGGCTAATTTTCTTGGGTAAAGATAATTCTGAGAAAACAATACTGAGACATCATTTGGATAAAATTTACTTCCCTTTAGCAAACATTTGTTGAACACTCAGTACAAGGAAAATATTGATAAAAAGCAAAGATTTAGAAACTACCACCCTTGAAAAAACATTTGTCACCCAGTTATTTTGCCACCTCATGTTTTTACATCTGAAGGCAATTTGCCAAGAAAGAAATCCATAAGCTATTTATTCTTTTTTTGCCCTTACATCATAGGCATGTAAATCCAGAAAATGGTATATATGCAATTTGAGAACTTGAAAATGAATTCCTTTCCTCTCATTAAGAAAAACTTTTCAAAAACACACACACACAAAAAAAAACTTTCACAAATTTAGTTCTCAGCATGTATCCTTTGTTTGTTTGTTTGTTTGCAATCTCATATTCACAGAATAAGACCCTTACAAGGACAATTAAAAGATCTACTATTGATAGGGATAATCCACATGGCGGGGAAAATGAGCTATACAATCATTGTTAGATTAGAAACACAAAGAAAAAAATGGCTCAACATGTTCAGATGCTGGCTGATGGTTGAGAGTCAACAGGATGAGTAGGTAATTAGCTTTATAGAGAATGTCTTCACTCTATGAAAATTTTTCAGAAAATATTTAAAGATTTAAACAGGAATGCTATGTTCTTCTCTGGAAAAAATGTGATAAAAATGTTCTGTTCTATCTAAGTTGGGACTTTTTTTTTTTAATTTTCAGGTATTTTTTCTTGATATTGTACTATGATTTTGTAAGTTGTAGCATTGGAAGACATAGAGTGAGGAATTCAAGAGAAATCTCTGTACTACTTTTGCAACTCACTGTACGTCTATAATTAGTTTAAAATTAAAAGTTTTAAATGAAGCCTTTGTGTACCCCCAAGTTTGTAAATAGTTGCTACCAGACCGTACATCACAGAAATACTGATAAATAAATAAATACATAGTTTTTATTTATTTGGTGCATTAATTATTCTAATTGTTTTGCCCCTTTCTTCCACTGAATCCCGATGTCAGCGTAATTGGCTATCTGCAGTGCCTGGGTGGATGAATTCTTGATTTGGTTACAAATTATAGAATGACTTTTCAATTTTTATAAAAGAAATACCACTGGGATTGTGAGTGGAATCCATTAAATCTATAGCTCAATTTAGGGATTTTTTTAAATCCCAAAATATCTTGAGTCCTCTAATTCCTGAACTTATAAATCTTTCCATTTATTTGAATCTTTTGGATTTCTTTCATCAGTGTTTCATAATTTCCAGCATATGTGTGTGTGTGTGTGTGTCTGTGTGTGTGTGTGTGTGTCTGTGTGTGTACATCTTTTGTGAGATTTATAGCTAATTATTGCATGGTTTTGATGCTATTGTAAATAGGTAGTATTGGTTTTTAAATTTCAATTTCTAGTTTTTCATTGATATTATGTAGAAATATAGTTTATTTTTGTATTTTGACCTTATTTATACTGACCTCATTAAGCTCACTTAATGTTTCTAACAAATAGTTTTGTAGATTTTTGGGGTTTCTCTATGTAGACAATTATATTGTCTGTGAATTGAAATAGTTTTATATTTTCCTTTTCAAGCACATGACTTTTATGCTTTTTTTATCTTGTTTCACAGGCTCTAGGTTCTCCACTACAATGTTGAACAGGAGTGGTAAGGTTGGATATCTTTTTCTTGTTCACTGATTTAGGGAAAAATACTTTCACCATTATATATAAGGCTAGCTCTAGAGTTCTTTTTTTTTTTTCCCCCCCAGTTTACTAACACAACGTCCTTCAGTCAAGAGTCATCTCATTCATATACCAAAGTCACGCTTGTCACTCAAAAGATTCCAAGGATTTTAGGTGCTTTGTGCCAGGGACAAAAGCCAAACATCATATATATATGTTCTTTTTTTATCACATGCAGATAAAAATGTGGTTAGAATGGTTTATTATAAATAATAATTACTAGGAAATACGTTATTATATTATAGTGCCATAAATGAGGAAACGTTTGAATAATGTGCTTGTCTTTAAAAATTGAACTCTTAGTTTTTGGAGGCAATTAAGAAAAAATAAATCCAGTGTTCCCTAAAACAGAGCTGACTCAATTCCTCAAATATCTGTTAACTATTACACTCATATATATAGAATAGGCAAACATCTAACATTCTTCTAAAGTGGTATTTTAAAATGTATATGACCTTTCCTTACTTAATTTATTTTTACTAGCTTGAGTTTTTTTAAAGAATTGGTACTTGAACATTTTTCCAATTTCCAAATAATTAATAATTAATGTAATTTTATTATTAATAAAAAATTACTACTAGTAATAAAATAATTTACACTTGCATATTGTGAATATTTTCAGTCGATATTGTCGTGATATTGACTGTTGCATATTTGGTTGTGAAATTTTAAAGCTGTGAATGGTGGATTAAAATAATATTCTTATGTGTTTTGTTTTTGCCTTAGAAATCTGGAACATTGAAATGCATTGGGATAATTTAAGATTGGATTGATCTAGCTTGGGACATGTTGAAGGAACAATATCCATTTTCATGGAGGGTCTCATTTTTCAACCACTGGGGAAAGAAAACAAACAAAAAACAAAACAAAACTTAGGTTCTAATCAGCCATCTGATAAATTCCTGTTTTTGTCTCCCATTTCAGAGGATTGAGGTGGAAATGGACTGATTACAACTGCCTGGTGATGTTAATAGTTCTGTAGAAGCAAGGCGTTGAAACCTTAATAGCTATTAAAAGAAGGGCATATATTTGGAAGCAGTTTACATTGCAAGTTTTCCATTGTTTAGCACATTCTATAATCCTCTTCAAAGAAACTGATTTGTAACACTACCAAATACAATATGAGATGGTTCAAAGAGTAGAAGATAGTTTCTACTAGGATATAATCAGTTAAACATAATCAAACTAACGTTCTGATCATGTTTTGTAGTCTGGAAGAAATGTCACAGATAGTCATAAGGACCTAGAATGCCTTATTTGCCTGAAATGAAAAGGAAAATGTCATAAATGTAAGAGATTGAAATAGGAAGGTTTGACAATTAAGTTCGCAAACTCATCTTAGAAAAAGTGCTACATACCTCATTGCTGAATATCACTATGGTCACCTTCGAAGTACTCCCTGTGGAAACCTATGCACCGATGCCAGCACCTATTTCACCCTTCAAAGCAATTTTGGAACTTTTTTTCTGGAATAGCCATCAGAGCTGTCCTATTACCCTTGATGTCCTTAATGTCATCAAAATGTCTTCCTTTCAATATTTCCTTTCTCTTCAGGTAAAGAAAGAAGTCATTGGGGGCCAGATCAGGTGAGTAGGGAGGGTGTTCCAATACAGTCATTTGTTTACTGGCTAAAAACTCCCTAACAGACAGTGCCGTGTGAGCTGGTGCATTGTCGTGGTGCAAGAGTCATGAATTGATGGCGAGAAGTTCATGTCGTCTAACTTTCTCATGCAGCCTTTTCAGCACTTCCAAGGAGTACATTTGATTAACCGTTTGTCTAGTTGGTACAAATTCATAATGATTAATCCCTCAAATATCAAAAAATGTTAGCAACATCGTTGTAACAAGTTCACTAACTGAATTGTCAGACCTCCGTGTGTCCCTGGTTGATCATAGGTGTTATGTTCACTCCTCAGAAGAGAGATGGGCCCCCATCCAAAATTGTTAGCATATAAAAATGATGACACCACACAAACATCCAAAGGTGATAAAGAGATTGATTACTAAACTAAAGAGGCTTTTGAGTTAAAGAGGGGAGGCTCCCAAACATGTCCAGAAATGTCTTGGGAGAGTAAGGAGGGGTGACTCATCTTGGTCTTTACTGGAGTTGCAGGGTGGAGGTGAGGTACCCTTATGACAGCCTGGGAGCCTGGGGTTTGCACTTCCTGTCAGTGCAGAAGGAAGGAACACCAGGCTTTCACATTGGTTTGCCCAGATGTATCATATTTATACGTCCTTTTGTTCCCCATAATATGTATCATCGTCTGATATGCTACATAATTTGCTTTAAAAAATATACTTATTGTTTATTATTGTCTTTCCAGAACTACAGTAAACATTCTCGGGAGTCTGGAAATTGATCTGCTGAGATCAATGATGCTTATACTTTTTATACTGATGTTTCCAAATGCCAAGAGCAGATACTGGCACTTAGCTGGTACTCAGTAAACAGCTGTTGCATGAATAAGGGAGTCAGTTAGTAACAGAAAGAGGCACAGACAGAGCCAGATGAAAATAGACACGTAGAGAACAGTTGAGCCACTGTAAACGGGAGTGCTTACACATACACCCCGGAAGTCCCGTTCCCCGGGGCTTCACCAAAGCCCTAGGCCCGGAAGGAGTTCTAGTTTCCAGCCACATAAAAGCGCCTTGTAGATGTAGCTAAAATTCAGGGACTCTGGTACACATCCATGTGTGTCCTGCATTGCGTAACTACCGGAAATATCCTGTGAGGCCTTATTTTCCACGATCAACGGCACATAGCAAAACACAAGAAAGTTTCTAGACTATGAAATGAAGCATCTATAAAACTGACTTCAAAGTAATTTTGGATCTCACTTAATATATGATGAGCTTATATAACTGTAAACTGAGGAATATGCATGCAAGAGACGTGATTATTAAATGTATTCATTGATATTCACCAATTATAACTGCATGTCAAAACAGATTTGCATAAAGATAGCTAGCTGCAAGATTCTGTCAATAATTCTTAGAGTAAACTTATTTTCAGTTAGAAAAGCAAACGCAGGGGAAACTGTGTGTGGTGTTCTCTTTGAAGCCTGAATTGAAACATGAAATTAATACAAACCAAATTAATAAAAATTGCCTTAAATATTCAATACATGTACTGCATTTGTACTCTTGTATCTGCACATCATTATATAAGTTAATATTAGGTTTTTAAGGTCAAATGTATCTTTTGCTTGTTAATTGAATGACCTTGAATGTATAGCTCTATACTCAAGTAGAATAGTTTCTTTTTTTTCTGTTTCCTCTCTTCACTTTCCAGTGTTTATCATTTGCAGATAAGATTTCAAGATAGTTCTTACTTTGAATCTGAAATATTCAAAAAAGCCTTACTTTGTTGACTATAATTTGTTACATCAATCTTAATAATGAATGTAATATTCTAAAAAGAGGCCTTTTAAAATATCTGACTTCCCAAGAAAATACAATTCCCCACTGCTTATGTTATGATGTCATTTTTTTCTTTTTTGTTTTTCAATAATTTTTAACTTTCACAATTCTGCTCTTCTTGAATATATAGATGATCCAAATGGAAATAAAGCGACTGAGTGCTTACCTTTTGTGGGGTGCATTAGATCTTTCCGGCCATTCAAGTCCATTTAGTAAATTGCTACTCCAGTGCATTAAGTGGAACTCCAATAACCTAAAATTGTTAATGCACTTAATAATTTGGCACTTGTAATTGCCAGTGATGGCAGTACATTTGCTTTCAGATTCTCATAGTAATGATTATGAAGAAAGAATTTGTGCCCAAAGAGTTACATGGTCAGCCATTAGAATTCTATAGGCTCTCTTAAATTTATAATAGACCTCTTTGCCATCCAAAATTAAATAATGGGAATTTAAAAGATGTTGCCAAAGATATTGTTTCTTTTCAAAATGCAAACTTTATTTCTCCTTCAACGAGAAATCACATACACATACGCCAGTAGTCATTGCTTCATTTTTATTTCCTTCTCATAGTTAACTAAATTGCTACTTTAAAAACCTCATGTAGTCTCCTGGAATAGTGGCACAGTAAAATATTTAACAACTTTGGTCGGCAAGGGGTTAATGAGTTATTATTCAATCCACTATGTCAAAGTAGGTATCAGTGTGTTTAATAGAAAAGTGATGGTGATTTTCTTACCTAAATTGAAGGCATAACCACATAATTTTAATATCCTATGTTGTACTTAATGAGTACTCTGTTATTATAGGACATCGGTTGTGCCAAGTAATTATTTCTAGTCAATAGACTGGCTTTATGGCTCATTTCTCAGCCCCCCATTATTTCTCACTACAGTGTGACTCACCTTTGCCTCTGTAACAATCAGAAAAGAAGCATCTGTGAGATACACACTTTTCCAAGCATAAGCAAGTGTGACACAAGGTCCAGTTTACCCTCCATGTCCTTCTTTTATAAGCTTAGAAGATTTCAGCATGTGTTTTCAGGCATCGTAATTTCCTGGTATTCACTTCTTAATTAGCCAGTGAGAGGTAAACCAGGCTCTGTAATCCTGAGGGGAATTGACGTAAGGGCTGTGTTTAATTTGTGGCTTAGAAGTACCTGGAAATTGCGTTATCCTTAGAGATATGGTGTCCATCTATCATTCTGATGTCATTAAGGGCAACCTATGCGGATCATGAGCCAACTTTTAAGCCTCACAATAAAATCACTCAATTTATGCTATGTTTTTGTCAGTTTTTTGCTGTGCTCCGTAAAGAGTTTCATTTCAGTCAGGTATAAACATAAAATGGCTTTATTTATAATTGTGATCCATTTTGTTCTGTTACCCCCATTTTGCTGGGCATCGAGACTGCTTTTTGATATCTCAGTCTAGTTCCACAACTAGTTATTCATCTTGGGTTATTAAAACAGTTGAATTCGGTTACTGAGATTCTATCCTACACTTTTCACAATAGAGATTTGTGGTTGACGGAACCATCCTCCCCCATTGAGGGTTTAGTGAGGCCCCAGCACTTCACACTGTGAGGTGGGTGTACTTGGTCTGCTTCTCTCAACCCTCTCTTTCCTGTCCTTACTCCCAGATGATGGGGCAAGGAAGGAAGAGGGAAAGGACACTGTTGGATTTCATGACAATTTAGCTGACTGCTTGATTCATAACATGGGCAGCCACACATTGGAGGTAGAGGGGCTTTGGTCCTTTTTTATGGTGGTCAGCATCTGTGGGGACAGAGCCAGCAGTGCAGTTTCCAGGCTCTCAGCCTCACGTGGAAAGGTGCTCACTCGGGTAGTAAACGGCCATCAACTGTGGCTAGTTGGCCGGCAGCTGTAACCAGTGAGTCATTGGCCACTAATATAAATGCCATGGCTACGCTAGCAGAAAATGGGGGCTAGCAAGAAGATGGTGGCTGAGCTAGCAAGAGTGGATTGCAGTTAGCATGGCAGATTGCAGCTAGCAAGTGAGGTGGGTTGGCAGATAGAAGTGGACAGCAGGTTGCAGATCGTGTGGCTCCTGCTTCCTGTGTCTCCAACCCAGCCGCTAGCGAGAATATAGTGGTATGACTCCCCTATCTATGGCTCCGTTGGTGTTCCTTTTTTGGCCTCACCATATCCTGCATTCTTATGTGGGGAGCAGGACCAGAGACCCTGCATGACACATGGCGCAGCGAGCAGGGAACAGTGCTGGCCAAAACTCTACAAAGGGCAGTGGAGAAGTTTGTGCGTATGAACACAGTCTCAGGAAAACCAGGAGGAACAGCTGCCGGAGAGCTGGACCCCCGCGGAGGGGTGGGAAAATGTGGATGGTTTGCCAAGCAGCATAGGCCGGAGAAAGCGAAGGTAGTTGTGGCCCTGTGGGCTGGGAAGTGCTTGTTGAGGCAGCCCGGTTGCGGGACTTGTAGTCCCAGGAGGAAACGCTTGCTGAGTCCTTCATGGAAGATGAGGGTGAGGTCAACGTCACCCCTCACCCCCAGGACAGCCCTGGTGAATGACTATGGACTATGGGGAATTGCCTTCCATCCCTAATTTAAGGGACCAGTTGACTGTTTGCTTGGAAACATACCACCATGTAGTGGAACTGGCGGATGTTTGCTTTTGTGTCTCGACCAGCAGTCGTGGAGAATATGTGAGAAAGACTGGCTGTGCCCAGGAAGTCGGGTTGTGCCCAGAGAGAGTGGCAGTGCCCTGAGAGGCCCTGGCTGTGCCCAGGAAGTCGGGCTGTGCCCAGAGAGAGTGGCGGTGCCCTGAGAAACCCTGGCTGTGTCCGTGGAGGCTGGTGGTACCCTAAAAAGCCCAGGAAGTCTGGCTTTGCCCAGAAGGGCTGGTGGTGCCCTGTGTCATGCGGGGAGGCCTGGGGGGCCTCTGGTCCTGCTCCTTTGTAGTGCAGGGCAGCCTGCGGGGCCTCTGGTCCCGCTCCCCACATAAGAATGCAGAATATGGTGAGGCCAAAAAGGAACACCCACGGAGCCATAGGTAGGGGAGTCATACCACTATAGTCTCATGGAGGCTGGGTTCACACGACGTGCGACCTCTTGTCCACTTTCTGCCAACTGACTGAATCCCTCCTCGACTTCACTCCCTAACGCAACCGTGGCATTTATATTAGTGGCCAATGGCTCAAGGGCCACAGCTGACAGCCAGCTAGCCACAGCTGACGACCATCTACTACCCGAGTCAGCACCTTTCCACGTGAGGCCGAGAGCCTGGAAACTGCTTTCTGAGGCTCTGTCCCCACACTCCACCCCAACAGGGTCTCGCCTCACAATCTGCATGACAAGTGTCTTCCACGAGGGTCCCTGTGCGAGGAGTCTGGAGGTGAATGCAGTATCCTGGACACAGCCAGTGCTCTCAGGGCACTGCCACTCTCTCTGGGCACAGCCAGAGTTTCTCAGGGCACCACCAGTCCTTCTGGGCACAGCCAGACTTCCTGGACTTCTCAGGGTACCACCAGTCTCCTCCTGCCCTCCTGGCAGGTGGTACTGCCGCACTGTAACCACGCACCAGGGCTGTGGCAACACTTGAGGAGGGTGGTGAGCATGCCCACGTGTCACTGCTTTCACCACCCGGATCGGGAGACAGAACTCTCCTACTGACGTCTGTAAGCTGAGGTCATATAGCACATCCACCCCTAGAATATACTCTAGAACAGGGGAGACATAAACCTTGTAAGTACGAGGGGGAAGCCTTCCTATACCCAGTGGTAAGGAAACGGCTTTCACAGTCACAGTTTTCCCCCGTAGCCATCAATGCAGATTGCTGGTCCAGAAAACAGTTCTGGGTTCCCATAAACAAGACTGCAGTCTGCGCCAGTGTCCACTAGGGCCAAATCTTTCTGCACATTAGAAGGGGACAAATGTACGGACAGTTCCATGTGGGGCCTCCAGTCCCTGCTTGTTCCCTCTGACCGGGTACCTTGGCCCCACCCCTAATCAAGCTGAAAGGAGTCGGCCTTAAGTGGCTGCATGAAGTCCTGGAGGGACACGGGTCGCGCTTTCCCAGACTTCTCCTTTAGGCTTCTCCGGAATTGCTGTTCCGGATGCAACTGTTTCCAAAGTTCCAGCAGGAGTGCATTGGGTTGCTGGTCTATTTTCTTCCCATCGACCCCTGCTGCCACGAGATCATGCCACATCTGTGCGCGTGTTATTCTCCGAGGCCTGCGACCTCGCCCCTTTACCTTCGGTTTGGGCTTCCAGGTCTAGACTGCGTGGACCTCCTGTCTTAACTTCCTTTGCCTCCGGCTTTCAACATCCCCTAGGGTGGCCATGGCAGTTGTAACTTCATGGATCCGTCGCCCCACATAGGGTATAAGAATAGCAACCAAGGATCCAAAAGCACTCACAGGTGCAGTATCCAAAACCAGATCTCTCATGCTGGCAGTAAAAAGCTCGTCATCTGGGCCCTGCATGTTGAGGTTAAAAATAGCATGTCTCATACCCATTTCACGGATTATTTGCGTAAGTTCTTTATATGACTGCCATTGACTCACAGTGTCTGGCAGCTCGCCAGCCTGTCCCCATACTGTGTGTACCGCAGCAGTGAGCCACTCCATTAGAGAATAGTTGCCCTGGTTGTGGGCCAACCCATGGCAGTTCTGTAACCTTTGTCACAGGGACGGATGCACTGTCACAAAGGCTAGCTTTTCCATCTCGCCTGGGGAGCAGAGAATGTTGTCTGCTCCCTCATCCCATAAACGTAATAGCCAAGCCGAGACTGGCTCTCCAGGGCGCTGTTGATACCGCCTCCCCAGCTCCTGCAACTCAATGGGAGTGTATGGGGTGTAGGTTGTAAACTCAGTCACAGCTGGGTTGCCGGCAGCAACGCCCCCGGGGGCCCAAAGGTTGCTCACGTTTTACCCTTTGCTTCAAGATTGGCCGGGCTTGGGGGTTAAGAGCTACATTGTCTCCACTTGCTTCCTCCGCCACTGCCTCAGAGTCTCCACCTTGGGGCCCCTGTTCTAACAGGCGGACCCGGGCTTCCAGCGCTTCCAACTGGGACACCTGGTCCAGCACCTGGGCAATTCATTGAGTGCCCTTTCCCTGTTGAGACTCAAGGCCGTGAGGAACATCCAGCCCACGCAGCCGGCTGTAGCCTTCTCCTCCTCTGGCAACTGCTCAGCCAGAGCCTGCAGGGCCCTCTCCACACTGGCCGGAGAGCCGTCCATGTCCTCCAACCCCTCGTGGGGGGTCCAACTCCTGAGAACAGTGGCCACTGGACACCATATACTGTGTGGGGGCCACATGTCCTCCTGCCCAGAGTCAGACTCCATTCCTACCTGGCCAGAATCTTGCTCGCCACGTCAGGTGTCTGAGTGGGTGGAGGCCTCCGTGTAAGATGTCCCGCAACCCTCGGGACCTACAGCACCAGCCCACCAAAAAGCCGGTGATGCCTGCTATGGCCAACAGGGCAGCATGCCATCCGGAGGCTCGAGAGGACCACCAACTCACCGAGGGGTCAAGTCTCTCCCAGGCAGACTGTGCTCCCCGTCCCTGGCATGGCTCCTCATGGGCTTCCTGAGACTGCGTTTTCACACGCAACAAACTGCTCCACCATCCCTCTGAGAGCTTTGGCTGGCTCCATACCCTGCTCACTGTGCCATGTGTCCTGCGGGGCAGCCTGCGGGGCCTCTGGTCCTGCTCCCCACGTAAGAACGCAGGATCTGGCTAGTCCAAAAAGGAACAGCCACGGAGCCATAGGTAGGGGAGTCATGCCACTATGGTCTCACTGGACACTGGGTTCACATGATGTGCGACCTGCTGTCCGCTTTCTGCCAACCGACCGACTACTCAACTTCACTCCCTAACGCAGCCGCAGCAGTTATATTAGTGGTTGATGGCTCAAGGGCCACAGCTGGCAGCCATCTACTACCCGAGCCGGCACTTTTCCAGGCCGAGAGCCTGGAAACTGCTCTCTGGGGCTCTATTCCCACACCCTGAGAAACCCTGGCTGTACCCAGAGAGCCTGGCTGTGTCCAGAATATTGCATTCACTTCCAGGCTCCTCGCACAGGGCCCCTCGTGGAAAACGCTTGTCGCGTAGATTGTGAGGCAAGACCCTGTAGGGGTGGAGTGTGGGGGCAGAGCCAGTAGTGCAGTTTCCAGGCTGTCGGCCTCACATGGAAAGGTGCTCACTCGGGTAGTAAATGGCCATCAACTGTGGCTAGTTGGCTGTCAGCTGTAACCAGTGAGCCATTGGCCACTAATATAACTGCCGTGGCTATGCTAGCAGAAAATGGGGGCTAGCAAGAAGATGGTGGCTGAGCTAGCAAGCGGCAGAGTGTGGATTGCGGATTGTAGAGAGGCAGATTGCAGCTAGCAAGTGAGGTTGGTTGGCAGAGAGAAGTGGACGGCAGGTTGCAGATCATGTGGTTCCTGCTTCCAGTGTCTCTAACCCAGCCACTAGCAACACTATAGTGGTATGACTCCCCCATCTATGGTTCCGTGGGTGTTCCTTTTTGACCTCAACATATCCTGCGTTCTTATGTGGGGAGCAGGACTAGAGACCCCGTATTCCACCTCGCGTGACATTCCCATATCTGGAGACCTTGGAAAAGCAGAGCTCTACCTTCCCTGCATGTCAGGAATCTAAACTGGAGAGACATCCTCAGTCCCAGATGGTCTCTCAGTGTGAAGTCATCCTGGCTGGAGTGATACCTCACAGCCCTGCAGGTGGGTGCTGCTCTACTTGTCTCTAAAGTACTGTGGGTAATATTGTCAGGTGAGGGTTCTCAGACTTTGATATGCATAAGTTTTATTTGGGGAGTCTGTTCAGTGCAGATCCCTGGGTTCCATTTCCCTGAATTTCTGATTCATTCAGTATGGACTCTCAAACTACATATTTTATCAAGCACACCATGTGAGTCTTTGAATCAGACTTTAAGACATGCTTCAATGAGGAAGTCAGCAATAAATAATACATGGTCTCTGCCCTCAGGTTTGTAACACATTAGGTGACAACAATCCGTGCTAACCAATTTTATAATTTGGGAAATATGTCAAATCAATTTGTCCATTAATTATACTTTATTTAATTCAAGTCATATTTGGAGAAAGGTATATAAATATAGGAAATCAATGGCTCCCATTGTTTATTCAAAAAGAACTTATTAATCATCAGTCTATATAATACTAGACACTAAATTTTTTAACAAGGAGAAAAATCGTAATTATGGTTTAACAGGCAATTATTAGAAACGCATCACGCATGTGACAGTGACCTTCACATAATGTAACACAATGCACAGCACTATTTGTCAAATAATTCAATAAATGAGCACTTTTCTCAGCCAGGTCTTTGACTGGAAGAAGTTGAAATTCTGAGGGGCCACAATTAGCTGATGGTTGATAAGGATATGAGCTGAAACAAAGACACTAGAAAACCTGTGGGAACACAGAGACTGACCCAGAGCCAGGCTCCCTGAGCCTGGTTGTGGTTCTAGGGTAGCTCAGCAGAATTTGCGGAGTTCATCATCTGTACAATCCAACATTTTCTCTTCTCTCAGACACTGTGTACTACTCTTTCTTTCCCTTTGCTTTCAATATTTTCCCCCCAGTTTTACAGCTTTTTCTCATATTTTTTAGGAGACCTCCTCTATAGTGTTCCTTTCCCTTCAATGGGGAAACAACTAACTTTAAGCTTAGCCCCATATCGAAGTGATATTAGGCAGAAGGACTCAAGGAACCCTTATTCAGAATTTTGGAGCTTGTCATCAAGTTAACTTTCTTGTCAACTGGATCATTATTTGTGCTCTAATTCAATGGCACTGAATTTAACAGCCAATTAGTTCGTAAGCACTACAAGGTCTGACAATTTAGTTTGCGAACTTGTTGCAATGATGTTGCTATCCTTTTTTGATAGCAGAGGAATTATTCATTATGAATTTGTATCAACTGGACAAACAGTTAACCAAGTTCACTATTTGGAAGTGCTGAAAAGGCTGTGTGAAAAAGTTAGACGACCTGAATTTTTCATCAACAATTGATGGCTCTTGCATCACAACAATGCACCAGCTCACATGGCGCTGTCTGTGAGGGAGTTTTTAGCCAGCAAACAAATCACTCCAATGACTTCATCTTTACATGAAGATAAAGGAAGACATTTTGATGACATTCAGGATATCAAAGGTAATACAATGATAGCTCTAATGGCCATTCCAGAAAAGGTATTCCAAATTGCTTTGAAAGGTGGACTAGGCGGTGGTGTAGGTACATAGCTTCCCAAGGGGAGTACTTCAAAGGTGACCGTAGTGATATTCAGCAATGAAGTATTTAGCACTTTTTCTAGGATGAGTTCACGAACGTAATTGTCAGATCTCATATGTGCCTGACACTGTTCAAGTTTTGGAGGCAAATTTAAAAAAGAAGTCCACAAGCAAGAGGAGACAGATGTCTAAAGAGATACTTACAACAATTTAAGTGGATATGCATTATATTTTGGGATCACTAAGGAAATTGAAACTAACTCAGCTGAGGAGATGTATCATGGAAGAGGAAAACATGAATTGGGTCTTATACAGTAGTTAAATTTGGGGTTGCTCGATTGGATTTCAATCCTGGCAAGAATATCAGCCTCCCCCAGTGCCCACTCATCTCAGAGGATGTACCTAATTACAGGATTTTGTTTTCCCACTGTAGGAAGTCACACCATGCTCAGCATTTAAATCATTTGCCAATATTCAAATCAATAAAAAGAATTATTGAATTAGAACAAAACAAAATAATATAAACCACGCTAGTGAGCAATGAGACAACATGCCCAAATGGACATGAAATAAAAAAGGGAATTTGGTGGGTAACAGTGAAGGACAGCTTCTTAAAAAACACACACACAAACAAACTAATAATTGAGACAAACATTGAAGTAAAAACGTTCATGAGGCCATTTTGTGCAGAAGAAAAGAAGATACTTTGGAAAGGAACAAAATTATATAGTCAGGAGCAAAATTATATAGTCAGGAGAACAAAGGGTATCAATACCAGTAATGTAAAGGGGATAAGAAGAATGAATTGGTAGAACTTGCTGACCGATTACATTCTAGAGAGGTAGTGAGGCAAAGAAAGATCGGAGTTGAAATCTGTCAAAATGTTGAATTTTTTATCTATAAGTATAGATTGGAGAAAAGTTTAAAGACAAAAGCAAGAGATATATATTTAGAAGTCAATAGAGTTAAAATTATAAGCCTTCTTTCTTCACATCCATGTGCCTTTTAGAGAGAAAGAAAAGTAGAAGGGGGGCTTGGGGAGGCAAGATAAAAAACAACAACAAAAACACACACACACACACACAAAATACCCTGGTCAGACAAAATGAGTAAGATCTAACTTACGTTTGAAAATTTTAGTAAAAACTTCAAGTGATGGCTTTTAAATCATAGTTTACACTCCAGATTTTAATAGAATACCATTTCTTCTGTATAATAAAAATTGGACTCATGAGATAAAGGGATTCAGAGAGAGTTGAAACTTTACACATCTGAGAGGTCATAGGGAGAAGCCCTTTTTTACCTATCAGGTAAATTTATGAGAATATGGAAAGTAGCCTTACCTGACTGTTTCGGGTAGGCATCTTTCAGCTATCACTAGAGAAAAGCAACACATTCAGAAACACAAATGTCTGCAGAAGTTCACCTATCTTCCTAGGAGAACACTATACATTTGGACCACTGTTTGTCCAGAATTGTTATGTTTTACCTACTTTTGTGAACAAGAACCCAGTAAAGTCAATAAAAGTCACCTAAAGAAAACAGCATGGGAATTCTTCAAAAAACTAAAAATGGAGACCCAGCAATTTCACTTCTGGGTATTTATCCAAAGAAAATAAAAACACTCATTTGATAAAATATATGCACTCCTATGCTCACTGCAGCATTATTTACCACAGCCAAGATATGGAAGCAACTTAGGTGTCCATCGATAGATGAGTGGATGAAGAAGATGTGGTATATACATATATAATAGAATATTATGAAGCAATAAAAAAGAATGAAATCTTACCATTTGAAACGACATGAATGTATCTTGAGGGTGTTATTAAGTGAAATAAGTCAGGCAGGGAAAGATAAATATTGTATGGTTTCACTTATATGTGGAATCTAAAAACAAAACAAAACAAAAACAGACTCATGAAAACAGAGATCAAGGGAAGTTTACCAGAAGGGAAGGGGAAGGGAGACAGGTGAAAAAGGGAAGGGTGGTATAGTCAGTAATATTGTGGTAAGTTTGTACAGGGACAGACATAACAGAAATAATGGAGTGATCACACTGTAAGATATAAAAATGTCGAATCACTATATTGTACATCTGAAACTAATATAACCAATACAAGACTGTATACTAACTAAAACAAATAAAAGTAATCTAGAACTCAAAAAAAGTGACCAGGAAGATGCACACCCTTTGAAGTCACACCATTTGACAGTTAGAATGCTTGCCAGTAAAGATGAGTTCTTGCTAATATCTTATTTTCGTATATACCTCATCACAAACTAGTGCCAAAAATGAAAGCAAATAGAAGTAAAGGAAAGTATATAGTACACTAATGGTAAGCCAGTTCTATCGATCAGAGTTCATTTGTAATTTATGCAAATAGTGTATATAAGATTAATTCAATACACCTTGTGCTTTTGTGTGTGTATGTGTGTTTTAATTGAAGTGTAATTCGCATATAACATATTAACTTCAGGTACACAACATAGTGATTAGATATTTGTATACGTTGCAAAATGATTTTTGGTTTGTTTGTTTTCAATCAAAATGTTACATCCTTGAAACCATTCTCTTAAAGATGATTGCACAATAATGTAACAATGGCATAGGAACCTAAAACTGATGAAATCACAAATGATCCTTTCAAAAACTTAAAATCAAAAGACGAGAAAAATTTCAGGTAAAATTGCAATTTAAAATGAGTTTTATTTCACAGAGCTTCCTGATGATAACTCCTCACACTTATGAATTTTCTTTTTTCCCCTACATCTGGAGGCACTCAACCTTTCAGTCATCCAAGCTGTAATAAGTCTCATAGAACTTTGGAAGGATACAAGATTTGATGGTAGGAGACTTGACTTTGTGCCTTCGCTCAGTTGCTTTCTAGTTACAACGTATTAGCTACTTTACGCTTCAGAACTATCTATCACCACCACAGTAGGTAACATACTGAGTACTTAACATAGGAATACATTGTTCCAAGAACTTCACATGTTTTAATTCATTAATTCATTTAATTCATTTAATTCTCATATTAGTCTGTGAGACTATTTTATATATGGGGAAATTGAGGCACATAAGAAGGTAAATAAATAAGATCAGACAACTAGCATACACTGGAGCTGAGATTCACACCCAGGTTGTTTGACCTTACTTAACAACACATATATTTTAAATTGGGCGTAATAATAGTATTTAATTCAGTGTTATCCTACATATCAAACAAGGCAAAGTATGTAAAATAGTCATGACCTGCAAGATGTTTCTTACACATTGATGATCATTTATTAAAAATATTAGTTATATTACACTCTGTGCCAAACATTGTTCTGAATGAAATCTAACTTTCAACAGGATTACTATATTTAAAATGAGCAAAACTTTACATGTATGCCTAAATATTGTAAAAATGATCACATAGCTAAATATATATTCCATTTCCACCCATGTACAAAATTGTGATCTGTGCCCTGCTCATTATAGGACAATTTAAATTCACTATATATCCAACTTGAATTGGTCTGTGATATGTAGTTAAGGTAACTAGTTGACTATATTTGCAAGTAACCAATGCAGATTTACCAAGATCCAAACTTTCTAAATAAAAGCTAATGACTTGAACATTAAACATAATGTTTAAATGCTTTATCATAAGTAGGCAGTGATTTGATGTTTGTCTTGCTTATTTTCTTCTTTCTAAATGTAGTTGACACATCTGAAGTTTTACATGCCTTAAACATGTATGTCTGAATTTTCTATGGCCAGAAAATGAGAGCTTATCTGAAAATGGCCCCTTTTATCCAACTTCTAAAACAAAATGTAACACACCACAGAAGAGAGGTGTGTACAGTAATGATAGTTGCGCATGTGATTTTCAATATGAAGATTTTATATTTGAAATATGAAATTCAATGTCAAAAATTATATTTAATAGTTCTATTTATTAAAAAATAAATTATGGCTTTCTTTAATCATTTAATAATGATTTAGTATCTAACCAGTTCTAGACATGGGCAATTCTTGGTTTTCATTTTTTTCTGCTCCCTCTCCATTTTAGGGAAAGGAGAATTTTCATTGTTTGATAATTTGATAAAGAATGGATGCATTTTTCTGTTTATTGCTCTACCATGGATTATTATCAATTTATTTTTCCAATTCATTCTTAAACCTATTAAGGGCAAATGATATCACAGCATCCTAAAATTCCAACACTTTCTTCTCCCCTGCTTACTTGCTTTATTTATTTGTTTGTTTGTTTGTTTATTTTTATAGCACTATTTTGTTGTTTAAAGTGGCAGTGATGATGGCTGCACTTTTACTTGCACTAGAATATAAGTGCTGCCGTAGTATTTTTTGGTCTGTTTACATAGTTATGTCATTTATTACAATTTAACAATTGATTAAATAAAAATTAAGTAACTTTCAGGGCAGCCAGATGCCTCAGTTGGTTAGAGCACGAGCTCTTAACAACAAGGTTGCCTGTTCGATTCCCACATGGGCCAGTGAGCTGAACCTCCACAACTAGATTGAAGACAATGAGCTGCCGTTGAGCTACCGGTGGGGCAGCCAGATGGCTCAGTTGGTTAGAGTGCTCTCAACTGGTTCAATTGCCTGTTTAATTCCCACAAGAGATGGTGGGTTATGCCCCCTGCAACTGGAGTTAAGGATTGAAGGACAACGACTGAGGGGTCCTGGAAAAACATACTGTTCCCCAATATTCCCCAATTAAAAAAAATTAAATAACTTTGACTATCATGTCACTATGAAAGCTGCCACTTCACAAAGTCATTCATAGTGATAGCAATTTTTACACTTTGGGGACAGAAAGATTTGAACCAAAATATAGGTTGTCCTCCAAACTCAATCATTTATTTTTAGATAATTCTTTCTTTATACTTGCAACTCAATTCTGGAAGGTTTGCTTGCAATACCTAATCAGATAAGTATTACTTTACTTAAGGATAGGAAAAGTCCAGCTTATGATAGCTTCTTTAGAAATGGGCATATTTAATCAGACTCTCTCAGTGTAGTTTCTTTCTCAATTTGCTGCAAAGAATCACAATTTTCATTAAGTTCCTGGTAAGTATGTTCCTTTTTAAAAATTAAATTTAAGTTTCAGTTCAAGCTAACTTCACATAAAAATACTTTGCTTATATTACACCTTCAGAATTTTTAATACATTTACTTTATAACTTTTACTAAGAAGTTTTCAAAATATCAGTATTGAAAGAAGAGAAGGCTTTAGCAACTGACATCCAGGGTCTCACAGTGTCCTTTCTTCATAGATATCGCCTTCCTTCCACTTACTGTCACCCCATGTTGGCCACTATGGGAGCTTCACACTATAAAGGGATGCTGGGAAATGAGCTCAGTCCTTTGAGCTTTTCTAAGAATTGTCTGTGGAAATATCCGATTTTCACAGTGTGATCGCTGTAAGTTTTGCAATGGAAACCAAGAGTGGAATCAACATGCAGAAATACTATGTGGGAGGAATATATTTAAAATATACTTACTGAGAATTGAATTGAGTGACTGCAAATATGTACATAAATCTTTTCCTCAAGGTCTTTTTGGTACCTAGAAAATTGAGACTAGATTACCTTAAAAAAAAAAAAAGGCAGAAATCATCTTACTGATGATATTAACTTGAGGACAGGCGGTGTCATCGATCTTGTTCACACTGCATTGCCAGCTCTTAGCTCCATGCTTGGCTCATAAAACCATGCTACACAGAGGTGTCGAATTAACACGTACTTGAAGAAATGGATCCACTAGTGAAAAAGAAGCTTCAGAACAGTATAAGTTGTAAAGAACTTATGACTAAGTTCAGAACATGACTAAGTCGTGAAGCTTACATTCTAGTCAATAAGAGCAATCCATCTGCCTTCCACGGAACACTGAAGACCCAACCAACTCACAATAAAAAAGAAAAGGAATTCAAATAAAGAAAAAAATCTGAGAAGTTTGATAAACCAAATTATATTATTAAAACTACCTTTAAAGACTGAAATGATCTCCTTCATGTCAGCAAACATTCCTTAAAACAGAATTTTCCTTGAAGAGAAGGGATTCATTTCATATAGGGCACTGCTCTTATCCAGTCAAGTTGCAAAATTCAATATTTTTCTAATCTTATTCTTTAAGATAGAAAATAAATTCATTTTTAAAGAAATAGCAGTAGCAATATTAGAAAACTTTTTGCAAAAAGGCATGAAATTCTTCTTAGATTATTAATTGTAAATATAAAAGTGAGTCTTCCCTACTCCTTTGACTTACTTAAATTCTACCTGTATGAAATTTACCTCTACTCAATTTTGACATAAAATTAATATTCTAGAAGTCCTTTTTTGATATTTGTAGACAGATGGAAATAGCCATATTACTTCTTAACAAACTCTTTTTTGGGTTGGAATTACTAAAATAGATTTTCTTTCCAGCTAAGTCATGCCATGCACTTAAACTTTATTCTGTGTGTCAGAAAAAAAATCTTACATATATTTTTGGTATCAGAATATTTCATTTTACCACCGTGGCATTTCCAATTTTTCTCTTGAGCCTACATTCAGAGCTAAGGATGAATGAAGGCGACTATTGAACTTTAAACATCATGTCTTCCTTGTACAATTTCAAATGTGTTTCTAGTTCCAAATTGCAAAGTGTCACAGAGGATCTGAATCGGTCTTATTCATGTGCAAGCAGTTATATACAAGTAACACTAAAATAATAGAGCTGGTTGCAGTTTTATGAAACTTATTTTATGCTGATATGTTACAGATAATCTCAAACTAAACAATTAAATTTTGATGAGATATAAACCTCAATTTTGTCTTCTTTGAGCTATATATGATGTAGAATTAATGATTCCTTGTCAAGAGATGAGTATGGCCTCTGAGAGACAGTCACTAAAATCTTTATTCTAAAATCATGAGGTTGGTAGAGATAATCATGTGCCTAGAATTTTCAATCAGATATTATATATACATATATATGTGGGTATATGCATACGTACATTTATATACAACCAATTGTATGTGAATACATAATTGCAAATAACTGACATTCTAATTATTGACATTCATTCACTTTTGTATTAAAGAGTTTTTCCAATTGTCTCATCATTTTTCAGCATATCCAGATGAATATATTCTACACATATTATAACTTTAGCTAAAACAGCATTTAAACTTTTAAATTCCATAATACATTGATTCATTTTATATCTGCAAACAAATAATACTGGGATTAGGAGACAGTATGTTATGGTGAAAAATGTTGGAAGACACTGATTTTTTTTTAAATTTATTTTTAAAATTTTTAATTTTTAAATTACAGTTGACAATATTATATTAGTTTCAGGTGTACAGGATAGTGCTTAGACATTTTTGTAACTTATAAAGTGACCCCCCCCATAAGTCTAGTACTTACCTGGCGCTATACATAGCTACTGTGTTTCCCCGAAAATAAGACCTACCCGGACAATCAGCTCTAATGAGTCTTTTGGAGCAAAACTTAATATAAGACCTGGTCTTATTTTATTATAATATAAGACCGGGTCTTATATAATATAATATAATAATGTATAATATAATATAATATAATATAATATAATATAATATAATATAATATAATATAATATAACCGGGTCTTAGAGCTGATTGTCCGGCTAGGGCTTATTTTCGGGGAAACAAGGTATTACAATATTATTAACTATATTCCTTATGCTGTACTTTGCATCCCCATGACTATTTTGTAACTGCTAATTTGTATTTGTTAATCCCGTCAACTTTTTCAGCCAGCTCCCAACCCCCTCAACTCTGGCAAACATCAAAACATAAACAAACTCATAAATACAAACTCGTATCTATGAGTTTGTTTATGCTTTGTTTATTTTGTTCTTTAGATTCCACATATAAGTGAAACCATATGGTCTTTGTCTTTCTCTCTCTGACTTATTTCACTTAATGTAATACCTTCTAGGTCCATTCATGTTGTGGCAAATGGTAAGATCTCATTTTTTATGGCTGAGTAGTATTCCATTGTGTGTGTGTATATATACATATATACACACTTCTTTATCCAGTGTATATATACACTTCTTTATCCAATCATCTATAGATGGGCACTTATGTTACTTCTATATCTTCGCAATTGTAAATAAAGCTGCAATGAACGTAGGGATGCATATATCTTTTTGAATTAGTATTTGGATTTCTTCAGATAAATACCCAAAAGTGGAATTGCTGGATCATATGGTAGTTTTATTTCTAATATTTTGAGGACCCTCCATACTGTTTTCCATAGTGGCTACATCAATTTGCAATCTCACCAGCAGTGCACAAGCGTTCTCTTTTCTCCATGTCCTTACCAACAGACGTTTGTTGATTTATTGATGATGGCAATCTGACAGGAGTGAGGTGGTATCTCATTGTGGTTTTAATTTGCATTTCTCTGATGATTAGTGACAATGAGCATCTTTTCAAATGTTTATTGGCCATCTCTATAACCTTTTTGGAGAAATATGAAAGATCCTGATTTTAGTCCGGTCCTTGTTATCAGTTATGTAAACTTGTAAGGTTATAAAATCTCTGTGCTGCAGTTTCCTGATCTATAAAATGTGTATAGTATTATTTATTATAACTATCTCACAGGGCATTTGGGAACATTACATTAATGTTTTATTAGAAAATTTGAAGAAAATTAAATCCTATAAACATAAATAATATTATTAAATATTGTAATAAAACAAATGATACAGCAGGAACAATAAATTCTTTATTCTGTGCATTCTGATGTACAAATTTCAGTGATTTATTGAGTATTTTTTCTATTTATATATATACACATTTTTATTAGTTTGGTTTCCTACATAGTTAGTTTAATTCAACAAATATTAATTGAGCACCTATTATATGAGAATCCCTGAAATTGGCACTGCAGGGAACATAAAATTAATAAGGAATGCCTGCTCTTAAGGAGCTTACAGTCTCTATTAAGGAAACAAGACAAGGACCCAATAATATGAAGCAAAATATCTATTTCATAAAAAAGATGCCAAAAGGCGTTATGAATTTCAAGGAGAGTACCTGGTAAAAAAGGTAGCTTTTGATAGGAATGTTCAAAATGGGTAGAACTTCGCCGTCTCCACCCCTCCAAGATCATAAGCTAGAAGTCATTTCAGTCAAGTGAAACAGTAAGATAAAACTCAAAGAATTTAGAAAGGCTGAATATGTTTTAGGGAAGGTATGCTTTCCTATAAAATCACAATGTACATTAATCGGGTAAAGTAAATGAGAAACAGTTAAGAAAATTTGTGGGTACATACGTAGGCATTTATACTTCAGTGGGTACGCAAAAGGTAGACACTAAGAATCCCTGAGTAGGGGACCAATATGTTGAGGCTCCAGTCTTGTAAAGGAATGAGACTCTATTTACGAAGACCAATGTGACACAGACTTACGGAAACAGAGGGCATAACAGTGATGCCATAAGTTAGGAAGCTATTATTTTGTCTAGACAGGTGAAAATTTAAGTCATTTTCTGTAAGAGCAGAATGGAGTTTACAACGGGTTAAAGATGAAAGAAGCGAAGAAACAATACTGATTAGATGTGGGACATGAGGGAAATGGAGGCAAAGAAGACTATAAGTTTGAACATAGTCTAACATAATTCACTTGAGAAATGGTAACGTGATGGTGGCCAAATTAATCAGATAGATAATTCAGGAGAATAATTTGGTTTTTAGTGATTAAGAAGCCGTCAATTACTTATTTGGTCTTTAGAGAGTAGTATTCACCATAAACCTTCATAATGTACCATAATTTATATAAAAGATGCAGGCCTAGATAAAAAGGTCAATTTGGACATCATCCATTGAAGGGTTGTTCTGATAGTTGATGAGACAGGATGAACAACAACAAAAAACTTAGACTGTTGGAAAATATTGTTAAAAATAGAAGGAAAAATAGGTGACATGCAGGCAATACATAGTATCCAAAATAATCAGGAAAAGCCAGGAAATATGATAACATATACCAACTTTGATCATTTCAAAAAGTTAATAATTTCAAAATTTGAAAAACAATGTGATGAAAATTATAAAAAATAAAGTGACTAAATAGTGAATCTTTTGGGAAGTCTTTGGACGTGGCCTGTAAATAATTTGAGTGGGAGGATATAGTCATTGATTTTTGCTTAACAAATATTTGACAACGTATTGTGAGTTATTTTAATTATTATTTTAATTATTTTTTTAAAAATGATAAGCTAAATAAGCATGTTTCTGCTGCCTTCAGAGCTTACAGTCTGGTAAAGGAAACTCATAATAATCAAACACACAAATATTCAATTAAACATTTGAGTAATGCTCTAAAAGGAAATAGAGGGAATATGTAATAGAAGAAACTAATTTGGTCTAAATGATGAAGAAAAGATTCCCAGAGAACCACTTGTATAAACTGAGATGAGGAATAAACTGATTGAAAGGGAAAGGGGGCTTAGATTATTTGAGAGCAAGGAAAAACAGACACAAAGGCCCTGAGTGTGGAGGCAGCATTTGAGAAAATGAAGGAAAGCTCTGTGTCTGAAGCAACATGAGCAAGAGGGAGAGTGGTAAGATAATCATTCATTCCTTCAAATAACTTTGATGAGTGCCAACTGGTACTGGGGAGTACCAGTACCCAGTGAACTAGGGAGATGAGGCGAGATAGGTGAGAAGAAGCCAGATTATGCAAGTTTCTTTTTGCTACATTAAGGAATTCTATTTTTATTTGGCAAGCAGTGGGAGCCATTAAAGAGATTTAAGAAGGAGAGTGAATATATATTTATATTTTAAAATAATCATGGAAGCTACAAGGTGAAGAATGACAGTATAGAAGTCTACAATGAGAAGCGAATGTAATATCCTAGCAAAAGTTCATGGTAACTGTCTACAAGATCTGACAATTAAGTTCACAAACTCATCCTAGAAAAAGTGCTAGATGCCCCCTCATTGCTGAATATCACTATGGTCACCTTCCAAGTACTCCCCATGGGAAGCTATGCACCTATGCCAGTGTCTAGTCCACCCTTCAAAGCAATTTTGGAACTCTTTTCCTGGAATGGCCATCAGAGCTGTTGTCATATTACCCTGATGTCCTAAATGTCATCAAAATATCTTCCTTTCAATATTTCCTTTATCTCCGGGTAAACAAAGAAGTCATTGGGGGACAGATCAGGTAAGTAGAGACGGTGCTCCAATACCAATATTTGATTACTGGATAAAAACTCCCGTGTGAGCTGGTGCATTGTCGTGATGCAAGAGCCATGAATTGTTGGCGAAAAGTTCATGTCGTCTAACTTTTTCACACAGCCTTTTCAGCACTTCCAAATAGTAAACTTGGTTAAATGTGTGTCCAGTTTGTATAAATTCATAATGAATAATCTCTCTGATATCAAAAAAGTTAGCAACATTGTTGCAACAAGTTCGCAAACTTAATTGTCAAATCTTCGTAGTATAGTAGTGACATCAGGGATGGTAGCAAGTAGTCAGATTCAAAATATTAGGTTAGTGCAAAAGTAATTGTGGTTTTTGCAATTATTTTTAGCCTTTTAAACCACAATTACTTTTGCACCACCCTATATTCAGGAGGCAAATATCAACAAGATGTGATGATGGATTGGATATAAGGCATGAAGAATGGGGAGGCATCAAGGTTGATTCCCAGGTTTCTGGCTTAATATTACGATTGTTGGTGTCATTCTAGACATAAGGAACACCAGAGAAACAGTAGTATTAATACACCAAAGTAAAACATAGTTTTGAAATTTTTATTTAATAGTGATAATGAAAACCATCAATTTAGCCACACAATCCTAATCTCATTTCTGACCGATAGCAAGCATTGGACTGTTGTTTGGCTGAGACAATCAGCGTATGACCATGGAGTTCCACTCTCTATGCACAGCTAATTAGGATGGGGTTTAGAACTGCAGAACTGGCCTCATTAGCACGTGCCCAAATCAACAGAGCTAACCAGGCCAGAAAGATGAAAAGAAATGCCCTCATTGTGATGAAGATTACTTTCCTGTATAGCGTACTGTTTTCCAGAACAAATAAATACAGTTGAGCGACTGTAATTGAGAGCAACAAATAATTAGTGTACAAGAGGGAAAAGATAAAAGTGGAAAAAGAGTCTTGAGGTACATGTATGTTATATTCTAAATCAGAAATTCTGCCTATTTCTCCTGGCATGTAAACTCTTCACTGTGATTCATAATGAGTGCACATATTAGCATTTCATTCTTTTACAAACAAGATTTTCACTTTTTTAAATTGCATATTTCCAACCTAAACTTCGAATTAAGTAGGCCTCATTAAGTAGAGCATAGTTTGACTCTGCAGCCTTACCTATTTCCTCTGCTAATGTGCCACATTAAGTGACATTATGCTCTTGATAATTATCCCATTTTCACTACTCAGCTCGTTCTTCTTACCTCACCAGGCAGACATGGTTGTTCTCCTCACTGTCTTATGTTTTCATGTAGAATGCCTAAAGCTATATTTTCTAGGCCAGAGAAATCTAGAAAAGATCCACTTTTGAACAAGACAAAACCCAAAGCAAAATTTTTCCCTACACTGAGCTGTTTTCTTCCTTTCCTCTCCCCAGGTACTTTTTTTCCCCAGACTACAAAATTAATACATGTTTAATGTAAAAAAATTTAGAATCCCGGAATAAAGTAGAAAATGAAACTTTGCTAAAAGACACATACCAGTCAGGAAGAATTGAACAGTTTGGTCATACATATTTTTATGAATATATCAGACTGCATGTAATGTGGTGTATGTTTTGAAGCTAACAATAAATAGCAGACATGTTTATAAGTTACATAAAGATTGAGCCCATTTAAAAAGAGAGATTCCTGGTTATTCTACAAATAAACAATCATCTTAGTTTGGTTCTCTCAGAAGCAGTCTTTGAGACAAGATTCCAGTGCAACATTTTATCTGGAATGTGAATCCAGGAAATTCTAGTAGGGATGTGAGGAAGTGATAAAAAGAAGGAAAGGCATCCAATGAAGTATTGCTCTTAATCCAAGGACCACTATGGATAATGAACTTGGTCCCACTGGGAAACTCCAATAGTTTGTACAACAAGCATCTCAGAGTTTTCTCCCTCAGGGTGAGAAAGCTGAGGCATTATGCATCGATTAAGTTGGCTGGTACAGGGCAATATGGGGGCTGGTTGGGATGGTGTTAATTTCTGGCACTTTTAAACTATGGTGCATGGGTCGGCCCTAGCTCCTGACAAAATCCCTCACACAACTGTCAGTCGTCAGGTTTATTGTATAACTTTTATCGTTGCTGTAAGAAAATATCAGTATTTTTGAACGAAAATAAATGTACCTAACATTATAACAGGACTTAAAAGTTGTCCAAATTTCTACCTTAAGATAAGGACAACATTGATTTTTAAAGAACAACAGAGAGAAATCTTTAGTCCCGGTATCTGGTGCTTGACAACAAGTTCTTAGACTTGACACTGCAAGTGTAATCCAAAAAAAAAAGAAAAAGAAAAAAAAAAAAAAAAGATAAATTGGTATTATCTAAACTAAAATCTTTTGCTTTGCAAAATGGGAAGAGGATGACAAGAAAAGGAACAGAAATTGAGAAACTACCTAAAAACCACATATCAGGCACATGAATTATGGATAGATTATAAAAAGAACTCTCAAAACTCAACCAGAAAAAAGAAATCCAATTAGAAAACAGAAAAGGATATGGCTGGGTATTTCACAAAAGAGGATATTAAGATGGCAAATGAAAAGGTGTTCAATTTCATTAGCCACTAAGAAAATGCAAAACCACATTGAGATATCACTATATACCATCCGAACAGTTGAATTCAAAAAGTAGGAACAGCACCAAATGTTGGTGAGAATGCATAGAATGTAGATCACTCATACATTGCTGGTGTGAATGTACAACCACTCTAGAAAGCAATTTGGCAGTTTCTTATAAAACTAAGGGGTTCTTGCTGTTACCATTCATATCACCCACCTAGTGCTTGCCCTGATGAACATTTATCTTGGAAACGGAAACTTACTTTCACACAACAATGTGTAAATGAATGTTCATAGCAGCTTTATTTGCAACAGCCCCAAACTGCAAATAACGCAGTTGTCTTTCTGTGGGTGAATGGGTACACAAATTGTAGCACATCCATACTACACAATATTACTCGGCAGTAAAAATGTACAAACGGTTGATACATGTCCAACGTGGATAAATCTCCAAGGAATTATGCTGAGTGCAAAACGTCAATATCCAAAACTTACTTAGTGTATGGTAGCATTTACACAACATTCTTGAAGTGACAAAACTGTAGAAATGGAGAACAGATTAGTTGTTGCCAGGTGTAGAGGATGGGTTGGAGAAGGGGCGGCAGGTTATAAAAGGACAACATGAAAGGGGTTCTTGCTGTCTGAACTGTGTATTTTAACCAAGGTGGTAGATACATGAACCTACATATGTGATAAAAATACAGAGAACTAAATACACACACACACACACACACACATGTATAAGACATTATCACTGGGGGAAACGGTAAAATGGAAACAGGATGTCTCTATATTCTCTTTTACAATTGCATGTGAATGTATAATTATCTATAATAAAAGCTTAATTTTAAAAAATGAGCAGCTTTCTGTCTAGAATATAAAAACATCTGTAAATCTCAATGGTAACTTTTGAATAATGCCAAACTGGTGCTCATTCACTAACAATTGTCTAATTTTTCTAACTAAATTTTTATGTCCTAAAATAAAAAAAAAAATATTTTATAAGTATTTGTATAAAATATTTATATCCTAAAATTCAAAAAAATTTACATTTTAAAGTAATGTCAGAGAGCTTCATTCGGGAGCTGGTTTATTTCATGATAGATACATAAGAACATTAAAATATTGTAGAAATCATTCCTTGTCTATCTTCAAGATAAAACAAGGAAAAGGAAATAAGATTTAGCCATGAGAAGAATTTTTAAAGAACTTGTTTTGAAAGACATATTATTTTATTAAGCCAATATGAGGGGAAAAAAGCAAACAAAAAAACCCACTTTTCTCATTGCCAAATACTTGACAGGCATTGCTTCATGGCATTATGAGGTGCGTATTATTATTATACCATCCATTTTTACATGTGAGCAAAGACTTGTGATACTTCTTATATGCCAGTAACGTTCTAAGTGTTTTACATATGTTAACTCATTAATTGGAAAACACAATGCCCCTTTTACGGAAGGGAAATGAGGGAGATTAGGCAATGAAGAATCCTGGCAGGCTGACTTTAGGCCTCTCTCTGGTGTCTCCAGGAGAACTAAGGCACAGAGATTTTAAACCATCTATTCAAGGTCATACAGCTACTTGTGGTACAAATCAGGACTTGAACTTAAATCTTTCTACTACACAAATCTTTATCAAATTGTGGTAGTTTGATCACAAAACTCAGAATTATTTAAGAGCTTTGTTTAAGATCCTATGTCTTCTCTCCTTCACCCAGTTCTATCGAATGAAAACCTCTGGTGTCCGACTCAGGAATCAACAACCGTTCTAGGAGATTTTGATGCACATTAAAGTCAGAGTCCAACCAAATTATAAGACATAAAGCCGGTTTCCTGGGAAATATCTAGTATAATATAAATGATGTTATATTTCATTAATTGTAAGATTTTTTTCCCCACAATTTAATATATCTGAAATAGGACTGCCTGTTACAGCTGACAGTATCTTGCAATCACAGTAAGAATCGGTACGTAAAATAATGTTGTTTTATATAGTATGGAAATTCACTGGGTAATGAAATACAAAGGATATTCTTATTAGACACTGTTTTTTTTTCCAGTCTTGAGTCACACTGAAAAGGTACCCAGTTACCTGCTATGAGAGACAGGGTGATGGAAGGAGGACTGGAAGCCATCTATCACACCTAAATTCACATATGCCAGGGGTAAATCAGTGGTCATTAGGGTTTGAACAGATGAAATGGTGTGTGTGAAAATGATAAATCATTATGTAAATGGCACGTATGTTGCATATGCATGGGCTTGATGTAAGCTTATTAGAGAAAGTGGAAATACCTTGAAAATGCTCATTTCTAAACTTGGGAAACATGCATTGTGATAGACATTAAGATTCTCAACTTTGCTCTTATTTCTCTAAGAAAAGCAAGTGTATCAATGCAAAGTTAGTGCTTATTAGTGCTTGCTATTCTCTAGGAAATAAGTGTTTTACCAGTTTCTGTCATTTGAGCCTCCCGACAATTCTGTGAAATACCGCTATTATTATAACTATTGCTGTTATCCCTGTTTTACAGGAGAGGAAGCTGAATTGTTAGGGACATTAAAAAAGTTGACTAAAATTATATAATGAGTAAGTGGTGGAGATAGAGTGTGAACAGAGGCAGTCTGAGACAGGAATTTCTTGGTGAAACACATCTCAAAGGAAAATTTACTCTACACTAACCTACATATGTGATTCGGCGTAACCAGGAAGGAGAAAGTGGACACAGAACCCAGGTTGCAACCATAGTCACTGCCAAGGAAAGAAGAGAAGGTAAGGGGAGCAGGTGATAAAATATTTGTATATATATTTGTTGCAGTTCCTTTTCAAACTTACTGATCTATATATTTTGTTTTCATTCTTTAGGTTATCTATCTCTGCAAAATGCATCTTTTAATGTACTTTTCCTTTTCTCCCCTTTCTACTAATGCAAACACACTCAATAGTTTCATTTTTAAATGTATTATCCATATCTATTCCTATTGTCTCTCTATCTGTGACCTCATTTATGTTTCTGTCCTAGGAACTCTATCATTTTGTACTTGGAGCCTTTGCATGTATCTGACAGCCAGACATTCTTCTTATTCTATTTGTTTTATACACTAGATATGTAATATGTACTTGTCCTCAGGAAAATTGTAAAATTAGTCTTTGAAATACCATATCTCTTCTCTGTATGCTTCTCCTTCCTGTTCCATAGCCCTTTCTGGTAGGTCCAGCATTTTCTCAGTCTATTTTGCTAGATATTTGAAGACTGTAAGCTGATAAAATGTTAATTCCAAATATGATAGACTAATATGTTTCCCTTAAGGAGTGTTTATAGTTTGAAAGAAGCTTAAGTGGAAAAGCAACACTAAGCATGAAAAAATGGACTGAGTGAGGAACTGCAGGCCTTGGAAGAGGATGATGATTCAGAACGGATACCCTTCCAGTACCCTCAGATATTCCTGCATTGGAAAGACCTTTGAGGACATGAAAAATCCCACTCTTGTACATGATTTTCACAAACTCAATCAATGAAAAAGATGTATGCATAACGGGGGGGGGAAGGGAGTGGGGTGGTAAATGAGGATAAACGGGATCAAATATATGGTGATGGAAGGAGAACTGACTCTGGGTGGTGAACACACAATGTGATAAACAGATGATGTATCAAAGAATTGTACACCTGAAACCTATGTAACTTTTCTAACTAACCATTGTCACCCCAATAAACTTGAAAAAAAAGTTATAACAGTCACTGTACTACTTATTTTTTTCAGTTACTTAACAATTAATTATTGTGTGGTTGCCACATACTAGCACTGTACCTTTTTTTAAATTTTATTTATTTATTTTTTTATTCTGGGCTCGTTGGCCTGTTGAACTGTGTTAATTTTGGGGGGAAAAACATATAATTCTAAGTAGAAACAACATAAAATAATGAAAATTAATAGTCCTCTCTGTTCAACACTGTTTCCACTTTTGAAAATTAATTTGTTTCTCCTTATTTTGTTCCATGTGTAAGAATCTAGTTTTGCTACCTAAAATATTACTCAGAAGTAAATATCTTATTTTTATACTTTTTTATAAATTTTTCAAATTATTCTTTTTTCAAATTATTATACAACTTTTAAAAAATGTGCATGTTTAAATATACTTCATTTCAAATTTAGTGGATGATAGGATCCCAAGCAACATATATTACAAAAACTCTAGAAAAGAGTAAAGTCTGAATTTAGTTATAGCTCATATGGTCTCTTTGATGTAAAATTAAGCATAATAGTCTATGTAGTATTATTCTCATGTATAATGGTGGCACCTAACACAAAACATGCAGACTTAGTCTCATTTTCCTTAGTTTAGCCATACAACGATTGCTTGCAAAACCATTAACGACATTGGTCCTTCTATTAAGAATTATAATTGTTTTCTGTTATACTAAAAAGTGCCAGAAAGTTGTGTTGCAAATGCTTAAACTGATGTTTCAGCTGCGTCGATTCCTCATTTTTCTCAATACAAAGGAGATAATCTTCTGTCCATGAAATTTCATTGATTTTATAACTGAAAGATGGCATTGCTGCTATTCCCTAGATTCATTAAATAAGTCTGTTCTAAATGTAGCTTTAGATCATGTAGTAATTCAGTAGTCATTGATTCAATAACCTCTATAGAATCTAGGTAAGTTGGAAATTCTTAAACTTGTTAAAAGTTATAGTCCTTGCCATAGAGAAGGTTACAAATTCAGTTGGGAAGCAGATAGGCAGACAACTAAAGAATATTTTAAAGGAATAAAAATACTATAGGATATCAAGTATGGGTAAAGTCTTTAATTTGACTGTTAAACCAAACAGCTTATGCAGAATAAACAGTATGTTAATATATAGTTAGGGGGCAGTTGAGTTTTAAACATGGTTAATGTGTCTGTTAATGTTAATTATATTTGCATTTCCAAAATTTCATGGCTATATTAAGGCATATCATACCAAAGATGAAGCAAAAACTAACCTCAATAGGCAGTAGGGAAACAATGATAAGCAAGTTCATTTTTAGGATTCTATTTATACTGTGGTTCACGCAAATCACTGTCCAGTGTATTATTTGTTTACCGCAGAAGACCCACCTTTAGCCTACAGTGCCCCCATGAAATATGTGATTAAAACTACCATCTTCAATAACATTAGAATTGTTCATCTGCAGTCAATTATTTCACATGTCATACAGAAGACCAGAGTTACTAAAATGAGCCATAATTCTTACATCACAGTTAATTCAGGAAGATTTTAGTGCCTACTTGTTTAACACAATCTTATAAACGATCCTTCACAAAGGATGTGAAAACCAACACATATCTTTAATGGGCTAATTGTGCTTCACTGCAGTGTTGAGTCTATAAAAGCTTTTAGATAGTGAGAGAAATGATGGCATTTTCATCTTAATTTTCAAATATAATTGCCATTTAAATATCTTCTGTTTCTAACTTAAGGGCTTATTGACAGCAGAAATTTCCCCAAAACACTAATGGAGTATTTAACATAATTTTATTTATTGAAAGAAAATCCAAGGGAAAATAACATACAGCTATCTAAAACTACTTAGCAGAAGGAAAATATCAAAAGGAAAAAGTAAGTCAAATCTAAACTTTTGAGATCTAAAATGTAACTAATATTCAATATAAATTTAACACAATGTATATTTGATTAAACTTATACATTTAAATATACTGATGAGCATCAAGAAATAAAAATGAAACCCTGGAAATCCAGGACAACAATTAAGAGCCATAGGAAAACAGATTGAAACTAACAAGCTAATCCCTATTTCATAGAATTTTCCATCATTTTATTGAAAAATAAAAATACATTTTAGCTCAATTCATGGAAAATTAGTACAATTGAAATTAAATTTAATCAGTTGTAAATATTCCCTTGAGAAAACTATTTCAGTTTCTACTCAGAGTTTAACCTCTGCCCTACTCAAAATTTTGAATTCCAATTCCTTATTTTTAATATACTCAATGTGGGTTCAGGGTAGTGAAATCACCACTTATAATTTATTAATCTTTATATTAATAATGTCAAAAAGTAGTTCATAAGCAAATATATGGAATATTTATCTCTCCTTAAATTTACTTCTGTTTCTAAGCAGCCATGAATGTATAATGGATTGATTCTGAATTGACATACTTCACATTCAAATTTCAAGTCTTTAATTCTTACTTTCTCTATATAATAACATGTATTTGTTTATAAATATTATGGATACTCAGCAAAGAAGTTTTTATATCAGATTTGAAAAAAGGTCTGACCATTCTGTGGTAGCTTTCTCCTAAGGTGAAGTAGAAAATGCCAGAGACAATGCTTTTTAAAAATAAGCACTAAGAAAACTAATTAAACTCGTTAGCTATAAAGGAAACACTGTAGGAAGGGAAATAGCTTGGGATTGAACCCTATGATTTTATTGTTTTCACAGAAAATGTAATAACTCCTCATTGAGATCAACTACCCAGTTGCAAGAAGAGTATACCTTCTGCTTTGTTGAGACATAGACGAAGCAATTAGTAAGAAGTAGTCATCAATCAAGAAGAAAATGAATTGGGAGTAAAATTTTTCCAGTTTAAATGTCTGTTGAGATGCCCTGGTCTTTGAAAGGCACATTAAAAAAAAACACAAAAAACAAAAAAACAACAACCCAAAAACATTTTTTGATAAAGAACATGCATTCAAAAGAATCCTTTAAAATCACTCTATCAAAATTAGATCAGTTGTCACCATTTTTCAAATCTATAATCAAAAAGAAAAAAAAATAGATCATGAAAAACACCACAGCCAGTTGCACAGAGTCTTAAGCACAGAACTAAATTAATTAATTGTTCTTCAAATTACATATTTTGATAGATAAGTTTATTATAAAGTCTTTAAAATAAAAATGCATGTTTGGTGAAAAGTTAGTGCAGTTGTCATTCATGTTGTGTCTTTTAAAATATAAAAACAAAGAATGGAATTACTGTTATTATTTGTAACGTGATGTAACTCACTAGCTGGTTTGTAATTCTGATGATTAAAATAATCATACTTTATTGCCATGCCACAGTCAATTCTGTGATATACGTGAAACGAAGTGCCATTAGTTTTGCCTATTACATGACATCGTGGTGTACCATGCATCTTTCAAGTCTCAAAGAAAATTTAATTGCAGGCCAACCTTCTAACCAACTATATACTATTAATCACATGAAACTGAAAAAAAGCATTTTAAACCAGGGATACATAGCATATTGTAATTCATGATGGAGCTAAAGGATAGGTAGCAGGAAAAAAGAAAAAGAAAAAGAAAAGAAAGCAGGGCTAGGTATGTATATAATGTATATAAGAGAAGACCCAGATTTTTAAAAAAGAACACATAAAGGTTATGTTATTTTTTAATAATGTATAGTTGGTGAATATTGAATATAAATCCTACAAATATGATGGGGCTATTATTTTTACTATTGAAAAGAAATAATATTGGGCATGATTTGGCACTTCTGGAAACTTTAGTGAATTTCAATATCTAAGATGTCATTGCTTTTTGGATACACTATTATTTTATATATCACTACACAGAAATGCTGCCAATTGTAATTAAAATAGGTCCAATTGCAGAGAGGTTAAAATGTGGAGAAACAAGCATCTTTAAACTGATGAAACAAAGTAACGTTCCTAATTAATCAGGGATCAATTACTGACAGTAGGAGATTACACAGTATGATCTTTTCCCCCAGAAAATTAAAATCTCCATTGTCTGATGTCTTCCTATGAAAGAACAAAAAAATATTGACATCAATAACACTTAAAATATATTATCAGAAAGGGAAAGGGGGAAATATATTGGTGAGTTCAATCCTTAATAAACACAAAAAATATTAGGAAAAGGAAGGCAGTTGGTAAACAGGTGTTTTAAAGTTGTCATTATCATCACTAATATTAGAGACTACTTAACACAATTCATATTTCACTTACCCCAACTTTTTAAAATGGCCTGCATTTTTATCCATTGAAGCAACTAAACATTTGATCTGCAGTGAAGAACACTGATTCTAAGTTTGTTGGTTTATATAAATGATCCAGAACCCACTTGAGATATACATTTTAATTTATTACCATATCAATAAATCTGATTGCTTTGCTGCTCTTCTGATTGCCCTTTGTTCTTAGCATTTATCAGCAATTTTTCAAAAGTTGAATGAAAATTAATTTTTGAAGTACCAGCCAGTTCTCATGAACTTCTGAACCACTGAGTATTCTCACTGTGTGAAAAGTTACAGAAAGACCTAATATCTTATTAATGTTTAATAGGAGGATTGAAACTTTCACTGACAGCAGTTTTTCTGTGTAGGCTTACATAGGAGAAAAGGAGACTTGACTGTTTTCCCCGAAAGGACATATGTTATCTCAATGTTCTGAATGTAGGTTTTTTAGTTTTTTGCAAACTCCTCCCTCAAGTCAAATTAAAGATCAGGAAAAGACGGCAGCAATGAGTTAAGCCTCTCTTTAGATCTAAAACCTTTTTATTGATATTACCAGAGTGTGCAGAAAATCAATTAAAAAAGATGATCCACTGATGTGGAATAGTGGAGAAAAGTGGTTAGTTGCCACACAAAACGGAAGTCAAGGTAGAGGGAGATTTAGTAAATATTAAGCTGAGTGCCCCAAATATTGTTAACTTTAATCTCTTTGGTTTGAAAAAGTAGATGGGTGACTGTAATTTTTAAAAAATTTCAATATGCCTGATTTGTCCAAATCAGGCATGAAATTCATGTTTACTCTGTTTAATTTAAAGGACTTGGTTTAGCTCAGTTCTGTCATTATCTAGATATTCAGACTGGTCCCCTCTTTAACTATGAAAATACACATTAAATTCCAAGTTCATATTTGTTTCATGTTTTACTTTCAAAGATTTGACATTATTTTTTTACATGTATTACAAATATGGGAAAGTGCATCAGGGAGTTCCCATTAAAATGTCTTCCTGCAGATGTTAAGGTATATGACGCACTAACCATTTATCCCATGGCAACATAACCGATAAATTGTATAACTAGTCTCCTTCTGGTGAAAAGTGAACATTGCTCAACAAACACACATACTGCTTTTCGTACCTTACCTGGAAAGAGGCTTTATTGAACATAGCTGTAAAATTATCTTTTAAGGTGAATTACTGAATTTGCACAAACATTTCTACAGAATTTTTTTTTTTAAAAATCAAGCTGTGTCATTTTTCCCACTACATTTTGTTGTGCTTTTATATTAATATTTGTAAATGTTATAATTTAATACTTATATCCCAATTATTTGCATAATCAGTTTTTTTTAAATCCTGGGGTGTTGAAAGAACATATAGTAATTATAATATTCTTCTTTAGACAAAAGTCTTTTTAAATGAAGTTAAAAGCTGAGATAATTTAAGGAAAAAAAATCTTCAAATTTTCATAACCAACAGGTTTAAGTGAAATTTACAATGCATTGGAAAACTGGCTGGTTAAAGGTATGATTTGTCCTCAGGTAGCTCAAAATTATTTTTACAGGTTTTCGTTTTTTTGTAAAAGTGTTCTTTAATCTTTGTAAAATAATAAAATAATATTTCACAATTTGCACAGTCTGACTAAAGGGCAGAGGCATATTACCCTCAGTATTTAGAATAAAGCCAGATATTTCAGGCCCAGTTCCGCTGTAGAGTTTGTATGTACTGCAATCACGAACATTTTCTTGTTCCCTCTAAAGCTAGGGCCAATTTCATCTCAAATGGAGGCTAGAGTTAAAAAAAATCACTCTTTTGTTTTACCACCTTCTGCACTAAGTATGATCTTAACCTTTTGCTCTGGTTGACCCATTTAATAACCTGGAAGAAAAAAAGTGTTGCTCCCATGTCTGCTCTCAATGGAAGTTATTTTCTAATGGACAATAAGCCGAAAGGCCATGGCTGTCTAGGAAGTCTAGGAAGTCAAACCACAAATATCTTGTCTGCATGGGCTTACAACGCAGCTTCGGTCCTTTCTTCTTCAGAAGCGGCTTTGTTGTCTTGCCTGTAATTTGCACATTTAGGCTCTGTAGTTTGTTTATAAAATAGTTTTACACAAACCACTCTTAGCAGTGCAAGCTTCTGAGTTGAAAATTATTCAGGCTTGTTTCGTTGAAGGCACTTGGTTTCCATGGCAATTTATAAAAGATGGTGGTTTGGTTTCTTCATTGGAACAGATGACGTAGTTTGGGTGTTCAAGTGGCCGCGAGCAAACTCCGATAAGCCTGTGTATTATGTAAGCCCAGGTTTACCATCCTGGATAGTAATGCATGCAAAAAGAGACAGCATACGGTTATCTAGCTTAGCCATGGGAGGAAAACAAATAAAAATAATAGAGGTAGGATGAGGATAAGGTGGGGAGGAACATGAGTGTTTTAAATAATTCTGAGTTCGGGTTCTTTTCAAGGCAGGGTAACAACCAAAGGTGAAAGGGCCTATTTATTCCTCTACATAAAACCTTCTCCAAAGGAAAATAAATGCCAGCTCTTCACGTTACCCTGTTTACAGTGAGGTTTTTGTTGGCAGGCCATTAGGTTTCCATGGTAACAAGCAAACTATTCATTTGAAACAAAACCAGCCATGACTTTGTGCTTTGACAAGAATTTCTATAGCTCTTTTTTTTTTTTTTTCTTTTTTCCAGAGTTCAACCAGATGACCAGACGATGCTATAATCTTTTTAGCCACAAAAGCACCTGAAGGTCTCTTCTCTACTCAGGTCAAGATTATCTTTTATATGTAGTTTGGAATAAGTTATACTTCCATGATGTCTTTTTATCCCCAGTGCTTAAAAAAAAAATTGTTTTATTGTTTTATTTTTGAGTCAGTAGTCAGTGGAGGAATCTTTGGTAGTTTGTTTTTTCCATGTCCATTTACAAAGACTCTTCATGCCAGTGCCTGGTGAATCTTTTATAGCCTCTGCCAGGATAAGGTCACCTTCGAGGACTTAGGATAGAGATGAGGACGAAAACTGGAAAAAGCCATATATGTACTAAAATTCCAACAGCACCATCAACGGAATCTAGAGACAAGGAAAATAAATGCCAAGAAACAACAACAACAAAAAAGGAGAATAAGTATTCTATGTAACTACCAATACAAATTTGGTGAACTAATGAAACAATTTGTGTATATGGAAAACTTTTGTTTTGGTTTTATTTATCAGCATCATTTCCAAGACAAGTGAAAGTTCAGAATATAACTTGGATATATGGTTAGGCATTTGATAAAATAAACATATTTGCAGATTTAAATTGATATAAATGCTATAAAAACTTGTTCAGAAGATATTTTTGTGGGTTTGTGACCGAGGTCAACCTCAGAGTTCTCCTGGCCACATAAAAGCATGTACACAGAAAATTCTCAGAAATCCCAAAAGCTGTTTTTTTTTTTTTTGTTTTTTTTTTTTCCCCAATCTTCCAGAAATCCTTAAGCTTAAAGACTGAGAGAAAAAATTACTCTTGATGAAAACTGGGGAGGGATCAATATGGGCAGGGAAATTAACTACTGTAAATACTGGATTATATATAGTTAGATCAGTCCAATCTGTATCAATTAAGTAAATAATTTTCTGTTTAGTGTAATTTTTAGAAGCATTATGAAGTCCATTCTAACTGAAAAATCTCTTCTGCCCATCTGCCTTGAAATTCTTTCTATAGTTGGTATTTTGTCTAAAGCCTCATGTCAGGGGATACTTTTTTAGAATGCATATCTTAGGTAGGAAGGCTCACACAGGTAAAACCAATAATTCATTAATCTGGTTTAAGTTATAAAATGGCTTTCACTTAGGGGAGAACTGGGTTTTGAAAATAAGAGACATAGAATCTCAGCTTCTGGTGGTGTGGGTAACATTTATTTAGTGCCTGAGAAGCACTGGCAGACAGAGCAGTTAGGAAGAGGTTTTGGACCTCCAGACTGGTTTGTACTAGAAATTAACATTAATTTTATATACATCAAACACTATTGATGTAAATAAACTTAATAAATGATAGTTACGTAGATACAAATGTACCAATACTTTCTCATACCAAAGAGCATATTTTTGTTTAATTAGGATTATTTGTTTTCCTTGTTTCATAGAGGCCAAATAAGAATAACTTTAGTACATGTAGATGTACCTCATTTAAAACACACATATCTCTGGATTTAGTAATTTAAGAAAAACAAAAATATTCTATTGTGTAATAATAAAGTCCCTCTGGGTTTTCATAGTCGTTTCACTGTAGTTACTCTTACCATTTCTGCTTTCTCCTCTGGGAGTAAAATATCTTCTCTTGTTTTCCTCATTTGGAAAGTTTAAGTCAACTTATTAATTTAATTTGTAATATTTCCCAGTATTAAATTATCAAAATGTATAAAATAGTAACTATCTTCAGTTAATATAATGTTTCCATCACTGATTCATGTTGTGAAATTCAAAAGAAATCCCATTCCCCTCTGAGGAGAAAGCATGCTTTTTTATGTGCATTTGACAAAGCTACTTCATTTACTGGTTTTCTAAAGCAACATTAGCCAGACACAGGGAGAAATTTGTACTAAATCTCTTACTTGAAATGCTAAGTGTAATAACAAGAAGGCAAAACTATGAGCCAAACGGCTCACTGTTATACACAATTTTAGTTTTTGTCTTTTCACAATGTTTATAAATGGAGTCAATTCAGTTCACATGAGCAATCACTGGGTAGTTGTACAAATTTGACTTTCAACATCTAGACTGATATAATTTCTCACTAAATATACTTAATTAACAAAGACTGAATTGCTCTAGACTCATACAAAATGGATTATCATGCTCCTTTTGTATGTTCTAAATAATTGATAAGTTATTTTTATACATTTAGTTTGATTGACCCCTCTTTATATGACCACAAAATTAAAGTTTCCAGAGGGTCCTATGAAAACCCTTCAATTGGAGGAATTTTTAATAGGATTGATTTTTGATTTCTCAATTTTAAATGGATTATATAAATGTGACAATTTTGAGAAGCAGCCCAATACATAATTCTGATGCTTCTTGCATTACTTATAATTTTTATTTAAACTTCTTTTATTAAAAAATGGATTTGTGGTGAAGAATATAATTTGAAGATATCATTAAACTATAATGTTCAAACCAGAGTAAAAAAGTGAAACCAAATTATTAAACAATTGAATATAGTGCAGGTAAAAGACGATCAATTATACCAGAAAAAAAGGGCTACTCCTTTACGTAATATATATATATATATATATATATATATATATACACTAAGGCTGTTCACAATATTGAATTTGGTAAAATGCGTAGCAAAAGTTAGAACTAGGAAATATCTTCATAAACTGAGGGAGTAAAAACAGCTACATCTATATAAATGTGTGATGAATATATATATATATATATATATATATATATATATATATATATGTATATATTAGCCAAATATTTTCCTAAAAGTTAAAAAATTCTGAAATTAATAATATGAATTAAAATATTTTAAAATCTTAATTAAAAGTCAAAGTGTGCTTGCCATACACATCTCTAAATCAAAATTACTTTTATTTTACCCTAGGTTAAATAAGCATACAGTACGACAATATTTTGATTTTAAGATATCTTCAAAATTTTAGGGTCTCCTATATAAGAAATTCTAAATAAACAAACTAAAAGTAAATGTTTTATCACTTGAACATATTTGCTTAATAGTAATTACATTACTTTAACTTCACATCAAACCAATTTATGAAGAGACACTTACTCTTAGTTGTTAGGTCTTGTTTTGCACATTCTCCTTCTGCAATTGATACATCATCAATGGCAATGTCACCTTCTATTCCAGGACCTCGAATACCTTCAAAAATGAGCTAAAATATGAATGAAACAAACCTAAATGTAGAGCTCTAATTTGCTGAATAATTTCTACTGAGAAATTGAGGAGTGAAACCTAAAATTGTCACCAATCTCAGGCATCTTTTATTCTTGAAGGTCTCCAAAATTGTTACTTAAAAAAAAACAAGACTATATTAACAAAACAAATATGGGGATCTTCTTTGCATAGTATTAGTTTTTCACAGCAAAAGCTCTTTGTTGATTTACAAACAAACCTACACTTAATTGAATAATATAACAAAACAGTAATTACAAATGCTATTACTTTTTCATTTTCAGGGATGAGGAAAAAATTTTTTTGAGCAGTATTTCTCTGAAATAGATTTCCTCCGAATTTCTCTAAACATATCTCATAACACTGGTTTTCTATAAATATTTTAAGGAACGAATCAGTTTTAGATTCTTTACAATAGTATTGTGTTTATTGAAGCCTCAAGCAAGGATTTACCATCTCTATGAAATTGTTGGATCTTTTACAAATATGGGGAATAGATTCCTTATATTCCTCAGGTGTTGTAATATAACTCTATGATTTCACTTTTGATATTTTATTTTTAAATACTTGAATATATTTATGGGTCTACTTATGTTGAGTGTTTAGTAGCCAACCTTTGAATTTCCAATATCTAGAACAGTGTGGTTGGCACTGAGGCTTGCTACATGAACGTTGAAAGAATAGATGAATGAAATAATCTCCCTTTATTACTAAATTCTGGATACAATTACCATATAGGGAGAAATAGCAAATTATTAATATTATGATAATTATAGCAATTATTATTTCATTTTTACAGAAACAAGACTCTTTCTGAATTTACTCTATAACCTCACAATTATTTGCTGCTTCCAGCAAAATCTTTTATTCCTTTTGATACTAAAAGGCAACCTATGCATTTTGTGATTATATTCCCAGAAAAAATTTCTACATGTAAAAATTAAATATCTTGCTTGGTCTTTCCAAATAAAAGTTAGCTTAACAAAGAGCTATTTCAACAGCAAGCTGATGAATGCATTTTAATAGAATTTCTAGCCTTATTGCAACAATTTAGAATGAAAGTCAATACCAAAGGCTTTTGTGTGTGTGTGTGTGTTTGTGTGTGTGTGTGTGTGTGTGTGTGTGTGTGTGTGTGTCTTTGATAGTATCTTAATATGGCTTCTTAAGGTAAATTTGTGGTGATTTTCAGAGAATTTTGGCATCCTTTAAGGAGCAACCTTTGATCCATTGGTCTCTGTGCGATCTTAATTTTATCACTTCAACTCTCTAATTTGTAAACAGAGAAATTAGTTATCAACTTTTGTATTGAGTCCTTGTTCCCCACTTGAATAAAGTCCATTAAGGTAAGAAAAATTTTCATAATTTGAAGGAGAAAAAATTTGAGAAATTTTTCTTACTATATTTAATTCCTGTAGAGAGGGTTTCCTGCTTACTTATGTTGAGATAAGCATGTTAATAGTGTCCAAAGCCATTTCTTTGAAAGCATCCAAAATGTCCTGTATCACTGAAGCCATGATAAAATGGCAGGCCAGTGTTAAAATATTCAGAACCAAGTTGGCAGTATATGAATGCTCAATCCTCAAGATCGGCAATGAAGCATTACTTTGTCCAGAAATAATGACTTACATTTGACTTGGGGTGGTGTTTTGGAAGGTATGTTAGAAGTAGCTAAAAAGTCCTGAGAGGACTATTAAAATCACAAGTTAGGATTCAAAAAACAAACAAACATTAGTATAAACATTCAAGAGAATGGAATGTGGAAAAGGAGAATTCATATTAATGGCTGCACCATTTTTCACCTTATAGATACAGCATAATTTATTTAACCAGTTCCTTATTGTTATTGCTAGCCAATAGAATTAATTTCAGCTATTCTGAACAAGGCTGAGATGACTACATTTCAAAACATTTTACACAGAATTATTCAGTACACATGGATTTTTAAGGTCATTAGAAGCTGCTGCTATCAGAATCCCATGAAAAGGCACTATCATTTTCCTAGCCATGTGTTCTTAAGTCTTTTGGGTATTTCCCTTTCTTTTAATATATGCCACTTACCTGGTAGAGAATCAATGTTAGAGTAATCTCAGTGATTTTCCCACCCCCTTCTTTTTGTTACTTATGTGATGCTGTCTTCTCTCCTGAAGATAACAACACAAATGGAATGTCATCTTGGAGAAAGTCAGAACTCATAGATTCATGCTGCTGTGAGTCTCATTCCATAAAATCAAACATCCCCCCTTTGGCCACAAGGCTAACACTTTATTGAATGCAAGTGGAGTGCTGTCATCACAAATTTTTCTTTTATGCAGGTATTTTAAAGGATCGAATTGAATCAAGTATAGATTTCTGCCTCTCAGTCAAGTTTTAATTCTGGAATGAAGCAGGAATACGAATGTATCAGTCAGGGAAATTTGGTTTGGTTAAGAGGAAACCACCTCAGTCACCAAGAGTTTTAATTTTAAAAGACGAAGTGAGAAGGGAAATGGCATATAAACACCTCTTGCAGTAGAATACATGGTTTGCAATGTAGCCTTGGCAGAGATAAGGGGATTGCATTCCCATGGACTTTGTGTCAGAAGTGAGATGTTGGTGAAAAGGCTAATACATGGTAAGGGTAGGTTAGAATATTCTGCATCTGCTAACACTTGAAATTGGACAGGAACTGAAGTCATAAACCTTTATTTGGGAAGGATGCTCGAGAAACGGGCTTGGGAGTACATGGATTTTCCATCTTAGCTCTGTAGAGGTGAGTAGATAATAAAATTATCCACAATTTTTAAAATTTAAAGTTCACAATCATTTTCAATAAGGTCTTGTTACTTTGAGTTAAGAGTCAATATACAATAATGGGGTTATTAAAAATCAAAACTAAAATGTATAAATCATCAAAATCATTCCCGAACTTTTCAAGACTGCTTTCCCTGGTATGATCCTGTCATTACAGCATTTCAAAATTTCTGTTACTAACTTTAAAGTATGAAACACTCCTACTTTCACTATTAATTTCTTGTTTCTTCCCTTGCATCTCCCTCCCCTTGCAGCTTGATTAAAAACACAAGGTGGGATCCAGGCTTATGCTAAAAACAAAAGTCCCCAAGCAGAGAGGTTGTGAAGGATACTGCCACCCTTCCTTTGTGGTCAGACTGAGAGGGGGTGTTGAGGAGCCTTTCCAGGTAAACGTCAGAGACCATTGACTGACGTAATTTAATAAGCACGCTGCCGCAATGCTGGCCGTATGTTGATTGTACATGTGTAGTTGGTTTAATAGCAAAGATACAAATGATCAAAAGTCAAATTTTCACACATTCAGAGATCTGCCTATATCTAGACTATTCTTTTATGTGAATACTTAATTCCTTGATGACCTGAATGAATTGTTACAGTAATAAAAGTTGACTGATTTATAAATCTATTATTTACATTTACCTGTACAACCATGGATAAAAGAGTCTGTCGCTGCATAAAGCAAGCTGATTACTTTCTATATAAGCATAGCAAGTGTTTTATATATTGTGTGGAAATACATCAAGGAATTAGTAGTAGTTATTAATAGAATGATAAAAATATTTTCTGACAATCAAACTCTTGGTACAGTTATAATTAGTGTTTTATAATATTTATTTGTAATCTTGTGATGACAGGAAATCTAATCCAACAGGCCAGAGAAATGTTGTAGTCTTCCTCAGGGTCCTACTGGAACAGGAAGAAAAGGGTCCTGAGCAGTATGTTTGTTTGTTTCCTTTAAATTTCCACAGCAGTTTATTATTGAGAAGATATAGATTGCGTTTCACTTCTCTTGATTCTCACAAATAAATATTTATTGCATTGTTATTTTTATGCGCTGAACTCCATCTACAATTACATCTTTGAATGATTATAACAAAATTGTATAGATTCTAATAAACTCATCAATGGCTTCTAGACTAAGACCTATAGGGGTACATTTTTCTTTATATTGTTTTTGACTGTGAGGTAGATATCAGAAATAAAATGCAAAGGTATTACATTTAAAGAATGTACTTTGGCCAAACTTTCAAGTGTTTATAAAAATAAATCCTTGGTGACAAACAGCTTTTTCTCAAATATAAAAATGAAGAACTATAGAAATTAATTATAATATGTATCTCAATTTGGAAGATGTGATCTGTATGCAATGAAAATAATCTGAATTATATTCACTTAGAGAAGAAATGCTCTCTAATTGAATAGGTTAAATTATGTCATATTTTTATGATGTACCATCAGGATTCTGACTCCTATTACATTACAGAGATAAAACCATATTCCTTTCCTCTTCTGTACTTCCGAAATACATTTGGTTTAATTGCCATGAAGAAGGAATTAACGGTATCTAGTTACTTGGAGAAAAATGTTGAAGTTTAGGTCTCCTAAAAGAGGGTTCAAATTATGCAAAAGCTGTTCTTCACATATAATCAGGTTGATATTATTTAAAATGGTTTTCCTCACTGAAATGACAAGTTTAAAATTGTGATATTTTCACAGTGTGTGTGTATGCAATTCAGCAGCCTCTCAGTAAGCAAGCAAAACTGCATAGTCAGAAAGTTAACTCTTGGTGGGTAAATTCAAGGGGAAATTTTGAAAAAAATATATGTGGAATTCTGTATTAGAATCATACAACACAAAATTATTTCATTGACTGACAGTTTCTTACATATAATTATTTGAAGCATATACATATAGATGTTAACACAGAGATAGAGCTACAGATGATCCTATCAAAACTTGTGTTCAAATATATTTTCTCAGTAAGAGAAGAGTTACATGCAGCAGTAATGTAGAGAACGCATCAAAGAATACAGTAATATTCTGATCATCTGACGTCAATGTTAATGCTGCCTTCCACAAATGTTCGTCCTATTATTTCTTCCTGCCAAGAGATACACAACTTCTGATTATTATTGCTAAGGCAACCACAAAGCCTAAGAATGCAGTTTGGAAACTGACAGTATAGAACACGTTGATAAACTTCAGGATAGAAATAAATCTGAAACTATTAATTATTAATTAAATATGAATTAACATTAATAAGTTCACCGTTATGTTATTACTGGTTCGGCAAATAATTGGACTATCCTGAACAAATCCAAAGGATATCTGAAAAGAGGCAAATTATAAACTAGGTGGGTAGCTTTAGCTTTTTCCTTGGGGAAGCTTTACAAATATTCACAGTGAGTTTAGCTTCAAAAGACTCTGCTGATAGAACTTGCTGGATGCATGTCAATTAATTGGCTGTCAAAGCCTCTAATCTGAAATAATACCATGAGAGTTTAACTGTTGGCAAAGACAGAAATAGGTCACCCTGGGAACTGACTGGAAAATGTTTTCAATGGTTGCTTTAGGAGACATCATCACGTCTATATAATTGCTGTGGAATTTGACATAGGAATGCCAGATATGTGTCTACATGAGCATGTGATATCTACTTAGGAAGACAGTATTTTCCAGATTAATATTAGTCTTAGATAAATGTAAAGGCAGGATGATATCATAGGAACACTATACTCTCTTTTCTAATCCCTGTTCAATGCCAATGATTTGTGTGATTTAAGATCAATTGTCTCAACATCTATTTACCAATCTTTAAATGAGGTTATAAGAATAGAAGATCTCCAGAATTACTTTCACTGATAACTAAGAAAATGAAAAGACAGTATTGTTGTGTCGTTAGCTTTCTCTTAGAAACATTTAAAATATACTATAAAAGAAGTAATATACAAAAACAAAATGGTTAAATGTTTTCCTTGGTGTAGAATATAAAATATAAGTGACATTCTAAGACTAACACTATATTAATTTTACTTTTTTTTGTTGTTGAAATTTTGCCCTAATCCTTCCAAATACAGCAAAATATACTTTTATTGTGCGCACCGATCATGCTAAATTAATAGAAAAAGAGCCCCAAATAAATTTTAGTATGATAAAACTTCTATTTTTCCTGCAAAGCACAACAGAATAATTTTATTTTCAGCTAAGCAAACTAATTGGACACACTCAAAGGACTTTGTAAGTGGTTATTTTTAAAAGGGTTTATGGCTCAAACTAATTTAAAGGCATGAAATTTCAAACAAATAAAACAACATAAGTGTTAGTGAAACAGAGGCTCAAAATCACTTGTGTTTCATTTAGAATTCCAAGAGGTAAGAGAGATACTTTCCACTTGAATTAAAGACATCCTAGAATCCCACAAAGCTACATTTGAATAATATCAAAACTTGTCACAACTTAATTTATATGATAATGTATTCTATACAATTGTTATGGTGCTTTCCTGGTAGGCATTACATAACAAAGCAAGTATTTTTACTTGGTTCAAAAAAGGTTATAAACAACTTTTGAGTTAAAAATACTTAGTCTGAAAAAAACTTCAAAATAAGAAACTCAAAAACAAAACAAAAACAAAAACAAAATGGTAAGATGATGCACTGTTTCATGTTTCCTTAACAATCCAGATTTATGAAATAAAAGAAGGTCCTTAGCCAGTGGACCTAAAAGTATATTAGGGAATGAAAGAACATAGATATCTAAAAGAAAAATATGATTTTATTTATCTTTATTTTCTACTAGAAATTTAAATAACTTAGAAATGCATTGATCCAAAATATTTACTTCTTGATTTGCTTCCAGCCGAGATAGGATAACAGGAACCAGATGTATCTTCCCATCTGAAACAACTAAATAACGGAACAGAATTTATGAAATTGGGATGTTCAGGACACTAGACATCAGGTAATGAAGAACAGTGATTCCTGAGAGATGGGAATCAGACAAGGTGAGTCCAACAATTGTCCCATACAGAATTTACAGACCATGAAGCAAGCAGAACAAAGAGGGAAACTGGGAGAAAATCTGAGTTGAGGCATGGAGCTGAGATCCCACGGCACCTGGAATGTGCAGGGAAGAACGCCATCAAAGAAAGAGCTGCACAGAAAGAGATCTGTAGGTACTCACAAAAGTACTGATCAGGATATGAATGTGAGGAAACCACCCAAGACCTGGAAGAGAACTGGAGGGATATAGTTAAGGTTACAGCACCCAGCTCACACAGGACTTGGAAAACCTCATAATTCATGGGGCATTGCTAGAGTACTCAGAAGACTCATCCCGAGTTGTGAGAAATAATTAACCGTATACCAAACACTGCTCAGCTCTCACCTAACAAATCCTAAAAGCAAGACGAACAATGATCAAATTGTTTCCAAGAAATTTTCCATCTCCAATCAAGTTCAAGAATATTTACAGAAATACAAAAATATCCAGCACCTACCAAGGAAAAATGCACAATGTCTGAGACCCAATCAGACTACCAGACATGCAAAGAAGTAGGAATATAGTTATTTTTGTAATGAGAGAAAAAAAAAAAATCAATCAAAGCCAACCAAGAACTGACATAGTTGTCAGCATTAGCAGACAATGACATTAAAACAATCATTATAACTGGATTTCATATGTTCAAAACATTAACTAGAGACATGAGCAATCTTTTTTTAAAGACATAAATTGAGTTTATAGAGATGAAAAGTACAATGGCTGAGATGAAAAATACACTGAATAGCACTGAGGGCAGATTAAACATTTCAAAAGAAATGATTCGTGAATGTGAAGACAGAATAAATCTATCAAAAAAATTAGAAAAAAAATTAAAAATTAAAAATCATTAATGAGCTGGGGTCTTGTATATGTGTAATTGGAGTCTTCAAAGAGGAGGATGGGGAGCAAAATATTTAAGAAACATTAACCATAAAATCCTTACATTTTATCAAAACTATAAACCCATAGATCCAACAATTTCCATGAACCCCAAGAACATGAAAAACGGAAACTATACAAAAGCACATCATAGTTAAATTGCTCGAAACTAGTGATAAAAAGAAAACCTTAAAAGCAACCAAAGAAAAGTCACATTATATAGAAAAATAACAATAAAAGTGTCAGCAAATTTATTCTTGGAACAATGCAAACAAAGATAGGGGAACAGCAGCCTTAAAGTTCCAAAAGGAAACGCTGGAATACCATACTCAAGAGGAAATATATTTCAAACAGTAAGGGTGAAATAGACTTTTTCAGAAGTACAAAAGGTGACAAGAATTCATGTTTAGCAGACCCACACTACAATAAATGTTGCCTAAAATCCTTTAGGCAAAATAAAATTGATACCAGGTGGAAACATGCCTCTACTAAAAGGAACAAAAAGTGCCAGAAATGATAACTACTTTGGGCACCAACTAGGAAAATCCAGTCTGATTTCTTGGTTGGAATGAGAAGAGCTCATTATAGTTAAATTTTCCCAGGTCTAACACATTGTGAATAAAGCTTTATTCGTTTGAACGTTCTTGAGCATCTGCTTTGAACATTCTTGTAAATCTCTTTCTGTGAATGTAATGCAAATTGCTGAGGCTGCAGCAAACTTGTTGTCATTAGTGTGAGTTGTAAAAATGTTTCACTCAGAATTTACACTGACCACACACTTCCTGGTAACAAAAGAGTAACTCAAGTCTTGAAATCCCTTCTTTTAATCAACGTTTCTGGGAATGGGATGTAATGGCCTAAGATCGGCTAGATCACAAAGAAAAGCAATTCCTTTCTAAGAGATTGCGTTGTGAAACCTGGAGCTGGCACGCTCCCTCTTGTTTCTTTCCCTTATGGAACCCCTCTCATTACTCATAAGGGCATCCTCTTCAGGATTCTGCCTGCTGTAAGATCCTGAATAAAGAATTCATTCCCTTGAAAAAACAGAAGAAAACAAAATCTGTACTTTTTCTAATGTGAAAAATGAAAGAATAAAATAGCTATTAGCATAAATCATATAATAAGTTAATATCTGCCTGTAGATAATTACATTAATTCTGAATAGTGAATCATTTTCGTTAAGATGATGGTTTTACTAATTTCCTTACCACCTTATGCAAATTTCTCAAGAATGAACACTCTCTGTAATGATAGGTCCACTGGACTCAACCTGCTTTCCAGTTTTGAGTATCACTGTCCTTAAATTCTGTGGGCACCAAACTTGTCTGGATCTCCTTCCATTTTAAAAAGACTACACGATTGAACTCCTCTTCCAGAGTCCATGTAAATAATTGGTTAATGTTCTGCATGGTTTCATTCTTTAATCACTGTTCACATAAGTATACTTTTCCTTGGAAATGTCAACCACTCCCACAGTTTTAGGTACCACATAGAAACTGATGACTCATGAATACCTATGTCCCCAAAGCTTCAGATAAATGTATACAGCCACCTTCTGCACATCTGTAAAGAGATATTCCACAGGCACCTTATATTAACATGCCCAAGACAGAAGTAACCTATTTCTCCCTGAAGCTTTATCTCTTTCCCTCTACCTGTTATTTAAGGGAAGGCGGAGCATAAGCACTACCCAACTGTTCCTACTTAGAAAGTTCTTAGTCATTCACGTCTACATCCCATATCCCCAACATAAAAATGTCCTTCTATTATTTACACCTAAATGTAATCTTGAAATCATTCACTTTGCTTTAAACCCTTCTGTAGTGTTTTCCTTTTATGTGGATCTTACAATGGTGTCCTACTTGATTTGCCAGCCTAATTTTAGCTCCTTGAACCCAAGTGTTGTAGCAAGTCATCCCCTAGGTAAAATCTCTCAAAGCCTCCCCATTGCTGAAGCTCCTCAGGTTCCTTAAGCTCATGTCACACTAGTCTTTGATTTATTTTAGTGAACCAAATTCCAGGTAAACGTCTTTCAGTTTCTCTGGCAAAATCCTGTGGTATATGACCTCAATGTTGCTGTTTACTCTGCTGCAATATAAATGTGAGCCCTTTCTCTACTTTGCAATCCTCTCTTCAGTTCAGGTTTTGACTCACACAATCAACTTTTCTTGACTCATCTCCCCATTCTTTTTCATTAGGTATGCTCACAGAACCTCGTGCATAACTCTGTGACTGCAGTCATTACAGTATGTGATGTATATGTTTTAACATGCATTCCTATGATTCTGAGGTAGATAATAATTTTTAAATCTTCACGCCTAGCAATGTGCCTGGCACACAGTAGTGGCTCAATAAGTATTTATTGAACTGTTGTCAATGACAATAAATGATTGTCCTGAAGGTGTCCAATAAATATTTATTAAATTGATGTCTATGACAACAAAGGATTATGCTGAAGAAAACTTTAATATAACTATTGTCTTAAATATTTATTGTATATATATTTAATAATTTTATGTTGGCAAGGTAGTCATGTAGGAAGCAAAACTGTCTAGAGAAACATCAACTTTTTAGAAAGAAGGGCTCTTTGATGTCTGTATTGGTATGCACATTTTAATATTAAGGTTACTTTTATCAGTAATGGTTTGGAGTTCTGTCTCTCAAGTTTAATTTGATTTAATGATATATTGCAATGGATTCAATTTTCACAACCGTATTCTCCTTCATAGAAACAAAATGATTCTCAGGGTCTATGATTTGAGTAGCTTTTATGTGATTGTAGATAATAAGCTAGTCTTACGCCATTATTCTTTACTATTGTGAACAACTGTATGCATTTTTATCATTCTGGTTAGATTTAGAAGTGCAATTTCTAGATAAAAGCCATTAGGATTTTGTAGATTACAAGAAAAGGACATCCTAGAAAAAAACCAAAACAAACATATTTGAGCTGTCAGATTTTCCATACCCTTACTGTATATGCCATGAAATACATCCAAAACTCACCAATAGGAAAAAAAACAAACAAACAAAAAAACCCAAAAAAACTCAGCCTGAGTATACCATATATATATATATATATATATATATATATATATATATATATATATATATATATATAATACAGTTATTAAAATAACTAAAAGTTCATGATTTTCTCCACTGAAATGGTTTCATGAAATACTGTTTCTAGCCATAATGGCCATTGTTATAGTCATTAAAATTTCTTTTATATATTTGCAGCTAACTCTTAATTCAGTCTAAGCTTATTTCTTTTCTATATAAAAACAAAGAAAAATAACTTGTTTAAAGTTCTCTGATTTTGAATTCAAAGTGATAATTTATTAAAAATGATATTACCTCAAAGAGAAACAGTTTTCAAAAGTATATAAAATTGCATCAAGTAACAATCAAACAAATTAATTGAAAATTGATTATGCAGCTTCCATAAGAAACTATTTTATTTGTCTCTAGGGAACAAAATATGCAAGTGTGATTTTATAGAAATGCATTACATTTTCTCCAGGTAAACCATTTGATGGACTATTATTCAAACATATTTTGATAGAGGTTAATCAATAAAGGAAAATGACATTTTTCTTTATAAAACAGCTTTTACAACTAAAGAGAACCTTAATCATATGATTTTTCTGAAGCCCATACAACAGAATTTCTGAATATTCCCATTATCATGCTTGTTTAAGGTCTGCCTTGAACGTTATGCTCACATACAGCAATCTATCCACAGAAATGATTGTTTTCTTACCTGAAATGAAGTAATTGGATATATATTAACATGAGCCTCATTCCATCGTTGTCCTTTATTCCCACTTGAAGACCACAATGGATTCTCTATCTTTGTCTGTCCTTTCAAACGTAGATAAACATTTAAAACACCTAAAAATAACAAAGACATTTAATTTTGTACATGTGGTTTTGCTTCAACTTTGTTCTCCTTGATCAAATACTTTTAAAAATGAAAATTTTTAGAACACTCTAGTGTCTCCTCCTCTCTTCCTCTCTCATTTCCAGTTTCACACTTATGACTTTTGGCATGTGAGGCAGGCCACCAGAGATAATCGTGTCCTAATCCTTAGAACCCATGAATGTTACTTGATATGACAAAGAGATTTAGCAGGGTGTGATTTAAAGATCGTTTTTTTTTTTTTTTTTTGGCTGTTCCATAGTATCCGTGATTTTTCTTTTTTTAAAATTAAAGATTTTAGTCAAGTTACATAGGTTTCAGGTGGACAATCCTGTAATACATCATCATCACTTTGTGTGTTCACCACCCAGAGTCAGTTTTCCTTCCATCACCATATATTTGATCCCTTTTATCCTCATCTACCACCCCACTCCCCACTTACCCTCTGGTAACCACTAAACTATTGTCTATGTCTATCAGATTTGTTTCTTTGTTTGCCTTGTTCCTTTGTTGCTTTCAGTTTTGTATACCACATATCAATGAAATCATATGGTTCTCAACTTTTACTGACTTATTTTGCTTAGCATAATAATCTCAAGATCCATCCATGTTGTCTCAGATGGCACTATTTCATTTTTTCTTATGGCACAATAGTATTCCATTGAGTACATATACCACATCTCCTTTACCCAATCATCTGTCGAAGGACACTTTGGTTGTTTCCGTGTCTTGGCCACCATAGATAAAGCTGCAGTGAACATTAGAGCACATATATCTTTATGAATAAATGCTTTCAGATTTTTTGGGGAGATACCCAGGAGAGGGATTGATGGGTCATATGGTAATTCTATTCTTAATTTTCTGAGGACCTTCTACACTGCCTCCCATAGCAGCTGCACACATGTGATGGAGAAAAGACAGCCTCTTCAATAAATGGTGCTGGGAGAACTGGAAAGCCATGTGCAAAAGAATGAAACTAGACTGCTAGCTGTCACCACAAACCAAAATTAAGTCAAAATGGATAAAAGACCTAAACTTAACCCCTGAAACAATAAACTGCATAGAAGAAAACATAAGTACTAAATTTATGGCCCTTGGGTTTAAAAGGATTTTATGAATTTGGCTTCAAAGACAAAGGAAGTACAAGCTAAAATAAATGAATGGGACTATATGAAACTAAAAATCTTCTGCACAGCAAAAGATACTATCAACAAAATAAAGAGGCAACCAACCGAATGAGAGAAGATTTTCGCAAACAGTGCCTCCAATAAAGGGCTAATATCCAAAATACATAAAAATTTTGAGATTGGGAAATTATCATCTAGGTGGGTAATAAATGTAATCACATACATCATTATTAGATGGAAGTAGAAGGAGATTTGGTACAGGTAAGGTCATATAAAAGAGAAGATACTATGAAGCTATATTTGAAGATGGAGGAAGGAGCCGCGAACCAAATACAGAGGGTGGCAAAAAAAAACAACGTATTCACATTTTAAGAAAGGAAAAAACTGTATTAAAATTGTAAAACAAGGCATGATGCTACTACTGGTAGCATTCATTTGATTAATGCCATCTTTTGAACTAACATCATACTACACATTGCTACCATAATTCAATTCAACTTTGAAAAGTATTACATAGATAACATCTCTTAAAATGTGTACATTTTTTTGGCATCCCTGGTATAAACCACTTCTAGAAGCTAGAAAAGGCAAGGAAACAGGTTTTTCCCTAGAGCTTTCAGAAGGAACTAGCCCTGCTAACACCTTATTTTCAGCCCCGTTATACTCATTTTGGATTTCTGTGCTCTAAAACTGTAAGATAACACATTTGTGTTGTTCTAAGCCACAGAGTTTGCGGTCACTTATTGTTTCATTGGCAATAGGAAACTAACATAGCATGTAATCATGTACTGACTTACTCAAAGTCTGACTCTAATTAATTGTGTTGCTTATACTATCAGTTAGCATCTCTTTTTCAGTTTACTTCATCCAAGTCTCATTTTTCTTCTAAAAGAATTACTTGAAAATAAATGAAAAATAGCTTTGTTTCATAATTTTATATATCACTGACAACAGTTTCATGTCCTGCACATAGTAATAATAGTAATGATGATGAAACACTTCCTTCAGATAAGGACTTAAACCTCTTAACAATTCTATGAAGAACTGTCCACTAGAGGACATTTCTGCAGGGAATAATTCTAACTACTGAGGAAGAACCTTCTGGTTTTCTTATGCTCAATCAATATTCCCGATTGCTCTTCTCCCAGGACTCTGACCTCCCCATCCCTGTTCTGCTGTCAACTCCTTTAAAGCTGCTATGTTGCTATATTGTAAGCCTTGGGTTCTTTCAGTCTTATAGGAGTACAGAGTATCCATCAGGCAAAGACTCATGGGGAACCCCATACAAACTTCTAGAGTCAACCCTGTATTCCTCCCTTCTTTCTGTTACCCTGACTCACAGATTCTAATTACTTCAGCTGCCCAGTGCTCTGATCTCTGCCTCCTGAAGTTTATCCTTCAGGTTTTTAGTGCATTTCTGTCTCATTCCGTTAGATGTAAGACCACACACATATATATATATATATATATATATATATATATATATATATATATATATATATATATATAATACACATTTGCATAAATATGAATACCCACTTTTTAAACAACAATAGCAACAACGACAAAACTGCATCCTTCACATCACAGCTGTCACTTGCTAGCTAGGTGATCTTGGCTTAGTGTCTTAATCTCTCTATCTCAATTTCCTCATCATATAAGTGATGATGATAATAGTAACTAGCGTAAGCTTTTTGTGAGGAATAAAATGAATTAAAACATGTAAACCACAAATTATGTCTCTTACATGGTCTTCATATGTTTTATTATCTATCAAGATATTCAAATGAGATTTCCCTATTTCTCTATTGATGCAGTGAATTATATTAGTACATTTCTTAGTGTTGAACTATGACTATATTACAGGAATAAATTGTACTCGATAATCGACTACTATCTTTTTATGGTTAAGTTGCTAGTTTGCATTTAGGAATATGCATATATATTTATATATAACATTCTCCAGTTCTCTTTTTTGTTTTATCTTTCTATGTTGCATTTTCACTTTTTGCTTCAGAATCCATTATCTTCTATCTTTTTTCCCCATTAATGTACAAAATAATCTCCAGCTTGTCCTCTATAGTACTGATTTTATTTTCCATAGTGTGGATTCGGTTATTTTGTTTCTATTCAGGTATTGTATTATTTATGATGTTACATTCTTTTCTGATCTCATCAACCACCCCTTTATTTCAGTCTTTTATCTAGTTTCTTCTTTTTGTTGGGCCATCGTTGTAACATTTGTATCTTTTATTGTTTCATAAAATTCATATTCTTATGTATTTTGTTGAAAACATAAAGCATATACTGTACAAATTTTATTTTCACCTGAAATTTCAGTAAGTCTTTTTCTGCAATATGTGCTTCTTTTACAATGTGCATGTTAGCTACTTTTTATACTGTGAATCATCTTTGGAACTTCTCTCTCTCTTTCATTTTCTTTCATTTTATTCATCCTTAAATATCTTTGAATAATGCTAAGTTATCCCGTGGCATTTTTCCCAAAACCACTAATGGAATGTATTTTATATACATACAATGGTTGCATTTTGTTAGCTTCTCCTCTAAGATCTAAAGCTGCAGGACAGATTAACTGAAGTTTCACTACTACATCAAAATTCGACAATCTGAGAATAGTGGAAAAGTACTGATGTGCTTGGGCCATTTAAGAGTTGAACTTTCTGAGATTTCCCCACTGTGCTCAGGGAGCCACTGTGGCAGGGAAGAGCTTTCAGAATTCATTTTTCTATTTGCGTTTTTAGTGTGGTTCAATTTGTCTTGCTCATTAGTGCTCCTTGTGCATCAGAAAGGCAACTGGGTGTGCCAGAAGGAAAAGCCTCTACAGAACATTTTCTGCTGTGATGTTGTTACCTTATATTTTCGGACATTAATCCACAACAGGGGGTAATTCCCAGGAAATCAAGCCCAGATGAATAATCAATTGTATTAAACACTAAATAAAGTAATACTTTTTTGAACCTATTACTTGTCATTGGACTAACAACATGTTATGTAGCCATGTACCTTTCATAAATTATTTAAAAAAATAGTCTGTGTGAATGAAATAGGAAAAGAACTCCTTTATTGCATGGCCTGTGTCTACTACAGCCTATGGCTATATTAGTAGGTAGTAACTGATTGGGTTTAGCTGTGATAGTCTCTGCCAATTTATCATTACACTTTCCTGCTATTTCAGAAAGGAACATAGCAGGTACCTTTCTCCTTTTTAGTATTTCTTAAATGTAACTGCTTAGCTTCCCTACCTAGTAGAAGCCCATCAATAGTTTGCATTTAATGAACGAAGGATATACCCTCGCTAAGCTACCAATGCTGTTCGTTTCATATAAAAATTACCCAGAGATGCTCCAATAAATATGAGGTACTAATGTAAATAGATAGCAGTGAATGAATTACCATTTTCTCTGGAAGTCTTATTTTTCTTGGGTAGCATGAACTGTTATTTTGATAGAAGTGACAGGAATCAATCCTGTCATCAAATCAACACGTGATGGAAATTTTTGTTAAGTCTTAATAAAATGATAATAGTTTTCTCGACCTATTAGTTGTAATTAGACTAACAAAGTAGTGTGTATTATATGTCTTCTAGAATTTATTTAAAGTAATGCATACATGCTTTAATGAAACATTATGGTTTACCATTGAATAGCAATAATAATAGGTTAGTATATTAATATTGAATATATTTTTTCAGGAAATATGCTTTGCCTGTGAGCATGTTTACATTTTTCAATTAACATTTTCTATGTATGTAATATAATTCAAACTTGAATTATTTCAATTTATATTGGGGATGCCAAAAAAATGTATACACATTTTAAGTAATTTTATCTATGCTCAAGCAATAGTTCTCTGTAATCAGAAGTGTCTGGATGCTGATGGTAACCACTCTGAGCACCTCTTGTAATTGCAGAAGTCAAACGTGACTTGTTGCTATCTTTTGTTATCGTTATATATTGAATATTATAATTTTAATAGTTTTTCCTTTCTTAAAATGTGTATGCATTTTTTTGGCACCCTCTGTATTTATTAAATATGTACTATGTGAAAAATATTTGTCCTAGTATAAAGAACCTAGGTCTGAATTATCCCACATTTTGAATTAGTTTTTGAATAGATTATATGAGCTACATTCAGTGGTGGCTAGATTTTATGTAAAAGGGCAAATATTACCTGTTTTATAAGAAAAGGACAATAGAAGTATAGCTGATTGAAATAAATTCTTCCAAATACATTATAATTTAACTATTATTGTTGTGTAAATAGTATTAATCATAATCCATTATCCAAATCAATGAATACAAACTATTGATGTAATGGTCAATTTTAGAGATGATAACAAAAGCAATCTCGACAGACAAATGATTTTGGAAGACTGTTTTCCCAAGAAAGTTTACAGTTTTTAAGATTATAAAAGAGAATTCAGTGCCAAAAGTTATACAAACTTCCATCCAGAGCATCTTGGTCAACAAAATTAGAAGTTGTGAAACAGAATAAAGTGATTCAAGAGAAGTTAGATTCAGCAAAGCTGATTCAGCACATTACTGTAGTAAGAAAATTTCCAAGTGAACATGATGGATTGTGTTAATACCCTTTAAAAGTAATTTTAAATTCTCAGAGGTATTGTGTTGATGCTTTAGTAGGCACCAGATAGCAGTAGGTATGAATTTAATCATCCCCAAGGATTTTCAAATGCCATACAGTTCCATGACACAAGTTTGAAATTGCTAAGAAAAACGTAACTGTCTTTATCTTCTCCTTGGTTTTCTAATTCTCCTTTTTTGATCACCACTCCTGAAGAGTCAGGTGTGAGAACTGTTTATCTCGTGCTGAGGAGTTGTAATCAGAAGACCTAAATGACCTAAGTGTTGCTTTATCTCATGAGCAGTGAGAAAAATTTTGGGATTACTCATGGCATTATGCAATAGTGTGATTATTTTTTATATTATTTCATATAAATTATTGTATAAAATGTAATGTGCATAAATTGATTTATAGTAATATTACCTAGTTCTTTTCTTTCATTAAGTCCTTAACACAATTATACTTTTAACTATTTTACTATTAATATGTATTTTATATATTTTATGTAAGCAATTTAAATATATGTCCTGAAATATGTGTCCATATTTCCTACAGATACTTGAAATTACCAAGTTCATATAAATTAATTTGTAATTTAGTTTACTGCACGACATGGGGATTACTTGCATATAAATCACATTTTTATTCTAATCAGTAATACAGACTCATTAATTTGAGTTTCACATTTCATGGAAGATGAGGATGTGCCAAAATCATCTAGCTTGAGGCAAGAGCCATCCATATTGATAGGTAATTGTTAGTACTATTTGTTTTGTACACACTGACAAAAAGGGGAAATTATAAAATCATTATTTTCTGCTTGAATAGAAATGCCTGCATGCATCCATTGTTATTTTTTCAGTAGAGTATAATTGCAATGATATCTTAAATAAAAAAATGTCACTTCATTTTCTCCAGGCAGGACCGTGACTTCTTGTACCTAGCTGAATTTCTATATTAGTATAGAGACAAATTTTCCTAAAACATAGCTTTCCTCAGGCTATTTCTCCGGTATGTGTCAGATCCCTATGTAGACCTTGTCACTCTCCCTATTCTGCCACAAGAACATTCTTACACTGTGGCTTCTTCTATTTCTCACATTCTCTAACCTTTCCCTTCTGTTTACTACTTACCTCTTTTGGCAGATGGCTTACAATTCTTCTCTTCTATAGAAAAGTTATTTTAACTGCTGTTATCAGTGTTGTCTCCCTTGTGAATCCATAGCCTGGGACTGTCATGCATTTTGATGTGTGTTACTTTCTGACTTTTAATTTATTTAGCAATTCATTACCCAAATAGATGATAAACTATTTGATGAGTAAGAACCTTTTACCATAATTCTCTTTATCTTCTATAGAAACTTATACACCACTAGGCACATAGTACGTACAATTCATCCGAGTGAACAAAAATGAGTGAATTGAAGACCTAAAGGTAAAAATACTCATCATGCTAATTTTATACTTTCAATGAAGTTACTTTAAAAAGTTTGGCACACTGGGTGAGAAACAAAACAGTTAACCCACTTCCTGACCATTCATTCATTCAATTGATGAAATAATATTGTTTATTAATTACACTAAAATTGAGACTTGTATATTTTGAAACAGCTGCCTTTCTCAGTAATATCGTTAATTTTGTTCAAACATCCTAACTTCTACTATAGATTATCTGAGAGCCCATCACCAATGAATAATTAAATATAAGGAAAATACATTTTGGGGTAGTTGGTGGTTTGAAACCAAAGACTTAAAAGATAAATGATCTAGATATTACATAAGGTCTTATTAGTGGGTCTGTGATAAGAGTCTGTAATAATATTTATAAGTGGTAATAAATCATGGCTACATTCTTTCCAGCCCCCTTTTAAAATATATATGTTAATTTAAAAAATGTTAAATTTTTATGAATGTTTTCCACTTACAGCATTATTTTCCTACTGATGACACCGGCATTATCAATATTAAATATAAACAGTACTTCACTGAAAGCACTGACTAATTCTTAAGGAAAAGAGTGAGTTAATATCAACTATTATATAAGAGCCCACCGTTTGGGCTAAGAGTTAAATGGAGAATACTAAGTAACCTTATCTATTCTCTCAGCCAGCTGGGGGTTGTCTTTTGCAAGGAACTTAATTCTGAGAATTTATCAGAACACAAGTATCTCAAAATTACATATTTATTCTGCTGATATTCTTCAGTAGTCAATGTAATAAAGGCTCTAAAATAATGGCACCTTATCTTAAGATTTGTTTTTCAGGCTCAAACTGTGTCTCATATGGTGTCTAAACTTAGAGGGAAGAAAAATATGTGAGCTGATTTCTTATTTGAGGGACATAATTGAGATATAAGCAAGAATCTTAATTTTTAAACTCAAGTCAGAAGAAATACAGTCTTTGATTAAAAATAAGATTAAAAATCAAATTCCTAAAACCATACAAAAGATTGTAACCCTTGCCTTGTCTATATCTTGTATAAAAACATTTAAGTCCACAGTTTAAAATCATTGGATGGCAGTACCAAGAAAGCTTCAATCAAACTCTTGCTAAAGGACACTTGAAATATCTTATTTAGAGAAATTTAACCAGAGGTTAATTACAGATTCATTAAATTCTATTTCTACATTCCATTAGATCATCACAAGGTGACATATCTGGACCATAATATTTTGCTTGCAACACAAATTTTATTCTCTAAGGTATAATGGTCTATCAATATATAAAATTTTTATTTGAAAAAATTTTAATTTTTCTAACAGTACCAAGTGAAGATGTTGCCTATTATATTACTAAGAGTGTTTTTATAAAGATAAATTTTCCTGTGAATTAATTGTTAAGAAATATGTGACATTCTGCTTTCCTCTATGTGCTGGCTGCCAGAGCACAAAGATTCAAATTCAAGTTAGGTCAATGAAGCACTTGTACTTTTCTTCCCCGAAACATATCTATAGGGCTTTGGTGAAACTACTTTCTGTTTCCAATCTAAAATCCAAACTTTTAATTCCCTTGTTTTGTTATTCTTCTAGCACACTTAGAAGCTGAAGTATCTACTTTGGAGAATTTCCTTTAATCTATTGATCATTTGTTGTTCCAGAGGATCAAACATAAATGAATCATGATTACTGCTCTCAAGTAGCCTGCAGCCTAGCAGGGGACAGGTGACAAAGATGATAGAGGTATGGACCAGGTGTTAGAGGAACAGAAGGTGCAGGGAGGATGGGGAAGACTTTCAGCAGATGTCCTTGAGATGGCTTTTCAAAGAAGAATATGAGTTACCTACATGATCTACTCTGAAAATGCAACCTTTGCATTTATTTTACAGAGAAAATAGAGACTGTTAGGACGGCAAATCTCATGCCTGTTTGCTGTTCTTGCATCTAGGAATGTATCAGAAGCCCTATTCTTACTTTCCACCTCAGTGGAAGTGATATTACATCCCTTCTTCACAGTTAGTTCCTTTACCAATGTTCATAATTCATAATTCTCATCTCTTCAAAAAATTTGCTTCCCTCTAATTTTTGTATCTCTAAACTTACCCTTTCTATTAACTCTTATTCCTCTTAAAATAGGCCCTTCTACAACCCCACATCTCTCTATCACTTCTTCCTCACCCTCAACATTCATGAGAGTGGCTGTCATTAAAGAATTCTTTTTTCTTGCCTCCCATTTATTAGCTTTCTAGAGCCACTGCTTTATTGAATCATTTTATCAAGTTCAATGAATATATTCATAAGTGTCTTCTGTATTTTTCTCTTTAATTTCTTGGTATGATATGATGCTTATATCTCACATTTGTCTTTCTAGAAATAAATGAAGTACCATGCTTCCCCGAAAATAAGACTTAACCAGACATTAAGCCCTAGTATGATTTTTCAGGATGACATCCCCTGGACATAAGCCCTAATGTGTCTTTTGGAGCAAAATTTAACCTAAGACGTAGTCTTACATTTGGGGAAACATGGTACATATTTTACTGATTTTTAATAAACTGGTTATATCCATTGGGTTCATAGAAGGTTCATGAACCCAATGGTTCAAGAATATTAGAAATTCAACTGACTGATCAAAAATCAAAATGCCTACTAGTAGCTATAGGATTGCTGAAAGAATCTTATATTACTGTCCATCGTCAGATACTGTATTGTATACATATAAATCAACAGTTACTTTAAGGATAACATGTTATAGCTTTCATTTATTTTTTCTTCAATCAATTTTGATGGAACATTAAACTAACAATAAATTGTACCAGTGTGGCAGACAGCCTCGAAAATGCCTGTGAATGATTTCAACTTCCTAGCATTAACACTCTTGTGTAATTGCCTCCCCCTGAGTGTCGGATGGAATTATCACTCAATTATAATAAACAGAATAGGGCAGCAGTTATAGGATGTAACTTCAGAAATTAGATTATAAATAGTCTTGGGCATGTGTTTTCTCTAATTCATGGATTGCTTGCTTTAGAGGAAGTCTGTGGGCATGCCATGAAATAGTTGTATAGAAATGTCCACTTGAGGAGGAATTGAGAATGGCCTCTGATCATTAGCCAACAAGAAAACAATATCCATAGTCCAACATCTGTGAGGAAATGAAACCTGCCAAAAATTAGGTGAATGGGCTTACAAGTGCATCTTCTTCAAAGTTAAGTCTTTGATTTAAACTGCAGACCCACCTGACAGCTTTTCTGCAACCTCAGGAGACGCCTTGAGCTATAGGCAGCCAGGTAAGCCATACCCATATTCCTGATCCACAGAAACTCTGAGTAATAAATGTTTGTTGCTTTCAGTCACACGATTTGGGGGAAATTTGTTAGGTGGCAATAAATAAGTACTACAACATATTCAATTATTTCAAAGAGGAATCTCTGTTCCAAGTAATGTATAACTGATCACTCATTCTTTGTATTATAAAAAAATGTGACTCTTCTCAATGGTATACTATCCATTAGTCACAGTTAAACAGCAAGGATTATTTATGGTTACTCAAGAACTGATCATTGCTATTAGGTTATTAGAAATCTAGGACAGTCTTTTGAATCTGAATTTCCAAAAGAACCAATAGGACAGATAAATTAATTTGTAAAACCAGTGACAATAAATGCCCCCAGGTTTACAGATGAATGAGTGTCTTAGAATAATATTTGCAAAGAGGAAAGCTTTCAGCTCCAGACAGCATTTCCGTAATGAGGTAGCTCATCTGATCCTAATGGATTAGTCAATATCTGGAACAGATATTTCACCTAGATTTTAGTAAGCAGCATGATTTAGCTCTGCTGAGAGGGACACAAGTGACCTGGTACCTGCAACCTTCAACCATCTGATGAAGCAGAGAAATGGTACAGTGTTGAGAGTGGTAAATGTTTGAGAACATGGAAGAAACAAAGAACTGCCTTCTCCTTGAAACAATCAGAAGAAAACTAGCAAAAGTCAATGGACATCCATTGACAAGAAAACAATAAGAACAATGATTGTGTTATATTAAAATTACCTTGGGAATCAGCATAAATATGCAGAAATTTTGAGAGGAAGCCAGCCTCATAAATAAGGTAAATGCACATTTTACTCATTAAAGTAATTCAAAATATTAATCTTGGAATTATTTATTTAGAAAGCAACTTAAAATATGTCAATTCCAAGGTAAATTGGAAGAAGAGAAGTCCATGAATTATATTCAAAATAGAGAGTAAAAGATATATGAACAACTAAAGGGAAACATTAGAGTTGAGCCAATCTTCCTTTTGTAATAAGACAGTAATCTCACAATAAATAAGACGGCTTGACAATTGTATGAATATTTATTTTTCTTTCATAGTTTAGGCCATAGTGAACCTACGACTACTACTTTCCAACTGCTTTTCCTGTCTATGTTCTGTTTCACAGTGTTTTTACCCACTCCTGTAAGATTTATTTTCCCAAATCAAAGATCTCGTCACGCATATTGTCTGCACAAAATCTGTAATATCTTTCCCCAACTATGAAATTAACTAAGCTTTCATGACACTCCCAGAAGTCTCCCTGCAGAGTGGGAAGCAGGCAGGCTCTGTGTCCAGCTTCCTGGCTTGTTTTCATGGCTTTGCTCCTTACTAGCTATGATAACTTTGATGGGCATGGTAATCAACATTTTCTGTATTTTGGTTTTCTTGTGTATGCAACAGAATAATGATTTTAATGAGCTGAAATGTTTATTGTGAAAATGAAGAGAAATAATTCATGACGTGTTAGCAATAGTGTCCTGCTGAGTATTACTTTACGACTGCTATTTGAAATTCAAAGTTACGTAAGATTATGAGTGTCTACCATCTGACAGAGGTTTTATATATGTGATCCATTTCACTTGAACAACAAATTTCTGAAAGAGAAATTATTCCTTTTTTACAGATGAGAAGTCCAAGATCCAGACATTTTACATGACTTCTATAAATTCTGAAGTGACTAACTGCTACAGCCAAGTTCCAGCCCAGGTTTCCTGACTTTTTCCTGCACAAAAGCTATCCTGCCTGACTTGTCATCTATTGCTGCTCTGTGAAGAGTACTGGTTAGTAGCACTGGCTAGGAATTGGACTCTCAGTTGCTTGCAATTCATACAGACTCTCCAACATTCAATTTTCTCCACTGAAAAGATGGACAGTGATGCTCATTTTTATAAAATTATTAAGAGATGGTTTCACGTAGTATATTAGCTGCCATATATCATATGTACAATTTGATTCGTTTATAAAAATATATATTTTTATTATTGGTTTTAGTAATTTAAATCAAGAAACTTAATGCCATCCTAACTTCCCACATTTTACTTCCTCAGTCTTCCTTGAGCTCATCTCTGTCTATTGAAAATGTACCCTTCTTTTGTAGGGAAATGTGTCCCTTTGTTCCAAAGCATTGCCTTGTTATTTAACTAGACACAGATCTATAATCCTTGTGCAAGCTCTGTGGAGCTAGATATGCTTCCCATTCAGAATTTTGTTTGAGAAACTAGAAAGAGTGCATGTCATATATATTACATGACATCCCCTGGAAGGATCTGGAACAGAGTCCATAATTAAACATAGTAACATTTTTGCTGCAAATAGTACAAATGTTCACATGCATTTGAATAATTGAAGACTATATAAATAGCCTCATATCAGATCAGGTCATATATTCTCACACGTGGAGATCAGGCTAGCTTGTACAGCTAAATAATTTTTAAAAACTGAGTTCAGTGTTTTTTATTTTAGGATTGAACATAAAGAGTTGTAGACCTGTACAATGCCCTACGCCATGCCCCAGCACAATTTCGCTAGGTTCTTTTTCATTCCCCCCGCCCCCAGCACAGTTTGGCTAGGTTCTTTCTCAAGGTTATGCAGTATTCTATCTAGCAAAATTGTGTTTTTACTCATCTTAGCCTCCATTACTGTGCAAGATAAGATCTCTAACAGCAGAGAGTGTGTTCACCTTTGTATACTCTGCAGGGCTGACGATGTTCTTAAATCCCACTAGATGTATTAGGCATACTTTATAAACAAGAATAAAATGACACCAACATTCCAAATGTGTAAATGGTGATAAAAGTACTGTCTTCCAAATACGATAATACTTTTTTCCATGATCACTAATATACACAGAGAAGTAATTCAAGCAGATTTCTTTGAAAAGGAGCAGTGTAAATTATACTCGTATTAAATTCCACAAGAAGATATAAAAAATTTAACCCATTAATGGTCTCTCTGAATTAGGATTCCATAAAAGGTGTGTAAAGCTACAAAATTTCAAATTCTCATATAAATTTGGGAAATGAGGACATGATGGGGGGACATTCTTAGCCTCTTATTTTGCAATTTATAGGTAAGTAATTTAAAAGTCAATGATAACTTTCTTTGACTAAAATTAATTTAATACTGTGTGTGAACATTAGTTATGATATACTTTAAAGAAGCAAAGAAATTCTTGCCATCTCACCTATATGTTGTCCATACATGTGATAAAAGAAGCTGAAACAGTATGCGGTGTTTGTGGGTCCATAAGGGTTTTTGGGAGCTATGCTGAAAACAGGGCTGAGAAGTCGAGCCTTTTCACCTTCCAGTCTTGGTCGGGATGTTTCAATGTACATATAAAAACCTTAAGAAAGACAAAATAAAATGATTAACCATGCCATTAATAGCTAAGATGAAATTTGAAATCATTGAGGAGTTTTAGAGTTTTCATACAAGTAAAGATTTATAAGAGGATTTGCATCTAATTGATAAAATCTGTACATGCATGGTGTAATATAAATAATATATGATCTATAAATAAAGATAAATAGAGATAAAGATAAAGATAAAACTGTTTAAAATGTATAACAACTTGAGTCAAAATTAGAATTTTAGATTTAAACTTTCAAGAAAATAATCCTAGTCTCTCAACTGTATATTTCAGATAGTTCTAAGAGAAGACTAATGTCTACAAACTGAAGCTATCTGAGTTATTGATACTGCACATAAAATGCTATTCCTTAATATTCAAGTCTATGGCTAAGTATTCTCTTACATTTTATATTAATTGGATTTCTGACATTTCAAGGCTGGTGCATGATTGTCATGAGCACATTTTAAATGCTCATACCTTCTTTGGAGCCACTACGATCAGCATTTGGTCCTGTGTTTGGAGTATATTTTGTATTTCTTGTTGCAGTACTTTGCTTTGTCCAATCAAAATTATCTGTATCATCTTGGGTGAACAAACAAATGTTGCCATCTTCAAATCCACAATGAAATTCTCCTGTTAACGAATTTTAATTAAAGTGATTAATATTAATTTAATTAATACAACCATTGCAATATTCTTATAGGAGAAACTTAAAACATTATACAGCTATAATGCAAGATTGCAGTAATGACACCAGAGCTATAATTGTGCACATGATGATGACTAAACATAAAACTATTTCATTTTAATGAAAAGAAAAACAATATTGATATGTAATATAAATTGGGCTCTTACTTAATAAGTTAAACCCAAACCATTTTCCTCTGAAATATTCAGATAGCTGAAATTAAAGAATATAATTCACTCTTGAATTATGGCTTAACAATTTTCCTAACAATCAGTTTTCAGTATAGGAACAATCCAAATTAAAATGTCAATTAGAAAATGATCTTTATTAATTTAGATGACAGCATGTTAAAGCTATATTCCCTGAGGTTATCATTTTTCACATCATGTCTGAAGATGCCCATTTGCACAAATGGAAGTTTACTTAGGGGCAGTTAATGGCAAATTATTTTAAAAAGTACTTTATTTGACTGTAGCTTTGACAGATCTTTAAAATTCACTAGAAATGAAGTAACGAAAAGACTTTATAAGGACCCACTGGAAGGACTGAGATTTTTTACATGCCTGTGACATGCTAAGTTCAGATCCAACAAATTCAGAGAGCTTTCTTTAGCTGTCCCTGAAATAAGGGTGGTAGTAATGTTTCTAGGTTTCATTCCAACTCAGTACACCTCTGTGAAATCACAATAATACTAATTCATGAGGCTCACAGTGGAGAAAACTTTAGCTAAGCTCAGCTAGTAAATAATAAAGTCAAAACTGAGTACAGATCCCTGGACTCAAGAGACATAAACATCTAAAGAACAGACTCCCATTTGCCCCCCTCACTCCCACGATGGGTTAGACTTATCAGATATCCTTGCGAGTGGACTCCTTAAAGTGGGGATCACGCCCCTGAATTAACCTTTGTGTTTCTAGACATTAACAATGAACTATCTGAAAGGGAAATAAGAAATCTACTCCATTTACAATAGCATAAAAACAATAAAATGCTTAACCAAAGAGATGAAAAGACTTATGAATTGAAAACTACAAAACAATGATTAAAAAAAAAGAAAAACAAGGAAGACACAAGAAAATGAAAAGACATCATATATTCTTGGGTTGTAAGAATTAATATTGTTAAAATGTCCATACTACCCAAAGTTATCTGTAGATTCAATGCAATCCTTATGAAAACAGTCATTTATTTATGACATATATATTTTATATAGAAATACAAAAACATTCCTTAAATGCATGTGAAATCACAAAAGACCCCAAAAGGCGAACACAATTATGAGCAAGAAGAACAAAGGTGGAGGCATCACTTACTCATTTTAAAATATATTACAAAGCTACCATTATCAAGAGTATGGTACTTATATACTGTTGTTGGGAATGTAAATTGATACATCTATTATGAAAACAGTATAAAGATTCCTCAAAAAAAATATAGAACTATTAGGATGGTGCAAAAGTAATTGCGGTGTTTGCAATTGTTTTTAACCTTTTAAACCACAAATACTTTAGCATCAATCTATAACATATGATCCAACAATCTGTCTTATCACTATATACCCAAAGGAAATGAAATCAGTACCTCGAAGAGATAAATACTCCCATGTTCATCGCAGCTTTATTCACAATAGCCAAAATTAGGAAACAACTCAAGTGTCCCTTGATGGATGAATGAATAAGAAATTGTGGCAGATATATACAATGAGATATTATTAAGTCTTAAAAATTAAGGTTATCCCACCATTTGCAACAATGTGGATGAACCTGGAGGACATTAGACTAAGTGAAAAAACCAGACACAGAAAGAAGAAAGTGTATGATATCACTTACATGTGGAATCCAATAAAAGTCAAATACATAGAAGCAGAGAGCAGAATGGAGGTTGTCAGGCTGGGGGCGGGATTGAAATGGGAGAGATGTTGGTCAAAGGTTAAAGGGCAACTTTCACATACACAAGATGAGTCAGTTCTAAAGATCTGCCATACAGCATTGTGTCTGTAGCTAACAATACTGTACTGTATACTTAAAAATTTGCTGAGAAGGTAGATCTAATGTTAACTGTTTTTATCCCAATAAAAAAAAAAAGGGGAAGGAAGGAAGGAAGGAAGGAAGGAAGGAAGGAAGGAAGGAAGGAAGGAAGGAAGGAAGGAAGGAAGGAAGGAAAACATTGGCATTTACAAATAAAGTAAAACAGAAGGCCTTCCCTTTAAGTTTAAGGAATAAGTTTCTTGTTTTGTTTTTGTTTTCAGATGAAAGAATCACTGTGACTCTGTTTATTTGTATTGTTTATTCTGAGTAACACAGTTACAGGGAATATAAGCATTTCAAGGTTTCTAAATGAGAACATTTTGGTATAAACACGATTCCACATACAATATTTATGCTACAAAATTGGAACTAAACAAGATATGTCCTCTTGATGTTATCCGTTGAAGATCTAATATTGGTGACAGCAAAGTAATTATATTTATGCATAGATATCTTTTGGGTACAATATAAGATTCCTTTAGTTGATACTTTGGAGTCATGATGAGGCAAATGTTTGATTTTAAGTGTTTTCAGTTGCTTAATTACATATCATGTGCACAAACAAAATGTCAGAGAAAGATTGAGATCAGCCAAACCTTACTTTTTAGGTGTTACTTTAAATTATGTATAATGAATTTTTATGACACCATTTAAACATCTTTTGTGCAATTTAATTTAGTCTTGTTTAAAAATAAGAAAAGCCTTCAAAAACAAATTTTTGGAATCCTTAAGTCTCTCATAGTAAAATTAAGCTACAATACAGTAATGAAAACAAGATATGTCTACAATTTTAGATATGCCTAATTTATTTCATAATTTGGGTTATTTTATTTATGACATTATTGTTTACAATAAGTTGAAGGAGATATAAGACTACCATAATTCACATTGAACAAAGAAACATAAGTAATCTTAATAGTTCATTGTTTCTGTTGACATATATCTTTACAGTGAAAAACATATTACTAGAGAGAGTTTATGAAATTTCAGCAGGTTAAATGGAAAAAACGAAAAACACTCTTTAGGACCATCATAATTTTATGATCATCCTGTTATTTTATATGAGGTAATTATAGATAAATGCAAAAAGTCTATTTCTAAAATTGTTTATTGAAATGAGGAATATCTTGATAGGAGATGGAAATGCACTCATCTATAGAAACTTATTCAGTGAATAGAATATTTAAATGTTAAAAGAGCTCATAAAATAGGAAAGCAATAAAATTCAGGATTTTCACAAAGATATGGAACTGAAAATTGAGTTATTTCTGAATTTTTCACTAGATTTCCATGACAACATGATTTTGTCAGAGTTTCAGGGATTACATGGAAATAAATAAATATATTTGAAATATTCTGCATTAAGTGATCTCCAAAACTGTGCTTTATTCCCCTGAATTCTTTCCAGAATGGTGAAGACAGACTCAAAACTCAGGGATAAGCGGCCTAATACCCAATAGCCCTCTGTGCAATGGTCCTTTTGCCGACCTACTCTCTCTTTTTTATTTTTATTTTTTAATTGGGGAATACTGGGGAACAGCATGTTTCTCCAGGGCCCATCAGCTCCAAGTCATTGTACTTCAATCTAGTTGTGGAGGGCACAGCCCGTTTCCAAGTCCAGTTGCCACTTTCAATCTTTAGTTGCAGGGCGCACAGCCCAGCATCCCATGCGGGAATTGAACCGGCAACCTTGTTGTTAAGGACTTGCTCTCTAACCAACTGAGCCATCTGGCTGTCCCTCGGGCAGCTCAGTGGCAGCTTGTTGTCTTCAATCTAGTTGTGGAGGGCGCTGCTCACTGGCCTTTGTGGGACTCGACCCAGCAACCCTGTTGTTCAGAGCTCGTGCTCTAACCAACTGAGCCATTTGGCCACCCCGCCCACATACCCTCTTTATTTATTTAGTTTTCACTTTTTTCAGCTTTACTGAGGTGTAATTGACAGAAAAATGTTTAAGAAAGATGTTTAATATGTACAACTTGATGTTTTCATATGCATCTACATTTTTAAATGATCACCACAATCAAGTGGATTAACATATCCATCACTCCACATATCACAGTATCACAGTTACCATTTTTTTTTCTTTTCCTTTGTTTTTCCTTATGGTGAGAATGCTTAAGATCTACCCTATTGGCAAGTTTCAATTATACAATGTAGCATTGTTAAGTATAGTGACTAAAGTGTACATCAGATTTCCAGGAATGACTCATCCCATGTTTCCCTGAAAATAAGACCTAGCCGGACGATCCACTCTAATGCATCTTTTGGAGCAAAAATTAATATAAGACCCGGTCTTATATTATATTATATTACATTATATTATATTATCTAACACCCGGCATTATATTATATTATTATATTGTATTATATTATATTATATTATATTATATTATATTATATTATATTATATTATATTACCCAGTCTTGTAAGACCGGGTCTTATATTAATTTTTGCTCCAAAAGATGCATTAGAGCTGATATACCAGCTAGGTCTGATTTTCAGGGAAATACGGTCTTACATAACTGAAAGTGCATACCCTTTCATTAACACCTTCCCATTCCCAACTCCCTCTTCCTGGCAACAACCATTCTACTCTATGATTCTGACTTTGACTATTTTATTTATTTCATTTTATATTATTTAATACATTTTTTCAATTACAGTTGACATTTAACGTTATTTATATTAATTTCAGTTGTATAGCATAGTGGTTAGATGTAGTTAGATATTTATATAATTTATGAAGTGAACCCCCTGACTTAAAAAAAAAAATGGGATTACATCAAAATAAAAAGTGTTTGCATGTCAAAGGAAACTAACAACAAAATGGAAAAACAACCTACTGACTGGGAGAACATATTTGCCAACAATACATACTATAAGGAGTTAACATCCAAAATTGTTAAAGATGTCATACAACTCAACACCAAAAACAAACAAACAATCCAATTGAAAAATGAGCAGAGAACCTGAATACACATTTCTCCAAAGAGGACATACAGATGCAAACAGATATACGAAAAGATGCTCAGTGTCACTAATCTTTAGAGAAATGCAAATTATAATCACACTTAGTAACCCTTGTGAACTGTTGGTGGGATTGCAAATTGGTTCAGCCACTATGGAAAACAGTTGGCGGTTCCTCAAAAGATTAAAAATAGAACTATCATACGACCCAGCAATCCCACTTCTGGGTATTTATCTGAAGAAATCCAAAACACTAATTCAAAAAAAATAGATGCACCCTTATGTTCATCGCAGCATTATTTATAATATCCAAGATATGGAAGCCACCTAAATGTCCACTGATGGATGATTGGATTAAGGAGAGGTTATATATTCATTATATTTGCCATAAAAAAGAATGAAATCTCACCATTGGTGACAACATGGATGACCTAGAGGGCATCATACTAAGTGAAATAAGTCACACTGAGAAAGACAAATACCATATGATTTCACTTATAAGTGGAATCTAAAGAACAAAATAAATGAACAAAAAAAACAGAAACAAACTCACAGATACAGAAAACAAACCGATGGTTGTAAAATGGGTGGTGGTTAGTGGGATGGATGAAAATGGTGAAGGGATTAAGAAGTACAAATTGGTAGTTACAAAATAGTTATGGGGATGTAAAGTACAGCATAGGATATATAGTCAATAATACTATAATAACTATGTATGGTGCCAGGTTGGTACTATGCTTGTCTGAGTTTGACTATTTTAGCTTCCACATGTAAGTGAGATCATGCAATATTTGTCCTTTTGTGTCTGGCCTATTTCACTAGGCATAATGAACTATGTTCACCATGTTGTTTCAAATGGCAGGATAACTTTCTTTTTCTAAAGCTGACTAATATTCCCTTCTATGTATATACTGCATTTTCTTCATCCATTCATCTATCAATGGACATTCAGATTGTTTTAATACGTTGGCTTTTGTGAACACTGCTGCAATGAACTTGGCATTGCAGATACCTCTTCAAGATTGAGATTTGATTTCCTTTGGATTTATAACCAGAAGTAAGAGTGTTGGATCATATGGTAGTTCTAGTTTTAATTTTTTTGAGGAGCCTCCACACTGTTTTCTGTATTAGTTGTAACAATTTGCGTTCCCGTCAACAGCGTACAATGGTTAACTGCAGAGATTATCCTTTCTCCATTGTGTGTTCTTGGCATGCTCATTGAAAATCAGTTAACAGTAAATTCACAGATTTGTTTTTGGGATCTATTTTCTGTTCCATTGATCTAAATATCAGTTTGTATGCCAGTACCACACTCCTTTGATTACTATAGCTTTATAACATATGTTGAAATCAGGAAGCATGCTGCCTCCAGTTTTGTTCTTCTTGCTCAAGATTCCATTGGTTATTTGGGATCTCTTGTGGTTCCACATTAATTTTAGGATTGTTTTCCTATTACTATAAAGAATCCCATTGATATTTTGATACGAATTGCATTGAATCTATAGATCACATTACGTAGTATGGACATTTAAAAAATATTTTAATTCTTACCATGAACACGGTATGTCTTTCCATTGATTTATCTTTAATTTCCTTCAATAATATGTTATAATTTTCAGTGTACAGTAAGTCTTTCATTTCTTTGGATAAGTTTATTACTGAGTATTTTATTCTTTTTGCCGCTATTATGAATGGGATTTTAAAAATTTCCTTTTCAGATAGTTCATTTCTAGGGTATAGAAAAGCCACTGTTTTTTGCATGTTGATTTTATAATATACCACTTTACTGAATTTGTTTATTAGTTCTAATTTTAAACTGATATTTTAGAGTGCATAATTATGGTAAATCTTCTTTTTAGTTTTAAGTTGTTTCCAAGCTATAGTGAGGTTTTCATGCACACTAAAATAATATAATCATATTTATACATACATTTATATCATCATGTTATGAATATCTATTTCATATATATATATATATATATATATATATATACTATCTTGTACTCATAATCTCTAATATAAAGCCAAAAAGTCTAAAAAAATATTTTTTCAAAATTACTAAATTTTAACAATTTTACAGACTGCATGAACTCCATCAGACCAAATATACTTTTCAAAACAATTTGAAACCTCTTTATAGTAGAAAATCCCATCTCCATTGCTTAGATACTCAAGAGACCCCAGAACTCATTTCAATCTGATTTAAAATATTGTTTTCAATTAACACAGTCCAATTATGGGCTAAATCTCAGGTTTGTTCTGAGGAAGCCTTCCTGAGGAAGTGAGCAGGGTAGGAGAAGGACAGGGGAGCACTGCTGGTGTGTACCGCAGCTTGTAGAATATGGTTCTCTTGATAACTAGCCATCTTCCTTTTCAATTAAAAATCTCTATCAAAAGATTTTTTAAAACAATAAATAGAAGGTCTTCCTCTTTAAAATTTAACAAATAAGGTTTTTGAGTCTAATGAAGAACCAGACTATGACAAAACTTCAAAGAATTGCTCTGTTAGATATTTTTGAAGTGGATATTTAGGATAAATTCACTTAAGGACTTGTAAGTTGGTAAAACGCAAAAGAGCATTTAAGATTAGTTTGATATGTTGCCAACATATAAAGTCTCATATCACATTTAATGTCATATTAAAATTATAATATATACTCCTATATATTCCTATAATCATTTTTTCTATTAGGATGTTTCACACAAACTATAATTTATAACCATGCCAACAAATATTCAAGTATTGTAAAACTTTATTATAAAGAATAATCTTTTGGGGAAGAAATATTGCTAAAAATTCGTAAAACAATAAATAACATATAAGAAGACTTGGCAGCATTTTCTTCAGTTTAAGAAATAACTTAGAATCATAACAGAAGTCCTTAATGTTAATTTCATTTTTTCCCCAACTGCTTAATTTTCACTTTCTCTCCAACTTTAACAATATAATTACTAAGAAGGCATGTTTTAATAAAATATGTACAATAAACAGTATATTATAACTAATTGAAATATAGACAAATTATAGTAACAGTAAACAAGTTTGTTTGGGGCTAGTGTTCTAGGAGTTTAAACTACAGGGAAACTGCAGCACAGGGAAGTTTTAGGGGTGATGGAACTTTGTGGTGATGGTTACATGACTGTTTGAATTAGTCATACTTCTCAAAGAAGTCCACACACACAAAAGCTGAGTTTTAGCATATGTAAAGTATACCTTGAAAATAAATGGTAAAAATTAAAAAATATTATGGCAATTAAGAAGAAGCTATTAGGTAAAATCACTAGTCTGTATAATTAGTCTGTCTAACTAGTGGGGAAAAAGTTAACTTTCCATAGCAAAATCTAAAACAAAACATAACCTTTTTAAAAACATGTTGGCCTATTTTCATCTCTTATTGAATAATGCCTGGCTAGTTTAATAAAAGCCCGAGTCTATAATGAATGGCTTTGCTTGGTAAGACATTTTTCTTATAAGTGTTTAGGTCCTGAAGATAATAGCAGGGTCAAATAAATCAATTAATAAGGGAAAATGCATGTTAACTGTCAATAACATAAAAAAAAATTACTCTTGATAACATAGATAAATCATTGTGTAACATTTACTAACCTGTCATTATTCTAAACAAGTCTCACCTTCTACCATACTGAATATTCATCAAAAAATCCAATACTACACAGCCATTGGAAATCGTCGGTATACAGAGTTATGCTGCAAATATTTTAAAACCAAAAAGTCCAATCTAGTGTTTGACTACAAGTAAATGCTTGCTGAGGAAGAGAGATTGGTAACTATGACGAAAAGAGCCAAGCTTTTAAAAGAAGCATTCAGTTCTAAATTGTCTATCTTCGAAGAAGACTTCTGGCTTCTGTAACTTTTAAACAGCATACTCCAGACACACTGAGCTTTTGTTCAGTTATTACCTCAATAGGACCTTCATTTCAATGATAGGCCTGACTTTCCTCACCTTCACTTAAGGGATCTCTACTCATCTTTCAGCCACCTTCACTCCCCCCCCCGTTCAAACACCATCTCTTCTATAAAACTCTCATTTGCAATAGAATTAATGGTATTTATTATATTGTATTTAAGTGATCTGTTAGCAAACACTCTTTGTGCTATATATTTATATATGACTGTTCAAAAACTTTTCCTTAAATGAAATATTTGTAAACTTTTTCCTGTATCTAGTTTTAATCTTCCTGTGACAACTCTTTTTAAACATTTCTACTTAATGTGCAGTCAGAGATCTTACCTTGAAAGGAATTATAATCAATATAGTCATTAACTAGCAATAGTACCCAGGTTTGAAGTCAGGGAGAACCTGATATATGCAATTAATTCATCCTGAAACAGGAATGTATTTGTTCTTTTAACAAATGATCATTGAATATCTGCTTAAAATAAAATGCTGTTATAGACACAAATATAGTGAGATACAGGGAAAAATTAAAAACAGATTTAACTCTTAAGTATTTTATAATCTACTGGACCATATGAGAAAATACCATGTAGATGAAGATAAATTGTTACAGGAAATCAAAAAGAGGAACTATTCAGTGGAGGAACACTTGTTTGTGCTAAATCCTATAAAAAATGAACCTCAAAGAGTTTATAACAATATCCACATAAACTGTCATTGTGATGACTACGTGAATTTTTATGCATGAAGGCAATATGTAAACAATAAATATCTATACAAATACTCAGTATTATAATTTGGATATGCAGAACTGGAGTAAAAGAGAATCTTTGGCAGAAAATACAGCAAGAAAAGAGGTTATATAGTTATGTCCTTGTTATATAGTCAGTGAAAGGCATTGCAGGAAAGGAAATACAGTAACATGAGAAAAAAGACTTGGACGTTTTTTCCCCCTAAGTATATAGGTAATAGAGAATGTTGGATGGGTGAGAGAAATAGTGCAAAGGGGCTCTTCATTCTTTTATTAGCCAAGAACAATATATTCCTAGACACAAAATAGGAGACAAAAATCAATCCTGAATTTCAATGTGAAAGATTACCAGGTGGATGGTGACCAGATTATTTTCTTTTCCACAAAAGATTGGGATATCGAATAGTGACTCATGAAAAATTTTGATCAAACTATTCAAATATCAACTTTCTAAGTAGCAATCATCTTTTATATGAGTGGAATGTAGAAATTAAAAAATAAAAATTGAAGAAAAATAATAGCAATAAAAATGATATGTAATGCCACAAAAGAAAAAAAAAATTAAACCCACAAATGCTAAGCAGGCTGAAGTAAATGGCTCCATATTTAGAAAATCTTATAAAAACTGATTATCAATATTAAATGATTTTTAATTATACCCATGATCTTCGAAATTTAAGATTCACATTTCATGCTGGTTTACTGTTTCTAAGCCAGTCCATTTTAAACCAAATTAAGAACAGTTGCTAAATAATATTGTCTGCTTACACATTTTCTATTTTTTCTTAATTGTGAAATACAGTGCCATTTTTAAAGTAAAAATATACTTACTCAAATGAGGATTAACAGGAGCTATAAGAAAAGCAAAAAATAATATTAGCATAGCTTGAATGTTTTTTATAAATAAAAGTCTAATCAGTGTCTCAGAGTTCTTTAACAAACTTAATGATCTTCCCCACTGTGGCCATGGAGAATTATATCTGCAATCCATTTTGTTCTAGAGGATGAAATAGGATCTACTTTGGAGCTCAGCAAGAACAGCCTTAAAAATACCCCAAAATCAATGCTAAAAAGCATGTGGGATTTGTCATTTTCCAAAGAATGGAATTGCTGACCTTTTATAGCTTAACTAATGCTAAACTAAACCCAGAAATCAAACTGAGGCTGGCAGTAGCCCAACATACAATCTAGATTTTTTTTTTAAGTAATTATGGTTTGTGCAATTATCTTAACATTTCATTTATTTGTTTGTTTGTTTGCTTATTTATTTGTTTATGTATTAAGGAGGATGTAGCTCACAGTGGTCCATGTGGGGATCAAACCTGAAAACTTGGTGTTACTAGCATCACACTCTAACCAACTGAGCTAACCGGCCACCCCCATAATCTAGAATTTTAAGAATGAAAGCAGTTATCCAACAAAGATCACAATTAAGTTTTTTAGCTGTTATCTGCTATCTACTTCTGGTGAAAATAACATGGTATATATGGAAATAAAGCAATCTTCATATCATGTTATTACATGTATCCTAAATCAAATAGCCACTTCAGTGCTACTTTAATTACACTCACACACACACACACACACACACACACACACACACACACACACAGCGTTTTCAAACATTAAGCAACACATTTGCAGGTTTGGGCACAAGAAGAAATATTATCTTAAAAGTTAATTGTATTTGCAGTACAAACGCCAATTGATTTCTATAGGAATGAATACTGTATGTTTTACTGAAACAACAAAAATATATCTAACCCAAGAGAAAAAATGGTATCTAAATGGTATCTGTATATGTCAATTAGGCATTTATCATCCTGAGAGAAAATTCCATTCTCGATGGAGGGAAGCATGCCTCCCATCATGACAATGGATAGTTATTCCAAACTGTAGAAGTTTGTCTACTCTGTTGTTCATTCCCAGCGTTTGCTATTAACCACTCTGTTAAACTTGGATGTTACTAGTAAAATATGATAGATAATAAATAATGCTTATGTTCATGTATAATTGTTATATTAGTACACTGAAATCAATTTTTAACAAAGTAAATTAGTTACTCAATTATTTTTGCTCTTTCTACATATAGAAGACAGAAGATTTCTATTAATTTTTTTTAAATTAAAGTTTATTGGGGGTGACAATGACTAGCAAAGTTACATAGGTTTCAAGTGTAATTCTGTAATACATCATCTATCTATTAACTTTAGTTATTTTTTTCTGATTCTGCATAATTTGTAAATTATGAAATGAATAACAGAGAAGGGACTATACATTCATTAGTTCTACTGAGGTAAAAAAAAAAAATATTTTTCTTCCTTGAAAAGTATCATTACATTTTGTTTTCAAACTAATTATTGAAAACTTAAAATTATTTCATAATTAAAATAATATGAAATTATTAAATTGTCCATATGTTTGTTTTCAAAGAAGCAAGCATCTTTGAATTACAATTTAATTCTAAGAACTATGTCTGACTACAGGTAATCTTTTATCAGAGTGAATTTTAATTGAGTCCCATCCAATATTTTGTCTACAAATTCACTATAAATAGCACAATTACCCTTGTGAAAATTTGCCACTCTAAATTCTAATTATTGCAGTGACTTTATTTTTCTTCTTTCAATTGAATTTGCATGTCTAATGTCTTATAAATGCCTATATATCACTAAATTACACAAAATTAGTATTTTTTAATTAAAATGTTTACAGTTTTAGAAAGTATGCCTAAGAATATAAAGATAAATATGGACAGATAATTTTTGACAAAGAAGCCAAAACCATACAATGGAGAAAAGACAGCCTCTTCAATAAATGGTGCTGGAAGAATTGGAAAGCCACATGCAAAATAACAAAATTAGACTGCTATCTGTCACTATGTACCAAAGTTAATTCAAAATGGATCAAAGACCTAAATGTAAGACCTGAAAAAATAAACTGTATGGAAGAAAACATAGGTACTAAAATTATTGACCTTGGGTTCAAAGAGCATTTTATGAATTTGACTCCAAAGGCAAGAGAAGCAAAAGCTAAAATAAATGAATGGGACTATATCAAACTAAAAATTTTCTGCACATCTAAAGAAACCATCGACAAAATAAAGAAGCAACCAACCAAATGGAAGATTTTTGCAAACAGTGCCTCCAATAAGGCACTAATATCCAAAATATAGAAGGAACTCATATAACTCAACAACAAAAAAAACAAACAACCCAATTAAAACATGGGCAAAGGACCTGAAGAGCCATTTCTCCAAAGAGGACACACAAAAGGCCAATAGACATATAAAAAAATGCTCAATATCCCTAACCATAAAAACCACCATGAGATATCACCTCACCCCAGTTAGAATAGCTATCATCAACAAGACAAATAGTAACAAGTGTTGGAGAAAAAGGAACCCTCATATACTGTTGGTGAGAATGCAGATTGGTACAGCTGCTATGGAAGGCAGTGTGGGGGTTCCTCACAAAATTGAGACTAGAATTACCATATAACCCAGCAATCCCTCTCTTGGGTATCTACCCAAAAAATCTGAAAACATTTGTCCATAAAGACATATGTGTGCCAATGTTCATTACAGCTTTATTTATGGTGGCCAAGACATGGCCACCAGAAGTGTCCTTCGATGACGATTGGATAAAGAAGTTGTGGCATATATACACAATGGAATACTATTCAGCCATAAGCAAAGATGAAATAGTACCATTTGCGACAACATCGATGGATCTTGAGATTATAATGCTAAGTGAAATAGTCAGAAAAAGTAGAGAACCATATGATCTCACTGGTATGTGGTATATAACACTGAAAACAACAAAAGAACAAGACAAACAGATGAAGAAACAAAAACTCATAGCCACAGACAATAGTTTAGTGGTTACCAGAGGGTAAGGGGGAAGAGGGAGGGTAAATGAGGGTAAAAGGGGTCAAATATATGGTGATGGAAAGGGAAGTGACTCTGGGTGGTAAACGCACAATGTGATATATAGATGATGTACTACAGAATTGTACACCTGAAATCTATGTATGTAACTTTACTAACAATTGTCACCCCAATAAACTTTAATTAAAAAAAAGAAAATTGAAACTAAATATAATATCTATTCTCCAGATTCATTTTTCATTTCAGTTTTTCAATAAGAACTATTGAATTCATGAAGAACTGAAGTTCAATAAGAACGACTGAGTTCATAAAGTACTTAAGTTCATAAGCACTATTAAGTTCAATGGTTTTTCTATATCTCTTTATGACATCATAATTTCTAAATTTAGTAAAGAAGCATAGATCTTCTGTTATGGAGGGATGAACCCTAGCTCTACTTCATTTGTCATTTCATAGCTGTTTAACTCTACAGGACACTGAAATTTTCTGAGTCCTAATATCTTCATCTTTTAAAGGAATGAATATTAATACATAGTTTCTAATACCCCTCCATATTAAGTAGTCCAGCATTCTATAGCTTATGGGCAGGGAGAATAAATATCAGGTAAGAGAAGATGATATTTTATGAAACATAAAACTAAAACTTTAGAAAAATATACTGACATCCTATCTAGTTGCCTATCCAATGGAATCATGGAGGTGATCAAAGAACAACAATTAAATTTTCATCACTACTATAAAAATGTTACATTTTTAAAGAAGCACATTCAAGAAAAGATGTGCAGTGACTCTAATGCTTTTACAAACATATACATTTGAAGGACTACATTCAAGAAAGAGGTATGTAGTGATTCTAATGCTTTTAAATTCCTTGATCTTTGAATATTCTATTCTACATTATGTATGTTAATTTTTATAAAAATTGAACATATCATCCCTAATATGCTAAATGATGAGAAGCGAGTGAAGAAAAGTGATTTCACATGAAAAAGTAACTCTAGTAAGTTTTTAATAATTTCACTTTATGTTTTTACTTTTGATAGTATTCACTGTTTCTCTCTTAAATAGGAAAAATATGATTAATGCTAAACAGAATGGAGACTTACAACTGAAAAAAAACACAGTGTTATCTTTTTAGGTCAAGCTCTGATAATCAATGATAAAAAAGAACAATAGTTTTAAAAGTTTTTGATCAACTTTTAATTTTTTTCAGTTTTATATTATTTGCAATTTTTGCTCAAATAGGACATTTAAATAGTGATGAATTATTAAATGCATGTCATTTATAAAGATAAACTATCAATGACACATAAACAAACATGCATTTAGATATTTTAAAAATTACCAATCTAAAAAAATGTTTTGTGATAGATGAATGGATAAACAAACTATGATACATCTGTACAATGGAATATTATTTAACAAGAAAAAGAAATGTTATCAAACTCCAAAACTTTAAAAGGGTATTGCTCAGTGAAGTAAGCCAGTTTGAAAAGGCTACATGATTCCAACTATACGATATTCTGGAAAAGGCAAACCTGCAGACAATAAAAACATCAGTGGTTGTGAGGGTTGGAAGGAGGAGGGAGAGATAAATAGGTGAAGTACAGGGGATTTTTAGGGCAGTGAAACCATTCCGAGTGGTTTTGTAATAGTTGATAAATGACATGATACACTTGTCAAAATCCACACAACTGTAAACTCAAATAATAAGCCCCAAGGTAAACTATTTACTTTAATAATAAAATGTCAATATTTGTGCATTAGTTGTAACAAACGTACCAGGCCATCATGTTACTAAAAGGGGAACCTGTGCTGTGAGGAGAGGGCATATATAGGAACTCTCTGTACTTTCTGCTTCATTTTCTGTAAGACTAAAAGTATTCTAAAAAATGAAGCCCATTAATTTTTTTTAAAAATTTTGATCACGTTTGCTAACTTCTTAATGATATATATTTTAAAGCAATCAAGAATTTGAAAAAAATGTGTATCACAATTAAGAAATAGAAAATAAAGGGACATTGCTGACATTTTCACAGATTTAACGTTAACTAAAACCCTATTCTATATCTATATATTTATAATCGAATATTACAATTTATAATGTTTAAGTTTTGTGGGTTTTGGGGTGTTTTTTTTTGGTGGTGTCACTCAGCTGAGGACCCAGAAAATCAATATACTAATTTAATTTGTGTCTAAATTTGATAGATATTTGCAACCTACACATTCCAGATAGTTTAATATGCAAATAAATACTTTTAAATAAAAGGCTACTTACCACTATATTTGATGACACGAATTGTTGAATCTCCTTCACCAAATTTGGTGAGAGGAGTTAGTCGGACTTCATATGCCTCTGGTTTAATTAGTTCAGTCAAATTATATGTAATTAATTCTCCCTTTTGAATATTTCCATTTATTTTAATCTCTTGTTCCCACCAACGCTGCTGTCCAGCCTGAAATCAAAATAATTATGTAATAATGTTCTCAGTATTTTATTCAGAGGTACTTATTGTGTTCTAACAAAGTGGAAAAAAAAATTCTGAAATTTTATTAAATAAGGAAGTACTTATATGAATACCTTTTCTTAACATTCCAGTTTCTATAATGACCAACACATTTTTCAGATGTTTGAAGATAATTACCAAATTGTCACAGAATATTTAGGTTAAGTAAAATATTTAATATGTCATCTAATATTAAGAGTCAAGAGATATAAAACAACAGTCTCTACTGAAGTCTCAATCTGGAGACTGGAACATGTAAGTTTACTTCTTACTTAACATATTTATAGTTAACTGATATTTGGCAAACACAATAAAATGGAGCAAAGACAGTCTTTTCAGCAAATTGCACTGGAACACTGGACAGCCGCATGCAAAATATGGAACCTAGATGCAGATATTACATCGTTCACAACACTTAATTAAAATTGGATGATAGACCTACATGGAAAACACAGAACTACAAAAGTCCTAGAGGATAACAGGAGAAATTCTAGAAGAGCTTGGTTTGGCAATGACTTTTTAGATACAACACCAAAAGCACAATCTATGAAATAAATAATTGATAAGCTAGAGTTCTTTAATTTAAAAATTTCTATTCTACGAAAAACATAATCAAGAGAATGAAAAGACATGCCACACACTGGGAGAAAATATTTGCAAGACACACTGATTAAGGACTATTATTCAAAATATATAAAGATCTAAAATTAAACAATAAAATAACCCAAAAAACACAAACAATGGGCCAAAGGTTTTAACAGCAAAGCTACTTCACATTAATGTCATCAGAGAAATACAAATTACAACAACATTGAAATACCACTACACACCTATTAAAACAGTCACTATCCACACCACTGACAACACCAAAAGCTGGCAAGAATGTGGAGAAACAGGAACTCTCCTTCACTCCTGGTGGAAATGCAAAACTGTACAGCCAAGCTACTTTGGAGGACAGTTTGGTGGCATTTTACAAAACTAAATGTTCTTTTACCATACGATCCCACAATTGTGCTGCTTGGTACTTACCCAAAGGACCTGAAAACTCATGTTCACACAAAAACCTGCAGTTGGATGTTTATAGCAGCTTTACTCATAATTGCCAAAACTTGGAAGCAACCAAGATGTCTTTTAGTAGGTGAATGGATATATAAACTGTTAGAACCAGACAATGGGATATTATATAGTGCTAAAAAGAAATGAGCTATCAAAGCCATGAGGAGACATGGAGGAAGCTTATTACTAAATGAAAGAAGCCAATCTGAAAAGTCTACACAGAAGTGCACTCATATGATTCCAATTGTTTGACATTATGGAAAAGGCAAAACTGTGGAGATAGTAAAAAGGTCAGTGGTTGTCAGAGGTTAGCAGGGAGGGAAAGGTAACTAAGCTGATCACAGGATTTTTAGGGCAATAAAACCACTCTGCATGATGATATAATGATGTATGCATGTAATTCTAAATTTGCCCAAGCGTACAGAATGCAAAACACCAAGAGTGAACTTAATGTGAACTATGGACTTTGGCTGATAATGATGGGTCAAAGTAGGTGGTTCATCAATTGTAACAAATGTCCCACTCTGGTGGGGGACATTGATAATGGGGAAGGCTGTACATGTGTTGAAGTAGGGGGTATATGGGAAATCAATGTACCTCCTGCTTATTATTGCTATGAAACTACAACCACTATTTACTCTAAAGGAATAGTCTTTTAAAAAATAATCTAATGGGCCACTTTTATAATTTCCTGTTCTTTGCATACATTTTCAGTTTACTTTTATTTATATGTGGATTGTAATCATAATTGCCTTTTACTGTGTATCTGATACTTAGTAAATCTGATGTCGAGGGCATCCTCAATTCCTTGAGTTTTTCTCTTTTGTACTTGGTTATTTTTAACTGTGTGTTGATCGTGCGGCTAAAAATACTATTACTGGGGGTTCTTTGAGGCCTAGGACACAGATATGTCCCCCGAGAGATGTACCATTGCTTCTGACATGCTCCTAAGTGAGCAACAGTATGCTTCACTTGACATCGATTACAAAACCCTTTGGTGTCACAGAGTAAAGTGAAGATGATCCCTTGCTTTGAGATGGCCTTGGGTTTTCATTCTTGTTTGCCTCACAACTGCCAAACTATAAGAATCAAAGTTCAAGTTTGGGTTGGTAAATAGGTAAAGGTAAAAGCAATTTGGGTGGGATATTCCATTTATTAACTTGAGTTTCCACTTTGCTTCACATTTTTACCTGGCAATTTCATATACATATATATGTCCACATATACACATACACAATCACACACACACACACACATACACACATACACACACACACTATATATATATATATATATATATATATATATATATATATATATATATATATATACACACATAAACATTTGCGTGATTTCTAAAGGTGGGTTAATCCTAATTATATAGGCTAACCTGCTATATTTCTGGAAATGAAATTCTCAAATATGTGCCATTAGCACAGGACTAGAAAAGTGGCAAATAAAATAATGGAAGGGAACAGAAAGTATACACACACACACACACACACACACACACACATATACAAATATATGGGGTTGTTCACACAGAAGACAGGAAAACTTATACCATTTAATTAATTATGTATGTGGAAAAAACATAAAGTTGATCTCTATCTCACATTTTATAGAGAATAGACAGTCTCAGGAGGACCAAATACTCAAATTTAAAAGAAAAAAGTTAAGTAATTCAGAAAAAATACAGAAGAATGTCATTATGATCTCAAGTAAGATACTGTTTACTTAAACAACAAAAGAACATTATTAATAAAGAAAAAGATTGATAAATCAGCCAATCTAAAATTTGAAGTTAGTATTCAATTTAAAATTTTGTTATAATATGTTCTTCTTGGCAGTGCTCTTTATTAAACAAAGAAAATAAAGGCAGAGGTTTGAAGAAGATATTTAGAACATGTACAATTAACTAGACAATATTAAAACTCCTATAAGTAAATAAGAAAAAAGTATTCAATTGCAAAATGTGCCTAATAGAAACTGGAATTTCATAGATGAGGAAACCACATAACTAATTAGAGAAAAGCCTCAGCTTTACCACAAATCAAGGATATGGAAATTAAAACCACAATACTATTCCCTCATATCAGTGAAGTTATATGGTTTTTGACTTTTTCTGACTTATTTTACTTAGCATAATAATTGAAGATCCATCCATGTTGTGTGATATAAAACTGAAAGTAACAAAAGAACAAGATAAACAAATAAAGAAGCAAACACTCATAGCCACAGACAATAGTTTAGTGGTTACCAGAGGATAAGGGGAAAAGGGGGTGGAAGATGAGGGTAAACAGGGTCAAATATATGGTGATGGAAGGAGAACTGACTCTGGGTGATGAACACACAATGTGATATACAGATGATGTATACAGAATTGTACTCTTGAAACCTATATAATTTTACTAATCATTGGCACCCCAATAAATTTTAATTAAAAACCAAAAACCACAATACTACTTCCCACCATCAGAAAAACAACCATGTTAAGGCTTGGTAGAGATGTAAAACAATCAGAATTTTTATACACATCATGAACTGAGAGGGCAGGAGGAAGGAGTGGATGGGTAAGATTTTCCTCTACTTCCAAGCTACCAAGTTGGCCTGCAACAGTATCATAGATACCAACAGAAGACTGGACACTCCTGGATCAAAGAAAAGGACTCAGGACACATCAGATAGATGCAATATATAGATGATGCATTATAGCATTGTACACTTGAAACCTATGTGATTTGACTCACCAATGTCACACCAAATTATTTAATACATTAAAAAAATAAACTGAAAATAGAACAAGAACTTTAAAAACAAAGAATAAGCTTTATATTCAAATTGGTTCCCCTTGTCTCCAAGTCCTACAGGAGGATTGCAGCAGTGCCCAGTGGATTTTGCACACGGCTTGGGTTTGTATCACATCTGAGAAACCCTGAGCTTAATAAACCTTAGTATGCTATGATTGACAGTAACCAAACCTGCTCAGCCATTATCCAAGAGGGAGACATTTTATATATATATATTATACTAGACATAAACAGCCCTTCCCTGTACTCTGTAGGGAGACACTACTATCTCCATATTCTAAGGATGTTTGCTATGCAAATTATCTTGAAAAGATAGGTTGCAATAAAAAGACAGTTAGTGTCTCTGCACAATGATATGCAAAAAAGCAAGAGATCCACAAATGTCTTCTAAAAATATAGTCTTGATGACTATGTAAATGGGTACAAGTATGGAGAGCAACTTGGATATAAAAACATTACAAGGAGAACAGTTAAGCTCTTGCACTTGTACACAAAGAATCAGGAATATTCATGGCATAGAAAACACAGAACATAATCTAAACAGAAAATAATCTAAACAATAAGAGGTAGAATCACGAAATTGTAGATTCATCATAAAATGTAACAGAAATTACAGATGAAACCTGAACCTAAGCTACACACATCGTCATGAATGAATTTCACAAAAGTAATATTGAGCTAAAGTTAATTTTGAAGCAGGAATATTGAAATTGAAATTTAAGGCATGCATTTTGAAGAGGAATACTTAGGTATACATTAGAGTGTAAAGAAATACAGAACCTAGTTCAATTACTAAGTTCAAGACACAGGTCACGTGGCTTAGGAGAGTATCAAGATGAGAAGATGCAATTGTGAGAGGTAAAGAAAGGACTTGATTCGGTGATTTTGTTTCTTCAGATTGGTGGAAGATATACAAATTATGATTGCATTATGTTTGTGTATTCCTGAAATATCCCTCTTTGTTTTTCATGGACAGAACTGTAGAATATGAGAGTCAGAGACAGTCAATTGTGAATTTTCTTCACTCTTCCTCCCTTGAATTCTAAGGCAGTGCTCTCTCGCAGTGCTTCCTGTCTACATCTGTGGCTGCTCCTTCTCGTTCTCTTGCAGGGCTGCTGTTCATTTTTATGAGCAATAAATGTGGATGGGCTCTGAGAGTTTAGATGTGGTGGTTCTGATACTCTGTATTAATGATTCTCCTATTTAGCCATGAATGACGCAGGTCTTAACCACCAGTAGTAATGCTTTAATGAGGTCTAGAGGTACAATTTTTCAATTTGTTCAGAAACATAATTTATAAAAAGCACCTCTTGTTTACAAGGCCATTTGGATGCAGGCGATCCAGGGGCTCCATTTAGGGAGACACAGCTCAGTCTTGCTAAACAACCTCATCAATGGCAGTGGCTTCTTCTAACACCTCAGCATTGATCCCTCCTTAACTTGTATCTTCAGGTCATAGTTAAAAACAAAAACAAGAAAACCCCACCAGATATATATATATATATATATATATATATATATATATATATATGTATCCTTGCTATATGTGTGTGTGTGTATATATATATATATATATACATATATATATATATTCTTACTATATGTATATATACATATATATATACATTATATACATACATACATATATATACATATATATACATATATACATATATACATACATATACATATACATATACATATACATATACATATACATATACATATACATATACATATATATATATATATATATATATATATATATATATCTCCTTACTATATGCCAGGTTCTATGTTAACTAAATTATACTTATATTATATTTAATCTACCATGCCCCATAGTAGGTAGGAACTAATACTAGCCCTTTTTTATAAATGAGGAAACTGAGGCAAAGAGCAGTTAATGCAACTCTCCTAAGGTTGGATAGCTTGAGAGTTGCAGCTACAACAGTTGGTTATACCCCAAATTACTCTTTCTGGCTGCACTTCCTACTTTGTTTCCCTAGAATTAATCGCTCCCTTAATTTATTTTTTACTAGAGACTCTTTAGGTATAATACACTTACAGAATTTTTTCTTTGTTTTTGCATATAGATTATAAGGGAGAAATAATTTCTTATTAATTACTATATTTATAATGTCTGGTCATTAACTTGATGAAGATGTCATGAGATTAAATTCCAGCATGGTGTATATTTAACTGGCCTCCAAGGAGTACAGCAGGAAATCCAACTTGTAACTTCACACAATTACTGAATTTAAATACATGGTAAAAATGGACATAAACCTAATTTGCAAAGAAAGTACTTTACCATGCTTTGTTGATTGATGTTAGATACTACAACATTTCTACCAGTTTTGGAAGCTAAAGAGTCTGTAAAATAATATAATGCAAATGATAATTTCTTTCACTGGTTTTAGATTTTTAAATTAGATGTACGAACTAAAGGCAAAGTACTGTTATTTCAGAAGATAGATTAAAGTAGTTTAAAATTCACAAAAATATATGCAGAATAATTTGATGTTATACTATTATCTAAAGACACACAAGTTTAATCAAGTTGCACTTTTCTGAATGTTAATGTAAGTGCAATACCACTCAATATTTGTAGTACATCCCAAGGGAGACTGTGCATATTCTGTTGTTATAATGAGATGCTCTACTCCAGTGATTTTTGTTAGCAGATACACTGATGTCGTGGTACTTATTATTACAAACTCTGAAGTACAGAACTTCATATATATATATATATATATATATATATATATATATTAAAAAAGCACTGACTTCGATTCCAAATCTTTAATTTAAAGCTTTAATGAAAATATATACTTCAGCAGTCGAGGAATAAACAATTAAATACCTCATATTGTATCTCAGTGAGCTGTACAAAATGTAAAAATGCAAAAACTAAATGCAATGTTTGCACATACATAAAAAAAATGCTGTATTAGCTCACTGTTTGGAAATAATACCATAAAACCCTTAGAGAATGTAGGATCCAAACCATAACTGCAAATAATAGTCCCAGAGCAAACACATAGTATGTTGACATGAAAGCAATGTGTTACATTTTTTAAAATAATTTCTATTAAAATTTTTTTCCCAACTTCTTATTTTCCTAGGAGATATGCTCCTTTCCTATGATTTAGCAGGAAGTCACAAAACCTAAAAATTCCCTACAATGAGGCATTTTACGAAAAGCTGCAGTTTACTGAGGATAATTAAACGGCAATTGTTGCAAAGATTTCAGGAGGACAAACCATATTAGTTTTACTTTAATTTTAAAAGGAATAAAATTAGCTCCTTTAAGCAGAAGGCTGCAACAGACTCTGAAATGTGAAGGAAAAAGAGCTGCTGTCCTTTCCTTTTCGTTCTGGACTGCAAGCATTTTTCAGCACTATTAGAACTCCATGGAAACACACCGGATAAAATGTAAGGGAGAAGATGAGAGGCTGTGCCAATGCATCCCAGGCATATACACGTGTTTATTGCATTTATTTTCAAGTCATCCTGTATGCAAGATATTAATATGCCCATTAAATAGAAAACTTCCAATTGTGTTTACCAGTCACACCGCTAGTAAAAATAATAGTTGATGTTAAATACCCAGGTAATACAGACCCCAAATTATAAACTATTATGATTAGCCCATAAACTAGCTAGAATATTTTAATGGGTTAAAATCCAACTGCCTTGTAACCTCAAATAAAAGTGACATGAGTTTTAAGATGCTATTATTTTAATAACATCCTAAGGGATAAAGGGATCATAAATGACATATAAAGGGACATATGGCATTAAATATACCATATTCCTATTTGCTACTAACTAATAAGAGCATACGTTTATCCATTTAATTACATAACCTTTCTTCTTAATTCCTCCAAACTTGAGTCTTACTTGCTTCACATTCAGTATGCATTTTTCTGAATGAGTCACTTTTTGAATCCTCTAGAAATATTTTGTTTTTCATACTTTGCTCATGACATTAAGGTTTTAGAAGTGACAGTATATTTTTTTAGATATACAGACGTTTAAGTGTTTTTGTTTCCCATTTCTCTTTGGAAGCTTGTATTATTTTTGTGAATTGAATTATGTCTAAGCGAAAGTTAAACAGATTTTCTTGAAAGGTAACATGAAGCTTTGGACAGATCGTCTTATGATTAATCTTTCAATAGATTCCACCAACATCTACTCATTTTGAAAATTTTGTGCTATTTCCTGAGGTATGTGGGCAACATGGATTTCTTTTCATTGCATTTCCATTGTCACAAACATCATAGGTCATTGTCAAGTACATACCATCTTTTGTCTCTCAATGTACTCATATTGCAATATTAAAGGTTTTTGAAGAAAGTATTTAGGGATCCACGTTTAAATCAGAATTCAAAGAATGCAAATAACGCAACTGTGGTGGAAATCAGATTGACCGAAATCTATGCAGAGCAGAGTTTGTATATGGATAGAGAATAATGTCTGCTAAATAATTTTATTACCTAAATGCTGGCAAATATATTTTATTAACTAGCACATAATACATTCTAAATGTGGACTATTGAAAAGGTGCAGTAGGGAGATATCTTAGAATTAAGGAACTATAGCAGTGCTATCTTTCAGCACAAATGACTCTGTATTTTGTTGTAATATTTTTTGGTAAAACTCAGTAAGAGCAATTGTGATGCTAAAATCTTTTGACTTGAAAATATATCCTCAAAATTGAATATAAGTAAGGGGATGCATGCATCTAGGTATATTTTAATTTCAGACTTATCCATAAACAATATATTAAGTGTGACCTAATATGGATCTGAGTTACAGTTGGGGTACTTACTTTAAAAAATATTAAAACGTTATAGATTTATAACTTGAAATATATATAATAACTGGAAACTGATTCCCAAGGGTGAGGCTCAGAATAATATTATAGCATGCAACTGAGGAGTATTATTAGACAGCTATACTCAGTAGCAATTCGAGAAAGGGTGACTTTCATAACTACTAATTTGCTTCTCCTAAAAATGGAATACTCTTTATTTTTCTAAAATCGATTTTCACTTACCTCATTTCTGATGATGGAAAACTAGTTCTTGCCAATTCAAGTTAAAGTCAGCGTGTTTAAGATTTGAACTTGGGAAATTCTGGTTTGCAACCCAATCACTTTGAGTACTGGGCACCTCCTGGGGAAGTATTTAATACCCATTCCCCAGTTTAATGCTCTTGTCACAATGGTGCATTGTGCTTAGATTATCTGTTTCCTACTGACTTTCTCTCAAACTTAGTCAACTTCTTCTGGCCTTTCTTGTCTTGTGCTAGCATCTTTTGCTTATGTCCTTGGGACTGGGTTGGTCCTTGGTCATTTTCTATTCTGTCTGCCCCTTTCTTAGGGAAACCGTAGGTTCTTTGGGTCTAGCAGTATGATCTCTGCCGCCTTTAGGGTGTTGGTGAATCCTGGTTGCTTCCCCTGCACCACAGTAAAGCAAAAGCTAGGCCCATGTCCCGAAAATCAGACTCAGCCATGCTGCTTACTCTGCTATCACTGCTTCTGGGAAGTTTTGCAGTCCTCCTGAGCTACATGTTGGGAAGTAAGCCCACGTGGCTCCTACTCAAGTGGGTTGTAGGTGCCTTTCTCAGGGAATTTCTACGACTAACTGTATTGCTTTTCTCATACTTTTACAAAACTATTCCTCATGCCTGGCTACTCTGTGTATTTGCACTGGAATTTCTCCCAATGTTTTTATTTCTGACATAAAGGCTTTTGTAGCTCCATACTTTTCTCTCAAGCATCTCCTGCCCACACCCACTCCCACAGACTCCCATTTGATTTAAAGCCTAGGCTTTCAAGGCTACTATTTTTGCTTAGATTTGGTAAAATCTATTCAAAGCTCATTTGCCGTTTTTCAGTTTTGTGCTAAGTGTGTGTCTGCAAATTTGTCTTCACATTCTTGGGCAATTCTTGAGGTTTCAGCCTATTCTACTGTAATTTTAAATAATGATAGAGCAGCTGATAAAAGAGAATTACAAAATATTTTAAAAAATGCATGTTTCAAATTCCCAACTTCCCTTTGCAATCAAAGATTTTAACTTAGTATACTGATATTCAGCATTTAGCTTTGAATATCATGAATGTTATTATTTACTCTAGTTTTTCTAATTTATATTCATAACTGTAATAGTTATCTGATTACAAAACAGAACAAAATATCACTATGGCCCTCCGGTAAAGACAGCACTGAGTCGGTCCACACCGTCAGTGGACCTCTAAGTTTGTCATGAAGTTTAGTAAGTTTCCTTTCATTGCCTACCTTAGTGAGTCACTGCTGTCTGGAAGGATGTGAACTGGACATGCAGCGGAGTCACTGGTAAATATCACTAGCATAAAAATGAAAGACCTTGCAAATATATTGCAAAGATGGTTTAAAGACTTAACTTTAGGCACATACAGTTTTCGGTACAACCAAATGAAATATTTTTGCTAAGTGATTATAGAAATGGAAGAAATAAAAGTAGAAGAAAAATACAGGCTGGAACTTCCTACATATATTAAGAGGGCTATGACTTAAAGTTAAAAAGATCAGAAAAATTAAGATAAATGATAGAACAGAACTTTGTATAAAAGGAAGTTCTTCAGCACCCTGAAAAATTTAATGTTTACACAATAGCTAAACATTAAGTGAAGGGATTGAAAACAAGAACTAGTATTATACCTAGCCTCAACTATTTAATACATATTTTTATGTGACTTAATTTTACACTCCCAATGTGTTTAAAATGTATTAGAAGAGTTACATGAGATTATTTTAAATATAGGTAATATTTATCGAGCGTCTACTATTTGCTAGGATCTATTTCAGCATTTTAGTTAGTATCTAATTTAATCCCAAACTATTCAATGAGGTAGCTACATAATAACTTTAAATTTTATCCAAATTACTGTGTTTTTACCTATTCTAGTAAAATGAGTAGAATTATTGTTTCTAAAATAAAAATATCTGGAAAAAGTGAAGAATGAAAGTAAATCAGGTATCTCTAATCAGGTATCAGGATCTTTTCCTGCTCCTCGCATGAATATTTTAGATCGTTGTGACATACATGGCATTGGGAAGGTAATTGCTAAAACTTAAGGAGTGCTCAAGAAAACACATTTTTAATTTTGCCGAGCACATTTATCTTAAGTTATGTGAATATAAGATAAAACTTTTTATTTTATTTTATGGAGTTACTTAGTAATAACTTCAATGATGAGTCACAATCATGAATTTGTAAATTATATGGAATAAGATAGTTTAGACATGATTTAGTCGAGTTCAAACAATTTGATGCGTAATGGACAGGGTGTATGGGGTAAAGTTTAGATAAATTTTGATGTAATAATTAAGTAATCTTTTTCAGTTTATAAAGAATAGTTTGTTTTTGCTTAAAGGATAAAACATACGTAAAATTCCAATAACCACAATTTCATCACCCACAATATTCCATGAGTATTGAACATTTTTTATAATGAGGCATTTATTTTTATACTATAATTATAATAACACATTTTAAGGTTTAAAAAGGGGACAAAATTTGAGCATTTCAAAAAGTTCTTATCTAAACTTACACAAGTACATGTGTTATTGAACTGAATATGGGTGGTTCTGGCTCAGAAAAATTGTCCACTTTGGTGATAGAAGAACATATTTCTACCTGTGGGGAAATGGTATTATTACGGGAAACATGAATTTTCAAGATACAAGTAACATCTCTGTTAAACATATAGTATAAGCTTCTTTTAAGAAACTTAACATAATATTTATTAAAAAATAGAATTGTAGTTACAGTGCATTCATATTTCAATACTAAAATAAATTTCTAGGAACAAATTTGACAACTCCAGTGTTCTTTACATAGGAATTAAGAAATTAATAAAAAAACGATTACGGTCATATAACCACTTCTGTGATTTTAGTACAAATCATACTAAATCAGTCCCTCTTCAATTCATTGTGATGCCAGCCAGTAAGATGCCTAAGTGTTGACTTCGGCATAGTATGTCCCTTAATTCAACCACCAGACAGTAGAAAGGCTGATCCTTTAAAAATGCATTTGATTCACCTTCCACAGTTTATGGAATTACAGTTTGGGATTGTAGTTCGGAATATTCAACTGAAGTATTTTTGTTTACTAAGAAAATTAAAAAAATAATAGCGACCAACATTTTGAGTATCACTATTGCCAATCATTGTCCTAAAGATTTTATACATTATTTTTTATTTCATTCTTATAAAAATCCAATGAGTTTAGTATTATTATCCTTATTCCCTCAGCCAAGCTATAAAACTTAAAGAATTAATAAATTTTCCCAGGTTATGTGGCTGTTCAGAAGCAAGTAATGATGTAGGAACCCAATATTATACAATTCCAAGGCTACCCTCTTAGTCTTAATCACTATTTTCAATTTCCTATTATTATATTAAATGTGCTGCTTTCATAAGTTTTTTTCTGACAATGTGCACTTTATTCATATTCCCTTGGAAAACTGATAAAGCATTTTTACACTAGGGAGGCCTAATTATGGTGAGCTGAATTACATAGCAATGGGTGATAGACTAACATAATTATAAATCTATCTTTAGGAAGAGGGTTAGTCATACAAAAAGCTTTTGATTTTTTGAGTCCTGGAGTTTAAGAGAAGTCAGATTTTGCTCTTCAATTTTATTTCAGCACTCCAGTGAATGTATGCTCTGATTGTGCTGAGTTCTGCGCCATAACTGTTATATAAATCATGAAGTGACAGGGTATTTCAATATTGCCTCAGGAAAGAATTTGCGTGATTACTGGCATATCCCCTCAACCATGCACTTATTATTTTCATCTATTAAAACAAAACAACAACATTGAAAACCACCCAAGAGACTATGTATAACACTAAAAATAATCATTCTTTAGAACGTAATGATAAATTACTGTGGACGGCAAACTGGTTTCCCATCAAGTTTGGAAATAGCACAGTCTAATTATTTTCTTGTCATGCTTGGATCAGCAGGTGAAAGAACACTTCAACCTAAAGATTAATTCATTATAGATTTCAATCCTAATAAATTGGAATTAAGCAGCTCAGTCAGCATCTTTCTTCATTGTTAGTTTTTCCAGGATGTACAAATAGATTACTATTCAGGGTTTTGATGTTAGCATTTCATGTTGGTATTTTTCTGATATAAGGGGACCATAATCACTTCCTTTAATTATTTTTATGAATAACCCGGTTACTGTTTTACATCCATAATATATTTTACTACTGCTGTGTTCTGGATTTATTACTGATAGTTTTATATTTTGATTCTATAAATGCATTTGACCCTTCCACATCTCGTCAATAACTTCCTCTAAAAGCCTTGTAACTAAACTCCTTATTTCTACTGAATTATGATTCCTACCCATCCTACATTGTGTCACCAAAGTACAGGAGTACCTTGTTTTATTGTGCTCCACTTCATTGTACTCCACAGGTATTGCTTTTAGAAAATGGAAGGCAAGACCCTCCATCAGCAAAAAGATTACAACCCATTTTATTGCAATGCTCACTTTTCTACAGTGATCTTGAACCAACCACACAATATCTCCAAGGTATGCCTGTAACTCACTTGGGGTGATTTGGAACCAAACTTGTAATATTTCTAATTTATGCCAGTAATTTAATCTTATTCTCCTGCTCAAGTTATCTGAGTGATTACTCTTTTGTAATAATATTTATAATAATAGCTAACATTATTGAACACTCACTATGTACTTTGATGAATTATTCATTTTAACTTAGCTGAAATCTATAATGTTATCATGAATATTTTCTTAGTTTTGTTAGACTACTTTAGCTTGATATCACTTAAATAGGTATCTACTTGGGCAATCAATTTGACACTCATAAGGAGAAGCCTCAGGTCAATATATTTTTATAAACTTTATATAATAGAAAGTAATGGTATGAAAATTTAAATGTATTGATATACTATAGGTTTAATTCAATTATTCACAATGATAAAAAGTTGTGATCATCAAAATGGTATCAAATTATAGGGCTAGAAGAAAAATCAGTAAGAAAACCTTACAAAAATTTGTAAATAGAGATTAGCATCTCTTACTGCATTTGGGATAAAAATGTCAATAATATTCTCTTTTCATGGAAACACTGCACAACATTGACTACTATATTCATTCATTCATTCATTCATTCATTCATTCAAATACACTGAACTAGGCTGACATGAAAAACAAAAACACTGAGGAACCAAGCTCGTTTTATCAGTGTTAAGAACATGGCAATGTTTATAAAATATATATATTCAAACACAGTTTAAATGTAATCTCTAATACTGTACATTTTTCTGAGGCTTAGGAAATTTAGATTTTCATTTTTTCTTGAAATATAAAGTATCATTTGTAGTGATTTTCATGGCCAATGAGATACAATAACTTTTCTTAGTGAACAAATAGAGGAATGTCCCTGGAACTGCTACGTTCTGACACAATCCCAGTCTCCTCGCTCATTAGCAAGAGAATCCAATTTTCAGTTGTGCTAAGTTTCTGAGCCTCCCTTTAAACAAGATGTGGTCATGTGACCATGGTGCTTCTGGGGAGACTAATGAAGACTGCCTAATCAGCTAGGAAGGGTATTTATTAATTTTTTTCCGGATTTTAATTTGTTTAATACTTTGTCTTTACTCTTGATTCTGGTCTATGATTCATTTGTGATGGCTCAAGTGCTAGCAACTATCTTAGACCATCAGGTAACCACAACCATGAAAGTCATGCCTTCTGATAGAGAAAAATAAAAGCTATGACCTTAGTTTTCTTATGGTCCTGTGGACATGTTGGCACTGGACCGCTGATGCCTGAACTGATTCTTTGCAAGAGAAAACTAAACATCTATCGATTTTAAGCTTCTATTATTTTGTTATTTTCAGTTATATACAGTTATACATAATGTTAATGATTATAGATACTAATAACTTGTTTTCATTCCCTGTAGATCTTAAGGAAAAAAATAAACAGATTATTAAGTTTACTCAATGTAAAACTATAAAATACATTTTTTTAGACATGTTTAATGAATTATATTGTGATTTTGTTAATATTGTCTTCTATCAAAGATTCTTTTTGCAAAATTGCAATATAAAATATATCAAGGAAAAATAGTAGTATGTCCATGCTGTGTAACAAATCACCATAAAATCTTAATAGCATAAAATAATAAGCATTTATTTTTTGCTTGTGCATCTGTAGGTTGGTTGGATTTCAGCTTATTTAAACTAGGCTTGACTGGGCTTGTCTTCAGTCATGGGTCAAACTCAGGTCTGGTCCAAATATCTCATTTTTCTTGGCCCACCAAGCTACCTAAAGAAGGTTTGTCTCATTGATGACATCAGATGGTCCTAGAGAATGAGCATAATAATGCAAGCCCTCTTAATCCTTCACTCAGAACCAGTATACATCATTTCTGCACATAGTCCACAACGACAAGAGCAACTCACGTGACCAAGGTCAACATCTGTGGTATAGGATTTACTCTTCCCATGAAGATGAGGATTGGGAAGAAATAAACTTCACATGAACAATAATCTTATATTCTAAAATTATGTGTTAGAACTTTGATTGTATCACACATTTCCAATAGGAAGGTTTCCTTATTAAAGGGCAAGTATCAAAATATGTACATTCTTGGAAGTTAAACTAAAGGTGTATCATACTGTCATATAATCACATTTTTAAACTCCTTTTTACCTACCACCATTAAAAGCAATCTATTTAGAAGTCAGCATCCACCTTATTCTAAACAAATGACATCAACTATAGATACTTAGCTAGATGTATGTATTTTATGTGAGATGATACTAATACCAATTTTAAGGAAGAAAAAAAATATTGAAATTATTTGACAAGTGTTCATTAGTATATATTAAACAGTAATATATTAACACTTTTTGTTTAAAGAAATGCTATATATGTGCACCCCAAAATGGCCCAAAATAAGTGGTAATTGAAGCAACAAATATTTTATTACACAATAAATATATTTAATTGTTTTCAGAAAACTCATAATGTGATAACTATATTTATCCATATGTTAAACCATATTTAGGTTATTACTCTTTATTAACTTATTTTATTTGTATTTATTAAGCATATAATCTAATACCACTCTCTACTGAACTATGCCTAGGCTTAAATATTATTTTAACTTGATATTGCTCTCATATCTATACCCTGTATTCTGTCAATGTCCATTAAAAATGTCATAATTGTTAAAATTTTCTTAAAATATTACTTTTGAAAACAGTCAGAGAAGCAAGCAACAAGTTATACCAGGTTGTATAATTAAGGTCATTTGAGATTTTGAAGCTGCAGTTTCAATAACAAATGTTAATTCTATTTTATTTTAATGAAAAGTGTTGCACAATATCATTTATTAATTCATTCAAAACCATCTATTGAGAGGCTATTACTGAAACAAATTAGACAGAATGTTTATTCTTCATAAAACTTAAAATCAAACTTAGTAACTGCCTCATTGAGATTTTGTGAGGATTAAGCGTTAATACATGTAAAGTGCTCAAAAATATTCAATACAAAGTAAGCGTTGCATAAGTCGTAGCTGATATAACAATAATTACATCTTCTAGTCCTACTACTAGTATTACTATTACTAAGAGGCAACTGGTATGAATGTGGAAAGGGTGCGGTGAGAGAGAAATTTAATTATCACCCAAAAATATATAATTACAAACTGGGAATGTATAACATGATTAACATGACCTAATTCAGGGGATTGTAATCAACTTTATCCATTTTCTTTAACTGGAAAACTTACCTAAACAAATTGCAACTAGATCCTAACCTTAAAGTAAAAAATGAAACCACAAAAGTATTAGAAGTAATCAATTGAGATTTTGCTTAGATCTTTGTGCTCAGCTTTTCCAAGGTGACTTAAAATTCAGAAATCATCAGATGGAAAAATTCATCTGTATAAATTTAAAAAAAAATGCACAGTAAGAATTACATATAAATGAGAAGATAAATGCATAATGAATATTTCCAAAATATATGACAGAATTCTTATTATATACAGTAGAAATTATATAATGAAAACGAAAAATATTAGCAGTTAAAAATATAATGGTTAATTATGGAATACAATTTGGAGGAGGCAAGGGTTTACTCAGCAGGACGCTCTGATAATTTATCTGGCAAGAAATTGGATTTAGTGGTAGAGTAGATAATGGTAAAAGGATTTGAGGTATATTCAAGAGATAAAATTGGCAGAAATTGGTTATGAACTGGATATAAGAAATGAAACACAGGTAAATGTCAAGAATTATTCCTAGTTTTTCTGTGGCTTAAGCAATGGGATGGGTGATGGGAGTATTTAGTGTAATGGGAACACTGGAGGAAGAAAAGGCTTGAGATAAATTAGGTTAAGATTTACACATGTTACATCTGAGAGGTAAGTGCGGCATTGAAGTACAGATTTGTCAGGTGGGTGAGGCTAGGGAGGTCACACTAAAATTTTGAGAGCATTCTTTATGGACATGATCTTTGGCAATTGTCAAATAATGTTAGATAATGAAAGTCATATATTGAACAGTAGCACCCTTAAAGAAAAACAAAGGAAGTTGGGAAAGACAGATTAAAATCAAATACTCCAGGGAAAGATTGCAAGACTAGATGGGGAATGGGGTTTTGGCAGAAAAATAAAATATTATATCAAGGCCAACCAACTAATTAAGACAAAGGATGTCAATTATTTTCATTAGACAGATAGCATCAACAAAAAATATTGGACCACAACATAAATTTTAACTCAGATTAAGCAAAGGTAGCATGCAATAGTCAATAGTGCAGTTCTTAGTAAAAAAGAAGCCTAACAGGATTTTTGCCCCTCTCTAAACCCAACTCTAGAGACATGAAAACAAGAGGGAGATTAATGGACCTGTGGGGAAAACTGCAGACCCTACATGAACCTTCTTAACTTCTGGGGCCATGAAGTGCTTTTTTTAGGGTTCTTTTTCTATTTCAAATGGAACTCTTTGTTGTATTTGTTATTTTTTTGTCTTTATTTAAAAAATGACAGCTTTTGACACTATAATGTGGCTCACATATTACTAGAATTTCATCATAAAAATTAAGGGCATTCCCTAACAAGATTTGTTAAACAGATATTTAGGAGAGAAAAGGCATTTAACTGAGTTGAAATGTCTTAAAAGCAAAAGGCTCCAGGATGCTTAAGGATTGAATAAATAACTCTGGTTTCCTGGTTTTTATTTTTATTTTTATACTTATTAACTGCTTGTTTTGGGCACATCAAGACATTTGAGGGCTGATTTTTCCCCAGCAGTAACACAAGAGTAGTCTTTAAAAGCCATTGTCACTGAAATTGATGAGTATTTGAATACTGTGGAATATCGAATTCTGTAGATGAGATGCACTATTAACACTTTATCAGAATCACTATTAGCTTTTCCTTTCTATTAATAACTGAGGTAGCTGAATATTTGCTATAACTGCATGAAATTCATTAATTAGACTGTGTAAAAACAAAACCATACATCTAACACACAGAAGCATTTCAATTTAAAAGTTTTAAAGCTATGGACAGTGTTAAATTGCAGAAACATACTGAGATACTAAGCAATTATCTGTAGCTGTATCAATAATTAAGACAATAGTTTATCATATTTTGCTCAGATCTCTTTTTAAAAAGAGATACAATTTTATAGATTTGTATCTACCTCTTTCCAGATACATTTCCTTCCTCCCTCATGGCATGGAGGAACTATGTACCAAATGTATTTTTAAAAATCTTTTACCTAATATGGTTTTACAATTTTCCAACATATGTCTGAATGCATAGAAGTTATATTATATCTAAAACTATGCAAATTAAAAAACAACAACTATTTTCTTCCAAAATACTAGCTTTTTTGCTATACTGAAAAACATTTTTCTACAACTGAGGTTTTTTGTTTTGTTTTGTTTTGTTTGTTTTTTCCCCCAAAGCAACTGAACTAAAGTAGGCATGGCATTGTATTGATGTAAAATGTATATAACACAAGAGTTACAACAGGAGTTTCTTCCCCCTATTTGTCTATCTTTATTGCTTCCAATATGGCCGTAATATCCTCATGCTATCAGCTAATAATGGTTAAGAATCTGCCATATGTTCAAGTCAATGTTATCCAGCATTTTATAGTAGAGAGAATATGCATTTTCTCCAGATTTACACTACTTTGTATCGCAATACTTCATTTGCTGCAGTCTCTAAGACACTGAGAATCCACAGATCTAGTTAAATATACAGATAATCACTTTCTTTTTTTAGTAGTACAACATAATATCTTTTAAAAAAATAGATTTCACCAGAAAATGAAGATTATGGTGTTTTTAAGGCATGAAATACATTATTTTAATTTTAGTATTAGGACAGAGTTAGCTTAGTGGAGCTATTACAGATAAAATTGATAGTTGGCTGTATGCCTTGACTTTTTATTACCCCAAAACAATACATTTTATTTTGATACTTTAAAGTTTTATTTTCTAATCTTGACTAAAATGTCCAACTCTATATTTAACCTAAGGGAACTTTATGTTTCTAGTCAAAGAAAGTATTTATCTTCCTCACCACCATTATAGAGTCACTGAATCAGCTAGCCAGAGCATTTCTTTTCCACAAAGGGTGTCAATGGGCACTTGTCTTATTAGGGAGACCACTTCATGGATGGTGTAGATGCTGATCATTGCACTATACACCTGAAGCTGAATAATATTGAAAGTCAAATACATATATATATATATATATATATATATATATATATATATATATATATATATATATTGACAGCATTGGGAGTGCAGCATAGGGAATAGTCAATGGAATTGTAGCAGCTATATACGATGTACGAGGGGTAGTAGATTGGGGGAGGGGGTTATCACTTTGTGAGGGGTGTAAATGTCTAACTATTACATTGTTTTGTACACCTGAAACTAATAAAAACAAAGAAAAAAACCTAGTTAAACTTATTGTTAGTCTAATACGTGTACCTGTTATATTATTTGTATTATATGGCATATTAGAAATGCTTTTCTCACTCCACCACAAAAGTTCCTACTTTATCTTGAGTTGTGGCTTTGCTCATTAACTTAGCATTACTTGCCTATTATGATCTGGTTTCCAAGCAACAGTTTTTTGAAGTTGAAATTATATTAAATATCTTTGTTTATAGTGACTGCTTGACTCCTGGTTTTTTTTGGTGTTCATTTAATAGAATTGTCAACTCTAGATGCCATTATAAAATAATTTTATATTAATTGAAAAAGAAGAAAATTTTAAACACTGTTAAGTCAATTAGTATCACTTTATAAACAAGGGTGGCTTCAAAATATACAATTGTTAAAAAAGACAAAATTTATAAAAAATTGTAAAATTTCTTTGAAATATTTGAAATCTGTGCAAATATTTTAATATTATTAAAAAATCATAGCATTGCTATTATTATTGACACTTGCATTAATAATAAAAGTGCTAATTTTAAAAAGTAGGTCTAATCCATACAAGAATATATGGACATCCAGAGGGTCAGTGTGGCAGATTGAGTACTTTCTGAGCCTAATACCATTCTCAGATGAGCAACCCTAAGTAAAAGCATTCTTGAGTGTTCAAACATACTGGGAATATTTGATAAAATTCATACCTGAGACATTTATTTTCATAAAAAATGTTTGATGTCTCTAATATACAGTCTGACGTGCTTCAGTGTTTGCATAAGCATGTTGTTGTTTTTTTTTTTTTTTTTTTTTAAAGAATTGGGTTCATAAATAATGAATAACATATATTATTCTTAAAAAGTCCTTAAACTCAGGAGAGGAAACTGTACTAGAAACTCTGGACTCAAGTGAATTATCCTTCAATACATCCAATTTCAGGGTCTCAATGTCTTTTCTTATTAGAAAACTCACACTTGCACCCTTGGAAATCTACATTCTAGTCTCTGAAGTAGTATTACCTGGGTAGTCTATGTAAGACCACAGGAAATAAATATGAATCTCTGTTACTATGAGAAGGCATGTAGAAGTTGTAGCTCTAATATAACAACAGTAATGGAACTTGCAGGGATAGCCCTATGCAAAACAGACAATCAAGCACATTTTTCATTTCTAGGAAGACTCTTCTCTCCACCTAGGTGATTATCCATAAACTCATTTCATTATTACAAGACCATTAGCTACTAAGTTATTACAAGATAAATTGCTAAGTCTTTAAATTAGATGAAAAGTCCAAGATTATACCTTGTCTGTAGGACTCACTTTATACAAGAAGACTAACAATGACAGAAAATATTTCAGATATTCAAAGCAATTTCCAGTGGCCCAAGGTCAAGACTGGGAAAGCTACTTTAGAGCTGGTGGGACTTCTTGAAATCCGTGTTAAAATACTAACTACTAATCTTTACAAATGAAAGCCTGTTTCATTTTTTTTTCCACTTGCCGAATATGCTCATTATGTTTCCAGACTCTATTTTACACTTTTATTTATATTCTTTTGAGGTTGCATGCAGACCATCTCATACATAATTGTTGATATCAAACAGTGCATCTATATGCATATGCCACTAAACCACACGCAAATTGGAAAAAGATGCAAATATAAGTAAATTAAAACAGAGTATTGTATAATATTTATGAAACATTAAAATGTATCAAGTGATTACCTATGTATACAAAATTGTACTAATATAAACTAAACTATACTTACTTTATTGTTAGATCAGTCACAACAATATGACTGATCAGCAAGTACATAAAAATGATACACTCATAAGTGTGAAGTCCAATTCATGATGACAAAAAGAAAAAAAAAATCACATTTGCTGAATTCTTTGAAGATTAGATAATTACAACCAAATCAAACAGTATCTCATTAGCCAGGGACAACAGTTATATTTAGTTGGTGGTCATAAAAATAACTGAAGTAAATGTAAATTTCTGATATAATGGGCACTGAAAATATACACAGAGATATAGAAAAACTGTTGAAAAATTTAGAAAGTTATGTTACATTGATAGAATTTATAAAACTGCTCTAATTTCAAATAATGGCATGTAGAAATTTCCAGTGAAAATAGTGAAGTAGGTAAACACTGTGCTTGCCTCCTCTAATGACCCCATAAAAATTGCAACTAAACTACAGAACAACAATCATTAAAAATTGCTCCAAGTCTAGCTGAACTAAAGTCCTACAACTAAGTACATACAGAAGAAGCCACCTTAAGACTGATAGGAGAAACAGAGATGTGGAACAGGCTCTTGCCACACTCACATGTGACCATTAAAAATTGGGAGAGATATCTCAGAGGTCCTCAGCTGCAGAGGTCCTCCCAGAAAAGTGAGGAGTCCCAGCCCCACACCAGACTCCCCATCCCAGGGTTTCAGTGCCAATGGAAGTCTCCACAACATCTGGCTATAAAAAACAGTGGAGATTGTGATTGAGTGAGAAGGAGGGCTCCTGCAGTCCCAGGCGTTCCTCTTAAAGGACCTGCACACAGACTTACTCGCTGACAGACTCACACACTCTGAGCTCTAGCTTTGGAACGGCAGCTCGAAAGATGCGAAGGATACAGGGAGGAACTGAGCTGTCTGGCTGCAGGGTGAGGCCTGGAGGTCCAGCTTTCTCCTGGATGGAGGAACTAGGGAAGCCATTGTTCTTTGTTGAGCCTTCTCCAATCCTGGTGTGCATACAGAGGTGTCCACCATATCTGAGTCTTCATCAACCTGGCTAACACCATTTGTCTGCCCTACCTTGGTGATTCCCTGAGACTTTGCATCACGCAACTTGTGGGCATACCCAAGCCATTTCCAGTGGCTTTTCCATACAAATGCCCTGCCTTGGCTCACACTGTGAACTTTCCTAAAATCTCTCTCAAAGATTCATAAAACTGAAACAGGCAATATATGGATTTGGCATGTCCTGTACTTTTTGCTGAGCAGATGCAAGCTAGGCAGTAGTGGCAGCTGGCCTCAGTTTGTGGCTTGGCCTCTTGAGATACCTCCAAGCCCAGTCAAGGTAGCAGCTAGTTAAGGGTTGATTTGTGGCTCATGCCAGGTTGCCCCAGGCAGGGCATAAGCTGCAACTGAACTTGGCCTGTGGTGCAGGGTCCCTACCAGGAGGCCTGGGGCTGGCCTCCTGATAGGCTTCAGCTAGAGCTGAAGTAGCACCTGGATGCATCAGCAGACATACCCAAAGGGCAGACTGGGCAGTCACCAGAACTCTGCTAAAGCAAATCCTGTTCTGTGAAGTCAGCCCCTGCACAATAGTTTCTCCACAGTCTTCACAACCAATCAGACCAAGGGTCCATCTCTGCCATTGACATGCAATCAGCAACCAAGGCTCACCTACCCACAGGAGGGCACACACAACCCACACAAGGGAGACGCTTGAAGCACCCACCTCAGGTGACCAGGGAGACTCTGCCACTGGGCCACACAGAACACCTACTACATAAAGAAACCCTACTAAGACTGAGAGACATAGGAGCTCTACCTAACATATAGAAACAAACACAGGGGGGCAGCCAAAATGGGGAGACAGAGAAACGTGTTCCAAATGAAAGAAAAAAACAAGAATCCAAAAAAAAGAACTAGCTAAATTGGAGACAAGCAATCTACCACATGCAGAGTTCAAAACACTGCTTATAAGGATGCCTGGTGATCTCAGTGAGAACTTCAACCAAGAGATAGGAAACATAAAAATGGAGAGAGAAAACATAAAACAGAGCCAGTCAGAAATGAAGACTACAATAACTGAAATGAAGAATACATTAGAAAGAATCAATAGTAGATTAGATGATGGCAGCCAGATAGCTCAGTTGGCTAGAGTACGAGCTGTTAACAACAGGGCTGCTGGTTTAATTCCTGCATGGGATGGTGGGCTGAGCCCCCTGCAACTATGATTGAAAATAGCGACTGGACTTGGAGCTGAAGGGTCCTGGAAAAAATCACTGTTCCTCAATATTCACAAATAAAAAAAATGAATAAACACACACGCACACACAAAAAAACAAATCAAAACAAAACAAAAACAAAAACAAAACAAAAAACAAAACAAAATCAAAACAAAAACAAAACAAAAAACAACACAAAAAAACAACAACAGTAGATTAGATGAAACAAAGGATCAAATAAGAGATTCAGAAGATAAGGTAGTAGAAAACACCCAATCAGAACAGAAAAAAGAAAAAAAGAATCCAAAAACATGAGGAGAGTTTAATGGGGCTCTGGGAAAACAGCAAGCATAACAAAATTCTCATCATAGGGACACCAGAAGGAGAAGAGAGAGAGCAAGGAATTGAAAACCTACTTGAGGAAATAATGATGGAAAACTTCCCTGACCTGTGAAGGAAAGAGATATACAAGCTGAGGAAGTGCAGAGAGTCCCAAACAAGATCAGCCTAAACAAGCCCACACCAAGACACATCATCATTAAAATGCCAAAGGTTAACACAAAGAGAGAATTCTAAAAGCAGCAAGAGAAAAGCAGTTAGTTACCTATGAGGAAGCCCCATAAAAATGTCAGCCGATTTCTCAACAGAAACATTACAGGCCAGGAGAGATTGGCATGAAATATTCAAAGTGATGAAAAACAAGCACTTACAGCCAAGATTACTCTACCCAGAAAAGCTAGCATTTAGAATTGAAGGATAGATAAAGAGCTTCCCAGACAAGAAAAAGCTAGAGAAGTTCATCACAACAAAACCACAAGAAATAGAGGAACTTAACACCAAAAAAACAAAACACAAAATATGAATAATATAATGTCAATAACTACATGTCTATCAGCAGTTACTTTAAATGTAAATGGATTAAATGTTCTAATCAAAAGATAGGGTGGCTGAATGGATAAGAAAACAAGACCCTTACATATGCTGCCTACAAGACACTCACTTCAGATCTAAAGAAAGACACAGACTGAAAGAAAAGGGATAGAAAAAGATTTTTCATGAAAATGGGATGCAAAAACAAAACAAAATAATACAATGCAATGGAGTTGCAATACTTATATCAACAAAATAGACTTTAAAACAAAGGCTATGACACAAGACAAAGAGGGACCCAGTAATCCCACTTCTCGGTAATTATCCAAAGAAAGCCAAGCTACCTTGAAGGGATGTTTGCATCCATATGTTCATTGCAGCATTGTTTACAATGGCTAAGATGTGGAGGCAGCCTGTGTGTTCATCAATGGATGAATAGATAAAGAGGAGATGGTACATGTATATGGTGTAATATTGTTTGGCCATGGAAAGGAATGCGTTCTCGCCATCTGAAGTGGCATGAATAGACCTGGAGGGTATTGTGCTGAGTGGACTATTCAGACAGAGAAACACAGATGCAATGTGATTTTGTTTATATGTAGAATCTAAAGAACAAAATTAAAAAAGAAAACCGAAACTCATAGATACAGAGAACATTTTGATGGTTCCCAGATAGGAGTGAGTTTGGTGGAGTGGGTGAAAAAGTTGAAGGGATTAAAAAGTACAAATTGGTAGTTACAAAATAGTAATGGGGTTGTAAGTTAAAGCACAGAGAATATCATGACTAATATGACAATAACTATACATAGTGCCAGATGGGTACTGACCAGTCAGGGCATCAGTTCTTAAATTGTTTAGATGTCCAATCACTATGATGTACATTTGAGATTAACATAACGTAATATTGAATGTCAACTGTAATTGAAAATTTCAAAAGGGAGTGATTAAATATGGTAATGCATGTAAAGAACATAGAACATTACCAGACTATAGTATATAGACTTCATGCACAGCTATTAGGAATAGGTAATGGCTATAATATTCAAACTATTACCTTCAAATTTCAACTCAACTTCTTGTTTCCATCTTTTCAGAAATGGTTTCCCTAACTTGAAATAAACTAAAGCAACTTAAACATTTTATGATATTTTGCCTTTCTTGTTTGAACTTTTTAAAACAGGGACTTGAAAAACTTAGCAATCCTTCATGAGGTACTTGTACAGCAGTAGTTTTTATGTAATTTTTTTGAAATCAGTCATGTTCAAGATTTATTATTCAAAGGTAAATCTTGTTCTAGCCATTTTAGTCAAAATATTTTACTTTGCTGAAAAGTAATCAGGTTTTTTGGTATAAAAATAGTGTGAAAATTTGTAGGACTCCACATTTAACACAACTTAAGAAACCTGAAATACAACTGAAAATGATAAAGCTAAACAAATAGTAATTTATAATTAAAAATGAAATAAAAGCAATACAAATGGTTATCAATTTAAGACAACTGAAAATCATTCATTCTTGGAATTTTTGGAAATGATCACTTAGGAGTGTAACAGTGTTTTGAGGTAGTCACACTCCTTTGTAAAGCCCTAAATTAATCATCAGGAAACTACCAAATGCAAATTTTAGTCCACACATACCACAATTAAGTACCTTTTAATATCTCATTAATAGGTCTCATATAAAAAACGCTTAGGAATCTATACAAATATAAGCCTAAGGGACTGTGTATATCTTGCTCAGAAGAACTAATGAAAATATTTGCAGTTGGGTTTTTTTCTCAGTCTATTGCATAAATCTTGAAAATCAAGAGTGAACTCAAAACAATATTTTAACGATCACTGGTCTTGGAAATGTATAAATCCAAGCATAACAAAAGAATGACTCTCCTGTTGGAACATAATATTCAGCCATTATAAAACATAAATTTCAAATTAACATTCCACAAATGGCATTGAGCATCATATGCTAAGTACTGTGCTTGACACAGTATTTACAGTACTTTTTCCATGGTGAGAACATCTAAGAAAGTTAGTATAAGGAAAAGACAAAAGATGAAAATGGAATCCGCTCTTAGTCTCTTCATTCTAGTATGAAAACATAAAACATTGGTTCTCAAAGTGTTGCCCCAAACCAGCTGTATCAGGAAGTTGTATCACACAGGAAGTTGTTAGAAATACAAACTCTTGGGAGTTTGGTCCAACTGTTTTAAAAATCCTTACAGATGATTTTGACACATGCTTAAATTTGAGAACTACTGCTATAACACAAAGGAGACAGTGTGTTTAGATTATTAATAAATGCAATACATAAAGCACAAATAGACTATAAACACATATATAAATCTGTATTCGAACAACTTGCTAGTATTGAAGCATGAAAAAAATACAATTAATCTATACAACATTTCAGTTTTGATCCTTTCTTTTCCTTAAAAATATTTGAATGAATGACTGTTTACCATTTAACTTCACACTCCTAGTCATTTAAGACACTGAACACACACACACACACACACACACACACACACACACACACACAAACACACAGGTCTGTTGGATAATTTCTTTGATTTGGAACACTGTCTTGAATTCCCTAATAGTGTAACCGTAACAGACTATAAAAGATACAATTTAGGCATTTAAGAAGTGTCCTTACAATTAAGGAAATATATCAGTCTTCTCTTAATAAAATACTGATTCAAGTGGACAATAGGATAGGCTCTGGTCAATTTAATTAGATCTATAATTTGTTGACTTTGAATAATGTTAAACCTATTTACAATCTCTTTCTCTTTTTTCCTATTCCCCTCTTAACTTAATTACTTAAATAAAAATGCAACACTGATTTGTCAGTATGTAGTATTTTAGAAATTTGGGGCTTTATAAACTTTTCAAATTTTGTTTAAAAGTGGAAATAACACCCCCTCACACACACACATACACATTCACACCCTCTCCCCTTATTTTTCCTGGAATTGGAAGATTTTCTACCTATCAGTTCTTTCATTTTCACTGCAAGTTCTATCACTACTGTCTTCATATAGTAAATTTATGTCTCTACATTTTTTGTCAGCTCCAGTTCTCACGTTTAATGCTTCTAACCTATAATTTAAATATTTAAGGGGAAGTGCTCACTTAAATTCCAATAGCATGTTACTAACTACAGTACCTTTACTTGTTTTATGTTCCTCTATTACTCAAATTTAACAAGCTTAATTTGAAAACATGAGCATACTTGCTAACTTTGATTCAATATTTTATTTCTGTCAATAATTTAATACTTGCGCTCCAAAAGTTTCTTTGAAGTTGTTCGTTTTTCTACCACATTCAGGGTCAAGAAAAGAAAAATTCTAATTAATTTTCCCACGCAGTATTATAACAAAAAATAAAATGTGTTAAAAGAGACACAGACTCAGAAAAAAATCCTCAGAAAGTACTTGGACTTTTCCAAGACAAAGTACCTTTATTTCACAAAATCGTCTCCACCAGAGGTACGTTGCTTGTCCAGGTCTTTCAAATTTATCATATTTATATCTCCTAATAGATACATTGTGAAGTTAGTATTTATAGGAATGAAGAGGACATGCATTGTCTTTCATTTGGAAGATAAAGATAACTTCATTTTATACCAACTGGATTCTGGCTTATTTCTTTTCCAGAGCCAAAGAGACCATTTACAAAATGGTTTCTCTACATTTCTCTGTATCCCTTGCTCTTTTCTTCATCTATATATTTGATGATTTCCAGAACATTCACTAGAGAAATGAAAGTAAATGGCAGAGAATATAAGGTCACTGTACTTTTTAAAATTGTTTCTCAAAATTAAATCAATAGTCAAGCTCTGCCCATTTTAACATTTTCTTAATTCAATATTTTTTTCCTCTCCACCTTTACTTGTCTAATTTAAATCTTACTGCAAACATGCTTAACTGGGGTCTCTGCCTCTATTGTAATATCATTCAATATACTATGTATAATATGAACAGATTAATCTACAGAAAATGTCACTTTATTCATGATTTAAGACTATACAATGAATCCAGATTATCTATTAATTCTCCACCGATTCACCTAGACTGGCATTAAATGCCCTATGTCAAATGGAACCTCTAAATATTTTTCTCAAGAAAATCTAACTGGCTTAAATCAATCATGTACATTATTCTAATTTCACTTCTATCTTATCCTACAACTTTTCTTCAGCATCTGTAGACCGTGGCATAGAAACTAGTACTTCTTAATGCAAGTTGCTAAGGCATAAAAAGTCATACCACATGACCAATCAATTATACTGCATGCTCTTCAATTTTTTTGCTTCCTCTATGAACACATTAAATTAGGTACTTAGCAGTATTAATAACCACAATCATCATGCATATTGTCATTTGTGTATATAAAAAATGTATATATCTTAATTAGTATGCTCTATTTTAATATTAGGCTTTTAATAAACAATAAGTGATGAACAATTTAATAAAATAATGAAATTGTTTTAAATGAAAGGAGAAATAAACTAAAGCTCAGTAATTCTAGTCACAAAACAAAATTGTAACAAATTCATTCAATAATCAATTATACCAAAAATTATTTTTGAGATGAGTAATTTTTGATTAGTAATTATTATGATAATTATTTATGAAGAGAATTTGAATATAAACCTATAAAAACTAACAAATAAACCAGTCTCCACCTTGGTGATCATGTTACTTAACCCCACTATTTTGTAATAGTAATCGCTCTCATACCTATTTCTATGGCATTTGGTACATATTCCTATTTCAATAAGAAAATGAGGACACTGTTCTTTTTTTAAATTCTGGTAATTACTATATGATAAATTTACTCAAAGTTTTACTGACTGGGTAAACAAATGAGTACAATAATTCTAAGCATTTCAATATATCAGGACTTAAGAAGACAGGAACAGGGGGAAATAAAGCATTTTATTTACTAAAATATCCTACTTTCCAAAGTGACAGTCAAAAGTCACATGCATCGTGTATCTCTAAGGCAGATTATAAAAAAATAACTGTATAAAACTCTAAAATACTTTATTATTAAAAACTACAGTTGTGTATGTTTCAAATGGAGTCAAAGATGTTTATGTTGTTTGGTATATTCAGATAACTTAGACACAGTTTTGCTTGTTTCTCAAGTCATTAGATACCAAGGAAAGCAGACATTGAAATAACCTTTTCTTTTTCCTATTAAGCAACAAATGAAGCAAATGATTGGGAGGCTAGTAGCTGTCTAAGGAAATTAAACAATTGCTTAGCTGAGCCTAAAAAAGTATAACTTAAGGACATTATGATTTTGAGAAAACTTTTTTCCACACATTAATTTATTAACTTGACATGATACATTTGTTCTCTTTTAAGTTTCTTAAAGCAATGATTCCAGAATTCCAATGCTTTTTTTCTAGATACACTGCAGCAACTTTTAAGAAAAGTAAATGAGCCAATACTCAAATTTTGAGACAATTTTTCTCATCATATTTAAATATAGACCATACAGTTTAACCAGGAGTCATCTAACTTTACCAGAAAGCTGGCGGTACATTAAGTTCAGTTTACTATCCCTATCCAGCTGTGGATTTAATAACACATCAGTGATTTTATAATCTTACTTAATTTAAGAATAGCTAATAAAGTTTCTTACAGCTTCTGGATTAAAAACAAAGTAGGACTCTTTAGAAGTGAATTTACCATTAGTCTTAAAAGATCAAATTTGTTTTTTAGACATAATCTGATACAGAAGTGTATTACATAATTAAGGCCACATTTGATATTAAAAGGGGATACTTTGCACTAGATAACCTAGATATTTTACGGATAGAAAAATGTATTGAGATACATAGACTCAAAAAAGAATGGGTTAAAATAAGACTTTAAAATCATAAAATATATAACATAAATTATTAACAATCCCTTGAAGAAAACTTGGTCTCATAATCAAAGATGAAAATACCAATTATTAGTAAAATAATATCCATTTTTTAAACATGTTGTTAGGTTATATTCCTAACATTGTTTATTTATATATCATCTACCTTATGCTGATTACATTCAAAAGCTCATTGACTCAAGATTCTGAGATAGTCTGAAAGATGAAAAAGTCAATATGCATGTAATTATATAATCTTCATTACAATGATTATCAGATCAGATTTCCAAAGTGATTTTCTTAAAGTGCTGGTATCAGATTGTGTCCTAAAACAATGTCGATATCTAAATATATGTATTTGAGAAAGAAGGAATCTACATTTGCTAAGATAATATAAAAATAACCTTATTTTCCATTAATACTTTTGTTTCTTATTAAATAGGGAATATTCTTAAAGAACTATGTCAATTTCATGGTCTATAATGATTACCCTATCATCCTAAACTTCTGTGTATAAGGGGATCTTCTAAAGAAGAGTTGTGTATTGAGGCCATTTTGCATGTAAAGATTTTCTTGTAAGGGTTAAGTGTAAAGAATATGGTAGTGGGGAAATATACATGCTCTTTCTATTCTTACACTGTATCTACAAAGAACACCTTCCTGGTCACATGGGCAGAAAGCACAAGGTCATTACACTTTATTGAGTCGTCCCCAAAAGATATATCAAAGTTTCTCTCCATGGCAAGATATGGTATCTGAGCAACATTACCAATTAAAATAGAGCATTATTAAAAAGCAACATAGAAAGAAAGAAATAATACTTATTTCTAAATATAAAAGAAAACCCTAAGAACAAAGAATCACAGAAAAGAATGCTATATCAAGTAAAAGAGTCAGCTTCAAAAAGTATGTAAGAGAAAGGAATTCTTTTCTGGATCATAGTTTATAACACCAGAAATATGTTTTCCTCTGGTGGATACCATGGATCTCACAAACTTGGGAAGAACAGTATTAGCAGCAGACTTCTGATCTGATCAAGAAGGCTTTAAATGAAGACTTAAAGTGGAAACGAAAAACATGAATCAGTAAAATGGATATTATGGAGGACAATTGATTTGAAATAAAAATATGACAGTGAAAAATATATCTAGAAATTAATTTTTGAAAAATTATGGCTTGGAATAACACTTAGGCTGAGGATATACAGTGTACTAAACAGAACTAAAATAAAAATAGTAGAAATGTTGAGTTCTTAAAATGCACTCTTTAATCCTTACGCAACCCTGGCAGATGAGCGTAAGAATTGCCACAGATGTTTGTGGAAGGAGTGACATTCACAAGGGAACCTGACCTGTGGGACAAGTAGGGGACGTATTCCACTTTATACTAGAAATGTCTGATTGGTATCATTATCTTCAATTTACCAGGTAGGAATCCGGGCTTAGGTATGTTTAGAAATCTGCTCAATATTACATAGCTATAAAATGATAAGGCTAGATTGCCTAGAATTGGAAGCCAGATGCATCTGGCATTCATTATTTTAGCAGAATATAATAAGGGGGAAATTTACACATACACACACACACATACTTATATATGTATATAATTTATTCTAAAGAAGCAGAGTAGGGGGTTATTATCTAACAAATTGTTCTCAAGAGACAACACAGTGACTGGAAATTGTGCGTCACTGCGTATCAGAGCATTATATACTAATATTATGATCAGAAACATAAAGACCAGAAGTTAGAGGAGATACTCATATTAGGAAAGGAAAATCAAAGAAGATAAAGTGCATTGGAAAATAACGTAGCAATCCTAGCAAAATTATTACAGAAGGTAGTTTATTAATAATGAGCACAAGAGATGGATGAGAAGGAAGATCTTTAGTTGGATCTCTCTTAGGAGGACGTCTAATTCTGCGAAAATCAGTCTATGTGATGAGGAGGACCACAATGGTAACTACTTTTCTGTTACTTTTGACTTATAGAGAAGGTGACTTGCATATACAATGGATACATTGGGGAGAAAAGGGATGTTAAAGGATGGAATGATGAGCAGAGTTGGGTAAACTCTGCAGACTTAGAACAGGCGGCTGTCCAGCATACAGGGAGCAATGGCAGTTACCCACATATTCTAAGAAAAGATAAATGAGGAAGAAAGTGAGAAATGAAAGATAAAATTATGTGTCTATCATTGCAAATAAACCTATAACCAGAAAAAAGGAAAAGGGGCTTAAAATAATTTAAGTTTACAGAGAACAATTCGGTATTATGTTTCTAGTTTGTTCGTAACACAGATAATAAAAAATGACTATGAATGACCAAATCATGTGGTAAGGACCTGAAAAATGAGTGTGAAGTGTCCAAAGTCAAGAATGCTTTGGGGCAGCCAGATGCCTCAGTTGGTTAGAACGTGAGCTCTCAACAACAAGGTTGCTGGTTCAATTCCTGCATGGGATGGTGGGCTGTGCCTCCTGCAACTAAAGATTGAAAATGGCAACTGGACTTGTAGCTGGGCTGTGCCCTCCACAACTAGATTGAAGGACAACTACTTGGAGCTGATGGGCCCTGGAGAAACACACTGTTCCCCAATATTCCCCAATAAAATTAAAACAAACAAACAAAAGAATGTTTAAGATGTTGAAAAAAATATGAAAGATCTAAAAATATTAGATGTTTTGAGAAAAGAAAGGGATACGCCAGTCAACAGAGGAAGAAAAGCCTGCTAATCTTTCTTGTTTATATCTTCTCTATCAAAGAAAACTATCATCAAATTAAAACAATTTTGATGTGGATTTGGAATTTACTCAGATTTTCTTAGGAAATAAAATAAATAAGAGAGAAACTTTCTGAATGATGCACTGCTGTTGGCTGTGTCAGTGACCTGTGAATACTTAGATAAGAAAGCAGTGATTATCAAATGTTAGGATGCATTCACCAGGAAAATATTTTTTTTTAGATTATTAGACATGTAGGATAAAAATATTCAACACAAAATTTATCTTAATTTGAATGAAGTATCTTATAGTGTCTTTTATTATGACTTTGTGAACAAGATAAAGAAACATTGGTTTTATGATAGTACAGCTGAGTGGATTGCTGATGGTTGATCAGTTTTTCTCTGAACAAAATTTGCTTTGTCTCCTGTCCAAACTCAAAATGCTATTCTGTGATTTAGTTAAGGAAGTAGAAAACACACTTTAAAAATCTGTGGATAATACAAAGTTGTGAGGGAGAGCTAATAGATTATGTGGTAATCAAGTAAATTTTCAAAAATGTGATGCTGTGCTGAAACAGTAATCCCAGATAATACACTATGTAACAGAAAACAATGTAAAGATGTACATTTAAATTTCAAAAATATTATTTATACCACGAAAGGATAACTGAGTTTAACAGATATAAATTAAACATTTAAGACAGATACAATATTTTCACATAACCTATAATCTTTAGCTACCTTAGGAAACCATCAGACTTGATTGTTTTTTTCTCATTTTACTAAAATATTTCTATTCTTCATACATATTAAATTAACTTTTAAGACATCATACATACAGAGGGTGCCAAAAAGATATACACATTTTAAGAAATGAAAATTGTGTTAAAATTATAATATTCAATATATACCAATACAAAAGATAAATACAAGTCACGTTTGACTTCTGCAATTACAAGAGGTGCCCAAAGTGGTTACCACACCATCCAGCAAACTGCTGCTTGAGCATCGTTGACCAAAATGTTAACATCTCTTAAAATGTGTATACATTTTTTGGCACCCCTGGTATACTTTGAACCCCTTAGAGTAAAAAAAAAAAATGTAAGTCTTCTACCTTGTTAGGAAACAAGACAAAGAATTATGAAGTATAGGTAAGTATGAGCACCCCTTAAATAAGTTTCTTTCATAGCAATTACACCATTGAATTTCTATCACATATCTAGTGCTGAAGAATTTAGAAGGCTCCAAGCATGCTACTTTACTATGTCTGCTGTCAAAGTGGAATATACATATGTAAACTTCAAAGATTTATAAATAATTAGGAACAGTTCTGTGTAGAGTAATATTATCTTTGACATAGGAAAATATACTCTGGAACTCATGCAAAATAATTTAACATTTATCGTAAGAAATCATAGCAACACGGTCTTTATGGAGGACCACAAAGAAGAAGAAGACATGATGAAATTTCTCACCTGCCTAATACCCAAGCGGTATGCAACAATGCGATCCACTGCGTCAGGATTCATTTGTGTCCACTGTAGACTATAGGAATAAACGCGGTGTCTGTTTTGCCACACGGGATTGTAGGTATCATAATAGAATTCTGGAGCGTAAGCCTTGCCTAAAAACAAAAAGAGTTCTTAACTTTGAATAATGACATGTTACGGTTAAACACACTTGTTCTTTTTGGCCCTTTTACTACTTTCTACTACGTGTTCTATTCATCACTCTTATATTTGGAAAGTCATATTATTAAACTTGAATCAATTTTGGGGAGAATTTTGAGAATGGATACAAGAGGATTTCCTGGTTGATTGGAGAAGCAATGTCAGAGAAAAAGAAGAATCAAGAATGACTACAAGGTCATTTTTGTTTGTTTGTTTTGCTTTTGTTTTTTTGCCTAAAAACTGAAAGAATGGAGTTTCCATCAATGGTGGTGAAAAGCTATGGGAGGACTACATTTTGGGGAGAAGATCAGCAAGTTAATTTTAAACAATTTGAATGATCGGAAAGGAGACATCAAGTGGGATATATTAGTCTAGAATTCAGGAAAGGCCAGGGCAAGAGATATAATCTTGCTAACCACTGGCATATACATAGATTTTAAATTTAAAGCCATGAGACTGATGAAATCATTAAAGGAGTGTAAGTAGATAGAAAAGAAAACTAGGTCTGACTACTGGGGCAATCAACGGTTAAGAGATATAGGAGGAGATAAGAATCCCTATAAAGGCCAGAGACAGAAAAAACACTAAGTAGGAAAAAAAATAAAAAATGTGGCATCCTAGAAGTCAAAAAAAGTATATATCAGTAAGTGAATGATCATTCTGTCTTAAAAAAAAAAAATCAGGGATAATGAAAAATATTGTTTATATTGTCCATGTCTTTGGTCAATAACCAAACAAAACTTAGCAATAGCACAAGAACTTTGGCCAATAATAAAGTTTTATTTAGATTTTAAAGATATGTCAAGTGCATATAGCATATATAAAACATCTATTTTTTTATTATTATTGCCAAATTTAAAATTATACAGACCATTTGGAATTACAGGTCCAACTTCCCGATATTTTGAAATGTAGGTGGTTTTTTTTTTATTTCACACCTTCCTTTTTTTTTTTTTTTTTTTTTTTAACCAATACTATATTTATTTATTAAATCAAAAATATTTAGTGAGACTATATTAAATGCCAAATAGTGTACTAGGCATTGCGGATACAGTGAATGATGAGGTATGGCCTCTGTCTTTATAGAAACTGCTTACATTTTCTCAGACTTTTCAAATAGCTCTGCAATTTTATTGGATGATTAGTTAATAAGTTGTACATTTATCATCCCTTATTCAATATCTTTTCTGTTTTTTCTTTTTAAAAAATAGAATTTTAAATGTCCTCCTGCGGTTTTCTTCCTGAGTTCCTGTATGCAGAACCTTTTCTTACCTGCGTTTTCATATTTCTTGAAACATCATTAGTCACCTATCATTTAGTCATTGCATAAAAATTTGTCACAGACAGTTAAAGAATGAATTTTGAACATTGAGAATGGAAGTGGTGGTCTCTATTATCCTGAAGATGTTCACCAGGAAAAAATAATATGAGAAGAAATGAATTTAATTTTTGACAAGTTTACTAGTAAAGTTCAATGCTAAATATCTGAATGTCAGTAACATTTGGAAAAGTCTCCTACATCAACATTGTGTGCATTATAAAATGTTCTATAAATATTCATTCAGTTGAATTGAAAATGGATTCTCAACTCCACACAAAGAATCTTGCATAGAAGGAGGTCTCTAGAAGAGCCATCACATTCGTTTTATTACTTCTTTTATCTTGTATGATATTTTCACTTATTACTATATGAGAACACACATTCATATTCACAACACTAAGAGCAAAATCTAGATGAAAAGGAAACAATATACTGAATGAAGGAATCATACCTAAACCATCATTAAAAACTTGTGTTTGAGACCAAATGTCCCAAAATGTTATTAAGGAGGTGCATTTAACAGTAGCCTAGATAATGAGCGAGGGGTTTGGATTAAAAATAAGCATCCAAAACGTACACATGAAGTAAAGAACTGCTTAAGTGAGTAATGCAAACCTAGAGTTTTCATTAGAGGTAGTGTCCAGATTGAATTGAGGTAAGAAGCGGGGTTGCTTTTGTTTTTCAACCAAGGGGGAAATACTAGGGGCATTAGATTTAATTCTAAGCAACATTTTTCACAAAATGATTGATGAATTTACATAGAAACAGGGACAGAATACAGTAAAAACCAGAGGCTATTTAATATGGAAAAAAAAAAAAAGTCCTCTCAAAAATGGGCAAATGGAGTTTTCTAAGTGTTGAAACTCTATTACAGAGAAAGAAAATCAGACTAAATCTAAATATTAACAGATCTATGAAATATGATGAATATCAGTGAAAGGCTTTTAAAATAATACATATTTTGACTTAGAAATGTTCTACGAGTCCTCTATGAATACGGAATGGCTTACTTCGATAGGCTATGATTTCCCTTCACAAGAGGTATTTAGTCAATTCCTGATCCCAGTTAGCAAGGCTGAAATTGATGACTGCCCACAAGAGGACTATTAAGGTATCTCTCAGTCTCACATCTCTAGGGTGCTATGGAAGGAACATTTGCCTATTGTTTAATTGTATTATTTCAATTGTTTTAAGCATCCTTATTTATAAATTCCATTTTATGTTTCTATTATCTGTAGTCCAATCCTGCTTTTTGTTGACTGCCAGGAGAGTAATTGGCTGCGTGTCATAAATGCTAATTGCTATACTTCTAGGACTGATTGTTTTTCTAAATAAGTACTTTTAAGGTTATTGAAGCAGCCTGACCTTGAAGTTAAAAAAAAATTAAAATCCTCATGACTTGGTTAATAATGTGAATTTGTTTATCAAGACCTATTTTCAAGGTAGTAAAAAATTAAGCTACAATCTAACTGTCATTTAAATAATCCCATTAGATCAAATTATACTGTAAAATTCCATCATCATCTTTATATTTAACTACAGACTATTAAAAAAGCTTTCCAATGTATTTTTTAAAATACTTTATTTTATCTGTATTGACATATCACTCATATCACATATCATATATGAGTGATATCCCATGTAATAATTTTTCATATATTTCAATTTTTCATATAACATTGTATTAGAAAATAATTTATAGGCGATCTATTCCAATGTCTCATATGACAGATAAAGAATATTTAGAAAGAAAATAGCAATGGTGATGATATACAGAAATTGATATAAATAAACAATCAAATGCAACAAGACCCATGACAAACTTTTATTTTGATTCATCAATTAAAAAAAATAAAGAAAATTTTACTTTCGTTCAATAATTGCATCATCTTGGAATTAAAGGTGAAAACTGGTTTTAGATGGTACATAAATAATATTGATTAGTAAATAATAAGTACTGATAAGAAATAATTATGAGTATAGTAAGTATAGATATGTCTGCTTATGTCTCAGAGATACTTTGTACTAACCCTCTTTTGGATCAACTTTACAAAGCAAACATGCTTTCTGATTTCATTTGAAAAATGTATCTTAAAATTAAACACACACACTCAAATGTCTTCTCTGAATTCAGAGACAATCATATTTAATGTTTTTACATTCATTTTGTAAGAAACACACAGTAATACTAAGGAAATATGTTTATAATAATCCTAGGCTCTTAAAACCAAACGAGACACCTGCTGTCTGAACAAGAAAATAATTCACAATATATTTTTTTCTTTTTTATCCTCCATGGCAATTTTTCTCTCTTTTTTTTTTTTTTTTGGTCCGTCTAGCAAGCATGCCAAGAAAATTTTTTCTCATTTATATTCTAGTTTTAATTTTATGTAATATTGTTCCAGTTTAAATCCTTTTAGTCTAACTGACCTAGAACTGCATTAATTATCCAAACTGGCCAATAATTTTAAGACACATTATGAGTGATTATATAAAGATCTTGTTTTTTAAAATATTCTTAAAATATACATAAAGAGAAAATTTAATTGTTCAAAATTTTAAATATTTATGTAAAAGTACATTAATTGTATTTTGCAAATAGCTTTTGGAAAGTGATTAAATTGAGAATTCAAAATATGATTTTATGCATAAAGCTCAAAGTAAAAGATATTAAGAAGCTATGACATGTCACTTTCCTAGTATAAAAATGTTAGCTTAAAATACAGCAAAAATATTTTTTCAGATGCATACTTAGACTTGCAAGCACAAAAGAAAATTATTCCTCAGTGTCAGAAAACAAAGAACTTAAAATTAGACATTGAATAAAAGTTTAAGGAGAAAAGCAGTGTTGCTGTTTTGTACACTGGGGAGCTGGATTTTAGGCCCACAGATGAGGTTAAGGAGCCCCGTCCAAGCTGAGAAGTTTGAAATGAGGCCACTACATATGATCAAGACCAGTAAAAACAGCAATCTCAGACATATGGTATATTGGGAAAAAATTGCCCCTCACCAGTATAGGAAGATGACAAAAATACTGCATTAACAAAAAAAATCATCCTTGGCTAGCAATATCACGGGAGTGCTTGAGTAGATGTAATATTGAGTTGTTCTTGAAAGACATGTTTTCAACTTAGACTGCAGCAAATTTCTCTAAATCAAACCTCAATGAATAAGAATTCAAAAATACAACATTAGTAACCCACAAGCAAATGTTCCATTATGAGTGATTAAAAGGCCAACAAGCAGCAGGATTAGACTACAGATGATGGAACCACAAAATGAAATTTATAAATAAGTATGCATAAAACAATTGGAGAATACAATAGAAAATGGTAAACAAACTATGGGATCTTCTGGGAAAGAATAATTAATACTGTCTGTTGGGACCAAAGGTAGGCTTTACAGGGTACATATCTGACATCTTTATTGACCTTAAAGGAGAAGAAATTCCACAGACAGACAAGGGTGGATCATGGAGGAACAAGAGAAGAGAAGTAAGGTATGGCGTTAAGTGGAGAAAAATAAATATATTATAGACAATATTTTAGAACTACCCTGTTTCCGCAAAAATAAGACCTAGCCGGACAATCAGCTCTAATGCGTCTTTTGCAGCCAAAATTAATATAAGACCCGGTCTTATGTTATGTTATATTACAGAAACCCAGTCTTATATTATAGTAAAATAAGACCGGGTCTTATATTAATTTTTGCTCCAAAAGACACATTAGAGCTGATTGTCCAGCTAGGTCTTATTTTCAGGGAAACGCAGTACCACAGCATTTGGTGTGGCTATAGCATGCAGTACCTGTCTTTCCTACCAAATCGTTCACTTTCGAAGAACAGAAGTGTTCTCATCAGCTCTTACTACAATGGCTGACACAACACATGTACGTGAGTAAGACAGGAAAAATAGGTATGTGCTAATTTATGGAGTGTCTTGTTTGATATAATATGATGTTTGATATTAACCCTATAGTCCAATTAGTTTTAGATTATTTTAACCAGTACTCACGTAAGTGGGAGAAAAGATTTTACAGTGAAACTACTGATTTTCATTTGCCAAGGTGAAAAGAAATCAGTGATATCAAAGAATTGAATGAGAACTAAATTAATATTCAACATAGTAATAATGAAGGAAATTCACAAAACACACTTGCAAAGTATACAGAACAACAAAACAATTAAAACTTTTCAAAGGTGTATTTATTCATACAGGAAGAGTAGCTACAGAAATTCATGGCAAACTTAAAACTGATGATACACTGATTTAAAAAAAAAAAAAAAAAAGACTTCTAAAAATCACAGAAATCTCCGTTCTCTGATTGTATGCATTTTAGTAGAAGCTAACAACACAGTCAAGTGCTTTTGGAGTCAAGAGTCACACTGTGTTTACACACAGTCTAACGCAGTGGATTACTCATTATAATCTAACAGACATAATATTCAATAAAGAGCTATGCAGCTCTGTCATTCCTTCATTGAGCAAAAGAATACATGCAATTGTTGGAATGATAAATACTTTTTCTTGAAATTAATGAATCTTGAGTCATACTAAAAAGGAAAGAAATGCTTCTAACAGAAATGGGGATTTTTTCTGTTTTTAATCAGGGATACGATAGACATCCATTTTATATTTTACAACAATAACTGGTGGGAAAGAAGAGAATGGACCAGTTAAGTGAAAAAGTCTTGGCACGAAACCAGTAAGAAGACAGTATCTTCAGAACAAAGGACATGATTTGGGAAATGAAGAAAGGCTCATGAATCCAAAATGCATTGCAGATAAACAACTAATCAGCATTTGTCTTCTGAGTGGATACTATAGGTGCACTCCTAAGTTTTTAGTCTTTGGAGAGAGAATGGACACTAGCGTTTCCAACAAGATGGAAAAGGACTTTATGCATCTCATCCTGGAAAAGGAGTGAAGAATTACATGACCTCTTGGGATCCTATTAATTTGAAAGCCCTCTGTCTTGATTTAAAGCCATGTAAAAATTAGTATAATGATTTAATGCAATCTCCATCAAAATCCTAATGCCATTTTTTAAAGAAATAGAACAAAAATCATCAGATTTGTATGGCATCACAAACGACCCTGAACAGCCAAAGCAATCCTAAGGAAAAAAAACCAACAACAACAACAACAACAAAACGAGTCTGGAGGTATCACACTCCCAGTCTTCAATTTGTACTACAGAGCAATGATAATCAAAACAGCATGGTATTGGCAGAAAAACAGACACACAGACCAATGGAATAGAATTGGAAACCCAGAACTAAACCCACATAAATGTGGACAGATAATTTTTGGCAAAGGAGACAAAAGCATACAATGGATAAAAGAAAGCTTCTTCAATAAATGGTCCTGGGAAAATTAGAAAGCCATGTGCAAAAGAATGACTTTAGTTTGCTGTCACCATACACCAATATTAACTCAAAATGGATCAATGACCTAAATATAAGGCCTTAGACAATTAAATACAAAGAAGAAAATATAGGTACTAAACTTATGGACCTTGGTCTCACAGAGGCTTTTGTGAATTTGACCCCAAAAACAAGGGAAATAAAAGCCAAAAAAAAAAAAAAAAAAAAGGACTATATTAAACTGAAAAGCTTCTGCCCAGCAAAACAAACCATCAACAAAACAAATAGGCAACCAACTGCATGGGAGAAGATATTTGCAAGCAACGCCTCCAATAAGAGGTTAATATACAAAATACATAAGGAGTTCTTTGAGAACAAGTCAAGGTTTAATTTTGTGAAGTCAAAGGAAATTAAAAAAAAAGGAATAAATGTGTTCATCTGTGTTACTATGTTTGGTATTTAGTGTATGATATTTAATAGTAGTCTTTACCTCATTAATTGTAACTAATAAAGGAATTATTACCATAATTGATAGATTCTGCTTATTTTCATTTGATTAGGAAGGTGGTCGATTAATATAAAAAAGGAATGAAGAAATGGAAAACATGTAAGTCATACTTAACAAAAGAAAATATTGTACACTTGAAACCTATGTAACTTTACTAATATTGGCACCTCTGTAAACTTTAATAAAAAAAGAAACAAAAGAGAAAATATTGTATCTGATAAAGAACAATTTATCTTTTAATTAAGATGAATGTCACAGCAGCAATAAAGCCGAATGTTGTCAAGAGTTTGTTTAATGGTAAAACTTGTCGATATATGTGTGCAGGAAAGAAAAACATAAAAACTAAATTATACATCTGTGAAGTCAATGACATCTCTCAGTTAATGATTGTTTAGAGTTTGGAAAAAAAATTGTAACTCAACTAAATCATTTAGGTTAACTGCCTTTGTACTTAAGACAGAGAATAGATTATATTTTCTCTTCCCAGTTAGTGACAGCCAATATGTTTTCAAATGACCAGTCATTGTTATGACATTATTTTAAAATTGCAACATGCCTCATTTTATCTATCCCTTACAAGGATCCATTTTCTTCTGCTGGAGTCAGAGCTCTGAAAAACACATTGAGGCAGACTACTCAGAGATTGCATTTTAGCACTGAAGAACTTCCTTAGAATTCATAGCCCTGGAGAGAAGGTCTATTGATTGGTTAAACAATACAATTATTGCCAATATTGTCAGGCTTTGCAAATCACTGGGATCTCGATAAAGAGCTTTTAAATTTGCCCCAGCTTAAGGTATATTTGCTTTACATACATTATAATTTCCTTTGTAGGTTATGCCTTTTCAAAATAAAACTCCTAAAGAAATAGGTTTCTTACTCCCCAAAAATGGCTTTATGAAAGCAACTTTATTAAGTTAGTGTTCCTATTTCCTATCTGGAAAAACTTTAAAAAACAAATTTTAGCATCATTTAAATGAAATCTAATCAGTAAAACAATATTTTAACAATATGTGTTCATGAATTTACTTTATAAACTGAGAAATTCCTCATACTATGTATAAAGCATTTTTATAAAGGAAGTGAATGAAACAATAGAAACTGAGAACAAGCTTAATGGGATTTATGGCTAAATTCCTTCATAAACGGAAACCTTGCCAACCCATCTTTGTCTCTCTTCTCTTTTGCATTCAAAGATTCATCTTTTAGATTGTCTATTGTTTGTAACTATTACAGTTTATCAGAATAACATCTAATTTTACTCTTCTCACTTCACACCAACAAGACTTCTAACTGTGTTTGCTGAACAAATGAATCAGTGAACTTTTCTCCTAATTGTGTTTCTCCTGCCTGCATTCTAGTGAGTCAGTGAGCCAGTCATTGAAAGTTCCTAACATCCCCACACGTCTTGACCCCTTAAACGGAAATGTTTTCCTTGTGTAATTTCTATCTGCTTTTCAATTCTTATCCATTTTTGATACCCAAATCATGACTATCCTTCCTTTTATAAAATATTATTTCTTTTATAACATTAATATTATTGATGAAAATATCTCCCCAAACAGAACACTCAAAATAGGTACCACCAATTTCAGTAGGACCTTGAGAGACTATTTCATCATTTCCCAGTTGTAATGCAGAAATAATATTTAACCCAATTCCTGTCAGTTTATTTTTTAGGATTTTTAAATTTTATTTTATGGTAAATAAGATGTCAGTTTAGTTGTGGTCATGTCAATGGAAACCTTCAGAAAAATTTCCCTTAAAATTTTATTTAAATAAACAAAATTTGCTGGATAATTGACAGCTCATCACTTATATTACTGGAATAACAAAAACTGATATAGAGAAAAATGGAATAATGGTGTGTACATTGTCTAGAAGTTGACAAATCTCAGTCATTAAGTATTAACTTTTCTTGCATGACCCATACAGATAGGAAGTTGATTAAGATTATTAACATAATCTTATAAAATGCATTTGGAGAAAGTGCTACATTGCAGGCTTCTCTTGTTATGTTCATGAAATAGCTTCACACAATTCACATTCTTTACTAAAATACATTAGCATAAAGTGCAATAATAATTAAAAAGGTATCAATGTTCTTTTCATAATTAACAAAAATAAACATTGAAAGAAGATACTTAAACTTGTGTGAAAACTTATAACTTACTTTTAATAGTTTGCTTCAATAAGTTAAGTTCACTTGAATATCATACCCTATAATATAATTCAATTTTCCTTTACAGTTACTCCTGAAATTATTTGATACTTAGAGAAAATATGTTTATGGACATATCTACTTGGGAAATGATTTAACTGCAACAAATTCAAATTGTCTAAATCAAAATATTTTTATTTCAACATTTGAAATGTGGAATGAACACATTGAATTTTATAAGTTCTGAAAACCACCTTAATGTATCAAAAATGTAGCCTTTTTATTAATATCTAAGAAAGCAGAGACCATTAAAATAAGGCCCAAGAAGATGGCTTCCAGGCCTATTTGCTAAGAGGCAGAAACTCTGAAAATGATCATCAAATGTACGGACGATAATTTAACATGAATCCTGCCATTGGCTATTAGGAGACCAATCACTCAGACTGAAATGGGTGAGTAGGCTTTCAGAAGTACCATAGCTTAGTAATTACTTCTTGCAAAAAAAAAAAGGTTTTTACCAAACCACTAAATACTTAAGCCATACATTCCCACATCAATTGGAAGCTAACGTGATGTTTCCCATTATAAAAATTCTCCCCTATTTTAAGACAGTTCTCAGAGGAGTTCATAATTTTTTTGTTAGGTTTCTGCCATATAAAGAATTAATAAATAGAGAGAAATTGGCAAATAATAATAGTAATTGATTCATTTTGTTACTAGTAAAGACTAGTTAGCTGGGTTAAAGAGATACAAAGTCTGACAATTAAGTTTGTGAACTTGTTGCGCCGATGTTGCTAACTTTTTTTTATATTAGAGGGATTATTCATTATAAATTTGTACCAACTGGACAAACAGTTAACTAAGTTTACTATTTGGAAGTCCTGAAAAGGCTGCATGAAAAAGTTAGACAACCTGACTTTTCCCCATCAATTCATGACTCTTGTATCATGACAATGCACTAGCTCACATGGCACTGTCTGTGAGGGAGTTTTTACCCAGTTAACAAACAACTGTATTGGAACACCCTCCCTACTCACCTGATCTGGCCCCCAATGACTTCTTTCTTTACCTGAAGATAAAGGAAATATTGAAAGGAAGCCATTTTGATAAATTCAGGACATCAAGGGTAATTTGATGATAGCTCTGATGGCCATTCCAAAAAGTGTTCCAAAATTGCTTTGAAAGGTGGACTAGGTGCTGGCATCGGTGCATAGCTTCCCTAGGGGAGTACTTTGAAGGAGACTGTAGTGATATTCAGCTCTGAGATATGTAGCACTTCTTCTAGGATGAGTTTGCTAACTTGATTGTCTGACCTCGTATGTCAGGAAATTCAAATGGATCAAAATATACAATTTATTTATTTAAATGATTTCATATAGTGTACATAAAATAACTGTCATAGCACTGGGAAAATAGTAAGTATTCAATAAATATTAATCTCCTAATGTACCCTCCACTACAAAACCTAAATAAATAAACAAACAAACAAACAAATAAATAAATAAATGGAAAAAATAAAATAAAACAAAACTTTCTAGGAAGCGTTCTATATTTAGTTTCATTGTCACAGTGCAGAAGCACAGGGACTTAAAGCAGTTTAGAAACTAATCTAGACAAATTTAAATGAGTTTCCATTTATTTTCTTTAAACTTTATGAATCAATTTTCAACACAACTGAGTCACTTCTGACCCCTTTTGGCATGAGCCTAGAAAACAAACTATTTATACAAAGTACTTATTGGCTTACACACCAAATATATATAATTGTCTTGGGTAACATAAAATAAACACATATATTTATATTTACCTGATAACATTTCTACTTAACTGAATAACCCTTTTCCTCTAAAACCCTAAATGTACTTTGCCAAAAATGATGCAAAATATGAATAACACATTTTTTTTTTTTTAAATAGGTTTTGATTAGGACCTGGTCCAAAAATTTTAAAAGATGATTTGGATTTGATGAAACGATTAGCTTTCACATTTGGCATGTAAATAGGAAATTGCTAAAGGTTTAGAGAAAGTTTGGAAATAAAAATTATCAATCCATTGATATTTTACTAGGAAATACCTAAGTAAGTGTAATGTGTATAAAAACCACGTTTTAAAGAAAAATAATCTGGAGAACTCCTCTGGGAGTAGAGATGATTGACTACTGGTAGAGGAGAGGCTGTATGAAGAGAAGCAAGGCGGGTTTTTAATTTTGGATTTCAGTGACCCCATTATGTACCATAGTACTTGCCCAAGGGCCTTCACTCACTAATACACTATCAAGTATTTGAGACACATACCAGAATTACATGTCTGAAGTCGCTGTTTAAAAGTGATTCTATTTGATTTACCATCACAACCATAGACTCATGGAGAAAGAACAGTCTTGAGGGATGAAAATTGTATCTCAAATTTACATAGGAATTTACAGTTTACAAAGTACTTTAAAAAATATTCACTTATTTTAGTCTTTACAGAGGTTGGGAAGGGCAAATATACAGAGGGGTATTACTTGGCTTGAACTGCAAATCTTGAAAGTTAGTAAGAACATCATTATTACTGCCCTAGGACAGACAACAATCCTTGCCTGGCTTGCAGATCATCCATCAAAAAGATCCAAATGAATATTTTGTAAGAAAGAAGAGAGGGTACACCATTCACCTAAAAACACAAAGGAAGCTGGCTTTCAAACTGAAGCCCTATCTCCCCCAACGTGTATTAGTGCAGGAATGTCAGAATAAAATGGAATTATTGGAAGTATCTTGTTTTTGAAATGATGCAGTGTATATTCCCAAGGCAGAGAGAATATAAAGCTATTTGCTTCTATTTATATTTTAAAAAAGCATTCAATTAATACATGTCAATTGTGAGTGGGTGAGGAAAACACACCAAATTTTGTCAGTGGAAGAGAGAAGCATGAGTGGAACGCTACATTTGGCTATGTCACGATGATGGCTCGAGGTTGATTTTGTGATTCTCTTTTGCTTGTATGTAAAGATCTCTAGGCTATCCTTTCATGAGTTACGTCAGTTCTTTCATATATCACAACCCTGTTTGTTAATAAGCTAACTCTAGAGTATGTATGTGGGTGGTAGCATGGGGAACAGAGACATAATTGGAACTGCAGAAGAAATTCCACAGATGCCATTACATTTCACAAGACAGTAGCAGATCCAGAAATAGAAAATTATAATATACAGGGTGGGTGTGCATTTCCTGGGAAAGCACAAGTCTCCTATTTTGTAGTGACTGTACCCTTGTTTGTAGCAATAGTGAGCACACCTTGTTCTCTGACCAATGCTATTTCCCCTGGCTTATCCTATGTATCCCATACCTAAGCAATACTGCTGGAGAATCAAATCATTGAAATATCTAGCAACTGTTTAATTAGAAACCTAACTGCTAATTCTTATATGGACCAGAAAGGAAGCAGAAACAGTATCCGCATCCCCCTTACATATACAAGAGTATTTATGAGCCAGTATATGGAATAACCAAATAACCTACTTATTTACGAAGGCCTATGTTTTTATACACCTCCAAACCTTTCCCCTTCCTTTTTCTGGGAATCCATGAAGGACTTTTCACATGTAACCCAAAAGCCAGTCACTTCATCTCCCCTACCCTTCTTTTCTTATTCCATCAAAAGGAACAGGCAACACACCTTTCCCTCGATGTTGTATACAGGGTGGGAAAATTTTACGTGAATCTGAATTATGTCACTGAACAAGGGTGTGAAAGAAATACCAATATACAAAATTTGAAAGAGTATGTCGAAAAAAGGGAAAAATCCCACGAACAACGTAATATTAAAAATTCAATATATTTTTGTTCAGTCTTATAAGATCTGATACTGAAGGAGTTCTCTTTTTTCTTCTTATACTACAAATATATCTGTGTAGATGGATAACTTGTCATGAAATTCTCATGAAACACTTTGTATTGGTGTCTTTCTATTCATGACTTTGTAAGCCTGCTTCCCATGTTCTCCCTGGTCACAGAAAATATTCTCACTACAGCTTCTAAAGAATTAGAAGAAAACTTAATCTAGGGAATAAAAAAACAAAACACAGTTCTTTTTAGGCTTAAGGAAGAATGGACGCTTGATCTCTCCCAGACAAAAACAAGGCATTTTTAAGGCGCTTCTGTTGTTAGTGTTCGCTATTTATCAGACACCATGCCAATCATCTTGCATACTTTATGTTTTGTAATATTCACAGTCCTTGCACGATAAGAATATTCTTATCATTTTAATTTACAAAAAAATGAAAGTAAAGATTAAAGGTCTTTATTTTTTTATTAAAGTGTATTGGGGTGACAATTGTTAGTAAAGTTACACAGGTTTCAGGTACAATTCTGTAATACATCATCTATAGATCACCTACGGTGATCAAGACATGGAAACAACCAAAGTGCCCTTCGATAGATGATTGGATAAAGAAGATGTGGTACATATACACAATGGAATACTATTCTGCCATGAGAAATAATGAAATAGTGCCATTTACGACAACATGGATGGAACTTGAGATTATTATGCTAAGCGAAATAAGTCAGACAGAAAAAGTCGAGAATCATATGATTTCACTGATATGTGGGATATACAACTGAAAGATTAAAGATCTTAAACAACTTGCCTTATAGTAAGCAACTATTGAGTATCAAACCTGCTTTCCGAAGTCCTTTTTATTCTAACATCCAACATGTTTGGATATGACTCACAGCAAATTGTGCCTTGGTAAAGGGGTACATGGGACTGAATGAAATCCAGGCTCTATTCTTCTTGCTACCACCTGTGCTCTGGTAGAGGACATACCAGATCTGCTTCAAGAATGGAAAACTTTTCTCCTAATTCGCACACAAATACTGGGCAGGCTGGTGGATTTCCTAATATGATGCTACTTCCACTAACCTGAAAAGGATTCCGACTCTGCCCATTGTGAGTACCCTGTTTCCCTGAAAATAAGACCTAGCCAGACATTCAGCTCTAATGCATCTTTTGGAGCAAAATTTAATGTAAGACCCGGTCTTATTTGACTATAACATAAGACCAGGTCCTATGTAATATAATATAATATAGGACCGGGTCTTATGTAATATAGTATAAGACTGTGTCTTATATTAAGTTTTGCTCCAAAAGATGCATTATATTATGTAAGACCGGGTATTATATTATATTATACCTGGTCTTTATTATATATTATATTATATTATATTATATTATATTATATTATATTATATTATATTATACTATATTATATTACATTATATTATACCTGGTCTTATATTATAGTAAAATAAGACTGGGTCTTATATTAATTTTTGCTCCAAAAGATGCATTAGAGCTGATGGTCTGGCTAGGTCTTATTTTCAGGGAAGCACGATACTGAAACTTAACTTATAATTTACCCCTGGGACTCAACCAGAATTGCCATATTATATATTATCTGAAAGTGTTATCAACTCAGGAGTTTATAAAGATAAGGATTGACTAAATGTCTATAATGAGAATTCCATGTAGTTTACTAAGATTTTAACTCGGACGTAATGAATATATAAGATGAAAATAAATGTATCCAGTCTTCTCTAAAGGCATACATTTCCTAAAAGCATAACAGTTTCAAAATATCCAAAAGCGTTGTGATCGCTTAAAAGAGCACTGGTGTGTGCATGGAGGGAGAACAGCTGGGTGACCTGACCCAGTGGCTCAGCCTGGGAGAACTGAATGTGCAATGGTGTACTTACAGACCACATTAGCTTCTTGGCATCGCTGCTACTGCACATGTGGGCAGTCCATTGATGAATATGAATGTGCTGAATATCATTCAGGCAGGGAGCAAGAGGTGTTCAAGTGAGTTGGAGAGGAGCCCAGAAGGTATGCTGTTTATCTTCTAGGAACATTTATTTTCTCCAAAACATATAACTTGAATTAATAAAGTGGATTTAGGTGTGAATAAAGAAAACTCGTTATTGAAACTGAATCATTGGGACTCTCAAAGAATAAGGCAAAGATCTGTGAAGATGACTCTTAGCATAAGAAAAGCTTAGAGCACAAATAATGGTTCTTGTCGTATGCTAAGAAGCACTGGCCTGAATCTGACTGCAAAGCAGGTATCTGCCTGCAGTTATATCCTGAGGCTTCTAGTAACTATCGTTTAATAGTCCTTTAGAAATAGACAAAATTCATTAAAGTAATGAAAGAAGGTATCTGAAGTAATGGGAAATTATAGGACTTTGGTCACATTCTCTGGTCTGAAACCCAAAGAGAATTAATAAAAAGAAAACGTCTACTGACTTTCTCAGTTTAGGGCTTTGTCACAAAATCTTCCTTGAGGAAAGACTTGCGGATAAGGTTGCAGGCAATCATCTGTGGAATCTCTCTCCTGAGCATTTAAGGTCTGGTTTCTGGCATGCCTTTGGAACAAGTTTTGCACTGTTCTCATCCATTAATCATCCCTTCAGGATGATGGACAGAGGCCAGGTGCTTAAATAGATACTTGAATGTTCAGGAGATGGCTTTGATTCCACAGAACTGAAAAGTCCCGATTATTTCACAGATTGGTTTTATTACCACCCAATATCTACTGAAAAATCCAACTGTTTGAAAAGTGCTAAACAGACCCTTAGAAAATAATAGAAATACGAAGCATGTCATATTCATATACATATGTGTCCATTTCTACATTTGGGTTTCTTCGTTTTATTCTTATCTGCTGTCAGTGAATATTATGAAGGTTCTATTCTCTCAGGGGAAACTATTTATGATTTCAGTCTGTTACCCTCTTATCCTCTATAAACTGGATCTAACACCTGCCCAAAATAATATGAGGAAGTTATGAGAAATAGTTTTGGAATCCTATGGCCTACCTTGTTATGTTGATATCTCTGTCTTCCCTTTATTCTACCCAGCTATGACAGTCTTGTTTACAAAATGGTAACTATCTGAAACCTAATTCATATTTTTCTGATTTAATTTGTATAAATGACTTTTGTTACCAATATGTTAGAACATTCTATATTTTTAATATAACAGTCAGTATCTCTTAAGGGAAGGGGTATAATTGAGAAAAAATGATAGTGGTTAGACTGTGAAGATAACCAGTTTAGTGTCACCATCTAACGGAAAGTAATTTAGAGGTTAGAGGAGGAGAAAGGAACAAAAGATCCTTGCAGAACAATCAATTTTTAAAAATTATCTTGAATATATTAACACAGTATGGATAAGAAAAATTATATACATGATAGCATTAAATAGAACAAATGCCATTCATATTATGAAATACCTCCTAGTTCCAACCCTACCTTAGTTATCAAATATCATTCATTTATTCAATAATACATCTATCCGTAATATTGTGTGTATCAGTAGCTCTATCCATTTTTATGACTGAGTAAAATTCCATTTCATGAGTAGATCACAAATTGTTTATCCATTCAGCTGCTGATGGATATTTAGATTCTTGTTTCAAAATTCTTTTTATTGACATTCAGTTGAACTTCAAGCTTTTCTACTTTGATTCTTAAAGAGGACTATTAAAGAAAACTAGAAGTCCCTGGGACAATATTAGTTAAATGGTGATCTAACTGCTCATTTTTATCCTTACGAATCCTTAAAAGAGAATATGTTCTATTTTTCTATAGGGTAATTTAAATGATATGATGTACTTTTATTACTATATCTTGTCCCACATCAATAAGAATCCTTCAAAGGCAATTTTTTTTTACCCATTGATACAATTAGAGCACCTTCTTTCTTTAATCCCCCCCAAAACAACTATCCCATAAATTATACTACATCCCTTTCTTCAAACTTTTGGGGCTTATATACATTTGAATTTTCTTTGGTGACTTTGTTTTCTAACTTCAGGCTGGTTTAGATCATGCTGACTCTGCAAGATGTTCATTTGTTATCTATTATGTGATTCAAATCCTATTTTTTAACTAGCGTACAATCTGAGACCAGGAGGAAATCTAGCTCCATTTTCCTATGTCAACATGGGGTGCAGTAAGTAGATTTTGATCGCCCCAGAAAGGAATAAATCTGATATGGATTGTGCTGTAGAAGGAGACAAAAATAGCCCCATGTATTAATTTGTTTCCAGTGTGTACTTTTACTTTTCAGTCTTCAGCTCAACCTCATTGTTTCATGATCTTCACATAAAATTTAAAATCGTTTTGAAGAAAAGAAAAGGAGGTTTCCCTGGAGGAGGGCACCAGGGACCTACGAGGAAGAACTGACTTGTCTGGTTTCAGGGCTAGGGCTGGAAGGGCAGCCTCATCACAGATAGAAGTGCTGGCAAAATCCATTATTCCTTTGCTGATCCTTCCTCCAAGCCAGCTTACAGACTCAGGCAGGCACAATATTGAGTCTCCATCAACCTGGCTAACACCGTTCACCCTGTCCTGGTGATTCCCTGAAACTCTACCCCACCCTACTTGCAGGCCCACCCAAGAGGCTTCCAGTTGCTTTTCCATACGAATGGCATGCCTTGACTCATGCTGTGGGCTTTCTTAAAATCTCTCAAAGGTTCAAAAACACCAAACAAGTAGCATTTGGTCTTGGCATAGTCTGTACCTCTTGCTAAGCAGCCCAAAGGCTAGCACTGTTGACTGCTAGCCTCAGTTCACAGCTTAGTCTCTCCCAGGCACCTCCAAGTACAACACAAGTGGCAACCATCTGCAGATCACTTTGTAACTCATATCAAGTAGCCTCAGGCAGGGCAAAGACAGTAGCTAACCTTGGCTTGCACCAGAGCCCCAACCAAGAGTCCCCAGAACCAACACCACAGAAACATGGATGCAGAAAACATTTTGATGCTTGCCAGATGGAAAGGAGATTGAGAGGATGGGTGAAAAAGGGGAAGAGATTAAAAAGTACAAACTGGTAGTTACAAAATAGTCATGAGGATGTAAAGCATAGCATAAGGAATACAGTTAATAATATTGTAATAACTATATATGGTGTCAGATAGGTACTAGATTTATTGGTGTGATCACTTCATAAGTTATACAAATATCTCAGTGTATGCTATGTTGCACAATTAAAAATAATACAATATTGTATATCCACTGTAATTGAAAAATGGAAAAAAAATATTTAAAAGGAAAGAATACCTGAATAGATTGAAAACCACTTAAGAAACTGAATCAGTAGTTAAAATCTCCTCTTCACCACGTCACCAGCCACCTCTGCCATAAGAATAGATTCTGGTGGCTTTATAGGTGACTTCAATCAAATATTCAGGGAATAGCTAATGTCAATCTTACAAAACTGTTACAGAATTTGTACTACATATGTATTACTTATTTTGTACAGTTGAAGACATTTCTTTGGCAACAATAAACATCTGAAATATCGTAGAGGTTAGCCCTATAGGGTGGGAGGCAGAGAGTCATGTGATCAAGCTGGTACACATAGCATAGTTTGACTGTCCTGATAGTATTTTCTTAGTCTAGTTGGTAGACAGATGGTTGTTTGTTTTACTACTTTTTATATTTTTTATACATCTGAAATATTTCTTAAATTATTTTTAAAAAGCATAAAAAGGAGTATGTCCTTTTAATGTATGTCTAAACCCTAGCTAAAAAAGAACAGATTTACTTTAGTATATAAATTATAAAAAATAATTTAAATACCTAAGATTTAATAGATTTGATGCTTCTTTTAATATATTAAAAATAACATGAAAAAGTATTGAACTTGTCTTTAATTATGATACAACTCCACTGCTTTCCCTTTGAATATCTGAGAACCTGTGTTAAGCCAAGGACAAAATGAAGATTCACCATTTATTAAGGGGTAATAAATAAGTAAGAAAAAAATTAAAAGACAGCACTCTTTCTGTTATTAAGACAATCACAGCAGGTGTCAGTCATAAGGAATATTAGACTTGCAGAAGAAAATATGTATTAATACTTGAAATTTGATCTAAATAAAACTAGTCCAGATTTGTTACTTTACTATTGAAACACTCAAAATAACCGACCTCATCTGCACATCTACTTGAGTTCACATAAACTTCTAAACTACTAAAATAGACTTGCCTTGAAAATAAATGGGCAGCGCTCTAACTAGAGCAGTCAAGCTGCTCATAATATGATATGCTCCATCGATTTGCAAAATACTTTCATTCTCATATTAGCATAAGTCTAAAATACCTTGATCTAAAAAACACATATTTAGCAAAATATTTGGAATCTTACCTGTAACAAGAAAGCTGCATCTCCCGGCTCCAGCTTCATTTATGATGCTACAGTTATAAACCCCATAATTTTCATTGGAAAGACTCTTCACCGGGTATTCCGTGTACTCTTGAGAGTCAAACTGACCTGTCCGTAGTAATTTGTTGCCCAAGCGCCACTCATAGGTCAATACCCGTATTGGATAGGCTCTCAGAACCCGGCAGCTCATAGTGATACTTCGTTCTTGTCCTTGTCGGATTTCAAGGAATGCTGGTTCCACAGCAGGAGGATCTGTAGAAAAGAGATGTGAAAACAAAGACAGAGTATGTAGGTTACAATAAGCCAAAATAGTCAGGTGGGTAAGTGATAAGAGAGGACATTACAAGTAGGGGGATTAGTATCTACAGAGAAAGGTAAGGAGAACACAGAGAAAGGTGGAGGGGTGGGGCAGGGAGGGTGTGGAGCACAAAAGGTTCATGAGGGATTGGGAGGAAATAAAGATGGAAAGAAAAGTCAGAGATGCTATTCAAAGATCGTTGAATGTCATGATATGAAATTTGGATTTTGTCCTGTTGGTACTAAGGGTCTTTCAAAAATTTTTAAATGAAGGCTTCATATGATTAAACCAATCTTTTAATAAGAATATTGAGACAGATAAGAGGAGCATGAACCTCAAAGGGAAGAGTCTAGTTACAGAGAAAATGGCAACATCATTGGTGAAGACCTGAACTAAGACAACATCGGTGGGACCACAAATGATGCCTGAGACAATGAGGTGGATACCACTGGTGTGAGCAATGGAGCTGGAGGGATGGTTTGGGGAATGGTGGGCATGTTGAATTTGTGCACCTATTAGTCACACAGTAGAAATGCCTAGTAGGCAAGTGTTTCTTCATTTCCAAACATATGGGTTATATTTTATCTCTCTCTTTTGATCTTTTGCTTAATGGAAGCAAGGTCAGAGAAATAGTCCATAGGTTTTCAATCTTCTGTAATTTGTTGAAACTATTTTTTGTAGCCCAACATATGATTGATTATTGTTTTGTGTGTGCATGCTTCAAAGAAGGAACAGTCTGCAGTTTGGGGTTGTGATGTAGATCTATTGGGTCAAGCCAGATAGCTGAGTTGTCCAAATCATCTAGATAGTTGTCTTTTTTTTTTTTTCTTCTTTCCCTACTTGTTTTACTTAGATTAATTTAGAAGACTGTTAAACTTTTTTAGAAGGGGAGTAGTTTTCAAAAAAAATTCTTGTAGTTCTGTCCCTTTTTTGCTTTACATATTTTCAGGCTATGCTATTAAGTACACACAAACTTAAAATTGCTTTATGTTATTGATAAATGGAGGGTTTTATCATTATAAAATAAACTCCTCTATTTCTATTAATGCTTTATTTAAAACTATTTTGTCTCACATTGATATAGTAACTCTGGAATTAACTTAGCTATTATTTGGCAGTTATGTCTTTTCCATCCTTTTATGTTTTCAGTATCCTTATATTTCACAAACATCTTTTTAAAACAGCATGTAGTTATACTTTATTTTTTTCAATAAAGTCTGATGATATTTTTATTTTACTCAGAGCATTTAGCACTTTATTCACCTACATTTATTATAACTACTGGTATGTTTGAGTACAAATGTACCTTCTTATTTTGTACTTTCTATGTTTTTGTGTTCTTTTCTTACTTTGTCTTCATTTAGACTAATGGATTACATCATTATTCCAATCTTTTTCCTGTTGCTAATTGGGAAATCAACTACTCTGTTTCTATCATTTTATTAGTTATCCTAAAGTATGAAACATGAATACTTAAGTTGTTCGAAAACATCAGTTAATACCACTACCACCCACATGAACAAAGTAAGATTCTTAGAACCATTTGATCCTTTTACTCCCATTCCAACATTTGTTACTGAGCCATGAATTTTAATTCTCTTGTTTTATTAAAACCTATTGGACATTATTGCAATTTGATACCTGCAGTTTCTTTAAGACTTATCCAGATATATGCTAACTTATTCGTCCTTAATTCCTTCTTTGGGGAAGGTTATAGACCTTCCATATCTGCGATCACTTTCCTTTTGTCTAAAGTACATCATTTAGAATTATCTTTACAGATGATGTATTACAGAATTGTACACTTGAAACCTATGTAATTTTGCTAACCATTATCACCCCAATAAACTTTAATAAAAATAATTATCTTTTTTTATTTTATAGTTTTTTAAAAAGTTTATTGGGATGACAATTGTTAGTAAAGTTACATAGATTTCAGGTGTACAATTCTGTATTATATCATCTATAAATCCCATTGTGTGTTCACCACCCAGAGTCAATTCTCCTTCCATCACCATATATTTGATCCCTTTTACCCTCATCTACCACCCCCTTCCCCCCTTACCCTTTGGTAATCACTAAACTATTGTCTGTGTCTATGAGTTTTTGTTTCTCATTTGTTTGTCTTGTTCTTTTGTTGTTTTTTTGGTTTATATACTACATATCAGTGAAATCATATGGTTCTATGCTTTTTCTGTCCGACTTATTTTGCTTAGCATTATATTCTCAAGATCCATCCACGTTGTCACAAATGGTCCTATTTCATCTTTTCTTACCGCCGAATAGTATTCCATTGTGTATATATACCACAACTTCTTCATCCATTCATCTATCGAAGGACATTTTGGTTGTTTCCATATCTTGGCCACCATAAACAAAGCTGCAATGAACATTGGAGCACACGTGTCTTTATGTATAGATGTTTTCAGATTTTTTGGGTAGATACCCAGGAGAGGGTTTGCTGGGTCATATGGTAATTCTATTTGTAATTTTTTGAGGAACCTCTACACTGCCTTCCATAGCGGCTGCACCAGTCTGCATTCCCACCAACAGTGTATGAGGGTTCCTTTTTCTCCACAGCCTCTCCAACACTTGTTACTATTTGTCTTGTTGATGATAGCCATTCTGACTGGGGTGAGGTGATAGCTCATTGTGGTTTTTATTTGCATTTCTCTAATGATTAGTGATGAGCATTTTTTCATATGTCTATTTGCCATTTGTATGTCCACTTTGGAGAAATGTCTCTTCAGGTCCTCTGCCCATTTTTCAATTGGGTTGTTTGTTTTTTAGTTGTTGAGTTTCATGAGTTCCTTGTATATTTTGGATATTAGCCCCTTATTGGAGGCACTGTTTGCAAAAAATCTTCTCCCATTCAGTTGGTTGTCTCTTTATTTTGTCGTTGGTTTCTTTTGCTGTGCAGAAGCTTTTAAGTTTGATATAGTCCCATTCATTTATTTTAGTTTTTAATTCCCTTGCCTTTGGAGTCAAATTCATAAAATGCTCTTTGAACCCAAGGTCAAAGTACCTATGTTTTCTTCTATGCAGTTTATTGTTTCAGGTCTTATGCTTAAGTCTTTGATCCATTTTGAATTAATTTTGGTACATGCTGACAGATAGCAGTCTAGTTTCATTCTTTTTCACATGGCTTTCCAATTCTCCCAGCACCATTTATTGAAGAGGCTGTCTTTTCTCCATTGTATGTTTTTTGCTTCTTTGTCAAAAATTATCCTTCCATATTTATGTGTTTCTTTTTTTTTTCTGAGTTGTCAATTCTATTCCATTGGTCTATGTGTCTGTTTTTCTGCCAATACCATGCTGTTTTGATTATTGTTGCCCTGTAGTACATGCTAAAGTCAGACAGTGTGATACTTCTGAACTATCTAATCTTAATTTTCTAAAAAAAAAATATTTTAACTTCATTCTTAAAATATATTTTCCTTATGCATAGGATTATAGGTTAGCAGTTACTATATTCCAGCACATCAGGATATTATTCCACTGTCTTCTGAAGACCATTATTTCTGTAGATTAATAAGCTCAAAGTCTCATATTTTGAAGTGCATTGTCCTTTTTTAACTCTCGCTACTTTTAAATAAAATGTTTATAATGTTTTCAGGTATGGAGTTTTATTTTACTTATAGTTTAGGATTTTCTGGGCTTCTTAAATCTATTGATTTATGTTTAGTATCTTTCATCTAAGAGATTTTTTGAAAACTCTCATCATTAGCTCTTCAAATAACACCTTTGTTCTTTTCAGTCTTTCCTCATTTGAAGAGTTTTTTTCATTGTTTTCCATGTCTTTGAACTGCTCTTCCAAAATTTATATTTCTTGGTTCTTCTGCATCGCATTATGAATAAATTCTTCTGAGCTAAATCAATTCATTAATTCTTTCTTCAGCTTTGCTTAACATGCTAAACTCATTCATAGTGTTTTTAATGTCATTTTCATTTATAAATGTTTTGGGTAGTTATTTTGTCTACCTGTTATGTCACTATTTTTACACTTTCCCATTACTTGAAAATGTAGTAAGGCTTGTCTTTTAATTCTTTAACCAAAGGAGTTTTTTTATACTGTCTGGTATAATGGTTTAGAGGGTGTTCTCTCAGAGTGCCTTGTTTCTGTATATTCTATGTTAATTTTAATTTTGTGGAACTTGTTGTTATTTAAAAAAAAATATTTATGGGGATATTTTGATGCCTAAGCTGATAGTTTCTTCCTCCAGAATGATTTATATCGACAGGTACCTATTGGCATCAATGTCTAGGATCTCATTAATCAAAGTTCTTGGCTTGAGAGTTGTTTTACTCATCTATGTGACATGAATTTGGGTTAAAAATCCACATAAAGATCGAGCTTGTGCTTAGAAGTTTAAGTATGGCTTCCCACATCACCCCCCACCCTACTCACTTCAAAGGTACGTTTCTTTGCACTTGTTGGGGAGTAGGACAGAGGAGGCTAGTTTTGCTTCTGCTTTATTACCTTGTAGACATAGTCCTTTAAGTTCCCACTTCTTGGGGAAGGATTTGCAGTTCTGCACCCTTTGCCTAAAGATGCCATCAAAACTTAAACTCAAATTTGTCTGTCAGCAAATGCCCTCAAGGCAAAAGTAGCCTCATTGGACTGCTTTTGTGTGAATTTGGCATGGTATTTTTAAAATAAACACTTTAACACTTTGGATAATGTTTTTAGGACATTTCCAAGCATTTTCAGTTGTTTGCATTGGAAAAGGTTTTACACAATATTTTGTCCATAATCACATGCCTCTGATAGCCAAGTAGAAATATGGATCTCAATCTCAGAACGGAGGGTTGACAGCAGGTTACAGTTCTGGGTTATAGGTTTTGGCATGTAAAGGTAAGGTTAAATAGTAATAATCAGGAATTACAACTATTTGTTTAAGAATATTGTTTATGATTAGAAAATACACTTCTTTCTATTGATTCTACTTTCAAAATATATTAGGAGTTTATACATGTCTCTCAATCTCCACTACCACTACTATTACTTCTCCTAAGGACTACTACAAACGTCCTGAAATAGCCTCCTAACAGGCCAATGTGCTTCCTCTTTGACCATCTCCCATTCTTCTGAGATTAGCCAAATGTTCTTTCATAAGAGAAGTCAGCTGTTGTTATTCTGTTTAGGATGCTTTACTGACTCATCCATGCTTGTTAAATAGGCCTGCGAGGTTCTGCAACTTCTAGCTTTGCCATATTCTCAACCATTTTCATCTCAATCATTATGTTTCAAAAACACAGGTTTCCTCCTGTTCCTGCAAAACAACTCCTTTCTGGCCCTTTGATTTTGTTCTTTCTTCTTAAGATGTTCTTTCCTTTACTTTTTCCATGGCTGTCTGAGTCTCATCTTTTAGATTTTACATCTTTGGAAAGCCTATCCTTTAGTATCAGTTAGTAAAGTATCTTTCCTACTGTTAATTTTTAGTTGTCATTGTATTTATTTTCTGCAGAGCACCGCCATTTGTTCATATCTTATTTGTGTAAGCTCTATTGTAAAGGGACTTAAAACTCCCCAGAGTTTTTGTCAACAGAGTCATTGTTGTATCCTCTGTATCCATCAAGTACCTACATATTAGTTAGTGCCTGTCATGTGGGGTCTTAGCTCCTGCTCCCCGCACAAGAATGCAGACTATAGTGAGGCCAAAAAGGAACACCAACGGAGTAATGAATGGGGGGTTCATACCACTATATTCTTGCTGGCGGGTGGGTTACAGACACAGGAAGCAGGATCCTTACAATGCGCAATCCGCCGTCTGCTTCTCTGCCTGCCAACCAACCCCTTGCTAACTGTAACCTGTGCTTGTTAGCTCAGTCACGGCAGTTATATCAGTGGCCAATGGCTAAATGGTTACAGCAGATGGCCAATTAGTTACAGATGATGGCCATCTACTACCCGAGCCAGCACCTTTCTGAGAGTCTGGAAACTACTCTCTGGGCCTCTGTCCCCACCAATCATTACTGATTGAACAAATGAATGCATGAATGAGTAAATAAATGAATGATGTAAAAGAGTAAAGATGTCCACAATATCTTCAATATTCCTCGCATTAAGACCTGGGTTCTATGTCTACTCTGTTATGTCTAGATGGGCTCTGTGATTACTTTGACCAATAGAATATAGCAAAAATGATGCTGTGTCAATTTGTGGGCCCCTGCCAAAAAGACCTGCAGTTTCACTTCCTAGCTCTTGAAATACTGTGGGAATCCTGACATGTGTTGTACAAGTAAGTCCCACTATCCTGCTAAAGAGACCAGGTGAAGAGGCCCTGAGATTATATAGAGAAGGAAAGGGCAGAGCTAAACCCAGCCTTCAGCTGTCTCCACTAAGGTTCCAGGCATGTGAAGACATAGATCTTTCAGACCAGACCAGCCACATGCAAAGTAACTCTAAGTAATCCAGATAATACTACAATCCACACGAAGTAGAATAGCCCGCTTAAGCTCTGCTTAAATTCTTGACTCACCAGAGATTAGATAATAAGATATAATAAAATGTGATCCTTTTGAGCTTCTAGCTATATTGAAGTAGTTTATTACATAACAGCCTTCAAAATTCAGCAGTTTGATATTGTAAGTGAGGCCTCAGTAGACTGAGGCAAAAGGACAAGGGGAGAGGGCAATTGAGGGGACACAGTTTAAGTGACAGACCAAGGGATCCAAGTTAGTTCTGGAAATAAATAATTAAAAAGAATTAATGGAGGAAGACAGTCAATGGAATGAAATACAAGCACAGCTTGAAAACTTGAAAAACAAGTATACTGAGATCAATGGAGTCAGGGGAGCCAGAGTCAATAAATAGAATATTGTTGAAATTTAATATATATTCTTATGAATTTCTATTTAAGTGGCAAAATTTATAAATGTGACTAATTGCACCTAACATGGAACTATCCTAAAATGCATGTTTACTTTTTCTATGAATGATTTTCAGTGTGAATTCTTTGAATGTGTCTAACCTATTAGATTACTTCAAATAATGGAGTTTTTAGACCCTTACTATATATGAAAGGGTGATTCATGCAAACCTACAAGATTCAGCCCACTCAATTATTAATGGTCTCTAAAGACATCTGATAGTGTTGTGTTAAAATTCTTCAAACACAGTGTGTTTTCATATAATTCAATAGAATCTAAGTTAGAAAGCATCCCTCAACAAAAGTAATTATTGCTGATATTTAAAAGACTGCCCAAATTATTTAGATTCCAGGGTAGTTTCTTAACCTCAAAAAAGCTAGAGAATGTGAAACTATGCACACTCATTAAAATCCAATAAAGTGTGCCCATGGATAACTTCTCCTGTGATATTAATGAGCTCAGCATTTCATTCTTTGGGACACCCATTGAGAAGGTTAGACCTTTGCAATTTTGATAAATGTTGTACTGTGAAGACTCGGAATATGATGAAAGAAAGCTACAGGTGTCAAAAAAGTTAGAGTTCACTATTCGGTAAAATCCGGTTTTCATGGTGTAAGAGTTATTCATACGCTTTATTATGAAATATTTAATTTTAAGAAACTGAAATTTTAAAAATGTGACAAAAGGTTCACTTAGAAGTGAAAAACTTAAAAGTAGGATTGTTACCATGACTAATGTGGCAGTGAACATAGGGGAACATATATCTTTACAGGTAAAAGTTTTCAGAGATTTTTGGGTAGATACCCAGAAGAGGAATTGCTTGGTTGTACGGTAATTCCATTCTTAATTTTTTGAGGAAACTCCATAATGTTTTTCATAGTGGCTGTATCAATTTACATTCCCACCAACAGTATACAAGGGTTCCTTTTACTCCACAGCCTCTTCACCACTTGTTATTATTTGTCTTGTCAATGATAGCCATTCTAACAGGTGTGAGGTGGTATCTCATTGTGGTTTTGATTTGTATTCCCTAAGAGCTAGTGATGTTGAGCATGTTTTCATATATCTGTTGGCCATTTGTACATCTTCTTGGGAGGAGTATCTGTTCAAGTCCACTGCCCATTTTTAATTGGATTATTTGTTTTTTTCTTGTTGACTTGTATGAGTTCTTTATATATTTTGCTTATTAGCCCCTTATCGGAGCTGTTGTTTGCAAATTTCTTCTTCCACTTGGTTGGTTGCCTCTTTGTTTTGGTTGATGGTTTCTTTTGCTTTGCAGAAGCTTTTTAGCTTTTTAGTTTAATACAGTCCCATTAATTTATTTTCACTTTTACTTCCCTTGCCTTTGAGGACAATATATGTAAACAATCAAAGTGTCCCTTGATAGACAATTGAATAAAGAAGATGTGGTACATATATACAATGGAATATTACTCAGCCATTTGTGACAACATGGACGGATCTTGAGATTATTATGCTAAGTGAAATAAGCCAGTCAGAAAAATTCGAGAACCATATGATTTCACTCATGTGGTATATAAAACTGAAAGCAACAAACGTAACAAAACAACAAACAAACAAAAACTCATAGACACAGACAACGGTTTAGTGGTTACCAGATGGTAAGGGGTGGAGACAGTAGAAGACGGAAAAAGGAGTCAAATATATAGTGATGGAAGGAGAACTGACTCTGGATGGTGAACACACATGCAATACATAGATGATGCATTCTAGAAAAGTACTTGTACACTTGAAACCTATATAATTTTACTAATCAATGTCTCCCCAATAAATTTAATAAAAAAATAAAAATACAAAAATAAAGTTAGCTTTTCTCTGGAAAATAAGAGTAGGATTGCTTAGGATAAATAAATAGATACCTGTGTATCTTTTGTTGAATTAAACAGAGTGATTCTAAAAATAATACCATTATATTATATACTGAATGTATTCACTTACATTAAAAATCTCTGGTTCAAAAGTTTGTCAAACAATATTCCTACATGTATACTGAAGGATGATGGTGATAATAATTATTATATTTTTGATACGGACTATTTACTAAGTGTTAAATATTGCATTAAGATAGTTTATCTTTTTGTAATAGCAACTCTTTTTATAGAAGAAGACATTGAGGCACAGAGAAGTTAAGCAAAGTCACCCAGCTAAAAAGTATCAGAATAGGATTCAAACAAGGCCATCTGTTTCCAGTAATGTATTTTCTTAATAACATTCTTTCCAATTAGAAATAATACCAATGATTCATGATTTAGCTCTCTCCCTCAAATATAATTTTTAAAAATCTTGCCTTATTTGTTATTGAAAATTATCAATTAAAATAGATGTTGGCCTGTTCACATCATTATTTAGAATTCACAAACTTGAGTACATTAAAAATAGAAATCATGTTTTGTGAAAAGCATAAAAGTACTGCAACAAAGCCGCTAGGTTAAAGGAAAATGTTGTTAATGATGGATTTCAAACCAGATTCAAATTGAAGTTTACATAGCAATGTTCTTCATGCAAATGAATGTATGTATCCCCCATATATTAATATATACAGTAAGTCCATGTAGAATATTAGCTGCCTGGATGTAAAGTGTAACCTTTTATACTTATTAAGAATTGTGATTGGAATGAAGTCATTAAAGAAAAAGTGCTCAAAATTAATTCTGATTTTAGCATTTCCTGTTCTTGTACCTGCTGATTCCAGATGTCTGACAAGTGTTCCAGATGGAAGGACGAAGAGATGGCTCTAATGTTTAAATCCATATACAAATGTCTCATTTATTTGAAAGAGTAATGCATGAAAACACCAGATTATAGAGACATTTGTACTAATGTTTATTTCTTACTAAGTGTATCCGAGACAAACACATGAGTTCTTTTAACATTGTGTATGAATATAATTTTTCTCTATTTCTTAAAAATCAATTGTCAAATTCTGATGAGCACCAGAACTTTAAGCAAAGCAATACCAATCATTTAAGAGATACTAAAGATGTTTAAATAAATACAAAAAAATCTTCAAACTAATATTAAAGAATATTAATATAACCCATTTTTAACTCTTTGCGGCAGTATGAGGTTATGGATGTTAAATAGGCATAGGTCTATCTTCAGTTTATTTATAGTTAAAAGAGAAGAATGCTCGCCTGTTTGGAGATCTTCAGAGAAGTATGATCATAATTATTTAAGCCTTAGAGGATATACTGCTAAACACATACACATTAGGGTCATTTCTTCTCAAGCCATTTCTTCTCAATTCAAATGCCTGCCCAATAAAACACTCATCAGTTTTTTGCTGTTCTCTGTGCAAAGAGATGTAGAGAAATTGTGCTCTTCATGATAATAATAGTAAAAAAATCCATCACTTAGATGAGAAAATCCAGAAGTTGGCGTGTTAACAAATTATATTCTTGCATTGTTCAATAAAAATAATGAAATTACTACTTTTAGTGTATAACAATCTTACTTTCTGTCTCTGTCTCTTTTTCTGTGTGTATGTGTCTTTCTTTCAAGTCTGTTCATTGGTCTTGTAATTATATCAATCTTAGTGGTAAGAAAAATAAAATTCCAAAAAAAAATGAATGTGAATAACCTGTTTATTACCACCAATGAACACTAAACATACTGTATTTTGCCGTGTATAATATGCTCCCATTTATAATGCATACCAACGTTTTTGGCCCAAACTTTCGGGGTAAAAAATCTTTCATTTTAATTTTTTAATTCAAATATTTATTTGTTTACATTTAGGTACTTGTTTTTTGTATTATAAAGGAATTTTAGCATTTACTTTTTAACATATTACGGTATAAGAAATTTTATGTACCAGTAACAAATTTACGATATTTATGCATCACAGAAGGCCAAAAATTCTTTGTCATTGCAAGTTCATAGTAAGTTCAACAAAACAATTATCATATTCCAGTGTATTATTTTGCATACAGATATAGTCATTGATTTCTAGAGATACACTTTTAACTCATAAGCTTAGATTAAACAATTATAAACATTATATAGATACAGAATTATTACTACTCATGTATAATGTGCATCCTTATTTTTTCCTAACAAATTTGGGGGAAAAAGTGCACATTATACACAGCAAAATGCGGTATTTGAACCCAGGCTACTTTACCTTCAAAATGTTAGCTGTTTAAACTTTACCGTGTGATTTTTTTCTAAGCATTGCCTAGGTCTGACAAGTTTGCGAACTTGTTGCAATGATGTTGCCATCCTTTTTTGATATCAGAGGGATTATTCATTATGCATTTGTACCAACTGAACAAACAGCTAACAAACTGTACTATTTGAAAGTGCTGAAAGGCTGCACGAAAAAGACAACTTGAACTTTTCACCCACAGTTCACGGCTCTTGCATCACAACAATGCACTAGATCACACGGCACTGTCTGTGAGGAAATTTTTAGCCAGTAAACAAATAACTGTATTGGAACACCCTCCCTACTCACCTGATCTGACCCCCAGCGATTTCTTTCTTCACCCAAAGATAAAGGAAATATTGAAAGAAAGACGTTTTGGTGACATTCAGAACATCAAGGGTAATATGACAACAGCTCTGATGGCCATTCCAGAATAAAGAGTTCCAAAATTGCTTGGAGGTGTGGACTAGGCTCTGGCATCAGTGCACAGCTTCCCAATGGGAGTACTTCCAAGGTGACTATAGTGATATTCAGCAACGAGGAATGTAGCACTTTTTCTGGGGTGAGTTCATGAACGTAACTGGCAGACCTCATATGTTACTACTTGAATATAGGTTCAAAAGAGTAGTATTTTATTTGTATCAATCAAGAACATAAATATTTAGAGGTAAAATTTAAAGATAAATGAAAAAAGGATTGTTGAATGTCATTGTGGCTCCAATATGCAAATAAGATACAAGAATAAGAAATGTGGATTTATAGATGTGGCTCAGGGATTTCTCTAGCAAATGAAATGCCTATCGGATGTTTAGAAAAAAATGATGAGGCACTACGAGTAGGAAAATGAAGTAAGCAGAAGGCAAGGTAAGAGAACAAGTTTTATGCAAACATATTTTGGCAAACATAAGGAAACAGGAAAAGCTACGGTACTCAACAGAGTAGAAGTTCCACATTTTTAAGGAAGGAAAGGTATGTGGCACCGTAAAAAGAGTGATATTTTCCTTGAGTATGAAGGAAAGAGAAGGGGGTTGATTAAGAATATCAGTGTACCACTACTGTAGCAAGGAAACAAAATTACGTCAAAGTTTCTGTCACCCATCAATAGACAACAGCCCTTTCATTTGTTACCTCTGGAATTAATGATAGCATTTGGTATGACTTTATAATTTGAATCAGAAAGTAAGATAAACAGCTTAGCAGTTGGTTAGAGGTCCAGGCAGAAATTTGCTTTATGTACATATTCTGCAATACATGAAAACAAGTTTGCAAATAATTTTTTGAAAATATAAGCAAGGTTGATACTAAAAAGTCTATATCATATCACCTGGTAAGTATGACAGTAATTTAGTGTATTATAGTCAATGTGTTGTCTCTGTTGGTTTGTTTAATGACTGTCACTCTTTTCCATCCACTCACTCATTTTCTCAGTTGCTTAATAAACATAATTTTTGTTTTCATATTTTGCTGAAAATGATTCCCCTAGAATTGGGTTTCCAGGGACATTACAGTTAGGCAGGAATTAACTTTTCTAACTCATTTGTTCTTTAAGATTATGTGCCATTTTTGAACCTAATGTGTAGATAGCTGGAGGTTGATTGTAATTTTGACAAATTTAGGCCTTAGAATATGCACAATTTGTTGCTTTATATATTTCAGACTTCATCATTTTATTGGAATTTAAGGTAGAAGATAATAGAGATATTCTATCCAAATATGTTACTAAGGACATGGAGACCAAATTCTCACTTCTTTGTAAGTTTTGTTTAATAAAATAAAATATTAGGATTAACATGACCACAGGCCATATTTATTATCAAACTTTCAAAAATTAAAAATTAACCCTAGAACTTTTGTATCTTAAATAAATTGTCAATTTTCAAGTTCCAGCCTCCAAAAGTATTCAGTCTAGAAGTCCAAAACCCTCATGTTTTCCTTGAAGGATAATGTAAAATGTCTTAAATTTCTAATATTTCCTTCCTTTCACAAGGACAAACATTAATTAAAAAAAACAACAAAGAAAGCAGAAACACAGAAAGACTGCTCATTTTCTATATTCATAGTAAAGATTATAATTAGAAAGTCCATTTATTTATCTCTGCCCATATTTCTATATCCAAATATGAAATAGTTATTTGATAATAGCCCCAATTAGGTAAAGCATGAAGCTATATTACTCTACCAAAAATATATTTAATATGTGTCATTTATATCCAGAAATCCATTCTACACAGCAATTTTATACAGATTGCTCTAATTAAGTCATAGGATTTTACTTAAGAAAATAGATGCCTACATTTACAAATATAATATGAATTCATTCATCTTTTACAAATTGACTATATAGTTTAAACAGAGCATTAACATAAGAGTAAACTTAGTAGCTGCCCATATTTTGAGAAATAAAGAGGGAATTCAGCAAAAAATTATCCTTGAAAACCTTGCTATGAAATTGTGAAGCCTAGTCTCAGGCCAAAAGGTAGATAATGTGTTGCATTATTCTTGGTAGTAAGGAGCTATAAAAATGGACATCATCTCCCAAAATATCAAAGAGGAGAAGTTGCATCATTTTCAGTTTTTCCTCTTGGCCTATGATGACCGCCAAAGAGTGATTTTATATTTAGTTGACACTCTAGTTATCGTATTTTCTTTGAAGGTTGAAGACATTCTTTATGTGCTATCTATACATACAATATGTTGAATGAAAACAACAAACAAAACAAAGCACAAAAACAAAACCAAAATTATAATAATTTCAGTGGCTGCAAAATTATATCATAAAATATAGTGATCACGTTGTTTTAATTTACTTGTTTGCCTTATAGCCAAGATGAACACTCTCATGAAAAAGATTGTTAGGAACCACACTTGTAAAGCAAAATATTTAAATTAATATCACTGTAAGTATCAAAAATCCATTTACTTTAAGGAAAGCATTTAGCATATGTACTAATAGTCAAGAAACACATTAAACAAGTTTATGTAAAAATGAGGGGATACAGGTAGTGATTTACACAGCCATGTATTGTGCTGCCGACATTCATTACAGAGCCCTTTAGTGGATGTTTTCAAAACAGCCAATAACTACATACCTTAAAAAAAAACCACATATTGTTTCACTAAATTTCACATAGTGGTAATGACAGAAGAAGCAAAGCACTTTTTAATTTGTTGTAAATGCTTGTATGACTGCAAATCTGGGAATTATTGTTGGTAACAGAGGAAGAAATATTTTCATTGTTCCAAGTTGCTTCATTTGCAAACATGGGGAAAACATTAAAGAAACCCAATTAAAAACTGCTGAATGTTTCTTGAAGACTGGTTCAGAGATGCAAGATAATATTTATATCTCCATCCATACATATTAAGATTATTTTGGTAACCATATATTTATATTAAATAGTGAGTTTGCAAAATAGGTCCTTTCCTAGACTTTCTGTATATAGATTCATGACTCTAAATGAAAGCGCAGTTGGGTTAGCGTTCAATTTTGTAAAAATGACTACATTTCAATAGTTCCAAAAATCCCTTATTTTAAAAAAGACTTTATTTTTTTTTTTCTGAGAAAACAGCACATATTTATTTTAATAAGTAAATATCTATTGATATTGAAGAATTCTGTGAGCACTACATAAAACATTTTTTTTTCTAATTTTCAAGAAACATTAAGAGACTGAACTAGCAAATAAAAAATTAAAAAGTCACATACTCTTTTAAATACTACTATATGCAAATCAGTGTATCAAGCACTATGAGAAATAAATAATACAAAGTCCTTATCCTGACAGAGCTTATAGTCCAGTTGGGGAAGACAAGGCATAAATATATGAACATTTAAATAATATAATGAATAAGTTCAATAAAGTATAAGAAATAACAAGTGGTAGGTGTGAAATGAATGGCATAAAGTATTAATGTTCTAAACTTTCACAGGCGGAGAGCATAACTGTGGGTTGGAGTGATCTAAGTTTTTTGTTTTTTTTTTAAATTAGTTTCAGGTGTACAAAACAGCATAATGGTTAGCTATTTACACCCCTCACAAAGTGATAACACCACCAAGTCTACTACCCATCAAACACTGTGCATAGATATTACAATACCATTGACTATATTCCCTATGCTGTACTTTATATCCCGTAAAAAAGAATATATATATATATATATACATATACATACATATATATATATATATATATATATATATATATATATGTATATATTTAACTATAGTTGACATTCATAATTATTTTTATATTAGTTTCAAGTATATGGTGCAGTGGTTAGGAATTTCTATAATTTAAGAAATGATCCCCCTGATAAGTCTAGCAGCCATCTGACACCATACATACAGAGGGTGCCAAAAAGTGTATACACATACACATTTTAAGAATACAAAAAACTGTATTAAAATTATGTTGATGGTAACCACTTTGAGCACCTCTTGTAATTCCAGAAGTCAAACAAGACTTGTATTCATCTTTTGTTATCAGTATATATTGAGTATTACAATTTTAATACAGTTTTTTCCTTTCTTAAAATGTGTATACATTTTTTTTGGCACACTATAGTTTTTACATTATTAACTACATTCCCCACACTGTATTTCACATCACTGTGACTATTTTGTGACTACCAATTTACACTTCCTAATCCCTTCATCTTTCTCACCCATCTCCCCAAGTCCCCTCCCATCTAGCAACCATCAGTTTGTTCTCTGTATCTATGAGTCTATTTCTGTTTTGCTTGTTTGTGTATTCTGTTCTTCGGATTCCACATATAAGTGAGATCATATGGTATTTGTCTATCTCAGTTTGACTTATTTCACTTAGCATAATATCTATCTTCTAGGTCCATCCACGTTGTTGCAAATGGTCAGATTTCATTCTTTATAGCAGAGTAATACTCCATTGTATAAATGTACTGCAACTTCTTTATCCATTCATCTATTGATGAGCATTTTAGTTATTTCTATATCTTGATTATTGTGAATCATGCTGCAGTAAACATAGGGGTGCTTACATATTTTCAAATTATTATTTTGGGTTTCTTTGGATAAATACCCAGGAGTGGAATTGCTGGGTCATACGGTAGTCCTATTTTTAATTTTTTGAGGAACCTCCATACTGTTTCCATAGTGGCTGCACCACTCTGCAATCACAACAACAATGAATAAGGGTTCCCTTTTCTCTACATCATCGCTGACACTTGTTTCTTGATTTGTTGATGGTGACCATTCTGATTGGAGTGAGGTGGTATCTCATTGTGGTATTTATTTGCATTTTTCTAATGGTTACTGATGCTAAGCATCTTTTCATGTGTCTGTTAGCTATGTGTATGTCCTCTTTGGAGAAACATCTATTCAGATTCTCTGTCCATTTTTTAATTGTATTGTTTGGTGTTTTTTTGGTGTTGAGTTGTGTGAGTTTTCTAAATAAATTTTGGACATTAACCCCTTATCAGATATATCATTGACAAATATCTTCTCCTATTCAGTAGGATGTCTTTTTGTTTTGTTGATGATTTCCTTCACTGTGAAAAAGCTTTTTAGTTTGATATAGTCCAATTTGCTTATTTTTTCTTTTGTTTCGCTTGCCTAAGGAGATATATCAGTAAAAATATTACTAAGGGTAATGTCTAACAGTTTACTTCATATATTTTCTTCAGGGAGTTTTATGGTTTCAGGTCTTACATTTAAGTCTTTAAACCATTTTGAGTTTATTCTTCTATATGGTGTAAGAAGGTGGTCAATTTCATATTTTTTCATGCATCCATCCAGTTTTCCCAGCACCATTTATTGAATAGACTGTCTTTACCCCAATGTAAATTCTTACTTCCTTTGTCATAGATTCAATGACTACATAGGCATGGATTCATTTCTGGGCTCTCTATTCTGTTCCATTGATCTATGTGTCTGTTTTTATGCCAGTACCATGCTGTTTGTAATCTGATATCCAGCTTTGCTCTTGTTTCTCAGGATTGCCATGGCTATTCGGGGTCTTTTATGGTTCCATATAAATTTTAGGATTATTTGTTTTAGTTCTGTGAAAAATGTCATTTGTATTTTGAGACGTATTGCATTGTGGCAAACCAAAATGCATGTTGATAACAGTGATGAATAGATACAATTTTCAGTGCAGCATAGATTTTCAAAGTTGAGTAATATGTGATATGTATAGAACCAGATTCAGGCATCTAATCATTCAGTCAAAAGTATTTGAACATCACATAAATATTAAATCCTCTTTTATACATTGTATTTCACAGTTATGACAGACACAATTTCTGCTCTCAGAACTTCAAAATTTCCCTCTGTAGATAAGATATATACGTCAGTGACCATAATATAAGACATCATATGATACAAGTGTTAACATGAAAAGACAAGTAGAATAACCATATATCTTCCAAATCTTGTACAAAAAGTCCCTAAATGATGAAAATTATGTAGTTTTTGAAATATTTATTGACTGATGAATTCATTTTTATTAGCGGAGCCAAAAATTAGCTCCTTTGAAAACCTAATTAAAAAGTATTTATAAAAATAAACATAAAGCATATATCCCCATATATTCATAAATACTTAATTATATTAATTAAAGGAATCTTGCAAATAAAATAAGTAGAATAATTGTTTAAGGTATATAATCATGTAACTTATTCCAATTCTTAACTTTCTATATACTGTCATTAATATTTTTCTGATAAATATATATTTTTCAATATGGTCGTATTATTTTTAATAGTTTCATAAAGTTTCTTATAATTTTCTTCAAAGTTATATTTTATAATTAATACATTTGAATTAATAGAATCCTTAGCTGACTTTTCTTGGTCAACCAGAATTTTCCATTAAGGAAATAACATCTTTAAATATGCTTACAAAGGACCACCATCAAAAAACTGACACATCCCAAAGTATCACTGGAGATATATAGCATTAAGGACACTGTGCACTTATAATGAAAACCAGACCACCTTGGGAAAATCCACTCTCAATGTTAAGCAATGGAATATGGCATCTCTCCTGACAAGTGAGCAAACTTTTACTTGCACGGTTTACCCTGGAGCTATTAAAGTGTTGGTCATCAGTGAATCTGTTTTCAGTTTTCTCGGGGTGATACCACATATTCACCATGAAATAACACAGGGTGAAGTCAAAGAACACCTTCAGGATCCTTACAGTATTTCAATCATCAGGTATTCAAGTGAAAAGGGAGACACATTTAATGTCAGAATCACATTGCTCAACTTATCCTACTTCATTAACACTGCCGTTACCCACCTTATTGTGTGACCATAAGCTATCTGTATATCTGTAATTGTGATTTTTTTTTTTAAAGGGAAATAAAAATGACCTCAAGCCTTCTTGGGTTTCACAGGTTGCTCCACAGATGTGAATTGTTAAGAGATAACATTCTGAGTACTACCATTCCCTACTGAAAACATCCATATATTCTGTTAGCTTTGACAGACTGAGGAAGCTTGCTGGAATATTATATTCCACCTGACTACATTGCAGTTCTCACAAACCACTGTTTTTACCTCTGGTGTTGGCACTTGGCAGACACACAGAGCAACAGATGGCATAGAGCTTTCAATTGTTTACCATTCAAGAACAGTGTTGCATACATAACTCAACTACGCACAAATGGATACAGAAGCCCCTTGTGCAAGTTTTATCAGCTACCTCTGCATCTGTGCCTTTATTGTGTGTACCAGCAAAGCCTCTTCAGGGATTCTTTCTGAGATTAAGCCACTCCCTCTAATTATAAAGCATAGATGATTGCTCAACACTAATCACCACATAAAACTGAAGAACAATATACTAAAGGCTGACAACCTGAGCATCAGCCAACACTGATCCCAGAATATCCCAAGCACCTTCCCCGAAAATACTGATGTAAGATTTTCTCTCTGTGTCTAATCTGTAGGATGATTAAATTCATAATTAACTTTACTGGGTACTAGATAGTCTTAAATAGGCTATTGAGGAACTTTCCAAAGAGAAACTTGTTAAGAAAATTTAAGGTTCAACAGAAATCATCTACCCAAAAGACAAAAATATGCATTTAGCACGTTATCTTAGTTTTCTTACAAACACACTAGTGAACTCTTGTCCCAAAGCATCAGCACTAAGATATAGCTCATTGCCTAGCACTGATTTAATTATTAAAGTCAGTAGAATTGAGTAACTTATTCTACACTTAGCATAACCTGTCAGAGTGTCTGATTTTCTATCAGAAATTACTTAGAAGCCTTGGTTAAGAATGCTTGTTGGTTTTCAGGACTATTCTGGGAGAACTCTATGACTCTTAAAGATAACTTCTAACATTTACTCAAATGACCTTAGTTTGATTTCAAGACATTACAATGATGCTCACAACTTGGTCCCCATTTATTTATCTGTCTATCTGTCTGTCTATCTGTCTATCTATCTATCTATCTATCTATCTATCTATCTATCTATCTATCTATCTATCATCTATCCATCCATCCACCCATCCTCCCTACATACCTGTTTATCTGTAGTAGGTTCATGATAGTGAAATACTAAGATATCTGACATACAATCTCAACTTACTTTAAGAAATTTACTCACAGAAAACTTATCTGAACTATCATTCTCAAATAACAGTTCTCTCAAGTAAATCATTAAAGTACCAATATGCTTAAGGCAAATTTTGGGGAAAAGGCTGACCAAGCAAACAGAGATGGATTTCTCATTGCTAATCTGTTAATCCATGTGATGAGTCAATCCCCTTATTTCTATTGGAGCAATGTCACACAATATTTTCGTGATCTGTCCTGCCAAGATGTAACTGAAAGATTTGACCTAAAAATGTCTAAAGTAAATAAGGTCATAATCTATTATGTATGCTAGCTATTTAGGGCATAGATTATAGTATGTAATGGTGAGAGGAAAGATAAATAATAATAGTTCTGAAATTAATATCACTAACAAAATATCATATTATAAAATATAATAGAAAGTAGAGAATATCATTGAGAAAGAACAAAGCAGACACCAGAATAGTCAGAAACTGGAAAATTTTAATTTGTTGTTATGTGGGAACTAAGGGTATGTCACGGTGATGGACGTGGATAAGAGAAAAAGCTTGAGACGGAGATCTCCACTTTAAAAGCAGAAAGCAGACTGAATCTGTTCAATAAACCACCTATTGGATTTCTTGAAGATGCTCATAACATTCCAACTAACTCTCTGAAAAAAATCAGTCTAAGAATACACTTCATAGCCCTTCAGAAAAAAGAAAAATACTGTCAACACAATATTATACCTAACAAGATAAGTATCAAGAATTTAAAACACAGAAGTGAGGAGGTTATGATAACCACAAACAAAAGACAAATTATGTTTGTCTAAAATTAATTTTGAAAGGAAAAACAGAATATTAAATGTTTTAGAACAAGAATTATAAATTGGCATCAGAGGGATACTAAGCATTCAAAGGATGCAAGCTGAAAATCGATACGCTCAAATCAGTAAGTTCATTTATTCGAATAGTCCCAGTCTCCTGTCCTTGTCATCAGTTATTCTAAATACTTGTTCTCTTCCATCTCCTTTCTTATGACTATAATCATGAAAATAGAATGGCAGGGAGGACAAACTAAGGTGCTCACTACCAGTAAGGCATTCTGCTCTCTAACCTGGTTACCACATTTTCCATTCAGGTCAACCTATACCCCTCCATTTGTCTCACCCTGAATTTTTTCATGCCTACTCATTTCCTTTTCCTAATATTTCTTATTTCCTAATGTTCTATGAGTTTTATTCTTATTTACTTTTATTCTTTTGCTCAGAACCTTCATCTCCCAATTGCTCAGTGAAATTTACAATTTCAGCATGAAGACAATATTAGCATAAGAGGAAGGAGGAAATATGGAGGCATAGTTCCAAATAGGCATAACAATAATAAATGTAAATCTTTAAAATTCCATAAGCAAGTTATGATTCCATTATAAATTATGGATATTGACTTACTGTACCAGTGAATGTTGGTCCTAAGTGGTGTTTTCTAATTCTCTTCAAGAAAGAGCCCATTTCAACTTATGACACAGTCTCACTACTGGCATAACGTAGATAGCTTTTTAACATGCTACTAGTTAGCAAAGCCATATAGGAGTGTAGGAGAGGTGGTATTTTGTCCTCTTTCTGTAGGTTTTATTATTGTGTCCTCGGATTCTTAATGGGAGAATTGTGCTGATTATTCCATCAATTATGAAGAATAGGATAATGAAACTAGGCAAATAAAAAGAAGCAGAATAATTGAGGCTTTATCTTTACCTGATGGAATGGATAGAAAAAAGTTGTTGATGGAAAAAATCAAGTAAAGTACTAATTATTATTCCACAACTCAGAGAGCTGCTGCCAGAAAGTCTAATTCAACATAAGCAACTTAATAGAAACTGAGAAACCAGGGAAGCAAAGGTTAGATTCTGACATATTAGCTGATAGAAAGGCTGCTGGTGCTGTGTGTGTTTCAGTTCTCAAAAGATCCAGTGTACCAGTTTGACACCAAGGTAGGCATATTATGAACAGGAAGAAGCTAAAGAGTGGCAGAAAGATTCACTGGAAACTAAGTGTTAATGAAGAGAATGAATGGGTAGACTTCATATGTACTAGCGAGAATGACATATGCAAGTAAGCTGGAAGAGAAATGGATTGTGCTGAGCTTTAAGAACTCTCAGGAAGATGTGATTTACCTGTGTCTCTTTTCAGGCAAATTAGAAATTCACGTTTCATAATGATTTTGCCAATAAAAAATGAGATACATTTCAGAACAAATAAATTCCTTTAGAAGAGTGATTTTCAACTGTTTTCCACCTTGACACTTGGATTATACTGTCATGCACAAAACGATCTCATGTGCTCTCAGGTCAGAGGCAAGGATGTAAAATGCTACGTGCTATGTACAGTTCCTGGACTGGTAGCATAGATTCCACTGCTCATTGTAAAGAAAGTATATCCAAAGCATAAACTGAAATTTGCTCTCATTTCTTTAAATTTACATTTAAAAAGCAAACCCAAGTCACAAACGCTATCGCTTTTTTAGTATACATTCTGCTGAAGCAAGCACTCGTTATTGCTTTAGACTAATAGGAAATTACTCATCACACATACTTCTAATTCTCTGCCCTGTTCTAACTTTTCTTTCTCTGTGTCCATACAGCTCTCTGAATTCCATCATTGCAAACCTTTATGTTCTATGTCCCCACAATTTGCCCTAATTCCACTGGTAGCTCTTAGTGGCTTGTTACATCTATGTGGGTTAGGAAAGTGATGGAAAAATGGAACTTTACTGAAATATCAGGACAAAATAGTTGCAGTAAAATAAAAGTACTCTTGTGAAGCCAATAAAATTGAAATTCCTAGGTAAAATAATTTACTACTGGTGAATGAACTAAAAGTAAATAAAAATACAAGATGGAAAGCTTATACTTTTAAATCTTGGCATTTGACAATATGTGACTAATCTCTTTTCAACATGGCTAGAATTACATAATCTTAGCACTGTAATGGGATAAACTAACTATAACATCATCTTAGTCTGTTGGCAATAGTTACTCAAAACATGTCCAGTTAACTCCTGAGTCACTGTGCCGATGGGAGAGTAAAAATACAGATACTACACATAATGAACAGGTTATTCTTTCAAAATAGATTCCATTTATACTACATTTTATCTGAGAGAGAGCTACACACAGGCACTTCACCCTCCATAGGATTACCTACCTAGGACCACAGCAAGTGGCAGGGGAGAAAGGTGGCACAGACCACAAACAGTGACTCACCATGTGAACTATGAATATTTCATAAGATCATATAATCCTCAGAGTTCGAGGAAACACTAAAGGTCAGTGTTCAACAACCCACTTAATGCCCCAATTCCTACCACTTCCGAACACTCAGTTTGTCTTATGAAACTAAAATTACACCTCCAAATTCCATATATGTAACAAAATATTTGCCTTGTTATGTCTAATGGAAGGCAGGCTGTTATAAAGGATCAGTTCTTTCCATAATATAGTGTAGTTAAGAGTCCTCAGTTTCCAATCCAGATTTTATAATTCACTAGCTAGATGACCTTGAAATATGTAAACTTAATTTCTCTTTGGCTTCCATTTTTCACACCTATGCAATGAGGATTATAATAGTGCCTGACTCATAAGATTGTTTTGAAAATTAAATGAGATAACATATATTAAGCAGTTAATAAAGTTCTTTCCCCCATCTGTTAGTTATTGTACAAGTTCTGTAGATCGCTAGTCCTGAGAGACTCAGGTACTGGAACATAAACTCGATGATGATAAGAAATGGTTAGGTTTGTTGACTATGGCAATTCAAACATTCATTAAGTATCTCTTGAATAAATTGAAAGATACAAAAAAAAAAAGTTTCACAGTTAAATTTGTTTAGAACACTCTACAGGTTCCATTCTCCTCTCAGGAATCCATGTTATGCTTTAACAATCCATGCTACACTGAGAAGTAATGTAAACAGGTATAGGTAACAAAGCCTGATGACATTTGTTATCTACTCCTTTTACTTTAACTACTCTTTTTATTTTTGAGTTTCTGCTAACGTCAACAGTTGCGTGCAATGCACAATGGAGAATGGTGCCTTTGAAATGTTAAATATATAAAAAAGATCCAAAATTTAAAATAATTTCTAGTAAGAATACTAGATACAAATAGAAAATAAAATACAAATTTTATTTGTAAAATATATCAAATTTTACTTCATAGTAATATGCTTAATTTAAGTGCTAGAAAAACTATTGAAAAATTAAGTTTCGAGTTATTGACATTCCATACATGAAATCAAACATGCACACACACACACACACACACACACACACAAACACACACACACACAAAACAGAGCCACAAAATACAGGAGCAGAATTGATCACTTCCGTAAAGGATTATGGGATTATGACTAAGACTATGATAGCACACACCCTGAATTAGGCTTTATGCTCAGTAATTTTTTCTGGCTACCATCGGTCCTTCAATGAGAAGTAAGTAGTATGAATATATTTAACTTGTCTTACTGGGGTCATATAGCCAGACTTTTATTTTTTTTTTTTTTTTAATTATAATGAATGTACTTTCTGTTCTGTCTTTTAATATTTCTATTTAAAGTTCTTTGGAAATGTCACATATTTCAGTAGAAATTTCAGAATACAGAATAATAATAATAGGGAAGACATCCTCTTCTTTAGAAAGGTCATCTCTTGAGGATTATTTAAATCCTTCATGAAATGTAAAGAGATTACAGTTTCTCAGAAAGAAAAGAAACAGTATTCTCATCTTGGTACTTAGAAAACAATTTTTTTGTTAAGTAATGACTCATCCAGACTATCAAACAGAACACTTGTCAAAGAGCAACATCAGCTATCACTCAATAATTTACCTTAATAGTCCCTAATAACTCCTTTCTTTTTTCATTTATGTGCTAAGATTAAAAGCAGCAAAGTTTAGTCATCTCAGATTTTAATATTTAAAATTATTTAGCAATTTTACATCCAGTAAATGCTGCAAACAAAAATAACAATTTTCTTTCATGACAAAAAAAAGTAAATGATGTCTATCTCAGTGTTTTCTTCCCTTCACAGAATAATTCCTTGCAGCTCCATGTTTGTTACAATGAGGTGCTACAGAACAATTTACTACTAATTTATTTACTATAGTAGCTGGTAGCAATAATTTATACTTGAATTTATTACAATTTACAATAGTGCTGTGCAGTGAATTTTTATTTGTACAATGGTTTTAACTCTTGAAGAGAATATTCAGTCGTATCATTCTCATCATTTATTGATTCATTTCTTATAGTAGCTAGAGACCTGAGCTCTCCAGTAATCATATACTTATCTATACTTTGATAAAAGCTACTATGTTGAACATAGTTGTGTAAATTGTGTCACTTTTGATATGTCAGAGAAATTTTGAGCTTAGCTCTAAGAAATGAATTGTGAGATAAAAATAGCTTCTAGAATTGTCCTTATGATTCCTGAGCCATGCATAAAGTTGATTAATGACACAGAATTATTCCTTGACTAATGTAATTACTTCCATATTTAATATTGACATGGGAAAATTGATGATATGGAAGCACTTCCAACCAAATGTCCTGAAATTGCATACCTCTCTCATTCATAACTGAATTAGGCAATTGAGCTTTACTTGTCTTTTCAGTTATTTACCATGAAAATATATCTTCTCATGCACTAGGATAGTCACCTTTGATGGAAAAGATGTTAATAAGTTATTAGGAAAAGATAAAGATATTTTATTTCCCTGGTGGTATGATGATGTGATTCATTCTTTTAATAAAACAGCATTGCTTATTAAGCATATTTTTCAAATTGCATTCCAGTTATCCATAAATGGATACAAATTATTCAAAAACACCTAAAAACTATCCACTTGATCAACATTTTACTTCCAGAAGTCTCCTTCAATACCTAGATCCATTCTCATCATCAAATATTTCATACTGAATAATCAATTCCAAATTCTATGCATTTAAATCACTGTTAACAAATAGTATGTATAATGAATTTTACACAGTTATCACTTTTTTTCACTATGTTGTTCTTATACACTAGGGTTTATCTTAAGCATCTCTATTTAATTCATTCAAACTATCTTTCTTCCTCCTTTAAAAAACTATCAGGTAAAAGTACAGAATTTAGCCTTTCCCAAAGAGAAGTCCGGCCTTGGCTCTCAGCACCGGGGAGGCAATAATCTATGTCATACCTGATAGAAATGTTTTGTTCCAGGTGGGTGCTGGCCACACCTGACAGTCTTGGGTAGGTCACCCAGATTTAGGGTGGGGGCTTTGGCTCACACAGTATTAGTTGGCCTGGAGACTGAGTTCAACGATGTGGGCAATCACACAGTCAATCTGCTTGTGTAATAGAGTCTCAGTGAAATCTCTAAACACTGAAGCTTGGATAAGTTTCCCTGGTTGGCAATACTCCATGCATATTGTCACACATCAGTCTGGGAGAGTAACACATCCTGGTTCCTTGGAGAAGACAAAGGAAGTTTCACAATTGGAACCTTCTCTGTTTCATCCTATAGCTGATTTTAATCTGTGTCCCCTGTAATAAATGATAACTTTGAATATAGAAGCTTTCTAACAGTCCTTCTAGCAAACCATCGACACTAAGGGTGTTTTTTGGGGGGATCCCTTGAGGCAAGCCTTGCATTTAGTGTCAGAAATGAAAGCAGTCTGCAGAGAACTGTCTCCTCAAACTTTGCAGACTGGCTAACTCCCAGACAGAAGTGCTTAGATGACACATTAACTAAAAGGCAAACACACACACACACACACACACACACACACACACACTCACTCACAAAAGACACTCAAATACTGGAGGTGCCAAAAAAATGTATACACATTTTAAGAGATGTTAACACTTTGGTCAGCATTGCTCAAGCAGTAGTTCTCCGTAATCAGAAGTGTCTGGACGCTGATGGTAACCACTTTGAGCACCTCTTGTAATTGCAGAAGTCAAATATGACTTGTGTTCATCTTTTGTTATCGGTTTGTATTAATACAGTTTTTTCCTTTCTTAAAATGTGTATACATTTTTGGCACTCTCTGTACATGACATAGAAACTCAGTCCAAAGAGAAAAATGAATATTAATAGACCAACCTATAGATTAACAAATATTCAATAACTTACTCTCAGTGCCATGTGTGCTTCCTCTCATGGCTCTTGTACTATAAATGGATTTAATTAGTTAGTTCAAGTTTTGGTGCAAAACAACCTTAAATACAACAGCATAACATCTTTAAATATAAAGCTGTTAGACCTAAAAGTATTAGGCATACATTTCATGTCTCAATGCAAAGGTAATAACCACATGACATAGCAGGAAAATGCAATTAAATGTAACTCCCTGTAATCTTTTCTTTTCTTTTTTTTTCTTTAAACACACAGGGTAGTTCCTTTAATCAGTTCTCTTAAGGTATCATTTTCAGACCTTGTCTCATTGTACTATTATTCTTGTGGATGCACCCACATTTGTCAACAGCATTAATAAAATGAAATAATTGGAATTCCTAATTGCAAGTTTAGCTTGTATAGTGTGGAGCAAAACAAACTTTCTGAAATTTGATCAGAGGAGGATGATTTTTCCCTGATCAAACAAAGGATAGACTATTATATGGTGATGAAGATCATTTTATGAGAAGAATTTGAGACATTAAAATAGGTTAATTAGAATTAGAATTTTAAAGTAAAACGAAAACAAAGAATCTATTTATTCTATTTATATTTCACTGCATCATCATCTACTACAGAGATTTTGATCAAATAATGTCCACAGGAACCAACTAGGGGTTTTTTTTTTTTTTGGTGACCAGATCCTAACCCAAGATATTTTGAATTGGCAGATTGGGTAGCTGCATTTTCACAAGCTCTTTAAGTGATTTTGTTGTATATCAAAGTTTAAGAACCACTGATGAACTAAATTAAAATAATTTTGAGACTGGGCCTAGAACACTGCTTTGCACTAAGTAAATGTTTGTGGAATTTAAAAGAATTGCATTCTAAGAAATAAAATTTTCAACATTGTACCATTTAACTAAGATTGTTTATTTTTTTTGCAATTTTTGTCAGGTAATATATGTATTTAGATTATTTCTATGACAATTGCTTTTGTTTGACAGTATTTTTTGCTGAATTCATTATCAGAAATGAACTCTTGCTAGTTGTTCTGAATATTTTAACATTCAGAATGTTTCTTTTGACTATTTAAATCACAGTGTTTTTCAGCAGAATCTTCTCCAACAAAATTTTATGAATGTGAAAATTTAGTTCTTCACATATTTTAAAATAAGGAAGGGATAAATATAAGGAAACTACATTAAACCATTTTTAATGTAACAATAAATATCTATATTTGTTTTATTAATATAAAACTGCCCTTTATATTATTCATATGATAATGTAAGAATTTGAAATAAGAAATTGGAATTACAGCAATGTACAAAGCAAGTTTCTTGAATTCCAATATGCTTCTTACAAAAGTAAAGCGTTTAATTCAGTTGGTTGGAAAAAAATGGGGCTGTCCTTTCATTTTTTTCACATTAAAAAAACTGGTCTACAGTCAGTATCTATTTGTTGCTAAGCCAGCGGTCAGTGTCATAACCATATGTGCCATTGGTAATAGGGGTAGAAAAACAGCAAGAACATATGAATTTTGGCAAGTCCTTAAGTGGTGTCCTGAGAGTGATGAGACAGTAGTATTGTTTTTATACGTTTTAGGAAAAGCTTTTTTATTCTCTAAGTTCTGTCATTATTTTCAAAGAACCCCATATTTCTGCCGATAGAAAATTATTACGTGACTGAATTATTGTTTTAAATCTCTGTGGGATCAACATAAAATGCAAAGCAAATATAAAATATTTGTTATACTCACAAATATTACTTGTGAAATTCCACTGTAATGGAAAGGAACCAAGTAGATAAGTTCTAGGTATGAAAATATCAATACCATAAAAACTCAACCCTGCTGTGAACACTCCAAATTCAAAGGTCTATGAATGCAAATATTTTGTACACATCTTCCTTTTCAGGAAAATTACGGTTTCATATTTAAAGGTTAGTAATAATCTCTATTAAGTATCATTCGTAAGAATAAGAAACCAAGAGTGAGAAATTTATACAAAGAAAAATGGATGGCAGAGAAGGAAAAGAGTGTTAGTTTAAAAGAGTCTTGAGTTAAAAAAAAAAAAAAAAAAAGTGAAATATCATGAGGCTTAGAAAATAATTTCTCTAAGAGGAATGAGAAAACCAAGCCAGTTCTAAAAAAGGTGGAGCTCGTGAAGCTATTTTGGGAGACTGGGTTACATAAACATATATATTGTGGTGTTACATAAACATATATATTGGAGAATAGTTTAGAAATATGTTACCCAACAAGTTTAATAAAGCTGAGTAGGATAAATAAAGGTTACATAACCTTCATTCAATCTTAAAACTGCAAGATCAAGCTCTTCATTAAGAGGAATAAGATAAGAGAATGAGAAGGTGCAACTCAATAGCATTGAGTCATAAAACAAGGAAGAATTATAAAAGATCAGACACTCATACAAAATTCCTTTTAATGTGGATATTCTCTGCAACATAAAATAACTAAAATAGTTTTTTAAACTTCCCAAAGGAGAGGTTGAAATTTATTTGTTTTCAATTGTGAATAATAAAGACACTAATTAGCCACTATGCACCATTATGAATTAAATATATGTATGATATGATTTATGTCATTTTAACTAGTGGGTTGACTTTATATTATTCCAAGATTTATAAAATGGACAAAGGGTTTAATACCTGTAGTCATAGTGCCAATCTCCCTTGTCCTATGTTTCCCATACAACTTTAAGTCGGTCAACTATCAATTGTACCATGGGAGATTTCAGGAACCTAACCCTCCGAGCAGGAAACAGTCCACTGTTTATTAAATTACCTGTCAGGAATAGAAATGCAGAATGGAATGTAGTAGATGAAAATGCTATCTCAGGCATAAGCTAATTATCATTACTTTTTTATATTTCCCAGCTCAAATATCATTCTTGAATTTTTTTGTCAAATTTTAAAAAATGGCATCTTGAAATACATTTAAGTATAAATTGCAGAATCAGAGGGCCAAAATGCTATTGTTATTACAGCATGTAAAAATAAAACAAAACAAACAAAAAAACAAGCTGAGATGCAGTTCACCTATTTTGAACTACAGTATTAACAAAGGTATTATAGTAGCCAATGTATTTAGTGTAAAAAATATCTTTTGATAATTGAAATCATAAGCATTAGTGGAAAATCACTATTTATAGGTAGTTACATAATAGGCCATCTGATTTTTTAAAGAAATCATTAAGGTTAAGTATTTAGAAAACTTTTTCAAAATTACAAATTCACCATTATTAATAGCCCAAACAGGCACAAAATTACTAATTCTACTGTTGCAACCTCTCAAGAAACATTATGTTTTTTTGCATTATAATTGGAGTATAGAAACCATTTCTTTTTTTATTTATTTTTTTTGCTATTCCACTTTGTAATCTATTGCGAGACATATCTGCAATGAGATCTACTTACTCTCATAATACTAGAATAACAATAAATCCAACATTATTTAAATATTTAAAATATTAACTACGAAAGAAGGGAGAGGGGTGTGAAGGAAATGAGGGAAGCCATACCTTTTCTCTTTTGCCAGTGCAGAAAACACAAAAGATAGCCTCCTTCTCTCTCTCTCTCTCTCTCTCTCTCTCTCTCTCTCTCTCTCTCTCTCTCTGTCTCTGTCTCTCTCTCTGTTTCTTTCTCTGTCTCTGTTTCTCTCTCTCTCTCGGAAGTATTGGTGGGTATCAAACCCTCTTCTGAAATTTTGACTCATGGTGACAAATATTTAAATTGCTGAAGAGATAGCCTAGAAAGGCACAGATACCTAACAAATTAGGACAGGCGAGATCGTCTACTCTATCTACCTATACACATTACCACTTGGGTTACATAAGAATGGGATACGCTCATTAAATATACTGAAAGGAATTCTAGGATTTAATTATGGTGAAGTTTAAAGAGACACAGCTGGATTGGAATCCTAGTATCGTCCTTTGTTATCTGCACAAATTTTACAAGTCATTTATTCTTTAACATTTTTCAGTTTTTCTGCCTAAAAATAACTACAATGTAATATATGTATAAAAATAGCAAAAATATTATAGCTAAAAAGTTATACTAATAATATTAATACTTATTAATAATCATTGATTTGATACTTACTACATGTCAAGTATATTTAATTCCCGCAACAACAGAGTTAGACATTATATCTATTTAATACACAAGGAAGCTGAAGTTACAAAACCTGACTTTGCGTCACGTAACTGCTATTAAGGATAATACCTTCTTTGCCTAAGTTTCAGGCAGTTGTAAATATATACATATATATATGTATATATGTGTGTGTGTGTATATATATATATATATATATGTATATATGTGTGTGTGTGTATATATATATATATATATATACATATATATACATATATATGTGTGTATATATATATATATATATATATATATTTTTTTTTTTTCCCCACACATTTATAGGTATATAAATCTGTGCAGGATCTTTGCAAATTAAATTGCTAACCGTGAGGTGTTCGCTATTATAATACAGTATTTAAACATAAGCTTTCCAAAGGAAGGGCAGTTTTTCTAACCCCTATCTTCATGAAAGAAATAGTATAGAATGATTATAGAGTTTTAGAGTCAGGAATACAACAACAGCTACAAGATCATCTAGGCCGCCGTATTTCTTAAGTTCAAAATAAGACATAAAATAGTTCAACGAATTTCCTAAGAGCATGCAGTGTGTAGCCTCAGATCTGGGAAGAAAACCGAATTTCTTAGGTTCCTACTTCCATATTTTTGTTTTTGGTTTTTTTTTACCCTGATGGACACTGTACTTTGAATATTTGACTTCTCATGGATAATCTTCCTTCAAGTATCAACAGATGATTGAAAAAATAACATTTAAATCCTAAAGCATTTGATTATTTAGCTATACATAGTTTGATTCTAAAACTAAGCACACTACACATTATTTCAATGTGACATCTGAAGAAAATAGGCTCGATTTTCAAAGTATTTTAAGTGAGAACAAAGTACCACCTCATCAGCATAGCTGTTCATGATGTGGACAGAACATTAAATACTCAGCCTTCAAACACGAGCCTTGGGGAAGAGATAGTGGTTGTGTAGTCTGGAAACCAATCACTCTATAGCAAAATAAACAAATTGTCTATTTTGAGATGCCAAATCTGAAACAAGATGGAAAACATTTTGAGCCTGTTACGCTACCACATTAGGAGTATAAAACATAAGCAAAATTAAAAAAGGAAAGAAATGTGATGCGAAAACGTGGACAAGATACTCAGCTGAGTAAAAAGCATAATCCAGGAATAGAATAACATTTATATGTGCTCTATAAAATAAGATAGCTTACTAAGAAATTGAATTCTGTAAAATAAGTGTTTATAGATGAGCAGTTAAAACAACAAAACAGAATGAAAAGAAAAACTGAACCCTATAGAAACAAAGCAAGGAACAAAACAATCTATAATAAAATAAATCAACAAATTAGAAACAGGAGAAAAATTACATGTGGCTGAAAGTTGAGTTACTAACATAATAGAAAGACTTAATGTAACCGGAGTACATGTATATAGAAAAAAACAGAGAGAGAGAAAGACTTTACAAATCAGAAAGGAACTATTAAATAGGGAGGTCAAACACTATACAAAAATATAGCATTCCTGAAGTAGTGATCTGAACCAATGAAATTCAAAATTACCCAAACTGCAAGGAATTTTTTTTCTTAAAATAATAACCCACCATATTCCATGGGGTGGGGGTGGGGGAATGATGTAGAATTCTCAAACACTAGAATATATCCTGTGAGTTTCTGAACTTCAAGGACAAAGATTTTGTTCTTCAGTAAGCCAGGAAGACAAGTTTCCTGAGCTATGTGTTGGCAGCAACAGTGCTGGTTAATGTAGTCTAGACATTTTCACAGTAACAATGAATGAAGTAATATTTATATATGGAGCAATAAATCTAGTCAAAATGTCGTTAAACTATAAAAGCAAGAGTAAAAGATTCTCAAATATATATTTAAAATCAAGATCTGTAGCACCTTTCATCTCCATATTGTGTGGTGGTGACAAATGATGACAAAATCCAGTCAATTAGGGGTGAATCAAAATTAAGATATTGAGAATGGAGAAGCTAAGTAAAAAGGATTGGTGATGGGCAATGAATTGATGTGATACAAGTATTAGACACACTAAATTTAAAAAATGATATGTCAGAATGTAAATAACCTAAACATTCACAATATAAAAATGATGATAAAGCTTACAGAAATAGTAGGTTAATGGGAAGAGATTGAAGAAAGATTAAAAAGGCTTAAATTCATGAATATGTCAGAAGTTTTTAATACTGTTAAAACATACATGTTTCCAGCCTGTTAATTTTTTCATAATTAATTGCATTAATTTGTTTTCTTTTTAACTTAGAGAACTCTTTTATGAGATAAAATCTATTGTAGTAAAGAAATAATCCTTAAAGAATGAAACTGGACTTGTTTTTGTCACCATGTACCAAAGTTAATTCAAAATGGATCAAAGACTTAAGCATAAGACCTAACACAATAAACTGCATAGAAGAAAACATAGGTACTAAACTTATGGACCTTGGGTTCAAAGAGCATTTTATGAATTTGACTACAAAGGCAATGGAAGTAAAAGCTAAAATAAATGAATGGGACTCTATGAAACTTAAAAGCTTCTGCACAGCAAAACAAACCATCGACAAAAAAAAGAGGCCACCAACTGAATGGAGAAGATTTTTGCAAATAGTGCCTTCGATAAGGGGCTAATATCCAGAATATACAAGGAACTCATGCAACTCAACAACAAAAAACAAACAACCCAATTGAAAAATGGGCAGAGGACTTGGAGAGACATTTCTCCAAAGAGGACATACAAATGGCAAATAGACATATGAAAAAATGCTCAACATCACTAATCATCAGAGAAATGCAAATAAAAACCACAATGAGATATCACCTCACCCCAGTCAGAATGGCGATCATCAACAAGACAAATAGTAACAAGTGTTGGAGAGGCTGTGGAGAAAAAGGAACCCTCATACACTGTTGGTGGGAATGCAGACTGGTGCAGCCGTTATGGAAGGCACTGTGGAGGTTCCTCAAAAAATTACGAATTGAATTGCCATATGACCCAGCAATCCCTCTCCTGGGTATCTACCCAAAAAATCTGAAAACATTTAGAGATAAAGACACATGTGGTCCAATGTTAATTGCAGCTTTGTTTACGGTGGCCAAGACATGGAAACAACCAAAATGTCCTTCGATAGATGAATGGATAAAGAAGTTGTGGTATATATACACAATGGAATACTATTCGGCGGTAAGAAAAGATGATATAGGAACATTTGTGACAACATGGATGGATCTTGAGAGTGTAATGCTGAGTGAAATAAATCAGACAGAAAAAGCAGAGAACCATGTGATTTCACTGATATGTGGTATATAAACCAAAAGCAACAAAAGAACAAGACAAACAAATGAGAAACAGAAACTCATAGACACAGACAATAGTTTAGTGGTTACCAGAGGGTAAGGGGGGTGGGGGGTGGGAGATGAGGGTAAGGGGGATCAAATATAATGTGATGGAAGGAGAATTGACTCTGGGTGGTGAACACACAATGGGATTTATAGATGATGTAATACAGAATTGTACACCTGAAATCTATGTAATTTTACTAACAATTGTCACTCCAATAAATTTAAAAAATTAAAAAAAAAGAAATAATCCTTAGAAACTAAACAATTCAATAATTTTTATTTTCACATTAAAAAATTAATTCACTTAAATTTTAACTTAATATATTTGATGTAGCTTATTTAATATGATCTTTTTTGAGATAAATATATGTGTTATTTGTATTAACCTATCTTACCAATTTATTGAGGTACAACTGACAAAAACTAAATTGCACATATTTAAAGTGTATAATTTGATACGTATTGACATATATTAATATTTTGACAAACCTGTGAAACCAGAACCAGAACCAAGGCAGAGAATGTTTCCATCGCCCACATGTTTTTCCATTCTCCTTGGTAATTCCTTCCCCTCCCTCCTTCTTCCCTACCTCATCACCAGACAAGAAATGGTCTGTTCTCTATCACTACAGACTGATTTGCACTTTCTATAATTCAATAGAAATGGAATCAAGCATTATGTGGTCTTTTTAAATTTTTGGTTTGGCTTCTTTCACTAAGGATAATTATTCTGAGTTTCCTTCATGTTGTTATCTGTGCCTATAGTTCATTCATTGCATGGACATTCCACAGTTAGTCCTTTCACTGATTTGCAGACATTTGGCTTGTTTCCAGTTTATGGCTATTATAACCAAAGATACTATGAATATTTGTATATAATTCTTTGCATAGACTTGTGGCTTCATTTCTCATTGGTAAACACCTAGGAATGCAATGGCTGAATCATAATGATAGGTGAATGTTTAATGTTTAAAAAAAATACCAACTGTTTCTCACAGTCACTGTACTCTGGTACATTCTTTCAGCAGAGTAGGTGAGATCCATAACTTATTCACATTTGCAAGACTTGGTGTGCTCAGTCATTTTATATTAGCCGTTAATAATAAGTGTGCATTGGTGTCTCATTCTGGTTTTAATTTGTAGTTTCCCTGATGAGCAATAATGTTGAGTAAATATGTGATTATTTGTCATCCATATATTTTCTTTCATGGTGTCTATTCAAATTTTGCCTATAATTTATTAAATTGTTTTCTCATTATTGAGTTGAGAATTCTTCACATATTCTGGATTTACAAATTTTTCTTTTCCAGTCTGTGGCTTATCTTTCCATTATTTTATCAGTGTCTTTCAAAGAACAGAAATGTTTTGGCTGATGCATCTAAGAAATCATAAAACTAAAACTGTGGAAGGAAAAAAGCACAGAAGAAAATCTTTGTGACATTGGATTAGGCAAATATTTCTTAAATCCGTAAAATAAAAAAAATGATAAGTTAGACATTATCAAAATTAAAAAAAAAATGTATGTGAAAGACTGAAAAGAATGAAAAGATAAGCCACAAACAGGGACAAAACATTGTTAAATCAGATATTTGATAAAAGATATATATCTAGTATATATAAAGAATTTTCAAAACTCAACTTCATAAAACTGGACAATATTTGACTAGACACCTCACTAAAGAAGATACATGGATAACAAGTAATCACATGAATAGATAGATACTCAACATTATTACTCACAAGAAAAATGCAAGTTAATGATACATTCTGCGTTAATTTTTGTATGTGGAACCAAGGGTGGATGGCAGTCCACTTTTTGGCATATGGGAGTCCAGTTATTATGGTATGATTTGTTGAAAAGATTATCCTTTCTCCACTCAATTGTCTTTACACATTTGCAAAGAATAAGCTGTCCCATATCTATTATGGATTTATCTATATTTGTTCTACTAATCTATTGGTATATTTTTACATAAATACCACAGTTTGTCTTTATAATAAGCCTTAGCTCATGGAGGGTTAGTCATTCAACTTTGTTATTCCTTTTCAAAGTTGTTCTGGCTATTGTAGTTCCTTTGCATTTCCATATAAATTTTAGATCAGCTTGTTGATTTTCACTCCTCCAAAAACACACACACACACACACAAACACCCTAGAATTTCAAATGAGCTTGTTTGAATCTATAGATCAAATTGGAGACAACTGAAATCTCCACAATATTGAATCTCAAAATCCGTGAACACTAATTATCTTTGAATTTATTTAGATCCTCTTTAATTTCTTTTGGTAATGTTTTATAGTTTTAAGTGTCCTGGTCTTTTACATCTCTTGTCACATTTTCCTCTATGTAATCATATAGCATCACATTTTTAATATTATTGTAAATGGGATTCTTTTCTAATTTCACCTCTATTTGTTGATAACATAGAAAATTACAATTACTTTTGTATATTGATATTTTATTCTGCAACCTTGCTAAACCCATTTATTAGTTCTAGTATCTTTTATAGATTATATCAGATTCTTTACATAGATGATCACATTACCTTTTAATAAAGGCAGTTTGATTTCTTTCCAACACAGATGCCATTTGCTTCTCTTCCTCGTCTTGTACTAACTAGAATGTCTACTATGATGATAAACAGAACTGTAAGGGAAGACAGCGTTGTCTTTTTTTCTGTCTTGGAGAGAAATCTTTCAGTTTTTCCCCACTAAGTATGATGTTGACTATGTTTTTACGGTAGGCAGTTTTGTCAGATTTAGAAAGTGCCCTTCTGTTGCTAATTTTCTAAGTTTTTATTTGTTTGTTTTCAGGAAACATTGTTGAATTTCAACAAATGTTTTTTTTTGTGCTTTTATTAAAAGAGGCATATGGTTTTTCTTTTTTAGTTTGTTAAAATGGTGAATTATATGGATTTTTTTTAGCATTAAACAAGCTTTGCATTCTCAGGATAAAACTCACACCATTATAATGTATTATCATCTCTATGTATTGCTGGATACAATTACAAAATTTTGTTTAGAATTTTTGTGTTCATGTTCATGAGCAATATTAGTCTGTAGTTTTATTTTCTTGTACTGTTATAATCTATCTTTTGCATCAGAGAAATGTTGGTATTGTAAAATTAGTTGGAAATTATTCTCTACTCTTAAGCTTTCTGAAAGAATTTGTGCATAATATGATAATTTTGATTAAAAAATCTGTGTACATACTTTTTTCAACTCTCTCTCTCTCTCCATACACACACACACACACACACATACACACGTGTGTGTGTTTATAAATATACATACATACACACACACACATACACACACATCAATATCACTCTAATGATACTGATACTAATTGCTGGGTGTTAGGAATTAGGGTGATTTGTTTGTATTTTTAAAATATTTATGCATTGATTATATGTTTCTTGAACAGTATGTGTTATTTTTAAAAACTATACATTTATATTCTGTAATTAAATAAATGGATACAGTCAGCCCTTCATGCTGCTTGCTAGAGAACCATGCTTTTCAACACGATTTTTGAGAACCCCTGGATTATCTAGAGTCCTATAAAGTGGTCAGAAGTAAGCATGATTACTTCTGGGAAATAACAGTAAATCCCAACTTTTCACTTATGTTTACTAATTTGAGATGTCAAATTAGTAACTATTTTCAAAACATATGATTTTATTAATAATAAATATATTCTTAAAGGTTGAACATGCATTGCAAGGACTACTCTGGTCAGTAAATCTCAGGTATATTTCAGCTATCAGGATGCAATTCATTTCAGCTCATGTTATTTCAGGATATTTAAGTATTTATGTTCATAACAGTTAAATTTGAAATAATCTCCAGTTTCCATTTCACCAAAAGCAGATGATGGTGTAAAAGTGATGCATTATAGCATATAATAAAAAGAGGTTTTGAAAAATAGTCGGTAACCACAAGATGGTCATGGGGGTTTGAAAATTAATTTGGGGAACGTACAGAGGGATAGTGGATGGGGGGAGGGGGGTTCACACAGTGGGAGGGATATAAATGATAAACGTCTAAGTTTTGCTTTGTCTTGTGCACCTGAAACTAATAAAATAAAATAAAAATATATTTAAAAAAATAATGATGTAAATGTTTAAAAATATACACTATCATTAATAACATAAAGAATGAACATCATTCCAATGTGAATATAAAATGTAAATTTGTGAGAACTCAGTCAACTGGTCTATCATATCAGAGAATTTAAATATAAGTCAACTATAGAAAAGGAAAGTGAAGTGTTTTCATTACTTCATTTACAGGGAATCTGATGATGTCAGACAGTTAGCTCTTCCCCAGAAATGACTTGCTTGGAGCATCACCTAATGAGGACCTGGGAATGGAAATTTTTATTTTCTGTTATTTTTTTAAGCTAGAAGATTTCCATTTAAAATCAGCTATTTCTTTTTCTTTCTTTATGATGAAAGATGCAAACTCATCTTTCAGTAGAGTGCCTACGTCTGAAAATAATCACCTGGGTGGCTCATTTTAGCTATGTAGAGGTAAAGGAAGAAAGTATGTATTATTCTGGAAGAGCAGTATAACAGGCTGTTATTGGCCTGGAGCAGGCTGAAGACTTAGATAAGCTTTCTGGTGGATGACTTAGGCAATGTTCTTTCACAATGCAACTAGTTGCCTCCAAAAATTTATGTACTGTGTTTCCTCCAAAATAAGACCGGGTCTTATACCGCATTTCCCCGAAAATAAGACGGGGTCTTATATTAATTTTTGCTCCACAAGATGCATTAGGGCATATTTTCAGGGGATGTCTTACTTGTTCATGTACATTTATTCAAATACATTCATGTCATCTTCTTCTGGAACATTGTCGTAATGTACTAAAGGCGTCTGTCTGGCTGACGATCTTAACTGGGGTTTATTTTCAGGGTAGGTCTTATTTTTAGGGAAACACAGTAGAAACCAAGAAATTTTCAGGAAGGGGCATTTCCTTTTAAAAGTTCAGCATTTTGAACAACTATTCAGGAAACTGGGTGAAAGACCAGTGAGGAGCTCCTACAGGAATTTTATCATGTAGGAATGGGAAATCTGGTCTTGTGAGTTAAACACTAATCCTGAGTCAAGATTTTTATGAAAAAGATGGATGAATGCACTGGGGGCATGATGATGGAGACCAACATATGATGATCAAGCAGAATCAAAAACATATAATACATTTGCTTTGAGAAAAATACCCAAATATCCGCTCAAACAATATTGCTGTCCTGTGATTTTTCCTATCCATTGCACTTCATTAATTTAAGGTTGAAATTTTATGTTGTGTTTCCACCACGTTATGACGTATTTGCTGTATGATTTGATGAGTCTAGTGAGTGAAGATGACAGGAATGAGAATGGTGGTTGGAAAGTGCTCACCATACACCTCCACACAAACATAACGTCTATTTTAGTCAGCACTAAGATTACATGGTAGCCTGCTAACTGTGAGAACAACGTGGATCATTTCCTTGAGATACTTGCAGTGAATACTTGCTACTCCAAAATGAGAAGGAATAAAACTTTACTGTTCAGACTTACCATCATGACTGTAGGAAGTCTATTTGTTTCTCCTCTAAGATTAGAAAATGAAAGAAGACAGGCAGGGAAATGAAAGAGTATAAAAGCACTGATACTTTTCAATCATTTCCAGTTCTTTCCTCTTGCTACTCAATTACACTGTTGATTGGGTACAAATTTACTGATCTAAATATGTACCAGATTGTTTATTACATAATAGATGCTCATTTTAACACTGTGGGTTGTTTTCTGTACTAGAATTATATTAAGCTTAGGTGAAACAATTCACAAAATATATTCAATTATATTCAATTTCAATTATGATCTAAGGAAATAAAATAAGCACTAGGGTAAATTGTAACATGATGAAAATTATTTTGGAAAGCGTCCAGTTTCCAAATGTGTGTGTTTTATTTGGGACTTTTATTTGTGTATGATTCAAATTTCAAGTTTACTTAGCATAATATGGCAAACATTAAACAACCAGTGTATAATCATGTCTTTGATTTTAATGGATAAATGTACTGAGGTCTCACTCTATACATACATTATGAGGGAAGGGGACCTGTGTTTTTGGCATGTGTTTACTAGCAGAACAAAAACAATTCAGAGGTTCTCTAGGTAAACATGAAGAACAGAGGGATCATGAGAAAAACAAAAACATAAAGTGTAAATAAAAATGTCAAAGCTCAAAGCTCAAGGATTATAAGATTCCTAATAGGTAATGCTGGAGAAAGTTGCAGTGTCTAATTGTTATTGCTCTTGTAGTTGGCTCATGCAAGCAGCTAAACAATGATAACTCGCCTCCATATCTCGCACGTGGAAGTCTTTGAAAGCAGATATTCCCTGGGCCATCTTGCTAATTGGTCTCCAACTCCAAAGACTGGTTGAATGCACTCGTTCTATTGTATTCTTTGGGCTCTACAGTTTAAAAACATGGTGTGTTTTACATTTCTGCCCAGTACAGACTTACATATTTAAATCTTCTATAGAACTTGGAAGCACAAAGCAGAAAATGACACTGGACTAGAAATTCTAACCCCAGTTCTGCCACTAATCAGGGGTGTGATTTACTTAAGTCATTTAAGCTCTCAAGCTACAATGTCATTATCAATAAAATACCTTCTCTGGAAGTAAGAATAAAATAAAATAATGTACTAGAAGGAGTTTTTTAAAATTACAATACTCCATACTTACAATTGTAGATCATTCTATCAGACCTGACAGTTCTCTCAAAAAAAAAAAAAAAAAAATCCCCTTTATTTTTTGTGTGTGAAGAATTTATGTTATTTAAAACCATCTAAGAGCCTTGCTAAGAATTAATTCAAATACTTATTTCTCCCTGAACACATCTTAGCTGTTTAATAATTAAATCTTATTCAGAAAAATAAGCTATATCCACGCCTTTCCATTTGTAACATGAAACTGTAAGAAAATATTCCCATTACCCAACTCATGAATAAAGCTTCCTAGCAAATATTACCTGGTTAGTATTCCTTAATCAGACAGTACAATTTAATGTAACATTCATTTAATAGATAAATAAAATGGTATAGTATAGTACTTAAATAGTACTATAGATCAGTTGACATTGTTCACATAAATTAAGCTGGCATTACAACTATTTATTTTTACTTATATATAAAGTTATTCTTCTCACTGGAATAAACATAAAGCAATAATATACTACAAAAATGTTCAAATAAAATGATTAGATGTGCTGATCAAGTTGGCTATTTTAATATGCTGTTGTTTCTCCTAAGGTCACTATTATGCAAAAAAAAACCCACATAAATACAGTTTATTTTAGTTGGATCACTCTTTACACATGTGCATATTAATCAGATTACCTGAAGCTCTTCTACCTCCTTTGGTAATTATGGAACCTTTTTGACATGTTAACTGGCCTCTTCAGGCCTCTGATTCCCAATATTTAAATTCTAATCAATATATACTTTTCTCTAGATAAGCACATATAAGCAAATATTTTAAGTTCTATCAGCAATACAAAGTCAAAGAAAAAAAAATCAGTCTTATGGTGACTAGTAGAACTTCAGAATTATTTTGCTCAGTGTGATATAATGAGCACTAATTGCACAGCATTCAATTCCATCTTTTCCTGCTAAGGCAGTGCATTCAATTTCCCCTGTTGGATATACTGACTGAATCCAATTATGTGTGGGTAAGAATTTTGAACTCAATCTCTCTGGGAAAGAGGACAGCAGTAATAAGAGACAGTCAACTCTTTAGCTAAGCCACAAGAGGGAACATGCCATGACTTGATCTCCACATAGCTCTCTAGTCACAGCTGTGCCTGTTCTGTCTTCATTTTTCATTCTAGCATTACTGAGTCTGCCTCTTGTCACCCATACACAGCATGCTATTTCTGGTCCTCTGAGCCTTTGCTCAAGTTAGTTTATTTGCCCCTTACATCTTTCCCAACGAAGTCCTGGACAACCTTCTAAATTCAGATTAGACCTTCCCCTCTCCCCCCGAGGGCATATTTCTGATTCCCTCCTTCTTCTAGCCAAGACAATCTCTCTGTTAACATTCTATATTAATTATCAAGTCCCTGTAGAATCCTTCCCGTTCCTGACTAGCACAGAAATGATCCATGACTATACCTGACTGCTCAGTCAGACTGGAAATTCTTAAGGCTGGGCATTAGATATTAATAACCTTTGTATCTTTAGCAGTCTGTCCAATTGCTGACACGTAGGTGCTCAATATGTGCTTTTAGGATTGATCTTAATAGCTTAGAGGTTATCAAATAAGCTCTGAGACTTTCTTAGGAAGGAATATAAATTAGATATGAAAAATTTACATAAATATCTAGCTCATTAATGTTGAATATATACTCTAAGGTATAGTATTGAGGGACCCATGTGGTTAACAAAAGGGTAGAATTCACCTTTCTGACATATTCAGATTAACAACTCCATTTGTTTTCCTTTCAATCTACATAATATAGAGCTAATTACCTCAATCCAAAACTACATCTTAACCCAGTTTTGCCTCCTACAGTACCTTGAATATTATGTAGGGATAAGTAGGGGTGTGCTTCCTATGGCATGAAAATGATGCAAATAATTTTTTTTCTAATCACTGAATATAAGAATTGCATAGAAATGTCTTCATTTAATTCACTCAATGCTTAGACGGCCTAACTGCCTTTCATTCATGAACTAAATATCGTGTTGATTAGGCTTGTTTTTTTGAAAGTGTCTCATTATAATGACAACAATGTAAATCATGGACATATGATTCAATTTGATCAGATTTATTTCTTAGTTATATCCATTTACACTGAGAGTGGAGTTCTATGTTATTGATTTATAATTCACATTTTGTGTATTTCCAGAGAGTTATTGAAGATGGTGATTATAAATTTATTTGGAGGACAAAGGTGGCGGATAATATTTTAGCATTATAAGGAAAAGAAAAAGGTTGGAGCTAGACAAAGGTAGTCAGAAAGGATATGGAAAAATGACAATTGACTCTCAAGCAAAAAAAAACACAAACAAACAAAAAACATAGTATTTACTTACCACCTAACATAAACGTAGAACTAAGATCTTGAAATAATGTTGCGCTTGATATGGTTCATGAACATCTGTGGTCTACCTAAAGAATGTACGCACCAGACTAAGAGATCCATGATGACCAAGTAGATAAACACTTGCCTGCTTCCTTCAATGAACACATTAAAATTACAACTAAATAGTAGAACAATCAACCTGGAGAACTCTTTGAAGTCTGGCTGAACAGAAGTTTTATAACTCAGGATATAAAGTAGAAGCCACCATGAAACTGGTAGGAGGAGCAGAGATGTAGAACAGGCCCGCCCCAAACCTCCATGTGAAGGTTGAGAACCTGGAAGGATATCTTGGCCATGGAGATTCCCCCTGGAGGATCGAGAGACCCCAGCCTCACACCAGCCTCCCCAAACCAGAGTACTAGTTCTGGGAAAAGGAGCCCCCACAACATCTGGCTATGAAAAACAGTGGTGATTCTAACCATCCAGGTAGATCGGAAGGTGGCAGGAAACGCAGACATCCTCTTAAATGGTCGACTCACAGGCTCTTCCACTTTCAGGCACTCACTTTGGGCTCTAGTGGAGTGACTGTAACTCAGAGGGGGTGGGGGAATGTAGGAGGCATACAGGCTGCAGACTGAAGTGTGTGGTTTCGAAGTAAGGGCTGGCGGACAGTTGCCATTTTCTCTGTGTGAAGTCTTCCTCCCCTATAGCCAGCAGGCAGGTACCATCTTTCCTATGTTGAGCCCACCTGCTCTGGCCAAATCTAAATCTGATTGGCTTGGTGAGCTCAGCTATTCATGCTGCTGACTTACTAGGTCCCCACTCCACCCAACTCCCCCAAGCAAGAGGCACTTTCTCCCAGAGTAGCCAGTCCTACCCGCATTGCACTCTTTCTTGAAAAATGTTTGGAGTTTGCAGGACCTAGGCATGTGACAGCTGGTCACAGTGTGCTCTGAGACTTTTGCTGACTAGCTCCAGGCTCAGCACTGGCACCAAACCAGAGTTTACATTAACCTGTTGACCACAATTCTTCCCACCGTAGTGACTCCCTGAAACCCTGACACACCCACTTGCAGACCACAGAAGGATTTATCAGGAGCTGAACCTTATGGGAGCTGGCATGTGGCAGCCGGCCTCAGGGTGTCCTGGCTTTTTGTGGAGTTACTCCAGGCTTGGTACTCATGGCAGCCATCCTCAGTTCATAGTGTGGCCTCTCCTATGTGCTTCCAGGGTTAGCATGGGCAGAAAACAACTGTAGATCACTTTGTAGCTCCTACCAGGCAGTCTTTGACCAATCACAAGTAGTGGGTGACCTGAGCCTGCATTGGAGTCCCTCACAAGAGGCTCTAGAACTAATATACTTAGAGGTTGGCTACAGACCACAGCAGAGCACCACCCAATTAGCCTCACAAGTGGCATAACCAAATGGCCACTCAACAGTCACTAGAGCAAGCTGGAGCAAATCCCACCTAGTGGATAAGCCCCCTGCACAGCAGTCTGTAAGCTGTATACAAGGCCAAACCACACAGCCAATCAGCCTGAGGGTCAATCCCACCAATTGATGTGTGACTAGCAATCAAGACTCAACTATAAGAAGAGGGCACAGACAACCCACACAAGGGACACTCTTGGAGCACCTGGAGCAGGTGACCAATGAGACTGTACTGTTGGTCCCCACAGGACACCTACTACATAAGGCTACCCAGCCAAGATTGGGAGACATAGAAACAAACAAACAGAGAGGCACCCAAAAAGAGGAAGCAAAGAAATTTGTCCCAAATGAAAGAACAGGAGAGAATGTCAGAAAAAGAACTAAACAAAATTGAGGCAAGCAAACTACCAGATACAGAGCTCAAAACAATGGTTATAAGGATGCCCAAGGAACTTAGTGAGAACTTCAATAAAGAGACAGTAAGCATATAAAAGGACATAGAAACCATAAAAAAAGAACCAGTCAGAAGTGAAGAATACAATAATTGAAATGAAGAATGCACTAGAAGGCATCACGAGCAGATTAGATGAAGCAGAGGATCAAATCAGCAATTTGGAAGACAAGGTAGCAGAAAAAAAACCAATTGGAACAGCAAAAAGAAAAAAAAAAAAGAATGCAGAAAAAAATGAGGATAGTTCAAGAGATCTCTGGGACAACATCAAGAGTAATAACGTTCACATCATAAGAGTGCCAGAAGGAAAAGAAAGAGCAAGGGATTGAGAACCTATTTGAAGAAATAATGACTGAAAACTTCCCTAACCTGGCAAAGGAAATAGACACACAAGTCCAGAAAGCACAGAGTCCCAAACAAGATGAACCCAAAGAGGCCCACACCAAGACACATTATAATTAGAATGGCAAAGGTTAAAGACAAAGAGAGAATCCTAAAAGCAGCAAGAGAGGGGCAACAAGTAACTTCTAAGGGAGCTCCCATAAGACTGTTGGCTGATTTGTCAACAGAAACTTTGCAGTCCAGAGGGATTGGCGCAAAATATTTAATGTCATGAAAAGCGAGGACGTACAACCAAGATTACTCTAACCAGCAAAGCTATCATTTAGAATCGAAAGACAGAAACAGAATTTCCAGACAAGAAGAAAACTAAAGTTTTAAAGTCCATCACCACCAAACCAGTATTACAAGGAATGTTACAGGTACATCTTTAAGATGAAAAAAAAAAAGAAAGATAAAAAGTATGACTAATAAAATGGCAACGGCTATGTATCTAGCAACAATTACTTCCAATGTGAATGGATTAAGTGCTCCAATCAAAAGACATAGGAGAGTTGAATGGATAAGAAAATAAAATCCTTACATATGCTGCCTACAAGAGAATCACTTCAGATTGAAAGACACACACAGATGAAAAGGGATGGGAAAAGATATTTCATGAAAATGGAAACAAAAAAAGCTAGAGTAGCAATATTTACATCTTATAAAATAGACGTTAAAACAAAGGCTATAACAAGAGACAAAGAAGGGCCCAGTAATGCCACTTTGGGGTATTTATCTGAAGACACCCAAATATACTTCGAGGGGACATGTGCATCCATATGTTCATTGCAGCATTGTTTACAATGGCTGAGATGTGGAGGCAGCCTGGGTGTCTGACGAAGGAAGAATGGATAAACAGGAGGTGATATATATATATATATATATATATATATATATATATATATATATATATATATATGTTGATCAGCAATGGGAGTGAACTGGTTCTTGCAATCTGAATAGGATGGATGGACTTGGAGGGTATTGTACTGAGTGGAGTATGTCAGACAGGGAAAGAGAGATGCAATGTGATTTCATTTATGTGTGGATTCTAGAGAACAAAATAAACAAACAAAACAGAAACAAACTCATAGATACAGAGAACATATTGGTGGTTACCAGTAGAAAAGGGGGTTGAGGGTGAGTGAAAAGGAGAAGAGAAATTTGTTGTACAATAAGTACAAATTTGTTGTTACACAGTGATCATGGAGATGTAGGGTACAGTATAAGGAATATAGTTAATAATATTGTAATAATTATTTATGGTGTCAGATGGGTATTAGATATGTTGGGGTGATAGATGGGAGGGTCTTGGGGAGCAGGGTGAAAAATGTGAAGGGATGAAGAAGTACAAACTGGTAGTTACAAAATAGTCATGGGGATGTAAAGCACGTGAAATATAGTCAATAATATCATAATAACTATGTATAGTGCCAGGTGAGCAGTACTAGTCAGGGGGATCACTTCTTACATTCTGTAAATGTCTAGCCACTATACTGCACACCTGAAATTAATATCAAATAATATTGAATGTGAACTGTAATTAAAAACTGTTTTAAAAAGGGGGGAAATGTGAAGGGGAATAAGAGGTGCAAATTTCCAGGTTAAAACAAGTAAGTCATGGTGTGCAATGTGCAGCATGGAGAATATAGTCAATAATATTGTGAGAGCATGGTACGATGTCAGATGGTTGCTGGACTTATCATGGTGATCACTTCTTTAGGTATATAAATGTTGAATAACCATGGCGTATACCTGAAACTAATATAATATTGTATATTAGCTATATTTTAATAAAAAATAAAAATAAAATAAAATAAAAAAATAATTACGAGGTGTGATAAAAAAGTATGGTGAATGTTTAAATTTTGAAAAATTTATTAAAGTGAAATACACATTGTCATTAATCTCCCTCAAAAATACTCCCCCTTGCTTTGAACCCACTTATCCCATCATTCTTGCAACTTTCAGAAGCAGTTCAGGAAGTCCTCTTTTGTGAGTATCTTTAATTCATCCTCCGTCATGACAATGCTCTGTGTTACACATCACTTCTGGTACCTCGATTTCTGTCAAATAAAAACATCACGGTGTGTCCTCATTCACTTTATTCACCGGATCTGGCAATGTGTGACTTCTGGCTCTTCCCCAAAGTCAAAATGACCAGGAATGGTAAATATTTTGAATTGATTCAGGACATGGAGGCAGCCATGACTGTGCAACTAAAAACACAAAAGAGGACTTCCAGAACTGCTTCAGAAAGTATCAAGAACGATGGAATAACTGTGTTTGAAGCGAGGGGGCGTATTCCGGGGGTTATTAATGGCAATGTGCCCTCTACTGTTTGTTTTTTTTTTTTTAAATTTAAACATTCACCATATTTTGTGATCACACTACGTACTCTCCATTCATTACATTATTTATCTTTATGAGGACAATTGTTCTGAAATTTAAATAACTGCCTTATAAATGAACTCTTAGTAGGTTACTTAATGGATCTGTGCTCTGCTTTGATGTTAAGAAATGAGTAACAAAGTTGACTTGTGTAGTTCTGTTGAACCTAAAAATTATTTCTACCCCATGGAATATTCCAATAAAATATGTTTCAAAGCAGTGTATTGGGAGTTCCAGAGGTGAATTTTTCCCAATATCCACTAGCTACTTATGTAGAGTCCATTACTTTCACATTACTATATATTTTTTAAATTCCTTTAATGTCATGTTGACATTAACTATTAGTTTGAAAATGAATAATATTTAAAATAATTTTCCTTTGGTATGTGCAAGTAGTGCTTTAACAGTGTTTTTCTAATACTGTATAACAATTATAACAATTTACATTACGAGCGCCAAAGAGGAGTAAAGAATATCAACAGGAATATAATTTTGATTTCCAATAAGGAAAAGAAGAGAAAGTCAACCCAAATGTAGATAATAATAACATTTACTAGTTTTATTGATGACAATTTAGTCTTGGCAATTAATTATAATTTGCTGCTTTCATCAATGGAATATATTTTGCAGATAATTTAAAAATGGAAACAATGCAATAATATACTTTTTTTTCTCAGTTTCAATCTTTGTCATTTTTCTAAATTTCAGTCTTCATCAGTGAAGAAGACCACAATGACAAGGTACTCAGTTGAGCACATGCTGTTTTCATCAGTACTTTCTTGAATTATGCTATAACCGTTAGCTTTTTAGTCACTTTTATATTGCTGCTTTTTTTTTTTAACTTTAAGATACTGATGTTTTTCTTTACTCGTCATGTTACATGACTCTATTAATGAATAGTGTACGATGACAAGGTTGAAGGAAAAATACAAAAGTGAAATAGTGAAAAATCAAAGAATGGAGATTCACTAAAATAGCTCCTGAAAATCTAGTCTCTATAAACTGAATACAGCTGTTTGTAAGAACAGGGAACTACATCAAACAAGTAGATTTGTCATTAAAACAATCAATTGAATCAACATTCATGATGGAAATGGTATATCAGTTCAAACATTCACTTCAGAGCCAGAATTCTCAAGGTGGATATTGTCCATTGATGTAATAAATCATTTAATCATTGCATATATTTTTTTCAAATATCAGTTTAGTGCCTAGTACTGAACTGTCAATAGCAGAAAGTACAAAGGTAAATCAATCATAATTTTACCTTTAACGAGTTTTAATAAACTTGTAGTTTCTAGGTTAGAAAGAGGACATAGTGGGCTCAAAGAAGCATACAACCAAATAAAAATCCAACATGTGCAGTTGGAGAGTGACTTAAAGATTAAATCAAATAAGACAAAAAAAAAAAAAAATTTACTACAGTGTTTAGCATACTGTGAGTGTTCCACAAATGATGGTTTTTATTGTTACTGGTGGTGGTGTTTTATTTTTAACTTGGGTTTAGAGGTAGATCATATTTCAGTGGGGAGGACCAGTACAAATATCCTGAAGGAGTTGGCAAGTATTTTTTTCAGGTAAAAGATCAAGGGACAAATCAAACACAGATTTAAAAAAAAAAAAAAAAAAAAATCAAACACAGACTGAAAAAAATTAGGTGGAAGCATGAAAACTGAGTTGTTCACTATGACTACAAAGGGAAATCCATATAGAATTGTAATAGCTGAGAAGGCTTGGGGCAAACGTGTGGGACCAAAATGCACAGGTTAAATGATCTGGAATTAATATAGGAAGCAATGAGAAATGTGGAACCCCAAAAATTGAAAGCAGGACTCAACAAAGAGTAGGCAAGAGGAGGAGCATAAAAATTAAGACTTTGGAAGTAAAAACAAGAATGCAACATATGTTTCAGAGATGAGCCATCTGAGCAAGACACTGACAGAATTAGAGAGGGGGAAAAAATTAATGCTAAAATGCAGAATTACAGAAATCTAAGGAGCCAAGAGATGTAAGATGACCGAGGAGAAAAAGGTCAACCACTTGGGAAAATCTCCTAAACTACCGCTAAGGTGGCACCAAAGCATTAAAAGGCCCAGATTGCTTATTTGGTGGATATATAACATTGCTGGTAGGATGTTGGCAGAAATCCACTGAAAATTTTTAATTTTATTACTTTAATTATATATTTTTAAAGTGTCTTGTCAGCAAGGGATATAGTGGAAATAGTCTGAAAATTGTCCTTTGGATCCATCTTTTTCAATGGCTACATTTACCAACTTGGTTAAAACATTTGCTTTCTCTGGTTTTCAATTCCTTAGTCAAAATACTACTACTACTACTAATAATAATAATAAAAATGAATGGTGTGTATGTTCCTCACTGGATTGCTCTGAAGAATACTTGAAAGTCCTTTATAAAAATACAGTCCAAATTACACTATTAATAACATCTAAAATACATTTTCTCAAATAATATAGAATCCATCATTATATAACATCCTTAAATCCATTATATGTTCAAGGTTTGCATAGCACACTAGATGAGTTAATTTCTCTATCATTCAAAATGCATTCTTTACATTTCACTTTTATAATGATAAACATAGATTTATCATTATATATAAAAGCTTTCTAAAAAATGAAATTAGAAATTAAATGCCCTGGAGAAGCTGTAATTATATGCATTTCAATGACTCACCCTGAATATCTTTTTAAATTTCCATTGGGGAAAGAAAGAGTCTGAAACTCTCATTATTACTCTATTAATTTTGAGTTTGCAGTGATGCAGCTTGGATGGGCCTTTTGGGACTGTGAAAAACATCTTACCAAACAAATTCAGATGAATATAGCTAACGTGAGTACTTTCTAAATGAAGCTTTATCGTAATATTTTTGTAAATACAAGCGTATAATTAAAAAGTTAAAGAAATGAAGGTAAGAATCTAAACTTCTGATATTTTTCTAAATATACCTAGGGTATCAATTTGTATGAAATTATTGAAATGTGACATGACTCACAGGAAAATCCCTGTAAAACTCTTGCTTAAAACATTGCCCATATTTCTCATTCACAGTAGTTTTTATTATTTTCTTCCACATTCTATCTTTCCATCTTGTAGGTTACCTGCATTTAATGTACAACTACCTTTCTTATTTAGGAAAAGTAGAAGATATCACATATCTATCTGTGCATCTATTTCTCATGGTTTTCATTTATGTATATCTAGTCTGATTCACTTTTATCAAGGTACTTTATCATTGAAATTGACTTTTCAAGCTTATCAAAGAAAAACATTTTCCTGCCTTCATGCTCTCTTGCTGCCCATGGAGATGGATTTTATTTTAGATCCAGATAGGGAAACCTAGTTCCATTAAGGGACTACCCAAAGAGCCAAAAAGAATCACTAATCAATATTTTAAATCAAGCAGGAAAAGTATATAGCAAGAAGTAAAATACATTCTAATTCTGTATTATGTCCAGTTATGAAAGAGATACAAACACAGAAAGAGAATCCTGAGGGGATGAGAGTAACATGACAGAGTCTCAGGATTTAACCAAACCCAAAAATCGGAGCTCAAACATTTATTTATATATATATATATATATATATATATATATATATATATATATATATATATATATTTATATATATATATATGCAATCTTCAACATTCAGGGAAAAAAAGAAACGACAAGAAAATATTCATATGATTTCTTAGGAAAAATGGTTTTAAAATTCCACATAAAGCTGAAAATACAACTATTTTTTAAAAAAAAAGCATTTATTATTTTAATTTATTAGGGACAAGCCCTACCTCCCTGTTCTGGTATTTGGAAAATATTATACATAAATGGATTAACACTACCATCTTGTGTTCACTTAGATTTGAATATTGCTTCTAACGACCTTTAAAAACCATTCCACAAAATAGGACTTGTATGATGTCAAGTACTAATTTCCAAAATGTCCTCCTTGGCTTTGGTATTTTCCTTTTTTGTCACTCTGTTGAATTTCAGACTCAGTACTTGTGATATCTACTACACTCTGTACTTCTCCCAGGGCACTCTGCCTGCTTTATCTTTGATACGGGTTCCTGCAGGCACAGATATGCATACATACACAAATATAAGCAAACAAACACATACGGGCACATACAGAAACACATATTCACACACCACACAGAGAAGGAAAGGTAAAAAATGTACTCTTTTGAAGGCCAGGTTGACTGTATTCTGTGGGAATCTCTTAATTTTTGCTGGGATAATTGGCTTTGCTTTCTGTTTGAAAGAAACACGTTTACTGGTGCTTTTGATTGTGGCAAAGCAGTCTAAATAGGAGAACATTACTATGAAAAGAACTAAATGACGATACATAATAAATAAGATATAGATGAGTTGTGCCTTTTATTAGTGGCTCAACATTAGGAAGGGAAGATCTCACCTAAAGGGAATTAAGAGAAGACCTACCAGCGAGAGATTCCTTACAGAGAAATGCGAATGATGACTATCTGGGGACACTGACAATTCACTTTAAGTATTTCCTCTTATCTATCTCCTCTCCCTGTTGTCTAGCAAACTTTAGTTGTCTGTTGTGTCTCTGCCTTAGATTAATACTGTTTTGGGGGAAATATTAATCATAAAAAGAGATGGTGTTTAATAAATGAATCTATGTAAGGGAACATTATAATATGCTAAGGGACGTATGGTCAAGTGGATATTGACAACACAGGAAGAATTCCTAGTAGAAGTGGTGTCCCCTAAAACTCAGAAATATTCGGGAGGCAGGCTAGGAAACTTCCCATAGTTAGTAGGGCTGATGCTATTTTATAAAAAAGTTTAAGTTGACAGTTTAAAGTTTTAAAAAGTTTAAAATAAAGTGAGAGGATTGGGGGAAATCTTTTTGCACTTTCATACCTATATCTATTGATATTGGTCAACTTAAATGTAAAAATACATATATACCAAACACATATGGCTCTCAGGACAAAACATAATTAGCTCACTACCTCCTCATCTGTACTCACATGATACTTATTATGTCACTTATCTATTGTCTGCTTCCACATTATACTATAATCTTACCTGGAATGGACTACCTTATTTTCCTTATTTGAATTTCTTTCTAGCACAAAAATTGGTAGGCTATCAGTAATAATTTGACTGAACTATTTAAAGCTTTCCCATTTGAATGCCTATTGAAGTGAAAACAACAATGAAAAGAACAAGTTTCATAACCTTGGAAAAGAATGAATGAGGCATTTAGCAATAAATTAAATACAACTAAGACAAGAATCAAAACAATGCCAATGTTTTGAGTTTATAATATAGGAAAAAATAGTCATTATTGTGACCAAATTGGAAGAAATATGGAAGTATACAAAACAATCATGTTCAGGCATAAAAGATACACTACCAAGTAGATGTTCTTTTATAACTTGACTATTTTTTTGTTAGTTGTTGTTTTGTAGTTTGTTGTTATATTTTATTGTTTTAACAATGTGTAAAGGGGTTTGGAACAATTAACATTTTACATGGAAAAATGAAGTCAAATTATTATTTGCCTGGTAAAAGCATCATATCTAAACTGAATTTATGTAGCATTATTATTGCTAAAAGCGAAATAGTATGCATTTCTATAGCTATTAGTTTTAGTATATTCATTGAATATAAAAATTTTATTTGAGTTTAATGAACAGATTGATCCCAATTTTTCCAACCCTCTCACTCAACATTAACTCTGAAAATTCAAAGCTCTGACTTTTTGACATGTGTCAACAGAGAATGCATATGCAGATTATCAAATCTATTTTTTTTCCATTTATGGGAAACTCTCTGTCTAATAGTAACACAAATAAATGCATCAGTATTAAGTAATTCTGGTTTATTTAGTCACTAATGTCAAAACCCAAAAATTATGGTCAAGCTACAATTTGGGACCAAGTGTACTTCACAGCATGAGATGGTCTGATGCTAATATTCAGGAGTATGAACAAAGGAAAAGAGCTAGAATTTCTCATGTAGGATTCTGGAGAAAAATGAGTTGGATTGTTTAAAACTGACAAGTGACAAGGTATGTTACATCTTCAAACAAGGAGCAATAGACTCAATTTATAATCACCTAAAAGTTTGTATGTATATGTAAACGTGTGTATGTATGAAGAGAGAGAAAGGGAGAGACAGGGAAATAGGGAGGGAGGAAGAGAGAGAGAGAATTTCTGAAGGTAAGATTCTTCAAAAGCTACCCTAAGATAATAATCATGTCCTCCCAAGATTATTGGAGGGAACCTAACATGCCTATTGTAGGATTGTCACATGATTTAATAAATGTTACTTTGGGGGTTGCAGAGGTCAAAATGCCATTTCAATTAAAATATTTTTCAACTCCAGACAAATACTAATCTGTATGCTGAAGAAATTCATTTTTCTTACCCAGATGCACTGATATATTTAAAACAATAGAATCAGAACTACTCTTTAAGATTGCTCTGAGGAAAAAAAGACTCAGGAACTTTTCAAAAAAGGCACTTGCTAAATGAATGAGAAATGTAATTTTGAAATAGGTATTTTGATAAAATGGATTTTGAGAGAGAAGTACTAATTTCCAAGCTACTATATCATCCCATTGCTTTATAAAATTTATCTTCTTTACAGATAAGCTGCAAAGGCTATCTACATAGAAACAGACATAAGAACAAAAATAAAATAATTTAAGTTGTTTTACCAAGTATCCTGATAGCTTTTTTCAAGAAGCAACCAGACAGCAGTATCCTTAATAAGATAGCAAGCAGATTCAATCTTTAAAAATTAGTAATTATCAGAGGGTAAGGAGGAGGGGGATGGTATAAGAGGGTAAAGGAAATCAAATATATGGTGATGGAAGGAGAACTGACTCTGGGTGGTGAATACACAATGTGATATATAGATGATGTATTACAGAATTGTACACATGAAACCTATGTAGTTTTGTTGACCATTGACACCCAAACAAATCTGTATTTAAAAAAAGAAGTAATTGTAAAATAACATATTTGTATGCATTATATTTGACCTAGTATATGAAATCAGTATTGTACCTAGTCATCATTGCTAGTTTAACTGAAATGAATCATAAACCAAATAAAGGGAAAGCTTCAGGTAGAACTCACAAGGCTACACCTTTAAGAAACTTTCTAAATTTTAATTCATGAGGCAATAAATTGTTATTATTTATACTAACAATGGTTTTTTCATTGAATTTCAAATGTATTATACTTTCCCTAGATGCGCAATTATATGTGCTTCGTGTTTTCAAGTTATCTTCTCCTTCATTTTTTCTTTTTTTTACTCTTGTCTTTCACTTAGAACAGACACTTGAGTTATTCTAACACTGGAATCTTGTTGCAATAAAATGTTTTCATCCATGCATCTTCTCTTTAATTCAAGTGTGCAATTTCTAGGAGATTCCTGAAATGGTTACTAGAATAGGTGTTTTCTGTGGTATGTGCATTAAATATAAATCAGATACTTTTATTGCTAACAACTTCAAACTTGAAGCTTTCTTAGAGATCATCTTATTCAATTCTTCATTTGCTTGAGGAAATTTGTGGTAGAGACAGAGACAAGACACACAATTAAAAAATGGCATTGCTAGAATTAGAACCCACTGTCAGAATTGGGATCTACCTTACAATTTATAGTCTCCAATTGCTCCCCTATTCCTGAGCGTACCCATATTCATATTTATGGTAAAAACTATGGGTATAATGTTGTATCTTCATAAACAAAATTGCAGTTAAAAAAATGACCAAATGCCATAAGTATGCAAGTATATATTTCAATTAACTCATTAATTTATGCATTTACACCGATCTATATATTCACATATATGAATTTATAAATCAGTAAATTATATAGATTACAGAATTACATATATAATGTCTATATTCTATATACACTATTATGTTATATAGACATATAGCTGTGCATGCATATAGACATTATATGTTATATATATATAACATATATATAGTTTAGAAGTAGAAGATTGAAATTGCTAAGTCTAGAAAAAAGTTACAGATTAAAAGGATGAAAAGACAAGATATAGCCGGAGGTTTCAGAGGACATCATGAGAGAAATGGCATTTGACTGTTGCCTTCAAGATGATAAAGAAGGGATTCATAAAGGTGACTTTAAGCATATTCATGACAACGGAAATGAAATCCAAAAAGCACCAAATTCAAAAGTGCACAGGATAATAAACTGTTCACATTGACTGGAATACGGATGATCTGAGTGAAAGGTGGAAGATCTTCCATGCTAATTTGGGAGTCTGAACTGTGAATCACAAGTAATGAGTAGCCGTAGAGAGCTTTCCGAATAGAGAGGGAGCACTCAATGCTTGCTGTCATGCATTTACTAGACAGAATGGTTACCCAAGCCAATCAGAACAGAACATGTTCTGCGGAGTTAATCCTTGAGTGAGAGGCAAAAGAGAGTGATTTTTTTTTTTTTTTTTGAAGTGCACTTGGAAATCATGAAAACCACTAATCTAAAGCAAACACAGAGAAACTTGAAATGATAGTTGAGAAGACAGTAATGTGTAAGCTCCTGGAAACCCTTAACAGTTAGACAAGAATTTTCTCTCACTTGCAACTGGAAGTGTGCCTGTTCATAAAGTAATGTCCATGAGAGAGCATTGTTCTGAGGGACAAAGGAAGTTCAGAAATGAGGGAAAACAGTAGGAATTTCTTGCAGGAGATAAAAGGGCCTACCTTTGAAAATGACAGTGGAACTGGAGCGGAGGAATGGTTTCTGTGAAGATATTGAGAACTAAGATGAAGAATAGAGTTTAAGAGTTTACTCAGTCATGTCTTTATTGGTATTTATTTTTCCTTTCTCCGAATTAGATTTTGGTCCTGTTCTCTTACTCTACACTCTCTTGCTTGCCAATTTTGTTACTTAAACTATCAGTGTTGTGCAGATCTTCTCCACAAGTGTATCTGAGGCATTCAGCTGGCTCCTGTGAAATTTCCACTTAGTGTCCTGATGATTTCTAAAATCTACTGTGACTAAGATTAAACTTGGAGTGATTCTTCTTAATTACATTTTTCTCCTCTTGATTCCCCTGTCCCACATAAAAAGATCTGTTTCCTCTCTGTTACCAAGACTAGAGCAACCATTGTATCTTCCTCAATTCCCAAAATGCATTTAAAATTAGAATATTGGATTCTGGAATTAGAGAACTGGTTTAAATTCCTGTTTCACTCATATGTGGGATGTGAAACTGAAAGCACAAAAGAAGAACAAGACAAACAAACAAGCAAAAACTCATAGACAACAGACAATAGTTTAGTGGTTACCAGAGGTAAGGGGGGAGGGGAGTGGTAGATGAGGGTAAAGGGAGTGAAATATATGGTGATGGAAGGAGAACTGACTTGGGGTGGTGAACACAGAATGCAATATATAGATGAGTATTATAGAAATGTATACTTGAAACATACATAATTTTACTACCTAATGTCACACCAATAAATTTAATAAAAATTAAAAAAAAAACAGAACAGTAAAAAAAAAAAGAAGAAAAAGAAAAGAAAGACATGATTGAAAGGTAAAAACAGAACTAGCATATATGGGAATATAAATGACAAAGAAGAAAAATGCATTCAGAAGAATGATTACTCAATAAACATGCCTTCTACAGGGAACCAACAGTGAAATAGACAGATGGATAGATTAGGTTAGATACATAATAGATAGATAGATAGATAGATAGATAGATAGATAGATAGATAGATAGATAGAGATAGATAGATAGATAGATAGATAGATAGATAGATAGATAGGCATGTCATACATTTATACCTCTCTAAGTAGCTGCATAATCTGTATTTATATCTCGTGTATGTATATGTGTGATTGATTGATTTATACATTTGGACCTTAGGTTTTGAGTCAGCACTTAAAAGTGAAAACATCACTAGGTTACTTGTAACTTTTAAGTCAACAATAAAGAACTATATTTATCATTTTTTTTTTGGTACACAACACAGCTTGTGTTTAAAAACATATATCCTCAAACACTAGAATGATCAGAAAAATGTTGACACTGAACGACATAAAGAAACTAAGAATAATTGAGGGAACATCAGATTACACCAGCTTTTTCATCTAACACATTTCAATGAAAACAATTAAAATGCTAACAAATTGTGTCTCACTTTTCTTAAACATTTTTCAATTTCCTGCTTAATTTTTAATATTTTCCTTCTTTGATTAATTTTTGTAAAATTAAAATCCCCTTAAATATTTTTTAAAGTGCTACTCAAATTACATAATCTTTCTAAAAAGGAAAACATTTTATTTTATTCACTGAGAACAATATTAAAGAACAAAATGCACATTTCACTAATTTTGAAGAACAGTATTTGACTTCTTTCTCTTTGAAAATTGTTTGGAATTAAGGAGAAAATAATTTCCACATTTAAAATAAGTCTAATAAGTGTGAAATCAATGGAGAATTTATTTTGGTTTCACAAAGCATGGTCAGTACAAGTCTTGAAGTTTCCTTTTGAAAAACTTTCATTTTGCCCACTAGAATCTTTGAGACTTCAAGGAACTACTCATTTGCCAGAAAAAAAGGACTTCATAACACAAATCAAAATGATTTGATGGGACGACATGAAATATAGCTACTCCTCCCAAAACCCAGATAAAAAGTGAAAAGACCTCCAAAGAAAAAATATAGGCACATAGGCACAGCAATTCACAGAAGATAAGTCAAAGAGCAAGTTAAAAAAAAAGAAAACAAAAAGTAAGGAATGTTGGAAACATACCTGTTTAACACACACATACTGTAAATACTATGATCACATGAAGAAAATACTACAGCAAAAGAATTACTAAGAAAGGTTGACATGGCAGAAGAAGAGAATAGATGCATGTGAAAAGGTAATACAAAATATTTTCCTTGCTGCATGAGAATTTGACCTTCTTTTAAAGTTCTAGCTCTCTGCTCCCCTGGTAACTTCACAAGGAAAGAATGTAAGCTACGATTTTCGGCAACGTTTCTGTATTAAATTCCTTCTGGACTGAGAGGAATGTTAATATCTGATAGGAAGCCATAACTGTGAGCTGACTGCAGTGACTCTTGGAACTTCAGGGATTCTGGAAGTTACACCTTTCAGGTTTGTTATAAGAGACAATGGCTGCTGTGGGGCAGAGGATTCTGTCAGAGTTCCCATCCCCAAAATATGTAGATCTCGTCTCCTTACATGTAAGCCATCACGTAGGCCATGGTTATTAACTTGGGGTAATTTTGCCTATCAGGGGATATTTGCCAATGTCTGGAGACACTTTTTTATTGTCATGACATGGGGAGGGGCATACCACTAGCATCTCAAGATTAAAGACCAGGGATGACTCTTAACACCCTAAAATTAGCATGACAACCCCTCTCCTCCTCCCCCCCCCCCAACACACAGAACAATTAATTACATTTTGGGCAGAATAATCTTTTGATGAAAGTCTGTCCTATGTGTTTGGAATGTATAGCAGCATCTCTGGCCTCTACACACTGGAGGCCATCCTTCTTCCTCCAATCATGACAATCAAAAATGTTTTCAAAATTTTCAAGTATCACCAGGAGTAGGGAGTGGGAGGCATGCTGGCTAGTTGTGGTTCCTGTCTTATATCTGTAAATGAATTTGATATCATATGTGCCTAGCGTATGATAGGAACCACGCTATTGAATGTAGTTGAGCCTATGAAGACCCTCCAGTAAGTTATAGAGTTTACTATGAGCTTAAAAAGTATTAACACATATAACATAATAAAATCTAACATAATATATACAAAAACAGAAATCTATGCCTGGTATTCGCTATTAAAATATGATATTGGATCAAAAAAACTGAAAGTCAGTAAAGATAAAATTGCTAACAATATGTAAGCTAAAATTCTGTATGAACAATGCTTGCAGGTGGATTCCACTCTGGTAAAAATTTATCTCCTGCTGGAAAGACAGGAAGTCAAGTCTTTCTTACATAACAGTGGCCTTTAATTTCTCAGTTCCTGATTGGTTTCATCATGCACGGACTAAAGTGCCTTTTTGACATTCAATTTCTTACACGGCTACCAAACATCTGAAGTGTTTATGCATTTTTTCCTAACCAGAGACCCACATCTTCTGCATATTTTAGATTTTCCTCTGCACTAAGCATTTTATCAGTGGTATATTTCAAATAAATTGATAAAGTCACAGGCATGTGCATGGAATATGTTATTACAAACCTCTATGTGTGATTTATTTTAATGGTTTATTATTATTACCTTTATATTTTTTATGGGAGAAGAGCACAGTATTTAGGAAATGTTTAAATTCTATATTTGGAAAAAATACAGTTATTTTGGGATGAGAGATAAATCTTTTTTTAACTAAGAAATATTAAAAAGGCACATCATTTTTATAGTTATACACATATTTATACATGTGTTTATGTTCATTTACCTTAGAGAACACTTTTCCATAAAGTGAGGAAGGGGGATGAAGAGGAAAAGGTCCTAGGAAAAGAGGCAGCATAAACTCTCTTCATTCAAAATACATTTAATTTAACCATATATCTGAAGGTTTTCAAGGGGAAAATATCTTTATGTGGAAATGATATAATCATCCACTTGAATTTATTTCTGTACAACAGGGGTGGACAGAAGTACTGAGACGATAACACCAATAAATACAAGATTTGGCTGGGCTGTCAGTCTTTTTAATCTTTCTTTTAAAACTGGCTGGTCCCTATCCCATTTCTTGGCAAAGATACTGAAAATAAAACTTTTGAGGAGTAAGTGTTCTGTAAACATTAAACTATGGTTGTATCTACATTACAACAGCAACAAAGATGGAACCAGGAAACAATTATGCATTCATTTTCTTTACATGATCCATACACTTATCTGTGCTCAATTGCTCAATAATGATATTGTGTCTGTGCTCTACATTGAGAAGCTCTTTAGAAAGGGAGACTTTCTATTTTCTTTTGACAATTTTCTTAGATGGTTATCTACCCCGTTCTCTCTCTGGAAGAGTGAGAGAACAGGGAGCAAGGAGATTGCCTGGATGAAAGGAGTGGTTCAGCTGAAGTAAATTCATCTTAAAGATTTTCTGCAAAATAGAATGTTTACTTCGGAGTTCAATTTTCAAATATTCAGAAGCAGCATATAAATAAAATGTTTAAACAAATCTCTTTTCAAGCAGTTCCATTATAATTCCTCGTTAAATCCACTGGGAAATGAGGTGAGACATATTGACTTGAAATAAAAATTCCAGAGTTTATTTTATACAGTTTAAATTATACACCACCTTATAAGAAATATTGTTTCTTCCTTTTTTTAAGAAAAGATCTTAACTATCTGGGGGAAGGGAAAGGTCAGATGGGAGAAAAGAGTATAATTATTAATGTTTTCAAAATATTAACATTGCCTGAAGGTTCAGTTGATTAATGTTTCTAATAATTGCTGCAAACAACAAAAGAATGAATAGGGACATTTAATTTAAATAAAGAAACACTGTAATAAATGCTGAGTTGTATTTAATAATCATGAATGTAAAAATATGAAATATGAATGCTTAAATATTATTTTCTTAGGAATCATAAAAGCTTTCCCCAACTGACATTCTAGTCAAATATATTACTGGGAACAGTAAGAAAATGAAATTAAGAATTTCTTACCAAGTAAAGTCTTAGCTTTAAGCTCCTCTCCACTACAGAGACCCTGAAAATAGATCAGTTAATCAAGAGTAACAATTTGACAAGTTTTGTAGTGCTAGAAATGTAAGTGTAGCTTTGGCTCATAAAGTGTTTAAATTATAGTTGGAATGGATCAACAATCTTTAGGAAAAAAAAACCCAGTAAAATAGAGTATAGGAGGAATGATTTGCAAGTAAGAAAATAGATTATGTACTTGAAAATATACCAGAACTTATATATGAAAATGATAATCATAATAATTTCCATTTTGTGCTATACGGTAAGCAATGTTCTAGTGACTTTGCAAATTTATTTTAAATAAATACTAATTGAAAACTGGGACACATTTTTCTTTTGGAAATAAGAAAACTAAAGCTCAGAGAAATTAAGATGTCTGCCAAAGGCCATAGTTAAATTAAACAAGGAGGCCCTTACAGTGAGGTGGCTCTAATGTCATGGCAGCTACCTAAGCAAACCAAAATCTAGACCTGTAAATGCCTCAAGGCTATGAAGTTGAAACCTCAAGACAACCAATCAAAAATAGCCAACGAGGCTTTGTGTTATAGCTTTATTTTATAGCCTTAGATTTTAAGCTAATTTCCTTATTTTGCTTCTGCTTTTCTTTATAAAAGACTCTCCCTGAGCTTCTGTGGGTGGAGTGCTACTAACCACTTCCGGTTTGGCGCTGCTTGATTAGAAAGAACTTTTGCTCAAACTCTTAAAAATTTTAATATGCCTCAGTTTATCTTTTCACAATAGTAATAAGTGATAAAAGCTACGATTCTCTGGGTGAAAGAATATTCTTCACATGAATGCTCTCTGATGTTATCATCCATATAGAGGCAGTGATTGTATACTCTTAATGCTGTTATTACCTAGAATATGTTGAAAATAAACTTGAATTTACCACCTATGCTTCTGACATAGTCTTTTGAATAACCTCAAAGGTAAGTTTTCTACTTTTGAGGGTGAATTTATGTGATGGGAGCAAACAAAAATCTGTCAGAATAAGTTATTTTGGTGAAATAATTGAATCCAATTAGATAATAGTTTGGTGGGATAACTATACAAGCATTAGAAGTATTTCTTTGTTTTGCTTAAACGAACTCCATAGGCAATATTACAAGAGAGTTTTGAGGAAGGTGATGGTGAAACAATCACCAATAATTTTGAAAGAAGTATATCATCTAACATGTACATTCAAAACAAAGTTTTACTTTGAAGTTTTAAAATGTCTTGTGCAGACTAAACATCAGTGTCCATAGGACTATAAAAAAGGACCCTTCTCAGACACCAAGAGGATTCTGCAAGGGGTGGGATTTAGCCAGGGCTTAGAAGGTGAAAAGCAGTTGAAGAATTATTGGGAACAAGAGAATGGAGGAACAGGCATGGAAGCCTGGCTAAATAGGCAACACCAAATTACTATGATTATGAGGCTGAGAAGGGATGGGCTGAATTGCTATACAGAATAGGAAATACATCTGTCGAACAGAACAGATGTAAACTGGCTACAGAACTGGATGCCAGTTTATAGTTCTGCTAATAAGTTAAAATTCTTGTCACTTATAAATTCATTTATAAATTCCTTTGGATAGCCTTTAACTTCTTTCTGTGTGTGTATGTCAAACTGCTCACTTGTTTTCTCTTTTATCTATAGTTACCTTGTCTCTTATATGATCTTTAAATTAATCGCTAGTCACACTGATATTTTCAGAACAAGTTTGCTTTTTAAAAAGTTCAAAAAGTAGTTATATTTGTTCAATACATTCTATATATCTCAATACTACAGAAAATTACTCAGTAATTTGTCTAACAGTAATAAGTATATATGTTATAGTACATTCCAGTATTTTTAATGTTTTTTTCTTTTCTTTATCAGGTCCATGATAGTCTGCTTCGGTTGAATATTCATTTTGATTGAAAGTAACTAACATGCACTCATCATTAGATTCCTTGAGAAAAAGAATAAGCAATAAAGCCCTGATCTGCAGCTCCCTCTTTACCTGATTTGATCTTGCTTTGGAAACAGGTGAAGAACATGGGTTTCTCAATAGCCCTGATTATATTCCTTCATAATGTTTCTTCATTTAGAAAATATAAATTGTTAGTGGTGCATGAAATTTATTTGGAGATGGCTGAAAGACTGTTACTTAACTCAATTTTACACTGTTGTCAGTGTATGGTTTTTAGTGTATATTCTATACCTCATGGAAATAGCTTTAATTGTAGGTGCAGCAACTGTTCATATATACAATGAAGCTTTAACAATAAAAGTGACATTCAGTAAAGTATATATCGTCTCCAAATGATTTTCAAAGAAATGTATTTCAAATTAATTCACTTTAATAAAATACTTTACAGTGTTTTGAGTGAAATCCTTTAAAGGAGAGCTTTTATTAAAAGAATGATATAGTTTATAAAATTAAGATTATAGTATATACTATTATAAGTATATGTATATAATACAAATATAAATATAAGAAAAAAACAATAATTTCTTTTAGGAGGACAATAGGCGAATCTTAGTTTTTTCATCTAATATACATATGTGACTACATTCAGCCAATATCATTTTTATTGAATCCATATTCAAATGGTCAGTACTCTAATGAATAAATAAAAAATCACTTTTACTACTGCTACTGTTTAGAAAATTGTTCTAGTTTTATTTCATAAGCTCTATACATACTATGACTTTTACATGATATTGAAGGGGAGCAGAATATGCCACCCCAAAATGTGCCACTTAGGCATGTGGATTATTTTGACCTGAAGGCAATCAAGATCTTGCTGTCTCAAGAAAAAGTTTACTTCCCCTTACCTACCTAAAATATTGAGGTAGGGGGCCTGGCTCAGAGGGAGAAATACTATAGGAGATCGTTTTTTTTCTGAATGACCTATCTGTATGGCAGGGCAAACATCCAATTACCAAACATCTGTTATTATTGTCCTTATGAATTATGTACCACCCTCCCCTTTGAAGCTCCAGACCCCTATGCCATTGCTTAGCTCAGGATGCCCCATTTGCTATTTGGTCTCATATTTTTATGGAGCTCCTATATATATGAAATAAAATTTTGTTTCTCTCATGTTACTATGTCTTATGTCAATTTAATTATTAGACCAGCCAAAGAACTTATAAGAGAAGAAGGAGGGTTTTCCCTCCCCAACATATGTATCAATTAATTCTGTATATATACACACACACACACACACACACACACACACGCACACAGAGGGTGCCAATAAATTGTATACACATTTTAAGAAAGGAAAATGTATTAAAATTTTGTTGATGGTAACCACTTTGAGCACTTCTTGTAATTGCAGAAGTCAAACTTGTAGTCATTTTTTGCTAGTGGTATATACTGAGTATTACAATTTAATACAGTTTTTCCCTTTCTTAAAATGTGTATACATTTTTTGGCACCCTCTGTATATATATTCAGTGATTCATTCTAATACTGCTTCAAATAAATATGAGCCGGAAGTAAACAAAAAATATTGTTATATAGTTCCAAACACATGTGAATGAAATTAAGTAATGTCTGAACAGTTGAAGGTCTGTTATTAAAACTACAGTGTATTTTTCAGTTTCATCTAGCAAATTACCAAAAAATTAGATTAATTTTAAACTAACATTTTCCAAAATATTATATGTACAAATTCATATTCTGGTCCATCTCATGTGTGGTACTTGATAATTACTGAAGTTAAAAATATTATAAAATAAGTCTTCTGCTTTCCAGGAGGAAGCAATATGCACAAGAATTTAATAATTTAAATTATTTCATTTTGGTGATTAAGCTACTCTGAAAAAGATACAGAATGGTGTCAAATACCTCTAGGCTTCTTTCACTTGCTAAATTGCTCTCCACACATTTTAAGAAGAGGTAAATTTATTGGAGATAAAAAAATAATAATTTTAAAGTTTTAGGAAAATGCTTGCTTTATACTTTTAACACAATATCAGTTAAGGACAAATTCCATTAGATTTTTGAACATCAAACTAAGTGGACTATCCCATTATTTATATAATATGGAAATATACACACTACATATATTTAGAATCTTGCAATCTACACCCACCAAAGCCCTACACACAATTACTTCTGTGCACTTTTAATCCTCTTGATTGGTTATTATTTAAAAGGACACAAGTAAAACTAAACAAGGAGAAAAAGGTGGCTTGGAGATACCAAATTTTTGTTTCTTATATATTATGACCTTCTCTCTTTTTCTTTATTATTTATATTTCAAAACAGATAAAATTATATATAAATATAAATGTGTATATGTGCACCCCATGTGTGTAAAAGAGACTGTCCTAGAATTTGTTGATATAATAAACATTTTAAGAAAGGCGATCTTAATAAACTAAGTATAGAGTTCAAGTCCTAAAAAAGTTACTCTATATGAATGAAAATAATTTGACATCTTCTCCTTTCATACACTCAGACACTTTCAGCCATCAGGCTATATGTAGTAAATCCTCAGATACTCCTAAAACCTAAATAATAAAAACCAGTCATGCAAGAAGCAAGACGCATGAGATATATATATATATATATATATATATATATATACACACACACACACATATACATATATATGTATATATTTATACACACATATATTCATATGTATATATGTTATATATACATATACGTATATATAGTCTACATTATATAATAAATATATATATATATATTCTTATTCTATTTGTTATCATAAGTTGTATTTACTCAATAGATTTACTGAATAGCTATAATGTAAAATATATTATCCTGGGAATACAAAATATATAAAACATAGTGTGTTAAGCTGCAATGATATGATGTAATTAATTGTAACTAAGTGCTGAGGATAATATAAAAATATGCATATGTATGTATGTATGTATGTGTATGTGAGTGCATATGTGTATGAAATAACTTATGTTATATTCCATATGAGTACTTCTTACATGTAGCAGGGCTAATCAAGTTAAGGACAAATACCGATTAAAGATACACATGCACCTATGTTCATTGCAGCATTATTCTTAGTGGTCAAGACATGGGAACAACCAAAGTGTCCTTCAATAGATGATTGGATAAAGAAGATGTGGTGTATATACACAATGTAATACTATTCTGCCATAAGAAAAGATGAAATAGTACCATTCGTGGCAACATAGATGGACCCTGAGATTATTATTTTCATATTCTTGAGAAATCACTATAAAAATTAGAATGTTTATCATTTAAAATATTATTAGAATCCCTATATTATTCTTGCAGGAATAACTCTTAAGTAGGCATGCCAGCTGAAGTACTAGTAGGGATTATGTGCCTGGAAAATGAAAATTTGATTCACTCAGAAATATTCCGGAGTTGTTACCAGTTATTTGCACCTGGCAAATGCTCACACACATAGCCAGATTCTCCAGAAGAGTTGGGAATACACGAAAGGGAGCTGCTTGAAAACATGATGGCATCCTCACCTGGGACTCTCGCAAGAGTGCTGACATCCAGCTGCCTTCCTGGGGAGGCAAGGGATGCTTGCATCTGAGAGGAAGTGCTGTTAGACTACACACCCTGCTCTACAAAGTCACCTTGGGATATGAATCTTTTTACCTACCTTAAATGAACTAGACTGTGCCTATGTCTGTTGGTATTTTTCAGTCAATACATCCCTGTGACACTACAGACAACTATGCCGGTATTTATCTTCATCTACTATTATAGTATTGAATTTTAAAATCTTGTGTTGAACTTACCATCTTCTATGGGGTTTACTAAGAAAAAAAAAAGCTCACCAATATAATTCAGGGCATTAGTATAATCTATGGAGATTAGAGATTCTGGTTCTTAAAACTTTAATTCAAAATTCCCTAGAGTCACTGGGTTCCACAGCTTTTATTTGTATCAGAGCTTCCCCAGAGGGGTCTGAGCAGAGTGAAAACTAATTGCCCTAATAGCTTTAGGAACACTGCAGCTTTGTGTGTAACTGTGGAGATAGCACAGAATCCTGTGATTACCAAGGAGAACAAAGTTTTCCAAATTGTATCAAGCTCCCCTATGGTCACTTGAGGGTATGACTTATTCTTTGGAGAATTGAGGAGAGGTTTCTCTTTAATATTCTTTTTTCCTTTCTGAAACCTGTTTTCACAGGAACCTCCTACCCTTGAGCTTATTGTCATGAATAGAAAGGCCAGGGAGGGAAAATGCAATACTGAACTGCTGAATGGAACCTGACATCTAAAAGCTGCATTATTTGGAGTAAAAACTAGTAATCAGTTGGAAGTCAGCCAAGGGACTTGACAAATATCCGTTTGCATATTTATAGGAGTGTCTGTAGAATATGGACAGGGAGTCCTTAAGCAGTACTCACCTTGCTCATACATAAATGCATATATTGTTACCTGTTCCCCTAAAAAATCCTTCCATAGTTCAATTATTCTTTCAAATTTAAAGTGAGTTAATTCAATCTGCAAACATCCTTACGTCTAATGTCTAATATAAAAATAGATGTTGTTGAACTAAATTCCATTTTTTGTGTTCTGAGTTCCAGAAGAACCACAGAAAGAAAACAACGGTATTGTTTATTGAAGTGTATAGTTTCATCTAATTAATTATTTTCTTGAAGACTTTGCCACCATGTATTTAACCAATAGCACATCAGTTAAAATTTACAGCAGCACTACTGGAGTTTGAACTGATTGTTTAGTTTTCTTCTTCTCTTTCAGCAATATCCATACCACCTACATGCAAATTATCAGGTCGTCCTCTAAAATCCAACATTAGTGACATGGTTAAACTTCTTAAATTTATGAATGTAAGTACTTTTAATACTGAAAGCAAATACAAGGCAGATGATGTCTACAATATTTTTGTTAGAACTGTAACAGTGATTTCAATAAAAAAATAGCTAAAACTCGATCATATTCAAATCTCACAGTGAAGCAATTACCTGTTCAGAAAGTCAAGCAAAATTCAGCATGTAATATCTGCCTGAATTATATCAATATTACTGGATAATTAGGCAGTCTGCTCTTACAACTCCAGATATGCAAACGTAGCATTTCAATGATTAGGACTCCACAATTTAAATGAAAGAATGCCTTGAAATAGGTGGATAATTTGGGCAAAGGGCGCACAATTGCCTGAAGTAGAAACATGAACTGTGAACACAAGAGTATTAGAATTTGAATTAGCAATTACTTCCAGTCTCAACTTTGCTTCATTGTGCATGGCCAGTTTTTAACCATTAAATTTGTTGATTTTTTGGCATTAACCATCCACGTAATACCATTATAATCACCACACACATACACACACAATTCCTTCCTATTAGCATGGATTAGTGTATTAGTTCAGGTAATAGACAGATTTAGGGGCAATTATAGTTTAAACTGCATAGCCATGGTATACAAATATTTTATCCTAATCCAATTCCAAAAATCACCTCATTTTACTAGCAAAATTGTTGTATACACTCTTCCTTTGTGTCTCGATAGAAACACATAGAAAAAAAATCACTTACACTGCACGATGAGCTGCACCAGGGCTTCTCTTGGTTTCACATTAAATCCATTGTACTGGCTGGTCTGACATCTGTACATCCCTGACATTTCCCTTGACACATTCACAATCCTCAGTGTTCCATCGTAACTCTCCATTTGCATTGACCCATCAGGCATTGCAACTTCCTTATCCGCTCTTGACCAAAGGATGATGGGTTTAGGTTTTCCAGTTACTTGACACTGCAGTTCTATTGTGTCTCCTTCTCTGGTGACCAAAGGTGATTTTTCCTGTGGAACAGTCAGATTGGGTGGAACTTGAAATGGGAAAAAGAAAATTTTTCAAGGTTAGTATAAACTGGAAGAGCACATTTAAACACAGAAAATTATAAGGACACAATTTCTGCTTCTTCAAGATGTGTGACAATTCAGATGACAAAAATTTATAGAGACCGTGGGAATAAGTGGCAAATACCCTCACTTGAAATAATTCTGCACTGTTTTTATAGAACCCTCTTGAATGAGGTCTTCAAACTTTCGCAAAATAAATAAAGCATTACAATAGACTGTGAATGGTCAACATAAGAACAATCGACTCCAATGACTTGTTATTATCAGCCATTAACTAGGTCTTTCATATCTGCATTTCACAGAAGAGCTATCCTGCTTGCTGAGGGTTGGATTCAGCTTTTCAGTGTTCTGCTCCCTATGCTGGTATCTCTTACCCAAGGATGCTATAAGAAAGGGTAAGAGACAATGTAGACTTAGCAGGCACAGTAAACACAAGTAGTAAGAAAGGGGAGAAGAACCTTTGTTATAGAAGTAGAAGTTTTGACTGGTTTAGAAGCTGTTGTCAAATTATTAAGGTTTTTTTTTTTTTTTCCTCCCTAGTGAAAATGAGATGGAACAACTGACTACAATGGCACACTCTGACAATCCACTGTATTCTCGTCTTTTGAATTTTTAATATTTTTTGACATTTGAATTCCATATAATTTCACTTTAAGACATTTTGAGAGCACTGTAGTTTTTCATGATGTTCCCACTATTTCTGTAAAATTAATTTTAAGTGAATTTTCAAAAATGTATTTCAATAATATAAGGATTGTAATTTTCTCAAAGTAAGCTAATTTCTGATTTACTGAAGATATTTATGAGAAAATTAGGTTGATGTTACTGGCACTTATTTTACTGTGCTGAAATATATATATATATATATATATATATATATATGCTCATATATACATGTATATCTATATATCTATATATATATGTTATGTTATGATTTAGGGAAATCATAGCAGAACAAATCATGTTATATATATGTTATGATTATATAACAAATAACAAATCATGTTATATATATGTTATAACATACAAATCATATATATATATATATATATATATATATATATATATATTACGATTTAGGGAAAACATGAACACAAGTCAAATACTAGCCAATGAGTTTTCTTACAAATAATATCACCTGTTCTATTGGAAGAGTTTTATTTCTTATGCTACGTATATGAATTCAAACCTATTTATGCAATAGAACATCTATCAAAAAGCATGGGCTAAATTAGAATGCCAGAATAAGAATAAACAGAAATATATGAATAATTCCATTCTTCTGATAAATGTAATATGTTCCCTTTGGAGACTACTGCATATGGATGAAAAGGTAAAGATTTTGTTCTCCCTTCTAGCATTACTGTGCTTCAGTGCCCAGGAGCAAAAACAAACATAATGAATTTTTAAATTATTTTTCAACTAATATTAAAATGTTTCTCTTATTACACATAAAAAAATAAATTAAAGTGCAAAGTGATATGAGAATTATCTTGCTATTTAAGTATTTTCATGTATACTTTTTCATTTAATCCCTTCATTTACTTCTTATTTTAAGAAAGTAATTAAATAATGCATAGCATCTTAGAAATTAGAAAACATGAAATATTAAAACATTAACCACTGTCTTCTTGAAGTAGATATATACATTCTAGGAATTCCCATTGACAAAAATATGTGATTAAAAATGGCTACATTTAAAAAATCTACATTATTAATTTGATTAAATAATTGATTCTTGTATATATAAACAATTTAATGATTTAGTTAAATAATGTATTCTTTCAAAAGCGAACCATCAGGGGATGATGCAATTCTAAGCAGCATCTTCTAACTATAGGATCAAAAAGGAGCTGCAATATTTACTCACCCTGCATGAGAAACGACACAGAATCCCAGCAATAACCTCAGCATTTAACATTAATTATGCCCCTACTATAAGCAAGGCATAGATAGGGATTTTACATTTTCACTTAACTCCTTGATAATCCTTAGGATCAAATATTTAATATTAGAATTTAACAAATGGAAACACTGAGAATAAGAAAGGACAAATACTTTGATCTAAACAAAATTCAAAATTCACATTGAGCTCAGTTTATAGCAGGTGAACACTGTAGAGACATGACCCGTGAGGTAGGTTCCAGTAAACTATGGTGTTGGGAATGAATAATTGGAGTTAGCACCAATCTGCTCCTGTGGACAGATTGGACCAACTTTCCCTGCCCTTCTCTTGATCACTGTTCCAGGGATAATAAAAAAGAGTCAAGATAGATATGTGAGGGGGTGATTGACACATATTTTGCAAATCACCTTATTTATCTATCTTATATCTTATATATCTGTATCTATCTTAAATATCTATATCTATCTACATTAGAATAGTTCCCATATATAAGCCAAAACTACTTTCAAGATATACCAATCCAAATAAATATCAAATTTTGATAAATTCATGTGCAATAAATTAAAATAAATTATAAACTAAGAGATTATTTCATGGAGTGTTCGTATTTGAAATCTTCCATCATTCCAAAAACAAACCCTATGACTTTAGCCAACATTAACCACTCTGAGTATTAACTTTTTCATTTTTGAAACTAAGAATGTATACTTTATTAACTCCAAGGTTATTAATGTTCTGACTACAGTAAAAAGTTAAAGACATAAGAGGTTCTAAGTGAAAGTATTTATTTGCTGACTTAATAAGATGAATATTCAAAGATCTTATTACATTAGGCCAATCCAACATATATAGAGAACCTTGTATATATATATATATATATATATATATATATATATATATATATAACATATATACATATATATGAATATATTGGATATGCATATATATGCATATATGAATATATTGAATATATATGCATATATCATGATAAATAGTTCGAAAACTCCCTTTGGAAATTTATGTCATTCATTTATTTAGATAAACTTTCCTCCCTATGTAATCAAAATCACAGAAATGTAAACCTCAGTTTTATCTAGGTATCAATGTTTTTTTAATAAATTAGCCCAGTTTTCACTAAATAGCATAGCCTAATTGAATTATAGTTTATTTCCATCTCCTCCATGAGAACTTTTAAATCTTAAATTGGAATTAATCCTTTCTTTGCAACTCTTGGCCAAGAACACCTTATAAATTAGAGATTTTAGAGCCTTCTCTCTCTCTATCCACATTAAATTTTCCATTCTTGGAATTCTATACTCAACTCTCTTAATTGTTACTATAAGTTTTTTTCTTTTAGGAGATTTCATTTGTTCTCACAAATGTATCTGTTTTATATGTTTGATAACAGGAATTCTAACTTTATCCCAAGACTCTTCCAGTTCATGACTACAGCCTATTTCTATATACCAAAAGTCTTTCAAACCCCCAAACCTAAGCACCATTTACTTCTTGACTTAGTGGAGAGTTAATTATCAACATATCTCATCTGCTAATTAAAAACCATAGAGCTTCCTTCATTTTACCATTTCCTTTTGTTCACCACAACATCCTATCAGCTGTTTTGGTTTCTATATTAAAAATGTCTCTTATATCTGCCTATTTCTTTTCATAGCTATAGGTAGATTTCTTAGCAGAAGTCATCATTTTCTCTTCTTCTGACAGTGTACTAATTGGTCTCTAATTCTGCCAGGCTTCCTACTACCCTGTCATAAGTTTTATCATCAAAAATGCTATTTTGTTCATGCTCCTATGAAAACTACAAACCTCTTTGATAGTGCTAATAAAACTGTTTTAACAAAAAAATGAAAATGACATCACAGGTGTGTTAAATAAATAGTGATACAGTCACACAATAGAATATGATACAGCCTTTTAAATGATGATATAATAGACCTACATTTATTGATAAAGATATTTATATTTTTAAGCAAGAAAGGCAAGTTAGTAAATATTCGGAATAGCTATAACCACTATTAATGAGTAAAACATATTAGTGAGCAGTGAGAGCAGTTGCATGACATGGTTGTGTATAAACACATACGCCAATTAATACTAATAGGGAGCTTCTTAAAGGGGAGAGTATATATGATTTATCTTTATACTGCCAGCATCGAACACTCTATTTTGCCCGTCAGTAAAAAATTTTACACCAAATGTAGAAATTAAGACAGCAAAGCAGTTGGGCCATGATTCAGGGAACAGAAAAAGACTTGTTTGGGGACAAATCTAGAGGAAAGGAAAACCCAGAAAGAACTATACCAGAAAACTAACAGTAGTTCTCTCCGAGTGTGGGATTATTGGTAAATTTAATTTTATTTGCATATTTCCTTCATTTTCCACTCTTCTATAATATGTGCAATGCATAGTAACATACTACAGGCTCCAAGAAGCCCAGAGAAACTTAACATGCTAATGCAACCTATTTTTCAATGCTCATCTGATGAAAACTCCCCTTTTTAATGACACGAATGTGTAACTCTGGACATGGTGTTCTGGTCCACATAGTCAGAGAAACGCCTCTCCAGACTCACTCACTCTTATGGTTTCACCAGCTAGTGAACCTCAGTGCTCTTGAACAAGCAGTTTTTTTCCTAGGTTCAGCTTATTTTCCAGTACCCCCTGCCTACTCTATGTGTTGAGATTCAGTTCAAATGTTACTACTTTCATGATAACTTTGCCCGCCCCTATCCGAGGCTGAGTGGGTGTCTCATTTTTTTGGCCACTTACTATGCTGTAAACCCATTTAATCTGTGCCTGTGACTTTGCCCTGTATTTTCTCCCACATTTATATCCTTGACCAGACAGCTCCTTGAAAGCACAGAGTGTCCCATCTGTCTCTAAAGTCTGGTGCCCTGCTTTCCTGCTTAGCACGGCCCAGGAATCCAGAAAATCACTGAGGAAGGTAGGGAGGTAGAAAGGGAGAGAAAAGTAAGGAGGTAAATAACAATGAAGTGCAGTAATTGTACAGTTAGTAACCCATAAAGTAGCAGAATCTTCTGCAAAATATATTGTTTGTATACATTTCACGTGCAGTAGATCTTGAGATGTGTGGGGGTTTTTGAGAGTTCGACAGTCAAAAAAGGATTCTTACACTTTTCCTTTTCTTTTTCTTTTCATTGAAAAATTTGGATAGATATGCTGTAAATAAAATTAAAAAAACAAACAAAAAAAAAAAACAGAGGAACGAGCCAATTTAAGGACATGCCATTTATTTTTGTCATAATGGTTTTTATGCCCTTTCTTTAATCAACTGAACTATTCTTTTAGTCTCACAATGAAAACATCACATTAAGTAGAAAAATTTGAAATGTCTGCTTCTTGTAAGATCCACATTTATCCATAATATACTTGCTAGAAAAAAGTCCCTCCTGATAAAAACACTAAGATACATTTTCTGACATACAGTCTATACACCGTCCTTACTTTGATTTTTCTTATCTGCAGTGCTACTGTTAGAGACACTATAATCAGAAAAATTTGAAAAACATGATATGACACCAAAGTTTATCATTCCAAACATAAATAAACAGACAAGTAATTTGGACAAACTGGTTTTCTGTCAACTGTTCCGTTGTATCACAGACTGTAAAATAAAGCAAATACAGAAAATGAAAATGTTTTCATTTCTTCATTGAGAAGAAAGCTGAGGAAATTGAATGTTTAGTTTTTACTCAGAAAATGTCTGGCTTATTTTTCTTACTAAAAAGAATGCAGATTTTTCTTACTGAAAAGAATGCAGAGGGAGGCTAGTTCATCTGAACTATAGGAGGAAATATCCTGCTATCTCAGACAAAGACATCAGAATATGCTGATCATGGATTTATTGTTTTAAAATATATTAATATTTACAATGCACTTTAATAGTAGACAATTAAACTATACATATATATATATGTCTTTTAGTATAAAAATTGTAATAAACTAATAAGTAGAATTGTCTCAAGAAGGACAACCAAATTCATAATTTTAAGAATCCCAAAACAAGTATGGCACAGATTTAATTATACTTGAATTTTGAGTTAAAATAGTTTATAATATACTTGCATGTTCTAGAGTAGAATGTATATTTTGTATTTAAAACATAAACAAATCAAACTTCAGAAAAATCGTGTGCTTATGAAAGTGACCCCAACAAGTCAGATTCAAGAATTCTCATGCTGATCAGATATACATAAACACATGTAAAAGAATAAGACTTAAGTGAGAGAATGTGTAGATATAACTAATGAAAAGGAGCCAAATCTATTATATTTTTTAACCTTCAAAAACAACAGGTGAGTTAAAAAGTTTACTACAGGCTTGATGTGAGTTTCTTTCCTGGTGACCTACTGATTGAGATTCCAAGGTTAGCAATATCCTTATTTCAGATCCCATAGTATTAAAGGAAAGATATTTTATTACACGTAACTGTTTTCTCAGTGTCCGAGTCAGTAGTCTCAATCTGTTTTTTGCTAACACGTTAGCTTTGTAAGCATGAAACATACACATGCATATATTCAGAGTCTGAGGTTTTGAGATCACAAAATAATTTAACATGGAATTAAGAAATGAATAGTTTGCAATTGAACAACATCAATGGTGCATGACTAATGACTTCTCATAATGGAATATGGTCTTTCTGTAGCCCATACGATCCACCACCAAAAATCCTGCTATATTTTTTACCTCTTCTACAAGTGGAAAACCATAAACAGAGAACTATATGACTATTGAACTTAAGAAGGCTATGCAGACAAAACCTGATCACAGAATGGAAGAAGCAGGAGTACGAGAACTTATGATACCTGCGGTGCATTCAGACACTGGACACCAATTTTGGGATTAATTGCATCTGCCAGGTCCCGAAAGCAAGATGGAAGAGAGCAGGGTCTTTGAGTGCACACACTGTGACTGCCAGGGCTGCTGTGCTGAGGCTCTGGGACCCTGACCACTTTCCACGCAGGACTGGACTTTACAGGGTTCTGCCTGTCACGCCACCTCCTTTACTGGAAGCAGCTCTTCTCGCAGAGTGATGCCCCAGACTGGAGTTGTACCATGGTGTCTATGTGTTAAGGCTTTGGTGTTCATCAGCTTGATTTGTAGAAATAAAACTTTCAAATGTTTGGAAGAAAACATGCTGAAGATAAGTCATTGGTTCAGTGAAATTGTCAGCATGCTTGTAATTCCACACATTTCTCCTCCACTCAAGAAAGTATATTCAATGTGAGAATAATTGCATTACTGTAATGTATATTTTAAAACCTCCATACACTAATATTGGAAATATTCTAATCATCATGCACCTGACAGCTGATTTGAACACACCTCTAAGATTGGGAATAATTGTGTTAATACATGAAACTTATAAGAATGTGATGCTCTCTGGCCACTAGGAAATATTCATCTGATGATATAAGGCAAATATGAGAATTACCTTCAACTTAAAAATAATTCCAATCCAAATCCCCCAAATATTGTTTGAATAGGTTTAACCCCTTTTTTGAATGATGTGTCAATTAAAATATATAGTAAGGTGTGCTTGAAAGATATTCAAGGTGACAAAAGAAATCCAACTAGCTAAAGCCTCCTCACTTACTTAAGGACTTGCTGATACTCGTTTCCCTTTAGAAACCCAACCTGGTAACAAACAATGTTTGATAAAAGACAACACTCTACAGTGCATTTCTCATGAAAGGAATAAAGGTCGCCGATGTTGTTATTTTAAAATATACAGAACTTCCTTGAGCCGTATGTTAATATCATATAATAACATATTGCATTGCTACACTTCCTCTGTATTACCTTCCCACTTATAAATGAATTATTAAAATCTAATTCATGAATATCTATTTTTCCTCCTAAAAACAAAATCACCATTTCTGAATAAATCTTTCTTAAAAATCCTGTCATACTAACATTCAAATATCTTCAGTAACTCCCCATATTCCAGCACAGGCCTAAATCCCATTGTTTGTTTTCCATCTTACCTGCCAACTCTTATTAGTGCATAGCACTTCTGTGAAAAGCTCTCGACTCAGTTTAGACAGGTCTTTCCGTCTGCTCACCACACCTTGCTCACCCCCAACTCCTCATCTTTCTTCCTTCTCTGTAGGAATGACTTTGCCCTCATAATACACATCCAATGGTTCCCATTTTCAAGACCTGATTTAAGTTCTTTGTTCTAAGTCTTTCCTGATTTCTGAATCTTTTATTCATTCTCCACCTCTCAGAATTACAGTGTATCTGGTTTATTTTATACATGTTGTGACAAAATGTGCACTGCCTTACATACTAGTAGATAAAATGTCCTTAGGTCAGACTAGGTTTTAAATATTTCCTCAGTTGTTCCCACACCATGTGACATTTTACAGTATTTTAGAGTTACATAACAAGTTCTCGATTGATGGTGGGAACACCAATCCATGTTATGAAGCAAATAACCTCTGATTATCCAAGGCTTAATTATAAAGTATATGAATTTCACGATCATTTTTCACACATGAATTCTTTTCTATTTTTAATTTTTAAAAACACAAAAAATAGGTCTTTTATAATGTCAGTACTCCTACTAGAATTTAATTAGGAATGATACAGGGAGGTAAAATATTGGAAATATTTGGTAGTATTCAGTAATTTGTTCATACTACGACTTTCCTCTATTAGCAATAAAGAAAAGGCTATTTGGCGCTACAGTAGAATGTCCGTGTGGACCCACAGTCAACGACATATTATTTACAGTCTCGTGGTTAAGTCATATATGAAACAGGCACTTATTTTAAAACATGTACTCATGTCAGATGGTAAGCCTAATGTTTTTCTCCATGATATGAATAAGCATAAATACATCTCTTATCACACTTCTGTAAATATAAACTGCCTTTGTTTCTGTACTGATGCATTTTTTTTTTTTTTCACCGATTTACCTATCAGGGATGCTAATAAAACAAGGTTGACAATGTTTTACAAATCTAGCAAAAGAGCAGAAAGAAAGCACATTTTAAAAGCAAACATGAGGTTAAAATACCATGGCATTTGCATTTGGAAAATCTAAGGGGAAATGTACATGCATGCGTACACACACCTACACGATGCTTATTTTTTAAAGAGTTGTAGCAAATCTCATTACAGTGGTATTGTTAGTTGTTTGGAACATATGGGGAGAGGCAGAATCCTGGAGTGTAGCAACTCTGGAGGGTTTAGTATTGGAAGATGGAGGACATGCAGTGCCATTCAGTCAGGAAAACAGGTTTGGCAGGCAACAGTGGTAGCTGCTCCAACTTCCCTCTCCCAGCAGGTGTTGCTATGGCACAAGAATAGTCTCTGAGGGAGTCAACAGAACACAAAGTGTAAGATGAAAGAACAAAATAGAAAATCATTCTCTGAATGGCATGCATCTTTTCCCTGCTACACGAGCTACAAAGCCAGTTGCAGACACAGGGCCTATCTTGCAGCCTCAGGAACAGATAAGTGAATGGGACCTTAGGCTAAGGTTGCTTACGGAGCATTTGGTTAAGTTTAGTTTTCAACTATCTTGAATTGTTATGATCTTCACACTATTTCGTTTTGTAACTTAAGCTTATAATAACGTTTTCTAGAATCATTAAAATGAATCTGTATCAACAAGAGAATTTTCTATTAACCTCTTTGGGAAAAGATACGAAAGCATATCTTTTTTTTTTTTTTTTCTTTCTGTTTTTAACCTCCCTTGCCTGACTTACTGTGTGTGTTTCTCATGCACTGAAATATATAAATGAATGATGGTCACTGAATAAGCATATAAAGTCTAATATGTGGAAACTTTTTTACTGAAACAACTAAATTTGAAAAAAGAACAATAACAAAAAGAACAAAAAAAAAAAAAAAAAAGAAAAGAAAAGGAAAGAAGCCAGATAGTTCTGCCTGATAGTGTCTCAAATTACATTCCTAGTTTAGCAAGCTAGGAATCTGGCAATAGGCAAAAATGCTTAAAATTGGGGGCAAGAGAGATAAATTAGGCCATTCACTACCCTCAAATATTACACTATGCATCATGGAAACTGATAAATAGGGAGGCTTCTTAGTAACTGGTTAATTGCTTATAATTATTGTTTAAATCCGGGACCTTTTTTAATACACATGGCGAGTTTGGAATGGTTGTAATTATGCAAGATTATAAATTTGAAATGGGCCCAGGGTCCAATCCCTGGTTATCTTATGTTTTCTCATCAGCAAATAAGGCTAATGAAAAGGAGAATTTAAAGATGGAATGGTATAATGCACATTAGAACGTTCTGTAAGCTGTAAAGTACTTTGAAATGTGTAATATATATTTGTAAAGACCTAGGCTCAGGTCCAGCAGCCTAGATTCAGATCCTAGCTCCACTCCACTACTAACCGCGTGACCTTAGGAAAGTTATCTAACCTATATCTGTCAGTTTACTCTAAGTGAGCATAATCGTAACTACTTCAGATTTTTTAGGATTAAAGAGTCTAGTATACATAAAATCTTGAGCACAAGGTCTAGCATGTAGTAAACACAATATATGTTAGTTAATGTTTTCTCATCAATGCTTTTTATTAGTATGATATCAATGATTGTATTTTATTGTTATTCATATATTTCTATATTAAGGGCAAAGATCTTGTTTCATTCATACTTATGATGTCTCAGGTACTGAATATGGATACACATAAGGTCAAAGAAATATTTTATAGGTAATATATGTGTATGTTATTAATATACAGAGGTTGCCAAAAAAATGTATATACATTTTAAGAAAGAAAAACAGTATTAAAATTGTAATACTCAATATATACTGATAACAAAAGATGAATACAAGTCACATTTGACTTCTGCAATTACAAGAGGTGCTCAAAGTGGTTACCATCAGTGGTTACCAGATACTTCTGATTACGGCAAATTACTGCTTGAGCAACATTGACCAAAGTGTCCACTTGTATACATTTTTTTGGCACCCCTGTATATAAATAAATTTCATTGCCATTGTCAGTTGTCTTGGAGACATGTATGCATTTCAGATGAGGAAACTATTTGAAGAAGATAATATTTTGGAAAGGACAGGAATGAACCTTTTAAATCTGAATAGTCAGAGACATCCCCCTATGCCATCGAAGGAAAGAGGTTGTAGATTTCTGCTTTTAGACCTAATAATTTAATTGGTGTGTTTGGATATTATCATAAAATGCCACATAATACAGATATCCCAGCTGTCATTCTAGTTCTTTGAGGTCGTAAGGTTTGTACATTCCTAAATATAGCTGTCCCTCCCTTATGAGGAGGACAAAATGTCAGTGCTGTCCATTTTCACAAAGGTCAAGGAATTGCCATGAAAACCAGGGACTGGTAAGTTAAAAGAAAGGAGCTGTCTGATCATGATAATTATGTGATCGCTTTCAAGCAGATGAAGGAATTCTAAATTAAAAAGAGGATAAAGTATAAATTATATATCCAATGCATTTTATGAAAGTATAGCCAAAGAAAAATGCTTTAAAGAAATCCACAATTTATTTTACTTTCTAGAGCAACTGTGGTCACAGTGGTAAACCTTCAATGCAGAATAGTTAGAAAAATCAATTTACTTCTATAATAAAAAGGCCGTTTGTCTCCTGGTAGAATCCATGTGACATTGTTAGGCCTCTTATAAATGATCACACTGGACAATGCGTGTGGTTTACAAATTCCCTAATTACACCTTTTATTGTGTATCGCTGAATGTGCCTTGTCCTGTGGAAACAGACACTACCGCCATTTTAATAAACATTTTGACATAAAATGAAGCTGGCTCTTTCAAGCTTTGTCAAGAGCAAAATGAAACAACCAGTGAACACAATGTTCCATCAACAGATCAGGGGCACATGTTCTTTAGAGCAAATGAGGTTTAATTAACAGATCCGTTAGCAGATAACTGGTCAATTAAAAAATAGGAGGAAGGTTTTCTTCTAACACATGAAGACTTTATTAACAAATATTCTACCAATGCATGAGTACATTTTATGATCCATTCTGTCAGTCTGTAGAAGTATAGAATGCTACAATAAAAATATGGGCCTAATTTTAAAACCGCATAAAAACTCATAATGTCATTGATTGGAATGTCACATAACTCATTCTGAGCTAATATGTGCCTGTGAATAGAGTTTAGTACCACTTTATTAATATGGCTTTACGTTGCATTTTATTCCTAAGCAAGAATATTTCCGTTTAAATGTCAACTAAATATATTTTGTTTACAAGTATAATTTAGACAGACTTGGTAAAAGTGAACTACTTATGTTTCATTTATAGTGGACTGTAATTCATACTAAATGCATTTTAGATGCAGACATTTGAACTGCTTGTCATTTTATCATTTCTATTTCCCATATTTAAATTACCACTATATTTCATATTGTGCATTAAACCTTTTTTTTTAAGTGCAATGATATGCTTCTCATTTCACATCTTTTTTAATCTAGTCATTTTTTACTGATAGGACATTTCTAAAATTTGGGCAATGCTGATTTATTTACCTGTAATGGACTCGAGAAGAGTACGATGTCCTTCATTCTTCCCTTCCCCGGCAAATCATTGTCATGTCCCCTTTTCTAAAACTTTAAGTTCTGATCCTAAGCTGCCTCTTAGGCTGACTTTCCTCCAATAGGACTTCCCAGGTACAATTCCTTAGTTAAAGAGGTCAGAAGGCAGACGCAATATGATTTGAGGTTTCTGAGATAGATTCACGCGTCAAAATTACATTTCTCACAGTCTATCTCTGGAGCCTGAAATTTCATTACTTGTGTTCATCCCAAAGGAGAGGCTGTGTTTTCTATAAAGAACCTGGGTTCTGCAGCCAGAATTGACCTATGGTCAACACTTTACTTCACTATTTAGAAACTGTGAGGCCTAGTAAAGCGACTTATGATTTTCAAAGCTCAAGTTTTTCATCTGTAGAATGGGTATAATCACAAAAGTATATACTTCAGATGGTATTCTGAGGATTCAAAAAAGAACTCATTGTAAAAGTGTTTAATCCAGCAACTAGAATGCAATAAACAACCCCAAATATTTTAGATTATTATTATTTTTTATTTATTTATTATTATTACTTTTTTGTAAAACGGAATTCAATGTGATATGTTCTGTAATTTACTTGGAAATGCTTCAGCATATGGTAATGTGTTGTTTCTTAAATTGGATTTGGTTATATATGTGGGCTCACTAGTTAAGCTGCATGCTTACAATGTATGCATTTTTCTATGTTTTTGTTATGCTGCTATAAAAGTTTTTATAAATAAATGTACTTCACCATAGACAATGTGATGTACATTTTTGTGCTGTAAGTTTTAATGTATATTCTAGCGTTACTGTCAATATTTACATTATGCAACTCAGGAGTACACACCGCAAATGTAGTTAGGTAGCATATTAAAGACCCAAACCTTGGGTTCACTCTGCTCAGGAAGCTAGGGCAAGACAAGTATCATGTTTAGCTGCACTAGAGGATTTTTAACTTAGCATAACATTAAAAGTGGTCTTCTTTAATTAAATGAATATTGTTCAAGCTATGTGCCTAGGGTTAGAAAAGGGTAAGACTTTGCCCCACTTTCCTGAGACTGGCAAACAGGATCTACCATCCTAAAAGTTTTTGAAGTGTTGTTCTTGGACTAAGGGACAATGCTGTGCCTGCCTTTGAAAGAGAATACAGGTCACATGATTCAACTAGAATGTTACCTGAATCCCTTTTAAAGTATTTTAACACCTACCTTTAGTGATTCTTTCATGGAAGACCCTTGTCAAAGGGTGTAACTAAATATCAGAATCACCTGAGATAGTAAAGGGAACTACCCATTTAGTGTAAGATAATATAACATTTTACAGCATGCTGCAAACTCTTAAATTGGATTTGCAATCTGAGATTCTAAGCTTAGGTCAGAGTGTAGCTGTAGAAAGTGAACAAGTAACAAAGCTTTTGGGCTCCATTTCTCTCTCTGTAAAACGAAAGGTACTAAGTAATCTATAAATGTCCTCAATATTTAAAAACTATGTCAATAATTGCGACATTTAGAAATCTTTTAAAATTTTTTTACAAAATATAAATGTGGGGACCTGCCCCAATAATCTTTTATTTTAAAAAATAGATATTCAGATTCATAAATTTTCCAAAATAAACATTGCCACCAAAATCCCAAATACAATGATTTTCTAAATTTATTTAATCTCTTTCTTAACCTCATTGAGATCCCACAATGAAGGATAAAAAATTAAGACTCTGAAAATTAATGAGGCTCTTTTAAAATTAAGATGTATTCATTTGTAAACAGATTGGGGGTGGGGGTTTGCAATAATGGTAGTTCTCAATTACATTTTGGAGCTTTTGAAAGAAATAGCTTTGATTTAAGACATTCCAAATTGTAAGATGCAACCTAAATATTACAAACAAATTAAATCCCTATAAGAATTGTTCAATTTAATGCCAGGAAATCCAGGACTCCAGACCTTTGGCTAGCACATAGAACAAAATGGTATTTAAACTGTCAGTCTATGGGCCCAGTCTCCATGGATACGTCTATTCATTTTTCTGTTTCTCAATTAATAATGATAGATTGGTAGTGTCATCTCTGAACGCAAAAATCTGAAGTGTTTAATTACATAAGTACTGTGTTTCCCGAAAATAAGACCTAGCCGGATAATCAGCTCTAACGCATTTTTTGGAGCAAAAATTAATGTAAGACTTAGTCTTATTTTACTATAATATAAGACCAGGTCTTATATAATATAATAATATAAGGCCGGGCCTAATATAATATGATATAATACCGGGTCTTATATTAATTTTTGCTCCAAAAAACACATTAGAGCTGATTGTCCAGCTAGGTCTTATTTTCAGGGAAACATAGTAGTAAGTATAATAGCACTTCCCACACTTCTATCTTTTCCTCTAGTCAAAAAATCCAGAGTAAATTCTGATATTATGGCTTTAAACAATATATCCTAATTTATAATCCATTCTTAACTCTAAATTTGATGGAGACATGTATCCTTCATCAGTGAATGAATACATTTGTCACAAGTCTTTCTTTGACTCTAAACTATTGCTGGTTATTATAATTTTAAATGCAAATTATGGAACTAACTAATGGTATTCATTCCTCATTAGGTTAGAGAAAGCTATACTCAGTCATTTAAAATTCAAATAGTTCCTATATCCCCATTGCTTGCATTTATAAAAAGATGAAGGGTAGAGGAAGCACAAATTGGGTATTCTTTCCTATTTCTCCTTGACCTGTTCTTATCTTAATGTGATCTAGGAATTTCAAAAAGTGTTTAACTGTGCCAGGTGAAAGATATCCTCAACACATGACCCAGAAATTAGATAATATCTAATTAACTGCTGTTAAACTACAATTTCTAAGGTAGGAACTTTGTTGTAATATTTTGGGGAAAAGTTGGGTATTTGAAGATGATAATTGGAGGAAAATTGTAAATCTGATGCTATTTCTATAATTATAGATTCAATTTTATGTGAGAAAAAATACAGGAAGTTTTCTATTGGATATCCTCCTGTCACACACAAATCAAGGATCTCTTTTTTCTTGATTCCATTGACAACTCTTTTTTTCATTTTTTTCATGGTATCTGTTTTTTTTTTCCACCGTCTCCTTGGATATTTTTCTTTGCTTCATATTCTCTTCTGGAATAAGCTCATTCACATGTAATTAATGCAATCGCTTGTGAAGTCCATGTTTCACTTTTGACCTTTCTCCTAGTCATTAAACCCAATTTTCTCATTGGTCACCCAAAACAAAAGGGTGTTTTACAAGCCCTCAACTACAACTAATCCCAAATCGGTATTTCCTCTCATTCCTCTTCCACAACTTCAAATCTCTCACTCAGAATGTGGCATTACCATATTCTAAACAACCTAGGTATTATAACATTTTGGAATGAGAAAAGCACAGCATACTTTGAAAGAGATTGAAGAACTCATCTAAGCAAATGGTTTTCAACTATGTGTTTTTAACACTGTATGCACACACATATGTGTGTGTATTCAAGTCAGCATATGTTGTTCAAGTATAATCTTGCAAAGAAGTCCTATATATAAGAGAGATATGTGTTTAGCTCTGATTGAAGTTGGAAGAGGGGCAAGGGGGTAAAATTCTCAACTTGATTATTTACTTTCCTCCAGCAGTTCAGTGGTCTTTAAGAATATTTAAAAAAACAAAAAAAGTCCCTAGTTATCATTGAAATAACATTTGGAAACCGGTTGCCTGGCTGATCCCTTTATTCCATGAATGAAAAGTTTTGAAGTGTAGACAGACCCAAGGTCATAAAACTATTTGTGGTAAACTTGGGAGTGTACTGAACTCCAGGGCTCCACCCCACAAAGGTGCCTGACATCAGTGAGACACTCTCTTAAAATGACTCAAGAGCATAGGTCACTGACTTAGTTGGCCCTTAATAGCAGAGGTTGTGAGTTCTCAGCATCTCATCTGATGCCTATCAATCTCTTCAGCTAAATGCATAGTTTCCCTCCCCAAACACACACTCTAACCTGTACACTTTTTTTTTTTTTGCTTATTTTATTTTTTCCCCCATTCTATTTCCTCAAACTCTTCCTTAAAAACGTTCCAGAGCTGTAGTGGAGAGGCAAGGAATCTAAGAAGCAAAGAGGTCAGCTAACTTCTCAGATGAAGTTCATGAGTGAGTCTCACGCTTTTCCTATTAGCTAAGCGCTCTGTGTCTTTTCCTCTCTCACCTGACATATCCATAAAGCATTGCTTATTCCCACTGCTGTAGTTCCTAATAAAATGTTTCTGCCTTGTCTCTCACATTATCTCTAAATGACTCACTGAACACCGACTCACATCGCAAACAAAGGTGGTCTACACTGTTGGCGAAAGAGAAGAAAATTTTTCTTTGCCTAGTTGATTGATTATGAAGTCTCCAGAATGTCTTCTGAAACTCTTTTTCATTTCTCCACCATTCTTCCTCTGATTTTCTCTTTTTGGAACTCTGCAGATCCATCCCATAAAAAGGCCCCCCAAAACACCAATCTGATCATACTCCTCCCTTGATAACATTCTTTGGTCATTCTTCATTATGTTAGTGAGATGTAACTACATTCACTTTTTTTTTTTTTTTCCTAAAATCTAGTGCCACATAATTCTCAATCTTAATCCAACTCAGATGCTACCTGCCCTATGGAACTCTTGTTGACCAGATTCAATAATTCCATCCTGTACGCTTCGATATCACTCTGAGTTTATAAAGCAAATACTAGACTTTATCTGTTAGTAAAGTTTTTCAAGTGTATTCTAACTGGATATAAAATCCATTATGAATTACATCCTATACTTTTTCACTTCTTCCTATATCCTCTTTCATGTAGTGGCTGTTGAATAAATACTTTTTGAATTGAGTGTGCACTATATGTCATGAATAAATCCCAGGACTATGGGTAACAGTTATACTAATTTCTCTTTGTTATATAAGAACACTTGGTATGATTCTTACTTCATTGTCAGGTAACATTGCCTCTCAATTTTACATTTCCATGCTTCAATCTTCCTCCACTAAGGACAATTTCTTTAGGACTGAGAGCTTGTGAAATAAAGATGAGGTATACCAAATGAAAGGGAAAAAACATCAATGATGTAAGCTGTAAATACTGTGTTTATTTCTCGTGTTGGATTTCCTATTTTCATTCAGAAAACTTCCGAGGTCTCAGGAGGTCTTTGCAAACTGCTCCTAGCTGATCCATCATAACTTTACTTTGTGTAATGTTAGCAATTTCTCTCTTAGGTCATTTGCACATCCTTATATGGCACTTGGTAAGTCTTCTGAAAGTATCTTTACCCTAAACATATTCGAGCATGGATTTCTGACTATCTGAATGGCCGATATCAAAGGCAGGAGAGAACTGAACATAAGCTCTAAACCCCACAATCTCCATCAATGTTCCCTAAGGCTAAGTGATAACAATAATAATAACACCAATAATAACATTGGATGTGGACAACTGACATTTTCTCAAACTTCCTCAGTGTGAGTATAAACACCTTAAGAAAACAGCTATTTTTCTTTTATTATTTAACCTGAATAAAAACCACATGACTTATTCAAACACATATTCTGGACAAGTCCGCTCTCCATGCCCAACATTTCCAGATTATTGCATTTACAGGTGTCCTTTGTAGAAAACCTCCATCAGCCAATGAATAATGCAAGACTAACATGCATGAGCAGAAGAAATCATTACAAATTATTCAATAATTTTTAAAATAAAAACATTTAAGGACTAAAACCTATTTTCAAATAGGCAATATTAAGCATAAACTATTGGTAAACTTTTATGTACTTAACTATGAATTTATATAACCGTGCCTACCACAAATGCTAAAGGTTAATACTATGCTTTACTGAAAGCACAAATGAAAGGAATTGGGTATTTCTACAAGTATGCAAAGCCCAATATTTCCTAAGGGATGTATTGTGTACATGGTTAATAAAAACAGTACAAGTATTTCGCAGTTCACTGTCTCTCTGGGAAATTTACTAAGCACAATAGCAATTTAAGGCTCTAAGTACCATAGTAAAGATATCTACTAGCCACGTTTGGTTCAGGTCTCAATGCTGTAAGAGGAAAGCCTATGTAAAGAAAGTGGGAAAAGCTGTACAAGTTATAATTCACTATTTTTTTTCACAGTGACAGTCTCCCTACTGACACACTGCGAAAAACAGTATGCTTCTTCCTGGCCCACATCTAGGACAAATAAGAACAAGAATAAGAACAAGAATCAACTGAGAGAGAAGTTTCAACACTTAGAGTAAATTCAATCTCTCTGGACTAGTTCTGCCTGAAGCCAGTATAAAAAGTAGCCCATCAGCTATTCAGAAAAGAAGAAAATAACTCCATAATCGGGAGACTCTAAAGTTCAGAATATATCTCATTTTTAAGTTGTGTTTTTTTCATTGTCTCCTCAGCCGTTCAATTTAAATGTAGATATACAAACAGATATAAAAGATAGATGAAAGAGGTCACAAACGGAATAGAGATAACAACAGAAAATCTTATATGTTAGGAATGAGACTTTAGCAATTGCAAAGTAATCTCAAGAATCCTTGCAGCTTAATTCTAGAACTTAGATCACCCTCGCAGACAATGATCAGTTTAACAAGGGACCCAATAAAAATACATACATAAGTGAGGAATAAGAAAAACTGAGATTTTTGCCTCTATCTATAGAAAATATATTGTTTGTATAGACAACAGTTATGTGTGGGTTTACCTTAAATTCCTAGTTTAGTCCACAGAGTTCAGAATTGTTTACTTTATTTCTTAGTAGGGTTTCAAAAGTCTGCGTTAGAGATCAGCACACTATGGCCTGTAGGAAAAATACGGCCCATCACCTGTTTTCATAATTGAAGTTTTATTGGACACAGCCAGGCCCATTCATTTTATTGTCTGTGGCAGCTTTCCTACTATAATAGCCAAGTGAGAATAGTTGTGACAGTACCACATTGCCTGCAAAGCCAAAAATATTTGCTATTTGGCCCTTTTACAGAAAATGATGGCTGACACTTGTTTTCCATCATTAATTTGGAGATCATGGATTCAAACTCACAATTCTGGAGTCAAGGAATAAAATTAATTTTCTTATGTGCAGTAACTCAAGAACCAATCACATAACTTTTTATTGCATGTAAGCTTCCTCTGTTCAAAGTATTGCCAGGGCTTACATGTTAGTCTTATTTATGACTTCCTCTTACATGAAACAACAGATCATTCACTATAGTGATTCTATAGACTTCACTTTTAATCAGCAAAATTTCATGAGTTACTATTCTTTGTTAACTAGAAAAGGTCAAAGAAGTACATCCAATGAAGAGGGCATTATCACTTTCCTTTTGCCCTCCTGCTCATGAACAATTCTTAGTGGTCGTGTGCCACAGCCATACATTAGCAAGAACTTTTATTTCACAGGTGTGAATACTTGTACAGACATTTGTTAACTAACATGATTATAGTAACCAGTCAGGTAGTCTATCAGCAGCAAAGCTAAAATTTCAAAGTAATTTTCTCAATTGGTCACCTCTGTGCACCTGTGCATAGCTTATGTTGATGCTTCTGGTTTGATCCGCTAATTCTTGCTCGATTTTCTGCTATAAAAAATGCCCATGTACTCTAACAAGGGAGGAAAAATCATTAAATCGGTATCAAGTCTGCTTATATTTGTCCAGATGACTCATCACAGAAATTCCACAGATCACATCTCACTGTTTACATTTTCTAGACATGATGCAGAGACTTCTGAGTTTACTGTAACCCTACAAGTTTGTGAGGTCACAGAAAGGAATACACCTAAGCTAACAAGCACCCAAAGACTTGACGGTGGAGCAACACTGGAGGCAGCAGTGGGATATTTTTCAACAAGCGTCGAAAATTTAAAAAGTCTATAATAGTTCTATTTATGTAAATGAATAACAACCAAGTGACAATATTTTAAGGGTTGGTATTAACTGTAGCCAAAATTTTAGGCTGAAATTCATATGCATTTTTTTTCAGCAAGTATGTAAAGAATTTTCCTTTTACAAAATTGAATTGTAACAATTAAAATTCCAGCATATTTAATTTTTAATTGATAAATTCACTACAAAGTGTTTTTTAAGTGACCTGCAGTCTAGCCAGATAAAGTATAGTAATGATAATGATACAATTGAAATAGACCACTATAACTTGCCTATGTTAATATTAATTAATAATAATCCTACAGGAAAAGCAAGAAATAAAGAATCAATAATATTTCTGGGGCTTTCTTCATCCTGTATATTTTGTGAAATGCACCCTCCCTCCACTGTCACAGTGCTACTTTCAACAAGTTTTCACTCAAATGTCATTTATCAGTGAAACTTTCCTGTGCCCATATTGCCAGAAGCATTCACAATTCCTACAGAAGTCTAACGACATGTTAAGAACAGCTTCCATACCACTACATATTGTTTCTAATTTCTAAGTCATCTGACATTAAGTAATTTGACAACTTAGATCATAAGCTCCTTTAGGGCAGGCCCATTTGTCTATCACCATATGACATAGAGCCAGATACCAATCAGTAACTGTGGGGATAGAACCAGGAGTGCAGTTTCCAGGCTCTGGGCTTCACGTGGAAAGGTGCTGGCTCAGGTAGTAAATGGCCATCAACTGTGATTGGATGGCCATCAGCTGTGGCTAGTTGGCCGTCAGCTGTAACCAATGAGCCACTGTCCACTAATATAACTGCTGTGGTTATGCTAACAGAACATGGAGGCTAGCAAGAAGATGGTGGCTGAGCTAGCAAGCACGGATTGCAGTTAGCAAGGCAGATTGCAGCTAGCAAGTGAGGTTGGTTGGCAGAGCGAAGTGGACGGCAGGTTGTGGATAGTGTGGCTCCTGCTTCCTGTGTCTCCAACCCAGCTGCCAGCGAGATTATAGTGGTATGACTCTAGTATCTATGGCTCCGTGGGTGTTCCTTTTTGGCCTCACCATGTCCTGCATTCTTATGTGGGGAGCGGTAGCTGAGACACCGCCTGACACCAGCATGACAGTAATGCAGTAAAAGAATCTACAAGGCAGATAAATTTTAAATTGACAAGACAACAAATGCTCATAATAAAACAATTTGGATGTTTATAGAATTGGGAGGAAAAAAGTTTCTAATGTTGAATTAATGTGAAAGTAGGACTAAATCTATCATCATCTATAGCATAGTTTCTATTATTCAATCAAATGCATGAGGCAAACTCCAAAATTCATATAGCCTATCTCTTCAAAGTTTTTTTTTTCTAAAATTAAATCAGACTTTTTAAAAAACTAATAATTATGTAAACTCTGATTTATCTTCCTGATATATTTTATATTTCAATTTAAAGTCCTCAAAAATATGTCTAGAGATGTGACTGTCATTTAAAAAATGGTTTTATAGATGATGTAGTACAGATTTATACACTTGAAATCTATGTAATTTTACTAAGTATTGTCACCCCAATAAATTTTAATTAAAAAAATGCTGAGGGATATAAATGATAAACGTCTAAGTTTTTTGTGCACCTGAAACTAATAAAAAAAATTACAGTAGATATATATGAAAATTAAGAATAGAATTGTTGGTAATATCAAATTATTTACCAATAAAATTATCTTTTATTCTCCAAAAAAAAAAAAAAATGCTACAATTCCTTTATAATGCAAAAAACAAGTACCTAAATATAAACAAATAAAAATTTCAATTAAAAAATTAACCAAAAATGTGGTTTTCAAACTGTATTAGGCAAAAGTGCCTTTTGGTATCTCAACCTCATTTTAATAAGTTTCATATATGTCTTTTAAAACACAGTAATAATTAAGAATCAATGTAAGATTTTGTATGAAAAACAAAAGGTTCACAAAAAAATGTTAGTGTTTACAATGGCACCCTAAAATAGCCTGCATTTAACAGAAAGAAAATGTGTAACCTATAAGAAAATCTCTGACCACTTGGTCGATTCTAACTTCCCTAAGATAGTAATACTATAACCAGCAAGACCCAAAATTTAAGAGTTCACCACATATTTACTTGTGTCTTAACAGTAGTGTCCTTTTTGACTTCACTCACCCAATTTATGGGAATTTCCTATGAATCCTATCTGGTTCATAGATTTAATTTAGTCCAATATTTTTCTCCACGCTATAGCTTGTTCATTCTCATTGTTCAAACTCTATGCCCAGGAGTATCTCTGTACTTCATATCCAAGCACTACTTTAAGTGTAGTCTTCTACTGTGTGGTGATAAAAATAATTTTTAGTGATAGCAATTAAATCAGGCAATCTCAGACCTACAGAGCTTTATACTGTACTTTAGTATTCCACTCTACTGTAAGCAAAATGGAACATCAAAGGCACTTTCAGCATGAAGATAGAATATGTGATCACCCTCAGTGACTCATCCTTTGGGTTAAAAGTCATCTTCTCCAGGCCTTCCTATCAAAATACAATTCCCTGCACAGGCCAACCCCCAGGGCTTGCCACCTGTGCAGCCACTCTAATGATGTTATGCTTGGTTGAATGCTTTCATGTTACCATAGTGAAATTCTTAGCAAGTTCTGAATGCAGGACATCCTTTTATATTTTCACTGGACACCACAAATTATGGAGCTAGTCCTGTTCCTGAGAGTGATAACATATTAAATCATAGTATAAATTGGTCTACTGAATAACTTCTTAAAGTCAGTAGGGAATTACAAGTGCAGGAAGAATACATCAAATGCCTATCTTGCAGAGGTAATAGAAGGAGGAAAGAAAACCTAAGAAAAAAAGCTATGTGCACAACTTAGCCCATCTCTTTATTTAATAATTCTTTATGGAATATGTTCTAAGTGCCATGTATTGTTCCAGACGCTGAGATTACAACAATGAACCATAAAGTCCCAGACTACATGGAGCTTTCACTCTAAGAGGGAGACAGACAACAATCAAGTCTGCCTGTGGTAGGGCTGGGGAGAGGGTGGGATGAGGTGGGGGGATGGGGTGTGTAGCAAAGGGTGTTTAAAGGAGGACTTAACATATCTACTTTATCTCCAGTATCATTACCTTTGGTAAGCAGACAAAATGATAACTTAAGAAACGTTAATTGCTATAAGTAAACTTCTATTACTGAGAGGCATTCCGTGAGTATTTTTTTGCTTTTCTGATTATCTTTTGGCATTTAACTTTTAAGATATTTGGAAATTTAATGAATCAATGTTGGTTATCTTCTCAATTTTGTCACTTACAACATAGAGTTTCAAATAGACAATATCACTAGTGTATTTAGACATGAATGTTAGGGCTTATTTCATGATTAATTACATAATGCTCCTTTCACTCTCCACTCTGTATTCCTTCTTATGTCTAAGTTTAACTGTATATTAACTGTGCTCCCATCAGACAAGCCTGCTTAGATAGGAGCATGAATTCTTTGGACCTGGGTTTGTGTCATTGGTTCTGAAAAAGAAACAAGCTAATAAAACCAGGCACACAACCAAACAAAGCAATGCTACAATTAAGTGTAGATCAATTCTGGAAAAGCGTCCCTCATAAATAAGGGCAAATGATCCTGGATCTTACAAAATAGTTCTTACTGTTATGGGAAATATCATATGTGGGATGTTACCCATCACACTGTTGTAGGCAATTGATATTTGTTGACTAAATAAATACACAAATAAATGACTGACTGAGCATATCGATAGCTTTCCATTAGATATCCTAAAATGAGTCCATCTCCTAGCACTAGGACCAATTTTGAAACATAGGTTAGATAAAAAATAGCTGTTTATCTAGAAAAGGATATCTGTCAAAAAATAGTTTTCATCACCCTAACTTTTACATTAATTGTTGCTGATAAAAATTGAATCTCCCTTAGGAATAATGAAGAATGCTGAAAAGTAAGCATGATTGGTCAGCCTGAAGTATGGACCTATATTCCATAAGGAGTAAAATCAATCTAGTGTGCACTGCAGTTTGGAATCCTGAGAAGACAAACTCATAGGTCAATCTGTTAACATACAAGAGTCAAAATGCTGACTGACTGAAAAGGAAAAGTGGAGTATTTAAATTTCCTCAAAACAGCGTACGTCTGCTAACTACATTTCTGTTCTGTTTTTTCCAACACATATAATTCACCCTAGGACTATATGAAAATCATACAATTCAACCTAGTAACAAGCTGGCAAATAAAGCTACTTTGGAGTTCTCCAGATGCATATTGATTACAGTTCATAGAATCACAAAGCTTTAAAACATCCTAAGAGTTAAGCTAATGTGTCTTCTCATACATAAACCCTATAATTTTCCTCATTTGTAGAGGTACACTTAATTGAGAGAAAATTGATAACAAATTTTCATTTTAACTCCACAAAAGGAATTTCACCGTAGTATATTTTTATATTTAACCATTTTCATTGTGGAGAGATTCTATCATAAGTACCTTCAAAAAATCACATCTGTTTACAACTTTAACATCTTTATCATTGGTTTTTGTTGGTGGGAAACAAAATATAAAATATCGTATACTTCAATACTTATATTATATGTCAATATTTTCATCTAAGGTCTAAGTTTCTATTGTTTAAAATTTACGAAAATTGTCTTAACTCTTTAGACATTTGCTGTTCAACTTTATTAATCGATATAATTTTAGGCTGCAAAGGTTCCTAGTTAATTAAAAAACACTCAAACTCGTACTATTTAACTTGGAAACCAACGTCTACCAGAGCCAATGCTATTAATTTTATTTGCACTATTTCTGTAAAACTTCATGTAAATCTAAATCGAACAGAAGTAGCACCGTCTCTTAAGGTGATATTTATTGGGCATTTAAGCGGTTAGCATTTGGTTTTAGGAAACTTTTTTAAAACCAGTGTTCTTGGGTTGACTAAAGACTATTTTGTCTACTCAATGTTAAGGAAATTATTCTCAATGTGAACACCTTTTGCATCATAAATATGCTGCTTACCTGTGCTGCTGGATATATTAACATCAATACTGATATCAGATATTCCTCCTCCCTTCAGAGATGCTACACATGTGTATGTCCCAAAATCCGTGAATTTTAAATCAATGATGTCCAAGTTTGTTGTTCCTGGGGAGACATCCGCATCGGTCTGTGTAATAACCATCCGCTCGGAACTTCTTAACGGACGACCATTTTTAAACCAACTAAATGTTAACTCCTCGGAAGGAACAGCTTCTACTTGGCAAGATATTTTCACCTCACGCCCAATCTGGATGTTGTCATCTTTGTGATAAGGATCTGGTGTGATCCAAAATCGTCCTTTTTTTAATGCTAAAACATAAAAATTCCATAAGTAGTTAGTGTTACTTTCATAACGTTAGGGATTCATTCACTCTAGGTAATCATCTCTGGGCTGAAATAAGTAAAACAAAATAAAACGTATATATGTTTCTTGGTTATTTCCAAGTGGTGTGCATATCAATAAACCTCATTTAGGTGATCTAGAAATAATATAAAGACCTAAGTCACTTAGAGATTCTAAACACTGATTTCCATCAGTAGGATAATATTTTCCGGTGATATAAAAAAACACTGCTCTAAGTCTAGGATACTTAAACATTGTTGCTATTGCATTTTGAACAAATGATATAAACTATTTATATAAAGTCATTAGTTATTAGAGTTAAAAATGATAATATATATCATTAAGCTCAATTCCTTTCTTACTTATATCATCCTTTAATTATGACACAACTTCCCAAACAATTCAAATATTGCATGAATGTCATATTAAAGAAAATTCTTGTAAGGTTGCATCTACATACTGACCCAAACTAGTTTGGTAAGAATTGAGTCAGTTCATATCATGAAACATTTCCAAATATTCAAATAACCTGAATTGAGATATATATATATATATATATATATATATATATATATATATATATATATAATAATTATAATATATATTATATATAATTATTTGTCACAACTGCTCTACTCTGCCATACCAAGATGTCTCTAGTTGAAACTGTTTGCTGGGCTCTCTCACGCATGTGACCAAAAGAATCTTTAGGCAGATGGCTTGGAAAACACACTGTGTTTGTCAGAAATCCTGTGCTTTCTGGGGCTAAGGTCAGTGCTGTTCTCACCACCTGGGTGGGTAGTGTTGAGGCAGCTGGACGAGCAGCTATTGGCTCCCTAAAGGTATCAGTTCTGAACTTTGAATGGTATCATGTGACTCAATATGGAATTATGCACACACTCTTATGCACACACTTTTCTTTTCCAACATCCTACCCATTTCCCTCTCTCTTATCAACATCCCTATCTGATGATATGTAGCATGTGCAGTGAAATATAATTATCAGAAAGAAAACTGTTTATTAACTTTCACCATTAAACCTAAATGTATAACACTGGCAAAAGGATGTGAATTTAGCAAACCTGCAGATACTGGAGGCCTTCTAATTGTATTTTGGGTCTAACTTTTCCTGAAGTTAACCTGATTTTCCTCAGCTGGTCCTGTAAAGGCCGGGAAATACTATGGGAATCTGCAGAACTATGTAAGAATGTACTCGAGATCAATACATATTTAAAGTTAAAAAATTTTGGTTTTAATATTCTTTACTCTAGAGCCCCAAATATTTTATCTGCTTTCTTGTTTGCATCTCAGTGAAGAGAAATAAACAAACATCGAAACAACATTTCTATCTTTCTTTTTATTCCAGAAATACTTATAGAGCTCCTGTTCAGGACTGAACTCTAGGTAAGGCCCTTATTACAGGAGATGAAGAAAATAGATGGAACCCTGACCTTCATGTATTGCAAATTGTGTACTCATAGATTATGATCCAATCTATCAACTGAACACTTATGACATTTATGTCTAGAAAAATCACATACTGAATATATGTAAAATGTTTTATAAATTTGAGGAAGTCTGAATCTTAGAGGAAAGCCCTCCAACTTGTTGTGTAGAGGACGCACAAAGCTTCAATCTTAAGGAAAACACCAAAAGACAAATATTTAAATCACACTCTGAGATTTTTTTTTTGTGTTACACTTTTCCACAATAAAATGCAATTTATGAACCTTAGTTATTCCTAGCCATATCTTTATCACTACATGACTGTAGGATAAAATTAGGAGAAATTATAGCATTCTTTTACTGACGGTACTAAAATATGACTTTATATTATATCTAGAAATGGAATGTGCTGAAAATATCCATATCTGGTCACAATATTTGGTATATAATATTGTAAATATATGATTCAAATGTAATTGAAGTTCTATAGCACAAACAAAATCGTAAGATCATAGAATATACTTTTATTTTTTTTTAATAGATCTAAAAAATAGCATGTCAAGGAGCATTTATTTTTGTTACCACTATGATGTTTAAATGAGAGTTTTCTTTCATTTGGTAAGAATTTTCCTTATCCTGTTTCTACAGAGAAATGATAAACCTAAATGAAAAATTTAAACAAACAATTCACAATTTTGAAAACTTAAAAATATGTATATTAATTTATCAATAGCTTCATATGGAGGCATATTCAGAATAAATTTAATTCCAAATTTATGTATTGGTTGCCACAGACAAACAATAAAAATGCTGATGTTTCAGTCTGTGATTAACATTGATTTACTAGGCAGTTTTTGTTTTCTAGTTGTTTTTCACATAGTGACATATTAAAGTAATACTGACATTCAGAGAACAGCAAATTCATCAGACAAATTAGATTTAAATTATTAAACAATTCAAAAGCCTCTGATAAAAAACATGAAATTAATATCTACGTTATTTGTTAGGGACTGCTTTATTTATGGAAAATAACTTAAAATCGAAAGTAAAAAAAAGATATGAAAGAGTACAAATTTCATTATCAATCAGTAAATAAGATTAAGTATGATATATAATTATATTTTTTGATAGAAAGCAATAATCAAATGAGTGTCTAAGAATGAACTCGTTGCCACAAATACTTGCTGATCTCAGTATCTGACAATTTCACAATTTGGCCACAGTCAATCGTATTAGTCTTCTGAATGACAGATCCTTAAAAGGACAAGTGAGTCCTATAAGTGAGCTAAAGTTAGGGAATCTCTGAATAAGTGGCGTGGATCATTTGCATGAAAAGCCATCTCTTTCACTTTGTTTTATGTTACCCCATAATAAAACATCTGGTTTTGCATATAGAACAAATTTTCTAAGTAAAAAAAAAAAAAAAAAAGTGTGTGTGTCTGTGTGTGTGTGTGTAGTCATCTATAGTAATTTATTTAATTTTCTAACTTACTTTGGCTGCTCAGAAATCTAAGAGCAGAGAGCTCTAAACTAGGCACAGTTACATTAAGAACTTGAGACATAATTCTAGTCTTTCATTTCTATGTAGTCCAATACAGGCCATCTAATTTTTATGGGTATAGTGCATCAATTATAAAACTAGGAGGTGATAGTATTAGGCTCCCTCTGAGACCCACTGTAAGAAATAGCTTATTAGCAGTAGTGTTGAGCTTTGAAAATATAAAGTGTTTAATATAGCTAATCAACTGGGAAGCAGGTTCCTTCATTTATAATTAAACACTCTCTTTTTCAGTGAACAATTTATAGTAGTTCATGCAATGTTAATTTAAAGACATTTCCTGCTACCAGTTAAGATTTCAAATGCTTAAAATCAATCTGCGATTAGTACCAGAGTATAACAGGGGTCCAATAGTACATAACAAGACTCTGTAGAACTAAAGAAATTCTACAGAAAAAGACAAGAGAAGTCCCTTTCCCCAGATGCAATTTCTTAGTCAGAATATTGAAAGTCCCTTAACGCCAGCCTGGGATAACATTAGATTTAACGTAATGTATCATAAATTGTGATGGATGAATCTCAGAAGGTACTTGTTTAGTCTGGCAATATATGTAAAGAATTAGCATCACACTGCGTCTCTGTTCTGGATAATCAGTTTAGAAAGCCTTGCGATATAACTCATAGCCCCATTTTTTCATATTGTGAGATTGAATGCAAACTCGGCCCACATTCACGTCAGACTGGTTACCCTTAAGGGAATTCTAAACTGCAGTCACTGAAGTCCTTCTCCGTTGAGATTTACAGAGGTGCTCTGTGAATAGAATGAAAGCTGTGCATAAAAGCAAGACCACTGCAAAGATCTGGGTAGGGCATACTGCTGACTTTACCCTAGAGATAAAAGTTGAATTTTGCCTGTGAAACTCTACAGTTCTGAAGAAAACTGCCATTATTTATAATTGGATTGTTTCTTCTGTTTACCCCCATCAGGGACCACCCGCATTGGAGAAATTTAGGCTTACGAATACACGCTTGATGCTGATAAAAACAAGGAGGAGGCTGTGAGATTGTATCTTGCCTGCAGCTATTGACTTAAAATTATAAAATGCAGTGATTGTGTGTGAAATGTTCCAAACAGATGCAACACACAGTGGTTCCATAATAAAATAAAATTTGTAGGTGGAACAAAAAAATTACATTAAATTCAATGACATTAACAAATGTTTTAAAGTTTAATGAGAGAGTATCTCTTTGGGGCTAAGGTATAACAGGTATCAACTTTTGAACCTCTGTTAAGAATCCATTTCAGAAAAAAGATGAGACACAGTGTAACCACTGACTTCCATTCCCAGTAGATAAGTTAGTTAAAAATCTCCAAATATGCCACTTCTTATAATCTCAATAAGATTCTGGTCAACATGAAATACTGGCAAAAAAAAAAAACTGTTGCTGAGAGGAGTAGATCCAGAAATCATTAATAGTGCAATTAGATAAATAAAAAAATGTTTTTCTATTCATTTGTTCTCTGTTAAAGACACTAAAAATATTTGAGTGAAAGAAGAAGCACTGGCCAGTCCAACTGGATCCCAATTGAATAAGCAGGTGGAAATACATTACATCAGCAAACCAATTTAAGAGGTAGCAAAGAACATTATTATCATCTGCCTTATTATAATTAGATGCCTGTCTTTCTCCTCAAAAGGACTGTGAACACTCGGGGAGTGGGGCCATGCCTAACTCTTCCTTATAGTTCCCAAATCTGCAAACCCATTCTTTATTATAGTTGGTATTCAATAGTTTTGATCAAATTTAATTACATATGACATTTCAAAGCATTATCTTTGTAGATTCCAGTTGATCCCACTGAGTCTGGTATACCCATGTCAACTCTGTTTTTGTTCAGTAGTCTTATGTTCTGAGGTCCATGGGGGCAAATAGGATAGAGGGGGGAAAAAGAGATTTGATGTCCTCTAGGATTCAGCGGTTTTGTTGTAGTAGCAGAATAATACTTGATGAACAAACAGTATCAATATAAGGATATACGAGCATGTGAGGAAGTGGATTCTGTACAGGACAACTAAGGAGGCTTCATTCCATCACAGTCACTGACTAGCTAGTTATGTGTCCCAGTCATACAATGTGTCAGGGACATCAGCTATCAAATGTGATAATTATTACTAAACTCTGCTTTGTAAAGGAGACTGAGTTTCATGCAGAAAGGCTTGTGTACATGCTTTACAGCTCAACTGATAATCATTTCTAAGGAAAGATGGAAGAAGGAAGAAAACTGATATCTAAGCACAGTTATTTCACCTGAAATAGTATTTGCCATAACCTGTTTTTTTTAAAAAAAACAACAACAACAAAAAATGGTTAATATGGATCATGTTAAAAGAAAATAGCACAAAGAAAGTTTGGGAACTGACTTTATGCGTGAACATTTGCTTTTCTGCAGAACTTTTCAGAGCTTTCAACATGCTAACATGCATCCTGCAATATTCCTGGATGAGGTGATAGTATTTAACAAGAAACCTTTATTTGTGGGACAAATTTCAGAACTAATAGCCCACAGAATACATTAAAAGAATCTATCAACTGATTAGAATAATTGAAAAGCCTCTAAAGTTTGATTCTATTATTGATGTTTTAGGCAGTTCCATCCATCATTTTGTGATTTAAGCATCACAAAATAATCAACAGAATAGAACTCTTTAGTGAAAATAAAATTAAGATTCAAAAACAAATGAGCAGGGGAAAGATTTTCATTTTTAAGTTAAATGCATATAATAATACATTGAAGTTATAAAACACATTTCAGAGCTATCTAATAAACCTATCTGCACTAGCGGTAGCATGTCTTCTTCCTTTCCCAACTAACCAGCATTTTTAAAAATTTAATTTATTGGTTTGTTATTATCTTGGAAATTTACATTTTGAAATATGCAAATAGCATCAAAAAGGAATGAATTGTATTTGCAATTATTGATATAAACTAGTAAGGCCATCTAGCTCAGTTGTTTGAGGACATATATTTATTTATATCTTCTGTTGTTATATAAAAACATTTAAAGTGTTATTATAATGAGTATTAAAGCTTCTAGATGATGGATAATAAGGAAGGTCTTTTTTTCTTATATACTATTTGGTATTATTGTACTAACTTCTCTTTATCTAACAATTCCAACTGCTAATCTACAGTCTGAATTAAAGCTTGTTAATAATTTAAGAACAACAACAAAAAATCATTATACCTATTTCCTAAAAGTGGTTTAAAATAGCACCCCTGATAATTTGAATGCAGAATTAAATGATGAAATAAAGTTGGGTTCTATTTAATTATGAAGTATTGAGGCTCTATTTATTTTGTGAATTTACTCAATGCTAATTACTACAATTAATCATTCAAATTGTTTAAGCAAAGTATGGTTGAATTTTAATTGTCTTTTAAATGTCCTTGCTCAATCGAATAACCACAGATAAGTATTTTGGATAGGAATTAAAGTAAGAAAGTATCTTTTAGATAGGCACAAATTATGCTTTTTATGTAAGCTTTTCCTTGAGAAGAGGGAAAAGAAGTGGACTAAAATAATAATATTATTATCATCATTATTATTTGTCTATTCTTATCATTTCAGCCTTTTCTTAAGCAAAGAGAAAATATATATTGCCCATACATTATTAGACTCTATATAACTCATGAATAAAAACAAGCATTTTCATAATGTGGCTACTACACAAATGGTATTTGACATAGCATAATGTCTTGGCCCCAGTTATTTAAAAAGGAGAATATTAATCAGTACAACTTACTGGCTTTATGATGTTAAAAATTAGTAGGTATTTTAAGCTCATGTTTTCTATCAAATATAACAATATCATTCACTATGAGAAATGAGAATGTGTCTAGGGTAAATTATATTTTTTTATTAGTTTTTAAAGACAAGACTAGAAATAGCTATAACATGAACTGCAGCTTAGAAAGGTCTATGCTAATTTTAGTTTTTTGAAGTCCTTTTAAAAATAGTACATCTTTGAGATTTCTGGTCAAGATGGTGGATTAGGAAAAAGCTGTACTTGCTTCCTCTCATGACTATATCAAAATTACAGCTAAACTACAGATCAACCACCATTGAGAATCTTCTGAAGTCTGGTTAAACAGAAGTCCTATCACTAAAGACATACAGAAAAAGCCACCTCGAGACTGGTGGGATAAAAGAGATGAGAAATGGGCTGATCCCCATACCCACATGTGGCAGTTAAAAATCAACAGGGGTATCTCAGCTACAGAGGTTCCCCCCGAGGAGTGAGGGGTCCCATCCCCACACCAGTCTCCCCAGCCCAGGGTTCCAGTGTCAGGAAGAAGATCCCCATAAGTTCTGGCTATAAAACCAGTGGAGATGGTGGCTGAGTGAGATGGAGGAAAGCTGCAGTTGCAGTTTCTCCTCTTACAGGGCCTGCACACAGACTTACTGATGGCTCACTCATTCTGAGCTCCAGCACTGGGGCAGCAGCTCAAAAGTTTCCATGTACACACAGGGAACATTGAGTTTTCTGGCTTTTGGGTGAGGGTTGAAGGGGCAGCTGTTTCCCAGACAGAAGTGCTTGCAGAAGGTGTTTTCTCTTTGTTGAATCCTTCCTCCCCCAGCATACAGATGCAGGTTGACACCATATCTGAGTCTCCATCAACTTGATTCACACCTCTCACCCTCCCAGATGGTTTCCTGAGACCTGGCCCCACCGAACAGACAGGGCCATCGAAGACACTTCCAGTGGCTTTTCCATACAAATGGCCTTTCTTGGCTCATGCTGCTCACAAACCCCAAACAAGCAGCATCTGGCCTTGGAGAGTCCTGTACCTCTTATTGAACAGCCACAAGCCAGGCTTGGGGGCAACTGGTTTTGGTTCACAGCTTGGGCTCTCCCAGGCACCTCCAAGCCCAGCACAAGTGTCAATTGCCTACAGATCACTTTGTAGCTCATACCAAGTGGCTCCAGGCAAGGCACAGGCTGAGGCTGAATATGGTCTGCAGCGGGCGCTTCTAGGAGGCCTCTTGGTGGCCAACTTCAGACCACATTGGAGAACCACCAGGCCACCTCAACAGATGACACATGCAAAGGGAAAACTGGGCAGGCATCAGTGCCCTGCTAAGCCAATCCTGCTTTGTAGGGTCAGCCCCTGTACCACAGCTCCTCCACTGTACATACAGCCAGTCCTCAAAAATAATTAGCCGGAGGGTCAAATCCTCCTACTAATATACAAACAGCAACCAAGGCTCAAGTACAACAGGAAGGTACACACAGCCTGCACAAGGGACAGACCTGGCTCAAGGGACCAGGGAGACTGCACCACTGGATGCCACAGGACACCTACTCCATAAGCCCACTCCATTAAGACTGGGAGATATGGCAGCTTTAACTAATATATAGAAACAAAAACAGGGAGGCAGCGAAAATGGGGAGACAAAGAAACATGTACCACATGAAAGAACAGAACAAAGGTCAAAAAAACAAAAAAAAACAAAAACAAAAAAAACTGAATATAATGGAAACATGCAATCCATCTGATACAGAACTCAAAACACTGTTTATAAGGATGCTCAATGATTTCAGCGAGATCTTCAACAAAAAGATAAGAAACATTAAAAAATGGAGATAGAAAACATAAAGAATGAATCAGAAATGAAGAATGCAATAACTGAAATGAAGACTACATTAGAGGGAATCAACAGGAGGTTAGATGAAGCAGAGGTTCAAATCAGTGATTCAGAAGATAATGTGGTAGGAAACACCCAATCAGAATAGCAAATAATAATAATACAATGAGAAAATAAATAATAATAATCCAAAAATATGAGGATAGTTTAAGGAGCCTCTGAACAACATCAAGTGAACCAACATTCTCATCATAGGGGTACTAGAAGAAGGAGAGAGAGAGAGAGAGAGAGAGAGAGAGAGAGAGAGAGAGAGAGAGAGAATGGAATTGAAGACTTATTTGAAGAAATAATGACAAAAAACTTCCCTAATCTGGTGAAGGAAATAGATATACAAGCCAGGAAGCACAGAGCGTTCCCAAACAAAATGAACCCAGACAAGTCCACACCAAGATACATCATCATTAAAATGCCAAAGGCTAAAGACAAAGAGAGAATCCTAACAGCAGCAAGAGAAAAGCAGTTACCTACAAGGGAACTCCCATAAGACTGTCAGCTGATTTCTCTACAGAAACTTTGCTGGCCAGAAGGGTTTGGCATGAAATATTCAAAGTGATGAAAAGTCAGAACCTTCAACCAAGATTACTTTACCCAGCAAAATTATCAGTTAAAATTGAAGGAGAGATAAAGAGCTTCCCAGATAAGAAAAAAAAAAAAAAATGTAAAGGAGTTCACTACCAAATCATTATTACAAGAGATGTTGAAGAGACTTCTTTAAGAAGAAGAAAAACAATAAAAAATATTAATAAAATGGCAATAGCTACATATCTATCAACAATTACTTTTAATGTGAATGGATTAAATGCTCCAATCAAAAGATGAAGGGGGGCTGAATGGATAATAATAATAATAATAAACCCTTACATACGATGTCTATTATAGACTCACTTCAGACTGAAAGACAAACACAAACTGAAAGTAGAGATGGGAAAAAGGTATTTCATGAAAATGGGAAAAAAATCAAAAGCTGGGTTAGAAATACATATGCCAGACAAAACAAACTTTAAAACAAAGTCTATAACAAGAGACAATGAAGGACCCAGTAACCCTACTTCTGGGTATTTATCCACAGAAACCCAAAACATTACTAGGAAAGGAAATGTGTATCCATATGTCCAATGCAGCATTATTTACAATAGCCAACATGTGTCAATCTGGGTGTATTAGAATGGATGAATGAATAAAGAAGAGGTGGTACATATATGTAATGGAATATTATTCAGCATAAAAAAGAATGAAATCTTGCCATCTGCAACAAAACGGATAGACCTAGAGGGTATTGTGCTGAGTGGAGTAAGTCAGGTAGAGAATGATAAATGCCATATGATATGACTTGTGTGTGGAATCTAAAGGACAAAATAAATGAACAAACAGAACAGAAACACACTCATAAATACAGAGAACATTTTTGTTGGTTTCCAAATGGGAGGAGGGGTGGAGGGAAGATGCAAAAAGGAAAGAGATTAAGATGTACAGATTGACAATTATAAAATAATCATGGGGATGTAAAGTATAGCATAAGGAATATAGTCAAAGATATTTTAATAACTATGATGTGAGATGGGTACTAGATTTATTGGTGTGATCACTTCATATGTTATATAAATGTGTAATCACTATGTTGTACACCTGAAACTAATATAATATTGTATGTTAACTGTAATTGATAAAACATTTAATAAAATTATTAAATAAAGAAAAAAAACAACTCCTTAATATTTATGGAATTGATCATGTAGCAGTGAAAACTAGATAAAAATAATGAGAGTGAAACTAAAAATCTTTCAAAAAAAAAAAAAAACAACTAAAAATCTTTCTTTACTTTTCTTGCTTTCCTTACTTTCTGTCTCAAAAGCTGTGGACTTCCTTTTTCCTTCCCAAAATGATTCTGCCCATCTGCCAACCTCTCTCATTTTACCCTGATACTCTGCATTATTTTGGTTATCCCAATGTCTTTTGAAATTCTAATATTTTCTCTTCCATACACTATTTACTCTCAGAGTAGAAAATTGTTTAGATAACATTTAAACTTAGAACACTTTTCTTAACCCTAGTAATCCTTCAAACTATAAATAGCATATTTAAAAAAAAAAAAAAAAAAAAAAAAAAAGAAACACCAGTTACCTCTCCTGCTGCATCATATACTCATTCACATGCTGTTTCACATACTGGTTTTTGCTGGTACTATTTTGACTTTGAAGTTTCAATTAGCAATTGAGACAATTTTTCTTTTTTACCAATTGGCACAATATTTTCCAATTCTCCTCCATTTTTAAATCACTTACGTTTGGCACTTCACATCACTTTACATAAGAGATTCTTTCTTCTTAAAAATCTCTTTTCTATTGGTTTCTATGACTGGCAAATCATGAGATAATATTTTAAAAAAATAAATAAACCTGTTGACTTAGGTTATTTGCATCTCAATTGTTATATTTTCCCTAGTTCATTTGGATTCTATCACTCAAACAGTAGTTGTAAAGTCAGTATTTGTTGAGAAAAGGATTTTTATAAATCATTTTGCCATAATTGCAGACCATGGAGATTTCTCTTAATCTTCTACCTTCTGTTTTGCTTCCCATGTTTGGGGACATGAGATCCTTGTTTGTTTTCTTTCTTGAAATACAAAACATTATGACTAGATCCATGCACCTTTCAATTTAAAATAAAATAATGGTTAAGTCATTTAAACATAATCTTTCATTTTAAAATTAAGGAGCAAAGAAAATAACCTATTGTATATTGAATGACCATATGAAAAATATCTGAAGTCATAGGAATTTATACAAATTTTCTTAACTATCTTATCCTACCTTGTAAGAAGTTGAAGAGTCCATACCACTACAAGACCAACTAAACATTCCCCTCAGCATGCGTAAATGTTAGACAGGATTTTTTTCCTAATTCTAGGCCCCTGACCTCTCTTTTCTTGTAGCATTTATGTACAGAAAACTTGCTGGAAGGAGAACTGACTCTGGGTGGTGAACACACAATGAGATTTACAGATGATGTAATACAGAATTGTACACCTGAAATCTATGTAATTTTACTAACAATTGTCACCCCAATAAATTTAAAAAAATAAAAAGAAAGAAAACTTGCAATTGTAAAGTCTTTCTCTGCCCCCTTTGAAATGTAAATCTACAAGCCAGAGTATCTTGAGAAATGTCTTTCTCAAGGACCTGGGAGAAAGTAGTCATTGAAGGAGATTGTGCATCTATCTCCCAGTCTCTATGGGAGGGTAGGAGCCTAACTTTGAAAAAGGAAAAGATCTCTTAACAAGCACAGATGGCTTAATTACATTAAACCCCTCCCCAATATTTTCCATTACTTTTCCATTAGCTCACCCAGCATTTTAAAATCCTCCTGCCTTTTATTTCAGTGGAGTTGCATTTAATCTCTCTCTCCTATTTCAATATTCTTGACCCCTATTGCAAGTCTTGAATATAGTCTAGTTTGCTGTTTTGTAACATGTCTGGTGCAATTCTTCTTTCACACCATTAAATTTAGTCTTATGCATTATTGAAATAGGTGAAAGTAGGATCTATCTAGGAAATTCATTGCTGGGAAGTTGCAAACACCAGATAAAATAATACTTATGATTAGAACACACAACACACACACACACACACACACACACACACACACTAGTATGTTGCTCAAAGATGAAATGTCACATGAGTGCAAGTGTATTTGGGAGTTAAAGAGGTCAATTTAGTCCCTTTGTAAAGCTAGGCTTCCTCTAAAGTGGTAAGCCCTATCTAATTTTTAATGCTCTGTAAGCCTAGAGTTTCTTATAATTGACCACCGGACAAGGATCCAGATTTGTGGGTTAACCAACAGATGACAGGACTACTGACATGAGGTGTGAAAAGACTGACTCTAAAACTAAATAAAATGTACGTTATAAAGAGAGGCGTAATACTTCTTTTTTTAAAAAAGTACATCCTACCTTGCTCTAGGAGTCTGTAAAGCTACCTTGCAGATTTTAGAAATACATATTACACTTTTGCTTTTTTTTCACTCTTTTTAATGAGAAAATTGTGACTAATAAGCAAACAAGGTATAGAAATGTTTTTACATCCTATGCAATTGGTAGTTGGGTCATAAATTGACTCTGATTTTTACAGGAACAAAGACAAAGGGAAACTAATTTCATATTTCACAGTATCTGTGAGCTAAAAATACTCCAACTCCTCACACAAAAAACAAAATAACTACTCTTGGTTTGGATATCTGAGTGGAATTTATCTTCTGAACTTGCATAAATGAGCAGCATTTTTATCCACATCCTCTGGTGGTCATAACAATGTAATGTAGTTGTTGGTCTATCCCTCAAAGTGAGTTGATTATAGCAACTTTATCTAGGGACCAAAATAGTGCACAAGTGTTCAGGTTTAATTCAAAGATAAATCCAAAGATAGTATCTTAGTAAGTATTAAGCTGGAGTGAACACAAGTTTATATTCTATGAGAATGACCCAGGGAGGTTGTTGGTGGTGGTCCTGGAGGTGGTGAGGTGTGTTATATGTTCTGGGTTATCCGGAAATCTATACTTCAAGTGTTAGCTCACACAGAAATAAGAATCACATACCCTTTGAAAGGAGAAAAGCCAAAGGAAGTTCCGGGGTCTATAAAGAGGTGGAGAGAGGAATCTTGTGGACAGAGACAAGACAGGGAAGTCTACATTAGTAATAACCAGTGAAAATACAACTTTACGAAATGTTGACTACTTGAAGAAAAAAAAATCGTTTCACAATATAGCACATGTTAAATCAACTGTTCACAGTGCTCATAGAGTCATTGGATATAAGGCAGTTCAGTGTGAGGACACATTTCCTGCAAACAATGACTTTGTTTTGGAGGAGTTGACCTGAACTATTTCTTAAAGGAAATGAATGGATGACAATGTCAGTAATCCATTAAAGTTATTGGTACTAATTGAAATTAAACCTATGACATTTATAGCTCAGAGCAGTAGTTTTCCAAGTGTGGACCCTGGACCAACAAAAATGTAACCTGGGAAGCCATAAAAATCGCAAGTTCTTGGGTGTCACCTCACACGAAATTTACAACTGTTGGAGTAGGACCCAGCCACCTGCATCTTAACAAACCCATTGGGTGACTCTGATGTACTCTCAAGTTTGAGAACCCTTGTCTTAGAAAACAGTTATCCACCCATCCTCCAGCAATGAAGAGCTGAAAGAGAACAATGCAAACCATTACCTCATCCAGTAAGATTAATAAGTTATTAAAGAACATACTAAAAAGTAGCCACAGCCTATCTTTTTACTTTACAAGGCCCTCAAGAGACTGTTTATCCTGATTATAGCACTTGAAAAATTATTAATAAACAGCTTTTATAACTATCAATAAGAAAATGGTCTAAATTGACTTTCACATATTTTAATGTGCAACTACTTCCTTTCAACATAGCCAAAGCCTGGGGAAGGATCCACAAAAACACTTGCTATTTGTAGATATTTTCACAAAATGATAAAAACGTTAAGAATAGTCAATATTAAGTAGCTTAAGGAAACCCTTCTTTACCTAAGAAATTCTAACTCTCAATGTATTAAGAATATAACCAACCCTTATTTTGGGAAATTAAAAAAAAAAATGAATATGTTCATTATTTGGGATGAAAAGATTCATAACCCATCAACTTTCTTCTGAGTGCCAATGACTTCTTGGAGAAACAACATAAATAACAGTGACAAGTAAGTCTTCTGGGGTCAGATTGTCTGGGTTTTAATATGATTGTATCACTCTGTCACTTTCTGCAATTTACTCAGTCTCCCAAATCTGTAAAATGAAGAAGATAAAATTGATCCATGAAGCTCCAAGTATACTGATGGCAACACAGACTAAGCAGACAGTAGATGTCAGCTGTTTTCTATTTAGTGTTTCCCTGGGCACTGACAACGAATGTACCACTACGCTTTGTTGCTAAATGTACCAATATGAAGTCTAGTGGTGGAGAAAAATATAGAAATAAAGCATTTTATTTACAGTCTAATAAAGATGAGAACTGAAAGTACTAGGTATTATGAAAGAGAATACTTTAAAACAAACAATAACAACAACAAAAAAACTAGCTACCACGGAGAAAGTCTGAGAATTAGGGGGAAAAAGGGAAGAAGAGGGTTGAGGGTGCTGAAAGGACATTCCAGAGGGTGGTAACATCATGGGATGGGGGACAGAGATTTTTACTGTACCAACAACAATTGGTTCTAGTTCAGTTTTCACTAACTCTCACAAATCCCCTCATGATTCCACAACATATATTTCTCTGTGATTTCAACCATTCCTTTCCATTCCCCTCCTGTCTCTGAGAATGCAAGTTCTGTGCTCCTTTCAGGGCTAACCACATCAAGTGTGCTTCTGATCCCAGCTCTAGCTCTGTATGGCTTATCACACACTATCAATGTCCACCTGTCTTCTTCTCTTAAATTCTCCTTCACAGTGAGGTCTTTGCCATGTATTCTATAAACATGACAGGAATCTCCTTATAAATTGAAACAAAATAAAGAAACATTAACTAAACGAAGCTTCCCTTCAATTTCTTTATCACCTGGAGCTGTTTCTTTTTTACTCTCTGTTGCTTTCTCACTGTTGAAACATTGATATATAAGCCATTCATCTTTGACTTCTTCCAAATTTGTTTTGATTCCCACCGGTAACAGAACTTTTAACAATTGCTGGTGAGGACATGTTCCAAGGAGTCGCAATTCAGCCCACCCTCCCTGCTGCATTGGCTTCATGTCACTTGTACTGACCTTTCGTGTCTAGTTTCCAGACCGACTGTATACTTCCTTTGTCCTGAATCCAGGTTCCTGTTTTATCTACTCTGTTTCCACTATCACTTTTACAACTTGCTTTTACATCCATAGTTTCTGTCTCAGGTCAGATGCAACCTTAGTAAAACACGCCGGCCCCACATCTGAGTTACAGTTACTAATTTCCAACTACCTGCGATTTCTATGTGATGGAGCACTTCAGAGCCTCTGTATCTCAATCGAAACTTCTCATATCTTCACTTTAGGGAATGTATGGGATTTTTTCCCCTCTTTCATTAATAACACCTTCTTCCATATAAGCTGTCTTTCCCCCATTGTCCTTTACTGTTTCAGCTTCCAGAATTTGCCCCCACATTACATTAGCCTGGTCTGGATGGTACCTTCTCTATGGTGTGTGTCTAAATCCAATCCAGGCACAGATGCCCGGGTTCAATTATCACCTCTTTCATAATACTTTCCCCAGTTCATGCAACTGGAAAGAAGAAGTGTCACTATTCTATATCTGCCATAAAACCCTCCTCCGCACAGTTGGTTTTCAGAATATTTCTTATTCCCTGGACTCACAGCATCCTAAACACAGAGCAGCGGTTCCTCATATTGCTGTCTCCTGAGCACACTGTCTTCCACCTGATAAACTGTCACTGTGCTTAGATTGGCAATAAGAAAGAACAAACAGGACAAGCAAATCTGTAGTCTTCCATCCACTGGGGACATATCGGAAGCTATTTCCAAGCAGTGATTATATTGATTGTTGTCACCTACTCATTAACTTAAACAAATGTTGTCAATTTTATTGATTTTTTTTTCTTATTTTAAGAAATTGTTTGATGAAAAAGCAACTGGCTTATTGTTGTTTACACCCACAGATTTATATATGATAGTAGCCCCAATGATAACAATGGAATTTAGGTTTTATATATTTATATTATTCTCCTTATATTAAACTAAATGGTTTTCTTATGATCCTTTGAAAATCATCAATGATAGTAAAACATTATCAAATAGCAATATAAAATACAATTAATTAGCCAATGAAATTAAGCAGGAAAACTGACTTTTACTCAATAAAATATTTGTCAGGTAAATAGATTAATCTAATTGACATGTGGATGCCAATTAGAGATGTTGCCTGATAAAAACATATATGCTTTTTGTGAACTACTCAAAATATTATAGAAACTTATTGCAGAATATCTTTTTTAATTGAATTATTACAAATGATCTGTCATTCTGAAAAACACTTAATAGAGGAAGGAAATAAAAAATATTAATACTCTATAATGGTAATTTGCTAGTGATTTTGGAAAACTTTTTAAAAATCTGAAATGGGGAGTCACGTAATATATACCATGTGTAATATTTTTCATTGATATCCGTAATTCCTTGTAATTTAAAATAAAATATATTGTGATACATTTTTCCACACATATGTGGCCACGTATAACTCTGAAATCTCCATTAGGTCAAATGAAGATGTATAAATAGGGTTGCTGGAAGTAGCATTGCACGGTTTATCAAAGTAGGACATATTTCAGCATATGTGTGTACGTGCACATGTGTATGCATATATGTATATGTGTGTATATGCAGTACAAGTGCCTGGCAATTAGCTATTTTAACTATACTGTAAGTGCCTGATATTAAGTTTTTGATCACCATTTCGAAGACATCCATCTGAAATAAACACATTGCCATCTACACAACCAGGTAAAGAGCCAAGCTGCCCAACCCATGAAGTTCTCCTTTTTGGAAAACTCTGGTTAAACTAGGTAACTGACCATCTGTCTGGTTGCTGTTCCCTTCCCATGCTTTAATCCCCGCTCTTATGTTTTTTTGTGTGTTTTTTTTTGTTTTTGTTTTTTTTATTTTTTTATTTTTTATTTTATTTTATTAAATTTATTGGGGTGACAATTGTTAGTAAAATTACATAGATTTCAGGTGTACAATTCTGTATTACATCATCTATAAATCCCATTGTGTGTTCATCACCCAGAGTCAGTTCTCCTTCCATCACCATATATTCGATCCCCCTTACCCTCATCTCCCACTCCCCACCCCCCGCCCCCCTTACCCTCTTATGTTTTAAATTGACCAATAAAGAGCAAACCAGCAAAACACTAGGCACCCCACCCTCGAGTCCAATAAAGGAAGAACCCCAGACCCACCCTCATTCTCTCTTTCTATCTCTCTCCCTTTATGTGAGACCTGGTTGTGTGGTCCTGGAGATGCCATGTACCCTCCAAGACTTGTGGGTAATAAACTTCATTTTTTTCAAAGTTCCCTGATAGTTATTGCTGAGATACATTTCGCAATCATAAGAAGAACCACAAGGACCAGTCCACCAAAAACATTAGGTTCAAAAGGGAAATATATGGTGGGCTTGCCACATGTATCATCATGTGCTGCTGAATACGGAGATATGGGGATATGGTGTAAGAAGTGCATCCTTAGGTAATTTCAGCATTGTGCAAACTACATAGAGTGCACTACACAAACCTAGATGGTACCGCCTACTACATGCCTAGACTATATGGTGTACCCTCATGTTATATGCAGTACCATCCTTACGTGGTACATTATTATGGTGTGGGTCCAAATGAGTCCCCCAGCAATCTCTAGCTTATAGCATCATTATCGACAGTCTGAGACCAACATAAAACAGTACACACACACACACACACACACACACACACCCCAAAAAGCACTTTTTCTAAACACATTTAATTACTGATTCTCCTCTTTACTTCCTATTTTATCTTTAAATATAATACATAAAAAATACATACTTAATAGCATATGTATGAACCAGACACCTTTATTTGGAGGCCCACAAGTTGGGAACAAATCAATGAGGATTTTATGAACCTACTACTCTAAAAATTGTCTCTCAATATTAAGCCTCCTGAACCCACTTTTTTGACCTGGGTGATGATGGAGCAATGCATTAGCCTCATATGCTTTGTTTCATTTTGGTAACAAAATAGAGCATTAATTGAAATTTAGCTCACCTGGAAAACTTTTCCTTACTGAACATACTGTACAATTCCTCACTTTTTTTTTTTTTAACAGAAAAACATTTTTGCTTATAGCAAAATTAAAACTCATCCAGTTGGAAACTCAGGGGGGAAAAATCATTTTGGATTTAAAAAGCTTTCTCTGTATAACTGAAAATATATCATTTCAAGGCTATAACTTTAAACGATTATGCTTTTTAAAAGCATTTACTTTAAATATGTACTTCATACATTGCTGCTTTTTTTTAGAAAAGAAATTGGGACAGAGTTTTGCATTTAAAAAAAAAATTGATTTGAACATCATTACCAGTTTCCTTAACTGAACCTCATTGCTAGGGACTGAATATCTTCTGATTATGAGAGAACTATTATTTTTTTCACTAAATGGCTACAGACAGGCATGTATTTTTTCTTTGGGTTAGTTTTTTGGGGGTTTTGCTACTTTATTCATAACTATTTCTCAGAATCATTGCATGCTTAGTGCAACAACTTTGTTTTTCCTACTTTGCTACTCTCTTTTATGAAAGGTGTACATGTGCTTTGTAATATGGTCTCTGTTTTCATTTTTGTTATTTTTTGGTTTTCTTTGGTTGTACCTCAATTCTTAGCTGTGTTCTTTTGTATAGGTGTGATGTTACTTTGCACACTCTATGTAATGGGACTTCACATAAGTCAGAGGCTGCTGCTCACTCATTGATACCGTACAATAGTCTGAGAACGAAAAAGGGGCTGTTAACATTTACTGTTAACATATCACATCTTGCAATAAAAGACCGAAGAAACAATGATAAAATCAAGTTAGGAAGATAAGACAAAGCCTGAAGCAAAGTTGTTATGAACAAACAGTACAATAAACATCTACATATTTACTTAAAAGAAGCAAGTCAGAGATATGTACTAAACAATCTAACACCCAAAATAATGAGGAAAACATAGCCTACTAACAAAATTGACAGTATCTGTAAAAACAAAACTGTGTAAAAGAAGTACAACCATTCCTATGGTCCTCAAATAAAGGGTACAGGATGGAGTAATGAACATTGTCTTTGAACATTTCCTTACAAATAACAGGGAACAATTTTGGAAGGCAATTTATTTAAAACATTGCTCAGTATAAGCTTAAAACACCAGGCCAAGGGAAATTCAGCAAAGAGGATTCTAATATGTGAGGCATGAGGCAATATGAAATGGTCTGTCAGGTTAGGGAATGATTTTAGAGCATTGAGGCCAGTGGTTCTTGGTAAAAGCAAGCATCAAATCACAATGTCTGAGCCATATCCTCCAGTGTTCCCAAATAAATCCCTCTGGGTAGAGTTTGGGTGTCTGCCTTTTTAGGCTACACCAAAGATTCTGATTCACACCTCAGGACGAGAACTACTGACCTAAAGGAATAGGCGGTAAACATATCCTACATGAACTCCTCCATATATTTGGTATTCTGAATTAAGATTCTGAAAGACCTAGAAGAGCAACGACTTTGAAATCTTAATCCCTGACAAGTAACCACTAGTCAACTAATCTATACTGACAGTTAACGACAAAGCCATATGACTCAACAGTCATCAAGCTTAGACAGCCTCCCATAAAAACTGTGGAGCTTTAAACTCATTGCTAACAGAAGCTTACCTTAAACTAGCTCAGAGTATTGCTGACACAAACTCCTTAGCATGGCAACATCTAAAAAGAACACATCCATATCAAATATTTAAGATGCAAACCCTATTTACAAGTTAGGACAGTACAACCCACAACCTATATATCTATGTATTCTTTCTCAAATTTTGAGGGACATTAAGATAAAACCTGAGATGATTTCACTTACATATTTTTCTTAAGAGAAATAAAACAATCATTCAGAAGTAAGTTTTGGGGAAAAAAAAATGATGTTGACTGCTCAGCATGGCAAATCTGTGACATCTGCATTCTTATTTCTTCATATATCTATGGCCATTATCACACATTAATCCTAACAGTCCTTCCTATCTGTGCTGGATAACACCTCAAAATCATTTAGCGAAGAGTTCCATAGGCACTCACTAATATTTGATCGGCATTTAACATGTGTGAAAAGACCTTTCGGAACTTCAAAAAGTTACTTTATCTTCGTTTGGAATAAATGTTTCCTCAGTAATTTGTGGATTATTTGGGTGACGTTTCAGCTATTGAAAGAAGGTACAAATTAGGATAATAAATGATTGAAAAATTGTGATGATAATATATTAGTAATAGATTGAGAGATGCACAAACTACTAACTACTCCAAAGAACTAAGCCACACATTTAATGCTGACCTTGATTCTAATGTTTCTGTTTGTGAAATGGAGAAGAATTCAAGCATTGATGAAATTTCATTACTTCAACCTTTTAGATAGCAGAGTAGATCAGCATGGAATTATGTTTTTATTAAGTATACCTTCATTCTGAACATTACTTGAGGTGGAAGGTGGCACAAAGTAATATTGGAATGCAGGCAAATCAAATATGAAAATAGATAATTTCTGATAGCATTATTTTAAATTTAGTAATAAAGTTTAGCGACAAGCAAAGACAGTGTTCCTTTGCACTCAGTTTTACTATAGAAAAATTTACAGAATCCAAATTTCAGTAATAATGCTGATAATAAGTAATCCTAGGTTGTGATAATGAAAAACAAATGCTGTCAAATGTACTGTGGTGTTTGAGTCAGCTGTGTTGTTTTTTCCAATTTCCTATTTGTAGTCCTCCTAGAATTCAATACATTAGAATGAAGAAACTATAGATAGATGAAGGTTAATATTTTGTCTAATTCAATCAGATACTTACTGAGTATCAATTACATAATTCAAGCATTAGAGGGATCTGGTCTCTGTCATCACATATAGGGAAGAAAACATGATACTAAAACAAAGCTGAATGTGCTAGAGACTAAGAGTAGCAAAAATAATTTATATTTAATTTATGTTTAAGTCAATGATTTATGGTTGAAGAGATGTCCAATCCATTTATATAACCACCAGTCTCTTTGGGGACACATGATCAGATTAATTTTCTTCCACAGAGGCTTTGGAATAGTTTTACTTCAATGAGAAAATGGTGGTATCCCTTAAATGTATACATTTCTAATGGTTCATTTCCAGGTTGTGTATACATTTCCTTTAATCAGTATATAATGAAACTGAAGCACAGAACAACTTACTGAAAAGATATCTGTAAGTATCAAACTCATAAAAATAAAATATTTTCAAGTCAGGTAATATTCTAAATATTACTTCACAAATAAACACTTCATAAAAATATATTACTCATGGATTAATGCAATATCTCAGCTTACATATTGTTTCTGCATTTGGGTTTTTCTTCTGCAGGGTCGGGAAAGTCAGGCAAAAAATTTGGACATATAGTGATTTTAGGAAAAAAACACAACACTACAGTTTATTCAGCAAGGGACTATCATTGTGAGCTTATTTTTGGAAATGATGTGTTCCTTAAATAAAATGGTTGAGTTACAAATAATGCTATATCATATTAACTGGTAACTATGAATAGTTCCTAAATTATCACTGGAAAAATACAATCAATTAGCATATTTTCAGTGATAATGCCTACAATTAAGACATATCCAATTAAGGCAGAAAGAACAATGAATTTTTTGCTCAATTTAAATTTTTCATTATTTGCGTTATTGAGCTATTTGTCAATTATTGTTTCTGTCCTGTTGATCATTTATATTGTGAAATTATGCTAGTTAGCACCTTTGCTGTGTAAATACATCAGACAGCAAATCCTACTGTATTGCATTACCTTTTTTGCTCCTGAAAAATAAAGATGTAACAAAAGCTTCCATTAACTGTAAGAGTTTAAAGATCATCAAATTTATGGTGGAAAAAAATTAACAAACCTAAGCTACTCAGTTATTTTCAATTTTAATTGCTTATGATGTTTGAGTTTTCTGTGCTTTATCAACACTGCTATTCAAATACTCAAATACAAATTTAGTCAATATCGCTACAAATATGTTACTGTTGAAAGTATATTGAATCGGATTTCTGTGTCTGAATTTACTGGGTTTGCTTGCCGCTGACCATCACTTCCATGGAGAAAAATAAGAAAAAAGTCAATACAATTTCTTAAAAGTCCTTTTTGAAAGCATCGGATATTAGGGCAGATAGCATATTACAGCCACTCTTCTTTCAAGTCATTGGCTTATAGCAGGAGGCTGCAGATCCAAGCACTAAGCGCCAGAGAATAGCCCAGAGTCCTCAGATGGAAGCTTAGAGGAGCTGCGCCCTAGGAGTGGGGCAAATAGGAGACAGAGCCTTACTAATCCAGCCTTGCATCTGTTCAGCCCCTGATTGAATAAGACAATAAAATGATACTTTATCTGCCTGACAATTTTTTTCAGAAAGAAATATTTCTGAATAAATATAATCTTGAGCCAATTACAATATAGAAAATGGCATTCAATTAAAAAAAAACAAATGAAGCTTGTAAAGAGATAGGACAAAGTAAAGTACAAGAATATAACAGCAGATCATAGGTAATCAAGACACTGGAGTTCTGATAACAACGCTAGAACAGCTAGGATTGAAATCTCAACAAAATAAGATAAAATATTGGGACAAGCTGAATGAAAACATGGAAAGTTTCACCAGATATTTTCAATCTATGAAACTAAATCAAATATAAATTTTACAGTGAAAAAATAAAATAAATGAAATTAAGAATTCAGTAAATATATTTACTAATAGATTGGAAACAATAAAATTCAGGATTGGTGAACTAGAAGAGATGGCAGTAAGAAATATTGAAGCACAAATGGAGGGGAAAAAGGAGTGAAAGATAGGGAAGAGCATAAAAGATATATGAAACAGTGAAGGTATAACATAAGTGTAAATGGAATCAATGAAGGAAAGAGAAAAAGGAAGGGGACAAAGAGATCAATCATTTCCACGTATCCAGGCTAGTGGGGTTCTTGTGGCATTTCACTTGCATTTCTCTGAGGACCAGTGATAGTAAGCATGTTTTTCACATGCTTATTGGCCTTTCATATATCGGTGTCAGTACAAAACTTTTCATAATTAAAAAAACTAGATCATTTGTTGCTTTATTACTGTGTTGCAAGAGTAGTTTATATAATCAGGATATAATCCATCTGTCATATGTATGTGATGAGAGCATTTTCTCCTAATCTCTGGCATATTTATAGTAAAGTATAGGGGAAAAAAACCACAGTGTATATATAGTATTCAGTATTATTCTCAGTTTCAAGCATCTACTGGGAGTCTGGGAACATAATCCTGGAGGATAAGGGAGAACTATTGTAACGAAAAGGAATGATCAATTCTATAGGTAGTAATAAGTTAACTAGATACTCAAATTGAAAAAAAAAGATTACTTTAGTCATACCTCAAATTGTATATAAAAATCAATTCTAAATGAATTACAGATCAAATGTTGCATGGAACACAATAAAAATTGTTACCAAAATAACATAAGTATATTTTTATTATCTGGGGTTAAAAAAAGATTTCTTAACTAGGACATAAAAAGCACTAACCTTAAAATTTTTTGATAGTTTAGACTGCATCAAAATGCAGAACTTTTATTCATTATGGGACAACATTAATATTGGGAGAAGGCAAGCCACAAAGTAGAAGAAAATATAATATTTTTCAATAAAATACATTAATTAAATGACATATCAAAATAATCAATGTACTTTACAAATAAAAAAGGATAAACAGAACCTAAATGGGAAAAACATGAGCCAAAAACTTGAAAATGTCATTGTCAAAAAAAAGATAATCAAACGCTCAAAAATATTTGAAAATCTGCTCAACTCATCCATTATAAGATAAATGCAATTTAAAACCACAGTATGATTCATGGCACCAGCTAGAGTGGTTAAAATGAAAAACAGAGACAATATAAAGTATTGACAATGATGTGGAATAAATGGAATGCTTACAGAAACTGGAAAATTGTTTGGTATTCAATATTAAGATTCTCTTACCCTATGACTCTTAGGCATTTACCCGATAGAAATGCATTCATATGTTTACCGAAAGATTGGTACAAAAATATTCAGAGCATGATCATTCCCACAATGGTCTCAAACTGGAAATAGCTCCAAAGTTCACAAATAGTGAAATAAATTCTGTTATGTTCACGCAATAGAATATTATACTACAATGAAAATAAACAGGTCCTTGTTATACACAGAGGCATACAAATCTCACAAACATAATAATGGGATGGAAACTAGATACAAATTGCATTGTATAATTCAATTTATATAAAGTTTAAAACAGCAAAACTTGATGTTCAAAGTCAGAATAGAGGTTACGTTTCAGTGAAGTTGTGAAAGAGGGTCAAAAGGGCAGCTTCTCAAGGGCTGTTAGTTCAATTTATATAAGCTTCTCAATCTGGGCACTGGTGACAGGTGTGTTTACTGGGAAAGTTCATTAAGCTATATACTCGTACTGAGCACTTCTACACTTTCTGTTACACTGTATTTTTAAGATAGTGCTTTAATATACTCAGATTACATAATCAACAAGCAGGAGGGCACTGTGTGACAACAGTATTAAAACTAATAGCAAAAGCACAAGGACACTGAGTCTAGACTTCCAATACTGTAAGAGGAAAGGATTACTGAACCAGAACTTTTCTAGGGAACATCATATACTTTTCTGAGCACTCACACCAAAAAAACACTAAATGAATAGGCCCACCGCAATCTGTTACATGCCTCCCTTTCTCCCTTTTCAAGATTTTTCTTTTTTCTTTTTTAATTCGGTCAGAAGAAATTAGTAGTCAATGTGAAGTTAAAATTAAACGTGTCACACTGTCCCCATGTGCCACAATCCTTCAGAATAAGTTTCTGTAAAAATATTAACATTTAACTCAAGCTGTAAGGAGGGGCTATCATATGACATTTTATACCCTCTTTAGATGACACACACACAATAATCAGGAGAAAGATTAGGAAGGAAACTGGTAAGAGCATCACAAATGCCTGTTTTTTCACTTTTCATCATCTTGGTTTTGCACCTTGGACAACCTGACAGGATAGCCTACTGGAAACAAGGAGAACTTAAAGGAGTAACAAGGGACATGGATGACAAAGCTGTGTTCACTGACTGCGTGAGGCCCAATGGATGACATGGGTAAGGGAGCACATCTTAGAAGCCTGAAAAAGAGCTTTTACCACTTTGAGAAAAGAAAAGAAAAATATGAGGTTTCAAAATTAGGAAGTATGTTCAAAAACCTTAACAATTGAGGTGAGCATGTTAGAAAATGGAGCCCAGCGCTTCAGAGGAAAGAGGCTAAGACATTGACTAGTGAACAATGGTGACTCACAGAGAGAGCATTAGAACCCAAGAGACAGGAGCTTATAAACATGGGCCACAGACAGAAGGAATTGCTCTAGGTTCCCAGCAAGTACTTCCCTTGACAGCCTTTTCCCAAGATGACTATACAGAGAAGAATTAATATTGGCAACTACTGACATCTGGAATGCACAGAAATACTCAAGAATGGTTACAATCTGAATCAATGTTGTATCAAAATGTACAAAATATTTTGGGATTCTGTTTTGTTTTTGCTTTTATTCTGATGTGTGTGTGTGTGTGTGTGTGTGTGTGTGTGTGTGTGTGTGTTAGTTTTATGCACCTTTTAAATTTGTTGTAATGAAAACTTTACTTAGGCTAGCATTTTTAAACAGCAGCACAATTAACACTTTGGACCAGATAATTATTTGTTTGTGGAGGCTGTTCAGTACATTGTAGGGCATTTAGCAGCATCCCTGGCCTTTACCCTTTAGATGTCAAATAGCACTTCAACAAGGGTAGTCATGGCAATCAAAATGCCTCAGTACTCAGTACACTGCCAAATGTGCCCTGAAGGGAAAATTACCCCGAATTTATAACCACTGACTTAAGGAGATAAAATGCCACCTTTCTCTTCTACCTGTTTTTTTGTTTTTTTGTTATTGTTGTTTGTTTGTTTGTTTGTTTGCTTTTTGCAGTGGATTCCCATGTCCACTAAATGATAGCTGAAACTTGAATGTGAATTGTATTATCTCTGTGCATGTTTACTAAATAAGGGTGTGTGGGATACAAGCCATAGAAAGAAGTTTGGAAAGACTAATCCTAATGTTGTATGACTAAACAAAATCCTCCACAATTTAAAAAACAAACAAAAAAACAAAACAATAAATCTAATTGAGATTTTCAGTAAATTTTAAAAGTATTTTCCCAACATTTGGATTTTGGAATAATTAACTAGCTTTGGAATGAATTTATGGGCTTTCTTTCCTTGGATACATTTTCTATTACCGGTCACTAATACTTAATTGATTTAAACAGATAAATTATGGCTAAGATGCATTTGAATTTCTGGGTTGATAATTTCCACGCACACACAATTTTCAGATAAGCATATCTGTTGAGGCAAGTAAAAAGAAATAAGAAAGATTCTTTGAAAGCTAAAATTATGAAATCATCTTATGATTGCAGAAGAATAATGATTTAAGAATTAAGTTTGATTAAGCTATATTTAGAAGTTTCCTGAAGCATTTAGACTGAGCATTGGTGTTGGAAGAATACTGGACAGAATTCGAAATGAAACAGAGACAAACACAGCAGATAGAAAATTTAGCAGGTTGACTAATATAATAATTTAAAATTGTGTATAAAATCTTATGCAACTGAAAATTGCAAAAAGTTACTTTTAAGCACTATTTTAAAATAACAGAATAAAATGTATAAATTACTTGGTTTTTCAAAAGATTCTATTATAAAATATGGAAGTTTTAACATAGCATAGGTTTGTCTTTTAAAAATTATCAACAATTTCAATATTTCATAAAAAAGAAAATGGAATAAGTTTAAAAAGCTAGTTAAGTCACTATTTTGGGGCAGCAAAGGAAAGAGACACTTCATTTCTGAATATGTAAGGATTCTCGTTATTTAAAGACCAGCTCAAATGCCACCTTCTTACAGGAAATTTTCCTCTATCTCCTCTATCTTTCCTCTATTTCCTCTATCTTTCTCTAACCAGAATGAATTGTTTCTCCTTCTGAGCTTCCAGCAGAATATCATCTGTGCTAATATTGTGAAGTTAATTTAATTTTACTTCTGATCCATGGAGGGAGTTGGCCTGATGTTTTTCTCCCTATAAATGTAACAACTGCATGTGCTCGGGGACTCCATTCATTCCCCTTCTGTCCATACAGCAACTGACACAGATCTAGTGTGGAGTGGAAATTCTCTAAATATGAGGTGTGATCAACAATATGGTGAATGTTTAAATTAAAAAAATAAATAAATATTACAGTAAAAGACACATTGCCATTAATCCCCCTCAGAACACCCGCCACCCCACCCCCCCAGCTTCAAACACACTTATCCCATTGTTCTTACCACTTTCTGAAACAGTTCTGGAAGTCCTCTTTCGTGAGTGTCTTTAGTTGCACTGTCATGGCTGCTTTGATGTCCTGAATCATTTTGACTTTGGGGAAGAGCCAGAAGTCTCATGGTGCCAGATACAGTGAATAAGGTGGATGAGGACACACCGTATTGTCTTTATTTGACAGAAATTGCCGTACCAGAAGCAATGTGTGACATGGAGTGTTGTCAGGATGGAGAATGATTTACGGCACACTTTAAAACACACTTTCTCTCAACTATAGCTCACAGCTTACTGACTGCACCGAACAAGTTGAAACTTGTCACACACTGTTACTAAGGTTAGAGGCGCCGCTTCCCAAATTGAAGATCCTTGCCTTTCCATTGGATGGCATTTGGCAACAGCATTCACCGTATTTTATGATCACAATGTGTCACACATCACTTCTGGTCCAGCAATTTCTGTCAAAGAAAAACATTACGGTGTGTCCTCATTTACCTTATTCACTGGATCTGGAACCATATGACTTCTGGCTCTTCCCCAAGGTCAAAATGATTCAGGACATCGAGGCAGCCCCCACAGTGCAACTGAAGACACTCATGAAAGAGAACTTCCAGAATTGCTTCACAAAGTGGAAAGAACGATGGGATAAATGTGTTTGAAGTGAGAGGGAGTATTTTGAGGGGGATTAATTGCAATGTGAATTTTACTGTAATAAATTTTTTTTATTTAAACATTCACTGTATTTTTTGATCACTCTTCGTATATACCAGAAGCATCATTTACTTATTTCCTCCTGGTTTAATATCCTGAGGTAAGCAACTGGTAATAATTTTAAACAACAGGATTTTGTTTTAAAATTCAGTATTTGTTAATAGTTACATATTAATATGTGTAAATTTGTAGAGGCATGCATTTGTATGCATGCGTCTATATGGTAAGTTTGTAAACAAAAATAGAGTGATTATTTCCAGAGACACTTAAAAATGGGAATAGGTCAGGGGACATTTTGATGGTATAGAATCATAGATGGTTAGAGCACACATAGTTTAGAGTTTATGTAGTACAGTTTCTCAGTTGTAAAGAAAAGCAACCAGAAGCCTATTTACACAGTCATAATGTGATAGTCAATTTAAGAGAGAGCCAGAACCAGATCACAGATCTCTTTCCCTGCACCTTGCTGCCTATAGACCATTTAACCCACACAGAGTAAATGTGGTAAGCTTGGCCTGGGATAAGTACCTGCAATAATAATTAGGATAACATCGTTGAATTAGGAATTTTCAAATTAGTATCATTGTTTTGGCCCAGTTTTTGACTGTAGTGTACCGAAAAATAAATAAACTACAGAACACCATCAAAGAAACTGATTAAATAATTTAAAATATAATGTTACTTGTGCTTTTCTGGATAATAACAGGTATTGCTTTTTAAAACACTATTACCAACTGGCATGTGTTCTTTTGGCTTGAGTAAATACCGTGTTTCCCCAAAAATAATACCTAGTCAGACCATCAGCTCTAATGAGTCTTTTGGAGTAAAAATTAAGACCCGGTCTTATGTTGCTATAATATAAGACCGGGTCTTATATTAATTTTTGCTCCAAAAGATGCATTAGAGCTGATTGCCCAGCTAGGTCTTATTTTCAGGGAGACACGGTATGACAGAAACTCCATCTACCAAGCAGGACAATTCTAAGTTTTAATAAAATAAAATATAAAGTAAAATAAATAAAAATAAAATAAAAATACATAACTAACCCATCTGTATATCATTAAGCAAAAATAATTATAAAATTGTCTGATATCTAGACTAACATTTTTTACTTGAAATTTTATAATTCTTAATATGTTATTTCAATGAACAAAAATAAGTTAGATTTACCTCATTTATAAAAGGAAATTGAGCTACCTATATTCAGATGAGAATTACTGAATTTGATAATTTTTAGATTTTGTATAGCCCTGATTAATTTTTAAAAGAATAATAATGAAACCATTTTATAGTGATAAAACATAATAAAATTATCTCTGGTGTCTTGGGGAGATGTAATTACTAAAGAATATTAAATTGGGAAAATAGAAATATAGCTCATAATCTACATGAATAATTGGGACACCTGCACACAACAGACAGTTTGGCTTTTGGAGAATGGGAAAGGATTGATTTTCTACATTTCAGCTGCTATCAGTATAGTTTTTACTAATGAAAGATTATGGGGACCCGGTCAAGATGGCAAAGTAGGTAAATGCTGTGCTTATCTTCTCTCATGACCACATCAAAATTGCAACTAAACTACAGAACAACCATCATTGAGAATTGCCTGAAATCTAGCTGAATAGAAGTCCTAAAAATAAGCACAGAAAAGCCACTTCGAGACTGGTAGGAGGGGCAGAGATGCACAATGGGCTGGTCCCACACTCACGTGTGATCTTCAAATCGGGAGAGATGTCTTAACTTCAGATGTCCTCCCCCCCTGAGAAGCAAGGGGTCTCAGCCCCACATGAGGCTTCCCAGCCCAGGCTTCCAATGCTGAGAAGAGAAGTCCCCATAACTTCTGGCTGTGAAAACCAGAAGAGATTGTGGCTGAGTGAGAGACGGTGTAGCTGGCAGCTGATGGAGGGCAGTTCCAGTCATTCCTCTTAAAGGGCCCACACATGTACTTACTCACTGACAGACTTACTTGCTCTGAGCTACAGAACTGGGGCAGCAGCTTGAAAGGCACCAGGGATATACAGGGAGGATCTGAGTTATCTGGCTTCATGGCCAGGGCTGGAGGAACAGCTTTCTCTGGGACGGAGGAGTTGGTGGAAGCCATTGTATCTTTGTTGAGCCTTTTCCCATGCCAGTGCGCAGACCCAGGTGGCCACCATTTCTGAGTCCACATCAATCCGGCTAACACTGTTTGTTCATCCTGATTCCCTGAAATCTGGCCCCATCCAAATTATGGGTTGCTTCCAGTGGTTTTTCCATATCAATGGCCTGTCCTGGCTCATGCTACAGACTTTCCTAAAATCTCTCAAAGGTACACAAAACCTAAACAAGAAGCATCTGGCATTAGCCGTAGCCACCCTCCATTTGTGACTTGGTCTCTCAAGCCACCTTCAAGACCAGCATGGGTGGTGGTCATTGGTGAATTGCTTTGTGAAGCATGCCAGGTGGCTAAGGGCAGGGCACAGGCTGCAAATGAACTTGGCCTCCCAGGAGGCCCTGGGGCTGGCACACCAGCTTCAGACAAAGCCAGAACATCACAAGTCCACCTCCAAGGATGACACACCCAAAAGACAGACTGGGCAGGTACGAGAGTTCTGCTAAAACAAATCCTGCTCTATAGGGTCAGCCCCTGCACAACGGCTCCAACAGTGAAGTCACAGCCAGTCCTCACAACCAATCAGCTTGAGTGTCAATCCCTCCCATTGACATACAAATAGCAACCAAAGCTCAACTACAACAGGAGGGTACACACAGCCCACACAAGGAACACAGCTGGAACACCTGGCTCTGATGACCAGGGAGACTGCGCCACAGGAGCTCACATGGCACCTACTCCATAAGGACACTCTACTAAGACTGGGAGACATAGCAGCTCTACTGAATACATAGAAACAAATACAGGGAGGCAGCCAAAATGCAGAGACAAAAAAAAACATGTCCCAAATAAAACCACAAAACAAATTTCTAGAAAGAAAACTAAACAAAATGGAGACAAGCAACCTACCAGACACAGAGTTCCGAACACTGCTTATAAGGATGCTCAGTGATCTCAGAAAGAACTTCAACCAAGAGAGGAAACATAAAAATGGAGATAGAAAACATAAAAAAAAGAACCAGTCAGATATGACTAACACGATAACTGAAAAAAAGAATATATTAGAGGGAATCAACAGATACCCTCTAGATGAAGCAGATGATTGAATTAGTGATTTAGGAGATAAGGTAACAGAAAATACTCAATCAGAACAGCAAAAATAAAAACAAAGAATCCAAAAAAATGAGGATAGTTTAAGGGTTCTATGGAACATCAAGTGTACCAACATTCACATCATAGGGAAGAAGAAGAAGAGAGGGAGCAAGGAATTGAAAACCTATTTGAAGAAATAATGACTGAAAACTTCCCTAAATTGGTGAAGGAAATAAATATGCTAGTGCAGGAAGTGCAGAGACTCCCAAACAAGATGAACCCAAATAGGCCCACATTGACACACATCATTAAAATGACAAAAGTTAAAGACAGAGAGAGAATCTAAAAATCAGCAAGAGAAAAGCAGTTAGTTACCTGCAAGGAAGCTCCCATAAGGCTATCATCTGATTCTCAACAGAAACTTTGTAGGCCAGAAGGGATTGCCACAAAATATTCAAAGTGATGAAAAGCAAGGGCCTACAACCAAGATTACTTTACCCAGCAAAGCTACCATTTATAATAGAAGGACAGATAAAGATCTTCCCAGACAAGAAAAAGCTAAAGGAGTTCATCACAACCAAACCAGTATTACAAGAAATATTAAAGATTCTTTAGAATAAATAAGCAAACTAAACAGAAATAAATTCAGAGATATAGAGAAAAAAACTGATGGTTGCTAGATGGGAGGAGGGTGGGTATGGGGGAGAGGTGAAGGGATCAGAAAGTGCAAATTAGTAGTCACAATATAGTCATGGGGATATGAAATACAGTATGGGGAAATAATCAATAATGTTGTAAAGATTATGTAGGGTGCCAGATGGGCACTGGACATATCAGGGGGATCACTTCATAGACTGTGTAGATGTCTGACTAATATGCTATACATCTGAAGATGAAACAGAATAACACTGAATGTCAACTATAAGTAAATTATATATATACATATATATATATATACACACACACATTATATAGATACATATATATACATATATGTATATATATATATATGTATCTATATATAGTATATAGATACATATTGCCATAGGATATGTAGTACAGCATAGGGTAGATAGTCAATGGTAATGTAATAGCTATATATGATGTCAGAGGGATACTAGACTGGGGAAGAGGGGTTATCACTTTGTGAGGGGTGTAAATGTCTAACTATTACATTGCTTTGTACACCTGAAACTAATATAAGTAAGTAAGTAAGTAAGTAAGTAAATAAATCAATAAGAAAATATGTTAAAGAGTTCAAGAAAGGAGAAAAAGAAGAAGAGATCGAAAATATGAATAATAAAATGGCAATATCTACATATCTGTCAACAATTACTTTCAATATCAATGGATTAAATGCTCCAATCCAAAGATAGGGTGGCTGAATGGTTAAGAAAATAATATCCTTACATATATGCTGCCTACAAGAGACTCACTTCAAATCAAAAGACACATAGACATACATTTATACCATGGTGTATTACTCAGCCATAAAGAATGAAATCGTACCATTTGCAATGATATGGAAGGACCTAGAGAACATTATGCTAAGTGAAAGAAGTCAGACGAAGAACGACAAATACCATATGACCTAATTTATATGTGGAATCTAAAGAACAGAATAAATGAACAATTTAATCAGAAATAGTCTCACAGATATAGAGGAAAACCTGAGGGTTACTAGATGGGAGGGGGGGGGATGAGGGAGAGGTGAGGGGATTAGAAAGCACAATTGGTAACCACAAGATTGCCATGGGGATACGGAAGACAGTTTGGGGAATATAATCAATAATACTGTAAAGATTTTGTAGGGTATCCAATGGACACTTGTCTTAATAGGGAGACCACTTCAGGGACAGTGTGGATACCTGATCACTGCACTGTACACCTGAAGCTAAATAATAATGAATGCTAACTATAATTTTATATATATATATATATATATATATATATATATATATATATATATATACACACACACATACATATATATATATTCAAAAGTGGAGTCCAGCACAAGGAATAGAGACAGTGGAAATGTAACGGCTGTATGCGATGTCAGAGGGGAAGTATATTGGGATAAGGGGGTTATCACTTTGTGAGGGGTATAAATGTCTAACTATTACATTGTTTTGTACACCTGAAACAAAACAAAACAACAACAAAAAATAACAGAGACTGAAAGTAAAGGAATGGAAAAAGATATATCATGAAAATGGAAACAACAAAAATCTGGGATAGCAATATTTATACCAGATGAAATAGATGTTAAAGCAAAGGCTATAACAAGAGACAAAAAAAGGACTCAGTCATCCCACCTCAAGGTATTTATCCAAAGAAACACAAACACTACTTCAAGGAAACATGTACATCCATACGTTCATTGCAGATCTGTTTACAATGGACAAGATGTGTGTGAAACCTGAGTGTCTGTCAATAGAACGAACAGAGAGGAGGTGGCACATATACACAGTGGAATATTGCTTGTCCATGGAAGGGAATGACTTCTTGCCATCTGTGGAGGCATGGGTGGACCTATAGGGTATTGTGCTGAGTGGGGTATGTCAGACAGAGAAAAAGAGATGAATGAGATTTTGCTTATTGTGGAATCTAAAGAACCAAATAAATAAACAAAACAGAAACAAACTCATAGATACAGAGAACATTTTGATGGTTGCCCAATAGGAGGGAGATTAGGGGCAGGTAAAAAGGGGGAAGAGATTAAGAAGTACAAATCAGTTGTCACACAGTAGTCATGGGGATGCAGGGTATAGCACAATAATATTGTAATAACTACGTATGGTGTCAGATGGGTACTAGATTTATCAGGGTGATAGATGGGATGAGGGTTGGGGGCAGGGTGAAAAAGGTGAAGGCTTTAAGAAGTACAAATTGGTAGTTACAAAACAGTCATGGGGATATAAAGTAAAGCATAGGGAATATAGTCAATAATATGGTAATGACTATGTATAGTGCTAGATGGGTACTAGACTAGTCAGGGGGATCACTTCTTAAATGATCTAAATGCTTAACCACTATGATGTACACCTGAAATTAATATAAAATAATACTGAATTTCAATTGTAATGGGAAAATTAAAAGTGGGGGGAGGGGTGAAGAGGAATAAAAAGTTCAAATTTCCGGGTATAAAACAAATAAGTCATGGGGATGTAATGTACAGCATAGGGAATATGGTCAATAATATTGTGATAGCATGGTACGGTGTCAGATGGTTGCTGCACTTATCATGGTGATCACTTCTGTAGTTATATAAATGTTGAATAATTATTGTTTACATCTGAAACTAATATAGTATTATATGTTAGCTACAGTTTAATATAAATCTTATAAAGAAAAAGAGGAAAGATTATGGAAGAAAAATATTGATGACTAGAAATTTAATTTGAATAATCTAAATGTTTGAGAAAAATTGCACCAACCCTGTAATTGGAAATTCACAAATAATTTCAGTTAGAAATGCACTATAAGCTAAATTTGATCAATTTTTGTGGAAAATTGACAATTAACTCTGACCAACTTTCTGATCAATACCTTTCACCAAAAACAATGAACATACTTTTTTGTAACTATAGGTACTTACTTTCTTCTTTGTTTATACTTCATGTTTTATTTGTGCAGTTATTTTACATCTTTGTGTTTAGAGATTCAATTGGTCTCTTCTAATTAATAGAAATTCTTTAAAAATTTTGTACAGTAATTTGTGAGATAGCAATTAAGAGTTAGAGCCATGCCAAGTCCTTCAAAATTCAATATTATTTAGAAAATCATAAACTATAAACACTATGTTGGTTAGAATTTCAAATTGAAGTATGCCCACCATTACTGGAGAAAAAAATGTCAATTAACAAAAACACAGAATTTCCTCCAATCAAAAGTAATTTTATATTTGGGAGGGACACAGTGTAATTAGGAATAACTGTATAATCTTGGGGATTTTTTTCTTTCTTTTCTTTTTTTCTTCCCGCGAAAGAATAAAAATGCATTCAATATACAGCCCAGAAAGAATCCCTAGTAAATTTCTGGCAAGGATAGAGGAAATAGATAAGGACATTAGTTTAGTTTGGATAGGACAGGGGGATGGATTATATATTTTTTAAAAACGTGGCTGAATTTTGAAAGGTACTATGGTTTAGACAGTGGCCCTGAAACCACAGTAGGTGGATTTTAAATCCCAGGTCTGCTGCTAAAGTAAGGTTATTTGGGGGAAGTTATTTAACTGCTACCTCTTCAGTTTTACTTTTCTTTGAAATGGGAATGAGAATATTTTTTACCTCATCTATATTTTGGGGTGATTAAAAAGTTAATGTACATAGTATGCTTGGTTGCATGGTACATAGTAAGTGTTCAATCAATATTAACTTTATCTAAATGGAGTTGGTACAAAGGTACAAAGTTTTTGCTCATGAAATTCTTAAACTATAATTTTTTTTGTAATAAGCCTAAGTATCATTTTGAAATGTTACTAACGCTAATGTTTGATATATTTTTTATTAAATGAGTTCCACACAAATATGTTTAATATTGCAACTCAGATTTTTAAAGAAATCAGTACTTTCATGTGGGTAAAATAGAATTAGGTAAATCAAACTTTCCAGAACAGAGGGTTATGATGTTCCTGGAGGTTACAGTATATTTCTGTGCAGTGCAAATTCATGCCTCTCTGAATACATATTGACTTCTCCCATAAAGGTTAAATCCATTTCAATATTGACATCTTTTTTTTTTCTTTATTTCTCCACATTAGGAATCTGAGATCATGGTCAACAAAAATAGGCTGGAGGCTTTTTAAAATTAAAAGAACAAACTGTTTACAATGTCACTCTGCAGTGGTCATGGGTTCAAGATAGGGGCTGGTGAAATTAAGGAGAAAAGGGGGAAAACAGAGGCATAAATGAGCACTCAAGCAGCATGGGAGTATGACATGAATAATGTAGTTTGTGGAGTACACTGCATATTGTGGTGGTTTTAAAACATGTCTGCATATTATCTGGCACTCCTTCCCTTAAGAGGTGGAGATATTGGATCCCACCCAGGAACCAGGACAGCCATTATCACTGCATTGATGAACAGAATGCAATAAGGTGACTGATTGACTTCAGAGGCTAGATTAGAAGAACTCATGCAGCTCTTGAGACCCTAGTACTAGAAGCTTATAACTGTCTGACTACATTGATGTTGCCATGTGTAGAAACCATGTAAATAAACTATTGAGGGCCAGCCCTGTGGCTCAGGCGGTTGGAGATCCATGCTCCTAATGCCGAAGGCTATCGGTTAGATTCCCACATGGGCCAGTGAGCTCTCAACCACGAGGTTGCCCGTTGGACTCCTCGACTCCTGGAAGGGATGGTGGGCTCTCCCCCCTGCAACTAAGATTGAACACGGCACCTTGAGCTGAGCTGCCACTGAGCTCCCTGATTGCTCAGTTGGTTGGAGCACTAGCTCTCAACCACAAGGTTGCCCGCAAGGGATGGTGGGCTGCGCCCCTGCAACTAACAATGGCCAACTGGGCATGGAGCTGAGCTGTGCCCTCCACAACTAAGACTGAAAGGACAACAACTTGACTTGGAAAAAAAAATCTTGGAAGAATAAACTATTGAGAGAGAGAGAGAGAGAGACAGAGAGAGAGAGAGAGAGAGAGAGAGAGAGAGACAGAGAGAGAGAGAGAGACAGAGAGAGAGAGAGAGATCCCAACCTGAGGAAGCCCAGACATTTGAACTTTTTAGTCCAGGCACCAGATATTTAAATAAAAAAGCCTTGAAGACAATGCCAGCCTCAGCCACCCTGAAATTTTTGGCTGAGCTTTTTAATCCCCAGATTTTGGGGTGGCTTGTTACACCACGATGAATAATTACAACAATGTGGACTTTGAAATGCAGTAGTCACACCACACAAATGTTTAATATGATTTAATAAGTACATGGAATTTCCTTATTTTGCTTAATATCATCTAGTATACATTTAGGCTATTAAAGAGAGATAGGTGTGCAGAAGAAATGTCTAATACAAGCCAGTGAACTTATAAAAGAAATTTTGTTCACTCAGTATATATTTATTGAGTATTTAATACACGCGTAGTAGTTTTCTATGCCCTAGGGACGTATCACTGATTAAGACAACAAACAGATAAATTCTTCGTCCCTAGAGTCCCATGACAGAGACAGACAATAAAAAAGAAAAATGTATAAAATAACTCCAGGTTCTTATGTGATAAGAAGAAACAATAAATCATGCAAGGGAATTAGCAGTGGGCTATTTAAGGTAGGGTAGTCAGGGAAGACAATTCCCAGAAGATGGTATTTGAAAATTAACATTACAAGCTGAAAGAACAGATAATGTTTAAGTCTTGACTTGTGGAAAAGAATAAGGGTAACGTGTCTAAAGTAGAGTGGGTAAAGAGAAGAGGAAAGTGAAAAGACGATGACGAATTTGAATTTCATTTTAGGTGAGATGGGAAGCCACGGGAGGAATTTAATCAGGAGAATGAGATGATTTCAATCACTCTCTTACATGACTGTAACAGAGAGGGTTAGCTGTTGACAAAAATCCATGTCCTCTTATTCCCGGGCACTCTGTAAGAATACATTCCTCAGCTTTCACATCATTGGGTATAACTATGTGCCTAAGATCTAGCCAATAAAATATGATTGGAACTGATGCATACCTTGCTCATAAAAATCTCCCATGTGTGCTCATTCAAGCTCCTTCCCACTTACAGCTGAGAGGAACAGAGGGAACACTCAGAGCAACCTTAGTCCCCACAGATTGAAGACAGCAGAGGCATCATCAGCTTGAATGACTGCATGAAGCAGACCCTCTACTCCTACACCCACCCACCCTGCCGCCAACACACACACCAATCACACCACAACACCACCATCAGTATTATCAACTAGGAAACACCCTGAACATTTTCATGAAAAACATCTTAAAGTGTTGTTGTTTTGAGTAATTACATGTATGGGTCTATTTGTTAACTCAGCCTAGTCTACTTTATCTACTACCATGGAAAAACAGCCCTTTTTAAAACAGAGGCTAGAGTGGAAAGAAGATAAATGAAAAGACTATTTTAATCAACTAGAGGAACTAGATTGATAGTTTACACAAGGGGGGTAACGGCAAATGTGACAAGATATAGTGAACGTGTCAGATTTAGAGTATAGTTTGACAAAAAGGCCAAAAGGACTTACTGATGGATCATATTTAAGAACATCAGGTAGAAATTTTGAAAGTTCTTTAATCTTTTCATATTCTTGTGAAACTAGATGATAGAATAAACTTTTCCTGACTCACTTTTGACTGAGAAGAGAAGCCACAGAATTCCACAGTGAGTGCAAAACAGACCCCTTATGCAGAACTGTCAAAGGAAGTGAAAGAAACCATTCCACGAGTCTTGGACTTTATAGACAGTTAAGGGTAGAAACAGGGTCAGAGACCACATTTGACCAGAAGGATATCTTTGGAGAAAATTGTGTGATGCAGCTTCTTCCAAGCCTAAAGTGGTGGAAGGAGAATCCTTACGTTTCATCATCTCGGTCCTACCGAGAGGCTTCCTATGAGACCAGGTCTCCAGTCCAGACTGAACCCATGCAGGGCAAGAGGGGAAATGATGCATCTGAAACACTGACTAGATGTGTGCTTGTGATTTAAATGTAGGGTCGGAGCCCTTATTTCTAAAACTGAGCAGAGGGTTATGGGGTCTTCCTGGCTTTTCTTCCTGAAAGAGGGGAAGTTTAAGACACATAATAAAAGTTAATGCGACTGCATGACACTAAAATACAGTTAATGTCTGCATGGAGTGTTATTTACATCATTTACTTTGAAGTGTTTTTATTTTTAAAAAAATCAAATGCAAGTTCAGAAACGTCTCTAGAGTTTTATACTTATATGCATCTTACACTCTTATTTTGTCCACAGATATTCTCAAATGATAATGGGAATTTTATGCACAGAATAGCCTTGTGCTTCCTCAGATAACCTGGTTTATGGATCTTGATTTAGTTATAGAAAAGAATGGGGAGAAAATAAACCTAGAGTTCTATTTCTACTGTATCCATGACACAGTTAATCTAAGACACTGCAGAGGTCTACAAAATCAGAAGTGTGGAAAATAATTTATTTGTATAATAAAAAGAAAACCATTTTTCTTTAACTGAATTTCTTGGCCTTTGTGGCAGAAATTAGATGCCTCACATTATTATAGTGTTTTTTCTCCTTTCAGTTTAATCTAGGACCCTTTAACTAAGGCTATTTCTACATTCAGTAAGATTATATCCATAGGCGATTTTATGAATTATGTAAATGCCATTAGTAATGTAATATGATTATGCAAATGTGTACTTCAGATTAATTAAAGGCATACGGAATTATGAATCTGAGAAATACATTTTAAGGGCTTTATTTATTTTAGGTAATTTATGTCAAAGTTGGAAACTGTCCTTTAAAGAACACAGATAAAAACTGTTAGATCGGACGGGAAAGAGCAAATAATTTTCTGAGCATATATGTGCTGCGGATGAGTTAGTGTCCTTTACAAAGGGTACAACACAGACATTTCATTCTGGACATTTTGCCATTTGTACATGGATTCCTCAAACTAGATTTAAGACATCATTTTTCACTAGTGAGTTCTTGTCCTTGATAAAATAATGGAATAAAAGATTCTACTTTGCATTCATGACTCTTAAGGACAGTTTGGCAATGCTTTACCTAATCTCACCATTATTATAGCAAGATTTGGTAGCATTATTTCATGGCTCCTTGGGAAAGTAAGTTTTTAAAAGCAAACAAAGAAAATGCAGAAATACTCAATATTGGTGAGTTGTACAGTTTTTACTTTCTTTTAAAATTTGGGGTGGAGGACTACACAATCTAATTCCTCACCAAGACAAGGCTTAGAAAGAGGCCCATTCTGTCAATACTGATATTTTAAATAGAAAGCTTGATACTTCCCTTTGTAGACCTTGTCTTGCTATTTAAGCCCATATATGATCCTTTTGTATTCTTATCTTCCTTCCTTATTTTCATTTGTCTTCCAGAAGAGTCCTCTTGGGCATATGGATGTCTATTTTAACTTTAGAGGCATCAGTGTCCATTTTCTATCCCTAATCTAGGATCTCACCAAGTGAAGTGAGACATGAAGAAGCATATGAGTACGCTTTCCTTGCACAATAACTGCAAATCCTCTGCAATGGAGAGATAGCACACTGCATCACCACTACTGTTACTGACTTAGTGACCCAACTTTTACATCAATGCCTTACATACATTTTGCCCTTTACTATCTCCAACTTTTCCACGTGTTTCCCTAATCTCAGTGTGTATAAGACCTAGTGCAAATGTCATTAGATATTCCCTAATAATGTGTGCCAGAGATACTATGTGTTTTTAATATTCCTATAGCTTTTGCTTATGATTGCCAAACACTGTATCATATGACTATTAATTGATGTATTTTATTTTTACTAGCTGACAGTAGAATTTTTGAGTATAGGTTAATGTTTTATAGATCTCTACAATCTCACAATTTAAAGCTCTGTTTGTAACACGGATTCAATAAACGTTTATTAAATCGATAAATGTTAAATTCCTAAACTAATACACAATTTGTATAATGATGTTTAATGCTTTATGCCACAATTGCATTTTAATCTTTTTTTAATTAAGAAAAAATTATAATAACTATTCAATGGTATCACTAAGAATATGTTTTGAATACTATTTGATGTAAACATAAGATTTAGGAATTTTAGTTTCCATTTATAATTAGACATCGTTCATTATTTATAAATAATTCTATGCATATGTTATATATATATGAAATATTTGAGGAAATATTTTTATATCAAACATTATTTGTTGTGTGATAGCCAGGCTCACCCAGAAATCTATATTGTAACATTCTCTAGGCAAACTTACCTCTCACAATGATGTTGGTGGACTTTTTTGCAGGGTTTCCCACATTATTATTGGCAATACAGCTGTAAGTACCAGCATCTTCTGATGTGATGGCAGGTATGGTCAAAGTTCCTCCATTCAAAACAGTCTTTTCAGGCAGAGTCCCAAAGGACCTGACCCAGGTAAGAGAGGGTGCAGGCTCTCCGCCGGTTGTAACACACACTAATGTTATGGCCTCTCCAGGATTTACAACTATAGGGTCATCCACCAAGAGTTTAATTGACGGAGATGCTAAAAGACATAAACAAAAAAGCATGCATCTATTCAGATCGACTACAACAATTGGAATTCAACAGTGTGCTTTATATTTATTCAAACAATTAAAATGAAATATTGTTCTGTTTTCCCCAAAAATTTAATGATCAAACTAAAACCAGATACGACAGTTATCAGTCTTAATTATGTGGTATAAACCTGTAGAACTATATTAAGAATCTTATACATGAAGAGGGAAATTTGATTTTATGTATTCCTGGATTATTGTTTCAAATTAGAATAAGAGGGACACATTTTTAAAACAAAAATCTTCTCATTTTAATGCTGATGACTTTTCTTTGTCATTCGAGATGTAAACATCCTTGTATTTTCACAGTGAAGATCATCAATTAATTTTTGAATCATTCTGAGGTGAAATTTTGTAACTGAACACAACTAAGAGATAAAGGCAATGATCATCCCAGTCTTTCACCAAACAGTGGGCCTGATGGTTTTTATTATTATTATTATTATTAAAGTTTATTGGGGTGACAATTGTTAGTAAAGTTACATAGATTTCAGGTGTACAATTCTGTAATACATCATCTATATCTCACATTGGGTTTTCACCACCCAGAGTCAGTTCTCCTTCCATCACCATATATTTGATCCCTTTTACCATTATCTACCACCCTCCTCCCCATTTACCCTCTGGTACCACTAAACTATTGTCTGTGTCTATGAGTTTTTGTTTCTTCCTTCGTTTATCTTGTTCCTTTGTTGTTTTTAGTTTTATATACCACATATCAGTGAAATCATGTCATTCTCAACTTTTTCTGTCTGATTTATTTCGCTTAGCATGATAATCTCAAGGTCCATCCATGTTGTTGCAAATGATATGGGCAGAGGACACGATTTTTTTTTATCTTAAAAGGAATAACAAAATCATCTAATTCTAACGTAATCCCCGTACTTCATCTCTAATGTATCCATTCACAAAGGTGTGGGTAATGCGTTCTCATAGCCACAGCTTTAAAACTTAGAAACAAACAAATGAGACCTCAACCATAGTCACCAAACTATGCCTGCCACCATTCTCATGTTTGGGTATAAAAATCTCCGTAGTAAAAGTAAGTCATTTGCAATGTTTCAGATTTAAACATACAAAGATAAATATCCATACAATAAAATATGCTGTTATAGACATTTCTTCAAACACTCAATATAGAAACAACACAAAACCCAGGTTTTCATATGGAAAGTTTTTTTCTGCTTCCACGGCAGTGCTGGCCTATGTAACACATCCCTAAAGAAGAACAAGGGGGATATATTATGCTAGTGTTTGAGTTCACTTATTCAGAAATATTTTCTGTCTAAGATAAAACTGTATTGTATGAAATCAATCCATATTAGAAACATTTAAGGTGTTCAATTGTACTGTGTGATTTTTTTTTTTTTATGTTAACTTCAGCTTAGAGTTGCATAGTGTTTTTCTCAGAAGAAAAATGTAAACTCCTTTTGTAGTTCAATATTTTCTGTTTTGTTTGAAAAAAAAAAAAAGAAAAAAAGCCAGAAGAGAGTTAGAAAACAATTTCATATTATTATTATGGTTCTGTGGGGCAGGCACGGAACAGCTGAGTGACATTTTAAAACATCATTTTTGCATGTTGGGCCTTCTAACATCATTTTAAGTAATATGGAAGTTTTCAAAGTGCTTAACAGCCCTTCTGAGGAGTTGACTTTAAATTATAATGATTTAGGCTTGAAAACCTGTTGTGAAAGTCACATAGTAAAAATCATAGGCAAAAGGCACTGCAGTTTGGTAGAAAAGACAACATCTCAAAGAGTTATTTAATGTTGTTAAACTGACAGAAGAAATTACTAATTAAATATTTTGAAAATAGATATATTACACTATTGACATATTATTATGAAAAAAGTGAAATAAATCCCTATAGTGTAATTTGGAGTAAATGCTATGATCTTACAAAGGTATTTAGTTAAAATATAATTTTAGCGATTCCATTATTTATATCACATTAACAAAGTGCATTTGTTTTACATCATATTTTAGTAAAAGTGCCAAGGCCTAAAGGCCACTCATAAAATGTTAGGACTATGGAAACACACAATGGTAACATTAAGAAATATTTGTGACTGAAATTGACTTCTATGAAGGAGTTGTTTTTCTATTAGGTAAATAATATTTAAAGAAAAAAGCTCAAGAGAATTTCAAAGCTCAAAAAGCAATACATATACAACAAGATCATTATTTTACCTATAATGCATTGCAGAACTATATTCACAATCTTATGAAAAACTCCTCTCTTCTCCAAATCTGAATTGAAAATTATTGTCCAACTTAGTTTTATTGAAGATGGCTTTCATTTTCTCTGATTTTTCCTGATATTAAAAATAGCCCAAGCAGACCACAAAAGAAATGGTTAATGACTTCAAGACTTTAAGAATATTCATATACATTTTAGTATCAAACTTTTATACCTTCATATCTCGAAAAGATAAAAGGTAAAAGTGCCAGTGTTATTCTAATGTTTAACTTCTGATTCTATAAACATCAGCTTTGTTAAACTATGAGACTTTGCTTAAGAATTTTAAAAATATTAGGGTTCATCAAACTTAAGTATAAATCATGCCCTAGAGAAAAATATTAAAGTAGGAAATTATATATATATATATATATGTATATATATATGTATATGTGTGTATATGTATATATATATATATATATATATATATATATATATATATATATATACACATATATATTATTTAAAATATTGTTAAGAAGATATTTCTTATTGGAAGGATTCTTTAATAATTTGGGGTATACAACGAAGTAACTGAAAACATCTTGAGCTAGTTACTCCATCCCCATGGGCTTCCTATAGGAACCTTTCATATCACATTGTATAACATCAGCCAGGCTACCACTCTTGCTCTTCAGACAGAAGTGAGGGCCATCATTTCACTCTCTCAAGTACGGCGTGTTGGTTGAGTGGTGAGAGACACTTGGGTTCCAACTTGACTGTGCTGTTATTTCATAACTGCTTGAATTTGGGAAAGTTCTTTTGCTCCTGAGTACCTTGGTTTTCCGTTATTGAAATGGAGGAAAATAATCGTTAACTATCTTATAGCATTGAGATGATTTAACATGTGTAAAATACTTACAGTAGTACCTAGTACAACTAAAAACTATTTTATTTTGTCATTATTTTTATTACCACCTACATAGCTTGGTCCAGTTCTTGGCACATAGTGGGTGCTTAACAAATATTAGTAAGGCAAATCAATAAATGGGTAAATAAATAAATGAGTGACTGGTATAAAAAATGTTAGTCACTATAAAATGCAATTATTCTATTTTACTCTGATGCATATGGCAGAGACCATTTTGACCATTTTGACTTTTACATGTCCTAAATATCACATAAAACATAATTAAATAGACCTACATTTTTTGAAGAACGATAAACATCTATTAATTTTGTTTTGTAATATTTTTACTTGTAAGTTAAAACTATTGTTTTCCAAGATCCAACATAGGGCCTTTGAAAGCTGATAGGCAAAAAGGATTCTCAATTTCATCACTTAGCAAGTGAATGCTATCTTTTCAGTGTCTTTAAACTTTTCAACCACCCTGAGTTTATGCATTATAAGCTTCTTCCCCAGCTTCCTCTTTCTATATAGGTATATAGGAAATGAAGAAATATTAATCTCATTGCACTAAATTGTGTATGTAGCTGAGTGTTTAGTAAATGTCTATTGCATGTGTTGGTTGAATTATCACATTGCTATATAAGTATAAATAGGTAAGACCTAATAAAGGTCAGGACTTCCCTTATTGCCACGATAAAATTATGTTGTTTTAAAACATGTTGCAGGATCTAGACATCTGTTGATTCTTCACAGAAATATATGAGAGACAGGCTACTACTTTAAGCTCATTTTTAGGTAAGAAAGAAATTATACATGAAGGTTGAAAGGGAAGAAGAGAAACACTGAATGGACAGTAATTTTTATTTAGGATGTTCATCAAACCAAAGTAAAAAATAAAAGAAAGGTGAAATACATAAACATAGGAAACCTTTCAACTTAAGTGAAAAATCAAATTATTTTGAACATATTTTATATTTATTGCCCAAACATGGCTCAAATCACATAAAAATAATTCCAACTAAGTCTGCCTTTTTAACATAGCACACACATAGATAAATACATCACCAGCTATAAACATTCTTTATGTACACAGTGCTTATAAATAACTGAGGTGTCAGTCACACTTTCTGAATGATAATCTTGCCAGCACTTAATGATGGAAGGCATGGGTCACCATAGCAGTTGTCATGGAGACTTGACAACTTGATTCTCTTCAAGAGGAGTATGCCAACATTTCATCCTGCTCCATGTGCTTGTTGATGGGAATACAGATAAATGGATAGATGGTAGGTAGGTAGGTAGGTAGGTAGATAGATAGATAGATAGATAGATAGATAGATAGATAGATAGATAGATAGATGATAGACAGGCTATTGGTATTGGTTCTGGAAGAGATGTGATGAAGTAGGGGGAGGGGGGAGAGAGAGAGAGAGAGAGAGAGAGAGAGAGAGAGAGAGAGAGAGAGAGAGAGAGAGAGAGAAAGGGAAAAGAAAGAGAGGAGAGGACAATCTGTTGTTTCTATTTTCCAAAATCCTAAACCCAGTAATCACCACATGGAAAATTTACTTGGAGAAATAACTCTGAGAAAGAAAACTTTTCCCATGTTCCCTTCATCTACTTGCCTCCTGGGGGGGGGGGGGAAGTTTTCTGGGGCTGAGCAACAGATACTACAGTGGGACCAAAACAGAGAGAGAACTGGCCTCTTGACTTCCACACCAAATCCCAAAGTTTGGATATTGAGGAGTAGAGAGGATCTGTGTGCATGTTACTGGTTTAAGGTCACTGAGTGTGACCAGTTAGACATATAAGAACATAATGAGTCTCGTGGAGAAGCTCTGTACTTTAGCAGAACAGCTTCCAGCCCTACAATGGTGGAACGGAGGGGAAGAGAGACCTGCCACACCAAATGTGCCAAGACAGTGGGAATGAGGGAGGTCTCAGCTGATACATCACTATCCAAAGACTCAGACCTTACACTCCACACTTTGGTACAACATAGCACCTCGTAGAATTTAAACAAAATCTGGCAGATATACAAGTCTACCTTGACTGAGGCCGATTTTCTAAAATTATGGCAGAATTGATGGTTGAAATAAAAATGAAGTTTAATTACAAATAAGAAAAGATACATTTCTTCAAACCTGACTTTGTACTCTGGGATTCATGGCCACTACAAATTTTAGTGAGTCAGTTGCTCATAAGGTCCTCTGGATGTGTGAGATAAAGATTTACTGGGGTTAATTCCGGGGTTAATTACTGGGGTTAATTACTGGGATTAATTCAGAATATATTCTGTAAGAAGAATTTTAGCTGAGGTCAATGGCTTCTTGGGTGTTTTGCTTTCACTGCGACCTAACATGAGTTTGTTGAAGAGAAACATGGTTCTAAAAAATTGAAAACAATACAGTGCTAATCATCTTCCTATTCTGAGAGACTTTGGCCCTCCATGAATCTGGGACTTTTACTTTTTAAAAAGAATCTAGTTTTCTACCCCAGTTTCTGATTAAATTGATATGAAGCAGTTAACTCCTATATAAAGCTGTCAGTTGCACTGAGTTAAAGGTAGTCAAAGATGTTTCTTTGAATGCAACTATTCCGAGTATTAGAAAGAAAGTGAGTCATAGGGAAAATCATGAGGAATGAGAAACATACATAAATAAATAAATAAACAAACAAACAAACAAACAAACAAACAGAATGTACTCTGATAAAAAATCCTTAGCTACAATGGTATCTGTCTTAGTTTTCATTCCCCGCAAAAGCAGGTCCTGATACAAGTAATGAATTTGAGTAGAGACCCCGGGAAATGTATTGAAGGAGCAGAGAAGGGGGACAGGAAAAGAAGAAAAGCCAGGAAAGGAGCACTAATGAATGGGTTGTCACTGTGGGAAACTCAGCTCCCTGCTGCTGGGAACCCTCTAAGAGATGGTTACATAGAACATCCTTCAGAACTTTCCTTCTGAAGAACAAGAGGGCTGGGCAGGGTGTTTATCTGCCAACTCTCCTCCCTCATTAGTCCAAGGTTATTCTGTGGGTCTTAACTTACCAAACTTATGCTTTGACTGAACACATTGAGGAGTCCAGATAAAGTCCTCAGACAGAAGGATATTAAATATGGAATCTGTCAAAAGAAACTGTAATAACCTCTGGAACATGCTAAGAGGAGAAGACAGGGCACACACAGTGTCTGCTAGGACATCCTTTCCAGGTAAATTCAATGATCAATAGTCAGCTACTTGAAGATAATGTGAAAAGGATTAAGACAGAATGAACAAGGAAGGAACAAGTGGTGAATAGGGGCACCTTTATCCATCAAGACATAGAGACACAAAATGAAATGAATAAGAGCATGGTATGAATGAAAGTAAGAGGGATAGATAGACATATATATATCTGTTCCATGACCCTACATCTTTTTAAACTAGAAAATATACAAATTATAGACAAACCAAATCCAGCTTCTATGTGGAGAAACATGCTTGAGCCATGCTTATAGATTCAAGGCATGAAAAATGTTTTTCTCGAAGAACTTGTCATTTCACTGACATATAGTAATCACTATATTTCCATGTATTTCATTAAAATCCATTTTCAACACACATTTCATTTAAATACAGGTAGCAGTGAACATTTCACATAATAAAAATGAGAGACTATATTAGAAGTTGATTTGAAAACTCAAGATATTCTGCCCATTTAGTTGAGGTTATTATTCAAATATTATCATTACTGACATATTGATTGATTGATTTGTATGAAGCCCAGGAATGATATCATATTGGAAAATTCTATTTAAAACAATCCTCCATGATGTGGCACTATCTGAAACAGTATTCATAAATAGGTTCTAATGCAAGAGAGAACTTTCCTAAAGATATTGAAGCCAACATGCAGTTTTCATTATTTTAATATTCATAGGACAGGTATTTTTGGAAATTATTGAGAAGGCAGCGTAAGAGTGTTCCATCATGGAAAATCACATACAAGTCTACTAAAAGTGATCTAGTTCATAATACTATGGGTTCTAAGCAAGTGGTTCCCTGAATGGGTTTTGTTTGGTTAGCACAATATATTCTGTTGTTGTTGCTGTTGTTATCTTCAGGAATCAACATCTTTAAGGTATTGCTTGTTCTCTTCAGTATAACACATTTCAACACATTCCTTCATTCATCCAATAAGTATTTATTGAGCACCTACTATGTATTGGGCTCTCTGATAGAACTTGGGATACATCAGTGAACAAAACAAAAGATCCCTGCACTCACAAGCTTACATCCTAGCAGAAAGAGAACCAGAGACAATGTGCCTGTGACTCCCATTGTCTTAGGTAAATTCACATATTTACATCACCTGCCTGTTCTCTGAAGTCATGGCCCTTTAAGATCTCTGAGCAGGATGTTTATGCCATTAGAGCACAATGAGTAAAAAAAATAAAATTGTCAAAAGACATTTCAATGAAATGAGACTTTACAAAATATAACAAGTATTATTTACATTTAAATCTAATCATTGAACAAGATACATGGAAAAACTATAAATGAAACTTGTATTCTAAGTTGAGCAAAAGACAATAAACTCAAAATTTATTTCCGTCAAAAAACTATGCCAATAGATGATGTACTAATAATTAAGGGCCTGAAAAATCTTCATAAACGTTGGAAAAACGTGATGAAGAAGAACTCAAGGTCACATATATCCCCCACTCTTGACAAACAACCCCTCACTGTTCTTGACAACAGGTGAAATCTTGGCAAAATTTGGTCTCATTGACATTTACAAGAAACTAAGCATCAATCTGCTGCTGTGGCAAAATCCCAGAGAGTCATCACTCATGGAGAGAAAATACAAGCGAAGTACTTCTGACTATGGAATTTGTTGTCCATGGACTTGTCCTGTTCTTTATAGAAGATATTAGGTGTTTAGAAATAGTATCAGTTTGCAAAGATGTTCTCTACACAAGATCACCAGAGCATGAACTATAGTCCTGATGCCTGGAAGTTTCCACCAACACATATCCACCTGGTAAAGTAGTAGTCAAGCACGTTACCACGCTCAAATGTCAGCATTAGTAATTCATCAAATTCCTAGTGTTTTGTCCAAGCCAATTGAGTCGCTTCCTCCATTGTATAAGCATAGCTGCTTATAATCCTCCCCATTAGAACATTCCCCCCTATCCTTTCACTATGAAATATTTAGGAACAGGACATCAGGGTGAAGAGGGTGATGTTTTTCATATTTGTACCAACAGCACCCAGAAAAGAATCTGGCAAATAATTCGGAGCTTAATAGTCTTATTGAATAAAAGAAGGTTGAATTCAAAGACTAGAGGACAGAAACTCCACCCAAGCCCTGATTATTCATCATAAACTTTACAAAGAAGAAAAAAAATCAATGTGAAAGACTGTGACATGTGACTCGGGATGTCATGAGCCTTTCATTGAAAAATACTAATTTTGATGACCTTCTGCCAATTCTTTCATTGTTCAACCCATTTAAACTTAACCACATTTTATATTACTACAAAGGTGATGAAGGGAATTTATCTATCACCATTTATTATACCAGTCATATAAAATAAATGTGGCATATGATTTACACTTCTTTGTACTTAATTCTTTGCTCAGTTATAACATGCACATTAGTATTAATAAAACATGTGATTAAGCCAAGTTATGTCCCTGAAACCAAAATAAAGAGCACGTGGCCTTCAGTATAAAAGGACCAGTATGTAGATGACTCAATATGGACTTAAAAAAAAAAAAATCAGTCAATATTTAAGGCTCTTCTGTAAGAGTGATATAGTGCAACAGCAGAACAGATAAAGACATCACCTCTAGACCATCTGGTATTGATCTTGCAACTATACTTCTTGAAGACTGACCAGAGTGGCAAAGCGAATAAAACAATAATTGTGCTCTGGCCATCACAGCTGCTGAAATGGAAGCACCTAGTATTGCTACAGCCAGTATTGTTAACACAGAGGGATCCATGTAAAAACGTACTCTCGTATTGGTTACTCTCCTGCTGATCTGACAAAGATTAGGGTTTTTTTGTTTGTTTTTGTTTGTTTGTTTGCTTGCTTGCTTGCTTGCTTTTTAATTATATATCATGGGGATACTGTATTATAGAGTTATATTTTGAATCTTTTTATGATTCCATAATGTAGGACAATTAAGTTTGTGAACTTGTTTCAACGTTGTTGCTAATATTTTCTTGACTTCGGAGGGATTATTCATCATGAATTTGTACCAACTGGACAATCAGTTAACCAACTTTGGAAGGGCTGAAAGGGCTACGTGAAAAAGTTAGACGACTTGAACTTTTCGCCAACAATTCATGGATCTTGCGTCATGACAATGCACCAGCTCACAGGGCACTGTCTGTGAGGGAGTTTTTAGCCAATAAATAAATGACTGTATTGGAACACCCTCCCTACTCACCTGATCTGGCCCCCAGTGACTTCTTTCTTTACTTGAAGAGAAAGGAAATATGGAAAGGAAGACATTTTGATGACATTCAGGACACCAAAGGTAATATGATGACAGCTCTGATGGCCATTCCAGAAAAAAGAGTTCCAAAATTGCTTTGAAGGGTGAACTAGGTGATGCATAGGTGCATAGCTTCCCAAGGGGAGTCCTTCGAAGGCGACCATAGTGATATTCAGCAATGAGATGTAGCACTTTTTCTAGGGTGAGTTTGCGAACTTAATTATCAGACATCACATTACATTTTATAGTAATTTTGGCTAAGGGTGCTTTGTACCTAACCTTAAAGAATAATGCAGAATAGATTCAACTCTACTGGGTCTCTGTTTGCTCCTCTAAACATCAAGGGGATTCTATTAGATAGTTGCTAAAGGACTACTAGACCAAATTTCTACCTTCACTAGGAAAACACCTCGGCATATGGTCTCCTAACCCTTTGACACAGCTTATTCAGGTTATCCCAACATCTAAGTTGGCTCTAAGATACAACAAGGATTAGAAAGCACATTGGGAACTTAATTACCCAGGTCGCTGAGAAAAACAAAATAAATTGATTGCAAACAGAGGAATATACCTATGTTTTATTTTAAGAAAAAATATTAATTCAACATATATTTATTATTACAACTATGTATCAGGCTGTGTTCTAGGCACTGGAGATAAGAGAACAAAACAGTCAAAAATGCCACCCTTGCGATGTCTGCAATTAGATGGAGACAATTATAGCCCTAATATAGCCAGGCACCCTTCCGAAAGCTTTACATATTATTGACTCATTCAATCGTATGAGATAGGTACTATTACCTATTTCATTTATTACCCAAGGTGAGAAACAGTTTAGAAAACTTGCCCAAGGTGACATGTAGTGAGTGGTGAAGCTGTGATTCTACTCTAGGCAGTATGGTTTGAGATGAGTATAAAGCACTGTAGGCAAGCTCCAGAGTGAAAATAACTCAAGTCGACCATTTCAAGCTCTAATTGAATTCCTGATGATCGTTATGTCAGAGGAAGAATTAGGGTTGCTTCTCTAACATTAATACCAACTATTACTGTATTATACAAATCTGGGAAGTGTAAAAATAAATTTAGTTGGCTACTCAGAATTCCAGAAATCTCTACCATTCAGAACAGAAGGCAAAAAGGACTTATGAACCACCTAAGGTATAATTAAGAAACCTAAATTCTGTAGTGTCTTTGGAGGAGGTTCTTCTTAGATATATTAAGTACTTTTTACTATTATGTTTATATTTATGTTCCTTCCCTACAGTTAATTAAAATAAAAAATTTTTAAAAGGAAAAGAAAGAAAAAGAATTGCAGCATGATTTTCTTTAAAAAAAAAAAAAGTGCCACAGCACAGGGATTTGATTCCAAGTTCTATGTGCAGTTAAGAGCCAATTGGCTAGACTGAATTACAAAGCCATAAAATCATTGTTTACCCTGGAGAAAAATGACAATTTTAAAGTACAGATTTCATAGTAGGTGTCACTACAGTGTCATGTTGGCATACTGTAAATATTAGCTGCTGCTTAACACTGTTATTACAGACCTAATTCCAACAAGACTCAATTCAAGTCTAACTGCTATGTAAGCTAGCTACATTACATATCTTGGGATTTCAGACATCAGAGAACACTTAATATATTATTGCCACGTTCTAGGACAATGCTGCTACATGATAAGAGAGGTATTTGTTTTTTTAAGATAATACTGTAATGTAACATATGTAGAGAAACTAAATAAGTGGCACAAAAGGGAATGTTACTTAAGGAAAGATTAAAAGCCAACAAAACCTTTTTCATACTGTTTTAATATGAAAGGTAAAACATTGACTAAATCACCTCTGAATTTGATTCTTCTCTACGCATAAAAATGCATATATTAAGGTCCTGCCAATATTTTATTTCTCAAAGCTACTGAAAAATACAGCTTTCACATTCTAGTTCTGGTATTTTCAATACAGATTATGGTAAATCCACATTTCCCCATTTTACATGATTAATATGAGCTGCTGCAATATCTTTGCAGAGGAAACAAATACTTATAACCATTTGTTTTCAATGTTGAATCAATTTTTGTTTTTCTTCAAGTTCTTAATAGTGCTATATATTGATTGGCCTATTTAACTTTCCAGTGACTTGAGAATTAAATCCATATTACATACACTTTGACTGTGGAGCAATATTCACGTAATAATGTGTTTCTACACCTGTATTCATATTTAACATTTGGTAAAACACACAAACCAATGTTTCATACGTACCACGGCACAGTCACTGAAGTTTCAGGTTCCCTGACAGTCTACAGCGTTAGAATTCTATATGATGTCTCATCAGGTTTCTTTTTACTTATAGTTCCAAAATGAAAAGGACATGAACATGACAATTTTCATCACACTGAGCTAAATTTAAAATTAAAAGACAATACACAATAAGGCAGGACCTTAGTTATTAAGTATTCCTGATCAAGATCAAGAGCATTAGAAAAGTGTAAGAACAGGAGCTTAGTTTCCTTTTCCTCCTTTTTGTTCTATCTAGGCCATTGTTTAGTGAATTCAATTCCAGGGAAATTTAATAAGAACGCATATTGTGCTGCTTATTTTCCCAATAGTTTTGTTCTTTTTTTTTTTTTTTTCTGTTATGCCTAATGTTTTCACTCTTCACTTTGGAAACACATGTTCTGATTTGCACTTAATGTATGACAATCATTTTGAAGGAATCTCTTATCTCCTGTGATGTGTTAGGACAAACTATATAAAATTGGCTCTATTTTACCATTTTAGAACCACAAACTTTTTTCAGTAAAGCAAACTGTGTTGCTGGATTTTGATAAAGGGATAGAACACTACCTGCCTACTACGTACCCTGTTTCCCCGAAAATGAGACCTAGCTGGACCATCAGCTCTAATGCGTCTTTTGGAGCAAAAATTAATATGTGACCCAGTCTTATTTGACTATAATGTAAGACCGGTCTTTAATGTAATACAATACAATGCAATGCAATGCAATGCAATACAATGCAATGCAATACAGTACAGTACAGTACAATACAATACAATACAATACAATACAATACAATACAATACAATACAATACAATACAATACATAATATATAATATAATACCAGGTCTTATATTAATTTTTGCTCCAAAAGACGCATTAGAGCTGATGGTCCGGCTAGGTCTTATTTTCGGGGAAACACGGTAGTACTGTATTTATCTGACTAAAACTCTTCCTCTTATTTGGTTGAGCACACTTTTGCCATGCCAAACCAAAGTGAAAATTTTAAAGAGTAGCTTCATACAACTCTCACATCTATTCATGCCGACAATTGTACAGCTGGATTCTTGAAAATTGCTATTCTTCTCAAATTAGGATAACGTGTTCCATGAATGTAATACATATTACACAATGTGTGTCAGAAATCAATACTGCTGACTTTACTGCACATTTACCGGATAGGACGCGATTGAAGGATGCGGTCAATAATGTTCAAAGAATACAATGTAGAAACTAAAACAGAGTGACTGAAAGGAGCTGACAGAAAGAAATGCTGTTCAAAACACAAACTAGAGCATATCATAAAACAATTGGACAGACCTATTTCCCATAGCAAGAGAACAGCAGCAAGAAGATCAAGAAGAGTATGTTGTTGTCAGAAAAAATACACAAAACAAAACAAAACAAAAAACGGTGGCTCTTGCAACAGGCTTTGCAGAAAATGGAAATTGAGGGAATAACGGAAAGTGTTGCATGCTTTGCAAATAACTGCCACAGCTCCGAACCAAAAGGGCATGCTGCATCTGACTTCCAGTCAAAAGACTGATGGTAATGCATTTCTGATACTCTGCCTGTCCATTATTTCCCAGAGCACCAATTTTCTCTCTCCTGCTGGTTCCTGGAACAATATACTAGATGCCTTACTCCTACTATATGGACCACTACACAGAGTCTCTTTTTTAAAAACTTAATTAAAAGCCCTCATGAACCAATGTGGATCTTTTAAATTATGGCTATTCGTAACTCGCAGGACTCTATGATATTAACAATGACTGTAAGACTAATCTCAGCCACACCACATGGTTTTCAATCCTATGAGTCATGTGGCTAAGGTCAGAAGACACCTTGAAAACACAAATATTTTCATATGAAATTTTAACAATAATATTTACTTCATAGTATCCAAATATCAGGGGGAAAAATATACTTTTATGGAACACCCGAAAGAAAACCGTATTTTTTGTGCCTGCCCTTTAAATTGAAAAACATATTTGACAAGTGTTCTCTGATGAGATAATCAATTTCTATTTTCCTAATCATTTTTTAAAAATTTACATTTACCTGGTATTGATTAGTATGCATGATTTGAAAAAAAGGGTAAGAACTTAAATTGCTTAGAATTTTTCATTATGGAAGTCAATATAAGATTAAAAAAAGCTTTATCAAATTCATCAGAATTAGTGTTATATACACACCCACTATAATCTACATATTAATATATGTATGTTACATATATAGATATACATATGTATATATCAATACATACAATGACTTGCATTTAACAATACAATATTGATATTCACTTATTTCTCCAACTACTAAGAAAAGTTTGGAATTTAGCTGTGATTTAATATTGTACATACTAGTAGAGTCTGTCATTTATACTTTCAACTAAATAAAAAAGAAAATCAAAGGATTAAATGAGGTTTTGGAAATCCTCATTGCTTTTAGTCTAACGACCACCGCTACCATAAAACTAAGAGCCTATCATTTGCCAGGCACTTTTAATGCACTTTCAGTTAATCTTCACAATAGGTATAATAAGGTAAGTTTCCTTGGGAAAACTGATATTATTAAATGCCTTAGAGCTTGAGGGAGAACAAACAGGGTCAGGGATGTACAGTCTCTTGAGTGAGAATAAAGCCTGCCTGTCAGTGACTTTTTTATATAAGAAACATTGAGAAGATAATACTTGCAAAGTTCCCCTCAAATAGGTGCATTAGGTCCAGAGATTATTTCTTGGCTTCTTTTTTTTTTTTTCTTGAATAGTAATGTAATCCCTGTGCACAAAAGGACAACAGAAAAATGAGGTGTTAATCTTTACAAATTCTGTCAATCTAAACCTTGCTTGCATGAACCTTGGAGCTCAAAAGTAGCTGTGTATGTATAGGCTACATTGACTTAGTAGTCACTTTATTTCATTTAAGTTTTTGTTGTTGATGATATCTGGCTAAATAAAATGAAACCTTAGAGTCAATGCTCTCTTCCTATCAATCTGAAACCCACCTCAGAGCACATTATCAACATGATTTAGCAGAAAAGCCATTTCAAAGAGTTGAAATAATTGATCACACCACTGTACAGTGGGGAGAACCAAGATCCACACTCATGTCTGTCTCATTGATATTTCTTTATGTACAGTTGCTTAGAGCTGTATATGCATCAATGTTACCAACCCACGTTAAAACTAGTGTCTTATATGGAGTTAGGCTGAATGATGGATTAGATCATTGAGTGACCAATTGTACTGGTTTGCCTGGGATTATAGGGTTCCCCAGGATGTGGGACTTTCACTGAATCTAAGACAAACTGGGATGATTGGTGACCCTAAAGATGACTCCTTTATATAATGTATTTGAGTATTTGGCCTGAATAAGTAATGTGATTAGTTACATGCAGTTACGGTAATTATTGTGTCTTCATCATGAGAACCAGTAACCTATAAAATAAAATTTGTCAATGAATGTCATGCAGATAATTCTATACCACAAATTATGAGTGGCAAGTTCAAAAACCACGAAAGAAGTCTAAAATACATTTCTAAAAACTGAATTATCATCTATAAAAACACAATTCTCAGCAGTTTCACTTGAACAATAGAAACTTGAAAAGTATTATGCCATGGTCCACAAATTCATAACATAGGAGAAGTTCAAAATTAAAAATAAAATAATCTCAGGAGTATAACAAAATCTTATTACTTCATTTTACCATACCCTCACTCAACACACTGGAAAAAATATAAAATACATAGTTTGAATTTTGCATTCTTATGAAAAACTTTCAAATTGTTTAATTATAATTATAATCATATTGGATTGTCTAATAGCACATTAACAATAACTTCTAGATATTCACTAAAACACAGACTATTTGATATGCTCCAAAATATTTGTGTTAAGTTGTGAGAGGAGATAGGATTTCAATAATTTATATCCTTTTCAATAAATATGATAGTGTTGCCTTTCATCTTGATGAACAATGTGTTGTTTTTTGTTTTTTTTTTAACTTCTGTGTTTAGCTAGCTACTGTGTCTCGGTTATGATGTATTCTGGGAGAATTAATAGTTTATGAGGGATATTTTATATAAGAACTCATAGTCTAAGAATAACTTTGGATATAATGAACCTGAAAAATTCATTGTTAGGACAAGAAAATTCAGAGGTGTAGGGAGATCCCAGCAACATGCAAACTTCTGTTACTATGGTAATAGGATTCTGGAAAATCTGGGTCACCTTGTTGCTCTGGAAACAGGTTCAGGAATACCAAAGTTGGAGCCCCATAACGACCATTGCTTCTGTCGCCAGATTAACTATATACTCACCACCTATTTTCACATTTCTAAAGCTACATGAATGAGAATAGGGCATGTATAAGTTTGTTTTCCTTAGGAAATGACAGCATTCAGATGAAAAATCTGTTGCAATAGAAGTGCAAGTTTTTTTTTAATTTTCTTTACATATGATTATTAATTTCACAAAATACTATTCTCTATTTCAGTTATACATTTCTGCCAATAATAAGTTAGATACAAATTTACCATAATACATACTCGATTCTATAGATTTTTCTTGGAAATATTAATATTTAATTTAGCCACTGAGAAAAGTAACTCATACAATGATTATGAACTTATTTCAAGATCAATCATCAATGGTTGAAGCTATACACCATACCTTAGCAAAAATTCTAAGATTCTTTTCATTATCTCACCATGATTACCAATCCCAATTTTATCCCTTCTTTCTATTACCTAGGTTAACGATCCAATATGATTATAACTACTATTTATTATATTTACTATGTGCTGGAAAGTTTTTAAAATGTTTCATTTAATAGCATTTACAGCATACAAAACCAAATAACGTGGATCTTTGTGTTATCCCCATTTTAGGGTGGGAAAAAAAACAAACAAAAAACAGGGAAGCTAAGTAACATCAAGTATGGAGTACCAAAATTTGAACCTCGAACCTGAATTTCACAATTCATGCAATAGTTATAGGAAACATCTTATTCTCCAATGCTGGCATACAAACAATATTCTAATAAGATTTATTGTGTTTTATTGGTGTCTATAGTAGTAAATACTGTTGTTTAGGAAATCTGAATTATCTATGGCAAAAAATCTATTATGGTATTCATATTCCCAATACTTTAGTGTATATGCATAAAAAGTTGAAATTATTATTTCTGTTGTTGTTTTCTTTTGTTTCACATTCTAACTTCTCCATCATAAAAAAATAAAATCAGAAAAAAATGCCGTTTCACTGATACATCATTTTAGTCTGCATTTTAGTATTTTGATCATGATTTTTAAAATGTATGATGATACTATTACAAAAGCGATGTTTGACCTTCAGTAAAGTTTCATCTCATCTTCCTCTTTTATTGTGGCTTCCTTACTATTTCTCCAAAGTTAAGAATATAGGGCCACAAATATTCTCAATAGAGTTCCCTCTTTAAGTTGAGATTCTATTAAGAATAGGCTCTTTTCTTTAAATGGCTGACTCACTGTCTTGCTTTAACTTACCATATATTATAAACTTATACCTAAAATCTTGAAAGGAGTCCTATGTGGAAAGGCCCCTTTTCAGTCGTTTGAAAGTGCTATGGACTGAACTATGTCCTTGTCCCCAATTCGTACATTGGAGTCCTAACCCCAATATGACTGTATCTGGAGACAGGGCCTTTAGGGAGTTAAGTAAGGTTAAATGAGGTCATAAGGGGGGAACCTTAATCTGATAGTGCTGGTGTCCTTACAAAAGGTGGAAAAGACACCAGAGCTCACGCCGTCTCTCAGCCTATGAACCACACAGGAAAGACCACAGTGAGAAGGCAGCTGTCTCCACCCAGGGAAGAGAGGCCTTATCATGAATCAATCCTGATAGAACATTAATCTTGGATGTGTAACATCCAGATGTGTGAGAAAATAAAATTGCGTTGTTTACACCTTCCATCCAGTTTGTGATATTCAGTTATGGCAGTCCAAGCAGACTAATACCGAAAGTCATTGCATTTGCACTATGTATCACTTACAAACTTGGTCTTTTTTTAAAAGCTATGATTGTTGTTGAAAGAAAAACAAAAACACACATCTAGATTCTAATAAATGGTGCTACTTCTGGCCTAGATGCTGTGGAGGTCACCTAAAGAAAAATAGCTCAAATATCCACAGGGCAAAAAAAGGCATGAGGTTAGCAGCCAGGTGCAGATGACAGCAAAATTTATCCGTCCATGACCTTTTGCACTTAAACTGGCTGTCTATGACACGGGGCATACTGTTTTACAAGAGGAAGTGTCTAAGTTCGCGCTATTCCTATTATCGACAGCTATTCCCATAAAATTCCTATAACTGAAATATTATTTTAAATATTATTTTACTTCTCATAACATTTAAGTAAGTTAATTAAACCCTCTTACACATAAAAGAGAACTACCATGAATAGATCACAGCATACCCCAAAATTAAGGCTCACAGTAATTACTGGGTATTTATGTTACAACTTCCCTATATATAAAATAATAAGAACAGATAATAGTTACCAAGCATAAGGAACAGAGATGTTTCCTTAACCTCTATTTTTACCCATGGCAATGTACTGAGACAGATTGGAGGGGAAAAAAAGAAGAGAAAGAAGAAAGAGAGAAAGAAAGAAAGGAGAAAGGGAAGAGAAGGCGCATATAGGTTTACCCTGTTTCCATAGCCATCAATACTTTCACAAGCTTGATTCCTAGATGTAATGCACGCTTAAGGAAGACACATTAATTTGATAATTTTTATAAATGCTAAGTTTGAGCAGACTGAAAAAGGAACTGTATAATTAAGTAAAATTAGCCCGACCTGCACCATTTCTTTGTAGAATTCATCATAATCCTCAAGCAAATATAAAATATGTGTTTTATCCTAATACAAGTAATTTAATTCTTATTTGCCTTTGAAATCATATTGACATATAAGTGCCTTAAATATGTTAAAATAAAATTGTTTTATCATAATTCCTATGTCCCCTCAGTTAGAAATACACATCCTTTGAGAAATTTAAAAGTTTATATTCAATGTTAACATAATTATAATTTTAAAATATGCCTATATTTACTAATATTATAAATTTACAAGTTTTAACAGGTTTATTTCAATAAATTATGAACATTGCTAATTTAAGAATTTACCAATACAATTTACCAATTTACTAATATTGTTTTCTTCTGAATGGGAGTAGGAAAACAACCAAAACAACTTTTGGACCCTGATACATTATATCAATTAGTCAAGAAGTATGCGTGACAAGAAATAAATAATCATAATACTTGATGTTTTATAAAATTCCATGAATTGTCATAATAAGGTTTAAGATAGCTACATTAGTTACGATAAATAATGACATTTCTGTAACAGGAGATTTTTCATAGCAGGTCAAGTAATCAACAGAAGCCAACAAATGATCGGACACTCCATGGCAGATATAAAATTATAAGTTCTATTATAATACCAATTCATAGTAGGAAAGTTAAGAAAACACATTATTGGTAAATCTGTTAATGATACTGACTTTTAAAATGACACCCAGATGTTGCTCTTCCAAGCAGTTGTAGGAAATTGATTTTTATTAACAGAAGTTCCATTCATACAATGGCATGGGTTCACAGAAAGCAGCTGATAACAAAGGCAACATTTGTTCTCCAAAACCATTAGTTATGCTTGTTTAAACTACACACCTTGCTAAGTCATTCTCCAGAAAGTCTAATTCAGCAAGTATGGAAAGGGCCAAGAATATCGTACACCATTCTGTAACTGTTTTGTTGTAAAACTTTTAGAAATCCTTATCCACAGCAGACATTGTTTCCATCTTCATATGCCGTGTCATTTGGTATTGTACAAATCAGGTAACAGAATGATTGCAATTAAAAAGTTTATTTGATGATAGAGATGTTAAAATGAAATTTTGTCCAAAAATACATTTATTATTCAATTATTTGATTTCCATTACAAAAATTATTTCCAAAGTTCACATTCATAAACATATTAACAGAGAAGATTAATCAAACATACTCCAATATTTATAATAGGATATTTGTCCCCTCAATAAGTTATACATTTTCCTTGACATTTTGCACACCAAGAGTTAAAAACATGGGAACGTGATGTCATTACAGATTCACAAGAGTAAAAACTGTAAAGGGCACCCGACGCTCACATTGATCATGGCAATGGTGACTCATGATCTTCTTTCAATGTTAAAAAAACAATGAACTTGCCTGTATGCACTTATTTGTCAGTTTATGGCCCTTTTTACATGAAGATGCTGAAAGCTTAATTTATTCCTGGTGTACTTTGAGAGCTACCTCAATGATTTCACCTATTTGAAATGCACAAACTATTCCAATTTCCTGAGCAAACCAGATGGGAAAAGCGCTGAAGCAGACCTGGTTTGAATATGTAAAGCACTAGGCACATGACATGCCTGATTAGAGTTATTGAAGAGGCAAACAAAGTATTAGCAATATTTTGAAACCCAATTATTTACCATAATTCTGATGCTCAGTTTGGAATGAGCATGAAGAGAAATTTTGTGAGATCATTTGTAAAAGAGAATAATAGGTTATTTTGTTTGCTCAGCCTAGGTATCCAATACTTGAGCCTGAAAAATAAAGAATGGAGCAGAAAGCTGAAAGTGCCCCTGTGCTCTGCATAGGATACGTCGCCAAATCTAAGTTTTTTGGGTTTGTGGTTGTTAAAAATCATCTCAAAAATAAAGTCACTCATCTACTTTAAAAGACCTCAAGAATTGTAGTTACCCCTCGTGGTAATATTCTCCATTCAGCTTTAAGATAAGAAGGCCTTATTTATTCCTAATAAAACACTCTGGCTGAGATTTAAGTTCATTTTCTCAAGCTCCACAAAAATAGCGAATGGCTAGTCCATCTCCTATTAAGATAACTCTTCAAACATTGAAATCCATCTTGCCCCCACCCTTATTAGCTATGGGACATTGGGAACTAATAAAACCACACATTTGTGCAGCATAAAAAATATTAAATATAATTTTATTGTAACTCTTTTACTTTAAAGAATTTTTGTTTATGATGATTGCGGTCATTCTCAAAACAACCCAATAAGGATAATGTAATTACTAAGGGCCAGTTAGTCATGCCAGATGATAGGAAAAGATGCGATTAAAAAAAACACAAAAATCCACCTGCTTACATGCCAGTCATTATAAAGATAAACTAGGATAATACACATGAAATATTTTTAAATTAACAAAGCACTGCTCAGGTGCAAAGTTGTCACATAAGTATTAATACATCTACTATTTTGTTTTTCCTCATTCTACTGCAATGTCTTTACTCAACCCCTAAGACCCGCTTCCATTTTATCTTTAATTTTTCTCTCTGGATCATGAGTATTTTAAAAAGACATTGAAGAAAATAAGAAAAACAAAATTAGTTATCATAATTCACAACATATTTCATGCCAAGAAGAACAACAAAATCACACTCAGTTCTTTTTGTTAATCTCTGATTTTTATTTCTCAATATCCTATTTATTAATTTTCAAGTTAAATGATATTATTAATCTTTATAAGTCTTAGGTCCATTAAAATTTTATATTTCTATTTTTTCCTAAACATAAGTTTTTTTCAAGTCTTTCCCATCCTTTATGATAAAGGTTAATTTTCTCTCCCACATTCTTCTTTTGCTTTAGTGACTTTTATCTGGTGCTTCGTAGAGCATTTCTCTAGTTGAAGGCAATTTACATCTTACTCAATACCTATTATTGCTGACCCCTAATAGAAATCCAACAAATTTCTGATGAATAAATAAAGGGATAAATAAAAGAATGAGTCTTTCAAAGTTTTAACAACTCATGGGAACATACGTTGATAAATCAATGTATGAGTACATATATTTTTTTTCATTTTTCAATAAGTCCTAGGTTTAATCTTTTCACCAAATAAACTGAATAGAGTTGCTGACTAGCTCTGTGTTAGAAGAACTAATAACGTGTGTTTCACATGCTTCCTATGTAGCAAGTTATTAATTCTTCCCTACCACTTAGGAGTTTCTGAGGAAACTGAAGCACATAAGAGTGAAGTGACTTGCTAGACAAAAATCCAAGAGCTGATAAGTGGCAGAACAGGACCTAAAGCCAAGTATACCAAGGCTTTTTAAAGGTTTTTGTTAATGGGGAAAGTAATTTTAAAACTCTTTACTAATATAATTATTGAAAAGTCAAAAAAGTTTTTAATTGCACTTAAAGTTTCTCTAAACCAGCTGAAATTCTAATTCATTAATGTGATTGTTTATACAGTCACACAAAAGATAGTTCATTCACGTGCTTTCTTTGCTCTTTCACGTAGCAATTTTTCTTGTTTGCAGTTATTCTGAGATTTGTATTTGTAAACACAGGCTAACTCAAGTTTTAGTCTTGCTAATATTTTGACATTGTCTACAAAAATACTTTCCTAAAAACACCTACTTACAATCACCAATTAGATTTCTTGACTTGAAACAGAAAAAATAAAAATAAAAAAGGTGCTTTCACTTAGTTTTGGGATCACAAAACACTTTTATAAATTTAGATTATAAATTTTTTATATGAAGAATCTAATATTTCTCAGAAATTTTTGAGAACAGGATATAGGCTTGCTTGTGACAGTTATGAATTCAATAATAAGGGAATATAATTTTGTATGCCACATAAACAAACATATGGGAGCATGTTGCAAATAAATTTTACAGTGTCCACTTGCCAAAAGCTTTTCAGATAGCAAAGAATTTTTTTTGTGTGGGGGGTGGCAGGGTTGAGGAATGCCTTGTTCCTACATATACTATAGAAATCATTTGGCCTATAAGAAAGTTAAAGAACCATTAAATATTAGTTGTGGATAATAGACATAAAACATTCAGAGATAGTTCCTTACCTGTTTTATTGGAAAGTCTAAATGACACCATTTTATCAGGAATATTACATACGTTCCTCACAGAAGCAATACAGCTATAATTAGCATAGTCCTGAGGTCGAAGATTCTTTAGTTTTAAGATCTTTGTTTCACCCTGAAAACGTAAAAAAAAAAGAAAAATAATTAGCAAAATTCAAGAGTAACAAAAATGAACGAAAGAATGAATCATATCATATGCTGTACTAAATCATATTATTATCAGAATATGATAGATTGTCTTATTTTTAAGGAAAATGCCGTAAGTTAAAAAAAGGAAAACAGTGCATTTAAAAATAATATGGAATGTGCCTGGAGATAAAAACTGAAAGACTACAATGAAAATTCATAATGTTTTCTTTGCAAACTATCTTCCTAGGGGGGAAAAATCTATTTCTGGTGGTAATTATGCAAATTATTATGCAAAGATCAGAACAGTGTACTTAATAATGGATTTTATTCAGCAAACACTGCAATCTATGCAGACTTCAATATTAAATGTTATGAAAGAATTCTGAAAAACAGCCAATAAATAAAACACTATTGGTAGAATGAGTTAATGAAGTTAATCTGATGATAACTATATTTATATACATAAATATTTTGTGAATATCGAGCAAGGACCTATAACTGTACAGATCTAAAACTGTATTAAAGAAGTGTTCATGACTGTATCAATATTATTACTTTCTTTTGTTATTTTGTATTCAGGGGTTCAAGGCCTCAGGGAAATCTGCAAAATTGTAGATACATTCAAATATGTCAAATGGCCAAAAACATACTACAATCTCTTAATTAGCCAAGAAAGGCCATGTAACAACATGAAATTATTCAAAGGATGAAAAGAACAAACAAGAACAATAAAAAGAAGGAATAAAACCCTCCTGCTCAATTCAAATTAGGTCCCATGGGATTTCTTGAAGAATTCTATGCATCTTTTCAAATAGTTCCTCTCATAAATAACTTAATTATGAAGATGGTATCCCAATGGCATCATATTTTATAGCAATTTTCAAAATGTTATTTTTTTCCAGATAACGTCTGGAAGCATTTGTTATTATTATTGTACTTAAGCAACATCACACAGATCCTAAAAGTAGCAACTTCCATGTATTCTTCAAAATTATCAAAATAATTAGTGACGATACATAAAGATTGTGCCTGTTCATTTGCAAAAAAATAAAAGCTTTCCACACATAGGTAGGCACACAGAGTTTTCCAAATGTGTCACATGAATATCTCCTTCAATGTGCATGGACATTGGGGCCATAATTTTCATTCAATGTCAAAAATCAAGTCTTAAATCAATCACGCCTTCAGCATTTTCCTCCATGGGATAAACAACAATCTCCATTTAAAATTTTTGTTTAGGAAATACATTGCATTCTTTGTGTACAAAAAAAAATACAAATATACCCCACACAAACATACAGTCAGTATGTGTTATTCTAGAACATATTTAAAACAAGCTTTCAGTGTATTACAGTTATTATTTATATTAACTATATATAATGCCTACAAAAGTGTGCTTAGTTAGAAAGCATAGTTGAAAGAAAATGTTATACCAGAATCCATAGACACAGATAATTTTATTTTTTTATTTTCTCATTTAGCTGACATAATATTGTATTAGTTTCAGGCATACAATATAGTGATTAGGCATCTATATAACTTATGAAGTGATCACCCCCAAAAATCTAGTACACATCTGACACCATACATAGTTATTACAATACTGATATATTCCTAATGCTCTACTTTACATACCTGTTATTATTTTGGAACTACCAATTTGTACTTCTTAATCTCTTCCCCTTTTACCCATCCCCCCATTCCTCCTCCCATTTGGCAACAATAAAAATTTTCTCAGTATCAATGAATCTGTTTCTGCTTCATGTGTTTGTTTATTTTGTTCTTTAGATTCCATATGTAAGTGAAGTCATATGGCATTTGTCTTTATCTGACTTACTCTACTCAGTATAATACCCTCTAGGTCCATCCATGTTGTTGCACATGGCAAGATTTCATTTTTTTAATGGCTGAGAAATAGTCTACTACACGAGATGTGACAATTAAGTTTGTTAACTCATCCTAGAAAAAGTGCTACATACCTCATTGCTTAATATCACTACAGTCACCTTCGAAGTACTCCCATTGGGAAGCTATTCACTGATGCCAGCACCTAGTCCACCCTTCAAAGCGATTTTGGAACTCATTTTCTGGAATGGCCATCAGAGCTGTCATTGTACTACCCTTAAAGTCCTGAATGTCATCAAAAAGTCTTCCTTTCAATATTGCCTTTACCTTGGGGTAAAGAAAGAAGTCATTGGGGGCCAGATCAGGTGAGTAGGGAGGGTGTTCCAATACAGTTATCTGTTTACTGGCTAAAAACTCCCTCACAGACAGTGCCGTGTGAGCTGGTGCATTGTCATGATGCAAGAGCTATGAATGGTTGGCGAAAAGTTCAGGTTGTCTAACTTTTTCATGCAGCCTTTTCAGCACTTCCAAATAGTAAACTTGATTAACTATTTGTCCAGTTGGTACAAATACAAAATGAATAATCCCTTTGATATCAAAAAAGGTTATCAACATTGTTGCAATCATGTTCATCACCTTAATTGTCAGACCTCGTACATATGTACCATCTTTGCTTTACCCATTCATCCATTGATGGACACCCAGGTTGCCTCCTTATCTTCGCTATTGTAAATAATGCAGCAATGGACATATGGATGCACATGTCCCGTTGAGTAGTATTTGGGTTTCTTCAAATAAATATCCAGAATTGAGATTACTGGGTCCTTCTCTGTCTCTTATTATAGCTTTTGTTTTGAAGTCTATTTGACCTGGTACAAATATTGCTACCCCAGCTTTTTCTTTTTCTTTTTCATTTCCATTTTCATGAAATTTTTTTCAATCCCTTTATTTTCAGTCTGTGTGTGTCTTTCAATATTAAGTGAATCTCTTGTAGTCAGCATATGTGAGGGTATTTTCTTGTTATCTATTCAGCAATCATATGTCTTTTGATTGCAGCATTTAATCAATTTACACTGAAATAAGTATTGATATGCAGTTATTGCCATTTTTTTTATTCATACTTTTTATCTTTTTTTTTCTTCTTGTTCTTAAAGAAGTCCCCCTAACATTTCTTGTAATACTGGTTTTGTGGTGATGAATTCCATTAGCTTTTTCTTATCTGGGAAGATCCCTATCTGTCCTTCAATTTTAAATGACAGTTTTTTCTGGGTATAGTAATCTTGGTTGAAGGTCCTTGCTTTTCATCACTTTGAATACTTCAAGCCAATCCCTCTGACTTGCAAAGTTTCTGTTGATAAATCAGCTGACAATCTTACAGGAGCCCCCTTGTAGGTAATTAACTTTAGGCAACTTCCTCTCACTCAGTCACAATCTCCACTTGTTTCCACAAGACGGAAGTTATGGGGACTTCTCTTGGAACCTGGGCTGGGAAGACTGGTGTGGGGCTGGGACCCCTTGCTCCTCCAGGGGGCATGTACACAGCCCATATATCCCTCTCGATTTTTAATGGTCACATTTGGGCATAGGACCAGCCTGTTCCATGTCTATGTCCCTACTACCTGTCTTGAGGTGGCATCTTCTGTATGTCCTTAATTGTAGGGCTTTGGTTCAGCTGCCCTGTTTCCCTGAAAATAAGACCTAGCCAGACAATCAGCTCTAATTTGTCTTTTGGAGCAAAAATTAGTATAAGACCCAGTCGTATTTTACTATAATATAAGACTGAGAATATAATATAATATAATATAATATAATATAATATAATATAATATAATATAATATAATATAATATATAATACCAGGTTTTATATTAATATTTGCTCCAAAAGATGCATTAGAGCTGATTGTCTGGCCAGGTCTTATTTTCGGGGAAATACAGTAGACTTCAGGCAATTCTCAATGATGGGTATTCTGAAGTTCAGTTGTAATTTTGAGGTGTCTGTGGGAAGAGGCAAGCACAGCACTTACTACTCCACCATCTTGATTGGAAGCTCAGTTAATTTTCAAATGAGGTGGTGCATTCTTCTCCTCCTACCTTTGTGACTATTATCTCTTAGATTTTTTCACTTTTTTTCTCCTCTCAGAATTTAACTGTTGGTATCTCTGAAATTCTATTTGTTCCATAGTTAATCTCACTATAAGATTCCCCTAAATGATTTTATCCTTGCTGATGAATTCATACTACAAGCCTCATTCCCCCACCACAACACCAAGTCTGTACCTCTATTCCAGATTTCTCCCTTAAGTTTCATATGCATATACCAAATTTTCACCTCAATGTGTTCATTTTGATGTCTCACAGGAACTGAAAACTGAACATATTCTAAATGGAACTTCAAGGCTTGTCCTCTAAATCTTCTTTGTTTAATGACAGGAATCTTAGACTTTCAATTACTATTTCTTATTCATATATTCAGATTTTCTCTCTGTTGGAGCCTTTTATTGACCTGCAAGCATGTTTAATCTCAACCGTTCTTTTTATTTATTTTCAAATGTAATCCTCTAAACCCTACATGCAACTGAAAAATTCCTGATTGTACTTGGTATAGTTTAAGAATGCAAGCCAGTAAAATGATCTAATCTATAACCAGGAGGAAAATATACAAATCTGATCACTTAATTTCTCTGCTTAAATCATGAACAATTTACTATTGTTCTTAAAAATAAACAACAATACCTATTGACATGACTGTCAACACTATCCGATCTGCATTCTCCCTGCCATCCCAGTCTCATCTCATTCTTTCTGTGCCTTGCATGTATCGAGCTTCCTACTGCCACAGACCCTTTGCACATGTGTGGCTCTTCATCTCTCTATCCCTAATCAATTTCGTCTCATTCTTAGATCCCTACAGTCTTTACTTCCACAAGAAATCTTTCTCACTTTCTGGAGTAGGAGGATTCCCCTTTGGTGAGATCTGCTTATATCTCTTTATGATGCAGTCTCATTTTCCCGTTTATTTTCATAATGGATTTATGTTCTGTCAACCCCACACTTGTTTGTACATACCCAAAGGGAGGGACCCTGCCTGTGTCACTCTCAGCACTATGCTCCAAGCAGCTAACACAGGACATAGCATAGGAGACACACTTTTTAGATTAATAATTTTTAAATTAAAAGTACTACAACTACCTACATTTCACCACTCAGGGCTTTATTTTATATGATTTCTCTAGAACTTACTATCTGTTTGGCACCTGATATGAGCTCAGTAGACGTTAATACATATAATCAGTATTCTAAAAGCAATCATAGCATGGTCATGATTTTCAAATATATACAAAAAATTAACAGTCGTTTAGATTTATATTTCATGGTAAAGTCTCTTTATTCACACAGAGTTAATTATATTCTACCTGTATTTCTTGCATCTGTTTCCACTGACAAATTATTTTTAATCCATATTTTCTGAATACTATTTCAACGCTCCACTGAAACTGTACCTACTAATGTCATTAATGATGTTCTTTTGTTAAAATTCAACAAATCCTTTTTTTATGATTCTATATTTCTCTGCTTGCTTCTAGCACTTTAGATTACTTTGCTACTTTGACAGTCACTTATGTGTAGGTAATTAATTATAAATATAATAATTGTGTCACTTATTGGGTTTGTTTTTCCATTTCATTTTCTATCTAGTGTACAAATTTTTGTCTGTAATGTTCTACTAATGTACTCCTAGTAGAAACTGATCCTTTATAATAGTTTCATTTATTATCTAGGTACAGGTACCTGACAAATTTCTAAGCAAGTGGTCAGAAATACTGCTGGTGTTTACACTACCCAAAAGTAAATAATCTAAATTGGGTAGTAATATTGAGATTTTAAGGCTTAAAGAGAATGCCCCTTCCCTTTGCAATGATTCCCATACTTTATAAACACCAACGAGTATGGCCCAATAAACATAATGGTTTGCACACAACATATCCTAGTTAATTTTTATGCAGAACAGTGCAGCAATATAAGCACATGAGAAGGAGAGGCAAAAAGAAAGAATAACTGTTACTGTAAGCCTAGATACTCATATTTCCAGTGGTTCAGGTAGCGTGGAATTGGCGAATTTGGGGGTTGATCTAAGATGATTTACATCTTGTAGTCAGAAAACAAAATATTAAGATGTGTGAGTGTACAAGACAGTCATCTAGGTTTATATGTAAGATTAAACGATGCAGCACATCAAAGAGTAAGAGGGACTAATGCAGACACAGTCTATTGAAGTAAAATAGAAATAGGCATACTTATGGAAGGATTTGAACCCTACCCAAATAATTTATCACATTCAGAAAATGATAAAGGTATTCAGGCTGACTCTCTTCCTCTCAATAAATAGCTCCCAAACTATAGGATATTTTTTTTAAGTGTAGCAGAATGTATAACAAACAGAGAATATCAGTGTGTGTGTGTGTGTGTGTGTGTGTGTGTGTATTACCAAGTGACATGCATGTATACATATGGATGAATATTTTTATAATTATTTAGACTTTACCACTTGTAACTGTTTTATCACATGACATTAATTTTATTTTGTTGATCATATACATTTAATATTCTGTGATGTGGGAAGGCTTTTTGCATGTGAATTTCCATGATTTGTAAAACAGAATTTTCAGTTGATTATTATATAATTAGTTTAATTAGCTTAATTATAACTAATTATGTAATTGATGTAAATATGTTCAGTTTTGTAATTATATGGTATAATTACAATACACAAGATGATGTTATGAACATCTTTACAAAAGTTCTAGAAAAATTGCAAGAATATGTGTAATTTGTAAAATTTAAGCACATGTTTCTTTAACATTCAGAAAATTATTTTCAACACCTATAGTTAACATTTAAAACTACTTTTTTAAATAAAAGAAATAAAAAAAGTATTTTACACATTTTCCACTAATAACTATTGCCCCAAGTAGTATTTTCACTTTACTTATAATAGAAATTGGAGCTTTCTAAAAATATGTACTTTCAGATATCAGTAAATTAATAATAATGATAATATTCACATTATCATTATTCACATTCATTGTTGTTGCTTTAATGATAATTTATTACAAACCTATAAATAACAATATACGCTAGCCTACATCTTCAGTATTGAGTGGAAGAATGAAAAGCAAAATTACTCCTCTTGGGTTTATTACATTATATGCTTATGAATTTATATCAGCCTCTGGAACACACACCAATTTAATTCCAGAAACACTATCTATAAAAAGGTATAAAGAATATTTTGTCACTCAACAGGGTGGTGAAAAAAATATTCAATTCAAATTGATATAGTTATTAGCTTAGTATGAATGGGTGTGTGGGATATCTCTTTATCTTAGAAATCTATTTTATTAAAAACAAGACATTTTTATTGAACACCAAAACATCTTTAAAATAAATTTAATTTTCTAACATTAAAAAAATAAGCAGACTATGATCTGTCATTTGAATCCATCCACAAAATAGTCCTAGTATACCTTCCCAGCTTTGTTGTCCAGTCGTCCCCACATATACTCTCATTATTCTGCTCAACCAGAGATATGGACAATCTTTAGAGATATGATCTTCTTTCTGTATTCTTGCAGGTGCTGTTGCTTTCCATCTTGAATGCTCTCTGCAGCAGTATTGTGTGCCTCTGTTTTGATAACCATTTTTACTTTGTATCATAGTCACTGTTTACATGTACATTTCAACAAAGTTAGAGAAGGAGCCCAGTAACCTGTATCTCTGAAAGAAAGTTGCCAATATCTTATACATAGTAGATCTTAGTTATTTTAATGGGATCTTATTTACAGTGTAAAGACAGGAGGCCATTGGATCTATGGAAATTAATTAAAACATGATCAAAGTGCTCCAATACCAACAATGCTAACAAGTAATGTTTTTCCATCATGAAGTACACATGGCAGTGGATGGTAAACAACAGTCCAAAAAATCAATAACACCTAAGAATTATACAACGCACACGCTAGCACACTAGGCAAAAGGCAAAGTAAACACTATTCATAGGTGATTACAAACAGCAAATCCATTATACTAAGGGGGAAAAAAAGAGTCAATCCTGGGAAATATTTCAAGGATACAACACAACACTAATTTTAAATCTAAAAAAATTGTGATAAGTAGACCAAATAATTGATGCCTTTAACTCAATAACACAATTATGAAGTTCCTTAGAAATTTATGAGTTTATTTTCAATAAAGGAAAAAAACAACTATACACAACGTTATGTATTAGAACCTACATAGAAATTAGATTTTATAATTGTAAAAATAAAAACCACAGGCTAAGTCCATTATGTTGCTTTCTAGTGTTGGACAATCATACTTCACACAGTCCTTCCAAATATCCAAGGCAGTTAGAAACTACAAATAAGGACATTGGTTTGCTATCAAGTAGATTCCTGGATAAAAATGTTCTCTACATCATATTTATCTATATTATAAAATGTGCCCAGGAGGCTAGAGTCAACCCTGGAATTCTCAATCTATTAATTATAATTATTTTCATTCTTTATAGAAACCATGCTTACTTTGTATCTCTCTATATTTGAAATCATATAAATCTAAAAATGTTATTGTAAGTATCATTGCACCCCCCTTGAGAAAACTGTGGACTCAAGCAGAGTAACAAATGACAGCCCAGGGGGACCAAATATTGAACTTTGGCAACAGCAGGTGTTTTATCATTTCCTAATAAGCAGGCGTGCACAGCAAGCCTCACCAGTTCTTATCTTCATACTAGTAGACAGAATCACATATTTATGTTATCAGAGTAGTCTTTGTAGGCATTTGCATTTGTGATTCCTACACAAAAATAAACCTCCCATGATCCATTGGAAAGAGACCCTTGAATCTCCAGGTGGCTATATACAACTAACTGGCTGTCCTGCCCATGAGAGGTAATTTCTTTATATGAAGCATTCCAGAATGCCTTAAGTAAATGACCAGCTTCCTATGCATCTATGATAAACACACATATGAGGTCTGACAATTAAGTTCACGAACTCATCCTAGAAAAAGTGCTACATATCTCATTGCTGAATATCACTACGGTCACCTTTGAAGTACTCCCCTTGGGAACCTGTACACTGATGCCAGCACCTAGTCTACCATTCAAAGCAATTTTGGAACTCTTTCTTGAATGGCCATCAGAGCTGCCATCATATAACCCTTGATGTCCTGAATGTCATCAAAATGTCTTCCTCTCAATATTTCCTTTCTCTTCAAGTAAAGAAAGGAGTCATTGGGGGCCAGAACCGGTGAGTAGGGAGGGTGTTCCAACACAGTTATTTGTTTACTGGCTAAAAACTCCCTCACAGACAGTGCCGTGTGAGCTGGTGCATTGTTGTGATGCAAGAGCCATGAATTGTTGGTGAAAACCTCAGGTTGTTTTCATCTTTTTAATGTAGGCTTTTCAGCACTTCCAAATAGTAAAGTTTGTTAACTGTTTGTCCAATCAGTACAAATTCAAATGAATAATCCCTCTGATATCAAAAAAGTTTAGCAACATAGTTGCAACAAGTTGGAGGACTTAATTGTCACACCTCCTATACACAAGAAGACTCAAAGTAGTATCTCAAAGGTTCATAAGTCTTAATAAAACTGGTATTGGAAAGTCTTACATTAGTTTTCAAATTGTTCACAGAGCAATACCACATGTGACAAAGAAGTAAAATCAAAACGGAGGGGATCAGGTTTTTCTTTGCTTGATCATATTGCATTGCCAATATCAATCATCCTCAGTTTAATAACCTTATGATCATCCTCCTCTAATTGATCTACAAATTCAATAAAACCTCAATGAAAATCTTAGACTTTTTGTGGAAACTAACAAGATGATCCTAAAATTTAAGTGGAAATAGAAGCTGAAACATCCAAAACAATACTGAAAAGATGAACACAGTTGAAGGACTTATTCTTCCTGATTTCAGGACTTATTATAAGCTACAGGAAATTAAGACAGTGTGGTACTGGCATAGAAACAGACATATAAATCGATGGGATAGAATAAATAGTTCAGAAATAGATCATAATATATAGAGTCAATTGATTTTCAATTTAAGTGTCAAGAAAATGTAGTGGTGAAAGAATGATCTTTTAAATAAATGGTGCTAGAATACATGTACATCCCTCTGAAAAGAAAAAAAAAAAAAAAAAAAAAAGAAAAGAAAAAGAACCTCACTATTCCCTAACACTGTAAATGAAAATTAACTGAAAATGGAAAAAAGGGGATATGTTGGCAAATATAAGGGTATAATGACCGTTTCAAAGAACATAATATTAATGCCTTGCTTATTTTTAAATATATGTAGAACTAAAATAGTAGACAAAAATAAAATACAAAAGTAAATATTGTTAAGGTATTCTAAGTTTATATCATTATTAAAAATGTGTAAAGTAATAATCAAGGATGGAGTGTATCATTTTTAAATAACAAATTAAATGACACTAAAATAATTTAAAACTCTTAGTTAAATAGAGGAAGAAAGGGAATAACTAAAAGTATTTGACAAATCCCCCCCCCCAAAAAAAAAGGCAACAGAAGAGAGAAGTAAAATAAAATAGGTGGGTCATATAGAATATATATATATATATATATATATATATATATATATATATATAATCAGTCATTGTATTAAATGCACATTGTCCTACTGGATTAAAACAACAAAAACATATATACTGCTTCCTAGTGACATGTTTTTAAATAAAACACAGAAAGTTTGAAAATAAAAGAAGACATGATTTACTGCTCCTTCCTCCTCCAAAAAAAATAAAGAAACCCACTAAGCAAAAGAAAGCTGGTGTTGTTAAAATAATGACAGACAAAATAGACTTTAAAGCAAGAAACACTGCTAGAGGTAAAGGAGGACATTTCTTAATGATAATCAACCAGGAAGATGTAATAATTCTAAATCTGTATGTACTAATAATATATAAAGCAAAAATCAAAAGAAATAAAGAAGAAATAGAGAAATCCACAGCTATAGCCATAGATGTTAACTAAACTCCAATAGTTTAGAACAGCAGATACAAAACTCAGAAAATATATAGACTGTCTAAACAAGACAATTAACAAATTTGACCTAATTGGCACTCAACAATTTTGGAATGCACATTCTTGTGGGTGCACCTGGATCATTTATGAAAATACACCATAGGCTTAGCATAATGCAAGTCTCAATTCATCTTTAAAGACTGAAATTATTCAGAGTACACTTTCTGACACAGTGGAATTAGACTAGAAATCAATTAAAAATCAACTAGACATCAACAGTTTGGAAATTAAATACATTAAAAATGATTCAATTATAACATCATTCTTATTCACAATTCATTAAACCTTCCTCTAGTGAGTGAAGAGGGCTGGAGTTACAGAGAGTGATTCAGGAGTTACTGGAAAGTTGGAGTCAATTTTCACTACCCCATAGCTAGTATAGAAAAAAGACATCTCCCTGGGAGTAGTGCCTCAATATCTGCCACATATTTATCGAGAACCTTCTATAAGTCACGTAGTAGCTGTTGAAAAGACAAAGTCTCTACCATTAGTGAGTTTATATTCAAATAAGTAAGATAATTTGATAGTTTCAGTGCTACAAGAGAAAAGTAAAACTGGAAGAAGTAAGTGTAGAAGAGAAGGGATTTGTGGGGACAGAACCAGGAGTGCAGTTTCCAGGCTCTTGCCCTCACATGGAAAGGTGCTCACTCGATTGTAAATGGCCATCAACAGTGATTAGATGGCCATCAGGTGTGGCTAGTTAGCCATTAGCTGTGACCAGTGAGCCATTGGCCACTAATATAACTGCTTTGGCTACGCTAGCAGCAAATGGGGGCTAGCAAGAAGATGGTGGCTGAGCTAGTAAGAGCGGGCTGCAGTTAGCACGGCAGATTGCAGCTAGCAAGTAAGGTTGGTTGGCAGAGAGAAGTGGACGGCAGATTGCGCATAGTGTGACTCCTGCTTCCTGTGTCTCCAATCCAGCCGCCAGCAAGAATATAGTGGTGTGACTCCCCTATCTATGGCTCCGTGGGTGTTCCTTTTTGGCCTTACTGTATCCTGTGTCCTTATACGGGGAGCAGGAGCTGAGACCCCGCATGACACCCAGCATGGCAGGATCTTACCTCAGAGTGTTCTGAGGTGATGAGTCCTCAATATTAAGAAGACCCTTCCATATCTCAGTAAATTACATTCCACATGGAGGGATCAACAGTATGCAGACCCTTGGCGTGTCTAGGGATGGTGTGGTAAGAACAGTAAATGAAGTATACTTAATACCTGACAATTAAGTTTGCGAACTTGTTGTAATGCTGTTGCTAACTTTTTTGATAACAGGGGGATTATTCATTATGAATTTGTACCAGCTAGACAAACCATTAACCAAGTTTACTATTTGGAAGTGCTGAAAAGGCTGTGTGAAAAAACAACATGACCTGAATTGTTTGCCAACAATTCATGGCTCTTGCATTGTGACAATGCATCAGCTCACACGGCACTGTCTGTGAGAGAGTTTGTAGCCAGTAAACAAATAACTGTATTGGAACACCCTCCCTACTCACCTGATCTGGCCCCAATGACTTCTTTCTTTATCTGAAGATAAAGGAAATATTGAGGGAAGACATTTTGATGACATTCAGGACATCAAGGGTAATACGACGACAGCTCTGATGGCCATTGCAGACAGGGTTCCAAAATTGCTTTGAAGGGTGAACTAGGTGCTGCATTGGTGCATAGCTTCCCAAGGGGAGTACTTCGAAGGTGACTGTAGTGATATTCAACAATGAGTTATGTAGCACTTCTTCTAGAATGAATTCACAAACTTAATTTTCTGACCTGGTATATTACATAAGAGAGCAAGGGAGAGCAAGGCCAAACATGGTGTTGTAGGCTACAATATACTGAATTCACTTGAGATATTAAAACAGGAAAATATTTACATTTTTAAATGGTCACTCAGATGTTTGGAGTTTTCTGTAATAAAGCATGACAGCCAATTAGAAACCTATGGCTAGACTCCATGAGGAGGTATTGGGAGTTGTGTGGTACGGCAGACTTGCTCTATCAGGCCATGTACAGTACGTATATCAACATGCGTGTATAAACAAAAATCACTTATAATATCTTATCTATGAAAAAGCCAGAATTTTCTGTCGCAAAGAGAACTAAATTTCCATGGGCTGCTCTTTGAGAGTGTTTATCAGTTTGGCGTATAACATATGATTAATATTAACAAATGAAGTGCATATGTAATGTAAACATATTGACATATTTCTTGGCCCTACATGATTTTTAAGACAGATACAAATACAAAGCCATTCCAGGAGAGATAAGCAACATAGTCAGGTAACCAAAGGCAGGAAAGGCATTTTTAAACAGGAACTATAACTGCATGTTATTGACAGTTATCAACCACAGCAGGTGAATATATAAAACAGAATTGCAAGAAAAGCTTGTTTGTTTCTTAAACCCTTTTTTAAAATTCACACAGTCCAACAGCAGTTATTGGCACATACAAGGTAGAGAAAGCCTGTGTTAAGTAGCACAATAAAGGGGGATATTCATAAAGAAGAAAATATCAGTATTGAAATGTTCAAATTAAAAAGTTGTTTTCTCATGAAAGAATGAGAGGCAAAAGAAAGAAGAGAAAATAAAAGTTATTTCAAAAGGTACCGGGTAGTATCAATAGCTACTAGTTTGGGAGCTTTTATAAGATGGTTTTCTAGAGTTGCTATCATAGAAATAGCAACAAATGAAAAGGAATGAATGAAAAGTTTAACTGTGCTTATTTGATAACTTTAAAACAAATTCTTAATTATTTTGAAAGTATGATGTTTTCCCCAAATTTGGATAAGGCCATGTGTTCATTTCCAAGTGGTCAGACACATCTCCAGGTAAGAGGCAGCAATCTAGTGAACAGGTGTTTAGAACTACCTCAGTGTCTGTAACATTATCACGTTAGACCAGAAAATATGTTTTCTAAATTTCAACAATGTCCATATTTTTCAAATAAATTGAAAAAATGAAATACACAATCAGTGATCATTTATCTGAATTTCTGAACCCTAGAGGCAACTGAATACTTTTAAGAAAATTTTTTGCTGTTTCTAACAAGAAAAACATAGTTTTCTTTGATTTTAGTAAAAATTGAAGAATAAATTTCCACAGTGCAGAATATATGGAGAAATTATAACCCTGCATGCTGCCAGAGAACAGCTGATGCCACAGTGGCCTGAGTGAAGAGAGGGTCAGATCAAAAACAGGTTTCAACACTATGTTATGGTAGGTTTATTAGCAACACAGGTGAGACAATGATTTTCAGAGATTTACATTTCGGGAAGTCACAGCTGTTCTATAGCTGTGAAGAGCAAACACATAGAAATACATCTATACTTACATATGTATATTTATGATATGTGCAAAGGGTGCCAAAAATGTATACACATTTTTAAAAAGGAAAAAACTGTACTAAAATTACACTGATGATAACCGCCCTGAGCACCTCTTGTAATTGCAGAATTCAAATGTGACTTGTATTCATCTTTTTTATCGGCATATATTGAGTATTGCAATTTTAATAGTTTTTTTCTTTTCTTAAAATGTGTATACATATTTTGGCACCCTCTCTGTATTTATTATATATATGATATGTGTAGATGTTTTGGTATAATCATTACTTTCTTTCACTGTTAGTAGCTAAACATAACAATTATATTAATCTGAAACTGACCAGGCTTTAGACAATATAAGTAAATGGTTTACTATATAAGGAAATATATTTAATGGTGAAAATGAGATGCTCGGATATTTACAAACTCAGGATACCCTTATGCTATTAGAAAGTTGAGATATCAAATCTGTAATAATCTTCAGAATTTTGAAGTATAATATTTATAATATTTAAAATTTAGTTGTATATTTCCCTAATTATGGACTTATGATGTCTTAAAACATATAATACAGCTAAATCACTATTTATCTTGTTGGCTATATCATGTTTTATTATTATTATTATTCATGGCCACAATTATTTTGAATATGTTTCCAAATACATTTTTTAATTTAAAACATTTTCTTTGTTAATTAGGTTTGTTCTCCTTTCTAGTAAAAAAAAAAAAAGAAAAGAAAAGAAAACAAAAAAAAAAACATAATTAAACAGCATTCAGATATTTCTCCTACAAACTTCAATGTCTTCCTCAAGAATTATTAATTCTCTACTCTCAATTTACTACAGTAGAATAATTCATAGTAAATTCACTCTATGTAAAATTAATTCAATTCTTTTTAATAAATATTTAATGACTCATTAGCTATTTTACTTTTTATGTAATTAAGACTCTATTCTTAGACTAATTAAAAACCAAAAATGAACAAAGACAATTAGATTTTTTTTCCTAAAACCAAAGCCAAATAAATTTCAAGTAGATTTCTTCATTCCTTCAAAACTTATTTACCATTGCAAATGGGGAAATCAGTGTTCTTTTAAGAAATATTTTCCAAAAAACAAAACAAAAAAAGCAGTCAGCAAATGTATAATTATGTACTTTATGGTAAAACCTAGGTAAATCTATGAATAAAGAAATATAAGTCAGGATACATAAATTTAAATTATTTTTCAAGAGTTAACATTTGAAATTTAACTACTACGTAAAACATAAATTTTCCTTCATTATTTGAGTTTTCTGATCATTCATTTGAGTATACATTGTTTTTCAAAAGGCCAGGCTTGGAGAAACTTTCGGTTTAAATAGATACAATATTGCCTTCTGTTTGAATTAGGGAAGTATCCTAGCAGGGTGGAAATACTATACCTTCATTCCTACCTGGGTAAAGAAGGGTTCATAAATCTCAACTCCTTTATCAGATCCTTGTAGTAACACCTCCTGGCCACGTCTCCAGCTGTACCGAACAGGTGGATTGGAATTGGCAACACACCTGAGGAATACTGTTCTCTCATAGTAAAATTGTTCTTTAGCTTCACCTATACTTTGATGAACAGTTACTACCGGATCATCCAAATCTAGAAAAAATAAAAACAACCAAGTGACAATGAGTTACATGGCTTTTAGAGTATTGAAGATATAAAACCTAACTGAAGATGCACTTTCTTAATTGATTTTATTGTTTATCACTAGACTCATTTTTTTTAGTTGCGGTTACTGAATTCATTTGCAGAGAAATTCCCAATGATAGGAAGTAAGAAAAGTAATATTTATTTCTTAAGATCTCTATACATTGAGATTGTGCGAATGACCTTGCATATTTACAAAACTTTACCAACAGCCACATAACACAGAACTCCAAGAGAGAGATCAGAATTCACAATCCTCAAAATCAAGAGACTAGCCAAAACAATGAGCTACAGTGACAGAGAAATATACTTCAAGCAGCTCAATTGACTATTTCCATTAAAATACGTCTTTTCCCAATTATTTATAACTGATATATTAAAAAGAATCAAGCAATTATGTTTACAAATTATTATAATCTTTATAGTAAAAAAATATGACCTGTATTGGGTTAAACGTTTCTTTAATCTCAGATTTTATATCCCAGATCATATTTGAAATGTGGTAACAGAAGGTACCATTAAAAGGCATTAATATTCCTATTAGTGAATATTCGGTTTAAATTTTTGCCATTTTATATGCATTGTAAATAAGGGATATATACCACAGGGTTTGGCAAATATTTTCTGGGAAAACCAATTCATAAATATCTTGGGGATTTGTGAGTCATATATAATTTTTGTCTCAACTACTCAACACTACAGTTATAGGGGAAAGAAGACAGAGACAACAGGTAAATGAATGAACAATGAATGTTGCTGAGTTCCAACAAAACTTTATTTACAAATGCAGGTGCCACAATCAGATTTGGCTCCTGGGCTGCATAGTCTGCCATAGACGGGATATGTTACCTGATATAACATATCCCAGGTTCTTCCCTTAAGAGAAAAATAACGTAAGAAGTATATTTGCTTTAAAATAATAACTGTATTATATATTTAAAAGTTGCTAAGAGCATAAATCTTAAAAGTTCTTATCACGAGAAAAATAAAATTATAACAGTGTTGTGATGGATGTCAACTAGACTGACTGTGATCATTTCACAACACACACAAATGTTGTACTCCTGAAACTAATATAATGTTATATGTCAATTATATCTCAATATTAAAATAGGGGGGAAAATAAGCTCTTGGTTCCATGTGCTAGTATAAACTTAGTACATACTTAAGAGTGATGCCAACATTTTGCTATATCTAAATGTTAACGTCACTGAGTTTTTATTCCTTTAGCTTTATAACTCTAAAAGGTAACTTAATCTTTGTGGTTTTAAATTGCCTTATTAATAAACAGGGAATAATAATAGTACCATACTAATAGAGCTATTGGAGGAGTAAATGAGATAGTCCATAAAGTCTTGCACATAGGAAATAATCAACAAAGTGAGTTATTATTTTTAGTAGTAGCAGTATTAGTATTATTATGAAGATTTCATTTAGATTACCATTAATTCTATGTTGTTTTCTTACCTTACCAATTCACAATGCACTCAAATTTCATTTTAAATAGGTAAAAAATGTCACTTTCCCATTTGTTCAGGCCATCAAATATTTGTACATGACAAACTTTTATGTGAAGACTGAAAATAAGATATCATATTTATATAACATAAGAATAGTGAGGTGTGTGAGCATATGCTACCCTGAATATTTAAAAGAAATTGTTCTTTAGAAAAGACTCTTTCTGATATGTTAAAATAATTAAAAGTCATTAGAAGTACTAAAGTACTAGCTGCCCTAAGGAATCAGAGCAAAGAACAGAATCCCAAACTTCCCCCACTTAAACAAACAAACAAACAAACAAAAACCTTTTTGTCCTAATGTAAATTGTTTGACAGCCCTATTAAGATTTCTAGTTTTTTCCTCAGGATTTTTTTCCCCAATATTAGAATCTTTTCATGGCTACAGCAAAGGCCTCTCATTTTAGTAGTATAAATGTTCTGTAGAACAACCGCTGATTTTCCATCAAGTTTAAGGAACTTTCAGTTTAAATTCACTCTATTAGCTGTGCAGTGATATCCAAATATGCTGGGTTTTTGTTGTTGTTTGTTTGTTGTTGTTTTTTATTTATATTTATTGGGGTGACAATTGTTAGTAAAATTACATAGATTTCAGGTGTACAATTCTGTACTACATCATCTATAAATTTTAACAAGTTGGAGTACTTGGCTATACTAGAATCATTATCATGAAATGCTTAAAGTTTTTAAAACTATATCAAATATTAGCTTATTTGCTGATTATTCCCTCACATATAAGTCAAATCCTACAGGAGACTGATTAGCTGAATTCAGCCTTAGTGACTTGAAAAAAAAGGTAAACAATTTATGGCGTGATCAAATTGTAGACAATTTTTGTCTTGTACAAAACAATTTCTTTTAGTCATAGTCTCAGTTTTAGAAAATATGGGCTTTGTTATGTTGTAAAAACCAAATTCTGAACTCAGAAAGTTTAGGAACAAAACAGATTTGGATGGTAAATAGTGTAACAATAGTCACTCTCCTTGGGTGCCACATAGTTAAAAATATTGTTCTTTCCAACACCCGTTTATTAATGTATCCTCAGCACTTTCCATGTTAGGTGGTGGTATCAGTAGGCTCCATTAGGAATAGATCAAACCTGAACAATTGTTTAAACATGTTCTTATCTGAACTAGATGAGTTTTGGGTTACTGGCCTTCTGAGAATCTAATCCTGTGACAAGCAGTGTTTTACTGAACATTGTATTAGCAGAATTATCTGTTGGATTCACTCATATTAAAAAATTTCTACTTTATAAAACTCTTAATTTTTTTAATTTTGTTTTTCAGATTTAAAAAAATTCCAAAACAAGATTTATTTTAGACAAATATGCCATGGCTATAAAATACATTTTAAGTGATATTTCTGTACATATATACATACGATATAAAGTTTAAACAATATACATATATATCACTTAAAATGTATATTTAATACATACCATATATATTACTGAATGTATATTGAATATGTATATTTGCCTTCAATCAGGTTACTTGTGACTCTTCCTTTCACCTGAACTCTTAGAAGCTATTATAGGGTTATTAATTGGTCTAATTTCAATATTTCCGTGCCTTGGAGAACAGGGATGCCCGAGGAAAAAGAGAGAGACAGGGGAATGGCAGGTCGATGGAACAGTCATTAACACACACATTTACTGATTATGTTTCCCATCTTATATGGGCATGGTTCCTGGTGCCCCAAAACAATTACAGTAAACTAAAGCACACTAGAACAAGGTATACCTATACTGGAAAGTAACTTCTAGATCAATACGTGGGATATAGAAGGAAGTAGGATTGTTCAGGAGGAGAACTGAACTACAGTGCCACTGCAGCAAAGATCTCAGGGGCTTTAGAGAAGTTTCAGATTTGTGATATCCCCTCAGAGCTGTCTTGCCCTAAGGCAATAGAGCTAAGCCTTTCTGTACAAGTCCTTCCCTCATCAACCAATACCTATTTTTTCCTGACACAGAAAGTCTAAAAGTAACTGAGTGCTAGTAGGTGTGCTGCTCTCCACCAGAGTACATGACCTGTAGTGGGGCAGCTCTGTTTGGCTTAGGGCAATTTTTAGAGAAGGATTTTGCTGTTAGCCATCTCCTGCTAAAACTCTCATCAGTTGGAGGCATGAGTCCTTCAGTCCTGAGGAAGGGATCTGGCTAGTGTACTATAGCATCCACGCAGATCCAATTGCTAGGCATGGAAATTCACTCTTTCTGGAAACAGCTACTGGGGGATTCTGGTTAGTCACCTTTCCTGGGGATGCTTTCAAAAGGAGCTATGGTGGAATGATATTCATCACCTCCTTCTATTATTACCAGTCTAGATTGCTCTCGTCCTGAGTTAGTATATCTTGTGGTATAAGTAGCTTACCTGGCGAGGTTATCAGATCTTTGTCACTGAGGGTTTTGAGCCCCTGGTTATCATGCCCTTCTGAAGCCATGACTGATGCACTTATCTGTTTAACAGCAAAATTGGATGGCAGAATACTAAGAAATGATTCAGTGGGTCAACGGGGTAGCAAACATATTCTTTACTGCCTCACTGTGTAAAACAGTCCTACCTCCAGCTGATCAATGGGCCGGTCACTACTGCAAGGATGGCGACTCCTTTTATCCACTATTTCCTGACACAGAAAGCCTAAGTAACTGAGTAGCAGCCATGGCTTAAAGATTAATGGGACTCTTGCTGTGTCACTTAACTTTTTTTTTTCCTTTTATGAGAACTAGGACTTCTAAATTGGCAAAGACCAGAGTTTCAGGAAGGGAAATATAGATTCCCCAAGTGAGTCATTGAATGTGATGGTAGTAAATTGGGTCACTCCTTGATTCCTGAACATATGTATTCCGCAGGGGGAAAAAAGCTCCATGTAATAAAGGTCATTGATTTTGGATGTATATTGCATCTTGGAGGATATCATTCCTTCCTTATCAGATATAATCTCTCTAAGACTCAACTGCCCCCTCCAAAGGCCATTCTATCACTTTTGTACATTGGCATATTGAGGTGGTGTAGAATATGATGTGACCAGACAATCCCATGGCAATGTTTTCATTGCTACATCTTCACTGCTGTAAAATGTGCTTTCGTCCCATGAGAGGTTAAGTATGATCCTGTGTTAAGAATAAAGCATTCTAAAGCCTTTGCTGCTGCTAGCAGAGGTCAGCAGAAACATCCACACCGAGAATACAGTTTACTGAAAACTGTGCATAGTCACTTTCAAAGTAAAAAAAAAAAGAAAAAAAAAGTGTAATGTAACAACTTGCTACCAAGGAACTAGTTGTTATTCTTGAAGGATGGTGCATTTTCAAGAGTCAAGTGTTGGTCTCTGTTGTTGCTGGGTGAAATATTCAGTAGAGGCAGTGGATAAATCAATGTTTATGGATGACAACCCATGTTTCAAGCTTATGTATAGCTTCCATCCTTCCTTCCTTCTATTGTGACTGTTTTTTTCATGAGCCCATTGTGCTAAGGGTGACCAATGACAGAAGCTGGTTGATATCAACTGTGTATTACTCTATCTACTTCATTCTTTTGTGATTCTTCTGCCATGGATACTTTGTGGTGCTCATTAGTATACAATACAAATATTATCAGGTTTATTCCACTCTCATAGGTCCATCAAAATACTTAATAGATCAGTTCTTTCCACACAAAGCGTTTGACCAAGTATACCACCAAAATTCTGCCTACTGAGATTTTCCCTTATTCTTGTCTATCAGGGACATCTTAGAGTAGGTTGTGAAGTAGCAGTCCCACTGTTGACTTGTGTACATATTCTGAGCTGACCCATCGAGAAAGAAGCTTAGGCTATTTTCTCCACTATCAGCTCATAAGTGACCCTGTCTGTGGCCAGTATGAACTGACAAAGAAGCACTGGTGAAACACTGATACACATCATTGGGGTTTGGGCACCGGTGTGTACAGCTTACTCGATCTCTTTGGCTTTGGCCATCGCTCATCCTGGCTGTACCACTTCCATCTAAAGATGATCGACTGATGAGTCTGCCCTACATCATGATTGGGTGTTGATAGAATGACAAAATCTATCCCCTGATTGGCAGTTCAGACCATATCATCATTAGATGTTGCATATTTAGACACCCTGTCTTTACCCAGCAACACACAAGGCGTTATTTTATGAAAGGTGTTTAATTTTTGACTGAAGAATGCATGTTCTTACTTATAATCCTAAAAATTTACTCTGTGATTCTCCTGTAGGGATTGCTATAAACTACACAGTATTGTTTCCAGCACTGATATATCTAATGTCATAGATTCTCCTGGGCTATATGACTTAAGCACCAGGGCCACTTACATCACAACATGGGCGTGCTACAGAACCTTATCCTACTCTGAGACCCAACTGAAGCTGATAGTCTTTCAAAGCATGTGATAAATGGATTGGAATGGTATTTCCAAGTGTGGAACAGGATCCAAAACACAGAGACATAGCAGGTGCTGTGTTTACTTCTGAAGGATGGGAACTGCGAGATGCAATCTTTTGTGCTTCACTTTGGAGGGGATGTCCTGGCAAGCTCCAGACCACTGGATCTCTAAAATGTTATTAAGAATGTGCGTCCCTGACTCTTCATAGACTTGTTCCAACCATCTGGATTGTGTGTCTTACCAGATAGCCAGTGTACTTGCCACGTCTTGTTCATCTGAACTGATCAACATATCTCATTTGTATAGGTTCTTTGGAAAAAGAATTGGGAGATTCACTACTATTTATAATTGCTTTGGTGTTGCAGGGTTCTTTCTGTTTTCCTTTCAGTCAAAAAATTCAAGGTCTCAAAATTACCTTAGGTTTAGAAAGTGGGCAAGGAGTCATGCATTTTTATTATGTGACTACATGCAGCCTCTTAATCATCCACCTGATTTCTTTAATTGTGTAGATTAGGTAATATCCTTGCTGACTGTCCACTTATTTTGCCCCAAGAAAATGTTCTATTAACAATCTCCATAGCTCTTTGTGAGTCTAGAGCCCTGGATGGATTTGAAAACAGTTGTTCATTAAAATAATCATGCCCACCTTGCTTATGACAACTAAGTCCTGCCACTTAGCCTCTATTATTTTTAGATCCTGGCATCCCTATTGCTACCAGGGAGCCCAATTCTATAACAGCTTCCCTTGCCATCAGTATTTGCCTACAGAGACACTCCTCCCCCTTAACTTCTCAATGACACTTGTATCTCAGGCATCAGCACATTCCTTAGGGGTGTCCTCCAAGCCTTTACACAGAATATGTTGAACTGATGATTTTTCTGTACCTTAACTGGTATATTCACTTTAGAATGCTCACATTTTTTAGTCTTTTGATCCCTTTTTCTACTGTCTTCAAGGAAGTTCTGCATTTATGCATCTTTTAGTGGGAACCACTACCTTCTAAAGCTTCTGAGAGCTACCCTCGTAGCAGGAACTGTTTCCTGCTATCCTTGCAATATGCTAAATCTTATATAATGGGACAACACTTCTGTATCAATAAACACTCATTCTCCATCCCCATCTGATCTTACTCGCCATACCCTATCTTATTCAATTTTATTCTTCATCCCACTTGATCCAGCAGCCTCAGAATCCAACTTCATACATATTCGCTTGACTCCTGCCAGTAAATATCGGCTAGGTCTGCAGCTTATTAGAAGCACAGCGCCTTTCTTCCCTTAGAGATGCAGCATTTCCATGTCCAATTAATGCCATCCATTGAATATATATATATATATATATATATATATATATATATATATATATATATATGTATATGTATATATGGAGGCGTGAAATGGAAGTGAGTGTTTATGTATTAACTTGAAAGGAAAAACTTTCTGCATCATTTTTAAGTGAGATGGAAGTGATAGCCTCCAATTGGGAGGAATGGGCCACTTCTTTAAGCCCAGAAGATTGAGAAAGATCTAGGGTTTCTGAGATCATAAACCCAGATGTACTCCCCCAACCCAAGTCAGAGTTCCACTTGTTCACAACCAGAGTTCAGAAGCTGGTTTGAGGATTCAGGCTTCTCTGAAGCTCTGCTACACCCTGAAAGAAGTCCTAAGCCTTATTATCAGTTTTTAAGGCCTCTGACTAAAAAAAAAAAAAAAAAAAAAAAATACACATCTACATTCTGCTAAAGAAGACTTTTTATTCTTACACCATTACCTTCCACTCATGATGAATCATTCATCCTTTCATCCTTTTTCTCACTGTATGAAAAGAACTCAGCAGAAACCGATTGCATTGTCCTTATAATTATTACTTTCCCTTGAATTCCTCAAAAGCCTAAGATATTGAATTCACAGTGCATTCCCTTACATTGGTACCTATCTCTGTTCACCATCAGTGAAGGTTTTAACTATTTCACCACTATAGCATTCAGGGGAAATCAGTGGTCCACCCATCATCAGCAATGGATTTTTATTGCCTGCCAGTTAGTGGGCTAATGTGTGATCCATCTCTAACATTCTATTTTAGAGTCTACTTCCTCAGAATATCTAGACTGATTCCTTGATGAAGACATGCATGTGGGAAATTTATTGGAGAGTGCCCTCAGGATCAATTCTGGGGGAGGTGTTTAAAAAAAAAAAAGTAGGATTAGGCAGTGGGGGGAGTTAAAATGTGATGCATCACTACAAAATCTCCAGATGACCCAGAAGAAGCTCTAGAGTTCAGATGGTCTCTCAGAGTTGACCTGCAGAGTTGTTCCACAAAAAAACACTGACCAGCCAATGGATTGGGGTTTCCCTGGTGTAAAAGCTTGACCTTGGGTTAAGTGGCTCTTTCCAGCTGAGGACAATTTCATGAGAGGGATTTACTGAGAATCAACATCTTCCAAAACTCCCTGGATTTAGACAGAGTACCTGCAATGCAGCTTTATCCCAGCACCTTCAGGCTACCATTTGTAATTCTCTGCAGTCTTTATCTATATTCAGGGAGCATAAGATCTCTCTATATATTTATTCAATAGTAAATTTTTATACTAACTGGCTTTGATAATATTACAAAACCACATTGGACTATTTTCTGTTATTACTGATATTTTATCTGCATTTGTTTTTCTCTTTAAAATAAATTCCTTTTAACTTTATAGGCAAAGTGTGTGAAATTCAAATACCTGGAGACGATATTAATCGACAAATACAAAACGTGATTTTTATCTTTTAACAGAAGTCAAAATTATTCACATTTATAAAATAATATAAATCATAGACTATATTATTATATATGAATATTTGTTTTAAATATTTTAATAACATAACTAATATGGTTTTCTATAAAATATATCCCTATCTACATAATACCCATATTTTAGTCATGTTTGTATCCCTAGAACCAAATATAATGGACAGAAGCACTCAATAATGAGCTAATGAATTAATGTAAAGGAAGACTAATCTGTAACAAGCATGATCAATGCCAATTTTCAGCAAGGCTACCCACACATACCATAATGATAATTCAAGAAAAATCACTTTTTGCCCCACAAAAGCAGTAGCCACCCCTTGATAATTGAAATAATTTTCTGATAACTTTGACCCATTAAAAATAAGTCAAACTCAGAGTGATGTCATAAAAAATGGCAGCGTGACGTGAGCCTCTTGAAATTTCCCCTGGAATTTACAATAAACTGAACAGCTATAACTCCTCAAAGGACTCCCTATGCCACAGACAGACAAGATTAAGAGGAGCACTACTGAAATCATCTAAAGGTGGGCAAATTGCATGAGCAGGGGAGGAGGGAAGGGAGAAGTACGGAGATGGGAATGCGCGGGTGCAGGACACAGACCTAGCTGGGTGCTCTGAGCTCACTGCATTCCAGAGCAACCATAGCTACGGGAGAGGGAAGAACACTGACTGCTAGGGCTCTGCTTATGATCCACAGGGCTGTGGGGACAGCATATAACATGGCTGAACCCAACACTCATGGCAGAGACCTCGGAACAAAGACGGAAGGAAGAAGGCTGAAAATGGTGGTTTAAGTCCCCACTGCCGAGCAGAGAATGCAAGCCTTAGGCATTGAGACTAGCCCCTCCCTACCCTCCCAGAGCTCACCCCATACCCACCTGTCCAGTGCTAGAAGCAGAACAGTAGCAGTGTCAGATCAAAAGAATAGAATATTTGCAGTTCTGAGAACTGTGGTCTGCAGACATGGACTTGCAGCCCAACCGGTTCCAGCAAAGGGGAAGGACCTATGGAAGCAGGACTGGCTGTGGTGGTGGTCATCACCATTGCTCTGGGCCACCTCTCAAAACCCATCGTGCCCCTGTTCCACCTATCTGGGCTGATCCCTGCAGGAGTAAACAGAGCTGCTGAGAAACACGGGCTCTGAATACGGTGCAGGAAGAGTTTTGGAACTTCAGAAGTTCTCCACATCCCCTTAGGGGCACCGTATGACCCTAGCGAACTGTTCAAAGAGGAGAAGACCGCCTTCCAGGGCATCCTCCCATTGTGTGAGAAGCCAGAATAGCACAGAGAAAACATAACACTACAGTGAGAGAGAGAATAAAAAGCTGTAGTCGGAGCCAAAATAAAACATTCCTCCAACACCTACTGGAAGACAAAAGAAAGACAATTCTATCAACCTGTTGCAGAACCCACTCTTGTAGATGTCTAGGAAGAGAAATAAAAAACCATTAATTGGCATGAACAACCAAGGCAATAAGACAGCTCAGAAAGAACAGTCTCCAGAAAGTGAACTTAAAGTATGGAAATAGAGACATCATCAAAATGGCGGCGTGAGGTGAGCCTCTGTATATCTCCCCTGGAATTCACAACTAATCAAAAAACTATAACTCCCCAAAGGACTCCCTGCAGAGCAGACAGGCAAGACGAACAGGCCCACTAGTGAATTCACCTAAAGGTGGGCAAATCACATGAGCGGGGGGAGGAGGAAAGGGAGAAGTGCAGAGACGGAGCCACGTGGGTGCAGGACACAGACCTAGCTCAGTGCTCCGAGCTTGCTGCTTCCCGGAACTACCGCATCTGCGGGAGAGGAAAGAACTCGGACTGCTAGGGCTCCATTTATGGCCCACAGGGCTGAGGGGGCAGCATATAACATGGCTGAAACCAACGCTCACGGCAGAGACCTTGGAGAAAAGATTGAGGGAAGAAGGCTGAAAACGGTGGTTTAAGCCCTCACTGCCTAGCAGAGAATGGAAATCTTAGGCACTGAGACTAGCCGCCCCTCCCTACCCTCCCAGAGCTCGCCCCACCCCCACCTGCCCGGTGCCAGAAGCGGAACAGTAACAGTGTCGGATCAAAAGAACAGAATATTTGCTCTTCTGAGAACTATGGACCACAGACACAGATCCGCAGCCCAACTTGTTCTGGCAAAGGGGAGGTAACTGTGGAAACAGGACCGGCTGTGGTGATGGTCACTGCCATTGCTCTCAGACACCTCTCACAACTCACCCCGCCCCTGGCCCCACCTATCTGGGCAGATCCCTGCAGGAGTAAACAGAACTGCTGAAACACACAGGCTCTGAATCTGGTGCAGGAAGAACTTTGGACTTCAAAAGCTCTCCGCATACCCACACTAACACAGCACCCTGTGACCCAGGTGAACTATTAACAGAGGAGAAGCCAGTCTTCCAGGGAATCCCCCCATTGTGTGAGAAGCTGGAATAGTGCAGAGAAAACATAGCACTACCATGTGAGAGAGAAAAAAAGGCTACAGTCGGAGTGAAACTAAAACATTCTACCAACAAGTATTGGGAAACAAAAGAAAGACTTCTTCCTATCAACCTGTTGCAGAAGCCACTCCTGTAGATGTCTAGGAAGAGAAATAATAAATCATTAACTGCCATGAATAACCAAGGCAACAAGACCGCTCAGGAAGAAAGTGAAAAGTCTCCAGAAAAGAAATTTAAAGATATGGAAATATGTGACTTAAATGACAGATAATTCAAGATTGCAGTTCTGAAAAAAACTCAGCGAGATGCAAGAAAACACAGAAAGGCAGTTTAGTGAACTCAGAAACACAATCAAAGAACAATATGAGCATTTAACGAAAGAGATTGAAATTTTTAAAAAAGAACCAAATAGAATTTCTGAAGATTAAGAACGCAATAGAAGAAATGAAGAATGAAATAGCCAGGTTAGGTAGTAGGGTTGACCAGATGTTGGAAAGAATCACTGACATCGAAGATAAAAACCTGGAAATTACATGGATGGAAGAAGCAAGAGACTTGAGACTTAAAAGAAATGAAAGAACTCTACCAGAACTTTCTGACTCTATCAGAAAGAGCAATATAAGAATAATGGGCATACCAGAAGGAGAAGAAAGAGAGAAGGGAACAGACAATATATTCAAACAAATTGTTGATGAGAACTTCCCAAACTCGTGGACAGAACTGGGTCCTCGAATCCAAGAAGCAAATAGAACACCTAATAACCTCAATCCCAACAGGCCTTCTCCAAGGCACATTGTATTGAAGCTGTCTAAAATCAACGACAAAGAAAGAATCCTCAAGGCAGCCAGGGAAAAGAAGACGGTAACCTACAAAGGAAAGCCCATTAGATTATCATCAGATTTTTCAGCAGAAATTCTACAAGCCAGGAGGGAGTGGAACCAAATATTCAAACTATTGAAAGAGAGAAATTATGAGCCAAGAATAATATATCCAGCAAACATATCCTTTAAATATGAAGGAGGAATAAAGACCTCTCCAGACATCCAGAAGCTGAGGGAATTTTCCAGTACACGACCTGCACTACAAGAAATACTAAAGGAGGCTATTCGACCACCACCAACGGGGACAATTTGTGGTAACCAAACCTTAAAAAGGGGGAGAGTAAAGGCCTGAACCGGAATATGGGCATGGAGAAAGTAAGTGTGCTGAAGAAAATGGAATACTCTAAATATCAAACTTTCTTTTACATAAACTTAAGGTTAACCACTCAAAAAAAAAAAAATCCAGAACTGAAATATATACTGTAATAAAAGAAGAAACAGAGGGAAACATCATAGAATACCACCACACAGAAATAATAGACAACAACAAAAAGGCAAAGAAACAATGGAGACACAGCCTTACCAGAAAACTAAAGATAGAATGACAGGAAATCCGCACACATCAATAATCACCCTAAATGTAAATGGACTGAACTCACCAATAAAAAGGCACAGAATAGCAGAATGGATAAAAAAAAACTAAACCCAACCATATGCTGTCTCCAAGGGACAAATCTCAGCTACAAGGACAAGCATAGACTCAAAGTGAAAGGGTAGAAATTGACACTCCAAGCAAATGGTATCCAGAGAAAATGAGGTGTAGCCATAATGATATCAGATGAAATAGACTTCAGGGTGTAAAAGGTAACAAGAGACAAAGATGGACATTTCATAATGGTGAAGGGGACTATACAACAAGAAGACATAACAGTCATCAATATTTATGCCCCCAACCAGGGAGCACCAAATTATACCAATGGAACTAAAGGGAGAAATTGACCAAAACAAAATTATAGTAGGGGGAACTAAATACATCATTGACAGTGATGGATACGTCGTCCAAACAGAAAATAACGAAAAAGCAGCCCTAAATGACACATTAGATGCAATAGACACAATTGACATTTATAGAGCACTTCATTCTGAAACATCAGACTATACATGTTTTTCTAGTGTACATGGAACATTCTCAAGGATAGACCATATATTGAGACATAAAACTAGCCTCACCAAATTTAAGAAGATTGCAATCAGACCAAGCATATTCTCTGATCACAAGGCTTGAAAATTGGATATGAACTGCAAAAAGAAAGCAGGAAAACCCACAAATACGTGGAGATTAAACAACATATTTTTAAAGACCAACTGGGTCAAAGAAGAAATGAAAGGAGAGATCAAAAGATACATGGAAACAAATGAGAATGAAAACACATCCTACCAAAATTTTGGGGATGCAGTGAAAACAGTTTTAAGACGGAAATTTGTATCATTACAGGCCTATCTCAAGAAACAAGAAATATCCCAAATAAATAACCTCACGTTACACCTTAAAGAACTAGAAAAAGAAGAACAAGTGAAACCCAAGGTCAGCAGAAGAAAGGAAATAATAAAAATCAGAGCAGAGCTAAATGAAATAGAGAACAAAAAGACAATAGAAAAAATTAATGACACAAAGAGCTGGCTTTTTGAAAAGATTATTAAAATTGACAAACCCTTGGCTAGACTCACTAAGATAAAAAGAGAAAAGATCCTAGAAAACATAATCAGAAAGGAAAGAGGGGAAGTTATCACGGATGCCACAGAAATACAAAGGACCGTCCAAGAACACTATGAAGGACCATATGCCACCAAATTCAATAACACAGAAGAAATGGATGAGTTCTTAAAAACAGATAGCCTTCCTAGGATGACTCATGAAGAACTGGAAAACTGAAATACACCGATTACCAGTAAGGAAATTAAATCAGTCATGCAAAACCTTCCCAAAAACAAAAGTCTGGGACCACATGGCTTCACTAGTGAATTCTACCAAACCTTCAAAGAGGATCTAATACATGTCCTACTCAAAAGCTTCCAAAAAATTGAAGAAGAAACAATACTTCCTAACTCATTTTATGAGGGCAACATTACCCTGATACCAAAACCTGGTGAGGAAACACAAAAAAATAAAACTACAGACCAATAACTCTGATGAATACAGATGCAAAAATCCTAAACAAAATTGTAGCAAATCGAATAAAACAATACATCAAAAAGATTGTTCATCATGACCAAGTGGGGTCATTCCAGGGGCACAAGGATGGTTCAACATATGTAAATCCATCAGTGTGATACATCACATAAACAAAATAAAGGACAAACATCATATATCAATTGATGCGGAAAAAGCGTTTGACAAGATACAACATCCATTTATGATTAAAACACTTAATAAAATAGTTATAGAAGGAAAATTTCTTAACATAATAAAGGCTATATATGACACACCCTCAGCTAATCTCATAATTAACAGTGAAAAACTGAAGTCCTTTGCTCTATGTTCAGGAACATGACAGGGCTGTCCCCTATCACCTCTGCTTTTCAACATAGTCCTTGCCAGAGCAATCAGGTTAGAGAAAGAAATAAAAGGCATCCAAATTGGAAATGAAGAAGTTGAATTGTCACTCTTTGCAGATGACATGATGGTATATATAGAAAACCCTAAAGACTCCACCAAAAAGCTATTAGAAACAATCAAGGAATACAGTAAATTTGCCAGATACAAAATCAACGTACAAAAGTCCATTGCATTCCTATATACTAACAATGAAATCCCAGAAAAAGAAATTAAAAAAACAACAAAAACAACTCCTTTTGCAATTGCAACAAAAATAAAATACCTAGGAATAAACTTAACGAAGGATGTGAAAGACCTATATGCTGAAAACTATAAGATATTTTTAAAAGAAATTGCAGACTCAAAGAAATGGAAAGACATTCCATGCTCATGGATTGGAAGAATCAACATAGTAAAAATGGCCGTATTTCCCAAAGCAATATACAGATGTAATGCAATCCCAAATGCCAATGACATTTTTGAAAGAAATAGAACAAAAAAATCATCAGATTTGTATGGAATCACAAATGACCCTGAATAGCCAAAGCAATCCTAAGAAAAAAGTACAATGCTGAAGGTATCACATTCCCTGACTTTAGCTTGTACTACAGGGCAACAATAATCAAAACAGCATGGTAGTGGCAGAAAAACAGACACATCGACCAATGGAATAGAATCGAGAACACAGAAATAAAACCACATAAATATGGACAGATAATTTTTGACTAAGAAGCAAAATCATACAATGGAGAAAAGACAGCCTCTTCAATCAATGGTGCTGGCAGAATTGGAAAGCCATGTGCAAAAGAATGAAACTGGACTGCTATCTGTCACCATGTACCAAAATTAATTCAAAATGGATCAAAGACTTAAGCATAAGACCTAAAACAAGAAACTGCATAGAAGAAAAATGGGTACTAAACTTATGGACCTTGGGTTCAAAGAGCATTTTATGAATTTGACTCCAAAGGCAAGGGAAGTAAAAGCTGAAATAAGTGAATGGGACTATGTCAAACTTAAGAGCTTCTGCACAGGAAAAGAAACCATCGATAAAATAAAGAGGTACCCAACTGAATGGGAGAAGATTTTTGCAAACAGTGCCTCTGATAAGGGGCCAATATCCAAAATATATAAGGAACTCATAAAACTCAAGAACAAAAAAACAAACAGCTGAGTTGAAAAATGGGCAGAGGATCTGAGGATACATTTCTCCAAAGAGGGTCTACAAATGGCAAATAGATATATGAAAAAAATGCTCAACATCACTAATCATCACAGAAATGCAAATAAAAACCACAATGACACATCACCTCATGCCAGTTGGAATATCTATCATCAACAAGACAAATAGTAACAAGTGTTGGAGAGGCTGTGGGGAAAAACGAATCCTCATACACTGTTGGTGGGAATGCAGACTGGTGCAGCCACTGTGGAAGACAGTGTGGAGGTTCCTCAAAAAATTACGAATAGAATTGCCATATGACCCAGCAATCCCTCTCCTGGGTATCTACTCAAAAAATCTGAAAACATTTATAGATAAAGACACGTGTGCTCCAATGTTCATTGTAGCTTTGTTTACGGTGGCCAAGACATGTAAACCAAAATGTCCTTCGCTAGATGAATGGATAAAGCAGTTGTATATATACACAATGGAATACTATTTGGTGGTAAGAAAAGATGAAATAGTACCAGTTGTGACAACATGGAAGGATCTTGAGATTATCATGCTAAGCAAAATAAGTCAGACAGAAAAAGTAGAGAGCCATATGATTTCACTGATATGTGGTATATAAACTGAAGACAAGAAAAGAACAAGGCAAACAACTAAAAGAACAAAAACTCATAGACATAGACAATAGTTTAGGGGTTACCAGAGGGTAAGGGGGAAAGGAGAGCGGGGCTCTAGAAGAGGGAAAACGGGGTCTAATATATGGTGATGGAAAGAGAAGTGACTGTGGTGGTGAACACACAATGTGAGATATAGATAATATATTACAGAATTGTACAGCTGAAATCTGTGTAACTTTACTAACAATTCTCGCCCCAATAAACTTTAAAGAAAAAAATACCAGGAACTGACAAATTAAAGGCATTTAACTTTTTTAAAATTATGTAACCTACCTGTCTGATACATTAGATAGACCTATTTGAGATAAGGTTCAATATATCTTGGAAGCATTTGTTTAATCTACTCTCCACTTAAACTGGAGTACTCTAGTGACATGAAAGAGTTAACCATCACCCAGTATGCACTGGCACAATAAATCTACGTGCTTATGGTTAATCAGTTATTAACTATAACTGAAGTCATGGGGAGTAGTTACAAGTTGAAGAATCAATTATTCTCAAAAATAATCACAGCAGAAGCATGTTTTCCACAGGGGTTTATTCCACCATTTGGTCCAATTTTTCTGTCTTTAATCTTTGAATTAAACCAAATGAATCTGAAAACCCAGATGGCAAAGACACACTAAATACTGTCATCTTTCCCTCTGAGAAGTTCCAGAAATCTTAAAATTCCTCCGTAGAAATCCAAATTTATTTTCTTAAGGAAAAGAACAACTCAATATACCTGGAAGTATTAAAGCTAGTTGAGTATATTAGTTTTCATTTTATGGTAAAAATGTTACTATTATAACTATGGAATGAATGCTCGTAGCAATAGAAAATATGAACTAACGGGACTAAAATTAAGGTATCTTGAAGTTATACAAAAGAAGAACTAATTAAGTCATATTCAGACATAGCAATAATCAAGAACAAGGCACTTCATTGTAAACAAAGCATCAAAGTCAATAATTTGTAGTGCTTTCTGCTGATACCAATACAAAAGCAGGTTTCTTAACTACATCAATGAGAAATTAGTGTAATTGCTGATGACAAGAAATGTTTCGTATCTTTTCCTGCATAATGATTTTTGAGCAATGATTAATTTTATCTGATAACTATAAATGAAAGTAGACAAAATTAGTACCTACAATCAAATTCTCAAAATGGGACATTTATAAGAGTGAAACTATTTATAAGATTTAGATTCATTCTTTTTTTTTTTTTGAAATTTCATTCGTACTCATCACTCAAATTAGAATGTGTTACCTCCTTCATAATTTTTTAAAATACATGTTACCGCATGTCTTATAGCTTTTAAGCCAATATTATCTTGATGATTCTGCACAGCATTTTAGTGAAATAGTTTAACTTTCAGACAACGTAGAAAAACTATCTCACGATTTTCTCTTTATATCCTCTTCACTGATTTTCTATGAGACTCCTGAAAAATGAGGATGACTTGGGACCTGCATTTTTAAAATTTCTTTATATATATATATATATACACACACATACACACAATGGTGATTTGTGTATACATATATTTATACTCATGTTATATATAATATTATTACACTATATAATATACCGGGGGTGCCAAAAAATGTATATAGGTGGACACTTTGGTCAACTTTACTTAAGGAGTAGTTCTCCGTAATCAGAAGTGTCTGATGGTAACCACTTTAAACACCTCTTGCAATTGCAGAAGTCACACGTGACTTGTATTCATCTTTTGTTATCGATATAGACTGAGTATTACAATTTTAATACAGTTTTCCTTTCTTAAAACATGTATGTATATTTTGGCACCCTCTATATATTATATATGTATAAATATGTTATAATGTGTATATATACATGTACATATAATTATATATCTTATACAATATCTATATATTTTATAAACTTAAGTATTTTTCTGCTTAATACTTGCTTCCCATTCCACTCCCATCTTTCATACACTTACCTTCCCACATAACCTATGTTAACATCCTGATAGTCCTTGTTGTTGTTTTTTTGTTGTTGTTTTTTTTGGTTTGTTTCAGGCTCATATAATCATATATGTAAAGATACACATACAAAATCTGTGTATGCATATGTGCATCCACAATATTGTTTGTTTCTCTTTCTATACAAGTTAATCATACAATGCCTTTTTTTTAAAATTTTGCTTTTCTCACACAAATAGCTCATGAAAATACTGCCAAAGTAGAGCTCTAATCCTTTAGTTTTTTAATAGTTGTACCATTTCACTGGTCATGATTGTATATAATTTGTTCAACCATTGCCCTGTTATGGGCACTGACTTTATTTCCAGTGTTTTATTTCCTAGTTTTCTCTGAAACTGTACATGAAGTCTTTGCTCCATGAAAAACTGAATTTTGAATGTCATTTAGAGGTCTAATTTTATTTTCTTTCTCATGGAGATATATTAAGAGCAACACCATTTAATATTGCATATCACAATGAACCGAACACCAACCTTATCATATATTAAATTTTCACATGTATGAGGATGTATTTCTGGTTTATCTTTTGTTATATGACTGTCTATTCCTGTAAAAATCATATTTATGTGACACAGTTTTTTAGCTTCTGAATTATATTAAGACAACTTTCTCCTTCCCTCCTCCCTCCCTCCCTCCCTCCTTTCCTTCCCCCCTTCCTTCTTCTCTCACTTCCTTTCCTCTACCCCTTTCCTTTTAAACTATTGAAAACTTACTTAGCATAATAATCTGAAGATAAATCATGTTGGAAAAAATATGCAAATGGCTGTCTCCCATCAAGTATGGGGGTGGGGGGGTGGGGAGTGGCTAACCTTTGAACTCCACCCCTATACTTTGGATATTCCCCACCTCCCACCAAAAAGGATGAAAATGCTAGATACTATCTCTCTTGGCCTCCTTTGTAGCAAGAGTGTGGGCACATGACACAGGCTCATCCAATTGGATGCATCCACCATAAACTTTGAATTGGGAGTTATTAATGCAAAGAAGTAGGGACCAGGAAGGATCAATTCTAGTGATGTGTAGTGGAGGTAGCAGCAATAATACTGAGTTTCCTGGAATGAAGGGTCAACTGTGCTAGTGGCAGCACTCTGTGTTTGATAGAGCAACAGCAGGGCACGTTGGGAAATTCAGTGTGCAATGGCTGCAAAAGTGGCAGCCCTGACCTCACTGGTTTGTGGAGGGATTGGGGGTGTGCCCCTCCATGTTGTTTAGCTTTATTTGTTCCTGTTTTCTAAACTTAATTCTGCAGACTGAATGCAAGTCTGTAAAAATGTGATTTTATTTATTTAGTTAGGTATTTAGTTAGTTTAAATCAACCAGAGTTGAAGTCTCCTATTTTATCCAATGGTTTATTGAATTAGCAGTCTTTCATACGGGGTAGCAATAAATCCATGGCATTCCTTCTCCCAGCGGCCCCTTAAGCCTCTGTGACAGGCTATTTCTTTTCCTCCTATTAGATAAAATTTGGGGTACATTTCTCAGGTTTCATCGTTTGCTGTACTCAGTCACGCAAACAGTCTCATTTTTATAATTAAAATGCCCAGCTTAATAATTAAAAAAACAAAACAAAATTGTGAACTCTCTAATTTCAACTTTCTCCATTCTCTCCAGCTCTGTACTCATTCAGCTTGATATCCTGAAAGTCTGAGGGGAGCAGATGGAAAGTGGGTTGGGGGTTTACTTAGCCCTTTTTTCTTTCTTTGCAGACTTTATTCTTTTTGACTCCTCCCTTCTCCTCTCACTAGCTAGAGGGGTAGCCTTTTCAGGATGGTAGAGATGATTGGAGGAAGTAAGGTAAAATAAAGCCTTGACTTTTGGTGATGAAAAAGCCTGCAGATCTTAAGGCCGAACTCTTGAAGTCCCCCTCACTTGGCTGGAGGAAAGAAAAAAGCATCACCCCCTTATTCTCTATAGGGACAATGAAGCACTCCTAACAAAGGACTCTTTGTCTTCCATCCTCAGGTCCCAATCTCAGTTGCTTAAAAAACTAAGGCTTGGGGTCTTCAATGCTGGCATAGTTGGTCTAGCAGCTCACTTGCCAGAAGTACTTGGCAACTTTTAAATTGACCTCAGCTTTTCAGTCTCTGCCAAAGTTGATATACAGAGACTCATGCAAAGTAGCATTCTGTTACTCTTACACCCACGGGCCCTGATACTTCAAGCTTTGTGGCCTCTTAATAAACCTCTGTTCGGAACTTACTCCTTTATGTATAAATAGGCAGGGTAAAACCAAAACCACACATTTTTGATCTCATACCTAAGAATAACATTGGTGGCTAAGTGTCAACATAGTTCCTTTTTTGTAGGTCAATACACATTTTCTGTTCTAAGTTTTAATGAGTTCAATTTTATATGGAGTTCTATTTAGTATTTTAATCTTTCATTCATCCTTAGAAACCTTTTCAAAAGATAATAACTAACACACATATAGTACTTATTTCATCAGTCCAAGCATATGTATTTCTAGATATTTAATTGCTTGTGTAATGCAGGGTCTCAGCTCCCGCTCCCCGCACAAGAACGCAGGATATGGTGAAGCCAAAAAGGAACACAGAGCCACAGATAGGGGATTGATACCACTACATTCTCACTGATGGCTGGGTTGGAGACACAGGAAGTAGGAGCCACACAATCTGCAATCTGACGTCTGCTTCTCTGTCAACCAACCAACCAACCAACCAACCAACCAACCAACCAACCAACCAACCAACCAACCCCTTTGCCAGTGTAGCCACAGCAGTTATATTAGTGTCTAATGGCTAATTGGTAACAGCTGATGGCCACCCAGCCACAGTGGATGGCCATCTGATTACAGCTGATGGCCATCTAATAACCAAGCCAGCACCTTTTCACGTGAGGCCGAGGGCCTGGAAATTGATCTTTAGGACTCTGTCCCCACAGCTTGTTTTTTTCTATCTTCTCAAAGAAAATGTGACAAGTGTTTTCCTTCTTTTAATGCCATTGGTTATCTCATCCATAACACAAGCATCAGCAACTTCTGGTTTGGGCAAGACATCTTTAGCAACACATTGCACATTGCATAAGAATGGGTCACTAGAATAGAATAAAGACACCTCAAAATGAGACATGACTGAGAGGAACCTACCTCCTGGTCAAGACTACAAAGCCTGAAGGAACAAAACTTAAACAAATAATTATTTTAAAATATGTATATATGCATATATATATAGACACACACACACACACACACACACACACACACACACACACACACACACACACATATATATATATATACATACATACGCAAAATTACGAAGCAGGTCCATGAAAACTTCACCTTAAGCAAAGAGACTGTTTTATACATGATTCCTGTGCATGCCTAATGGCTTTGTACCTCCCGCTGATTACCAAATGCTCCTCATTCTAATTATTAATTTGAAAACTAATCAACAGGGGCAGACAAGACAATTTGTGTCAGCTGGAATATATCAGGCAATCCAGCACACAGGATTCTTCTTTCAGCTGCCTTTACCTAATGGTCTGGATTTAGTTCTCTGAAAAGTGCGGGGAAACTAGCAATACTCTCAGATGTAGATTCTGACCAGTCACCACTTGCATGCTGCGTTTGTGAGAATCCACCCATTATTATTTCTGAAGTTGATACCCACATAAAAAGTAACTGGATTAAACCAATTCTAGTTAAAGTTGAATAAGAATCAACTGAACTTGCTGGTTACCAGAACTGGGTAATCACTAAGATCTGTGCTCCGGTCTTTACTAATACTGTGATTGAAGGCATGTTACTTAACCTCTCTCTGCAGCCATGTCTTCTCTTTATATGGGCTCTGCTGTAGGAAGCATCTCTGAACCAGCTGATCATGAAAAGCAGAAAGGATTTTCTAACAAGAGTAGTGAGGGAAAAGAGCAATGGAGGTTCAGCAAGAGGAGAAAATCAGTAGCAGTGAACAATCTTCTCACAAAAGACAAAATAGCAGAAGACAGAAAGAGCAGAAAGGAGGCAAGAATAGCAGAAGTGAGGGATTTCAAGCTCTACACAGTGTTTGGATTAAGTCATATGTTCCAGAACATTAGATTATAGGGGCAAAAATATCTTCTAACCATGCATGTAAGTATCTCAGGGAGTTACTGGAAATACTTGGTGTCATGGAGGGTGTCATGAGGGGTCTCAGCTCCCGCTCCCCACATAAGAACGCAGGATATGGTGAAGCCAAAAAGGAACACCCACTGAGCCATAGATAGGGGAGTCACACCACCATAGTCTCAGTGGCAGCTGGGTTGGAGACACAGGAAACAGGAGCCACACGATCCGCAACCTGCCATCCACTTCTCTGACAACCAACCTGTCATGCGGGAGACCCTGCTCGCTGCGCCATTTGTCATGCGGGAGAGCCTGCGGGGTCTCTGCTCCCGCTCCCCATACAAGAACGCAGGATATGGTGAGGCCAAAAAGGAACACCCACGGAGCCATAGGTAGGGGAGTCATACCACTTTATTCTCTCTGGCGGCACTATACTCTCACTGGAGGCTGGATACACACTGTCCGCAAACCGCCATCCACGCTTGCCAGCCCAGCTGCCATCTCCTTGCTAGCCCCATCCTTCTTCTCTTTCTCTTCTCTCCGTAGCCACAGCAGTTATATTGTGGCCAATGGCTCACTGGTTACAGCTGACGGCCAACTAGCCACAGCTGATGGCCATGCAATCACAGTTGGCCATTTACTACCTGAGCCAGCACCTGTCTATGTGAGGCCGAGAGCCTGGAAACTACTCTCTGGGGCTCCGCCCCCACACTCCACCCCTACAGGCTCTCGCCTCACAATCTACGCGACAAGCGTCTTCCGCGAGGGGACCTGTGCGAGGAGCCTGGGGGTGAATGCAATATCCTGGACACAGCCAGGCTCTCTGGGCACAGCCAGGGTTTCTCAGGGCACCACCAGTGCTTCTGGGCACGGCCAGACTTCCTGGACTTCTTAGGGTACCACCTGTCTTCCCGGACACAGCCAGGGTTTCTCAGGGCACCACCAGTACTCCTGGGCACTGCCAGACTTCCTGGACTTCTTAGGGTACCACCTGTCTTCCCGGACACAGCCAGGGTTTCTCAGGGCACCACCAGTACTCCTGGGCACTGCCAGACTTCCTGGACTTCTTAGGGTACCACCTGTCTTCCCGGACACAGCCAGGGTTTCTCAGGGCACCACCAGTACTCCTGGGCACTGCCAGACTTCCTGGACTTCTTAGGGTACCACCTGTCTTCCCGGACACAGCCAGGGTTTCTCAGGGCACCACCAGTACTCCTAGGCACTGCCAGACTTCCTGGACTTCTTAGGGTACCACCTGTCTTCCCGGACACAGCCAGGGTTTCTCAGGGCACCACCAGTACTCCTGGGCACTGCCAGACTTCCTGGACTTCTTAGGGTACCACTAGTTTCCCCGGGCACAGCTAGGATTTCTCAGGGCACTGCCACTTTCTCTGGGAACAGCCACACTTCCTGGACACAGCCAGGGCTCTCAGGGCACTGCCACTCTCTCTGGGAACAGCCCGACTTCCTGGGCACAGCCAGGGTAACTTCAGGGCTCAGCCACACTTCCTGGACTCAGCCAGGGCTCTCAGGGCACTGCCACTCTCTCTGGGAACAGCCCGACTTCCTGGGCACAGCCAGGGTATCTTCAGGGCTCAGCCAGACTTCCTGGACTCAGCCAGGGCTCTCAGGGCACTGCCACTCTCTCTGTGCCTCTCAGGGTACCCTGCTGGAACAACAGCGACTCACAATCAAGGTGCTTACATATTCTCAATGGCGGCCAGTCAAGAGACAAAAGCAAATATCCCCCAGTTCCACTAACAACAGTTCCCAAACAAACAGTCAAGCGGTCCATTAAATTAGGGATGGAAGGCAATTCCCCATAGTCCATAGTCATTCGCCAGGGCTGTCCTGGGGGTGAGGGATGACCTTGACCTCACCCTTATCTCCCACGGAGGACTCAGCAAGCGTTACCTCCTGGGACTATAAGTCCTGCATCCGGGCTGCCTGAGCAGGAACTTCCCCGGCCCACAGGGCTGCAACGACCTTCGCTTTCTCCGGCCTGTGCTGGTTGGGGAACCGTCCACATCTTTCCACCTTTCCACGGGGCTCCATCTCTGCAGCAGCTGAATGGCTTTTCCTGTGCTGGTGGGAGAACCATCCATGTCCTCCCACCCCTCCACGGGGGTCCAGCTCTCCGGCAGCTGCTCCTCCTGGTCTTCCTGAGACTGAGTGTTCATACGCACAAACTGCTCCACCATCCTTTGGAGAGCTTTGGCCGGCACCATATCCTGCCGACTACGCCATGTGTCATGCGGGAGACCCTGCTCGCTGCGCCATTTGTCGTGCGGGGAGGCCTGCGGGGTCTCTGCTCCCGCTCCCCATACAAGAACGCAGGATATGGTGAGGCCAAAAAGGAACACCCACGGAGCCATAGGTAGGGGAGTCATACCACTTTATTCTCTCTGGCGGCACTATACTCTCACTGGAGGCTGGATACACACTGTCCGCAAACCGCCATCCACGCTTGCCAGCCCAGCTGCCATCTCCTTGCTAGCCCCATCCTTCCTCTCTTTCTCTTCTCTCCGTAGCCACAGCAGTTATATTGTGGCCAATGGCTCACTGGTTACAGCTGACGGCCAACTAGCCACAGCTGATGGCCATGCAATCACAGTTGGCCATTTACTACCTGAGCCAGCACCTGTCTATGTGAGGCCGAGAGCCTGGAAACTACTCTCTGGGGCTCCGCCCCCACACAACCCCACTTGCTAGCTACAATCCGCTCTTGCCAGCTCAGCCACCATCTTCTTGCTAGCCCCCCATCTTCTGCTAGCATAGCCATGGCAGTTATATTAGTGGCCAATGGCTCACTGGTTACAGCTGATGGCCAACTAGCCACAGCTGATGGCCATCTAATCACAGTTAATGGCCATTTATTACCTGAGCCAGCACCTTTCCATGTGAGGCCAAGAGCCTGGAAACTACACTCCTGGCTCTGTCCCCACACTTGGGAAGGTCAATCCTAGAAAAATATTTCGATTTCCTACCTAACAAATAAGTGGTATATAAGAGTACAAACAAAATGGGATTTTACTCTAAATGCAATTGTTTTTATTTATATTCAAAATCCAGTAAAACCTAAGAATCTTGGTAGACTTGCTTTGGAATGATGGGTGAGTGCTACCTCTGTAATGTCCCAGGTGAATACCTTAACTGCATTCCCAGCACAACCGTGTCTATTTTTATTGCATATTTCAGTTAGACACAATGTACATCTGCACTTCATTTAGCCATGTGCATTGTTTACATATAAATATCTCTACTATTTCTCCACTCTGTACCGACCATTCTCAATATATTAGACATCCAGTAAGATCTGTGCATCTGCAACTTGCTGATGCTATGGGATTAGGTCCACATCTCTTTAATGAACCACTGTCTTCCCTTCTCTGCCATGTCAGTTTGCTTTCCTTTAATAGGATTTCTGAGTTTTTGTTTGTTTGTTTTGTTTTCACAGCCTAATAACAACCACCTGCCTCTTAAGCAAAAGAGACATAGTAATCCCTATCAAAATAATGGAATTTCAGCAAGAATATTATAGACATCACAGAAATGTGACCAGCATAGGGGTGACTTCACTACGTCATTTGCCTGCCTTATGCCATACCCGTCTTTTATTGGCTGGGTAGTTGTCTATGAATTCATTCAAATTTCCAAAACGTACAAAAAAAATGAAGTCAGGAAGTGGTGTTCCACTACTGAAAATAATGAAAGAATCTAACATTTGAGACCACCAGTGCTCAAATACATGATTTTGGTCAGAGTTATTATGTTTGCAGAACTAGAAGCTCTCAATTAAAATGATTGATGGCTACTTATTTACAGATTAATCAAAATGGGCTGGTATCTCTCCATACTAATTTACATGTAATTCCTAGCAAGGAAACAAAATAAAATCAGCTTTTGCCAGGACTTCAGACAATAGGAAAAAAATCTGAAATTTAAAACTTTCATTTTTAACACCGAGTGGCATCATCAGATATAGAAGGCAAGGCCTTCCTTAAGTCAGCAAAAAGTAGTGTTTTCTTTTTCATTTGTTTGTTTAAGTAAGGGGGAAAAATTCTTCTTCTTTTTTTTTTTCTTTTTTAAGGATATTCCATAATATTTCTTTGGACTAGAAATCAGGGCCATGATTCTTCTTACAAAGGCAAGGTGGACATGCTAAATATGAGATTGTCAGGCTGTATATGCATTCATATGCACGTGGGATGTTCCTCATATGTGACGGAAGTCTTGTAGTCCACCCATTATGCTATCCTGGGGGAGAAAATCTCATTCTAAAGCTTGACATCTTGACTATAATTAAATTGCCATTTAATTTTCAATAACTTCTATACTCCGTATATTTTTCAATCCTCTCCTTATGCTACCAAATTGATACATAACTCTTTAGATTCTTTTAAGTAGGGTATTCCACTTAACTGGTATAAGCTATTGTTTTCCTTTTGTTTGACCTCTTTTCCCCAAACTACATGTCTTCTCATTAGACAACTGAGGAAAAAATATTATTTAAAATTATTACTAAAAAGGACTTAAACAATAACATTATATTACATAGGTCAGAATATAATGCAACTGAGTTTTATAAAAGGAGGTAAGTTGAGTAAATGTGTATGATATTTATTGAAGTATAGTTGACATACAATATTAAATGTGCTTGCTAAGTTTTATAGTCTGATATTAAACTATCAACGGACTTTAATTTTAAGGAACTGCCTCAAATTCAAAATTAATTCACCTTAAATTATATTTATACATTAAATTTAAGAAGCTAGAATTTCACAGCAAAGTAATAAAATGTTATTAAAGCTAATGGAAGGCATTCTGCCTTCAAGGCAAAATTCAATGAAAGTTATATATACCTCAGAAGAGTTTCCCTTTGAGAACTGATTCACCTAAAGTATTTCAATCTATTAAACCTTAGCAACATTTAAACCTGTCTGATGTTTATGGATATAAGTAAAATAACATGGAACTTAAACACTAGGCTCTTACTGTCTCATTAATTATAATGTTAATTGACCTGACTTTGGCTTATTCAGAGGAATATCAAAGGAAATTTAATTAATCAAGCAATTCATTTGAAGACATTAAAAATCCTCTTCAAATTGGGCATAGTAGGGTGAAAAGAAACGAAAGCTACTTTCCTTTATTTACATATTTCAAAATAGGCATGCTGAGCATACTGAAACTCAACTTATAAGCTCAACAATATAAGGAAGAATAATATATGATAACTTTAATTAACAACTGGTTTCCTTTCAGGATATTGTCTTCTTTATTCTTAAAACACCCACAGATATTTATATAGTTATAATCACAATGCATCTATAATTTTTAACATTTATTCTGTTGACTTTATTTACCTATAAATACTAATAAAAAGATTAGCATTTTTCAATAACCAACATTTGTGCTGAAGATTTCCAAATATTATTAATATGGAAATAAACTATTATTGAAATACATGAACAAAAAATTCATTTCTAAGAATTGAACCTATGAATCTAATTAGGAATAAAGTAAGCAATATTTTTTAAGAACTGACATATTTAATATTTACTAATAAAACATGAGTCTTTCTCATTGACAGTTATGATGAAATGACAATAATAATAATAAACAAACTTTTCTGAAGTTTATTAAAACCAAACGTTTCTATAGTTTTGTTTCTCAACTTAAATAGATTCTATTTAGGTTAAATTAATTTAGGATGATTATTTTCCATAAATTTATAATTATAAATTAAATATATTAAATAAAAAGTCATCCAACAATTGGAAAAAATAAATTATTTATATTCCTACAGAACTGCCCTTCCCCCTTTTCCATATTCACAATGTTCCTGTCAGGCCAAGGTAATACAGTGTACTATAAAATAAATAGCAAGTGGTAGATGAATATAATAATACTCCCGTTATGCAGATTAATCTGCTCTACAACCATCAGAAAAAAATCCTGGCATTCAAATATAAACACAAAGGCCTTCTGACCAAACAAAAAGTTTATGCCCTTTATTCATAAGGCCCATCACATTTCCTTTGGCCTCTAATACAACTTTATGCTTTTAGATACAATAACAAATTTTTTCTTGGTTTAATTGCAAAAGCTTGGTTAACCAGAAGTAAACTGGAAGAGAAACAAATTACAGCAACAAAAGTAAGAAATGGCATTTGAAAAGATTGATAGAGAGGAAACAAATCATGAACCATGGCAGATAATACTAAATTTTATTATCATTTATGAGAACTTACTATGTGCCAGATATTGTGTAGGTATTTGACATCGCATCTAATTTTTACAAGAGTGCTCTGAGATAAGTATAATTATTGCCATTTTACATGTGAGAAACTACTCAGTTTCGGAGATGTTGAGTGACATGACTAAGAGGGCAGAACAATAATTCAAGAAAATGCCTATTGAACATCAAATCTCTATCTTCAAAAATTCCAAAAGTGAGCATTATGGATACTTTAAAAGGAAATAGCCCTAATTATTTCATACTTCATTAGACGTTTGATGCATTATTGTGAATATGCACAATATAATGGATACAGAATTATCACATTGTTTAAGCTGGCAAATGGATAAAACATTCTATAGTTTACTATAAAAAATTCTGACAAGTCTACATAAGATGCATATTTCTATAGAATAGTTGCAAAATAAAATTTTGTACTGTTGATTTTTATTCTTCTAGATGAAAGGTGAACAAGATGTTGTGAATGTTTTAACTATCATGACTCTATAAAATTTTTGCTTTATAGTTCACTGAGATTCTCCATGTATATATAACTTGAAACACCAAAAATGTGATGTCTCCCATATTACGTATTGACTTAATATATGTAGTTTAATTTAAATCTATGTATAAAAAATTCCAGCCATATACTTCTCATCAGCCATTGGCTCACGACCACTTATATACTTAACAAAATCAATTAAAAAAAATCGTAACAGAGATTTTTCTGATCAAGATGGCAGAATAGGTAAACACTGTGCTTGCTTCCTCTCATGATCACATCAAAATTACAACTAAACTATAGGACAACTATCATTGGGAATTGCCTGAAGTCTAGTTGAACCTAAGCCTTACAACTAATAACATAGAGAAGAAACCACCTAGAGACTGGTCGAAGGGGCTAAGACTCAGAACAAGCTGGGTCCACACCCATGTGTGACAATTAAATATTGGGAGGAATATCTGGGCTGTAAAGGTCTGGCCCAGAGAAGCAAAAAGTCCCTCCCCAGCCCAGAGTTTCAGTATCGGGGAGAGAGTCCCCATAACTTCTGGCTCTGATAACCTGCATAGGTTGTGGCTGAGTGAGACAGAAGGTGGCTGCAGTCCAGGCATTCCTCTTAAAGGGCCCACACACAGATTTACCTGCTGAAGGACTCACTCACTCTGAACCCCAGTGCTTGAAAGGTGCCAAGACATACAGGGAGAAACTGAGTTATCTGGTTTTTGGACGAGGGCTGGAGGGGTAGCTTTCTCCCAGATGAAGGAGCTGGCAGTAGCCGTTGTTTCTTTGTTGAGCCCTCCCCCCTCTCATCATGCAGATGTAGGTGGCTGCCATATTTGTGTCTCCATCAACCTGTCTAACATCTTCTGTTCACCCTGTTGATACTAAGACCCTGACCCACCCAACTTTTGTGCACAGCCAAGCCTCTTCCAGTGGCTTTTCCATACAAATGGCTTGCCTTGGCTCATGCTGAAGAGTTTCCTAAAATCTCTTGAAGGTTCACAAAGCTGAAACACGCAGTATCTGGCTTCAGTGTGTCCCATTCCTTTTGCTGAGCTGCCCTAAACCCAGCACTAGTGATAGCCAGTCTCGGTTTGTGGCTGGTCCACTAGAAAAAAGATCAAATCCCACATGTGGCTTGCTCTGTAGCTCATGCCAGGTGGCCCCAGGTTGGGCACTGGCTGCAGCTAAACTTGGCCTGCAATGGGTCCCCGTCCAGGAGGCTCTGGGACTGGCACACCCAGTGGCCAGCTATGGAATGAGCAGGACCATCACCAGGCCAAGCCTAAGGACAACACACCAAAGAGAAGGCTGGGTAGACACCAGAGACCTGCTAAGGTGAATTCTGTTATGTATGGTCAGACCCTGAACAACAGATTCTCCACTGTAGTCACATCCGGTACTCAAAACCAACCAGCCGGAGGGTCAGTCCCTTCCACTGAAGTGCAAATAGCAACCAAGGCTCAACTACAACAGGAGGGCACATATAACCCACACAAGGGACATATCAGAAGCTACCATCTCTGGTGATTTCTCAGCAGAAACTTTGCAGGCCAGAGGGGATTGGCACAAAATATTCAAAGTGATGAATAGTAAGGACCTACAACCAAGATTACTCTACCCAGCAATGCCATCATTGAGACTCAAAGGGCAGATACAGAGCTTCTCAGACAAGAAAAATACAAAAAAAGTTCATCTTCACAAAACCAATGTTACAAGGCATCTTAAAGAGACTTCTTTAAGAAAAAAAAAAAAAGTCAAATATATAAATAATAAAATGGCAATAACTACATATTTATCAACAATTACTTTAAATGTAAATGAATTAAATGCTCCAATGAAAAGACATTGGGTGGTTGAGTGAATAAGAAAACAAAACCTTTGTATGTTCTGTTTCAAGAGACTGAAAGTAAAGGGATAGAACAAATATTTCATGAAAATAGAAACAAACAAACAAACAAACAAAAATCTGGCATAGCAATACTAATACTAGACAAAATGGACTTTAAAAAAGGCTATAGCAAGAGAAAAAGAAGGAGCTAGTAATCCCATTTCTGGTTATTTATCTGAAGAAACCCAAAATGGTACTTGAAGTGATGTGTGCATCCATATGTTCATGGCAGCATTGCTTACAAAAGCCAAGATATAGAGGCAACCTTGGTGTTCCTGAATGGATGAATGGATAAGAATAGGTGGTACATACTATATACAATTGAATATTGCTTGGTCATAAAAAGTAATGAAATCTTGCATCTGTGACAACATAGATAGACCTAGTGGATATTGTGCTGAGTGTAATAAGTCAGACAGAGAAAAATAAATATCATACGATTTCACTTATAAGTGGAATCTAAAGTACAAAATAAACAAATAAAACAGAAACAAACTCACAGATACAGAGAATATTTTGATGGTTGCCAGATAGGAGGGAGGATTTGGGATGAGGGAAAAGGGGAAGGGATTAAGAAGTACAAATTTGTTGTCACAAAGTAATCATGGGCAAGTAAGGTATAGCATTAGGAATTTGGTCAATAATATTGTAATATCATGTTTCCCCAAAATAAGACCTAACCGGAAAGTAAGCCCTAACATGATTTTTCAGGATGCTCATAATATAAAATAAGCCCTACCATATTTCCCTGAAAATAAGACTAGGTCTTAGATTAATTTTTGTTCTAAAAGATGCATTAGGACTTATTTTATATTTTGAGCATCCTGAAAAATCATGCTACGGCTTATTTTCCAGTTAGGTCTTATTTTTAGGGAAACACGGTAACTGTATATGGTGTCAGATGAATACTAGATTTGTTGGGGTGATAGATGGGAGGAGGATGGGGATGGGGTGAAAAAGGTGAAGGAATTAAATAATAGAAATTGGTAGTTACAAAATAGTTATGGGGATGCAAAGTAAAGCCTAGGTAATATAGTCAAAAATATAGTAATATCTATGCAGAGTGCAAGGTGGGTACTATACTAGTCACGGGGATCGTTTCTTAAATTATATAAATATCTAGCCACTATGCTATAACCTGAAATTAATATAAAATAATATTGAATGTAAACTGTAATTGAGAAATTAAAAAGGGGGAAAAAAGTGAAGGGGAATAAGAGGTTGAAATTTCCAGGTATAAAACAAATAAGTCATGGGGATGTAATGTACAGCATAGGGAATATAGTCAATAATATTGCGATAGCATGGTACAGTGTCAGATGGTTGCTGGACTTATCATGGTGATCACTTCTTTAGGTATATAAATGTTGAATAACTATGGTGTACCCCTGAAACTAAAATAATATTGTATGTTAGCTCTATTTTAATAAAAATCTTTTAAAGAGTGATAACAAGGAATTCCTCATTTTTATAAAAATATTATGGTTTTCATAATCTTGAAAGTCATTGTCTCTAAAGATACGGAAAAATTCCTAGAGGTTTAAATATGAAATGTACAATAAAAGAACTCTAAATGCACAAAAATATTTTTCTTTACTTTAATAATAATAATATGGCCAAAGCATACTGATTATGTTATAAATCCTTTTAATTTCATATACTATAAAAAATGAATGAAAATAATAAATTGTATCAAATAACATCACATTGCCTCCATTTAAATAATTAAGGAAATGCTTAGGTTTAACTGGAAGAAAAATTAAGTAGTTATCTTATGTTCTTGGCCTGAAGCAAAAGTTAATTTACATGAAAAGTAGTACTACTTTTACAGAATTATCTTCCAGTATTCATTACTGACAAATGACAGTGCAAAATAGATGATTTCTTATTATTGAAATAGAGATAATTTCTTCATCTACAATATTTATTTCAGAGAAGTGATTTAATTATTTCAGAATCTATTTTAGTTCAGAAATTTTACATCAATTTATGATATACATATGTATACTTTAAAGACCTGCTCTACTAATGTTCTGTTTAGGAACTATTTAGGAACAAAAGTTAATAGAAATGTTTGGTGGAATAACTACAAATGTACATACTAAACATTCGTCATAACCAGTTCTGCTCCATGGCTAATAGTGTCACAAAGAAGATTCTCCTTGGAATGCACCCCGGAGATATATGGCTTAAGAAACACACACTGAGGGGGTGCTAGACTCTAATCCAAAAGCATAGCCCAGGATAGCTTCATTTTGATTGAAAGAAACTTAACAACATTAAACAGTATTAAAATTCTTTACAAAACCACTCTGGCATTTGAAGGTAACTGGCACAATGGTGTCATTTTCTGCTTTAACATAGGAAGTGCATATTTGACAATCCGTTGAATTCCCAGGCCTTCTTTAGAGTTATTATTTCCTTTCATAAAGAGCATACAAAAGTATCTCAATGTCTAATCACCAAGGTGTTTTATGCACCTGAAACTAGTAATTTAAAAACAAAAACAAACAAACAAACAAAATCTCTATTTGGTCAAGAACCACCAGACTGACATCCACCATTTTTCACTATTGATAGATATTTACACCTGAGACTATGCCAGTAAATTTTGACGACATTGTCTTTTCTTTGTTTCTAACTTGGGGAACTTGGAGATCAGAAAATATCTTCTTCCTAGCCTATCCTCTAAAATAATATACAAAACACATTGTTCAGTTAATTTACTTACTCTATAAAAGTGTTTTATGTCTACCATTTGTGTACCAGACATTGAGCTAGGTACAGAAATGATAAAATAACTAAGAAATATTGTACCTTGGAAGAGCTCACAATTCAGTGAGGGAGAAAATACAGAAAAATAAACATTCTCATGTGGTGGGTGCTATGGGAGCTATCGGGGAGAGCTGTATTATAGATACAACCTATCCAAATTTACACAGGGACCCAGGCAAAAAGAACAACATCTTCTGCCTGAAAAGGGAACACAGAGAAAAATGCTTGCACTGAGGTTAGAAAAGTGAACAGAGGCTAACCTGTTCTAGCAGAGGGAACAGAGAGCCATTGGAGGTACAAGAGAACATGGTATATTCAGGAAACTGCAAGTTCAAAGTTGTGAAAGCAATGCATAGGACTACTGGTCTCCTAAGAAGTAAGGATCTACCAGGCACTTGGATGGATGATGAAAACAAGTCTGTATATTACAACGCTGACTTTCTTGATAAGCAATTTTAATTGAGAATATATTTGCCTGGACTTTTGCTAGGCTACAGAGAAACAATTGTGACCAAGTCTTCCTCATGAAGAAGATGAATAGTAAACAAATAATTGTGAGTGATAATTAGAAGTTTACAATGTTCTGTGTGGGAGCCAAATCAACAGGAGTCCTACAATTTTAATATCTAATTTAAAACATCAATATTTTCATTCATAGCTTCATTTTATGGTTCACTGTCACTTAAAAATTGTACTATTGTCCCTCTGTTTACATCGGTACTGCATAGTTCTTAACTGTAGCTTAATACTATTTGAGGCCAAATATCCTCATTTTGTTCTTATGACATTTTCTTTGTTTTTTTTTCAGTATTTACTGTTCCAAATAAGCTATTGTCTACTTGTGAAGAACACATATCTCCATAGTATTCAGACTCTGAAACCATGTTCATTATGTAGATATACATGAATTCAAGTATCATTTATATATCATTTTAATGTTTGAAGTTTATAAAATCACATGTGTTTTACACTATATATTCTAGTAAGCATTGCTGAAATATAGCATCTTCACTTTAAAAGCAACTAAAACACAGCCTTGTAGGTTCTATGGGAACACAAAGGGAGGTGAAGCATTTTAAACCAAGTTATAATAAATTTTAATTGTTACCATAAATATAAATATTTTAAACACATTTCTTCCCATCAAAATATTATCTTAGAGTAGTTACGTGCAAATTCAAGATAATGAATTATTCTATTTTTATTGTATCTTAACCAAAAGTGTACCTTTTAAAATAATGTAATTTGAGTATTCCTTTTATTTTGCAATATCTTCTTTCTGACCACCTTAGAAGTAAGAGATACTCTTTAATCAGTTACATTAACAAATTTTACTGTAGTCCAATGAACTAGTCCTCTCTTTTTATTATGTAATTTTCTTATTCTATTTGTCATTCCTTTAATTTATTTCACTTTGCTTTTTACTTGACCATAAATATATTAGGAACATCTTGACTTGTGATTCTTATAAATAGTAGTTTAGAACTTTTCATTTCAGATTCATAGATAATACATTTTGGTTGAGACCCACTTATAATTTTCTGCTTTCAATGATTTAATTTTCTTTCCTGTTGAATATATGAATATCACTTCCCTTTGTCTTCCTTTTTATCTTTCCTCTTTTGTTTTCTATTTTCACATTTTGCTTTGCTGATTACATTATATTCCTGTTCACCATATACAATGAACTCATGTGGGTGAGATAAAATTAAAAGGACTAAGCTCCATATCCCTCTTTTTATTAAAGTATATGTTGGGGGGAGGTTCAATCCCAATAATAATTTGATTCATCTGTGTATCAGAGACATCAAGATAGTTCTTATATCTTTAATCAGAGCCTCTTAAAGGACAGATTATTTTCTTTTGATTAATTTTTTTGATAGAGGGAGTTTTCATCATGCACCTTAATAAAATTTTCAACTCATTTTGATAGTGTAACTATTATGAACTGAATTGTGTTCCTCCCAGATTCATATGTTGAAGCCCTAACCCCCACCCCAAAATGTGAACATATTTGGATATAGAGTCTTTAAGGAAGCAATTAATGTTAAATGAGGTCATAAGTGCAGGTCCCTAATCCAATAGGACTGGTGTCTTTTAAGAAGAGGAAGAGATACCAGGAGTACATGCACAGAGGAAAGGCCATGTGAGGACACTTGAGAAAGCAGCCATCTGCAAGTCAGGAAGAGAGGCCTCACCAGAAACCAACTCTGCCAGAACCAGATCTTAGAACCAGCCTTCAGAACTTGAACTAATACATTCCCGTTGTTCAAGCCACAACAAAATGCTATTCTATTATGGCAGCCCAAACAGACTAAGAAAGTAACCAAAGATGTACCCTCTAATGTCAAATTAAAAGAATAGTTTCAATCATAGCAGTTGTTTCCAATTAGTTGAAAATGACACCAACACATTATGAGAACTATAACTCATACTGGTAGTAAATTCCTCTCACATAATTAAATTCACACAGAAATAGCCACTTCTCAAATAAATCAGACTGTTGTTTTTTTTTGTTTTGTTTTTTGGATATTTTTGTGAGCTGTCTTTATTTTCTCTGATATTTAAATACAGGTGGATGGTAAGTTCTCACTCATTGCAGTATCTTAATACAATTTAATCCATTCCATGACTATAATTTTAATCTAAATGTTGATAGCTTCTAATTTTTTATCTTTGGCTGACATATCCCCAGAACTGAAATCCAGGTCAGTAAAACACTTGCTAGACACATACATTTTGTTGTTCTCTGAGCACTTGCATCTATACTTGTGTAAAATTGGACTCATTTCCTTCACATGAGCGCAACCTTCTGTGTTTATCATTACTGGGAATAGAACCATTCATATATATCTAATTTACCATGTTCAAGATATCTTCATCATCCTTGATTCATCTCTGTTCAACTGCTACATTTAATAAATTTCTAAGCCCAGTAAGGTCTACACTCTAAGTATATCTCAGATTTTATCATATGGACCTCTACTATATTTACCATAGTTTAGGCACACATCATCTCACCTTATGTTACAAGTACTTCTACCTCCAGTTTCACCCCTCATGCCCCACATTCATTCTTTACAACATAGCAAGATAGAGCTTTCTATGTTCCCAATTTGACACTTGCTTCAATAGCTCCCTATTGCCACAAAATAATATTCATACGTTTTGATAAGTTTTATAAAATGGGTCATAATCTGCCCCAGATTACCTTTTTCTTCTATCCTAATTCTTACTACTCCCACTTTTCAGTTGTGCTTCACTTATGTTGAAGTAATTCTAGTGTCTTAAATAGGCAACGGTAATAATTACAGAAAAATTATAGTAATAATAATAACTGATAGTGTACTTATGGATCACTTACAATGGACTAGTACATTCACAAAACATACATATACGCAAGCATATCAAATCTCCAAAACATAATTTTGATATAGGTCACATTAGCACTTGGAATTTACCAGTCTTAGAAATTAAGACCTCTACAAAATAATTCAGCATCAGAATTCAAATCCAAGTCTTTGGGACGCAAACGTATGAGTCTATATTGACTCCCACGCATTCTCTTGCCTCTGTGCCATACATAGTTCTCTCTACCTAGAAATTTCCATCGTCTATTTGCATCCCTAAATCTTACTTGATTTTTAAGGTCTCAGACATCAACTCCATCAATAAAACTTTCAAAATAACATGGCTTCCTTACAAATAATGAATTAAAGCCCCTATTGTTTGATTTACAGCAAAGACACTATATTTATTATACATATGTATCTTACATAAATTTTAAATTATATCGGTGTATGTAGGGATAGACACACAAGGAACAGAAACATTTATCCATAGGTTTTAGAATTGCTACTGCTGAAATTTCACACTTATTTTGTTGAACTAACTTCTTCTGCATAAATATTCCTTAATTACAATGTATTAGTGGTCAATACTTCCTCGAAAGTTAGTCAAGAAGTCTTTATTCATGCATAATTGCTTTGGAGATAATAGTAGTGAAAAACAATCAAACAGCTGCAACTTAGACCTCTATTGGGATATTTCAGAATTTATTTTTGTCCATGTGGTTAATTAGAAATCAAAACCTATAATGACAAATTTTACAAATTAGTACTGGTATAAATTTGGGTTGCTTTTTTAAATAGCCATGCGGTCCAGATGCAGCTCTCCATTCATTCTCTCTCTCCAAAGGAAACAAACAACAGAGAAAAAAAAAAAAAAAGGAATGGGAGAAAATATTTGCAAATCATAGATAAGGGGTCATTTTCCAAAATATATAAGGAACTCATAGAACTCAATAGTAAAAAAATACTAATAACTCAATTAAAAATGGGTTAATGACTTCTCCAAAAGAGACATACAAATGACCAACAGGTATATGAAAAGATGCTCAATATCATAAACAATCAGGAAAATGTAAATCAAAATCATAATAAGATATCACCTCACACGCTGTAGGATGGTTATTATTAAAAAACAAAAAAAAACAAAAACAAAAACAAAGAAAAGACAAGTGCTGCTGAGGATGTTGAGAAATTGAAACCCTTTTATATTGTTAGTAGGAATACCAAATAGTGCCTCCAGTATGGAAAACAGTATGGAAATTCCTGAAAAAATTAATAATGCAACTACCACATGATCCAGTAATCCCAATTCTGGGTATATATCTAAAAGAATTGAAATTAGGACCTCAAAAAAAAAAAACAACAAGAAACATTAGCACTCCAATATTCATTGCAGCATTTTTCACAATAGCCAAGATATGGATGTAACAAATTTCCATAAACAGAGACTTCCAGCCAAGATAGCAGAATAAGTAAACCCTGTACTTGCTTCCTCCCACCACCACACCAAAATTATAACTATAACTAAACTACAAAACAACCATTATGGAGAACTACCTGATGACTAGCTTAACAGAACCCCTATAACTAAGGATATACAGAAGCCACGCTGAGACTGATATGAGTGATGGAGATATAGAGCTGGCTGGTTCCAAACCAACATGTGATGGTTTAAAATCAAGAGGGATATCTTGGCTATGGCGATCTCCCTGAGTAGTGAAGGGGTACTATCCCACACCAGGCTCTATAATATAATATAATATAATATAATATAATATAATATAATATAATATAATATAATATAATACAATACAATACAATACAATACAATACAATACAATACAATACAATACAATATAATATAATACTGGTTCTTATATTAATTTTTGCTCCAAAAACACATTACAGTTGATTGTCCGGCTAGGTCTTATTTTCGGGGAAACATGATAAAAGAAATCCTATGAGGCATATGAGGATTACAAGTGAGGGGACAGACCAAGAGCATGTAGGAAACTTACTTCTCTCTAACCTGGAGAAAGAAAGGCGCTTCAAGCCCAGGAAGCATAGAATCCCAAAAAAAGATGAACTCAAAGAGGCCCACACCAAGACACATTGTGATTAAAATGTCAAAAGTCAGAGACAAAGAGAGAATCTTAAAAGCGTGAAGAGTAAAGCAGTTAGTTTCCTACAAGGAAGCCCACATAAGACTGTATCTGATTTCTCAACAGAAATGTTGCAGGACAGAAGGGAGTGGTGTGAAATATTGAAAATGATGAAAAGAAAGGACCTACAACCAAGATTACTCTACCCAGCAAAGCTATCATTTAGAATTAAAGGACAGATAAAGAGCTTCCTAGACAAGAAAAAGCTGAAAGAGTTCATCACCACCAAAACAGTACTACAAGGAATCTTAGAAGGACTTCTTGAAGAAGAAAACTAAGAAGGAGAAGAAAGAGGAGGAATAGGAGGAGGAGGAGGAGGAGGAGGAGGAGGAGGAGGAGGAGGAGGAGGAGGAGGAGAAGAAGAAGAAGAAGAAGAAGAAGAAGAAGAAGAAGAAGAAGAAGAAGAAGAAGAAGAAGAACTATATGAATAATAAAATGGCAGTCATTACATATCTATCAACAATCACTTTAAATGTAAATGGATTAAATAGTCCAATCAAAAGATCAGTGGCTGAATGGATAAGAAGACAAGACCTTACAAATGTTGCCTACAAGAGAATCAGTTCATATAGAAAGACACACAAAGACTAATCAACCAAGAAATGACCCTGGAGGGTTGCACTTGGATGTTTATCAATCGCTCTATAATTAGCTATACTTTCTATGCCATATTTTTCACTCTTATTCAAGCTTTATGTGACTTTACACTGGAATCCTGTGATTCATTTAATAAGACTCTGGGTAATAATTGCAAATCTTTACTTGACATCATAAAAAATACAGAATCTTAATATTAAAGCCCCCAAAATAAAAATTAAAAAAATCAAAATTTTAAAGCCTGTGTAAATAATATTTTCTAGAAAATAATATTTTATGAGGTCAGGGTGGATAAAAATATCCTTAAAGTGAACACAAAATTCAAAAACTATATAAAAAAAGATTAAGTTAACTATTAAAAAAAAATTAAATCTGTAAATCCAAAGTTAAAAAATAAAAGTCACAGGCTGAGAAAAGGTACTTGTAACACATATAAAAAATATTAATGTCCAGAGAATATTAGGAGATTCTTTAAAAAAAATTTCAAAATAAAGCAGGTAAAATAAATTAAAAATTGTATGGAAAGCCAATTTACAGAAAAAAAATGTTAATATATATGAAAAAAGGTGTGTGCTCTTACTAGTAATTGAAAATATCAAATAAAAAGTATAAAATACCATTTTAGATCCTTTTATCCTTTTGACTAACAAAAATTTGATTGGCAAAAGTAATAACTGTTGACAAAGACATAGGAAACAAAACCTTTAATACACTTCTTATTAGAGTGAAATTTGACACAACCACTTTGAAGAGCTTTCTGGCACTATTGAGTAAACTTAAAAATGCACTCTGAGACCAAGTAACTCCATTTCTCAATATATACATTCGAGAAAATGTTACAGATGTGCACATGGAGGCATGTACATATTTATTCAATTATTTCTCAGCACAAAATTGTAGAAAAGTTGTAGCATCACTAGCATTCAGTAGGATATTATACTGCAGCAAAATGAATGACCTAAATCTTCATGTATTAGCTTGTATAATTCCATATATATATATATATATATATATATATGAAAATGTAAATAAAGTTGCAAAACGATACATATAGGTTTATAATAGTTTTTTAACTATTGAAATACAAAAATATTATATATGATATATACATATAAAAAAATGTAACAAATGCATCAAAATATGAATAAGACAGCATGTTTGTCTCATTGATACTCTATCAAGCACTGCATTGTAACAAAGCAATACATTTTGATGAAATTGTTTAGTGTAATTATAATTACTAATTAGAAATTTAACATATATATATATATATATGTAAATGAATATCCAATAATGGTGGAACATGGATTATTACAGGAACAGGAACATAAGTATTTCCATTACAAGCAATGTATTAACTATTTTCAAATAACTGGAAAATTATGCATTCTTGACTTCTAACTAACAATAAAAGCTAACATTTATATGATGCTTACTATAGGCTACTGTTCTACAAGCTTTATAAATACTAACTCACTTCATACTAGTAAGAGAAATCCTATGAGGCATATGAGGATTAAAAGTGAGGGTACAAACGAGGAGCATTTAGGAAACTTCTCAAGGTTATGTAATTATTGAGAAACTGAGCTGAGTTTCAAATCCAGACAGTGTGGCTCATGCCTCATATACTCCACTGAATCTCAATGTTCCTTAAACATGAGTTGACTTTTAATTGTCATTGGGACCTCTAATCACTCAATCCTCTCAAATTACTCAGAATTTGTAAATCAACAGATGGAAACCAATCTTCTCTAAAGAAATATATCTTCTGGATCACTTTCATTTTCTGTGATTATTATGTATTATTGACTATAATTATTACTACCTTCTTTTGTTAATTTTGTTCCCTTGTTCTGCTATGAGTTTATAATCATTTGTTTTATCTCATTCTGGATGTGGCTCTGTTTCTGTGATGAGGCTGGGCCAATATTCTCACTTATTTCTGCTGCCAATAATGAAGAGTTAGAAAGATCCTATTTATGCATGTTATTATTTTCAGTGTAAATAGTTAACCACAGCTGCTGCAATTTTCTCAATTGTAAGCCAGAAAAATGAGGAGGGGAGATGAGGGCACAAATACATCTATCAACTCTCTTGGCATTCAGAATAAAATATGAAAAAAGGCCAAGAAAATAATTTGCTTCCAGGGTACCAAACTTCAAATTGAATAGACCTATATAAAATTCTAACAACACCTAACAGATACAATGAACATAATCGCAAGGCAAGCTTGTAATTAGTAATTTAAAAGTTTACACTTGCATGGGATTTTTCAGAAATGTTCTGTTTAATTACTCCACATAACCAGTTGGTAAACTGAAGAAAACTAAAGTATTTGGCAATGTAGTTTCTTCGGTTATATAAAGAAAATTCTTCATACACATTTCAACTAAGTGATTTAGAATAACACTGAATCACTTAAAAATTAGTTGAGTGAAAATATACTATTAAAAATATCCTATCTTCAATTCAAAGCTTGTGAGATGAATCCATATTAGTATGTGACTCTGCCTCATTCATTCTCACTGTGTATAATATTCAATTTTATGAATATACCACTACTTACATATCCATTTCACTATTAATGGACATGTGGGTTCTTCCTTTTCTTGTTTTGTTATTATGAACAATGATCTTTCAAACAACCTTTCACCCATATTCTTGGGAACATAGGGATACATCAAATATGGGCACCATTTACATGAAGCTTCAAAACAAGCAAAATAATAATATGTTGTTAGTTAATGCACATATATAGTAAAATTATAAATAAGTATTCTTGGGGGAAAAAAAAAATAAAAAAACACCAGTCAGAGCAACAACTATCCCTAAGAAAGAAAGAGCACATAGGGGATTTTAACTACACTGCCCTTATTTTGTTACTAAAGTAGGATGTTGATATGTGTATGTGTGTTCTCTTAGTATATCTACATTTTATTTTATAATTCCTTTTTTGTAATTTTTTAAATAATTCCTTTACAAAAGGTTTTCTAATGAGCTTTTGTAAAAATGACATAATTTTTTTTTTCTGTTTTCTTTTTTTCTTTTTTTCTTTTTTAACTAAAGCCATTAGTTACATGCCACCATTTGCAGTAAGTAGTTTCTAAAATGACTACCAATGAACTCTCTTGGTATCCGTGTCCTTGTGTCACCTTCTCCCTTTGGGTGTGGGTTGGACCTAGTGACTCACTTCTAACAAACCGAATACAGCAAAGGTCATGGGATTTCACCTCAAAGTGTACTCATATGTTAGAAACATTCTGTGGCCTTTTTTTTTTGGGTGCTCACTGTTGTTCTGTTGCTTGCTTACTCTGAAGGAAACTGATTCTCATGTTGTGAGCTGCCACGTGACAAGGAATGTATTTCTCTGGGGAACAGCCAGTGGCGACATGAAGCCTGCCAACATTGTTATGAGTAAGTCTGGAACTGAATCTTCTTCCCGCAGTCATACCTTGAGATGACTGCTGTCCTGGCTGACAACTTGATCACACTTTTGTGAGAGATCCTGAAAACGAAGACCTAGCTGAGCCATGATGGATTCCTGACACACAGAAACTGTGAGGTAATAAATATCTGTTATTTTAAGCCACTAAGTTTTGGGGTAATTTATTATGTAGTAATAAATGACACTCTAGTTTTAGAAAAAGAACATAAACTGGACTATGGAAATATAAAAATATTTCTAGCAATAGAGTTAAAAAGAAGAAAAATGAAATATTTTGACAAATTCAAAAAGATGATTAGAGAAGATCAATTTCCAGCATGACAGAGAAGGCAAACAAACATTCTAACACTCTGGAAATTGACCTAGGACATACAACAAATTGAAAAGCATTTGTTCTAAAAAATTACTGAGCTTCAGGTAAGAACGGCACCAATGTGGTGTTTATGCTGTGGCTGCTCCCCTACCACTTGCAGGCTTCGTCTTCCTGGGCAATTTCATGGTGGTCTGAGCAAGGCAAGAAACAAAAGTTTTGCTGCTGCTGCTGCTAGAAACACTTCAGTTGACCGAGGGGTTTTCAGTTAAACTAAAGACAAGCAAACAGGAGGGCCAGCAAATCTGGTATCCTGAGTTTGCGACCCTGATCCCCTGATCTTACTCTATCCTCCTGTAGCACACATTGTCTCCACCACCTCTCTCTCTGTCTCTCTCACACACACACACTCACAAATGCACACTAAATTTTATCAACAACTGATTATTTTATTATAGTTACTCTACTGTAACCCCTCAAGCTGTAGGGGCAGTTTGAAGTGATCATATTGCTCCTTTGTGATGATATTCCTCTCAGTGATGTGACACAGCATGCATGTTATGACCCAGAGCCATGTCATATACTTGGATCAACTACTTCTCCTTAAGACTCACCACACTCACAAGATATAGGCAAAAAAATATTATTTCTGGCAACCACAGCTGCTGACATTGACTCAGCTGTCATTTCCATTCTTCCTAGTATAACATGGAGGTAGTCTGAATCTATCCAATTTTCCTTCTCCCAATTATCTCTTAAACAAAAATACCATCCCTAATTTGCACGTTTAATGATGATTGAAAACATTCCTGTGCCATTAGGCAAGCAAGCATCATTTAATTTTAAGCCCAGAATTGTCTCCTACACCATAAAAATAGCTACTAAATTTCAATTTATATTTAAACCCTTAATGTGAGAGGCAGAGCTCAGATACATGGTTTTCGCTGAGTATAAACTTTAGCATTCAATCACTATGTCAGATAGGAGATGGATTTCATATGTCTGGAATCATTTTTGGTGGTCTTTCTCACCGATACAGTGATAATTAACACCTAAGGAGCACTTCAGTGTAGCAATAAAAAGAAATAATGAGGCTGTGCTCTAACACCCTAGTAAAATGTTACTCTTTTGAGTACTTCTCTGGAATTTCACTTGTCTGCCAACTCCCATTGCTTTTCTCATTTATCTGTCACGGTCGCCTGTAGGGTAGTGACAACATCTTACTGAAGTGCTCAGTTCTGGCTTCCGTATTTCCTAAGCAAACAGGCCATGATAAATTCGAATCAGTTTGACCTGTCACAACATCCAAAATGAGGCTAGAGTTGATCTCGTGCAAATTGAAATGCACAGCATCTTCTTTTTGTTTCCATGTAGTGTCTGGAAACAGCCACTTTGCTGATCTAAGAGTTGGAACCTAACGAACCTTTGCAAGGTGGCTGTGGTAAAATAGCATGAATGTGTAACGAGTTTCACTGACAGCAAAATACACAGCCTCCTAGAACGGCAAGCCAGGTCAAGATCAATTACGTGGGTGGGAAGGTCTGCCTGTGCTCTGGGCTAAAATATCACGAAGTCAAGACATGTTGTAGTATTAACATATCTGCTTTCAAGACATGTGTCCTTTGGAATTTTTCTCATAATCTCTGGTGGAAACATATACATATCAGCAAATTCAATAAATTGCTTCACGTATCAACTTGCCTATAAGGTCAACATTCTTAGAAATGAAACAATTCTTAAAATACTATCTTGGGCTATGTAAAACAAAAATAAATGCATCTCTACCAGGCTGCAATATCTGTATGACATTATGTAACAGTCTCTAATGTTCAGAAGATCATGAAGGCATATAAACTAGTATTTTTCTTTCCTGTTCCCTTTATTAAAATGAAATTTATCAACAAATATCTTTCCAGTAGGGGGTGGGGAATGGCTCAGTACAGAACTATCTAAATCAATTTTCTCTCCACATCTGCCGCATAATACAGCTATGACTGGCTTCAGTAATATAGTAGAAAATCCAATGTAGGAGACTGCACGTGTACTGGAGTTTTCAAGCTTATTACACCACTTTGTTTGAAACAATATAGTTAAGGAGTCAGTTAGTGTAGGTTATTCTCTTTTATAAACTCAGTGTCTTAGGAGGCACTCATTCACTCAACTGTTGCAAAATGCATCAGGTCGAGACTTGCCCTACAAACTGTTATATTAGATTTGGGGAAGTGGTTAGTTTTTCAACTGAAACATTTAAAAAAAAAATTAAGATTAAAAAATACTTGTAGTATCTGAATTTAGCTAATGTTACACACATATATATAATATATATATATATTACATATATAATATATATGTGTATATATATTATATATAATATGTATTTATATCCATACATGCCTAATACATACATATATGCATAAATAAATATGTGAGTTTCTGTGTGGTGCGTGTGTGTGTATCCCCTTTAGGACTAGAATTCAATGTATATTAGCACTTCAGAAATATCAAAACAATATTAAGACCCTAATGACCTACCAAAATGTTATTTCTTGTATTTATTTTATGCAAGTTTTAAAAAGTATTCTTTACAGACCTCCCAAAAAATAAACTAGCATCATTTATTTCAAGAGAACAAAATTGCTTTCTATATATATAAAATATTAATTTCTGAATTCTAAAAACAATTGAGAAAATACTAGAAACTTTATCACCAATTCTTAATTATGGTATTCATTATTAGAAAAGGCTATCTTAGGACCATCTTTATCTTTTCAAAAGTTTCAGTTGTCACATTGATAGTTTAACATCTTCATTTGATTAAGGTGTCTACTGACTGCTTCTGTTTTAACCAAACTCTTTACAATAAACTGACTCCATGTCCATAAAAACAATAGGATACCAAACTAAGAATACTAAATGCTGTTTGAATTTTCCCACTCATAATGGGTTGCTCCTTGCCTACCTGTTTTTCATCTGCTGGTCAAACTTTGTAATTAATAAACACAGCATGGTTAAATGGTAAATATGATGTACTGTGGTCAGAAAATACTTAGTAATATCACACATCCATTTCAGCATTCCTTCCCAAATTCAGAAAACAGTAAAATGAACCCACCTGTGGAGCACACAGTGCGTGATTGGGAAGGCAGAGAAATGTAGATGCTAATCAAAGATGCAGAATACTACAGTTCAGGTAAATAGAAAAAGCCACCCAGATAATGAGTAACTGGCTACCTGCACCTAACTGAGCATAGTTTTCCTTTTAAAAAAAATTATTAAATTTATTTACTGAGCATACTGAAGTAAGCAACCACCTTAGCTATTCAATTAATGAGGTGTCTTTATTTAAAATCTGAACCGTGCACAAATTCAAACAGTGAGAAGTTTCTGCAATTAGTAGTTAATAATAAGGCAAGTCAATAACAATACCAGTGCAGATAACTGAAAGATGGACTGAAAGAAATTGGTTCCAGACTAGACAAGAAACACTTTTCTAATTCTTTGGAAAAGGATCCGGAAATTAATAACAGTAGAACTCCAGTCTATATTGTTCAGAGTTCATCGTATAAAATGACAGTATGTTTGATTTCACTGGAACAACCAATTGCATTCTATTAGTATTTCACAGGATGTGTTCAAGCATTCTCAGTGAGCTATTAAATGTTTCAGTTAAAGAAGCCAACCACGTATTATTGACTTTAGCAATGGTGTCCTCCAACCAGCTGCCTGCAAAACACAGTGATAATCACTGTGGCAAACACTTTCCCCTGGACTCACCAGCAGTCCTGTGGGTTTGAAGGTAGGTGCCATCAATACAGTTTCATGTAAACCTCCTGTTGGGGCTATCTTAAGGCTAACATCATATCTGTTTGAAAATCCCAAGTTTAGGGAATCTTGTGACATTGAAATTATTTGGTGAAATTCCTAATCATATTTCAAGACTTAGCTCAAGTATTATCTTTCTTGGAAACTGTCCCCAGTCATTTCTGACAGAGTTCAGATTGCAGCACTCCCCTGCAATAGCTAGAGTGGTGGCAGCAGCTATCATAGTAGCATCAGCAACAGCAGAAAAAAAACAAAACAAAAACAAACAAACAAAAAAACAAAACAAAAACTAATATTACTGAACACTTAATATAACTTCTTATCATATTATCATATTGACTCATTTAGGACTCATAACCACACTGTATGATAAGTACCATACCACTAACGACTATTTTATTATCTGGAATCTTCCCTATTGTTCCACAGCTAGTTAGGATGAAATCAAGACGGGCACATCTGTCTTGGAGTCAGAGATCTTAACCATTTGAATATATATATATATATATATATATATATATATATATATATATATATATATATATATATTTCTTCATTATTCTAGTTTCTTTTCACTGTCCTATGAGCTTTTTGAGGATATCGAATATGCTTTCCTGTTCGTTTTTGATCTGTCAGTGTGTAGGATAGGAAGTGGTGGTAGCACACAGAAAGCTACTACTAAGTGCTGATGAGGTAAAGGATGACAGAGAATGTGCCCATATCTGGATTTACAGCATACCTAGACATCAGGGCATGATAAAACTACATGCCTCTCTTTGGTTGCTTCTTCATGGCTCCTACAGATAACTCCTGAAAATGGCATTTGAATACCTTATTACTTGTTATTTTTTTAGAAACTTATTTTAAATATACTATAAAAATAGGAGACAGTAAGGAGATAGGTTTCTAAATAGTAGACTTCCATTAATTTAATGTTAGGTTACATTTATCAAATGGTCATTTTAATTAGAACCACTTAGATGCAATACTTTACTCATTAGCCACTATCATAAAGGGCAGAATAAATTTTTTAAAGTCTCTTCAGAATAAGTAACTCAACAATCACTTGCCAAGCAAACTATACCTCAGAGGGATATATAACAAATTTTCCAGATATTTGTTATGTTTATATTTCTTTTTAATATACTCTTTCCTGGACCACAAAATGAGATTCTTCTAACAGAGTTGAAATTTAAATGAAAGATAATGGCTAGACAAAGCAACGATGGTTTTAAATATTTTGAGGTACATGGTTGATTTAATAAAATAACAGATTCAGAAGGTCCGGGCAAGTTCATTCAGAAAAATGTGGATAATTAATTTTCTATTTTTTCTTGGCTGAATAACCAATAATTTTAAAGACTTTTACAAAAAATATTTTCAAAGTAGCTTAATGTATTTATATATATATATATATATATATATATATATATATATATATATATATATAATATATATGTGTGTGTGTGTGTGTGCATGTGTGTCTGTATATGTGCATATGTCTGTAAGTGTATAAAACACATACATACACACATATATAAAATAGATAAAATTTAATCAACTGGTTTTTCATGAGGAATTTCAGTTAATTCACCTAACGATGTATATTTTTTCCTTTACAGTGCATTTTTTCCTTTACAGTCCTAAGCATGAAAGTTGTGTCTTTTAAAAATATTTATCTTGGGATGATCTTTTGCTTAAGAGAGAGTACTAAAGAGTTATTCATCCAGGTTAACTGGCCCCTAGAGCACTCTCCAGGAAGCACAGATTCAAGATAAGCACTTGGGTCTCATAAAGTAGAGCAATAAGCAAATAATAAACAAACAAACAAACAAACAACCACAATTAAACTATAGTATTGAACTAAAGATTCAGATAAAGGGATAGCACACAGATAAAGATGTTTTAACCTACCCCAGAATTGCAAATACCTAACAAGATGGATCTCAATCTCAATCACAATTTCTCTCTCTCTTTCCTCTCTCTCCTCCCAACAACATTATTCTATCATTCTTCTTTTTTTTAGCAATAGAAGTCCTGAGTTTAAAGACTTTCCCACAACCATTTAGCTATTAAACATAGAGACAGAAACAAATGCATTGTCTGTGTTTTCTGTTAAAACGTATCACTTGCTTACTTATTTTATGTATTCTAGAATGATTAGAATATGAGTTCGTTTGATATAAGACACAAGCCATCACTTTTTTGCCTCCTCTGCATAAAAGTACAATCCCTGGATTTCAGCACAAACTTTAGTATATTAGTTACATAAAGATAGTACATATTCTATTTTAAACCAGTGGTGTGAAACTTCATTGCTTCAGCTTCAAATTGTGTTCTTTTTATGTACACATTACTTATACTTTGAGTTTCAATGCTTGAATTTACTTCTTAGAATTTCTTTCATTGTTGGCAATAGTTTTACATTTATTAAACTACCACAAAAACACCTTCTTTTCAACAAAATTATGGCTTAACAGTTCTAATATCATAATATTACAATTCAACTAGGAAATAGATAAAATATTGTTATATCCCCTAGGAACACTTTTAAATCCTTAAATCAATTTAAAGATTCAGCCTCTGAGAATACCTGTTACCAAAATGTGAAGACATTAAGGCCCAGAATATATACTACATCTCACTCACTGCAGGGTGGGCTTAATGAACTGGTTTCATTGGGCCGCATGAAAATGATATATAATTAAAATTGACTGACATCTACAAAGTTTAACCATCCTCATATTAAGGTTCATTGGATATTCAGATCTGGAAATAAACTACTGATTAAAAAATAAAAAGCATATAAAGATAGGTAAGTTCAAACAGTTTACTGACTTTTGTTATATATATCTTGGAGAGGAATTTAAAATGCTATTGCAACAAGGATTCAAAGGTTGCTTAAGTCTGTAATTGACAAGTCAGAAAGACAGCTCAGGAACTTATAATTTACTTTATATTCTCTTCAATCTGTGGATGGCATCTTATGTGTCTCAGACCTACAGCAAGACAGTCACCCAGAAATGATGCCTTGTAAAGGAAAATAATGAATTAAAAGCTTCATTTAAAATAAAGTTCAAATCTACACAAATAGAAACATCAGTAAATTATGATTTTTTGAGCATTCTAATATCAAGACTAATTTTAATTTAATGACAGTTTCTTATATATCCTATTTTGGGACATTCCAGGTATTTAGACTTTATACCTATAACTATATAACTATATATAGGAAGTTATATAGGTATAGCTGTATATAGTTACAGTTTTATATGGTTATATATAGTTTAGATATATAGTTTCATATATATAGTTTATAACTATATACATATATGACACAAGTTAAATTTTTGCTTATAAGAGTTTTCAAAACGAGGACATCTTCATATAATGATTTTTTGAGATATTTAATTTCTAAGAACATTGTACTCATAAAAAATACATTATCTTCTTTCTGTTAATACTTTTTCAGGGAATATTGAACTGGAATACCTAAACAATTTTCCCTTGAGTTGAGAAATTTATATAAAGCACTAAGCACATCATTTGAAACAGTCATCACTCATTAAATATATAACAAGAGATGTACTAAGTGTTGAAGTAGTAATAGTATAATAGCAATGGAAGCAGGAACAGCAATAGTAGCAGTGTTAGTTTTGTGGGGTTTTTTTCTTTCTTGATCTACTCAACTCAACAGATAATCCTAACTACCTTAATACTATAGCACAGCATTAACAGATCACTTATCATATCCTACACTTCAGTCAAGATTTGATTTTTATTTTCTTATTTAATACTCAAAAGAACTCTAAGCTAGAGGAACTATTACAGGTTTCCCCCACTGCCTCAAAGGAAATCGTTCCAATGAAACCTTTCATAAGCCACGTAGCATAAAGCAAAGGGAATCAATCCCCTGGTTTCCAAAAGTTTGTGTTAGGCCACTTGCTTTTATGGAAGACTCACATTAGTGCCTGCTTTCTATAACCAAAGTAAGTACATAGGGCCTGCATCTTTGCCTTAATGAAAAAAGTCAATGCCATACTAATGAAGGGGGTCTTTCGTAAAAACTGAATGGCCTAACGCAAACGTTCACAAAGTGGGGGATACCTTACTTCCTGTTTATTATATAAGACAACTGATGCTCAGAGGTTTTAAATAAGATAAACAGTTTCTAGTGTTGGAGCCAGAATTTTGTAACATACTATCTGCTTCCTAAGTACTTTCACTGCTCAGTAAATTTAGATCATGTGTCATATATGATACATTATATATAAGCAAAGAAATAGTGGCATAACCTTGAAAAGCTAAAGAAACTAAAAATAATGAAGTTTATAAGACCTTTCATTTTAAAAAAATAACATTATTTTAATTGCTTGAAAGTATCCTCTCAACTTTGGGTTCATGTTTCATAATCCACAATTTTGGCATTTTTATAATACACATTTATAAGGGTTCACTACTATTACAGACTGAATGTACCGCCATGGGTAGAAATGCTGATTACCCATGTGTGGTATTCAGAGGTTTTTTAAGGTTATGCTGTTATTTCTTTTGAGGCTAATTAAGGATGTTTTAATTGAATCTATTGCATTTAGGGAAAAAAACTGAGATTTAGAAAAGTAGTGTCTCTACTGAATTCACAATTTAGAAAGATTCAAGGCTAGTATAAGATGAAATAGAACCATGATGACTCAAACTTAGCATTTCAGCTACTACAGCAAGTATCTTAACTCTGCTGTGCTGGATCGCACTCTCTCTGATGATGTAACTTGTGTTGGGTTTGTTGAACACTCTATTCCCAACACTGAGTCACACAGAATCTGCCACACAGAAATTATCTGATAATTGTTTGTTGAATGAAAACTGATGGGTCACCATATACAATACCATATGAAGTAGAGTTTCACTCCCACAAAGGGTACTGTTCAAAGGCATTGTTTTTCCAGATGTCAGCCTCTCATTGCTTCATACTCATAGACAAAAAAAATGAAAATTAAAATAGGAAAGAAACAGTGAGTTTTGTAACCATTTCCCAGCTCCAGCATACTGCCTTTACCTTCTCTCAGTGAATTGCCATTAAGGGGTTATAAAATGCAATTTGGGGAATATAATCAATAATGTTGTGAAGATTTTGTAAGGTATCCATCCGATGGACACTTGTTTCGTTAGGGAGACCACCTCAGGGAAGATGTAGATGCCTGATCACTGCACTGTACACCTGATGCTGAACCTGAACAATAATGAATGTCAAATACAATTTTATATATATATATTTACACAAAGCGGAGTACAGCATTAGGAATAGAGACAGTGGAAATGTAATGGCTGTGTGTGATGTCAGAGGGGTAGTGGATGGGGGAAGGGAAGTTGTCACTGTGAGGGATATAAATGATAAATGTCTAACTATTACATTGTTTTGTACACCTGAAACTAATAAAAAAAGTTATAAAAAAAGAAAAAAGATCATAAATCACTTGTTCTCTTTCCCCAGTAGACACATGGACATAAGCCATCATTTCTTTGCCTGAATCTTTGTGTTTAGAAAATGTATACGAACACAATTTGTAAGCAGTAAAGAAATAATAAATAAATAAATAAATAAATAAATAAATAAATAAATAAATAAATATTATTTGGCATTGTTATGATTGGAAATAAGGAACACAGACATTAATTTAAAATATATAGGTGATTTCTCTCATCTACCACCTCCCTTCCCGCTTACCCTTTGGTAACCACGAAACTATTGTCTGTGTCTATGAATTTTTGTTTCTTCATTTGTTTGTCTTGTTCTTTTGTTGTTTCAGTTTTATATCCCACATATCAGTGAAATCATATGGTTCTCTACTTTTTCTGTCTGACTTATTTCGCTCAGCATAATAATCTCAAGATCTGTCTGCGTTGTCACAAATGGTACTATTTCATCTTTTCTTATGGCAGAATAGTATTTCATTGTGTATATATACCACAACTTCTTTATCCATGCATCTATTGAAGGACACTTTGGTTGTTTCCATGTCTTGGTCGTCGTAAATAAAGCTGCAGTGAACATTGGAGCACATACATCCTTATGGATAAATGTTTTCAGATTTTTTTCAAAGATACCCAGGAGAGGGATTGGTGCATAAAGGAGATCAAATATATGGTGATGGAAAGAGAACTGACTCTGGGTGGTGAACATACAATGTGATACACAGATGATGTATTACAGAATTGTACACCTGAAATCTATGTAATTTTACTAACAATTGTCACCCCAATAAACTTTAATTTAATATATATATATATATATATATATATATATATATATATATATATATATGAATTCAGAGATCATAAAAGAGGAGTGGACAGTCTAAGAAAGGTGGAAGATAAAATTTCAGAAGCAGATTCTAAAAGAGATAAGATCAAGTAGTTTGATTTTACCTCCAGGTGCCCTTTGGTAATTAACCTATCTTCTACAAAGACATGTTTCTTATAGTCTACCATCAGTTCAGCACTGAGCTGGTCATTTGGACACAGTATATTAAATAATTACATAAGGTAATCCCTGCTCTCTAGAAGTTTACAAGACCTTTAGGAAAACAAAATTTATAGATGGGACTCCTTATATAATACCTGTCAACACACCCAATAACTGTTAATACAGGTCTACAGTAACTTATATAAAATTCCACAGTTCCTTCTACGCAAGTCTCAAGAATAAAAAAGCTCTCAAAAAGGAAAGTTTTTCCATAACTTGTTTGCAGGCAAAATCTGACATGACCTGAATTCTTTTGATAGTAAACACTACCTTTAAGTGATTTGGGGCCATTTATAAAGTTCATTTATACTGCTTCATGTTTGACATGACTCAGGTTATAGATAGAACTATAGGATTATTGATATTTTTCACCATGGGTTAGTTCCCCACATCTCACCAGTGATATTACAAAAATATTATCTGTTCATCATGACTTTTCTAAATCTGAAAAACTTGGAATCCTAAAATAGTCTCAAGGTTTTACAAAATATGTTGTGGGCATGTAAAATAAAGAGACAGGTAAACACACTAAACTTTAGAGCTATAAAATTCCAAAAAACAAAATTATAATTTCCAGGAGAGGCGATAAAATAACTCAAGCAGTTAGCCAGGAACCTTGAAGGGTACACAAGTTGGGGACACTGAATGAAACAGAGGAGATATGGATGCAGTAGAAGATATAGCAGGAGCCCAAGCAGAGGCCAGGCCTGCTAGAATATGGGGGACAAGAGGAAAGGTGGTGAGGGAGCGGTGAAATGGGGAGGATATTGGTTTGGGAGAAAAAGGAATTAAATTTCAACAAATGGGGGAGAAAAAACAAGCACAAAGAATTGGATTTTCATTAGTGGAAAGGTAAAGAACGAATGTAGAATTTTTAGAGACAATTTTTATAATGAGCCCTGAATTTAAGAGAAATCGATCTGGCAATGATAGGCAGCGTAAATTCAAGGAGAGCACTATTAGTCTCAGAGAGGTCTGCTGGGAAGGTTTTTGCAGGAACCAGGTGTGAGGTGATGAGGAACTGGAATGAGACAGTGGAGTTGGGATTACAAAATGGCATGTGTTCTTATGTCTTTAATTTAACTCATTCTGAAAATTGGAAAATATTTCTAAATGTATTCGCTCCACTTTCTGAAATAAGTCTGAGGGATGGACACCTGAAAAGATTTGAAACTGAACACACCCTTTCATTTACTTCATCACAGCCATCTGGATGTCTTGAATGCAGAGCTGCCTCATAGCTACCTCCTGACACACAGATTTTTATACTCCAAGCCTGGTGGCAAACCATGAATAAAAACAAAAACAAACAAACAAACAAACAAACACAACCAAAGCTCACTGCACTATTCTCAAGCAGGGTATAGATGTTTTCATTTCACTTTCAACTTAAGAGCTTGAAAGTATGCTGTTTTTCAGGTACTTCAATACTCAGTGCACAGCCACACCAGTGTAGTTCAGATGCTAAAAAAAAAAGTTAATGAAATTTATCCTACTATCAAGAGAACAGAGGTAAGTTTTTGAAAATATTAAGTATCAAGGCAAGGTCAGATGTCTTCCCTGATATCCTTGGCCAGGATGGAAAAAATTTTAAAAAAACAAAAAAATAAAACTTTTCCTTCAATTTTCAAAGGGAAACAAATAAACTCTTGCCTTCCAGTTGGAGGTAGAAATCACTTTACTTTTAAAGAGCTTCTTGTCTTGTACAAATTATGGTCTCTGTAAGAATCTATAGTATGCTTTAAGGCTAGTCAAGAATTGACGTTTCAAATTATTTCATGTGACTCACAGTATAGATAGATCTCCAGAAGCAAAAGTTGCTAGGTTTTCTTGGGACTGTTATAAATTTACATTAGTATAATACATTCTGAATAAATTCAAAATATTAGTCCTATAATGGCTTCAAGTGCTAAATATCTAAGTAAGCAATAATTTACAATGCAGACATCTACTTTGTCCTCTTAGTGAGACTCAGAATTTGCTAGATTTAAAAACACGTGGAATAAATTTAATTAAACATCTTTTTACATATGTTTCATATTCAAACCATTTTATTAGTTCACTTCATTTGTACAAGCTATAATGCTTCTCCTATTTTTTTTTTTTTTTAATAATATATGTATGCAACAGAGAGTTGATGGTAGCAGACTTTGCCTTCATTGAGAAGTTGGATTCAGAGAGCTCATGAACTGACTCGAAATCAGAACATGGAATGCCAGTGTCCATTCTCTGGCTGATTCAGCAGGAGTGTCTGCCCGCCATTTAACTATTGTCTAAAGAATCCCACATAGCCAATGGTCTGTTTTTTCAAGGGTTTTTTTCTTGGTTTACTCAATGGATTTACCACTTGATTTGCCATTGAAATGAAATGGATTTAAAATGACATAAATTTGAAAATAATTTTTAGATATGAGGAAGAAACTTTACTGAATTTAGATGCAGACCTTTTTAAATTTTATTTCTTGGCAACAATAAGCACCAAAACATCAGCATAGTTATACATTATAATATTCATCAACCTTTGTGAAAAATATTGCTACTTGAGTTAATAAATTTGCTCAAGAATTGATAGTTTTTACCCAACCAACAACCTAGAAATTAAACGTAGGTTGATATAATAATTATATCTATTTTCTTGAATTCTTTGATATATTTAGTGGGAAAATTTTCTAATTAATGTCAGATTTTACATCACTTTTCCTTTAGTACTTTTAATATGCATCCTAATTCCATTCATCACTCTAATTTTTAACTAAGTTTTTTTTTTTTTCTATGTCTGTTTTTCAATTCTCCATCTAAATATAAACTTCTTTAGGGAAAAGGCCTTGCATTTTTTGTTTCATCTCTCACCTTAGGTTCTAGCAGAATATTCTCCTGTTTGTAAATTAACATTGTAAACTGACAAACTCTAATTGGAAGTGTCCTCCGGGACCTCCAGTCCAGAAAGCTCACAGAATGTTTGGGATTTTCAGAATCGGGTTGAATAAGTGCAATGGCCTAGAGGCAGTAGGAACAGCTGCAGAGCAATTGAGAGAAAGCTACTAGTAGCTATTCTGATTGAGTTCCTGTGGAATGAGGGAAGAATTCCAGTAGATGCTCCATGAATACCTCTTAAGATATTTGACTAGTAGTGAATGGATAATCATCAGTTTGATAAAGATAGGACTAAACTGATTTAAAAGCAATTCTTCCCTTATGTCTTCTGAATAAAAAGTAGAAAACAGGTATGAAATAGGCATTGCTTCTGGGAAGCTAAGAGTTAAGTCTTCTATAGACCTAAGGACATGTTACAGACTCTGTTCCACTAAATTTGACAACTATAAAAGAAAGTGGGACTCACTGGTAGAAAAGAATAAAAATGAATTCAAGACTTCCTCTTCTCTAAAGATGAAACTAAAAAAAAAAAAGAAATATATATATCATATATATATATATATCATATATATATATATATATATATTATATATATATATATAAATTGATACTGGACAAAATCCTGAACTTTAAGATGCTTTGTGATTATATAAAATTTATATTGCAAATTAGATTAAGCAAAAATGTGTATTAATATTTTAATATGTACAAAATAACTTTTGATAAAGGTTATGAAAATACAAATAAGCAAAATGTATGGCTTGCTTTTAAAGTTGAAAGCTACACATTAACATTATAGGATAATGTAACATTATACCAAGTTAAAGATACATCCCTTTACTGACATGTGACTTTTTGAGTTTTCCCAGACACAAACCCTGATACAAAGGTTCAAATATAAGCAGTGCATGTGAACAGTGTTCACAGAAACACCCATAGGGTATTAGAAAAGTGAAGGAAAATAATTATAAAAGGTGTATTATTAAGCTAGTGGCCACTGTGAGGAATTTGAATTTAATTTTCCCAAGGAATTCTGGGAGATACTGAAACAGTCTTTCTGAGTCATCCTATCCAAAGGGCATGGAGCTGGGGCATTTTTATACCAACTTCCTACTAATTATTTTTGGAAGGCTATGGGCATGGGTATTAACTTTCCATAACTTCTACTTGCTGAGAATATGGGCAGAAAGACTCTGGAAACCAAAGAAAACTTCCAGGAAAAGTATTTCAGGTACATGTATTTGGAAGGCAGGCAGTCCCGTGTGTACAGAAATAGCATAAAAAAGAAGAAATTGGAAGGACCCCAACAACATCTATAGTGCCAGTTGATCAAGGAAATTCTATAGTTTTGGTTCATCTTGACTTGGTGAGCCCTTTAGCATTCTCCATTTTTACAAATGAAGGAACTCTTTCTTTAAATATTGACTCTGATTATCTAACCTTGAGGTTAGAATAAAAAAGGAAATCAGATTTCAGTCTCTCTGTAGGAGCCATCCTTCACAGATGAATATTCTTTTCTCAGTTTTCAAAGACGTTAACTAATATTTAGTTTTATAAATCAAATCTGAGTTGTCCAAAACATATTGTAAGTCAAAATGTAAAACTGGAGTGACTCAATTAATGAAACTGTCCTCCTTAAGTAAATAACAAACACTTCTTCATACTTCAGTTGTAGCAACTTTAGACAAATATTGGATTATTTTCTCATGGATAAAACTTGATAGAAAAACAGTAAGAACTCTGAGAATCAGTCTCAGAATGAAATTAGCGCACTGGCATTATAGTCTGCTATGAGAAACAAGTCCTCCCCATCTTGTTTCATGAAAGAATGGAGAAATGAGAAACTAGAGAATGGTTCAGCCTCAGAAGGCATTAACATAGCATTCCAAAGGACAGGAATCTCAGACCAGGAGTGCTTTCTACACTTGGGGCAGGGATGGTAAAATTGGAATCTGATAAAATAGTAATTTTCCTACTTTATCCATTTTGTTCATAATCAATAAAATGATTTCTTTTCTTTTATAATTTTGTTTTTGTTAAAGTGTATTTGCTTCTAAACCATTCAAATATGCTAAAGAGCACAAAATGATCCATACATTTTTGAAGAGTCTATAACTTCATGAATACATGGTAGAAACAGAGAATAGATGGAAATGGTAACTAACCAACAAACAGCAATTAGGATATCCCTAAAAACCTCAGTGACTCAAAAAAGTATTTTCTTCTCATGAAAATTCCAATTCCATTGTTCCTATTCCAATGCATTTCCTGGGTAGCTCTCCTCGAAATGGTGATTCTGAGATTCAGAACCCTTCCACCCTGTGACTACAAAAATGGCTGGATCCTCTGACATTTAAGTTGATGACATAGATAAATCAAGACAATGTGTGAAGAATTACGTGAGATGTTTCCTGCACTCAGCCTTAGTGTCACATATATCACTTCCTCTGACATTCCATTGGCCAAAACTATTCTTATGACTCCCTCTAGATGAACAGAGATTGGGAAATGGAGTTTAGCGTGTATTAAAAAACAAACAAACAAAAAAAAACATCGGTTTGGTAAATATCTAGAAATAGTCTAGTCTACTACAAGTCATTATTAATAGCCTGAAATTTGGAGATGTGTTTCTAGTAGAGCATACTAAAGTGTTTGATTTTGGTCTTACCCCAGGAAATAATTTATCAGTGAATTAGATGAAATATAGGAAGGAATAATATTTTTAAATAAACAGGAAAATATATAAATTAAATAAATACAGAATGGAATGCTACAACAAACATTTTAAAACCTTAAAATATTTATGCACAGCTAAAAAGAAAATGAAATTAAACAGGAATAATAGATAAGATTCTGCTTTTAGGTGTATAATATGATCAACTGTACAAAAAATTAACAGGATGCCAATTTTTATTGTTTTAAAAAGGTTTTACAACAAACTAAATGTAAGTTAAAATAAAACATTGCTTTAAATTTCTTAAGAAGCCCAAACAATTTTATTAGTAAGAATTCAAGTTTCTTCATTATAAGGATAATACTATCAATTTAGACTTTGCAGATCAGCTGATAACCACAGTAAAACTTTGATTCAGCTTTACTAAAGTTTTAGGGAAATACTGACAAAATTAAGCCTTTAAAAAAACTACACTGGAAGGTAAAATGTTTAGAAAATACTTCATAGGAAGAATCCTAAATTAAGTAGAAATAATGGGTCTGTGAAAAAAGGCTTAGGGTGGGTGTCAGAGTGACTATTAACATTTTCAAAATGGTCACATGAATGAAAGCGTAGATACATATCAGCATAATAAAAATTATAGGGAAGCCAAAATTCTCACAATTAAAAAAATATCTACAAACAAATGTTGCACAAAAATTGAACAAGTATTTAAAAAATACAAAGAGCTTACTATATTAACAGAAACTAAGTACACTTTATGTAAGACTTTCAGCAGAAGAAATTAGGTGAGTATAAAGGAAAATAACACATATCTTTACTTGACTGCTCATATCATAGATGACAGGAATTTGAGCATTCTTAGCATAATATTTACTTGGTCTTTGACTAGTAGGAGTCTCTATATGCTCAATATAGTTTTTATTTAAGGATTTTGTTTTTTGTTTTGTTTTTGTTGTTGTTACTAAATTCATTTATTAGGAACTCTAACACTAATTGAGAATTAGATTGGTCATCTGCCTCATGAGTAAATAACTCCGATAAGCAAGCGTTCTTTACCTAAAACATAACACAAAATATAAAATTCTGTCCTGAAATGTATTAATAGGGTAATTACCATGACAGCAACGCATTTTTAATAAGTATTGTAATTACCACATCAAACATTATTAAGACTTCTCAAATCCGAAGCTGATGTTTTGGGAGGATGGATGGTGGGTGAGAAAATTATGCTTAATGAGATTAACTTAAGGCATTAGTTTTCTACCAGGGCTTGCCATGATCCCCAAATTACCATTAGTCATTCTAGTCTTTTCCTCAACTTTCTTATCCAGAAGTCATGCTGACGGGCCCAAAATAAATAAACTCAAACAACTCATTGTCAGTAATTTTTTAGCTGTGCAGTTTATAATTCTTTCTAACACAGGCAAATTGTATTTGGGGAGTAAATTGATAACATGTCATCCTAATCTCCCACTAATTTCTCAGGTAAAAATGTAATAAATAAATGTAACAGACAAGGATAAAAAAAAAAAAGAAAACACTACTCATTCTGAATATAATGAAATGCAGCAATCTAAGTGAAATTCAAGTGTAGGAAATATTTCAGAAATAAGAAGGCTTACAAAATGTTTAATGGATATTAGAAGAGATTTGTCTCGTGTGAATTGTGCCTGCACACATGAAAAGTTATTAGGCTGATGTCTCTGAATCTAATTTCTTTGCGAATTAAAAATAAGTTTTAATCAAGCCCCAACCTTTACAGTTATATGACCTCTATTTTCTTGTGAGCAATACAGTCATGGCTGAGAATAAGCGAAAGAATTAGGTGAACATATTCTCAGAAAATTGTTGAAATGTCCTCAAGAATCTCAAGGTAACAAATATATTTGAGCATGAGAATCTACTTTTTAAAAACAGAATATACTCGCTTCCTCCAAAGATGGGTCTCGGGGCTCTTGGTGAGTGGCCGCGACTTCTTCGAGAGGGCAAAAGAAGCATTATTAGTATTAGTGTTATTCACTCCAATAAGTTCTGAAGTAATAAAATTACAATCTCTTTATTTTATATCTTATGTAAATGGTAGATAATCATTCATGTGAACTGAAAACACAGGCAGTAAATTTCAGCACAATCTTACAGCCTGTGTTTCCAATTAAGCTCTCATTCCTCCTCTAAACCTACCATCTCAGTCACTATTCCCCCAAATATGGATCATTTTGTCTCTCTTCTCTGCCTTTAATCCAATTGCTCACTCATTGTGGAATACCTTTGGCCTTCCCCTCTACTTATTTATATCCTACTGTGTCAAGAACTCTGAAGGGTCTGATAGTTTCCCTACTCGCTGGCTAACATGTTAGCTTAACACAGTTCCATGGATGCCGACAGAAGATCTGAGGCTCCTGGGTCAGAGACAGAGGACTTTATTACTCATATGTCAGATGGAAGTATGAGTCTTATGTTTTCATAGGTTCTCATTCTCCCCCAGTTTCTGCAGGATAATGTGGGGCCATTCAAGGTTAATATTATACACACAATTTGTGATATAGCTTAGGACTCCTGAGCCTAGGTAAGTCCCAATCTTAAAAAGGGTCTGCTGGCAAAGCAAATATTTTTCCCTTAGAAAGACATTATCTTTATTACCCCAGAGAAAGACATTATCTTTATTATCCCGGTCAGGAAATAAACCTGCCTTTTGCCCTGGAGGCAGACACTGTCTCTAATAACCAAGGCTGTTTGCTGCATAAACATTCTTGAAAATGAGAGTGCAGGACAAAAAACTGTCAAGAGACATGTAGAAATGCCATGGAGAATTGTCTCTCAACTCCCATCCTTCAAACTTCAATGTTAAACCCTATTTCGTTCATGATAAGAGGCCAAAATAACCTATGTTGTCTGTGTCATTTGACACATCATTCATGTTGTGTGGCATCATTTATGTTATTTATGTTGTTGCTTAATACTTATATTCCATTTAAGTGAATTATATATTTCACTGTCTCTTTAAGTAGTTTAGCTTCAATGAAGGTACAAATTATGTAATAAATTTCTTTTAGCCTCACAAAATCTAATGAAACTACTGGAGGTGCCAAAAAAAGTGTATGCACATTTTAAGAGATGATATCTATGTATTATTTTTCAAAGTTGAATTAAATTACAGTAGCATTGTGTAGTATGACATTCGCTCAAAAGATGGAATTCATCAAATGAATTCTAGCATCATCATGCCACAGGCAGGACAGTCAAAGAAAATGGCAGAAGCACAGTTGTCGTTGGAGGAGTAAAAGACCATTTTGAAGTGGTATCTGAAATTCGAGAATGTTGTGGAAGCAAGGCAACAATGGAGACGTGATTGTGCAACAGAACCTCCAACATGCCTAACAATTGCACGCGTTCGTGCTAAGTTTGACGTGCATGGTACTGTGTGTGATGTGCCCAAGGGAAGATCCGGGAGGCCTCGCACAGCAACAAGTCAAGCAGTAGTTCGCCATAATCAGAAGTGTCTGGACACTGATGGAAACCACTTTGAGCACCTCTTGTAATTGCAGAAGTCAAATGGGACTTATATTCATCTTTTGTTATCGGTATCTATTGAGTATTACAATTTTAATGTAGTTTTTTTTCCTTTCTTAAGATGTGTATACATTATTTTGGCACCCTCTGCATATTTTGAATAACCACTGAAATATTTACTGAATGAATAAAGAAGAGTTAAAACTTATTTTTTAAATGTTTCATCCTAAACAATGTGTAAAGAAATAGTAGTGGAGATTAACCTGAAAGAAATTTATTCTATCAAGCTTAGGGGGAAAATTAGTTAGAATGTGGCAGCAATTTTCCATATGTTATTGGCCAGCTTTCACTTATCAGATATCTTTGCAGTCAACTTCATTTAGTGTCAGATATCAAAGATTACCAAGTCTTATGAAGAATTCAAGAAAAGTGTGACTATAAATCCAGAATCAAGTTTGAGATTTGACAACAATCTTTTGATAAAATTTGGAATTAAATTAGTTTTGACTCTTAGGAGCTTAATAACAAGGACCTCTGAGGCAAAATCTTCAAATCCATATTTTATGAATTAAAAAACTCAAATTATACATGCATAGAGTTTAGAAAGCCAAATAATTATACAAAACACAACCTCAAGTATTTCCAATAACCAGAAGCAACCTTTTCTAATACATATTTTTCTAATGCATATTTTAAGAATCCTTGGTTTTGCCTTCATATTTCTAAATGTTTAACTGCTATTTATAGATTTTTTTTTTCATATGCACATTGTTTTTCTGATTTCTTCTTGTTGAGAGAAGGCTTTAGCTCTCTTATATGAATTCTATCCTCCTTCTATTTACATCACACTTTTGGTTAAGTAAAGTGATGTTGTTATTGTTGATCATGCAAGTATCCTGCACAGTTGGACCTTGTAGTATATTTAGATTATATTTCATTTCACACTTTTTCTTAATCTTCTGTTAATAACGCAAACATTTTGTTTACTCAATTTTATATGTACTCATCCAACCAGATTAAAAGCTTTCCATGAGAAGTGTAAACTTCCTCTCTGAAACATCAGGTAACCCAGCAGTTGTTTCTCTTTCCTGAAGACATCCTCTTTTCTTCCAGCCTCGGTCTGTCTTTGGTTGCTTTTCAGGCCAAACACACAGCTATCATCACTGTGTCTTGCTTCATTATCATCCTGGGATTTCCATCTTTATTCTCATATACATAATCTCTTTAAAAAATTCATCTTTCTCTTTCTTGATTTAATTCCTAGTTTTGGTGGGACATACATGAAAGCATTGCACTGAGAAAGGGAACAATAGAGAAAAAATTGGAAACCCTATAGGTCTAAAAATGTCTTCTATCTCCTTTAATATTTGAAAAAATGGCTATATATAGAATTTTGGTTTAAAAATAGTTTTCCTAAAGAAGTCCAAAAGCTTTACTTAATTGTCTTCTAGCTTCTTGATTTCTACTGAGAAGAACTGTGCCATTTTGATTTTAATTCTTGATATGTAGCCATTTTAGAACACAAATTAAAACACTTCAGAAACTTTTAAGATCTTCATCTTGCTCCTACTATTTTAAATTGCATGTTGATGTGTTTTGATGTAAATCTTGTTTTCTCCATCATGCTAGGCACCCAGTGGGGCCTTTCTAATTGAAAACACATGCACAACTATGATGAGAAAATTTCTTAATTGTTTTAAAAACAATTTCTTCAGCTCTATTTTCTCTGTTTGGAATAGTTATTCAAATGTTAAATCAGCTGGACTAATTCTGTAATTTTCTTATCTTCTCTCTCTTGTTCCGACCCTTTGATTGTTAAATTTTGTTTGACTCCATAAAATTTCTTCAAATTTATCTTCCATCCCTTCTATTGATTTTTATGTTATTATTTTTTTAAATTCTAAGAGTTCTTTGACATTCTCTAAAAATTTATTGTTTGTATTTTCCTGTTCTTGTTACATGAATGAACTTTTCTCATTTTCATTTTTCTGAGAATACTAATTTAAAATATCATTATGTTTTGTTTTTATTTTAGCCCCCTGTATTATCTTTGTTTCTTGAATTCTTCTCCCCATTTTTTTCCTTGATTTCCCTCATTTTTCTCAAAAGATTGTCTCAAATATCTGGTTATCTAGTATACTCACATCTAATAGTCAATTTTAAAGGAGCTTATTGGCAGCTCTGTCAATCAATAGTAGGCTCCATTGTGAGTGTATTAGCTGGACTATTTCATCAAGGCCCCTCCTTGTCAGAAAAGGATAGTCTTTTCTCCAGAGCTCATCCGTTTTCCTAGACAGGAATTCTCCAATTTTCTGCCTAGAAGGTATTCTTAGAACCAAATGAGAGAAAATACGGTAATGACTATGTGAACTTTCACTTAATAACCTGATTTAACTACAGTACGTCCCCTCTTGTTTTTGGTAATTCCAAATTTCGTAGTTCAATGATTCTCTGGTTGAACACGTCCCTCACACACACACACACACAAATCTAGTCTTCTGTAGGGATTCCTGCGAAGCTGGCAGGAGAAAGGTGGTTAGGCATTGGACTATTTGAAATGTGGAAGGGGATATGGGTGTGTAACTCTTATAGAGTCTTTCAACCACTTCTGATTTTAGACTCAATTGCACTCACTCTGAGAGCTAAGTGGTCTCTCCAGTTCCTGAGAGTTTTAAAAATTCTGTAGAATGAGTATGCCTAGTTCTGTCCTCCATACTGAAAGCTTTCAGTTAAACTTTCTTTACAGTGGCCATTCCCTGATCTGATTATTTTCCTTCAAAATTGTTTTTCTGTCATTTCCTCTCCCATTCTCCCTATCCTGGTTGATTATGTGTTTTGCTATTGTTGTTGTTACTTCATTTCTTTGCTGTTATTTTAGTGTGGTTTCAGGAAAAAAAACATCAGAATGTATATGTTTAAAACAGCAGGTTTAAGTACAACTAATTCTACATGTTTATCTTAAACATATAGCTGTTATTTTTCAGACTTTCAGAAGCTATTCTGAGAATCTGTAAACTAGACTCTCAGAGTCTAGAATGGTAAAGAATTGCAATTGATAGTTTTTGATCAAAAGTATTTATATAAATGACTAGGTCAGATATTACAAAAAAGATTAAATCATTATGTGGTTATGAAATTTGCCTATTTATAGATATACTTTTTATTAGGAATTATACTTCATACAACTCTTGGACTGCTTTTATAATTCTTTAAAAAATGATAGGTCTTGTAAATTGAGGAACATAGTTATACTATTTTATGAATAATAATAGAAAGCAAACTACATTCTTGATTGACATAGTAAAAAAAAAGAAAATACATTTGGTAACTGTTTTCTAAAAACAAAGTGGTCTAATTTTTCTATGACAAGAAATTTTAGAAAATTAAGTAGAAAGAAATTGCTAATTGAGTTTAATAAATCTTCCCAAATTGATCAAAATTTTTATTTAGTGTCAGAAATATTTCAAAATATCTACCTAATAAAAATACCTCATTTTATATCTGTCAGCATTATAGCAATTCTTCTTCTGAAACTAAATTTCCTCACCCAAATAATGAGGAGTTATCACTAAATTTATTTTAGGTCAGTGGTAGCACTAAAGTCTAGAAATTGATGATCAGAACATGGGATTGAATGATATATATGTTTTCACTATTAAGAAAACTCTCCAGTAGTACTGATGGCCATAAAATTAACATTTTATGGGATACTTTTTAAGACAGCCTATCACAAAGAATTCAAGGCTAAATTCTAATATTATTTACTAGACTTTATATTAAATCCACACCGTACTGTTTCAGTTTGTTGTTGCAACTATAATCCTGACCTGCAGCATTGTTTTGTTTTGTTTTATTCTATGCCCATGTTGTGTTCCAAGTTCCTTGAGATTGGTGAAACACCACTTGTGGAACCAGTTTAGAAAATGAAATAAAAATCTATAGTGTAGGTGATGATTCTAAAATCCTGACTCCAAACAGACAAATGGGTCCTATTGTTTCAGTATTTTCTAAAATACTTAATGCAAAGGACCTGAAATAAAGTCAGTCACTTGTTTTTGGTTTATAAAAAAATAAATGTCTATTGAATAAAGCAGTCCAATATCAAATCAAAATCCAAGCACCGATGAATGTTAAGACTGTAATCCAATTTTAGACAGCAAGGTTGCCAAATTTAAACACAGCATGAATAAGCTAGTCATCTTCTTATTAATAATGATCAACAGGTTAAAATTATAAAGATTCACACGAAGAAAAGATACTTAAACCTAAAAACTGTAATCTTCAATCAAGGTTATGTTTGGAACACATGGATTCTTCAAAGAGGCCTAGTTATCTCTATTCTATCAGTCAGAAAGTGTTCTTATCAGTCAGAAAGTGTTGGACAAATTACTCTCTAAAGTTTATCCAAACTCTCAAGAATAGGCATAACTCTAAACACGTGTCTAGATTCCATACGAAAGATCTTCTCTGGAATTGAAGGTAAAGGATTCCATGGAAAATTTATATTAGAGAGATATCTATGGAGTCCATAATTTAAAACATGTTATTTTATCAAATAATATAATTTTAGACAACTTCCTAATAAATCCTGGCCACCAAAAAAGTACTGAAAATAGTATTTCACGATGGTTTGCATGGCAGTGACATTTCACTTAAACAACCTAGAACAGCATGTATGTCAAGTCCAGGTTAGTGGAAAAAACCCAAAGGAAGTCAAAGAATAAGGCAACAGAGCTAGTGCCTTCAGGCCTGGCTGCTTGGAAGGTGACATAGCCTTAACAGCCCAATAGGGATTGGTAAATCCAAAAGAAGCACTGCTCTCATTTCCACCAAAGTATGCAACAGGAACTAAGGCACTGAGGTAGTACTGAGTCTGAAAAGCAAGAGAGCTGAACTCATAGAAAAGAGCGGGTATCATGCAGAAGAGTACTGAAAAGGCTTTGTCGTAAAAGGAGAGAGGAATTTAAGAGTCCTTAAAAATGTCATTAAGGATGCCATTCCCTTCTTTGTATTTGATTTTTAACCCAGAAATAATATGTTTTAAAATGATCATTTATCAAACCTATTGTGGTGACAATGCAGGTCACAATTTCTTATTCATAAGCTTTGGGCAATGTTTTTCAGAATATTTCAGATTTAAGGAAGATAATACAGTACATATACCGTGTATTATATAACACACCCAGCAGAATCCATGGTGATACTGTGTGATCAAACACATTATTTCCTGAGCAAAATGTGACTTTTGCATACAAAGTAGGCTAATTGAAGGGTATAAAGTTATTTCTAATTTTCTGTTTGAGTCACTTCAGGTCAGATGTTGCCATCAAACTAGTTCACATCAGGTTTTCCTGAAAAAAGTTAAAATCCAATGAAACGAAACAAAACACATCCATTCAATTTTCAGAACTTTTTAGATGTTAGAATTGTGTTTAAGATATTGAAGTTCTGTATTTGATAACTTCATGAGCAAAACTATAATAACAAAAAACCACAGGGGCATACTCTAAGTTATATCATAGAAATATTGAATTCATTTAAATTACATTTAATTTAAAATTATCTATGAACAAAAATACTCAAAATACTATGTTTTTAAAAGCATACATAACTGAAAATATTTGATCAGAAGTAGGAGGGCCAGGAGCTATACTGAACTTGGGAAGTGTATGGGAAGGCCAGCCTGTGAACCAAGAAGGACAGAGAGAGAGCATGGGACGCAAGTGCCCAAGTTATACCAAGAAATGCCCAAGTAACTGGAAAATGCTAGAGAGAATGGAACGTGGTTTTCTTCTCTCTTACACTTTTCAGGAAGGGAGCAAGTAAGGAAGGTGAATCACAAATGTAGCCCTGTCATCCACTTCTGAGTCACCTGAGTAATGAAATGAGATTCAGCATAAGATCTCATAAATAGATCTTATACAATCCCAATCACTTCCCTAACTATGCAACACTTGTCCTGCATTGAAGGAAAAGGAAAGAATGAAAGATAAGCAGAAAACCAGGAACGCCTCACTTGTTACTTATGCCTGCATTACATAAAGGTGAAAAAAAATATTTTATTCTAATATTAGCATTAATAAAATGTAAGTTCTTGTAAAAAGACAATGGGATGATGAATAAATCTGTTCAAAAGATCAAATTGACTGTAGACCCTTAATTTGCTTTAGTGCGAAGAAAGTAAGGAGACCAAGAAGATTTTAAATGTATTTGCTAATAGCAAAAAGTGGAAAAATGAGACTAAGAACAAAAAGAAATCAATACAATACACACTTTTCACATGGCACAGCATTGCCCAAAGTACTGATTACTTTCCATAGACTTAGATCAAAAACAGACTGTATAAGTAAAGTCTTTCACAAGTAAATAGCTCCACATATATGATGTGCATTTAAAAAAAAATAGCTGAAATCACGCATGAGTAAAATTAACAAGTGAGAATATGTACAGCATGATCCTTTAACAAATATAAACATGCATTTGTATACTTACATGTAAAGATAAGAAGTACACACATTCAACATTAATAGTCATTGGTGGGATTGTCAGTAATTATTTATTGCCTTGTTCATCTGATTCTTAAATGCTCTTTAGAGAATATTTGTTATTTTATGAAAATTATGACAATTTCTAATTGAAGTCTCTCTCATCAGAAATATATTAAATGAGCTACCATTATATTATATATTTTTCATCCTCAGCTAAATAGAACTCTATTTTTAAGAATAAATCATAGTTTTTCCGCAAAGACCAACAATAAAAAGTATATCTCCAGTTGTAGGACAAAAGAAACCAAAAATAGACTCAATCATAGATTTCTGGGAAATTTACTTACAGTACACATCCACTCTGATTGACTTTATTGCTGGGGACCCCAGGCCATTCTCTGCTTTACAGTAGTACCGGCCTCCTTGGTGTCGCTGAATATTTGTTATCCTCAAAGTCTCATTGAAGACACTTGAGTCTTGGAATCTGTCAGAGGCACTTCCTGCTGTTTTGGTCCACCTGATCTGAGCAAGCATCAACAAAGATTGTTACTTTAGGTTGGTTTTCTCAAAGAAAAATCAAAAATCAAATCATTGGTGGAGTTTGCTTTCAGAACTCCTACCGTGCCATTCCTGGCAAGTTATTAAAACATTTATACATACAATTGAATTACACAATTTTAAATGTAATGTCATCATTGTATAGTGTATGTGATTTTAATTCAATTGCATAGACTATATGAATAACTTAATCAGGATGGAGGGCAAATAAATATAAAAAGAGTTAAATATAAATACAGTTGTTTCCCCTGACCTGAGCTTTCACTTTCTGCGGTTTCAGTTACCTGCGGACAACCTCAGTCTGAAATATTAAATGGAAAATTCCAGAAATAAATAATTCATAAGTGTTAAATTGCATGCTGCCATTCTGAGTCACATGAAAAAATCTCCCACAATCCTGTTCCATCCTGCCAGAGATGTGAATTATCCCTTTGTCCAGTGTATCCACACTGTATAAACTACCTCCAGTTAGTCCCTTAGTAGCCATCTCAGTTATCAGATCAACTGCTGTGGTATCAATACTTGTGTTCAAGTAACCCTTATTTTACCTAAAACTGGCCTCAAACGTATTCATATAACTTTTATTACAGTATATAGTTATAATTGTTCTATTTTATTATCAGCTAGTTTTGTTAATCTCTTACTGTGCCTAAAGTTAAACTTTATCATAAGTATGTATGTATAGGAAAAAACATAGCACATATACTCATATATATATATATATATATATATATATATATATATATATATATATGTAGGGTTTAATACTATCTGTGGTTTCAGGCATCAACTGCGGGCCTTGGAACATATATCTGAGAATAAGGGGGGATCTCTTGAAGTACAATGGAAATATGAATCAGTTTCTCTTTTTGTTGTATATTTAAATTTTTGTTTTCCATTTCCCAAACCCTGTAAAGTACTTTTTTATTTATTACTACAGGAACTACAGCTAGCTTCTCAATGTCTTTTCGGACATGCTTCATTATTTTATTTTAAATTTCTAGTTGACTCAAATAATTTAAGCATATTACTATAAGGGCTTATTGAGATTATATGTAATTTTATACACCTGGTTGTTAAAAAAAAATTTTAATGGCTTTGCTTTAATAAGCCCACAAATGACTTGTCTATTTTGATAATTAGAATTCACTTTACATCAATAATTATTTCCAAAAAATGTGCAAACTTTTCCAAAGAAAACATTTCTATTACACTGCCAAAACACTTTAAATATCTAAAACATTTCATTATAAACAATACCACTCTTTTAAACACAGCTGTGTACGACAGACGTAGATTTTGCTAGCAATAAAGACTGGCATTCAACTCAAATTTTGTGTATTTTAACTTATAAAACCTGAACAAAAGCCACATGATGGTACTGCAAAGTGATACAAAATAGGAAGTAAAAAGAAGTTGGTTCTATTTCTCTCATTGTCCCTGCTATATAATATATAATATATGTTGGTTTGTTTTGATTTTTAGGGTGAGAAATGGCTGACAGAAATCCTCTGGTCAAACATGCATGAAGAAATACGAAAACGCAACTAAAGACTGAATCTTCAAAATTGAAATCCTACAACATTGCCATTTCCTATGTTATTTTCATATAATGTTAATTAAAATTTATGATGAGGGTAAGGGGGATCAAATATATGGTGATGGAAGGAGAACTGACTCTGGGTGGTGAACGCACAATGGGATTTATAGATGATGTAATACAGAATTGTACACCTGAAATCTATGTAATTTTACTAACAATTGTCACCCCAATAAATTTAAAAAAGAAAAAAAAAGAAAAATTGAAAATGACCTAAATATCCATCATAGGATAATAGATAATCTTATTTATGAATATAAAATGGAATACTATGCATCAGTTAAGAAGAGCATAATTCCTGATTTCAAGCGGTTTATAAACTAATTACTAATAAGCTCATAAAACGACAGTGTGTAACAAGGGCACTGGTTTGATAAGTATTAATTCCATGGTGAAATCTACACTTCTACTTGCATTTAATTTTCAAAATCTATAGGTAAACAAATAAAGAAGAGAAATAAACTAAACATTTTTGTTCTTGAGTAGAGATATGCTAATTCTCAGATAATAGATAGTTCTCAGATAGAAACAGCACACAATTCCAATTAAGATACCAAGTTTTCATTGACTATTATAATAAAAAAAACTGATTTTGAAAAATGAATATGTCAAAAAATAAAAAATAAGTTCAGAATAAAAAGAGATAGAGAAATAGCCTAGCGTTTTCACATATTAAAAATGTGTTATTTAGATAGAGTGATTAAGTTGTATAGTACTGGAAATTGTTCAGGAATAGGGGAAAAAGAGAACAGACATGCATGAACTTGTTTGTGGGAGAGAGAGAGAGAGAGGGAGAGAGACAGAGAGAGAGAGAACAAGAAACAGAGAGAGAGGAAGGGGGGAGAAAAGAGAAAAAAAGGAGACAGAGGCAGAGTTACTATGAGTCAGACTAGCAGTTATCAAACTTTTTGGCCTTAGAACACATTTATACTCAAAATTTATTAAGGACACCAATTGCTCCGATTGCTTTTGTTTATTAGAATTCTATTCATTCATAATTACAGCATTAGAAATTAAAATTGAGAACTTTTAAACTATGTATTATTAACACATTTTAAATTATATTGATAAACTGATGACATGTTAACATTAGGAACATTTTTAGTTAGAACACTGTATTTTCCAAAACAAAAAGTAATTGAGTAAAAAGAATGAAATTGTTTTATAGTTCTGAAAATCTCATCAATATTTAGTTTAGTGGAAAAGATCTAGCTAGAGAATCATATCAGCTTCTGCATGCACTGTGCTGCAACATACTACTTTATTTGAAATACTTTTTTTAAAAATCTGGCCTTACCAGATTTTTGGTTGTAAAGGGAAAATAATTTCAACAGCCTTTTCAGATAATTGTGAATAGTCTTCTTTGATATCACACTAAAACTCAAAAGTGGTAGTTTCCTAACGTTTGCTTGCAAAGTAGAATCTATAACCATATCAATGACCTTTTGGTACTCTGTTACATTAAAATCCATTGGTCTATCTGGAACTTTGTATGGATGTGTTTTACTCATATATGATTTTATAGTCATTTGGTAAATATAAATTCACTGAATTACACAGAACTTGCAAATGGTGACATATTTCATTTTATAATGCAAGTCATGTTTATTAATCTCATCATCAATCTCTTCAGAAAAGTGTTTAAGAGTCGGAGGCCATCATGCTTATGTTGGCAGATTTTCCAAAATTCTAATTTATATCTTAAAAATGTGAATTTTATCATTAGTTACAATTATAGCTAAGGTATTTTCTTTGGGATAGCAGGATCACTTGACTTATTTTTGAAAAATATTTGCCAAATACCCAAGTCTGAATAACCATAGTTTGTATAACAATCATTCTATTAAGTAAAAACACTATTCTGTGAAAAAAGTGGCCAATTTACCACAAAACTCAATCACAAAAGTCTGTTCTTTTTAGACAAACACTGTGCTTCAATAAGCAGCAGAAAAGCTTTATAAAAATTTTCCATTTTGTCACTCAGAATATTAAAAATATGGTAGTCAACTTTTAAAATATTAAAGAGTTTTTTCCCCTCCATTTATTCCTCTACTTTTAAGCAAATAAATACTGAAAGGAAATATTACCGAGCCATGGAAAGGCATAACTTTACTTATTGAGAGGGCTTACCAAGTTACAAGTCTAAACGATGAGAAAAGAAACTCCAGACATACTCTGATAAAAGTTGTGACTTCAAAGTCTACAAAGAAAATGTATAGGCTTCCAGAAAGAAGGACCAAACTGTTATAATGCATCAGAGCCTGCTCATTTCCCAAGGTTGACACCCATTCTTTCATTGTACTTGAACTCCAAATTATTCATTGGGCAATGGCTGCCCAGGACAAAGGAGACATTTTCCAGCTATCCATTCAGCTATATTCTTGTTAGTGTGTTTCAAGCAGAAATGCCCTTGTTAGAAAGCAACACTCTGCATTTTGCTCAATTCAGCACATTTCCACCGATTCCCATCTTGGACCGTAACTTATTTGGAATGAAAGTCAAGCACAGAGAAGCAATAAAACAGAAGATCTCTGAATTAGTGACATCACCGGTGTTGTACATACCTGATCTGAACTATTTATAGCCCTGGACTTCTACATGACAAAGAAATTAAATTCTATCTTATGTCATACATTTTGGGGAATTTCTATGACTAACACCCAAACTTAATTCAAATTGGTATGCTTGGGAGGTACAGGAGATCAGCTTGTCTTCAGGATCCTCATCTCCAACACGGAAAGCTCAGAAACAGTAGAATTTTACCTGCAACTACTGAAAGGCAGCAGGACAGGGGATCGCCTACATCCTAGTATCTGACAGCCAAGATTTAATTTGTCTTAGTATGAAAGAAAAAATATTCAGTGATATGTAAACATTGAGGAAGCTCAGGGTTCAAATAATTCCACCTGACAAAAATATTTGAGACAATAGGAAGTGTGATTAAGAAATACCATGAATATTTAAATTAAAAAAACAAAACAAAAAGAACTTATTACAGTAAGACACATTACCATTAATCCCCCTCAAAATACACCCCCCACACACATGCTTCGAACATACTGATCCCATCATTCTTGCCACTTTCTGAAGCAGTTCTGGAAGTCCTCGTTCGTGAGTGTCTTTAGTTGCACTGTCATGGCTTCCTCGATACCCTGAATAATTTTGACTTTAGGGAAGAGCCAGAAGTCACACAGTGCCAGATACGATCCAGTAAATAAGATGGATGACAACACACTGCAATGTTTTTATTGGATAGAAATCGCCATACCAGCAGTGATATGTGACATGGAGCCTTTCTGTTGTAATCAAGAAATATGGTGAATACTGCTGCCAAGTGCCATCAAATTGAAAGGCAGGGATCTTCAATACAGATAGCAGCACATCGAACCTTAGTAACAGTGCATGACAAGTTTCAACTTGTTCAGTGCAATCAGTTGGGTGTGAGATACGGTTGAGAGAAATTGTTTTAAAGTGTGCTGTAAATCATCCTCCCTCATGACAAAGCTCCATGTCACACATTGCTTCTGGTATATGACAATGTCTGCCAAATAAAAACATTATGGTGTGTGCTCATCTACCTTATTCACTGGATCTGGCACCATGTGACTTCTGGCTCTTCCCCAAAGTGAAAATGATTCAGGATATTGTGGCAGCCATGACAGCAAGAGGGAACAGAACCAAAATACTTGGAAGTTGATTCAGACCACAGCAGAGCACTGCCCAATTAGCTCCACAAGAGTCCCAAACAAAGAGCTGTACAGCAGGCACCAGAGCCCACTGTGGTGAATCTTGCTCAGTGGGGTAAGCCTCCTACACAGCAGTCCAGAATGTGTGGATGTGGCCAAACACCACAGCCAGTCAGTCTGAGGGCCAATCCCACAAGAAGTGCCAATAGCAATCAAGGATCAAATATAACAGGAGGGCACACACAACCCACACAAGGGACATTCCTGGAGCATCCAGTGCAGGTGACCAGGGAAACTGTGCCACTGGGCCTGACAGGGCACCTTATATATAAGGCCACCCAGCAAGACTAAAGATGTAGCAGTTCTACTTAATACTTTGAAACAAACACAAAGAAGCAGCAAAAATGAGGAAATAAAGAAATACATTCCAAATAAAAGAACAAGAGAAAAATATAGGAAAAGAACTAACAAAATGAAGCAAACTACCACACACAGAGTTCAAAACAATGGTTATAAGGATGCTCGAAGAACTTAGTAAGAACTTCAACAAAAAGATATTCAGCATAAAAACGGAAATAGGTATCATAAAAAAGAACCAGTCAGAAATGAAGAATACAATAACTGAAATGAAGAAAGCACTAGAAGGAATCACCAGCAAACTAGATGAAGCAGAGGATTGAGTCAGCTATTTGAAAGACAAGGTAGCAGACAACAAACAAACAAAAAAAATGAGATCAAAGAATCCAAAAAAATGAGGATAGTTTAAGGGGCTTCTGAAACAATATCAAGTGTACCAATATTTGCAGCATAGGGTACCTCAAGGAGAAGAGAGAAAGCTAGGAATTCAAAACCTGTTTGAGGAAATAATAATGGAAAACTTCCCAAACTTGGCGAAAGAAATGGATATACAAGCCCAAGAAGTGTAGAATCCCAAACAAGATGAACCCAAAAGACTCACATGAAGAAACATCATAATTAAAATCCCAAACATTAAAAACAAAGAGAGAATCCTAACAGCAGCAAGAGAAAAGCAGTAAGTTACTTGTAAGGGAACTCCCATAAGACTGTCTGCAGATTCCTCAACAGAAACTTTGCAGGCCAATAGGGATTGGCATGAAATATTCAGCATGATAAAAAGCAAGGACTTAACTTGAAGTCCACCCAGCAAAACTACTCTACCCAGCAAGACTATCATTTAAAATCCAAGGACAGATAAAGAACTTCCCAGACAAGAGAAAGTTAAAGGAGTTCATCACCACCAAATCAGTATTACAAGGAATGATAGAAGGGCTTCTTAAAAAAAAAAAAAAAAAAAAAAAAAGATACAATATATGAATGATAAAATGTCAATAACTACACATCTATCAATAATTACTTTCAGTGTAAATGGATTAAATACACTGATCAAAAACATAGGGTGGCTGAATGTATAAGAATACAAAACCCTTACATATGCTGCCTACAGAGACTCACTACAGACAGAAAGACAAAAAGAGATTAAAATAAAGGAATGGAAAACTATGTCATGAAAACGAAAACTAAATAAAACAAAAATCTGGGGTAGCAATTCTTATATCCGACAAAATAGACTTTAAACAAAGGCTATAACAAGACACAAAGAAGGACCCAGTAATCCCTCTTTTGGGTATTTATTCAAAGAAATCCAAAATGCTACTTCAAGGAGAAGTGCACCTCCATATATCCATTGCAGCCTTATTTTACAATAGCCAAGATGTGTAGGCAGCCTGGGTATCTGTCAATCGATGAATGGATAAAGAGTAGGCAGTACATATATACAGTGGAATATTGCTCTGCCATGGAAGGGAATGGGCTCTTGCCATCTGCGGCAGCATGGTTGGACCTGGGAGTACTGTGCTGAGTGGAGTATGTCAGACAGAGAAAGACAAATGCAATGTGATTTCACTTATATGTAGAATCTAAAGAACAAAATAAACAAAAGAGGAACAGACTCATAGATGCAGAGAACATTTTGATGGTTGCCAGATAGGAGGGGTGTTGAAGGGGTGGGTGAAAAAGAGGAAGGGATTAAGAAGTATAAGTTGGTAGCTACAAAACAGTCATGGGGATGTAGGATATAATGTAAGGAATATGGTCAATAATAGTGTCAGAAGGGTAGTAGATTTATCAGGGTAATAGGTGGGAGGGGAATTTGGGGGCAGCGTAAAAAATGTGACGGGATTAAGAAGTACAAATTCGTAGTTACAAATAGTCATGAGGATGTAAAGTAAAACATAGGGAATACAGTCAACAATATGGTAATAACTATGTTTTGTGCCAGGTGGGTACTAGACCAGTCAGGGGTATCGCTTCTTAAATAATATTACTAATGCCTAACCACTATGCTGTACACCTGAAATTAATATAAAATAATATTGAATGTCATCTGTAATTACAAGTTTAAAAAAAGGTGGGAAGGTGAAGGGAAATAAGTGATCCAAATTTCCAGGTATAAAACAAATAAGTCACGGAGGCATAATGTACAGCATGGGGAATATAGTCAATAATATTGTGATAGTGTGGTACGGCATCAGATGGTTGCTAGACTTATCACGGTGATCACTTCTTTAAACATATAAACATTGAATAACTAAGGTATGGTGTATACTTGAAACTAATATAATATTGTCTGTTAGCTGTATTTTTAATAAAAATATTAAATACAAAATAAAATCAATGAGTCAAGGGTGACAATACACAATATTAAATTAATAAGATGTTTGCAATTTAAAACTCACAGGGAAAGAAGGTCATTACTTTATGTAGTGTTAAAAGTCACAACTGTTAGCAAAAATATACTGTATTAATTGGTATGCAGTAAAGTACAGAGCAGCAAAAGTTATAAAACAAATTAGAAATGGAAAAAATTTAGAAACATGCAGTTACAATGGGAAATTTCAATTCATATCTGAGATTTAGGCAGTTCTAGATAATACAATTTTTTTATTAAGTTAAAAATTAACTAAGATAGGGCAACATTGAAAAACATAATTAACACATGTGACTAATAAAAGGTTTTCATTCATGGAAAGAATCCTTTTCTTATGTCCATTAAAAATTTACAGAAAATAATTGTTGTTGGAAGCAAGCAAACAAACAAACAAACAAAAACCTTTGATTTAAAAAGCAGACATAGTACAGCCCATGTTATCTGGATTTTATGTAATATAGTTATAAATGAATAATCGAAAGATGACATGGAAATCCAGTTATTGTTCAAAGAGAAAATTAAAAGGAAAATTGATAACTATCTAGAAGTCAAGGAATAGAAAACCATTTCACACTAAAATCGATAAATACAGTGAAAGGAATACATAAAGCACAGAGGAAAACACCTTCTATATTAAGCAATGAATAAATAAGTAAATAAACAAAACAAGTATTCATCTAATTTATTTTAATTTAATGTAGGTTGCTGGACTTGAATCTAAACTCCTGTTTGCTAATCAATACAAGAACTGTAGAACTAATTCATCTTTACTTTTAATTTCTTCCCATGGAGATTCTTCTGAGCTAGCCTTGCATAGGTGCAAAGAATGTCATTGGAAAAACAACAAAATACACAGGAAATATCATACGAAGGCTTTAAGGATAATTCAACTCTGGATCCCAGCAATTATTTTAGTAGGTAATTTTTTGAATGAAAATATAGCAATTAAATTGAAACATGAGAGGTTGGTGTATATAATGGCGTCATGCAGTGTCATGCCGGGTGTCAGGCAGGGTCTCTGATCCTGCTCCCCACATAAGAACGCAGGACATGGTGAGGCCAAAAAGGAACACCCACGGAGCCATAGGTAGGGGAGTCATACCACTATATTCTCCTGGTGGCTGGGTTGGAGACACAGGAAGCGCGAGCCACACTGTTCGCAGCCCACCATCCTAACTGCAATCTGTGCTTGCCAGGCACCATCTTCTTGCTAGCCCCCATTTACTGCTAGCATAGCTATGGCAGTTATATTAGTGGCCAATGGCTCACTGGTTACAGCTGATGGCCATCTAATCACAGTTGATGGCCATTTACTACCTGAGCCAACACCTTTCCACGTGAGGCCTAGAGCCTGGACACTGCACTCCTGGCTCTGTCCCCACATGCAGGGTGTCATGTGGGGTCTCTGGTCCCACTTCCCACATAAGAACGCAGGATATGGTGAGGCCAATGTCGTGTGGGGTGGCCTGCGGGGTCTCTGCTCCCGCTCCCCACAAGAGAACGCAGGGTATGGTGAGGCCAAAAAGAACACCCACGGAGCCATAGGTAGGGGAGTCATACTACTATATTCTTGCTGGCGGCACTATAGTCTCACTGGAGGCTGGATCCACACTGTCTGCTGTCCACTTCTCTGCAATCTGCAACCCGCACTCCGCCATCCTAACTGTAATCCGCGCTTGCCAGCCCAGCCGCCACCTTCTTGCTAGCTCCCATTTTTCTCCTAGTGTAGCCACAGCAGTTACATTAGAGGCCAATGGCTCACTGGTTACAGCTGATGGCCAAGTAGCCACAGCTGATGGCCATCCAATCACAGTTGATGGCGATTTACTACCTGAGCCAGCACCTGTCGTCCAGGAGACCCTGCTCGCTGAGCCATTTGTCGTGCGGGGCGGCCTGCGGGGTCTCTGGTCCCGCTCCCCACACAAGAACGCAGGATATGGTGAGGCCAAAAAGGAATACCCACGGAGCCACAGGTAGGGGAGCCACACCACTACGGTCTCACTGGAGGCTGGGCCCACTGGACGGGCGACCTGCCGTCAGCGTTTCCGCCAACCGACAGACGACTCTCCTCCACTCTCTTTGACTCTGTTCCTCTCCTCTCTTCCGCTCTCCTCAGCTCTCCTCTTCCACTCTCCTCGGCTCTGTTCGGCTCCTCGGCAGTCCTCGGCTCTCCTCCGTAGCCGCAGCAGTTATACCAGCGGCCAGTCGGCTAACCGGCCACAGCCGACGGCCAATCAGCCACAGCCAACGGACATCCACCACCCGAGCCAGTACCCTTCCACGTGAGGCCGAGAGCCTGTAAACTACTCTCTGGGGCTCTGTCCCCACAGCACCTTTCCACATGAGGCCGAGAGCCTGGAAACTGCACTTCTGGCTCTGTCCCCACAAATGGTGAGTGTTAGATTCTGCTATAAGATAGACAATTGACAGTGATTTATACAAGATGAAAGGTAGATTGTGTTGTGTAAAAAAATGCATATATCTGGAATGAGACAGGCCTGTATATATTTATTGGCTTTGCTCAGGGACTCAGGCCCTTTAGATATGCCATCCCTACTGAGTGTTGCTTGAGCTCAAGGTCCAAAATAGCAGCTACAGATCTAATTGTCACTAGTAGAAGGACAGACAAAAGATGCTACTAGTTGTCTTTCCTTCTGTTAGAAGGTGTCTGCTAGTTGTCTTTTACAGAAAGATGCTGCCTCATGACACCCCTGCTTATCGTATAGCTATATCTACATCCTTATTCACAAGAAAGACTGCCCTACCATGCATGGCAACTCCCTCCCAGCCCCCTGCTAAAATCTGATGTTTCAGTAACTCTGGAAAAAGAGGAGAGAGGATATGTGGGACAACTGCTAGTCCCACAGTGGGAATAAAATAGATCCAGTTTCAGATATGCTGCATTATTAAATATGATTATGTTTAAATCGTTTCCAATGACATTAAGCGATAATTTCTATAAAAATAACATAAACAGAAAAAGAAAGATACTAGCATTTAGGAAATAACCTTTCTATTGTAATTTTCTACCTAATCTGAAGAAACAACATGGAGATTTCCTTAAGCTGCAGAACACAGCATTTTAATTAATGTCTAGCAAATGAGGATTTGTGAATTGAAGTTATTTTCTATCAGTTGCCAAGGAGTTAGGCCATATACACTGAGGTCAGTCTGTAGAGACAGGTCTGAGCTTTGTCCCAGCCTTGTGTGTACTCTGAAAGATCAGGCATCAGTAAAAAAAGCCAGAGAAAAAGTAATAAACATCATCTTGTCTGATCTGCTGTAATCACTGGGATGACTTGCCACCAGAGCCTTTGGGAGCTAAACAAAGACAGTTAACAGAGTGTCAGCCTGAATGAGTATAAAGGAATATCTGTGGTAGGTGATTATGAGTAGACAGTGCTCATTACACTTTTGGAAAAAAAAAAAAAAAAAAAAAAAAGGTTATCCTCTTATCCTGCACTAATATCAGGGAAAATTACAGAGGAGATATGTTCTCTTTGAATTATTTAATACAATAAATAGAATTCTGAGGGGTATAGGACTCCAGATCATGCAGGTTCAATTTTTAATAAATTGCATCCGTCTACCATAAATTGTAGCAAAACGTCACGCTGGTTTCTAAATCTCACTTCATAAAAAGAACCATAATTGTCTGACAAAGCAACACATTGTAACTTAAAAACTTCTATACTGTATGCATAAAACACCATATTTTTGTAATATGTCCAGAATATTAGCGATCACTAATACCCGTACTACTATTACTGATACTATTACTAATAAAACAATATAATTTATATCTTTAAAAGATCTCTACAAATTAGAGGTACTGACCGCTCTATATGTCCACAGTGTGATAAGGAAGAATGTCTCAGTATGTGCAGTGCAAATAAGCAGCTCAGGGAAGCAATAAAGACAAGAGCCTGAACATCAACAAGCCGTGTTCTCGCCAGCCAGAGAATAGAACAGTGAAGGAGGCAGAATCATCATGGTAAATGCGTTGGAAACCAAAGGAAGATCATGCGGTGAGGATGGGTATTTCTGAAACTAGATATGCCTAAAAGCAGAGACTTTAGTCTTTCTGATCCTTCTTTGGGCTATGGCTTTTGTTTGGACTTCAACTTTGAAGAATTCATTCATCTCTTGTGTGAATACACAGTGAGAGAAACTAAATAAAAGGAGTGCTCATCTTTAACGACGTCAGGCGTCCTGTATTTATATGGAGCACTATAATAGGAGGGCCTGCTAGCATTATTTCAAATCCAAGGTGACAGAAGAGGGTACATCTTGGCGCAAATGCTTATCAATACAAAAAGTTGGAGATTGATGTAGATTGCCTCATGGAAGGGTTTTATTTTGTAGCGTAACCAAGTCATTAACCATGGACTCCAAACAACCAGTAACAGGATTTTACTTCTTTAAAAGTTTGCAAAAAGGCTTTATATTTCATCATCTAATTTTAATCCCACCACAGGCTTAAAAAGTATGAAAAATTTTTTCTCCCTATTTTAGCCCCAGTTCTTCCATGACCTTGTGACTTTGTGCCTTCGTACGCAGCTCTCCTTCTGACCTGAAAGTTCTTTCTTTCACTTGTTATCTAGTTAACTCCCTCTAGTCTTCCAGAAATAATTTATTAGAAAGGCTTCCCTCTCCCATAAAGCTGTTATGTCCTGTTCTTTGTTGCCATAGCGCCTCGCAATACCCTGAGATGAGTGCTCATCGCATTGTATAATTAGTTATTCATAAGTTGTTGCAGATAACTTCTGTTCCAACTGACTCTCTCAGAGTCCCCTTATCCTTCTTACTGTGGCACCCTAGGATTCCCTGTCTCCCCGCATGAAGGTTTTTGGGCTGTGGAGACATTTTGCTCTCAGAGGCAGAGTCTGGGAGGCTTGGGACTCTTCTCCCTATCCAGAGGCTCCTATCCAGTAAGTGACTCTGTGGGTCTGAAAGCCCAGCTCCCTTGCCTCCAGTTAGGACAGATTCTGAAGCATAATTGACACTCCAGAGTTCCTTTACAGGATCAGGTTGAGGCTAATCTCCTAAAAATCACACCCCTGCCTGGCTTCTTCCCTTTCCTGTTCTGCTTTATTGATCCACCAGCTGTTTCTCCTAAGAGCACTTCCTGAATAAACCACTTGCACATGAATCCTTATTTCAAGCTCGGTTTCTAAAGAACCTGACCTAACACACTCTCTTGTCTTTAACAAACTGTAAGTCATTATGGCGGGGACTAAGGACTGTTTTTGTGTTGTTGTTGTTGTTTTTTAGTTTCAGATGTACAATGCAACATAATAGTTAGACATTTACACCCTCACAAAGTGATAACTCCCCTCCCCCAAGCTACAACCCCTCTGACATCTTATATACCTGTTACAGTACCATTGACTATCTTCCTTATTCTATACTCCACCTCCCGTGATCTAAAGAACAGAATAAATGAGCAAACAAAACAGAAATAGACTCAGAGATATAGGGAGAAAAACTGCTGGTTGCTAGATGGGAGGAGGGAGGGGATGGGGGAGAAGGTTTAGGGATTAGAAAGAGCAAATTAGTAGATACAATATAGTCATGGGGATATGAAATACAGAATGGGGAATATAATCAACAATGTTGTAAAGATATATAAGGCAGGGACTGTTTTTGATTTTTGTGTGCCCAGCCCAAAGCACTGAGCCTAGAATACAGTAGTAAATAACAAAAGCATTGTTTTTTAAATGGATTCCTAGCAATATAATTCTGCTGACAATGAAAACATGAATTAGATAAAATCCCACTCCACATGGCACCCACAATATACAGCAATGAATTTCAGTTAATTGAGATATTGATCTTTTACTACATATTTCTTCAAATGAAAGTTGACTCTATCGGCTTTCATTCTGAAATATGCAGAGGGATTTTTGTTTAAATTCTACTTTTTTAAATGAATTTATATGAATCCACTTAAATATTTTCCTATTACGCTTTATAACTATAGGATTATATTTTGGACATGGGTTGTTGAAATTACAGGAAAATATTAAATAATACCTCTCCAGTGTCAAGTTTTAAATTGTTGAATTAGCAATTAGCACTACTGGATAGGACGAAAGTAAATTTTGATAAATGGAAAAGTAAATTTATAAAGACAAATTCATTTAATTTATAAAGGTAATAGTAGAGGAAACAACATAAAAATAAAAATAGGATAAGTGATGTGAGCTATGAATTAGTTTATTGCAAAGCCACCCAAGGTTTAGAACAGACATAGACTACTAAATGAATAAGCAGTACAATATTGCTGGTATAGAAATATCAAACGCTGTGCTAAATATATTCTAATAAGATTGAAGTATAAAGACATGACTTCATTTTTTATCATAACTTACATTTATAAGAATTACAACATTTCACATAAGCTATGAAAAATAGGAAAAGAAATGTAAGAGATGTTCTCCAATTCTTCCATAAGGAAAATGGAAAGAGATTTGTTTAGCTGCTTCTTCACTGGCCACTCCTTAAATTAAGTCTCCTTTGGCGGTTTTTACTCTCTGACCTCTGAATAACTGAGTGCCTTAAAGCTTGGTCTTTTTCTATCTACACTCATTTCCTCAGTCAACCCACCCAGCACTTTAAATATCATACAATGATGGTATGACAATTAAGTTCGTGAACTTATTGCACTGATGTTGCTAACCTTTTCTTTTTTTTTTTTTTTTTTAATATATCCGAGGGATTATTCATTATGAATTTGTACCAACTGAACAAACAGTTAAGCAAGTTTACTATTTGGAAGTGCTGAAAAGGCTGTGTGAAAAAGTTAGACGATCTGAACTTTTCGCCAACAATTCATGGCTCTTGCATCAATACAATGCACCAGCTCACACGGCACTGTCTGTGAGGGAGTTTTTAGCCAGTAAACAAATAACTGTATTGGAACACCCTCCTACTCATCTGATCTGGCCCCCAATGACTTTCTTTATCCGGAGATAAAGGAAATATTGAAAGGAAGATATTTTGATGACATTCAGTACATCAAGGGTAATACAATGATAGTTCTGATGGTCATTCCCGAAAATGAGTTCCAAAATTGCTTTGAAGGATGGACTAGGTACTGGGATCGGTGCATAGCTTCCCAAGGGGTGTACTTGGAAGGTGACTATAGTGATATTCAGCAGTGAGGTATGTGGCACTTTTTCTAGGATGAGTTTGCGAACTTAATTGTCCGACCTATATGTGATGATAACTCCTAAGATAGTGTTTGTAGGTCAGGCCTTTTCCCTGAATCCCAGTCTTCTAGCAATACCATCTGCCCTCCATCTCCAAGGTAACATGCAAAATGAACCCTTGATCTCCTTCCAAACCAGCTCTTGCAGTGTTTCCCATTTCAGTTAATGGCGACTCCATCATTTCAATCACTCAGACCCAAAACTTTGCAGTCAATTTGAAAAAAGAATGGCAATAAAAACGCATTATTAATCTTAATCCCCCACAAAAAAGAAAAAAAGAAAAAAGAAAAAAAACAGATCTGTGATGGACATTAAATTTTATGTTATAATTTGTGAAGTAGTAACATAGTCATTTACTGAATTTTCATGTTTTGCCAGGGGTCCTCAAGACCCCTGAAAATAAAAATGTAAATTAGATGAAATCCCACACCACAGGGCACCCACAATATACAGTAATGAGTCTGATGATGCACGAAGGACTTGCAGGTCTCATATAATCATACTCATGACTGTGATATATTGCAGTGAGAGGATACAAAGCAAAATTAACAAAAGGAAAGGTGTATGGGGCAAAGTTTGGAGGAAAACAGGCACAAGCTTCCAAGAATCCGCTCCGCATGGAGTCATACAAGAGGCACTTAATTCTCTGTGCATTAAATTATGACAACCCTTTGTGAAATGTCGTCTAGCAGGCCTCTCAAAGGCAAGTATTTTCAGGACTGCTAGGTTAACTCTTTCTGCACACATGAATACCTTGAAGCAAAAGTGTTGTGTGGGTGTTTGGAAGAAGGTCCTTAAAAGAGAAGGGCCTATTTACCTTTTTCCCTTTCCTTCCTTGCTGCCTGATATTTAAATGTGATAACTGGGGCTACAGGCTCCATCTTAGACTGTGGGTCAACTCCAAGGTAAAAGTATATGCTGAGGATGGGTCCCTAGTGACATGAAGCCATCAAACCGTCTCAATATTCTTGATATCCAGATTCATTTTCTAGACAGAATTGATGTTTATCTTGTGTAAGCTATTGTTATTTCTCTATTCAGTAATTAACAGGCAAACACAATTTGTCATGAAACAAATTAAATGAAGCAAAACACAAGGCACCCATTTTTAACATTTGCAGACCCTATACACAAAAGATCCACTATTTTTCCAACTGCAAAATAATGCAAGTGATATTCTTGAAGAAACAACTGGAAGTACCCAAAGAAATAAACTGCATGCTTTGGAAATGTTATATTTAAAGCATCTAAAAGAGTCGAGAGAAAGAATACACTATTAGTTAAAAAAATAATAATAAATCATTAAACAGGGCCTTCACAACTTAATCATCAATATGTCATTTTTTGTGAAGGGGAAGGTGCTGTAATGGCATAAAATATATTCCACACAGTTTATTGTTTGTTGTTGTTGTTGTTAAATGAATACATATAGGAGGGTAGTTAAGTTTCACTATAATGTTTCTTCTAGGACTTTAAAATGTTTTCTTGTTTCAAATTTAGTACTTTTATGCTTAATAATCAATACTTATTTTATCACACATTTTACAAATTAAGTAATTTTTTTAAGTGTTGCTACTGAGCAGCTTTCCATCTTCTTCCTTATGTGTTTCTTATGGGAGTTTTTTCACTATCATTCTCAATCTCATTGAAAGCAAAGCAGTAATTTCTTTAATGATTTTTATAATAAATATAATCTAAATTAACAGTTATTGCAGACTGCAGATATTACAAATGTAATAAAAAAATAAATTGCTCTATTTCACTCACTCCAGCTCTGCTATAGTTGTATTTAAATTTATTCATAACACAAACCAAATGAACTTTTGCTATTTAAGGTTTTAAAAAAACACCAGCACACATATAGGAAAAAGAGGATGTCATTTGGTATGAGGCATGACAGTGATTTTGTAATTTTGGTATTCTAGTATTTGCCTAACAGATAAACTTAGCCAGATTGTGCCAAATAAATAATTCAGTGTAACTGTATTTTATGCTTTCTAATAATTCATCTAAAATATCAAAAATGTTACAGTAAATTGGCCTGAGACAATATTTTAGAATGGATTATCTGTCCCTTTGCATTTTTCTGGGCACCTGGAATTGGAAAGAAAAATTAACATCTCCAATTCCTGTGGGTACATTTGTAATCTTATTGAAAAATCTTTATCTCATACTTTGTCCGCTAAATATTTGAGCAACTTTTAGAAAAACAAGAACAATAACACATTTAATGGGCATCTTGCAACATTCAGAGGTGCAAATGATCCATACTCATAAACTGTCAAATTGAATTTAAACTCAATTCAACATCCAGGTGATTGAATGCTATCAATAAGAAGACATGCAAGACTAAACTGAGGCATCAGAAATAATATACATGAAAGAGGGTATTTTAAATGTTCATGTAAGTGGCCCAATTTCAGAACCCATCTATCAGAGAGCATTGTGCTATCTTGCACATATTTGAAACATTTCATCTCACTAGATTAATGACAGGGATAAATATTGCAAGACTTTATATTTAACTTGTTTCAATTTTGAATAATACTTAAAAAGGGAATAAATGGAAACTAATATTGTGTCAGGTTCTGTACTAGGCACTTTCACATAATTTTCTTTACAACAACCCAACAAGTAAATAATATTATCTTCCATTTGCAGATGACTAAACTGAGATTCAGAAAGGTAATTAACTTTCCCAAGACCATACAATTAATAAATTCCAGAATTTTAAAAAGCGTCTGTCTGATTCTATTTCTACTAAATATAGCTGATATTTGCTAAGGCCTTACTCTGACACATGTTTTATTAATGTATCTCATTTAATCTTCACAATAATCATATCAATTAGACATCATATCTCCATTTTTCAGATTAAAAACTGATGCTGGAGACAGTACAATGATTTTCCCAAGATCCCACGACTAGTATATGGGGGAGCTAGAATCGAAGTTCCACTCTGTCTGAAGTGTCTGTTTTCAGTCTCACTCTGGTGTTATTAACAGAAACTGACTTTGGTGGCTTTGATTCAAGTTTGAAGGAAATTTCTCCAAGAGCAAAATGAAAATGGATGGTTGATTTAACTCTTAGTAAAGCACACATTATTAAACTTTAGCGACCCATAGTAACATGTTCTGTACATATTTATATTCCCACCAGAACATTGTTTTTCTAATTAAAATGGAGATGAAGAATAAAGAACAACATTTTCCTTTATAGCATCATCTGGGATTCTTGGGACTGAATGTTCCTGAGACAAGAAAATAAGTAAGCAAAAGGAACTTGAATTTGTATACTGGACAGAGAAGGGAGAAGATGAGGAATTTTTAAAGTTTAAAGAGGAGGTCAACAGAGAAGCTTGCCTTAAAACAGTGGTTTCCTGAAACAACAGGAAATTGATAGGATATAATCTCCAACACTTTGGTAGCTCCAAGACATGTTTTCGAGCTAGTTAAAGATTTTGACTTTTGTCCAAACATAGTAAGGATCAAATGGATTATATGGCTAGGTGGATGGGAAATTGCCCCATATAACCATGGGACACAGTTCATTGATTGCTTATCATCTCTTCCAACTTTTGATTAGGATGCCTTCTTGAAATTCACATACCAGGAAGATAAAAACTACATTTACCAGACACCCTTGCACTAAAGTTGCAGACAGAAGTTGGGTTTTATCAATAACAATTCAGAAACAAATTAAGTGGTAAGAGAGGTATTTTTATGAGGAATCAATTTTTGTAGGTGAGAATTACAGTAAGCATGATTATGAAACAGAACCAACAGTTCTGGAGTGGAATTCTCAATCCCTCCGTCATTAGTAAGGTACATTTTTCTTGAAGCTACTGACTGGAAGAGAGACTTTGTGATTCTAACAGAGAAAGCAATTCCCTTGGTGGGCAAAAGCTGTGATGTTATTTTGGGAATCATTCCTATAAGCCCAGCCTTAGGGCCTTCTCCTGCAGCCCTTACAATTAGTTTTGTAAAGGAATTCATTACCTAGATCAATCAATTTATGCTTAAACTAGCCAGAATATAAATTCTGTTATCTGCAACTCAATCCTTTTCTTCTCATTTTCACTTGCCCTTCATCAGCTTCCCCTTCAAATCCAGACCTAGCAGAGTACAAATGTAAGGTCAGCACTAATGTGTCACCTTGGGGAGGGAAGGGGGCCTCCATCCTCCAAATGCATGTTCTTTTGCTTGGAATTACCTGTGTGAGCATTTGCTGGAGACTACAACAATTACTTGTTATTTATTTCACAATATCTGGAAACTATAATCATAAGTCCTCTAGTATAACAATGAAAATATTAAATAACATGAAGTAAATTATAGACATTACTTCGCAACTATCAATGAATGTTTGGGCACATATGGGACTTCAGTTTTATCATCAGTGGTTTTCATATGTTGTATTCCTTAAGTAAATAAAATTACAAAGACCTACAATCTTGTTATTCCAAATGCATATCATCCAATGCTATTTCTATGCTTGACATCAAGAAGCCCCAAGACATCAAATTCCGGGGATGCCAAAAAAATGTATATAAGTGGACAGTTTGGCCAACGTTGCTCAAGTAGTAGTTTGCCATAATCAGAAGTGTCTGGAGCACCTCTTGTAATTGCAGAAGTCAAATGTGACTTGTAGTCATCTTTTGTTATCGGTATATATTGAGCATTACAATTTTAATAGTTTTATCCTTTCTTAAAATGTGTATACATTTTTTGGCACCCTCTATATATTCAAATAGTCAATATTTTTGGCAGCAGCACATGTTAAGGATACAAATCAAAAGGAGATAAATGTACACTGAACTTATCAGGTAATGAGAAATGACATACAATCCATGATGCTACCGTGACAATTTATGTAAAAAAAAGAAGTACCTCTTCTAATAAATTTATACAGTTATTATTTCATGTAAGATGAAATCTTGTTATAAGTCTCACTGTAAAATCAATGCAATTCACATCAAACTGCTAATACATAGAAAATTCTAGATTTTATCAAAAAGTATTTTCAATAGATATATATTTATATTTTCCCTAACATTCTTTTGATGGAAGTATTTATTTGATTTTGTCACTTCAGTCAATTACTGTGTATTTACATAGTTAGCTTAATTGTCTCTAATTAAGAAATTAGCGTTCATATGTGTAATCATCTGAACATGTAATTATGATACCTAATTATATAGATAGGCTATATTAAACTGATCAAAATCTTATTACCTTATTGATTTTAAAAGAGTGCATGATATTTATTAAGTATCTGAAAGAGAAAAGATTCAAGCATCATTTAAAATACTGTCTTTCCAATTGCTTACTTTCCAAAGTTAAATTAAGATTTGAAAGAGAAATAAAAAGAACATAATGACATAAATCTTATGTATCCATATCAGGCCACAGGATAATTTTTGCTTTATTACATATTATGACATGCTAAAATTCCTATTAGTGAAATCTCTCTATTCTTTGTACACTCACTCAATGTATTCATCTATGATGGATTTATTTCTTGTAAGTTTTGACTAGGGAGAAATATAAAAATAAAAATAAAAACCTGACATAATTATAGAAGAAAGTTTTCTATGCCTTCTGAAAAAGGAATTTTTATTTTGTTTTTCAGAATTAATCCTAATAAGAAAAATGTGAACAACTGCTAGCAACTCAAAGGATGGGGATCTTATAAACCTTTCTATTCCCCACAGTCTTTGCTAAATGAATGGATTAATAATGCCATGTATCTTACACTGGGTCTTTCAACAAGAGTAGAGCCTGAGACAAGGATTAGAGTGCTGACAGTTTCTTTGGGAGGTAAAAGCTCAGGGAAACCAAGATGAGGGAATAGGTGGGAAGGGGTAACTGAGGCAAGGGAAGATGGGAGGCAGTGCAAAGAATACGTTGCTTGTGATGTGCCTTTCTTCCAGATGGAGGATTATCTGGAAGCCTTGCAAATGGGAAACATACTTTCATTGTAGTTCTCTGAGGGCAGAGATTTATCTGTGTTATTCCCTCCTGTCTCCTGCTTCCTGTTTGTCTTGATTCATGCCAACAAGAACATTTCTGAGCTTCATCACCGGGTCTACAGCCAGATCTGAAGGCCTAGAAAAGGTTTTGTGAATTGAGGATTTTACCATTGCCAATGCCTGGGTCCCAGAGTAAAGAAGAGAGAGTGAAGAATCAGTGGTGCACTCAGAGCAAATGGGGCTACAAGAGAAAAATCCATTGTGGGGAGATAATGGTTTTATTACAACATATGTGTGCCAAGGAACAAATTTGAAGTATACAATTCACTTTAGTGGGAAATATTTAGTAGCAGTTAGTGTTTCAGGAAAGTCATTAAGTGGATAATATTGATGGAGATTGACAGTCATATGCCATTTGGGGGATAAAGGGAGGAATGCTAAGTAGGCAGATGCTTTTTCTCATAGGTATGTAAAAGCACAGTGATACTGGCTTTGGTGATGATGTCTTCCTAAATGCCTCCCTAGTAGGGACTGATGATGCAATGATGATGCACTTTAGAGAACCCCATGAGTGATGGTAAATGAATGAATAGCCTCGTCAATGCCTTCAGAGAGGGGACAAAAGGATATGATGACTTTTTTCACATTAGCACTATGTTTGTTAATCCATAATCAACTTGTTTGAAAATATTTAAAGCAAGTTAACATGCAGTATCAACTTCAGGGAAAAAAAAAATTCAAAAAACTAATATTTCAAGAACCTTTTTCCTGATCGAGGTCATAAAATATAAAGGAGAGCTTCCATGAAAATGCCCTCTTTAACTTCGCTTGCAAAACTTACACGGGACTGATTTAATCTCTCCCTCTGACCCAGTTCTTAGAAAGTTGTTATCAAGTTACTTATTAATATAACTTACTAGTGCAAACACCCTGAATACGCAGTACTTACAATATCCAGGTTCCTATAAAAATAGCTATTACCTCCCCTAGAGTAAGGCAAGTTTTCCCTTTCTCGCAAACGAAATCTAATTTAGACACACTTATTATTAATTCAGAATGCCAGAGAATCTGGTGCATAAAAAGAAGAGCTTTGAAAAAAAAAAAAAAAAAAAAAAATAGTCAAACTAAGCCAATTGAAGACCAATTTCTGACACAATCAACTGATTTGCAACACTTACTACCTACATTTCTCTCCCAAGTCTCCAAACCTTTCCTTCAGACTTTACCTTACATGCTAGCTTTTCTTTATAACTCCAAACTCACCTGAAGGAAGAGTTGGGCTTGTAAACATGATTTCATAGGTAAAAATGGTATGTTTCTCTTTGGTCATCAAAACGTGGGGTGAAATGGAAACAAGAATCAAGATAATCCTTCTGGAATGAGTCAAAAATTACCACTTTGTAGCACAAAAGTATTAGAAACCAAAGATTTATTATGCAAATATCTGTTCATAATGTAGAGGTCCTTGAAGTTTACTATTCAAAAATCAGTCAATTAAAACTCCTTATCTGTGTATATGGTACTCACCATTCACCCAATTCCTCAGACCAAAATTGTTGAATCATCTTGGACTGTGCTCATTCCTTCTCTCACCCTCCTATCCAATCCATCAACAAAACTTTTGCTCAAAATATATTTGATTTATTCTCTTCCCACCTCTAAATATTAATCCCTTTGCCAATGTCACCATCTTCTCTCCCTGAACAGACCACCCAGCTTCCACTCTCAACCCCTCTAATCTATTTCCCAACTTGCAGCCAAAGTGATCCTATCAAAACACAAGTTACATTCTACCAACATCTGCTTAAACCCTCCCTTGGCATCCCATTGCAAGTGGGATGGAACCCACCTCCTTTCCATGGAGCCCCTCCCCTTCATCTCCTGTCAATCACCCCTTAGTCACTGCACTCCCGCCATACTGACCTCCCTCCTCAAACACACCAATGTTCCTCCAGCTTTGGGTCCTTTGGCTTTGTTGCTCTCTTTCCTCTTAACTTCACTTAAATGTCATTTCATCGTTGTAGCTTTCCCTGACCATCCCATATAAAACAGGGGTTTCTGTTAGTTTCATTTGCCCCATCCAGTTTAGTTTTCTTCAGGACACTTAATACCAAAAATCAGAACATGTTTATTTGTTTACTGCCTGTTTTTCCCTAAAAAAAAAGATAACCACCATGAGGCCTGGGATTTGGTAGATCTTGTTCATTGCTATATCCCAGAACCAAAATAGTGGCTCACACTTAGTAGGTGCTAAATGCTCACCTCCTTACATATGTCATCCAGCTGCCTTTCTTTATAACTTCCTGGGTAAGAATTAGAAATACAAATGACCTCATTAACACCCATGTAATTCTGAGAGAAATTTGCACTCTGTTTAAGAAACTTAACTTCTTATATGCTCACAAAAAACAGGTTACCCATTCAGCAATAATAAAACCATCAACAATATGAATTAACATGCTTGTTGTTTAAGTTACCCTATAGACCTCTCCTAATAAATGTGAAAACACCTTGTTCCCAGAAGGGCATTTTATTCACAGAAGTTTTATGAAAAGATTTTAAAGCTCAGCAATTTTAGGAAGAACATAAAGTGAAAGCTCAGTAACAAAAAGAAAATGTATTCCAGTAACTTCACCAAATTTAATGATGTAAAAACAAAATAAACTTAACAACAACAGCAAAAACAAAGCAAAACATTTTTGGGTAAAATATTACTAATCCAGAGGATCAAAATAATGCAAAATAATTTAGAAGTACATTTTTAAATTAATGAAAAGATGAGCAAAGAAGAAGAAAGTCCAAAATGGAAAATAATATCTATATTTTTGATGTGAATAAGAATATGATCAGCTTCGCATTTACCTGTATATTCTTTTAAAAATATTTTTATTAAAAATATAGCTAACATACAATATTATATTACTTACAGGGGCACACAATAGTTATTCAACATTTATATACCTAAAGAAGTGATTGCGATGATAAGTTCAGCAACCATCTGACACCGTACCATGCTATCACAATATTAACTATATTCCCCATGCTGCACATTACATCCCGTGACTTATTTGTTTAACATCTGGAAATGTGCACCTCTTATACTTCACTGTTACTTCCCCTTTTTTAAATTCAAGTTTATTGGGGTAACAATTGTTAGTAAAGTTACATAGGTTTCAGGTGGACAATCCTGTAATACATCACCTATATATCACATTGTGTGTTCACCACCCAGAGTCAGTTCTCCTTCCATCACCATATAGTTGATCTCTTTTACCCTTATCTACCACCCCCTCTGCCACTACCCTCTAAATTATTGTCTATGTCTATGAGTTTTTGTTTCTTCATTTGTTTGTCTTGTTCTTCTCTTGTTTTCAGTTTTATATACCACATATCAGTGAAATCATATGGTTCTCGACTTTCTCTAGGTGACTTATTTTGCTCAGCATAATAATCTCAAGAACTATCCATGTTGTCACAAATGGTACTATTTCATCTTTTCTTATGGCAGAATAGTATTCCATTGTGTATATATACCACAACTTCTTTATCCAATCATCTATTGAAGGACACTTTGGTTGTTTCCATGTCTAGGTCACCGTTAATAAAGCTGCAATGAACATTGGAGCACATATATCTTTACGGATAAATGTTTTCAGATGTTTTGGGTAGATACTCAGGAGAGAGATTTCTGGGTCATGTGGTAATTCTATTCTTAATTTTTTGAGGAACCTCCACACTGCCTTCCATAACGGCTGCACCAGTCTGCATTCCCACCAACAGTGTATGAGGGTTCCTGTTTCTCCACAGTCTCTCCCACTCTTGTTACTATTTGTCTGGTTGATGATAGCCATTCTGACTGGGGTGAGGTGATATCTCATTGTGGTTTTTATTTGCTTTTCTTTGAAGATTAGTGATGTTGAACATTTTTTCATATGTCTATTGGCCATTTGTATGTCCTCGTTGGTGAAATGTCTATTCATGTCCTCTACCCATTTTTTAATTGGATTTTTTTGTTGTTTTTGAGTTGTATGAGTTCCTTATGTATTTTGGATACAAGCCTCTTATCGGAGGCATTATTTGCAAAACTCTTCTCACATTCAGTTGGTTGCCTCTTTGTTTTGTCAATGGTTTCTTTTGCTGTGCAGAGACTTTTTAGTTTGATATAGTTCATTCATTATCTTAGTTTTTACTTCCCTTGCCTTTGAAGTCAAATTAATAAAATGCTCTTTGAACCCAAGGTTCATAAGCTTAGTACCTATGTTTTCTTCTACGCAGTTTATTGTGCCAGATTTTATGTTTAGGTCTTTGATCCATTTTGAGTTAATTTTGGTACATGGTGATAGATGGCAGTCTAGTTTCATTCTTTTGCACGTGGCTTTATAATTCTCCCAGCACCATTTATTGAAGAGGCTGTCTTTTCTTCATTGTATGTTTTTTGCTTCTTTGTCAAAAATTATCTGTCCATATTTATGTGGGTTTATTTCTGGGTTCTCAGTTCTATTCCATTGGTCTGTGTGTCTGTTTTTCTGCCAATACCATGCTGTTTTAATTATTGTTGCCCTGTAGTACAAGCTGAAGTCAGGGAGTGTGATACCTCCAGCATTGTTCTTTTTTCTCAGGATTGCTTTGGCTGTTCGGGATCTTTTATGGTTCCATACAAATCTGATGATTTTTTGTTCTATTTCGTTTTTTAAAAATGCCATTGGGATTTTTATGGGGATTGCATTAAATCTGTATATTGCTTTGGGTAACATGGTCAATTTAACTATGTTGATTCTTCCAATCCATGAACACGAAATGTCTTTCCATTTTTTTGTGTGTGTGTCTTCTTCAATTTCTTCTAAAAATATCTTACAATTTTCAGTATATAGGTCTTTCACATCCTTGGTTAAATTTATTCCTAGGTATTTTATTCTTTTTGTTGCAATTGCAAAAGGAATTTTTTAATTTTTATTTCTTTTTCTGAGGTTTCATTGTTAGTGTATAGGAATGCAATGGACTTTTGTACGTTGATTTTGTAGCCGGCAACTTTACTGCATCCGTTTATTGTTTCTAATAGCTTCTTGGTGGAGTCTTTTGGGTTTTCTATATATAGCAGCATGCCATCTGCAAAAAATGACAATTTAACTTCTTCATTCCCAATTTGGATGCTTTTTATTTCTTTCTCTCTCCTGATCACTCTGACTAGGACTTCCAATACTATGTTGAAAAGCAGAGGTAATAGGGGACAACCCTGTCGTGTTCCTGAACGTAGAGCAAAGGGCTTCAGTTTTTCACCGTTAATTATGATATTAGCTGAGGATTTGTCATTTATGGCCTTTATTATGTTCAGATATTTTCCTTCTATACCCATTTTATTAAGTGTTTTAATCATAAATGGATGTTGCATCTTGTCAAACGCTTTTTCTGCATCAATTGATATAATCATACCATTTTTGTCCTTTATTTTGTTTATGTGATGTATCACACTGATGGATTTGCGGATGTTGAACCATCCTTGTGCCCCTGTTTACCCCATTAAAAAAATTGTTTTGATTACAGTCAATATTATTTTATATTAATTCAGTAGAGGGGTTAGACATTTATACAATTTTAAAAATGACCCCCTGATTAGTCTAGTACCCACCTGGCATTACACATAGTTATGACCATATTGTTGACTATATTCCCTGTGCTGTACTTTACATTCCCATGACTATTTTGTAACTACCAATTTGTACTTTTTAATCCTGTCACCTTTTTCACCTTTCCCCCAACCCCCTCCCATCTATCACCCCCAAAATTTAGTACCCTTCTCCTTTGTTCACCTACACTCCCCAAACTCCTCCCATCTGGCAACAATAAAAATCTTATCATATCTATGAGTCTGTTTCTCATTGTTTATTTTGTTCCTACCATTTGAAATATAAGTGAAATCACATTGCATCTGTCTTTCTCTGTCTGACCCTTCACTCAGCACAATACCCTCCAGATGCATCCATGCCACCACAGACAGCAGGAACCCATTCTCTTCTAGGGCTGAGCAATATTCCATTGTATATATGTATCACCTCCTCTTTATCCATTCTTTTATTGACAGACACCCAGGCTGCCTCCACATCTTGGCCATTGTAAACAATGCTACAATGAACATATGGATGCACATGTCCCCTTGATGTAGCATTTTAGGTTTCTTTGGAGAAATACACAGAAGTGGGATTACTGGGTAGTTGTCTCTTGTTATAGCCTTTGTTTTAAAGTCTACTTTGTTTATTATAAGTATTGTTACCCCAGCTCTTTTTGTTTTGGGGGGTTTTGCTTGTTTGTTTTTTTCCATTTTCATGAAATATCTTTTCCCATGCCTTTACTTTCAGTGTGTGTGTGTGTTTCAATCTGAAATGAGTCACTTGTAGGCAGCATATGTAAGGGTACTGTTTTCTTATCCATTCAGCCCTTCTATGTCTTTTGATTGGAGCATTTAATCATTTAAATTGAAAAGTAATTATTGATAGATATGTAGCTATTGCCATTTTATTGTTCATAATTTTCATCTTTCATTTTTTCTTAAAGAAGTCCCTCTAACATTCCTTGTAATACTGAGCTGGTGATGAAATCCTTTAACTTTTCCTTGTCTGGGAATTTCTTTATTTCTTCTTCGATTTTAAATGATAGTTTTGCTGGGTATAGATACCTTGGTTGTATGTCCTTGCTTTTCATCGCTTTAAATATTTTGCTCCAATTGCTTCTGGCCTGCAAAGTTTCTGTTGGCAAATCAACTGATAATCTTTTGGGAGCTCCCTTACAAGTTAGTAGATGCCTTTCTCTTGCTGCTTTTAAAATTTTCTCTTTGTCTTTAATCATGGTCGTTCTACTTATAATGTGTCTTGGTGTGGGCCTATTTGGGTTCATCTTTTTTGGGACAGTCTGTGCTTCTTGACTTATATGTCTATTTCCTTTGCCAGGGTACGAAAGTTTTCAGTTATTATTTCTTGAAATAGTTCTCAATCCCTTGTTTTCTCTCTTCTCCTTTTGTTAGCCCTATGATGTGAATGTTTTTACGCTTGATGTTGTAAACGATCCTCATTTTTTTGGATTCTTTTTTTTTATTTTTGCTGTTCCGATTGAGGGTTTTCTACTACCTTGTCTTCTGAACTGCTGATTTGATCCTCTGCTTCATCTAGTCTGTTCATATTTCCTTCTAGTGCATTCTTCATTTCAGTTACTGTATTCTTCATTTCTGACTAGTTCTTTTTTTATGGTTTCTTTGTCCTTTTTTGTGCTTGTTATTTCATTGCTGACATTCTCACTAAGTTCCTTGAGCCTCCTTATAACCAGTGTTCTGAACTCTGTCTCTGGTAGGTTGCTTGCCACCATTTTGTCTAGTTCTTCTTCTGGAGTTGCCTCCTGTCCTTTCATTTGGAATGTTATTTCTTTGTTTCTTAATTTTTGCTGCCTCTCTGTGTTTGTTTCTATATATTAGGTAGATTTGTTATATCTCCCAGTTTTGGCTGAGTATCATTAAGTAGTAGGTGCCTAAGGGGCCCTGGAAAAGTCTCCCTGGCCACCTGCTACAGGTGCTCCAGGAGTGTCCCTGTGTGGGTTGTGTGGGCTGTCCTATTATATTTGAGACTTGATTGCTATTGATATCCACATAAGTGGGTGGGATTGACCCTCCAGCTAATTAGCTGTGGGGCTTAGCCACATCCAAAGCAAAGTGTGTGAGGCTTAACCCCACTGAGTGGGATTTGCCCCAGCAGGCTCTGCTGCCTGTTGAGACTGCCCTTTATGTATGCTGCTTGTGGGGCTAACTGGGCAGTGCTCTGCTGTGTTCTGAAGCCATCCTCCAAGTATGTTGGTTGTGTGTTGTCTTGGTAGGCGCTCTGGTGCAGGCCAATGTCAGTCACTGACTTTGACTGGCCGGCAACCACCTGATAGGAGCTACAAAGCAATCCACAGTTGTCCACTGCCTGTGTTAAGTCAAAAGCAGGTGAGAGAGGCCACACTGAAAATGGAGGACAGCTGCCACCACTACTGGCCCTGGGGTAGCTCTGTAAAAAGCCAGGACACCCTAAGGCCTGCTGCCACCTGCCAGCTCCCTTAAGGTTCAGACACTATTAAAGCCTCTTGTGGTATGCAAGTTGGGTGAGGCAGGGTCTCAGGGAGTTACTAGAGTGGGAAGAGTTGTGGTCATCAGGTTAATTTAGAGTCTGGTTTGGTGTCAGTGATGAGCTTTGAGTTACTCAGCAAAAGTCTCAGAGCACACCAAGGCCAGGTCCATCTCACTGGGGCCTGTGGACTCCAGTAGTTTTCCAAGAAAGAGTGCAATGCAGGCAGTGCTGGCTGACTGCCAAGAAGTCCCCTCTGGCATTGGGGGAGTTGGGGAGGGTGGCGTCCCAGCAGAGCTCACCAGATGACCAATTCAGATTCAGGTTTGGCCATGACCATGGGGGATGACTCACCACAATAAGGATGGCATCCCTCTGCCCACTGCATAGGAGGAGGATACCCACACAGGGAAAATGGCAACTGTCCTTCAGCCCTCACCTGGAAGCCACACACCCCAGTCTGCCCCCTGTATGACCCCATCACCCACTAAGTCAGCATCCCTCCACTGGATCTCAGGGTGCTTGACTGTGGGTGAGTGAGTCTGTGTGTGTGCCCTTTAAGAGAATGTCTGGGTTTTCCACAGCCTTTCATCCCAGCTGGATGGTCAGAATCCTCACTGTTCATCACAGTCAGATATTGTGTGGGCTCCTTCTTCCCAGCACCAGTACTACAGCATGGTGTGGGGCCGAGATCCCTCCCTCCTCCAGGGGGTACCTCCATAGCTGAAATATCCCTCCTGATTCTAAACTGCCACCCAGGGGTTTGTGTCCAGCCTGTTTCACATTTCTGCCCCTGATACGAGTCTTGACATGGCTTCTCTTTTAAATCCTTAGTTATGAAACTTCTGTTCAGCTAGACTTCAGATGGTTCTCCAGGTTGATTATTCTATAATTTAGTTGTAATTTGAATATGTTCATGGAAGGAAGCAGGCATGGCATTTATCTACTCCATCATCTTGGATCTCCCTATCATAATTTCATTACCTAAATTTATACAGCAAGTTTTTTTGTGAATACTATCAAATAATTATCTGCCACAAATTTGAGTTATATTAACTATTGCCATTACTAAACATTTTATTGAAGGCCTAATATGAACTTCACATTGGCTTGGTGAAATAAAGCATTCTTTGTGTTCCTGAGGAACATAATCTATAAGGAAGCCCAAATTTATAAGAAAATGGCTCTGATAAGTACTCAATTACGTTATGGACAAATTCTGTCATACAGCATTAGTTTCATGGACTAGCATCACTAAGATGAGAAAAACTATCATTATTTTAATCATAAATATTTCAGTATAGGCTTCTACCTTAATATATCTAATGTAAATTACTGTACATTGTGTAAAATGATTTATATACTTCCTTACAGATGAGAAACTCAGCCTTCTGAAAAAGAAGTGTTTGCATAGAAAAAGGCAAGTGATATGCTTTGATCAATTCCATGTGAAACATAAAAGGCTTCTTTCATATAAAATAGATACTGGTCATACAATTTTAATTGAGGAGGATGTTTGTTCATTTTTAACATTTCAAGGGAACACATACCAAACAGATCTGTATGTTCAATGGCTATTTTATTATTACTTTTGTAATAAAATGATAATATATCTTAGAAAAAAGTTTTCAATGCTAGATAAATCAGAACACTCTAAATTAAATTATATATCTAAAAAGTCACACTTTTAATAAGCATTATTATGAATGAAGTTTTTTTCTTCCACAAATACAATGTCTATTACATGCCCAGTGTTTGAAACAATGGACTTTATATCAAAATTTTGCATCATCTTTTTATTTTTTTACTGAAATATAGATAACATCAATCTTTGTCTCTAAACATTTCAGTCCTTGAAACATCTTGTGCACATTTGTTCTAACCTTGTCAATCAAATATCTGACAGAAAGTCATTTCACCAAAAACAATGGAAGGATAGACACTATTCTTAGTAAGAAATATTTTTCAAGAGAAGTAAGATTGTTGGCAATGTTCTGATTCTTTAATTGGCTTGTACTAGTGTTAGTGTGTGTTAAGCTAATGAACATTCAGTAAGATAAACATCATCATAATAAAGAGTAAATAAATAATTAGAAAGACTTAAGAAGCATAGTGCATTGTCAGTGTCAAGGAAGGGACCATCAAATATGACTGTGGATATCCCATGTGTGAGAACGTACAAATCAAAAATGAAAAGGTACATAGGGTAGTAGTGGAGAAAAAAGAAATGGTGGAAATCATGAATAAAAAATGAATTAACTATTACTGCTGTGGAGGTAGTACATGTTTTAGATTATACACAACTGAGAGGTTTCAGATTAAAAATATATTACCCAGAATGGAAATTGTAGAGCAGAAGCAGTGAGCTAAATTACTGCTGTTCTCTCCTGATTCACCAATTAGTGAGTGCTTAACCAGTCCTCTGGAAAGCAAATGCCTCTAAGGAGGGTGGTGTCAGTTAATTATTCATACTTTATTACCAGTTTCTGTAATCAAATGCTTTCTTCATAACATTCAGCTGAATTTTGGAAATTTTATACATATGTTTATAGAAAATACGAAGAGGTGTGTGTGTGTGTGTGTGTGTGTGTGTGTGTGTGTGTGTATGTGTGTGTATGTGTGTGTGTTTGACTTTGGAAAATGGGTTGTTTGGAGAAAGCCTGGCCTACATACATTTGCTGAAATCATTGATTTCAAGTTCTACTTACCTACTAACACTTATGGCTGGATGCCCCATCCAGGAGATGGGCTTTCAGAGTCACTTGAGGTTGCAAGGGTAAACATTGAAAATGTCACCTTAATGCTTCCTTAAAACAGTATAATATAACTGTTAGGAACCTTACTATAGTTTGGGGGAGGGGTAGTGCATTAAGTTATAATAATGAAAGCCAAGCGTATGCTATAAAGTTGGATTTGCAACAGGCAAACTGGTGAAATCATTGTTTTCATTCAGGCTCCTATCTCTAGTCCAGACATACCCAAGCATCCTCATACTACTTCAGTCTACCTTCTCAGAGACACTCCCACCTAGCTCCAGAAAAATCTTAATCTTCTCCATAAATTGTCAATTCTTTCTTGAGTCAAAAGAAAAAAAGAATATATTTTTTGTAAGTATTAATGTTTGTTAAAGATGGAGGAGGTTATAGTTGCCTGTGTTAGCAAGGGTGTTTCCTTTAATTACAGATCAGTCCTTGAATCAATAGATGAGTTCTTCTGTGAATTATTTGTAGCCCAAAGCATTTGTATGGATTCCTATGGGTAGCGAGTATAATGGTTTCCCAAACCTACTGCATCAACCAATCTCTTTTTCTCTAATTGTGCTGCTTTCCAGAATATTTCACTTTATCATTAAACTCTAAAATTTTTCCACTGGGCTAACAATAATGTTTACTATCTAAATTAGCACAGTGATGTTTACTTACCAATAATTATTTTCTTTAGGCAGGGGAACAAACAAAACAAAATAAAATATTGCTAATAAAACATGCTGGATTGAAATCCTGTGTCTATCATGAAATTGCTTTGTGATCCTAGGAAACTTACTCTTTTTTTTCTAGGATTCCACACCAGTAAATGGAGACAATTATACTCCACTCATAGGGTTATTGTGAAGAAAAAAATGAGATGGGGTACAGAAAATGAGTATAGGGAATGTTTTTATTCACTTTAGGATTTTCACTGCTTCCCTGGAACCTAGAAAAACCCACTAAATGTTTTCTTCTAATAACCTATTACTACTGCTAATATATTATTTAGAATAATTGTTCATTTAAAGTATAAATTCTGTCATACACCCTACAGTTCTGTGTTTCAGTAATTATATAATTATTGAATGGCTTGATGAACTACTGCCTTTCATAAAGAATATTAAACTCTCCATAGCCAAACACTCCAACCATTTTAAGTAGAAAGTGGAACCCACATCACAGTGGTATCAGAACATGCATGTCATTGTTTTGTCTCAATCTGTAACTATACTGTTATTTTCTCTGGGTTTCAATTTACTGGTCTGTAGAAAATTAGATGACCACAGCAGTTGTTACTACCTTTATAGTTATATAATTCTAAAATTTGAGGCCTATAAAAACTCAATTCCTGTCCTGATGAATTTCCCTTGGTGGCATTTACAACCTTCTAATAATTGCTTCTTTATTTCTCTGTCTCTCACGTAAAATTCTTCCTTTGAGGGCAGAAACTTATATTTCTCTTTAATTATTTTATCCTCAACAGCTAGCAGAATGTGTGGCACATAGTAGGCTTTTAAAAAGTACCTGTGGGATTTCTGGTCAAGACTGCAGAATAGGTAAACACTGTGCTTCCCTCTTCTCACAACCACATATAAATTGCAACTAAATTACAGAACAACCATTCTTGAAAATCACGTGAAGTCCAGCTGAGTTGAAACCCTACACATACAGAAGAAGCCACTTAGTGACTGATAGGAAGGGCAGAGATACAAAATGGTTGGTACCACACCCATGTGTGACTATTAAAAATGGGGTGTGATATCTCGGCTGTGGAGTTTCATCCCCACCAGAGGAATGAAGGGTGCTAGTCCCACACCAGGCTCCCCAGTCCAGGGACTTTTGGCTGTGAAAACCAGCAGAAATTGTGTGTAAGACAGACGGAGGACGACTGGAGTCCCAGGTATACTTCATATAGGGCCTGTGCACGGGTGAACTCACTGAAGGACTCACTTGCTCTGCGCTCCAGTACTAAGGCAGCAATTTGAAAGACACCAGGGGCATACAAGAGGGAACTGAATTGCCTGGCTTCAGGATGAGGGTTGGAGGGGCAGCTTTCTCCCATACAGAAGTGTTGGCAGAAGTTATTGCTTCTTTGTTGAGGCCTCCCCTACCCGGTGTGCAGACCCAGGCAGTTGCCATATCTGCGTCTCCATCAACCTGGTTAACACTGTTCATTCATTCGCCTTGATTCCCTGCGACCCTGCCCCACCCAACTTGCAGTCCCACCCAACCCAATTCCAGTGGCTTTTCCATATAAAAAGCCTACCTTGACTTATGCTGCAGAATTCCCTAAAACCTTTCAAAAGTTCAGAAAACCTAAATAAGCATCATCCTGCTTCAGTGTATCCATATCTCTGGCTGAGCTGCCCTAAGCCTGGCATTAGTGACAGCCAGTCTCAGTTTGCAGTTTGACTTCTCAAGGCACCTCTAAGCCTAGCATGGGAGGAGGCCATATGCAGATTGCTTGTGGGATAATGCCAGGTGGCCCAGACAAAGCACAGGATGTCACTGAACTTGGCTTGAGGGGGGCACCTCCCAGGAGGCCATGGGGCTGGCACACCCAGTGGCCAGCTTCAAACAGAGCCTGAGGTTCACCTGGCCATCTCTGAGGATGACAACTCCAAGGAGCAAACTGAGCAGGCACCAGAGCTAAAGCGAATCCTGCTCCATAGGGTCAGTTCCTGCACAAAAGCTTCTCCACTGTAGTCACATCCGGTATTCACAACCAATCAGCCTGAGGATCATTCACTCCCATTGTTGTGCAAACAGCAATCAAGTCTATACTACAACAGAAAGGTTCACACAGTCCACACAAGGGACACACCTGGAGCAACTGATTCAAGTGATCAGGGAGACTATGACCATGGGCCCCACGGGACACCTACAACATAAGGCCATTTTACTAAGACTGGCAGACATAGCATCCCTATCCAATATATGGAAACAAACACTGGGAGGTAGCCAAAATGGGGAGAAAAAGAACAGAACAAAGCCCTAGAAAAATAACTAAACAAAATGGATGCAGAGTTCAAAACAGTGGTTATAAGGATGCTCAATTATCTCAGAGAAAATGTCAACAAAGAGATAGGAAACATAGAAACGAAGACAGAAAACATGAAAAAGAACCAGTCTGAAATGAAGAACCAGTCTGAAATGAAGAATACATAACAAGGAATCAACAGTAGATTAGATGAAGCAGAGGACTGAATCAGTGATTTAGAAGCTAAGGTAGCAGAAAAGACCCAATCAGAACACCAAAAGGAAAAAAAAAAATCCAAAAAAATGAGGATGTTAGGACAACATCAAGCATACAAATATTAACATCATAAGGTTGCCAGAAGGAGAAGAGAGAGAGCACAAGGAACTGAAAACATATTTGAAGAAATAATGACAGAAAACTTCCCTAACCTGGAGAAGCAAATAGATATTCAAGCCCAGGAAGCACAGAGAGACCCAAACAAGATGAACTCATAGTGGCCACATCAAGACACATCATAATTAAAATGCCAACTTTTAGAATCTTAAAAGTAGCAAGAGAAATGCAGTTAGTTACCTACAAAGGAACTCCCATAAGACTGTATTTGATTTCTCCACAGAAACTTTGTAGGCCAGAAGGGATTGGCACGAAATATTGAAAGTGATGAAAAGCAATAACCTACAACTAAGGTAACTCTACCTAGCAAAGCTATCATTTAGAATCAAAGGACAGATAAAGAGCCTCCCAGACAAGAAAGAGCTGAGAGAGTTCATCACTACCAAACCAGTATTACAAGGAATCTTAAAGGGACTTCTTTAAGAAGAAGAAAATAAAAGAAAAAGATAAAAAAAGAAATATGATAATAAAATAGTAGTCACTACATATTGATGAACAATTACTTTAAATGTAAATGAATTAAATGTTTCAATGAAAAGACATAGGAGGGCTGAATGAATAAGAAAACAAAACCCTTACATGTTCTGCCTACAAGAGATTCACCTCAGATCAAGACACACACAGACTGAAAGCAAAGGAAAGGCAAAATATATTTTATGAAAATAGGAAAAAATCTGGGGTAGCAATAGGTAGCAATCTATTACAAAGTGATGCAGTAGTCTCCAAAAAATTAATTAGAAAATTAAAAATATTTATGGAATTGTAACAAATTAATTTAATGAATAAACAAATACCCAGATAAAGTCTATTAATTTTAATGTGATATTTCTTCTTTTTCCCTAAAATAATGTATTTTCAGCAAAAGTTATACACTTTCTGTAATTAAATAAATAAGAAACTATGCAATATTATACTCTTGCAATTTTGTATGTATATTAATCTTTGTTATTATTCTTTCTTAGCTCTTTGAAAATCTATCTCTTGCCGCAGTATCTAAGACATTTTTGGCCACATATGTTAGAATACTCAGCAAATGTCCATTAAAAGTATTTTATTTACCTGTTTACAAATATAGTTGTCTTAATTGTTTAAAATCATTTTCCTTCTATCTTTTATATTTGATTCTTGTATCAATGTCAATACTTGTTTTCAAAGCTTATGTAAAAACAGAGTAAAACCTTCATGGAAAATGTGTTATTGTCTAGTTTGTAGCATACAGACCAGCTACAAGCTTGCAATAACACTACACCTTGATTAAAGGTGTAGAAGATGCTATCTTGTGAAAAGGCAATTGAAAATGTAAGCTTTCATTTCACCACAAAACAGCAGACTACACATTCTTTTCAAGTGTGCATGGCGCATTTTCCAAGATAGACCACATGTTACACCACAGAATTAGTTTCAGTAAATTTAAAAACATTGAAATCATATCAAGCATCTTCTCCAACTACAGTGGTATGAAACTAGCAATCACAAAATTACAAGACACAAACAAACCAAAAAAAAAAAAAACACACTGAAAAACACGTAAAGATATGGAGGCTAAATAACATACTTCTAAACAATTAATGAGTTAACATTGAGATCAAGGAAGAAATTAAAGATACCTCGATGCAAATGAAAACGAAACACAATGACTCAAAAATCTATGGGACACAGTGAAAGCAGTCTTCCAAAGAAAATTCATAGCAATACAGGCCTATCTCAAGAAACAAGCAAAAGCTAAAATAAATGGTCTAACCCTACACCTAAGAGAACTTGAAAAAGAATACCAAACAAAGCCCAAAATGAGTAGAAGGAATGAAATAATAAAGATCAGAGCAGAAATTTTAAAAATATACTAAAGATCAATGAAATCAATGAAACAAAGTGTTGGCAAGGAGAAAAGGGAACCCTCATATACAGTTGGTGGGACTGCAAATTGGTGCAGCCATTATGGAAAACAATTTGAAGGTTCCTCAAAAAATTAAAAATAGAAATACTTTATGACCCAGCAATTCCACTTCTGGGTATTTATCTGAAGAAATCCAAAACACTAATTCAAAAAGATATATGCACCCCTATGTTCACTGCAGCACTACTTGTAATAGTCAAAATATGGAATTAACCCAAGTGCCCATCAATAGACTATTGGATAAATAAGTGATACATATATACAATGGAATATAATTCGGCTATCAGAAAGAATGAAATCTTACCATTTGCAACAACATGGATGGACCTAGAGGATATTATGCTACGTGAAATAAGTCAGACTGATAAAGACAAATACCATATGATCTCACTTACATGTGGAACCTAAAGAAAAAAAAATAAATGAACAAACAAAACAGAAACAGATTCACAGACACAGAGAACTGATGGTTGCCACACGAGAGGGGGATTGGAGAGCTGGGTGAAAACAGTGAGGGATTAAAAAATACAAATAGGTAATTACAAAATAGTCATGGGGATGTAAAGCATAGCACAGAGAATATAGTCAATAATATTATATATATATGTACAGTCCTAGGTGGGTCCTAGGGAGGGATCACTGCATAATTTATATAAATGTCTAACTAAGCACTATGCTGTACATCTAAAACTAATATAAATAATATTGAATGCCAACTATAATTGAATAAGAAAAAAAGAAAAGAAATAAAATAATAAACTTTGTGGTCATAAAAGTAAAAAAAAAAAAAATGCAGCCTTTGTGTCTGTATATTTTTATCTATACTTCCCAAAACAGTCTTTGGTCTCCTTGGCCTCTTAAAAATAATGTTGTGTAAGGATGAAAACAGAAGAACCACAGACAGCCTCCTCACCCTTAAGGTGAGGAAAGGGAACAGAGGAAAAATGACTACAAGATATGAATTGATAGCTAACTTTTATATAGAGACTTGCTACTGGCAGTCACATATTTAAAGATATATTTAATAGATGAGTTCATTTTACCTATTTAAATAGGTATAATAGTATAAACAGTTTGCTCTCCACATGCTCTTCCTCATGTTTGCTTTTCAAAGTGAAAAGTCAGGTTTGCAGGTAAACCACTACCACACTGAGGCCAGACCTTCTCCTACCCATTATAAAAATATGTTTGTGTTTATCACCCTTCCTTCCTAAAGAAATTAGTTCTGGGACAAATAGGGGTAAAGGTAATGATATAGAAGTCTTGTAATCTTGTGGCATTTCTTCAGATTGCTGAATGAGGCAGCAGAAAACAAAGGCCATTATTAGAAATACAAGGGATTTTTAAAGGATTAAGCCCCCATGATTTTGTTCTTAAAATCTAGTTATGAGGCATCTGCAAGTATTAAAAAGTTGTCAAAAACCATCCACTTTTCCCCTATAATATTGTTTTACCAAAATTATATGTATGATTTAGCATGAAATGATTTTAAGTGATTTGTTTTTTTTATTACTATTATTAGATTCAGGTGTACAAAATAATTTAATACTTAGACATTTATACCCCTCACACAGTGATAACCCTCCTCCCCAATCTACTACCCTTCTGACATCATATATAGCTGTTACAATTACTTTGGCTCTATTCCGTATGCTGTACTCCACATCCTGTGACTATATATATGTATATTAAATTATAGTTGACATTCATTATTATTCAGCTTCAGCTTCAGGTGTACAGTGCAGTGGTCAGGCACCTACACCGTCCATAGGTGGTCTCCCTAGTAAGACAAGTGTTCATCAAATCCCTACAAAATTTTGCATCATTATTGATTATATTCCCTAAACTGTCTTTCGTATCCCCGTGGCAATTTTGTGGTTACCAGTTGTGCTTTTAAAACACAAATACCACCCAAAGCCCTGTGAACTCATTTCCTGCTCACCAGAGGGAGTAACTTTCAACCATTTTAGCATATTTTTATACTTTTATAAATCAAAATAACATATTTATATTTTTTATTTTATATGTTTATGTTTGTGACATTCTCATTGGTTTTCTATTGTGGAATATGGGGATTAAGCCCTCCTGCATTGCCCAGCTTCACTCACCTCCACCACAAAGACATACATATACACAAACACACAACACACTTCTTATCACCTTGGTTCTCAAATATAGTTATATCATATTTTAGTTTCATCACTACTTAGCATTTATGGTATTATGACCCTGCAAATGCTATTTACTACTGAGCCATATAGTATACTATGTAATTTTTCCTTTCTTGTACCACTTTTTTTGCGTGTTTTTTTTTGTTTGATCCCTTTTTTACATAGTTATTGTTAATTCACTCTTAACTTTCATTAGAGTGCGTATCAATCTCATATATACAAATACCTCAAGAATTTCATTCTCTTTCTCTTATAGAAGAACTCTGCCACTCTGGGTAGGCGGCTTTCTGGATGTGCTCAGCAGCTGTAATCTTACAGTATCCTTTCACCATTATCAACTTCCACTTGCTCCTCCCCTGTATTTTCTCCTTGTTTTGGGAAGATTTCTTGTCTTAATTCTTTGATAATTACTATTTCTCCATTTTCACCCTTCACTTCTTTCTAGGACTCATATTATTCAAATTATGAACCCCTTGGAATAATTGTCTTTCTTTATTTATTTATTTTTTATTTTCTTCTAATTTGCTTTTCAGTATCTGTTTGGCCTACTTTCCAAGAGATTTCTTTAATTTCCAAACCTTCTGTTGAGATTTCCTTCAGAATTATCTTATCTTTAACTGCCAAGAGCTCATTTATGTGTGGCAACTATTTTTTATAGCAAAGTTGTCTTGTTTTATGCAAATAGTAGCATGATTTATCACTCTATGATTACTAATGAACAATTTTGAAGACAGCTTCACTCCCTCTTTAGCATCTTTTCTGATGGTTTTCCTTTTTTTCCACTCCATCTTTCATCTGAGATATAGATATCCCATAAGTATGTCCTGATCCATAGCTGTCTGCTCATATTAAGAGTGGAACACTATAAAAAGCTGTTTGGAAATTCCATACCCATCAGTGGGATTTGTTAACTGTTGTCTTCATTATATGATGATCTCCTGGGCCATTTGCTTGGGGACCTCCCATGTCAGTAGTTTTAGGATTATTTCTCCACCTACCCCAGATTCCCTGGAAAAGTATTCTTTGTTTTCATTCCTGGAGGATGTATACGTTTCCAGCATCCTGGGTGTGAGATGGCAGACTAAGGATGGATACTAGGCATTTCAACTTCATTATGTCAATGGTCCCTTACTCAATCCTGTTTTAATTTACCAACCCTCTAATTTACCTGGAGAAATCCTCTCCTTTACCCTTTCCAGAATATAAAATATTCATCTTCTGTTGAAGTGTGATAAGAGTTACCACTCAACTATGCAGAGTCCAGAAGAGAAGACCAGGGTCTAATTGCTTTTCAGATTTTCAGCCATTTCTCCCAATTTTCAGTCTTGCCTTCTCCTCCATTTCCATAGGTAACTTGTACAGAAAGGTCTGAAGCTTTTGGTTGTGGGATGGTGGGGGCAGGGTAGTCTATGGTGTAAATCACATTTCTTCTCTTTTTTTTTAACAATGCTGGGTCAGAATTCAGCTTTATTTTTCCCTTCTGCTGACCAGATGCTGTTTATATTACAATTATTTGTTTGTTGAAGACTCCTTCCCCATTTTGATTGTCATTTTTACAACTTAATAACAAAACAGTGTTGACATATCTATTCAATCCATTAGTTTTAACTGTTTTTTTTAAACATTATATTACTTTAACTACACATTTACTCTTACCACTGCTCTGTGTGTTATATTTCAGGTGATTGCACAGGTTGAGGCTTCATCCACTACAAAGAACTTGGGTTATTATTAATAGCAAGAGCTGTTTTTGCTTTGGAGAGGAAAAAGTCACTCTAAATAAAAACAACAAAAGAACCAGATACTAATCATGACATTGTATAAGACTGCAAACTGCATAATACAACAAGGAATCTGAAAAACTGTAGTTACTCCAATATATATAGTTAATCCGTGATATGGAGGAAAGGGTAGAATAAATGATTTCAATGTTCCTTCCTAACTCTAAACAACTATGAACATGGAGAAAAATGTGTATGTCCTGACATGGAGAAAACATCCAAATAGCTTAAGTGATAAAAGTAAGTTGGAACACTCTAGATACAGAGCAGTTGTACTTTGTGTAAATATATAGGAATTTAATGTATTTTTATTTCCAGTATAAAAGAAAATATTTCCACAAAATATTAAAATAGCTCATTACCTAGTTAACAATTCCATCAAATATTATGACATCCTGCCCTTGTTTGCAATCATTTGCTTGAAGAGAATAACAGTAATAACTTAAATAACTCTAATTCCACAAAATAATTTTCAAAGAGCTTTATAAATGTTAATTCATTTAATGCTCATGACAACATTATGAAGTAGGTGCCATTATTACCACTATTTTGCAGATGAGGAACTGAAGTAAGATGGGATCAAATGTCTTGTTCAGAGAGCTAATGATGAGCGGAGCTGGGTTTAACCCGAGGCTCACCCACTACACTGAGCTTCTCTATGCTCTTCACTGTACTGTCCACTCAAGACATGAATTTGATGTTCATGTTGGCTAGCAATTGGATTTAATATTTACTTCCTGCCCATTTATTTTGTTAATAAATACATGTTGAACATCAAATTATGTGGAAAGCATTGCTTGATAGCCTCTACTTTTAATAAGTCATGGGTCCATGTTTTCAGTTTGCTCTCCTTAACAGCTAGCCCCAAATTTATCCGTCATCCTCAAGGCCCTGTTCCAGTCATACCACACCTATTTCTAACATCATCATCATTGGTAGAAAAAGAGAGGCATGCAAAGGCTACTCTGAGACATATAGAGACACCTAATTCAATACACTCCCTTCATGCAACTAAAAGTGTTCATGTATCACAACAGATACTGTATACATGTCGACAGTGAATTGTTAGAAAGAATTGCTGACAGGTGTGGAAGGTTGAGCTAGGTGGCTTCAAAGTTTCATCCAAACAATTGTGGAATGAGCCAGTTACTTATTATCTCTGGCTCTGAAAAGAATAGTACTTCCCCAGGAAGGAGGTCTGGTAATATGGTCACCAAAGTACCTGGGCAGGACAACTCCCTCACCTCACACTCACCCTTTTCTTAAAATTTCAAGGTGTAGAAGGATTTTCAAGATAGCCAACTAAACAAAAAAAGGCATCAGGAAAGAACCAGAAACTCAAGATTCTAGCAGTAGATGAAGAAGGAAAAAACAAAACCAACCCTCCCACCCAAAAAACAAACAAACAAACAAACAAACAAACAAACACTCAAATATATCAATGAAAGCCAGAAGATGCCAGATTGTATAATACCTGGCCAAAGGTAGGACCCTAGTTCTGGGGTTGGGGGACAGGAAGATTCCCAATCTTCCATCTGATGCCCGTCAGTAATGCCATAGATGTTACTGCTGTTACTTTATGGGACCCTTAGTTAACAGATAGACATGAAGTGCAGAATTTTTTGTTGTTGACATAGTTTCTTAATTAAAATGACTTCTGTATCTGATGTTACGACAGTTCTTCAGGCTGAATCTTAATGGGTTTGTTAGTGCCAGGACCACGTTGGTCACAAAGAAAATTAAAGCCTTAAAGGACAAGAGGCTCTGAGTCTGTACACTTTAGATCTGAGGGAGATGGGTAGCATTTAATCAAAGGAGCCAGATGTGGAGCTCCTCCAGGAGAGGCAGGGGGAATAGAAATAAACATGTATGTATATTTCATAGTGCCTTGTAGAGTTTCAGATTGGTAGAGTCAATATATATTTGTAAAGTAGATAAAAGTATAAATAAATACATGAAAGAATAAATGTAATGTATGAAGCGTAATGAAAAAATATGGTGAATCTTTAAATTAAAAAAAATTATCACAGCAAAAGACACATTGTCATTAATCCCCCTCAAAATACTCCCCCTCACTTTGAACACACTTATCCCATCATTCTTGCCATTTTGGGAAACAGCTTGGGAGTCCTCTTTTGTGAGTGTTTTTGGTAGTGCTGTTATGGTTGCCTCGATGTCCTGAATCATTTTGACTCTGAGGAATAGCAAAAAGTTGCACGGTGCCAGATCTGGTGAATAAAGTGAATGAGGACACACTGTAATGTTTTTATTTGACAGAAATTGCCATAAGCCAGATGCAATGTGTGACATGGAGCATTGTCATGATGGAGGATGATTTTACAGCACACTTTAAAACACGCCTCTCAACCTTAGCTTACACCCGACTGATTGTACCGAACAAGTTGAAACTTGTCACAGATTGTTACCAAGGTTTGTCGTGCTACTTCCTGTATTGAAGATCCCTGACTTTCCATTGGATGGCACTCAGCAGCAGCATTCACCATATTTCTTGATCACAACAGAAAGGCTCCATGTCACATATTGCATCTGGTACAGCAATTTCTGTCAAATAAAAACATCATGGTGTGTCCTCATCCACATTATTTACCAGAATTGGCAGCGTACGACTTCTGGTTCTTCCTCAAAGCCGAAATGACCATGAAAGGTAAACGTTTTTAATTAATTCAGGACATCGAGGCAACTAATGACACTCACAATAGAGGACTTCCAGAACTGCTTCAGAGAGTGGCAAGAATGATGGGACAAGTGTGTTTGAAGTGAAGAGGAGTATTTTGAGGGGGGTTAATGGCAATGTGTCTTTTACTGTAATAAATCTTTTTATATTTAAACATTTACTGTATTTTTTTATCATACCTCATATATTATGCAAGGAGTAGGAGAGAACAAAGTGATGAATTCCTCTTAAAAACATAGTTATAAGATAGGTAATAGCAGTAATAAAACATAATAGAAAAGCATACCTCTTTCTGCATCATACGTAAGTTTCACAGAAGAGATAGACAATATCATGTTAGAAAGTTAGAAATATAATGAAAGAAGATACTTTTCTGTCTGAATTTGCAGGAAATCATAGCTAGACAGTAGCTACAAGGAAGTGATTCACACAAGAGAGTATTTAGAGCCAAAAAGAAAATTATATTTAAAAGGATGCATGACAAATCCCTAACGTCTTGTTGAAGTTTTACAGTTTTACAGTAATAAAATGAGTCTTAAAATTGGCAGACAGTTGGCATCAGGCAAACTATAATATCTTGGTGTTAGTTTTGCTTTGTTTTTTGTTACTTTTGCTTTTTTTTAATGCATTCTTGAGCATCAGAATAATTATAATTTTTTTTTAGTGGCTGGAAAACAAAACAGTTTGCTTAAGAGCAACATACTGTTAGCGTTGTCAAAGTAATAAACAATTTTTAATATTAATTTATCTAATAGCTACTAAGTAAGTTCAATTGATGCTTGAAAAATAAATTCAACTGACACTGCTGTAAGAACTGAAAAAAAAAAAAAAAGTATATTTGAAAACCAAAAGTTAAATTTATGTTTCGATTCACTTTTTTTCTACACAAATTCTTATGATCACTCTACCTTGTCCACAGTTTGTTGTTAAGACAACACAGAAATTAATCATAGGCTACCTTATTCCTTTATTTTTTTAGAGAAACAGATTTAGATATTCCTGTAAAAAGTAGGACAGGAATGAACTCAAGGCTGCGGGGTAAGATACTCACTGATTGAAAAAAAAATTAAAAAACTGCTCTTTTTATTTCCCTTTGTGTAGCAGGTCCTGTTCCTGAAGAATTGATAACTAAATAATGTAATGGACACAATTCACCAGTAGCCAGGCACTTCTATAGCAAGGAAATATTCACATGGTAGGAAATTCTATGGAAGAACACTCATAGTCGATTATGGTTGCAACCAGAGGGCTCAAAAAATTACGAATAGAATTACCATATGACTCGGGAATCCCTCTCCTGGGTATCTACCCCAAAAATCTGAAAACATTTATACATAAAGACATGTGTGCTCCAATGTTCATTGCAGCTTTGTTTACGGTGGCCAAGACATGGAAACAACCAAAATGTCCTTCGATAGATGAATGGATAAAGAAGTTGTGGTATATATACACAATGGAGTACTATTCGGCGGTAAGAAAAGATGATATAGGACCATTTTTGAAAACATGGATGGATCTTGAGAGTACAATGCTAAGCGAAATAAGTCAGACAGAAAAAGCAGAGAACCATATGATTTCACTGATATGTGGTATATAAACCAAAAACAACTAAAGAACAAGACAAACAAATGAGAAACAAAAACTCATAGACACAGACACTAGTTTAGTGGTTACCAGAGGGTAAGGGGATTGGGGCTGGGAGATGAGGGTAAAGGGGATCAAATATATGGTGATGGAAGGAGAAGTGACTCTGGGTGGTTAACACATAATGGGATTTATAGATGATGTAATACAGAATTGTACACCTGAAGTCTATGTAATTATACTAACAATTGTCACCCCAATAAATTAAAAAAAAAAATCCCTCATTAAAGGGAATATAGGTTATATTCAATGTTTTGCTATTACAAGTGCTGCTATAATAAAAATTCATTGATATGAAAAAAAAATCTCAGGGGGATGTGTCAGAGACACAGGCCTATGAAGAGAATTTCTGGGGAGAACAGGGCGTGTATCAGTGCTTGTTGTCACAGTGCTTCACATTAGATTACACACTGAGCCAGTGCATTCTCACCCTTAGACTACAACGAAGAATGCAACTGCAGCCTGGATGCTTTCATGGGAATGCTCCATTGCTGAAACCAGAACAATTCTCTGGACTTTGAGGGAGCAGAATACTCAGTAACTGTAACAGGTTATGTGGGGCAGGCCATGCTGGATTCAGGGAGCTGGACTCCCATAGACGGGTGAATTCTGTATGGCACCACTTTTCTAAGTTTTATTATTTATTTATTTACCTGCGTATCCACCATTTAATAAATTAATACACCCTTCCACATACATATATGTATATTGTTTAAAAAAATAGGGCGTAAGATAATTGTGGCAATTTTAAAACATAGTCATAAATTCCTGCTCCCTGGCTCCCCAACGACTGAAAGGTGAGGTCTAAGTCCTCACCATTTGAATGGTGGTAGACTGATGATTGTTTTGATGAATAGCAAACAGATGCCACCCACTGGTTATCCAGGTGGCACAGTGAGGCTACCCAGTGGTTTATGCAGTGATTCTGCTGCCAGACTATTGGAAGTTCAATAAAGGGGACATCATGACGTAGTGGCCTATGGTGGAAAGGCTGTATCTCTGGGCACTTGTTTTGTAGACTGGACACACATACATCTTCTGATGCAGAAACAAACACTTTTCCCAGGTTTCAACCAAATGATGGGCAATGAGCCATAGAGGATTTGGGGAAGAAACTCTCTGATCAGTATACTTTTCTTGTCCTAAGGAACCCAGATATTTTTATACGGGACAGTAAGCATGCCTGACTGTTGTTCCAGACAGAGACACTATTTCTATCTTTCAAAGCTGTTTGCTATACAATACACCTTTGAAAAGGCAGTTTGGAACAAATGGAATCAGTTCCTGCTTTTAAAACATGCCTGAACATGAGAGACCCATGGAGAAATATCTCCAAACGATGGCCTGATTCTTAGATTCTGGACTGACTCTCAGCTCCTTGAGTGTCGGGGTAATGCCCAACATATTTTCTACTGTATTACCAACATCTAGTGCTGTGTCTCTACATCATATCTGTTTAATATGTTCTTTTTGAGGGAATGAACGCATTGACAAAAGACGCAAATAAGTCCTTAAAAATTGCCTTAAAAACAGTTTACTCATTCAACTTTTGAGAAATACTGTATTGGGTAATGGCAAGGAACAGTAAATTCAATTTTATTGTCTGCCAAAGGCCGAGTATACACCTATTTAATGTTGCAAACTAAATATAGTCCTATACGCTTTAAGCTATATCCTTTAACATGTAAGATTTAACATGACCCAACATATGTTTGACATTCTTTAAGGAAAATTATGGAGCACAGGTAAGTCTGTGCCTCAAGAGAGAGCACGCCACCTTTACCAGAAAGTAAACAGAGAATCTATGGGCAGGGTGAAGATTTACCTTAGAAAAGTTCTGAATTTGCTTTAATGCCCAGATGAATGTATGCTTAAATCCCCATAATTCTACACCAATGATATAAATTATTATAAATTATTTTGAGGATCACCTTTACATGCATGACTACCAGGGTCAAAAATAATTTTTATCTTCAACAAGAGTTCTCTGATTGGCCTTAGTTGGATGTAATTCCAAATTATCTGATTGGGCTCTGGATTCAAAAGAATTTGCAGAAAATAAATTAAATCCTTGATGTTATCATTTTCAAATAGTGTGATCAATTTTATTATTTTTCTACAATTTATTTGTGGATTAATGTTGATTATGATGCCTATTGACTGGCACTACACAGTTTTTATCATTGTATTACTATGCAATATAAGATAATAACAGTAGCAATAATAATAATAATAACAAAATTTTTAACATTTAATGTGTTGTGTATGAGAAGGATTCACTATGTTAAGGATAAAAGTTTGATGTACATTAAAAATTTATTGAGCACAAAACATAAGCCATTAACTGTGCTAAGTATTTTGACATACATTAATTCATTTCATCATTATTAAAATTCTTTGTACTATTAGTTCTCTCACTTTTCACTTGAGGAAACTAATATAAAGGAAGTTAAATGACTTTTTCAAGGTCACAATAAACTAAGTGGTAAGAGCTGGAATGAAAGTAAGATATTCCAAAAAGTGTCCAGTCTTGCTTGCTCTTTTATTTAATGACTCAAACATCCAGTAAGTTACAAAATTAGGGGAAATCATTTCTCAGCCTCCTTTTGAATCTTTTAGCAATCTTGTTCATTCAACTTCTAAAACATATCTCAATCTACCCATTTTACAACATCACAACTGATATCACCATAATCTAGGCCGCTATTATCATCTCACCTGAAATGTATCAATAGCCTCTTAACCTGTGGCTTTGCTTTAATTCTTTCTCTCCATGTGGTCCATTTTTCTTACAATAACAACAACAAAAAATTATATTAAACACAGATCAAAATAAATTAATTCTATTCTTGCTTAAATGTCTTCTCATGACTCCTATCTGTTATTGAGTTTTGAAGCACCTACAGCATCTGTTGTTTTCATATATGATCTTATATATTTGCTTTTCTGTCCTTAGAATTCATGCTGGTCCCTGACTCTGGGTCTTTCCATCTACTATTTCATCTTCCTGGAAAGTTTCCCTTCAACCTTTTGTCTCATACAGCCTACCAAGGTCTTCACATGTCTCAGCAGTGTCTCATCATTCAGATCTCAGCAAGAGATCACCATCTCTGAAAGCCTTCTTTGACCATCACATCTAGAATAGCTCTGCTGTCCTCTACCCAGTCTTTCTATACCCCATTGCCCTGCTTTTATACTCCACTGCACTTATTACCATTAGAAGTCATGTCAATTGTTTTACTGTTCATTATTCATTGTCTCGTCCACTAAAATGTAAGCTTCTGTCTTGTGCACTCTTGCATTCCCAAAGGTGAGAATAGTCCCATTACATTGTAGGTACTAAATCATATATTTATTACATGGATGAAAGGAATGAAAGTAGGCTTTGTCTACTCTGACTCACTGGCCCTGAAATATGTATGCCATCTGTCGATCATCACGATACTAAAGATGAATAAACGATCATACAAGTCTTATGTTGTTATTTTCTGTCAGTAAAGTAAGGCTACCGCAAGCAAACATCACTTGTTCATTGTTTTCACACAAAGCACAACAAGAGGTTTAGGTTCCCCGTGACCCATTAAGACATCCACACTTGCATAAAAACAGACCTGAAGATGTTTAGAAATAAAACAACATCATTCAAGACGAAAGTACATCTACTAATTAAAAATAAAACACTCTAGGCTATAAAACACAATCACGATAAATAAAAGATTACCTGGGTTTAACATTATCTACTTCTGTTTATTAGTAAGTGCCTTGAACAAGTACCTCAATTTTTCTTTAAAGTTAATTCCACCTAAAAAAGTAGGGAAAATAATAATACCTGATTCATAGATTAGGAAGGTTTCCTTTGTGATTATCATTATTAATATTATTACTACTAATATTATTATGATTGTTATATTTTGTGGTAGTTGGGAGGGAAGAGGCTACTGGACATAAGGGAAATGACTATGGCCCCCAGAGGCACTCCTGAGCACTGTCAATACTTCTCTCTCACCATAGCTAGTATTCCTATCCATTCCACCACCATGTCTCACAGGACCTCATTCTGAATCCAGATTTACCAATTTACAAATGGTAAATTGGTGTCATGTTTTTATTTAACCAGGACTTTTTAACACATAAAGAAAAAAAGAAGAGGGACCAAACTTTGATTAAAAGGAAAGATAAAGCTTAGAAAAATCTAGAATTCTAAATTTAAGAATTTCATGAAGTATAAAAACATTGTTAAAATAAGATTTTATGATAAATAATGCATTTTCAAATGCATTCAGGCAGAACACTTTCAACACAGATAGGGTTGTAGAAGGCAGCAGTATTTCTTTAACAAATACAATGGCAGTATACATACAGAGATCATGGCTCAAAAATAACTATAAAATATTAAATCACAAGTTTGTACATTTCTATTAATATGAGTTAGCTACTTCTCTCATAGTGAGCTAATGACTAAAACTACGGAAGAAATACATAGAATTAAGAAAATTTTAAAAAAGAAAAGAAATATAGACTGCTGTGTTTAAGCTAGTGATGGTTTTTATTATAAAAAGAAAAAAATAAAGAAAATTTAATATGTTAATATATTGTGTTTTTCATGCAAACTGAGACATATACCATTATTCCATATTGGTGATAAAACATCAGTGTTAACAGGAGCTCAGTTTGGGAGTGACAAACTGAATCCAAACGTAAATGGATATCAAAATGTTAAACACATCTGTATGTTAGACTATGGAAAGAATTAGCAAAGGAGAAGGACAAGGTTAAAGTGATGTCTAAATAAAGGAAGAAAATAGCATTTATGTGTGACATTTTATATATTTTAATTTTTTACAAATCAAAAAATGAAAACTTCTAACAGGATTGTCTTACAAAAAAAACAAAAAAACAAAAAAACACACAAATGCCTGAAAGAGGAAAAACTGAACATATGGTCAATGTCTCAGTCACTACTTCTTTGGCAGCTTTACTTGATGAAACTGAGAAAATAACTTGCTACTGAAGCTGAGCCACCTGTGAGTAATGCTCATGAGAATTAAAATTAAAGTCTCTCCTATTTACACAACAATTAATGGATGAAAAACTTATATGGGCATGATAGGGCCCTGCTGTCCAAGAAAAATGATTTCTGAGTACTTCCAAATGGTTTGGTTGTGTTGTGTTTTATTCCCCATTTAGCTCTTAAAAAAATTAACCTGGGTTAAAAATAATGGATGACATAACAAATGGCCCACATTTTTACTCTTCACTCATTCATTCAATCAGCAAGATGTGTTAGGTATGTGTTATGGGTCTTTCATTATCAAGCTGTGGAGATGGAAAGTAGATTAGGACATGGATTTTGCCTTCAAGGAGCATGCATTCTTGTGGGAAAGTTAAACAGGTGTACAGCAATTATTAGTGTTGCTATTTTTATATTATAATCATCATCACCATCACCACCACCATTATCATCATCATTATCATACAATAGAAAAATGCTAATAGAGATTGGAAGGAATTTACAAGGGGGTTAGATAAAGACAAGAGTGAAGTCTCAATGAAAAAAGAAAACTAACAATTGTATTTTTTGTGATTTGTTTTTTTAAACCACCTTAGTCATCTTTATTTGTACAGTTCAGTGGCATTAACCTTATCACATTGTTTTGCAACAGAGCTTCAGAACTTCTTCACCCTCCAACACTGAAGCCCCAGACCAACTAAACAACAACTCCCTGTTTCTACCTCCCCATAGTCCCTGGCAACAGTGGAAAATAGAAATGATTTTCTGTTTCTATGAATTTGATAATTTTAGATACATCTTGTAACTGGAGTCATACAGTATTCATCTTTTTGTGACTCGCTTATTTCACTTAGCATAATATCCTTAGATTTAATCTATGTTGCAGCATGTGACAACCTTCCTTCCCTTCTTTAGGACTGAATATTTCATTGTACATATGTATAAACTGCTTTCTAGTTATCCATTCATCTGTTGATGGACACTTGGGTTCTCCCACTTCTTGGCTGTTATGAATAATGCTGCTATGAACATGGATATGTAAATATCTTTTCAAGATCCTGCTTTCAATTATTTTGGATAAATACTCAGAAGTGGGACTGCTGGATCAGATACAAACTCTATTTTAATTTTTTGAGGAATCTCCAAATTGTTTCCCATAGTGGCTGCATCATGTTACATTGTTATCAGATCTCTCAGATCTCATTTCCTGCACTCTTACTAGCTTACTGCAGTCCCGCCACACTCACCTTTTCCTCAATAATAACTGGTGTGATCCTAACTCAGGGATCTTGTCCTTGCTGTTTTCCCTTGCAGAAATGTTCTGCCGTGCTCCCAAGTATTTTCCATGCTCCTTCAAGTATTTGCTCATATATCAGCTTTTCATGGAGGTTTTCCTTAAATAACTTAATTGAAACTTGGAATTGTCCTGGAATATTTCTTTCAGCTCTCCCCATCTACTATTCTTATATTTTACTTACATATTTGTCCCCTGATCAGAATGTCTATGAGAACGGGACTTTTTTTTTTTTTTTTTGGTCATTTAATTCACTGCTGGTTTGTCCATTGCTTGGAACTATGTGTCGTACTATATAGAGCTACTCAATAAAATTTTTGTAATAGTTGAAGCTCGAAACTATTACCAGTTATCTAAACTAACTGTATAATTAATCCCTCTTATAGTTCTTTAAGGGCTTTATTAAGAAATAGCCACATAGCCTGAAAAGAGGGGAAGAACATGGGACCCTGGGAACCCGAACTTGAAGAACAAGAACCTGAATTCTTATTAGATCAATGCTTCCCAAGGAATGTTAAGTAGAACTGTGACCTTCAAACATTTTTTGCCCACATACATTCTAAGCCTTTTGAAAAAAACAGGTAACCCTCACATATTTTTAGGTTAACATTCAACATTATTCTCATAAGTTTAATTGCAAAGAAGATTGTAAGTATTGAGATTTCAAAATAACATGGTCACACCATTCTTTTAAATGGATCCATGGATTTTGAGGATACTACAACCACTGAATTGTACATGTTAAAATGCTGAGTTTTATGGTATGTGAATCATACCTTAATTTCAAAATGTTTAACATAAATAAAGAAAAAGAAAAGGAACCAAATCCGAAGGTCAGACAATTAAGGTCACAAACTCATCCTGAAAAAGTGCTATATACCTCATTGCTAAATATCACTACAGTCACCCTCCAAGTACTCCCCTTGGGAAGCTAGGCACTGACGCCAGTGCCCAGTCCACCCTTCAAAGCAATTTTGGAACTTTTTTTCTGGAATGGCCATTAGAGCTGCCATCGTATTACCCTTGATGTCCTGAATGTCATCAAAATGTCTTCTTTTCAATATTTCCTTTATCTTTGGGTCAAGAAAGAAGTCATTGGGGACTATATCAGGTGAGAAGGTGGGTGTACCAATACAGTTATTTGTTTGCTGGCTAAAAACTCCCTCACAGACAGTGCCTTGTGAGCTGGTGCATTGCCATGATGCAAGATCCATGAATTGGCGAAAAGTTCAGGCTGCTTTTGTCTTTCTCACACAGCCTTTTCAGCACTTCCAAATAGTAAACTTGGTTAACTGCTTGTCTAGTTGGTACAAATTCGTAATGAATAATCCCTCTGGTATCAAAACAAGGTTAGCAACATCGTTGCAACAAGTTTGTGAATTTAATTGTGAGAACTGGTATGTGTCAGGCTTTCCTCCAAAGTTATAATTGGACAACATAAAGCTAGTTCTAACCTTGAGATTAAATAAATTCACCCACAACTAAAACTGAACATTTATGGTTGCATTATTTTCCCTTTTTAAGTAACTGCTTTTAACAATAACACCTTTCATAGTGTATGTTTAGCAAGACCTATTCTTCTAGATGAGAAGGAAAACATTTTGTAACGTCTTTTAGTTTATTTAAAAGGCTGTGACTTATTAAAAAATGCAGTATACAATTTGATACTCAATATCATCTATTGAAAATATGAAAACATGGTCTTCCTTAATTGTCAGAAATTTTACACCACTTATTTTTCTCCATAAGTCATGTTTCATTCCACTTTTCTCCACAGAATTTTCACTTGAGGTTATACGTTCATATGCTTTAAAGTCATTTACTGACTAATTTTTCATATTACCTGTGGGGAAAGTGTGAGAATATATTTTGAGGTTGAAATTGAAGTTCTTTGAGTCATCACTAAAAGTATATTAGTACATAACAGAGCTAAACAATATAAATATGTTACTTTTTTTGCAAAGTATTTATTAGAAATGCATCTCAATCGGATGGTTGGGGCTTTTTTGCAATTAATTCATGTATATTGAATGATCATGACTTATTACTAGAGTAACACTCAGGGTTTGCCTTACCCTTATTTCTATGTTTCATTTTCCTAATTAAATACTGAGAAACTGGCTCACATAAATAAGAATATGGGAATTTTAATTCTTTGAAATTATTCCAAGCTTTGGAAAGACTATCATATAGTGCCAATCTATGGCATCAACACTTATTTTCAGTAACCTGTCAGCTGACAATTCCATTAGCTACCTCTTCAATTTTGTTGAAAGCAAAAAGAACTGGATACCTCCTTAGTTGCAAAGGAATTTTTATCCAAACATAAGTTATTCACTTTTTCAACAAGACTAATTTCCATTTGTTTGGTGCCCTGGAGGTTTTTTCACCTTGAGGTAATACACCAATAAAAAATAATAAGGTTGTTAATTGTATTTTTATCTTTCCTATAAAAGAATAGAGTGATTATCATGGATGCGGGAGAAAGAACTTAAATCCCACCAACCCATTCTCAAGCATATCATTTGTAACAAAGTATACAAACGGAGATGGAAAATATTAAGGTTGATTCCCCCAACACTGTCCCTCTACTCACAGACCTTTGCTTGAAGATGGTTGGGGGCAGGGGTCTCATAAATAAGGGTCCTAAAATATTTACAAGGCAGATATGCTTCACAAATGCTGCTTTTGTTCTTTCCCTCTTAAGAGATTCACAATATTCATTATTCTGCGGTGAGGAAATCTGCTTGGTTTATTTAAAGTCAAGCTTTTAAAATCATATTTGAATGCAGAACCCTTTTCCCTTGTAGCAATATTTGACAATCCACAGAATATTCCATTGGTACATGTTTAACACCATGCTAGATGTTGCTACTGAAAGGCATACATGTCTTAGGAACTTTGAGGAGAAAAGTGGTTTTAGAAAATAAGGGCTTGATGTCATAGTAAAGTGAATTCAGACAACGAAGGAATCCCAGAGAGTACAGAGGGACCCAGGAGCTAAGCAGGATATAGCATATTCAGAACAGAAAAGAAGCTAGTTCAAGAAATATGGGAGATGGGAGGGAACTCAATGTCACCACCAAATTATTACATAAGAGACTGACAAGACTGTCCATCATGTAGTATACTTCATATGTATTCAACAGATAAGCTGCTGCTGTTAACAGAGTGTTCTTTCTTCTGGAAGCTGAACTCTGCCATCTCTAGACATCAAGTGAGAAAATTCATTCAGCCTCAATGGTGCCAGGAGGAAAATTGGTAATTGAAGGGGATAAAACAGATAGCATGGCCCAAAATATAATGCTACATGAAAAGCTGAACCACCTGGATAGAAAACTTCAAAGTCCATATAAGAACAATGAGTTGTTTAAATAACTGCAACATGAATTAATATCTAAGATGAGGAAAAATTATATTTATATGGGTGTATATATGTCAGCTTTCTCTCAACGATTGACCACAACTATAATTACATTTTGAGTGTTCAATGCAGGGCACATACTTTTAGGGAAGGAGTGACAGGAGAGGAATGAAAGAGGGCAGTGAGGCTTTAAGCAGGAGGTAAAATCTTTACTGAGTCTGTAGACAGGAGGAAGAGACGTCGCCCGAGACACAGCCTGTCATGTAGCTCAGAATTATCCCTTAAAAGGCTTCCTTGAATGTGCCTTCTCTCTACTCAATACTCAAAGTATAATTTTAAAAACAGGTTAGAAACACTATAGAAATCATTGCAAGGATAACTAAAAGAGAAAAGCAGCATAGAAAAATACCTCCAGTGAATAAACACAATTTTAAAAAGGAAAAATTTTGTCTACATAACCTCTGTAATATTTAGAGGAGCATCATTCTTGAGGTTCTCTGAACAAACATTTGGTGGAATTGGACTGAGTCTGAACAAATAATAACTTGGGGACTGAAGATAAGTGCCATTTATTCAACTCCTCATTCAAACCTAAATTTTCAAGACTCCTTTTGTACAACGTCCTATAGTCAGTCCCTGAAGAATGCAATGCCAGAAATGATTTAAATATGAATCCAAGAGACAGGCTCATATTTAGCTTTAATATCAGTTACTATGACAACCAATGGGCTATTTAAAGTTATTAGCATTCTAGCCCACTGAGTTAATAATATGGACAAGAATGACATAAAAGTTCAGCAAAAGCAAATTACTTCAATGTCATATCGCACAACAATGACGGTTAAAGCCCTATGAGCCTAAGAAGGATGAGAGGGTTTGGAGAAACACAGTTAAAAGGACAAATCAATCAGCAAGTCTGAAGGACTTGCAGCACACTGGTGATGTCTCCTCCCTATCATGTTCTTCAAGCTTTTTAAAGTTCTAAGTTCAGGATTTAAACAAAACAAAACAAAAAAGTCAAATGGAATGGACAGATTGACATATAGCCAAAATATTTTACAACTACGTGGTCTCTATCTTACTGACTACTATCCCGTTTTATCTCAAACACACAGTCAAGAATGGAATATAAAGTTAGCTCTGGGATACCCAGAAGATTTTTATAAGGAAAAAGGTACTGCAATAGGATAAAAGGATCAACTTTCAAACTGCTGTTTGAAAGATTCATCTGCCAAAAGCAGCAAATAACGATACACATATCATAAGATGTAAAAAAAAGATAGCCTAAGTCACAATGCTACATCACGTAAGTATAGATTAGAACTAGAATAAGTCATGTTTTCATTAACAAGATGCCAAGTACAGCAGCAAAATATCTTTAGGAACATTCTCACTTCAAAAAAATGTTTTTCCCTCCAGACACCTGATGCTATTTTCTGAATTACTCTTGGTCTGTTGCATATGGTTAAGCATATGGGTGCTTGCCATGCTCAGATGAAAGAAACTAACCTCTCTCTGTGGATAAGGAAGGCTTGCTTGTCTTCTGAGCCTACCTGTGTGATGGAGGTAATTGAGAGTAAACTAAACAACTTAGAAGGAGAGTGCTATCCTGCATACTCTTGCAGATATTATATATATATATGTGTGTACACACACACACATATATATATATATATATATATAATTTTGTTCACACATTAAACAAGTTGAGTGGAGAATTATCTGGTCTTTGAATTAGTTATTAGAAAGGGACACTCATTAACTCTGGTGATAATCAATGTTTTGAGAGTGACCTTAAGATTATTAAAAATGGTGCCAGGAAATCACTTCAAGAATGTGGACACACGTGGTGGTGGACGTGAACAGTGAGCTGTGATGATCCACAAATATTTTAACTTTAAAACCTGCAAACAACAAGCAGATCAGAGCATGGTATATGGAAACACTTTCCCAAATCAGCAAGAACAGGCTGAGATTTGTAGAAGAATGGCCTATGGCCCTTTCAATAAATACTGTTCAGTGATGGATGTGGATTTATTCACCTATAAATTAGACTTCGGGACTACCTTGGGAAAGCAGCATGGTAGAGTGGTTAAGAGCATGGGATCTGGAGCCAAACAACCTGGGTTGAATCTCGGCTCTTCTGCTCTAGACAAATGATGTGGCTAATATGGGCTTCATCTATATCTTTCTCACAATGGTATTCTAAACATCAAATGAGCTAATGTGTTTAAAGTTTAAAACAGTGACCCTCACACAATTTGCACTATGTACTGTTTTATATTCTCATTACATATTATGTACATTATCAAATATGCATAAAATAGAAAAGTGAAGACAAATACAAATGGAAATTCAAATATAACCTCCCTAGCCTCATGAATTTGCTTACATACGCCCACTTAGGCCATCAATCTGAATGACAGAAGTTCACTAAGGAAAGTTTTGAACAAAGTGGACTCAAAAGACAACAATGGTAAGTTCAAGCATTGACCAGGAAAAATCATACAGAAAGGGCCTAATATTTGTCCCGACAGAACCTGTTATCTTGGACTTCACTCTCATGGAGGTGAACAAAATAGATTTCGAAACAAATGCCATTTTATTTTGAATCATTAACTTTCTTGATTAAAATTTGTCTTTTCTTACAGCTTTCTAATGAGGTAAGAATACTCTGGTCAAGGAAAGAATACTCTGTCAAGGAATGAAATTACCTCCTTAGCATTTAAAGTTATCATAATAAATACATAAAAAAAATGTCATTCTACTTGTGAACTTAAAATTATTGTGGGTTTTATCAACATGAGTCAACTTCCCAGCTTCATGGAAAAGTTTGAATTTTCAGGCCCATCAGGCTATGGGACACACCCTGGATGGTGGTAAATTCACCAGGATAATTCCTTCCTGTATGGCCTTTGCCTGCCAGCGAGGATGCATTCCAGCTACTTGGGTACTATTGCTTTAAATTTCTCTTAAGTTGAATTATAGAGAACTGACACTGCAGAGTCTTAAATCTTGGAACTTAATCTAAATAACCTAGATTTATTTAGGAATGTGGATTCAAATTACAAAGCTTTTTTCCCCTATAGTCTTATGATCTCATCTGGCTCAGGCACAGCTAAATAATGGTATGAAGCAGTATTATAACACTCAAAAAAATTGATTTATATTTTCTTGTGAGAGGTCATCATTATATCAGAAAGATCTCTGACCTGCTACAGATTTTTGGTGTTTCAGTGAGGTCCTCAGTTAAAAAAAAATCATATAGGATAGGATAACTGATGATGATCTTTATTTTAGGACTATCACTGTGATTGTCAAAACTGGCAAAGGAGCTAGAAAGCTCCCAAAGATTCGCAGGATCTACATGAGGCTCTCCTAGGCAGCCTCTCAGACTTCAAGTCATTGCAGTGATCACACCTACACAGCAAAAAAAAAAAAAAAAAAAAAAAAAAAAAAAAAAAATCACATTCATTTTGCAGTTGTCTGAAGATGATTTGCCTTGACAAATACCCACTTATAATTCAATGTTGTGAGCCATTCCTTACATTATGGCCAACGATGAATTAATTCACGTTATCCTAATTCTTATGATTGGTTATCATAATGCTGTCTCTTTTTCTCCTTCATAAAGAAAAATAACAATTCAACTCTGAGTCCAAAAACCGTGAGAAGCACTAACTAATGAGGAATCAGCCTGCCTCTGTAGAGTAGCATAAGCTCTCAGAGTCATGTTCCATTTTGTAATAGATTTATCTAAAGTGATGATACTCAAACCACTTCTTATTTCACAAAATTTACTATTACCATTCCTTGAACCCATGAAGAAAATCAAGAAGCAAGCTCTTTAAGGTAAGATGTCCTTGGGGAACAATATAATAACTGCAGTTGTTTTCAAGAGGTCTTATTTCTGTATGCTTCTCCTATATTTGTACTTCTGAGCCTCACTTCTATCGTATTCACTAAAAACTCATCTTCTTAAAAATCTCTTCACCACTTGTTCTGTTCTCAAATTTTTGAGAAATGCACATGTTAGCTATTATCATTAAAAGGCAGTGAAAAAAAACAATAAAACAGTCATTATTAAAATGCATAATTATTTCTACCAAACAGGTTTAAAAAGTTGGGTTAACTGCAGTTTTCATCATTTTTTTGAAGCATGATTTTGAACACAATATAATTTGCCTTCTGTGGCATTGCTGAAAGAAGGTATATTTTAATTTTTTTTGACATCTAACACGTTTTCCAACTTATCTAAAGCAGGGTTTAACTAAGTTTTCTACATTCCAAGCTTTACTTTCTAAGGGAACTGCAAATAATTTTTTAAAAATTTCTTAGTGATTAGTGTTCTCCTTATATTGCCTCTAGTCAATATTTTTTTGGTAAACTTTGGAAAATATTTGTGAATTTTTCTCCCAAATTTTGTAATTGTTTTATTTTAAATGTTGCTGCAAGAGGTCACCTTTGTTCAGTGGAATGCTAGTAAATGTTTAACACACCAGATCTCCAAACAAAAATCCTTGATTTGTAACATTTCCCAATTTCTGTATTGTAAATACTTCCAATAGGGCTGATTTTAAATTGTCAATATAATGACACTAAATGTAAGATTAGGAAGAGATGCACAATACACCATTATGTTACATTTCCACAACATAGATGCAACACACATATATAACTTCAAGAAAATCAGTAATAACAAGACATGGCATACTAATTAGGAAGTGAATAGTTTTTACGATATATTATCTTCGGTTTTAATATAATTTATTTAATTGTAAGATAACATAATTTAATTTGTAATACATGTTTACCAATCATCTCTCGTAAGCCATCAAGACCTGGCTCCAGCACACCACTGCCTGCATCACAATAGTCAATCAAGACTTAAACTTACATGTATTTTCATGATAGTAAGATCAGTATTTTAAACATCCATTTAAATACATTCTACAGTGTTTTGGATTGGTTGCTGTATATTTCTACTCATGGTACTTGGAATGTTCTTTGCTTTTAAGCTCAGAGGATCGATTAAATATGGTGGTATCAACTTGACAAAACTGTGGAAGTCAGTGTTTTGTTTTAAGGAATTACGTTCTTTTTAAGCTGGCTAATTTATGATATGATAATTTTTTTTTTTTTAAACTGGCTGGGCAAATCTCTGAAAACTAAAAACATTGCAATGCTACTATGAAGACCAGTGACATTAATATAATCTTCTCTCACCTCAGGGACCTTCCATGTTAACACTGACTAATCTAATGAGACCAAAATCTTAACAGCACACAAGTTCAATATTTTCTAATCAAGCACTTTCAGACCTTTTTAAAAAGAAAATCAGAAATTCCAATGCCTTCCACATAAGGTATGCAGAAATTACAATGTACACACCCCAAAAATCTTTACTACCATTATTACAACTAAAGTTATTAATAGCAAACACTATTGCTAGCCATCGGTCTATTTGTTACATATATTACCTCATTTCATTCTCACAGGCACATGAGGGATGTACCTATTACCTCCATTTTATAGGTGAGCAAATAGGTGAGGTTTAAATAGACTAAATAACTAGCCCGAATAATACTAGGAACAAAACTGGAACCCAAATCCGGGTCTGCATAACACCCAAGTCCTTTCTTTACTCCACCGTGTTTATTACACGTGTGGTCCCTATCTCACGTGGAATGCATCAACCCAGTGTTCGAATCAGAAACCCTAAACTCATTTAATGTTCAATAGTCCTTCATCCCTTATACTTACTGAATCAGTAAAACATATTTGGTGTACTTCCAAAATAGGCCTGAAATGTTTCCATCTCCACGGCCACTACCATGGTCCCTCACCATCATCTCTGGCCTAGGTAACTACAAGAGTCACTGACTTGGTCTTCCATCTTGTCACTATTCCCAGCTTCCCCATGCTCAATTGTTTATTTAGCACATAGCTAGAATAATCTTTCTAAAATTAAAGTCTGCTTCTGTTAATATCTTAAATGAAATATTTCAATGAAAGCTCAAGTTGAAAGTTTTTAAAAGGATTCACCCAAGATATTCATGATCTCTTCAGGATCATGGCTCCCTGTAATCTCGTCAGGATCTGGCACTGCAACTTCCCCTTTTATAGTGACCAATTTTTGGTTCTCTGCAGGTGCCATGCTCTCACCAACTGGCTTTTGAACCAGCACTTTCTCCAGCCTGAGGTGTTTATCTTCTGCTTTTACCTCCCCCAACACTTCCATTTTGTACTGGTTAATTATTCAATGCTCAACTTAAAAGTCACTTTCTATTAAAAGCCTTTTTGGACTCTTCAAGTCTAGGAGAAATGTCCTGCTTTTATGTTATCCACAATGTCCCCATTCAAAACACCACACTGCACCATAGTCCTGTAAATTCTGTGATGTCACAAACTATGTTTTATTTATCTCTGTATACACAAACCTGAATGCAGTGGCTTAAATACAAAAGACAATCAATAAACCTTTGTTGAATTAATTGATGAGTTTGTTCTGAGGATTAAAAATGGATAATGATATAAAATACTTGGTCACACTGTTCTTTCCAAGAACCTAAATATACAAGTATAAAAACAGAGGTGGAGGTAAGATAACAGAGTACAGTACAGGATATTTTGACCTCTCCTCTTTGAGTCCCAAGGATGATCCTTTTTGATGAATACAAATCTTTTAATCATAATTATATCAATGTGGATATATTTTAAATGAGAAAATATTCCTGAAAATTAAAATCACAAAGGCAATTTAATTTCTTATAAAGGAAATTAAATAATTTCACATTCCATTAACATTAATTTGATTATTTTCAGTCAGATCCATCATTTATAATATTAATCACATGAAAAGGATTTGATTCAGCCATTTGATTTTGTCCATAACAAATTTTAATTGTGATTTCTGCCATTTGTTTCCTTTTGGGATGACTGTGCCTATAGATTCTAAATTTCACAGGTCAAATTTGGCAAATAGAAACTTTGCCAGGGTAATTTTATTTTTCCATTATTTTCTGTAGATAATGTTTTTAAGATATGCATATGTGACCAATGTCAGTGTTTTATAGATTATTTCTAAAACACATGTACACAATTTTGAAAATCACACAGAAAACACAATCTTCCCTCAGTTATTTTTTTTTTCTTTTACAGTTTTAAGCTATTTGATTTTATCCATTGTTAGGTTCTTTTTTATTTACCAGTATAATTTATTATGAGTGGTATAGATGACTAATGATATAGTTTATTTTTTGAAGAAAAACTTAAAACTCTTTAAATAATTTAGAGCCCTTTAGTAGGTCCTAAAAGGTATACCTTCTTGGTGCTCAGTATTTGGGCCAAAATGTTGTGATTTGGTTAACAGACATTTATTGGATATATTGAACAACTTTGCATCCATCTTCTTTGAAATCTAAACATTATTTTGTTTGTGTGCATAAATAGCACAGTATGACAAAGGCTTCACCTATTCATGTGTCCTGAAAAACACTTTATTTCCTTGTTATATATAGGCAACTTTAAATCTGAGGGTCCTTATGCCTTGAATTTAGTTTTAAATCCCAGCTCTAGAAATCATATGTCTCTCTCTGCTCCTCAGAGACCTAGCCTTTCCCCAGATAATCAGTAACTCCAGAGGCAGCAGAAGACAGTAGCCCAGACCTGACTAATGGTCACACAGTCCAAGCCTCTGGCAGGCTAAAGATAACATTTTGACCTAAGTTATGTTTCAGTTCCTGAGCCCTAAGGTGGAACGACGCCCCACCCCCTCTACTATCCCATGAGACAGGACAAGACCTCAGAACTGTCCTTAAGGCATGAAGAAATGATTCATTACCCTTACCTGACCTCCGACCAATCAGCTCCCAAAATGACCTTGAACCCCTAACCCACCGTGTCCTGAGATTTTGCCCTATGTAATCCATAACCTACATGCCACCGGAGAGTTCAGGCTTTTGGCATTGGCCTCCTGTTCTTCTGCATGGTGCCATTAGTCAATAAAATAGCCAATATTTCTCCATTGCATTTCTTGTATTGAGTGTTTGGCTCTGCTCATGCTGGGTGGCTGAATTCTTCCTGTTCTATAACAACTTCATCATGAAAAACATTTTGCAAAATTTAATTCATAAAAGAACAATACTGAAAGAGCAATGGCACATATTTAAAGAACAATAAGGCAGGACCACAGCAGTAGTCAGTAGTAGAATTCAGACATTTCATGCTGAAACCAATGAGAAGTCAAGGTGGCAACTGATTCCAAACCCTCCACCTCTTAAGACATAAGCTGTTTTATTATCAAACTCTAGAAACAACCCTGATCTCTTTGATGCAAACTTAATAATAATTTACTCTTGAGAAACAGGGAGACAATTTATGTTATACAGTTGTGCCAACCTTGTGATGATCTGAGAATACTACCAGAACTCTTCATACTACATCCAAAACAGTCTCAGCACTCGTGAAACATAAACTCTAGGAGTACATAAGCTATTGGTAGAATTAGTGGGAATCAGCACAGCCAATAGCAAATAATAGCAAAATCTGATTTAAATTTGTAAGTTTTCCCTTTTTTTTAAGAAAAAATATTCTTACCACTGTTGGAATTATATGGTTTTCACAGAGGTCTTTGAAGCAAGGCTCACCAGTGTGAGCAAAGACCTCTTCCTTAATACCTAGGTAAAACTGAGGAAGAAAGAAGTCCTTATAGATCAAGGAAACATCCAATGGGAAGACAGCTTCAGGCAATTAAGTAGTTGGAATTGGCTCAATGATATAATTAAGGAAAACGTGTTCTAATTCTTGAGATCCCTGTCTAGTATTATAAATACTTGTAGGATTTCATGGTCCCTCGCACAAACATTTTCTTCAGCTAGACTATGTCATATATTTGTTCTTGTAAGAGAGAACTATAGGCCATTTAAATGATCTGTTATCATCATTAACCACATGTATTCAAATCACTCTGCAAGTAAAGAACATGGAGAAAGTTAGTTAACTTCCCAAGGACCATTTTCCTTATCCAAAAGATGAAAAGAATGGAGCAGATAGTTTTTACAGAATGAGTGTATAACTGACATTTCTGATTAGACAACTTGTACCTTCATTGAGACAATTTGAGAGACTATAATACAGGAAGCAACAGTAATATCTCTTTCTAAGGAGCAAGTAGTATTTTTATGAAAATTCTTGAAACATTCTAATCAGTTTTTCAAGGTAGTCAGATAATGGCAAGATACAGAATATTAAGTTCTCATTGATGCTTGCTTCATTAAAATATCAGTTATGTATGTGAGGGACTCTACAATTAGTAATATTATGGGCTCTTTCTCAGAGCATAATACTTTTTTCAAATTTCAACATAAAATTCCCAAGTTTGTGACTCTTTGTGAGTATCCAGATGAGAAAAAAATCAATACGATTAAGCAAGTGATAAAAAGTCTTATCTGTATAGGCACTTGTGAGGGGGCTATTTTCACCTACCAATTTAGATTCTTTCAACATACAACAAAAAAACTGATGAAATGAAGTGTGGAAAAATACCAATATTTTCTTCCCCTTAGCAACCTATTACATCAGTCACCATTTGACTGTAGTCGTGATTATTTCATTATGATTTGATTACTAACTATTACTGCCACAGTTGGAAAAGTGAAATAGCAGCATGGGGCCATTTCCATTAAAGGAATATGAAATTCCATAACAAGTTCTGAGGCTGCATGGCTGCTGTGGGGTTGAACACAGAAGTGCATAAGTATCTACTTAAGATGCTGTTTGAAGGAGAACCCAAACTTACATCATGATTTCATTTTGTTTGAACTGTACCATGGATTTTTTCCATTAAGCAATATTAGACACTCAACACAAGTGAGGTTATTCATGCTTTTCAAAAAGGCAATGTAGTTTTTTTTCTATTGTCTTTCCAGAGTACCAGAATTTTCTATTGTATGTATATTCAATCCTGACTTTGCCTAATAGAATGAAAAAAAGTGGTTACATAAACTGGAGGACATCAGTCATGTTGAAGTGGCATAACTGAGAAGAGAAGCATTAATATTAATGTTGGTTATATGGGCATATGCCATTTAGGAAATCAGAGAAAAGGATTTGAGTTGCTATAATTTAACAGGCCCAGAAAATAAAGAGTCAGATATATTTAAAGCATATAGATTAATGTTAATGAGGATAAAGAATTATGACACCATTCCTCATCTATTCTTGGTTTATGTGTCACTCAAATGACAAGGTGGGCTGGGATTAGAAGTGAGCTATGATGGAGTTCTTTGAGTGCTTTAGGATGAAATCTAGTGGAGGAAAACCACCAAACTACTTCAATATTCCACAAAAGAATGATCATCACCGCAAGAAAATGACAAATTATATCTATTTAAAACTACAAATTATTATATATTTAATTATGTTGGAGACAGACTGCATGTAAGTGTGTATGTGAAGGGTGTGTGTGTGTGTGCTGTGTATGTGTGTATAGAAATAAACACCCACAATAATAGAAATGTCTAGGAAAGGTATGATACTTGATTTGATTTTCAGGACCACAGGGATTTGTTTACTCACATGATTTACTCTACCATAATCACGTGGAGAAAATCTATATTTAGCAGGATTAAAGCTGCCCGTAGGAGCTGTCTTGAGGTAAACAGGAAGTGATTCTTTCTCTGTTTCTCCTCTGCCCTATCTGGCTGTTTCCTTTCCTGTGGAGGAGTCCTCATTGTAGACATGAATGCGTGTTCCCTGACAGTGGCCAGTACAAGCTTTGGGATCCTCACTATCAGAGAGAGGAATTTAAAATTGTTCCAAACCTCAGTATCTACACGACTAATCATCCCTTTGCCCCTTCTCCTTGGCTCTACACCCTTTCAATCATCACTCCATTAATATTAGTAATAGTTTCACAATTGCATTCCTTCTTTCCTTTTCTTTTTAATCTCTTAAACACACTTAAAAATCACTAATGTAAATCTGTCCTGATCTACCAATTTTGAAAATGTTATTTTGTTTGCTTACTATCTAAAAACTGGTGTAGTTTTTTTTTGTTTGTTTTCTGTTTTTATGATAGAAATACTGACAAAATTTATAAATCTAAAATGTGGTTGTATGCCCTTTTGCAAAGGGTCACTGTAGATGACGATGAAACATGAGTATAAGTAAAACCTGGGAAAATATAGAGACTGATTTGAAAAGGCCTGGAAAGAGGCAAGATAGTAACAGAAACGATAAGGTCAAAGTTCCCATCTCAGCCCTGTGGCGGGCTCAGCACCTCCTGATTTGGAATAAATCACTTAAGGTGAAGACCATTACTTTTTTCCCTTTAGATACAGCAACACCAACAATGTTAAAAAAAAAAAAAAAAAAAAAAAAAAGATTCTTAAAAACATACTACAATTATAAATAAATACAATTGTAAATAAATATAATTGTAAAACTTTTCAATATTAATAAAATTTTGTTTATAAGTGATTCCCCAAAAACAATATCATTTCCTTATTTTTCTCTGGATTTATAAAATAATTGTATTTCTCCATTAAGGGTGATCAACTCTTACAAAAACTGTTTAATCTAGGACTGCAGTTAGTGAGTCTCAGTATACTGAAAATCACTTTTTGTTAATTTCTGTTCATATTTTGCTATGTTGTGCACCTTGGTTTTTATAACCTAGATATTTATGTGTAACAACACTTTACTTTTCCCTTATAAACTATTATTTTATTAAAACACACCCAAACCAAAACCTTGAAAGGCCCAACAAAACTGCTTAGCATGTTTTTCTTCAGTAAGTATAAATAAGAAACATAGTAAATGTTAAAGTGAAACTTAAGAAAGTAAGGGAGAAAAAAGAGAAAGGAAACACCTAATTAAAAGATCAATTATTAATATTCATTGGATCCTAACTATAAGCCAGACACTCTGCTAAGGGCTTTACATGGACGGTTATCATTTAATCATCACACAATCCCATGAAGAAGGCGGCATGGATATCTTTATTGCTTAGAGGAGGAAACTGAAGTGAAAGTTAAAGGTCTTGTTGAGTGGCAGAGCTAGGACAGATGCACAGGTATGTAATCCAGAAGAAAAGAGACAGAGTGAGAGAGGGAGGTGAAGATAAGAGGAATAAGTGGACGGGCACTGTTCACTCCCTTTATCCATTCCCAAAGTCATGTTCATTTTGTAAGTAATCCCCATGCCAGCTGTTACTCCTGTTACTCCACTCCTTTCTCTATTCTCCAATTAGGGCTTTTAATAGGAAAAAAAAAAAAAAAGGAAGAAAAATTATTTTACTATAGGACTAGCATTAACTATTGCTAGTCACCATTTCATGCAACCCATTTCATAGATGTTTGTATCACCCCAGTATATCACTAAGTTAACCTATTGATGTCTTTCTATAAAAAAAAAAAAAAAAAAAAAAAAAAAAAAATAGTTTATATAAAACAACAGGCAATAGCCAGTCCAGGTAGCACAGTAGATAAACACTGTCCTTACCTTTTCTCAGGACCACATCAAAATGACAACAAAACTACAAAATAACCATCATAGAGAAGTGCCTAAATTCTTGTTGAACCAAAGTCCAACAACTAAGGACATACAGCAGAAGCCACCTCCAGATGGGTAGCTGGGGCAGAGACATGGAATGGGCTGGTTCCATGTCCTCATGTGACTATTACAAATCAGGAGGGATACCTTGGCTGTGGAGGTCCCCCCGCCCCTGCCCCCAGGAGGAGTGAGAGGTCCAACTCCACCCCAGCCCAGGATTCCAGTGCCAGGGACAGAAGTCCCCATAATTCCTGGCTATGAAAACCAGCAGAGATTGTGTCTGAGTGAGATGGATGGTGGTTGGAGTCCCAGCCGCTCCTCTTAAAGGGACCACACATGGATTTACACACTGATGGAATCACTGGCTCTGAGCCTCAGCACTGGGGTAGCCACTGGACAGGCAGCAGAGACATATGGTAGGAAACTGAGTTACCTGGCTTGGCACAGGGGCTGGAGGAGCAGCTTTCTCCTGGACAGGGAAGCTGGTAGAGGCCATTGTTTCTTTGTTAAACTTTCCCCATTCCCAATGTGCAGACACAAGTGGCCACTATATCTGAGTCTCCATCAAGCTGGCTAATGCTATTAATTTGCAACATCCTCGTGATTTGAGACACTGCCTCGCCCAACTTCCGGGCACACCCAAGCTGTGTCCAGAGGCTTTTTTGTACAAATCACCTTGCCTTGACTCAAACTGCACTTTCCTAAGGTTTCTCAAGGTTCACAAAACACAGACAAGCAGCATCTGCCTTGATCATGTCCTATACCTCTGGCTGAGCAGCCCTGAGCCAGGCACTAGCAGCAACAGGCCTTGGTTTGCAGCTTAGCCTCTTGAGGCACTTCCAAACATGGGATAGACAACAGCCATCTGCAGATTTCTTTGTGGCTGCTGCTGGGTGGCCTCATGTGGGGCACGGGCTGGGACTGAACTTGACCTGCAGTGGGTCCCCTCCCAGGTGGCTGTGGGGCTGGCGCCCTCAGTGGACAGTTTTGAAATGAGCATTACCCGGCTGCCTCCAAAGATGACACACCCAGGGACAGATTGGGCAGGCACCACAGACCTGCTAAGTCAGATGCTGCTCTATAGGGTCAGCCTCTGCACCACAACTTGTCCACTTTAGTCACAGCCAGTCCTTACAGCCAATGAGCTTAAGGGTCAGTCCCTCCTATTGATGTGGAAATAGCAACGGAGGCTCAACTATAAGATGAGGACACACACAACCCACACAAGGGACACACCAGGAGTATGTAACTCAAGGGACCAGGACGACTGCATCACTGGACCTCACAGGACACCCCTGCATAAGGCCATTGTACTAGAACCAGGTAGACATAGCAGTCCTACCTAACACATAGAAACAAACACAGGGAGGCAGCCAAAATATGGAGACAAAGAAACATGTCCCAAATAAAATAACAAAGTAAAGCTCCAGAAAAAAGAACTAAACAAAATGGAGATAAGCAATCCACCAGACACAGAGATCCAAACACTGGTTATAAGGATGCTCAATGATCTCAGGGAGAACTTCAACAAAGAGATGGGAAACATAAAAATTGAGATAGAAAACATAAAAAGAACCAGTCAGAGATAAATATAATAACAGAAATGAAGAATGTATTAGAGGGAATCAACAGTAGATTAGATGAAGCAAAGGATCCAACCAATGATTTAGAAGATAAGGTAGCAGAAAAGGCCCAATCAGAACAGCAAAAAGAAAAGAAAGATTCCAAAAAGTTGAGGAGAGTTGAAGGGGGTCTCTGGGACAACATTAAGCGTGCCAACATTCACTTTCTAGGGGTGCCAGAAGGAGAAGGGAGAAAGCAAAAATTTGAAAACCTATTTGAAGAAATAATGACTGAAAACTTCCCTAACCTGGAAATATAATCCCTAACTTGAATATACAAACCCAGAAAGCATAGAGAGTTCTAAACAAGATGAACCCAGAGAGGACAATACCAAGACATATCACAATTAAAATGCTAAAGGTTAAGGGAAAAAAAATCTGAAAAGCAGCAACAGAAAAGCAGTTAGTTACCTACAAGGCAGCTCTGATAAGCTGATTTCTCAACAGAAACTTTGCAGGTCAGAAGGGATTGACAAGAAATATTAAGTGATTAAAAGCAAGGACCTTCAACCAAGATTTTTCTACCCACCAAAGTTATCATTTCTAATCGAAGCAGAGATGAAGAGCTTCCCAGACAAGAAAAAGCTAACAGAATTTATCATGACCAAATCAGTGTTACAAGGAATCTTAGAAGGACTGATTTAAGGAGAAAAATAAATCAAAATTATGAATAATACAATGGCAATAACTATATACCTATCAACAACAACTTTTTATGTAAATGGATTAAATGCTCCAATCAAAAGATGGGGGATGGGGGGTGGAGCTGAATGGATAGGAAAACAAGACCCTTACATATGCTGCCGACAAGAGACTCACTTGAGATTGAAAAACATATACAGACTGAAAATAAAAGAATGGAAAAAGATATTTCATGAAAATGGAAAAATAAAGCCGTCTACTTATACTAGACAACATAGACTTTAAAATAAAGAGTACAAGAGACAAAGAAGGATTCAGCAATCTTACTCCTGACTATTTATCTAAAGAAACCCAAATGTTAATTTGAGGGGATGTGCTCATTTATATGTTCATTGAAGCATTGTTTACAGTGGCCAAGATATGAAGGTAATCTGGGTGTCTCTGATGGATTCATGGATAAAGAAGAGGTGGCACATATGTACCATGGAATATCACCCAGCTGTAAAAAGGAGGAAATCTTGCCATCTGTGACAACATGTATGGACCTAGAAGGTATTTTGCTGAGTGTAACATGTCAGGCAGCAAAAGACAAATGTCATATGATTTCACTTGTAAGTAGAATCTAAAAAATAAAATAAGCAAACAAATGAAACAGAAACAAACTCATAGATACAGAGAAAATTTTGATGGTTGCTAGATGAGATGGGGGTTGGGGTTGGGTGAAAAGGCGAAGGGATTAAGAAGTAGAAATTGGTTGTTACACAGTAGTCATGGGGATGTAGGGTATAATATAAGGATTATAGTCAATAATATTGTAATATTGTAAAAATACTAGACCTATTGGGGAGGCAGGGTGAAAAAAGTGAAGGGATTCAGAAATACAAATTTATAGTTACAAAATGTTCATATGGATATAAAATATAGGAAATATAATCAATAATATGGTACTAACTATGTATGGTGTCAGGTTGGTACTAGTCAGGGGATCACTTTCTAAATTATGTAAATGTCTAACCACTATGCTGTACACTTAAAACTAATAGAAAATAATATTGTCAACTCTAATTGAAAAATGCAAAAAGGGGTAAGATAAAGAATAAGAGGTTCAAACTTCCAAATATAAAACAAATAAGTCCTGGGGATGTAATGTACAGCATAGAAAATAATGTGACAGTGTGGTATGGTGTCAAATGGTTGCTGGACTTATCATGGTGACCACTTCTTTAGCATAGGGAATATAATCAATAATGTGATAATAATTATGTATAGTGCCTGGTGGGTACTGTTGAATAACTATGATGTACACCCGAAACTAATATAATATTGTATGCTAGCTTTATTTTAATAAGTCTTTAAAAAACACAATAGCCATTTGAGGTAGGTTATAGTATTTGCTAAACAGTTAGCAAAATGCCATTAACTTAGCTGAGTTCAAGGTAACTGGTTACTATAAAAAATATAATTCCCCAGGTTCAGGGAGATGCATAGACCTACTTTCCACCTGACTAAGGCAGTGATTTTTACTCTAAGGACCCTTAAGCAATCTTTGGACGTGCCCCAGGGAACTACTGTGGCTAGAGGTTGGGTCTCTTGACCCTCTTTTTTAATCTCTCTTAAGTACAGCAACTCTATTCTTATATGCTTTATACACTGGATTTTGAATAAGATTTTGGTTAAGAAAAAGACTAGTTCAATAAATCTTGAAAATCACTGAGGTAAGGGACTTCCTATTTTCTTCTAGCATTGTTTTGAATATAAAACCAATTTATAATTGTTACTAAAAGCAGTTCTAAAAACTCATATCAAATTATAGTCTGGTGATATTAATGAAACTAGGATAAAAATGAAATCTTTACTAAAAACCATATAGTAGTATTTGAGTAACAAGGTTTTAGTGGCTTGATCCACCTGTTTCACTCAAGTATACCAAGGCAAGAAAAAGTTAGATAAAAATAGTAATGTTTAAAAAACTTAATGGTCCTTAAAAAAAGATAAAATAATGATAAGGCCTTTTAAATTTATAAGGTCTTAATTATGAAAAGAAAGCAAAATGAGTTTGATCTAATTTGTCTGTCATAAAATTGTGATATTAATAGCCCAGTATATTGTCGCTTTTTCTATGCAAATATTGATTATCTGCCTTTGTAATTTGTCTATCATCCACAATTTCAAGGCAAAAGCCACAAACAAACAAATAAACAAACAAGAGTATTGCACATGGCATTTTCTAACACTTAGGGAAAAATTCTTCCTGCCCATAAGCATTTCAAAATTGTTTTAATATTATAAAATTTTGAAATAGCCTCAAAAGCCTCTATGAATGTTAAGGAATAATGTAGCTAAGTTCAGTTATTTGCTTCCTATACATGAGAAACTATGCTAGACTAAACTATTATGGCAAACATAATAATAGTAATAATAATAATAATAATAATAATAATAAGGAAGAGGAGAAGGAGGAAGAGGAGGAGGAGAAGGAGAAGAAAAATTCATCTCTGGTCTTGAGGAAGGTTTAGTTTACTGGTAAAGCCAGCCATATGAGGAATTTTAAAGCAATATAACTGTTAACATAAATATATGCACCAGCAGCCGAAAGAAAGGGTAATGGGCTCAAATTGAGGTTTCAGAAAAATTTTTCTGCTAGCCGTAGTTAAGCTTAGGGCCTTAAAAAAAAAAAAAAAAAGCTTTACTGAAATACTATTGAGGTATAATTCTCATACCATATAATCTACTCATTTAAAATTCACCATTCAATGTTTAATATTTGCATGGCTGTGTGACCAATCACCAAAATCAAATTTTAGAACATTTTGTTCTCAAAAAGAAACTTGTAGTCATTAGCTGTCATTCATCACCTCTGCGTACCACCTTTCACTGTTATCCCACCAAGAACACACTAATCTGCTTTCTGTTTCTATAGATTTGCCTATTCTGGAAATTCCATATAAATGGAAATATACACTATGTAGTCTTTTGTAACTAAGTTCTTTCCTTAGCATAGTGTTTTCAAGGCCCGTCCTGTTGTAGCATGTACTGTTAATTACTTTAGTTCATTTCATTGCTGAATGAATTTCCATTGTATGGATATGCTATATTTTATTTGTCCATTCATCAGTTGATGGATATTTGGGTTGTTTCCACTTTGGGGCTATTCTAACTAATGCTTTGAGAACATTCCTGTGTACAAGATTTTGTGTGAACATGTTTTTATTTCTTAAGTATATACGTTAGAGTGAAATTACTGAATCATATGTTAACTCTACATTTAAATTTTTTTGAGGGATTCCCAAATTGTTTTCCAAGGTGGCTGCACCATTTTACATTCCCACTGGCAATGGAGGAGAGTTCCAGTTTCTCCACATCCTCACCAACACTTGTTATTGTCTTTTCTGTTTATAACCAACTTAGTGGTTGTGAAGTGTTATATAGCTGTAGCTTTGATTTGCCTTTCCCTAATGACTAAAGATGTTGAACATCTATTTCATGTGCTTAACGGCCATTTGTATATCTTCTTTCAAGAAATGTCTATTTAGAGCCTTTGCCTATTTATTAATCGTTTTGCTTTTGTTTTTTTGTCTTTTTATTATTCAGCCATAAGAGTTCCTTATATACTTGTATACACAGGTTCCTTATCAGGTACATGATATGCAAATATTTTCTCCCATTCTGTGGTTTGTCACTTCACTGTCTTGGTCTAATTTGGTGTAGTCCAACTGATCCATTTTGTCGTTGTTGCCATTGCTTGTACTTTCGATGTCATATCCAAGAAAACATCTGAGCTTAGGCCTGACATGATGAGTTAGACAGAATCAAAGTAAGAATAGTGGAACCTTATTCCAGGCAGTAGAACAAGCAATGGCATGGAAGCACGATACACTGGGAAATCCTCTTCTGCTTGTTTAGAGCGGAGAGATTTCCACAGAGCCATACCTAGTGACTGGCACTCCATCATACCAGTTTCACAATGTACAGTGTAGTTTCCAGAAAGGTGTTCCTAACGCTATCGTAGTGCTAGCTGCAGTTTATGCTCAAAGGAGTGTATGTGCTAAAAGAAGGTCCACATGATGTAAACATTTAAACAATTCTGCATTCCTTTAACTAATTAAAAGATCTGTGTCCTCTAATTTGGAGGCCCTGAGGCAAAGTCCATTTTACATATCCTAGTTACTATTTTGGAGTCTAAAGTAAATCTAGGAAGACTGTCAAGTGTATCTGAAGGACTTCTTCTAAATACTATTACAATTCTATGAAAAAATGATAGAAAAGAAATCTGTTCTTCTTCTGGATCCAATAGCATTTTATCTTTACTGCTCTTGGAATTTTGATCACACTTCTTCTTATCCTAACTTATGATTCGAGTCTAAGCTCTTTGATATTCCCTACCATGTTGACTTTGTTTTCACTTACTTAACAAATATACAGAGGGTGCCAAAAAATGTATAGACATTTTAAAAAAGAAAAAACAGTATTAAAAGTGTAATATTCAATATGCAACGATAACAAAAGATGAATACAAGTTATGTGTATACATTTTTTTTTTGGCACCCCCGGTATAGGTACCAGGTCTACGTCACTGAAAGTAGGGTACACAGAATAAAAGCCACGAGGGCCAGGAAAACTCCGAGTTGTAACCTGCACTGCAGAGCTCCCCTTCAGGATCAGGCCAAAGCCACACTTTAAGGGCCTTTGCCTGATGTCACACCACTGCGTTTCTTCCTTCTATGCTCTGCCCTGCTTCCCCCACTCCTTCACCTGTCTCTCCTATGAGTGCTTCCTTAAAAAATCACTTACACACCAATCCTCAGTTCAGGAACAGCTTTCAGGCAACCCAACCTAAACACGATGATAGAAAATCACAAAAATAATCTGCAATGAGAATACACAATGAACAATGTGGACTTACATCTTTCAAGGAAGCCAGATTTAAATAACTAACTGCACATTTACACCATTTGATCACCTGGATTTGATGAGCACTGGGCTAATAGATGCTCCATAAACATGTGTTGGGTGAAAATTTACAAATAACTAAATTAACCAACAAATATAGAATGCATACACCCATTGACTAATTCCTGTACCTTTGATTGGCAATATTGCCCAGAGAGGGATTTCAGAGAACAACTCTATGTAATTGCAGATAATAGGGTTAATATTATATGGTGGAAAATTGAATGTATCAATTAGGGGAAAGTATGTAGGTCATTTGGACCTAATCTACCAGGACTATGAAATGTTTCTCCAACAGAAATGAGAGAAGCAAGAAATACAGTGGGAACCAGACTCAGATGAATTAAAAGCTCAAGTAGGCTAAATTGTTCATGCACCATTCTGGAAAGTCTTGACAACAAGAATTAGATAGCCTTGAACATGCTGACAATCCTGTCCCTCAGTTTTCCTGGAAATGTTGATAACTGTGAACCTCACCATAAGGAAGTAATTCCTCTATTATTCGTGCTGCTGTGTGATAACATAAGCAGAAATTGCCCAGGACTGGCCTGGAGAAAAAGTGAAGACGAAGAGAAGCACAGGCAGGAGGATTCCAGGCAGCAGCCAGCAGAGGGGAAACGCAGAAAGCGTTACGGAGGGCAAGCTCAAGTAGCTACAGAGGGAGGTAAAGGATAGAGAAGGGGAAGAAAAACCTCTCAGGTATCTACGTGGCTAAAAGAACGAACACGAAAAACCAGAGAAGTAGCTGAACAACAGGGATGCATTTGTTATATAAAATAATGATAGTAATAATGAAAATATGACTCTTGGATATTTTTTTGAGATTTATTTGTATTATTATTAGTTTTAATTAAAATGTATTGGGGTGACAATGGTTGGTAAAATTACATAGGTTTCAAGTGTACAATTCTGTAATACATCGTCTATGTATCACATTGTGTGTTCACCACCAGAGTCTGTTCTCCGTCCATCACCATATACTTACTGTAAGGCTGGCAGTGGCATTAGGTAACACTGGCCCCTAGAGGTCTCGTGTGCTCAGAGTGATCAGCTTCCATCACAAATTTACAGAACCCTAGCAACAGATTGAGGTTTGCCAAGCATCCAGGATGCCCAGTGAAATCTCCAACTGGGCCCAAAATCTGGTCGTCATTTAAAGATCTGCACTAAGTAGTGAGCTTACTGAAGGAGGTCATTAGAATAAGGATTTTTTTTCTATTTCTAATCCTTACCAACCTTTTGGAAATACTATTTTGTGTTTAAGTTGTGGAATAATTAATATATGAATACATATACAATTCCGAAGAAACCACTATATACAGTTAAAAAATGTATCTCTTCTTCTCCTTTCCTCTGCCTCCTAGATATCCTGCTCTAGGTAGTACACATTATTATTAGCTTTTTATATGTTCTTTCAGGACTATTCATGAATTTTTCAGACAAATGCTAGCACTGTTTCTCCACTTGTCATCCTTGATCCCCTCCCCCCACTCATTTAACAATATATCTTTGGGACAATTTGAAATCATAACATACATGAAGATTTTATTCTTTTTGATAACTGCATAGTATTCCATTGCATAGTTGTTGTTTTTTCATGTATTTATCTAGTTCTCTACTATTCCACACTTGTTTCCATCTTTTCGCTACTACAAAAATGATTCAATGAAAATCCTTGATACACATAGGTGTATGTAATACATAATATAAAAGACAGGTGAGTTTGTCTATAGGATGAATATATAGAAATGAAATTGCTGTCAAGATCAATGTGCATTATTATTAATTACACGTCAAATTGACAACACATTCAACATTTTATGTCTCACCAGCAATATATAATATTGTCCATTCCCTCACATACCTACACATAATGTATCATCAATTGCTTTTTAGCTTTGTCAGTTTAACAGGTTTCTTTTTTTAAATCTTCATTTTTAGTTTTCATCAAGCTAATTATATGTGTCAGACCAAGCTAATTTTAGTCTGTTTAAAAGACATTTATTTTTTCTGCCCATTCACATTCTTTGACCACGTTGCTCTTGAGTTGTGGTCTTTTTTCTTATGTACACCGTGCTTTTCTTTTGTTGAAAACATTACTTTTGTTTTTGATATAAATTGTCCATATTTTAATATTCTCTTCCACTTTGACATTTGCTTTTAATTTAGGATTTTTCTGCAAACTTATTTTAATTATTTTAATAATAATAATAATATTTATTTAGTGTACTCAAACGTGTCTTTTATTTATAGCTTCAGGGTTTCTTGGCATCCTTAAAAACACTTCCCTACTATGAGATTTTTAAAAAATCACATTCTCTTCTACTATTTTTATTTCTTTATATTTAATACTTAGATCCCTCCAGAACACACACATACTCTCTCTCTCTCTCTCTCTCTCTCTCTCTCTCTCTCTCTCTCTCTCACACAAACACACACACACACACACACACACACTTTTCTTCTTTTTTTGAATTCATATGATACAGTTTATGTTTGCTGCACACTAGAGATGCAAAATCCCATGGATGTTTTCTAAGTGTGAATATTTTGGACAGGACCAAAACACAAGGGCCATTTGGCATGGATCAAATACGTTCATAGATGTTTTCTGATAATACCAAAATTCAAGGACCTTTTGGCATGGCCCAAATGTCTCTGTGGATGTTTCGGACAGGACAAAACATCCGGCAAGGACTAGGTGATCCGTCCCGTACATTTTCCAACATTCTGTCTTTAGGTGATTGCACCTTGGTGCCACTTAATATTGTTCTCTAACCCCATATTTTCTGGAAATGGTTAGTTCTAGAGGCTTCATTATATTTAGGTTCATCTTTAAAATTTATTTGGGAACAGAGGAATAATAATTCATGGATGGCACTGTGTACTTGCTAGTGCTTTTCATCAAGAGGCAAATAATATCTGGTTGTTCGGTTTATAGTTAGGTTAAGACTGATCAGAGTGTCCAAGTGTTGTCATACTGATCCATCCACGTACTTCACCTAATGATTTCAGCAGTCACTGATGATCCATTGTTTTGGGAGGGGGTTGCAACATGGTGATTTTTGAAAGCTCTACTTTTTTCAGCATGTATTACCTGATAACTCATCTCTAAAGAAGATATTTTCTTCAACAAGTATTTGCTCACCTTGAAATACATTCTGTATAGAAAAGAAGGAAAAATGCTAAACTATTATCAATTTTCAGAAAAATGAGTGTATGTCTTGGCAAATTCTAAATGTGGCCATTAAGTTTTTGTTGGTTTAATTGTTTCACTTCACTATTGTTTGGGCGTGCTGGTATCATTATATACCCATAGGTTTGGATATCTTTGATGTTAATGCAGTCATTTTGAGAGTCAAAGTGTTTGTTCCATGACCAGTAGAAGCCCTTTCCAGTTGGCTTTTGTGCCCTTTGGAAATGATCCTAAGCTCATCTTTGTTTCCTTATTTTATGGCCAGAATACAAATCTAGGCTCACCTTATATGTTTCCTGCCACAAGACAGGAGTCAACCATTCTGCCAAGAAGACCTGGTCCCATTTACCGGGAAATTCTATTTAGAGATGCAAATCCAGGTGCTATGAGTGTTCGTTCTGTGGCACATTGTTTCTAAAACTTTTCATTAGACTGAGTTAAGAAATGCATTTATTTTGAAGGAGAAAAATAAAATGTGACTATATTGCTATTTCCAATTTAAATTAAAATTACAAAGTTTTCATTTAAATTATCTAAGTGTACACTTAGACATCTTTTCTATTATAGTCGTTAACCTATTGTACTAGTTTCCTATTGCTGCTATAACAAAATGGGCTACGTTTAGACGCTAAAAACCACACAAATATATTATCTTACAGCTCTGGAGGTCAAGAGTCTAAAATGGGCCCCCAAAGCTGCATTCTTTGGAGTTCCCAGAGAAGCATGAGTCTTTGTTTTCCTTCCCTAGCTTCCTGCAACTGCCTATATCATGTGGATTTTGGCTACCTTTCTCCATCTTCAAAGCAGCACAGCATCTCTCTTTTCTAATCTCCCGCTTCCCTCTTATAAGGACCCCTGTAATAACATGGAGCCCATCCAGATAACCTAGGGCAATCTTTTATCACAAGATCCTTAACTTAATTACATCTGCAAAGTTCCTTTTGCCACATAAAGTAACATTCACAGGTTCCAGGGATAGGACTTGTTCATCTTTGGGGCCATTCTTCAACCTACCACACTTATTATTTGTATAAATAGCTTCAAAGCAACAACAACAAAAATGATAACAATATAATAACTAAAAAACAAACAAACAAACAAACAAACAAAAACAACTACTGAAAACACTTTAGTCTTTTTTTGCAGTTGTCCTTTCCTGCTTCCATTTAGGATAAATTCCACTAAATTATAACCACTGTGTTTTAAAATCACTGTGTTTTAAAATCACTTGAGATAATTCTTCTTTGTGTGCCTGTTACATGGTTTCAACATCAGAAAAATCAAATAACATAAATTCAAAGATGTCCAGCTTAATCTTTGTCCTTCTATCCCTGTTCCCTTCCATTCCCTAAAGGTAACTGTTTTCATTAGTTTTCTTCCTTCTGTTAGTTATTTCTAAAAAAATATCAAACATTTGTATAGAGATAGACAGGTGGTAGATAGATGATAGATGATAGATAGATAGATAGATAGATAGATAGATGATAGATAGATAGATAGATAGATAGATAGATAGATAGATAGATAGATAGATGATAGCTCTCAACCATAGAGATAATTCCACTGTAGTGTTTCTAGATTTTCCTCATTTCTTCCACAGATACCTCGAGTTCCATATCTCATTCAAAAATGTGAAATTTGAGGTAAAGATTCAAATGTATTTTCTTTTTGAAAGACATTTTGTGCCAAACTACTTGAAATAAAATATATTTTCTTTAGTGATTTGAAATATTGCCTTTATTTTACATTGTTTCTACATATAGTTCTTTTCTAGGGCTTTACAATCTGCTTATTCGTTTGTCTATCCATGCAACAATACCTATTTTAATTATTATTTTTATAATATGTTTTAAACCATGGTATCATAGTCCTCCCAAGTTAATTTTCGTTTTTAGAAATGTTTAGCTATATTTGCTTTCTTATTTATTTCCGCATAAATTTTAGAATATGCCCACCTAATTTAAAAAAGACCCTCTTGATGTTTTATTGAGATCATAATAAATGTATGTGACAATAAACTCTTGGAAGAAATTCCTTAGTGGCCATGAGGAAAAAAAAAAAAAAAGTTAGCTCCGATTCAGACAGAAAACCAGGCATGGGCGTCAAAGACAGCAGTTGTCTCTGGTAGAAGCTCACCAGTCCGCACTCTGTGTATTATTAGCAACATCGGCAGTAATGATATTGGCACCTACATCAGTGCCTAACATTTGCCAGGCTCTGTGCTCACATTCCTTACATACCTTTGCAATTGGATCCTCATAAAAACCTTTTAAGGGACAAAGCCAAAACTAGCACCTAAAGGTCTTTCCCTGAATCCTCTAAATAACCACTGGGTTCCACTGTATTAAAGGAAGTAAGTTTAAAACAAGCTGTCTATTAAGCATCACCCTGTATTAACTGTGCTCGGAAAGAAAACTGCCTCCAAAGGACCAATGAGTGTACTCAGTAGGACAACCTCTGGAAAAGTGATGGTCTCCTGTGGCCGAAGGATTGTCCCTGTCAGAGGGAGAATGGCAAGTCTGTGGACATGGAAAAAACCCAGGCAGTAACCGTTCCATGACTCATAAAATAGGTAAATATCTAAGACTCATGCATGCCTGGGGTCTAACAGATACGCTAGTAAGACATAACAGCATCTCTGGGAATTTTCTGGAATGCATCACTACATAAATACATTAAATAAATAACCCTCCAACTGTAAAATGCATCAGAATTATCCAGAAGTCTTATTAAAACATATATTGCTGTGTCCCACCCCTAGAGTTTCTGATTCCGTAAGTCTGGGCTGGGACCCAAGAATTTGTGTTTCTAACAAGTCCCCAGTTGATGTTGGTGCTGTTTTCAGGAACCATCATTTAAGCCAGGTGAGCTATGCCTACAATAGGTGACAATAATCAAATCTGATCAAAGTAATGATCCAGTAAAATCATTTTCAGGCTTCCAGGCTGAAAAGTGTGCAACTCCTAAAAAAGGAGAGAGAATGAGTACACATGTTTGGAAACACAGATTGGAAGAGTGAAGGGAGGATGAGGCCAGCATCTGCCAGCCACCTAGTCATCTAATCTACGTCCCCGTGATCTGGGTGTCCTTGGCTTCCACACTTCACTTCTCCAGCCACAGTCTGCACATGTGTGAATTACAGGAGAAAGGTTAAGAGATATGCAAAGTTTCATCAGTTTTAAGATCCTAATAAAATATAAGGTGCACCCATCCTAAGAAATTAGAAATATAGGAACTAAGTAAGGTTGACCTCACAGAGGACAGTTATCATTCATTGAGCACGATTCAGACTAGAGCTATGCAAAGTCAGCACAATGAAGGGAAGTTGTTAATGCATCCCTGGGACTTGACTATCATGCGACAGAATGCATTAATGTTAATATATCTAAAGAAAGAATGTGCCAATCCAAACAGGAATCGGTCAGCCTTGGAAATGGAAAAATAAGCTCTCAAGAAGACAGATTGGCAAGTTCTACGTATTCAGCAAATATCCAAGAAAGACAAAATCTTTACTATTGGACTCCAGCCATATGATTTCCTACCTCATAACAGATGAGATGGCCTTCAGCTACCTCAGTTGAAAGACCTTATTTACCGAGAGGACTTTCGTTTGGCTTCTCGATTGGCTTGCCTACTGGGAGAGTGATCCTGTTAGACAAGAGCATTGTGCAATCCATTTGCCATTACAAGTTTAAAAATTAGCATTTTGATCATAATTTGGCTTTATCTGTAGCTTACCTACACTGATTTACAGGTGGAACAACCTATTGTAATCTGCCATTGCGTTTCTCATTATAAATGCCTAGCCTGATTTTTGTTATTGTTTGTATGTGTATCCGTCTTTATGAGTTTGGGAAATGCAAACTCACCCCTAATCTGCTTCCGTTATACTAACAAAACCAGCTTTGTGAACCTGAAAAATGAGTATTAGAACTGTAAGTGGCCTTATTTACCAAGGTAAATGTCCCTCTGTGGATGAATGCCTGGAAAGCAGAGCCAGCACTCCCCAGATGGCACCTCTCTCCTTACTGCAAGGACTGGTTGTGGCCAGTTTCCCCACAGATTCATTTTTAAAATCTTTCTCTCCTCTACTCCTCATTGGAAGGAATGAAAAACACTTGCAGGCTATGTTTCCCAGACTCTCATTGGTTTCAACCAACAGATTAGCCCTCATAAGAGACTGAACAATAGAAAAAAAAAAAAAAGGAAAAGCCAAGGATTTCTCCCTCTTTTTAGTCTCTTCTATCCCCAATGAAAGTTATTTCTTACATTAAATTTCCTCAGTTTTCAACTCAGAGATGTAAATAATCAGAATGGTTGCTATTTTTTTTTTACCCAACCTTGATTGCCATGTGGCATAAGAGGCCACGAGGAACTGCAGCCATCTGTTCAAAAAGTATTAAGCATGAACACACACACACATTCATAATAAAATTATACAAACCAGTAAATACATTTTTTTTTTGTAAATGGTACCGGCAGTCACATGAAGCATCACATTCCAAGTTAAGACTTACTGTGATTGTCAAAGAAGAGTCAGAGGGAAGGAAATCAAACTCTCAAGTAGACAAATGGTTGTGAGGGCAGTTTTAGGCGTTGATTATGTTTATGTCTAATAACCAACTAAATGTAGTTTTCAGTTTCATCTATGAACACGTCAGATCACTAGCGAGCTGGTCTAGAACATGTAGCAATCTTCAAGCTGATAAACACGGTGTCACAGGATGTCATTGCAATATTGAAGCATTTATCACTTTCGGTGACTGACATATTGGCCAACGTGGTATGCCTGGTCTCCAGGCAGGAGATTCACAGATAGGTGAGAAAGTTCGCAGGGAGCACCCATCCTGTGTCATGCCTCCAAATTCCTTGAGCATGTGAAGGAACGAGCCCTACCTCTGGGCTTTCTGTTTTGCACCAGGTGAACAGCAGAGGCTATGTTCCTTCAGAGGCTTTTAGCAAATTTAACTAGGGCTAGTTGGCAGTATAAAGTCAACTGTGTCTTAGTATGTACTTTTTCAAACTCTGTTCTAATCTCCATTAATAGTGATTGTCTTTCCCTTTTTCTGATGAAAACCAGGCTTCTATTATCCATATTATTGAAGCATAGGATTATGACTTTGTAGTTTGATACTAAGGAACGAAGTCCAAGCAGTGAGTCACCAGGTTTTGGTCTGATACATTGTAAATATGCTCCAGTCACTTAAGATGCCAATGTTGCCCTGGCACATCTGTGATTAAAAATGTGTACCATTGTCAAAAGTCGCATGGAGGGTTTAAAGTGGAGTCTTCTCTGCCTGGGCTTTAATTGCTTCATTTTATTGAGTTCTATTCCCCAAGAGTCTTTAAATCCTTGCTGGGTAGTAAAATAAGAGGATGCATTAGGTCTTCCAGCACACCAAGGGGACATTTCATGTATTCCCATAGGCACTGAGGTATGTGGCCTCCATCGGTGCCTATAGAGTGAATCTAAAGTCTTCCTTAAATGCTAATTCTAAGAGGTAAGTGACATAGGCACAGGCAGACACTATTTAGTATTTAAAAAATAGTCATTAAAATATTGAACCATTAGCCTAAAATGATAATGCCTACCATATTCACTCATTCAATAAATAATTGAGAGCCTCTACGTGTAAAGATTTTTTGTTTATGGTTTCATATATTTTATTTTCAAAAGCAGCACACTTTGGGGAATTAATATAGGATAACATAAGAATACCAGAACAAAGCTGTAAACCAGGACTATCCCAGGCCAATCATTTTACATTCACTCTAACGTAATAGAAAATGGGAATATAAGACCCAATCCTTTGTTTTCTAGGAATTTACAGTCCACTGAGAAAGGTAGAAATGAAAAAAAAAAAAAAAAGATTGTTCTATTTTATTATTTCTATCGTCATTATCGTTATTATTCTTCAAGATTTTTTAAGTCTTCCCTTGTATGATATTACTTGATCATTAAAGAATTTTAGTATATAATCACTACTACTATTGTCATTTAATACATGTGGAAAACAAGCAAAAGAGGTTAAATTATTCACATTCACAGGGCTAGTAAGTGGAGAAGGTAGAATTTGAAACCATGTAGTTTGACTCCAGAGCCTGAAATCTCACTCCCCAAAGCAGCATCGGAGGATGTATTACGGTAAGAAATGGCCAGGTATTCTGGGACCGCATAGAAAGGGCATTTAAGCAAACCTTTTGGACCAACTAAGGTTTTCAGGAAGAGGTGACAGATAAGCCATTTACTTGGTTAGCCAAGAGGAAGGGGTATGGACAAGTGGAAGGAAGAACAAATGTAAAAGCAGTAAGCCAAGCACTGTAACTTCCTTCAAGAACAATGATGCACAGTAATCATTATATATATAATGTGCCCTTTGAATGCAGCCCCAGATTATGCCCCATGAAAGTGTGAACTATCTAATTTAAAGAATAGGTAATATATGTTATGAATTGAATTGTGTGGCTCCAAAAGTTAAGTTGAAGTCCTAATTCTCCATACCTCAGAATGTGACCTTATTTGTAAATAAGGTCTTTGCAGATGTAATTAGTTAAGATGAGGTCATACTGGAGTGGGTGGGCCTGTAATCTGATATGACTACTTTATAAGAGGAGGAAAATGCCATTTGAACACACACAGGCGCGCGCGCACACACACACACACACACACACACACACACACACACAGAAGACGACTGAGGCACAGCGTGGAATGATGCGGCTGAAAGCCAAGGATCACCAAGGATTGATGGCAACCACTGAACGTTAGGAAGAGTCAAAGAAGGACTCTATCCAGAATCTCAGAGGGAGCATGACCCTGAAGACATGACACCTTGATTTCAGAATCCTAGACTTCAAAACTTGAGAGAATAAAGCTCTGTTGTTTCAAGCCATTCAGTTTGTGGTACTGTGTTATGGCAGCTCTAGAAAACTAATGCAATATACAATCGTGCAATTCAGGTACTTACACAATCGTGGCATCAGGGAACCCCTTTATCTTATGTTAGACATTAGCTAATACAGAATTTATATATCTCATGAATGTGTGTACATGCATTTTACATAATAACTCACATAATGCTTCTGTGCTATTTCAGAAAACTATAACATGATTGGCTATAGTCCATCTTCTTATGGCACTATGTAGTTTTTCAAAATGGTTAGTTGTTCTGTTTATACATATAATCAATGCAAAAGATCACTTAGATTTGGTACTATACTGCAGACCTAGATGCCTAAAAGTTCATCTTAAAACATACAGGATTTCTATGACACCCAACAGAGAAGACACTAATTAACTAGGGATTTTGTTCTGCTCAAGCTTATCCAACATCATTTAATGATTTCTGCCAAAGGCAACTAGGTAAACAAGAAGGGGCCAGGTTGTATGGGATGACTTTTCCTCATGTACCATGAGAAGCACAAAAAGGAAGAAATCAATGTTTGCTGATGGAAAAAGATAAAACTGTCAGGAAAAATAAATGTCATTTTCAGGGTTTTGATAAGACTTGATGCTAAGAGAAACTCAAAATAAAACATTAACAATTCCTAAAAATGAATTGAGTCATTCTTAATAACCGTTTTCTCCTTTTTCAACCCTGGAAATACACTTTACAAGCACTTTCCTTGTGTGGCATAAGTTCACTTTTTTGGATCATAGAAAGGTTTTTATTCCTTATTGATTTTGTTGGAAGCACCTCTGAGCATTTCAGACAAAAGCTGCGATTAGCCTAATAAGGAACAAATGGGTCATGTTTAAAGCAGCACAGGATATTCTTTAGCATAGAAGCAGATAGATAACATTTTGTACAATTATAATTGACATTATTAAATTTCAAACCTCAATATTTTAAAGAATACTCCATCAGATTGAAGTTTGAAAACCCAAGTAAATCCAATTTTGTTAATTCACATTTTTATGTACTAGCCATAAGTGAAGAGGATAAATCTGACTCAATAAGGATCATAAGGAGATCACTCCTATATTCGCTTTCTTTTTAAAATACAGTAGTCCCCCCTTATCTGGAGTTTCAGTTACCGTGGTCAACTGGGGTCTGCAAATATTACATGGAAAATTCCAGAGATAAACAATTCCTAAGTTTTAAATTACAAACTGTTCCAAGTAGCATGATAACATCTTGTGCTGTCTGTCCTACTCTGTCCTGCTCTGTCCTGCTCAGGACGTGAGTCACCCCTCTGCTCTGTGTCTCCACGCTATACACACACCCACCCTAGTCACTTAGTAGCTGTCTCAGGTATCACAGACGGAGAGAGAGAGAGAGAGAGACCACATTCACAGAACTTTTATTACAGTACACCATTATAATTGTTCTGTGTTATTATTAGTTATTGTTAGTCTCTTACTATGCCTACATGCTCAAACGACTCATGCTTTACGGGTTTATCTTTATATATTACATATACAGATGGTGCCATAAAAATGTATACAAATTTTAAGAAAAGAAAAAGCTGTATTAAAATCACAATACTCAATATATACTCAATACACATGTATACAATGTGTCCACTTGTATACATTGTTTTGTCATCCCTGGTATGTATGCATGCATATATACGCATGTATGTATGTACGCATATATGTAAGTACACCTATGTAAATGTATATATGTACTATGCATATATACACACTTATAGCATATACATATATGTAATATAGTCTCACAATAGATAAATTAATTTGATTATCATTCCATCATGAATAATTTAACTTTAGACCATGTTAATGTGAGTGCCTTTAGATTTTGTTCACAGCTCAATAACTACTAGGAAAAAAGATTAAAAAGCTGAGGGGAAAAAACCTATAACGTAGCATATCTACCACTTAGAGATTTCCCCAGTTAAATAACACATAACTAAAACTATGTCAGTAGGAATATTCTTCTAACAACATAGTACAAAATCCAATTCATCAATGTCTATGTGACTATTTAGAACTTCTACATTTAAAAAATTGTAACTATTTACCTTAAAAATTATACATTTTATCTATGAACAATACAAGCAATAGAGTCTTAATTATATGTTGACAGGCAGTATAGATTGCCTTCTCTTTTCTGGAAATGTCCTGATAATTTTAAAATAATTATTTCATGTCAACTGCTGTAATAAAATGATGGTTATGATCTTATCACTCCTACCTGTAATATTTTTCATTTAATATTTAAAATATGTAGAGCTGACTCTGGGTGGTGAACACACAATGCAATATATAGATGATGTATTATAGGAATGTATACTTGAAATCTACATAAATAAATACATAAGTATAGCTATCAAAAGGAGACATCTAATTTGAAAATTCCACGTGATTTTTATATTAAATTATCTTGTCTCTGTTTTGAGAGCCATTTTCTGATCTCTCTGAAGATCCAATTTTGGCCATGAGAGGCAAAGTAGTCATAACCAAACAAATCCTCATTCTGTATTTATATCGTAAATCTCCATCATACTAAATTCTTTGTACATGAACTTGCAACCTTCCAATGTTTAGATTTAATTCCGGTAAGACATATTTTTTAAGAGGTGAGGTCTTTCTATAGTCTTCCATGCTAGTGATATTAGATAAAAGTCTTAAGAAATAAAAGCAAAGTGTGATTGAACATCATACCTTGGCTAATGACTTGTGGTTTTCCTTTACGAGTCTTCTGGAAAAGTAGAAGTACAATAATTCTGAATCAAAATTAAGCAACGTAAGGTCAGCAGCCGCAAAAAAGAAACAAGCCTCAGGTGTATAAATGTACTTCTCATTAGATCTGAGTCCAGGTACTATATTACCTGGAATTTCCCCAGGAAAGAAAGTCTGAGACGAGATTATAAGTAGACAGTTTAGTTTTGGAATGAATCCCCAGGAAACAGAATAAGAGATTGTGAACAGTGACACAGAAAAGGGGGACCAACTAATACCAAAAAGTATTATTGTACTAATAACTGCTTAGGATGACTGGGGCTCCATTCTACTTAAACTCTCCAAGGAGCCATGTAGAATGGGTCACATGGTTGCCTAACCAAGGGGGCAAGTATAAACTGAATCCTACTCCCTGTTGATCAAAGAACTGCTTTTCAAAGAGCAATTAGTCCTCTGCATAGGAAGTTTAGTCTTCCTCCAGAATCGAGAGTTCTTGCTGTGACTCTCTTCTTAGAACGTAACAAAGAATCCACACAACACCCCACCCAACACCAAATATGCTAGATCTTATTGCCTAAGCAGGAAAGCAGTTTGATTAAAACCTGGACTTGCAGAGCCCTTTCTTGCTCTGAGCCCGACTTGAAACTGATATAGCCTTTAAAGTTACCTGATAAAACGACTTGGAACAATATTTCTAAGTGTAGTATATGTAGCCCCTAAAATTCAAACAAGTCTGCCATATGCCGGGCCTCTTTCTTGGTGGTAGAGCTTGTGAGGAGCCCCAACTTTTCTTATAACGTTAGATGGAATGTCCTAGCATGCCCCAGACCAGTGAACTCCAAAAATCTTCCCTGATTCAACAGACCGTTAAAATTCAGGGTACTTTATTTCTCACCCTCTGGCAAAGTATTTATCTCACTATGGCATCCAGAGAAGAGGCTACTGCTTGTTCAAAAGGTCAAAACGACATGATGTAATCAATATAATGTGCTAGTGTAATGCTCTGTAGATTACCGAGACAATCAGTTTCCCTGTGCACTATAATGTTACAGAGAGTGAGAGAATTAATCTTGACCCAGGGCAGTGAAGTATGTGTGGATTTCTGTCCATCCTACATAAAAGCAAATTTTAAATTCTTCTTCTTGACGAAAATTGGAAAGCATTTATTTGTCAGATGACTAGCTGCCTACCAGTCGGTGTCAGAGGTGTGTTGATTTGTTCCAGTGATGACATCGGATTGGCCCAGCAACAGTGTTGGTTTGACTGTTTGCCATAGCCTATCATCATCTGCCACAATCCAGCTGGCTTTTTAGGTGTGTGTGAAAAATAGTGGGACATGGTGCAGACTACTGCCTTTTCATTGTCAAGTCTTTGATAGTAGTGCCTAATCTCTGACATTTCTCCTGGGATGCAGTTTACTTCTGATTTAATATTTTTGTTTGGAAAGGAGTTTTATAGGATACCACTAGGTCCTTCCTACTATGACTCTGACTTACTCCACAGGTCAGGTAACCAGTGTGAGGATCCTGCCAGCTGCTAAGTATGGCCATCCCAATTTTTCTCTTGCGAGTCTGGAGAAATAGCCATAAGCCCACTTACCTGAGCCAAGACTGGCTTCCATAAGCCCCGACTCTAACTATGTTAGTATTACAAATCCATTGATTTCCGTGCCAGGTCAGATTCTGTACCTTCAATGGTTCTCTAAAGGTCTTGGCATTCCTCTTTCTCCAAAGCAAATTACTATGACAAATGGCCACAAATCACTTTGAGGAAGGATTCAAATTGTATTTTTGGTGTAAGCTTCTAGTGATATTGCTAGGTCTTTCCTCAAAGAATTCTGGCTTCCCTTTCAAATAATGAGTGTTGGCTCTGTGAACTAGTTTAGATTTGGGAACTGGATGACTGATTGAGGTTTTCTGTTATGTGGAAAATGTCAACCTCCTCTTCACCAGGTGCCATTTTTGTCCATTTATATGAGTTAGGTATCACTCTAGTCAGCTACCCCTGTATTTTACCCCTAAAGACACCATAATCTATTATCTATCACCACAAAGCGCTGTAGACAAAGGCAACCTGGTTGTTATTCTGACACTGCTGCTCATTACAGTATTTATATCTGTAGTGAGTCTGTTACCACCACTGTCAGCCATTTCAGACTCCTGTCATCCTGTTAGAGATGCTTGTTCCATGGCTGTCTCCCTGATCACAACCCCAGTTTGCAGAGAATAGTCACCCCTGAGCTTCTCAATGATTTCAGAGCCCATCTGACCAGAGTATTTCTTACAGTGACAGCACTGTCCTTTGGGAACCCTCTAAAAAAGTCTCATATGATCACGCTATGCTAATATTTCAACCTCCCTGAATGTTTCTTCAATATACTGCAAAAGCAGTTCCTGTATTTCGGTCTCACTTACTGTAAGTCATCATGGTGAGGAAATTTCAGAGTCATCATAGCAGCATTCTGGGACTGTGATCAGGCATTCTTACAGATAATTAAACCCACGTCATGGAAAAGTGTTTCCACCTTAAATTCTCCCTGGCCCAACACTATCAAAATCCAAACCCATACACAGCCTTACAGCTAGCTTAAAATCCATTAGCTAAAGCCAGGCATATAAATAACAAGGTCAACCTCAATGGAAGAGGCAGCAATACTCCACCTACTGTACTGGGCTGTCTGTAATTGCGTACTGATGACAGTGATAGCCTAGAATCATTAAGTTTATAGAAGAAATTATTATTTTTATCAACAACTCAATCAAAAATATGACGATGATTTACTCAGCATTTACTTTTTCCTTGGCACTCCACTAAATCATCTACACATGTATTATCTCATTAAGTACATTAACATTTTTGAGCAAGTGTCTCATGTGTATAATAAATGCTTCTTCTAAGCATAAGACTGTTCATGGAATTAAACAAAAATGAACTCTAAAATAACTGTAACTTGATTCAGATCTAGTGAGGAGCAGAAAGGATTCTCTATATTCATGAGAATTTTCATTAAAGTAAAAAAAAAATATTTCGATAATTCTGATGTACAGGGAGTAAAATATATGAGCAGTTTGGGAGCATATTAAAGTTTTGAACAACAAAAAAATGCTTTCCATATGCTACATAAAATTCAGTGAAAACACAACTGTTTAAAGGTCTGACATCAACCAGCAGAAAGACTAAGTGCTTCTTCCTAAACAAGCTGTGGTAAATATATTTGCCCATGTAAACATGAACTTAATAAAGATGTATATCGTTAGGGGATGAGATAGGGTGCATGTGTGTGCATGTGTGGGAGAGACTGTGAAGGTAGTTATTGATACAGAATTCATGATTAATAAATTTCTGAATGCTTGTTGACATATACCCATACCGTATCCAAAATTCATTGAAAAAAATTAGTTCTTTTAGTGGGAAATTTTTTCACATGATGCAACAGATAGATCCCAGTTTAGACAGGTTTATCACAGATTTTTAAAAAGCAAATTATGTCAAATTCTATAAACTCTGAGAAGGAATAAGTGTAATATTTGATGATCTCTGATTAAATAGCAGATCCCAATTCTGCCCATTTAATTGGACATAAATAAAAAAATCTAATATATCTGTTTTTATGTGAATGCATTAATATTATTTTAAGAAATTTAATAGACTGAATCAGAAAATATATGGATATGAACCAAAATACATATAATATTTGGAGAAGACAACGCACAGGTAGCATTAATGGTTTCAAACTGAAGAACTTATAACCAAGGTTTGCTAAGATTTTCATTATGGTAAGATTATCATTTTAGAATCTACACAGAAAATTAGTAAGAATAAAAACATCAATAACTCTGCAAAAGTCTTGATAAGAATATATTTATATATATGCCAATAATAAATTTGAAAAATGTCTTCCTTATTTTTTTATCAAAAAGCAAACACTCTCTAGGGATGAGCTGTAATAAACCAGTAGACAGTTTTAATGCTTCTTAGATTAATGTTTTGGATGTACATAATTATTTTTTAGAGTGGGTTTCAAAAATATTTTAGTGATGAAAAATATTATTCAGATGAAATCTTACCCAGAAAGCCCACACATGACAGTAGAGCTGTTTTGGTTGATGCACATTTTCATCTTTGCTTTGTTTTAGTTTAAAAAAGAGAAGGAAAGGCCAATATCTTCCAGCCTTCGAAACATACCTATATATAGATGTTTGTTATTAAAACAAATTCAAAGACCCTCATTTTATAGTGGTTACAATAAGGCTGTCTTCCTGTCTGAGAAGTCTGAAATATTCAAAATGTCTATTGAAAAGTTTTTTTGTGTGTGTTTTTTTTTAATGTTTGCCATTCTTTTTACCATATGATCTCATCTCAAGAATAATGCAATATAATTAAAATCTTACATATATTTGGGCAGGGCATATGTAAAGCTCATTTTCAAATTCATGCAGAAGAAAAAATATGGCCAATCAAGGAAGTATTGAAAAACAATGACAGAATAGTGAATTGTTTTCCTATTTATCAAGCTATATTGTGAAGCCACAGAAATTTAAAAAACATATGACATGGTACAAAAAGGGACAACTAAAATGATAGAATAGAATAATGCAATTTTGTTAATGATAAAAATAGCATTTTAAAGAACTTTTAAATATGTTTTAATGTTTAATGTTAAAAATTAAGTAATGTTAAAATATTTTTAGAAATTCTCATCACAAGAAAAATAATTTGTAACTATGTGTAGTGTCAGATGTCAACTAGACTTACTGTGGTGATCATTGTGCAAAATATTGAATCATTATGTTGTATACCTGAAACTAATATAATGCTATATGGCAATTATGCCTCTTAAAAAAAAGACAAAAATAACATTATAAGCTGTAATGTTGTCTATCCTGTATGGGTTAAGGCAGAGTGAGATATCAAGAAGAGAGAAAACACTAGACTAGTATTTCACACCATGGACAAAACCATTTCCTGATGACTGAATCATGAAAAATATAAATAACAATAAACTTTTAGGAAAAAAGCATACAACATAACATATACTGATATGAAAGAAACCTTGTTAAAATAGATACAAAATTTAGAAGCCCAAAATCAAAAGATAAAATAATTCATTTTTTAAAAATGAACAACAACAAAAAAACTTCTGAATGAAAATAACACAGGAGAACTGACTCTGGGTGATGAACACATAATGGGATTTATAGATGATGTAATACAGAGTTGTACACCTGAAATCTATGTAATTTTACTAACAATTGTCACCCCAATAAATTTAATTTAAAAAAAAAAGAAAAAGAAAATAACACAGATAATATTAAAAGATAACTCACTGGAAGATAAAATTTGCAATATGTTTATTATATTGAATATTAAATTGATATTAACTGATATTAAATTGAATTATGTAGTATTTAAAAAGTCCCCACAGGTCTACAAGAAGACAAACGACAAACCAGTAAGAAAACAGAAGTAGATAAGAACCATCAATAGACAAAGAAAAGTTACAAATGACTGATATATTTGTACACAAGTGGGAAAATGTTCAAACTGACTAGTGATTAGGAAAATCCAAATTTAAACTGTCCGAGAATATAATTTACTTTCCCATATCAAATTGGCAAATTTTTTAAAAAGAGTTACTTATGCTAATGAAGCAAGTAAAAGTCACTTTCAACTTTGGCTAAATAATTCTATATTGAGGAAGGAAATTATCCTGTAGCAATGCTGGCATAAATATAACACAGATAAACACAAACACATACATATAACAGAAGTGTTCATTGAATTATTTTTTGTGATAGTGAAAATCTGTAATTAATTTGATGTTGAACAAAATGGCAATAATTACAAACATTTAGTACACCGATACAGGAAAATGTAGGGTACCCATACAGAGTACAATTCAGCCTTTGTGAAGAAAATTATTTAAGTTAATGGTTATCAAACTTGAACGTATATCAGAATTACCTGGAAGGCCTGTTAAAACACAAGCTTGATGCTGGCCCCAAAGCAGGAGTTTCTGATTTGATGGGCTTGAGAATTTTCATTTCTAAGAAGTTGTCACCAGGGATCACACATTGAGAATCCCTAGGCTCCATCTACAATTACTGATTTGAAAACACGGCCAAATAAAAAATTCTAGTCATAAAATAATATTTTCTATTATCGATTTTTTAATGAAAATGAAACATGAACATACACAATTACATTAATGGAAATGCACTGAACAGGACTGGATGATGATGTACCAAACTACTTAATATTTACTTTTGGGAGGTGGGTGGGGGAGTGAAGGAAAGAATTCATGTTAAACATCTTATTATTTAAAACCATTTACAACAGGACTACGTTTATGATTCATTTGTCATTGGTGTGATAATGTTAAACAAGAAAGGAGAGAATAAGGAAGGAAGGAAATTAAAAAGAAAGTAGGTCGCTGAACACTGAAATTATGGACATTTCGAGGTAATATTGGGTTGGTAGATTTACTGGCAAACCGTTATCTCCTTTCTTTCTTACCTCCCCATGAATCTTTATAATAAACACTCATAAAATGAGGTAATCTGAACATAATTTTAGTCCTCGCAAGTGTAAAAAGCAAATTAACAGATATATAAAGGCTCTTCAAAATGTCAAAACTCAAAAATATTGAAATTTATTTAAATGAATCTAATTGAAAGTAGACTATAATACTAAGAACCATTTTTTAAATCTACTTATTTTCAAAACTACACATTCAACTCCAGAACTTATAGTCTAAGCATAAATAGCTTTAAAAATAATAAAAGGCCAACATGTTTTATTATGTATCAATATAATGCTTATGTGCCAAGTATGTATATATGTATGTGTTTATATACATAATACATATAAATATATAGTTTTCATATACATTTAACTTTTGGAAGGAGTCTATGATATAGGGATGATCAATACCATATAAAGGAAAACTGAAGCACAGAGAGCACAGAGGTCAAGGAACTTCCCCAAGGTCACATTGGTAGTCATGGTGGATCCAGGGTTATATCCAGGCAGTCTGGCTCCAGTGTCATGCTCTTAACTATTGCAGTGCAGTGACCTCTCCTTCACTTACTTTATTTCCCTTGGATACATCAATATCCTCAGGCTACTACATATTGGCAAACAATATATTTTTAAGTAAACTTTTTTTTTTTTTTTAATGTAGAAAAAAATGATGCCTTAGGGTATTTCTGAAAATAGAAACATCTATGTCTCTCATTGTCACAGGAATATACAACAGATTAAAAAAATCTCCTGAACAGTGAAAGAGGAATTTCTCTCTTCCACTATGTTTCCAACTGTTATATTCAGATTAGACAAAGCAGCAAGAAAAGCATTCCAGCTTCATGGTATCAGCCAAGAAAAATCATCCTCAGAACCAGTTGCCAATAGCCCGCCCTTTAGTGTTTGGCAAGAATGCCAAGGCCCAGCTGTTCTGTCAGCCTTCCTTACACAGTTTGTTGACAAAGAAAAGGCCCAGTTAATTTTCTAAACAGCAGTATGGGCTGAAACTGATTCACCTGTAAACACATGATTTACTTCAAGGAATGAAGTAATAACGATACTGAAGAGAGGTCCAAGATGGTGGGTTAGGTAAACGCTATGCCTGCTGCCTCCCAGAATCACACCAAAATTACAAATAAATTATCGAACAATCAACCTCAAGACTCATCTGAAGACTAACCACACAACCCCTATAACTAAATATATAAAGAAGAGACCTGGTAGGAGCTGAAGACATGAAACAGACTGACCCCAAACCCACAGATAGTGGTTGAACGCCGGGAGGGACATCTCGCTGGCAGAGGTCCCCCCGGAGGAGGGAGAGGTCCCATCCCCACGCCAGACTCCCCAGCCCAGGGGTTCTGTGCCAGGAATAGGAGTTACCACAACATCTAGCAGTGAAAATCAGCGAGGGCTCTGTCTGCCCATCCCAGTGGGGCAGAAGGTGGTTGGAAACCCTGATGCCCTCTTAGAAAGCCCACACATAGATTCACTCATTTGTAACACTCGCCTGGTCTCTGATGGAGGGTGAGTAGCTCAAGGGGCACCAGAGACATAATGGGAAAGACTGCATTGTGTGGCTGTGGAGCAAGGGCTGGAGGTATAGGAGCCATTATCCCTGTGTGGATCCTGCCTCACATGTAGCCTCCAGGAGGGTGTCGTCTTTCCTGTGTTGATCCCCCTCCAAAGGGCCAAATCTGAGTCTGCATTGGTCTCATGAAATCCGTGTTGTATACCACGTTGGTGACGCTCTGGTTCCCCACCCTCCATAGCTGGTGCGTCATTGCCTGAGGCACTCTCAGCTGCTGAATGGCCAGCCCCAAACTCACAAGCTGTGTAGGCCTCTTACAGCAGTGGATAGACTGCAGTGGCCCAGGAACTGTGGTTCCTGGGCAGTGACCCAGACCCTGTTCCACAGCCTTTCTTGGGCGGCTCTCAAGGACCTGCAGCCCTGAAGTGATCAATGGCTGGTGGCAGTGCTCTTAGGTCATTTTTGTGGAGTGATCACAGGCTCAGCACAGGTGCAAGAACTGAAACTGCCTTTCTTTGTGAAAACCACAGCCCACACCCGTTGCTCCCTGGAATCCTGCCCATCCACCTAGAGCTGCATTGCCAGAGGTGCTCACAGCACCTGGATGGCAGGCCCCGCACCATGGACTGCAAAAGCCTTTTATAGCAGCAGATGACCTGTGGCTTCCTGGGGGGCTTTTAGTGGTGGGCAGTAATTCAAAAACTGCACCACAACCTCTCGAGGGCAGCTCTCAGGGATTGTAAGCCTGAGGCGAGCGGTGGCTGGCTGTGCTATTCTCAGGGCAATTTGCAGAGTGGTAACAGGCTAGGCATTGACCCAAGATAAGCGAAGCCTGGCTTCAGTGTTCTCAGGCCCCTTTGCGAAGTGGTAACAGGCTGGGTACTGATGCAAGACTCCTATCTGCATTAACTTTGTGAAAACCACTGGCCATGCTTGTGACTGTCTGGGACCCTGCCCAGTCCAACTAGGGCTGCATTGCCAAGGGCACTCCCAACTACAGGTGAACCAACCCGGGCTGTGCACCTAAGGAGGCTCTTTCAATGGCTGAGCCTTATAGGCAGCAGGCAGTTGGAATAGACCTAGGGGGCACTGGGCATTTTGTTAAGCTGCCCCAGGCCTAATACCAGTAGAAGCCAGCCTCGGTTCACATCCAGGCCAGCCCCACACGACTCCAGGTCCAGCAAAAACAGCAGCCAACCACATGTAGTTTTGTGGCTCTTACCAGGTAACCCAAGGCTGGTCTCAGGCAAGGCTGATATTGGCCTGCATGGGAAACACTCCTAAGAGACACCAGAAGCAACATACCCAGAGACTGGCCTCAGACCACACCAGAACACTGCTTTTTCAGCGCCACAAGTGACACACGTAAAGGGTGTCTCAAAGGCACAAGAGCCTGCTGGGGAAAGAGTCAGCCCTCACATAGCAGCTCAGACACTATGGGCGTAGCCAATCCTTACAGTCACTCAGTTTAAGAGCCAATCCCACCCACTGTTGCGACAAAAGTAACTAAGGCTCAGCTATAACAGGAGAATATATACAACACACAAAGGACTCCTGGAACACACACACAGGAGATCAGGGAGACTGTAACATTGAACCACACAAAACACACACTACATAAGGCCACTTGGCAAAGACTGAGAGACATAGGAAATTTACCTAATACATAGAAACAAACACAGAGAGGCAGTTAGAATAAGGAAACAAAGAAACATATTCCAAATAAAACAACAGGAGAAGACTTCAAAAATAGAACTAAATAAAACCTACCAAGATAGAGTTTAAAATACTGTTTATAAAAATGCTTAAGGAATTTAGTGAGAATTTCAACAAAGAGATACAAGAATAAAGGACATAGAAACCACAAAAAAGAATCATCCAGAAATAAAGAATACAGTTACAGAAATGAAGAATACACTAGAAAGAATTCACAGCAGTTTAGGTGAAGCAGAAAATCAAATCAGTGATTTAGAGGACAAGATAGCAGAAACACCCAATTGGAACAACAAAAAGTAAAACTAAAATAAAGTTAAATAAAATAACAATAAAATTAAATTAAATTAAAATGAAATAAAGATAGTATAAGGGACCTTTGGGACAACAGCAAGCAAACCTAATTCAGAAATAAATCAAAATGATCATACACCACAATCAATTGAGTTTCATTCCTGGTATGCAAGATTGGTTCAAAATATGCAAATCAATTAAGCTGATATACCACATAAACAAAATGAAAAATAAAAATCAACAGTCATACCAATAGATGCAGAAAAAGTAGCTGACAAAATCCAGCATCAATTTATGATAACAACTCTCAGCAAAGTGGGAATAGAGGAAACATTTCTCAAAATAATAAAGTCCAGATATGACAAAGCCACACCTAATACATACTCAATGAAGAAAAGTTTTAAAACCAGGAACAGGACCAGGATGCTCACTTTTACCACTTTTATTCAACATAGTATTAGAAGTTCTAGCCACAGCAATCAGACAAGAAAACGAAATAAAGTGCATCCAAACAGCAAAAGAAGTAAAATTGTCATTATTTGCAGATGATATAATATTTTATATAAAGAAGCCCAAAGATTTCACCAAAAAACTATTAGAACTGCTAAAGACTTTAGTAAAGTAGCAGGATATAAAATTAATATTCATAAATTGGTTGCACTTTTATATACTCATAATAAAATATGAGAAAGAGAAATTAAGAAAGCAATCCCATTTACAATTGCATCAAAAAATAAAATACTTAGGAATAAATTTATCCAGGGAAGTAAAAGACCTGTACTCAGAAAATTATAAGACATCAAAGAGAGAAATTAAAGAAGATACAAATAAACCAAAACAGAATGAACTAATCAGAAACAGTCTCAGAGACATAGAGGAAAAACTGAGGGTTGCTAGATGGGGGAGGGGTGGTTGGTATAAGAGGGAGGGTGAGGGGATTAGGAAGCACAATTGGTAACCACAAGATTGCCATGGGGATACAAAAGTGAATTTGGGGAATGTAATCAATAATGTTGTAAAGATTTTGTAGGGTATCCGATGGACATATTGGGGAATGTAATCAATAATGTTGTAAAGATTTTGTAGGGTATCCGATGGACACTTGTCTTATTAGGGAGACCACCTCAGGGATGATGTAGATGCCTGATCACTGCACTGTACACCTGAAGCTGAAGCTGAACAATAATGAATGTCAACTACAATGATATATATATCAACTACAATTATATATATATGCATATATATATGTGTGTGTGTATGTATATGTGTGTGTATATATATATATATATATATATATATATATATATATATTTACAAGAAGTGGAGTTCAGCATTAGGAATAGAGACAGTGGAAATGTAATGGCCGTGTGCGATGTCAGAGGGGTAGTGGATGGGGGGAGGGGTGTTATCACAGTGTGAGGGATATAAATGATAAATGTCTATTACATTGTTTTGTACACCTGAAACTAATAATAAATAAATAAATAAATAAATAAATAAATAATATTTCAAACCTTAAAAAAACACAACAACCCACAAATAAATGGAAATATATAACATGCTCATGGATAGGAAGAATCAATATAGTTAAAATGTCCATACTACCCAAAGCAATCTATAGAGTCAATGCAATCCCTATCAAAATAAAAATAACATTTTTCACAGAACTAGTACAAATAATCCTAAAATGTATATAGAACCATAAAAGACCTCAAACAGCCACAACGATCCCGAAAAAGAAGAACAAAGTTGAAGGTATCCTGATACCAGATATAAAATTATACTACAAGTCTGTAGTAGTCAAAACAGCATGGTACTGACATAAAAACAGACACATTGATCAATGAAACAGAAAAGAGAGCCCAGAAATAAATCCATGCTTATATAGTCACTTAATCTATGAAAAAGAAAGAAGACTATATATTGGGGTAAAGACAGTCTATTCAATAAATGGTGCTGGGAAAACGTGACAGATGCATGTAAAAAAATGAAACTGGACCACTTTCTTAGGCCACATACAAAAATAAACTCAAAATGGGTTAAAGACTAAAGTGTAAGACCCTCAACCACAAAAATCCTAGAAGAAAATATAGGAAGTAAACTCTCAGATATTATCCTTAGTAATATTTTTACTGATAAGTCTCATTGAGCAAGGGAAACAAATGAAAAAATAAACACATGGGACTACATCAAACCAAAAGTTTTTTCACAGCATAGGAAACCATCAACAAAACAAAAAAGACGTCCTACTGAATGGGAAAAGATATTTGCCAATGATACATCTGATTAGGGGTTAATATCCAAAATTTATAAAAAGCTCACACTCAACACCAGAAAAAGAAATCCAATTATTAAAAAATGGGCAGAAGATCTCAGTAGACATTTCTCTAAAAAGGACATATAAATGGACATTAGACATATGAAAAGATGCTCAATGTCACTAATCATCAGAGAAACGCATGTACAAAACACAATGAGATACCACCTCACTGCTGTCAGAATAGTTATCAATAAATCAAGAAACAACAAGTGCTGACAAGGATGTGAAGAAAAGGAAACCCTCATGCACTGTTGGTGGAACTGCAAATTGGCGCAGCCACTATGGAAAACAGTGTGTATGTCCTCAAAATAAGTAAAAAGTAATTACTATATGATGCAGCAATTCCACTCCTGGGTATTTATCCAAAGAAATCCGAAACACTAAGTTGGAAAAATTTATACACCCCCCTGTTTACTGCGGCACAATTCACAGTGCCCAAGATATGGAAACAACCAAAATGCCCTTCAATAAACAAATGGATAAATAAATTGTGGTACATTTATACAATGGACGATTACTCTGCCATAAAAAAGAATAAAATCTTATACCATTTGCAACAACATGGATGGAGCTAGAAGGATATTATGCTAAGTGAAATAAGTCAGATTGAGAAAGACAATACTATATGATCTCACTTATATGTGGAGTCTAAAGAACAGAATAAAGAACAAACAAATCATAAGTCACTCATAGATACAGAGAACAAACTGATGGTTGCCAGATGGGAGGAGGTTGGGAGATGGGTAAGAAAGGTGAAGGGATTAGAAAGTACAAAGTGGTAGTTACAAAATAGTCACAGGGATGTAAAAAATAATATTGAATGTCGACTATAACTAAATAGTTATATGTATATGGTCATGGATTGTAAAGTATAGCACAGTGAATATAGTCAATGATATTGCAATAGCTATGTACAGTGTCACATGGGTAGTAGACATGTTGGGGTTATCACTCTGTGAGGGGTGTAAATGTGTAATCATTATGTTGTTTTTGTACACCTGAAACTAATTTAAAAAAAAAATAATGATACTGAAACTATAATTTTTTTCTTAAGATCAAAACACACTGAAATGTTTCCAGAAATGAAATTGCTTAGGTGTAATAAATAAGGCAATAATCTACTCTTTTGTATCAAAACTTATTTTGGATTAGCCAGAGATCAAAGAATGCACTCCAGACTGTGACTCATGAAAAGAAAGATGTATGGAGAAAATAAGAAACTTCTAATATTGAGGGAAGATAAGGATGGATATAGAGGGAGTAGAATAGCTGGGATGACTTATAACTAGAGCTAAGAAGCTGCATTTTTACGTAAAATTTGGAGTTCAGAAGGTGCAGAATTAGGCACATTCAGTGTGAGAATAATGAGAGCATCAGTGAGTCTTCTCTTGCCATTAACTGCCTCCCATAAAGCAGGTAGTGGCTTTTTTTAGGTTTGTTTGGACTTTCTTGTTTTGATCCTAGAATTCTTATTCTATGTGTATAATTACAATCAACTCGTAATAACACTACATTTTCTTTGAGATTATATTCTTGAGTTGATGCTGTTATTTTTTAATTTTAGCAAAACTGTTTTCAGTGGACTCCATTGTTTTCTCCATAAATTTTAAAATAAAAATTATTTACATATCAGCTTCTTTGTCTCTTATCAAGTTTTAAAAATTATTGATTCAGTCCTTGTATGTTTAGCTTTGCAGTCATTTTTTTCCTACCAAGTCTAATTGTATTAGGTCAAATTTTGTAGAACTCAATTTTATTAAGATGATTTTATTCTTTAATCAATTTTTAGTTAATAGCAAATGCTATAATTTGCAGTTTTAGCCATTGTGAATTTCAATATTATTAGTAATTGTTAATAATTATTTTCTCTACATTACTTTCACTGTTTTCCATTTTACTGACAGCATTAGTTTTATAAAACACTTTATCATTTTAGTTTTAGGTATAGGCTTATCTATCGATTTATTGCCTCCTTCTGTGAAGTTCACAGCTTTGTGGGGAGCCATGGTTGCAGTTAACTTTAAAGCCTTAACAGAATGGCTCGGTTTATACTTAACCTATTTTTTCCCCCTGAAGCAATTGTCTCTGCCTGCATCTGGAGAGAGCTTGCATGCTGCTCAGGAATGTGGTGGGAGTGGCCAGTTTTTAGAACAGAAGGCTGATGCCTATCAGGGCTATTGATAAGATAATTACATTTGGGAGTTTTAGTAAATTTTGTGTCTCCTGTGTTAAAGTTAAAGTTTTACTGTTAACTAGGTAATGTATTTTTGTACTTGTTAAACTGCACGTCCACAGAAGGTATAAATTCTGGGGACAGAATAAACTCAGGGTCTCCAGGAACACTGGGGTCCGCGATCGCCATCATCAAAGTGTGAGTGTCTTTTTTTATTTTTACTCCCCTTGTCAGGAACCGTTTGACTCGTGGCGGCTGGCCCGCTACACAGCTTATTTTTGTTTTTCTTCAGGGCCAAAATAGTAGAGTGCAAACATCCTTGAGTATTAAGAGTTAAAGAAGGCAGAGGCAAAACACAAGGTTAAAATAATGGGTTCATGAAATTTCCACATTGCTTTTTACTTTCCCCTATGTAGTTGTGCTAGCTGGATTTTTGTTTGTTTGTTTGTTTGTTTCTGTAACAAATACTTAAAATATGTAACTCTGTTTACAAAATGAGACTTTTCTGTCATAGTGTTTGTATTGATTACTGATGTATATTTTGAAATAGGTTAAATTATATGACACTAAGAACTGGTAAATAATGAGTAAAACATCTTGAATATTTTGTATCCGAGTTAAATTTTCACTTTATGGATACTAAGCCTAACTGTCTTATATCTAACCCTGTTATTCCTACAAGCATTTTTTTTTTTTGCTCGTTTTTTAATTTTAGTGCCCTTTGAAATTTAATTCCTGCATTAAATTAGTTTATGAAAGCTATGGTGGATGATTACTCTGAGAGTCTGTATATACACAGCATCCACAAACATTTGTTTTGCAAAGTTTCCTATGAATATAATGACTAGGTGTAAGCAAAGGACACGTGACCCGGTGTGTCACATTCTTCAGAACAAATGCTTCCTCGGCCATAATTATGTCATCATGAAATCGTGTTCCACGTTCTAAAATAAACTCATTGCCATATAAATTATCTTCCTGAGATATTTTTGTAGTTGTCTTTTTAACAGCTTCCTTAGAAGTGTACACTTTTAACTTCCAAGAAAGCTCAGAGTTTTCTCCAATGTCACGGTTCGGGACTCACCTGTGGACGTGGATGTCCAGTGACCAGGCAGGTCAATTCTAGGGTTTCTCCTTCGCGTATTGTGTAGACTCTTTCGGAGTAGCGTTCTTCCTCAATGTTACAGGCCAAGCCCGAATGCACAATGCGAACCGTCGGGGGCGCTGTTGAGTCAGGAAGAGAGACAAGATACATAAAAAGATAAGTAAACTATCTTTCCATGAATCATCTTCGTTGTAAGAGTAATTCTTGTTAGACTTTACCATAGATCCATCAGTCTTAACACTTTGAAAATCCCCAAGGGATTAAGGATTTTGCTGGACAGAAAGCTTCGAATTTATCCAACAGTCACCAATATATTCTGAAAATGGCATCGGGGAACGGGGTAGTGAGAGAAAACTGGTGACTTAGAAAATCACCATTGTTACGAAACCACGTGACAAAATTTGATTGATAAAACGTGCGAGGTCCCTTCCTTTCTGAAATACAAATTTTAATAAAGGAAGTTGTCCAAAGACTAGGTAGTGCCAAAGAAAGAAGACCATCAGTAATACCGAAAAAAGGAATTCGAATTGAAGATACTTGCATCGTTCTATTAACTTTATAAGCCCTGTGGTGCACATAGGAAGCTAAGGCGAGACAAGATTTGATTATCAGGAATTGGACACAAATTTACTTTTCAATATTTATAGACCCTTGTATTGATATGAGCAAAAGATGATCACTAAATTAAGCCACTGAAGAAGTCAATAAAGCAGATTCCTAAATATAAAATACTGATTTAAGAGAGATTTATGTTTTATAAAGCTGTCCAATATATATAATTTTCTCCTACTTCAGTGCCACACAAGTCAATAAAATTTGACTAGCTCTCATTGATTCACATATCACTGGAAACCCACTATATTCAAAATCTCTTTGGGTTTTGACAAACTTAAATAATAAAATATGCTTCCTGTCATCAAGGAGATTATCATCAGTAACCAGCTTCAAATTGGAGATCATGACCATTTGTGGATTCAGTATTTTTGTTTGTAATACATTTGGGAGTGGAGGATAAAAAGTTATATTAATTAAAGGCAAGTGGAAAGGCCATAGATAGATAGATAGATAGATAGATAGATAGATAGATAGATAGATAGATAGATAGATAGATGCAGATATATAGATATATAGATATATATCTACACTTAAAGAACAGTAGTAATCTCAAGAATTTCCTGATAGCAATCTCAACCTAAACAGTAGTATTATTAGTAGAGGCTATGGTTGCTTAAAAATTAATGCAGGCATATTTGGAACTGTTTATCTAACTTTAAAAGGTCCACGAATACTATAGAATTTGAAGATAAATTTGGTGATTCTATGGAGGAAATAAAATGATTACAAATCCAATTTATGTAAAACCTGTGCTCTGAAAGTTAGAAAAAAGTTTCTAATATTTAATACTTTGTTTTATATAACACAAATGTATAGAACACTCATAGAGTTTAATCATAGAAAAAGGAATATTTTATTATCCTTCTCAATTTCAAAGAGAAACTGAATGATAGTATAGGCTACTTATGGGTAATAAAACAACTGCCTATTTCAATTCCTTTCTGGATAACCAAGTGGAGTCCTGTTCTTCAACCTTCAAATTCAGGATTCTACTCTCTCCAATACCCAGGATCAGATGACATGTAAAAATTTCCAACAGTAGGATAAAAATGAAGAGGATTTTTAGAAGAGTAGTTTTTATATTCAGTATGCACAATAAACTCCCCAGGAGTTTATTTGTTTAAAATACAGATTTAGAGGTATACACAGAGACCTGTTAGGTGTGCAGAAAACCCTAAGAATCGGCATTTTTAACAAACATTGCAGATAATGACATAACAGTGCTACTTATGCCAGATTATTATAAATAATTTTCTGAGTCTTATAGCTATTTGTTAACTAAAGGAAAATACTTCAAGGGATAAAATAGCCTTTGTTTCTAATTTTTCAAGTAGCTAAACTTCATGCATCATTTCCGTGGTTTGAATAATTAAATGATGCCTAAACAAATCAAATGAATTATTTGGTCTATAAAACCAATTTATCAACATTTTCTACCATGTCTTTGGACTCTGTCTAGACATTGTAATAATTTCCTTAGCAGTATGACATTAGAAATCTGTATCTGTAGTGTTTTTCTGGGTGTTCTGATAGATCTCACACTATGTTTCCAACAAATCATTTCCTACAGTGATCAAATTTAAACTTCAATTTAGACAACACTAGAGACTTATTTATTTTTAAACACTGATCTTATACAACTGTATCCATGTTATAGAGGTCAACAAATTGATGCCAATCAATAAACACTTCCAAAGGACAAATAGAAAAATATAGATTCATTACCTTGAAACAGATTTCTGTGCTAATTTTAGCTTAATAAGTAATAGCCCACATGTTTATTAATACATCTAATTACACAGTAACATGACATCCTTTCCAAACTAATTTACACTTGTTATTTTTGTTTTAAGTTCAAGTCAATGAATAGTATTGCTATTTTTAACATATATTTTTCCAAAGCATCATTATGCAAATAAGTAGCTTTATTTAAAACATTTAAATTATACAGTCAGCACAATGTGTTCATTTACAAGGGTTAATTTTCTACTATTGTCTTCTATATTTCAACACATTCTTGGAAATACTGTAATTGTCATGAACCTACTGCCTATTTTATTGGAGGGTAGACATATCTATCATAGTATAAATGTTGAAGATGCATTCCTAATATGCATTAAAATATATGCTGAGTACTTCAGGTTGGGGGATGGGCAAAAACAGTGAAAGGGATTAAGAAGTATAAACTGCCAACTACAAAAATAGTCAAAGGATTATAAAGTACAGCATAGGGAATATGGTGAATAATATTGTAATAACTATGTGTGGTACCAGATGGGTACTGGACTCACTGGGGTAATCACTTCTCAAGGTATATAAATGTCTACTCACTATGTTGTACATCTTTAACAATTGTATGTCAACTATAACTAAAAAAATAAATAATTTAAAAACCACACACACTCACACACACACACACATACTCAGTACTTCAGCTGCTCAATGATAACATGAACATTTTGGAAGCTTCCATCAATGCTTTTGGTGCAGAAAGCTCAACTTAATGGGTTTAGAGCTCATCTAGGTCAATGTTCTTATTCCCAAATTAGAGAAGTAAAGTCTGAGGACATTGAGGGGAAGCAGGGTTTGCCACCCCAAAATAGACCTTTTGGGAGTTTGATTATTTTAAGCTGGTTATTTTTAAGAAACAAAGATTCAGAAAGAAGATTTGACATCCTCCTAACTGCCTAAAGGAATTTAGATAGAGGACTTGCTGCAGGAAGGTAGCCATCATCACAGATAACTGTGGTTTAATAAGAACTACTAAGTGTGACAGACAGAGAGAGGAACCTACCAAGGCCCATTTGTTCAAAGTCCTCTCTGCATCCCCATTGTTAAAGATGGCCCAGCAAACATTTATGAACATTTATGACTAAACATTTGCTTTCCCGTCCCCATGGGAATTGCAGTCCTGCCCTCTGAAGTTCCAAACCACAACACCCATTTCTCCTTAGCACAAGACGGCACATATACCTTAACTCCAGACCTGTACTCAGCTCTCATATTCTTACGGAACCCCCAGGTGTACATACATAACAAATTTGGTCCTTTTCACCTGTTAATTGGTCTCATGTTAATTTGATTATTAATCCAGCCAGAGAAACTTAGAAAGGTAGGAGGGTAAGTAATTGTTCTGCCCCCACAACATCAAGTGGCCAGGCTACAGATCTGAGGCTAGGACCAGAATCAGTGGCCCTTCGTTCTCTTCAGTACCTCATGCTATTAAAACTATGTCTGACATAGTTAAATTAGGGTTCAAAATAACTCCCCGACTAGCCCTAGACTAGACTATGGAAATAAAAAAAAAAAGATTGAGAAATTCTTCATGAAATAGAGCACCATAACAAGATCAACAATAGAGTATAGTTGCTATAAACTTAACCAACATAACATCGTCCCAATTCACCACCCTGTCTGCAGGCCCTCCCAAATCCATGAAATCTTACAACTGCCAAAATAATATTTTGAAATTTATATTTTCATCATGTGTTTTTCCTGCTTTACAATCTATAATGTCTCCCAATGACATTTCACAGAGTCCTAATCCCATGGCATTTAGATGTTCTGTAAAGGGTCCTCCCACTATTCAACCCAAAACCCCACTTTCCTGTAGCATCAACCCAACATCAGTGGGAAGGTAAAGAGCACTGAAATTCTAAGAGCCTTTGCTCATGAGGCTCCCTCACCTCTAATTACCAGACTGATATATGGACCAATGTTCTTGGCACCTTCTTGAATTACCTAGGAATCATTGTCCTTGTTTTTTTCCAGGAGACATGCATTGCCCAGTGACTCTCCTTTTCTAACTTGGTGCTAAGTTAGTCCCTCGTTACCAGGAGGGGCATCGTTTTAGGCATCTGTCCCATACCACATAATTCAGAGCACAGAGTAGGCATTTAGTAATAATTTGTTTTAGCAAATATCATTAAAATGACACCAACCTCCTATGATGGCAGAACATCAACTATTATGGCACTGAATTTACTTACTTTACATGGAAATGCTATTTGCAATACTATAGCTGAAGCAAGACATATTGTATCCTCTGCCTTGTGGGAAAAAGCCTCAATTCATCATCCTGAAATTGGACTAAGGGTTATGATCCCCTCTGTCCTGTAGAGTCAGCAATAAATTAAAATGTTAAAATATTGCATGAGACTCATATCCATCCAAATCTGCTTGCAGTAAACCAAATCCCGTTATATAAATTCTTTCCTAACACTAATCGCATCAACTCCCTTAATTTAAGTAAGCTGGTTTTGGGTTCAAAAGTTCAGCCTAAAAGGGCAAAAGAGAAACATTCTTTTATCTTGTTAGAGGACACTTTTGAAAGTTAAACTAAATTCTTTCTGTATTCTGTTAGAGAAAGAACACAAATAAATTATTCTCTAATGGCAACAACCAGAAACATTTTCAGTTTTTCGTTTTATGTACAGACTTTCAAGCATATATTTATTGAGCAACTGCTATAGCTCAGACACGAGGTTGTGTGCAGGGGATGTGAAGATAAATGCTATGAACTGTGCCCTCTAGGAGCTTATAGCCTACTGGGTCTGTCCAACTTACTAAAAGCAAAAACAAACAAACAGATAAAAAAAGCTGAACAGGTTAGAATGTAAAAAGCACTATAAAAGGACAAAGCAGAACATGACTAAATCTGCTTGGGGGGTTCCAACAGGTTTCACAAAATCAGTGACATTTAATCTTGCTTGGAAAGATGCATGTGGTGGGAACCAAAGAGGAAGGTCATTGCAGAAAGAGGAAATAGTGTGTGGAAAGGCCTGTCTGTAAGAGACTGACTGCCGTTTTGTTTGGGAAGTAACTACATTAAAATGAGGTCCATGTAGCTTCAAGTTTACTCCAAACTTTCACACTGGTACCACTCTCTCAACTTGCCATTATGTCTCCAGACATGGGAGAGACACTGTATAGTCCTAGGAAATGAGGAATGGAAATGAGGGGAGAGACCTACCTCAGAAGTCTTGTTAGAGGTGACTCAGGGATTAACTGAATGTGGGGATGAGGGATGAGGTGAGATGACACTTAAGTTTATACTTTAACTAGATTAACTAGGTGAAAGATGATTTTTAAATAAAAGATATTCTCTTAATTACCATGGACCCCAAATTACCTGCACGTGGAAGAGGCTTGAATGAGGGTTCTCTGAAACCAAATTATGGAGGGCTTTGTGAGAGCGAGGATGTAGATGAAAAATGTTTTTTGAGGAAGAAGCTTTCTCTGGTCACAGGCACTGTTCCTGAAGGACACACAGTTATTTGCCAGTAATAGGTTGGTATTAGGAGTTTTCTCTCCTCTAAGAACCATAAGTAAGAGCTGTGGACTCTGGTACATCCCTCAAGTATCTGATTCAACTATTCTCTGGAAATGCAAGTTGCTAGTAAAATTTTGCCACTCTGCTGCAGTAGGTCAAAGTAACTTATGTTCTTGGTGCAGGTCACAGATCTCCTAGGATAGTATGGAGAGATGGATTGTCACCGGACCCTTCTTAGAAGTCCCGGTGACAAGATCAGTAAACCACCTGGCACCAGTATCCCTCACGCACTATAGATTCTGTGGAGAGAGAGACAGAGAGACAGAAACAGAGATAGATGACTTCTCGCATCTTACTGCTCTCCCGTGGCCAAAAGGAGATAATAGAGTTGGCACTGTTACTTAACACCATTCTCTTAGAAGTCATTCAGTTTTGGTTGTGAAACAAACAGAAAAGCAATCACATTTCCTTCCATTTTGCTATTGCTTTAAGTGATTATATGCTTTCAGAAAACACTTTTCAGTTTTCAACATCTTACATTAAGCTTATTGGTCTTGCCAATAATTAGTTTCTTCTGCTTATTTTACAACTTCTATTATAGCACCTGTGTATAGTACTTCTTATTTTCTCTCTTTCCTACCTGAGCTACCAGTTTAAGATACGGTGTGAGTCTTCTCCCCCCCTCCTTTTTCACAATGATCTCCCAATTTGACTTTTAAATTAAGTACTGCGTCTAAAGGTCTTGTCCATAATTATTCCTCTGGTTGTTGACAAGTCCTTTGCCTAATATGGCTCCCTGGGCCCATTATATTTCATATTGTAATATCACAAACTCAGATAGGGAAGAGGAGATGATGATGATTTGAAAGAGAAGATACAGAATTCTGTTTTTGGTGCTGACAGGGATCTGACCGACAATTGGCAAGTTGTTGCTGGCCATAAACATTTCAAGCTTTTAAATGGCAGTTGATAGTTGACAGAAGTAGAATTGACAAAAATCTCTAACAAAACAGAACATTTAGAGCATAGAATGAGAAATTAGGAGGATAATCACATAACCAAGAAGAATATGAATTATTAATACGGAGAGGCCAAGCAAGGAATGATGCTTAGTATGATGATTGAGCCAGGCAGGTAGAGGGAAGACAAAGAAAAGATGGTGCTTGAAAAGTTACACGAAGCATGGTGAAATGTCTAAAAGTGTCACTTATTACAGAATTGTCAGGAGGAGCATAGACAAAAAGATCATCTCCTTCGACAGTTAGGAAGGCAGTGGTGAATTTTAAGTGAGATATGGCTGCAGAGCATGGGGTCAAAAACTGAATGAGGTGAGGTTTGATTGAAAGGGAGAAAAGGCTTAATAGGTCAAAAAGTGAAACTACTATTGAGGTTTACCAATATGTAAAGAGAAACAGTAAGTATAAAACTGAATATTCTAGTGATATTATACCACCATCGCAGGATTACAAAGAATAATTATTTACATTGTAAGAAACAAACCATAATGTTTGTATTTCCAACTTAACTAATTTTTGCCAATACTGTACTTTTTCTCTAGCATCCTTCATTATTCTTTTAAAATTAACTTCCCCCAAATTCCACTTTCTTTCTATTCTTTCCTTTTTTCTTTCTGCTAGTTTATAGGTTACTATTTTACAAGTTTAACTTTGCCAGTTTATGTACAACCTATGCAGCTCTCTCTCAAAACTGTCTGGTCTCTTCTGTAAACAAAGTTAATCAAGATAAATCTCACAGCCTATAAGTATGCTTAATCTCTCCCATATTAAAAAATGGAGACATTTATCTTCCCATCAACAGGCCTAGTCTTACCTTCCCTTTATAGTCTAGTGATTAGAAATAATGGTGCACACGCTAAGCCATACTATGCCTGCTTTGTAATCCTCAGTCAACAGCAGTCAGGTTTCTGCCCTATCATTTATATATGTACATGTATATGTAATTAATACACACACACACACACACTCACATATATAATATATACATATTATATATGTGAGTGTGTGTGTGTATTAAAGTTTATTAGGGTGACAATTGTTAGTAAAGTTACATAGATTTCAGGTGTACAATTCTGTATTACATCATCTATATATCACATTGTGTGTTCACCACCCAGAGTCAGTTCTCCTTTCATCACCACATATTTGACCCTGTTTACCCACTGAAAAATAATAATAAGGCAGGAAAATAGAAGATCACTTTGGTAAGCTATTAATTTTTTGTCATTTCTGCTACCTCTCCTTCAGTCTTAGTTTAAGTGCCTTTGCTTCCATGTAACTATAAGGATCTTTTACAATTATACACTTATTCTAAGCTTTAGAACAATATAAACTATACAATTGACCCTTGAACAACATGGGTTTAAATGGCGAGAGTTCACCTACATTTTTTTTTTCTTTTATAAAGTCAGTACTTCACATCTGCGGTTTTACATCCAGGATTCATTCGATTTAGGGTTGAAAAGAGTATTTTCGCATTCCAAACTGCAGATTCCCAGCCTTGGATGGAAAATACTGTTTTCAATCCCTGATAGGTTGAATCTACAGATAAGGGCCTACTACAGTTAAGTTTTTGGGGAGTCAACTTATACTCGGATTTTTGGCTGTGTGGCGTTCAGCTCCCCTACCCCTGTTGTTCAAGGGTCGACTATATTACATCTACTATTACACTCACAACAACCATGAAACATAAACACATTTCCAAGCATGCACATAAGCTAAATATTCAATTTGCTTGTCTTTCATAAAATTCCAACAATTTCCTTAAAAAAAAATCAGTTAAAATCCTTCTGTCATTGTCATTTTAATCCAAAATAGGATAATATTGTAATATATAAACAACATACAGATTATTTTAAATCAGCTTTCATCTCATTTGAATCATTTGCTTTCATTGGTTATTTTAAATTAACACCTCTTTCAACATTAGTGTAAAGTTATCTCCCTGCTCCTTCTCTCTCCAAACTCCATATTTGGTTACCACTGTATTTCTGTCCACTGGAGAGAAATGTATATATTTTTATATTTAATTTGATGAGCTATAAAATGAAAATACTAAGATCCTATTGATTACTCTGGATTTAATCAAAAGAAGATCATATGTACCTCATATGACTTTGCTGAAAAGCTCTGAATATGAAAGGTTTTGAATATTTTGTATTATACCTCAGCACATGTTGAACGGCATTGTTATAAATTAATTGAGCCACCCTGAGAGATTCTCCAAAGCCCAAAGTAAGGTATGAAAATTAAACCATGAAGCCATTGGTTTTAGAAAGCAGCTATTACCATTTCCTAAATAACTGAACTTAATGTTATCTTTTTAGGTTAGTGTTAACCAACAATTTAAAGCAAATAATACCATTTAAATTTTAATTTTAAAACAATGATGAAAGCTAGATATATATATATATATATATATATATATATATATATATATACACACACATATATGAGAAGAACTGCCTATAATATCATCTTTTAACACTTGTGAATCAAGGTGCTAACTTCATGGAAAGTTGAATACATACAGCAAAATGTTAATCTGAATTTTCTTCCACAAAGTGACATCTGTCCTATTTTTCTTAACTGAAACACTATAAATTTTTTAAATTATATTACATGAAGTTTTCCATATTTGTACCTTCAGATTTCATTAGAATACCTTTCTTTGTTTTCTTCTAAAAGCATAACCTAATAATATGTAAGGCTAAAACTTCAAAGACTCTTGTATGTTACATAGGTTTTAAAAAAATACAAGTTTCACTGAATCTAAAGTTCTTACCATTGTTTTCAAATACAGCATTTGACAATCTGTGACATGTGTAACAGAGAGGAACCATGGGCCACCAAGTATGACCCAGCCACCTATGTCCACTAGTCATCTATGTCCCCGTGCCTCTACTTGGATGTTCCCAACCCAAGCCCCTCACTGTGACCTACACAGTATTTTCCAGCAGAAATATTTGACCTACTCCAAGGAAATATTTGAAAGTCCATCAAATATTTTAGTAATCTCATATTTTGTTCACAAAAGACTTGTGTGAACAAAGCTGGGTACCCCAACTTGAAGGTAAAGATTGGGAACTGTCCTCTCCACTTCTTGGGTAGGAAGGTGGTATTCTATACATTAGTTCCTGGTTTTCTGTTGAATCCTATGTCACATCTTGAATTGCCTCCAACTAAAGGTTGAAACCATGTCTCCACTTAATGAGTACATTTTAGGGGGAAAAATAAATTAATCCAGAAATTTTGGAGGCTAAGCCATAAATTAGCAATGGACGGGGGATAAAAAGCTGAGGTAGACACAGTCTTTCTTTTATGGTACTATTCTTTATGGGCTTTGAGTCACAGTGGAAGCAAAGTAAAGGAGACAGAGAAATGACTCCAAAATTGCCAAGAGGGGGACAACATTTCATCTTTAAAACCTTTGCTTAAGTCTTCCTCCTCCTCTAAAATCAAACTTGTGAAATGGCTTCCTCTTAATAATGTCAGAAGCCATATATTACGTGGTCAGTGAAGCCTCCAAGGTTTTTTGAACCAAATCTCCCTTGCTTCTTATTAACTATCATCGCCATCTGACAAGATCAGGTACTAATTACATCATTTTTAAACCCCTCTGGACTGAATGAATTCTTAAATATACTTATCCTTCTCTAAAATTAAGAGCTTTTCAGCTTTGTTGGAAAGAATTACAAAGCCCCAGCAAATACTAACTAATATGAAATTAGTCTCATCATTGTGCTATAACCTTAATCACAAATTGGATATTTCGAGAGAGCCATTATTTCTTCCACTCTAGCTCATCAAGAAAACAAATGAGATTTACTGCAGAATATGCCAAAAATGAATACTTCAATTGGCTTCTCCAAGAGTAGCAATGGCAGGCGGAGAATTTTGAGGATCTGGCCTGCCAACTGCCCCATTATTTCTCTCCATTGAGAAATCACTGCCAATGCCTGGGACTAGCCCCAAGAAAGTCAAGTTCTTCAGCATGTTATAAAAATGCCTTTCGGATCCAAGAATAGAGAAACAAATGTGATAGAGACAGAAACTTAAAGGCCCCTTCTGAACCCAACAGAAGAGCAATTAAGGAAAAGCAAGGATGATTCAGACCATACCAGGGCACAATTCTCATGGACTGAGATTTAGCAAATGCCAGGCACCTGTCAATGTACGTTATTTTGATAATCTCAAGTTCTCTCCAAAACCCTCAAAAGTATTTTTTTAATTTCCATTCGAAAAAATGCTATATCCCCAGTGAAGGTTAGTAGTGAATTGTCAAAGTTTAGTTTTAAGTGCAGTTTGGTCTTATACTAGGAACAAACTTTGTGATATATATATATATATATATACACACACACACACATATATATATGTGTGTGTATATATGTAGATATACACACATATATATACATATATATATAATATCAATATTATATGTTAAATAAATTTATTATATATAAACAAAATAGTTTTTCCCTTTGGCTATGCTATATCCCCATTTTTAAAAGGTCAGACATTCTTTTATGTCTTTGGAATTTAGGGGGAAATAATAAAATACAGAAAGAATTACCATTTATTATTTATATTCTCAAAGGCAAAAACAAATATTTGTATTAAATTACTTGGTGCCATAAGAGTTCAAAGTAAAACTATTTGTCTAAATAATGCAATGTGAAACAAGCTATTGTTAGTAAATATTATTATTCAATTTCTAATTTTTTAAATATTGGGCTCTGATAATTTCCAAGAAGTATATACAGGAGCTGAGAAACTGCCAAAAATTGCTGCTCAAGCAATTCAATTTCCATTCATTTGGAAATGAGGTTTTGAAATTGGTCCTGTAAGGATCTCAGAGGCTCACCTCTGTGGCATTCTGGCATGGCATTCTACAGGAGAGCGCTTAGATGTGCCATTTCCCAGGTCACCCATTAACTCAGGTCCCAGACGCTGGACTTCTCACTTTCCTTCTCCTCAATCACTTGTACTACCTTGGCTGGCCATAGAGCAAGACTCTGCTTTCAATTTTAAACATTTTCCACTTTCTCTTAAATAAATTCATAAATAGCCTTTCTAAAGATTACTGAGATTGTTGTTAATATCGTTAGGGCTTGTTAACATAACAAACAATATGGGAAATTTACAGCGTCACCAAATCTTAAGGGTAGTAACAAGTCAAATGGGTGACCTGTAATACTTTACAAGTGCACACAATTTTTCTATTTAATTTTATATCCTTAACCTATGTTCTATATTACAAAGTTCTAATTAATGGTATTGCCTTGAGTTTTTTGAAAATAAAGAAATACATAAAATAATAAATAATTATTTGCAGCCATAGCCCCTTAATGTTAAATATAAAATCGTCATGCTGAAATTCTCACAGCACCATTCACCTAACTTTAATTTTACATGCTATGCTGGAATTTTTCTCATTTTACCCTGAAGAATTGATGAGATCACGTCTATCAGATGCTAGACCAAATCACATAAGTTATTCAGACTTTAATTGGTCCAGATTATAACACAACTAGGTCAGTGCCTTTCAAGATCTACTTCCAAAAACAAGGGGCCTACAAATACATTTGATGTTGTTCAACATAAATAATTTTTAAAGAAATGTGAACTGCTAAAGTATCTGGTTTTACCTAAGATATTTGCAAAGATAAAAAATAAATAAATAAAACCTATTGTTGTAGTACGTGTGAGGCAATATATCCTCCATATTTGTTGGATGGGAACCTACAGTTTTTATAGGGAAGCAGTCTGTAGATCCAAATGTGAAATACAGATAATTTGTGAGCCATCTCTTCTGAAAATCACCATAAAGAGACAAATTACTGAAAGATGCACAAATATCTCCACCATAGTATTTACAATTTGAAAACTACAAACAACAGCATATATGGAAAACAAATAAGCAATTAAACATGGTTATGTAGCTCCAAATTTACTGACATGTAAAAACGTTGGTGTCATTTGATTTTTTAAAAATAAGGGTTGAGAAGAGTGGATCAGATAGAGATTGAGTAAGCACTGTGGTTCTGAGCAAGGGTTCTGAATCCAGGTATCGAGATTCAAATTCCCATTCTGACATTAACTGTATGAACTTGGGCAAACGATTTGAGCTTTCTGTGCTCTGCACCTGTAAAACTGATTAATAATCAAACATTTTTTGAAGGATTTAGTAATGATGCAATGATTAATGCTCATTGGAATAATGTCCAGTCCATCGTGAGCTGGCAGCAAGTGCAAGCCATTAATATTTTCAAATGTCTGTGTAAATTTTGCAGGTGTACTAATTGTATATACATAGAAGAAGATCTCCATAAAGATGTTCTCTGATTTTTTTTTCCTAAAAGACAATTTAGAGATAATCACGCAAGAAGGAAAAGGTTCATATCTTTAAAATATTTTAAATCTTTTAAATAACTGGTAAAATTATAAAACAACAAGTATCAAGCAATAAAGTATTGGATTAACAAATGGTGAAACATCCATAAATAGATCACTACCAATATAAAATGATGCACATCTATGCTTGCTGATATGGAAGAATTGCATAATATATTGCTAAGAATAATGTGTATGTCATGACCCTGTTTATGTACGATGCACACTGTGTGCCTAGAGACATGTCTAGAAGGACCTCAGGGCAGTAAATTTCCAGATAGCTTTGCTTTTTTTTCTTATCATGGTCTGTATTTTCCTTTTTTTTTTTACAATAAGCACTTCCCCCCTCCCCAGAACTAATAAAATGCTCTTGTATCTTTGGAGCCATGTTTTACCTCTCTGACTATAATTCTTTCTTTACTTCCACTTCACAGTTGCACTAATTCTCTTAATCTCAATGGATAAAGGAAACACTTGTCTGTCTGGACCCACCAGGTTTTTCACCAAATAATTCAAGCAATTTAAAAAAATTGATTTAGAATCTTCTGACTTTTCTTAATTATGGTGCACTGCCAAGTTTGTTTGACATATAACCAACACCTCTGTTTGCAATTTTGAAGAAGTTTAATTTTTTTCACCTATTGTGTAACTCTAAATGACTATTTTTGCAATGTCTCATGTTGTATTGAAATCTGGTATCATTATTGGTGTATGACAAGTATATCTTTTCATCTCCAAGATGATTTCTGCTCTTCCAGCTCCCAAACTCTCAATAGCCTCTGGCATTCATCCAAAATCATTTTAACTTTTTTTTTCCCCAATTCATTTGTATAGAAAATAAGATAATACATAAATAGCAAGTGAATGACCATGCTCATAATGGTTCACGGCACCTGCTCTGTCAACTTCCCCAGAACCTCTGCAATGAATCATCTCTCATGTATCATCTTACCCCCACTTTTACAGGCCAACTTTCTCAGTGATCTGTCTCACAAACACCAATGTTACAATTTTACATTACCAACACAGTTTCAATCAATGACTAAAACAGTCAAAATTTCCAGCAAAGAAGAATGAAATTTATTTTTTCAATAGTAATTTTCTGGTACAAGTAATTTTCTCCCATATCTGCTTAATATTATTGGTGGATAATGAAGAAATATCTTTCTCTCATGAAAAAGTCTCTAATGATAAAAGACATGAATGTTTCTAATGTTGCTAAAGTATTGAGTTTGGAATTGGATTTCCTGGGTTGGAGATATTAACATATAATCATATATAATCTTACTTTCTGCATGTATAAAATGAGAATGATACAAGTTTCCACTTGGTACTGTTTCAGCAATGAAATTGAATATAGCATACCTAAGGTTTACCACAGTGCTTCGCTCACAGCACTTAAGCATTCAAAATTTCAGTTTTTGTTGGCAGTCTGAAATCTCCATGTATGAAGCAAACTTTGGAAGAATAACATTATTGCTGATTAATAAAATCATTACATTTTCTTCCCAATAATTTACATGAAACAAACAGATGAAACTAGAAGCAAAGAACATTTGTAAAAATGACACTAACTTTATATAAACTGACTACATAATGAAATTACCAAATTTGTCAACAAACCTAAAGTTCTCTTTGAGTCCAGATGATCAAATGAATTAAAATTGTTGTTTAAGGGGCGGCCAGATGGCTCAGTTGATTAGAGCATGAGTTCTCAACAACAAGGTTGCCAGTTCAATTCCCACATGGGACGGTGGGCTGCGCCCCCTGCAACTAGATTGAAAATGGCGACTGGACTTGGAGCTGAGCTGCACCCTCCACAACTAGATTGAAGGACAATGACTTGAATTGGAGCTGATGGGTCCTGGAGAAACACACTGTCCCCCAATATTCCCCAATAATTTATTTTTAAATTGTTGCTTAAAATTTCAACTGAAATTGGTGCTTTTCAAAAATAAATATGGAAAATAACTTTAACAAGGTAAATACTATTTCATTTACTTAGTATCCCAAACCACATGTAAATAAATAAAAATAAGGAAACACCTAATGAATAATAAGTAGCTTTACTACTTCAACAGAGAAGTAATTCAGAAGGCTTTTGTCTAATTAATCACTATAATCAGCATTCTTAGAAATAGCATTTTAATACTCGGAGTGCAAAGCATGCATTTGCCTCCCTACCATAATCTCAAAAGGAGCCAAACATTAGTTGAAAATGTAAAGACGTATCTAAACAAACTATTATAAAATGACATTTTAAATAATGAAGTTTCAATACTTGAAATGAATAATGGAAGAATGATATAAGCCAAAAATGTTATTATGCAGATAAAGCCTCCATTTTAATTAAGGTCTGAGAATGAGAGACTTCAGAGTCTAATTCCAGAGCTATTTTGACATGTATCAAATGTTCCTTAATTTCCAATGAAAGGCCTTTTTGACAAGTTCTCATGTTGATATGTTCCTATTAGTTACCAGTACCTGTAAGTGATGTTTTGTCACTGACCTACATTAGTATATCAAATTATGACAGCAAATTAATGGCTGCTCACAATAATAATTCAGACTATAGTCCCTAGCCAAATATTTAGAAGAGCACCTTAACAGCAATGAAACATGGGCATTTCTGTTTTTACTTTACTTATTTGATAAAAGACACTAAAAAAAAAAAAAAATGCCCAGGTTATCAAAATCTCTGTCACTTAGGATTTACGATAGAGTTTACATAATTCAATTCTGAAAACAAACTTTTCTCTTTAAATAAACAGGACAAGAAATAATTAATTCTGAGAAATCTGAAGACAAAGTCTTTGAGATGATATACATATGTGTATGTTCATGAAAACCTCAAACTAAAAACATTTAACTCGCGTTAACATATCTGTCCTAACTTTTTTCTTCATATCAGGTAACAGGTTAAAATATGTGATTTTCTATCATTCCTGAGGTAGAGACTGCTAACAGCATACTAAGGGCTTTCAGAATGTTTGGAAGCATGTGCTTAAAGCCCCCAGGTATATTTTCTCAAGCAAAGCTTCCTTTATTGTTGATCAACACTGAAGAAGTCTTCTTCAGTGATCATTTTCCCACAAGTCATTTATTACCAATTTGCTTATGTAGGAAAAAGAGTCCAGCCCTGCAAGTCTATCATCTGGTCTACTCCAGCCTCTTCTCATCTATTCACATATCAAAAGGACACATACATTAAGTTGTAAAATGGCCCAAGTACCATCTATGTGACTCACAAGTTCATATCGCCAATACAAACCATGGCCCTGGCATCCAGGCCCCTCCATCCAACTGTCTGCTTAACAGTTTCTCCTGAATATCTTAATATACTCCAAAATATCCAAAATTGAATTCATGACTCAATACTGCTCTCTCTTCAAAAAAAAAAAAAGGTTTTTTTTCAGCCTTTTCTACATCATTGAATGGCAATACCACCAGAAAATCTGCCTGTACCAGACACCTAGAACTTATCCTTGACATGATTACAAAGTGTTGTTGATTGTACCCTCTTATTTGGTCCATTCCCTGCATGTTCATCACAGCCATGCCATCCCAAGCCACTATCGTCTCTCACTCAGACTTCTTACAAAAGCACCCTAACTGATGACCCATTTCCAATTGTGTCTTCAGACAGCACACATTTTGAAATAACCATGTAAACCCCTTACTTCAGGACCTTCAGTGTCTCCCTAATGCTTTTAAAATAAAATTGCTATTATCAGAATTTTGAAAACCCTGAAAGTTCTTCCTCTGCTTCCCCATGACATTCAACCTGTCGTCATTCTCTCACAGCCCCTCTAACTTGCTGGCTTTCATCCTGGTCCGAGGCCTTTGCACATATCCTTCTCTCTAGTTCTACTAGTCCTTTCGTCTCATCTTCACCTTGTTATGTCTCACTCAAAGCTCAGCTCCCGTACCTCCTCCTCAGGGACACATTCCTGGGTCCCCTACGTAAATCAAATCACTCAATTATGCGCGCTCAGAGCACCATGGGCGTCTTCTTCATACCACTTCTCCTGAGTACACTTTTACATCCACTTCTGGGATTAGAAGTAAACTCCATAAGGGCAGGGACTGTGCCTGATGTTATTCATCACGTTATCCCAGGAACCCAGCACGGTGTCCAGCACATAATGCAATTTATTAAATGTGTACTGAGTGAATGCATGAATGCAGTAGAAAACAATAGCCTATACAGATACATACTAGAAAGGAAGGAGAACAGGAAGGAAGGAAGGGAGGGAGGGAGAGAGGGAGGGAAGGAGGGACAGAGAAAAAGAGGATAACATAATTCTTAACTATGTGTATACATTAGAATTATAATATTACAGGTTATTTACATGTCTATTGTCAAAAATTCTTTTTCTCACTGACTGTCATTCTATAAAATGGGACTAATCCAGGTCCATATCTCTAATGGTAAGATAGTTTACATCACAATTTCCTTTAGACTGAGGAGATAACCTTTAGCCTGTCTTTCCCAGAGTCTTTTTATTATGTGGCGACTTCTACAGGCAAAATGTCTGAGAACATGCTAGTTACAAGGCATATTGTGATTAATGTGACAATATTTTTCCATAAGTGCTATATTACAATACTCTTCTTACTAGTTTGCAGATCTTCAGTCACCTCCTGTTCTTTTGGGCTGGAACAATAGGCTTCGCTTTTCGTAGGCAAACTACAGATACTGACATTTGTAAATAATATCCTTGGGTTCAACAAAATTCAAACAAACCATCCCTTCCAACCAGTTTTTGTGATTGGACATTTCTGACATCCAGAGAAATTGTAAAATATTTCTGAAATAATCTGAAAAATTCTGTCTTTCAAATAATGAAATAGTTTCTATCCAAGTTTAGACCTTTATTCACTTTGGTCTATTAAACTTATTATCCTTCTTCTACTAAACCAATACCTTATAAACTAAAAGATTAAAAGTATACTCCATTTTTCAACCAATACATGCTACTTAATTCCAACCAACCAAAAAAAAAAAAAAAAAGATATCAAGGATATTTCATCTCTTAAGGCTCATCTCCATATTTTCTGAAGACTTGCTAAAAATTAGTAGAGGTTTACTTTCAATGATATAGATAACCCCTGATAGACATGTCTTGCCCTACTAATTTTCCAGGGGAGTGGGAGGAGGAAGGCAACATTATACTTTATTACTTTGAATTAGTTTGGTTTATGACAACAGTAAGAGAAACATACTGGAGATACTTTAACATTTTTTATGACAAAAAAAGGACATGCTATTTGTTATAGATTGAATGTCTATCCCCCAAAAAAGATATGTTGGAGTTCTAACCCCTAATACCTCAGAATGTGACCTTATTTAGAATTAGTGTCTTTCTACAGGTAATCAAGTTGAAATGAAGTCATGGCAGTGGGCCTAATTCACACGACTGATATCCTTATTTAAAGTGGAAATTTGGACACAGACCAGCACACAAGGAGAACACATGTGACCTGAAGACAAAGACTGAGTGAAGCGGCCGGCCACAACAAGGAACACCAAAGACTGCTGGCAAACCAGAAGCCTGGAGAGAAGCAAGGACAGATTCTTCCTCATAGCCCTCAGAAGGAACCAGTCCTGCCAAGACTTCGACCTCAAACTTCTAGCCTCTACAACTGTGAGATAATAAATTCCTGTTGTTCAAGCCATCCAGCTTGTGGTACTTGGTTACAGCAGTCCTAGGCAACCAATACACTGTTAAACAATTAGTATAGAAGATTGGATGTTTACAGCTTGGCATTGCCCTCGGATGATATGGTAATCTAGTCACTAACATCCCTATTGGACTAGAGATGATAACACATCTACCTATCTTTGCTTCCTTCCCATCCCCTTCTGCTTTCCTCTCTCTCTTGTCCTCTCCCTTCCTTCCTTTTTTTTTTTTCTTTTCTCTTTTCCCTCCTTTTCTCCCTCCCCTTTTTCTTTCCTTCCTTTGGACAGTATGATGAATTAATTAGAAGTCATGGTCCCACCCACCAGGAAGAACACTATTAAAAAGCAACTTGAGTTTTCTGAGTGAAGAAGTCCATTATTTTGTACTTAAATACAGTCAGAGAAAGGGACAGATGGTTATAAAATCTAAAATTTTGATTAAAAACATCTTTTCCTCTATTTTTTTTCCTGGAGCAGAATAGTGTGGACTAAAGAGATTTAAGACTGTCTTGAGCATCTATATTTGTACTAAAGTTCAGAGAAAGCTATCTGTCTCTGTCACTTACCCATGAAACACTGTAATCCCTATGAAGCTGAAACATAGCTTATCAGAGAGAATGGTTAAAGGAGATACAAAAAAGGACTTCTTTGGTTGACGAATTCCAAGGACATGCTGTGAACACTGTGGGAAGGGTGGGCCTTCTCAGTAAACACAGAAAACTTATGGGACTGGAAATAAGGTGTCCAAAGGTGACAGGAGGCCAACAGAGTGAATTGTTATTCTGGAGTGATCAGTGGGCTGCTCTTTCTTAGTTTGAGAGTGAAAACACACACATACACACACACACACACACACACACACACACGCACGCCAAAGTCATATTCCACTCAGTTATGGGTAACCGTGTACATTTGGCCTTGGCATCCCCCCTTGTGTGGCAGGCCTAACAAAGGTCACTGCATGAAGGGGAAAGTCTGTTGGGATTTTTTCTTATCTTTCAATTAATTGTGTTTTAATACAGCTGATAGTCAATAGAACATTATTAACATCGCATATAATAATTACTGAAAATATATTTACCACATTATATGTCTTGACCAAAAGATATATTTCATTGCTAGCTGTTATCCACTGGTTTCCCTAAAGGCTGGCAATTGAAACCCAACCTCCAGGTGCCAGGCTGGTCAGTGTTCAATGCCAGTTGTCTCTGGCCCGGGAATGAGGTTACCTTTTCCCATTCTGTGGTTTCTTTTATACAACAAACAGATCTAGTAAGAATTCTTAAAGCTAAGTAAGAGTCATCTGATACTCTGTGGCACTCACCTCATTACTGTTCTATCTAAGCAGAAAAAAACAAAATCACAACGTGGTTCGTGGTTTGTAGTGATAGTTTAGATACACAAGTTAAAGATACTTACAAAATGAGATACAATGATCTTTATAAGGATGCACTCACATTGCATTACCAAAATAAACTTCCATAATCTTTTTGTCTGGAAAATTGATATGCCTTTACTTTCTTCTCCTCTCCCATTAATAACTATTAATTACATATATTCAAAAAGAGAAGAGCAATTATTTAATAATTCATTCTGTAATAATTTATTTTAACAAGGCCTCTTTCAATTCTAGAAGTTATGATTCTAAAAATGCATGCAGTATGCTACTTACACAGAAATAGCCCAGGTTATTTGTCATTAAATGCTAATTTTTGTTAACAAAATACTGAACTTTAAATGTAATAACTGTGTGAAGTGAGAGAGAGACAGAGACAGAGCAAGATTCCAAGATATTTGTAGAAATAAAAGTCTCCAAGATACTCAGTGTTCTACTTGGATTGATTCCCTGTCATTGGAGACACAGACTCCAGACACGGGCCATATGTCATAGAACATATGTTTTTAAAACTTAAGCAGCATGAATTGCCATAAACAGCAGATTAACCAGTTGTAAAAGAGTGTGGGGGGGTGGAGCTAAGGGGTCTTACATGTAAAATACTGTTTCCTCTTCCTTAATAGGTATTTCGCTGACAAGTTTTGAAGTATCAAAATTAGGCTATCCTCTGAGCAGTAGTGGAGTAGGTTTGTGATGTAATTTGTTTAGTCCTTTATTATTTATACATTATAAAATAATATTTTAATATGACTTCTCCCTAACAACAACAACAACAAAAAACAACAGCAAAAAAAAACAGACTGAAAAATGAACTTTTCTGCTTAAATTTAATGAGGTTAAAGAATCTGGCAAGCAGATACAGATCCTGGAGAAACAGAATCCAATCTGATTTTATTCTTCAGGAACAGGGCTGGAATAGAGGAGGCAGGACTTTTAATGCGACACTACCCAGAAAACATGACCTGCACATAAAGAAAGTAGTTCCCATGGTATATCCACATCTCAAATTGTCTTTATCATCTGTGGGTACTCAGATTCCCAGTTTGGATTGAGATAGTGCAACAATTCGAGGCTCTATCAAGAGTACAATGTTATTATTTTTTTTAAGTATGTTTATTGACCTATCTGAATATTTTTTCAGAACCATGGACATGATGCAAATATGGGAAAGTTTTTTATCAGCACTGGATATGTCAGCTAGACATAATGAAAATATCCAATGCTGATACCCACCCATCAATGATTTACACCACCACTATCAACCCCTCTCACAAACACACACATCTCCCTCCCTACGGAAGCTGTTTAGTGTTCATAGAAACTTGCGGTTGTCATATATAATAAGAGGAGAGGGCGACTAAGTCTGTGTCACAGAAGCAGAGGGACAAATTCTTAGGTGGTAGACCCGCCACCCCCTAAACACGCACACCCCTTTAAATCCAACTCTATCCACTGTCCTGGGATGAACTTTGTTATGTGTTGGATAACTATCCCCAGAGGGAAAATGGTACACAGACAGACACACACACACACACACACACACACACACACACACACACACGGAAGTCGGACAATTAAGTTTGCGGACTTTCCACAATGTAAGTGCACTGTGTGTGTGTGTGTGTGTGTGTGTGTGTGTGTGTGTGTGTGTGTATTAAAATGATGCATAATTCCAGGTAACACTTTTGAATGATTATATGTAGGCATTCAAAATACAGAGCTCAGCTACAGCTATTCTTTAAATGACTAGTGGCCTGACTTGATTAAGAGATGTGATTAAAAATAAATGGTTTATTTCCTACATAAGTGAAAAAGAGAAAAAGACAGAGAAAACAAAGTTGTCTATAACTATAAAAGAGTTAATAACATTATTAACTGGAATAACATCCTCAATTAGAATTAGTTTGCAACACCACTTTGGAAGTGAAAGCTAGCAAAAACACGAAAGTGAAGAGGAACTTAAAGTAAACTAGACAGGAACGTGATGAGAATGAAAGCATGAAACAGCATGGAAGAAATAGGTATGAGTGAAAACCAAATCTTGAACAATTCCATTGAATTCAACTGAGCAAATATTTAATATGCTCAAAACATTGTATTAAGATCTGTGAGTGACACTAAAGTATATATAAAACTTCCTTTTTTCTTTCAAAAGCTCAAAGTATAATTACGAGAGTCAGATATATTAGTGTTGCCCATGGACCAGCTGTACCAGGACCACTGGGAATGCACGTTAAAAATCACATTTCATTAATCATTCATAAAATGTCAAATTTACCTTCCATCTAGAGAAAGTCAGAATATTTAACTTCTTCAGTGCAAATTAGTCCAGATTCTGGAATTATTTGTGGACCACTGTATCTCAAAACCGTTGAGCCAAATCATTGTTTTATCAAAATTACCATAACTTTTTCATACGTTTCCCTTCCTAATTTGCTTTAAAAAGAATGATAAAAATATAAAGGAAACAAATTCACTCATATTTTCTTTTTGACCATGAAACTTTGTCTCCATATTTCAGATTATACATTGTTTAAATTGTCATCTTTTATAAATTGTTTGAAAATTTACAGATGTGAAGTTTTTTTTTTTTTTTTCCTTGACTTATTTCAATGATTATCTTGCCTTGGTAAAAGAGGAAAGGATGATATGTTAAGTGGCATAAATGTTGTTGTTCAGCATTGAGAGACAAAAAAATCAGACAATCTTATAAGTAACTGAATAAAAAAGATGTAGGCTCTATATATGACATAGCAAACTTGGGGAAGATGGATCAAGGAAAAATAGGCACATTTACCTGAACAAAAAGCAGAACAGTGCTATAACAAAAATAAATAACTCAGCATGGTTACTTTGTTGCAGCACAAGTTTGGAAGTAAAGGTTGGCAAAAGCAGGAGAAGGAATAAGAAAAAAAAAATAGAAGACCTCGAATGTGATCGGAATGAAACCAGAAAATATCATGGAGGATGTGGGGATGAGAGTTTACACTATTGTTATTTTTTTTGGTCAGACATTCAACTTCTGACTTGATTTATCCTACACTAAGAAACTGAAATAGAGAATTCACCAATGCTTGAGCTGTGAATCAAGTGTAATTAATTGGGATGTTTGCATTTATCCACTCACCCTAGGGACGAATATCTCAGCCATGAGAGAATCATGGTTTCATACCAAGAGGAGGAGCTATGGGGCTGGCGACAGGAAGTTGACACTTTTCTCTTCGACCATTTATCATCATCAAATAAGCGCATACATTAAAACCTGCAGACCTAATGAATCAGAATCTTTAGGGTGAGGCAACTCAAGAAGCTGAATTAACAACACTCACAATAAAATCTGAGAACTTAATTTCTAACACAAGAAGATTTTGAAAAGTACTATAACAATTCACCACTTAGCATGACATGGGGAAATGAAGGAGGGAGATAACACAACCGAAATGGGAGGATATAACCTGAAGGTTATCTTTTTGAGAAACTAGGACTGAGCTGAGCTTTGGAGGATGATTAGACCTTTATTGGGCACATGTAGGAAAGAGGGATATATGTCAGGTATAGGGAATAGCTATAATGAAGGCTCAGAGGTGAAATAAATGAAAACTCTTAAGGATATTTAAGTATCTGATAATGGAGTACAGCGAGAAAATAAAGCAGTATAACAGGTGTGTCAAACTAGCAAGGGCTCTGAGTTCTAGATTAAGGAGTTAAAGCCACATACTCTGGAAACAACAGACAATCACAGAGGTTTCTGAGGATACATAAGGCTAAATCAGATAAAGTAATAAAGAGGTCAATTTAGGTGAGATGAACTGAAATATGGATTCACTAGGTCACTGTGGAGGAAATTACTGGATGTAAAGGAATCAAATTGAGACACAGTCATAGTGAAAGATACCTAGAATACACTTGGAATTCCAGGCAAATGAATGAATTTGGGTTTTATTTAGCTACATTCTGAGCTGATGGTGACAGCATCAGACATTAATTTAATATGGCAGCAACATAAACTTGAGAAATCTATGTGGAATTAATAGAAAAAACTTGAAGTTCTGAATGAACTTACAGTGAATGGCACCAAAAACCACATACTCCCCCAAATCGTAGATCTGCAAGTCATTCTAAGCATGTTCTCTCTAGCTATATCCTTCCATATCCATCAAGATACTACTAATAAAATCTAAAGTGTATATTATAGAATGTTTTCTATGTGACAGCAAATAGTCTATGTACTTTAGACATAGCAATTTAGTCTTTATAACAACTCTCTGATATAGCTACGGGTTTCATTTTGCAGATGAAGAAGAAATTGAGACTCACAAAGGTAAAATAACTTGTCCTGAGTCACAGAGCCAGTAACAAGCTAACCACTGCGCTATAACACCCCCTAAATAACTTTCAAATTATTCCTTTCCAGTATATTTTCCTCCACTGATCTAGTCAAAGATACTCTTATGTCTTACCTAAACTACATAACAATCTCTGAAGGAATGGTTCTGTCCTGAGTTTTATCCCTTTGCGAGCCACTCCCCATTACACTGTCACACCAGTTGTTCTAAAATGAAAGCCACAACCTTTCTCTGCCCTTAGACACATAAGATACACACATAGCCAGTTGTACCATTTTTGTAAACTCTTAATCACAGAGAGAAAGAAATTCAGAGACATCAGTTATGGCTTGTTCTGGCTTTATAAATAGAGCTATCAAGTGCTATTGAACCCTGGAGTAGAATCATCTATTATTCCTTCCTCTCTACAGAGAAATCCTTAATGTTGTTTCATTGAAAACATTTCTATCAGTCCAAGTCGTGCCAGGAATCAGATGCCACACTCAAAAAGTGTGATTGAAGAGATATTAATGAAGGGACTGCTTACCAAGAAGTGGGCGTAGTTAAGGAAAGTAGAGAAGACTATGAAAGACCCTGGGGCTAGAAAGAGCTGGAAGCCCTTCCTCCACCTTGGTCTGAAGGGACAGGATGTCTGGGTCTGGCTGGAAACTATGGACAGAGAGGGCCACCAGACAGGGGCCACTGCATAGGCAGAGGAACACAGCCATTGACAAATTGTGGCTCCCTAAGACAGGAAGCTAGGGAAATAGACCTCTCAACCTCTTTTCCTACAAACCAATCTCTCCCCTTGCTCCCACTGGCCTAATCGAATCAGAAGCTGGAAGGCAAGGGAGCCCAGCTGAGTCAGCCCGCACAGGTTAACCCATCAAGGAAGCTGGACAAGATTACAAAGTTAATAGGGAAACATAAAGGGGGAATATCCAGCACATTTGATTCCTTTATATATAAGTCTTATTTTTGACATAAAACTGTTTCAGTGAAGGCCTATCTGAATGTAAGAAACAAGCATATTATCTGACACTCATCAATAGGAAGGCTTGCTGGGCTTCCATTCCCCGTTATGTTATTGCTGGAATAGTCTTGCGTCTCACCTACCACAAAATCAAGGATACAGGTAGAGACATGTATAAATGTTATTGCCAACAAATAAATCCTAACACAGAGCAAGACCAGATTAGTGTATTCGTATTCCAAAAGTACCAGTTTCTTTACTCCTCGTGGCTCTTACAGTTGCTTACCATCATAATTTATTTACAATGTATAATGTAAATTACTATACAAAATATAAATATAATATAGACACATATACACATACATACATATATATCTGTGTGTCTGAATATTTTAATGTGTTTCACATACTTGGCTCTGTGTTATGTAGTCACATAAATTACTCATGTAAAGTTTACACAACCCCAAATAGTGTGTAACGTCCTCCTTTAGCATAGAAGACTCCTGAATCTTCAAGAAGGTGAGTTCATAGCAAAAGTTCACATATTAAAGAAAAGGTGGAAGCTAGGATACTGCCTGTAATTGCTAAACCACAGAGTAGTGTACTGTTATACATTTGTTTCTGGAAAACATACAAGAAAAATAATACTGCTTATCCTATGATAACATTAATAAATGCAGGCTCTTCTTAAAGCTCTTTCATGATCAAAGGATTGAGGTGATTATTCAAACATCTATTTACATGTAAAGCTGACCCTTGAACACCACAGGTCTATTTATATGCTAATTTTTTTCAATAAATACAGTCAGCCCTTGTCTCTATGGGTTTCACACCTGCAGATTCAACAATCAATAACAATAGTTTTGCATCCCCAACCGCAGATTCCCAATCACCGATCGAAAAAACTGTTTTCCATCCTTGGTTGGTTTAAACCATGAATGTGAAGGGATCATTATAGAGTCAAAAGTTATATGTAGACTTTCAACTGCACGGGGTTAGCAACCCTAACCCCCACGTTATTCAAGGGTTAAATGTATATAACTTTTGGTCTGAGCACTCCACAACAGCAGAGGGGCCTGAACTAAATCAGTGTCTGGAAGACAACATGGATTTAGACAGAAATTCCTGAAGAAATATAAAGGGAATGATTTTCTCCACACAGTGGTTGACCCACTGTGAAATCCTGTATTTCCACGAACTCCGGGAGACTTCAATGGTCAGCTGGAGGCAGTACAAAAAGGCAGTGTGCAGGGAAGAAAACTATGTGTTAGAGGATCCATCGTTTTTCTTTCAGAGTGTACAACCAAAATTTATGCTAACAGCATGCTGCATTTTATAGATTTTAAGTAACATAAGCCTATTTTTACAACATGCATATTTTACGTACTATTAGAAGAGCCCTTGTTCGCACTGTTCATTCCCACCGCCTATATTCCTGGAAAAAAACTGGCAAGTGTTTATTTATAGGTCTGTCTGAATGAACCATGTCCCTGATGTGTATGTACCTGCCTGGTATTGATTTTTATTTATTTATTTTTGTTTTTAGTCTTTCAGATGCCGGAGGTGCCAGATGTGATAGGTCACAAATAATTGTCAAAGAAAAAGCTTTGCACAAATTGCTTTCCTGAAATGAGTTCCCATTAAAAATATAAGACAAAATTATACAAGCAAACAACCCTAGTGCTTCTGAAATGTAAGCTGTGGATTATTTTTATGACCTGCTGCACAACTAGCTACCGTGTTTCTCCGAAAATAAGACCTAGCCAGAAATCAGCTCTAATGTATCTTTTGGAGCAAAAATTAATATAAGTCCTGGTATTGTATTATATTATATTGTATATTATATTATATTATATTATATTATATTATATTATATTATATTATATTATATTATATTATATTATACCCGGTCTTATTTTACTATAATATAATACCGGGTCTTATATAAATTTTTGCTCCAAATGATGCATTAAAGCTGATTGTCTGACTAGGTCTTATTTTTGGGGAAACACGGTAGCTAGTTCTGTGAAGAACGTTTAGTGGGTGCTGAATCCCCAGTGAAAGACTAGAAGCATGGCAACAATTGGTAACTCTCACATTTTGGATAAACTAAACAGAGCAGGTATTACAAAATTCTTAACTGATTTTTGTTCTTTGTTTATCTTAATTGCTTACTTGATAAGCGCTATCTGTGATAGCCCATTAAACTAATCCATATTTTAAAATAGTGTATATGCTATAAACTAGGGGGAAAATTCACATGCCTAAGAGAACACATCAGGTATCAGACCAGGAGTTAGAAACAATAGCGAGAGAGGGGTGGATTCTGCTCACAACCAGAAAGGACTGGCCCAGTGAAGTGTGGGATGCTGGGAGAGGGGCAGGCCCTTATCCCATTCCAGCTGATAGTTGCCAGGTGAGAATGTGGTATCATTGTTAATATAGCTCCTCCCACCTTTTTATTAACAAAAGGGGGAAGTGTGTGTGTGTGTGTGTGTGTGTGTGTGTGAAACCTCTCCATTTTAGTGTAGGCAACTGATGCCAAAATATTTGTGTATGCCTTCTGTACTCCAGCCAGACAAATCTTCAGGTGAACAATAGCACAGGCCACCAACTGTACCCTCAACTATAAAAAAAAGACGTCATTCTTATGTGTACAACTGTTTTCTTTATCATCAGTTATTCTGACATGATTTTGTTTGCTTTGCAAATTTTTAAGGTAACTTTCTAGGTTTCAGATAATCATGTAGAAACAAAGCTCTACAATCAGATTTTTTTTTCTTTTTCTTTCACTCCGGATTGACAAATTATTTAACTGGATTGACTCATGTTTCACATATATTTATAGCCTAAACAAGGCAAGATTTTGTTGTTGTCACTGCATTCAAGTAGACTCGGTTATTATTATTTATTTTACCATGTTCATTTTAAGAACTACCTAAAGCTAAACTATGTAGCTTAGTTTATTAGACCAGTACTTGTATACTACAGGGGTTCATTTTATTAAATTTCTTATTGAAATAAAAAAAAAATAAGAGAGAGCGAGAAAGAGAGAGAGAGAGAGAGAGAGAGAGAGAGAGAGAGAGAGAGAGAAAGGGGAAGGGGAAGGGGAAGGGGAAGGGGAAGGGCAAGGGGAAGGGGAAGGGGAAGGGGAGGGTAGGGATGGAAAGAGAACAGGACAGAACATAGGAGAGGTGTCAATCAGCTAGAGGAGGAGTCAATTGAACTTTCATAGTTAATGAATGACATAGGAAAATAGGTGCTCCTGTCTGAGTTTCTCAAGGTTGGTAAGGCTTCCAAAGTTTTCCACTAAGGAACCCAGTACTTTTCAATAAAATTCAAGTGTGTTTTCTTTTCTTCCAAATACAAAAGTAGACGTGTTTATGATCACTGAATACATTATTTTTTCCTTTATCTTCTGACCTCTAAGAAAACGTGAAAACTACTTAAGTCATACATACTGGGGTGTAAAGTCTCAAATCCACATGATACAAATGTCGAGTGTTGACTATTATGAATTAATGTTCCTAATGAATGGGTAAAATCTGATATCAGCAGTAGACAAAAATAAATCCAAAATCAAGAATCACAGAACTGCAGTTCACCTAGCAATCATGTTATAATAATAAACCAAAGCAAAGGAAAATTAAGTGAGGTACTCAAAGTTTGTCCTGTGGACTTCAGAATGAGTGAGACTGTAAAATTTAGTCCAAAACACTAAATAGGAAGTGAAAAAAAATCCTCTATATTTAAAAAGAAGTAAATAGTGCAAGGAAGTTTAATGCACAAATCAAATGTTTCAATAATATGAAAAGTAACATTTTTTCTATTTTGTTTTCTTGAAATAGCTGTGGGGAAACCACTTGGGCTAGAAATATAAGGGCATAACAATTTAAAAGGAAGAATAGTAAAACCAATGAATCTACATATACATGTATATCTCATAAACAGCAATTTCAAATGGGTTCCATTTCTCTCATTTTTTATGAGTGAATTACAGGTTACCCAATAAAAATACCAATTTATATTAGATATCTTATGTGTCAATTTGATTTATTTTTACATACCTAGATCTAAACCTGATATACACTTTGGAAATTATTATTATTATTCCTCTATATATTTGTAATACATTAATCTATAATACAATTACTACTTGCGACATTCACTGCAAGAGTTTAGGGTATGTGTCTGTGCTTTCAATAATTGGGATAGAGAAAGAAATGCAGAAAAAGGACATATCTTTCAAACAGTATTTACGTGATGTCTAACAATTCAACACAACATCAAAGGGAATAATCTATAAACATTTGGTAAATTTTAACTTGGAAAAGCAGAAATCTGATAGTGAAATGAAGTTATGCCTTTGAAGGAAAAGCTTAAATATACAGTGTGTATGTTTTATCTATGACAAAGTACAATCAGAATAACTTGTATCCCCAATTAAATTTCAATCATGACATTAGGTAGTACACCACAGCAAATATTGTTGTATCATAATGATCCACCCTAATTCTCTACAACTACCAGCAAAAAAGATATGTGACACTTAGACCCAAAAAATCTGTAAGTGATTTCTCAAGGAACCACGTAGAGGTCATTTCTTTTCTGACATTTAAAATATTTATGAGTGTAATGAGGAAGCAATTTAAGCAGTTCTACTGGAGAACATATTTCAGATCCCCTGCCTATCTAAATTCACATAATTTTGAAAAGTAAGGAAAAATAGAAAGGCAGTTTCTATAAAAGAATTACCTATATCTGGACTGTGTAATATCTCTGTTTGTATGAGGTCTATTAATGTACTTCATTGGGCTGACTGTTGTGGTTTTCTAAAAAATATTTATTTATTTTTAACACCGTTATTGAGGTATAATTGATATATAAAGAGCTGCACATATTTAATGTGTACAGTTGAGTGGGGACATAAGCAAACACCCGTGACACCATTACCACAATCAAGGGAAGACATATTCAATACCTCCCAGAGTTTTCTGTGTCCCTTTGTTTTCCTGTGCATGAGATAAGTTCACTTAACACTTGATCTTCTCCTGTAACAAATTTTGAAGTGTGTGTGCAATACCGCATTGTTAAATATCCCACTGTGTTGTACGCAGAACTCTACAACTTACACAGCATAACTGATACTTTATACACACTGAATAACAATGCCCCACTTCCCTCACACTACCAAATGCCCCAGCATTCCCTCTTCTGGATATAGACCCAAAAGAACTGAATCAAGGTCCCAGAGAGGAATCTGCTCTCCATGTTCAGTGCAGCACTATTCGCAATGGCCTGGATATAGAAACAACCCAAGTGTCCATCAACAGGTGAATGGATAAAGAAAATGTGATATATCCACACAATGGAATATTTTTCAGCCTTTTAAAAGAAGGTAATCCTGACATTTGCCACAATATGGATAAACCCGGTGGGCATGCTGAGTGAAATAAGCCAATTGTAGGAAGATAAATACTGTGTGGTTCCACTTATATGAGTTATCGAAAATAGCCAAATTCACAGAGGCAGACAATATAATAGCGGTCGTCAGGATCTGGAGGGTGAGAGAAATTGGCCCAAATTGTTTTTATCAATGTTTAAAAAAATCTAGTCTTTCTTAATCAGGAAGTTTTTTACAATGAAAGTTTTGTGAATTGTAGTATGAATCCATGAGGAATTTCATTACAGACCAATGAACAAATAGTATGCTAATATTAAAGATGAACAGAGAGAGCTGCATAAAAATATATAAATTCTAAAACAATTTAAAAAGCAACACTCTTTTCAACATTAGAGAAAAGCATATTTTTATGAAAAATATACTCTTTTTATATGACATAATTCTTCAATCAAATGCTCAGATTAGAAAGAAAATGTAATTTTCTGTATTTAGCCCTGAGCAGTTTGATATGAAGCATGAAAGAAAAAATTACCATACATGTCATTATGTCAAGTAATAAAAAGGTGCTAAAATAAAATTTATACTGTAGAAATTAGTATTTTAACCTATCCATATTCTGTTTAGTTTATAAACATAGATATCTGAAAAAAAGTTCTTTCACAAAAATGCTCCTCTTGACACAAATGCCTTATAAACTCTCCAACTCTCTCATACCGTACCTCATGCAAACATATTTCCTCTCTTTTTTTCAATCACTTGACATTATTCTGGGTTATTTTGATAGTTGTTGGGAAAGCTACTTAACACTGCTTGCTTTTTGTTAACAAATTAGCCTATCGGGACAAGAGGAGGGAGAGATTTATTGGATTATGCAATAATAGGATTAATAAAGAGTAGCTGCTTTATTTTGTATATGTTTAGTAATTTAATTAGATTTGTGACACCTTTGCCATCGGTGATTAAATTTGTCTATTAGTGAACTGTCATTTTTAAATCTCAAATATTTCAAAAACGGTCTTTTCTTCTTTGTACCAATTGACCACAGATATTTATTTATAAAAGAAAATCAAATAAACCAACTCTCATTTAGTGCACAGGTATATTTTGGCATAAAGAAGTCAAACAATTTAAGTAAGAAGACACATATAATGGAATAAGAGAAAATAAAATCCAGTTATTCTCATGTCTGATCATAATAAATATCTTCTAAATGATTTGGACCATGTCTACACACATAAAACAACGATATTAAGTGTGACTACACCACAATTTGTTCCTCCCATAAATCCTGGCGTCAAGTGAAAACCCTTCCATTAACTCTCCATGTGATCCTGTACAAGCTGGTCATATTAATTAAGCCTCAGCTTTCTCATCTGGAAAACTGAATCCTAGACAATTCTGAAATCTCCCTTATGCTGTCAAATTCAGTTAATCAGCAACTGGTTTGCATTCAGAAATTGGCCAAGTGACCAAATTGGCCTCACTCCAGTCAGTTTTGGACACAGCACGTCAGCACTGCATTAGCAAAATTCAGACATGCTATTGAATCCAAACAACATTAAAACAATGATAACAAAAATAATTTAAATAGCCAATTTGAGTTAATACACAAAACTGTAACCCTGTCAGGAAAAGAGACAGCACATGTTTTTCCTGTGCAGCTAAGAGGAAAATGTGGTCATCACCAAATCCTAATCAAAGAAAAAGGTAGAAATTCCTTTAAGAGAATTTGAGTATGAAACCAATTCCATATTAGTGTAAAATGTCTTTCAAAAAACTTTATTGTCAGATTTAAATTTCAAAATCAGAATGAATAAACAATTAAGTAGGTAAGATATTATATAGGCTATACCATATAGCCTAAGCATGTAGTAAGCTAAACCATCTAGATTTGTATCTTAAGTGGATCACACAGTATGACAATAGTAAAGAATTAACGTTTTCCCAATTATTTTGAATTCAGTTACTTTCCAATATGTAGTTAGAGTAGATAACTTTAACAAAATCAGATTTATGCTTTATCCCAAGATAAAGCAAATATCAATATATAATACAATATATAGATGATATATTATAGAATTGTACACTTGAAACCTATGTAATTATATTAACCATTGTCACCCTGACAAATTTTAATTGAAAAAAATGTTTTTATTTTCATTATGCTGTGTTGATCACAATAATCTTATGATCTAGCAATTTTTATTTATTTCAACGGTATGAATTTTTGTTTTAGTAACAATACCTATATAATTATTTTTTTAAGTTACTGAATTTAATTGTTGTTCTTTTATCAATGATAGGACAAATAACAATAAGTCTTCCTCCCCATCTTCACCCTCAATCGTAATACTCACACATACAGAAATTTAACGACATTATTTTACAAAATGAGAAAATGATTTCACAGATAAAATGGTTCTAAATCTATTTTAATAAGCATTATATGTCAATGTTAAATTTTATTTTGACTTAATAAATGAGAAACCAGAGTATCCTGGACCCAATTTTAAAGAATACCTTATATTATTAGTTATAGTAGTTTGTATTTCAAATGACATCTCAGTTCCAGGTCACAAATAAGTAATATTTCCTAATCTTTATGTATATTTTAAGTTTATTCCCTCTGGCCAAATGTTCAGAATTTTGGGGAATCACAGCACTCAACTGAGATGATAATGATAAACTAAAAATAAATCTATAATAGAATTATGACTCATCACACGCAAAAGGTGATATCTAGGCTGTTTGAAATCTTCAAATGATACATAAAAACAAAGTAAAAATCTTCCTGGTTTTTTGAGGGAGTGCTCTATTGCACAGACTCACTGGAGAAAAAGCAGAAATGGAAAAAAATATTAATTATCTAAATTTGAGGTATAGCAGACCTGTTTTCAAACCTTAGGTCACATAAAATTTGACTCATCTTCATAATGAAATACAAATTATACATGCCTGCATTTTTAAAATCCTTTGAGGAGGAAATTTGCATCTTAAGTGGATCAACTCTATTTTTTACAGTCATTTATTGAAATGCAAGATTCTAGAGTGAAGTAACATGGTTTTAAGTTCAGATTTTATTTACTACTTGTATAATCACAGGAAAGTAACTGAACCTCCCTAAGTATCAGTTTCCTCACCATTAATAGGGGGATAATAATACCTCATAGGATTAAGATTATTTAATGAGATAATACCTTCAAACTACATACAGTAAATAAGTAGTGGTTATATTTAAATTTGTATTTAAATACATTACTCTTAATAGCTTTCATTAGTTCACGATTAAAGACAAATGAAAATTAGGTAATCTGAATTGATTATGTTTTCCTGACAATTCTGTAAGCAAAGTGAACATCTTACTGGCCACATTTTGAGTGTTGACTCAGGCTATGGCTTGATTGATCATTCAAGTACAATCAAATGTACAGGACTGTGAAAGCTCAGAAAGCTGAGAAGGGAAATAGAAAATGGAGAGTGGCAGTAAGGAGTCTGGCAAAAAGGGATGTCTTTGAGAGGAAGAAATAATTGCATCCTCATCATAATCCTTAGAAGCTGGTATTTTCCTATTTAAAAAGTTTAAGGAACTTACCCTAGATTACAAAATTAGAGCGCTGCAATAGTATATAACCACAAATTATTTTATTTAAATTAAAGGGCCACTTTAAATCAATGCCTTAGCAATTACTTAGGATCTTGGCACCTCAGGATTTGAGGAGGGAGCTTTTATATTAATGCAGTGACTTAAATGTGGTCAGTGCTTAAGATCTCAGCTTAAATGTCACTTCTTCCAAGAATAGTAGACACCCTCAAGACCTCCATCACACTATACAGCATGCTTCTTTAAGGTAGTTATTAATGTGGTTATTGCATTTGTCCCTTTATTTTTTGCATATTCACTTATTTATTTTCTGCTTCTCACGTATAAATTAATTCAGGAGTATTCTAGACTTGCTCACTATTTTTTCCACAGTATCCAGCGCTCACATTATTATACGCTCAATCGATGTTTGTTGAATGAATGAATGACTACCTCCCCTCCATTAGCCCTTTTCACAGTCATGTCATTATAGAGCAGATACATCTCTATCTTCTTGGGTAATCTTCCTTTTTACTAAAAGCAAAACAACAAATGTTCATTCTTTTCTAAAATCTGATTCCATTTACATTTTAATCCCTAACACTAGTTATGAATGTGATATTACGATAATTATAGTGATGATGTTTTTATCTAAATTATATTAGTTACTCAACTTCTCATAAAAAGTAAACAGTAAACTAAAGTAAAAAAAAATAAAGAAAGGTAAAACGTTTGAGATATCAACAGAGATTTTGTTAAATTAGGAAATCTAGATGTTCAAACTGGTTCATTTGTATACAACTTCGGTAATTGTAACACTTCAAAGTGTATTACTGACACAGCCACAGAAAGTGTTATTCACAGACATTACTATTGAGGCATATTCTTGAAGAATCATATTAGTTCCAAACACTTAATTTGCTGCTCAGCATCCTTTTGCGTAAATTCTCTACCTATAGCATTTGCAATCTAGACAGCCTTCAGTTACAACATGGCAGCTAAGAAGTGGTTTGGGTGCCACTAACAAATCAAAGAACTTAGGCTCATTCCAGGAGAAAATGGAGAAAAGTAGGCACCAGCTTGCCTTACTAGCAATTTTTCTTTCTGATCAATGTTGACTCAACTCTGTTTATAAATTAGGGCTTCCGTCTAGCTGACTAATTTGACAAGAATACAAAGTCTCATGCCAATTAAACTAAAAGAGAAAAGAGATAGAAAAAAAAGATATGAATTAAAGAATGGGAAAAAGGAGACACACTTTGACATTTCTCAAGATATGAATCCTAACAACTGATAACACAGTACTGATTATTGTGAAAGGAGCTGTAGAAATAAAATTGAGAGAAATCAGAAAGATCTTTGGTGATGTAGGAGAAAAAGAAATGATAAAAAGAAGAGTACAAAATAAGTTGTTCAGATGGTGCGTATTGTCTAGGTGCAATCAATAGTTTTCTTTCCCTTAGCTTCATAATCTATGGTTCTAAATACTCTAGATTTAGGATTACAATACCACATGATCAATTTTTATATATTTTTGTATGATTTTATTATAGGAGACACTAGGAAAAAAATCTACATGTCACTACATTCCCCACTTTTTTGTAATAAGTCAGTCTATAAATAGTCATTTTTAAAATGTCTCAGACCCCATTATATGATTTTTAAATTTACACACACACCAGAACATTACACTGTAGTTTCTATTATACAATTTGGTTTTTCCTTTGAGAGTTGGCCAAATAATTGTATGGTACAACAGAACAATTTCATTCTGAAAGTGTCTTGAAATAATCTGTATGTTTACTTTACTCTTTCAACTAATCTAGGAGAGATAAGGCTGGTTTTCAATAGCTTTTACACCCTAATTGTGTATTTGTCCTTTTTAATTAGCATGTCATCAAATTAGATCATGAAGACTAGAGAGAATGAGATTTCATTGTATTTGATATTGAATTAAAAAGACAGTTTGTATAAGTTTATGGAAATCATTTTACTGTCTAGATAGGATATATTAAATATGTAGCTTCAGAATAACGCTTGTTAAGAGTCAGATAGTATCAGATGAAAGTATGTGTTGCTAAAAAGACAAATCATGTATCTGAACAAAACTATATATATATCTTGCTAGTAACATATATGTCAGTGGGCTATAAATCTTTGTGTGTGTGTGTGTGTGTGTGTGTGTGTGTTCCTGATGTTAACCTAAACATAAAAGAACAATCCCATCCTCACTGATTAATGCAAATTTACAGTACAATTAAATACAAATAAGATTTGTTAAGTGCTTCATCACTTCTAAAGCTTTTAAGCACTGCAAGAGAGGTATATTTGGCATATTTACTAGATTTTTGTTTTAAAAGACAATAGTAAAAATCTTTATTACATCCTAAATGGCTTGTGGTACTAGTGTTAGCTATTATTCAGAAGTTTATTGATGCATTGCGTAAAGCAGAGAACCAAACTGTGTCCTCTTAGCATTACTGATTGGTTTTACCCTACAATAATGTGGTGTATCCAAGTCCAGCGTCATTGTTTTCTGAGAGCCATGAATATTACTGTCTGTCTTTTAAAAGACACAAAGACACATTATTAACCCAATTGTATATTTGGGATTATAGATTAAGGCAATGTTCACACACTATGTAAACAATCACCTCTAGGAAAATAGTTGTTCAAGCCAGTTAGTGAACATAGTTGGCCATTTTAGTCAATCTGTCACATCCAGAGTTCTGTGATATACAGTTGTTGGTTCATACATACCTCAAAATTCTACCCACAACAAGGCAGTTCCTTTGTTTAGAAATAAAAGGTATCTATTGACTCAAATAAGAATATTTCACAGAAGCATTATAATTCAAAAGAAACCGATTTGTTTTGATCTACAAGAGAGTATGATATATTTCCTCAACTCTGAAATATTTACACATATATAAACCCCAATAGTGAATATTTTTATTCCCAAAACTTAGTGTTGAACAACATTAAGGGCATGAATTTGTGTTCATATGATGTACAGTTCTTTCCGACTGGCTCCCAAAATTCTAATTTAATTAACAGAGTGCAATTAACCATTACCTTCACTAGGAGTTTCATGTTTTGAGAATTGGTATAAGTCTATTAAGCATTTAGGGAGAAAAAAAATGTGTCTACTTTATTCTGACTGAAATTAATCACTGGTAATGAACTTGTATCTTTTACATGGGACAGTCCATTTAAAATTGGTTACAATGTCTTCATCTGTCATTATCCAGTCTTCAAAGTTCATAGGTATGCATATCACCTTTAGGAGGTGTAAGAGAATGAGGGAACTAACATAAGTAGTTAGAAAATGAAACACTGTTTTTTGGATAGTTTTATTTAATTTTATTAACTCATTTGCTAGACATTAAATAATTTAATATTATTAAAGGAGATTTCATATTTTTCCTGAAGAGGGAACATAAATAATACAAGTTGGAAAGTAGAATACAATACAGTTTAAAATTTCTATAACTAAGAAAGCAAAATTTCTGAGACAATTTGCATTTGCATAAGCATAAGTACATGTATAATAATTAGTTTGTATATATAAAGATGCATCCCCTACTAATGCCAGTATTCTGAATTTTTAACAACTACCATGATGTAGTCTTGAAAAACAATAGAATTTACCAAATATGTGCATTCTAAAATGCATACACAGATGATGAATTGCTTTTGATTTTAGAATTTTATTAGGAAGGGGAAGGAAAGATACCATTGCAGTGATGCTGGCTGGCCTTTTTGGGAAATCTTCCAGAGACAATTTTGACAGCATGTGCATAGTTTAGAGTCTGCCGTTTCATAGACAATCATTTAATTTTGCAAGCACAACCAGAAATCACATTGGGGTATACTCAATTGGAAGAATTCTGGCTAACCAAACTCTCAAGACACCAATGCATTAATCAATTTATAAATAGATTGCCTGCTTGCTAATTTATAATGAGAAATATGAGTGGCAAACAAACTAAATACTTATACATGCTTGATCAGTGTGGTCTTTCCTATTGAGTAAACCAGCATGTGTAATAAAAAAATCCAGAATACTGACATTAATCATGATTTCAGGACCCAAGGTAATTAGATAGATGACATCAATAGCTAATACCATTGTTATGCCACCTGTGGAATTATTCTCAATTACAGGCATATAACTTCCAGAGGGGTTTCTGATAGTGATGGCACTCTCACTTTTTCTAGCACCAGAATCAAAACAACAGTACATTTCAAAATTGCCTTGAAAAATATCTTACTGGTCTTCTAGAGTTGGTGAAGACAACAAGACCCAAGGGGATCAGCAAATGGTTTGTTGCCATTCCTTGATGCTATGGAATGGTGGATGTTAACGACAGCCATCTTTTCTGAAAGTCTGGACTGAGTCTTAGATGCTTTCTCAAAGTAGCAAGCAGCCCAGTCATCATTGGTTGATTATAATAGTTATTTTACAGGAAATTAATTTGTCATCCGAGAGATAGAATTAAATTTCAGACACATGATGTATTCAAACATTCAAGATTTAATGCCATGGAATTCTCTCTGTTGTGATATGTTGTTTCTCTGATTTCAGACAAATCATTTACAGAATATTGATTCAGGTGGCTTGTTTCTAGAGATGGTTGATTTCGCCTTCTATATTTTATAATCTGTAAATTCATTTTCAATGAATGTCTTATCTGCATATTTTGGGGGCAGCGTACTGTTGCTTTCTACGTCCTACCTGCACTTAGTTTCATCTGCTATCACATAATCTTGTACTTCTCCCCACAATGTTCTTACTCGAAATTTTCCTTTAAGAAACATTGCAGCTCAATGATACACAGAACAGTTGAATTTCACACAATAGCCTAGATTTGGGAACTACTTTTTAGGAAATGGAAGCAAAACTAATAGCATGAACCATAAAAAAAAGTCCAACAATTCTAGGCTTTTTGATAAAATGTTTTATGATCAAATGAGCCTCTTCGATAGACGTCATAGAGTGAAGTGACTAAGGCTGGCTTTTTTCAACACTGATGATCACAAAATTGAAAATGAGTCATATTGAAGATATGAATCAGTTCTCCTTCCATCACCATATATTTGATCCCTTTTACCCTTATCTACCAATTTTGTACACCTGAAACAAACAAACAAACAAAAATCAAAGTAGAAACAAAATTAAAAAAAAGAAAAAGATGTAAGAAATATCTGCTCCTTGATAGCTGATTTCTTTTCTTTTTTTTTTTTTTTTTCTTTTTTTTTGTGGTGGGGGAAGAGGGCAGATGATTTACTTATTTATTTATTTTGTAATGTAAAGATAAAACAAATATACTAAGTTAGTCAAGAAAGTCTGAAAATAGGGAAGTTACCTCAGTGCAAATAAGGTATTGCTTGATAATAGATATTTCATTATCTAAGGGTATATCTGACAGATCTATGTTTATCTTAAGAGTTAAAATTTTATCTCCACAAGTCTTGGTATTTCTTTGGGAACAAGTGTTATTTGCTTCACTCCGTAGAATGACTGTTCTTGTATAGTTACCATTCTTATTCTTTGGGCAGCTATTTGTAGAAGATGGAGAGCTGAGCTGGAGAAAACAGTGAGACCCTGTGGGAGAGGCTGCAGCGAGGATCTGGACCTGGTTTATTTAAAAATTCATAAACTGATCTGTGAGTCCCTACATAGAGATTTTATTTATTTAAATTTGCTAACAGTTAATAAAATACATGTCCAGAGTAGATAAAATGCTATATGCATACATATATAGACTTGTATACACACATATACCAGGGGTGCCAAAAAAAATGTACATACATTTTAAGAGATGGTCAACGTTGCTCAAACAGTGGTTCTCCGTAATCAGAAGTGTCGGAACGCTGATGGTAACCACTTTGAGCATCTCTTGTAATTGCAGAAGTCAAACGTGACTTGTATTCATCTTTTGTTATTGGTATATATTGAATATTACAATTTTAATAGTGTTTTTTTTCCTTTCTTAAAATGTGCATACATTTTTTGCACCGTCTGTATATAATCTTGCATATAACTTTAAGATTATATGTATATAATCTTAAAGGATAATAATTATTCCCATTCTACAGATGAGGAATCAGAGGTTCATAGCTGGTGAGTAATGGAGCTGAGATTCAAACCTTAGTATCCTTACTTCACAGCCCAGGTTCTTATATTCTCTACTGCCTTCCACTGAATAATCCAGAACTAGAGAAATCTATTCCTTTGATTACTGTTTTCTTATATCTGTGGATAAAGTTGGTTGTGGGTTTCCTCTGAAAAGAATATAGTTACATATTTTACTAGAAGATGTCCAACATGGGACAGATAATGTGGAGTCTTGTGAAGGTGTTGACTGGGGAAAAAGACATGTTTTGAAGGAGGGCCCGCAGTTTGGAGAACGGACACTTTTGATTGAGGTTACTGTCTTTAGAGGAGGTAAATTGTCAAGACTTAGGCATGAAGTGGCCCATGAGTGGAGTAAAAAGCAGCCTGTAAGAGACTTCATGAAAAGGGGTCTGGATTTGATGGCCTCAGAGAAGACGTTCATGATAATAGTAGCAAGTTTTCTCCATATTGTACTTCTCTTTTATTATCCATAAAACAGCTTCCTTAAAGACTTAAAGTCTAGTTGCACTGTGAAGAAAAACAAGTACTTCATACTTAGAATAAATCATTAAAAACCATATATTTTCCTGTGAAGTCAGACTTTGAATCCAAAATAAATACATTCATTATTTCGATCAACATCATTAAATTGCACTTATCAGTTCCATCGAGATACTGCTATTCCTTTTCTTTCCTTCTTTTTGTCATTTCCCCCCTGATGTTTTCATGAAGGCTTTTTTATTTACCTTTATCTTGAATTGATATATAGCATCATTCACGGCCACAGAGTGAAAATATTTTCTTTAACAAAGAAGGCAGACCCCAAAGAACACAGATGTCATTTTCACCCATTATCTAAATATAATGACGTATAGACAAAACAGGAAAAGTGTTTGTCTTCCTAAAAATAGTTTTACGTTTCAGTTATGCTAATTTCATATTGCCCTGCTTTATGTTTTTGTGTTGTTTTCTGACTATTCAAGCATTGAACAATTATGTGGTCTATATGCAGTTAAAATGCATTTTAAAAGAAAGCAATTATTATGTAATAATGCAGAATGAAATAGCCATATGTATCTAAACAATCAACGAAGTTGTTCAATATTCAATTCAACAATGGAATTCACCACTTTACAGTTACCATTTACCCTGATGCTCAGAGAAATCAGAAAAGAGTATATCCCTCGGCATGTGAAGTATTAACTGAACTCTCAGTGTCACCCATCCTGAGTGCAAACAGCTGACAATTGTTTACCACACAATCATGCTCAAGTACAATTGTTTCCCTCATTTTCTTCCCAGTTTCCTTCTGCCTTCTTTATCCTTGGCATTTATCAAAAACATTTCTTCTGAGGGACAAACTATTTCTTTATATCATAAAGAGGAAAGCATTTTTTGTTTTGGCATGTGCATAAGCCAAGTATTTTTCACAATGCCATATTGTCAGGACAAATGTTTTGCCTGTCATCCTATTGTCAAAGATTGGTCACAGTGGGGCCTATTGACATTCCTTTGTGTGAAGACCCTCCCCTCAATAATACAAGAACAAACAGACTTGATGCAATGTTTTGCCAGGCAAAACCGAGTCAATTATGAAGCTAGTTTATTCTTCCCTAAACACTAGTTTGCTGTTCCAGAAAAATGATTGAAGAAAGTGAGCTACTCTCTTTCAATTTCGTGTCTTCAAAGCCCTAGACAATATTAAATAATTTTTTACAAGGTGGATAATGTCTAATAATAACAAACTATATATAGAGTCTGGTATTTGAGTAGCTTCTAAAAAAGGAAAATATAAATCTTTTATGGTTCTTTACCATTTTTTTAACAAATCGGCCCCTTGGGTCCTTGAAAGCAGATAATTTCTATGAAACTTCTTAATATTTTCTTCATCACATAAGATTATACCCTGTAGAGAAGTAATTTAATTAATATTTATTAACCTATATAAAAAGGTCTTAATTCAGTTTGTCTTTTTATGTAACTTCAAATCTGGTGGGATACTTTTACTGATACATCACTGTTTAATGTCTGAGAGGGTCTGTCTAAGCTAGGTGACAGCTAAGACACTGTACTTCCTCTACCAATGATCAAGAATTAAATATGAAAAATACTGTCCCAAGAGCCAGCAAAATGGTTAGCATAATTTTTATTTTTATTACATTAGCATAGAAATGCAACTTAATATAGAACCTGTGCACGTGTTTGGGGAGGGGGTATGGTACACACAAAATCAATGAATTGGTAATTATTATTTCATAGCAATGTATTAAAAAAAACTCACAGGAGAGATGACAGAGGAATAAAAGTAGAAATGTTTTGGCATATTTGATCTTAAAATTCAACCTAATGTTTTGTGAATGAAAATGAAAATTTAATGCCTACATTTATTTTTCCCATATTTCTTTCCCTTCAGAATTTGCAACCTCTTCTAGAAGAATTCAAAACCAATTAGGAAAGAAATCAAGTTCTATTTAATATTTATTTTTAGCTAAGACTTGGCAAAACCAGATGCCAGCCAGGAGTAGTTCTACTGTTGTGAATACTAAATATTCAACAGATGGCTCTCCTTAGATTTCATCCAATCTGGAAAGGCCCCAATAGGAAACAAAGATGGTCTTCAGACCGTCCCTCTTCTATTAAAATACACTTCCCACAGACATATGCTATGAATAGAAAGGTAAGAATTACAGGCTTGGTCTATAAGACAATGAATTTAAGGACTGTACTAATATTCATTATGTAAATAAATATCTCCCCAAACAACAGGTTACATATCCATTTGCAAGTGAAGTATCAAGAGAATAAAAGATGAAAAAATTTCAAAGATGTTTTTCAACTCCTGCTTCTAGTGATTTCTGGGTGATAACTCTCAACTATACAGTGCCTTTACAATTTGAAAATTTAAATTCCCCCACTCCCCCCTCCCACCCGCCACACACACACACACACACACATAACTCTCAAATGAAGTTACTTGGTTAAACAATAAAACCATAGAGATCTGGCCATTTCCACAGCATGAGGATTCATCCACTGTAAGACTACAGAGGAATTACAATGAGGCTGAAAGAATAGTCATAAATTAGCTAACCCAAATACTAGATATTTTATATTCTCCAGAGGTGAAATATGTGTGGTCTGTTTTCCTCTCATTATAAATACAAATACATTTGGGTATGACATCTTAGTGAGTTGAGTCAAAAGTAGTTCTGTTCCAACAGTCCAACTAACATCAATTAAAGGACAACTTGTTTTATCATTAGTAGTAATAGTTGGTCATACTAGTTTTTTTGTTTGTTTTCTGTTTTAATTATACAAATTTGTCTAATGGAACAAAGTATGCAAATGTTGCACTTGCAGCGCTTCTGAATGTCAGCCAACGTGATACACAAAAACAACACTGAACTCAAAGTCAGGGAATCTAATTCTTCTTCTTTTTTTAAAATCCCTTTCTTTCTGACCTCAGGCAAGTCACTGGACTTTTTTAAAAAAAGTTATTTCATGTGTAAAACAACATTGCCTTCTACTCAGAGACTTGTTTCTAGGATTGCGTTTTATATGTATAAAAACTTTACATATTAGGTACCAATACTCCTTGCAACTGGAGTAAATATTCAAATCCATTGGGATTTTATTATGGCATATAGTTTATTTTTATTAATTAATTCAGGAAATATTCATTGAGCATTTATTGTCCCTGGCACTGTTCTAAGTGCTGGGGATTTAATGATGAACAAAACTGACATATTTTCTAGCCTTACAATTCTTATAATCCATAAAGAATATAATTCACATAATATAAAGAGAAGAGCTGGCAATTATCAAGCAACAAGAGTTTCGATGGTGAAGTATACATAGTAGGAGCAGCACGATAGGTCTTGAAATTCAAGGAAGGCTGAGAAGAAATGGGTGGCTAACCTGAGAATGGAAAGATGATCCTGACGGGGGCACAAAAGAGGGGTGGAACTCAAGTAGAGAGAGCAATCCACATAAAGACACAGTCAGAGCAAGAGTGCATTCTTGAAGAACTGAAACCTCTGTATGGCTGGTTCTAAAGTGTGCAGATGAAGGAATGGTGAATGATCACCATAAGTAGCAGACCGTTTAAACAGAGCTCTGTAGCCACATTGAGGAGTTTGGACTTTGAAGAGCAATGAATTTTTAAGTCTATATGTGACATGGTCAGATTTTCAGTCATTCTGAGAGCAATTGTGGATCATGAGTTAAACAGGTTAAGAGTGGAGATCAGGACACTGTTTAAGAGACTGTGGCAATAATTCCAGTTAGAAATGAGGGTAATACACACTAAAGAAAAATGTGAAGAAAAAAAAAAAAAAAAAAAAAGGTAGCAGCGAGAATAGCTAAAAGTGATAAATATAACAGATCTTTAGTTGGTAGAATTAAAGAATTTGGCATTTTATTGGCTTGTGAATGGGGATGGACATATGGGGGTGGGAAGAATTGGTTATGAGCAAAATATAAAAATATTTCCAGTTGTCTGACTTACACTTCCAGGTGGATAGTGCTGTCAATCACTGAACTAAATAACATAAGAGGAAATATATGTTTTGGAAAATAACATATTCAGATTTGAACATCTTGCATTTAAGATGCTTATAGCACCTCAGCATAAATCACAGAATAGAGATTTGGACAGAGGTAAAGATTTAGGACTCATTAGCACAGGTGGTAATTACTGATGGGCATTTGCCTATTATTTCATTGAAAGTATATGAAGTCGAGAAGAACAGTGTGAAGAATGTCATTATGAACAACATCAGCATGTAAAGAATGGACAGAGTACAGAGCCCCCAAAAATGACTGAGAAGAAATGGCCTGATTATAGTTATATAATGGGGAATGTGCATTGTTATGGAATCCAAGATATAAGGAAATGCTCGACAGTGTCGAATCCTAGGAAGAGGTCAAGTAAAATGAGAATTGAGAGAGACCCCTCAGAAGAAGGCAAAAATGGACTTTTAGGTGGAGAAGGCACACTGATGGGTGATGAGTAGTGACTCAGAGGTAAGGAAATAAATGGAGTATATACATCGTCTCCAGAAGCCTGGCTGTGAAGGGAGGGAAAAGTATAGCTGCAGTAGCTGTAGAAATATTTGGAACTGAATGAAGGCATTTGAATGATTGTGTGTGTGTGTGTGTGTGTGTGTGTGTGTGTGTGTGTGTGTGTAAGATGGGAATATCCTTAACATGTTTAACTGATGATTTGGAAAGTAAGGAGAATGAGAGGTCAGAGAATTACTTGAGACAACGCCCTGGACAAGGTAAGAAAGAATAAAATCTAAAGCATAGTGGAGGAATATAATTTAGAAAATAATAGAACACCACCTCAATTATAACAGGGGTTGGGGAGGATAAAAAAATGCAACATCAGAAATATTTGTAGATACTGTGGCAAGAATGTAAGAAAATTTAAATTTATGGCTTTTATTTTCTTGAAGTAACAGCCAAAGTTATCTGCTGAATTTATTGGTGGAAGAGAGAGCTAGTTTGTAAGTAGAGAAAAGTTAAGGACGTCTGAAAGAGTTTCCAAGAAAAAAGACAGAATGAATGTCAGAAATATAGAAGGATTCTCATGTATTGAGAATCTAGTTGAGACTGAAGGGTGGAAAAAATAAACTCACAATGAAATTAATCTTTGTTGCTTATTTGACCTTCTCTGATACTGTACAGAATACCTGGTGTACAAGTGAAGAAAGTAAGCATGTGAATTCGCATAGGGTTCAGATATTGACAAGCAGCTGAGATATGTTTAAATGTTTCCAAAGGGAAGTGGAGTTGAAAGCATTCCCAAGAGCCTACTTGAAGTGATGGATCAAGAAATCTAAACGTGCTAGGGAGAGAAGTGGTAACAGGAGAGGGCTGTAAAAGGACGCTGAAGTATATTGGCAGTGGATTGACTTAAAAATGACTTTGAAAGCCTCCTTTTCACTTATCAATTGTTTGACCTGGGTTGAGTGACAACTTCTTTAAATTCTCTGATTTGAAAAATAAGGCTAACAAGTCTTATCTAATATGGTTGTTATGAGATTAAATGAGATAATATATGTAATTTATGGAAACAGTGCCCCTAAAGTTTTGCAACACATGGACTGGGTAAGAGTTATATGCTTGTCATATAATAAACACTCAATAAATGATAATCATCATTATTGCTAGTGACAAGCTTTGTAGTTAAGTGGAAGTGTTTAATAGAAACCACATAATACGTATTTTCAAATGCTAACTAGTCAAGTGAAAATAAGCTTCCTTCCTTACAAAAATATATGTAATCATTCAAAGTAATTATGCTATCTCTTCAAAATAATACACTTTTCTTGCTTGGCTCAAACATTATTTTAAAAGAATGTTATGACTTTGTCATTGGATTTTTAAACATTTTTTTTTAATAACATAATTTGCAAAATATAATATACTGACTTTAGTCAGTTGGGGGTGGTGAGGGCATAAGACTGGTGAAACTCTAAAATTGCAATGTCTTAACTCTGACAAAAACAGAAAGAAAAGCACCAAAGCCAAATTCACGTCATTCTCTATGCCAGAGGGGATGAAGCAAGGGAAGAATTTCAACTTGAACATGTTCTTACAGACTGAATTGTAATCCCAACAATCACAAATGCAGTCTCATCTTGGGGAAGAAGAGAGCTGGCATTTTTTGTTGCATTTGTGAAAATGCTGCTACGAAAAGCAAAGCCAATTAGTCAGAACAACAGATACTGGGGTAAGGCCAGAATGCTGCAAATGCTGGAGCATAGCCCTTTTAGAAATACTAGTGAAGAAGAAGAATATTAAATTTTTCTTAGAACATAAGCAGAGTTCTCTCAATAACCATCTTCTGTCAGTTGCAAAGGGACACTTTCCAGACCTAGGAAATGACCTTTTTGCCGCGGTGGTCAGATATATCTGAATATTTCCATCTGCTGACTGTAGATGGAAACTTCCAGAAAGGAAGTTCAGGAAAGCATATGTTCACTTTCTATATTTTTGTGTATTTCAAGAATAAATAACAATATCAAATTTTTATACATAAAATAATGTCATTTATATACAAAGCAGCTCAAATTGTTATTAAATGCATAAAATAGTCAAAATATCAACTTTTTGTCTTTTTGTGGATTTTGGACACATTTTGGAAAAAAACAAACCTTGAAATCAATTAATGCAGCAATAGAATTATGATAAAGAAGTAACCAAGTTTGATCAGATCAATAATCACCAGTCCCGGTTTTGTGGTGCTGAAGGCTTATACAATTGAAGAGCTCTCTTTGTGAAAATACACAAAAATATAGATATCATATCTGGTACATGACATTTAAAGGAGCTAAAGCAAGTGAGGAGATCTGTAATGTCAAGCTCATTAGCGGCAAAGTAAGCCTCTCCCTGCCACCCTATCTGCTCCTTGTGAAGAACACATACATGATCTATCTGAAAGCATTTTGGTAAGAAAAATTTGTCTATGCAAAGGTATGAGTTAAACTCAGGAAAATGCATGAGTTTGGCCTTGGACATGTTAGTCACCTAGAAAGAAGTAATTTTTAACGAACAACATTAAATAGTCCCATGCTTTGGTAAGAGTCATGCAAAACTGTGCAAGTAACCCATGTGCTGTAATTTGAGGAGATCTATGACTGTCACCATCTCTAGACATTTCCCACGTCCTGGAGTGACAGTGTATGAAATCTTACTGATAAAGGCTCTGTCCTAATCAGACGTCGTCACTCTGCTGACGTGATGGACTTACTGGTGTGCAGCACTCCCTGGGAAATGTCCTCAGCAAATTATAAGCCTGACTCTGTTGTTCATGGTTATAGATTGAACTATCTGCTTACAAGAAATACAGAGGATAGAGGAACATACTATATTTTGCACAGATGTAATAACAAAATCTATCATGGGAGAATTAAAGGATAAATGACCCAGGTTCTCCAACAAATGATTTCTTTCAAAAAGAGAAAGAAGGGACTTTTATGGATCATAAAAGACTTCAGTGGAATATCAACCACATACAACACGTGGACTTTGTTTGCATCCTGATTCTAACAAAGCCACTGCAATAAAAAGAGAGAGAGAGAGAGACAACCAGAACGTTTGATCACTAACTTTGATGATATTAAGAAACTATTAAATTTTAGGTGCCTGATGGTATTTGACAAAAAAAAAAAAAAAAAAAAAAAAAAAAAAGATGTACTGTTTTCTAAAGATAAATTCTGAAGTATTTAGAGATGAAAAACAACCAATAAATAGTAATGTTAACGCTTTGTGTTTTTCCCTGAGCTAGAAATAAACTATTGACCTTTCCATGCCCATTCTCTCCCCTTCCCCTTCTCATGCTATGTTGTATCCCTAGAAGGCTGACGGATAAGCTCATGTACCAACCTGGCCCTTCCTTGGTCTCTGCCCTCCATTTGGACTCAGCCATTGAAGGTGCTGACAGGAGGTAAGAGGGCAGGAGAAGAGACAGCCCAGTTATGGATCCCCTGGCTTCCTGTCTACCAGGACAAGGCTTGGCTGTGGCTGTATTTCTCTACCTAAACCCAGAACTCCTGTTTGGCACTCACAGAATTATAAGAACCACTTTTTTCCTTTGTCCATTCAGGGCCAGTGGTGGTGGCAGTTCACCTTCACTCTCCTATATTTTGAGTCCTTTCATTACAGGATTTTTTAATTACCCTATTTGAGTGCTCCATTTGTGTCTTGCTGGGACTCTTATTAATACATTCTCCTTCTGTGTATCTACGGGATAACTGAGTTATTAGCTCTGACCTGAGAAATCGAGACTGTCAGAACACTCTAAGAGCACTGAAAGATGGGGCAGGTACTAGAGGATGAAATTGTCTGTGACCCTGTATTGAATAAGGGTGGCCTTATCCATTCTGATTTAGGGAACTCATTAGGTCACATCTGCAAGTATGTGAAATACGTTGACCTTTTAACTAGACCTTACTAAAGGTTAACCGTTTTCTGGCAGAAAGCCTATTCTTGCAATTTTGGAGACCCAAAAGTAGAATTTAATGAGAAATTCTATTAAACAGATGTGGCTAGGGTACACAATTCATTAAGATTTAGTTATCAAAGATGCCAAGTTTTAGGGTTCTTAAGTATCCCTCTTCCAAGAGCTATTCCTGCTTCTGGTCATCCCCTACTCAGAGGAAGATCTTGGAAGTCAGGTACTTCACTTCCTGCTTTTATAAAACTCTACCGTCCAGTTATAGTCATTTGACTTCTAATTACAAATTCAGTATGTTTAAAGACCTGAGATTAGTCATTACCTACTTGGGAAAATTATAGGAACCTAGATCAGAAAACGACTCAGGCTTGAATTAGTTTCATCTCAGTTCTAGAAGGGTGATTTCTATCTCATTCATGTGAACCACTGTCAATTAATCTCAAAGTTGCTATCCTTTTTCCTTGTTTTTTTATTTTTTATTTTAAATTTGCCACAGAGATGCTAGACTAAAAACAAAACGATGTCTTTTAAAGGAGAGAGCAGGCTCTTCTTCATGATATCCTTTACCTGCTGACTAAAAAATAGACAATTATGGTGAGAGTTCCCACAGCCACTTTGGATCATAAATGGCTTTGAGAATGGAAGAATTGATGCTTGGTCTCTGATATTATGGAGAACTATACTAACCCTCCATCGATGCTGTCTTCCTCAACATGAGTGGCTTCTATCTCGAGACTACTTTTATTTGGTTTTGCCACTGGTGTTTAATCGCAACTTAACCTATTAATAAATACCACCTTAAGACTCATCTTACAATAATGGCATTCCCGTTACAATGCACTATGGTTTGCTAGCTGCTTTGATACCATGTTAGATATTTCAGTTTTTCAAAGACAGGGCCTGCCCTTATTTAAGCTGCTTTATAAGAAGTGGGACCTGGACCTTAATATGGGAAGTCAGCATTCTCGTAGAACCGATTACGTGTCTGTTTGGATCTCTGCATATGTTCTTGAATACAGACTCTCTATTTCTGCTATGATAGCACTCGGGAAATCTTTTTGTTAACTTTATTATTCTCCTAAGACAGAATCTGTCTTTTTTTTTTAAACAATCATTTTTCACAGCTCCTTTAACCCATTATTTGCAACCCCATTTGTATGTTAAGTCCACCCAAGGTCATTAATACATTTGCTGGTACTGAGAAAAGTAAGATTTCTATCTGCTGGCCTTTCCTTTCTGGTAGGTGTAATATTAAAGTAAAAAAATACAGGGCATTTTCAAGGAATTAGAATTGTCCAGTAAGGCTGAAGCATAGGCAGGGATTTGGAAAAAACAGGTAAAAAGATTTTAGAACTAAGTGGGAACCAGAACACTGATGGAATATTTAAATTACACTAAGTTACATATTTAAACATAGATGTCATATATTGAATTTTAAATATAAACAATGCAGCATGTTTTCAAAATGCATTGTCTGTTTGCATAAGACACACTGCTGTGTGTGTGTGTGTATATGTGTGTGCATATATATATATATATATATAATGTTATTTATATAGAGCTGTCATTCAGAAAATGTTTGAAAGAATATCTGAATTCTGTAATCCCAATGGAAGAATGTGCCTTTCAGGCAGAGACACATAACCCTATCATTTTAATGAATTTCCATTTCAGTAGCTCCCAAGTACCTAACTGGTTTCAGTTGCTGGGCCCAGGGAACAAAAAGAGATTTCAATAGAAGGTTTCAATAGAAGCTGAGGGAATTCTCAGACTGCAATGGGAAAAAGAAAGTCAGAGAAATAACTGCAGTTTCCTGTTCATGTGGATTTCTATTATATGATCAGGTATTCTTGAATTCCATAATCTGCACCAAGCTGACAGGTGCCAAATAATAGTCTATCATTATAACTGTATTTTTATTCTTTGTCCCTTAGCAAACTGTAAACTTCTCAGTGGCAAGAATTCAATATCTTTAAGATTATAACCTTGTTTGATCAATGCTCAAAAACATTCGTTAAATGAAATACAAAGGTCTGAAAATCATCTTCCCAGACTCTTAGACAGTCTTCAAAATGATGAGTTTCTTGTATATCTATCACCCCTGTGTTATTTGCTGAAAATATCTGCATCGATTATGCCATTTCATCTCAGGCTTCACATTGATACCTAACAAAATAAGGTGAGCATCCTTTGAACTATTATGAATTGTCAACAAACTTAGACAGGGAATCACTTCATAGCTGATTTCACAGAAACTAAAAGAAATACCCAAAATACTTGAAGCTACAAATGATGGGAATAATTAGTAAAGCCTCATTACATCTGTACTAAACATCTCATTCTACGACTTACTGATATTATATACTCTTGAAATGAATATGTAATTCCATAAGACATATAATTCAATGCATAACATTTTAGGAAAGAAATTTGTTCCCTATCCTCTCTGAATTTTGGTTTCTTCTTATGTGAAGATAAGGGTTAATTGAGATAATATTTATAAAATTCCCAGCACAATGACTGACACATGGTGGTTTCAAAAAATATATGTTATATGTTCTAATATTTATTGTAACTCGGCCTACCTATCTCACTGGATCATTAGAAATAGATGGGATAATATATGTAAAAACTCTTTGTCAGTTATAAATTATTAAACATTAATGAGCATTTTAGTAAAGTAACTATATTATTCCCTTTATTTTAATATCACCCATTTTGCCATTAAACTTTAATACTTTGTGGTGAATATTTCAAGGCCTCTTTAAGTAAATGCTTTATTTTACAATGCTCAGTACTTTAGTAAGCAGTTATATAACCCAATGTTATGAGCTGGCTTGTTTCCCCCAAAAATTTGTATGTTGAAATCCTATCCCAAGTACCTTAGAATGTAATTGTATTTGGAGATAAGGTCTTTAAAGAGGGTTATTAAGTTAAAATGAGGCTATTATGGTAGGTCCCCATCCAATCTTGACTAGTACCCTTATAAGAAGAGGAAATTAGGACACACAAAGAGATACCAGGGACTCTTGTGCACAGAGAGAGGACCATATAAAGAGGCAGTAAGAGGGCAGCCATCTGCAAGCCAAGGAAAGAGGCCTCAGAAGAAATCACCCTTGTCAGCACATGAATCTTGGACTTTCAGCCCCCAAAACCGTAGGAAAATAAATTTATGTTGTTTAAGTCCCCCAGATTGTAGTATTTTGTCATGGCAAACTAATATACTATGTCAGATCACTTAAAATTCTTAACATTGCTTCTGATTTCTGGTAAGAAAAGATGTGTTAACTTGACTCAAAAACAACTAATTTTGTTGTGTCTCCTTACCTCTAACTCATCACATTCAGATTTAAAGCATGACTGTTATCCAGTGCCTTCTAATGAGCTTCAGAATATGGATTTCTTCACTCCAAAATAATAGATTGGACTAGTTGAGTCTCTTAGACTCTTTACCCAAGCCTCATTCCTGAATCCTTTGACTTTGAACCAGAGAATGAAGAGTTTGCCTGAATCATTGATCTGCATATCTGGTCAACCTTGAGAAGATTTTCACCAAAATACGGGAGAATTTTACAAAGTAAGGATACTGAAATGTGTTTTCCAAAAAGCTAGTTACACAATTTGAAGCACTCTCCTTTATTCTGAGATACTACCCTTCCCTTTATTTAAAAAAAAAAAAAAAAAAAAGTTGATAAAACATGTCCTTTCTTTGAAAGGAGATGGTAGTGTTTTTGTTTGAACATCATATTTAACAAATTAAAAATTTGCAACCTCAGATCAAGCAGAATATACATATTTGCATATACCATTATACCACTAAATTCAACAGTACTTAAATTTGAACCAGAAGCCTGCCTTCCTTTTTATCCCAAGTGGCTGTAGATTTAATGCATTCTTACTCAAACACATTTGCATCATTAATGGAATTGCATAAAAGGAGTAGGGACATCTCCATGGATTTTTAAATACCCTTAATTTATTTTCCCTTTCCTTCAAGCAGAACTCATTTCCACATATATATTATGGTGAAGTTATGAAAACTGAGACTTTTACAATAATGAAAATCAAATAATCTTGAAGATGTTGAATGTGTACTATACAGTAACACATTAATTCATTCTATTTTCAATTAATCTAATTATTGATTGTATAATGTTTATAATGATATTGTATTTATATTGATTACATAGTCTTTATAATGCATGGGATCAGCTATACCAAGCAAACCATAAGAAATAAATCTTGATATTGATATGCTTAATATAATCTAGCTATTGGTTGCAGTTTACTTTTGTTTCTTGCTCTGCCTTACAAAAAATTTCCCTTCATTGCAATTATTTTTCTAAAAAGCTTTCACTGAATGTACAAAGTTATAAAAATATTAAATAAAACTAACAATTACCAACTGCTAGGTCTTGCCAATAATTTCAAAGGAATATGTCATCATATTTAACAAAAATACTTTTCATATTTTGCTATATCCTATCAGTCTGACACTGCTTTGTATTATGAAATTCAAGATAGAAGCCTTCTCAATGGTTTTGTAATAGGTATTATTGTATTTCACTTATTCTGAATTACTTCAAAATATATGCATCAAAGATTAAAGTACTAATGGATTGAACACTGTCAATAAAATCTCTCAGTAGGAGCACTAGGACTAAAATTCCTTGATAATTTTTTTTATTTTGAATTGAATACAAGGCGTGATCACAAAATATGGTGAATGTTTAAAAACAATATTACAATAAAAGATACAGTGCCATTCATCCCCTCAAACCCCTCCCCCCTTTTGAACACACATCATCCTTGTCACTTTCTAAAGCAATTCTGGAAGTCCTCTTTCATGAGTATCTTTAGTTGTACTGTCTTAGCTGCCTTGATGTCCTGAATTGATTCAAAACATTTACCTTTCATGGTCATTTTGACTTTGGGGAAGAGACAGAAGTCCTGTGGTGCCATATCCAGTGAATTAGGTGGATGAGGACACACTATAATGCTTTTATTTGACAGAAATTGCTGTATACCAGAAGTGATGTGTGACACGTAGCCTTTCCATTGAGATCAGAATACGGTGAGTGCTGCTGCTCAGTGCCATCCAATGGAAAGGCAGGGATCTTCAAAAGGGGAAGTGGCACGTGAACCTAAATAACATATATGACAAGTTTCAACTTGTTCAGTGCAGTCAGTCAGTGTGAGCTAGGGTTGAGAGAAGGTGTGTTTACAGTGTGCCATAAATCATCCTACATCATGACAACACTTGTGTCACACATTGCTTCTGGTTCATGGCAATTTCTTTAAAATAAAAGCATTGCAGTGTATCCTCATCCACCTTATTCACCATATCTGGCACCTTGAGACTTCTGGCTCTTCCCCAAAGTCAAAATGATTCAGAACATTGAGGCAGCCATGACAGTGCATCTAAGGACACTCATGAAAGAAGACTCCCAGAACTGCTTCAGAAAGTGGCAAGAACAATAGGATAAATGTGTTCGAAGCAAAGGGGAGTATTTCAAGGGGATTAATGGCAATATGTCTTTTACTGTAATAATTTTTTTTTATTTAAACATTTACCATATTGTTTGATCACACCTCATATATGCATTCCTGATACTAAAACAATTAGTAAAGCTTTTGAAAATAGTTAATAATTTGGTCATAGTTGCACAATTGTATGTGCTCAAAAAATAGCCTCCTTTTTTCTCTCTTAGGAAAAGTTTTGTAGAGCTAAAGATATGCTAATATCTTTGTTTATCATCTTGGTAATATAACAAGATATGTGAGAACGTCATCTTCCACTTGTATATACTTTGTTTTCATATATTTGATATATTCTTTCATATCTTCAAGAGAGATCCGAAGTTCATTAAAACTCCTTGGATATCTGGGTTGTATCGAATGTGTATGCTCACCAAATATTGACTACAAATCCAAATTTCAAACAGCGTCTGCTCACTAAATTATAACAGAAAGTCACAGAGCATGATAAATGAATCGTAAATATTTACATTATTATATAAACAAAGAAGAAATATAAAGCAGGACCAGGAAGAGGAGCAGGAGGGGGAAGAAGGAAGAAAGGAAGGAAGGAAGGAAGGAAGGAAGGAAGGAAGGAAGGAAGGAAGGAAGGAAGGAAGAAAAAAAGGAAGGAAGAAAAAAAGGAAGGAAGAAAAGAAGGAAGGAAGGAAAGAAGGGAGGTGGGAGAGAGATCTGAAGCCAAAATAGATGAGCAACAAGGAATATTTCTGGATAGCAACTAATCCAACTTAGTATGTGAGTATATATTTTAATACTTAATGCATATCTAATATATATGTTTTATTTGTTTTGTACTTCTTTCATATATAGACTGTATACCTAAAAGTGTTAATATATTCCAAAGAAGTAGCTGTCTTAATAAAAATGGATTTCTTGGAAATTCTGAGTTAAAAGAAAAAATGAAAAATCACCTAGACCAAATCACGTAAGTATAAATGAAGTTCAAATAGAATCTGGGCATTCCCAAGGGCTTGACCTTGTCATCTTTATTTCTATTAACTATTTTGGTGATTTTCTCTGAGTTTTATCAATTCTATTTCAACAATACATATGTACCATCTCTAATGAGCAGGTATATATGTAATTCTTCAATACCAAATCCAGTAATCTCCTAATCCTGTATTTTATGAGGTGATAGAGTAGAGTTCTCCTGTTGAGTGACAACCAAATGAGGTCTTTCCTTAAAGCAAATGTGATTGATGCTAATCTGGGTTGCATAAATCTTCACTGAGGGAAGTGGCCTTCCAAAGAAATGTCCTCCTGGTATTCTAAGTTGGATCTTAGAGTTCATTTTCTTATGTAAACTGTGAGAAAAATTGCCAAGTAGACTCAGAGGGGAATTATTAGCAGTTTATAGGTAAAATAAGATTTCATGGTCTCATCTAAAATTGAATCGCTAAGTATAACACTGCTTTCAGGACATAATGTGTACAAATTCTAAGAAACATCTAAGAAAATTTGAACAAAACCCATCCGTAGACACAATAAAATTTCTTTGGGGAAATCTGTAGTTTGTTTTCTACACCATTCAATGGATCTCTACTAAACATATGCTCAAGCACATTATCATAGAAATCAAATAAAATTCAATTCCATAACCTCCATCCATTTCTCAAGAGTATATTATTTCTGAAAGACTTAGATGGAGTTTTTCTTGTTTTTTAGTTTTGTTTTGTTTTGTTTTTTCCTCCCAGAAGGAAGGAAGGAAGACATGTCTTTCTGAGAACAGCTGGAAAATGTGCATCTTGGTACCCACCCCTGCTTTTCCTGTCTGTTCAGGTTTACCCAGGGAAGCTGCAGCTAGCAGTATGCAAGCTGCTGAGGCGGAGATAATTTTGCCCATAATAAACGAGTGACACTCTTCACCCCATGGGACCAGAAGAGCTGATTGCGTGGAATGGGCAGAATCACCACAACTATGCCTCTCACAGTGCAACCCCTCCCATTCCTAAACTGCTTGCTGCCTTGACCAGTACTGGTCGACAAAAACTTGAGAAAGGCCAAGAAAGCTCAGAGACACTGCTTAGCATGTCAACCCAAATAATAATTTCCTCATTTGTATTCTCCTTTCTCTCCCACATTAAGCAATACAAGGCAGTTGTTGTAGACAGTGAAGAGTAATTAACTCTGTTTCCCAGTAGAGATATGGCTAGAATATGTAGAGAAAAGACCAGGAAAGAAGAACATTAAACATAGTCTTAATCTTCTCTTTCTTGCATAACATATTGCTTCACCAGACCATTGTAAAAACTTTTTCCCTCCTCCACTTGTTTACAAATATTTATAGTTATAATATGCCACCACATCCTAATTTGATGCCAAGCCAAAGCATTTCATTCTTTTATTCTTTCCTTATAAATCAATACTTCCAACTCTTTCATCATTTTTGTGGCTTTTCTCAGAAGCTCTTTTCATTTATCTAAATCTTTTTTAGAGCTGAGGTGCCAAGAACTCAATCATAATCTCAATAACCATGCATGAAGGAGAAAAGAAAAAAGGAGAAAAAAAAAAGAAAAAGAAAAAAAGAAAAAAAAACAGCTCCAAACCACTCTTATAAATAAGTCATAGTTCCAGCAACTGCATTTCTTGAATAGGTTGTATTCTTCCTACAGCACAAGGAGTATTCAAGGGTTCTCTCACATAACCCAAACACTGGATTGAAAAGGCCTAAACACTAATCCCTCTTACGTGTCTTTTCTGCGGAAAGGGTAGAGACTTTTTAAATTTGAATGCCCCAAGGATATCTGTCTGATTTTTCCCTCTGCAAAAAATTCAAGAAAAAAAGTGGGTCTGTTCTACAGTTTCCCTAGTATAATTCCTTCTAATCCTTCTTGGATTATCAGGATGAACTCATTCCCCTGGCCACTCTGAGTGAAGGCTAAAATAACAGCCAAATAGGGATTCTTTCCTAACTTTTCTCTTCATCCTTCATCTGGTTACTTTTACCAGGAAGTTATATTGTAGTAAGTGTTCTATTTGTCAGCCAAAAAATGGTCAGCATAACATGTTCATCTGTTACAAATAATATGTAATATCTTTTTAAAGCAAATATTACTTAAATTTTGCCGTCTGGTTCATATATCATTAATCAGTACAGATTGAGTTCTTTAGTTTTATTATTGTTATTACTTTTCCCTTTGTTCAAGTAAACATATTATTTCATCAGAAATTTAAAAAGTGTATTATATAAACTTCAACCCATGTAACAGTACTTGTATCTAAGCAGATATGAACTCTTTAAAGAGTATGTGTGACAGTTTTACCAAAATTTAGATGTAATGCAACCATTTCAGTTTGACCTCGTTCCACTAGTTTTGCTTCTAACAGAAGAAAAAGAATCAAGTTTGTGTGCAAAAGTAAGAACTGATGAATACAAACCGAATCCACATAGTTAGAACTGTTACAAATAAACGTGTTCCATAGTCCAGTCATCTGTCATCAAATGAAAGACTGAGAGTTGTGAATTAGAGCTCAGTTGGAGTTCATTTAGCTAATTACTGTTAACATGCACAGAGGAATACAAATATACCTAAGCTATCTTAATTGTTCTTTACTTGATAGTAAGTAGTTAAAATACAGTGGGATTGATTCATTCATTAACTCTTATGAGTAATTTCACAGGAACTTGTGTTTTGTGTCTTTGCAATAATACCTATCCATCTTGGTTTCAGAGTATGATTTAGCCCTAGAGTTTTCAAAATCATTTAAATCTCTCCTAGATATGTATATCTCAAAAAAGGTCTGTCTTCAAGCCAGTGATACTGTATTCAGTATTACTCAATTTGCAACCCAACTAATCTGAATCATAAATCACCTGCTTTTGACTCCCATTTAAGTACATAGATGTCAGTTACTGAGGCAATTATTTATATCTTACTTTTTTGACTAGAAGCAGTTACCAACCAATATAAACTTCTAAAATAACTTCAATCTTATCAACATTCAGAAAGGGTACAAAAATGGTTTAATTTTCTCATATTTTGGAAAAATAGAGTTGGTTTTTGAATTATGTTTAAAAAACAAAACCAAACAAAAACCTTCAAGAAATCCACCATTTTCCAATAAGGAATAGAAGACAGATATTAGGTTGGTGCAAAAGTAATTGTGGTTTTTGCAATCATTTTTTAACCTTTTAAACTGCAATTACTTTTGCACCAACCTAATACTAGATATGTGTTGATGTAATATGATTTCTGATCTCATAATTCCAATTGAGTACTGATAAGGTTGATTGCACTTGATGCTTCTCTTTCATTGTATCATAAAAGAATAAAAAGTCAATTCAGAGTTCATATAACCAAGATGCTCATAAAGGACTAATGTGTAGCAGATTCTTTTCACTAGCCTTTAAATACAAGTTATAATTAGTTTCTGTCTTCACATAGAATTAATCAGATTCTAGTATTGTTAAAAATATTCATTTTCAGGTAATCAAATGTCAAGTTTCTTATTGTAACACCTTGCTAAAGTAAAACTACAGAATGATAGGCCATTAACTACCAGACTATTATGGGGATAATTCTAAAACTTATGCTACTCTTTTTCTTCCACAGTTTGTTAATACCAAAATAAATCTAATCTAAATAAAAGCAACAATTACATGCATGCCCACCTTGATTTCCTAATCCCCTTCTGACATTCAGTTTTCTCTGCTTTAGTTAAGTCCCTTCTTAACAGATGTTCCTTTGACCTTTCTCCAAACTTGACTTCAAGTAACTCCAAATAAGATTGTCAATTACTAAGGCAATGTTCTTATTATCTAGGAAAGTAAAAATACATCTTTGCAAACAACAGAGTTTTTGAAATAGAAAATTTGTAATTTTCCTCCTTTACTGCCCAAGTAAACTAGCCTATGTTAGCCACACTCCTTTAAAAAAAGGAAGATATGCCACATTACTCTCGAAATGAAATGAATAAATGATGCTATAGACATAGTAAACTCTAATTTTAAAAAGATACATTCACAAATTAAATATTTCCTCTATTTTGATTAGATAATGATACAAAGGAAAATGGAATTGAATAATTATATAGTTTAACACAATTGGATGTTCGTAAGTGCATATTTGAAAAACACAGAAAGAGCTAAAAATCTCTGAATTAGATCTGTGCTATCAATGTTAGACATGTGGAAAGAAACATGAAATATTGCAGGTCAGTGGCAATTTTATATCACTTTCTATTTAGGATCTAAGATATGTGACTGCAGGTATTTTATCTTATTTTCATAAATATTCTCTATAATGAAACCAACCATCTATTTTAAAGAACTTTTTTTAAAGAACACTGTTTTAAAGAACATCTATTTTAAAGAATATTTTATATTTATTTAGATTTTACATTGTGCTTAATATTAAAAAAACTGAACTCAAATTTAAATGAATTAAAGTTTCACTAGAAAGTACATAATCAAAGAGGTCATAAACACATTTTCTTGCCTTCTAACTTTAATAAATTTAGGCTAAATTTATACCTCAAAACATTGGCAAGTGACTCCCACCATTTTTATGCCATATGTGAACACAAATATATGAATTTAAGTATGCACCGAATGTAGAACATAGTATGCACCAAATGTAGAACATTTTTGATACTACAAAAATTATAAAAATAAAAATCAATTCACAATATTATTCAGAGATAATCACTACCACACAATTCAGTATTTTATATCAAGATAATAACAGATATATAGCTAGATGATAGATAGATAGATAGATGATAGATAGATAGATAGATAGATAGATAGATAGATAGATAGATAGATAAATGATACATAGAGAGAAAACATGCTGGACATATAGTTTTTGCATCACAGTTTTTTGTTTTGTTTTATTTTTCTCAAAGAACATGATGTCATGAAATATTTCTAATGACAATAAAAGTTCCCTAATAAATTTATTTTAACAACTGCATATATACTTATGCTGTTGATTATTTAATTATTCTGCTAATTTTGTACATATTTCATACCATTATGAACAAGCAACAGTTCTGTGATGAAGATCATCGTACATAAATTTTTATTTATTTTTATTTATTTTATTCTGAAAATTCCGTTAAATAGATTCTGGAGGTTACACAGTACATGGTTAAAGGGTAAGAATGTTTTTTTAAGATTGATACTATTTCTGAATTGCTTTCTAAAAATGTGGCAATCACTCCTATCATTTCCTCTCATAATAATGTTTGAGAGCACAGGATTTTTAATCCCTCGACTCCCTCCCTTACACCAAAAAAAAAAAAAAAAAGTGTCATAGGATGGATAAAAAATAGTACTCACTAGAGTTTAATTTTGCCTTTCATCTAGTTGCAAATAAGATAGGGTATTTTATTCATAAACACAGTAGTCATTTGTATTTTTTAGAAATTTTAATGATTTTTGTCTAGCTTTTAGATGAATCATTTCAATAGTTTGGATATTTTTCATCATATGTACAAACATTATACAAGAATGTTATCTCATTTATATAATTGTAGGAAATATTTCAATCAATTAGTCACTTAGTTTTTAATTGGTTTACAATATTTCTGTATACAGGCTTTTAGACATTTTGATATTCATATAAGTAAATAATTTTCTTTGTGATGTTTATTGTTTTAATGCTTAAAAGATTACTTCTCATTACATTTTTTCGGTCATGTTTTTAAAAAAATAACTCATTAATCATTATGACACTTATTCTGAAATATGAGGTACCATAAGAGGGTTTTTCTTTTTGTTGTTGTTGCTTCCCAAATAGTAACCTTATTTCCCCAACACCATTCAATGAATAATGAATTAATTCATCCAATAACACACTCAACAGTTATTTATTGAGATACCATGAGCTTAGAATTGTTGGTGGTAATGGGATCCAGTTGTGGAATAAAGACTTTGCTGTTATGGAATTTTTATTACTGGATAAGAAAACATAACAAATAATTATATAATATCATGGCATGTGTTGACAAATGCTTTGAAGGAAAAAAAAACAAAGTGAAAGGATAATGGAGGCTGAACATGTGTGTATGGAAGGCTGATATTTAAGATAGGTAACAAAACGCCTCCCTTATGAAAAACGATCGGTATTTGTGTGAATATTTTGTAGATCTGTTTATTGTTTGTAAGACTTTTGTGTTTGGACATTTAGAAATAAATTTATGCAAAGTCACAATATTCTCTATTAAATATTTTCCACAAACTTATTTAAACAATGTATTAATACAATTCACCTAAGTAGTTTTGTTTATATTGTGTATTATTCAAACTGATTAAAGTCATTGAAATACTCACTATGTTGCTAAATTCAGAAAAGTCCATCAACAATTTTGCAAACTGTTAGTCTCAAATATCCTACCCCAATTTCTTCCAAGCATAGCAGCTACTCATTTTTGCTTTTCTCCTTTTGTTCTTGCAATCTCTGCTGTGTAAATCTCCACTGATGTAAATAATAACACATATCATGAACTTGCTCTAAGTTTCCAAGACTTTCCAGCCTCAAATGATACATCCTTTTCTGCATTTCTGTTTTATTAAGTTGATTTTACACTACCCAAACATTTAAAGAATTTTGTCTCAAATATATGGTGATGGAAGGAGAACTGACTCTGGGTGGTGAACAGAACACACAATGGGATTTATAGATGATGCAATACAGAATTGCACACCTGAAATCTATGTAACTTTACTAACAATTGTTATCCCAATACACTTTAATTAAAAAAAAAAGAATTTTGTCTCTTGTTTTTCTAGTTACTTACTATCTTCCTGAGTGTACATTTTATATCTCCAACCTTACAACAAATTCATCATGAGTTGGGGATACATCCTATATCTAGTAGACAGCACAAAAGTAATTTAACAATATTTCTTGACATGAAAAAGTTCTGAAAAGACACTAGAATAAAAAAGGAAGTGAAAAAGTAATCATAGAAGATAATAATAATTTTACAATTTGAAATGAACTTGGAAAGTAAGAGGTACTTCTATTTTATTCTCAAAAAAATGTGTAAGCCAAAAGTCCGTGGTATGACGGGATTTTTTAATAGGAAGTTTAGTTCAAAAGATTTTATTATTAGGGTAACAATTATGACCTTTTAAAAATTATGTGTATGCCATTATAAAATACTAATCTTTCTAATTCAATGATAAAATTACTAAATTTTAGTATAAATTTATAAAATCTAAAGTTACTTCATAAAGTCTCAAATACATACTGAAGCTACATTGGCAATATCAATCTATCGTAGTCATCTAAATTAATGTACTGACTCTCTCCAGCAATCAATTGTATTCAAGACAAGTTTTAATATATTTTTTCATAAAATATTAACAATATAGTAATTAATCATTTTAACCCCAGGCACATTTTTATATTCTGAATAGAACGAAGGGAAGCACAGAACCAGATAAATAGCTTGAGGGTATAACACAAAACTAGTTCCCTTGATAGTAATAGTGCTGCAATTCCCTCATCCCCAAAATGTACTAATCAAGAGGTCTCATATGAACTTAAAATTTTCCATCACCTTAATGTTTTCAAACTATAAGAATAATGGATTCTCATTTATATTGAAAGATTATCAGAAAACAATATACAGAGGGTGCCAAAAAATATATACACATTTTAAGAAAGGAGAAAAACTGTATTAAAATTGTAATACTTAATATATACTGATAACAAAAGATGAATACAAGTCATGTGTATACATTTTCTTGGCACCCCCAGTACACAAGATAATTTCAAGATCTCTAACTTGGTATTTTATATTATAGAATCATATGAATCAGTATTTCTGCTATTATAGCATCATTTAAATCAGTGGATAAACATATCTATTAATATCATTCATTTTGAATCTGATAACATTTTAAGTACCCCGTGTTTTCTTTAATTAAACATTTATGATATATACTGCTATTTTTCATTATTCATTTTAAAACATAATATAGAGACATAAAACATATGATTTCGTTTTACAAAATATTCTGAGATTTTATAAAGCATTCAGTATTTAGAAAAGGAACTCTAAAGAAAATGATGGATATTATGCCAGTATTAACTGTAGTTAATTCTTGACAGCTTTAAAAACATTATGTCTTTTGCTTAAACATAATATTAGTTGAAATGCATTTAAAAAAAATGTATGAAAATATTTTAATCACTAGTGGGAAAAAGAAATCTTCCTGAGAAAACTAAGATGCTGTGTTTCCCCAAAAATAAGACCTAGCCACACCATCAGCTCTAATGCGTCTTTTGGAGCAAAAATTAATATAAGACCTGGTCTTATTTTAATATAAGACAGGTATAATATAATATAATATAACATAATATAATATAATATAATACCAGGTCTTATATTAATTTTTGCTCCAAAAGACGCATTAGAGCTGATGGTCTGGCTAGGTCTTATTTTCAGGGAAACATGGTAATTGAAATGAAAAATGAATAGATATACTTAAGTCCATTAAGAAGATTTCTATGGCAAAAAAAAAAAATGACAAAAACAAAGTAAAAAAAAACAAATGATAAAATGTTTGCAATACAAATGATAAGCAAATGTTAATGTTCCTAACATATAAAGAGCTCCAATGAGTTGTAAGAAGAATGCAAACTAACGGAACAGTAAAAGGGTAAAGGAAAAAAATGACCAATTCATAGAAAATATAAATTGCTAATCAACATACAAAAAGATATCCCCTGTCATTTGTAGTCAGAGAAATAAAAATTAAATTCACAATGAAATAAATGTAAAATTGGCAATAAAAATATTCACTATATTCAGTGTTGGTGGAGAGGCTATGAAACAGCTGTTCTCATGAACTGTTTGTTGGTTGAGAGTATGAATTGCTACATACTTTTTTGAAAATTAATTTAACAACATATTAAAATTAAGGATTACTATTAACTCAGCCACCCTGCTTTAGGGAATCTAGCCCATAGAAATTAATATATTATAAAAACATATGTGCAAGGATGATTTTTGTAGCTTTATTTATAGTTGCAACAAATTAAGGAGTAAAAATAACTAAATTTGAATATCCAACCAGAGGCAAATGTTTATATAAATTTTGTAATACCAGTTTTATAGAACATTGCATCATTATGAAGAACTGGTTAGAGCTACATCTTTTGGCTAGAGGAATGCTCATGGTATGTTTTTAAATGAGAAAAAAAGTTTGCATTGCAGAGTAATGCAAACACCAGTATTATCCCATTCAAGAGGTCACCCAACAAACCCTCATATGTGTGTGTATTAATTTTGTATTTGTGTAAATTTGTATAATGTTTTATATGTTTGTAAGCATGCAAGAACAATATGGGATATGGAATTACATACATTAGGATATTAGCTTTGGTTAGCTGGAGGGTCTGATGAAAACAAGAACAGGTAGAGGAAGATTATGCATTCTTTTTCTTTATGTATATCAACACTAATTCATTTAGTTAATTTGGGAGAAAAAAATGGTGAGACTTTTTAAAATAAAGACTGACAAGATACAAAGTATATAACTCCCAGCATATCAGTTAAAAATATCTATGATTCTCAATTCTATTCCATTGGTCTATGTGTCTGTTTTTCTGCCAATACCATGCTGTTTTGATTATTGTAGCCCAGAAATAAAACCACATAAATATGGACAGATAATTTTTGACAAAGAAGCTAAAAACATACAATGGAGCAAAGACAGCCTCTTCAGTAAATGGTGCTGGGAGAATTGGATAGCCACGTGCAAAAGAATGAAACTGGACTGCTATTTGTCACCATGTACCAAAGTTAATTCAAAATGGATCAAAGACTTAAGCATAAGACCTGACACAATAAACTGCATAGAAGAAAACATAGGTACTAAACTTATGGACCTTGGGTTCAAAGAGCATTTTATGAACTTGACTCCAAAGGCAATGGAAGTAAAAGCTAAAATAAACGAATGGGACTATATGAAACTTAAAAGCTTCTGCACAGCAAAAGAAACCATTGACAAAATAAAGAGGCCACCAACTGAATGGGAGAAGATTTTTGCAAACAGCGCCTCCGATAAGGGGCTAGTATCCAGAATATACAAGGAACTCATGCAACTCAACAACAAAAAAACAAACAACCCAATTGAAAAATGGGCAGAGGACTTGAAGAGACATTTCTCCAAAGAGGACATACAAATGGCAAATAGACAATGAAAAAATGCTCAACATCACTAATCATCAGAGAAATGCAAATCAAAACCACAATGAGATATCACCTCACCCCAGTCAGAATGGCTATCATCAACAAGACAAACAATAACAAATGTTGGAGAGGCTGTGGAGAAAAAGGAACCCTCATACACTGTTGGTGGGAATGCAGACTGGTGCAGCCGTTATGGAAGGCAGTGTGGAGGTTTCTCAAAGAATTACGAATAGAATTGCCATATGACCCAGCAATCCCTCTTCTGGGTATCTACCCAAAAAATCTGAAAACATTTAGAGATAAAGACACGTGTGCTCCAATGTTCATTGCAGCTTTGTTTACGGTGGCCAAGACATGGAAACAACCAAAATGTCCTTCGATAGATGAATGGATAAAGAAGTTGTGGTATATATACACAATGGAATACTATTCGGCAGTAAGAAAAGATGATATAGGAACATTTGTGACAACAGGGATGGATCTTGAGAGAGTAATGCTGAGCGAAACAAGTCAGACAGAAAAAGCAGAGAACCATGTGATTTCACTGATATGTGGTATATAAACCAAGAACAACAAAAGAACAAGACAAACAAATGAGAAACAGAAACTCATAGACACAGACAATAGTTTAGTGGTTGCCAGAGGGTAACGGGGGCGGGGGGTGGGGGGTGGGAGATGAGGGTAAGGGGGATCGAATATATGGTGATGGAAAGAGAACTGACTTTGGGTGGTGAACACACAATGGGATTTATAGATGATGTAATACAGAATTGTACACCTGAAATCTATGTAATTTTACTAACAATTGTCACCCCAATAAATTTAATTTAAAAAAAAAAAATATCTATGATTCTAGGTATATACCCAACAGGAATGAAAGTATACATTTATAAAAAAAAAATGTAAACAAGAATTCATAGCATCATTATTTATTACTGCCAAAAGGTAAAAACAATCAACCATCAATCAACTTGATGAATGGTAAAATAAAAGTGGTATATCCATACAATGGAATATTATTTAGTAATAAAAAGGAATGAAGTATTGATACATGCTACAACAGAGATGAACCTTGAAAACATTATGTTAAGTGAAAGAAGCCAGTCACAAAACCACATAGTGTATCATCCTACTTATATCAACTGTCCAGAAAAGGCATGTTTATAGAGACAGGAAGTCGATTAGTGGTTGGCTGTGGTTGAGTGAGCTGGCAAGAGGAGAATGGTGTTTGCTAATAGGTAGAGGATTTCTTTTGATGGGGACAAAAGTGTTCTAAGATTAAACTGTGATGGTTGTACAACCTTGTGAATATAGTAAAAAAAATTCAAATGTACACTTTAAGTGGGTGCATTGTATGGTATATAAATGATAGCTCAATAAAGCTGAAAAAAAACTATGACCGTTTTTTTCAGAATATGTAAAATGTCACCTAAAAATTAATTTTTAAATGTCATTCTCATTAAACTAAATACCTTACAATCTGACATTAAACAATAATAAGGTATTCCATATAAGAAATTTCCTGTTAGTTGAAAATTTCGGCTTAAAATATCAATACTTTCTCTTCAACTTTAGGTATGTTGGTTAGGAAAATTTCTAAACCCTGTCATAAATCTACTTGACTTTTGCAGTGTCTAATAAAGGTATGTCATACTTTTCTTGAAAGTTGTCATTGATAATATGCACACCATCTTTAATATTATTTTATAATACAGTTTAAATATAATATCAATGTAAATAAGTGTTGTAAGAGAAGTTCCCCTAAGATTTCTCACTAATTTTCTTTGATAGTAAAGCTCATTAAATAGACATCTAAATAAGAGTAAAAGAATAAATCTCATTTGAGAGAAAACCTGAGTTCCCATGAAAAATGTACTGACCTTAAATGCTTACATATTGTGAGTTCAATTTTAACTACTCAGCTGTCTTTTTCCTCAATTTTTGGTTCTCTCTGTTCTGTATAAGTAAGGTTGTCAGATTATAAGGCAAATGTAATATAATACCCCAATTTTCAATCCGAGCAGGGCTGCCGATATTCTCTGATGTTGAAATTACTAAGATTTTCATATCTATTTATATTCCATGGGTGATTAAAATTACTGCATGAATATCTATTTTCAGACTACGGTTTTCCAAACATGGTTTTTGGCAATGAATTCAGCCACTAAACATCAAAATGGTTTCAAAATCTGTGACAGATCAATTTAGGATGTTATACAAGAGCAAGAAAAAGTTGCAGGTGCTGGAAAACAACACAGACTGGATTTCCTTCTACGGTTTTATGAATATTTGTTTTCCTCATACTGGTAAAAGTTATCATTTAGTATGAGAAATATGTGATCCTTTCTGGTCCAGTCTTGTATTTGTAATAGTATGTATTCCAAAGTTTATACTCATACCTAAGTATTATTATATGTCAGACAGATTAGATATTAAACCTATGATTTTTCTAAGTATGCCCCTTCCCGGCACAGTTATCTTCAACTTTTTTCTTTTAACCTGACCTTACCCCTGTGATTAATCATTTATCCATATTTCAAAGGTTATGTTTTTCAGTGAGTTATAATGGTAAGGGCTTGAATATTGACTCAAATAGAGTTTATCTTGAGTTCTGGCTGAATTGTTTACTGAGCATTTACTTGGTCACTTGCTTAACTATTCAAATCTATTTCTTCACTTCCAAAATGGAGAAGATAATATCTACTTTGTAGTTCTGCAAGGGTGTTAAACCAGTCATCATTAATTTTTAAAAAAGACCAATATAAATCCTCTTACAAAAAAAGCAGTCACTCAATAATAGTTAATTCTCTTTCTCTTAACTTCTTAGCCCAGTTTCCATCTTAATCACAGCCCTTATCATTTCACTTTATCTTGTACTCTATGCCACACGCTACCAGACTTATCTTTCTAAAATACACTTCACGTCTTCATTGCTCAAAAATCTTCAGTGAGATTAACTTGCCAAATAAACTTGAAATGCTTTAGTTTGACTTTTAAGATCCATCTTAATCTGGCTTCATTTTCCTTCTATTTTAGTAAAGCTGATGCATATTTAAAATAACTTGTTCTCCCTAAATCTGCTATTTTTCTAATGTTAGTCCTCTTTAAAAAATAAAAAAAAAAGAAATATTAACTTTTAATTTGTTTTTCTCTGATTCCATGATTTTACATATATATATATATATATATATATATATATATATATATATATATATATATATATATATTACAATTTTCTTTTCCATCAATATAATAAAGTTTTACTTGTCCCGATCCTCACAACGATCCAGATCTCAATTTTACCTATTGGTAAAATTTTTCCTATTGTAACTAGAAGCCATGCCTTCCTTTCTCTAACCTCTAAAATGATAGCTTTTAGTTTATAAGGTTTTGATTTTGTTTTTTTTAATTAAGTCATCAGAAGTATTTTCTATGATTTCTCTTCATTTTTTGAGTATCTTATGTGTGCTCTACACCAAAAAAATACAACACACCTGCAAAACGTACCTTGAACTCAGTGAATAGTCTGTGACCATTTGAAAAAGTTGATTTGCTTTTCTTTAGTCAGTTTCCTTTCAGTTCAATCAGCCAATGGAGTTCTGTCTACATTTACAAGACTGTTCAAGGTAATGCATGTTTCTGAATCATCAAGAAAATAAAATTCCATTGTTTTCACATTATAAAACAGAAAAATTTTGTAAAATATCTTCAAAACAATGAAAAGGCAATTTGCAGTGTTTTATTTAAACAAAAAATGTATTTTATTCCAATGTCTCAATCTTATATCATGTTCATCAATTTAATTTTACTTTAACGGAATTTTAATTTTGGATTTTTGATCATTTGTTTTTCAAAAGCTATGTGTACAGTGCCAAGAGTGATTAAAAATAAAAAAAGTGCAACTGATGCTGGAGTTCACTTCTTATAAATGAGCCAAACATTTTACACATATTCATTCCACAATTGTTTTCCTGGTAAATATCATTACCATCTAAATTTACATGTCCATAATGCCTATTATACATAAAGGTCAATATATGTAACAAAAACAAAAATTAAAAATGATATCTGTGTAAACCAACTATTATTCATCAAACTCAGACCTAGGTTTGCTCTCTTAATATATATATTTGATATATAACATATATATATATTTGTTCTCTTTATACACACACATACACACAAATTTCTCACAAGAATAAATTTATTTTGTGGAACAATTTTCATTTAATGCTAACTTTGAAAGTCCTATCTGCTCTGTCTTTAAACTCCTTTCCTCTTTAATAAGGAACATTCAAATTTTGGAAATACTTTCTGATTCTATAGGACTCATTGTATTTGTGCAATTGCTCTTGTAGTAGATTTGCATTTTTCCATGCCATACATACAATGCCATTCCAACAAAATCATGTAATTAGTTCCAGAGCAAGAGTTTATTGAGCAGTCACTTTGCACGGAGAGCTACTTAGACACTGTAGAAGAATGCAGAAATAAATATAAATGCATAGGCTTGAGGTGCTTTCAAATTGATTTGGAAAGGGCAAAATAAACAAACAAACAGGAATTTTAATCAATTCAGAAAAATCAACATGTTACAGAGTAGAGTGACATTAAAAATTGACAAGAAATCTCTCCTTGACCAAACATTAGTCAGGCTCCTCTGAACTGCCTTGTCAACTAGGCCCTGATTTTTGAGATTCCATGTTCATCTCTGCATTTTTCAGTTTAGCAAGAATCCTGTTCTGGCAGTTCAACCAGAGTTCCTCATGCTTGATACCTGATCATCCTCAATATCTGATCAAGTCCCTCATTCCCTACTGTCCCCCAGGTGAGGTTGGATCACCATGTCGTGCTTAGAGCAAGAATCCTGGTTAGACTTTTGGATGAGAAAATCAGTGGAGAAATACAGAGAACAGCTGGAGTCCCAGCACTCTTCTTAAAGGGCCTGTGTACTGATGGACTCACTCGCTCTCAGTTCTAGCACTGGGGCAGCAGCTTGAAAGGCACCATGGACATACAGAGAGGAACTGAGTTATGGGGATGTAGGACGAGACCTGGAGGGGCAGCTTTCTCCCAGACGAAGTGATAGCAGGAAACATTGTTCCTTTGTTGAGCCCTCCCATCTCCCAGTATGCAGACCAAGGTGGGTACCATATCTGAGTCTCCTTCAATCTAACACTGTTTGTTTGCCCAGCCCTGGCAATTCCAAAACTCTACCCCATCCAACTTGCAGAACCACCAAAGCTGCTTCCTGTGGCTTTTCCATACAAACCTCCTGTCTTGGCTCATGCTGCAGACTTTCATAAAAATCTTTCAAAGATTCACAAAACCCAAACAAGCAGCATTTGGCCTCAGTATGCCTCATATCTCTTGCTAAGCAGCCCCAAGAATGGTGCGAGAGGCAACCAGCCTCAGTTTAAAACTTAGCCTATTCCAGATATGTCCAAGACCAGCAGAAGTGGCAGCCATCTGCAGATCACTGTGTATCTTATACCAAGTGACCTCAAGCAGGGCATAGGCAGTGGCTAAACTTGACCTGTAACAGAACCCCTCCAAAGAGGTCCCAGGACCAAGACAGCTGGTGGCCATCTTCAGACCAAAAGATAGCACAACTCTACCACTTCCACAAAAGACACACTGAAAGGGCAGATTCAGTAGGTAACAGAGCCCTGTTAGTGAATCTCTCTCCTTATAGTCAGCTCCTGCATGAAAGCTCCATGTAGGTAGTCATGGCTAGTCCTCACAACAAATAAGCTGGAGGGTCAATTCCTCCCATTAGTGTGCAAACAGCAGCAAAGGTTCAGCTACAACAGGAGGGTACACACAACACACACAAGGGATACACCTGGAGTACCCAGCCCAAGTGACCAGGGAGACTGTGCCATGGGGCCACAGGACACCTACTAAATAACACCATGTTACTAAGACTGGGAGGAATAACATTCCTATCTAACACATAGAAACAAACACAGGTAGGTAGTAAAAATGGATCCCAAATAAACATGTCCCAAATAAAAAACAGAACAAAGCTCCAGAAAAAGAACTAAACAAAATGTAGACAACAATCTACCAGATGCAGAGTTCAAAACACTAGCTTTAAGGATAACTCAGTGATCTCAGGGAGAACTTCAAAAAAGAGATAGGAAACAGAAATAGAGATAGAAAACATAAAAAAGAACCAATCAGAAATGAAGAATAAAGTAACTGAAATGAAGAATACATTAGAGGGAAACAACAGTAGATTAGATGAAGCAGAGGATTGAATCAGCGATTTAAAAGATATGATAGCAGAAAATACCCAATCAGAACAGCAAAAATAATCCAATAAAATGAGGATATTTTAAGGGGCTGCTGAGACAATATTAAGTGTACCAACATTTGCATCACAGGGGTACTGGAGGAGAGGAGAGAAAGCAAGGAATTTAAAACCTAGTTGAAGAAATAATGATGGAAAACTTCACCAACCTGGAGAAGGAAATCGATGTACAAGGCCAGGAAGTACAGTGTCCCCAACAAGAGGAACCCAGAGAGGTCCACACAAAGACACATCATAATTAAAATGTCAAAGGTTAAACACAAAAGATAATCTTAAAAGCAGAAAGAGAAAAGCAGTTACTTACCTACAAGGGACCTCCCATAAGACTCAGCTGATTTCTGAACAGAAACTTTGCAGGCCCAGAGGGATTGGCAGGAAATATTCAAAGTGATGAAAAGCGAGGACCTAAAACCAATACTACTTATTCTAGCAAAACTATCATTAAAATTAAAGGAGAGCTTCCCAAACAAGAAAAAGCTGAAGGAGCTCATTACCACCAAGCTGGTATTATAAGAAATGTTTGAAGGTCTTCTTGAAGAATAGGAATAGGAATAGGAATAAGAATAGGAATAGGAATAGGAATAGGAATAGGAATAGGAATAGGAATAGGAATAGGAAGAGGAAGAGGAAGAGGAAGAAGAAGAAGGAGAAGGAGGAGAAAGATAAAACATATGAGTAGTAAAATAGCAATGACTGCATATGTATCAACAATTACTTTCAATGTAAATTGATTAAATGTTTCAATGAAAAAGCATAGGGTAGCTGAATGGATAAGAAAACAAAACCCTTACATACACTACATGCAAGAAACACTTAAGAAAAGGCACACAGCAACTAAAAGTAAAGTAATGGAAAATCTATGCTATGAAACTGGAAACAAACAAACAAACAAAAAACTGAGATAGTAATACTTATGTCAGACAAAATAGATTTTAAAACAAAGGTTATAAAAAGAGACAAAGAAGAACCCAGTAATCCCACTTCTGGGTATTAACCGAAGAAAACTAAAGCACATCTTCAAAGGGACATGTGCATCTATCCATAAGTCCATTGCAGCATTATTTACAATAGCCAAGATATGGAAGCAACCTGGGTGTCCATCAGTAGATGAATGGATAAAGAAGTGGTACATATATATAATGGACTATTACTTGGCCATTAAAAAGAATGAAAAATTGCTATCGGCAATACCATAGATGGACCTAGAGAGTATTGTGCTGAGTATTGTAAGTCAGGCAGAGAAACACAAATGTCATATGATTTCATTTAAATGTGGATTCTAGGCAACAGGATAAATGAACAAACAAAATAGAAATATGTTCATAAATACAGAGGGCATTTTGATGATTGTTGAGTTGGCGAGGGTTGGGCAGATTTGTGAAGGGAGAAGGGGATTAAAAGGTACAAATTAGTTGTTACAAAATAGTCATGGGATGTAGAGTATAGTATACAGAATATAGTCAATAATATTATAATAACAATGTATGGTGCCAGATGATTAATGGATTTTTCTGGGTAATTACTTCATCAGTTATATAAACGTCGAACCTCTATATTGTGTACCTGAAACTAATATATTACATGTCAACTGTAATTTTTTTTTTTAATAAATAAAGAAGAAATTCTTCAAAATAATATTAAAAAATACTGTTAGGTGCTTCGCCAAAATCCCCCCTTCCCTCTGATGTTTCCTCTTGGTAATTTTCTATTCACTGACCCCCACTTCATTGCTTGGCTATAAGTGCCTACTTTTCTTTGTTGTATTTGGAGTTAAACCCCATATTTGTCCTCTACTACAAAACCCCACATAGTAGGCCCCTTTCTTCAAGTGTACTGGTAGAACATGAAATAAAGAACTGAATAGATTAAAGAAAATATTAACATCTTTGGATTTAAAGAGGCAAATTTTAAAGTAGTGAGCCCTGTTAGTAATGAATTAAAACGTGACATAAAAGTTGTGGTTTTCTGTGTAGGGAAGAAAAAACTGGCTATTCAGAGGGAGATGGTCTATGAAAAGGCAGAGAGGAGTCATATGGAAACTGAAATTCAGGACATAACACATTGATTTAGTTGAAACAGAGGGTTCAGAAGACCAAAGGTGATAAAGTTTAAACAAGCCACTGGATTAATTGGTGGTACATACTGAATGCTTGTCTAATAAGTTCCATGTATTAACTTACCACTGCATGCAGTGTGATTATTTAAGGTAACAATTAATAGTATGCTATGTGGAAAGTGATCGACATATATCACGTCCATCTTTTGAACACAGATTCATAAGAATTCTTACACACAAGGCTCTCTGATTGCGAATATGTGATCAGCTGATTGTGATCGAGTCTGAGACCAAAAGTTGCTAATCTATGGACTCTCCAGTGCTTAACGTCAGCCTGGCATACAGCCTCTACGAATGGTATTTCATAGGTAGGTAAATACGACATAATGGTGTTCTGTATTGGTTAATAACTAGTTAATCCCATCAAATAGTCTCAGATATTTGAATATGAGAAACATATCCAGAGGCTTACAAAGTATTATAAAATAGAAGCTGATAATCCTACGGTCAAAACAAACATCCAGGAGGCTATGAAGAAAGTCAGCGTTCCATCCTTGGTAGTACTGATGCGAGAGGCAGAGGGACTGAGTCCAGAGGAGGGAACATGAGGCGATCTGCTGCTGAGCCATGAGAGGGCGCTGGTGTTCAGACAGCGCTGAGGTTCTGCGGAAGCTAGGCTCTACCAAGGCTGAGAAAGTTCCCTAGGATTTCTTAATTAGTATAATGCAAGTTCATAATGATCTTAAACCTCATTGTAATCTTAAAACCTGGAAAAACTGAATATACAAACTCTTTTTTTTTTTTTTTAAATTAACCATCTAGGATCATTTGTCACAGAACTGTTACACTGTATCACTCTTTCATTCCCGGTTCCTTCCTCCGCTTTCTCCTTAGTAATATATTGAGTGCACTTGGAACTACTACTCACGTTGACCATTACTTGCATCCCCTCCTCTCCAACGTAGAATATTTCCCATTTTTATGTTCTGTCGTATGGCCAAGGGGGCAAATTTACCACATACTGCCATCAAATCACTGCTCGTGATTGCAGGGGTGGGTGCCACAGAACTTCCACACAGCTCCCAGTGGCTCCATCCCACTTGATATACCCACTTAGAAACTCTCCAGTGAAAAAGAAAATATTGCAAAACAAATTGAAAGTCACTGAACAAATGGGGGTGTGAAGCCCAGCGGGATGGACCAGCTGAACAGAACACTGCAGAGCTAATCAGGAAACTACACAACCTGGAAACACAAAGATAGCAGAGCCGGTAACAGTGGAGGAACTGTGGGATGAATACTTCTGATGACTTCAGCTACTTCAAACCGGTCTTCCCAGGGTTTCCTACAAGGGAGCAAACACGCTTCTTGATGTGAGCAGATATGATTTAAATTCCCAGCTGTGTTATTAGCTGCTTGTATAATCTTGGGCACAGTAACAGAACAGTCTGTAGAGCCCTAGGGGAGATAATACTGACCCACTTCACATATATAATGTGCATGTTATAATAGGTATACACCGATTAGAAGTATAAAAGTATTACTTCTTATTTCTAAGAGTTTTTTTATTCATACTTTTATAAAATTGCATGTTAAAGCCTAAAGATTTTAACTATATACAGGTAGATATGAATATCTACGGTGTCCCTAGTAATTTCTGGACTCAAACAAAATTGGAAATTGTCACATTTACCAAGATTAGAAACTGACATTCACTCCCTTAGACACAATAAAATACTTTTAGTAAAAACTGAACAGGGATTTGTGAATAAGTAATGAGTGTAATTTATTACCAGTGATGTTAGCCAGCATACATTTTGCATACAAAAGTACTAAACAGATTAAAAATTCAAACACAATAAAAAATATTTTCAAAAATGGCCCCTATGCCATTTTTTTCAAAGATGAAGAAATAATATTGGTATTTAAAAGATGCCTATTGATAATTAAATAGCTAATTGCTCCTGCCAGTATTTTAGGTAGGTCCACAGAAAAGCACCAATGAGCATCCATGACTCCTCCTCTACTTTCCCTCCTCACTCACCATTCGCACTGTCCTCACTGCCTTTCTCTAAATGCTCTGAGCGGAGGAGTCATACATTTGCTCGATGTTAAAGAAGGAAGGAAGGGATACCTTCTGTGTGACCACACTGAACTAATTATCCCTAAGATGTTCTAAAGAAAGTCAGTGATGATAGCAACTGAGGCAGCTGCTTACTCATCTTTTTAATGTCGAAATCCCAGGGTTGTAACATGCAAGACAGAAGAAAATGTAATAAACGCAGATTATCATCCAGAACAGTACATGTACAATGAAATACAGGTACCCATATCATACCCATCAGCGTCATTTTTTTAGTTTAAAAAAGTATGGATTTCCTTTATAATCTTTTCAATGATTCTGATTTCACAGGAACTGATTATGGCGGAGGCTATCAAAGGAAAAAAATGCAACCATTGATTAATAATATGTAGTTAAGAAAGAGATAATCATCACCACTGGTTTCACAATAAAATGGCCACCATTTCTCGAAGCTGTGAGCGTCGTAATCATTTCAGAAAAAATAGCAACACAAGGGACAATTACAAGGTGAAAAGGTTCTCAGGAAATGACAACATAAAATGCGAGCCTTGCTGAAAGGTACTGATTAGCTACAAAAGCAGAGTGAAAATACATCAAGAGAAAAATAGAAAAATGGAGAGAGAAAAAGTACCAACACTATCAATACCTGCTGAGGTTATTAGCCTCTGACAATTTGCCAAATAAAAAAAATAAAAAAGCCACTTCCACAATGATGCCATCTGTATCATTCAGGGATTAAGGAGTGATTGTAAGCATGAACCCACAAAAAAGACTGCCTGGCTTCAAACCCTGCCTTGCCCTATCATTTACTAGTTGTGTGATGTTGGAAAGTGCCTTACTCTCCTCATCTGCAAAATGGGGGCATTTATACCTATTCCACTGGGGTTTTATGAGGATTAAACAAAAGATAGTACATATGGCATATGGTAAGCATTCAACAATGTTATCTTTTAATATATGTACAACAAACTCAAAATAACACAAATATGACCCGAGTATACATCCCCATGGGTGCTATTCTTCAAAGTCATCTCCAGAGGGCACAACTCTGTCATTTCTGAGAGTATTGTTAGAATCCCTTTTTAGGAGCTGGTTACCATACAACCTCAGGAAACATTAAAGAAACAGTCATTTCAAGATTTGGTAGGCCAATGTGATTCTGCAGTCGGTGTACTTTCTTCAATTCATGAGCAGATACTTTGAGACCAACACAGAGTGAGGTGAGTACTGTTGTTCCCACTGCTGTTTTTTCTCACCCCACGCTGCCATTTGAGGAAAAGGAAGGAGGTTGGAAGTGGAAACTAAGGATGTTTTGACTCTATTGTGCATTTGAATGTTTGTAACCAGGACACCAGACCAGCTCACTGTTTGTTCCCATGTTTCATCACTGTCTAGCAGGCAACGCAACTCCTTTCTATTGCTCTGTCTTTTGATGGAGAAAAATATTAGAAGTTGCCTTAAATCGTACCATTTAATAAATCAATAAAGGTGTTCAATTGTTTTAGAAACTTTTGCAGCAGAAAACACTTCTTTGTCCAAAAGTCATCATGTGCTCATAATTTTCATTAACGCATTTGAACTTTAAACATTGTTGTGCCAGGGTACATACATGCTGTGTATTATAGGGCATACTCAGGCCCTCTGTAGAATGGATAGGACAACTCTGACAGGCATAGATCTCACGCTCTATCTTTCTGGACTAAAGGTGTGTGTATATGTAAGCAGGCTCTTTGTCTATTTCCAAACCAGTCTGTACTTAGGGCTGGCTCAGACACAGTAGGACCTCCAACATCAGGGAAAATGATAATATGTGGATGCGAAAAGCCTTCTGGTCAGTAAGTCACACTTTTGACCACTCAACAAATCCACTCTGCTTGTTTTTCCTATCCTCAATGTCTAGTTATGGAGAAACCACCAACTAGAGAAAAAGTCATAGCAAACCCTACGTTCATATTTTCCTTTCTTTCTCATCCTGAGGACTATTCCGTAGATGCTTTGAGGAGTCTATTGTTGTTTGGGTTTTGTTACCTTTGTTACCATTCTTCCCTTAGGTATTCCCATAATGCTACTTGAAATTATAGTGGATATGGAGACACGAGCCATAAGAAGTAGTGGTACAAATGATTCCTTAGTTAGAATTTCTTCCTAAATCTAGCCTGAAATGAAATACTGGGCACCATTTTCCATGCTAAGAGTAGTAAAGTAGATCGAATCCTCATATAATTTCTTAGTGGCACTAATTCAATTCTTTCACACCCTGTTCCAAATACTCCTAAAAATGTATAGGTTTGTTATTTGACTCCTGTCTTTGAAGTTGTATCAGAAGTTGTAACAGAAAAATGGAGGCTATACAAACCCACAGACAAGTTACAAAGGGGAGGGGAACCCAGTATATTAACAGCTTATTAGTAAAATCCAGGAAAATACATGACAATGAACTAAGAAAGGTGGAGGTAGGTAGACCCAACTTTCAAATATTTGTCTCCTCTAACTTAAAAAAAAAAAAAAAATCCTGTTGTTCCCCTATAATTGCTGCCTTCATTTTTCACATCCATTCAGTATTTTAACCCCCTGAAACCTGGTTTCTGAACAAATCACTCTGCTGGTTCTACTCTCTCAAAGATCACTAATTGCCAAATGCAATGGCCTTTTCTCTAATATCACTCGTCTTCATCTTTCTGCTTCATTTGACCCATATTCTCCCTACTCTCTCCTTCCTTGAATTGCTATTCAACCCCCTGCCCATTTTTTTTATTTTATTTTTTTTTTTGCATGGGGCATTATAAATCCTGATTTTTTATTGACTTTTTAATAAATATTCTTATTTGGTTGTAAGATTTGTGTCCTCTTTTCCCTATAACTATTTGTGTTTCTTAAGGCCAGTCCTAGACCTTTTATTCCTCATGATCTGTATGCCCTCACTCATATCACAAATTTTATTTCTCTTTATGATCTCAACCCTCTTCTTATACTGCTGACTCCCAAACCTACTGAATGGTCAGGCTTCATCAAATGACAGGAACTGTTTTGCTTTTTACCCTTTCACTTTTCCTTCTGCAGCCAAGAAAACCACAAGCCAATGATTTATTCATGCCAAAAAAAGTGTCTCTTGCTCCGATAGATACCACCTAAGAGGCCGCCTAATCCTGACCTGGATTCTCTTACTATGGACAAAACTTCTCGTATGGGTTTCAGATCTTGGTAGCCTGACGTCCATTATTTTCACACCCCGACTGACCTGTTTCATTTAGTTTAATTCTATCTTTCAAACCTTTTTTTGCCTGCTTGGAACCCTGACTTAGGTCCCGTTTTGTTTTGATACTCAGGATAGCCCTATTTCCAGACCCCTGGTCTTTAGACTCGGGCTCAACATAATCCAGTATCTTCTTTATTGGACAGGACATGGGAGCAGTGGTAAGAGGACCTCAAGAGAAAGGAAATAAAGTGAAGATTGGTACCACATTGTTCCTTAATGACCTTTGTTACTTGCATCTTCAACTTGGAATATTGTGAAATTCAACAACTTTTCAATAAGATATTCTTCTCTAAATGGAACTTACCCTTCACAGAAAGGCACACGCAATTTACGAAGCTATTTTCCCCCTTACACATAAAAACTCCTTCCCACTGTGTGCATTCCCTTCCATCCCCACCTTACGCCTTTGCTAGGAGATGCTTTAGTGGCATCCATCCAACCTTTTGACCTTGCTTGCCCATATCAGACCCTCTTTTTCTAAGGATACTGAAATCAAGAGTTTGAGATGCTAAACAGCATTTGCTAGTTTCTTACACTGAGGATACAAACACTCCAGAGTTTGGGTGTGAGTTGTAATTGTCCTGTATGTGCAGAAAAGTAAACAAAGTTGATCCCAGGAAAAAGGAGAGTGATACAAGTGCACACAGAAAATTCCAAGTGGAGGAATCAGTAGCCTCAGAGAGAAAAAAGAGCAAGACAGAACAAGGCCACTTTGGTTCTTATCTCTTGATGTGTAAATGTAACTCATGATCTTACTATACGGTAGTCTGCCCACTCTCAGTGCAGGGCTTCTTTCTGCCATAGCTGGCTGAGTGGATTTCTGGTACACAGTGGCATCCAGGGCTCCCAACCCTGACTTATCATTCAAACAAAAAGTCATATTTTTACCTTGTGTGTCTGTGAAGTCTTCCTGAATTATTCCTTATTGATTTCCAAGGCTCAAAAACCCCATTGCAAAGAAACCTTGAGTCACAAATCTGTACTAATGATATACAGTTATACATTATCTACGTCTGTCTGTTGGTCATATTTCTCCCCCAAGATTGGAAGCTCTTGTGACTGGCCTCAAGTCTTCATTTTTTCTTTATTTCACAATATATACAGCATGGTGCTAGCAAACAGTAGATGTTTCACAATAGCTTTAATTACCATTGTATTCATTTTGATCCATGAAATGGAAACATAAATGTTATATAAATTTTGCATAGAGAAACCTATGTGTAAACATATTGGCTTGTTGACCCCTAGAATAGAGGAGGTATTGTGCAAATAAATTTTAACATCCCCAAACTAATATATAATGACTAGAAAAATATTCAATAATACCTTGTGTATGAGTATGTTTCTTAGGGTAACCTTACCAGTTTCTGTGACTTTAAATGGCACATGGAAATACTTTTTTCAACCAGTAGCGAGTCTATTTTTTGTCAGACTATAGTGGGTTTAAAACAAAACAAAACAAAACAAAATAAATAACTGCTGTCTAGGAATATGTTCAGACAATGAAATAAATGAAAAATAAAATGTTGCATAAATAACTGCAAAGGACTTAACTTCCCTTTTGGGGGAAAAAAAAAAAAAAAAAGAAAAAACACACACACAAAAAAAACAAAAAACAATCTCTGGAGAGTAAAACAGCCCTCCTTACCCCTGCAGCTGTAGAAATGAGCAGGCAAAGCTCTGCCCTACTTTGCAGTCCTTGGGACTCAGGATGAAAAAAAGGGTGGGGTGAGGGAGGAATTTCCCAGAGAGCTGTGAATAAAAATTGTAGCCACAGTTTTTCGGAATACAATGCACATTACAGGCTAAGTGATTGCCTGCTAAGTGACTGCAGAGACAGAAAACAATCTCACCCTTTTATATAACCGTTCACGCATGTTCTCAAGATAAACAATAGCTAGTCCTTCAGTAAGAGGACTTGACAACACCATGTGTCACACATAGGTCTTCTTAATGACAGTCACTTGGTACTTGGGGTGACTGTTCTTGTTAGCTCGTTGGCTTTATCCAAAGGAAAAATAATGTATCTTTATGACAGAGGGTAATGTTGATGCTAGGCACCCACCAAAGTTAGGCTCCTATCCACTCATAGAACCCAGAAGACAGGGTGCCGTTGCCTTGATTATATTCCAAAGCGTTCATTCCCCAAGCACTTCAATGCCTAAGTGTAGGGATTCCAACACAACTCCCTCATATACAAACAATGATTTAAGAATTAAGTGAAAGGCCTTTAGAAAGATAAAAAGAAGCCATTTAACTGTTTAGAAATAAACTTTCTAGCTCTTCCAGAGGAAACAATGTAGACTGCTCCTTCAATATGCTCATACAGTCAGTCGAGAAGTCTCACAGAGTGGAGGACTGGTTTTGGGAGCTGGAAATAGGACTTTCTCTAGACCCTCTCCATTGCCCCTCACCTGTTTTAAATCCTTGAACTTCAGCATTGAGGTAATTGATCAACTAACTGCTCTCAAGTTAAAACAGTCCGAAAGAAAGAAAGAAAGAAAGAAAGAAAGAAAGAGAGAGAGAGAGAGAGGGAGGGAGGGAGGGAGGGAGGGAGGGAGGGAGGGAGGGAGGGAGGGAGGAAGGAAGAAAGAAAGAAAGAAAGAAAGAAAGAAAGAAAGAAAGAAAGAAAGAAAGAAAGAAAGAAAGAGAGAGAGAGAAAGAGAGAGAGAAAGAGAGAGAGAAAGAGAGAAAGAATAAATAATAAATAAACTGTCCCTAAGAGCAAATACAAGTGGAAAATAAGAGGCTTAATTGTCCCTGTTGAAAATGGGGGGAAAAGACCTCTCACTCCCTTCACCTGTATTTTAAGTCTTCCTGTCTCTTTGAAATGCATGTAATGCTTTTTAAAAGCTATATAAGCCTCTCGCCAGTTTTACAATCCAGCAATGTATTTCTCAAGGGCTGGGGAATGAACGCTTTGGAATATAATCAAGGAAGTGGCACCCTGTCTTCTGGGTTCTATGAGTGGATAGGAGCCTAACTTTGGTGGGTGCCTAGCATCAAAATTACCCTCTGTCATAAAGATACATTATTTTTTCCTTTGGATAAAGCCAATGAGCTAACAAGAACAGTCACCCCAAGTACCAAGTGACCTTAAGAGGACCTATGTGTGACACATGGTGTTGTCAAGTCCTCTTACTGAAGGACTAGCTATTGTTTATCTTGAGAACATGCGTGAATGGTTATATAAAAGGGTGAGATTGTTTTCTGTCTCTGCAGTCACTTAGCAGGCAATCACTTAGCCTGTAATGTGCATTGTATTCCGGTTTAATGCTTATTCAGTGACAAAACTGTTTTCTTTCCCTTCTACTTGTGTGATGTTAAAGTAATTAAACAAGGAGGACCTTAGACTGACGTGGCTGCAGTGCCTTGATAGCAACCAAAACCTAGACCAGAGTAAATGCACAGGAATCCGAGGAAATGAAATCTAAAAACGACCAATCACAAACAGGCAGCTGGGCTTTCCCTAATAAAACAACCACTTAAACTATAGTCAATCCAATAATTTCCTTGCTTTGCTTTCCTATCTTCTCTCTAAAAGACTGTTCCCTGACTCCTTTCGGGAGCATTCCTAATCACTTTGAATTCGTCACTGCCTGATTCGAATGGATATATGTGCAAGTAAACTCTGGAAAAATTTAATGTGCTTCAGTTTATCTTCTAACAGTCCGAGTTTTTCTGGGTTAAGAAAATATTTTATTTCTAATTATGTGTCCCCAACATCAGCTCTTGGCTTCTGGGACACTGATTTCTCCTAGATTTTCTCCTAGATTTCTGCCAGTTTCTTTTCAGTGTCCTTAGTTGGATTACCTTTCCTGCCTCAGAATAGATCAGATTTTTCAAAGTCTGGTCCCTTTCTACTTTTTCAAACCTGTTCCTTGCCATTTCTAGTCCTACCACCCCACACCCAGTCAGCCCTTGAACACTTTACAATCCAACGTATTACGAGAGACAGATTGTTAGCTTGGATTCTAGGCTTTTAAGGTGCTGGTTGTTTTCTGGCTCGAGTCATCTCCTCCTCTGGGATGATCTCTGTTAAGCTTTTCCTCACCAGACTCTGAAAACAGTTAATTATTTCCTTTACAGCAAAGTCTGCTCAGACTTCATGCTGCAGAAACACACTTCTGATTGTAACTGTATATCGTGTAGATTTGCTGAAGGGAGAAACGGCACCCCTCTGCTCCAGAATTCCTGTTCACGTGACAGTGATTTCTCATTGTAAAATTGGAGGGAATTGTTTTTGCCATAGTTTTTATAAATCAATTTCTGTGAGTGTGAAACAGCTTCTAAGAAGAGTGATGATCCACTCAGAGTAAATCTGAAATTTTATTTATTTTTTAAATTGAAATTTAGTGGGGTGACAATGGTAATTTTACTAACCATTGTAATTCTGAATTTTTGAGGCTGTGAAGGCCAGATCCAAGGTAATGGCAGCCTTTGGGACTCTCTGGATGCCATCTACTTGGACTTCTCTGGTTTTATGTCAACCTCACCTGATTTGGAACATCTAGTGAAATTGTACTCGTTCTCGTCACAGGTATGCATGTAAATGCAACACACTAATCGAGCCAAGTCATTTCTCTGATCTTGGTTTTGTCAATTGTGAAATATCAGGTTTGACCTGAATTATCTCTACATGTCATCTCCACAGCAAAGGATACGAATCTAAAAATGTTTTCCTAATTTGCAATGACAATATCAGCAAATACTGGAAATCCCCAGGTATGTAAAAATTAGTGTCAGATATTTTGTTTTCTTCTTTGTGAGCTGCTATGACTATAAACCCCCTTCTACCTGGGTATCTCACATGCCTGATATAAGCAGCTAAAGGGCATTAGATAAAAGTTTATATTTATTTATTTATTTGTTTATTTATTTATTTATTCTTTTCCCCCCAAGCAACATTTCTGGATATATTTTCAACATAAAAATAAATAAATAAATAAATAAATAAATAAATAAATAAAGTTTATTTATTTTCTTATTTTCCATTAATATTACTTTCCCCCCCCCCTTTCTTATTTTCACATGCATCACCCAAAGGCTGGAAGGATTTTGTTTGTTTGTTTGTTTGTTTTTGGAAGTTTTCACAAGACTGCTTGCACCATGTTTGTGAGCCAAATATTTGCACATCAGCTGCAAGACAGTGACCTTAAACTAAGTTTCTCTAAATTTTGAGAATATCAGTCTTTTAATCTTGAGATCTGATGAAGGCAGCAGATAGAGGGTTTGTCTAAATGAGTGAGTGAATGAATGAATGACTGAATTAATGAGTAAATAAGTAAAAAAATAGATAAATAGATAAAAAAGTAAATACTACATATATTATTAGTTTAGGGTGACACTGAGGAAAGGAAAAAGACACAGTTAAATATTAAAAGCAAAGACAAATAAAAAGTGAAGCTTAAAAATTATTAACTTTTATCATTCTATGAAGCAAGTTATCCACCATTAATGTGATGGGAACTTAAGCCATAGTCCTCTATAATGCATACCTAATTTTTGCTGATAGCTCATGCTGACCCACATCAGAATGTTTATTATAACACAGATTCATGCAACTAGGTCTTTGAGTACTAGCCAAATTTCAGTAAAAGCTTTGTTCATTCAACAAATATCTTAGAGTGGAAGATACAGTGATGAACAAAATAAATACAGATACTGCCTCAAAAAGCCAGTGGACATTCAAGACAAACAGTTCCGAGAGTCCAGACTGAGCTGTACACAACACATGATGCCTCTTGGCCATAAGAAGTCCAGAGCCAAGATCTGTGAGGCTCCTGGGAACAGGAAGAACAGCCATGCATGGTGACGTAGCTCAGCATATATTTCCACTCAAATTTGCTCTCCAGAGGTACACATATTTCTTGACAAACACAAAATATTTAAGAAAAAATATCTGATGAGTGAGATTTCTGAATTTAAACAAAAAGCACACAAGTCCGTTACTATCTGAATGAAATAAAGATCACATTTATAGAAATGAAAAGGCTCAGGAACATGGAATAATATGAGTTTGGAGGTCTCATTACTCTTATTTCTTCATCAGTCAAGAAAATTCTGGAGGGGAGTATCAAATCAGCCCAGTGTTTTCTATAAAGCTTTTATAGCTAAAATAGACGCAAGTCTTCCAAAGTCTTAAAAACTAAAGCATTTGTTAGATCAATTTTAAATTGCTAGCTAAATAGACCAGATAATAAAAAGAATTGCAACAAGAGATACACATAGCTAGTTGTGTCAAAAATCTTTGTTCTGGAAGATTGACAGGGTTGAAGAAAAAAGCTACTTTAGAGTTGCTTTAATTGCAGAATCTAAAGTATTCATCCCTTCTATATCCTTGAGAATCTTTGTATGTGTTGCAATAATGTAACTTACTTCTAAATAATACTGCTATAACTACCAGATCAGCATCTCTGTTTATTTTATTTTTTCAGAATTTTCTTTGTTTTGCTATTTTATTTTTTAATTGTGATTCTTTGATTTTTTTTTTTTTAATTACTAGTTTCAGGTGTACAAAACAATGCAATAGTTAGACATTTATACCCCTCACAAAGTGATAACCCTCCTCCCTCAATTTACTATTCCTCTAACATTGTATATAGCTGTTACATTTCCACTGTCTATTCCTTATGCTGTACTCCACATCCTGTGACCATATATATACACACACATATACATATATATATGTGTGTATATATATATATATATATATATATATATATGTGTGTATATATATATATATATATATATATATGTGTATATATATATATGTGTGTGTGTGTGTGTGTGTGTGTGTGTGTGTATATATATATATATATATATATATATATATATTTATGTATATATAGATTCATTATTATAGTTGACATTTATTATTATTCAGCTTCAGCTTCAGGTGTACAGTGCAGTGGTCAGACACCTATATTGTCCATGAAGTGGTCTCCCTAATAAGACAAGTGTCCATCGGATACCCTACAACATCTTTAAAACATGGATAATATTCTAGAAGCATACAACCTTCCAAAGCTAACTCAAGAAGAAATAGAAAATCTGAATAGACTGATTACTACCTGGGAAATTGAATCAGTAATCAACAAGCTCCCAACAAACAAAGGCCCTGGACCAGATGGCTTTACAGGTGAATTTTACAAAACATTCCAAAAAGAATTATCACCTATTCTCCTCAAACTATTCCAAAAAATCCAGAAGGAGGGAAGGCTCCCAAACTCTTTTTATGAGACAACTATCACTCTGCTCCCAAAATCACACAAAGTCATTACAAAAACAAAAACAAAAACAAAAACAAAACCCTACAGGTCAATATCTCTAATGAACATAGATGCAAAAATCCTCAACAAAATATTAGCAAATAGAATTCAGGAACACATTAAAAAGATCGTACACCACGATCAAGTAGGAGTCATTCCCGGTATGCAAGGTTGGTTCAATATCTGCAAATCAATTAATGTGATACACCACATTAACAAAATGAAAAATAAAAATCAAATGATCATATCAATAGATGCAGAAAACTCATTTGACAAAATCCAGCAGCAATTTATGGTAAAAACTCTTTGACTTTTTAAAGCAAAGTATAACCACATATTTAATGCATAATATATTTACCATTTAAAAATTAAAACACTATAGGTAATAGTTATTTCTTTTAGATTGCAAATGTGTGTGGGGCAGGCAGAAAAGGGTAGATTTATTGAAGCAAATTTCCCATGAAGCCCCTCATTTGTACAGTCCCATTCTAAGGCCTTATCTCTAGTTTTTTAATTATGTTATACAGTAGTCTCTCCTTATCTAAAGTTTTGCTTTCCAAGTTTCAGTTATGCATGGTCAATTGCAGTCTGAAAATATTAAAAGGTAAATTACAAATATTTTGAGAGAAAGAGACCATACTCACATAACTTTTATCACAGTATATTGTTATAATTATTCTATTTTATTATTATTGTTATCAATCCCTTAATGTACTTATTTTATAAATTCAACTTTATCGTAGATATGTATACATTAAAAAAGAGTATATATAGTGTTTGGTTCTATCCATAGTTTCAGGCATCTGCTGGGTGTCTTGGGACATATATCCTGAAGATAAGGGGGGACAACTGTATTCTATTTCTGTTGGAGATTTCCCCCCTCTCCCTCAAAATTATACAAGCTTCAGAAGTCAATAAAATGTGAATGTGCTACTGTTAATTAATTAACATTTTACCTCTATATGATCTTCAAATACTTGTCCATCTTCGGTAGTGAGATTATCCTGTGATTTATGCCTGAACAGGAAGTGAGAAAATGTGCTTACAACCAGACTAATCATACTGGTTTACTATGGACTGAAGGTTTTCTAGGCAAATGAGATATTCAATGCTAACAGCAGGCCAGTTGGTCACTAGAACTTCAATTTGGACAGTGGTTTAAGAAAAAGTAGGAGGAAAAATAAATCTGTTTAATCATATTCTCCAAAGATGAAATTGCTTGTTTACCTGCCTTTCTCTGACCTTCTCTTTTCCCTCCATGGAAATGAAAATACAAACTCATAACTTCTTCCATCATAAAGATAATTAATGTCACAGAAAGAAAACTTTATATGTAAAAAAAATATATATATTTGTTAGCATCTGACATTATTTTTCTAATTGTTTTCACATCTGTTCATTCATTTGAGCTTTTAAATAATCCATCATGGTAGGAATCAATATATTTTATTTGCTTTTTAAGGCAACTAAGCTTCTGAGGTTTTGAATGACCAACTGGAGGACAGCAGTTTGTTAAAGACTGGACCGGAATCAAATTCATGAATTAGAACACAACAGATCAGAAAGAAGTATGTGCAACATCTTCAAAAATGTCCCAAACTGTAAATATTTACCGATTAGAAATTGTCTTTGAAGTTAATATCAACTGTACTAACAATTTAACCAAATCAGAAAGCATATCACATAGAAATGATTATTGGATTACAAACTATAAAAAAGCCTTTATCCCAGATCAATCTGAGCAGATACACCTGGCATAGAATGCAAAGAATACATAATGTTTCTGCTCATATACTCTGGTATGTATGATTTCCTATTTAAAATCATTACAGTTTAATCTGATAATTTAATAGCTACATCATTATTAAAATGTTTGGATTTATTCCCATAGCTACAATGTAAGTGACCAACTAAAACAAAAACATATTATGATTATGAATTATGCTTAAAATTACAATTGATAAAAAGATTTTAAATGAAATATTGTTGACTACAAATTCAATACTATGTATTAATGAATTAAAATAAAACTATTTCTGATATACCTAGATATTAATATATTTTAACATAAATCTCAGACTTAAACAAGTAAAAATCCTAACAAAGTCAGCTTGGTGCAGAATTTTTAAGAATGTTTTAAATGATTTATATCAGTTTTGAAAATAAGTTCCCAAAGTATAGTTATATCCCAAAGTGTACTTGTATATCTATTTCTTTATAGTGTTCGGTACCAAATCAAAAAATAATGAATCACATGACAATATTTATGTCTATAATGCATTTACATTTCTGATTTTATGGTAAGTAACACAAATAACATTAAATGTGCTGGAAAGCAATAATTTTTAATCTCTTAGCCTAAGTAAATAATAACTTATTAGAGAATTATGTTATTCCATATAAACGTGATTATTGGGAACAACAATGAAAACCATCAAACAATTTAAAAATGTACATTATGATCTCAACACAATAAACATAAACAAATTATGAACTATGTACATATTAATAATTCACTGATTATATATTATGGGGTGAGCAATGCACATTTAGAAGATTTTTTATTCATAAAGTATAAGAACTGAGAATGAGTTCAAATACATCAAGTCAGGCAGACCTGGGTCCTAGTCCAATTCTACTAACTATTGCTTGTGAGCACTTAGGTAAGTGTTTTTAACCTTCTTCAGTCTCATTTTACTAATTTATATTATGTGGAAAAAATGTATTATTAGAAGGCTTGTTATGGCAATTATAAAAACTATGTATATACATATTTTTTCTAGCACATAAGTACTTTATAAGTGATAGCTGTTATTAAACTATCATTATTATTCCCATTTACAGCTGAGAAAATTGAGGATCAGAGAGTGTAAGGGATTTTCGTAAGAGTACACAGTTCTTATGTAGTAGAGGTGTGTCTTGAACTCTGGTTCTCAGATGTTATATTGCACGCAATTTATAGGAAATCACATTGCTCTAAAAATTCCCTGTGTACAACACAAACTTCATCTTTTCCATTGTTCCCCTTAGTTACATAATTCCACATCACTTTTTCTTGATTTTGAATCTGTGTAAGGTACATAGTTTGTAAGATACATTTTAATGATTTCCAGCTTTGTAGGTAGTTGCTTCTGCAATGAAACTGCAAATTTCCTGAGGGAGAAATAGCCGATATTTATATACAACTGTACCTATGTACTCAACAAGTAACTTTATTATATTTCATTACAGAAAAAGGTTCTCTCTTTCAACAAGTAGATAGGGTCAACATTAATTCATTCAATGGGACCTCTGCCTGTTCAGGAATTTTTCCCTCTCCATACAAGAAAGAATACCAAGTAATGTTAGAAATCTTGTTCTTGAAAATAATTCCAGAGGTCATGAACAACACATAAGGGAAATTTGCAGAAAAACGTACTACAGTCAAATATGCAGAATATAAAGGTCACAGATAAGTAAAGAAAGAAGGCAATATCTATCTTCAAGAATGGCATAAAGAAGGACCACAGCAGAAGAAGGAGGAAGGGAGTGAGGGAACAGGACTGACAGACAGTGTTATAAGAAGGAGGGAATAAGAAGATAAAGGACCAACAGAGATTATAAAATGAGAGAAGCAGGTAAGGAAACTGGAATCGGGAATGAATGTCTATTTGCACAGTAGGAACTGGGAGAATGAGAATAGTAAACAGTCCAGTGTCTTCTTCTCTATTCTCCGTTATCTAGAAGTAGATTTATTTCTATCTGTTTTGAAACCCTAGAAAACTTTTTCTATGATTGAATCAGATTCTAAAATACTAAATACCATAGAAGACTATGGTGTGCCAGCTCTAAGGAAAATGCCTTTCTCTCCCACAAGGCAAACATAACACATTATTAGGTACTAGAGCAGATTTATGAAGCATGTAACATAAGCAACAAAGGAACAAGGCAAACAAATGAAGAAACAAAAACTCATAGCCACAGACAATAGTTTAGTGGTTACCAGAGGGTGAGGGGGAAAGGGGTTGCAGATGAGGGTAAAAGAGATCAACTATATGGTGATGGAAGGAGAACTGACTCTGGGTGGTGAACACACAACGTGATATATCAATGATGTATTACAGAATTGTACACTGGAAACCTATGTAATTTTACTAACCATTGTCACCCCGATAAATTTTAAATTAAAAAATAAAATAAATTTCCAGCAAAGACTGCATGTTCAATAAATGTTTCTTTACTTCCACAAATAATTAATAAACGCTCAAGAAACAAATGATATCTGATTTAAAAGAAAAACAATGCTATATAACAATATATAGTAATTATCAAATGTGGGATGCGAAAATAGCAAGCGTTAGGATTTCAGAAGAAAGGAAAATCACCATGAGTCAGTTGGTGTAGTCAAAGAGGGCATGCGTCAGGAGGTGAGTCTGGTCGTTGTCCAGGTCCCTGAGTGTGGTACCGAGAATATATAATTAAGCAATGACAACTGCAAGGCTGACCCATGGACCAAGAATAGCATGCGTCTCCAATTTACTTCCTTTTTTTTTTTCTTTCTAACAGTGTTCTGCCAGTTTGTACGCATAATGTTCTGGTAAAAATAAGCTTGTTGACAGAACAATCATATATAGAAAAAAAATTCAAAGTCTAGGCCTTTTTAAAATACCTATTTATCAAAAAAAAAACTCTACTGAAATACTCATATTCCTACAGTATTTTTTTTTGTTTCCTTCACAATTTAATGTTAAAATCCTTATTTTCCAGCACATACTCGTGGTAACAAGCTACCAAATATACCACTTAATCTGAATCCTCTCCCAAACTCACCAACTTCACAGTCATTGTTTAATTCTCTTCCTTTCATGACCATCATTTTGTAGAAATTATTTTCTGCAACTTATCTTTTTCCAGTTGCCATTTGTGCCGAACAGAATATTAAATTGCCTTCTCTATCCCTCCATCCCTCTGACTGAAAATCTAACAGCAAAATTTGTTTAACCAATAATAAAATATATTTTGTGGTTTATGCTGGTGATACCAACAATGAACCACACAAAATTGGAAGGAAAACAACACATCCGTTTTAAAATCCTTGGTGGCAAGGCAAACATTTTCTCTCTGTGTTTCCAATACTGTTTTAGTTGCTTTCCTTGCCTAATTAATAGTAGTAGAACCTCAATAAAAACATGTCAAATAAATAAATAAGCTCCCAAATACAATAGCAAAATAATTGCTCATTTTTTGTCTTACCTATTTTGTTAACCATTAATTCTTTCATACATTTATTCCAACAAGCAGTGTTGGAATAAAAAGATGGAATGGAACTCTAGCTTTGGAAGGAATGCAAGTCCATTAAAGAAGATGAAAGGAATATGCATAATTAAAGCAGACACTGAAAGCATAGGGTGCTGTAAAATAAGACTCAGAGCCTTATAAAATGCATGGAAGTTACAGGGAGGGGGAGAGCAAACCAAGCTTTGTTGAGCTTTCCAGAAACAGGCAATAATACAGCCTAATTATGCCCAACTAGCATAATTGACCTTAGTGTTAAGGACTCACAAAATGCTGGAATGTTTACCAATAAGTTCCTATATAATTTGCTTTGTTTACATGTCAACATTAACTGATTAAATGGAATCATACTCTGAGTTCAGGTCATGATCCCATTTGGTACCAGGCTACCTGGCAGCAAATGAGTGTCCAGGCCATAACCCACAGTTGTTGTGTGTCCCTCTCTCTGCCCTCAACCAGATCAATTTACTAGATGTCTGAGGTGCATCTTCTCAGGCCAGGTGTCCCACACAATCTCTTGAGAGCTTTTTTCTGGAAACCCATGACAGTCAATATCAGGTGTGGCTGGGCCACTCAGTGCCTATCTCCCACTGATTTAGGTAATAAATTATGATGTCTGCTGAGAGGAGAGGTTCCTGTATTGGGAAGTAGACTTAATGCAATGGATCTCCAAGTGACACGTTAGAGACAGTAATAAGCACTATTCAAATGCCTCCTCACAAGTGAAGCTCTGGCTTTAGGACATGGCCCTAAAGGTATAAAAATAAGTGGCCATCAAATTCTATTTTGGAGTCAAAAGTTATCACAGGCACATGGTGGTTTATCGACCTATCTTATCTATCTTATGTTCGGGTAGGTAAGACTTTTTCATGGTTTGTTTCTCATTCAGCAAATCAAATTTTGTTTCTATGCTCATATTGTTCATAGATCTACCACAGGTAGCGTCAGTGCATCTTTAAACGGCATTAAAGACAGAGTTCCAGACGTCAAGGATCTTCCAGTACATTCGGAAGGACTGGAGGAAATTAAACCACAAACTAAGTGGTATTGTTGCCACAAATCTGATTTAGGTTTCCACAAACCCAAAAACAAATGACTGGTTTAAACTAGAACAAACAAACAAACAAACAAACAAAACCTACAGACAAAACAAACAAACAGAAACAAAGCAAAGGTTCTTTTTATTTGCTACAAGCAGAAGTGTAAACTTGTCCTTGGGTGCTACATTTCCGTCTCACCAAGGAGTACATTACCCCCCAATGCAATTGTATAAATGATACAGAAGTTCTAGCCTACGAAGTATGTTTACTCTGCAATGTTTCTGGAACAACATGGGAAAAAGAGTAGCATTGGAGAATACGAAAAAAAAGGAAGGAGAACAAACAGAAGAAGAAAAAGTATGAATGTTTTCTTTTAACAATAGTATTTTGCATTTGTATAGCATTATGTACTTTACAAAATATCATGTACTTGTTTCATTTTGCCTAAAAAACCTGTATGTTATAGGGAAATTACAAATGAGGAGATTAGAACACAAATAACTATATTTGTCCATTAAGAATGATAGCTAATTTTAAAAGTCATTCTCTTCTGTTCTTTCACAAAGATTTTCTAAGCCTGTGGGTGAATAGTCTTCACCTTTTCCTCTCTTTAGGTGTTTGGCACCATCATTGAATACCCTTCTGTCTATAATTTTTCCCTCTTGACTTGCCTTTTCACCCTCAACAAAATCATTCTCAAGCTTTTTCCCATGTGAAAAAACCACAGCAGTTCTCTTAACATTGCCTCTCTCTAGCTACCCTGCTGTGCTCCCGTTTTCCCTTTGGAACTTTGGGAGAGTTATCTCTGCCAAGTTAGTTTCCTCCTTCCCAATTATATCGGAGAAATCTTGCAAAATCCCAAACATTCCCTAACTGCTAATTCAACTGGGCAATTTCATTTCTTATCCAAGTTGATGTTTCTGCTTCATTTCACACTGTCTTCCTCCTACTTACTTAAAACTCTTTTTAATTTGCCATTCTGGAATCTGGAAAAGCACTCTCCACCTTTCCCCTCAGGACGTTTCTCATCAATCTCTTGCACAAACTTCCTTTTTACTGCTGTCTTAGATGCATGTTAGTTGATCACATTCATGGCCAATGTTGCAGTCTTTCTGGATTTTCCCCTCTCCCTTCCCTCATTGTAACCAACTAATCACCAGAGACTATCCATTCGCCATGGCCTTAAGTCAGCTCCACACCCTCGAGCATTTGGGTCACTCTGTAGTTTGCTAAACCTTTTTCCTGCTTTTTCTCAACCCTCTTTACCACCAGGAACACCACCACCACCACCAGACACCACCACCAAACACCACCACCACTCATTCATTCCCTAAACAGATCCAAATAAAAGTATTGCTTCTCAACTTCATTTGGTAATCAACATGCAGTTCTTCAAAGTAACAAACACATTTTCTAAGGTATTATTCTTGTCTCCTTTTTGAGTTTCATCCATTGTTAATCTTCAACATGGATTCTTAGCTCCAGTCCAGACAAAAGTCATGCTCCTCTGGAAGGTCCTGGTGTTCTCTCACGCCTTCAATCCTGTGGAGACATTTCTTCTACCTAGAAATATCCTCTCTGCTGCTGATCAAACCCTTTCCAACACTTCCTAAATTGAATTTGAATTTGGGTCCCTTAGCTTCCTATTTTTATGTGATTGTTGCTCTATTTAACTTTCCCACAAATTGTGATGAAATAAATTAAGACATAAATCTGTTAAGGATTTTAAGGAGACTTTCTTATCTTACCCTAAAAATGAATTGTAGGATATCTGTTTGTGTAATAAAGCTCATACCTAAGACAGCAATAATGGAAAAACTGCGTCACAGTTTCTGTACACATTAAAAATAATTCCCAAGTTTTGGAATCTGAAGCAATGAATGTTTATAGCAATCATTAATTAATCAGTGCTTCCTAAGCAATATCTCAAAAACCATTTTCTTTTATATATTTCTCCTTTGATGTATACATGTATTATGTTTACGACAAAATGATTAATAACAAGTGTGTCTTCATGCAGCTCTATCTAGAGTACAAAGCAATTAATTAAACTGCTTTTTAAATCAAGGAACTATAATGTGTTCTTCATCTTACAGTTCTTAACTGAATTCCTAAATAAAATTTCAGTCATATTCTATTTCTTGTGTTTTCCACTTGACTCTCTCCTGATGAATGTAAACTATGATGCATTACTGTGAGAGTATAATATTCTGCCCTATCTATAAATTCCACAAAGCCTTAAGTCATGAAAAAGATGGTTACATGCTGTTCTTTAAAAATGTTTGAGAATTAATCATTTATTTCCCTTTCCCAACTTGTCTTTTCTGCTTTGCATGTTTTTCATAGATAAGGGAGTAGTAATGTGAAACAATATCACTGTCCTCACCGGTGGAAGAAAATGAAACTATCAATCCCCAAACAAAGCTACACATTAGACTTTGAAGGTGCAATCGTTTGTCCAATTTCCGTTTTTTCTAAACACCTTTCTTGAACTATGAAATGCAAAATCATTTTGGCAGTTACAGATTCTATTTTTAAAATCTGTGCCTTTTGTCACATAATTTTGCATAATTTTCTAAGCCCCCGAACCATGAAGACAATAAGAGGGAAGTTTAAAGTGCTTGAATCGCTAGAGTATAAAGGACACATGAAGCTATCACATAAACTCAATCAACAGATTTCCCTGCACAAAGAATCTTTCTAAAAAATTATCTATGTTCATGCATGACTCAACATTATTAACAGCTCCAGTATAGTCAGTATGAAATAAAAGAGAAACGATTAAGAACTTCGAACCTGGGTATAAGCTTTCAGTAGTTTTTAATACAACTAACGTTTTCCTATAAAGTATAAATTTCCAAGCCTGGGTAATGATCCATAAAAATCACTCACAACTTCTCTCCCTAGGGATAATCGAACACGGTTTGACATTTTGATGTTTTTCTTTAGTATTTACATATGATGTACAAATACATACACTATGAACATATACTATGCTATATATAGACTTTTACTTTTATCTTTTTTTTCTAACATTATGTTGTGAACATTTTCTCAAGTCTCTTAAAATTACTGTATTATTTGTAATACGCCATACATTTACTTATCAGGACATTATGTAAGTTGTTTCCAACTTCTTGTAACATTGTAATGAGTAGGTCTGCATATTAATTTTGGTGCATGTTACAGTTCCATTAGGCATGATTTCTCCATTGTGAATTACAGCCTAAAATTTAGGAGCTATTTAAAGGTTCATGATGGGTTCATTTCCCACTCCCACCTCCTTTTTTTTTTTCTTTTCTTTCTAGAATGCTCCAATTTACACTCCTACTTCTTGTGTATGTATGTCCTTTTCATTGCACTCTAAACAACATTCAGTCTAATCATTTATAAACTGTTTACTACTTTGGGTGCTTAAAATGGATTCTTTTCCTTTCAATCATTTGATTAATAATGCAGTTAATCATTTGTTTTTTATTATATACCTAACTTTTTATTTTGTATATTCATATATGTAGCTTTTTTTTCCAACTGGAATTTTGGTGAGTTCTTTTTACAGATTTCCATGATCTCTCTAAATGTCACGAAAAAGCAGCAGTTTTTACCCTTGAATATACGGTTTTTAGTTGGTCTTTTAGTTTTTAGCGGATTTTACTATACTCTATATTCTTAGAGAAACTTATGGAAATGAATTTATGTAATCAGATTTTAACTCAGGACATACATTCAAAGTAAAGTTAGATTTTTTTATACGCTAATTAAAATTTCCTTTTCATCATTAACCTGATTCACCATTCATCAACTGCACAATAATTTAGTATTACAGTGAAAATGCGAGTTAGTTTTCATTCATAAATGAATTCATTAATATTTATTAAACTACTACTAGCTGACAGGCCTCCTTCCAGGCACTTTGAATACAGCAGTAAACAAAATAGATAAAGACTCTCACCTGCGTGAGTTTTTGCTTAATTCTAGTATATGAAGAAATAGACAACAAACAATATGAGTCGGGGGCAGAATAATGGCTCTTCAAAGACGTCCATACTCTAATCCCCAGAACCTGTGAATATGTTTCCTTACATGGCAAAGGGAAAAGGACTTTGTAGGTATAATTAAGGTAGTAGACCTTAAAATAGGGAGTTTACCTTTGATTTGTATGGAGAATCTATCTAATCACATGAACTCTTAAGAGAGAACTGTTTCTGGCTAGAAGTAGAAGAGAGATGAGGCAGAAGGGGAAGTCAGAAATATGTGATGAGCAATTTCTGGCACTGAGATGTAGGAAACTGGAGAAAGAGATCTAGGAACTAAGAGTGGCTCCCAGTTGATAGCCAGCAAGGTCAATGAGAACTCAGTTCCACCAGTACATGGAACTGGATTCTGCCAATGCTTTGAATGAGCTAGGAAGTCTATTCTTCCCAGAGCCTCCTGAGAAAAGCCCTGGTGACAAACACTTTGATGACAGCCTTGTGAAATCCAGAACATAAAAATCAGGATGCCAGCCTGGACTTCCGACATACAAAAGGGTAGAATAATACATTTGTATTGTTTGAAGCCACCGCTACATCTCTGGTAATTTGTCCTGACAGATATAGGAAACTAATACAAAACATACAACAAGTAAGTAGTATATTAGATAATAGATTAAAAGGCATTAAATGTTCTGGGTAAAAATAAAACTAATGCAAGGTCAGAGGGTTCAGGAATGCTTTTGTGAGGAGACTGGGCAGAGGCAGCATTAAACTGATGACCATGTTTGGCCTCATCAAGAAGGTTAAGAAAAGGAGGTAAGGAAGTTGGCCAAATAGACATGTAAGACAAATCTTTCCAGGTAGAGGAACCTGCCAGAGGAAAGACTCTGAGTCAAACCTGGAGTCTCTGAGGAACAGCAGGTGCCTTGTGTGGCTGGAGTGAAGTGAGTTAGGCTGGACAGGGTAGGTGGAGATGAGGTCAGAAAGGTATGGGGATCCAGATCATGTGGTAGCTCAGCCCTTAGAGATTTCACTCATCTTTTATTCTGAGTGAAATAGGAAACAACTGAAAGGTTTTGAATGGACGAGTGCTATGATCTGATTTAAATATTTCTAGACCAACCTGGCTGCTCTATTGGGAATAAGCTGTTAGGGCAGCAGGAATAGGAGCCAAGAGATTACTCACAGGTTACGTCACGAACCTACACAAAAGATAATAATGGCTTAAACTAAGGTAGTGAAAATGGTGATGATGAGATGGAATCCCATTCTAGAAATACGTTTTTTTTTAAACTTACACATAACATTTCCGGGATACTTTTTCCAGGAAACCTCCATGGCACCGCTAGACAGTTGTACATAATATCATAACACATCATGCTATTATTATAGCACTTATCAAACTGGTCTCAAATAATCTGTTTACTCTTTCTCTTCTAGACTTGAAGTTGGACCCTTAGAAAGGCAACTGCGTATCTTTAGGTGAACCTAATAAAAAGCTCTGTGCTGTCGTCCCTACTTCTACTCTGTACTGTAGGTACAGTACAGTCTTCTAAGAAGAGTTCTCTGTTATGACACACCAGAGGGCCTCCAGGCCACTTCTCTCAGAAGCTATATCATTTCAAACAACTCAGATGACACCTAGATGTGAAAATCAGGTTTGCATTATATTGATTTAGTATAAAAACTCACAAATAGTATAATCATCAGTAGAAAGACATTCCACATAGAATATTGCTTCTTGGATTTTAATTCATTGTTTTTCTCTCCTTTGATTGGAGCATTCTATTAAAAAAAGAAAAAGGCTTAGAACAAACCAACAAAAAAAGTGGGCAGTGGCACAATATATAGATATCACTGAGAAGTAAGGTGCGAAAAACTACCAAATCCTATGAAGTATGTGTAACAACCGATTTCCGCTCTATAATAAGCAACATAGTCATTATATGCTGTGAGTTTCATTCTGTTTAACAAAAATCTTTTTTTTTCTGCCCACATTCCAACAATAACAAAAGCCAATTAATATGTGTTGTCTTCAAACAGGAAGCTTGTCAGGATATGAGCAAGGAACAATTTGCTTTCTAATCACTGGTTAGAAAACACACCTATAAATTAATCTCTGACACTAACACTTTTAACAATTTAGTACCTAAAGAAGCATAATTAATCTGAAGTGAACCTTTGTTTGTTATAGGTCATTTAAGAGGAAGGTGAAATATATATATGCATATATATATAATATTTATATATAATTTATATAATATATGTATTATATATGTATATATATATATTATATATATACACAAATATATATATATATACATATATGTGTGTGTGTATATATATATATATATATATATATATATATATATATCTTTATATATAACCAAATAAATGTATACACATTTTAAGAAAGGAAAACTGTATTAAAATTGTAATACTCAAGCTATACCAATAACAAAAGATGAATACAAGTCACATTTGACTTCTGAAGTTACAAGAGGTGCTCAAAGTGGTTACCATCAGCATCCAGACACTTCTGATTTTGGTGAAGTACTGCTTGAGCATAGGTAACATCTCTTAAAACATGTATACATATTTTTGGTACCCTCAGTGTATATATATATATATACATCTTTATATATATATGGAAAATGGTGAGAAATTTATCTCTACTTAACTTGCCTTTGAAAATTTTATGAGCGTGAATATTAAAGGTTATTCAAGGAAACTGAGAGATAATTTATGTCCTTTCATTTTTGATGTACTAATTTGATACTGGAATTTACCAGTTTTCCTTTTTATATATCTGTGGTTCATTTCCTTACTCTTCTGAAAGTTTATCTTTGTAATGAACATATAAGAAGTTATTTCAGACAACAAGTGACATATGAACTATATTCATTTACACCAGATATTTGATACACACATATATTTTTGAACATGTGAGTAAATGGATAAAGAGAGGCAGCTAAATTATTCCATTTCAAGGATCAAGAACTTTCAAAAGCATATTATTCTAAAAATAATTGTAGAATGTCCACATTCCTAACTTTTCTATCTATATAAATCAACTTACTATTTTTACCAGAAGTTTTCTCAAAAGTAAAATTTGATAGTTATTTTATGTTTGAAAAAAACTGGTCTAATGATGAATTTACTTTTTTTTTTCATTGAACCAACAGTGATTTACAATGGCTACCATTCAACGACCACTGTGCCAATCATTATACATAAAAGATGTTTCTTTAAGACACAGGCCTGGCCTATTAGGATAGGATCTCACAAACTCTTCTAATTTAGCTTTAGACTCTATTATAGGCTTTCAACTCTGGGTGAAATTCATGTCTTTTGGAGCTTGAAAGTTCACTAGATTTTACTTGGCAGACCATTGGCTAACTCAGTGTAGGGCTCCTTTGTGTGTGTGTGTGTGTGTGTGTGTGTGTGTGTGTGTGTGTGTAGCGGGGGATCAATCAGTTTCTGGTAGAGAGAGATACAGCATGGTTTATGAGAGAGGAAAGGTGAAATCTCTCCCAGGAGCCGGGATAATCAGAAAAGGGACATTTGTCAGCTGCAAGGAGAAAAGTAAGACAATATGAATGAGCTCCATATAATAAGAATACTGTATAAGTCTCTTTCTTCTCCCCACTCCCACATGGGGGAGGAGTTAGTGGTTAGACAAAGACTGTCCCAAAATACTCTCAAGCCTTGAAAGAAGCCTTTGGGGAAAAAAGGAAACTAAGGCATGTGTAAAAGTGGCTTGTGTGGTTGGGTTGAAACATTCTAGAATGTCCTGGAACTCTGAACTAAATCATCATGGACAGAATTAAGGCTGTTTACTTCTAAGTTCAGTAAGGAGATGGTGGCCAAAACTTGCATGCCCTAAAAATGATTAACTACAAGTTTATCCAACCTTTGGATTTCCATCATTTAAATTTCATTACATCTCTGGGACCACAAGAGTTGGTCTTGGGAAATAAGTGACACCTATAAACTGAAGAACCAACTCATATAAGACCAGAAGATAGGAAAATAAAGCATATGGAAATGAAAAAAACATTAACTGGCACTGGGCTCACAAAGGAGCAGATAAGAAAAAATGTGAACAGTAATCTACGTGGAAAGCAAGAAGATTATAGCCCTCTCTATTGGTCTGTCAAATTCATGCATTTTCCTTACAAATGCATATTATAGAATGGGTCATAAGGCATAGGTTGTTATCTTTGAACTAGAGCTCTAACCATGCTAGGGCATTTGATAAAATCCCAAAGGCCTGAAGGTTGCCTATGGAGTATTATGTGCAGGGCACTCTGCATGTATTAACTCCTCTCACATTAACACAAAATAGATACTCTTGTTAGGGGCATTACCATTGTATGGATTGGGAAACTGAAATTCAAAGCTAAAGAAAGAACCTTACCTAAAGTCCCACAGCTACTAACCCAATTCAGACTAGTTCCCATTTTGTTTGGTAATATTTTCTGGAGGGTAGAAGGAAAATGCAACCATCAAAGCACTCACAACTCTCTTAGTTTGTCTGATATAAAGTGTCTGTCAATCTTTATGAGAAGGCAAATGATGAATATTGTGAAGCAGGGAAAAGCCTGAGACAGGACGCTCTACAGACAATTATTTTGAAGAAAAACAAAATAGAAATGGAAATATTTCAAGTTGCAAAAATACTTTGAAAAGTTGTAATTGCTGATAATATATAAATTATGAAGGAAAATAAATTATTTTGACAGTAGATTTGCTGAGGGAAAGACAGGCTAGAACGTCAGATTCCTGAATTGCCCTGGAAAAGAGGGCCCATGGTTTTCAGATGCTACTGATATACACAAATAAACCAACCCACATTTTGCACATACAATTTCGAAATGAAATTTAGGGGAAAGGCTTTTTGAGCTAAGCAGTTTTGCGTTCATCGTTAATCACAAGTCAAAGATTTTAATCCATACAGTCTTTGAAATATGAATATATTACAAATAAAGGAAACTGATATCTGTCGGAGATTAATTAATTTGCTTTTGAAAAATATCAAGATCTCATCAAAATTTCATTTGATATTCTTCAGAACCATTTTTGTGTTAGTCCAGAAAATTGTAAAGTGTCAAAACCTTTTTATGCCAGGTGAATAATATCATTCCATTGGGTTGATTAAGCATTTGAACTATTTCTCATGTTTCAAGCTGATATTAAACCTGGCCTATCAATGTTAACCATCTGTAAGTTTTCACTCGATTGCCAAATATTTGACTGGAAGTAAACATTGGAAGGCAAGGAAAGCACATTCTTAAATTCCTGACCCAAAGGCTAAAACTTGAGTCTGCCTAATTCTGAAGTTGTGAGCATGTCCTTTAACAAAACTAAGTTCAGAAAATTATCATTAAGCCCCTACCATGTGTTATGCATTGTTTTAGGTGTTGCAGTTTCTAAGGATAGACAATACCTCATTTCTACTTTTAAGAGGCAGTGTAGTGGGATCAATAGAAAGTACATGAAAAGGGAGAATGAAAACATAACTAAAGGCATTGTCTATGTACTCAATGGCTCTATGGGAGAAAGACTACCAAATGTCTCCAACATAACTGGAGGGAGTCAAACACAAGGAAAACACAAACGTAAGTAACCTATTGGCCAGCCTGCTTCACGGTGTATTCATTACGAGCAACAGTCAATAAAAAATAAGTAAAAATTGAGAAAGCAGAGGATCTTAACAATTTACTGGGATTGTACTCAAACTAAAATGACCTGTTCTATATGAAAAGATACAGAATTTGCGAAAGGACATTAAGTAAACGAGAAGAGAATGGGGAATAAGTGAATCCGTTGTGGCAAAAGCAGGTTTAGGCGTGTATTAGAATGTGGGGAACAGAGAAGTTAAGCTTCAGTTCTCTCGTCCGTGCCATTAACAATGCACAGTGACAGTGATTCTTAAGTTCTAAGGAGAGAAGAGGAATAGATGCAGCTCGCTAGGCTGTCTCTTCAGAAGATGGAATTTATAAAATGATAAGGACACTAAAGTAATAATGATACAATTTTTTAAAAAAATGATAAAGAGCATTTCTTAAAGGCCAAAAAAGTGAAAATGATAAAGTGCTTTGCAGGGAGTAAGGGTGAAATCCTAGTGGAATAAGGCAGGTGAGCAGACTTTGCTGCTAAATAGAGTTGCTAGTCCTAGGACACTATTCAGCTGCTTATCCTGAGTCAAATATCTGCAAACCCATAAGCTCCAGAGACATGGTATTCAACACCACTGACTAGAAACAAACAGCATCTTGTTATAACCCAAGATCCCTCCCGTAGGAGTTATGTGTCCTGGGCCATGTAACTTAACCTTTCTAAGACTAAGTATCCTCAACACAGTACGAGAATAATAAAATGCATACTTCGTAGGTTAGTTTTTACAAGTAAATTGTATAATTCATAAAAAATGTCCCTTGTATATACCAATGTATATAATCAATTTTAGCTATTAGTGGCAAGAATATTCTTTGCTAAATTACAAGTCAGTGCCCAGAGAAAAGTTCATGATATATACATGCACATACACAAGAAAATGGAAATAGATCCAGATTAAGCACTTGGTGATTCATTAATTGAATTAAAACGTGAAACATAGCATTGAGTTGCTAGAGCTCTACAAAAATGCTAATGCACACTGTACTTGTGGATATAAAACCTGCCGAATGTGGAGTTTTCAAAATTACTTTCTTTGATTCATATTTCAGTGTACGTCACTACTATGTTGAACATTTGACCATTATTAAGATTTCTGAAGTTCTCTCCTGATTTAAATGCACACCACGTAACCAAGAACTCAACAAAAATTTAGATGCAACAAAACACATATTGAAAAGGAGATAAAAGCAAGTTGAAAGAATAATTATTAAGATTAATGCAATTGTGACTTTTACTAACATTGTGAGAATTCAGATTTAATTCTATGGCAAATAAAAACACATACAAATTTGTTTTTGTTCAATCTTTCATTAAAATGTAGATGTTTGTATATATTTACATATAAATTTGGTTATTTTCATTAGGATGACATTTAGTTCACCCATTTTCTTTAAAACTAGTGAACTCATGTCACTATTCTCACACGATAAAACCTATTTTAGAAAATCTTGTTTGCGTAAACGCAAGTGTATCCAAGTGCAGAGCAATCTCCACACCAATAACACTTTTAGAGTATGTATGATTTTTGTTATTAACATATAAAGAAAAACACTGGATTAATCAATAGAGCTGTTTTCTGAGTAACAAACTCAATGATCTATGGTTGCTTCATAGTCACAGAAAGCAAACACCCTTATACATTCTACAATTTAACCAATTTAGTCACTCTACCTTGTTTAAAATGTGTTTTGTATACATATTACATACAATTTAGATACCTATATATGCACATATGTTCATACTCAACAAAGAGTAAATTAAAATATTGTATTCTTCAGGATTTATTTGCAACTTTTATTCTAATCCAGTCAGACTCTTCTTTCATAGAAGATGTGCCAATCCTGCTAACCCCATAAGAATTATTGCATAAATCTTAACATTGTACAAGGCATTGAACTTCCTTCATAAATTGCAAAGTCCCAAAAGTACTATGTACAGATGAAATAAGCAGTTACCACCATGGTTGGATTTGAGGGAAAATGAGAGGATTTCCAGGTTGAAAGTCTCATTTAATCAAAATATCTTCATGGTCAGCTTACCAGACTATCTAAAATTTCATCAGTAGATGTTTACCCTCGTGTAATTACATACTCCAGCTTCTATCTGACTCAGTTATCCATCTGCCCATGTTGGAATCGGTTATTATGTTGATACTCGCACATTATGAAAAACTTTGGGATTGGCAATGGGATGTCAATAAGGGGAAGAGGATTCCAGCCTGAAGTGGTATTAAATGCAGATGCACAGGGACATAAATACACTACCTCCATGTTATCAGTATTCGAAAAAGGGGGCTTTCTCTTGGTCCTATCAAGGATTTAGATATTAAAATGCCAAATAACAAGTCAAAGGCCATGCATAACCCAAAGAAAGTAAGACAGTCAAAGTCCTTAAACATGTTTCCAATAATCATAAGAAAATGATTTCTTATGATTTCTTTAAAGTAGCCTTCTTCTAAATAGCACACCTGAGCACAGAAGAATAAATTTGATTAATTGGATTTAGTACTCATATTTTTGTACTCACCAGTTATGGACTTCCCTTACACAAATTCTCACATAGGTTTGTTACTCATTTATGTACATTTAGTATAATTATAGCATCAAGTGAATTTGTTTAATTAGATTTTTTTTTTAAATCATGTAAGAAAATATACCCTACCTCTCAATGTACACAGGAAAGGTCAAGTTTATTACTCCACAAAATATACTGAATATTCAAATACATATTTTAAATTGATAGATGTAAAATTGGTTTGATAATTCAAACAGGGATAAGAAATGTTTTTCAATGAGGACCATTTCTTTGGGGCAGGGGGGGCCTTTCTACTGGGTTAGGTATACTCACCAGAGGCTGAGATCTCATCAAGGGAATATGTGGACCATTGAAATATGAAAAAGGATAATCCAAAAATTATACAAAGGTAATAAGACGTAAACCTTCTAAAATGTGAATAAAAGCTAGTAATAAGGAATGATCCACATATGAAAAGGATGGTGGCCTCTGGCAAATTGCGTAAGTGTGGGCTATGAATGAAAGGAAGAAGAACGAAACAGGTGATCTGATAATCCCAAAGTTATATATATATGCATACACACTAGCACACAATATATATGGTAACAATATGCACAGCCAATTAAAAATTATTTTCAGAATAATTATTTTAAATTAAAAGACACATAAACAATTTAAGTTTGATAATGGACAAGAGATGAATCCACACAAATCTTCTCAGAACTAATTCTGTTAAAGTAATATACCCATGTAACAAGATAAAGACTTCAAATGTAAAAGAAAAGAAACAGACTAGGTTGAAAATAGCTCCTAGTAGTCTATGTTATTTTAAGCATGAGAGTATATATTATGATTCCAAGAAATTTTACATTTGGGAAAAATTATATTATATAATGAATTAGTATGAAGGGTGCTTTAAGTCTTTTCATTAACCTTAAGGATAGTAGAAGTAAGAAAAAAGGATTACAGATGATGGGAAGGGAGGGCATGGGAGGAGATGGGAGAGAAGTCATCTAATTATACCTTGGCATTTTCTTCTTGGTGCTATAAAATTCAGACACTAAAATTTAAAGCAGATAAAAAGGTGAACCTTTGGCCAGATGTGCTCAACTGCATGTAAGACTCTTAACATCATAATAAGAATCCTTTTATCATTGTAATTGTTTTCCATGAAGCCATAGGTATTACTGGCTTTGAGAGTTGAAAAAGCCATTACTTTTACTATGAGGCACTAATTGTATAAAGACTTACATTTTTCTTAGATGTGGAAACAATGTCTATATATACCGGGGGTGCCAAAAAATATATATACAAGTGGACACTTTGGTCAACGTTGCTCAAGCAGTAGTTCTCCATAATCAGAAGTGTCTGGACACTGATGGTAACCACCTTGAGCACCTCTTGCAATTGCAGAAGTCAAACGTGACTTGTATTCATCTTTTGTTATTGGTATATATTGAGTATTACAATTTCAGTACAGTTTTCCTTTCTTAAAATGCATATACATTTTTTTGGCACCATATATATTTAAAAGAAGAAATATGTATAGTACATACTTTCTGGAGACCATTTTGATTACTACTGTTTTACATTAACTTTTGAGGTTGGACAATTAAGTTCGCGAACTCACCCTAGAAAAAGTGCTACATACCTCATTGCTGAATATCACTACAGTCACCTTTGAAGTACTCCCCTTGGAAAGCTATGCACCAACACCAGTGCCTAGTCCACACTTCAAAGCAATTTGGGAACTTTATTTCTGCAATGGCCATCAGAGCTGTCGCCGTATTACCCTTGATGTCCTGAATGTCATCAAAATGTCTTCCTTTCAATATTTCCTTTATCTTTGGGTAAAGAAAGAAGTCACTGGGGGCCAGATCAGGTGAGTAGGGAGGGTGTTCCAATACAGTTACTTGTTTACTGGCTAAAAACTCCCTCACAGACAGTGCTGTGTGAGCTGGTGCATTGTCCTGATGCACAAGCCATGAATTGTTGGCAAAAAGTTCAGGTTGTCTAACTTATTCACACAGCTTTTTCAGCACTTCCAAATAGCAAATTTGGTTAACTGTTTGCCTGATTGGTACAAATTCATAATGAATAATCTTTCTGATATAAAAAAAGGTTAGCAACATCGCTGCAACAAGTTCGCAAACTTAATTGTCAGACCTTGTATGTGCAAGGAAAACGCATCAATTAAGAGAATAAAACCTAACTGAGAAATATAATGAAGCTGACTGCAGAGCTTAGAACAAGATAAGAAAACCTTCTCTGTTCTTCCCAGAGAGATCTAACATTGTATCACAATGTTACATTATGCCTGAACATTCAATAACAACACCTTATGCAACTAAACACCTATCTTCTGTGTCACTTTGATGTAATAAATCTGGAGAACTTTATTCTTGGGGTCTGCATTCTTGTCCATCTGTAATATTTACATTTTCAAATTCTGTTATTCAAAGAGTACTAAGGGATTAACAGCTGTTTCTTCTGAGGCATTTTAAATTAGGTTAGTTAAAGAGTCAGAAAACAAAACAAAACTGTGAACAGCACGGAAGAATTCTACTTTCTCTGGTTGGCTTAAACAAAACAAACAACTTTGAAAGCTATGATTCGTTTTGAGAAAAAGCAACAGGAGCACTAACTTTATGCATTAACTTTTATCCCTTAATATGTGGCCAAGCTGAAAAATAAGAAAACAAAAGCACAACTGGGCAGCAAATTCTGTGAGTTTCTTTATTTAAGACAGAAAGAGTATAATCATATCATATTGATATTTACAGAAGATATCTATCTTATATAATGGTGCATAAGTATTGTTGTAAGTATCCCTGATATAGATCATTGAACTACTACTAGGTATCAAATAAATATTAATTGATATTTGTGAGAAAAAATATCAAAGTTTAAGAGAAATCTGTCTCTGATGATGGGTAAAGCAGCATACATATTATAACAGGCAAATCTTAATAGAATTCAGCAACTTTTCCACTGCAAAAAACAGTTTATATTTCCTAAATGTCCTTAATTAATTTTGAAATATTTGAGTGTACATTTTGTTTTGTTTTGTTTTGTTTTGTTTTGTTTTGTGTTGTGTTTGCTTTGGTGTTAAATTGACTGCTAACTGTGTTCACTTTTAAATTCATTTTTCCAAGTTTAAGAAATCATGTACTCGGCAATTTTGGAGGTGTGATGATGGCAATAAAGTATTTTACACATTTCACATTTTTCTTAATGTTATAGTGTCGCTACACAGAATATTCATTTCTTTATAGAACCTAGACATTGCCCTCCATGTGCTATGGCACAGATACTCATTCACCCTCTCTTCTGTTTACTAAATTGCAAACCTGCATTTTCTGATTGTTATCTCCAAACTCATAAATTTTCTGAGTTTGAATCATCAGTAAAGCGTTCTCAGCACTTTTTAATAGCAATAAATTAAATATTTGAGTTTATTCATGAGCATAATCTCTATAGATGAAAGGGAAATATGAGTGCTGATGCTGACCTACCAGTTACTTTTCTTCCTAGTGAAGTCTGGGTTTTCTTTTGATTTTGATTAGCAAGGCAAATGTGGCAGACCTTTCTGGTATCCCAGCCACCTCCACTTCTCTCCTCTACATTTCAATTAACAAAAGTAAAATGAGTTAACAAAACATGTCTCCCAAAGAATCAGAGTACTACCAGGATATTTCTGAAGTTCATTTTAAGTGCTTTGAAAAGCAAGATTCAAATGGAAAAGTAGCTTCCATAAAGGCATTTACATTGAGTATAGTTTTGTTTCCCTCATTCAAATATTGGAACTGAAGTTTTTCCTTTTTATTAACTTTCTAAATGATAGCTTCTATGATGAATATTTTTTGCCATTCCTCTCTGTCTCTACTCCTTTCATATTGCTAGGTATCCATTCAGCTGGTTACAACACAAAGTTAACACACACCCATACTTGATAGAGTTTTGCATGAAAAATAAATCTGAGTTTTTTTTCAAGTGCTACCAACATGGCAGCCACAATTCATGTCTCTTTTGTATGCATGTCAGGTCATTTAAAAGGACTGAGTTAGGTTTCCAGTCAAGATGGCACAGTAGGTAAACACTGTTCTTCCCTCCTCTCACGACCACATCAAAATTACAACTAAACTACAAAGCAACCATCATTGAGAATCACCTGAAGTCTTGCTGAATTGAAGACCTACAACTAAGGACATATAGAGAAAGCCACCTTGATTCTGGCAGGATAGGGAAGAGATGTGGACTGGCGTGGTCGCATATCTGCATGTAACCATGAAAAATTGGAAGGGATATCTCAGCTGTGGAGGATCCCCCAGAGAAGTGAGGGGTCCCAGCCTCACACCAGGTTCCCCAGCCCAGAGTTTTAGTGCTGGGGAGAGAAGTCTCCATAATTTCTGGTTGTGCAAACCAGTGGGAATTGTGGTGAGTGAGACAAGGGAAGCTGCACTCCCAGGTGTTCCTCTTAAAGGGATGACATACAGACTTACTCACTCACTCTGAGCTTCAGTGCTGGGGGAGCAGCTCGAAAGATGCCAAGTATGTTTGGGGTGAAACTGAGAAACGCTATATCTGAGTCTCCATCAAATTGGCTAATGGCATTCATTTGCCCTGCGCTGGTGATTCTGAGACTCCACCCCACCAAACATTCAGATACACCCAACAGCTTCCAGTGGCCTTTTTTATACAAACCACCTGCCTTGGCTCATGCTGCAGATCTTCCTAAAGTCTCTCAAAGATTCACAAAACCCAAACAAGTAGCATCTGCCTTCAACATGTCCTGTATCTCCAGGTGAGCAGCCCTAAGCCCAGCACTAACAACAGCCAACCTTGGGCTCTTGAGGCATCTCCAACCATGGTGTGGCTGGTACCCATCTGCAGATTACATTATTGCTCATGCCACATGATGCGGGAAGGGCACTGGCTGTGGCTGAACTTGTTATTCAGTGGGTCTGCTCCCAGGTGGCCCTTGGGCTGGCATCCCAGTGACCAACTTTGAACCAAGCTGGAGAATCACCTGGGCACCTTCAAGGATGATACACCCAAAGGACAGAGTGAGCAGGCACCAGAGCCCTGCTAAAGTGAATCCTGCTCCGTAAGATTAGCCTTTTCACAAGAGCTCCTCCACTGTAGTCACAGCCAGTGCTCACAACCAATCAGCCTTAGGGTCAATCTCTCCCACTGATGTGCAAATAGCAACAAAGGCTCAACTACAACAGGAGGGCACATACAATCCACAAAAGGAATTCACCTGGAGCACTGGTACCTAGTGACCAGGGAGACTGCACCACAGGGCCCCACAGGACACCTACTAAATAAGACCATGCTACTAAGACCAGGGGACATGATAAAAAGCAGCCCTAGAAACAAATTCAGGGAGGCAATCAAAATGGGGAGACAAAGAAACATGTCCCAAATAAAAGAACAGAACAAAGCTCCAGAAAAACGACTAAACAAAATGGAGACAAGCAATCTCTCAGACTCATGTTATAAGGATGCTCAAGGATCTCAGAGAGAACTTCAACAAAGAATAGAAAAAAATGGAGATAGAAAACATAGAACAAGTTAGAAATAAAACTACAATGACTGAAAGGAAGACATTAGAGGGAATCAACAGATTAGATGAAACATAGGATCTAATCAGTGATTTAGAAGACAAACAGCAGAAAACACCCAGTCAGATCAAGAAAACAAACAAACAAAAAGAATCTAAAAAAATGAGGACAATTTAAGGGGCCTCTAGGACAACATCAAGCATACCAACATTCTCATCATAGGGGTACCAGAAGGAGAAGAGAGAGAACAAGGGATTGAAAACCTATTTAAAGAAATAATGACTGAAAACTTCTTTAACCTGGCCAAAGAAATGTATATTCAAGACCATGAAGTACAGTGTCCCAAACAAGATGAATTCAAAGAGGTCCACACCAAGACACATCATAATTAAAATGTCAAAGTTTAAAGACAAAAAGAGAATCTTAAAAGCCGCAAAAGAAAAGCAGTTAGTTACCTACAATGGAGCTCCCATAAGACTGTCAGTTGATTTCTCAACAGAAACTGCAGGCCGGAAGAAATTAGCACAAAATATTTGAAGTGGTAAAAGCAAGGACCTACAACCAAGACTACTCTACCCAGCAAAGTTATCATTTAGAATCAAAGAAGAGATAAAGAGGTTCCCAGGGAAGAAAAGGCTAAAGGAGTTCATCACCACCAAACCAGTATTCCAGGAATATTAGAAGGACTTCTTCAAGATGAAAATAAATAAATAAATAAATAAATAAATAAATAAATAAATAATATGAATAATAAAATGGCAATAACTACATATCTATCGACAATTACTTTCAATATAAATCAATTAAATGTTCCAATTAAGACAGGGTTGCTGAATGGATAAGCAAACAAGACCCATATAAATGCTGCCTACAAAAGACTCACTTCAGATCAAAAGACACACACAGACTGAAAGTAAAGGAATAGAAAAATTTATTTCAAGAAAAAATAAAATTTAAAAAAACACACAGAAAAAACAAAATCTGGGGTAGCAATGCTTATAGTAGATAAAATAGACTCTAAAACAAAGGCTATAACAAGAAACAAAGAAGGACTAGTAATCCCACTTCTGGGTAGTTATCCAAAGAAATCCAATACACTACTTCGAGGGGTCATGTTCATCCATATGTTCATTACAGCATTATTTAAAATAGCCAAGATATGAAGGCAACTTTGGTGTCCCTGAATGGATGAATGAATAAAGAGGTGGTACATACATACAACAGAATATTACTCAGCCATAAATAATAATAATAATAGTAGTAGTAATAATAATAATAATAATAATAATAATAATAATAAAATCTTTCCATCTATGACAACATGGATGGATGTAGAGGGTATTGTGCTGAGGGTAGTAAGTCAGACAGTGAAAGACAGCTATCATATGATTTCACTTATGAGTGGAATCTAAAAACAAAATAAACAAACAAATGAAACAGAAACAAATTTATAGATACAGAGAACATTTTCATAGATGCTTGATGGGAGGGGGGTGGGTGTGGTATATGCTACCTTCTTTGACCTCACAGAAATAGTCTAAAATGAGTAGATACCATTTGATCAAAGCATATACCATATGATAACTTTTCAATGAAAAAGTCAATCAATAAGCTATGAATTCAAAAGAGTTTCACAAAGCTATAAATAACCCCAGTTCTATAAAACATAGTGTTTCTAGTATGTTTTTGAAACAAATTAAAGGGTAACATTCATCGTCCCAGTAGCATAAAACATCTTCAACTGGCAAATTATTGGACAGTGTTCAACATTTTTAAGACATTCTGTATCTGAGTACTACTGCGACAGTTGAACTTTGGTAAAAATTAAAAATATCACAGAAAAATGCAATAATTTGGCAGGAATAACAAAGCTCCTCCATTCAACAACTGATAGGTTGTTCTTAAATGATTATTTCCTAAAATAGATGATCTTAATAGTAATTTCATTATCAGAAGTCTCACTATTTTGTCAGCAAAGTGACTTCTTAATGTCATGATTCCTCTTCAGATACCAAAGGCTTTTCTTCATCTTTTAATAGATATTTTGCCTTATGTTGTCTTTATTTAGCATAAATTTGAAAAATAATAATTGTGGGTATGTATACTAATTTTAGATATGTCCACTATGATTCTCAGACACATGCAAAGCTTCCGCAGTCCCTGATAATTGTTTTATTGGCCATTTCTCAGGCTATGACTGTGAGGCTTCAACACATTCCTGAATTAGCACAGGCATTTGTTTTCTGCACAACTAGATGAGATACTTAAATAGCAGAAAATGCTGGGCCTGCTTTGAATAACAAAAAAGATGATTTCATTTTCCTCAGTGTGCTTACTATTCAAGTCTACATCTTTATTCCTTTTTCATGGACTAACAATGTAAATGGCAGCATCAGCCCCATGACATTTCAATTCCCTGGTGTCCTGAATTCAGAATTTCTGATTTCCCCTAGTGAATAACTTTCCAAATGTCTCTTCAGTTCTGAGTTAGATTTTATAAAGCTGTAGGGAATATCACCATTAAGGCATCAGGCTACTTACTTCAAAACTGGTGATAGGCATGTTGATTATTTTACTAGTTGTATTTTTCAAAGTGATTCTAAATTATTTTAGTGGTCTTGTCTTCTCTATTTTCCTATGTATTTGGTTTGGGGAGTCACAGAGCAGTCTTTCTGAAAAAATTCAATCAGGTGGAATATCACTTGCTTCCTTAATCAGTACTTCCTCTTTCCAGGAAGCATTCCTGACCAGGAAGCCAAGTGGCACAGAGGTGCCTCTGTTTCCCAGGAGAGCAACTCTGCTGGTTCAAAGATTTCTATGTCTAATATTATCAAAATGCTCCTACTGAGAACTGTTTTTTTTTTTATTGTGCTTGTGAACACTTAGTAATTAACCAAATTAATATTTCTCCTCAAACACTTTTGCTCTACAAGTCCCTATGTTCTGTGTACACCCTGCTCTCTGTTTTAGGAATAGGTGACTATATCTACAATTACTGGCTTCCTACATATCTTCTTCTTGTGCCATGAGGGCAGCAGCTCCCTAAGAACATGGATAATAGGCCATTCCTCTTCATCTATATATCCCAATTTCTGACCCAGCTGCTGGTACATGGTAGGTCCTCAATAATTATGGAAGAAATGAGTGAATACAATTATATTAATCCCTGGGTCCTGTGGGCAAAAAGGGGGCCATGTACTAAACCTGACAAGCTCAGGGGAGGCCAGGATGGCAGGACTTACAAACTCAGATACATAAGTTAATGATATAGGATGGTCTGAACATAAAAATCCCTAACTAAAAGCAGGTCATGACAGGTAGTCACATCCTTGGCCTGTAGCTTCCTTGACAAAGGTCAATCTTACCTTAAGTAAGCCTATCTATTGTCTTTTTGCATCTAAGATAACAAACCTTTGGAAAGTCAAAGTAATCCCTTTTTCTGGACCCCCAGGGCACAACCTGCCACACCAGAGCATCAGCTTACAGAACCCCTCTCTGTTATCTTGTTCCCCTAATATAATTTCTATGTGTTGTAAAATGTTAATTATTAACTACCCTGTACCCATAAATCTAAAAGAAGTACTTTATTTTGCCATGTGTAACACACACATTTTGCCTAACTTTGTGAGGGAAAATTAATGATGTTCATTATACTTGGGTAGTACTAATTCCATATCTATATAAATGTTTTCAATTCTTTTATTTATGCTTATGAGTTAAAAATGTAACTCTAGAAATCAATAACAATATCCATATGCAAAACAATACTCTGGAATACAATAATTGGTTTTATTGAACTTACAACAAACTTGAAATGATGAAGAGTTCTTGGCATTCCATGATAAGTAAATGTCATAAATTCATTACCAGTACATGAAATTTCTTGTACCTTGTATCTGTTTGTGTGCTTTGTAGTTATTTGTTACATAAAATTTCTTGTACCATAATATGTTAAAGAATAAATGCTAAAATTCCTTTATAATACAAAAAACAAGTACCTAAATGTAAACAAATAAAAATTTGAATTAAAAAGATTAAAATGAAAGAATTGTTTTCCCTGAAAGTTTGGGCCAAAAACGTGGGTGCACAATATATATACGGCAAAATCCCAGAGATTTATCTGCTTTCTCCCACCTCCTAAATCTACCACCAATGGATTTCATTTAACCCTTCTTAAGTCTTTTCCTTTGATTCTAATGTATAAAATAAGCTGCAAAACTACCATTCTCTGAAGCATTTTCTTAATCCGTTGAAATTTTGCTTCCCAGCAATTCTCATCAGTTTGGCTCAAATGAACTCATTAAATTTCTCTACATGTTTGGACGTTGCTTATGTGGACAGTCCTGACCTGCAAACAACCTCTACAATAATCATTAATCTTCAAAACTCTGATTTGCATTTACTTAGGTCATACAACTAAATAAAATAAGGGTTTTAAGGGTTTAATAATTTTAAGCTAGAGCTTCCAAAATGTCTTCCTTCAGAAATCCATTATCTAGATTATGATTTTTTAAAACAGCATTGCATTTATTAATGATATCGAGACTAAGAGAGTAATTTTCAAAGCATTCACATTTAAAATTTTCTTTCTCTTCATGTTCCTTATTTGAGACAGCATTCTTTTTTTCATAAGGACACAGAGAGTACCAGATAGTTCATAAGGCTTTTTGTTCTCATAAATGAACACAGAAATATATTGGTAGACTGAGATCCTATCATTATTTTATCATGCATTTTCAGTTAAATACACCATGGAAAAATCCCTTCTGCTTCTGAAGGATATAAAATAAGAGCCAGATAGTACATATAAAATAACATGAATATACAGATTCTTATTCCAAAGAATGATACATCTAATTTGGCAGATACACAATGTTGTCAGAGAATGAGTTTTTGGTGAACGTCACAGGAAAGAATTCGAGGACTCACCAAGTAAGCCAAGCAAGCAAAGCCAAACAATCAGTGGACTTATTGAAAAAAAAAGGAGAATAGTATCCTCTCAAAACGTCAGGCCTAGAAGAAGAGCAACTGCCTGGAAGAATAAAGAGGCTTAGGATACAATGAGGGCTTGAAATACTCAAGTTTTAGTGGTGGTGTCACAGGTGTCCCCAGGTGGGTCCTCACTAACCACTCCTTCCTGTTGGAAGGTCGGATTCCCTTATCCTTACTTGGCTCTTATAGGAACTGTCATGGCGACACAGGGGCTGGGGATTTTTCCCTGCCTGCAATGCCAATAGTATTATAATACAATACAATTAGCTAAAATTCACCTTGCAGGGCAAGATGTCATCACGTCACCAAAATCTAGTTCTGACCGGTCTGGTTGCTGTATCTTTTCTTAAGAATGATCTCATGTCCTCCTTCTTTTGTCTCTCCTCACATCCTCCTTCCTCTCCTTTCCTTTCTCCCTATGGCCCTATTCTTTCTGTCTATGGTAACAATATGAGACACCATGATACATTTTAACTGTTGGACAAAATGTGACCAGAGCTTTGATCTCACGTATATATGTGAGATTTCCTCAATCAACAGAAACAAACGTTAATTCAAGAATATCTGTTTAACTCTGAAGAATAAATAGACTTTTATCTTGTGTCATAGATTTTATTTTTTTTTAACACAAATGTAAAAATTCCCGTATAGAACCCAATTGCCCCACAAAATCTTGTTTAAAAAGTCAGAGATAGACACATGCACCAAAACCCATAGAATGACCAAATTATTTAGAGTATTTGACCAAATGGACATTCTCTTTCAAGAGTTAATCATTTATGTTAATCTTCATTGTATAAAAAAGTTGATATAATAATATACTACCTACATTCGCATCTCCCTAACTTTGTTCTTTGAATTAGTAATTCCTCAGGAGGTTATGAAGGGTATTTTGAAACAGAAGAGTTGAGTCAAATTTGTAGAAAACTGTATCAGGTAAATTTAAAGAGGTTTCTTCACTGCAAGACTATTCACAGCCTTTAGATTACAGATGTGTGTCATACACTGCCATTAAAAATATGTGATGTAGACAAATACCAATTTTTAGTAAGTAATTCTCTGCTTATTTTTAACTTCCTTAATTTATTTTTCACCATGCGGTTCAAAACTTTACGTGGTAAAACATAGCTTATTTTTGTAATAATATGGTATTATTACTCCAGAAATTCTCATTCGTGCAGAGGAAAAAACAGCACGCCAGGCAACATTGAAACATGATCAAATTTCTTCAATAGATAATTAGTAGTAAAGCCAGGACTTGAACTTTCCTCTATTGTTATGCTTTTTCCATTATACCACAACAAAAACATAATATTTAATGTGTTCTTTCTATGTACTAGGCAATAAGATACATACACACACACACACACAGTATTCATATTATATGGGTACCATAACTGTGCTTACTCAGGATCTTTACTGAGAAGATAAATATAAATGCTTTTTAACCATTTTTTATCACTAAATTTAGAATATTTTACATGCCATATCCCCCGACCTTAAACCTCATGATTAAAACTTACATTGTATACTTTCCACTCAATTTTTTATGAACCTAAAATTGCTCTACGAAAAGATACTGCATTAAAAACAACAACTTACACTGTGAATCAGTTACCCAAGGCTAAGTGAGTTGCAATTGCCTACTGTGCTATATGTAATCTCTCATTAACTCCTTAATAATTACCTATTTCTACTAGATATTCTTAGCACACATATATAATGTATATGTATACATAGTCTGTGTAGCAGAAAGTTTTGGTCAATGACAACTTATATGACGGTGGTCTCATAAAATCATAATAAAGCTGAAAAATTACTATTGCCTAGTGACATTCTAATGTCATAATGTTGCAGTGCAACACATTAAGTGTTTGTAGTGATGCTAGTGTGAACAAACCTATTGCACTGCCAGTTGTATAAAAGTATAGCACACACCATTATAGTAGTAGGCTCTCCATTCGGTTTGTGTACGTGCACTCTGTGATATCTGCACAAAGACAAAATCACCTAACGACACATTTTTCAGAACATATCTCTGTTTCTTAAGGAGCACATGTATATATGTTAATTTTAATTTTAATTTTTAATTAACATGTATAGATGTTAATTTTCATTGTTTAAAAAAGTTGATATAATAATGTACATATATATGAGCACATTTATATATATTGGACAATTAAGTTCACAAACTCATCCTAGAAAAAGTGCTACATACCTCATTGCTGAATATCACTACAGTCACCTTTGAAGTACTACCCTTGGGAAGCTATGCACTGACGCCGGTACTTAGTCCACCCTTCAAAGTAGTTTTGGAAATCTTTTTCTGCAATGGCCATCAGAGCTGTTGTTGTATTACCTTTGATGTCCAGAATATCATTAAACTATCTTCCTTTCAATATTTCTTTTACCTTCTGGTAAAGAAAGAAGTCATTGGGGGTCAGATCAGGTGAGTAGGGAGGGTGTTCCAATACAGTTATTTGTTTACTGGCTAAAAATTCGCTCACAGACAGTGCCCTGTGAGCTGGTGCATTGTTGTGATACAAGAGCCATGAATTGTTGGCAAAAAGTTCAGGTCATCTAACTTTTTCTTGCAGCCTTTTCAGCCCTTCCAAATAGTAAACTTGGTTAACTGTTTGCCCAGTTGGTACAAATTCATAATGAATAACCCCTCTGATATCAAAAACAGGTTAGCAACATTGTTGCAACAAGTTTCCCAACTTAATTTCTGACCTGGGGTGTCTGTGTGTGTGTGTGTGTGTGTGTGTGTGTGTGTGTGTGTGTGTGTGGTGACAAAAAAAAAAAGTATACACATTTTAAGAGAGGAAAAGTGTATTAAAATTGTAATAATATACACTGATAAGAAAAGATGAATACAAGACACGTTTGACTTCTACAATTAGAAGACGTGCTCAAATGGTTAGCATCAGTGTAATTTTAATAGTTTTTTCTTTCTTAAAATGTGTATATATTTATTCATACCATCTGTGCATATATAATATGTATACATATTATACAGACAGTTCCAAATCACAACAGAAAACATAAAAAAACAATAATAGCAGCAAATGTTTGATGAGTTCCTACTGTCAACAATTATAAGCCCTTCACATGCATACTCATTCAATTACCAAACGATACTATGAGATAGACAACACCGTACAGTTCATGAAAATGAAACAGAATTAACTTGTCTAAGGTCGAACAGCTAGAATAGTAGGATTTTAACTTAGTTAATCACACACATGATCACTATGTGTGCTCCTATCACTTGAATGGATGGGATGCCATCATTTGAATAAATAAGACTTTGAACTTCAATGCGGAATGTAACTAACTCACAGTGCTTATTTGATATAGTGCTTGTATGTTTAAACAGACATGACTTTTAAGTTGCTCTATGATGGGCAGGTTGGAGCAGGAATTTTAATTGTGATACTAACAAATAATGATACCCCCCTTTTTTTTTTATTCCCCATGGAGAAAACTTTTTCTTTAGATATTTACCATTTCTAACCCAATAAGAATGTCTCTTCTCACTAAACTTAATTAAATATGCACTTTCTTCATTCTAGCATAAGGGATACAGATCATGGCAGAGCGCTAACATGTGAGATGCAGACACATCTGGTCATAGAAAGGTACTTGGCTAAGGACAAGGATGTAAGCTTGATACCTGGTCTTCATCTCTGTAAGTGGCACTGCCATCTACTCATCTGCTCAGGAATAAAAAGTATTAGAAATTATCTTCAATTCCTTTCTTAGTTTATGATTGCTGATCAATTAAGCTGCATGCTTTAACGGCTTTACTTCCACATATATTCTGAATCATTCTATATCTATGACCTACCTACCAAACTACTGCAACCGTCTCCTAATTGCTCTCACTGTACACTGTACAATGGCCTTTTACAACTATATCACAGATAATGCCATTGCCTTGTTTCAAACTATTCTCAGTGTTTTTAAAATTAAATCTAAACTCTTTAGTAGAGCCAACAAGGCACTACAGGATCTGAACTCCACCCGCCTCTCTGGCTTCAGCTCCATTCTCCCACTTCTTCACTGCATTGTAGATACACTGTCTATCTTGCTTTCCCATCTCAGGGAGTTTGCCCTTGCTTTTCCCTCCAGAATGCTCTTTCTTGTCATTATCTTTCAGGACCCCTTTTCAATCAACCTTCAGGCCCCACACTATCTAGTGCTACGGCACCCCCACCCTTTGTTTCCCCTTTGGTTAGTCATTCTATCACAGTGTTTCCTTTTCTGACTAGGAGTCATCACTATCTGAAATTACTAGTTAACATTCCATCTTTCCCATTAGATATAAATATAGTTTCTCTTGTTCACCAATTTATCCTCAGTACCAAGAATTGTGCCTGGGACATCAAAGAACCTGATAAAATTCCTTAACAATGAATGAATAAATATACCATGTTGTGAGTAATAAAGGAAATTAGCATTAAGCATTTTGCATGGAAACTCAAGTCTGCATAAACTAATTTATAGCTTATTCTGAACATTTGACAATGCACAATACTAAGATGCAGATGATACTGCCTGCTTTGTAAAAAGAGTAAGAGGATCCCAGAACAGAATGCAGAACGCTGTAAGATAAAAACACCATAGAAAAGAATTCTGTTAAACATGACTAAAATAAAGGAGAAATCTAGAAGATGCAAGATCATTGCCTCACATACATAGCTGTAAAGAATGGTTATAATTTCTTTAGTGAGAGAGAAATATAACTGAATGTCAAAACCATAAATATATATATATATATATATATATATATATATATATATATATATATATATATGTATATATGATACACACACACACACAGCCAAAAAATGTATACACATTTTAAGAAAGGAAAACCTGTATTAAAACTGTAATACTCAATACATACCAATAACAAAAGATGAATACAAATCATGCGCATACATTTTTTGGCACCCCTGGTGTGTGTGTGCATGTTGTGTGTGTGTGTGTGTGTGTGTATTATATATATATATAAAATATATATTATGTATTATATATTATATATTATATATTATATATTATATATTATATATATATAATATGTATTATATATTATGGTATATATATATATATATATATATATATATATATATATATATTATGTATATATGTATAAAGACAGAAACAGAGAGAATGATAATAATAGGGAAAAGTTCCACTTAGAGAAAGTTGTCCCAGCAGGATCCATTATTTGGGTTTGACTGATGATAATTAGATATCAGAATACTAAACGTGAATGTATGAGATTTGGACTCAGATTCTTAAAAAACATATTCTTTAGAAGGTGACGTTTTTATTTTGGAACAGCAGCACATTCCAAATATTAAGAATCAAATATAAATTTGATTCTGAAAATTAAACTTGATGTAGGCTAACCAGGATGTCCTTATTTGTGGTGAGACAGAATGCAAACTCATAACTTTTGTACTTCCATAATGTACAGAGAAAATACCTCATTGAAACCTTGAAACAATCCATAACAACAATTTCAGTGAAACATAATTGAACTTTAAAATAGCACATTAATCTTTTCAACTCTGAAAATGACTGGATAATACTGATATGGTATTCTCCAGATAAATTATCCTTACTCGTAAGTAATATAGACAACAAAGTGAGAAAAAAGTGTTCCTTAAATTTTTCTCCTCAGTTTGCAATTATGCATTGAGTTTGAAGTGGCACACAAAAGAGAGAGATATATTTTCACTGCAGTGCATCCCTAGAAAAGTTTATCTGTGAATTGATCATCAAATTAAAATAACGATTTGAAAACAGGAAAGAAAAATATGGCAAGATCAATAACTGTGCTTTAGTGAAATCAAGGAATAATTTATCTTTCTTTGGAGTTTAGCACCAATTTATTTCTTTCTAAGGAGCAGCTAATCCATAGATCTAGACTAACTGCATGATAAATTTTAATCTTGGCATGTTCCAACGATAGATCTCTTAATAATAAGAAGCACATCTCTCACACAATCTGCACTGAATCAAATGTTTAGCAGGACGGTATGAAACTTCCCCTAACTCACTGCTCATTGGCACTTTCGGAGAGAGAAAGAGTTGTTAGACAGTTGAAACAAATTCTCCACTTGAGGAAGTATCTGGAATCACATTAAGTCCCAGGAAAGAGAAAAACAGTCCTGCTTGCTTTCCTGACACCGTCTCTTGGCTACCACCACCTTACCTAGCGACAAGTACTCTTGAAGTTAACTCTTGCTTCCACTGTGAATGTTGCAGAAAGAGAAGAGGACTTGAGGGATTGAAGACACTGTGCGTTTGTATTTATATTTGGATGAGTAGTAACAAAATGACGTGGAGGCCTGATTCAAAGACATTTTTTTCCTAATTACCTGATCAAATTGGTGAGTGCTGGGATTTAGAATAGTATGAAAACATAGTATCTGCCAGCCTAACATATGAAAATTATAGTAATGCTTCACCTCCCTTTACAAAGTACTACCCCTCAGGTTTCTCTTGCTAGTCTATAGCCAAAATTCAGCTCATTTCCTTAAATCTTTCGCTGTATTTTCTTTTCGTCTTCAGAAAATACATTTAAGTCATTTTTAAAACTCCAAAAAAAAAAAAAGTGGCATTTTAGGCCTTTTTATTATATTGTCATTGTCAATGGTGGCAGCATGGCAGCTTATAGAAACTTCTCGTCTGTTAAGGCTGAGAAAATTTGTTTAAATACTTTCAATTATACTTTCCAACTGTTCTCTAAGTCTAAAATTATGTTGAATATATATTTGTGTATACATATACACATATATATGTTTTGTATATGTATATATATGCATACACACACAAATGTATATGTAAGTGTGTGTGTGTATATATATATGTATATATATGCTCAGAATAGTATATAGAAATTGCACTAAAATTATTTTTTTTTCTTAAACTCTCCAGAGAAAGAAGGCTTTGATGTTACACTTTAATGAAAAACATTTTAACAACCTTCAACATCCCTGTACAGAAAACAATTTTACTTCGTGTTCCTAGAAGTTTCTAACTTCTATGCTCTCTCTCTCTCTCTCTCTCTCTCTCTCTCTCTCGCTCTCGCTCTCGCTCTCGCTCTCTCTCTCTCTGTGTAATATTTCCCTTATTCCTAGATATCTTATTGACATACTATTGATTAGTTCTGAATGGTTTCCATTAGAAAGTGTTCTCAGTATTTGACAATGATAGACACTATTAGTGTGTACATTTAGGAGAGTTTTCCTAAATTTATTTCCTACTGAAAGTGAGAGTTTATTTATCTGGTTTCATTTTACCACCTAAATGGATGTGTGCACTGATATTTAAAATCAGTTTTGCCAAGTATAACTAAAAATTGATATCCCCAAATTTGAAGTTTGCAATGTGAACATCAATGTTAGTGCAACCTCTCCCAATAAGGCATTAACATTGAACCATATTTGTCAAGGACAAGGATTTTGCAAATTTACAGAAATACACAAGGGATTAAGAGACTTATAAGCTATGCTAAATTTAAATTGCCTGATAACTTGAAATGAGAATTTCTGTTTGAAGATCTACCTTGGGAGCTCCTGCAATTCCCATCACACTCAGGCTACTTCTTTGCTAGATCCTCCGAACTACCTTTATCCTTATGCCCCACCAATCTCGCCACGTTCTAGGTTGTCTTCTCCTACAACTAACCAGCATAAGATGCCTTTCACCATCTGATGCCTTTAAATTTACAGAAATTAAAAGTACAAGATTATTGGATGTTGATTGCTTTGAAATACTGTTAGTTGGATAAGGGGAGGACAGGTGGAGGATGTGAGCTTGCATATTAGTCTGAGAAATCATGAAATTATTGAACTGAATCTATGAAAATGGAAGCACAGGAAGATCAGTTATCCAAGTCGCATAGATATGCACTGCTCCTGAGCAACAATCTCTAGCTCCACACTTCTTCCACTATACAGTATTGTAAAGTCCGTGTAACATGTAGAATTTCAGCATTTGCTTAAGTAATAATCAGAATCCCCACTATCATCACTGCACATGCTTAGGAGTGATGTACTTCTACTGTACATTGTTAGATTACTGATAGCAATCATAAAGTCCTGACACACAGGGGAAGATGTGCGGTATTAGAAAGAGCACTGAAGCCAAGACACTTTGATTCAAATGCCCATCTATGCCCTTTACTTACTCAGTGACCTTTGGAAAAGTGGATATCTCTCTGGACTTCATGTGTATTGTTTCTTAAAAATTAAATAAGAATTTCTTACACTGAAAACTATCAGACATTTTTAAAAGACATTGAAGACGACACAAAGAAATGGAAAGACATTCTATGTTCATGTATTGAAAGAATCAACATAGTTAAAATGGCCACATTACCCAAAGCAATATATAGATTTAATGCAATCCCCATCAAAATCCCAATGGCAATTTTTAAATAAGTAGAGCAAAAAATCATCAGATTTGTATGGGATTGCCAATGACCCCAAATAGCAAAAGCACTCCTAAAAAAGAATAATGCGGGAGGTATCACACACCCTGACTTTAGCTTGTACTGCAGAGCAACTATAATCAAAACAGCATGGTACTGGCAGAAAAACAGACATACAGACCAATGGAATACAACTGAAAACCCAGAAATAAACCCACATAAACATAAACAGATAATTTTCGACAAAGGAGCCACAAACATACAATGGAGAAAAGAATGCCTCTTCAATAAATGGTGCTGGGAAAATTGGAAAGCCATGCGCAAAAAAAAGGAAACTAGACTGCTATCTGTCACCATGCACAAAATTAACTCAAAATGGATCAAAGATCTAAACACAAGACCTGAAACAACTGCATAGAAGAAAGCATAGGTACTAAACTTATGGACCTTAGGTTCAGAGAGGATTTTAGGGATTTGACTTCAAAGGCAAGGGAAATAAAAGCTAAAATAAATGAATGGAACAATATCAAACTAAAAAACTTCTGCATAGCAAAAGAAACCATCAAAAAAAAAATAAATAAATAAAGAGGCAACCAACCAAATGGGAGAAGATATTTGCAAACAACACCTCTGATAAGGCGCTAGTATCCAAAATACATAAGGAACTCATACAACTCAACAACAAAAAGACAAATAATCCAATTAAAAAATGGGCAGAGGACACAAACAGAAACTTCTCCCAACAAGACATACAACAAATATGTGAAAAAAATGCTCAACTTCACTAGCTATTAGGGAAATGCAAACAAAACCACAATGAGATATCACTTCACACCTGTTAGAATGGCTGTCATCAACCAGAAAAATAAGTGTCAGAGAGTCTGTGGAGAAAAAGGAACCCTCATACAGTGTTGGTGGGAACATAAACTGGTACAGCCGTTATGGAAAACAATATAGAGGGTCCTCAAAAAATTAAGAACAGAATTACCATATAACCTAGCATTCCCTCTATTGGGTATCTACCCAAAAAAATCTGAAATCATTTATCCTTAAAGATGTATGTACTCTAATGTTCACTGCAGCATTATTTACAGCGGCCAAGACATGGAAACAACCAAAGTGTCCTTCGATAGATGATTGAATAAAGAAGATGTGGTACATATATACAATGGAATACTACTCAGCCATAAGAAAAGATGAAATACTACCATGTGCAACAGCATGGATGGATCTTAAGATGATCATGCTAAGCGAAACAAGTCAGACGGAAAAAGTCGAGAACCATATGACTTCACACATATACGGGATATAAAACTGAAGGCAACAAAGGAACAAGACAAGCAAATAATGAAACTAAGACATATAGACAGAGACAACAGTTTAGTGGTTACCAGAGGATAACGGGAAGGGGGTTTGGTAGAAGAGGGTAAAGGGGATCAAATGTATGGTGATGGAAGAAGAACTGACTCTAGGTGGTGAACACATAATGCAATATATAGATGATGTATTATAGAATTGTACACTTGAAACCTATGTAGTTTTATTGACCATTGTCACCCTAATAAATTTTAATGAATTAAATAATTAATTAATTAAGGATTAAATTGTTTACAAAAGATAAATTATGTGTTAGTTCTCAAAACACTGCATGTGCACACATATACAGACATATCGTTTGGCTTTAACAATCTTAGTCATTGGAAAAATTCAGTAGGAAACAATATATTGGGTTCTACCACATGATTCTTTAAACACTACATTAAATAAAAATGTAAAACATCCTAACACGTGAGGAATGCATCCTTAAATTTTGGTTTCCATATAATCACCATATCGAAGTTGAATAGCACAGAGAGAAAGACAGAATATATATATAAATATATATATATATATATATAAATATACATATATATAAATATATATATATAAATATATATATAAATATAATATATATATATATATTCCTAATCATAAAAATATCCTTGCCATAGATAAAAGAGAGAAGTACCTTTTTATATAATATACCTTTTTATATACCTTTTTATAGTATATAAATATATATATAAATATATATATAAATATATATATATATAAATATAATATATATATATATATATATATATATATATATATATATATATATTCCTAATCATAAAAATATCCTTGCCATAGATAAAAGAGAGAAGTACCTTTTTAGTTATGAATAGTATGGAGAAGAAAAGTCAGTCACCTGGTATTAATTACAGGTAAAAATCTATCTATCTATCTGTCATCTATCTATCTATCTATCCATCTATCTATCCATCTAACTATCTATCTATCTATCTATCTATCTATCTATCTATCTATCTATCTATCTATCGTCTATCTAATTTGTCTATAACATGCACACAGGTAAGTATTTGAAGAATAACATCTGGGTGTGGGGTATATAAATTTTGGTATGGTTACTCTGGATCCCAGTACTTCGTGACCCAGGGAAGAAGGGAATACAATGCTTTAGTTAAAACCAATCCTACAATATAAAATTGTACTTTATGTGGGCAATACAGTCAGTAATATACTTAATTCTAGCGGGAGTGCCATGAGGAAAAGCAGCAGCACATTCCTAGAAATATCCCTTAATTTTTAGTTAAGCCAAGATTTTCTTTGTGTTTTGCAAGATGTTTCTTCAATGCATTTCTGCAATGTAAGTGTTTTTGGAGGCTGTATATTTTTTCCCAGATTTTCCATCATTTCCTGAAGGGGGAATTATGCACATTTTCACCTCACTAGACCCCCACTTTAGTGAGAGTTTGGGCTCTGAAGTGTGGACCAGAGCAGCATATCTTAGCATAACTTGGAAATCAGCTTTCCTGAGCTTCAAGCTGTTTTCACTCACCAAACCCTTCACCCATGGCTTAACAACCTGGCTTAGCATTTTCTATGCCCTATAATGTGTAGCTACTGTTGCCTTTATATTTGTGTTCAAATTGCTTTCTAAAACTTTCCAGAGTCACCATGAATGGCCATTTTCTTTCATTGTAACAACTGGCAAATATTAAAGGCCTACTGAAAAACACTTGCCCTGCCAAGATTTCCTTGTACTGAGGATCACATGGCTTTGCGTCCCTGCCACCAATGTGGTGATGGAGGACCACATTCCCTCATGACCAGATTACTAAAAAAAGCATCCCTGGACTTTGTGCTTTGGACTCACCCCTCTCATACTCATTCCTTACGAAGGTGGAAGAACATGGCCGGTCAAACAGTATTTGCATTATTCTGTTTTTTCTAGAAAACCTACAATGCTCCCACTTCACCTATATAAAAGCTTCAGCCTTTTTCTAGGGCTTGTATCCCTCTTCTATCTCTCTCCTTGAAGCAGGTCACTTCTCCTCAGAGAGCCCATCCTTGTCAGAAAAGGCCTTCCTAAGCTGGAGTCTGCATTCTGTGCACCGAGGACTTCAATAGCGAAATTCACAGCTTAGAGTTTGCTTCAGACTGGGCCGTCAAACAGCAAATTCATCCGTGAGTACATCTCTAATACTTCAAGCCTTCTCTTTTCTCTACTCCAGAGGTTGTTCTTCTCAGAGAGATAAATGAGAACTAACAAGAGATTTAGGTTTCTAAAATGGTTGAAGATTTTAGTCCTGGATGAATCCTTCAGGCCGTCTAGTAGAACGGGGATTAGAAATAGGTTTAACGTTAAGTTACATAAATAAATACATACATACATACATACATACATACATACACACACACATATATATATATATATACACATATATATGTATATATATGTATTTCATGTTTGTGTGTAAGCTGAATTATATATGAGCTGGGGCAGAGGTCGCCACCCCAAAATATGCCTCTTTGGGATATGGATTATTTTAAACTGGTTATTTTCAAGAAATAAAAGACTCAGAAAGAAACTTTGACCTTCCTCTTAGCTACCTAATAGAAGTTAGACCGAGGACCTGCTCCAGGAAGAAAGTTATCATCATAGGTAACAGTAGTTTTAATACTGTGAACTAATTGTCATAGACAAGGAGGAGCCTTGCAAGGCCCTTTAGATCAAAGACCTCTCTGTGTCCCCTGGTTAAAGACAGCCCAACAAACATTCATTTACCAAACATTTGCTTTCCTATCTCCATGTGAATTGGCTTCCTGCCCTTTGAAGTCCCAAACCCCCTACCCCACTCTATTTCTCTTTAGCGCAAGATGGCACATTAGCTTCAACTGCAGGATTCTTATCAAACCCCCATATGTACATATGCAATTAAATTTGTTTATTTTCTTCTGTTACTTTTGTCTCATATCAATTTAATTAGACCAACCAGAAAAATTAAGTGGGAAAAGAGGGGGAAATTTCCCTCCCCACACTCATATATATAGCATGTAGCCCATTTCTCATAGTCCAGACAAGCAGAGCAGCAGATGGAAAATTCTGTATACATATAGTATCCATACCACTATTTATAGTATACTATACATTACTATACATAATATATAGCATATATAATACTATATAGTCTAATCATATAAATGTATGTATAATCCTATGTGTAAGTTTACATACGAGTATAATATCTATAAAGAGGGGCCCTCGAGTGGAGTTCATAGGTAGAGTAGAAAGGAAACAGAAGGAAAGTGGATACATTCACCTGCTACCAAACACCATCCTTTCTGGTCAACCCAACATATTTTCCTCTAAAACGCCAGGTTTTCAAGAAAACCAAAGAACATGTCCTCTAGCCATTCATTTATTGAGGCTACCACAGCCTCATGTATTCATTTATTGATCCACATTCCCTGCATCTGTGCCTGTTGGAAGAACAGCAGGATATGCCCTGCGTCTCGCATACCCCTTGCATGTTCACCATGGTTACACACAGACCCCACCATAGCATTTTCTGTTCTGTAATGTTGATTACAGAGGGCAATGATGGTTGATTTGTGTGTATTTACCACCACATGGAAAACTGCCTAAAGAGTGGGCACTTTAGTTAATAATTTTTTATCTTTAGTGCCTAGAATTGTGCCTTTTCCTAATTACTGAAATCCCAGCTCTATGATAAAGAACGTCCATTCCAAAGCAGTTAAACAGGGATAGGGCCCTATTGATGAGTGGAGAACTGTGTGGACTACCACCAGCATTGGAATCCTAAAGCAAGAGACGTAACCCTGTTGTGCTCAACTGGGTAACGTGGATTAAATGTGATAATGCACCTAACCATAGTCTTTTCCAGAGCGTATGGTAAATCTCAGTAAATATTGGTTATTATGTGTATTCTACATCATACCTCAAATATGCTTCCATTTTTCAAACCATTTTCAAATGCTTCCATTTTTCAAATGACTATGCCTCTATATCTTTAGTGACTGTAGTATTTCTCGTGTCTTGTGCTCAAATCCACCCACAGTTTGTATACAGAATGGGTTCACCAAATGCCAGATGGAGTATGGGACAAATGGAGGCAACAAATGACAAAATGACAGAAAGTTACTATGTGAAACAAATCAGCCTTCAAATGTTATCAGGGAACTGGGTCCATTCTCATTATTTAAGAATATGATCAGAATTTCTTTTGCAGCTGATCTTTTAAATTAAACAAACAAGCACAGCTGGAAAAACACATGCAAATTTTGGCATTTCAGTCCTGCAATATGCAAGCATATCCACAGTAGGAGTAATTTGCTGAAGAAGGCTCATTAATGAGCCCTGGCACTGGTTTATTCTGAGCAGTCATTCTACACTCTAACAAAGGCAACATTTGCCTGAGTACAACCTAAGGTCACGTGTCATGTACAATGTCTTTGTCTATAAAATACCAATCTTTTTAGTCAAGAACCATCTCTCATTATAGTTTATCGGATACACATGGGGCCATGTATTTCTCAGCATCTCATTTTGAAGTACCTCTAGCCTGAATTGTTTCATTCTATTCTACATTAGGATGGGATTCAGAAACACCAGTAGATGGGTTGCATACAGCCTATCCATTTACTAATTGTGCTCTGTTATTAGCTGTTTGGGCATTGATTGCTACTACATTTGCAAACTTAAAGCTTAGAAATAGAGTAATCTAATGGGAAAACATGTTAGCTCATCTCCAAGATAAAAGGAAAGTAACATTTTGCAGTGATGGGACGGGAGGATCGCCAAGAGCCCACCAAGAGCAAATATCTCTCCCTGGAAGGAATGGTTGCACATATGTCCGTCAGAATTTAGATTCACCCCACAACCCTGAAATAAATACCATTGGATATATCCATTAGAGGGACACTGTGTTGCAACTTTATAGTCCAACAAAATACATGTTTATGAAGGATTTCAAATATTCCTAATCAGGCTCGAAACGGCTTCCACTCCTCCTATATGTGTCAGACAGTATGGCTCCTTCTCTCCTCTAGCTCCATGATACCGTTTTCAAGAAACAGGAGCCAAAAATATGCTGCAGCTCTATCCCTGCAGCTGTGACTCCCAAGCTGGAAGGAGGAAATGTCAGTGATGCAAAAAGCAAAAGAAGAACCAGACCAATTGGTACTGCTAGTGCCTGATTCATTAGCATGGGCCATGGTTTATTTTCCAGTGCAGAAAAAAGCTGGCACAAATGCTTGGCGATGTGCTCCAAGCTCTATCAGGGGGAGGAATTGATCATTTGGATAAGCAAAAAAGAAAAAGAAAAAGAAAAAAGTCCCTCTCTGCTTCACTGTGTCTCTTATGTGTGGTGCTACTGTAGTGCTTTAGGAACAAACATAGTGTGTCTATTTTTAGGGCAAATGTGCCTACTCTATCTTCGCCAACTAAATCCTTCTTCATGACTAATTTGCAAGTTGAATTATCTCGGTAAATAGGCTGACTCACTAGCAAATAATCTGCAGAATTTAACTATGCATTAGGCATCAGTAGTGACTTAGGTCCTTTTGTCTTGCTCAGGATGCTGAAATGAGCACAGTAGTGCTCTGGTTAATAAAAAAGGAAGAAAAGTTATCCCAAAGGCAAGAATAGTCTTTCCTTAGAAGAGTTCAGTATGATGGAGATAAATATAGCAGTCTATATTGGGAGACAGAGCAGTGACTTAAGTCAAATAAGGAAATGAACCACAGTTCAGATAGATATGTGCATAGTTAGCGTGTGTATATGTCAGATCTGTTTCATGTGTGTGTATCCTCTACATATTTACACAGTAATTTATACACACATAATCACTTATCACAAAATGTGCCTAACTATCAGTACCCAGCACCCAGCAGTTGTTCAAGAAACATTTGCGAGATGGATGAATTGAAATGCTAGGTTAACATTCCTATATTGTCAAATGACCCTGCCCCCTGTGCTGCCTGCACCCACCCCCCTTATGTCTGTGATGATTCAGTAGTAGAAAGACACATATATACTTCTTAGGTACGGAAAAATATTTTCTTGGTTTTTCTGTTTTGTTTTCAAGTGGTTTAAAAAGAACACCAAACAATTTGTAACTATAGGGATAATGACTGATATTTTACAAAGACGTATCATGCCACATATTTTTTTAAGCATGGCGGCAATTAAATTTTATCTACTTGAATACCTGAAAGTGGGCCAGGACTGCAGCACATGTGTGAGCGATGGAGGAGAGGGGGGTTTGAAGAATTTTGTCAGTGACAGTATCCAGAATCACTAGGGCATGGTGATAATAAAAAGCAGACTGACTTTCAGCCAGTTTTATTTGGGGGTGTGTGTAAATTCTTGACAGACAACGTGTCTCTTTGTTGCTTGCACTTGGAGTTCACCGTTTGTACCAGCTGCTTTGGGCCAGGATTTTCAGCAGAAATCTATGGCAGGAGTGGAGGTGGGGTGTTGCAGAAAATGCCACTACTCCATCCCGAACCCCTACCCCCCCATTACATCACCATCCTATGCCCTGGCCCCAGTGGGCTCACTCCCAATGGCAAGCACCTGCATCTCCCTGGAGGAAGGCTGTCCTCAAGCTGCTGGTCTTGACTTTGTCTGCATACAGGAAAAGGAGAGATGCACCATGGGGGCAGACCTTTGCGAGGACATATACATATTTAGATTGGTGCAAAAGTAATTGTGGTTTTTGCAATTATTTTTAACCTTTTAAACTGCAATTACTTTTGCACCAACTTAATATCATGCCCTGATAGGACAACCCTTAAGTGTAAAGCTCACTCTCTCCAGAGCCCTTTGAGGGACGGAGTCCATGGTACTTTCCATGGGACTTTGATCTCACCTTCTTACTTGTTGTCCTTCCCTTCCCTGTGCCATTTACTCTCTCCTAGCAATATTGTCTGAGAAAACACTTTCTCATAAAAACTCTGTCATAGGATGTACTTTTGGGGAAAATGAGTGCCACCTTAGACACAAGTGATTATTGAACCTAGAACCAGCAGAACTGAAAATCACTGGGCAATTTGACACCCTCTCCCTTCTAGAGGAGAGTTAAAAAACAAACAAACAAATAACAAAACAAAACAGCAACAACAACAACAACACGACTATTCTAGTTTGTATCTTGGTAATTCCAAATTAATAAAAGAAAAGCTCACATAAACCCCATGGTCTTACTCAACATGATTCTACCCTTCCTGTAGTTTTCCAGAGATTCTCTGGGTAAAGAAGTGTCAAAAACATCAAAACCAAAAAGATCTCCCTCTCACTCTAAGGGACCTCCGCCTCTATAGTTATGCATTGATGAGGAAAAATATGTGGTTGTTTTCTCTGGAGTCCAAGGGATTGTGACATAGATAATTTTCACTTCTGTTGTCTCACTCAGCCCCTTATCCCTTCCAAAGGCAGAATTAAAATCAACTTCACAGCTAATAATTGAATATATGGCAAGCTCTGATTCCGTTTGGGGACTGCACATTCACATTCTAAAACCGTCCCTACTTTCAATATTATAGTATAATAGGACAGACATATCTGTGCACAGTGACTACAAAGCAAGGAAGGAAACACATGCCTCAAAGAGAACCATGAAAAAATGTGTATGGTAGCTGAAAGGTGAGTGGGTGACTCTGAACAGGGTAGTCAGGCAAAGCAGCATGGGCAAGATGACAGCCCTTGATGAGATCCTTTAATGCGAGAGATTTGGTCAAGTGGAGCCAAACAGGAGGCCTTTCAGGTTGAGAACAACAACGTGACAGCCTGTGATGTGCAGAGACAAGGGCAGCCGGTCAGGAAAGGCCAACTGGAGAGCAGAGATGCATGGGCATGAGGGTAGCATGTGTTTGACATGCTTAAGCGACACTGGAGAAGGGGCGGGGAGCATTGTCAACTTTCAGGAATCCACTGAAGACACAATGGCTGAATTTCACTGGGATTGAAATTTCACTGACCTTACCTAGGCTGTGAGAAATGCAAATTTGCAAAGTGCAACTTTAGCACAGCTGTCATTTTTACCTCAGTGTGAATGATTTCTGAAATAGTTTGAATCACAGCTGGCTTTGATGGAAGGAAGGTAAGATGAGGTTACTTACTACCTCCTTATGCGAGGTTGAGGCAGTAAACAAAGAGTAAGGAGAATCTGAAACACACTTTGCTCACTCAAAATTTGAAAATTTTATCCAGGCACTTGCAATAGTTGCAAACTGTAACTGAAAACAAAACAAAACATGAATAAAACATTTTTCCTCACAATGAAAGAAAGAAGAGTAGTAAACACCAGCAATTTATATGAACAAATTTTTTTCAGACTGAAAACTCTTGGATAAGCAAAAATAAAAGTCTCTCTTTTAACAAAACAATCAATTTATCAGACATATATTATGGCAATTTTAAACAATTGAAATTTGATGAGAAATTGTAAGTAAAAACAATACCACAGTTTAGAACTAACACAAAAATGAGGAAAATACAGCTACATGAACCTTATAAAATCATGGAATAATGTAAATTTCTTAAAAATCCAAACAAGTGACTAAAGCAAAGCAATTTTTTTCTGGCTATATTAAAGGACCTGTTAGAAAAATTAAGGGACAATCTGATTTCAGTGACCAAAGTAAGTAAATAAATATTTTCACAACAAACGTATGAAACTCCTGTGATGACTATGGTGGCATTGTCGAACCAGACAGATTCCCTTTCCTCATGAAATGTACAGTGAATGATGGGTACATCTGACAACTAGCACAACAGCAAAACAAATCACTGGTGGATAAACTATGTAAGTGGACATAGGTTATTATACCAATGCGTAGGATAGTGTTAATGGAACATAGAGCAGTATCTGAAGTTTAAATGAAACTTATTAATTAGACACAATACCATGACTACAAAGCTGAGAATGATTAGAAAAGAGCTGCCACAATACATCCTGGGATAGCATCACAGTGTCGAATGCACACATTCTGTGCAAGAGAACAAACATTTTCCGATTTTATTTCAGAAAATAGATAAACCAGTCAAATATATTGATTCAAATTTCTATTTAGGAAAAATAAAACAGGATAGTGCAGGAAAGATAAACAGGACTGCGGTGTAGATATTGCTGAGATTCAAACACACACTATTCATCATATGATTTATTATAAATTGGCATCAATTTGCAACAATCATATTGATCATAAAGGTAATGGATGATAATTTGAGTTCTTATTATATGACAAGCCATCTGCTTAGGGATTCATAAGGGTTTATTCATTTATTTCTTTATTCACTGAAATTATGCTTATTGAATATCTTTTTATTGCCAAGCACTGTCCCAGATGCAGGAGACATAATGGTGAATAAACAGCAAAATGTCCTGTCCTACTGGAGTTTACTTTCTGGTAGTGGAGAGACAGCAATAAATACATATAGAGGAAGAATGTAATCTAATTCTGGTAAAAGTGCACTAACAGTAAATTCAAGCAGGATTAAGAGGAGAATGAGTCAATATTTAGCTACGCTGGCCAAGAAAGGCCTCTCTGATGATTTGACGAGAGACCTAAATGAGAGAGAAAGGGGGGAGGCTGTCTGCAGGCTCAGCATTCCTGGCAGAGGGAGCGGGAAGGGGTCAGCAGGAGTAAGGGGCACACTTGATTGACTTGGTCACAGAACCCCATTGGAATCCTGTCCACAGGGGTGGTGAGAGCAAGAATTGGCCCGTGAGGTGGGTAGCAAAGGCAAGAGCTGAGAATTAGCATATTTATCCTCACACTAACTCCACATAGTAGGTGTTACACAGCTGTTATGACAATGGAAGAAATGTTGCATCAGTGAATACGAATAAGTTCTGCTTATTTTCAAGCTGGAGGAAAGCACAATTGTTGCATGAAATTGTGAATAATATAATTTTTCAAGTGATTGCCATTGGAGTTTATAATAAAGATTAATGGAATAGAGAATCGAAGGACTTGTTTTTCCAATAACCTTAATAATTCAAATTCAAAATTCTTAGTTAGCAAGGGTACTACTGAATTAATATTTGTATAGGGCAGGTGCTCTCAACTTCCTTTACTCCCTAACTCATCAGAGGGATTTCAGAGAAACACATATTTGTTAGTAACCATGGCTTATCGCAAAAAGATGTCAGAATGGCAGCCACCCCAGAAAAAAACACCTCAGGAGAGTCTTCATCGCCTCTCTCAGCTACTGCATCCATCCAAACCTTCCTTCCACAATCACTGAAATAAGGTTTACTATCTGTAGATTCAAAGACTTTCTAAAACAGCAAACTTTGTATCCTTAAGCTCAAACTCTCCGACCTAGGGAAGAAGAACTCTGAGGAAGTGCATCAATAATTCTCCAAGAGTATCCCTAGGGGTCCACTGGGACAGAGGGAGACGCTGTAGTGGTTTTTTGGAAGGAATAAAGTGATCATATAGCTTTGAACTGGGGTAAAGATTGTGTTTTAGCCTCTTTCTGATCACTCTTCTAACTTCCATCAGACGTACCTTGTGTTAAATTGGAGCTGAGAATGTGTCTGCCTGGATTTCCCTGCCTTTGGAAGGCCAGAGAGAGAGCAAGGTATGGTTCCAGGAAAAGGCAACACTGTTAAAACCTCCTTCTAATCCTAACCTAAGCTAAAGGAACTTTTTAGGCTAACATATATGATAACCAGTCTACCAGGAACGAGAAAAGGATACAAATAATGGGTCAAAAAACTAGAGTAATAAAGACAATTTTAACTACAGATGTCTCTGTGCATTTACCTTTTGTTAACTATGCAGAGGTGACTGGATAGATTAGGTACCTAGTTGTTCAATGTAATGAAATCTTGGTCCCGGCCAAGAGATTGTATTTATCGTCCCATATATAATTGAAAATTCAGTAACATACATTATAATTAAATGTTTGCCATTTTTCACACTGGAACAAACTAAACAAATGGAAACAACAGAGATAATAAAAGACAAAACCTTGGCAAGACTCAGCCCTGTTCAGAGAATAATGAGAACAGTCAGGGGATATACAGTGCATAAGTTTGAAAGAACAGAGATACAATTTCCTTGGGTTTGAAGAATATTTGAAGAATGCCAATATGGAGAAGTACTAGATTTGTTCATTCTGGTGCACCTTTAGCGACCAAATGCTTCAAGAAGACATGTTTTTAGCTGTTAAAAAGAAAACTTTTCAATACTCTTCTTTAAAAATGAGAAAAACAGTGTTGAGTGGTCATAAGTATAATATCATGTGTGGTGTTCATGTCTAAAGAGTTTCTCAGTGTTTCTCCCTCTGCACACATAAATGAACAATGTCTGTATAGATTAGAAAGACTGAAAATTATGTACAATTTTCACCGTTTTATTTGTGCTCTACTTCCAAAAAAAGGAATTGTTGCTACAAAGCACCAGCCCAGCCAAGGGTGCATTTCCGAGCCCCATGTAGATAAGGCCATATAACTAATTCTTTCTAATGGAATGCTTACCGAACTGACCTATGTTAGTTATAGTATGAAATGGCTAAGAAATGGGTATCTCTTCACCACACTCTCATTTCTTGTCCTCCAGCTAAAAGGCAAAGATCCAACGTTGTACAGGTTGGTGGAGACATAAGATTAAAGGAATATAAGTCCATGAATTACAGTGTGCTAGGCCACCAACTTTACAAGCACATTAGAGTAACTATTACATTAGTGAGAAATATAGTTCTATTATATTACATTACTAACATTTTGGGGTCAATTTCTTATAATGGTCTACCTTGAGTATTAAAAATTATGACAATTTCCCTTTCTCTCATAAAGGTTAAAGTATTTCACATAGTCATGCTTTGTATTAATATTATTATAATTTATTGGGTGCTCTATTACTATATACATTTATGGTGATGGAAGAAATGTCAGAAGAGTAATTTTAAGTAAAAGCTACCTATTTTTTTTAAGTATTGTCAACTCTTGACCAGGCTTGAGTTTAGCTTTTAGTTATGCCAGTATTCTCATATGTCCTAAATTGCCTTGTCTTTGCTCTCTCGTTTTCAAATATAAAAATTTCCCTTACAATTTATTTTTAAAAGGAATTGAATAAGACACAAAGAAATGGAAAGCTATTCCGTGTTCATGGATTGGAAGAATCAACATAGTTAAAATGGCCATATTACCCAAAGCAATATTCAGATTTAATGTAATCTTCATCAAAATCTCAGTGGTATTTTTTAAAGAAATAGAACAAAAAATCATCAGATTTGTATGGAACCACAAAAGACCCCGAATAGCCAAAATATGTCTAAGGAAAAAGAACAATGCTGGAGGTGTCACACTCCCTGACTTCAGCTTGTACTACAGAGCAACAATAATCAAAACAGTATCGTATTGGCAGAAAAACAGACACACAGACCAATGGAATACAATTGAAAACCCAGAAGTAAACCCACATAAATATGGACAGATAGTTTTTGACAAAGGACCCAAAAACATACAATGGAGAAAAGAAAGTCTCTTCAATAAATGTTGCTAAGAGAATTGGACAGCCACATGCAAAAGAATGAAACTAGACTGCTATCTGTCACTATGTACCAAAATTAACTCAAAGTGGATCAAAGACCAAAACATAAGACCTGAAACAATAAACAACATAGAAGAAAACATAGGTACTAAAATTATGGACCTTGGGTTCAAAGAGGATTTTATGAATTTGACCTCAATGGAAATGGAAGTAAAAGCTAAAATAACTGAATGAGACTATATCAAACTAAAAAGCTTCTGCACAGCAAAAGAAACCATTGACAAAATAAGGAGGCAACGAACTGAATGGGAGGGTTTTGCAAACGTAACACCTCGAATAAGGGGCTAATATCCAAAGTGTATAAGGAACTGATACAACTCAAAAACAACAAAAAAATCCAATTAAAATATGGGCATGAATAGACATTTCTCCAAAGAGGACACACAGATGGCCAATAGACATATGAAAAGATGCTCAATATCCCTAATCATCAGAGAAATGCAAATCAAAACCACAATGACATATCACCTCATACCAGTTAGAATGGCTCTCATCAACAAGACAAATAATAACAAGTGTTGGAGGGGCTGTGGAGAAAAAGGAACCCTCATACACTGTTGGTGGGAATGCAGGCTGGTGCAGCCACTATGGAAGGCAGAGTGGAGGTTCCTCAAAAAACTAAGAATAGAATTACCATATAACCTAGCAAGCCCTCTCCTGAGTATACACCCCAAAAAATCTGAAAACATTTATTCGTAAGGGTATATATGCTCCAATATGCATTGCAGCTTTATTTACAGCGGTCAAGACATGGAAACAACCAAAGTATCCTTCGATAGGTGATTGGATAAAAAAGTTGTGATATTAGGGTGGCCAATTAGCTCAGTTGGTTAGAGTGTGGTGCTCCTAGCAACAAGGTTGCCGGTTCTATTCACACATGGGCCACTGTGATCTGCACCCTCCACAACTAGACTGAAACAACTACTTGACTTGAAGCTGATGGATCCTGGAAAACCACACTTACATAAATAAAAGTTTAAAAAAAAATACTGCTCTTAAAAAAAAAAAAAGTTGTGGCATATGAACACAGTGGAATAATATTCTCCCATAAGAAAAGATGAAATTGTGCCATTTGCGAATCCATAGATGGATCTTGAGATTATTATGCTAAGCAGAATAAATCAGACAGAAAAAGTTGAGAACCATATGATTTCACTGATATGTGGGATATAAAACTGAAATCAAGAAAGGAACAAGACAAACAAAGAAACAAAAACTCATAGACATAGACAATAGTTCAGTGGTTACCAGAGAGTAAGGTGGGGGAGAAGGGGAATAGAAGAAGGTAAAAGGGGTCAAATATATCGTCATGCAAGAATAACTGACTCTGGGTGGTGAACACACCGTGTAATATATACATGATGCATTACAGATTTGCACACCTGAAACCTATGTAATTTTTCTAACAATTGTCACCCCAATAAATTTTAATGGAAAAAATATTTTCCTTACAAAGGGATGCTATGGAGTTTCAAAGCACATTAAGGTCTTTTGTCTTTGACAAATTCAAGGCCTGAATTGTAGAATCTTGAAAAATAATAAATATGTGTCATTGTAAGGCACAAAATTTGGGGGTGGTTTGTTTACTCAGCAAAATACAGCTGAAACAAGTTTCATAGTCATCGCCCTCATAGTAAATACTGAGTAAATCTTAAATGTTCTAGTTATTTTTTTCCTCATTTCTCACTGTGCTTACAATTTTGTTTCCTCCTATTGACATCAATCTTATTCTAATCCCCATCTATGGGCCTAATTGAAAACCACAAGATTTTGGTAGGGGATTCGAGGGGCAGGGTGAAAAACGTGAAGGACGTGAAGGTATTACGAAGTACAAATTGGTAGTTACAAATAGTTATGGGGATATAAAATAAAGCATAAGGCATATAGTCAACAATATGGTAATAACTATGCATAGTGCCAGGTGGGTACTAGACTAGTTAGGGGGATTTCTTCTTAAATTATATGCATGTCTAGCCACTATGCTGTACACCTGAAATAAATGTGAATAATATTGAACGTCAACTCTAACTGAAAATTTTTTTAAAGTGAGGGAAAATGTGAAGACTAATGTTCAAATTTCCAGGTATTAAATAAGTAAGTCATGGGGATGTAATGTACAGCATGAGGAATATAGTCAATAATATTGTGATAGTGTGGTACGGTGTCAAGTGGTTGCTGGACTTATTATGGCGGTCACTTCTTTAGGTATATAAATGTTTAATAACTATGGTGTACACCTGAAACTAATATAATATTGTATGTTAGCTCTATTTTAATAAAAACCTTAAAAATAAAACAGCACAATGTTTGAAATTCCATACAATGTGAAGCAGCCAAAAGAGTAAAGGTTTTCAAAATATTAGTCAACTAAATTTTACCACAGTCATTCTGTGTTTTAGTCACAGAATTATAGTATGTTTGAAATACTTTGGCAGTCACTAAATAATGGGCTAATGCCTAGCCAATTATGAAAGGAGCCACAGAGTTGAAAGGAGTTGGAAATATCTGACAAGATCTGACTCTAGGTGAGAGTTGACAACCATCAGCTGCAGTGAGTTGCATGAACTGGTGTTATTAGCTGATGGTAGAGTAAAGGCTTTCTCTGCTTCTGCAAGTCTTTTAATCCCATGGACAATTCAAACCAATTCAAAACACTGATGAACATTTAAAAAGATGAGGTAACAGATGCCTAATGTCATGCTAAAATTATAGCATACAGTACATGAAAATATTTGATTTGTCATATTACAGGCTATGTCCTCCTTCTGTTACTAGAATTGTGAAATTGGTCCCAATGGGGAGGTTTAGCTTAATAAATGAGGTTGCTTTGTTCCTCTGATTGCTGATCTATGTGATTGATTGAAGTTTCTATTTCATCCAGAGAGGTAGGAGAGTGTACTAGGCAGCAGACGCTATACTTTTTGATGTCTGACAGAGCAAAAGAAGTGCATGCGACAGACTTTCTTTTGGTCTCCTAACTGCATCAACATTTATTTATGATGAAAGGCAAGTTGGCTGAAAAAAAGCAGTATTGTTTACCATAAATCATTAAGTCTTACATTCTGTTTTTTAGAAAGAGCTGGTTTGTGGTATATTTATAACCTCAATGTTTTTTAACTACTTAAAATATATAAAATATAGGACCAAAACTATCCGAAAAGTAACTCTATAATACTTAATGTCTTTAAGAGATCATGACAAAATATTATTCATTCTCCCATTGTTGGTTTTTAAAAGTCTATATATAATTTTAAAACTCAGTAAGAACAAGCTTTTATATATGTACCTGATTTTCTGAGCTCTGTAATCATTTCTGAATCTCCATAGAGGTGTCTACATAAAACGATTCCAACTGAGAGGTTAGCTAGTGGGCAACTAGTGTGGTGGCTGGTGTCAGAGGACCTACAAGCGTGTTGAGTGACAGCCTGAAGTAATGAATGATATAAAAGGATATCTTTCAGGATCTCCTCAGATCTGGAATTCACTCTTCTGAGTAAGATAATTTTGCACTACCCCAAGCAAAGATGATTTCAAGAAAAGATAATATGTGAAGAATCAGGAGACATTAACATCTGAAAATGGGGAATGTTGGGAAAATAGTACTAACAAATGATTACTAATGATGACAGTGGAGAAGTGGAGAGAATAATGTGATTGAACAAGGTAAGGGGGGCAGGACAGTGGTAGAAGAGGGAAAAGGGGGTCAAATATATGGTGATGGAAGAAGATTTGACTTTGGGTGTTGAACACACAATGTGATATATAGATGATGTATTACAGAATTGTACACTTGAAACCTATGTAATTTTACTAACCATTGTGACCCCAATAAAATTAACAAATAAAAAAGAAAAAGCATGCATACATAATTCATTTCAGCTTTGTTCAATAATCTAAAAAAAGATGAGAAAAATAATATTATGTAAAACTTTAAAAAAAAATACGAACATTAGATTATATGCAGCATGGACTTTATTTATTTTAATTAAAGTTTATTGGGGTGGCAATGGTTAGTAAAGTTATATAGGTTTCAGGTGTACAATTCTGTATTACATCATCTATGCATCACATTGTGTGTTCATCAACCAGAGTCAGTTCTCCTTCCGTCACCATATATTTGATCCCATTTACCCTCATCTACCACCCTCCTCCTCCCTTAACCTCTGGTAACCATTAAAGTCTTGGCTGTGTCTATGAGTTTTTGTTTGTTTGTTTGTATTGTTCCATGGACGTTATTTAAAAACAAGAACGATAAAGCAAGTTATAACACTTCTGTTATATAAAACAGTGAACCAAAAATGAATATTATGATGTTTATAAATACATATTCTCTAGCTCTTGAGAATGCATAGAAATAGAATTATGTTAAAGAAGAGTACATTATACAGCTGAATCTCAAAAGGTGTTAGGAAACATTAAATAATATAAAATGACTTACTGAAGAACTGATGTTCAAAGGTGGGATGTGAAATAAGCCGTAGAAACATAATATTGCTTTTTTAAAATAATATTTATGGATGAAAGTGAATCACAAGTCAAATATTAGAATATGAATGAGAAGGAGCTGTGAAAAATAGAATGTTAAATTGCTTTAATGAATTAAAATACAGTTGTAAATGAAAGGAAGATGAGGAGGGAAGTAGACTTTTATAAGGCTTTAGAGTATATGACATTTTAGATTAAGGGATCATAGAAAAGCTTTCAAGAACAGATTATGACAAGCATACAAAAATAGACAATTGAGTCAGTGTTAGCAAGAAAATTCTGTAGATTTTTAAAGAATTAGATAGATGTGAAACCATAGGGAGAGGAATGAATCAGAAGACAAATGGCAAGTTAGGATGTCCTTATGTGAGAGATAAATAAATGCAAATGATTAAATGGAATAACCTCTTTTAAGAAAGAAATATGAAAATTTCAAGGGCATTCTTTCACTAATGTTTTACAGAGGAGCAATAGATATCTGGTGATTTTCAGTTTGTAACTGTGTTCTCGTTAGAAACAGCAGTAGACCTTACTAAATATACTTAAGAAAAATAATTAAAAACTGTCATGTTACATATAGACTCTGGATAAACATACTTCAGCATACACATGTTCTAGATCAGTATAATGAGATATTTAAAACCGAAGCTGACATCCTGCAATAACAGGCTGAATCCAGTGGTTGGAGGGATGAATGAAGGAATATTCTGATAAAGCACATGTGAATGAACAAAGGGGTGTATTAGTTAAGAGCAATGGATAACTTAGTGGAATTAGACAAATTGTACTAACTGTACACGTTTTAACATAATTTGGGGGTGCCAAAAAATGTATACAAGTGGACACTTGGGTCAACGTTGCTCAAGCAGTAGTTCACCATAATCAGAAGTGTCTGGACACTGATGGTAACAACTTTGAGCACCTCTTGTAATTGCAGAAGTCAAACGTGACTTGTATTCATCTTTTGTTATCGGTATATATTGAGTATTACAATTTTAATAGTTTTTTCCTTTCTTAAACTGCATATACATTTTTTGGCAACCTCTGTATATTACTGATTTGGAATGAAAAGATTTAGTATTTCTTATAAGTACGTTGTTTCCCAGAGGAGGAAATATTAATCATATATTACCAATCAGCATGCATTTTAGAAGGCATGCTTTCTGCAAATATTTGATAGATGCAATGAGAACTACATTAATGCAAACTTGTTAACCTCCATAAATTAAAATACAGTTGAGAACTAATACATAAAAACAAACAACGCCAACTCAAAGTGCCATATGATAAGTGGTTTTGGAATGGTGTAAACAATAATTTGGAAAAAAAAATGAAGAGGGAGGAGATAACATATTTTCTCCAAAGAAGACTGAGAAAGCTTCTAACAGTACTCCCCTATATTTCTTATTTGATTTTCTGCACAATTAATTCTACTACTCATTGCCTCATGTTTGGAGTTAGCTATGCTATTTTTTCATGCTACTTAAAAGTTAGTTTATTTCTTTTTTTGACCTGAGCATGAATTAGTCTACACATTTTAAATATAATTTTGATCTTTATTATGGCTTCCTAGTCTCAGGTCATATGGTCATTTTTATTGTTTTATTTTGCTTTTTATTTAATTTTTATTGTTTTTCTAAATGACAATAATAGATATTTTCTGAAGTCATCCCCTATTTCTATGGTAAATTACTTTTACAAGTGCATGCTTCTTTCACATGGTTAAAAAGATATGACCAAATTTTGGGCAGTTAACTTTTTAAATTTTCTGTTTTCCATAAGACCTTCCACTCAGCACTTTCATTATCCTGCTCTGATATCCTGGGTTAATGACATATTCAGAAAAGTCCACTAACAGGAGAGAATGTGTGAATTAATCTTTGCACTCCCATTGTCCTTTGGGACTGAAAGAATATTCCACTTTTTGTCAGGTTTGATATGAAGAGTTTACAGTTCAATTTCCAGTAATGGCCAGAAATATATGTAGTATGGTTTTATAAGGTGAAAGTATATTTTCTTCTGCCTTCCAATGGTTCTTTATCTAAGAGGAGAAGTATTTATGTCCTAGTGAATTTGAGGCAGCCTATATTGTTTGACCAGAAAAACTCTAAATCATCATGGCTCAGCCTACTCTTGTTCTGCAGAATATTATGTGCTGGAAATATACCTCCAGAAGGCAATGTGAGGCCATCAGTCTCCCTTCTGTTATTCTCCCTGATATCACTGAATTGTTGACTTACTGATGAGGGGTATAAGGGAAACAACTCTAACTTTTCCAAGAAGAATTGCCTACAGAAATCTGACAGATGTTGGGAGTTAGTGGTGCAAGAGAGTGGCCTGGTTTTCTCCATAGTACAGGCCATTCATCTCCAAGAATAAATGTGACTTGGCTGTGCCATTTTAAAGGGTTATAATTTCCCCTAGATTGTGTAAGAATCGTGATACAGATCTATCTATCTATCTATCTATCTATCTATCTATCTATCTATCATCTATCTATCTATCTATCTATCTATCCATTCATCCATCCACCCATCTACCTACCTACCTATCTTTTCCTTTCCTTTCCTTTCCTTTCCTTTCCTTTCCTTTCCTTTCCTTTCCTTTCCTTTCCTTTCCTTTCCTTTCCTTTCCTTTCCTTTCCTTTCCTATCCTATCGTGTGTGTGTGTGTGTGTGTGTGTGTGTGTGTGTGTTTCAATAGGAGAAAGTCGTTAGAAAGGGTATATCAAACCCATAATGTGAATAAACGTGTTGAAAGAACAATTCCAAGAAATCTATATCTATATTATTTCATAATTTGTAAGTCTCAAACAATATTGCTCTTATCAAAATGTTTATGATAATACTAATATTAACTAACTTAGTTGTTATAGTAGCCAAGTTCTGTTAAAGATGTTAAAGCAGAATTATTTTGAGTAGTGGAAAAGGAAGAAGAGTATGTTCATAATTTACAACCCAAATAATTCATTATTGTATGACCTAGGGTGGATTTTTCAACATAGCAGTGGTTGTGTACATTAACTTTAATCCCTTATTTTGAACTTAAAAATTACAAAGTAAAATATTTTCACTTGATCTGATTCTGATCTTTTGTGAAAAAATACGGTAATGCCATTGTCACCCAAAGTCAGTATTAAAATTGACTTCTAAGAGATTTAATACTCTTGTTTAGGTATGCCTAAGACAGAACATGGTTTGAAAGCATATCGTTCACATTTTGGGTGTCATAACCTTTGATCCTTTAAGTGATCAGAAATTCATATGCAATATATAATTTTGGTGCTCTGCCTGCAAATATGCACTGGGAAAAAAAAGGAGTAATTGGAAGCTTGGAAATGATTTTTAAATACTTTGGAAATGAAAGAGGAATAAAGGGAATATACTAAAACAAAAAAGAGAGATAATGTGAAAGAACAAGCACTGCATTACAAAGTTTATAATTTGCTGTATTTTTGTCTCCTATTTTTAGAAATCAATACATTAGTTATTTATTTTTTAACATTTTTTATTAGTTTCAGGTGCACAAAACAATAGACTAGTTAGACATTTATCATTTATGTCTCTCACACAGTGACAAACCCCCGCCCCCATCCACTGCCCCTTTGACATAGCACTGAACCATTACATTTCTACTGTCTCTATTCCTAATGCTATACTCTGCTTCTTGTAAAAAAAAAAAAAAAAAAAATATATATATATATATATATATATATATATATATATATATATATGTATATAAAATTGTAGTTGACAATCATTATTGTTCAGCTTCAGCTTCAGGTGTACAGTGCAATGATCAGGCATCTACATCATCCCTCAGGTGGTCTCCCTAATGAGACAAGTGTCCATCGGATACCCTACAAATTCTTTACAACATTATTGATTACATTCCCCAAATTGACGTTAGTTAGTTATTGAGATGAGATACAAAGAGAGGAAAGAGGAGAGAATTACTATAAAAGAGATAAGAGCTTTAAATTCATATGAAATTCATAATGAAAGATGAAAATGTTGTGTATAGGTAATGGACGATATTAAATACTATTTTATACAGCAATAATATTCTGGTAATCTAGGACTCACCATGCAGCTCATCCAAGGGTATGCCCTCTTTAGGACATGAGATATTATTACATAATAGCATACCAGGGCACACTGGAAACAGACGCAGGAGGGCCCTGGTCCTATATAGAGACTGGGACAAAGGATAACAGGAGTATTCCAGATCCATATCTGCTCACTTTCAAAAGTCTCTCAAGCTAACTAGAGAGGTCCGCAGTCCCATCAACAGAAATGTGGGCAGCCCAAGAAAGTGATTTTCATTCCACTTATTTAACTGAGAGCACATATTCATTGTATGCATACTTGTCTAAAATTAATTATAAACATTTAAATAAGAAAGATGTACAAGGGTATTCTTTTCACACAGCTTCATGTTCTACAAAGGAACTGCCTCTAATTTAATTTTTACGAAAGGAAAATCGTCGAATCTTGCTTTCAAAACCTGAGGGGCTAAATTTCAGTCATACGAATGTAACACTGCTTATCAGTTACAATTTTGTGTTTTAAGAAGCGTCCCTGCACAAATGTCTAAGCTACGCTGATTACCAGCTAAGAGGATGTTGGGAGGAGACTAACTATGGAATCTATTCAGCATAACCCCAGTTTCCTAATTATTTCATGAAAAAGTTAAAATTAAGTATAGCCATATTCATGCAGCTCTCAAAGTTAAAAATATACACAGGTAACCCCCATACAACACGGCACTTCTATAACACGGTTTCGCTCTAACATGGAGTGAGAATTAGAGAAATCTCTGAAAGAGCATAATAAGAGCTTTTAAGAGCAAAAGATATCTCATTTGAAATTTTTCGTTGGAGCGTGGACATCACATCAGATTTGACTACAGAATTTTAAAATTTATTAGAATTTTAAATCCATTTTGTTCGTGGAGTATTAAGTTCAAAGGATGAAGAGATCTGGTCAAAAAGAAAGCACCCTTGGTTAATGGTGCTTAGTAGTGATGAGAAGAATACATTATTTAATACATATTAATATGTTATACTTTTAGTGAAAATTGCTTTAATAAATATATTTTCCTTAATTATAAAAATATAATAGTATGTTTTTGTTTTAATTTTTGGAACCTAACCCCCTTTTTTGTACTTGTTCTTTGTTTCGTATAACACAGATTCACATAATACGGCATTTTTAGGAACCTAACAACCGTGTTATACGGGGGTACCTGTATACACTGTGAGATAGAAGCACAAAAACAACGGGGTCCAGGAAGAACATTTGGTCAAAAATTTTACTCAAATAGAAATAAGAAAAGGAATTGTGAAGATCTTAGAACACAAGGAATTCTGATGTGGAAATAACAGCGGAGAGCATGTCTTAGTTTTACAAACAGAACAGCACTGTAAAAAATAAAAGCAATTCAAATTTCCTGTGGTACATTTATTTTTCAGGAAAGTGGCTTCCCACTGTGAGCATTTGGTCCTTCACAGACCCTGTGATCGTGGCTCAGATATATTCAAGTCCCACAAATACCTGTAATGATTGCAGACCACAGACCAAACAACAAGGCATCAAAAAAGAAAAAGAAAAAGAAAAAAAAAAGAAAAAAGACCAAAGGTAGCTAGTTAATGAAAAATATTTGAACAACATATGATCCCAGTTTTCTTATTTTCATGTGTAGTGAACGATATTACTGAAGTTCAAAGCTATTCACTTTTCCTGGAAAACCAATTTCAAATTGATTCAAAGAGGAACACTTTGAAAGGACTGAAGAAACACCAACATAAAAAAAACGAAATTCACAGGTGAATAATGTGCTTTCAGTAACAGTCCCTAAACTCAAATCTATGGGATCTCCACCTGTTTGATTGAGGACAGTAAATTGTTCTATTAGAAATATCTTATATTTGATAAAGACAATTCAGCAGCTAACAACACTTGTAAATCTTTGCCATTAAATAAAGCTCAATAAACTCTAATTGCTTTGACACCTTTAAATCCAACTCACAAGAGGTGTTCCCGATAGAACCAGTGATTGTGGTAGGTGATGTCCACAAAGATCTGTAACTAGGAATGAAGGGACCAGACAAGACAGATAACTGCTTCATATAGATGTTTTCCAGACTTCCTGGATGTTAAGAATTGCCTTAGGGGATTTTTTAAAAATGTAAGATTCTGCCAGAATAGAAGTTCTGGTTAAAAATAAAAATTCCTGTTAAAATTACCTTCCACCTACGAGGCTCTGACTCAGCATCCTCCCAAAAAGGGACAGGAGGATGTATGAGGCTCAGAGCCCCAGGTGATGTTTACCTGCAGGTAAGTTTTGGAAATGCTTACCTGATACCAATAATGGAGCATTTACAAAATGGAAATAATTGACTAAAGTAAGTTACAATTTTGCCTAAAAAATTTCAATACTAAATTATTTGCACATAGAAGAAACGACTTTATTAGCAAAATTAAAGAATTTATATGTAGTTCTGGTTTCCTACAAAAATTCTAGAGAAGTCAATGATAGTTTTAGAAAATAAATCGTGTGTGTGTGTGTAAGAAATTAAACTTTCAGACATGATGGAAAAGAACAGAAATATTCAGTAATCTTCCAGTTCCTGAAAAGTTAAGTACAGAACTGAGAAAAACAATCACGTCATAGACAATAATGTTCAGGAAATTGGAATCTTAAACTCAATTTTTATTAAAATTATATTCCTTTCCTCATCTCATTTCACTGAAAAAAACATTCCTTTGAGGATTATTTAAGTACAAATTTCCAAAAGAAATCACACAAATGCTTGCCCCAGCATGTGGTATAATGGTAGATATGGTGTGGATTATAAGTCTTAGCTCTTGTTTTTAGGATGTTTATAATTGACATGAAGAAAAGACACAAACACCCCACAACTAAAATAACAATACAATCAATAACATATGAGTCCAAATAATTTTATGTGATCCAATATATAAATATGGTATATCATCCACATGAAGCACCAAATGAAAAATAAAGTAAATAGGGTTTCATGTATGTGAGCCTAATTAATTAGTTAAGTCTCCACATAGGAAGTAGTGATTGAGAGAACTTTGAAAAATGGGGAAATTCATATACACAAAGAGATGAATGGGAGGTACTCTGGAAGGAAAAGTTCTTAACTTTCAAGCATATTTCTGTGGACAGGAATATATATATACATATATATTTCTTAAGTAATATCTATATTTCTTAAGTAATAGCTATACTTTTTAAAACTATTGAAACCTATGTAACTTTGCTAACCATGTCACCCCAATAAATTTTAATAAAAAAATTACAACTAAAACTATATAATACCAGTTATATTCTAGGTGTGCTAAGTACTTTTCATTTAATTTAATCCTCACATTACTGTTTTTGACTCCTTTTCATAATGAAAACTCTAGGGTTCTTCTGATTACTCTTTATTTAGCAACAATTATTTAGTCTATAATGGGTATAACGTAAAGTATAATAGTGTACCTGATAGTTCAATTTAATGAAAACTGCTTAGGACAGATCACCAATGCGCATAACCTAACAACGTTATAACAACATCCACAAGTTCTCCCTGGAACAATTAATGCAAGATAAGCTGGGTAGTTTAGTTTTAAAATTCATTTCTAGTTTACTATGTACATACAAACACGCACACATCAGCAGATGTGAACCACGACTGATTGCACCACATGGACCAGAGGTGGACATGAGATCAGAGAGAAAACAACCCATAGGCTAGGAAAGATCAATCCAGTTCTCTCTCTTGCAAGTATTGTAATTAACGGATACAGTAATTCTTGTTAGGTGACTGAGACTGGGATTTACATAGCCATTCAAGACTATATGGAAGCAAGAATTGAAGAATGGAGAGCGATGAGACAGATAAGCAGGTTTGTGAGAGAGAGAGAGAGAGAGAGAGAGAGAGAGAGAGAGAGAGAGAGAGAGAGCCTGTGTTATCCTTGAGAGGTAGAGGAGTGTGCTTTTCTGATATTCCAATTTCAGTTACAATCTCTTTGTGACAAGGAGGTGCCTCATTTATAGAACTTGGATGTCCATGAAATAACTTGCTGCCACCTTTCAACTTATGTTAGATTGAGTAGGTTCCTATTCTTTGAATAGCAGGAATATCTTTCAAGAGGACTGTTATTTCAAAATGAAGTCCAAAATCTTCCTCTGAAATACATACGAGTATGTGTATACATACACATATGCAAGATATAGTAGATATAATATATTAGTAATGTATTAACAATATTGTGATTAATAACATTACAATATAAAATTGTATATGTATACAAACATATATACATTCCTTTGTTCTATAGATAACTTCAGATTCATTTCCTTTGCAGAGAAGGAGGAGGGACAATTGAATCACTTCTAGAAGGAACAAGGCCAAGTGTTTAGGACACACCACCAACTCAGAGTGTGAACTGGAGCAATTACAACTAAAAAGGGATCGTGAAGGTGCCACTAAGGAAGTTACTCTATTCTTTAAAATGACACAAAGATCATAAACTACTACTTTCACAACAAAAAGCCACAAAGATTTATGATAAATCCCTGCCAAAATGGTAAAGAGAAGCCAAAATAAGGCTGGCAGTTAGACGGTGAAAAAAGCAAAGCTTCTTACTATGTGAGAAAGGAGGTTCCTTTATCCTTTCAAAGACTAAGCATTAGTATATATCACTGGCTGACAGTAGCTCCGTGATCAAAATAATGACATACGAAGGACATGTGTTGCAGGAATGCAAAAGTAACACAATAAAGTTTTAAGCAATAGGAAATCCGGGAGTGGAGAAACGTGAATCGTGCAGCATGAGATGCAATAAAGGTTCTGAAGAAGGGCTCTGGGGAAGGAGACCGCCAGCTTTCGCTCTCCTCCCTCCATTAATATGCCCTGCAGTGACGTGAAGGAGGGCATCATTTAAGGTTTTGGTAGCTTGATGTCATTTTTCCTATTTGGAAGGAGCTGAAGAGGCAGCATAATGCCGTGGGTAAATGGATTGTCTCTTAGTGCTACACTGCTTGGGTGTAACTCCCCACTCTCCCACCTACCAGCTCCTTGACCTTCGGCAAGGCATTGAGTGAGCCTCCTCAGTTTTCTTATCAGTAAAATGAGGTTCTGATGATTAAGTGTTTGCACACACGCACACATGTATTTAGAACAGTGCCTAACACATTAAGTGTCATATATATTGTGTGCTATTATTTAATATTTTAACCTGGTTAAATTGTCTTATACATAACCCACAGAAGATAAACTTGAACTTCATACTTAAAACATGATTAAAGTGAAAAATCTATTAAAACAGTATCTCTCACATATGATATGTTTGTATAAAGATGGAGCACAATGGGAAATCCTGGTGAACAGGCCAAGCAGACTGGACCAGATCCTAGAATAATGAGTAACCATGGAGGGTAGTAGCTCGCAGCAGTGGCACAGGAAGAGAAAGCAAAGTTGGTTTTGCATTACTGTCAGGTTAATACCGGAGAGAGAAATAGCTGAGAGGTGAAGGCCACTGGGAAAATATTGCAAAAGTCCCCAAATCCAAGCATATCTAGGTGGGTGACAGTGACAAAAGGAGTCTTGGGATGGCCTCAAACTAACCTCGTGAGACCTCGTTCAATTTCCTAAGGTCCTTCCATTCTGTAATCTTCAAAAGATGTCTCAAAAAAAGAAGACAGAGGAGATGAGTAGATTTGTTCTTTATGGGAATTGCAAACTGAATATAATTATGTCAGCTTCAAAGCAGATGGACACTTATGTTTGATTTTTTTGCCCTTCATCTTATATCTATTGAAAAGCTTGACACCAATTATTTGTCCCTGTACACTAGAAAACTCTTAATTATGCCTGACTGGAATAAGTAGTATTTCTTTCTGAAGTCTCTTCAAGGAAAGAGTTATGTGGATAGCAACTCTGATTATGATGAAGGTTGGCAGCTGAGGCCAAAATTAACTCAATTCTAAATGATACTTAATAAATCAGCTAAAACAAAGGCAGACTAGACTCCTTGGCCATGCCCAGCAGAGATTCCCCTGATCTCTTATATTGAATTTCTCAAGGTTAGTTTTTCCTTTAAGTAAAGAGTTAAAATAGCATTAAAACCTATCTTAAACCAATGGGGAAAATTTTTTAAAGTACATTTTAGTTAAACTTGGCACCTCTTTCAGATATAAAAGCCAGGTGCATTGCTTTTCAAATGACTTCAGCTCGTTGCAAAGTGTCTGAGCGTATAGAGAATCTTGAGAATTTACTATGCAAATAATGATCGCTTAAAATTGCATTTGAAATGTCAAATCTGCTACACACTGAGGACTGAAAATTTGAAAAAAAAATGTGTTTTTTCAGGTTTTATATCCATAGGGAGGCTCTGAAAATAAATATGATTCTATTCTATTTGATTGTTATACATAAAATATCCCAGGGAAATATGAAAATAATATACAATGACCTGTATGATAACATATAAATACTCAAAAAATGCTATCTCAGCAGGCTTATTTAACATTCTTTTGAGTTAGATTTAGGAAGATATTATCACCTTCTTGTTATATTAGAAAGGCAACCTGAAGGCTAATGACTGAAAAGGTAGATCAAGTGGATCTTCCCTCCTATTAGCTTGTCTCCCCCTTGTATTAAAGGAATTAAAAGAGCCAGACACCACAGCCAGGATCACTGTGAAGGTTCAGCTCCATCACAGTTGTCAACTAGCAGATTTTGTGAAGTTTCCCGGGAGATTGGTTTCTCCAGTTTAATGGGACTTCTGATAAAGGATCACTCACTAGGTCTGTCACAATTAAGAATGAAAACTTCTCCCAGGAGTAGCTTTCTAGTGGCCAAATTGGCATCAAGAAATGAAAACATGCCAACGAGGTTGATTTTTATATTCAGTTAAGAAGACAGCATTTTTCCCTAAAGTTTATAATGGAAATATTCAGGGGATGGCTTCATAGGCTGTTATTTACCAGCAATAGTTGATTTGTCTGCAATAAGTCTCATTTCAATGTTGGTAAGAGCAATGGGTGAAGGAAGGTAATTGTCCTTCTCTACCTGAGGTGCTGCTGGGGAGCTGATTCTAAATCACTTTTAACATTGTTTTAGCATCCCCAAATATTATAGATTGACAGTGCAAGAAACAAGTGATGTTTGTTTGTTTGTTTTAAATCTTGCCCAGTAAAAGCCAGGTGGCTCTCAGAATAGAACTAGAGGGAAAGGAGCTGTATTCTTGAGCATTCTTCTATTTCCTGTGACTAACAGCATTAATGGCAAGGTTTTTGTTTGTTTGTTTTGTTTTTTGTTTTTTTAGTAACAGATTCTGGATATTGTCACATTACCATTTTAAAACAGTCTGTTAAATCACTTATAGTGAGAAAGCTGTACATTGTCTGGATATTTAAAAAATGTAACATTTTTACTCTAGTTAAACTAGTGAAACAATTTTAAAATCAACTAAAGCAAAATGAGGAGGACAAATTACTGTATGAACAAGTCTAAGAAATATAATTTAGCAAAATGCTTATTTATGCAAAAAACAATTATATCATGGCAGCATTTTCCCCCTTTTTAGAATTAATCTTTTCTGGCAAAATGCTTTCGACTTTTCATTTAGAAACACATAATGTTGTTTAAATTGATTTATTCAAATCAAATAAAATAACTAATAATAATGTTGCTCAGTTAATTTTCACATAATTACAAATTTTAAAATTGCCTCAGTCTTTTTAGTGGCATATTTATTCTTTGGGAATAAACTCAGTAATAAACTGCATGAATGCAGAAAACATAAAAGGCTTGGCAAGTACAATAATTCTTATTATTATTATTACATAAGAGTTCCAATTTTGTATTAGAATAATAACTTACTAAATTGGAAGATGATAGCTCAAAAATCATTTATATCTTTCTCCAAATAACTTTTAGCCTGTCATAAGACCAGGCTTCCACAAATAAATTATTTTCAGTGAATTGAATAAATACTTTTTATTTAAAGTAATGTAGTAAACTACATTGAGGAACAGGACATAAATTAAAAAAAAAAAAACTCGATTAATTTTTCCTTTAAATTGTGAAAGTAACATATCGAAACTAATAATAATCAAGGAAGGAAGACAAAAAAGGATATAATCCCCTTGTCCCGGCACAATGAACTTATTATCGCTTACTCAGTTTCAAGCTATGCCTATACGTATGTTTTGATGTAAAGTATGTAGTCATAATAATAATAATAATAATAATAATATGTATACAATTTAGAGTTTTGCATTTTTTTCACTTAATATTTATCTCACATGCTTTTCCATGTTCTAATATCATTAGCAGTGACTGCATGTTATCTATCAAATACTAGTCTATTTGGTTATTTTTTCTTTTGTTTCCCTGGTCTAAGGAGATATATCAGTAAAAATATTCCTAAGGGTAATGTCTGCAAGTTTACTTTCCACATTTTCTTCTAGGAGTTTTATAATTTAGATTTAAATCTTTACTCCATTTTGAGTTTATTGTTGTATATGGCGGTCCAGATTCATTCTTTTGCATGTATCTGTCCAGCTTTCCCAACACCATTTATTGAATAGACTGTCTTTACCCCAATGTAAATTCTTGCTTCCTTTGTCATATATTAAATGACCACATAAGCATGGATCACTTCATAAGTTATATGAATGCCTAGCCACTGCGCTATACCATGTTTCCCCAAAAATAAAACCTAGCCAGACAATCAGCTCTAATGGATCTTTTGGAGCAAAAATTAATATAAGACCTGGTCTTATATGAGACTGGAACTTATAGTAAAATAAGATCAGGTCTTACATTAATTTTTGCTCCAAAAGATGCATTAGAGCTGATTGTCCACCTAGGTCCAATTTTGGGGGTAACAGGGTATTATATATATATATATATATATATATATATATATATATATATATATATATATATCATATATATGTATATATATATATATATATATCATATATCATATATCATATATAGATAGTCATAGGATATATACTACAGCATAGGGAATATAATCAATAGTATTGTAATAGCTATCTACGGTGTCAGATGGGTAGTAGACTGGTTGGGGTTGTCATTTTTTAAGGGGTGTAAATGTCTAATCATTATGTTGTTCTGTACACCTGAAACTAAGAAAAAAAATATTCTTAACTTTTTAGAAACAGTATCTATGATTTTTTAAAAGTGAAATGATAATTTATAACAGTATTGATGCAATTGCAGCTCCATGATAATTCATAATCATAAATCACAATATGATATTATTCACATTTTTGTGGCTGTCAGTTGCTCAGATTTTCATCCTTATTTCTTGGTGCATATAACATGCCCACTTAATTTTAAGGATAATAAAATTCCAGAGCTTAAATGATGTCTTATGCCTTCTAGGAAATAAAAGGTAGAGCTAAATTTTAGAACATAGAATGCTTAATTCTAATCATTGTGTATGTCTCATTTCTGTCATACTGTTATGAAGTGCTCACTTTGTGAGATGTAGTGTGCTCTTCACTGGATGACAAAATATTTTGTAAGACAAAACTCTTTTCAATGCATATAAGTAATTTCTTCTAAGAAAGTAAGGGGTAGACCCTTAGTTCTGCAGCCGTGATGAGGTAGGCTAGGTTCAGGTTAAGGATGAGATGGAGAGAGTGGATTTAGTACAATAGCAGACCATGGCCTAGAAATGGTGTCAGCAAAGTGTTCGGGGAACTTGATCATCATGGAGGAGTATAAAGAAAGGAGATGAGGATGTTTGGGCCAAGAAGCTGGGGAGAGAGAGGGCGCCTTATCTCACTAGCTGGGCACCGTGCAAAGCCCAAGTCTCCATTTCCTCAGCTGGAAATAAATGTAATAATAGCTACTTCATTGAATGGTTATGAGAGTCAACGAGTTTATACATGAAGAGTCCTTAATGGAGTCTTGACACATTAAAAAAAAACAAAAACAAACAAACAAACAAAAAACTCAAAAATGTTCATTGCTATTGTGGTTGACACTATTCTCCAACCACTTTAAGAGCCAAGTCTAGGGTTGTAATCTGAATATCAGAAGCCAGGAGGTTCATTTAAGGAAACAAGAGGAGGACCATATACATGCCCCAGGGAAGAAAAGGCCACTCATACTAGAGGACGAGTGGCCCCTGTGCACAAAGCAGTTGCAAATAGGGAGAGCCATTGATTGCAGCATGGCCAGGTCACAAGGGGCAGAGGCCCAATTAGCTCTGCTAGTTGATAGGGCTGCTCTGCGCTTCCAGTTCTGCTCACTTTGAGTTAAGGCACCAGAAGTCTCTCTCTGAGTCATGGAGTAGGACAGGTCTAACAGTACACCATGTATGTATCAACTCTCTCTTGTTTCATAAACAATTTTTTTTTTAAATCGTTGGATTTACAATTGCCTTACTGGTACCTAAAGAAAATATACACGCACACTCTAACAGTTTTTGAGAGCAAGATCTTTCATATTTTAACAAAACTTTTTAAAACCAAAGACAAGACAAAAAGAAAAGCACCGATAGACTTGACTACATTAATATTAACCTTTTTTAAATGTTAAAAAATATCATGAAGAAAATTAAAAGTCAGAGGACAAACTGGGGGAGGACTGCAATATAAAGGGTCAAAGGTTTAATATCATATGTAAAAAGACTTCCAAAGCAAATTTTTAAAACAAATAACTCCAATAGAAAGTAGACAAGCTTCAAGAACAGAATTATTATTTTTTAAAATTTGAGTGGCTAAAATGCATAGACAAAAAATCTTCAACCTGATCAATAGTCAAAGATTTGTGAATATAAAAACTTGCAACTTATGAAAAGTATAAAGACATGCACATGTATAGAAAATTTAGTATTGGACATGGGGAAAGGGTCAGTCATACTTGCTAGGAGAATAAAATGTTAACTATTCTGGAGCACAATTTGACAAAACATAACAATGCTCTTAAAAATATCTATAAAACTTAATCTAGAATAACTTAGTACGTAAGGATGTTCTCAAAGGTTTAAGTACAAAGGTAATTTACTTAGAATGTTTCGCACTAGAAAACTTTAAACATCTTATAAATGCTTGCTAATAAGGGATTAATTAATGAAATAACATATGCATTCATTGAATTTTATCTTATAAGCACTTATTGACATATAAAGATATGAAGATATTCTCAAGTGAACAAAAAGAAATACAAAAACTCAACACAATAGGACTTGTTTTTATGGGTAAATTCTATACAAATGTGTGACTAGAAAAAAATCTAAAAGACATAATATAGCATGAAATTATATATTTTTAACTTAAACTTTTTTCCTTAATTCATGTTTTGTACATTCTCAAAACAAATGTGAATATATATATATATATATATATATATATATATATATATATATGTTTGTAATGGAGAAAATATAATTGGAGGTATAATAGCATGACCTCAGGACTCAGTCAAATCAGGCATTCAGAGCCAGTTTTACCAGTAAGAATTTTCTTAATCTCTTTAATTCTCAGTATTTTAAAATCTAATAGCATCCACATTATTGAGTCATAGATACTAAATGAGATAATGCAGGTAAAGTGCTTGAGATAATGATTGGCACATGGTGGGTATTCAATAAATATCTGATTGTTCACTTTGTAGACATTTGATTTATAAGAGTTTTAAACTTCTGGATGTTAGGAAACATGTTTTTAATCTTGATATTCCTGGAACCTAAAATAGTATAAAACACAAAGTAATTGCTTTTGAAATGGAAGGAAGAATGAATGCATAACATGGAAAGTATGTTCATGCTACATTTCATGTTTTAACCAGAGTCCGTCCCAGATCCTATTGATTTCGCAAATCCTTACCCAAGTTTCCATTTATGACTCTAACTCTGACTTTGTGGTCTACCCTTTTGTCTTTATCTTACTGTCTCTCAACTTTGATTTCTACCTTGGACTTTTTTTCTATGTCAAATTATACATGACATTTAACTAATGTCCCTCCATCACACCAACTTTTGCTCTTCTGTCTCAGGTATGAGAACAATATCCATTCATTCATAAGAGAGAGAAATCCTAATAGATTGTATGTGTTAGAAGGATCTTGCCTAACACTAATCACGTAAAAACCCCATGACATTCAGTGGATATTCACGTACCACCAAGTCACCCGGCACAACCTCTTTCTTTACAGAGGAAGAAACATTGCCCCTGAAGGTTAAGGCATCTGTCCTTGGTTAAACAGTTAATTAGTAAAATAACTGAGCTCAGGTCTTCTTATTCCCAGGCCACTGCTCTTCCCACAATACCTTTCTGTTTTCAAGGTACTTAAAAATAGACTCAATGATGCTGAAACATATTGTTTTTGTTTTTTAAAATGGTCAAGATTTCTAGTTCATGATCCCTAAGGCAAAATTCCAACCTACATATTTTTTCTGAAGAAAACAAAACTTAGTTTGGCTTTAAAAAGTTGCAGTTGACTGGGTAGAATTTTGTCTTCTATATGCTAAATTGACCAAACTTCAGTGCTGAAATTCTTGTGGGAAGCATAGCTTTCAAAACACAGATAAATTGTATGTATTCTTCATTAATACATTGATGGCCAAAACAAAGATAATTAAGCAATATCAAATATTGTATTCAGTGAATACTAAAATCCAATTATATTTACAAATGTTATTTTATATATGTGTTCATATCCAAAAGCAGTACGTCTGCAGCAAAAATGAACTCAAATGACCCTTCTCTGATAGAGGAGAATACATTGAAAGCAATCTCTTGCAAGTTAGAAATTCAGTGGAGAATATTTCACCAGTGGGTGACAGATCATGCTAAAAATTATGTTGGTGCAAAAGTAATTGCAATTTTTGCAATTATTTTTAACCTTTCAAACCACAATCACTTTTGCAGCAACCTAATAGATGAGGATAAGACATGGCTTTGAAGTGTTGGAAATCTTTTGACATCTTGAAGCCTTTGAAATGGCAGCTAATTTCTAGGGAGCTTCACCTTTGGCTCTTTCTAAGCAAGTCAGATTAGTCAGTAGTTTCCTATGCTCTGCTCCATCAAAAGGAAAAATCCACAATGCTCACTTTAAAACAATTATATCTGAGAGTAAACGTAACAGTCTCTTTATGGTAACAATCTATACACATGATAATTGTTTCCTCAATTAAACTGAATTTGTAAGGTGTACTGCATGTAGTCATAATAACTGTCTATCTAAACTACAAGGGAAATAGATGAATACTGGATCTTGGTATAAACTTAGAAATAGCTTGAAATCAATAACATCTTTTCTATCGATATACAGAGTGGAATGAGGATGTTTGAAATGACAATCTGCTATGCTAAACATAATTCTTTAATTTTCAAATGATGCTTGAATTATTTCAAAAGTTAGGTCTTAGAGTAATTAGAGAACACACTGACAACAATTTTATAGTCTATAAACCCAAACCTGCAAACTGTGCAATCTATTGAATAATCTCCTGCTTCCTCTTGGCATCTAATTTTAATTACAGGCGTATTTCCTAGAAGCAATCATTTTCCTATACATAGGACATAACAATTTAATGAAGTAAACATTACCTTTGGTGAAATGTTCTTCTAAATAGCCACTGCAAACATTCACTATCTCACAAGTAAAGGAAACAAATTCACACAGTATAAGAAACAAGTTATTCCAGAGAGTCATTATTTATAACGTGTCCTATATTCCTTACCTCAGTGATGGACTCACACCCCCAACTCACCACAAAAAAAAAAACACACAAAAAACAAAAAAACTGAGTCATCCTTACACTACCAGTTTATCGCTTCCAGTTTCTACACTATCTATTAAATCAAATCACGTCTGCTCCATTTCTACTGCCCTTGCCAATGTTCTGGTTCACATTTTATCTTCCAAAGTCTATGCAATAACACCCTTTCCATTTGCTGTCCCTCCAGGGTCCTCCCTTTCAAATTGCTTATGCTAAACTTGGCATAAAAAATTGTAAATAATGTGGTTCCTTTATAGAAAGAAAGGTTTAAATATTTTACGTATTTGGAAATTATTTCATACCTAATGTATTTCCCTCCTTAATATTTATTTAAAAACTTCTAATGGACAGCTCTTTACAAATTAGCCAAACTTTAGCACAAGTGTAATTCATTTCATAAACACACACACAAAATCAAACATTTTCAGAGAAAAGAACTTAACCTGTTAGGGTTTCCAGTTGAGTTAAATGAAGTCAGCTGAAATAATTTCTAGTGGCATTTAACTGACGTATTGGCTGACTATTTTAATATATCAAATAAAGTATTCCCAGAACATCTTTTGAGCCTAAGCAGCAATAATTCTAATAAAGTAATACTTATAATGTATCTATAATAAACTGATTTTGGCAATAGCAGTAATATTTAATCCCTAATTTATTTTATCACTTGGTAAAAATAATTTTAAGAATTAACTTGTCAAGCAGCAAGTACTAATAGTCCAATATATTTTATTAAAATATATTTGGATTGTTTACTGCGACATTTACATTATGAAAAAGAAAAATGCTGTTTTCTCACCTATTTTTCAAAAGTGATGAAGACGCAGTTCATTTTTAACCTTCATTCACAGAACAGGAAGGAACAGATAAACTTAGTCCACCGAAACTGGTTCCCGAACACTCACTGTGGCTTCTGAAACCTAGTAAATATTGAAGATGAACTAGGAAAGGGAAGATTTTTTTTTCCCTAATAGGAATCATTAAGAATTAGAATTTACAAATCTCCTGTAGTAATTAGGACAATGTGTTATTGTAAAAATTCTCAAACTGTAGACTGATTATATGATTCATTTTTACACTGATAGGGAGAAGCACCCTAGAGAATTGTCCTGATAGTAATTATTATCTTGCTATTACAATGGTAATCTCCTATTGTGGGAGAGTAGAAATGGATAAAGGGGGGGAGGGAAACCTGAGATAGTAGAAGTCTTTATATAAAGAACATCCTAACACTTGAGAACCACTAATATCCTTAAAAGGTTTTGCATTGCTATTACAAACACAAGTTAACATTTTCGTTGCAACCTTCCTTCATCTGTAGTTGAATGATATTTCCATGCCGCTGATCACAGCATTTGAGTTTACTCGTAGAGCACTGTGTTCCAGAAAGGAAGTTTAGGAAAGCAGAGGTACATTTTTCTATATTTTTGTGTTTTTCAAGGATGAATAACAATAAGAAATTTGTATATTTTAAAGTAATCATTTATTTTAATAAAATGTAGCACCTTAACTGTATGTACTTAAACGTGTAAACACTGTAATTATTTTCTGTGGATTTTGGACACATTTTGGAGAACAAACTTGAAATCAATTAACACAGTGAAAAGGTAAAGGAGGTCGAATCCCTTGCCTGAGTTAATGTGATGAAAGATCCTAGCCTTATTCCTCCTACTCTTTTTACTCCTTTTGCCACATATAAAGTGATACGCGTAGGAGGGAATCTGACTTGGCAAAGAAGCAGTACTATTTCCAGGATGCAGAAAACAGTTTCAACTTAGAAACTTAAAAAACAACATTTAACTGAGCAGACGATCAGAATTTTGACTGACAATGTTTACATGATGTACCGGTTTACAGGAAATGAAATTTGCTAATGGCACGGCTGCCCATAATGCAAAATAAGATTTATAGATGTACGGTATTTTGTCCAACCTATTGATAGTCAAAGGAACCCATTCTAACAGACACTGATATCCTGAACCTCTGGTATAACGTTTCCTCTGTTGAGTTGATACAGGGTGTGTTAAAGCTCTACTTTAAAAATACCCAGTCTTTTCCTACAAAGTAATTAAACTATCTCAAAGTCATATTATCACCTATTAGAGACCAAATGGCTCAAGTGCTTTGTATTATCAGATAAATTAAAGCACATGAGAGAAATGATGTTTTGCTTAGTTTCTCCATCCTAGGTAGAGGCCTTCAAAGAGACCGAAACATTTATGGTTCAGAAATGATTTATATTTGACTTGGAAGTTCTGAGGTAAACACATCACATCAGGCTTATTTCTCCACTGGTGCAAATGAAAACACAAACAAGATACAGATCTTTCACTAGAAGTATCGTAGATGATTTCTGAAAAAGAAACAATATCCCATGTGTACTCCATATGAAGGATAATATAAATTATTAGAAATAGTTAAAAATTATAAAGATATTACCCCACTTTCATAATGTTAAAGATATACAGGGAGTATAATATAGAAGTAGGCCGTATATGACATAATTTTAAAATGTACTGTAATTAATTAACAAACTAGGTTGAACCTATATTTTCTACCTATAATTCATCATGGGTTTATAATAGCGAGTGTAGTTCCACAGTTAGTTCTTAAAGGCATTAAAACGTCTAAGTGAAAAGCAAAAAAAGAGAACCTTTAGCTTTGGAAGCCCTGATTCCCTGGTATGTAAGAAAATTACATGGTCTCAAGAATGACAGAGGTTTAGGGAGAGGGGGAAAAAGGGAAGTTTCCCTAAGATAATAAGGCTAGGCTATGAAGACTTATACAAAGCTTATGCTATAGGGCAGTTTAGAAAACAGCCCTTTACATGACACAGGACACCAATCAATTTCTTACCAACAGTTTTCATTTTCACATTAGGAGTGGTATGGCATATTGGAAGGAACGCTGGACTGGAAATTATTGCTGGGTCTAAATAAAATTATGACGGAGAACATATTACCGATATCTTTCACTGGGCCTTAGCTTCCTCACTTGGCACAGAGAGCATTGGACCAAAGTCCATTCCAACTTGGAAAAATCTAGATAACTCTGTGTTAAATGTAATGTAAGGCTCATTTGTTTTACAAACTTTAACTTGAATCTAAGTTTCTAGATGGTGAAACAAGAGAAACATACGATATATCTTTCTCTTCATTCTCCTTTCATTTACTCATTCATTTGTTCAGTGTTATTGACCACTTCTTAATGATCATTCTAACTTCTGTGTTGACAAAGTATAGGAAGCAAGGTGGGATCGGGGAGCCCTACAAGGAGGCTATGCCCTGGGCTTGTACCAGGATGTTAGTACCAGAGATCTGAGAAAGTGGTCACATTGTAAGTGTATTCGGAAGGTGCAGCCAGGAAGATTTACTGAAGGATTAAATGTGGGGGGAAGGGAGGGAACGAGGAAAGGAGAAAGGGAGGAAGGAGAAAAGAAGACATTAATGTAATTCCCCTTTCTACAATTCCCAACCGTTGCCCCTCTAAAGATATTGATTTTTCTTTTTCAAGTTTACAATATAACAACAATTTTTTGTTTGTTTTTTAATTTTTTTGTAATATTGAACTGACACTTCAAGGCATACTTTCAAGTTTTAAAGGATAAAAAAAATAACATTTTAAAAAGCCTTTCCCTCATATATATATATATATATATATATATATATATACATATATATATATATACACACACATATATATATATGTATATATATATATATATATATATATATATATATATATATATATATATGTATATATAGTTTAGATCAAGGCAATCATAACTATGAGAGCACATTCTCAGGGCTTTTATTGACCCCCATCTTTACCTTTCCACAATTCTAAAACATTTCACAAGTCTTTTTTTAAGCTTGCTAAATTGTATTACTGCTACTCCGTGTTACATTTACACTCAATGACCACATGCTCTACACATTCCGTGTGGTTCTCCCTCCTTCCATTACACCGACTGTCCTATCTCTGTCAACCTTTCAATCAGAAATATTGAGGAACAAGAGCCAGACTCACACAGACACACACGATCACCTTTTTTCGTTTCTTTTCACTCTTCATGCCCCGTCATTCTCGTGTCCAAAGCTGACCTTCAATTTTGAGAGGCTTCAATTTTAGGAATTATTCTAATTATCTGAGACCCTACACTGCAAACATTCACAACAGAGAGCTGCTCTGAATCTCGTCTCACAGGGCATGGTGGCCCACCATGTCTATCCAGAGAAGTACAGATGGTGACAGACAAAGCTGAAAGCTCGTGAGTACATCACGGAAGTCAAAATAACAGTGGCTTTCCATCTGTTAACATATTCATATTTACCTCATTTTCCCACAAGTACTCCTCTTTACTTTCCACTCACGCTGGCGAATCTCAACAGGCAGTGCGTGGTTGGTATCTATTTCCATCTTGTAGTAGTCCTTGAGTTTCCATTTTCTAAACAGCATGATATTATAAAGACAAGTGCCAAGGACATATTCTAGCCCCCAAGAAGCATTTGAGTATTCCCAGTCCTCAGCAATTTTTAGTTTAACTGCTCAGTCTTGGAGACAAGTGCACATGTCTGTTGGTGTCAATACCCGTGAGATACAAATTTTCTCTAACCAGCAGCTTTATCATGTTTGTTTGCATAGTTTTAAAAATAAATTTTCTCTAAATATTTTACTGAAATAAATTCAAGGATAAATGAGTGGGAGAAACCTCAAACTGAAGAGTAAGTATACAGCTACATAGATTTATCTCTTTACAATAGTTTTTGAATTAGCTATTGTTTTTAACAAAGTTTCAGTTTTATCATATCAAGCAATATCCTAATTATGATACAAAAATTATGGGTCAGGAATTAAAAATAAATATATATGTATATATTTCCAAATAATTTACATTCAAAAACACAATTAGATGTGAAATAATGTATATTGGATTTCCATTTTCATTCAATTTAGGGGGATAATTGATATGGTTGCAAAATAAAGTACAATATTCTATCCATCCAGCAGAGCAGCTTTCGATGGCAACTAGTAAATAAAAAGGAATAATTCATAACTTAATGTTTTACGAGCAGAGGACAGATTCTACAAAAACTTGTAGAGATGCTTATTCACTTAAAGGAGGGTTTGATAACAAAATTTCCTTCAAATTGCCATGGATGTAATATCATCTGTTAATTTTGCTCTCCTGCTTGGTGCTAAATTCATGGAGATTTCTGTAGTCTAAATAGCTCTTCAAATCTGACATGGGGATACCAAATTAACACTGAAAGTGATTTTTTTCCTTTATCACTTGTACTTGTAAGTGTGTTTGACAAGGTTTAAGCATTCATCAATTCACTACATTAGAACCACAAAACACTCTGTGTTTACAATATGCCAAGAAATAGAACTGCTCAGTTTGAACGATTGCTCATTTCATTTCAATGATCTCTTCCTAAGACAAACCTTGAGAGAACAAACAGTATCACAGTCTCCATTCAAAACAAAGGACATAGGTGCCTTATGTAATACTGCTTTATTCAAATCCTCCTGACAGATGTCCAGGTATAGCAGCATTACTGTGGATGACCCCAAGAGACATATAGCACGTGACATTCAACAAGACACAAGGCTAGACCATCTAGGTCTGAATTTTAGGAGATTTCGTATTTTTCCGTAACAAGCAATATGGGTAATACGTTATCAAAACTTACACCTTGGGGAGGTTACAAAATATTTCTGAGTCTTAGTTTCCTCATCCATGAAACAAAAATTATACAACACAATCAACAGAGTTGAATGGGTTGAATGAACAAAGGTAAGAAAAATGTGTGGCGCAGAGAAGACTCACAGTAAATGAACATTTTTATTATCACGCAATTAAATATTCATTATTGCTAATATTCACATATAACTAGCACCTTGGCTCTATTTTTATGTCATCTAAACACCTTCACACACTATAAGAATAGAGAATATCAAATAGTTATTTGAGGCTGATATTGCTTAATGTTACTTTTTAAATTTGTTTGCTTATTTCTAAACAAGGAAGCAGCACCATAAGTGGAAAATGCATAACCCATCACTTGCTGTTTCATAAATCTGGATTGATTGATAATTAACCTTTCCTCCCAGCTTTTCTAAGAATCATTTCACTTAGTTTTGGCAATACCTCAGAAATGTCCATTTTAAAAGTCTAATTTGCACTGCTTTTTGGAAATGAATTAGATTTTAAATTACCATTTATTTTCATATATCATACAAGAATTTTCTTATCCTTGGAGCGTTGCTACAAAAAGGAAATACAATTATTGGTGGGTTAGGAAAGTCTTTTTGAACGCAGGCTCTCTCTATTACCATTCAGGAATTATTGAATGCTCTAGAGTCCTGAGACTCTCTGGGCTGTCTCCATGTTCCAGGCTGTTCATTCTTTTCCCTGGTGAGACCCTTGCATATTTTAAGTATACACATAGATTTAACTCAATCCAATAGGTCACCTATGAACTGTTTTGTCACTCATATATATGAATTGACATGTGAGATTTCAAACCAAGGCAGACTGCACTTAGGCCAGAGAAGGAATCCAACTCCTTAAATTTCAAAACTAAAGTAAGTAAAATCTCTTTACAAAGCCAAATTTTACAAAGTAAGTGACATGAGCTGAGTACCGTGTTTCCCCAAAAGTAAGACCTAGCTGGGCAATCAGCTCTAACGCGCCTTTTAGAGCAAAAATTAATACAAGACCTGGTGTTATTTTAACATAATGTAAAACCAGGTCTTATATAATATGATATAAGACCAGGTCTTATATTAATTTTTGCTCCAAAAGACGCGTTACAGCTGATTGTCTGGCTAGGTCTTATTTTCAGGGAAACACGGTTGTTCCTTTGCCCAATGAAGCATTTGACCTGTGATATTTGATCATCAATCAAATTCAAGGAAATCATTATGCTCTTAAAATCCTGCCTCCTCTGCTTCTACTACTTTATATGTGTGCTTTGTGATGGGCTTAAAGGCTTCATAACAATGCACCTGAGAATTCATGCTACTCCTTTGATAAAGTTAAAAACAATTTAATAATGAATCAAAACTATATGAAAAAGAACAAGAGAAAAATGAACATAAAGAAGGAATGGGATGACGGAGAACCACATAATAACAAGTATGTGATGGTCAAGGTCCCAGTTTTCATTTCAAGTACAGATAGTTAAGTGCTTATTATAGATTTATAAGCAAACAAGAAAGTCACTAAACAATAAATAAGTAAATGCAGGCTATGCATGGAACAATATTGAAATTATGTTATGAAGCAAAGACGATAATTAATCCACTTCTGCACAACACAGGCTGGCTAGGAAAAAATAAAGAAAATAATGTACCATGAGAAACACATATCATAATCAGCTAAAATAGACAAATTACTACAGTGTTTCCTCTTAGCTAATAAAGAGGTGTACTTCATGTAAAGAATAGGACAAAATTATGATCTGATAAATGACCAAACAATATAATTAGGAAATGGGGTTCTTCTGCAACGTTCTGAGAACTCTCTCAGTTATACCCACCAGTCGCAGTATTTATTCTGATGTAGCTATAGCTAAAATTATATCTAGAGATGTGGATATTTGAAGTACCTTGTTATGCCGTGATTTCAAGGACTGATGAGATTTAACAATCTAAATGGTTAAAGAGAAACTAGCACTTCTGGGATGCTAAAAAAAAAAGTTAGGACTATAACCTTAACAAAAACTAGTATTTAGAAAACTATATCATGTTTTAAATGTTTTACCTCCAAATTATAAATGGAGTTCATCAACTTATTTTATATTCATGAGAATCTTTTCTTAATGTATGGATTCACCTATTTACTAAACTGAACAAGCCTTTTAATTTTTGCCCAAAGAACTGACAGCTAACTAGATTAGTTGACAAGAATACACATTTCCTAAATGCTACTTTTTTAGTTACTATTTTTACTCTCTGGTCCCCATCTTTTGGAGGTCACAATGGTCTGTGAAATGCCTAAACCATCAGAAGAACAAAGGGCAAACCACTTGGATAATCCCAACAATATTGTCCATACATAAGATTTGCATAGTATAATTTTTAGTTTTTCAAGTTTTTTAAATGTTATTTATCAAATAAAAATTCCATAAGCATTCAATCAGCCATCATCTCCATCTCATAAAGGGGAAACTAAGGCAGTAAATGAAATGCTGTCAAATTCATCAGTATGTTCAGTGAGACAGCTGCGTAGTGCTGGTTCTGTCCACATCTTGTCAGGTTTCCATATGTCTTCAGCTCTAGTTTTCTCCATGGGATAGGCTTTATTTATTCTTACCTAGCTCAAGCTAATCATCAGCATTCCTTTACTTAGTGAGTTACATTCTGAAAACTGCAACTTTCAAGCTAAGAAATTGCTCAGCAGTCTTCACACTCTTATACACTTTTGTGGAAGGTTGTTTTCTATAGGGATTCTTACAAAGAATGATTATGTGCACCTACTTTTAATTTGGAAAATGAAAATGAGGCACTGATGGGTGCTTTAATGAGAGAGAAAATCCATTCCCCAAATGAATGCCTACAACAATGAGACTAGTGCACCTTTTTGCTCACGAAGTGTATGGAAATTGCATCTCTTGGGGTTAACTAGTATGAAATGTTTTTGAATTTCACTTTTCTGCATCTGTTATTGTTATTTATACAAAATCATTTTCCTAGTAATTTTTCTCCAAAATCACTTTTTATAGAAAAGTTGAACTGTACTGACTATTCTAACAATAGCATGCAAATACAGAGGAATCATCTCCGGTAATTTGAAAACATTTTATTTAAAGCAAATAGTATCAGGAAAGCTCAAGAAATGAATAAGCTATGTAAAAGAGTATTATTCTGAATAAATTTCAAGGAAAAATGCTGCTGTCCAATAACTGGTGATTGACAACATCATAGAATACCTCTTTGAGGACCAAAGGAAGGTTTATTTTGAAACCAAATCAGCTGGTGTAGTCTGTCTCTTCTACAAAGATCACATTAACTCAATAGTTGCCAAAATGCACTTTCATAATGTTATATGTATTTGTGGTAATAGAAAAGAGGTGCTAGAAAGCTATATAGAACGAACATTGGAAATGTTAAACTGCAGAACTTTTAGTGAAAGGAAACAGGGAACAAGAATTTACAAAGGAGGAAACTTTGAAAATCCAAAAATATGAGTTATGTGGTAATGAAGAATATTAGATTATATGTGATAAGCAAATATTATCTTGTCACCAGGGACTCTGGAGAATCCCCTCCAAGGGTCTTATGAGTCATTGCTACTCATAAAATGTTTCCCCTTCTTATAGGCATCAGATGGTTAGGCATAGAGCAGGTGCCACTTCCAGAGATAAGCTACATGTATGCAATATGGGAGAAGAAACTTTCACAGGATCTGTGACAAGATTCCTGGAAAAAATCCTCCTTTTTTAGAATCTATTCATTGCCTGTTTTTTATTGGTCTGTTAAAGAACTGAGAGATTTGGCCCCTGATATTCTGATAGCAGGTACATGTGGTGATAGATGGTGAAGGGAAGCAGAACAGGCTACCCCAAAATATGCCTCTCTGGCATGTGGATTATTTTGAGCAGAAGGCAATCGAGGCCCAGCAGACTCAGGAAAAACTTTTACTTCTCCTTTAACTACTGAAAAGAATTAGGATAGGAGGCCTGTACCAGAAAGAGAGCTATTACCAGAGATCGTTTTTTATAAGAAAGACCTATCTGCATGGCAAGACAAACTTCTAATAACCAAACATCTGCTCTTCTTATCTTTCTGTGAATTATACCCCCCGTCCCCCCTTTGCAGCCTCAGGCCCCTATCCCATTCCTTAGCTCAGGGTGGCATAGAAACCTCAAGTGCCCAACTTGCCCTTGAGTCTCACATCTTTGGGGTTCCCATACATATAACATTTAATTTGTTTTTCTCCTAGTAATCTGTCCTATGTCAATTTAATTATTAGACCAGCTAAAGAACCTAAAAGGAAAACAGGAAATACTTTTTCTTCCCTACAATAGCTAGATAAACAAATCTAAGCACTTTCTAAAGACAAATTAATTTTTTAGGAAATAACTGTAACAGGACGTTAAGTGGATTTGTTTTTCTGTTATCCTAAAAGTATGACTAAGGCCCATACATAGCTGAAAATGAAATTAATGTACCAGCCTACATTCTAAAGAAATGTGCAAGAACTCAAGTGTCAGGCCCAAATGCCTTGCTGCAGAGTTCACTGCCTACAACCACCAAATACCAATGCAGGGCGGGTGGGGAGGGGGGTGATGTGCCTCAGAATTTCTTTGAAGGTCTTCTGAGAAATGCAGATGTCACAGTCAGAATGATTCCCTTTTCTCTGGGAAGAAGGGGGGGGGGGGCTTTCCACTACATGAAGCCAAGTGAGAAAGGACACCAATATATCAATCCTGAAGATTAAAAGTGTTGACAGGAAGGAGAGACTAGTTGTTCACCACCCAGAAGCTCTCTCTTAAGCAAGATTTTCGCTGATTAGCCTCAATAAGCAGACCTCAGGATGACCAACATGGAGATCAAAATGGGGCCCTAAGAAGGTGTAGTTGTTTTGTGTTTGTTTTTTAAGTGGATCTGGTGACCTGAATATATAGCCATGGTTAAGAAACAATCTATTTTCTCCCCAGGAATACTACCAGGTTGATAAATGTCCATTGTCAATAAGTGCTAAGTCTGGGCAAGTATTATCTTATGTTTATAGTTACTATATAACAAGTCTGATTTTAAGAGAAAGATCTTAAAGCAATTATTAATTTTCAAAGTACATAGTACTCTCTAAAAAATTATCTAATAAAATGTTACCACCTTTGGCAACAGGATAATGATAGTATTTTCATATATTCCTAGTAATATCCATTTTCAATTGAATATATAAATTGTTATTTTATCTATGGCAATGACAATTTTTACAAGCTAAGCTAGACTAGCAAGAATGTTTGTTTACAGAGTCTCCAGCAATCTGTGACCATTCAAGAACACTTGTCTCCGAACAAGTCACCAAAATATAAAATTTCTCATTCCTTCCAACACTTCCTCACTCCAAGAACCCCCAAATGAATCTGAGTTACTGCACACTTATTTCTGACTTTCATTTAATCTTTCCTTTTCGGGTATTAATATATTAATAATATTGATTTTCTTGTAATGAACCCAAGATGTCAATCAAGTTTGTTATGCTTTCTGGTCGCAAAGCTAGCGCAATGGACATGAACAGAAAGTGAAGATAATGTATTCATTCATCCATCTAGTTTAATGTTTTACTGTCTCTGTCTCTGCAATATTGTGATTTATAAGAAATATATATTTGGTCATTGACGACCAACTCATGACAAATATATTTCATATATATATACACACACATACACACACACACATATATATATATACATATATACATATATAGACATAAAAATATATAAATTATTATTTTATCAATGGGAATGACAATTTTTACAAATGAGACTAGACTAGCAAGCATGTTTGTTTACAGAGTGTATATATATATATATATATATATATATATATATATATATATATTACTTTTCATCCACAGCTTCTGGCTCCCAGCTCCCAGAACTCTTGGAATTTTCTGAACAATAAAGAGCAATGGGAGCATCTTTTATTAGAATATTTCCTAAAATCCCTTCAGAGCCATAAAGATGGGTTTATGCTAATAAGGTGACTTTAGGAAAACACCCAGGATGGGGACTGGTTTCAAGGAAAACCAACCATGAATAGAGGGCTGGAAACTTCAGTCCACTCCCAGATTTCTGGGTAAGAGAGAAGGCTGGAGGTTGAATCAGTCACCAATGACCAATGATTTAACCATTCGTGCCTATGTAATAAAGCCCCCATAAAAACCTAAAAGAAAGAGGCTCACAAAGCTTCCTGGTTGGTGAACATGTGGATATTTGCGGGGAACTGCATGCTTGGAAAGGGCATGGGAGCTCTCCATACCTTGCCCTATTCATGTCTTCCATCTGGATGTTCCTGAGTTATATCCTTTTATTATAAAACCAATAATCTAGTAAGTAAAATATTCTGCTGAGTTGTGTGAGCTACTCTAGCAAATTAATCTAACCCAAAGAGGGGGTCCTGGGAACCTCTAATTTATAGCCAGTTGGTCAGAAATACAGATAACAACCTGGATTTGTGACTGGTGTCTGGAGTCCAAATGGGGGTCCTTAGACCCTCCAATCGATAGCAAATAGGTCAGAAGCCCAGGTAACACTTGGGTTTGCAATTGGTATCTGAAGTAGGTAGGGGTCGGTTTTGGAGGACTGACCCTTTAATCTGTGGGATTTGATGCTATCTCTGGTTAGAGAGGGTCAGAATTGAGTTAAATTGTAGGACACACAGCTACTGTCAGAAAATTGCTTGCTTGGTGGCATAGGAACCTCCACTCCCTTCCACATGTTGGAACAGGGTACCAGAACCCCCTTAATCTTATTTAAACACAATGTTCAAGCTTGGTCCTTCAGACAATATAAGTATTAGACAGAGATCATGCTCTCAATAAGCTTACACTATGAGTGACCAAACATATACATGTCTAAAACTATGATGCATGACAGAAAATGGAAAAATGACAAAAGAGATTCATAAAAAAATGTTTGGTAATTTAATGGAAGGAAAAATCATTTATGACTAGTTGGGTTCATTCATTCATTTCAATAAAAGTTAGCTTATAAATGATTTTTCATGACTGTAAGTAAGTTAAAACATGGTCAACTTCAGACCACATTACCTGAGCTTATTTTGAATAAGTATTAAATATAACTCTTTCTGTAAGTAACATAATTAAAACCACAAGGGAAATTTAAAAAAAAAGAAAATTTCTGGAACCCCATTTAAGACCCTACTGAATTATATGAATAATAACAAAATCATTGTTTTTATGACACAATACATGAAATATATATATATATATATATATATATATATATGCATACATATATACACATATATATGTATATATATATAGTATCTAATCTTTTAGTTCATAATTTAAGGTGACTCAGCTATATCTTAAAAGAATCAAAGCAAAAACTTTAATACTACTTCCTTTACATAAAACCAGAAAAACTGTTTCACTTTCTCATAGTCTCCAAAACTGAAGACATTCAAGAACATTTTAATAGATTTTTATACTCTTGAACCAAATTTTGAAAACACTAGACCTCTTCTAATAACAGTTTATTACCTGATCAAGATAATATAGTGATAGATTTCATAAATGAGGCTTACTAACATTTGTTAATTCTACATTTTAAACTATCTATGAAATATTTAATATAATCACCTCAATATTTTCAGATAAGACTTCTAATAGAAAGCCAAATATAGAGTACTTTTGACATACCCAATCATTTCTCCATCTCAGATAGTTTTTAATAGGTATGTGCAACATTATTACTTTAAAATGTGTCTAGAACTCTGATATATTACATTCATCTAAATAGATTTTAAGTATCTGTTTAATATTATATTTAAAAAAGAAACTCACAAATAATTTTAAAATTCCACCTTGGAAGATTTTCTTATCCCACAGATAATTAATGATAACTCTTAAATTATTGGTTCTTTTTGTCATTACCAATATGTATGACAAATCCAATGGAACTTATGATGTAAAAGTTTTAAATATGGTCTGCAAGTCTCTGGGAAAAAAGGGATCAAGCAGCCATATGTGTAACATATGCAATTACAGCCATATGTGTTACATATGTATAACACATGTAACATGTGTAACATACATAATTGAGAGCTCACAATGTTTTTTCCACCATAGTAGATACAAGAGAAATGGCATTTCATAAAGGGAATATAAGAAAACTTCCTTTCAAGAAGTCACCAACAAAGCATCTGTTTAAAACACACTCTTAAAAAGTTAGGAAAAAATAACAGCATTATTGAATTATTATTAAATACACTAGAACTAATATTACCACAGCGGCAAAGCATGTGAAATAAAGGTGCCCAATGCTTAGCAAAATAAAAATATTAAGAAACAAACATGTCAAGACTTTCATTGTTATGGGGAGTCTTGTAGTTATGGGAAGGATTTCAGCATAGCAGTTTTCAATATATAAATATCTTTGTGTCATTACGTATTTTGGTCTGAGCAATTCAAAAAACAAAGAAAAGAGTTTCCTTATTCATTGTTATGACATCACCATTCACAGTTTATGAAACCACAGTTTATGAATCATGTAACAGGGAAGCAGTCATACAGGATTTTAATACTTAGCAATTTGGCACTTTTGCTCTTTTGTAGGTATTATTATTATTATTATTATTATTATTATTATTATATCATGTGCTAATATGTTCACATTTCTCCGGGATAACTAATCCTAGTCCATTTTTAAAGCCAAAGGTGCATGTTCATTAATTAGGCATATTTCTTCCTAACCGTTCCAGCTGGAGCGGATCCATATAAGGGAACAAAGTTACTTAAAATGTGCTTGGCTGTCTTCCTACTGATTAATCTTTGCTAGATTGAGATATCTTAACTGGAGATAATCAAGGGGAGCTCTGTCCTTAATATCTACATCTCTCATATCTATTTATATTCTTGGAAAATCACTAAGAATTATTTTATATTTCTGGTCCAATATGCAAATATAGTTTTTATGTTCTCCTGTTTATACAGAATTATAATCATTTGATCAGATTAATACTCTTCTACCTATAGTCACAATACACGAGTATGTAAACTCTATTCTTCCTTATTCTAGAAAGTGTTTTACAAGTTGTAAGCAGGTAATTCATTTATTTTAATGAGCATTGCTAGAAAATCTTAACAGTGCAGCTGCGCAACTGCTGCCTACCACTGCCGGCCTCTATGCCTATAGCTTCCAGCAACACACATAAGCATAGATTGGCTAATTCCAAAGGTAATGAGAGGAATAAAAGATACAACAGGAGCAGAACCCACACTTATGTCGTGATGAGGTTTTGTGCTTACTAAATCAGAAGGCCAGGATCTGCACTGCAATCCCATGCCTGAGAATTTACAAATGGATTTTCTTTTTAAATCAGATCTAATTTAATCTACTAAAACTATGCATTCTCTGGTTTTGTGTCCTGGCATTTATCATTTTCCCAGATACCCACAGGGACATATATGCTTATATTTAACTTGAAGATGAAAGAAAATGTGAAATTTATTGATAGACATTGTTGAAAAATATACCAACACTTAAAGTATTTAAAGTTTTGTTTGTTTTTTGTTGTTCTTATTGTTGTTGTTGTTATTTTAATATGCAAGTCTACTTCCATTGAAAAAGCATTTGCAAGTGTTCACAAAACAACATGAGAAAATACACATAAAAACCTGTATAATAACACATAAGTCTGAGGTTCATGCCATTTTCAATTTAGGACAAAAACTGCGTTGCATAAATTCCCTTTTATCTTTCTAGTGAGTTAACTCCTTGGTTATTCTAAAAGTTTTTTCAAAAGTTAAATTAAGTGTACAATTCTGTTATACTCAAACATTATCTATATATCACATTGTGTGTTCACCACCCAGAGTCAGTTCTCCTTCCATCACCATATTTCTGACCCGCTTTACCCTCATGTACCATCCCCCATCCCCCTTATCCTCTGGTAACCACTAAACTGTTATCCGTGTCTATGAGTTTTTGTTTCTTTATTTGTTTGTCTTTTTCTTTTGTTGCTTTCAGTTTTATATCATACATTTGAAACCTATGTAATTTTACTAACCACTGTTACCCCAATAAATTTTAATTTAAAAAAAAAAGTTAATTCTGAGACTGAAAGACCACTTAAAGGTCCAAATCAATAAAGTAAGTCCTTACCTATATAGATCATTTTGGATGTTGCAATTTTAAGTAGGAGTGTCTTCTGTCTATTGAGACAAAAAAATGAAGACTGTAAGAGAAAATAGATCAAAACTGGTAGCTGAGTAGATATACTGATTTAGATCTTTGAACTAGAAAGTATGAAATGATACATTTCCTTTATTTACCAACTTTCAATATAATTAAGTTGGTTCTAACTAACTTGAATTATAGTGAGTTGGTTCTAATATATTTTGTTAATATATGGATTTTATGTATATATTGATTTTAAAATATTTGATGTACTTTGATCAATTGTAGTCATGATTTCTTTTGATGCTAAAATTATCGTATCTTGGACTAGTTACATCTGTTTCTGTTTGGTTCTGGCAACTTCCATGCTTGCCAGCACATGCCCCAGGCTCATCTTTTATATATCCTTTCCTAGTCCAGAAATCAGTTCTTTCTCCAGAAAGTTCTAGTTCCTTTAAAGGAATTAGTATTTGGTATTTCATTCTTTATTACAGATTCCAGCTGAAAGTATAAGTAATAGAATTAGAAAATTGCTGTTTTGTAACCCTTATAAAATAATAAATCTAAGTAATGATTATGGGTAAATTTTACTAGATTAAATATTGATGGGGAATAATGCAGAAATAAGGGTGAAATTTAGCATCACTCATTAAAAGTGGGCTTCCTGACATAATGCACAATCAAAAAATCTGAACTTGAATATGATGGATACTCTGGATGTAACTGCCAGGTGACAGCAGAATAAGTGACATGACACCATGAGAAATGACTGAGTCAAATCCAAAATGTGGAACATTCTACAGGACAAATGAATCACTTGATAAATCAATGGCATTTACCAAAAAAAAGAAGATGGATATGGTCCATTACAGAATAAAAAAAGACATCACAAATAAGAGTAATGTGTGGACATTGTTTGGCTTCTGATTAGAAAAAAATCAACCCTACAAAGATATTTTAGAATTAAACAGAGAAACCTGAATAGGCACTGGTTATTAAACAGTATTAAGGATTTTGTTAGTGCAATGATGGTGTTAAATGGATTGCTGCTTATTATGGTTGAATTGCATGTCCAAAATGATAAATTGGAGTCTTAATCCACAATACTTCATAATATGATCTTCTTTGGCGAGTCTTTACAGAGCTAATCAAGTGGAAATGAGGTCATTAGGTGATCCCTAATCCAACAAGACTGATGCCATAAAGGGGGAAATTTGGCAGAGACTGACACACATAGTGAGAATATGATGTGAAAAGAAGAAGGCCATTTACAAGCCAGGAGAGAGGCATGGGACATTTCCTTCCCTAATGTCTTGAAAAGGAGCCTGGCCCTACTGAAACCTGGATCTCAGACTTCCAGTCTCTGGAATACTTTTTATGGCAGCTCTAGGAAACTAATAAAACATTTACATTTCTTTATTAGTTGAAACTACATTATGAAGTATTTACACATGAGATGGCATGATGTGTGAGATTTCCATTAAAATTTCCAGAAAAAATATATGTTGAAAGAAAAATGAAATAAGATGAAAAACTTCTTAATTATTGAAAGTGAGTTATGGGTACATTGGGTTAATTATACTATACTGCCTTATTTGGTGCAATTTTTAAAGTTCTTAACAAAGATTTTAAAATGAAAAAAAATCATGAAATTGATGTTTGGGATTAAACATGATATACAGCTGAAATTAAGGCTGTCTTCCAAAATTTTATTTGGTCTCATGTATCTATCATCAAAGAGCAAAACCAAAGAACCTAGCAGGAAAAATGACAGAAAAATAATGACAATTTACATCCAAATCCATGCCTTTTATAATATTGATAAGCTTATTCTAATAACTCAGTTTCTGAAAGTTTGTACAAATACTATGTAAAAAAATTAATATTTTATGAATCCATTATAAAATATTAAATATTTTATTAAATGTGAAAGGCACTTTTCTATATAAATGTTATTTTATTAAGAACATTCCTGGGTGCTTCAGGGAAAGAAAAAAAATATCATAAGCTCCTTTTAAAATATAAATTCAAACTCATCCTCCAAAGTATCACACTCAGCTACTTGACATCTCTCCACATTGTGGCATGGGCTACACTGAGAAGTAGTAGACTAGTCCTTCTTTCTTTACAAATTAAATATAAAGCTGTTTTATTATTTATTGATAACCAACACAGTAGATAGGTGGGTTCCATGTCCAAAATTAGTTTCAGGAAAAAGCAACATGTCAAGGAGAAAAATAAGCCTTAGGTACTTTTTTTTTTCTTTTTTTTTTAAGCCACCTTTAGGTAGCTTAGTGAAGAGAGTCCTATGTAAGGAACATGATTAGCAAAATTAATTGAGTCATCACTTCCCACTGCAATATCCTTTACTATCTCAACCCTATCCTAAATTCTTAGCCCTTTATTTTGTCTCTCTCTGGCTGCCCATATCAATACATGTTCTCTGGGACATTCCTGGGTAGTACTGACATTTAATGCTCTATTTACCTTCTTTGTCACTACTTACCTGTGACTCTCTTTTAGAATGTGGTCAGCCTGTATTCAGTCTATGAATAATTAGTTCTAGGTTTTGTTATCCAAATAAGGATTCTCACCGTCTTCTGGAACCTAGCACTAAAAAGAGATGCATAAAATGTATAACCCTAAAATCTTCTTAATAACTTAATATACACGGCAAATTTATGATGCTCTTTCATACAACAAAGTGACACAATATTCAGTGATCATTCTCTTATAAAATGATTATATCTGAGGTTAAAAGTTAAAGGAGGCTAAGGACCAAATTACTCTGAAAAAAATCTAAACGAACTCTTTCAAGACTTTTGTGTTTTAACTGGCTAGTGATTCTTTTTTTTTTTCCTTCACAATTTCAGTCTGAAAAGTCCTTTTTATAATTAAGTGGTCCCAAAAATCATTCTTTGGACATGGAAATTTTTTTTTGAAGTGCTGAATTATGGATTAGGAAACTGCTACTATTCACTGGTTCTGATAACATTTAAAACAGAAGGTGGGGAAATGTATTATACATATTTCTAATGTACATCTTCTCCATCCTCTATCATATCATATATCATACATATACATATATATGACATACTGTGTTTCCCCGAAAATAAGACCTAGCTGGACAATCAGCTCTAATGCATCTTTTGGAGCAAAAATTAATGTAAGACCCGGTCTTATTTTACTATAATATAAGACTGGGCATTATATAATATGAGACCAGTCTTATATTAGTTTTTGCTCCAAAAGACGCATTAGAGCTGATTGTCTGGCTAGGTCTTATTTTCAGGGAAACACGGCATATATTGTATCATAGTATAATATAGTGGAATTCAAGAATGGCATTTGTCTTGTTCATGCTATATCTGAAGACCTAGAGTAATGCCTGTTGCATCATTAAGCACTCTATAAGTGTTTGTTAGATGAATAAATTAATATGTAAGTTAATTATATAGGTTATTATAACCCATTCTAGTAAAAAAAGTGCTAGGAATATTTATGCCTTTATTTTCAAAGTGTAGGATAAGCCTGCACTTATTTTCAATTAAACTCTAAATTTCAACCTGCATTATAGTCTTTTGTGGCAGTACAAAATTAATGGAGGAACATAATTTGAATTCAAATCCAGAGTCATTTATTTATGGAATAATTCCTAAGCACTAACAAGGCCCTCATTTATTCTGTATTTCCATAATGTGTCTTGTTTACTGATTTTTCATTCTGTTGAACCTATTATTTAGAAAAATAATAATCACTTTACCCATGTAATCATTGAATGAATACTCAGCAGATATGATACACATAGCACACTCTTCTCAGAGGGGTGGGAGAAAATTATTAATAGGGCAAGGGTTCTGCTCTGACCAAATAGTTTGTAGGAGAGATAAGACATGTATGTAAATAACTGAAAAATGTAGAAGGTTATAATGATGACAGAGTATAATCAAAGAAATGGGAGTTCATTAGATTACTATTGGCTGGAATGATAAGCATATTCTCTGTGAAACAGCATTTCATCATGAAGTGTTTGAGCAAATGGAGTTTGGGTGTCAGAAGACCTGCAAATAGACTGACCAGGATGAGTAAAATGCACAGAACTGGGGCTGATACATAAGATATAGATAGAAAAGAAATGTGGAAAAAATAGACCGATGAAGGACACAGCTGATTGTCCTCTTAAAATCTATTTTCCCCCTGGCCACACATGTAGGAACTGTATTTCCCAATCTGGCTTGAAGCTAGATGTGACCATGTGACCAACTTCTTGTCATGGCATAGGAATTCAAAATGCTATATACAAATCCCTTTTTGATTCTTTAAAAGAAATTCATGCTGATTGACTTTCTTTGTTTCTCTCACTTTCTCTTTCTCGTGGGCTGGAAGTTTCTGGCATTTGAAAAGGTTTCAAGAATGCATGTAAGAAAAATGGTTTAAAATATGGAGACAACAGGAGGATGGAACCAAGGTCCCTAGATGATTTCCGAGGGCAGAGCAAGCCTAGACTTGGCCTTGGATCTCTGGCTGAATTGAGACTTTGTTTGTTTGTTTTTACACTCTTTAGTAAGTGGAGGGAGAAGAGATAAAAAAGTTGTAATTTTTTTGGGGGGCTGTACACTTACCATGTGCCATTACTGTGCTCTTCCAAGTTATTTCACTATAATTTAATGAGAAAATTTTGTCGATGGTTGTGCATGTAATGGATTGATGTAAGGATAGATGACAAGATCAAATCAGTTAATATGATAAATGAAAATGTAAAATAGAGAACAGAAAGGGAAATTGTAAAGAATGCAGAATTACGGTTATAACAGAAGATGATCTAGCTGCAATATTAACCCAGGAGAAAATGCAGACCAGACTACTTTCCAATTCGGTAACACAGAATAAGGAAAATATTTAGAAGAGGGAATTATGAAAACAGTTTATGAACAGAATATTCAATAGTGAGTTAAAATTTTAGAAGAGGAACTAACAAGAAAGCAGGAATGAAACTTCAGTTTAGAAACCATTTGCAGAAAAATAAGTTGAGAAAATTAAGTGAGAATAATACCAATTGTAAAGAGTACAAAACAGGCCAGATCTGGAAAGGGAAAAGGATAGGATTTCACATAGCCATGTTTGATCCTAAATGAAAAAGAGCTAATAACCCTCTCATTTCAAATTCCTTTAAAGCAGCTATAACCTGTTAGCTATAGATTGTCACACTAGAAGAAAGGTTTTGAATAGTGATTTCAACTTTTCCCTAGTGATAGATAAAAGTAACACATTATTCTCTTAGTTTTTCGTTATACCTAAAGGTTTTCTTCCAGATAATACCCTCATGAGTCTTATCTTCGTTGTCAGAACTGCCTAAATAATTCATAGAAAAATTTTGTTGCTGCTGAGATTATGTCAATAACTGAGGAAAATTAAATTTGGCTTAAGATCTCTAAATGTGTTGCCTAGGTTGCTCTTAACTCCATTCCAACACAGAACCTGAGAACTGAAGCAGTGATTGAAACGATGATTGTAAGTCTAACGTAGTCCAACTCATCCTCATGCCTGAATCCCTCTACACCTCTCTTGACAAGTCTTGCTTCTATCTAAATATCACCCGGTACTTGCTGACATCAGTGAGAATCCTATATTTGAATGGCTCTATTAAGAAGTCTTCCTGATACAGTAGTGTAATCATTTCAGTCCTCTATAGAAGGCTCCCAATATAACGATAATTTTTTTTCAACATGACTACAAATATTCAAAGACAGTTATGTTTCCTATAAGTCTTCTTGTCAGACTAAACATTTCCATCCTTAAGCCATCTCTTGTATAGTGGTTTGCCCTACTTTTACCATACCAGTTATTTATTATGAAGCATGCATCTGTATGTCCATATTCTGCAAACATCTAAGAGGAATTCAAAGTTAAGAGAAAGTTCAATCAATGCGGAATAGTCAGGAACTCTCATCTTATCTGTTATGATCAACCACTATGCAAAAACCAGTTCAATATTTTGCTGTCCTCAAAACTTACTATGAGCCCTTCCTTTGGAACAAGAAACAATAAAAACACAAGAAAACAGTCATTTAAATTTATCAGGCCTTAAAAAAATATGCTGTTGTCAGTTGGTATGTGTGCAGTTGAATTTTTATCTAAGTAAATGTTTTATATTAATTCTTATTTAATTTCAGTTTGATTGAGTCATTCTATTATTCCAACTTATTAAGATAATAAGTGCAACCAAACTCTGTATCCAGGTTATTCATCACTGCATTATCTGTGGATTTTATCATTATGCTATCAATCTCCCTTTAAAATAATAAACAAGAAGTTTTTTAAAAAAACAAACTGAAAATTAAACCCAACAGAATTAAATCTCCCCCTAGGTGATGCTCATTCATTAATAAGACTTCTTGTACAGTCATTCAACCAATTTATAAGATGAACATATGTATTTTATCTAGACATTATTTCTACATTAGTCAAAATTATTTCAAAAGTCATTTTCTTATATCATGTGCTTAATTAGAAATATGTGATATATATCATCATTGGGGCAAATACAGCTTTCAAGTCTATTTAAAACAAATTCAAAGAAACTAAAACAATAACAACAGTGTAAGAAATTAAGGTATTGTTGCATGACTTATTCTTAGTGCATATACACTGCTGCAGGTGTTGAATCTCTTTTTAAGTACTATTAATAATCCAATTAGTAAGTAAAATATAATAACAACCCTTATACCAATGAGGCTATCTAACATGAGATAAGTACTATCGTTGACTACAATTTTTTTTAATGTAAATATAAATTTGTGTGCATCTTCAGTGGTTTAGTAACTCCCCTAAAAATTCTTGAGTAATGTAAATTAGTACCAGCCAAGTATTTCCTAATTTGTCTATTGCCTCAATTCTCTTTTTCACCAGTATGTTTCCTGACTTTTTAAAATATGAATGAGAAATAGAATGAAAAAAAAAAAAAAAAAAAAGAATTACATTGTCCTCTTTATTTCTGTTCATTTTTGGTATAAAAACAGTCTCTAAGCATAAGTGAGGTAAGGAAGGTTATTTTATTGTTGTTTCATTGTTTGCTTTTTGGTGGTAATTTTTATATGGATTTGAGTTCTGGTGGATAGATATTGTGTCCACACAACATAGTTGGAAATAAGATAAACACACATACATACAAATAATAGTATTGGGCAAAAGGGATACGACTTCCTACAAGACTACAGGGAAAGAGTCAAGAGTCAAGATGGTTGTCAGACTTAAGATAGGCTTTTATAAGAAAACTTGAGTTATTAAGGGCAAGACAAAAAAAAAAAATGAGAAAGAGAGCAGTTGCCATTTGTACAAAATGGAGAGAAAATGTCTAGATGAATGTATAAAACATATAAAATGTATTATGTATGTTGAATTGAGCTTTGCAAAACAAGTTGTTTCCTAGTAGGGACAAGACTATGGCCACACACATGTGAGACTGATAAGAGTGAAGTGAATGTAGACATGTTTATGTGCAGAGCATATACATGAAAGTAAACATGTTTATGTTTATGCGTGAAACTGAGCATAACAAAATTGAGTGGTAAACAACTCCTGGCAAAAAACTTCTGGTTATCACCTAAGAATTAAACAAGTCCAAGGAAAAGAAGATAAAGGCAGAACTCCAGAGCAATGCCATGAGTGGTCTGACTAGGCGCTCAGGCTAAGACCCTCTGCGAGGCTCTGAGTGAGACACTCCAGAACTATCCTCCAGGTTGATCGTCTGGAGTATCTGACAGAGTCCTCTGTGAGGTGCAAGCCATGATATCGGGACTCTCCGAAGTTCTTCCTTGCAAGACCAGGTCTGAACCTGTCGTTGGCTCAGTCATCTCTCCCTGACCAGGGACCTTCTCCACCTCGATTGACTCTGGGACGACTTGGTTCGTTATTAAATTCTATTCTATTCTGTATAACCTTCTGTACTTACCAGAGCATTGGCCCCTGGAGGGACATTGGTTCCCAAATAAAGCTGTGTTACTCACTCTATCTGAACTTGTGTGTCAGGACTTTGTTCCCCGCTTGCATCACGAGAACCACGCAGGGACGTAAGGCCCTCCCAAGTGGTTAATGCCCCCTTGACTTTCACAAGAAGAGACTGAAACGTGGCGACTGCCCTTACAGGCACTCGGGACAATGAGAGACCCTTTAGCCTACAGTGAATAACAGGGTAGACTGCCGTACAGAAAAAGACAGAACGCTAAAGGAGGCTCTGCTGGGATGGGTGCGGTTGGGTGTGGCTATATGCAGTAAAACCCTTGGGATATTCAGTTATATACCAGTTTGGGGATCATAAACAGTCTCGATGCATGAAAGTAGATCAGATCATTCAAGAAAAGTAGTGTTTTGCCCAGAAGAGGGAAGGTTAGGGAGCCCCTGTATTTCAAGTGTTGGGAGGCTATGAAATAAGGGAGTGATGTACACAATGAAAAAGACAACAAAAAGGCAGATTCTCCTTTCTTAACTTGTTGTTTGAGGAGTAAGTGCTCAAACTCCTTTTGGTTAGCAAGTTTACAAACCTCACCTTATTTTGGCCTTTAGCTTTTCTGATATTAGCTTGAGGGTTTTGTGCAATTTTATTTATTTTAGTTTTCTAACTCAATGTCTCTTTTACAAATCTGACATAATCAGCACAGCTTCAAATAGTCATGTTTTCTTTAGGTATTCCTCCCTGCCTCCTCTTTTTTCTTTTGGAACCAAAGTGTGATGTCAGCTAAGTTATGTAAGGACAAATGGGAAACCCTCCAATGACTTTTCACTGTTACCGGAATAAAATCCAAACTCCTTGTGGTTGTCCCTAAGTCCTTCCTTACCTGAGCTGCTCCTACCTCTCTGACATCATCACATTTTCCTTTCCATCCAATGCACCTTCCTTCTGTCCCTGGCATGCGCCAACACATTCCTGCCAGAGAGACACTGCACTTGTCATCTACTCAGTCTGAAAAGTGAGTGCTTTGTTCCCATGGTTTGGATCTCAGCTCAAATGTTATTTTCTTGGTACACACTTCCCTATCTTAGCTAAAGCAGACGTCCCCCGACAAGTTATCACTCACTATTCTATATTGCTCAGTCTTAATTTCTATATGGTAGATATTGCTATCTACAGTTTTCTTATTTTTATTGGTCTGATATATGTCTACCAACCCACCTGCACATGTTAACTCCATCTTCACAAGGGCCAAGTTTCATTCATTAGGGTATCTTCAAAATCTTGACCAAGCAGGAAGAAGGCCTTCACAGATCTCATTAAAATGAATTAATGAATGAATGAAGAAAACTTATACTGTGGCCCAAAGGAAACCTCATTACTGGTGAAAAATATTGAATTTTGAAAGACTGTACTATAAAGTGGGTACCAAATGTAAACAGAAAATAATGTAACCATTTACAGAAATTAGCTGTTAAATATTTTTAAAATATATTTTATGTGCAAATCGTTAACATGTAAGAGGGGTTTTTTTTGTTTGTTTTTTTGTTTTGTTTTTTCCTGCTCTTTTTCGATTGTTTCAACACTAATGGACCTAAACTTGACATACTTTCCTGAGGATAAAACTGTTTTCCACCAATTTATTATTTGGAATTGTTGGATATTGGAAGAGAGGAAAAGTAGGAAATAAACAAAGACCACAGCACACAAACACACTTTTAACTAGAAATATCAATGTAACTGATGAAGCAGCCAGTTGAAGCAGGAAGTCTGTTGTATTGCATATGCAGGAAGAACCTGAAGGCAGTAAAAAAGGAATGATGACCAAGTCTGCTGCTAAACAAGTTTGGGTATGTATATATAAATAGGTCTACTTCTCAAAGAAAGTTGTTTTTCTGTTTGTTTGTTTTTATGATGAACACTTGCAGTCCTACATACCCCAAATTGTTCTAGCCATCTTGAATACATAAGCACAACAATTTACAAATAAGAAAACTTTGGCTCAGAAAAGTGAAGTCTTTGCCAAGGGTTGTCGAGCTGGTATGTGCTACTGTTTCATGGAACATCATGAGAGCTACAGAAAATTACCCAGTAAACGAACACAGGATTATCAACTGATATAATATTTGGTTTTCTTTCTAGGTTCAGGTAACATACTTGGACACATAAAAATATTAAAGCACAAACTATTTTGTTTATATCTGACTTCGACCTCCAACAATTAATTAAAATTAAATATGTGTCAGACAAAAAAATAAAATAAAATAAGGCGAACCTGTAAATTTAGCCACTGTATTTTTTTCTTCTGATTTTTTCTGCATTAGAAAACTTACTACATTTTTACTATATATAGTAATTCACTGGATATAAACATTTAATATGATCTCAAGCCAACTATAGTTCAAAATTGCTCATAGAGACTCAAAGAGATTCCCAAATTAGAGGACTATAAAATCATAAATCAAATTCTCCATTTTACTTACTGAAATGGTATCAACCTTTCAAGTGCCAAAGATTTGTATGACTTATGAAGAGATGCCTTGTTCTATAGACATCATAAATCTGCTGTAGTGTATGCCAAGGTCCACACTTAACAGTACTTCAACTGTGAAATGCTAATTTAAATCCACAGTTCAATGATTTTCTTAAGAGATGACAGCATAATGTTGAAATTATTGGTATCAGTCTCTTATCCAGCAGATTCCCTGTAGAGTCACTCAAAACCCATGGCTATCTCTCACTGTGAGGGTGTCAGCCATCTTGGAGTTGGATGAAAAAATGGGAAGAAAATATGATCCACGTTATCATACTCATTTAACGTATCTTCTTTTCTAAATCTCACCACAATTCAGAGCTGAACTTTGAAACTCTGCTATGTTTCTACATAATGTCTCTTTAAACAAATATTGACTAAAATTTGAGGAAAATTTTAATAATATTGTATATTCCCAAAGTTAATTACTATATAATTTCATGTACATTTTGGTAAAAATTGTGTTATCTTGTCTTGTTGTGTCTAGTCACTCACAGTTTATAGTACACACATTTCTTTCAAACAAATTTAATACACCACAAGGAATTTTACAAAAACAGCATTACTTAGATAGCTGTGCTGCTGAAGTAAAGCTTGTGATGAGAGAATATGGTAGCTAATTGAAAACAGGAAATTGAACGAATTGAAAAATTCAATGAAAAGAATTCACTCAAATTCTTTTCTCAAATATCTGCTGAAAACTTTCTCTATGCCCCATAGAGCAGTGGACAAAACAGTAATAGTAGAATTTATGTTCTAATGGAAATCACAATGAAGGAAAAATTTTAAAACAATGACTATAATAAGCTCATGGGATAATTTAATATTTTTGTGATAGGGCTCCTGATACAAAAAATGTTGGTCAGAGAGTAAGGGGTAGAGGATTGGTAGATGAGAGCAAGGGGAATCAAATACATGGTGATGGAAGGAGAACTGACTCTGGGTGGTGAAAACATATAATGCTATATATATAGATGATGTATTACAGAACTGTACAACTGAAATCTATGTAACTTTACTAACAATTGTCACCCCAATAAACTTTAATTAAAAAAAAAAAAGTTGGATCATTAAACCCTTTCCTACTCAGTGTTTTTAGTGATTCTGTTTCTACACACATGGAGAAATATAGTGATCATTTTGGTCCTAAAAATATGAATGAGTAAATGAGTATTTCATAAGTAATGCAGAGTAGAGTCAATTACAACATAAACATTTCCTAGCATGAAAATTATGACACATATTGTCCCTAAGGCCAATAACCATACATAAGTGATAGCTGCAGAAAGTTTGAAATTCAAAGATCTGAAAAGCACATTAAGTTAGCATTCCCTGTGTCCTGAGTTACAAATTGATTGACCTGTTTCTAGTGCTTTAAAAACTAATATTAAATGGTTTGTCCAAATTAAGACAATCAGTAACTCATAAATCAATTCAACATGTATTTGTTATGCACCTTCCCTTTTTTTAAAAGCACCCTTAGATGATATTGGGACATATTGAAATAATGTGCAATTTCTGAAATGTAGTAAATGCTCAACAAGTCTTGTTGATTTCTAAAAATATACTGCTAGGCTAAAACACCATGTGTAATGCATTGACACTGAAGTGGGGAGTTCAACTCAGAAGCTAACAACAAAGCAACCAACACCACATTTAAGTTTTCATTTTAGCTGCGACACCTTAAAAGATTTTACTAAGTTTTCATTTTGTTTGTTCAGTTTCTCAGGAAAGTGGAGGTGTACTTTTACAATTACTAGCCATGGGTTAAGAGATATTTTCACCTGACACATTTTTCCCTTTAAAAAAAACATGCCTCCTTGTTCAGAGACTAAAGAAGAGATGGGTAATGTCCCCAAATTCCTGAGAAATGTGATACGTACAAACCGCCCTTCATTTGTGAGCTACTAGTGGCCTTAGGAAGCAAGCACAATTAAATCAAAAAGCTCTCCCCAGCTAAAATTAACTTCAGGAATTCTGTCTGCTTTCCAGGATGATTGGAAAAGGAGGACCCCTGGGTGCCTGTAATATTTTACAAATGAGAACATTTGAAACAGATGCTTCCATAAGATCACTAACCTATTAACACCAGTCCTGGATCTTAAACAATATCTTTAATTCTATCATCAGTATAATTCCATTGTACTCCATGCCTTGCAGGACATTTTACACAAGCAGTACTTAACTGATACTTGTATAAGGTAAATTCTTCTTTATAATTGAATGACCACCTATGACCAGCAGTCCCAACTAAGGGATCTTTCTCTCCCACCCCTTATTTCATCTCTCCTCTCCATTTCTTTCTCTGCTACTCTCAGACACCCCTTTTCAGTCAGAACTCTTGATTATAGGGGTCACAACAATGTTAAAAATTCTCCCCAAGTTCGTTCTTTTTGCTCACCTCTCTAGTTATTCTGAGGCCAACAAGAGACAAGTGGCCATATTCCATCTCCTGTGATATAATTCTCTAGATGTTCTCTGAAATACACATTACTTCTACTTTATTTTTTACATAAGAGAAGATCTACTTTGGTATCTGTGCTCATTTTTTTTTTAATTTTATTATAAAGGTTATTGAATAGGCAGTTTAGTTGAAGAGAGAACAGGGAGCAGAAAAAGTGGTTCTGCCAGTCAGTTAGAAAGTAATAATGACTAGCTTAGGAAGAAAAGGGATTTAGAGTTTAGGATGGTTCACAGACTTGCATACAAGACTAAAGAATTAGGCCTGAATGAGGGACTAGGTAGTTGATTATACAGAAAGGTGATGCTTTCTGTATAAGAATGGATATATACGATGCTGCCCCTGGAATCATCAAAATCATTTTCAGTAGTGCTGCTAGCTTCTCAGTTGGGTTACCATGATGGTGCATAACCTGTGAATACCCTGCACACATCAAGATATAATCTGATGGGCCAAGTCTGCATCACACAGACACCTCTGCACACAGAGAGAAGGGAGATGAATTATCTGCTGGCTTCATTTGCATAGAGGTCAGTGGGGAATTGCTTCCTGATTCCTTTGGAATCACCACGTACTGATAATATTAGACAGAATGAATATTCAGTGGTTGAGTCCCACATACACTGATAACAAAATGAATATTCAGTAGTTGGGTGTCAAACATCAACAAGGACTTATCACAGAGACAGGAATCTCCAGTTTTAGGGAGCTAGTGTCAAATCTTAGAATATTATGCTTCTGCAGATGAAGAGGTAAATAAGCCACAGTGGGCTAGTCTGGAAACATCAATCATCGAATGCCACATATGTTTTAAGGGAAAAATGCACCAAGTTTGAAGGGCTGTGTCTGCAGAGATTTAAAGCACAGCCGGTACAGGTATAAATGCTATTCCTGCGACTTATTATCTGTGTGACCCTGAACAAATTCACTAACTTTCCTGTATCTCAGTCTTATCATCTGAAAATAGTACAGATTCAACATCCATATGTTTGTTCCAAGTTCTGAACCATCAAATAAATTTTGGAATCACAACCTGTTACTAAGTTGAAAACTGCATGAATTTCTGTTAGAAACTTAAATCAAAGGGAAATCTCTGAAATGCAGATAGAGACCTATCATGCCTAGAGTTATGGAAAATATGCAAAGTAGCTCAATCATTAACCCCAATTCAACAGACTCAGTATATTTTCTTAGACATTAACTGCATTTACGCAGTTTTCTGGAAATGAGGCCTGTCCTATAGGTGACGCTTATGTTTCCAGTAGACCCCATTTGCATAGTCACCAAGTCTTCATAATAATATTTACCACAAAATCACATTCTCCCTCTGCATTACACTTTACCAAGTAAAACCATTAGTGCATAGAAAATGAAAAATAAATCGATGATCGTTTTTCATAAGAAGTGCTGTAAAATGTCATGCATAGACCTAGAGCAAATATTTGTTGGTTGTCTACTCAATATCTAATCCCTACTTTGCCCACCAACAACACCCGGATTTACCTTTGACAAATCCCTGTAATTTTCAAAATCCCCAGCCTTTTGAGTCTCAGTTTCAGGAGGCCACTGGCTTAACCCAAATCATAAATTCCACACTCTGAGCTGAGACTTCAGTTCAGAGATGAATATACAGCCCCGATCAAGCTAATGAACCAGAAGGAGGCACTTTCTGGGGTTTCCAGGAGAGCAGCTTCCCTTTCTTTTTTAGGGGAGCTACCAGAATAGATGCCTTCTCTTCCTCTGGAAGTCATGATGTAAAGTTATGAGGACTGAACCCTCTGTGGCAACAGGTGAAAAGCTGACCTGGGAGTTATGCCTGCGCACAGGGTGTGCACAGCCAGAACTGCAGAGAAACAAAACCAAAGTCTGGACAGACACCATGAACATTTACGTCAAACAGTGCCTCAAATCAGTCTAATTTCTTATGTTGTAGACACGTAAGTCAAATTATGTTTGTTTCCTTTTAAGCCAATTTGAATTAGGTTTTCTACCATATGCCACTGAAAGATATCTAATTCAAGAACAAACAAAGGAATGAAACAAATGAAAAAAGAAACAAAGACTCATAGATACGGACAATAGTATAGTGGTTACCAGAGGGTAAGGGGGTAGGGGGGTGATAAATGAGGGTAAATGGGATCAAATATATGGTTAAAAAAGAAAAGAAAATACATTCTTACACATAAGAATAAAAATAATGAATAGTTTATTAACAGAAAAATTGCCTAGTGCTATTATGTTCATTAGAGAAACAATCATAAGTTGAATCAGAAGGAATTGCAGATTGAGACTCAGAGTAATTGTGATATTAACAAATAGTTTACAAATATCGACAAATGTTTTCACATATGATCACTGATTTCATTTATATTCCTTTCAGAATGAAAATGTCAGTCAGATCAAAGGCACATTGATTCAATTTTTTTTAACTTTTCAATTATAATTCACATTCAATCTTATATTAGTTTCAAGTGTACAACATAGTGACTAGACATTTATATAATTTACGAAGTGATCCCCCTGACTAGTCTAGTACCCACCTGACACCATAGTTATTACCATATTACTGACTATATTCCCTATGCTGTATTTTACATCCCTGTCACTATTTTGTAATTGCCAATTTGTTCTTCTTAATCCTTTCATGTTTTTTACCCAGCTCCCCCCACCCCCCTCCTATCTGGCAACCCCTTAATTTGTTTTCTATGTCATAAGATTGATTTTATTTTCACAAGTACGTGCAGAGAAACATCATGCCTTCCTAAAATGCTTACACTTGACTCTTATAGTTTAACTCTGACTGTAAGTAGAAGTCTTTTAATCACTAAAATCGAGATAGTCAAGCTTAAAACACCTCAGAGTTCTGAGGGAAATTATGTCAAAATATATCCTTCAGCAAAAGTTAATGCAGAGACATTAGTGTGTCATCTGTATACTCATCCTGAGAGTAGAAAAGAGGGAAAAGAAAACAGGATATTTAGAGCAAAATATTTAGAAAGTAGGTTATAACTTTCAAAAATATTAACTTTTCTTAACTTAATTTTAAAAATGCAATATGCAAATCAGAGAGAATCAAAAAAATCACATCTATGTTAAATTTATATTACATGCAAAACATTCTGTTAGATGACTCATATAAAATTAGGCCATTCCAGAAAGATAGGGGCAATGAACTCTAATTTAGAGTCTGCCATGCAATCAGCTCAATGAACTCAGCAGGACATAGACACCTCTGACCTTCAGTTACCACAGACATTTGTACATAAGGCTATTGAGTGACATCCTATCAAACATCATAAAAAATAACATACTTGGATGCATGACAATTTTAAAATGCCTAATAACCTAATTATATGAGTTCATTGATCTTCATTTACTAAACTGTTACTTCTCAGCCAGAAAACTGAAAAATACCTTAAATTTCCTCACTTTTCTCTTTTTCTTTCTTTTCGGTTATTATTGCACAGAGTGCCCCCCCAAAAAATGTATACACATTTTAAGAAAGGAGAAACTGTATTGAAATTGTACTACTCAATATATACCAATAACAAAAGATGAATACAAGTCATATGCATACATTTTTTTGGCACCCCTGTTATTTTAAATCCAACAGTGCAAACAAATTAAGGTGACAAATTCCCATGATGAGGAGAAGAAATTTGTGTGCATGCGTGTGTGAGTGTGTGTGTGTGTGTGTGTGTGTGTGTGTGTGTGTGTGAGGCATGGGAGAATTATGTAATTGAACTAAAGAGATATTATATTGCAGGTGGCTGGACCTGTAAAGAATGTGGAGGTATCGGTGTGCTGATATCAGTGAGCATACATATGCATATCATCAAAGTGGGCAAATAAATCATTCTTCCCCAGCAGCTGACTAATGGTCCTCCAGAATCCGAGAAGCAGAATATTGCACCCACGAAAAGGTACTAAATTTGTGGTAGTGGGAGATGGGCAGGTGGTGGTAAGGTCATCAGACTTTACTGATACCCAGGTAGAAAAGATTTGCTAAATTCCCTTTGAACAATAAGAAACAATAATACAATTTTAACATATCCACACACATATAATTAATACTTTCTGGAGGAAATATATGCTAAAAGCGCATATATATGTGTGTGTGTGTGTATATATATATATATATGCACATATACACATAGATATACATTTATATATGTATAAAAACTTGTAAAATACCTGTTACATGACACTAACTGTTTATTACAAAACACTCTTTAGGCTTTCTTTTATTGATCTACACATCACACACTAAATGGATAGGAATCCATACATAATTTGCAACAGTGTACTTGCCAAGAAAGCATTATTTAACACCTGCCTTTATGCTTTGTTTTTCTATTTGATATTCTGTAACATTAGATGTCCTTATAGAGAAGCTTTTTTCAAAACAGAGGACTAACTCGAAAACACTTAAAGGAATTTGACAAATAGCTACTTAAGACCCCTAAATCATCTACAGCCAAGTCTGCTTTACATAAGGTCTGGTGACACTGGAAGCTATGAAACACATTCGGGAGACACACAGGACCAGACACATGCTACCCATCATTTTGTTGTTTCCACTTTCTAACCATTGCCTGTTTTGGTGGCCACATTCCTTTTTTAATTGAAAAACAGCCTATTAAACTCAAATGTTTTAATACTATTTTGCTTTATATTTTAGCAAGTACTGGTGAGCATTTTTTATGGAATATTCCTTTTTATTTTATGTAGAGTGTTGAAAAACAGAAAATAAATAAGAATTACTCTAGTAGCTTTAAGACCCTATCAATTAAAAATATTTTATTCAGTTTTATTTTTAGTTCTTAAACTATTTTGTATTTCATACATGGCTGCATTCTAATTAAGGGGTTGATTTAGTTTTTTCCTTTTTAATTCAGTCTTCACAGGTTTTCATAGGATGAAAAATTGGCATGCCTCAGGCCACCTGTAGTGTGTGTGTGTGAGTGTGTGTTTTCTCATTCAATTCTTTTAAATTGCAACTTAATGTAAGTAAACATGTGACTTAAAAATACTCTCATCTGGGTAATTAAATTGCAACTCCATTTTAAGGGAAAGATATTTGAATTTACATATAATGTTTAAATGAAATGGTTGCTTTCTTTGAAAAATGAGGGGTGAAAGAAAGTATAGAAATGGGAAAGGTTAAGCTCTCCTAAGATTTCATTTGATTTTTTTTGTTTTTGTCAGAAGAGCAGTAGAAGTATTCTATCCCTCATTACTCTTCCTGATTACTTTCCAAGTCCCTTTGTCTCAATCTTCTTCTTGAGTCATCCTGTCAGCTGAAAACAATTCATGACTTTCTACCATATATTGACATTCTTACCTTCAGTTATCTACTCAGCTACAGTTTGTGAGATAATGAATGATTTCCAACTCAATAAGAACTATTTTTTTCCTCTTCTTTGGAGTTAAAGGAGAAACAAGAGTGCAATTTGCCTCCAATCTCTAATATTTATTTCAAGTAAATCAGTGCTCCAAGGTAGAAGGTCATTTTCCCCCCGTCTCTCCATAAAGCCAGTTACTGATAAATCAGGTGAATCTCACTGCTTGAGAACAAGAACTATAATGGAACTAACTCATATTTTTTTAAAAAATATTCATTTCTGATTTGCCCAAGGCTTTCTCCACGGCTTTGCACTTGGCCTGGTAGGTGGGCTAATTAAGAATCTCAGGTCCTATGAAGTATAGACTTCTAAGCCATGCTCCCTGTGAGGCACACACCACAAAATCACCCTATTTCCCTTACTCCCAGTAGTAACTAAGAGCTTCCTAAGGACTTACATTCACTCTGGACTATTCTCCCTTTAATGATGTTTTGCTTTTTTTCTTTTTAAGTCACCATATGTTTCGGACTCAATGAGTATGCCCTTTCAGAAACCAGTGAAACACAATGCACTCAAGGGTATCTACAAAAAAGCATTGCCTAAAACCTTAATACACTGAAAATGAGTGGCCAAAAGCACACTGACTGCTATTAGCACACTAGAAGCAACTCATGGGATTAACTTCCCAGAAGAGGCTGATGTCAACGATAAGTAAAGCTGCATATTATAAACCCATGTGAACTTTGGAAAGTAAAAATCTATAAGATGGATATTAAAGTGTAAGTAGTTGGAAAGACCTGAGAAATTATATTAGTCTTTTTTTCTATGACAGATCATAAGTAAGTATAGTCAGAAAATAGACACAGAACACAGAACAGGAGAAAGTTGACATTTTATTAACAACTCGATTAAAATAAATGAGTTCATAGCCAAGAAAAATCACGAATCAATAAGTGTTTTAAATTAAGCATTTGACACGTTTGAAATGAATGTACACTTCACAACACTGAAGGAATCAGTGACCATTCCTTGAAATGTGATTCCAAATTATTGGATTCATTACATAAAAAGCTTAAATAAATTTCTCTCAAGTTAAAGATGAATCCAAATTAAAACTAATATTGACCACTCCTAAAGTGTCATCCAGAATTAAAGAAAAATAATTTGTCAAATAATTTTAATACAGGATGAATTTCAACATCAGAATTTTATTTCTATTCTAATGCTTATTGAAGAACATTGATACTTTGTCACCAATTTGAATTCAAGGATGTTATACCCTGTCGTGGGTATAATAATAACAAAAATAACTTCCACTTTGCAGGCACAAACATACAGGAAAAGTAAAATTGATTTCCCACCTCCCTCGAATCTAGTTTCAACCTTTCCATGAAAATACTTGCTTCCTCCTTCCCGGGCATCTTAATCATTGGTTCAATGACTAGTTCTTAATATTCAACTATCGAATAAGGCAATAGAAACTGGGTTTGGAGAATTATTTCTTGGATGCTCTCACATGGCCTCTTTTCGACCTTGCTCAGTGTACTTTGCAAAGTTTCCTGACTCATCGCTGATGCATTAAGGGCAGGCATCACAACATCTACCAGGCCCTGTGCTAAGTTCTTTACAGATATTATATTAAATCCTGATCTTGCCATTACACTCTCCCTTAAAAAAGGAAAACCACAAAACAAAACATAAAGACTCTACAGCAGCTATAATTACTCTCATTTTGTAGATGAAAAAAAATGAGACTCAGACTTTAATAACTGTACTAAAGCAACAAAAAACAGTAATGAGGGGAGCTCACGTTCGAAGGGGGATCTTACAACCTCCCAAATGCTATAACCACTCTTCAGAATACCTTTATGTTTTAAAAAATTGGTACTTTATCTCCCTAGACATGTTTATATTCCCTTATTGGATAAACAAACTTCTCCTTCCACTTCTTAATCTTCTCATATGAATGAATCCTTAGTGGGAACACACACATGTTCCCTTTCCACTCTCCTCTTCTTTTAAATACTCCACTGAACGAAAATAAACACATGCACTAATATAAATCCATGGCCAGAGCCTTTGTATCTCACTTTATTTCTATAAGCAAACCAATGAGCTTGTCTCTCAGTATACGTGTCTTAATGTGTTAAATAGTTTAATGAAAACAGTGTAGTATCATCATCCCATATTTGACTATGCAAAATATGTTAATATGTTTGTTTAGGTAGATACATAGACATACACTTAATTAAATATAACTAGAAATGCTATATTCATTTCAGTATCCTCTTTAAAGAATTTGCCTTCCCTTTCTGTTTTAAATAATTTTACACTTGCAATTTTGAGCTATGTCAATGCCATTTGATGAGGGAGAATATTGAAAACTGTGAAGTTTGAACAGTCCAGAACAAGTGAATGAGGTAACAAATAACTAGTGAGACGGTATTTCTAAATTTCAAATTGTATCAATTAGAAGGGATAAGATCTACAATAATATCACAGGTATTTCCTCCAAATGGAATGAAATTGATATAATAATTCTAGTGCTAAATTAACTTAAAAGTAACTGTTATGTTCATAAATTTATCCCGCGCTTATAGTATTTTCAAAATCAATTATTCTTAAACAGTACTTCTATAAGGAGGATGTATTCATTAAGATGCCAGGATTTCAATTTCCCAAAGAGACTGACACTTTTGGGCCCTCTTCACAATTTCAGTGGCAATTCAATCTATTTTGATTTAAAATTGATTAACATCTTTGGAAATAATGTGTAGTGAATTGCTGAGTTAATCAAGGTAAATGGAGCCATGCATTAAACATTCAGGAATGTTATTCAATCACAAAATAACGCACATTTTCAAGCTCCAAATCAGCAAATTAGAATTGCTCTTTGAAAAGCTTGATTTCATTGGCTCATCAGTATTGTTGTGTCCATTCATATAGTTATCAAACACTAACAACATGTTCTGGAATAGGAAAGGCCTGTCCTTCCTATCTGGGCATGCCAATTAAACAAAGGCCAAGGAGGACAGAAACTAAATAAATAATGAGAAAACAATCAGGTCCATTTATCTTGCTCATTTAGTTTTGAAAGGACAAAGCACTCCACAGTACAATATTTTATTAACTTAAAACCTCCATTAATCAAAACCAACAAGATAGTTTGGAATATACAGTAGTGTGGTTTAATACAAAAACAGTAGGTGTTGAATATAATTTAATTGATACTGACCCTAAATTCTTGGCTATTATTTTTATTTAATTTTTTTAAAAAAAATTTAAAGCAATTTAGAGAGGGCCCTTAGATCAGTCATTTTTAGCATAATCCCTTGTTTGAAGCAAAAGAAAAAGAGAGACGAACACTGGAATGTGGAAGACAGGGAGGTTACATCTGTAAGTGGTCCATTTAGGGTGATGCGGAAGGTTACATCTGTAAGCAGTCCATTCAGGGAGATGCGGAATATTACATCTGTAAGACGCTGAAGGTTACATCTGTAAGCGGTCCATTCAGGGATACAACGAGTGCAAGGGGTCCTCAGCTCTGCTTTGCTCTCCAGGCGCCCAGTCAGGGGAGCTGCCCCACAGTGATTCCTGCCTTGTGAGCCAGCCTGTGCATGGGTCATGGCTGGACTATGCATGGATTTCTTAAGCCTTCAGCATAGGATCCCAACAAAGGGGCATCTCCATTTTTATTTTGCCATCCATCATATCAGAAGCTGCTTTGCCTTAGTTTGTCACTGGAACAAAATATCCCTATTTCTTTCTTCAGCAGCTTACAAGTTGAAAGGTGTATCAAATGGGAACACAAGTCACAGCTGAAATATTTATTTTCCCCAGAAAACAATCTCCAAGCAGTGGAACTGACAATATTTTTCAGTAATGCTTGAGGGCAAATCAAGGACATACAAAAAAGACCTGAGATACGCAGTATTTCTTTCTTTTTTTTCCCTCCAGTGAAAAAGGTGCTTTTAAAATGTAAAACAACTTTTCTACTAGGAAGATAGTTTTTAAAACTAGAATTTGGTATGAAAAGTATGTTTTTGGAGATATGTGTCATTATCATTTCAGACTAGAGTGAAAGTCAACCCCTCAACCAAGGTTATTAAAACGATGGGATCAAAGATACTCAATCCCATTAGATTTAGTAGAAGAAAATGTTTGGGGTAGAAAATAATTGCAGAGGAATTTGATTTAATGGCACAGGAAATGCATTTAAAAATTACCATTAATAAAACCTTTCTTCTGTCATTACATAAAGACTCATTTGATCACTTCAGGACAGAGAATTAGAATCATTACCTGAAAAGCCAATACAGAAACTAGGAATCGTTGAAGAAACACAAGATTGTTTAAGCTAACAACATTGAGGCTCCGAACACCCTTGCTGGAGCATGGAAGAAACTTCATGCTAAAATCATCTGGTTGTCCTGGAAAGGGTTATATTTATAGCAGTTGTGTTTAATTTGACAGTGTGTAACTCCTCTGCAAAAAGGAAGAAAATACCCATTTGGTGGAAATGAATTATTCTTTTATACTATTCAGCTCCATTGTGATAATATATGTCCTGTCTTTCCTTGTACTAAGTTACATTATAGTGACCTGAATAAGTTATAAACTCTCCAGAATAGGCTTTTCTCATGTGCACAATCGAGATGATGTTAGAGATGGCATCCTATGTCTCCTGGTAGCTCTCCTGCCTGTGAACTGGGTACTCAATAACATTTGCTGAGTTAATGATCAAATGAACAGCTTCTTAAATCAGTTGTGGTCATGAAAAGACAACAATCATTCGCTGGAATGCACATTATAAAATTATTTAACCTTGGAGTTACAAGGAGCCTTACAGGAGAGCTCATTAAACTCACATTCAATTTAACAATACCTTCTACCTATCTGAAGCTTGGTCATCTAAATCTCAGTTTATAAAATCTCAATGATTGGGAGTTCACTGGTTCATTTTCATTCAGGTTCATTTATTCAACTTTCCTAGCCTGAGTTACAAATTGCTTCTTTTCAATTTGCATCCTAGCTCTGTCTCCTGGCTAACAAGAACAAGTAAATTGCCATTTCATCCTGACAACACTTGAAATTTTTTAAGACTACCATACTTGTCTCACTGCTTTCTGGTTTCACATTCCCACTTCTCTCACCTTTTTATTATTTCTGGTCTCTGTGACTTTTATGATCTCTGGATACTCGCCACTGGATACGCTTCTATACCTTCTTGCCAATTACCTTTTATAAATGTGGGACTCAAAAATAAAAATTAAAAGTTTCACTGCTTCTTAAGATTTTATCTTCTTTTGTTTGCAGCATTTTTATGACAATGCACCCAGGTGTGGTTTTCTCCATTGTATTTACCTGTCTGGAGATTTTTAGATCTGTGGCTTAATTGCCAGTTTTTTTAAAAAACTTCATTGATTCTGTCATATTCTCTTGCTCCTCACTTTCCAGAACTCTAAATAATAACTGTTAGGCACACATGATATATATATATATATATATATATATATATATATATATATATATATATATATATGATATATATATGTATGTATATATACACATATATATGTATATCTACATATACATATACATATACACATATATATGTATATCTACATATACATATACATATATATATATACATTTTTTTAAAGGTTTTTCCTTTCTTAAGCTTTACTCTAGATATTTCTAGTGATTTATCTTCCAGTTCACTAATCTTCTCTTCTGACATGTCCAATCTGTTACTAACCTATCCATTGAATCATTAATTTTCAGTCACTGCTTTTTTCAGATTCCATTTCTCTGGAAAAATTCTCCATTTTCCCCTCTATTCTCTTGGCAATATTAATCACAGTTATGTAAAGGTTCCTATCTGAAAACTCCAATATCTACGTCATCCCTTGGATGTCTGTTTACAGAATTTAATTTTACTTTTTAGTCATCTGAATTGTTTTTGTGCAGGCCAGGTAATTTTAAATGATGACTAGATATCATAAATAAAGTATTGAAAAGGCTCTGGTTCATCTTTCCAAACCAAATTACATTTTATTCTGGAAGGCAGGTAGAGTACTGGCATATTCAGTTAAGAGGGGGTTTGGGGTATTTTTAGGGCTGGTCTTTCTTTCAAGTTTGTCCTAATTCCTAGGTCATAGTCCTTCCGGGATCAAGACTGAAACCCTGTGAAATTTACAAGGGGCATTCCACTTTCATGGGACCTAAACTCTAATTTCTCTCCCCCTTTAACCACCAGACTGTTGATATCTTTGCTAAGCAATTTATTCTCCTGGGAAGAGCTTTCTACTTGATTTCTAGGAGTTTCACCCTGTACATGTGTAACTTAATAATTGGCAGATGATTTCAAAGGAAATCACATATATCATTTCTGGTTCAGTTCACGAAGATTTCTTCCTCACCCTCACATCCTGATCTACCTGGTAGCCCTAAATGATAAATTCTCCCTCCCCAGCCCAACAAGTCTATTTCAAACCTCTGACTGATATTTTTTTCCTCATTCTCTCTTCCCTTTGCTGAAAACTGACAGGTTCTCTGAGGGAAAAGTAGAACAATTCTAGGGATCACCGTGATGTTTCTTTTCATCGAGAGGTTGGCCCCAGACCTCTGTTTTGGATTTTTACCCATGTCTTCAAGATTTTAATATATGATTTTAATTGTGAAGAGTGTAGTGAAGTTTTCATAGTTCAAACATGGTTACTGAATATATACTAAATCTTAAGCACTTAGTAAACAATCTACAAATATGATTAAGATATGGTCCCCACCTTTCCCTTCGCCTAACACAGAAAGTAAGGTTAAGTGTGTGAGGTGACAACAGATAAGTCAAGAAAGCATTTATTCTAGAATGGATTCACTGTTTTGTTTGTTACTAGTTAGAAATATATATATATATATCTTTTGATTAAAACAGTGTTCATTGTAATAAATCAGAAAATGAATATAACTGTGAAAAAGAAACTAGAAACTACCTCTTGATTCCCACCAAGAGATAGCCACTGCTTCATTGTCTACCCATCAAGATGTTGACAGATGAATTCATGGAAGGAGTCAAGAAGGAGGGATGGAAAGAAGAGAGAACAGAAGGGTAGGAGATAGGAAAGAAAGAAAAAGGCAGCCATCAGCATACAGGATGCATTAAAAATACCAACATTGAAAAGGATTATCTGCGTAGGTGTGTGCATGAGAAAAGCAATGGACTGAAAATTGAGGGGAAAACCTTGAAGAAAGTCAAAGTGTAAATTTGGGAAGAAGTGAGGTTTTGGTAGTTAGAAAAGTAGAAATCGTGAGGCCTCCCCATGAGCAAGAGAACAGAGTTTCAAGGAGGAAGATGTGAACAAAAGACTTAAGTGTAGCAAAGATTTCTTACAAATACCCTCTGCATTTGATCCTAAAAATACAAGCATAGGTGGGCTAAACGGAAATATTTGGAGCAGAGTAGTGGTGGCAAAGCCAGATTGCAGAGAGGTAAGAGGAAATGAGACCAGAGAAATGCAGACATCAATGATCAATTACTCTCCTTAATAATTTGGACATAGAGAAAGGAAAGAAAGAAACCAATGGGTAAAAACCAAAGCAGCTCTTCAGTTTTAACTCTGGAGAAATTTGAGACTGTTTAGAGACTAAAGGCAAGGAACAGGAATTGAAAGTTCAAAATTGGAGGGCAGGAATTGAAAATGCAGGTAAGAGAACATGAAACTAACAAAACAAGATACTGTCCTTTAATGTTATAATATAGAATATGATTATTCCTAACCTTTTTTTCTTTTTTCTTTTCTTTTCTTTTCTCTCCCTTCCCCTCCCTTACTTTCCCCTCCCCTCCCTCTCTCCTCTTCCTCCTCCTCCCTCCTCCTCCCCCCCTCTTTTTTTCTTTCTTTTTTTTTTTTTTTTCTGTATCCACATTTCAGAGCAGGTGCACACTAAACTTAAGGCCAAATAAAAACCACCATACCTTCTCATAAAAACTGCTGCTAAGTAAGGCCTTTTCTTATGTTTGTGTCCAAGTTGGCCACTGCTCCTTTTCCTGTACTTTCAGACTCAGCACTGCTGAATTTCATCTCTGCCCTCCTGTGCTTTCATTCAATACATTTTAATCAATGCTTATGATAGGCAAAGTGTGATGCTTAGCGTGTAGAATATAGTAGTGAACAGAGAGAGAACCATTTCTGCACTCCTAGATCTTATACTTTAGCTGTTTAGTGAATGATATATGCTCCCATCAAACAACTCTATTGATAATGTCCAAAATATGAAAGTTCTTCAGTCAGTGGCTATGGAAACTTGCGGCATTTTCCAATTAAAGACATAAGTCATGATCTTTTTTTGTCACTGCTAGAGAGTAGGTTTCCAGCAGGTTTTCAGATAACAAGACTAGAAAATAACATTTATTGAAATCATAGATGCATTAATGCCAAAAATTCAGCAAAACAAATGTTTTAAATGTTACATTTAACAAAGTTTTAAATGATATGGATAATAGAAATTATTGATTAGCTTAATATTTATTTTCTCTCAAAGGTATTGCATTTTTAGAATGAATGGACCCAAACAAACAATTATCTTATAATTGTACCTAGCCTAATATAACATTCTTTTTGCATCTAATTGGGAAGCTCATGAGTAAGGATTATCAACACATTTTATTTTGTAAAACAATCCATCTACTACACAGAAAATTATCTAAACATCCACTTGGGAACAAACTATATGTATTCCATGAAACAGTTTAAGAAAGTATTCTGGACAAGGGGCAGATATCATTATCTCCTACACCATCAATGATAAATATTTGAAGGACTTTTTCATAACAAACTACATCTGCAATACAGCTCATTACTATGTGACCTTGGTGAGTCCTTTTGCGGATAACCATCTTGGAAAAATTTCTACATATCAGAGACATAAATTGACTCCATCCTTTCCTAGAAAATCTACCATAATCATTTATTACTTTCATTTTTATAAAGAAGACTTTATTAATAAAAAAGTAATATTTTTGTCAAGGTAAAATGAAAAATTCTCTTTTTTTTCATTATTTCCACATTCTTAGTGACCTTTAACAGAGAGTTCTATTCCAGCATTCTGAACTCCTGACCTGAATTTCAGAATTCTATTTTTTCATGACAAATGTTGAGAATGGACAACTAGAGCTGTATTTGGAAGGGCAGTCTTTTTTGGTGGGCAGTAAGTCTACATGTTTGACTAAATGTTATTATGCATGTCACAGCTGGAGACTTTTCTATTTTTGGCAATTTGTCATTAAAAGCAATTGTACAGTTGCACCAAAGAAGTCGCAGGGTATGTATGGCTGACATGTACACAATTGCAAGCATTTTCAATTGAGGTTACATGAATTGTATTTTCTTTAGTTTGATTTTTTTTTTTTGCTACTTGGAAACATGAGGGAGTAGCAGTCAAAATGATGGGTAAAATAAAACAAAGAATAGTTTCCTTCTAGTATTCACCTGAAAGGTTTCCTTATTCAAAGTATAAGTTAACTAAGGCCATGTAATCCACATTCCACTAAGTTTCCAAGCTAAAATGAATTTTCCAAACATGGTTAAAAACTACTCAGGAAATTAACATTGCATTCAAGGGTGGAAGATGCAACACTTACGGGTTTGGTACCTCTCTTTCAGCAAAACTTCAAATACAATCACTTTCAAATTGAGGATACAAGATGTATCACAGAATATGCAGCTGTTGATTTGTACTTCAAAAGCCAGTACTAATAAAGACCCATATTAAAAAGGAAAGCAAGGTATTTGAACTCTTTTAGGCAGCCATTGGGTAAATACAATATTATTCAGTGTCTTAACCTATCTGAGCTTCAGTTTTTTGCTTAGAAACTGTAAATAATAATGCCCCCTGTAATGACGAGTGGGGGAAACAAAGGAGAACACACACAAGTTTAAAAGGTTTTAATAGATAGATAGATAGATAGATAGATATTTACTATTGATCAAAAATAACTTGGCTAAATATACAAAGAAAGTTAATAAGGAACATCCAAAATCATTAATGAATTCTATAGGATAGCAGCTATTACAATAGATGCCAAAAGCTCATCAAACCATGGGGAAGCACCACTGGAGAGGTCAGGAATTGATCAGATCTCACCAGGCCTGCGGCTGGAGATCAGGGCGTGCCCTGATGCTGTAAGCTACATACAAGTTCCCAACAAAGGCAGTTAAGACTAAACTATACACATTAATAGCAATGTTATGCCAAAGAATCTCACCAAAGCATGGGGAAACAACACCGGAGAGGTCGGGAACCAGCCAGACCTCACCGGATCCATGGCTGGAAGCCACGGTGTCTCTTGATACTGCAAGCCACATACAGGTTCCCAGTGCTAATGCCAGAATGATGACGAATGACGACTACACTGCCAACTGGGGTCTGTCTTATGTATCTCTTTAGATGCATTTTTGAGCCAAGTTTCTTGTTCCTACATCTCCTCTCCCCTCCCCCCCCCCCCCCCCCCCGCCCCCAGGGAACGGTTAGTTCCCAGAGGGTTCGGCAGTTACTGTGATAAAAATATTGTTTATCAGGCTGAAGAGCCAGTTCATTCAGGCAAACAATACCTACTGTTCTCGTCTGGGACCATTGGCCCAAGGCCTTCCAAAGCCTGGCAATGTGCCTTTCACGTCACTCTGATATAACTTAGTTACTTCTTCACCCCATCTGCTAATGCGGGTGAAACAGAAAGCAACATCATCCCATATTTCTCCTGACGGGGATGAGATGAGGGAAAATTTTCTTAACCCAAAGCTAACCATCACCTCGCATGAGGGAGGGAAAACAACAGCACCTCATGTGAGGGAACAAAAAGCCAACCCTAACCATCACTTCACATGACGGAAAAACAACAGGAAGTCATGTGAGGGAACACAAAGCTAACAGACAAACCTAGCCATCACCTCATGAGGGAGAAACAGACAACATAAAACAATGACTATCTCACACGTCAGCTTGGACAGAGCTCAGGGAACACACTGGGGCTACCCTTGTTGTGGCCATTGGGAACGCCACTCAGGTAAAGCCTAGGGAAACACAGAGTGTGTCTCTGAGAAACTGAGCTGTGAGAAGTTCTATGCTAGATAAGCACATTAATAGAGCGACATGTTTTTCATTTGTGTTTCTTCAGAATCTATTTGTCATCATTAGGACTGCCAGGTGTTAGGTATTGATTCAGGCTGTATTTCAGTGCCTGTCCAGCAAAATGAAAAAATTAAAAAGCAGTCACATAAATTCCATTTATATCACCTTTATAATTTATTTCATGTAATAGGATGTGCTAAAACTGGATCTTCTTATTCCTGAAGACTTGACAACTAGTGTATTGTGTGTGTATTTGTTTACTATTATTATTTCCTGAATATTATGACATTTTTGTCATCTTTAAAAAGCTTTCTGGCTGGGGAAGGATGGCCCCTCCCTGAGCTAGCCAATTCTTAAAAGATAGCAAAGGGCCTGGCCAGGTGCATGCTTAGATATTCAAATTAACAAATCCAGGACCCTATCTCCTCTAGATAGCCTTCCAGATGATATTACTCTGCCTGAATCATCCCAGGCTGGGTACCAATCAACTAGAGATCACTCTTATAGCCTCAAGCCCACCAGAAGTATTCAAACTAACCAATCCGAAACTGTTCACCTTGCCTTGCGTTTCCTGCAGAAACCCCAATGAAGGCTGTGGCTGAAGTACTACCCCTCCTGTTTTCTCACTCTCATCACCCTGATGTTTTTCCCTGCATGGTGAGCCATTCCTCCAGTCAGTACATCCTGTGGATATAACACAGTTTGCTCTTTCCCAAGCCTCTCCTCTTGTGGCCACACGTGACTGATCAACTCACAAACAAATACACAATAACCAGAAATAAAGATAAACCTTCTGAGTTTAAAACTGATAGTTATTTGCTTTTAGTGGTCTTAAGGAGTAAAAACAGGATTTCCTTTTCAGGGAAGATTCTTTGTTCTGGAAAGATCCATTTTTGTTTTCCTTTCTTGGGTATGCAGATGTAAGTCTACTACTTATTAGTTTCTGTAGGTTAACTCCTAATTTTGGAAAATTCAGTCAAATGCAAACAGTTTAACTGGAATAGAAATGATGTCATGTTTTTCATTAGCAGGCAGGGGAAAGTGTTGTTCTTCTGAAAGGCTTTGTGAGGGAATCAGCAGTCATTGGGAGAAGTTAGCAGTTATCCCTGAGACTATAGGACAGGGTTTAGTCAGCCCTGTCTTGGAAAGAATAGGAAAGAAGTACCTCTGACTTGGGGAGGAGTGGATTTCCCTAAAATAGTGACAGGCTGAATAATAGAGGCAAAAAAAAAAAAGACAACAAAATATTAGGTTGGTGCAAACGTTATTGCGGTTTTTCAGCTGTTTTCAACCTTTTAAACCACAATTACTTTTGCACCAACCTAATAAACATGAACTACACACACAGTAAATTTTTTTCATCTTTAACTTCTAGTACATTAGTTCTAAAGTCAATGTGTGTGTGTGTGTGTGTGTGTGTGTGTGTGTGTGTATAAAACCTACTGCATTCGTCAAAATTTTAGAGTCAAAAATAATGCATAACAACACGGCCCCCAACTTAATGGTTTAAAACAATAATCATTTATTCTTGCTCCCTGTCTGAAGGTTGGCTGGGGGTTTGGCTGGTCTACACTGACTGGTCTCAGCTGGGCTGGCCTTTTAAAGTGGCTCCACATGTCTATGCTCCTTTGAGTTGCAGTCTAACCGGGCTCTCTCCTCACGGCAATGGCAGAAGCACAAGAAGGAAAGCCAAACCATACTCGCAAGCTACTGCCATGTCCACATCTGTTAACATCCCCTTTATCCAAGCAAGTAACATGCCTAAACCCAAATCAAGAAATGGATTTTTCCCTCTAGTCGAAAGAACTCGAAAAAAGACACAAGACAAAGGACATGGACATAGGGCAGGGTGAAGAATTAGGGCCATAATTTAATCTACCACAAAGACAGCCAACCAAAGAAAAATTATCAAGTGAAATGTGTACAAATACATTATTCAAAAACAAACAAACAAAACAAAACAAAAACAAAAAACAAACAAACCAAAAAACAGTGACTGTTGCTATAGACTGAAAGTTTGTGTCCCCAGACTTCCTATGTTAAAACCAATTGCCAATGTGATGGTGTTTGGAGGTGGGGCCCTTGGAACTGATTAGGTCATGAGGGTGGAGGCCCCATGAATGGGATTAGTGCTCTTTTAACAGACCTCAGAGAGCAACCTTGCTCCTTCTGCCAAGTGAGGACACAGCAAAAGATGGCTGTCTATGAATCAGGAGGTGGGCCCTCATCAGAGACCAAACTTGCCAGTGTCTTGATTTGGACTTCCCAGCCTCCATAACGGTGAGAAATAAATTTATATTGTTTATAATTCACCCAATCTATGGTATTTTGTTACCATAGCAGCCCAAATTGACTAAAACATGTGTTTCCCCTCCAACTGGTGGTGCTCACATATTTATAGAGCACATCTGTAACGTTGGATGTTTTGTGTATAAATGTGAAACAAACATTAGCCCACACAAAAAAGAAGTAATTGTCTTACATTATGTGTTTTGTGACGTATGAAGTATGAAAGTTCTTGTGAGTCTTAATTGCTAGAGCTGATGGGAGTTTCCAAGTATTCTATTACTCAGAGTAAGAGTTTACAAGTATCCGATTTACTAGTTAATCATCCTAGTCAATAATCATACCAGTTGAAATAGTACAAGTACCAGAATTCTTCCATACCATTGTGAGATATAATTGAGTTTATAATACAGTGAATATTTTCCAGCAAGACAATCCAGAACTACTAACTTCCCTGTAAGAAATAAAAGGCTTTTCTTTCAATCACCAATATTGACAGCTTAGCATGAATATTCCAGACAGCTTGGTCTTCAAGATACCTCCGTGGTCTAATTTCCCTAAATATATGATCTTGCCTCAACATTTGTTACATAACAAAATAACTACACACCTTCTCACTGTTTATTCAAAAGTTAAATATGGGACGAACTCTAAGCCTGTAATTATAGCTTCCAGACCACTCCATGAAAGAATGGCAGACTTAATTGGTTAATCTACAAAGAAAAAAAACTTTGAAAAGAGGTAAAGTGACTGTGGAAGACATTAAAGACTGTAGACTCTAGAAACAGAAGTCCCTTCAAATGTGTAACTGAGGCAGATTGCACTAGCTGTTGACAGGGAAGAGGGATGCTACTATGCAATTCAAGAATCCATCTGAAGAGGAAGCCTGGGACCTGCTATTATCCACTGGCATGTCCTCTCTGTAAAAAATGTAAAAATAAGCAAAAGCTTATTACAGTACTAAAACGTGTCCCATCACTGTTTAAATCCATCAGAGACAGATGGCTAATTTGACTAAACCAACCTTTGTTTACAATGGAACAGATCCATTGGTCCTGTGCCAAAGAATTGTAGTTTAAACTTCCCCCTACTTCAGCTACTACATTAATTCCAGGGTTCGCTGAGTCTCAAATGAACAAGATTAAGATTTCAACATATTGAAATCCTTCTTCAAGGATTAAAACAACTCCTAATAAATATGAGGACCCAGACTTCCCAAACATAGCAAAATGAATAACAACCATATGTAGCACAGGTGAGCAGTTTTATATCCTAATGTATTATTTACATGCAAGAGGAAAATATCATTAAATGGAAAGCACTGTTACCAGTACTGATGTTTCAAGACAATACAGATTCCGATAAATAGGTTTTCCATGTTTTTCTATTTGCAATTTAAATTACATTAGGCTGTTTTAAGTCTTAATTATTTTAAAAAGGCAGAGACTAAGTAAAGGTATGAAATTTTGAAACTGCGCTAGCACATTTTTAACCATGTGCAAACGTATGCCCTAGATGTGTATGGCTTATTAATGAAATAAAATTATTGGGAGCTTTTCCTGCACTAATGTTTTTGTAAAATTTGACTGACTGATTGGCATGATATTTCAAATTTGTGAATTATTTTATTTTTTCTCCAGTTAGAATCTGGCCATTAAGTTATTCCATGATTGCTGAGTGGCAGCTAAGAAGTTGCCTTTACTATTCAACTACCAACTAATTCAATTTTTTTTTTTTCTAAAAAGTAAGTGATAGGTCAAAGTATCTAAGTCTTGTAACATGACTAATTGATCTCAGAATTTACCTTTCTTACTGAGGTTTAGTGTTATAAAGATAACAATACAGTATCTCTAGACTGGGGTACTTAATGGAAGGGTTGCTCACAGTCAAAACATTTCAAACTCTCCATGACAGACATACGGGGGTGCCAAAAAAAATGTACACTTTTTAAGAGATGTTATCTATATATTACTTTTCAAAGTTGAATTGAATTACGGTAGCAATGTGTAGTATGACATTCGCCCAAAAGATGGTGTTAAACAAATGAACGGTAGTGTCATTCATTGTATTACAATTTTAATACAGTTTTTCCTTTCTTAAAATGTGTATACATTTTTTTGGCACCCTCTGTACTTGACCTATTACATTTCTACTCTGCCACCTTCAGCATAGGTCTTACCACATCATGTGATTGTGTGTGTATGTGTGTGTGTGCGTGTGTGTGTTTTCCTCTCTCTCTCTCCCCTAGAACTCTAAGTTATTTGAAAGGTTAAAAATTCCCTGTCTACCCTATGATTATCATAGCAATTACCCAGCATTTATCCGGTGTACTTAATTGGTGCTCAATAAAAATAGACATTGAATAAATGGATCACTATAAGTTTCAGAGTAAGTGACACAGTGGCTTTGCAGGTAAAAATTGGTCAATAAATATGCACGGCCCTGAATTAAACCATATCTTTCTATTCTTCATTAACTCCACTTTTGCCAGTCAAAAGTGCTTTGCATTTATGTCAGTTGCCTCTCTTACTCCACCTGTCATGCTAGTCTCACTCTCGAGTTCTCTGAAAACTGCAACTCAAGGAATGCTTTGGCCGAGTTCTTCAACTTGATGTGTCCTTGAGAATACTGAAAAAAATAACATGGGTCTGTGAGTTTCAAAATTATTTTTTGGCACTTACCACCTGTATCACTCAGGGTCCAGTCAGGAACCTGAAACCACACCATGATTTGAACAGGGAACGTTTAATACCAAGAATTAAATTAGTAAATAACCAAGAATTACAAAATATCAGTTAACTATAAAGGTACAGCAATAATTCTAGAGCTGAGGCGGAGTATTCAAGGAAGGTACAACTTCGGCAGGTGAGGAAACCTCTCCAAGTCTAGAACTCAGATCTCATTGGAGAGGTCCACTGAGTTGTGCAGATCAGAGCTGTTCTAGCGTTGCTAGGCAAACAGTAAATATCCTTTGGGGTGGAAGGCAGGTCAAGGCTGGCAGGCGGGCACACAGATGGAGTCAGGGCATTGGAGCCTGTTCACCAGAAGAGCAGCAGGACACATGCTGTCTATGGTATCTCACCAGGAGAACCACAGCAAGGTGGGGCATTAGACTGCATGCTCTGAGTGTGCGTTTGAAGCAAGGTACCATTGCAAACTCCCACACACTCACTAGCATTCTTGCAACAGAAGAAGCAAAGCAGATTCACACTGGAATCTGAAAACATGTACAGGAGCCATTCCTCCGGCAATGTTGCATTAATGCCCTCTACTGACAAAGCTTAATTTTGAGCTGACTGCAAAGGGAAAATGCTTACAGGGACTAACGTCACTGTAGCAGAGCAGGTAATGAAGGGTGGATTTGGAGCCTAGAGGCAAAGAATCAATAACTGAAGTATCACTCAACAATCAAAAGAGGAATTTATCCTCTACAAGGACCACATGTTAGCATCCGATCATTCTGATTCACTTACCTTTTGGTCCTACCTGCACCCTTTCTTCCAACCAATCTACTACAATGGAGTTTTATCTAGGTAGTTTAAAGTGCACACGTTTTCCCTAGTATTTCAGAGAATTGTGGGATATTTAGATAAGGTAAGTCACATCCAGCTCCATGGTGTAGCTTAGATCAGGTTTGGAATAAACTCACTTCCTTTAGGGCCTAATATTTAGTCACAGTCCATACTCAGAGTGAAAGTTGAGGTGCTAACAATCTATAAGACATTTCTGATCCAAACCCCTGTTACCTTTGCCACTGGTTCACTCCATATATCTCACCCCCACCCCCACATCTTTAAAGTTCCTTTAACATACATCAAACATATTCAGGGCATCTGCCCTTAATTTTTCCTTCTGCTTTGTACATTCTTCCCTCAAAGAACCAAAGGAATTGTTCATGCATTTTTCTCAGGTTCTTTTGTAAATGTCATGTTCTCAATAAGACTCTTTCTAATGACCCTATTTAAAATAGCAGTCCAGTAATATTTCCTGCTCCCTTTGTTGCTTTATACTTCTCCTTAGCATTTATTACCAATACGCTCTGTATTTTAGGAGATTATATTGATTATTGCCTGCCATCCATATTAGAGCGTAATCTCCACAAAGGAACGTTCCTGGTTTCTTCACTGCGCCATATGTTAGGTCTGAGACCCGTACCTGGCACGTGCTTGATGATCAACAAATACATGTGGAGTGACTTTAATTCTACTGTCTAAGATCCAATTATTTCTCATTCTCTACAAGTTGAAAAACTCAAAAGCCTATGTATGCCAAGCAGGTAATATAAATGATTGAAGCCGGCTAAGGCGAGTCCCCTGGTAAAGTGAAGAATGCATGTCCTGTCTGAAGGGAGTAGCTATTCATCATCTCTATTGAAGATTGAGGCCACATAGGAGTAAGAACCAAGCCTTGCCATTTTCAGACTTTTCAAAAAAGGCACAAAATAAAGACTTTGGGGTATAATCTCCTAGTTTGTAAATGTAAATACTAATTCAATCTAAGAACAGCAACAAAATCACTTTGCAAAACAAACAAATTATGGCTAGAGGCAGAATGAGGCTACAGCCTCCAGGAGGCCACATGTAAATTCCACATTTAATTTCTAAATTTGGGCTTCCTGCACTGATGCGCATACGCTTAATGTTTCAAACACCCAGACTTATCAAATAAACTTGGCTCCCATAAAGACATCACTGTTTCTTCTCCCTGTCCTTTTCATACCCTTTATTCCTGCAGTCCTTTATGCCAATATCATTACTTATCGTCAATTTTCAGAAGGAACACCTGCACTGGAATTTTTTTTTTTTTAAGTGAATTACAGCTCTACCTCTTGATTGTTAAGAGAACTTGGATACAATTCTTTACCTCCAACGTCTAATTTCTTATAGTGTTTGAATTCCCTTGGAAACCACACCGTTTTGTTCTCAAGTCTTGCCATCACTTCCTATCTGTGGGGGCGGAGCCCCAGAGAGTAGTTTCCAGGCTCTCGGCCTCACATAGACAGGTGCTGGCTCAGGTAGTAAATGGCCAACTGTGATTGCATGGCCATCAGCTGTGGCTAGTTGGCCGTCAGCTGTAACCAGTGAGCCATTGGCCACAATATAACTGCTGTGGCTACGAGGAGGAGAGGGGAGAGAGAAAGAATGGGGCTAGCAAGAAGATGGCGGCTGGGCTGGCAAGCGTGGATGGCGGTTTGCGGACAGTGTGGATCCAGCCTCCAGTGAGAGTATAGTGCCGCCAGAGAGAATATAGTGGTATGACTCCCCTACCTATGGCTCCGTGCGTGTTCCTTTTTGGCCTCACCATATCCTGCGTTATGAGGGGAGCGGGACCAGAGACCCCGCACGACAAATGGCACAGCGAGCAGGGTCCCCTGCACGACAAATGGCGCAGCGAGCAGGGTCTCCCGCATGACAAATGGCGCAGCGAGCAGGGTCTCCCGCATGACACTATCCTAGAGTTGTACCCCAGGTTCCTGACTGTTCTCCTGATGAGCCGGAATCTATCTCTGCTTAACAGGGAGAATCACACAAGGCTTGTCTTCCTAAAAAAGGCAAACACCCATCACTATAACCTCATTTTACCACATAATATTCTGGTTTACTGAGCTATTCTCTCATTTTATCATCATTATTATTACTTCCCTCAGTCTAAGGAGAGAGAGAGAAGAGTAAGAGGAGAACTAAGAAACAATTATTTTGTTACAAGGTAGCCCTTGTTGGAGGCACAAGAGTGAATTTGATAGTCTTAAAGCACCACTTGTCTTCTGTGGTACTGTCACCACATGGTAATAAATCATCGAGAGGAAAGAGTATTTTATAGAGCCAAAATATTTATTTCCAACCAAGTAGTTGCTTTTCCTTAAGAGTTCATGAGAGGGATAGTTTCCTCTTAATCTCTTTTTGTTTTGCCTTTCACGGACCTTTAAAAACGTATATTTACTTCTGTAAACATGTGTAGGTAGCAAACTTTTCCGTGGGTTGTGTAAAACAACCTCTGGGAAGGGCATTTGATTAGTCTGGTAGCACACAAGGGAAGTCAGAGGTTGATTAAAACGGGTCTAGTTGATGTTCTTTGAGCTTTTCTTTAACCTTGGTGATATATCATGTTACTATTAAATTCAGAGTCATCACTTACTTTAGCCTTTTGACAATAGTATAAAGAGGGATAGCATTTAAAAATAATTCCTAGGTGAAGTCATAATATTTAGTTTTCAAAACAGTGAATTTGTGTTGAGATTAAATTAAAAATAATTTTTGAGACAAAATTTCTAAAATGTTATAAAAATGCTATTTATTTTTCTTATATGTGGTATTATCAACTAATTTCTGGATATTCATAACCAGTTAATGCAAAGATGTGGCATGCTTTGTGTTGTATTAGAAAACAGATAAATGAAATTATTCTATTTCTCAGATTATAAAAAGTAATGAATGCACACTTATTAAAAGCATGACAAGTAGAAATACATAAAAAGATGCAGAAAAGAATCAATAATTTCAATTATGAAACTATGAGAAATCACTTTAGACACAAAGCTCATTATGTCACAGGTAATTGTAATTAACCCTTAATGCCTTAAAATGGTCAGGTAGAGAGAAGCACTAACCCTGATACAAAGGGTAAGTTGGTTAAAGCATAAATACTCTGATTTAAGAGAGTTAAGGAGAGAGAGAGTAAAGGTTTGACCAAAGAAATGAATGGAATATAACTTCTGAGCATGTGACACCATCAATTTTCCAGTTTTTCCCCATGGTTAATAAGTTAATGATCCTTATTCTTGCCACTTCAAATGAATTTACTCAGATAATTTAAAAATATCTTGAGTTCACTCATGCATTCTGCTAGAGTTATAGTCATAAATCACCTGATCTAGCCACCAGATTCTATAGAACTCTATAAATCATCAAGGGAGATGTGTTTAAAAGATGCTATGTAAGATAATAAGCACGAAAATATAATTTGGCAAAGTGAATCCTCCACGGCACTAGTCCAGTAAGATTTTCTAAGAAAAAAAGTGGGAAGGGCAGTTTACTAACCCTTTCTGCAAGTCTCAATGTACAATAAAGGTTCTGAGAAATCTGGTGGTAAACAAACCTGATTAACTTTGTTTAATCCAGAGTCTTTTCATTATATTTAGGATGAAACATGAAGCCAAACTTCTTCACTGCTCCTCAAGACTATCTTGAAGGTGTGAGATTAGTTCACATGAAGTTCTACTACTAAATATATTCAAAAGAACTAAAAACAATGTCCACACATTTCAAATATAAAGATTATAGAAAGTATGGCACTAGTGAGAAAACCAGTTTTAAGACTAAGGGTTTGGGGCAGCCAGATGGCTCAGTTAGTTAGAGCGCGGTGCTCTTAACAAAAAGGTTGCCGGTTCGATCCCCACATGGGCCTCTGTGAACTGCATCCTCCACAACTAGATTGAAACAACTACTTGACTTGGAGCTGATGGGTCCTGGAAAAATACACTTAGGGGGAAAAAACAAACAAACAAACAAAAAAAACTAAGGGTTTAAGCACCTTTGATTTTTACAAAACCATTAGCAAGTTAGAGTGGCCTTTTTTAACTTGCTTTCCAGGTGTAAAATACATGATTTGCATATTTCAAATAGGTAGTCAGGGGCTAACAACTAATAAAAAATGTGCTTCCTAAATGGTACATGTTTTTCTAATTGCCCAAAAGATCAATGTGAAATAGCTACTGCCACTTCAAACCCAATTCTGAATCAATGGGGACACTGGATATGTCAATCACGTCTCCCGCCAGCTAAGACGCCTCCTTGTGTTAAGTGATTTGTTACTTTGCGTGTGTTTTGTTGTTCATGCTGTTGGTTTGTTTGATTACAGAGGGATGGTCAATGATAGGTACAGAGATGTAGACAGAATCCTAAGTCAGCAGGCTAATAACCTCTGAAGTATTAGGATTTTTAATTCCCACCAGAAGTAAAGATACTAATTAACAAAACCAATCAAGACAGTTTTCCCACCAAACCTGAACACAAAGATTATCTAATGGGACAAACATGTAGACACCATGACAGTGACATCACAAGGTCAGGATGGAAGACCTGATCCCGAGAACTACTTTAGATCAGGCTGGAATTATTTGTAAAGGTAAACTTACCTTTTCTAAATGTAACGTAACTTAACAGCGGAATGGTACTAAGACAGATGGGTATAAAATAATGATCTATATGATCTGACAACTGAAATTGATTTTAACTTTTTTTTTCAGAAAAGAATCATTTTTATTATTGAACTACTCATCACCAAGTTCAATATTTAAATGACAAATCCTGGCCCTGTGCTGGTATTGTAAAAATATGTCCAAGTCTGTAACAAATGAGTTTCATATCCATGAATTAATTCTAAGTCATCTGTTGGCTGTGTTTAATAATATTTGTGCAAATAAAAGAAAAGTAAATAAAAAGGTTGATGCCACTAAAAGCTGACAGCTAAGTTCTAAATGTATTGAAGTGTCCATATTTAATAGTTGGAAAGCAGTTTAAACTGCACACCATAAAATCCATCAACACACACTTTTATTTAAAGAGGAAATCTCCATTTTGTGGTAAGATAGACTCAATATTTGGTTTGAAAACATCTCATGTTTTTATAGATTAGAAAAGATTAGAGAGAGGGGCAGGGATCGTGTGCTGGATACATTTCATTTTTCAAAAAGGAATATGTTCATGATTTGGTATACCTTGTGAACAAGAATGAAAGCCATAGATTAAAGGTGCATACACAGCAAAAGCCAAGGAAAACTACACAGGGTGCTTCTTATGATGTATTATTTACACGGGTGACTTTCTGCCAACAAGGCTTTCTTCCCTCCAATGTATTTGAAATCTGTGGTGTCAATCAATGACATTTAACAATTCTGTCATGGTCAAAGGAGAAAAGAAAACCTGCTTGGATCTTTACACTGAATATTTAAAATGATAATAAGAAAAAACAGAAGCAGCCTCAGGTACAGCAGGTTACTACAAATGGAAATAAAAAAGAAGGATGCGGGAACAAATTTAAAAGCCATGTCCATCAAGTAAACTTTGAATGATTTTTAAAAATGTGAGTTTACTGATGGTTTTCTGGGATTAATTAACCTCATAAAGTAACATTCATAAATGTACTTTATGAACAGGCTCTGTCTCAAGTGTTCACTTACAAAGGTCTGACAATCAAGTTCGCAAATTTGTTATAATAATGATGCTAACTTTTTTTGGTATCACAGGGATTATTCATTATGAATTTGTACCAACTGGACAAACATTTAACCAAGTTTACTATTTGCAAGTGCTGAAAGTGCTGCATGAAAAAGTTAGACGACCTGAACTTTTCACCAACAATTCATGGCTCTTGCATCACGACAATGCACCAGCTCACACGGCACTGTCTGTGAGGGACTTTTTAGCCAGTAAACAAATAACTGTATTGGAACACCCTCCCTACTCACCTGATCTAGCCCCCAATGACTTCTTTCATTACACAAAGATTAAAGGAAATATTGAAAGGAAGACATTTTGATGACATTCAGAACATCAAGGGTAATACGATGACAGCTCTGATGGCCATTCCAGAAAAAGAGTTCTAAAATTGCTTTGAAGGGTGGACTAGGTGCTGGCATCGGTGCATAGCTTCCCAAGGGGAGTACTTCAAGGGTGACTATAGTGATATTCAGTAATGAGGGATGTAGCACTTTTTCTAGGATGAGTTCACGAACTTAATTGTCAGACCTCTTATACATGAAGTGCTGTGTTAGGTAGGCACTTTGGATGACTATTTAGATGTTTACAACATAACCCCTGCTTTTTAATTGACCTACCGGTGAAATGATGGTGAAATGGAGAAGATGATACTGGGTTTAGGAGAACAACAAAACTATTACTCCAGATGGTATATTAGCATCCTGACATAAACACAGCAGAATTTTATAACTATTCAAAAGAAGAGAGATTACAGATGATGGGAGAAAAAAAAAAAAAAAAAAAAAAACTTTACATAGAAGATTCTGTTAATATTAACTTGGAAAACACAGTTTTCGAATACAAAATGGCAAGAAGAGCTTAACAGTGAGGACACAAGAAATGGAAACTAACAAGGCACAGTCTGAGAGCAGCATGTAAGTGGGTGCACTGGGAAGAGTCATGGCGGGAAGCACTGAAAGGGGCCAGGTGTGCACCATGGGGAGGCTTGGAAGGTGTGATTGTTCATCAGTCAATGATGTGCATGGGTTTTATGTAATATTTCCTTCTGAATATATGATCCCGATATATACCCTTAATGTGTATATAAAAGTTTGTGTACATATATATGTGTGTATATATATATATATATATATATACCTATATATGTGTGTATGTGTGTATATATATATATGTGTGTGTATATATATACATACACAGACACATATACACATATATATGCATGCACACACATGTATGCATATATATAAATATAAATATAAATATAAATATAAATATAAATATAAATATAAATATAAATATAAATATAAATATATATATACACTCATATTTATTTGAGATTGTGTCTGGGTGTTTGTAAGTTTAGCTGCACATATGCACATATCAGTTTACTCACAGAATCTACTTACAGTCATAATATTATTGAAGCAGGTTGCAATATTCACTGAATACTGAAGAAGAGAACTAGCGTATTTCTAAAGGAATACAAATTCAAGGCCCTTTTTCAGACCATAAAGAATTGATGGCACACACAAAAAACTTTTCCTCTGCCTCCAATTCCACCTAAAGGACATCAGAAATGGCAAAAGAAGCCACATAGTGAAACCCCTTGGGTTTTGACAAGGGATCCAGACATCCCAGAAGATGGTAAGAAGAGGGCTCCAGGACTGGGGCTATACCTGGGTTTTCATATGACTTTAGAACCTCAAGAATGTCCTTTGGTCCCTCCAGTTCCATGCTTTCTATTCTTCAGTCGACCTCTATAATATTTCAATTACAGTTGACATATAACATATTAGTTTCAGGTGTGCAACATAGTGATTAGACATTTATATTACTCATGAAGTGTCCATCCCAATAAGCCTAGAACCTGCCCTTCTGACCCCACACATAGTTATTACAATATTATTATATTCCTTATGCTATACTTCACATCTTGTTTCATTTTAAGGCCTGTGCCTAGAACAGTACCTGATTCATTATAGGCACACGGTAAATTAGATAAATTCACGTGCAAGTTCTCAGTTTTATTTCAAACTTATGCAAAACAAAATTTTTAATCATTAATGACTCAAAAAGGAGCTGAATAAGTTATTTTCACAGACTGTCCCAAAGTTATATTTTCCTGAAGCATATACTTAGGGATTTAAGCTTGTAATGAGGGTTTCTCATGCACAAATTATGAAGAGGAAATCTAGTATATAAAACAGCTCTGATTTAAACCTAACTTTTTCTTTATTGAGAAGAGAGGGAAAGCTATATATTACCTAAATTCTTATAGTGTGCCTTTGTACGTTAGAGAATGAATTAAGACAGCTATATTTTAGAGAAAAAAATTGGGTTCAGTATATTCTAGGCATTTCCTGACAGAAGAGGGGCAGGCTATAATACAGGCAGTTGGTAACATGGACAGAACTGCAGTTAACAAGTGCCGACTGCATTAACTACAAACTGTTTGAGCCCCTTATATAATTATAGTTGCCATTCAATATTATTCAGCTTCAGCTTCAGGTATACAGTGCAGTGGCCAGGCAGCTACACCATCTATGAAGTGGTCTCCCTAATAAGACAAGTGCCCATCTGACCCCCTACAAAATCTTTACAACGTATTCCCAGGTGCTCTGATGAGTTCCCACCCAGAATCTGGCCTGAAGAGATGACGAAGGAGAGTCGAAGTTGGAAAGGATGACAGTAGGAGATACATTGGCTGTAGTTGAAAGAGAAAAGATATTTTCATAGCTAGTTGACATTCCCAGGTTTATCCAGATAAAAACATGAAAGTCAGTCACTGCTTTATACAATTCATTCAAAGTTCAAAATAGGCACAACCGAGGTTCTGGATTAAGAAGTCTCTGATTTAAGATGTGGCTCTGTACTTGCTCCTGGTGTTACTTAAATTCTGTAAGCATCCACTGAATATCTGTAAACAAATATAAAGTATATCTCTACTTTACATGTGGCTGTTATTAAAATGATTAATATAAAACACTTTGTATCGATCAAAGAGAGAATGCACTAACCACTGCGTGTTACATATTGTAGCTACTGCCCATTGACATGAATATATAATCATTCTGTGGTTTAATATGAGAAAACACATTAACTTTATCCTTTTTAAATGAAAATTCGTACCTGGGAATAAAAGTTTAGCATATATATTCTGATGTCTTATAAATGATAGACCCTTAATAAAAATATGTTTATCTATTCAGTAAAAATGATAATGACAAAACAGTTCAAATAATTAGACTGCTAAGTAATTATTTGAGTATATATACTACTATTATTCTATTACTGGTTACAACCACATCCCTGGTTCAAGTTCATATAGTAAATGTGACTAGGGCAAACACACAGGTTGAAAACAAACAAGCAAACAAAAACTAAACCTCTATTCACTTACTTTATTTATGGTACACGCATGTGTGATAGCAACAACTCTAAAGTCTAAAAGAATGGTTATTCATGTTAGAAAAAAAATTTAATACCATTTTGAATTTATAGAATAAAAACTGTTAATAATAGTATATATACTCTAAGTCTAAATTTCATATTCATAATGTTGGTAGTAATATAAGAACTTATCTTATTAATATGAACCATAATATTTAATTGCTAAGTGATAAATTTAATTGGTAAATAAACTTATTTAGCAATTAATTTCTAAATAAATTAAGGACACACATTTAGTCTTTAAAATAGGATATTAATATATTGTCAACAATATGCCCTGATTTCCTTGAATAACAATGTTTCAGATCCAAAGGAGCAAAGCAATTTTTAAACAATTTTTGAACATGATTGCTTTATACTTTAAAACTGTGTTCTTTGCAGAAGCAAATGTAAAGATACTGCTATAACCAGTGGTGTCCTCTGAAATCAAGTATCGCTACAACCATGCTAATAATGAGACTGATTTTCATGTGCAGAATGAGGATCCATTATTTTTATATTTGAGTCCCACTTTCATATATTATTTCTAAAATATTTCTGAACTTGCTCATCTGAATAATTTAAGCATTAAATACCTGTCTGTTCTACACAACAAAGGAAACCAACAACAAAACAAAAGGACAACCTACTGAATGGGCAGAATATATTCAAAAATGATATATCTGATAAGAGGTTAACATCCAAAATATGTAAGAAACTCACACAACTCAATAACAGAAAAGTAAACAATTGGGTCAAAAGATGGGCAGAGGACATGAAAATACATTTCTCCAAAGAAGACATACACATAACCAACGGACATATAAAAAGATGCTCAGTGTCACTAATCACAGGGAAATGCTAATCAAAACCATAATGAGATACCACCTCACACAAGTCAGGATAGTCATTATCAAAAAGTCAACAAATAACATGCGTTGGTGAGAATATGGAGTAAAGCAAAGCCTTGTGCACTACTGGTTGGACTGCAAGTTAGTGCAGACACTATGGAAAAAAGTAGGAGATTCCTCAAAAAAACAAAAACAGATCTACCATAGATCCAGCAATTCCACTTCTGAGTAATTGGCTGAAGAAAATGAAAACACTAAATAGAAAAGATATATGCACCCCTGTGTTCACTGCAGCATTATTTTCAACAGCCAAGATATGGAAGCAATCTAGGTGTCCACTGTAGATGAAGGTATAAAGACGATCTTTTTATCTGGATATACATATACAATGGAATACTTATTATGCAAAAATAAAAAAGAATTAAATCTTGCCATTTGTGACAACATGAATGGACCTAGAGAGTATTATGCTACATGAAATATGTCAGACAGAAAACAACAAATGCTGTATGGTCTCACTTACATGTGGAATCTAAAAAAATACAAAACAAAAACAGACTGATAGAAACAGAGACCATGGTTACCAGAAAGGGGGGGGGGAGGGTTGGGCGATGGTTAAAAAAGTGAAGGAGAATAGAGTTAATAATACTATGAAAGTTTACATGGTGACATGATTACTAAAACTCGTGGGGTGATCACATCATAAGGTATAATAATGTTGAATCACTATATTGTACAACCGGAATCTAATATAATAATATTCTATACCAACTATACTTAAATAAAATAAACAAATGCATGCATATTATACTGGACAGGACAAAAAGATGGAATCATGTGAATACCTGTCAACAATTGTAATGCCATAAATTCTAGGCCTACTTTTTCTAAAAGAATAAAAAGCATACATAACCACATTTTAAACTTTTTTTTAATACATTTCCTTTATGCATGTTGGTATGTTAGGGATGTTGATCAGGTGAGAGGAAAGGGGATTGAGAAAAACATTTCACCTTAATGAAAGAAAAGAAAAAAAAAAAAAGCAATGTACCATAGTAACTACGAATGAATGCACTGGAGTAGGTTGTCTGGATTTAAATCTCAGTTAAGCCACTCACTAGCTGTATGGTTTTAAATGCTCCTTTATACTCTCTGGTCTGTGTCTCATTTGACAATGGGGTAACTGTAAATTTTCTGAGTTAGCAAGAAAATAAAAACACTTAGAATACTGTCTGTCATGCATGTATTAACTCTCAGTGCCCCTAATGCTGTGATTTCAAACTTTTATCATCTCCCTTGATTTGGGTGAAACAATTTTTTTGATAATTATTCATTATCTTTAAACATGGGGACAACAAAAACTATGCCAAAACTGGAAATCTCCCCATGCACACCAAAGATATTAGTTGAGATGTATTATTTATACATTTGCTGTGATACTCTAGAACCATTTAATGAACTTATATTGAATGTTTGTTAATTTCTACAGTAGATGCCAATCATCCCTTTAAAAATAAAATTTTATTTACGTATTGATATATTTGTCCACATTTTCTCCATCCTAAGGAGGTAGGCGCTGCAACATCTTCCATTTATGACTTCTATATTTCCTTTTTAAAATTGAGATTTTTCTTAAAGAAGTCTTTTTTTAACCAATTTACTTGATTTTAAAATAACACATTAAATTCCCATTTTTAATATATAGGTAGGTCGACAGACATACAATCAGAGCTTATACTCTGCAAGATCTAACCATAACAATGTATTTCCACACTGTATGGATGTATTTTCAGTTTAAGCAAATGATCTTGATTCCCTTAGGTATTCTCTGTAGTCTTATGATATGCTGAAAATATGGCTAAGAACTTCTCAAAAATATTTTATTGGATTTTAAGAAATTTAAAGTTTCTAGACACCAGGGAACAGGACCTATAAAAGTCAAATTCTCTAAGGTAATAAATATTTGATACATTTTTGCCTAGTATGGACCAAAAAAAAAAAAAAAAAAGGTTTGGTATGAGTTTTAGAACCAACAATCAAGTTGTTTAATCAAATGAATCAAGTTAACATATTCACATATTTTCAACATTTTGACATTTGTTAACCATTCAACAGAGGCTGAAAAACTAGTATGAACTGACAAATGAGAAAACCATGAACACTTTTGCCAGGCAGAGGCACCTCTCATGACAAAGGATCATGGCAGAAAGTGTTCAATTCTGATATTTTCTAATCACAGCATCAGCATAAACCTAACTCACAGATCTGGCTCAGATTAGAATGGCATGCAAACTTTCAGGGAGGAAAAGCACTGATGCACGTAAATTGGATAATTAGTTTTAATTTGATAATATCAGCAATCAATCATAATTAGAAGCAATGTACTGTATTAAAAGTTACATTTTTTTTCACATGAAATAAAACTATGGAATTACAGCCCTCATTTTTATTTTCTATTTCTTTCTTAGTTTCCTTTTTGCAAAAGTTCTAATGATGACATTTACAAATAAAAGCTCAATAGATACAATATATGTAACATAAAATTCACCCTTTCATAATACTTTTAATTTTTATAAGGTTGATAGAGATATTGCTTTATTCATTCCTTGATTTATTAATTGGAATCTCTTCTTTTTTTATTCTTGGTCAGTCTAGTTAAGCATTTGCCAATTTTGTTGATCTTTTCAAAGAAATAACTTTTGGTTTTGCTGATGTTCTCTATTGTTTTTCTATTCTCTATTTCATTTATTTTCATTCTAATCTTTATTTTTTTTCTACCATTCTGCTTGCTTAAGGTTTGGTCTGTTCTCCTTTTCCTGGTTTCTTAAGGTAAAGGGGAACTAATTTCAGATTTTGAAAGAATATACCTATAAGTTTCCCTACAAATACTGCACTAGCAGCATCCAATATATTTTGGTATGTTGTATCTTATTTCATATGTCTCATAGTACTTTATAATTTCCTTTGCGATTTATTTTCGATTTTTCATTTTAATTGGATTTAGTTTTGATCAATTTATATTTAATATAATTATCAGTAAGACCAACTTACGTGTGTTTTTTTGCTATTTATTTTGATATATCTTACATTTTTTCTTTCTGAATTCTTCCATTATTTCCTTCTTTTGTGTTATATATTATGTAGTCTACCATTTTAATTTCCTTAATGTTCTTTAATTATGTTTTTTGAATAATGTTCTCAGTAGTTACCTTGCAGTTTACAATTGACATCTTAATTTAAAACTATAAAGTTAGAATTAATATCAATTCAATTTCACAGCAAGCAAAAACTTTGTTCCAATACAACTCTGTTTGCTTTGTGCTATTATTATAACACAAATTACACCATTATATATTATAAACCCATCAATACATGTTTGAACTTATTGCTTTATGAATTTGTGTTTTAAATCAGATAGGAGAAGAAAAGTGCTACAAACAAAAATATATTTACACTATCTTTTATATGCATATATGTACTTACCTTTATTCTGGATTCTTTATTTTTTCATGTGGATTTGGGTTACTGTCTGTATCATTTCATGTCAGCCTAGAGGTCTCTATTTTATATTTCTTATAGGGAATGTCTACTATTGACAAATGCTCTCAATTTGTTAATCTGGGAATTTCTTAATGTCTCCATATTTTTCGAGAATGTTTGTCTGGATGTAGAGTTCTTGACAATATTTTCTTTCAGCACTTTGAATGTAATTCCACTCTCTTCTGGCCTCCATTATTCCTGTTAAGTCAGCTGTTAATTTATTGAGAATCCCTTTTATGCGATATGAGGTGCTTTTGGTTGGGGTATGGCTTTTATTAGTTTAACTATGATGTGTCTTTCTTTGAGTTTCTCCTACTTGGAGTCTGTGTGTAGACTAATGTTTTTCATCCAATTTGGGACCATCATTTCTTCAAATATTCTTTCTGCCCTTTTCTCCTGTTAGACACCATCAAGTGTTCCAAGATATACATAATGGGAGTGCCCCCCAAGATATGCATAGTGAGAGTCCTATAAGGAGAACTCCCACTATGTGTACCTTGGAACACGTGATGGTGTCTAACAGGTTTCTGAGGCTCTGTTCATTTTTATTTCTTCATTATATTCCTCAGACTGAATAATCAAAATTCACCTATCATTGAGATTGCACATCATTTCTTCTGCCAGCTCAATTCTGCTGTTGGGCCTCCTAGGGGATTTTTCATTTAAATTATTATAATTCAACTTCAGAATTTCTAGTTGGTTATTATTTTAAAGTTTTATCTCTTTATTGATATCCCCTATTTAGTGACACATCATTCTCATACCTTCCTTCAGTTTGTTAGACATGATTTCCTTTAGTTTGGTGAACGTATATATAATTGCTCATTTAAAGTCTTTCTCTAGTGAGCTCATCATCTGAGCTTCCTCAGGGACAGTTTCATTTAACTGTGTGTAAATCTGTATATGGGTCATATTTTTAAAAATTGAAACTGTACAATTGATGAAATCAGATCCCCCATCCTCACAGTTTGTTGTTGCCACTATTTGTTTAATGACTCTCTTGGACTAATTCTACAAAGTCTGTATTCTTTACTGTATAGCCATTGAAGTTTCTATTCAGTCAGCTTAGTGAGCAGCCAATAATTGGTCAGAGACTTCCTTTAAGTTCATTGAACCAATATGTTTGTAAACCTTTAAAAGGGAGCTCTCTGTGTATGTTGGAGACACGCCTTCAAAACTCTAGCATTTTAAAACTCTTAGTCTTCGCTTTCTGTTGTGCAAAGCCTCAAGGTCAACTAGAGGTAAGAAATTACAGCCTTTTGAATCACTTCCTGGGTATGCACATAACTCCACAAATGGTTATACCTTCTAGATCCCCAGGAATATGGCAGAGATTTTCATATCCACTATGGATTTCTCTCTTTTTTTTTTAATTAAGATTTTGGTCTGTCTCTTGTTTTGTACAAATGGTATCACCATGTCAATTGTTAACAACTATAGCTGGATTTTTTTCAACAAATTCCTTGATGAGAGGGCTTTCCTCATTGCACGAGCTCTGAGTCAGGTCAACTAAAGACAGGACCTGTGAATGAGCTTTGCTAGGATCAGCCAGGAAGGTCAAACAATGACAATTCAATAAGGATGAAGCTTTTTTTAAAGACTATTTTTTAGAAGAGTTTTAGGCTCCCAACAAAATTGAGAGGAAGGTACAGAGATTTCTCATATACCCCTTGCCCCACACATGCATTCCCTCCCTATCATTAACATCCCTCACGAAAGTGGTATATTTGTTACAATTGATGACCCTACATTGACACGTCATAATCACCTCAAATCCATAGTTTACCTTAAGACTTGTACATTCTTGGTCTTGTACATTCTATGAGTTTGCACAAATGTATAATGTCATGTGTCCATCATTACAATTTTATACAGAATATTTTCACTTCCCTAAAATCCTCTGTGCTCTACCTCTATTCACCTCTCCCTTACAGCCCCTGGCAACAACTGCTCCTTTTACTAACTCCATGCTTTTTTCTTTTCCTTTTCCCGAATGTCATATAGTTAGAATCACACAGAATGCAGCCTTTTCATATTGGCTTCTTTCAATTAGTCATATGTATTTGTTATTCCATGTATTTTCATGGCCAGATGGTTCATTTCTTTTTAGTGCTGAGTAATATCCCATTGTCGGGATGTACCATAGTTTCCTTATCCATCCACCTACATTTTGGTTCTTTCCAACTTTTAGTAATTATGAATAAAGCTGCCATAAACATCCATGTGCAGGCTTTTGTGTGGATGTAAGCTCCTCTGGGATCCACTATTGCTGGATCATAACCAAGAAGCTGATGGTTTTCATAACTAGTATAAAGCTAGAGAGAGGGATAAGAATATAGAGAAGGGAAAAAAAAAAACTCCACAAAGCTCTCTGTTCTTATGGAGATTCATTTTTTCTTGAATATTCCTTGGATTGTTGAAACTCTTTGATTAATTTCCAGAGTTCTGAAAAGTGTTATGTTGACAGTTTTTGCCAATATTCTCTCTCTCTCTCTCTCTCTCTCTCTCTCTCTCTCTCTCTCTTTCTCTCTCTCTCTCTCTCTCGGTCTCGCTCTCTCTCTCTCTTTCTTTAATGGAATAGCAGATTTTTTGGAAGTCCTTATTTGCCATTCCAGAAGTGCTTCTCTCATAATGACATTTTAATATCTAGCATCAATGGCTTTTTTGAGTCCTCGTTCTTCTTGACTATCAGACTTTTCCTTTCGGTCTTATACCTTTATACTTAAAGTATAGGCGATTCCACCTTCTCCTTGGCTTTGGCTACTGTTATGGATTGAATTATGCCCCCACCACCACCACCAAATTCATATATTGAAGCCCTAACTTCCAGGATGACTGTCTTTGGAGATAGGGCTTATAAGGATGTAATTAAGGTTAAATGAGAACATATGAGTACAGCTCTGATTCAAGGGGATGTAAGTGTCCTTATAAGAAAGGACATCAGAGAGCTCTTTCTTACCACATATAAGCATTAAGGAAAGGTCCAGTGAGCATACAGTGAGAAGGCAGCATCTACAGAGCTGGGAAATAAGTTCTCCCCAGAAATAAGACCATTCTGGCACTCTGATCTCAGAATTGCACACTCCAGACCATAAGAAAATAAGCCACCTGGTCTGTGGTAGTTTGTTACGGCAGTCCAACCTGATGAATATAAGGGCAATCTCCCACATCTATTTCTTGACTCCTAAACTCACTTGTAAATAATCAGCACATACTGTTAACTCCTTGCTGGCTATCACTTCCTCAATGTCCATCTGGCCTCATAATCTCAACAGGTTCCAACTAGAACTCATAATTTTAACTCAGCAACTATTCCTGACTTTCCTAATTTGACTAATGAGTCCCACCCCCAGTTACCTAGACTCATACTCTAGCAGACATGATTGGACAAAATGCTTTTCAAAGCTATTTAGAGACCATTTCTAAACAAGGAATTAAAGGCTACATAGCATCTTATAATCAGAAAATCATTATAGGCCTGCCATGTTGGTAGCTATGGCTTTGTGTTGGAGAAGCCATCTCAATATGTTAATATTCCCACTACTTTATTCAGAATCAAGAGCATCAAGCATACAAAAGCCATGTTCTATAAATAGAAAACTGTTATCACAGCCATTGATATATATTGCACAGAATGTGGACTTGACATTATAGCTGTGTTTATAGCACCTCCAAAGAACTCACAAGTAAAACTGACAATTTGGTGAAGAAAAAACAAAATCACAGCAATTCTTAGACGTCACATAAAGTCAATACATGATTCATTCACTGATTTTTTTTCATTTTTAACTCATTGTTCTGAAAACAAATAATATGACCAAATTCCTGCCTCTCCATGGTCTTCATGAGATTGTGCTTTTGTAAATACACAGTGGACCGGCATTTAGCAGCAAAGCAGAATTCCTGGAATCACATGAGCATTGCTGGAAGGGACAATGGTTTTTCTCTGTTAGAAGTTATATCCAATTTTGCCTAATGTGATCTCATTTTTGATAACCAGATAACTTATGAAGAAAACACTCCCTCAGTGAATTTCTATCTCACAGATTGTCCCAAGGTGCACACTGAGGAAGTGGTAGAGTCTCTCAGAATCTTTACCTTTTCCAAGCCAAGTCTTGGTCAACCGGCTGAACGGGTCCCTATGGAGAATCAAGCCGGCAAACTAACCCAGTCCTTTTAAAGCACAGATAGAGTCTCATTCATTTTTGCCCTTGGAGTATTTTCACAATCGTGGTGACATGAGAAACATGCATGTTTATTATTAATTTATAAAAATACATAAAATTTTAAGTAAAGATACAAATCTAAACAAGTTTATAAAGAAATGAGGCACAATATAACATCTCTCAAACTACACTAAAATTATATCATTAATAATTATTTAATATAATTCAGAGGTGAGGATTTGGTTTTGATACAAAAAGATTTCAAAACATACACAGTTTTACGTTCTGCCTTCAGACTGCTTAGGTCGGTGGTTTTCTTTTTGCGTTTTATCACAGACCAGCCTTTAACTTACTAGATGGATATCTGATTGCCAGCTCAGAAATCACTCAGCCTGTTCCTCGCCTGAGCATAAACGTTTTTGCTTTCTTTGCTTTTCTGTTTCTATCAGAACAGCAGGCAGCTGCAGCTCAGGCTAAATGCTATGATGTTCTCAGCTGGTCACACCACCGAAGTACAGACGTCCTGCTCCTCTGAGTCTCCATGACACACCGTGAGGGCATTTTATTTAAACAGAGAGTGTCCTTGCCAGAGTATTGTAATCATTCTAACCCTTCCCCCAATCTAATCTCTTACTAATCCCTAATGAAGAGATTTCTGCATATCAGATGTTTCTATATTTAACAAACCAGCATCTCCCAAGAATTGAGACACTAAACCAAAAGCAACAGAAGTAGACTCAAAGCCAAGTTTTCCAAAATCGAAACATTCCATGCTTATAGCGACTCCTTGACATATTGGAAAACAAAACAAACCAGCTCCAAAGAAGTTGTAAGCATATTTCTAAAAGCTTTTACTTTTTTATGGAATGCTGACCCATCCATTTCCATTGGTACTTTTCCAATATAGCCTATATTATTATAAGAAAGCATACTTCTTTTTAAAAAGATTTATGGTCATTTGGATTTTACTTTCAAATTATACTGAAAATAATATTTCAAGACTTCAGCTCTCCTAGGTTTCTAACCTCCTCCCTGGCCATTACTTCTGAGTCTCCTTTGCTTCAGTCTCATTTCAGTGACCCTATAGACTGTAGTGTTTCCAGAATCAGCCCTTGAACTTCTTTGCTGCTGGATAAGCACTTACTCTATTAGAGATCTTATCTGGATCCATAGTTAGACACCATCTCTGACTGATTACTCCCAAATGTATTTCTCCAGCCTGGGCCTCTCCCTTGAATAACAGACCTGATTATCCAACCATGTACTCAGCTACTTCACCTGGATATGAAAAGGAATTTCCAAATCAGTATTTCTAAAACTGGGTTCACGATACATCCCTCAAAAAATCTTTTTAAAAGCACTCTTCCACAGTCTTAACCACCTCAGTGAATTGCTCTTCAGACCAAATATATTGGGGTGATCCCTGATTCCTCTCTTTCTCTCATACCACAATACCCAATGCTTCACCAACCCTATATACCATATTCAGAAACTGATTACAGGTTAAAATTTCTACCCCATCCACACAGGTCCAAACTGACATCATCTTGCCCCTTTAAAAAAAAAAAAATAATAATAATAGAGAAAAACAAAGAGATCTTTTCACTCTTTTGGTCAGAACACACCAATGGCATAATTTTTCACTCAGAATAACAGTCAAATTATTTGCAATGGCTTAGAAAAAAACTATGGAATCTCTTACTACTCTCAATCTTGCCTTTTTCACTATGCATTTGTCTCTTTTCTCTACCTCAACCACACTAACCACTCTTTGCACTTACTTTCCTTCCTCGGGGATTTCTCTTCCCTCAGATATCTCCTGGACACTCCCTCGCTCAATTCACCTCTTCGCTCAAACCCTGGCCTCTCAATGAGACCTTCCCTTATCACCTTACTTTAAAATGCAGTGCTAACCTCTTCCCTAGCTCTCTTTATGCCATCTCATTGCTTTGTGTTGTTTATATACTTATCATCAGACATACTTTTTTATGTTTTTTTTTTCTTATCATTACCTAACTCTTTCCATTAGAGCATGAATTCTCTGATGGTTACAAGTTTTTTCTATTTTGTTCACCGCTCCCTTGTAACATGAAAAGTGGTTGACACACTTATATATATTTTTTTAACTTTGGTGATGAAGCACACTGATTTCTGGAAGTCTACTAGTATATTATGGTCAGCGGGAACCCCTGCTTGGCATTAATTTTATTAGTTTGATAATTATAATGCAATAATTAATAGTTAATTATAGTCCATTGAATATACACAAATTAATTTATTTTGGTAACCCCATATCACTGGAATTTCAGTTATGTGAAGGACAAGTTTAAGTGTAGTATCGTCCACGTAATTTTGCTAATTGTCCCATTTGACCAACACTGATCTATGCTCACCCAGCATTATTTGCCAAAGACTTCCTAGAATTGTAATTTACCTCCTAATGGTACATGAGGATATATGTTTTCTTACACTTTATTGCACCTATAAAAGCTCCCAAGGTTGTCTACATATTAAGTGTTCAATTAATATTTGTTAATAATGAAGATAATATGCAAATATCCTATACTTTCCTAATAGCAAAGTCCTAGATGACATATAGTCAAGCATTCTGTTCATTTTCAGGTGGGGATATGGCAGGTCTAAGTACTTTAGTTTGGGTCTTGCTGTTTTAACCCTTCCTCCTATTTTTCTTTTCTTTTGCACTGTTATCATTTAAGAAATCCATTTACTTTCGATGAGTGTTCAGTTGCTGAAATCACTCTCCATTATGGAAGCACATTTGATTCCCTGCGTGCCTGTCCTGGTTTCAGCGTGGGCGTTCCATTACAGGCGTTATTGATTTGGGCTGAGTTCTTTTCTCTGAGCTGCTCTCTACACGTGCCATCTGACTGATGATAAGTATATTGCACACCTAGTAGTTTCTATTTTATTTCACAGGAAAACAGAGATAGAGATGGAAATTTGGCTGCTAGGAAAAAAAAATTACTTTGAAGACTATTTTTTGAAATTATGTTTGGTTTCTTTCTTTTCTTTTTTTTTTTTTTTTTTTGGACTATGTTTGTGTACAAGGACAGAAACATAAGCTCAACAGAATGGAAAAAGAACTTGAAAAATCATTGTTGTCTTTGTGGATCACCCCAGCAACATCAGAACTCAACTATCCCAGATGGATAAGAATGTACACATACAGGTATATTGAACGACTGAGAAGCTAATAATGATTCTTTGGGGAAGTTTCCAAAGACCAGGCTAATTTTATGGTGAGCATTTTTAAATAAATCTTTGTTTCCCTAACTGTACTCATGATAAAGATTTTGTTTTTAAATGTTGGTTGTTTTAATAGTGAGCTCATCCAATCTTCTAATTTTAAAGCTAAAGAAATTAGTTTTCCAATTCGCCTGAGTTATTGGTTGAAACTGGAGGCTTTTCTCTCCTAATCCGCTACCTCAGGACACTTTGGTTATATGCAAATACAGAATCTTGAAAGTTTACATATGGAAATGAACCTAGCAATCACTTATTTCTGTTCCTTTCCTTTACTGATATGGAAACTGAAGCCAAAAACTGATGTGGAAACTTTGCTATGGCATCATCTATTTTAACTCTCTCTTCCTTGTTGCCACATTTCTCTTGTCTAATTTTCCCCAGTAGAATTAAAGAATAAGGCCAAATCTACACAACTAAATAAGTTCAACTCAGCTGCAAGCAACATTCTGAATGTGAATTATGTCCTATAAATGTCATAGGAAGGAAATTATTGCAATAGGACCGATGTGTTTGCCCAAGTACGGAGTGGCAACAAGAGGTAAGCTTCATACTATGACTTGCTGGCTAAAAAAGGGATTGTCAATGCTTCCTTTGGCTTACATTAGCAAATTGAAGGCAAAATTAGGTTGGTGCAAAAGTAATTGTGGTTTTTGCAATTACTTTTAACCTTTTAAACTGCAATTTATTTCGCACAAACCTAATACCTTTGTAATAGTTAGAACCAGGGTCATACAACTAGCTAGAACTAGTACCAGAATTAGAACTTTAGAAACCTTGATTCTCCATGGCTTTTCATTCATCATCCCTGAAACACTCTCAGTCACTGATGTCTCATGCTCATGAAAACTGGGGGTGTGGGGTTTTGAGGAGTTTCTGGGTTGTGTGTAAGAGAGACTGATGTAACCAGGCATGAAATGGAGCTAAAATAATATATACCTAAGTCTGATAAAGACACAGCATCTTTATCCTGACCAATATGCGTGCTAGGGACATATGACATTATTATCCACAGAAAGAAGACTTGGAAGTAGGAGTGTAGGTAATAATCCAACAGAAGAATGTTTTACTAAGTGGAATAAGTCAGATTGAGAAAGACAAATACCATATGATCACACTTATATGTGGAACCTAAAGAACTGAATAAATGAGTAAACTAATCAGAAATCGTCTCAGAGATACAGAGGAAAAACTGAGGGTTCCTAGTTGGGAGGGGAGTGGGGATGGGGGAGAAAGTAAAGGGATTAGACAGCATAAATTAGTAGCCACAAGATTGCCATGAGGATATGAAAAACAGTTTGGGGCATATAATCAATAATGTTGTAAAGATTTTGTAGGGTGTCTGATGGCACTTGTCTTATTAGGGAGACCACCTCAGGGATGATGTAGATGCCTGATCACTGCACTGTACACCTGAAGCTGAAGCTGAACAACAATGAATGTCAACTATGTGCTCGCTTCGGCAGCACATATACTAAAAATGAATGTCAACTATAATTTTATATATATATATATAGTCACAGGATGTGGAGTACAACATAGGGAATAGAGTCAAAGGAATTGAAACAGCTATATATGATGTCAGAAGGGTAGTAGATTGGGGGAGGGGATTATCACTTTGTGAGGGGTGTAAATATCTAACTATTACAATGTTTTGTACACCTGAAACTAATAATAAAAAAAGAATGCTTTAAGAATTTTTTAAATTATTATTTCTACATTGTAAGAGACTTTTGTTTTCTAGAAAAGAAAATAGAGCAATGGTGAGCCAGTGAAAATCAGTCACTATCTCTTCTCTACCTCCCACAATGAAATAACTCAGTTGGCAACAACTTTGCCAGATTTCTTTTTAAACTGATTCTTCTAACTCCAATGTCTTCTATCCATCCCATTTCTTATGTTCATATTCATTTTTCCACAAACACAACTCTATCCTTTACCATCCTTCCCATATGAGCCCCATTTGTAAATCCCTGAAACCTCCGCTTGCCCACCCACCACTGAGAGCAAGTGGTTAACTCTCCAGACAGGTTGCAAAGGTTGGAGGTTTGAGTTGGAAGTTTTCCTCTGCTTTGCATCTGGACACTTTTGAATTTAGAGCCTCTCTTGGGCTCAGGTTCTAGCAATTACTCTTGTTGGGTGACTTCCCTCCGGATACCTGCTTCCTGATTCCCGGTTCTGCTTTCCCTTTGGCTGCATTCTGGTAGATGGTCTTACTCATGTTTCCCAGTATTGGTCCTTGGTTTTTGCCCTATTTCTGGCTTTGAAGTTGGTTCTGTCATTGCAAGTGACACATAGCACAGGATATAGGACCCTGATGCCCATTAAATCAAACACAAACTCCATTCACTGACATTTAAGACTCTACAATCTGACCTAACCTAACTAGCAGAACGTATAACACATTCCTTCTCCACTTCTCACCAGACAGCTGCACCAGTCATTCCAAATCCTGCCCAATGTTTTCCCACCTCTGAATCTTCCCTCATGCAATTCCCTGAGTCGGGATAGCCCTTGTCAGAATTCCATCTCCACTGTTAGAATTCTAAACATTTTCCAAGTCTGGATTTTAAAGAGTACTTTTCCAGAGTACAGCCATACGTAAACTCTCATTTTCCAAAATTCCATCACCTCAAGGAGAACAGCAGTGAAACTGGGCTACCTAGGTTTGAATCCCCACTTCCCCACTGAAACTCCAGCTGGAACCCATGGTCAAGTTATTTAAGTTTTAACAGCCTCTGATCCTAATCTTCAAAGTACAGATAGTAACAGTCCCAACTTCATAGAGCTTTGGCAACATTGTCTTAATGAAAATGGAAAGTGCCTGGCATGTAATCCATACCCAGTAAATGCTTGCTATTGTTAATATTGTATCTCTAAGACACTTTTACAACAAAGAGTAAAGCATTTTATGGGTATATAACACCTTTGCTTCTCTATAAATTTCCCTTTTCTGGGACATTTATATCTTTATGTGGTGTTTCATAGTTTGTAAAAAATTTCCACATTTAAAAAAAAGTTAAAAAAAAAAAAAGTTTTATTTTTATAATAGCTCTGTGATCTGAGAATTATCCCCATTATACCAATTAGGAAAACTGAGACTCTGAGAGACCAAGTGGCTAATGAAAGACACATATGCCTAGTAAATGCCACATGCTCTGACCACCTCAACAAGCTCTGCACAATGTCACAGCTTCCTTGGGAAGGGAAGACCATGTCTTCTGAATCTTTCTATTCCCAGGCACATCACTCATTTTGTCCAAAGTAGGTACATTTGGGGACAGTGTCCCAGAGCGCAGTTTCCAGGCTCTCGGCCTCACATGAAATGTGCTGGCTTGGGTAGTGGATGGCCGTCAGCTGTGGCTGTTTGGCTGTCAGCTGTAACCAGTTAGCCAATTAGCCACTGATATAACTGCTGTGGCTGCGTTGGTTGGTCAGTTGGTTGGTTGGCAGGCAGAGAAGCGGACAGCAGGTTGCAGGTCGTGTGGATCTAGCCTCCAATGAGACTATAGTGCCTCCGGAGAGACTACAGTGGTATGACTCCCCTAACTATGGCTCCGTGGGTGTTCCTTTTTGGCCTAGCCATATCCTGCGTTCTTATGTGGGGAGCGGGACCAGAGACCCCGCAGGCCGCCTCGCATGACAAATGGTGCAGTGAGCAGGGTCTCCCGCATGACAGTACATAATATACATTTCCTGGATTATTATTCAATGATAAAGTAGGAACAAAAAAGGCATTGTGATGGAAGTAAGATTTACAAATTGAATGTCAGCAATAACCACAAAAACTTAAGGATGGACACTTTTTAGTATTTAATTGATTATAAACATCCCACTATAATTCGAGACATTTCAGACACTGGTTTGTCACCTTATCTCTGGAAAACAATCACGGGAAGTGCATACTTTGTAAAATAATGTCAAAAGGCTTGGTTTAGTGTCTCTCACTTGAAGTCTTAGGTTTGTAAAACTTCTTGATAGTCCAGGCTCACAAATCAATTGTGAGAAAAGACCCTTCCACACAGTCCTTTCAGAACTTCAGAAGGATGACATTTACAGCACCTGGGAAGGCTGGGGAGGAGGAGGGAAGGTGAGAGGGCAGATATAATGCTAGAAAACTTGAGTCATCGTGCAGAATTTCCAATCAGAGACAATTACAATAGTACCTCAGTTTTCAAACATCTCCATTGATGAACATTTCGGTTTACAAACGCTGTAAATTTTATGGATCTCTGGTATCATTAGATAGTAAAATTCACGCTAAATTTGCAGTTTTAGGGGTTGATTTTAAAGGTCCGGAATGGATCAATCCATTTTGGATTACTTTCTATGGGGAAATTGTGCCTCGGTTTTCAAATGTTTCAGAACTCGAACGGTACAGTTTACATTCGAAAACCGAGGTACCACTGGATTCACAAGTGTTACACTACGTCAGACAAAGTCCATTTATTAATGTATTCATTTATTCAACAAACATTTACTAGTACCTATTCTGTGCAATGTTCTGTGATGGTGAGCAAAAGATCTGTTAGGAAGTAGTATGCTTAGCTCTGGGTCTGTAAGTGTGTGTGTGTGTGTGTGTGTGTGTCAGAGATTAATTTGTGGGTGACTTTTAACACATTTTGATTGGGCCGCACTTTGTTAGCTGGCACATGCAGAACTCATATCTCCACACATTGTTGTATCAAAGAGTCACATACAGATCTGTAAGCCAAGTACATTGATTTTTCGATTATCCACATTTTTCATTAAAATTCTTTCACTGATTTCATAGAATTAAGAGATCGGTCTAAATGATCTAATTTCTTTTAAAAAGATGAGTCATCATGAATCGTTTTTAAAAAATAGATCCTCTGGGACAGTTGACAATGAAAATGAAGGCAGCTGGGGAGCAGTTCAGAAAGAAGGCAGGACTGATACTAGATGAGTCCATGATTCCTGCACCCTTAGAAAACAAAACTTATAGTCAGGTGAAGACTCTGAGTATTGCCACCTATGCCTGTGGATAGAAGTGTAATGCTTTCTAAAACTAACATCATCCGTCAAAGCACTTCCAATCCTGGTTTAAGAAGATCTGTGTTTGGGGTAGCCAGGGGTAAGAAAACATAAGTCCACCTTGATTTCCTCAAATTTAAGGTCTAGACTGTATAATGCCTTTTGATTTCGACCAAGCATTTGAAGGAAGTTATATTTTCAATAGAAAAGTAATATTTACTGAAAATGATTGATTCACCATGCAGTTTCCTGGGGGAGGACATTATTTGTACCTAAACAAAATGAAGAACTGTCAAGATTCCAAAAATAGTGAGTAAACATTTCTGGATTTCAAAATAAATTATGCAAATTGACAAAAGAAAGCAGGCCCTCAAGTTGTGAATTTTATAATTAGCCTCTGTCTTCAGGGAGAACATATATCCACACACCTTCTTTGTCCATTGTGATGTTTTCTGCCTCTATTACAGTATGCCAGTCAATGATAATATGCTTGCACTTTCATAAGGACAGAAATTTAAGTCCTTCCCTTTGGCCATACAAGAAATGAACATTGTATAATAACAGTTATAATAAAACCCATGAATAAATTTATGCTGAAAAATTATTATTTTTAATAGAACTTATCAAAGGACTCTAGTTAGAGAATTTCCTGCTTAGAGATAGTATCCTTTTTAAGAGAGTAAAATAGGCAGCTATAATCTGTAAATTTTACTTGATTTTCTTAAAAAAGAAAATGTATATGTATATATACATATGTATGGTTTTGCAAAAGAGCTTTGCATTAAATTGTTCAAGTTTTTATGCAAATGTCTCAAATAATAAGCACTTTAACAGGTCAGTAAGATAACAAAGGGTTAACATAAAATATTATTTTGAAATGTTTAAAAAGACAATTTAGACATCATTGCATATAAGTATTTGCAATGTATTCCTATCATAGAACCTGCCCCAAACAAGTATCTGAAACAGGATGAGATGGAGATGGTAGACTTTACCATTCAGTTATGACTTGCTAAAATGAGGTTCACACATCAACCAAAGGACAAAAACACGTACCATACAATACCACGGAGATGCCAAACGGTGAAATATACTAGCGACCACTCAACATTTGCCGTCTCAAGCAGCAGTAATCTTCATCTAGAGGCAAAATCTCATCACTTTCTGAGCTCATCCCAACCCCTACAGGGAGTGCCTTTTTGGACAAAAGACTGGTGGGTAAGGGGAAATGAAGGGTCTTGCTTTAGGAGATCCAGTGATCAAAGCATTAGGATTCGCGGGGTAGTTGAGTGTCACCCACCCCTTTGACATGGCTGCTACAATCTTCATTTGTTTGATGCAGGGAATGCCTAGGCTTCTGATTCTACTTCTCTAACATCCTGGGCCAGGAGGCCTGATCCACAGTAGCCCACTACAGTAACATTATGACTGTTTTATTGTTGTGTGTGCTATTTAGAAAACAACACACACACACACACACACACACACACACACACACACACACACACCCTGTCTCTTTTGTTGGTGAAGTATATTTATCTTGTTTTACTCCCAGGACTAGCTGGAATTCTGCTATAAATTGTCAGATTCTCTACAACTTCCTGTCCCTCTGCTTGCCGGCATGCTCCGAACATGGGGCCACTATTTCCGGACTTTCCTGGATACTGCCCTACTAGCTCTCCCAATAAGGGTCCACCCCACCATTTCCCTCACTCACCCCTAAGTCTCACAGTATCCCATGTTCCTTATTTTCTTCACTGGTCAATACTGCTGGGGTCCTAATGAAATGGCTTATGTTCCAGCCTCCCTGAGTTATAACACAAGGAAGGTCATTAAAGTTAAAAGTTTTAAAATCACATGTGGATTTTATGGACCTCATGCTGTCTCTATAGAGTAAAGTCATCAACCAACTGCTGTTCCGGGAATTTTACTCCTGTACTGAGTGTTAAGGCTGTTTGGTTCCCTTTACTCCTGTCTACTACCAGCAGTCACCATCAGTCATTTAAAACAAAAACAAACAAAAAAACAAAATTGAAATAAAATATAAAACTGAACAAACCATTTCAATTTAACAATATGAAATTACTTGGGAAATCTTTGTTGTGGCAACCACATCTAAATACTGAATATGATTGTATGGAATATGGATTAATAACCAATTTTTAGCAAAGATAAGTCACCACTGAAAGAAAAAAAAAAAAACATTCTCTTCACAGTAAAGAAAAACTTTAAAGAAAAATACGTCTTTGGAGAAGGTAGCATAGATAATTCAGACCACTAAAATTCTATTCATATGGTCTTTTATTCCAGTTTCCTTATTAGGGAAAATTATTGAACTTACTTTCTCTGGGAAGACTAAAGATGAAGTTTTAGATAATTGCTGTTAAGAAATCTTTGTAGACTGGTAAAATTATCTTTCCATCAATGGGTACAGTACATAATAAGAGAAGCCTGGAACATTTGAAATTGTTGCCAACGTTAAAATAATTTTTTTTTTTAATGTAGAATTTTCATGTGATCCATTTTAGATGGCATTTACTTTGCTGGTTATAAAATATACACTTTCATTTTTTCAGGTATCATTGATGCTCATGAACTAAGCCACTATTTTGAGTTTATCGCTTTGTTTTTGGTACATAAGTTTCTTCTCTCACATATAACTAGAGTGTAAAACTATTGTTATTCGTGATATAAACATGGCTAATTACTGAAATAAATCACAGCTAGGCCTGAGGTTTTCAACTGGTTGTTTCTTTCCTCAAGGAAAAAAAGAAAGAAAAAAGAAAACCTAACCTTGTGTTCCTTTTATTATTGATGCCTTTATTTGCTTTTTAAAATAATCTCTCATAATCAAAGATCCTATAGAAAATCTAGGATTAATTATCAGAGTAACATTGATATTAGATTTGTTTTAAATGTATATCTGTTGTAGTGTTTAAAGCCAAAATCTAGTAATCATTCTCCTCTTTCCAACCCACAATTTTGTTCAGATATCTTTCCTATCACTTCTCCCAGGGGAAAGATCTTGCTTGCTCTGAGCTATCCATGTATAGCATTAGCATGGCAACTGCTGTTCAGCAGGTCCAGTCCAATAAAAGACATGAATTACGTTTCATTGGGGAGAAATTGGTCTATCTGTCTATCAAGGAATATGAACACAAAAACACATAATCCTAGGTCACGCTCTCAGCCATCTTGCGGCCGTGATGGAAAACAGTCTGAGGAAAAAGCTAATACACCAAAGATTTCAGAGCAAAGAGGTAGAAAGGAGCCAATGATATGGTTCAGTCAACAATCAATTTTTGAGCAATGACAAATTCTGAAGATAAGAAATTCCCTTATTGCTTACGCCATTTTTGTCAGAATTTCCATTACTTAACAGTTCACAGCATCCTAACTGATTCAATATACTTTAAAAATAACCCACTTAAGAATTTACTTAACTACATGTCAGATATTAATCTCTCTCTTGTGGTCTGCTAGTCCACTGAAGTACAAGTAATAACTTCTAATGTCTTAATTTCAAAAAGATTACTTTTAAGAAAAGATTATCTTTAACTATGGGAAAACTAAAGGTGTTCTTAAAGATCTATGGTTATATTCGGAAAGCAAAAACATTAATGAAGTGTTGAATAAAATGTTTAGGTAAAACAAATCACATTATTGATAAAGATGGGGAAATGTTTATAAAACGGAATGAAGTTGATTCTGTACACTCATGAAATTTAATAAAAAAGGAAAAATAACATATATACTGGGGGGTGCTGAAAAAATGTATACAATTGGACACTTTGGTCAACGTTGCTCAGGCAGTAGTTTGCCATAATCAGAAATGTCTGGAGCACCTCTTGTAATTGCAGAAGTCAAACGTGACTTGTATTCATCTTTTGTTATTGGTATATATTGAGTATTACAATTTTAATACAGCTTTTATCTTTCTTAAAATGTGTATATATTTTTGACTCTCTTTCTCTCTCTCTCTCTCTCTCTCTCTCTCTCTCTCTCTCTATATATATATATATATATATATATATATATATATATATATATATATATGTTATTAGAAAGGGTCCTGTTGTTAAGTTGTTTTAAAGTAGTAACCTTAAAAATTTTGTCTTCATCCTCAAATTTGCACCAGAATTAATTGAAAAATTAAAATTAAAAAGAGGAACTTTTTTATGTTAAGGAAACAACAGATACTAGCACACACACAGTCTTCTGAATAATAATATATCTTTGATGGAGTTGTTGGAAGATTAAATTATATATCACACAGTAAATGACAAAATGTATTTTTCTGCATTTCTATTTCAAACTTCCAACCAAAGGCATGCCTTCTCTTAAAAATTTACAGCATGCAACAACACACACACACACACATCTGCATAGTACTTTCTTATGCACACATACACACTTTTCTCATGTGTCAAATTTTCGGAGTAAATGGAGCAATAACAGTGATCCAGGTTTTGGCTTCCACATTTATTATCCTTATTCCCTCGGCATAGCACATCTTCCACCTTCATCCCACTTTAGAAAGAAGTTTCAAATAGAATCTTCAGCTAGCCAATCCCATTCCTTGCTCTTCCAAATTCTTCACTGCCTCTGATATTTATGACTTATTCCTTTGCTAATTTTCTTCTCTACAAAATACACAGTATATGTATGGACATAAGCCATGAACAATAATTCTATATGTCAACTCTATATGTCACTCATTACTTTACAAAAATCACTTACGTATTTCTACCGCCCCATACAAATTTCAAGCTATATAAATCCTAAGCCATATTTTGGGCATTGAAATACTCATAATTCCTAGCCATATAATATCTTGAATTAGAAGTATGTGTGATTATGTTATCAATTATAACAATCACTTGAATATGACTGAAGCTTTGGTTGGACAATTTTTAAAAAGTCTCACCTGATTAAACTCAGTTTTAATCAATTATTAGACTCAATTATTAAAGATTATAAACTGGTATCATTATTAAAGATGATAAACTCAGCATTTTGCTGAGTTGGCTAAGAAAGGACCAAATAATAAATCCTTCAGGTGGAAATTCCACCAACACCTATAGGAAGAAGCATATCATCTCTTTAAGTCTCCTGGTAGGGACCTTTCACCTCCTCCATACTCAAGATAGCCAGCCTAACTCCTGGGAAGATGACTAACTGGGGTTGGAGATATACACTGCAGAAGCAGAAAAGGTTTTTTTGTTTGTTGTCTCCAGTGGAAATTAACCAGCCCATATAAATGTAATTTCTGGCCTCAGCAGCAATGCTCAACAGTGTAAACCAACCAGACCAGAAGAATCATTTAAAATTCATATAAGAAACAAATTTACTGCACTTTGACTGGCATTTTGATTTTAAAAAATGCTCTTTATCTTCTGATTATTTCCATAGTTTACCTTCAATGGAAAGTCATAATTAAAGGCAGAAGTTATGCTAAGAATCAAATAATTTAGTTTATTTACCATGGTTTTGTGTTCGCTTGAACAGAGCTCTTGAAACAATGACCAATGACCAATTCCTTTGCAAACGATTATTTCTCTAATTTAACACATAATTCTGGATATATATAACTGAATATATCCTTTAAAGAATTTGCTTCTCTGCCTATTTTATATCTCTAGAAACATTAATAAATTCCATCAAATTATCAATGAAAACATGAATTACTATGAGACTTGATTAAGACAACGACGTTTAAGAACTGAGCATTATTCTTTTGGGGAGTGTTTTCCAAGCAGTTGAGCATGAACAGTTGGGTAAGAGAATCCTGAATAATGGACATAGACTATTTCTAACCCTGGAAAAGTAGCATGTTCTTAATCACACTATAATCCTTGGAAAATACAGGCAGATATGATATCATACTTCTCATTGCCAGAGCCCTGAGGACTTGCCCTATCAACAGACAGCACGTTTTCTCACAAACCCGGTGTTGGTTTATACACCTCTTCATTTAACCATTAGAATTCAGTAGAAAAATCTTACTCATGCTCACTTTTCTTATCTGTGAAATGGGGGGAAAGTAATAATTACCTAATGTGCTGGGGTGTTCTGTGGTTTAACTAATTAGAGGCTGTAAACCCTGATAAGGCACTAAGTGGTATTAAATATCGATATAGCATTCATTTACTGCCCAACTTGTGCTCCAGCTGCTTAAACACAGCTGCTCTTAATAAGCAGCAGAAAATCAGCTAAAAGTATGTGATAAGCCGACTGGAGGAAATGACACAGAGGCGTGTTTTACAACTCATGAATTTGTTAACATTGTTTTAAAAATTATGAAGTGGTTTCCTTGTAGGATGCTCTTGTCTTTAAAATCCTGGAGAGGTGTGACTGTAGACTAGGGTAAAGCTTTGAAATGAATAGGAAGAAAATACTTTGAATGCCATGGACTGAACCAAAAGTGCTTTTGAACCCAAACTGACAGTTTGCCTTTTTCCACTGTTCTCCTTTTTGTTCTGCTGATAATAAAACTCAGATTATGTATACTGGTACAAGCAAAAGCACTATTTTATCAGTGGCAAGTTCTTAGGGAGCAGAAGATGGGTCCTGTGCACTGTGGTTTGTGAGCAAGCTGGAGTCAGACCAAGGGACAGAGCAGGTGAATCACCCGCAAACACCAGGACACGTGGGGACTGTTGCTCCTAGGGAAGAGCAACATCTGTGGCCCTCCACAGACCATGAGCCTAAATTACGATGCTTCCTTACTCTATATTCTCACTTCTGGTGCTGGACTCGGACCCCCAGGCCTAAATCCTACATGTAAGTCAGCTTTGTAAGTGCCTCTTTGCTCCCTAAGGTTCTGACCTTGGCTAGGCAATAGGACTTTCATCTGTTTTGACCCGACCTCTCAGCCAAGTTCATCCAGCCCAAAACCCAATTCTATTTCTGACTCCAGTTCAATGACCTGATTACAATTATTTTTTTAATTAAACAATTGCTTTTGATTTTCTTAATCATGAATTGCAATCCAACTCTAGTAATCTAGCCATGGCGACTCAACTGTAATACCTAAATTCTTCCCTTAAAATAAGTAATATTTGCCTGCATATCCAGTACTACTGCTATTACTACTCTGACTAACATAAATAATGGCTAACATTTGTCGAGTGCTCACTATGAATCAAACACTTTTAAGTAGTTTGCATATACTAAATATTTAATCCAAAGACCAAGTCTCTAAGGTAATTGCTATTGCTTTGTCCTTTTACAGACGAGGAAACTGAGGCACTGAAGAGTAAGTAATCTGCCCACAGTGATGCAGCCAGAAAGTCACACAAGCCTGACCGCATGGTCTATACTTCTTACCACTCCATTCCAGCTACGATGTGCTTTGGGCTACTCACACCCTCCTTGCTAGCACTGCCGCTGGGACTGGGGGAATGCCATGTCACTGTAAGACAGGAGAGTGAGTGTATGGTGTCTCTGTGCGTAAGGCTGAGTCTTCCATTGTTGGAACACCATAGCTATTTACTTCAGTAAGAGTGGTTTCTGACTTGATCGTTCCAAGTTAATTTGTTGAGTAAGTACATTAAGATAATTACCAATCATCATGTCCATTGTGCAAAATGCTACCAATATATTAACTTTGCAGAAGACACCACGGTAGTATATAAGAAGATGGAGAGAACATTTTATTAGGTAACTGGAAAAAATAGTAAAAATCAAAATTGTCACAATTAAGAGTAATACCCTTTTAAGTCCTGATATAATTTTTATCATCATAATAAATAGCTTGCAAATAAAATAGGGGGGAAAAAAAAGAAAGAAAAGAACAACAATGTGGTCCTAATATCTAAATATCCAAAGAAATAAGAGCTCAACATTAATTCCATGAAAAGCACAGCATTATTTTTGGCAAATAATGAAAATCATTGGTCTGCATTCAACACTAGATACACTCACAGAGAAAGTGCACCAGGCAACTTGCAAGCACTGATCAACCAGCCGGACATGGAGACTATTAGGACAGACTTTAAAGTATTTCCAGGCAAAACTTTTCTGTTACGCCAACCTCATAGGTCATGACCACAATAAATCTGTGGATGTTCTGCCATCTGTTACCAGTCAAACACAAGAAGTGATGTTTGCGGAAAATATGTGCAAGTCATTCTTTCCTCAGTACTTTACATTTTATGAGAGATCAAAATCAGCTACTATAAGCAGGTATCTTTGAATTACAATGGTTTTGTCCCTCGCAGATTCAACTTCATTGAAGGACATTTTAATATTGTGTCCATAACAGTTTTCTTTTTAACGTTGTAAAATACATATATATATATATATATATATATATATATATATATATATATATATATATATAATTTAAAACTGAATATTATGTAAAAACATAACTTAGGACTCTTTCTATTCTATAAATTCACACCCACCAAATAAAAACCCATACGATGCATTCTGAAATTTAGTGCTAAAGAAAAGAAATCTCTATTTCCTCTGAAGAATTGGTATATAAACCTGGTGCTATAGGATGACTACAAAACCAAAGCTGCCAATCAGAAGCAAGTGTGAGAACAAAGCCATGCATACATGTACTAGTTGCATATTGGTGTGGGGGGAACAAAATGTTAGCACTGATAATAATAACAACACTATTAACAGCATACTATGGGGAACATACTCATTTAACTGACAACCTCCTACAGCCCACTCCAAAAAATGCAAAATACATTTTCTAGCTCTAGTCTCTCCATCAGTATGTTTCCTCTTTCGTCCTTTTGGCTTTGTAGTCTTAAAAAAGAGCATCCGTGTCACAAAGAATCTGCCCCCAACAAGCTCCATCTATGGGAAGTGGATGTTGGGAAGCATTATTAAATTCCATAGGGAAAGGGAGCTAGGATTTAATAAGGTCAGGAAGAAAGCCCAACACACTAACTTAACTGGAGGATATTTCCCAGTCTTCAGTTGTTTCAAAATATAAATGTTTTTCCTTGCCTTATAAATGAAATTCCACAAACGCACTCTCAACCCCCTCTGCAAGGTCAGGTTTATTGTAAACTTGTGATTGGTTTCCTTGGAGCGCAGGCTATAAAAATACTAACACAAACCCGTGACTTGCTATACCTTTGCCAAATAAAAATAGAAGGGAAAAGAAAGCCCTGCAACATTTGTCATAGTAACCTAGTTATAGCTCTATTTTCATTCCCACTTACTTGAACTTTATCACAGAGCAACAAATGCTGATAGAGCTGCTACATCCAGCCAAACAGCTTCAAGCAATAACAAGGTAGTTCATTGTAAAGACATCACACTAGCGTCTGTGTGTGTGTGTGTGCGTGTGCCTAAGTTTAGTAAGGCCAAATAGACAATTTTATAGGACACAAAACTGGAGATCAAAACCTGGGGTTCAAAGCTCATTCCTCTTCACCCAGTGGCCTGTTGTTCAACGTTGGACTCGTCAAATAATTACACATTTTCTAGGTTTGTCATTAATAAAAGATGGCAGCCAACTTAACGGATAATTGTGTGTGTCCCCAAACTTAGGGATTAGCGTATTCAGTAAGCAATGCTTGTCTGTTTCTCTACTTTTTCACAGGATGGAGTAGTCGAAAAACACATGGAAAAGAATTGAAATTTTGGCTCAGAAACTCACCATCACTATGAACTTGAACATATAGTGTTTTTAAGCTAAATTTAATTATCTATCAAAAAGATGGTAATATGCATTTTACAAATTTTAGTCAAAATTGCTGTAAGAATAAATGTAGAATTTTTATCCACATTACTGACACATTTCAGTTAGTCCAGAAATCTCATTTTTTCCCAAATACTTCCCCTTAGTTCTCATTGCATGTGGTTTATTCTTACAGATGATTTGAATTCATTAATGTTAGAAAATTTTTGTGTGTTTTTACCATAGGTCATATACGAGTTGGGAAATGATCCCTGCCTTCAGAAAGTTTACAACCTAATTAGGAAAGGAAAAAATAGGCCAGGATATATAATCAACCATCAAACGAAATTTTTTTCGGTTCTCAAATGTAGAACAAATATCTTGGCCTTCTTTTGAAAGTTCACTTTCCTGCTTGGCCAGAGTGGTCTCAAAGAAAGATTGCAAAGTTACTCATGTGATTGTTCATATTTCTTGGAAGGAGGAAGTTAAATGACACAGGAGACAGAAGTAGAGAATAGAAATAACGTGTTTAAGCAAAATTACTTTATAATAATTTTGAATTTCCACCTTATTTTGTGGAAATTATTATAATCTGAGTTCAACTCCCCATCAAGCAATAATAGCAAGACATGAACAAGGCAGGGCAAAATTAAGCTTAGCTAAATTTGATAATTTGCTTTCTTTTTTTATAATTGAAGGAAAGCATGGTTAATAATTTTCTTTTTCATCATTTATTATCATTATGTATCAGTTAATATCCTTTTCAGTTATACATGCTTTCATTCAGAGTAATAAATATTTTTCTAAATTTCCATGGTCTTCATAATTATCATTGTTAGAGGGTGCATGACATGCCATCCTGTTGATACATCATAATTTATTACAGCATTTTTATATATTACGCATTTAGCTTGTTTCCCTTTTGTGCTACAATGAATTTATTTTTGGTTGGTTTGAAATATTTTCATAAGACAGATTTCTGAGAGTACAATATTACATCAAAGTACATGAAAATGTAACCTCATCATACCAGAAAAAATAATCATCACCATTTACCATCTGTATCCAATTATTAAAATGTAAATATTTTAATATAATTTTCTTTTATGAAAAACTTACAGCAGTGTACAGAGATAGCAAAAAACTTTATTAATAATTATAATAAGAATTTAATCATATTAACCTCTTTTTAAGTGCATTGTAGGATAAAACATTATAAAAGATAAAGTTTTATCAAAATGGGATGGATCAGGTTTATGCAGTAAAGTATTATCGGGTGGAGTGCTTTTTGTTGAATGGCTAATGAGGTGAGATTGCTACATTGATTTTTGTCCTTAAAAATGTATTATTCACCCACTTATTCTTGATTTGGGGAAAATTCATCTAAAATATAACCTGAAGACTCATGATCTGAGAGTTCATTGACGTAATAAATTTCAGCAACATCATTAAAATCTAGAGCACTGCTGTCTCATCATTCATCTTCTGATTCATTTAATAATTGTGAAACACCCTCCCTTTTAATTTTATTTTTTAAAGTATTTTTTAAATAGTTGGGAATAAAAGATGAAAAATAAAATTAGGATGATATCGCAAAACGTTTCAAGATATGGGAAAATAATATCAGTAAGTGAAAGGGCTCAATGGACCCATATGATAATTACGTAACTAGGTGAGTTTTATTCTAATTTAAAAAATAAGTAAGTATTCTCTGTCTTTTGGAAGACGTTTAAGAACAATGAAAGTCATAATATATCTGTCTTTATAAAGAGTTAGAATTGCTCTCAGAAGACACTAAAATCCAAAATTGGACCCAATGAATCCTGATGGTATACAGAAGGTAGATAGTTCTTTCTATATGCCCATTGTCTAGTTAAAACAGTTTTTGTTGTTTTTTTTTTAAAGAGACAGGAATCATTAAAAACTATTAGGCACCTAATACTATATATAAGATATTATGCTACAATTTAATTTACATGATAGGTCCAAGAGGGAGGAATTATATTTCCCACATTATAGATGAGGAAGCCTCTCTGAAGCGATTGCTCTTCTCTGTTAAATTCACATCACAATTAAATGGTAGTTAATTTAAACCCAGCTGTATTTCATTTTTATTTTTATTTATTTCATTTTATTTTTACTCTATTTTCTTTTATGTTTATTTTATTTTATATTTATTTATATTATTTATTTTATTTTACTTTCCAAAGCTCAAGCTTTCACATGTGAGTTAGTTTTCACAAACTGTAATCATATAAATAGGATTCCACTCAACCCACTGTTGTAAACCATATCATATCAGGAAATGATATAAGATTGTGGAAAAGGAATGTAGAAAGGAAATATTCACCTGCCAGCGATGTCTGAAAAGAGCAGAATATATGGGTTTTCTGCATATATGAAAGTTCAAAGAAAAAAATGGCAGCATATCCCTTGGAAGTAATTTTTTTTCTTTTCCTTGAGACAATATGGATTTATATTTTCCAGAGCTTTTAAGTCTGAACAAGGCACTGGTTTCTTACCCCACAGTTTGCAATTATAAGAAATAACGCTTCTGCTACATCACATGCTGCCCGCTGCCTTTTAGCCAACTTGGTGACAATGGATCTCTCCACAGGTCACACATCAAAGGGGCACAACAGTGGTTGCCTGGCTTCACAGACTTCGCTAACTCATGTTGTTTCACAAAAATAAAAATGATTGCTAATAAATTTAAAGCCATGATGGCTCAATCACTGGGTAAAGCAAGATTTTAATCATCTGAAATCAGGAAGCACTTACAAGTTGCCACAATACCTCACATTTCTTCAGCAATTTGCTTTTAAAAGCCTTTGTCCCTGAATTCAGCTTTCAAACTAATGAAAGCCCTAACCACGTTTCTTCATGAACACAGAGGAAAGAAAATTATCTCTCCAACCTAACCTATGTTACTTTCTTCATTGAGGCCTACCTACCTCCTGCCTGGAAGAAGACATTTTTAGGGAAGTAGTTCTCAACAGCATTTGGGATTGGGAGTCAGATGTAGAGGTAGCATTTCCACACTACTTCTGCCTCCTAATTTTACCCCAACCTCAAGTTTTCCATAACCCAGCCCCTGGTTGAGGACCACTATTTTGATTATTTAAGGATAAGAGAATTAAAAATGGTTTTATGGTAATATGTTCAAATAGAGTCTTTTTAAAAAGACTCAGAAACTCGATGGGATCCACTTAGCTGAGTAATGAGGGAAGAACACAAAAGGTCCCACCTTATGGGATACACACAGGGCATACTCCCACTCCCGATTCTCACTCTGTAGAGGGACAACACTGTCTTGCCTCATTGATTTGGGGCTTGGTCACATGACTTGTGTTGACCCTTAGAATCTGGGCAGAAGTGGCAGTTTGCCTATTCATAACACAGGCTATAGTTCATATAAAATTATTCTGTTCTTTTGTTTCTCCATGGGAAGAGTATGCCCCAGCAGCCCATGGTCCCAAAATGAAAACATACGGAGTGAACTGAACCTAAGACGGAAAGTAAATGTTTGCTATTATAAGTGTCAAATTTTGAAGTTGCTAGTTAGAGCCCATTATTATATAAACCTAACACATACTATATTACAAGAAGTATTTTTCATATGCATTCCCCTCATCTGCCTAGAGCAGCATTCATTATCAAAGCAAAACAAAGGCAGGTAAGCATGCAAGCTCTGAAACAAGATGGGCCTTCACTGAGTAAGCCAATTTCTGCAAACTTAGTTATTCAACATAAAACTGACATAACAATAGTACCTATCCCATCCTCTTACCATGAAGACTAAATAAGAGAATAGACAAAATCCTTAGTAGAGGGCTTGTTTAGTAAGCATCCACTAAATGTTAGCTATGGTATTATTATTTTTTCATTATTTATGTCTCAATTATTGACACAGTATCTAACATGCCACAGTCTGCCATTAAAAGCCTAGGCAGGAAATGGGAAGTGGAAGTAGTAGGAAGAGGGCATCCTTCTTACTAGGGTGCATAGGAGCACCCTTCCAAGGCCAGTCTTCCAAGTGTGTGTAGTGAAAATAATCCTCAACACTCCATTCAAGATTTTCCATAAAAAATGCAACACAAAAGTGGAATCCTAATAAAGTTTTAAAACTGCAATATTGAGAATAAATGATTTTTACATGTGACCAAATATAACATCTTTCACACTAAAATTATTTTAAATCCTTTTGATGGAAATGTTTCAAAATGGTATGCTATACCTCCCTTCCTCTGTATGTGGGTTATGAGTTTTTATCTGCTTTCCATGACTCTACATTTGGTTTCTTATTGATTAGCAATTATAATACATTGCATTTTTAATATAAGTTTGAGCTACCAGTGCTGATTATAGGATAAATAGTGTAACTTGCATTCCTAACTATAATCTATACAACATCTTCCCTTTGTTTAGTTTAAATAAAAGTAGAATGAAGCATGTATAGTTGCTAGGCTTGTGCTGCATGACCACTGTTCTATCCAAATAAAATAGTGAACAAATAATGAACCAGTCTTCTTTGAAGTTCTTTCATAGTCTTAATAAAATATTTTGCTTATCAGTACCCTTTGATATTATAGCATTCAAAACATTTTCTCTTAATTCAGAATTAGTCACCACTTCAATCTCTTTGTCAAGTTCAACTAGGTCTCTGACTTTTCATAAATTTCTAACTACAGCAAGTGAGCAAATACGCCTCTTATTGTGCCTTGTCACAGCACTCTCTTTGATAGGTAAATATCACCATCTTGTGCAAAGTTAAGATATTTATTCTAAAGATAATCAATCCAAATTATGTTTTTTATTCACAACTCATTAATTCAATAAACCTTTACTGAGAACCCACAATGCATTGCTTTGGGCACTGGAGAGAGAAAGGTAAGCAAGACTGACAAAGTCTCCAGTTTCACAGAGCCTGAGGGAAACAGATGATGTGCAAGTAAATAAACGAATAAATGTAGTGCGATGCAGAGACTTAAGACAGACTGAAGTGAGAGAGAGCAGTTAGATCAGATTGGGTGACCAGGGAAAGCATCTCTCTCGGGAGGTAAGATTTACACTGTGCTCTGAATGACAAGCAGAAGCCATCCAGTGGGAGCAGAGAGCTTTGCAACTCGGGGTTTTAACATGACTTAGAGCCTTTGACTCATCCTCACAATTCTCCTTAAAACTATGTATTTGATTCCTAATTTATTTTCAGTGACTTTAGGGTACCAGGCTTTGGGGTGTTAAATAATCAAACTTTTAAAAATATTTTGAATATTGAGTTCAAATACATATATTGAGTTCTCTCTACCTCGAAACACCGATGAAAATGTTAGGTTCTAGCAACAAAATCATCTGCCCTTCACTCTCAGGGGATGGAGAAAATGGCTAATTTTAAGTATACCTGTTTATTAACCATTACATGTTTCCTATTTAAATCCTTGTATTTGAATCTTGGATTAAAATAATATAAAACTGTATCTGTTTTCAAGCTAAAACATGATTCTCCAGAAACATGGGATTACTTTCTAAGACAAATTCTTTCTTAGCCACCATTAGAAGTTGAAATGATTACCTGTGTATAAACAGCATTTTCTCTTTAGAGCTGAGTCTTCCATTCAGACTTTTACTTTTAATTACTCTAATCCCACATAATCCTCAACACATTTTAGTGATGTAGGAGGAAGACAGTCTTATCCTTACTATGCTAATGAGTAAACTGAGGCACTTGGCAATTAAGGTGCTTATTCTTGATTATCCTGTAGTCTGTATTTTCATGGATTCAAAGTGTCTGGATAAAAAGTAACCATCTTAGCTATTAGCTTCCTGATGTCAATAGCTTGGATATTTGAGAAACACATACATGTTTATTTAAATAATAAAAGTCATTCATCTTTTATCAAACTATTCATTTTTTTAATCCAGCAATTCCTCGAATCTGTTCATCTCACAGTAAATTTGTTTACTGTGCACCTTGTATCTTGCAGAGACAGTGCTAGGCATGGAAGACACAAATGTGAGTTGAATGTGGTCTCTTCTAGCAATCACTGTTTTATTAAATGTAATGTTACACAAGGTAAAACATGACCACACCTGTGAATTACCACCTAATTATTTGTTACAGATGAACTTCCATCTGGGCACATGATGGTTGTTCAATCAATACTTGCTTACTGATAATAGTTTGCCATGTAGATAAAATCTGAGTATCAGAACCATATGAAAGGTATGGCTTTACATACAAGTACTAAATGGAGGAAAGCATTGTTTTGTTGTTGCAGTACAGGCAATTAAATTTCACATTTCAGAAATAAATAACACATTTAAGTGTTTTAAGATCTCTTACCATCCATCCCCTCGTCTCCATTCCCTCTGCTACAACCTTGAATCAGAAACGTAGAGGCTCCTGCCTGGATTATCACAAAGCCTCTAAAATAGCTTCTTCATCTCCCTTCTTGCCCAAGTCAAAATCACCTTCCATTTTTAAAAGTATACCTCATTATGTGATCTCTGTGCATACAAATCTTTAGGAGTTCCTTCTTTTCCAAGGCATATAGTACAAACGTCTTAGAATCCTACAGAATTAATTAACTAATCAATCATTGCTTGCATCCCAACAAGACCTCACAACTCAGCCGAGCTGACTCTTTACAGTTTCCATACTGCGCATTCTATTTCATGGCTTCATACCTTTGTCTCTTGCTCCTTCTCCTTGGAATGCCGTCCCCTTCACCCTAAATAGTACACATTTATTCTTATCAAGACTTCATTCTATAAAGCTTTTTCTGAATCCTATTTTCCTACTCTAGCAAAACCCACTTTCTCCTTAACTCCCCTTATAACAGTTAATATAAACTAAAATCATACTGCCCAGATTCTAACATACGTTTAGAAATGTATATGTATACAGGGCTATCTCTTCCTTGTTGAATGTAATCTGTGGAAACTTAGAATCTTTTTTTTCAAAGTGGGTAATTTGGCATTCAATGAAAATATATTGAATAAATAACTACTTGAAAAACAGCATATAGACACTGTAGGGAACAAAATATGTATGAAGTGTGATGGTTGCCTTTTCCCCAATGCCCCAGATGTTGGTCTGCCAGCATCCTCTCTGAAGCATTAGCAACACTCAGCTTCCAGAACAATGAAAAGGTATGACATAATTTATACTCCATGTTTAAAATCCAGATTCCACTCCTAACAACTACCTGAACTTGAGCCAATTACTTACCTGTAAATCTCTTTCTATCAATAAAATGGAAATGATAATAATACGTATCTCACAAAGCTGCTGTAAGAATTAAATAAGAATATACACACAGTGCTTAGAACAGAGTCTCTGACACACAGTAAGTGCTCAGGCGATATAGCTATTTGATAAGATGCTCAATTGCCATTGACAGACCCTATGTAAGCCAACTAAAGGCCCCCAAAGGATTTATTAGCTTCCATAGCTAGGAAGTATAGAGTGCCTAACAGGTTGCCACAATTCATTAATTACTTTTCACTTTCAGAATCAATTTCTTTCTCCCTATTCCTCTCTCATCCATCTCACTTTATTATATCCTTATGCACAAGGTCTGACAATTAAGTCCGCGAATTTGTTGCACCGATGTTGCTAACATTTTTTTGATATCAGAGGGATTATTCATTATGAATTTATACCAACTGGACAAACAGTTAACCAAGTTTACTATTTGGAAGTGCTGAAAAGGATGCATGAAAAGGTTAGATGACCTGAACTTTTTCCAACAATTCATGGCTCTTGCATCACGACAATGCACCAGCTCACCTGGCATTGTCTATGAGGACGTTTTTAGCCAGTAAACAAATAACTGTATTGGAACACCCTCCCTACTCATCTGATCTTGCCTCCAGTGACTTCTGTCTTTATTGGAAGATAAAGGAAATATGGAAAGGAAGACATTTTAATGGCATTCAGTATATCAAGCGTAATACGATGACAGCTCCAATGGCCATTCTAGTAAAAGAGTTCCAAAATTGCTTTGAATGGTGAACTAGGCACTGGTGTCAGTGCATAGCTTCCCAAGGGGAGTTCTTCGAAGGTGACCGTAGTGATTTCAGCAATGAGGTATGTAGCACTTTTCCTAGGATGTGTTCGCGAACTTGGTTGTCCGACCTCGTATGTTGTTGCAGTTCTTTCCACCATATATGACCTTTCTCAGTCCCACAGCTCTAAACATACATCATTCAACTTTGGCAAAACAAGAGGCAAAAAATATTCTCTTTCTTAGCCTCAGTTTATCAATCTCTGGGAGGCTTCTAATTGATCAGTGCTATAGACTGTGTCCTCCCAAAATTCAAATATTGAAACCTAATCTCCAGTATGATGGTGGTTGGAGATAAGGCCTTTGGGATGTGAGTAGGTAATGAGAACAGGGCTCTCATCAATGAGATTAGCATCCTTAATAAAAGAGACCCCAGGAAGCTCCTTTGCCCTTTCTGCCGTGTGAGGGCAAAGCAAAAAGATGGCCATATATGAACCAATAAGCGAGTTCTCATCAGAGACCAAGTCTACCAGCACCTTCATCTTGGACTCCCCAGCCTCCAAAACTATAAGAAATAAACTTCTGTTATTTATAAGTCACTTCAATTTATGATATTTTGTTATAGCAGCCTGAGCAGACTAAGGAAGTCAGCTTGGAAACAAGTGCTGTATGTAGATGGGAGGGGAGGTCCCAACACTGGTCCAGCCTAAGTCGCATGTCACTCAAGTTCTAGAGGGTGAGATCTGTTACCAGCATAGGAAAGGAGGGAGACTGGACAGGTGAAACCACAGCTACTACATTATCTCTCTTAACAGTATTTCCATCTTCTATTTATCTTAGCTAACTTAAGTTAGTTTTGTTGTTGTTGTTGTTGTTGAGTTTAGATTTTTTTTCAATTACAACTCACATATAAGTTTCAAGTGTACAACACCGTGATTAGACATTTAGACATCTTACGAAGTGGTCACCCCAATAATCTAGTACCCATCTTACACCATACATGGTTATCACAATATTATTGATTATATTCCCTATGCTATACTTTACAATCCTGGTACTGTTTTTATAACTGGTAATTTGTACTTCTTAATCCCTTCACTTTTTTCACCCTTGCCCCCAACACCCCTCCCATCTGACAATCATCATTTTTTTATCTGTATCTATGTGTTTCTGTTTTTTGTCTGTTTTGTTTGTTTGTTTTAGATTCCACTAATAAGTAAAATCATATGATATTTGTTTTTCTCTGCCTAAGTTATTTCATTTAGCATAATACTCTCTAGGTCCATTCATGTTGTTGCAAATGGCAAGATTTTATTCTTTTTTATGGCCAATATTCCATTGTATATATGTACCACATCTTCTTTATCCATTTGTTCATCAATAGACTTTTAAGTTGCTTCCGTATCTTGGCTATTGTAAATAATTCTGAAATAAACACAGGGGCAAAATAAAAAGACAATTTACTGAAAGGGAGAAGGTATTTGTCAATGGTACATCTGATAAGGGGTTAACATCCAAAATATATAAGGAACTCATACAACCTAACACACACACCCCAAAAAAATGCAAACAATTTGATTTAAAAAGTGGGCAGAGGCCCTAAATAAACCTTTCTCCAAAGAGGACACACAGATGGCCAATAGACAAGTGAAAAGATGCTCAACATCAGTAATCATCAGGGAAATGCAAATCAAAACCACAATGAGATATCACCTCACACCTGTCAGAATGGCTATAATCAACAAGTCAGTAAATAACAAAAGTTGGTAAGGGTGTGGGGAAAAGGGAACCCTCGTGCAAATTGGTGCAGCCACTATGGAAAACAGTAGGGAGGTTCCTAAAAAAATTAAAAATAGAACTACCTTATGCCCCGGCAATTCCATTCCTGGATATTTATCCAAAGAAATCCAAAACATAAATTCAATAAATTAACTTTGTTTTAATTTTTCCCTTTAACTGACTACTGTCTACAGGGTATCCAGCATTAACCATTGCCATCAGACTGCACTTAATGCTACTTTTGCCACGACTCTGACCAAAACCACATCTTCATGCTCTGCCCTGGCCACCTATGTTAGTCAGTGAGATTTAGTTTATCATTCTCACTGCTCCCTAATGTCTTAATGTGTAGTCCCTGCTTCAATGCTATCTGAAATGCTTCTTCCAGATGCTGACCCGAATACAAGGATTTGAGTATAACTGCGTTTTTGTAAAATAATCCTAGGAATCATCAGTAATGAATGGAAAAGCAGGGCAAAGAATGGAAGCAAACCAGCATGGTATGGTATGCATTAAAGAACAGGTTATTTCTTCAGGGATCATGGACTCAACTCGACTGGGCTCTTCTGGGAGCTGGTCTGAGACACTTCTCAGAGTTATTCCTCCTGAGGGATGAGGAATTTGAAATATTTATCCTCCAGTATCCATTTGTTAGCGTCTGAGGGCAGTGCCAGTGGATATCTATCCCTTAGCGTTTCCTGACGTTCCCCCATGAGGTCTGAAAGACAGCTCTTCAAGTCAAAAGTCACAGGTTCACAAGAGGACATCAGCATGACGATGGTTAGTGTTCCGGGCATCTGGGCTGGGTACCATACAGAGTCTTCTATCAGTGGCCTCCTGTGTACTTCTGACAACTGAGGACCTGCTCTGCTCTGTCTGATAACACCTTAACGATGCCCTGTCCCTGATCCCGTCATGTTCAAACTTCCTTGGTAGTCACTGTCAACACTACATTGTCTATCTCTTTGAGCTCAACACCTTAATTCTCACTATAGGTATAATTCTTGGAGTCCTTATTTTCCGAATTCAGCTGAATCTAGGCTATACGGTCCTGCAGTAGTAATGACCTCTAGCAATGAGCAGACTTTTGGTCCTGTCCAAAACGCCCAAGCTTAGAAAATATCCCTGGGTTCACATAACCCATGATGTTTATTTCTACTTTGGATTTACAGGATTAATACGTAAAAAATACTACCATGCTGTATTGGTCCAATAATTATGCTGTATTACTGCTAATGATAACGCTTCTAGCCTGGGTGGCCTGGCTGGTAATGGCACATGGGGTTAGGCAGATGGGTGGGGGTTCACATCCTGCAGCAGAGTTGGATTTATATAAATTAGGCAGACCAAATTTCTCTGTGACATTTTGGACAGAGCCAAATGTCAAGGACCTTTGGCAGGGACCCAATGTCTCTGTGGACATTGCTTACAGACCAAACATCAAAAAACAAATTGCAAGGACCTTTTGGTGTAGACTAAATGTCTCTGTGGGTATTTTGGACAGAACCAAATATCCTGCAAGGCATCTAACTAGTCCTATTGGCTTAACTGTGTGTCATTTCTAATCCCTTTGACTGCCTACCCTATCTAATACTGCGTCTCATAAAAATATAGTGCTTGTCATCAGGGGATTCACAGACTACAGGAGAATAGAACATGAGTAAGCAAATTACGTTTTGTTCCAACCTCGGTATCTCCTCTAGAAAGAAGCCTTCCCTAACCCTCTGGGTCATGTTGGGGTGACACTCCTAGGTTCCGGCAGCACCTTTCACTTTTCCTCTCAGAGCACTTATTGCACTTAATGGTATTTTATTTCCATATTTCAATAACAGATTTATAGAGATATAATTTACATACCATAAACTTCATCTTGTATTGTGTACAATTTAGTTTTCAGTATACTCATAGAGTTCTGCATCCATCACCAGCAACTCTAGAACATTTTCATCATTTCCAAAAGAAACTCCATACTCAGAAACAGTCACTCCCTGCTTCCAATGACACTCTCCACCCCTGGCACCACTAATGTACTTTCTCTTTCTATGGCTTTGTCTATTCTGGCAGTTCTTATAAAGGGAATCATAAAATACGTGGTCATTTGTACCTGGCTTCTTTCACTTAGCAAGTTTGCAAGGTTCATCCATGTTGTAGCACATCATTACTTTGTTTCTTTTTATTACTGAATAATATTCCACTGCATGGATATTTCACATTTTATTTATCCATCCACAACTTGATAGACATTTGGGTTGTTTTCACTTTTGCAGTACTATCAATAAGGCCGTTGCAAACATTCATACACAAGTTCTTGTGTGTAAAAATATGCTTCAAATTTTCTTGGTTATAGATGGAAGAATAAAATTGGTGGATCATAAGTTAATTCTGTGTTTAACATTTTGAGAAACCAACAACTGTTTCCCAAAATAGCTGACTCATTTTAAATTTCTACCAACAATGTGTGAGGGTTCCAATTTCTTACATCCTTTCCAACACTTACTATTGTCCATCTTTTTTAATATAGCCACCCTAGTGATTATGAAGTGTTATGTTACAGTGGTGTGCCTTTGCATTTCCTTAATGACTAATGATATTGAGAGTCCTTTCACATCCTTAATAGACCATTTTTATATCTTCCTTGGAGAGATGTGTATTCAAATTCTTTGTTCATTTTGTAATAGGTTATTTGTCTTTTTGGTGTTGTTGAATGTAAGAGTTCTTCATATATTCTGAATACAACTCATCAAATAATACATGATTTGCAAATATTTTCTGTCTTTCAGAAGTTATCTTTCACTCATTTGATGTTGTCCTTTGAAGCACAAAAGATTGAATTTAATAAAGTGTAACTTACCTATTATGTTCCTACTGCTGCTGTAACAAATTACCACAAAATTAATGCCTTAAACCAACACAAAATCATTATACAAGTATTACAGTTCTAGACATCAGAAGTCCAACATGGGTCTCCCTAGGCAAAACTCACGGTGTTGGCAGGACTGCATGACTTCTGGAGGCTCTAGGAGAGGATCTGGTTCCTTGCCTGTTCCAGCTCCTAGAGATGGCATGTGCTTATTGGCTCCTGGTCCAGCATCACTCTGACCTTGGCTTCTGTCTTCACCTTTCCTCCTCTGACTGACATTCCCGTGACCTTTTTGACCTTATCAGGACCCTCATGATTACACTGGGCCTGCCCAGATAATCCAGTATAATCTCCCTATGTTGAGATCCGTACCTTAATCACACCTGCAAAATCTCTTTTGACATGTAAGGTAAACATAGTTTTGGGGATTTGAATGTGGACATCTTTGTGGAACTATTATTCTACCTACCACAATTTATTTTTTTGTCACTTATGCTTTTGGTGTCATTTGTAAAAATTCATTGCTTAACCCAAGATCATGAAGATTTAAGCCTATGTTTTCTTCTAAGAGTTTTACAGTTCAAAATCTTACATTTAAATCTATAATTTGTTTGGGATTAATTTTTGTATATGGTATGAGGGAAAGATGCAACATCATTCTTTTGCATGTGTATATCCAGTTGTTTCAGCACCATTATTTCAAGACACTATTCTTTCATCATAGAATTGTGTGAACCTTGGTCAAAATCAACTTACTAAAAATATAAGGGTTTATTGTCAGGCTCTTTCCTATTGATCTATGTCAATAGATCATACCACATTGTCTTGATTATTGTAGCTTTATATTTGTTTTGATATCAGGTATTTTGAGTCCTCCAACTTTGTTCTTCTTTTTTTAAGACTTGTTGGCTATTCTGGGTCATTTGAATATTCATATGAGGTTTTGAATTGGTTTGTTAATTTCTACAAAAAGGTGGTATGAGTTTTCATATGAATTTCAATGAATCTGTAGATCATTTTGAGGATTACTGTCATATTAGCAACAGTAAATCTTCTAATCCAAGAATATGAGACATTTCCCCATTTATGTAGGTCTTCTTTATTTCAATAACGTTTTGTAGTTTTTGGTGTACAAGTCTTGCACTTCTTTTGTTAGATTTACTCCTGAGTACTTTACTCTTTTTGATGCTATGCAAATTGCATTGCTTTAACTTCATTCTCAGATTCTTTTGTTGCCAGTGTATAGAAATGCAATTGAATTTGTATGTTAATCTTACATCTTGCAACCTTGCTGGTTTATTTATCATTTAACAGTTCTAACAGTTTTTATGTATGGATTCCTTAGGGTTTTATGTAAACAAAATCATGCCATTTGCAAATATAGTTTTACTCCTTCATTTCCAATGAATAGATGACTTTTATTTCTTTTTCTTGCCTAATTGCCCTGGCTAGGCCCTACTATTACACTGAACTGGTGAGAGCAGATATCATCTTTTATTTTAATAGTATACTAAGTTATCTGTCTTCTTCATCACAATTTAAGATTGGCAGTAGCCTAGTTCACAATATAGTAAATAGCTGATGTTCAATACAAATATTTTAAATGAAAAACAAAATAATAAATAAAAATCAAAAGAAAGATGCAACTAACTGAAGTTTTAGAAGATGTAGTTATCTCACTATGCTGTACACCTGAAACTAATATAATATTAAATGTAAAATAAATAAATAAATAAATAAAAATTGGGAAGGAGAAAAACAAGATGTCCTTATCATTTGTTAGTAGACATAAAAGAATATGGGCTGGATCTTGAACGAGGAGTTGGATTTTGACAAGGTAAGATACATTCTCAGCGGAGAGAAAAGTGTAAGCAAAAACATTTAGGGAGAAAGGCATGCGACATAATTATGAACAGTAAGTATAACTGATTTTTTTACAGAACAGATAAAATAGATTCTTCTACAGAATCTTATTATTTTTTTTAGTACCAGTTTTACAAAAGAAAAATTATTTCTCTGCTCCACTATGGCAGAGGAAAACTGCTAATCGCTGATGTGAAAATTCACAGGTCTGACTGCTGGGATTGGACATCTGCCATTCATGCTCTCACTTATTTGTTAAAGTTTGGCACCAATTCAAACAATTTGAAAAGCTCAGTGCCATGCAATAGGCAGCAGCTCAGTTAAGACCCTGCTTGATTATTTGTGTTTGGTTATTCCAAATAGTTTCTGATGAAGAGATTTTATTAGTGACATGTGCATTTCAAATGGTATTTAAAATATAATTAATCTAAACACACTAATGAAATTATAGAAGTGCTAAGAGATTTTTTAGAATGAAACTTACAATTTTTTTTAAAAATACACCAATCAGTGCATTTCCCTCCCTCAATAAGTAATTCAGATTCAGTGTGGATTGGGAATAATAGTCCTTGTACACTGACATGATTAACGCCTAAATTAAGGCTTGCTCCCTTTCAAGGAATTCATGGTTTTGTCTAGGATAAACACTGCGTGAAGTGGTCACACTTTTAAAGAGCCCATTTGCTGGGACATGGATATGGATATCTTCTCTATTTCACCTTATTCTCTCCCATACCTTACAAGAGCTTACTGGTTTTAATGACTTTATTCTGATTTTTATTTCAAATGTTAGAAAGTAAAATGTCTTGAGAGCTCATAAATAAATTTAACTTCTCCATAAAAGGGCACTTTCATCTATAGATTCCTCTTAAGGACCCGTGAAGTTATTTCAATTGAAAAGTATAAATTAATAGAAACATTAAATTTCAGGTTAGCCAAAGTTAAGTTGCTATCATTTTTCTGAAATAGGCATTTTAGGTCCAGTATTCTTCAGAGCTCGGAGTGGGGAAGTACTGCCTCTTAAGTGGTGTCTGCATTCTCTGGAGTCAGATACAGTTGTGCTGTTACTGAAACATGAACTTGGACTTGGTTCCTAACTGTGTAGGCTCAGCAGAGCCTTTCGCCACTAGGCAAAGTGCTCGCCATGAAACTCCATGCACTCCTTATTTATTCAACCAATATTTATTGTGTATCTACTGTGTACCTAGAACTGTGCTAGATGTTAAAAATAGAGTGGAATGAGGCAGGATCTCTGTGCTCAAGTTACTTGTGAGGCAATAGATAAGAGAGATTATACAGTATACAACACATATCACCTGTCTGACCAATTTCTTCCATATCCCTCTCTCCAACCTTTTGGCCCTTATTGGTACTTTTCCCCCTCATCTGAGAACACCACCTCACAATCAAAACATTACCTATGTTCAAGGTCAACCTAAATCCCTAACTTCTTTTACAAATCTCACTCCTACATCTACATGCTTTTTGATAGTAAGGCCCATACCTTAAGTTTCTCCCACACCCCTGAAAGTACCTAACAAAAAACTACACATCCTGTAGGGCCCTGACCATTTTAGATATAACCTAGTGCAATAATTGGGAAGCTGAAAGGACAATCCATTTGAGTTTATCAACCACATTTCTTTGCTGATCCCTAGAGCTAGAGAAAAATTTAAAAACTGATATACTCTAAGAAATAAAAAGAAGAAGAGCAACCCACAAGAACTCATCCTACTATGCTTTGAGTTAAATCCAAGTGAGTAAGTCACAGAGGCATTAGTTATACTCTATGACAGACAGAGCTACCCTCAGCCATGCATCTTAAATGTTCATCATGTGGAATGAGTCACCAAGTCAATGCCCACACTAGGCAGAAGCATGTAGGCATACAGTGATCCCTGTCCCTTAATTCATTTTTTCTATATGATTTGGAGTTTCCAAAGCCCTAATTAAAGAAACCAACAGTGTGCATAAGGTATAATGCCTTTTCTACAGGAACAAATCTGACTTTAAAGGACCCCTATGCCAAATGAAATAATCCAAATGTAAAAGAGTACATTCTGTATGACTCCATTTATATAAAATTCTAGAACAAACACAGAAAAAAATCCAACCTAATCTGTAATGCCCAAAAGTACATCAGTTGTTTCCTGGGGCTAGAGTTGGGGGCGGTGGTAGTTCTGCAAAGGAAAATAAAAAAATTGGGGGACAGGTATAACATAAGTAAGTATTCTATATCTTGACTGTAGCAGTGGTACCAGAAGTGTATATATTTCAGAAGTGTATATATATACAAGTCAGTACTCATTGACTTGTACATTTAAGGTGGGTGTATTTTATTGTACGCTAATTACACCTCAAAAATTTGTTTAAAGGTTAAAAACAAACAAACAAACAAAAAACAAGCAACCCCAAAGGCCTCCAGTTTTGTGCTAGTAATTCTAGAGTCAAGAACTAGGACTTGATGAGAATGAAAGAAATTCATGCAATGGATTCACTCTAGGAACTGCAACTTCAAAACAGGAGGATCCAGCTCTTCATCATCTTCAGAGAGCATGTCTGACTCATTCTGGAAAGTCCTTTCTGTGGCTGATTTCCTTATCTATGTTTTTCATTGATGTTTCATATGTTTAGGTCCATGGTAAAATTATTAAGCAGGTGAAGTTTTCTTTTGACCACCAACCAGGTCCGGTTTCAACATCACTTTCCCCACTGTCTCCTTCCAGGAGACCCATTCTGTCCTCTGGTGGGCTGTGGGGCTATATCTGCTGTGAAGGAACAGCCAAGTGTCTATAAATTGTACTTTTCTTTTTTTCTCTTCTCCTTATCACCATACCAAAATTATCACCAATGTCATTAATAGTTAACACTTCCTAAACACATAATATTTCCCAGATATTCTGCTACAGGTGAAAAAACTAGTCCCCTAGAGATCTGGCAACTTTCCTCATTCCCTTAGTAAGTTATGGAGTCTTGATTGAATCAGTAGCCTATATCCAAAAGCAATATGTTCTGGTGCCGAAGCCCATTCCATAAGATCGCTGCTCTGGATTAAGTGGTATTTACATCAAATAAAGCATTCTCACTAATGTGTTGGTGACTAATTATGTTACCACACTGAGGCCACACATTTAAAATCCCATCAAGGTCTTTTTCCTACAAAAGACTGAAGTATTCTGTGAAAGATGGGTATACTTAAGTAATCAAGAGACCCTTTCATTACAAAGCTGAGGTCATGGAAAGTTTCTAGGGAGTCAGTTAAGAAAAATCTAGATTTTTTGGGTAGATACTCAGGAGAGGGATTGTTGGGTCATATAGTAATTATATTCTTAATTTTTTGAGGAACCTCTAAAGGAATCATCAAAACAAATTCAAGAAGACTATTTCTCAAAGATTTAGAAGACAGTCTGTTTCCACATCGAGAAGTAACATCTATGTGTTAGTCGTCAGTTCAATTTTTAAACAAAATCAACACTTTAATTAAATAAAATACTTTTACCTTCCATGATACCCAACCAAATCAATAGAGAAAAATATCCTAGAGGACATTTTCTTGTATTTTTTTTCCTAGAAAATTCATCAACACTCTTTGCCAACAATGAATTAAAAGTAATAATGTTGGTAAAATATTCCAACTATAATATGACTAGTCTTAAGGAGGTTTTGGAATTCATTATGTCCCTTCACCTTGAATTTTTATATCTCCGAAACTGAAAATTTTGAAACATAACTTTATAATTTTCCTTTCAAAGAGATATTTTATAAACACAAATGTGACAAATTAATAGATATTTGAATCAAACTGAACTTTGCTCAACACCCTTCTCCCTAATCATCTATAACAACTTCCAAACACTTTCACATATGTTTGGCTGGGATCAACCGCTGTTATAGCAGCTTCTTTTTAAAAAGTACAGTAAATTAGAGTCAAAGAGAAAGTTAAGTATATGGAAGATTCCTTAAATATATATATATATATATATATATATATATATATATATATATATACACACACACACACACACACATATATATATTAGATATAAGATAGATAGATAGATGATAGATAGATAGATAGATAGATAGATAGATAGATAGATAGATAGATAATCTGGACTTGCCACCTCCAGATATAATTGTCCAAGCCCTGGGAAAACACAGAGATTGATCGATTAGGAAATCACGGGTGTGTATAAAGCTTATCAAGTAATGTATCTATAAGATACAGACACTGAGTATGATTTGGTATATGTGCTGCAAAAGAAAGCTTTGATAAACACATGAAAAGACACTCAACATCATTAATCATTAGGGAAATATAACCAAAACCACAACAATATACCACTTCACATGTACAAAAAGGATACAATATTTTTGTAAAAAAAATAATAATAATACGGAAAATAACAAGTGTTTGCAAGGATACTGAGAAACTATAGTCCTCATGTATTGCTGGCAGGAATGTAAATGGTGCCATCAATGGTGGTTTCTATAAAGGTTAAATATAAAACTACTATATGACTCAGAAATCCCACTCCTAGGTATAGATCCAAAATAAGTGAAATCAGGAACTTGAGCAGATATTTGTACACCAATGTCACAGCAGCATTATTAATATTAACCAAAAGGTGGAAACAATCCCAGCATTAAAGTGTCAGTCAACAGACAGATGGATAAACTAAATGTGTACACACACACACACACACACACACACACACACACAGTGGAATAGTCTTCAGCCACAAAAAGAAATGAAATTTTGGTACATGCTATAGCATGGATAGACTGTAAAATTTGCTTAGTGAAATAAGCCAGACCAAAAACAGGGCAAATATTGCACCTAGAATAGACAAATTCATGGAGACAGAAAGTGGAATAGAGGTACCAGAGGCTGGGGGACAGGTGAAGAGGTGTTATTGCTTGAAGGGTACAGAGTTTATGGGAGATGATACAATATTTTTAGTACACAGAGTAGTGATGGTTAGACAACACGGTGAATGTACTTCATGCCACTGAATCTGTACATTTACAAATGGTTAAAATAATTAATAGTATGTTATGTATACTTTACAACAATGATAATGATTTTTAAAAAGAAACCTGCAATCATCTCTAGACTCTTCTCCACTCAAATGTGGTTCAGGGCATTTTTTCACAGAAACAATTAACTAGGAGAATTAACTGTTGTTAGCTACATGATAAGAAAGGGTTATTTTTAATATCTAGACAAAATATAGCTTAGTACAAGGAATCTGAGTCCAAATCACGAAACGGGTGCTACACAGTGTACCATTTTCTATTTGTTTCCCATCAGTTGATTTCATCTCCTAAACTAGAAAATACGATCATTTTTAAAAGATATAATGTCTGTCTGTTCCTCCCTGGATGCTTCACGATATCATTATGCACAAGGAGGGTATTCAGTAACTGAGTCAATGATTTTCACTTAAAAGGAATCTGTCAAGTTATTCCATGTGAAACATAACTAGACAGAAAATCTGCTAGCAGGAAAGAATGAAGTCAGTTGGAAACTGAGACAAGTACTGTTTTTTGCTTTTTTTCCCCCAGTTTATTCTAATGGCAGCAAATCAAATTAAAATAGTTACTGATATATACTTACACACACAAAAAAAGCAACACATAAAACTCAAAGCACTGATATATATCTGAGTATTTTACTGCACTCAGTATTTCTTCGAAGTAGTAGAAAGTGGCATATGCTTGGAATAAGGAATCGTGAGTTTTTCATTTAAGTCCATGGAAGAGTTTAACCTCATACAAAAGAATAGGCTTTAAATAAGTAATGGATTGTGTTTGCCTCAATCTCCCCATCTGGAAAGTACAATACCTCCTTTATACATTTTGCAAGCTTGTGTTTCAAAATTACATTAATTTATAATTGCAACAATTTTTTACAAACAAGCTTGCTCCCCTCCCCTCATTTTGCAGATAAATCAGGCCAAGAGAGAGTTCACTGCATTCCCCAAATCACCTAGCTGGTTAACGATAGAGCCAGGGCTATGCTTCAAGTCTATTGAAAAGTTATTCTGTGTCATTATAACCTCACTTGACAGTGTTGTCAAATAAAGAAAAAATCTGTTTGAAATGTATAAAATATACATAAAGATTTAATATAGGTGGATAACCTATTGTATGTTCTATACATCCTCAGTAATATCACTACCATAGAGGGAAAATAAGGACTGATTTAGTTTTGAGTCCATACCATATAGAATAAAGAACAGTAATTGAAATTTACAAGAAAATAATATATATTTGATTTGTGGCTATATAGGCTACCTGGCTTTGGTGTCTCTTTAATACTGTATATAGTTGCCCCAGGAGGATAGTTTAATATTTTCCCTGACTCTTCTTGAGTTGATGACTACATGGCTGCTTTGGGATGTAACAGGAATTTGTCTACACCTTCCCTAGGGCTCTCAGTAGTCTTGATTCATTAGAGGCTCAGGCTGTTGGGTAAAAAGAAATTTACCAAAACCCATGGCTGGGGATGCTTATTATAGTCTATAGCCACAGCCTCCATCATCCTTTTCCTTGTAAACTACATTAGAGACACGTGTCTGTATGTCAGATCATGACAAAGAGCAGGAAAGATCACGCTTAAATTGGTGTAATTCCATCACTGTTGCTAAAAGCAGCTTTAAACGAAGTGCCTTTCTGATAGCTGAATGAAAGCCATGTACAAACATTGAAAAAAATCACGTTACCCAGTAAATTTTCCATGACTTGATGGACAACTCTAATAAGAAATTTTAATTTAGTGATACCCAAATTGTATGCTGTTAGTACGGGCACTTTCTCACAACAGGCAGAGAGATGTACCACAAATGACCTACCATCTATAAGACTGTATAGCTATATAGAGCAACGGTACAAGTCTCTTCACAAGATTTTCAAAGACAGTACAGGATGGCAGTATATTTGACGTCAACTAACAAAGAAATCCTAAGCATTCAATTCAACGAGCATGTTTGAGCACCAACTATGTTCTATACTAATGACTCCTTTTCCTCTGCAGAATAATCACTAGTCAACACCATCAGCTGGGTCTGGGGAGTCAGACAGGAGGCGTAACGAAGGTGGAGAAGGTCTCTACTCCCTGCAGAGGGGAATCAGGACAGGCTGTTTGGAATGTGCCATGTGTGACAGGCCATGTGTCTGTCACACTGTGCTAGAAATCAACACTGGAGACTTTCTCCAACAGTTTTCTGCACCTGAATACAGACGCAAAAAAAAAAATCGATCCAGGGCAGTTGTTTTTCTGGAATATTATGGAAGGTTAGGGAGCAAGAGTTTAAGGCATGGCCCTTAAACCGTAAGTGATGTTTACATATAAACCTATTTTCTATTATTAATCTAGAATAAAACAGTTCCATTCATTTCCTTTTCCATTATTTAACATTGAAACTCAATGGTTTTACAAAAACATATTTCTTTTAAATAAGAAAGACAGTGTTTTGTCATTATTACATGCATAGTTGAGATGAAACTCAAATTTTGTTCTTCAAAAATGTGGGTAAAAAGATTTTTTGTTCCAGTTTCAGTGGCATCTGAGACAAGGTCAAGGGTCATGATCCAGCTCCATCAGTGAACAGTGCTTAGATGTGTTAGCCCAGTGTATATGTAGTTCTGAGAATGAAAGCAAGCTTGTGTGCTTCTGGGCCCATTCTAATAGATAGTCTTTATTAAAACTTGAACTTGCTTTAACTGCAAGGAAGTTTCCTGAATCCAGGCAAATACAAAAATTACATTCTCTCCCCTTGCTTTGAAGGTTTGGTTTAGGTTTATTTTCCTGGAGTCGCTATGAACTGTTTTAGGTACACCACTACAGGAAATTCACTCGTTTAGAAAAACTACGAATGCTACAATCCATGCACCATTTTTCACCTAAGAAAACTCCTCTTAGAACTGTGGAAATGTATGACTATTTTAAATCTAAATAGAAAGGCTTTTTCTGTTGTTGCTGTTTTGTTTTTGTTTTGTTTTAGTGAGTGGCACATATTTTGCTTCTATTTTATCCCAGTAGCTTAATGCTTTTATGAAAGAAATGACCATGTTAAACAACTACCCAGCTAAAAGACAGGCCCGATCACAAAAGGGTCCTGTGAGTACCTGTTATTCTAAACCCAAAAATACAGTCGAGACCAAGAGGCCCAGCACATAGTGAGTGCAGTAAAAGCTCTAATTAGTGCCTGCTTTTAGATCAGACAGTGCCAAGAGGGATGAGCAGTATTCGTTTTGATCAGATGAATCACTCATTAAAACAGTAGAATAATTCCTCTTTATTTTCTGAGGGTGTTTACAGAGCTCCAAAGCACTATAAAATACAATTACAATTATTCTCAAAGCAGCAGGAAAAAGAGACCACCTATGCTTCCTCTCTTACTAGGTTGAAATTTGCATGTTTAGTTTCCTACCAGGTCTCTAAGGAAAATTATTTTCAGTAAAGAAGACTTTAAACAGGAATTTTGTTTTCCCCTTCAGGGATAAAAGTGACAGAGGAGCTCTTGGACTTTTTTCTCTTGAGGCCTCCAATGGCAGGGAAATTATCATCAGTTTGTCTGTAGCAGGAAAACTGGATGAAAGATAGAGAGCTTGGAGAAAAAAATCTAGTCCAACATCCACACTTCCCTTGCACAGGGCTCAGAGACTGTGGAATATGTCATACTGGACAGAAGTGGTCCCAGAGCACAGGAGGTTAGGTTGAATTCTGCATGACACTTTTGAAATCTGTTCTGATTAAATATATCACTGGGGTCCGAGTGAGACACTTAGTAGGTCTGAAAGCTTAAAGCTATCAATGAGAAAGCGAAGACATGGACCATCATCATAGGTTAAATAGAGCCTACACAGAACTTCCATCCAATGACTGCCCACACAAAACCACAGGAGTCTGCTTATCTTTGCAAGTTCACCTGGTCATTTTAGGGACGCAGACTGAGTATGTAATCTACCCCAACAAGAATTAGGACCATGGCTCTCTAAGCAACAACACAGTCTGTTTGCCAAGATGCAGAAACAAGCAATATTTTCACTCTTTCCACCTTCAATGATTTAAATAGAGAGATCCTAATTTTTCCTGTCTCACTACTAATTGATTTTGCTTTGACGATCCTTTCCCAGTCATTAATGAAACTATCGGGTTTCATTTCTTTGCTTTATTAAACTAATACATCAGTCTGTACCACTTCTACACACTGATGTATTTGTCCAAAGCATCAATGTGCAGATGTCGCCCCGTATCTACACTTTTGTTTTCCTGTTTCTGATACCTATGGTCAATCATGGTCCAAAAATATTAAATGGACAATTACAAAAATAAACAATTCATAAGTTTTCAATTGTGCACTGTTCTGAGTAGCGTGATAAAATCTTTTCCAGCCTGTTCTGTTCTGCCCCGGATGTAAATCATCCCTTTGTTCAGCTTACCCACCCTTTATACTGGTATAATACCCACCCATTGGTCACTTAGTAGCCCTCTCCAACATCAGATCGACTGTCAAGGTATCTCAGTGCTTATGTTCAAGTCACCCTTATTTTACTTTATAACGGCCCCAAAGTGCAAGAGTTGTGATGCTGGCAATTTAGATATGCCAGAGAGAAGGTGTAAAGTGCTTCCTTTAGGTGAAAGATGAAAGTTCTCATCTTAATAAGGAAAGAAAAAAAAAATCATATACTGAGGTTGCTAAGATCTACGGCAAGAACAAATCTTCTATCCATAAAATTGTGAAAAAGGAAAAAAGAAATCCATGCTAGTTTTGCTGTTGCACCTCAAACTGCAAAAGTTACAGCCACAGTGAGTGATAACTGCTTCATTAATATGGAAAAGGCAGAATTTGTGGGTGGAAGACATGAACAGAAAACCTGCTCCAAATGAAGGCAACGTGTTACTCCAGAAAGCACTGAGCCTGTATGAAGACTTCAGCAAGGTTACCTGAAACAAGTGACACTAAACCATTTACTGCAAGTGAGGGATGGTTACACAGATTCAGGAATAGGTTTGGACTGAAAAATATAAAAAATGCAGGACAGAGAAAGAGATAGACCACATTCACATAAATTTTGTTATACTATATTGTTATAATTGTTCTATTTTAGTATTAGTTATTGTTATCTCTTACTGTGCCTAATTTATAAATTTCATCATAGTTATGAATACATTGGAAAAACAGTATATGTAGGGTTTGGTACCATCGGCAATTTCAGGCATCTATTGGGGGTTCCTATAACATATCCGTCATGGATGGGGGGCGGAACTACTGCACATGTTCAAATTATGTACACTAGACATACAGAACTGACCAAAATCATCACTGACCAAAGAGCTGCTTCAGAAAGGGACTATTTGATGTCACACTGAAAAATGCTCCCATGCTAGGTTGTTCCTCTCCGAATTAACAAGAAATCTATATTCTTCAATATGCTGATTCACAAATACTTTGATTTTTTTCAATGACTGAGCTAAAATAGATGTGGATTTATTTCCAGTTCCCCCACTCATCTCATCTCTCACAGTTATTCTGTCCCTCTGTCTTTCACTCCCTCTGCCCCTCTCCCTTTCTCAGTTCCTTTCCCTGCTCCATGTCCATCATCTCCAAATACTTGGAAGACTTTGCTGAACACATATGTAATTGACTGACAGCCCCTGAGTCAAATCAGGATAACATGTGGAAGGAAAACATGTAACTTTCCCTTTGGTATTTCACATGTCACTTTTCTCTCTTTCTTCCCACCACCTTCTTCCCCATTTTTCCTCTCCTTTCCACTACTCTCACCCCCTGCTCCTTCCTTAATCTTGATCTCACTGTAGCTCCCTCAAATTAAAAATGGCCACACATTCTTTATAGCTCCTTCCATCAAGAAGAGGAGTCTATTTCCCCACCCCTTGAATCTGGGCCAGATTAGTGATTTTCATGGAAAAAATATACTGTAATTTCCAAGAAGGCCTTATTCTCACCCTCTTAAAACCTGAGATCATCACACTCTGAAAAAGCCTTGTCTGGTTTCCTTGAGGGTGAAAGACCGTACATGCAGAGAGGTCCAACCACCCCACCTGACCCACTACCTGAAGAATCTGCATGACAGAGAGCAGGCAAGGTCAGCAGCAGAACCCCACACCATCCACAAAATCACTAGTAACAATAAATGGTTTTTAAGCCACTAAATTGAGAGTGGTTTGTTATAGAAAAATACACAACTGATACACTCAGATTTCACTCTCATTTTCTTTCACTCTTCCTACTTTTTTCTCTACAATTTAAAATGTCTTGTGAGACCAATGCTATTGACATTAATCTAGTAACAAGAGTTTCCTTGGGTTTATTTCTTTGTAGTTGACAAATCATGTTTTTAATGATTAACACAGCATTTAACCATACACCCACTAATTCATTTAACTTTATTAAGAGCGAATGAAGGCAACCACTACTTTTCCACTTACAGACTAGAAGTACAATAGGTTAGGTGGCAATACATGTATATTTATGTGCGTGCTCACACACACACACACACACACACACACACACAGCGGATTACAGCTACAAGGATTTTCAGTACTAAAATATTGAATATCTTAATCATAGGAGGGGTGTATGGACCCACAAGAATGGATGAGTCAGCTGGTAGACAGAAAGCAAATTAGAAACTTCTGTATCCTTTATATTTTTCTATAAGGCATTAGAGATACAATGACATCATTTTTAAGAATGGGGGGGAGGGCGGGAAATTGCATCAAATCAGTCCAGCAAATATTCAAGGGAACAAAATGAAGGTAATATTCAACGTTCCATAGTCCTATAGATAAGCTGTACAATGGGTACAATGAGAAATGAATCTCAGAATTCCCCACAGTAGGTTTAACATGAGTTATGAGGGAAGTATGTGAAATGCCTTCTCCCAATAAAGATTAACTATTCCCCACGCGAGGCAACGTAGATGTTATAGTAGGTGTTCACCATCTCTACTGCTATTTGATTACATGGTATATATGTATTTCTTAATGTTATGCTCTAAGTAATCTAAAACCTTCCCCATCTCTCCTCATCTCCTTTAATTCTGGTCTTTATGGGGCCTTGGTTATTCAAAATATGCCAGGTCCACTCACAGGACTGTCTCCTGATCACAAATCTCTCCTTCATATTGCTGTCTTGCAGAGGCTGTCTCCAATCACTGTATCTACGCTAACGTTCATCCCAATTCATGTCTTACATATTAACGTGGCTATAAAATTTTACATAGCACAAATCACTAACTTATTTTATATTTTTGTTACTTTACTTATTTTCCCCAACTATCGTATGCAGTCCATGCAATCAAGGACCTTCCTTTTCTCACTGACTGTTCTGACCATAACACCTAGAATACATAAATTTATTGAATGAATGGACAAATGAATTAGACATATAGAGCTGACTGCCTACCCAGGCTAAAATTAGTGGTATGTAGTTTCTTCCTACCAGAAACACAACTCAAAACCACTTCACTTTTCCATCAAAAACCAATACTCAGAGAAGAAAGCTAAATTTTGACATGACCATGAAACTATTTCTAAATGGTATCCACAAAAGAAACATAATTTTTAAAATGTTTTTATATTTTATAAATAGAAATTAATAGATTTCACATTTTTAGGGTACATAAAGTGTTTTGTTTTTCTTTTCTCATTAATGGTTTTTGCTTCTCCTAGGCTTTCTGCCTCTTACATATCTGCTTTCCTAATTAAGGAAATAAAATTTTCTTTATTAAAGAAACATAATTTAATCCATGTATTCTATATGTCTAAAATGTAGTTTGTAATCACCATGTCAGAGCAGGAGACACCTGCCCTCTCCGTTAGATTAGCAAAGGTAATTGAGACCTACAGGTGTATAGCGATGCTGGAATCCAGGCCTCCAGCTCCAACCTTGCATCTAAGGTTAAACACTAACGGTACTGCTTGCCGATGTCAGCAGACCCACCCACACCACTTTGAAAATGCACTATTCTTCTCTACAGCACACAGCACACTTATGAAGATGTATGATATGATTGTTTCCCACTGGGAAGAAATGGTTTGTAGGACAGAAAGTGCTGCTGTGAGTCAGGAAGCATGCATCTCACGCAAAACTGAAATGCTTCGCTCCATGAACCACAGATAAATGGCTTTTGTTTTGTTTTTTAAAATAATTCACCAGTTTTCCCTACTGCTTAAACTTTAGAGCTTTGTTAGCATTTAATGAGTAATAATAAAGAATTCCATGTGTTGGGAAAGGTTATAACACTAGGAAGCTTGAATAAAGAAACAAAATGCATACACTCGTGTAACTAAATTGTCCTAACTTTTAATCAGCACAAGAACAGCACAATTTAATTTCAACATTTTTTGTGGTTACTGTTTGCTAAAGATTATTTGGGTAATCACCAGCAAGAATCAACTTATTTTTAAAGTTAAGATTTCCTATAAGAAATACACACCGAAGAAAACGAACCTATTCTTCCCTAGTATAATGCACATTGGATAGAAAACAAATTGCTTGACATTTGTCTCCTGATATATGTTGCTTCTGAATTTGTGTAGCTTCTCATAGAGACCAGAGTGGGCAAAGGGAGAAAATAAAGCACATATAGATAGATATTTTATCTTGTTATTTTTATGAGGATAGGTACAGTAGTCCGCCCTTATCTGTGGTTTCTCTTTCCAAGGGTTCAGTTACCTGGGGTCAACCACAGTCTGAAAATGTTACATGGAAAATTCCAGAAATTAATAACTTACAAGTTTTAAATTGTGCACCCTTCTGAATAACATGAGAAAATCTCACGCTGTCCTGCTCCATCCTGTCCAGGATGCGAATCATCCCTTTCCCCAGTGTCTCCATGCTTCATAAGCCAGTTAGTCAGTAGCCTTCTTGCTTATGAGAGAGCGAGGGAGACCACATTCACATAACTTGCTATCGTATATTGCTATAATTGTTCTATTTCTTATTAGTTATGATTATTAATCTCTTACTGTGCCTAATTTATAAGTCGAATGTTATCCTTCGTATTTATGTACAGGAAAAAACATAATATGTAGAAGGTTCGGTACTACCGAAAGTTTCAGGCATTCACTGGGGGGTCGTGGAACATATCCCCCTCAGACAATGGGGGACTGCTGTATTTCAGCATTGTTTATGGAATAAGGGAACAGTATAACTAGTGATAATGTGAACTTTGTCTGATACCTATTTTTTACCTTTCTTGAGTTTTTGCTGCAGCTAAGAGGGAAAGGCATAAAGTTATTTTAGTCGCTATATCTAAGCAGAACTAGTGATTAAGCAAAATAAAAATTTACATATACTCTCTTATGCTCTTAATTTTAAGACAAACATTTTTAACCAGGAAACAGTTCAAATTGTTTTATAGTGGGGCAGCCAAGGTCAGTGGCGGCAGTTCTGCTCAGTAACACATATGTAAGTCCAGGATCAAATGGAGAGGGCATTGAGAATAGGGTCCTTGCAAGTGAAAGGCTAGTGAGGTCACCAGGACCAGTGGACACAGAAAGAAGGGCCTTGCATTCAAACTCAGGGATTTTTACTTCATCATTTAGGCCAGAGGGGATTTGGGATTTGTATTTTAGATAATTGGTTAATAAGCCACCTTAATACAGTATGTTCAAATAAGCAGTCAATAGTTATTCAATTACTTAAAATAGGTTAGTGGTCTGGTGTATATAGGAAATGGCTTAATCTGGCCCCATGGGGAAACTGTATTTATAATGTGGTAAGATCAACTACTGAAGAAAGACTGGATTGCAACAACTGCCATGGTTTTATTTCTGGTACACTTACTGCATTTTCCCCTATGGGGAAAAAGACAAAAATCTAAAAAACATGTCCAAAATTAGCATAATTTTCTTTTACAATCCCATGATGACAATGACACTAGTGACGGTTTGAGAGGTTCAATGTAAGCCCGATAAAATGGACATCTCAACATCCATCTAGCAGAAGCTATACCCTATAGCATGGAAGGTACAGAAAGAGCACAGAATGTGTCACAGCTCAGGGACACTGCCTCAGGAATAGCCGATAGGTACTTCCTCGTGAGTTGGGTATAGTTCATTTACTAAGCCCTTTCCACCTTCCTCTGATCAGAACTGTGATCAATTAACCATCTTATCATATAGCATGATCCTCACACAGCAGCATAAGTTATACACCAATGTTGGTTTCGATCCAGCAAACCCATACATTCTCGCAAAAACTATTAACTGGCAGTGTATCATGTGCCAGAGAAAATTATAGGCACTGTAGACAGTGAAGAGGCCATACAAAAAAATATCTGCTCTCATGGAGCAGATAAGTGAGGGGATAGAGAGAGAAACAAAGAAATAGGATATACGTGTATATACATATACATGTATACATATATATGTATATACATATATATGTGTACATATATATACACATATATGTATATATCAGATGTTGCTAAATGAGACAAGGTATGAGGTAAGGGGAATAATTGTTACACAGTGGGACTGAAGGAGCTTGCACTTCTAGAATGTCAGGAAAAACGTTGACATGCAGACTTGACGAGATGAGTAAGTAAGCAATGGGGTTAGTAAGGAAGAACACTCCAACCAGAGAAAAGTGAATACAATGGCCGCTAAGCGGGCGCGTGAATATCCGCAAATAAGAATGATGGGCTGATGGGCGGGCAGGTAGTCCTTGCAGCTAGAGCAGTGGGGGCGCAGCTGCAAGACACGTTCAGAGAGGCAACGGGGGCCCAGCAGGGAGAACGAGGTCTGCCACTGTAAGGATTTGCAGCTTTTCCTGCGTGAGACGGAAAGCCACTGGAAAGTTTTACGCGGAAGAAAGGCATCAGACATAACTTTTAGAAGAATCACTATGGTGACTGTACTGAAAATAGGCTGTGGGCACAAGGGCAGAAGCGGGAGACTAGTTAGCAGCCTCTGTGATCCAGATGACGTGACGACGTAACTTGGTTGGGGGTAGCAGCAGGAAAAGTGGCTGGATTCTGAATACATGTTGAAGTGGAGATCTGCTGATAGTTTGGAAACCAATTGGGGAGAGAAGGGGCAGACAAATTTTCTGTGCTGAGCAACTGGAAGAATGAACTTGCCATGACCAAGAAGGAAAAGAATCTGAGAAAAGAAAGTCCAGTGAGGAAAAAATCAGGCATTCAGTTCTGATATTAATTTTGAGATGTCCCAAATCTCAGGGGCTTGGAAAGCCAAGTGCTAAACAAAGCACTGTACAGCCAAGAGAAATAACAAGATATTGGGGATGTAGTGCATAATAATATTACTGGCCAACAGCCCAACACAGCACAGAAACAAGTCTGGCTCTCAGAAACGATGGGGAAAAGGGGTGACTCACATGTGTGGAGCAGTACTTAGTAAGGAGAGAAGCACCTCAGCCTATTACTTCCAAGAGTGGAAGGATTTGTTTAGCAAGACATTCATAGCTTAGAAGAACCACCACCATAAAAAATTAGTGAAGGATCCTGAGCATAGCATTTAGAGGGAAGAAACTCTGGCTATCTTATTTGGAAAATTTTTTCCAAGTTTCAAATGATTACTTAATCCAAAAAATACGGTTCCCCTAATCTGTCTCTTAATACTACTTTATCACTGCACTCACCATATTCCATTTTATATTTTCAATATGTTTATGTACCTGTTTTCTGGGTTTTGTTAATTTCCAGCGTCTGGCATGGAGTGTGACACCTTGTAGATACGAGACCTACTACATAGAATTCATGTAAGTAATTTAGGAAGTTACACACCCTTATGGAAAGACCACAGATGTAAAAAGCTATTTATGTTACTAATACTTTAAAATGGAAACATTTATGTGCTTTAAGAGCAACAACAAAGGTTCTATAACCTTCTGTAGCTGCCAAAAGTTCTAAGTGCTGGCATGTGAATTTTAAATTTTAACATTTCTGAGTGAATTATCTTTAAGCTTCTTAAACAGCACTTGTCATCTAATTTTTTTCACTCCCCAACTATTTGTGTATGCTTCTATTTGAAAAGTGTTAAATCTTCTCCAAGTAATTTGCAACTGTTGGTGCTCTTTTAGCACTATCTGTATTCTTGTTGTTATTATTTTTTTCCAAATAAAGTTCTGAAACAACTTCTCTAGCTCAAGAAATGTGTTTGATACAGAAAGTGAAACATACTTTAAATGTATTCTATTCCCACACGTAACAAAATACAAAGTAAAATTCACATCTAGTTTAAAATATGGGGCTGTTTCATAACTTGTTAGGCAAGTGTGCTCCTGAAATCTAAGTCTGATCTCACTTAAAAGTGGACCAAGTTTGTCTGCAGGATTTCTTCTTCCTGGGCCACTCTAACACCTCCCTCTCAGATCCTCTGGAGACTTCCTGAAACCATGTTGTCTTTCTCTTATTACCTAGTCTTGCACACTGAAGTCAGAAAAGAATTTCAGACAGTCATTCACATCATTTAAAGCACCTTCCATATGCCAGCTTCTGTGATGACTGCTATAGTTTTCTCATTTCTTTTATACACCAACTCTGAAGTTAACTATTGTTACCTTATTTTCCTGAAGAGAAAATTGAGGGCCTTAGAATGTAAATAACTTGTCTATGGCCACTCAGACAGCCACTGGCAAAGGTCAGTCCCGGTTCTGTCTGACCCTAAAGGCCCTGTTTTTCATTCGATGATAAACTGCCTAAAGCATCTCCTCACAAAACGATCTTTGCATGTTAACCCATTCATTAGCCAAATCTTAAACCAAAGAAATAAAGCCACCTGGTGGAATTTCAGACACTCACCAGGTGATGGAAAAGTATATTTTGAGGGAAAACTTCTGAATTCATACTTCTGTAGGCAACTTTATACACGTGTGTACACACACACACACACACACACACACACACACACCAAAAAAACAAATCCTGAATTTGCTACAGTATTATTTATCATGATAGAAGGATTCATTTCATACTGTGAGGGCTAATAACACCCAAACATTTTGGGGCTTATATGCCTTCTGTACATATTTACATAGAGCTCTAACTTTCTTTTTTAATAATGCACGTCCCTTATGTCAACATATAGCACACCAGGTAACAATATAATTTTCTTTACTATAAAAGATCTCAATCTCACATGGTTAACTTCTTCCATCACACTAAAACTAAAACTTCATGTACTTATTAGGATATTTTACCTGTACTGTTATATAAAATATGTTTAATTTCGTTCATCAGATAGGGACACATTTAATACGTCTTTGCTATATTTGGAGTTGTGTTAAATATGGTTTCTATAAATCTATTAAACGAATTGAGAACAGAATGTGTGCCATTCTGAAGGACATCTGTATACATTATTTAGAAGTTTTGATAAACTTTGACCCATACTTATTGTGCTAACCAATAGAGTAATTACAGATTAATTCTGATATGATATTATTTCATTAATCCATATTAATTAGAATCTATTAAGTGAATCCACAGAAATGGCTACAGGTGAAAAAATGTCAAGCTTCCTGATTTAGAATCCCCCCCAGAAGAGCAAGGGCCTAAAATGCTGCCTGATCAGATCAAACCTCTACTGATTTACAGTTTTAACTGGATAAAATAAGGATAAAGAAGAAGGGTAGCATTTTTTTTAAAATGTGTCTATGAATTCATCTACTAAAATATCAACTAATTCATACAGAACATTCAGAAGATGATAAGACCCATGTTTCTGTGGCTTAGTAGTGTTATAATTCTTCCGTGTTCCTCTTCTATAAAATGGTGCCATCACCTTGAGGTGTTTTTGGACTTTAAAAAATATTGTATCAATTAATTTATATTCTAATTAAGGGTTTAGCGCTACATCTTGTACAGAGTAGGTGTTCCATAAATTTAGCATTATTGTTATTATTATATTATTATTATTTCACAGTTATAACCTAGATTCTCCAATTGATTGGCTGATTAAAAACTTATTTGCCTGTGGAAAAATTTAAATTTTTAAAAATACCCTATAGCAAGGTTGATCCATCTTCCTGGTGCATTGTTGGTTGTTTTTGTTTTCTTTTTGAGATTCTCATAGATGTATGGCCATTAAAAAGACAAGCACATTTCTTTTGTCTTCAGCTCCTCAGGAATAGATGCTGAATTAATATAAAATGATATTATCCACAATATAGGAAATAACATTTGATTTACTGGTGGTTTTAATTCCTACCAAAAGAATCAGTTTTAACCATTTTGTAATAATGTGTATGTGGGGACACAGTCCCAAAGAGCAGTTTCCAGGCTCTCGGCCTCACATGGAAAGGTGCTGGCTCGGTTATTAGATGGCCATCAGCTGTAATCAGATGGTCATCCGCTGTGGCAGGGCGGCCATCAGCTGTTATTGGTTAGCCATTAGCCACTAATATAACTTCTGTGGCTCCGCTAGGGGGTTAGGTGATGGGTTGGTTGCTTGGCAGAGAAGCGGATGGCAGATTGCAGTAGCAAGTGCAGTTAGAAAGCGGATTGTGGATTGCGGATTGAGCCTATGTCCTATGTCTCACCCAGCCGCCAGTGAGATGGGGGTGCAGGAAGACCCCTTGTTGGGGTACTGGCGAATGTTTGCTTTTGTGTCTCGACCAGCTGCCATCGAGAATATAGTGGTATGATCCCCTATCTATGTCTCCGTTGTTGTTCCTTTTTGGCCTCACCATATCCTGCATTCTCGTGCAGAGAGCAGGAGCTGAGTCCCTGAGTCCCTGTATATTTATTAAAAATTAATACAGCATTTGAAATTCATGAACATTTAAAGGCTAATTCCAGTTACCCAGATCAATGGCTGATTAAACATTGAAGGACTTCCCAAGATAATCCTAAAGCGTATGACACTAGCCTGAACCAACAGATAGGACATTTCATGTTTAGTAGTATCCTGGTGTAGTCAGAGTGTGAAATGTAGACCACGCACAGCTACGCTAAGCAAAATCATAACAAGGTCTTTCCAATATCTAGGCCAGTCCTCAACGGGGGATATTTACAGGGAGGAGGTGGAAGGAGCTCAATTGGAGAGAAGAGGACAAATACTCCAGTGATTCTAATAGACAATCTCAACCCTCAACCATGTTCCTCCCTGGGCAGGGGAGAACTATTAGGTTTCAAAAGAGTCTGACACTTATCAACCCTGTCCCTCACCTGGGTTCTGACTGGGAACTAAGACCAAACCTCACCTTTACAACTGATAAAACTGAAACTAGTAAACATGGCTGGTGTCTGTGAGCAAATGGGCTTTGTCCTACTGACACCAGAATTGCATGGACTAACCAGGTCCACGCTTGACGGACAGCACTGGAACAATCTCAGCCTCCGCCCTTTAAGAGGGTTTTTGGCGCTACCATGAATGGGGTCGAAAATTCTGAAGAGTCATCTCATCCTTCTTTCTCCTTCCAGTCTGGTCAAGCAGAAAAGTCACTTGTCCTCCACTGGGAGGAGTGATAGGGCGTAAGAAGGGGTGATCAGGACCACGGAAACCTCAGCACAACAAAAAAGCACTATAAGGTTAAGTGCTACAACTAAAATATATTTGACTTTGACTTTCAAAGCAGACAGTAGAATATGAGACGTTACTGTCAGATTTGACAGAAGAATCAAAGTGAATGTCTGTGCATTGTCTGCTTCTCGTTGATGCACTGTTAAAATTCCCAGAATACTTTGTTCCTGGCAGTAAACTCTGAATTGGCCAGTTAGAGGGTTTATTTTAATAATGTCTGCTTATGCATTTATGCTACTCTTATATAATTTGTGACAAAACAGGTAATTTATTACTTTTCTAGATTTTGGGCTAACATGACGAAAAAAAAAAAAAAGAAAAAAAAAAAAAAAAAAAAAGCCTAAATTTTACAATGCTGTTAAACTCTTGCTTCCTCTTTCCCCACTTATGCATACCAGTGCAATGTTGAGGCACTTACTTCTTTAACTCAGTAACCTTTTGCTTCAGGCATGTCTGAGATTCCAAACACTGGTTTCTATATTTCTCCTGCTAATTACTGGGTCGACTTTAAGGACAAGGCATTGGGCCAAGCAGTGACTTCTGTTACTTTGGAGGTTGTCAAACAAATAGAATAATTACAACCTCACTGATTTCTAAAATATGTACCTAAGTAACATAATATAAAAACAGTCATCTGTTACAAGAATCGACCATCAATGTAAGTTTGTGTCAATATTTGTATAAGCTTGTATATGGAATGTTCGAAGGACACATTGGTCCTAAAACATTAGGAATATGACCTGATCACTCACGGAAAGCTGTGCTGTCCCCTAGGTAGCCACCAATTACATGTGACTATTTAAATTAATTAAAATTCAACAAAATTTAAAAGTCACTTCATCAGTTGCACTAGCTTCATTTCAAGTGCCCCAACACCAAATGTGGCCAGCAACTACCCCACTGGGCAGCACAGATATAGAATATATCTATCAGCCAAGTAAATTCTGTTGGACAGCACTGATTTTAAAGCATCACTGTTGGAATAACTTCATTCTTGAAAGATAGACTTGAAGGACTTCAACTGTATGCTTCCAAATGATCTAATATTTTTATATAGAGTGAAGAGTCGATATAATCTGGTAAGGTAGGTAAATATAAAGCACTTCTAAGATTAAATCAGTCCTCAAATGAGGAAATGGTGAACTTGAATGCTGCTATCAATAGGCACTACAGTCTTTAAAAAAGTTATTTAATAATTTCTGCACAAAATTTATGACTCACTATAGTTCTTAGACTTCATAAAAATAAAAAATAAAAATCAAGGAAAAAAAAATATATATATAATTTCTTTGTTGACTCTCTCCTAAAATACTTTCTTTGTGGGTGACTTGTAAACATGTAAATGTTACTGGGTTGCTTGGTGCAAAGTAACTTGTAGTTATTGTTTGTTTCTTAGGCTAAATGTATATTATTTATATACATATGTGCATGCAACATATTATATACACACCAAATACTATACATAAACAAAAATGGGGACTGTGACAGCTTGAAGAAGAACAATACAATTGGGGATGGCAGATAATTTTACATTCATTGTATACAAATGAGTGGATAGTACAAGAGTTATACCAAAACAATGCCAGCATTTGGAAAGAACCCAAAGAACAGTTAAATGTAAAAAATGTATAATATAGCTGAATCTTGGATTTGAATTCAATTAAGAATATTCATAAGATTTTTGTTTTGTTTTGTTTTGTTCTTTTTGTTTGTTTGTTTTCCATTTCTTAGCTAAATCCAATCAGTCTCCAGTAGGGGTGAAAATAGCAAAACCCTGAGCAATTTTGAGAAAACATAAACTATTATTATATCAAGAAGGAGGACAAGGGCAAACACTTATATAAACACACATAACTACACTAGCTTGAGATGTATATTCTAACCAATAAAAATGTTCCACTCATAAATATTAGTACAGTAATTCTTAAATATTATAATGCCTATAAAGCAGCGGGACCCATTTTTTGTGTCCTTTTGCAGACAAAATTCAAAAAGCAAGTGGATTCCACCCAAGTTAGTAGGCAGTCCCAGCTCTGTACCTCCATTTAAGCTGCTCCATTCCTTCTGCCAAATGTCCATCTGCGCCCCCACCAACCCCACTACCTTTCTGTCAAAAGCCTACCCAGGCATCCATGCATGTGTGGATATCTTTCCAGATGTTTCCCATCAATCATCCGCTGCCTGAAAGTGACATATTCTTTCTCAAGACTCTCTAAAACTCTCAATTTGTACCTTTCTTGCAGCAATATCTGCTATGTTAAAGACTCAACGTCTGTTTGTTACTTGTAAGAATGCTAGCTTGCTCACTCATCTTTGCAATCTCTCTGAATTGCAAAGACACTCAAAAAATATTCTATTTTATTTACTTTGGGTTTCCTCTTTTTATTTGCTTTGCTACAATTGCTATTCCAGTACTTTTAACCAGCCACCAAATTAAAAAGAGCTCTTAATTCAGAGCACCAAATTAGCTTGAAAATGAAAAAAAAAAAATGAAAAAAAAAAAAAAGCCAGTCATGATGAGGCAAAATAATACAGCTTTGAATTCAGGCAGGCTTGAGTTGAAATTCCAGTACCACAACTTAGTAGGATTTGGAGCTTTCCAAACTTTCTATTGATGGCAATTATAAAAAGGACGACATCTGTAAAACACACTAGAAGGAACAAAAACTCCTCTCGTAGTGGTCAAATGGGACCCATCCAGAGTCTCCAGTTTGTCTAGCCCCTCTTTGCAGGACCAAAGGCTCAAAGAATCTAAATCCTGGTACACAGCCCTACAAGGGAAATCTCTGGGTTATACAGCTTTTGATACACTGAGGTAATAGCATCTCTAAGCCTATTTCCTATTTGTAAATATATATAGCAATATCATCTCTGCTAACCTGCTGAGGTGATTGGAAACAATGTAAGCAAAACACCCAGCATTGTGTTAGACAGTAGACACTCATTCATAGCACCTAATAATAATATTCAAAATATAAGTTACATGAAAAAAAAAACTCCACACTTGATGGACCAGTGAAGAGGTGCATAGTCATTTCTATGAAGTAGGCGGCTAATAGAGGACTAGCTGATTGATTTTTTTTTTTTGAATGAGTAAGCAAAGAGGTCTAAGTGCACTAAAGCTAATACTGATAATTTCAGAGGTAAGTCAGAGGCTTTTCTAAAACCACACATCGAATGAAGGGCGGAAGTAGCCAGGAGTCGGGACTGTGTATTCAGTCCTAACACGTGTGAGGAACTGGATAAAGAACACAGTGAAACACCATTCTAGCTTTCAGCTGGCGGAGATGGCATCTCAATGACAGGGCGGAAAAGGCTCTCGAGAGACCACGCAGCACACTCACAGATGAGTAGGTACTTCCCTGTACTCACAGGTCCAGCACAAGGAGCCACGTTGCCCTTTTCAAGCCTGGTACTGACATTTAAAAAGGCTGCCGATTTTGTTTTGTTGTCTTTGACAAATTCAGTCATCTGATTGGACGCTTTTCCCCACACAGTCAATATTTGAACAGGTTTTCAGCACTGTTCCTAAATGTGATTGCAGTTTCACTTATTACTGTGTCAGCCACAGCTGCTCCGCGCTCCACAGTGGGCGTGATTGACCCACGGATTGATCTGTTGCTGCCTCATCACAGCCCTGCCACCTACTTGATTCTGCTGGCCCAAACCCATCTTCCACCTTGGCTACGAAACAGGCCTTGATCAGTGGTTCACAGGAAGCCCCAGACTGGACATACAGACACTCCTTGGCTTCCTGCTGATCTCTGAGATCAAGAGTTAAATACTGAAGAATGGAATGAATTTAGATCTAACAGTGCATATGTCAAGAAAACCAAGACACCTAATCGATGCCAATTTTAGAAATAAATGAATCACCAAGAAGCTAACATTATCGGGCTAATAATCATTATTTCTGATTCAAGGGTAAATATTAATAACACTGAATTTCTGAATTAGAACATTGCTAGCAGTCAAGATACTGTGGCCTATTCAAGCACATGCAGAACAAAATGATACACAGTCCCCCCCCACACACACTCTCTGAAAGCAGAGCATTCCTATGAAACCTTTCATAAGCAAAACATCAGTTACTATTAATTTATATGGAAAATTTTCTGAGCGTTCCCAGACCCAAAATATAACACAAGCACAATGTCTTTATTATATCCACCACGATCAAAACACTTAATCACATCTAGTTTTATGCTAAGCATAACACCCTTAAGAGCTCTCTTAGGCTTTTCTGATACCTGAAGACACATCTTGATAACAGATGCACAACACAAATTGAGATACAGCACAGATGCTCACAGACAGTCAGGGCCATGGTGGCTTCACACAGAGATGCTGAGTGTAGCTACAGGGAAAGAGCTTGGGGGAATCCCTCTCACCGCTGGGGTGCCCACTGCCTCTGTGACATCTTGGGGCAAAACTAATGCTCATCGCTATTTTTCCTTTTTGCCTTTAAAAAAAAAAAAGCAAAAATCCCCTTTTGGTTTCTTTCATTTAGCCAACACAGGTACTGATGTAGGTGTTCCCTAACAGTAACGTGGTGTAACTCAAACTTTTGAAAAGTGGGAGATACTGGTATAGTGAACTGCACAGTGATGTTGTTAACATAAATACAGGTATCATAAGAAAACCATTTATTTCAGGAAAGCCTTTGGCAAATGCAAACTCAATTATTCTACGAGGTTAAACTCTCTGATTTTTAAAGATAACACATTTAGTTCTTATTTTCCCAACATATAGTAAATCAACACAGTGTATTCTTATTTCCCAAAAGAAATGGAAAGCATTATGGATTCTACATGAGTAATGAAAATTTTCTAAAATCTCTTCAATTTGACATCTAAATTCTTCAATCATAAAGATTCTGTTACAGGCCAGTACATTTCATTTAATCATAGGTATATTTTATAGGCTTACAAATGCTTTTCTTCCTTCAAAAACGATGAGACGGCAGAAGAACCTAATTGTTTCCCTGCCTAACTGTGCTCCAAACTTTGTCTCAACAATGTTGTGTATTCTTATTTCTAAATGACAAGATTAACGTATACACTTGACTCTTCAAAGTGTCAAAAAAATCTTTAAAGGATGAGAATGTGTTATGGTTCGCAGGCAGTGTAAGGCTTTGAGAAAGAATGGAACAGTTAGTTAAAGGCAGCAGCTTTCAGTCTTTCGGAAGAGCATGAACTTCCGTCAGTCCATGATGGAATGTGCTCACTCTGACTGGGTCACGCTGGCTGAGGGGAACCATCACTCCAGTCAAGACAACATAAAGCACATGGAGGCACAATTGCCCACGCTTTGTCACCTGAAGCCCAATCACAACTGTAATCACTGAGCACTCTCAATGCTAAAAATTAGGTTCAGTCATTTGCCTCTAGAATATGCTAATGTGAAAAAACAAATATTTGAAGATTCCTTAAATGGAGCCAATCCTCTGAAATTCTGGTCACCCTCCTTCTACTTAACCAATTCAATATTTTGTGTGTGTGTCTGAATATATACATGTGGCATTAGTGATCACTCTAACTCCCAAGCCAGTCTCCTACCATTCATAACCTCGCATTACAACTTTCATTTCCCTTTGTTCAGTCCCTAATCCCTTCAAAGGTCTCTAAACGCCTTATTAGATACATTAAAGATCTAGTTCTTAAGAATTCTTCTTCTCCCTTCTTCCTTCAGTCTTTCTTTTCTCAATTCCCAGACACCCAAAGGAGCTCCTGCCCACACCTTAATTCCTGTCTCTTTTCACGAAATTTTCTTGAAGTGTGTCCTTCGCAAACAGCATTTACTTATATGTAGAGCACATCAAAACAAGGGCATTGGGCTTGGCTATGTGACTTGCCTTAGCCAAGAAAACGTGAGCACAAAAACATCACGTCCTAAGTAGGGGCTGCTCCTTTTGCTTAGCTCCCAAAGTAAGGAGGACACAGGGCAGTCACCGCTGAACCAGTCAACATGTATTATGAGAAATGAGCTAGTATTGTTGTGAGCCACTGAAATTCTGAGATCATCTGTTACCACAGCATAACCTTGGAGAAACTAGTACATTAATTCATAGATTTACAGTGATACTAAATGAGGTCACGTGAAGGGTGATTAGCAGCGTGCTGGTGACACAACGAACTATGCAATACATACATGTGAGCTATTGTCTAGTTGGCATCATTCCACAGGTATCTGTTTCATTTTCTCACATTCTTCAAATAACAGAACTATGTGTTTTCTAACTTGTAATTTCTGACATGCCTAGAAGAGTGACAGGTACCTAATAAATATGGATTAAATAAAGTCAAAGGAAAAGGTAACAAAAAGGTAACCTGAAGAGAGCCAGAGATAGGGAGAAAAATAAGATTTGGAGCGGAAGGGAGAATGATGACATCACTTTTTATTCAATACATATTTATTGAACACTTAACTATGAGTCAGACACAGTGATAAGCATTAAGGAGATAACCGTGAATGAGGCAATGCTGCCTTTACTGAAATGGAGAAACTAAAGTAAGCAGCAATTGCATGTGTCTGCCCATATAGAAAAGCACGGTGACTTAGAAACACATAGAAGGAGTCAAGGACGTTTTCTTCAGGTTGTAGCCTCAAGAATAAACGGGAGGTAGGTGTTCAAAGGAGAGAAAATGTGGATATGGAAAGAATGTTTCAGACAGGGCAAAGAGCTGATGATTATTTCCCAGCAAAAAGAGTTAAAGCTAGCTGTTGTCACTGAAAGGGATGGAGGAAGTAAAATTGTTCTTTAGGAAGTTCAATAAGGTCTGCTGCCCCATTTCAGACAAGCGAGAAGGCTGAGGAGACACTGAGACAGTTTCCCAGGCATTGCTGCTGGCTTACAGGAAAGCCCAGTGGCATCGATATTCAGAGTAGAGTGACTTTCTACACTGGCACTCAGACTGGTTATAGTCACAGGGAAGCAGGCAGGAGGCCTGAACCAGAGCAGCTTCTGATGCCAGATGGCTGCACTACAGCCAACGATTGTGGATACTGGCAAGGATGTGGTCACGGCTGTGGACTACGATATGTAAGGAAAATAAAAGGATGGGGGAGGGAGATGCTTCTACTGATGGGGATGTAAACGCAGGTTTCAAGGGACTCGAGGTCTCAGTGATGCTGAAGTATGGATTTTTTTTCCTCTCTAATTTGGGTTCCATACAATATCTGACGGTGTTGCTGTCTGCCAGTGTCACAGGACATACTGAATACTTCTCTCTGTAAACCACCAAACACAGGTGGGACTTAAGTGATCTGAGAGTCTATTATTACTTTATTTGCAAGCACTTCCCTTAATTTCAAATGCTTTCATGTTCATTGAAAACACCTCACGTGATTGCCATTACAATGTTTTGAGTAATGGAAAACGGGTATCTTCATTTTATAATTTGAGAAAGTTGAGGTTTGGGCACATTTTTAAACTTGCCTAAGGTCCCAAGTTGTGTTCTCTGAGGGATTATAATAGAATCCAGCTTATTACTTCTTTTACATGTGCCTCTTAAGCAATATATGCAGAAAACTCAGAAGTAGAAGCAAAGCCGTAGTATATATCGAAATTACCCATCATCTCAAACAAGTTCATTGGTGTGATTCTCAAACCATAGGCTAATCTTCAGTTCTTCTGGTCATTCCAGGGAGAAATGTGATCAATCACATTATTTCTTCACAAGGTTATTACTCCATGTCAGCCTTAACAGTCCCCATTTTGAGACACTGATTTTGCTTTAATGTCTACTGTTATGATATAAATATTGTTTTAATTTCATCATTGCACACTTTAAAGGATGAGTCTACGACCTAGTAAGGTTGAAGCTCCTTGTTCCTTTGGTTTGGGAAATAGCGTTATCTGCCCCTGAGGGGAGAAAAAAAAAATCTATGGATTTCATCATATTATTAGGATATAAATAGAACCAAGGGGATGGTTCCAGTACTTGAAAATAAATGAATATTCTTATATCTAATCAGTTGAAAAAGCTCCGGGCTATGAAATAGATGGTAAACAACTTTTCCATATGCTTCTAATTTTAAGTTAAAATTGAGGTCACATTGAATGGGTGGAAGTCACAACCAATTTAGTTCCCTTGATCTCAAATTGGGAAATGTACACTTCATATCTTCTTTATACCAAATAAGGGCTTTTCAGACTAAACAAAGACTGTACCACATAGAAATTAGTGGGGCTGTATGGTAGGCATTATGTGTGTTTTCAACTGCAGGATAAGTTGATTTGGTACAGACTGATTTTTCCCTTTGCCCATATAGATGTTTCTATTAGAATCACAATTAAATGGAACCCTCATTTAGACCTGATTCAACTGCTCCCCGTCCTGTGAAATCATGTGAAACAAATCACTCAAACTCCCATTTCAGTTTCCTTATCTGTGGAGTGAGTGCAATTTACTTGCAATGACCAACTCATAAATCCTAAAAATTAAGTGATTTGCCCAAGATTTTGTTTCTAGCAAGTGACAGCTAAAAACTTTAAGCCATGTCCCCTGAGACTTATGGCTCTTTTTTCAACAACAGTATAGGTTACAGTATAATTATGTCTACAGTCAGTTTTTGTTCATCTTTGAATGATTTATTCAGAGCACAAGAGTAGTCTCTATTAAAATTTCATCAAACTTATTATTCAGCAGTGATAGTAGAGACAAAAAACACAAATAATCTTAAATAATGTATAAATTTAAAAAAAAAAATCATTTCACTTAACTTCAGAGTTCAAAATTCTTTGCTGCACTAAAAGACTTGTAGAACAATGTTTTACTTAGTCTTTTACTAAAACATATGTTAGATTGGTCTCCTACTAAACTTATATTAGATTGTACCTGCTAATTGCCTACCAATGCCAATATTCACAATATCCCCTAAGAGAAATGTTACACAAAATGTTGTATTGTATTTTCAGGTCTTAAGTAGGGTAACTGTTGTTTCCAATTAGCAAAACTGCTCAACAATTTTTGGATATTAAATAAAAATGGTAATTTAATATACATATATATATATATATATATATATATATATATATATATATATACTTAATATTTCTAGGTTGTGTTCCTCCCTTTCCAGTTTCAATACTTTAATATAAGCAAGCCTTCTTCACTTATCATCTGGATTACTGAAACATCTATTTCCCTATCTCTAACCTTACCACTCTCTAAACTTTGTTCCACATGCTATCAGAGTCATCTTTCTACTATGTTCATTAGACTGTCACTTTTCTATTTTATACCCATCGCTAGTGCCTCACAGTTTTCCAAATAAAAGAAAAATCCCTCAACCTTAACTTCTAAGTCCCTAAGTCTTATCCTCTGCCCTTTCTTTAACCCCAGGCTCCTCTGCTATCCTTATGAAGCTAATCATAGGAAACTAGGACCAGAGACAGAGTTCAAGTGTTTGTAAATTTCAGTCTACCCTGGCATCCTTCCCTGCCCCTCGATGGTACAGTTGGGCTCAGTCATACTTTCATACTTAAAGCTTTGCTCAAGTGTTACTTTACCCCTCAGTCTGATTAGATGCTCTCCTATGTGCGTTTTCACTACATCTTCTGAATAGTCACAGCCTATCAGTAATTAATCTATGCTTAAATCCATTTTCTTCATGGCAGTGAGGGAATAAAAACAATCCAGACTTGCCCCCTGAGTCCTGGGCCCTACCTGAGCTTGCCCAGCCTTAGTTTCCAGCCTTACCTATCTGGCGACATTTTTCTTCCTGCCACTATACCACATGCTACAGTTTGGGGGTGTAGAAAGAAAACCTGAGCTCTTTCTCAGCTTTAACATATGCTTTTCCCTCTATCTCAAGTGTCCTCGTCCCCATGTGTGCCCCAGATCTCATTGTATATGATACTTCCACAGACTCATTCCTTTCACCCATTTTTAAGAAAATTCACCTCTCATCCCCTCATAGAGTACTTTGCTTTTCTTTCATAGCACTTGTCTAAATTTATAATTATGTACTTACAACATGATTATTTGTTTAATGTCTGTCTCTACGTCCTCAGTGAGTTCCATGAGATCCAAGACTACGTTGGTTTTGTTCATCATTCTAGACTCAGTGGTTGGCACAGGGTGGGGCTCAGAAATATTTGTCGAATGAGTTCAAAGCCTCTTTTACTAAGCATCAATGTTCTTGAGGAAACATGATTTTATCAGACTTTGTAACACAAAACAATTGTACAGTGCAGAACTGGCCATCGTGGGTTCTCACTAAATATTAGATCAATGAATGGGGCAATTTTCAAAGATTAATCAAAAATCCTAATATTAAAACTATACTGAACAGCATTAATCTTTCTTTGATTACCTAGACATACTGAAGGAACACATATGTCTTTAGACTTCCATTGAAAGGAGACATATGATTGTGTCGGGATGCACCACCCAGATTCCCCTTCCAGAAGGAAGGCTGAATCCCCCAGCTGATGGAAGTGTTGCAGGAAGGTGACCCTCCCCTGTGAGCATGCTTTGGAGATTGGCTCAGTGGAAGAGAACCACCATGTTTCAGGTCATCCAGCATTCAGGTGTCTAAAAGTGCATCCCTTCACCCCATCTTGGGACAATGCTGAAGGGCCATCCCACTTCCAGAACTCTCCATGAGGTCCACAGGGAGAGGATCACCACTCAGCTCCTCCCTCTACCCACTGTTGCCTTTTAGCCCCTCACTGCTATAGGTGTTGATCTCAAGCACTGTCCCAAACAAATGTCCTACAGGCTGAACTCCATCTGAGGGTCTGCTGCACAACAGACCAATTTGGGACACTAAAAATCATTTGCATTCTATGTGGATAAAAATGGTAAAGAACATTTGGCACATCAGTGTTGTGGAAATGCATATGTTATTATTAAATAATTTTTAAAGCTATTAGAAGGATATCAGATGGTTATTCCAATAGCATTATATTAATAGGAATTCTGATTAACTGTAGCTGAATGGATATTAACAGATATATTGCTATTCTTGTCCAGGTTACATTTTTAGAAAGAGTGTTAAGTATTATAGCCAGTATTTGCCTGAAGAAAATAAATACATTGCTTAATATGGTTTTATGTCACGGGAGGAAATGGGACCAAATAAATTGTGCCATATTTGTGCCACACCAATGATTTCTGTTTAACTTTCCACAAAATGGGAGGTTATCTTATACAGGCATTGGTTCAGACAGTAAATGTTGCAGGATAAAACTGTAACTTGTTTCAGAGTAAGAAGGGATGCCTTATACAAAAGGAAGATACAAATGTTCATTATTAGAATAAAAGCATTATCCAGCTGACTCTGGCAGTTGTTTTTCAGCAACCCAGCTGAAATCTAACCCTTATCGCTTTCTCCTTTGTACCTCATTATGCATATTTTGTAGTTAAGCAATTAAAATTAGGAACATGCTCTTTTCTAAAGGAATATATGTTCTCTTTCTTCTGTAGCTCATTAGAAAATATCTACCTGGGAAGAACAGGTTTCCCTTGAGGCATCTGGGCTTCTCCAACTAAAGGCTATCATTAAAGTGCAGAGTCAAACTCAGGCGGTCTGTGGTGAGTCTGCATTTGTAACAAGCACCCAGGTGATGCTTATGTTACTCGTCTGTGGACTATACTCTGAGGAATGAAACAAAGAAACACAAGACCATGTGACTAGGACTTATACAATGCAATCTAATATAAGGTGATGTTTCTGATATATTGCTGGGGGAGAGGGGGAAGGAAGGATACGTGCCAGTTTTTGAAAGAAAAGAAAATTCACACACACACACACACACACACACACACACACACTCACACACACACAGCATATGTAAAAATAAAAAATAAAAAAGAAGAAAAAATTTTTAAAAAGTCACTTTGCCACTTACTTGCACTTTATAAAATGAGTACACCAAAAACCTCATCAACTTTAATGAGCAGTTGTGGGGAGCACCTGGAAACCAATTATTTAATATAAACCTCAAAACTATATATGTGTTTATAAGTATGGAATTACATGGGGCAAGAAATAGTTTCAGCAGGTTATTTTCATACTGCAGAAATTATTTCAGGATGAAATTTGGACATACTGTATGTTGCGTATGTATGTGTGTAACAGAGTGAAATGCTCAGACTCTCTGACTCGATCTCGCTCAAGCCTTCTGTGTTCCCATGGCCCTCAGGTCAACAGTCTCTGCTTAGTTTTGCATGTGGACATGCTAATCACTATCGGAATTCTGCTTGCAACTTGAATTTTACAAGAACAGCCTCTTACTAGTCACTACATCCCCAAAGAGATAAGGAAAAATTGTATAAAATAATGATTGTTTAGCAAAGATTTGCAGGAAACTTGGGACTGGACTCACATCAACTACAGCCAACAGACTACAAAAAGGAAGCTTCACAATCTTCCTCTGCTGTCTCCCAAATGTCTGCGGTCCTCAATCACCTTGAGCCCCCCATTTCCCCTTTGCCTTGACAGAAAGGAAGTCTGAATTCTGTACTTTCTTATGATGTTTCTTTAGAACACCAGTCTGCCATCTTCTGGGCTTCATGCCTTTCCAAATGTCACTTTCCTCACCCCAACATCTTGTCACTTGACTTAGTGACTGTCATGTGGTGAGCAGTACAAGCTTGTACTTGGTTATGTGTACGTGTATCACAAGTAAAATTTACATGTCAAACTTTATGTGATACAATAACAGATAATACAAGTTGATGATTCACAAACTATTGTTGCTTTCTCTAGTAAAAATCTTACATTTTCTGTGCTTATGGAATTACTGATACAATACACACTTTCTGGAAGGAAATCTGTACTTTCAGATGTCTAAATTTTAAAAACAAAGCTCAACATTAAAAAACAAAAACACAAAAAACAAACAAACAACAAAAAACAAGCCACATGCACATGTGCACTGTCTCAGTTTGAAAAGTAATGATCGAGATTGCACTAAAGGAAATAGAGACACCCAGAATGCCTGTTCCCTTCATGCCAATGAGGTCAATAGCTATCTTACTGTACCAAGTCTGTGGGAGAGCCGGATATTAGAAATAAAACACTCTTCGAAGATTATTTTCTATTTGGATACAAAGAAGAACAGAACAGAACCAATATTTATTGAGAATTTACCATGTTCTAGGGGTTAAGCTAGTTGCTTTGTCCCTTTGCTCATCTATTTCTCAAGGCAACCTTGCCAGGTAGGTCCTATTATCCCCATTCAACAAATGAAACAGAAGTGTTAAGTAACCACTTCCGGTCACAGAGCAAAGACAGCTCCTATTGTCCTTTGTAAAGATGTGTAAAAATCCTTTGAATAGCTCTCAAGGTATACAACAGAATCTACAGAGCTTTTAAAAATACTAATTATTGGATCTCACCTCTCACAGATTCTAATTTAAACAGCCTGGTGTTTGGTCTTTATATACAGAGGGTAGAAGTTCTGTAGGTATTCCAATGTGCGACTCTTCTGGAGCATCTGAATACCTCTGTTCTCATACATTTCCGCTCAAAGCAGATTTCCTTGTGAAATCCCTTCTCATTTCACAAGAAAAGTCCAGCCATCTAATAGGCCCTTCCTGAACTTGTCACCACTATAACCTACTTAGCTCTATCCATACCCTCTCTACTTTTTCCTTAATTTACACCAAAGGTTATTCATTCTCATTTTCTCTCTTCTCCTCTTTCTCTTTCTTTTCTCCTTCCCTGCCTCCCCATCCCTCTTACCTAGTGCTAACTCTTTCCACCTGAGTAGTTCCAGACACCAGCTTTTCCCCTTCATTCCCACCTCCAACTCCTTTCCTGGAACATTCTTGAATATATCACCATCTCTTTATGCCCTAATGTCAACCTGTCCCTCCCTGTCAACTCACTCCCATTAATATTTTTAAATACTCACATTTCTCTTTTGAAACAAAACCAAAAACCTTTGTCACCACATACTGTTTTAGTCTATTCTATGTATACCTACCACAGCCAAACTTCTTCACCTAGTTATCCATAATGCATGGCGACATTCTCTCCCATTCAAGTCTGAGTCTGATTTCTACCCCAACACTCAATTAAATCTACTCTCACCAAAATCACAAGTGTCACTTTTCATCTGACACCTCACATCTCTTGCCAACATGTGATCCTTAACCTTTTTATTTTTCAATTGATTTTTTTCCTTCTCTGCAACACTGCACTTTTCTGGGTTTTCCTCCTAGAATTTCAAAGGTCCTTCTTAGTCACTTTGCAGGCTTCTTGTCTCATATATTGATGTTCCTCAGGTTCTCTTCAGGACTTTGTATTTATCTTACTCTGTGGGACGTGAATCCCACATGAACACCATTATGGAAAATAAATCACAAATCTTGATGCTGAAGGGAAGCAGAATTTTTGCCTCCCCCAAATATGTATCTTTGGCATAAGGAATATCTTGAGCTGGTTATTTTGAAGAAATTGCAGACACAGGAGAAGCTCTAAAAACCTAGAAGTTACCCTTCTGTAAGAGACATTTACATTTATAGGAGAAATGTCCCTTTGTAAGAGTGTCTCCCTCTCTGTACCAGGAAGACTAAATCTCGAGAAAGTCTTATCAATGGAGAAAGCAATGACTTAAGGCTGCATGACAACCTTACTCTTGGTTGCTGTGCTTTTCCTGGTCACCACCCACCAATGACTCCCCACCCCAACATCTTTGTCTTTAGTTGAAGATGGTATTTATGGTGATGGTTTCGGCCATTCTGGGGAGTTATTCAGTTTTCCTGAGTACTTCCCATGTATACAAGAGGCATACATGTTATTAAACTGTCGTTTGCTTTTTTCCTGTTAGTCGGTGTTTTTTCTTTTTTTTTTAATTGTAGGGCTATCTCAGCCAAGAATCTAAAAGAATACAAGGCAAAAATTTTCCTACCTCACAATGCCCTATTTTAGTCTCTCTGAACTGTAGATTTGTATATCCAATTGCACATTAGGTATCTCGAAGCTATCCAAACTTAGTATGTCAAAAAATAAACTCATAGTCTTCCTCACAAATTTTATCCATTGTTCCCTATGGCAGTGCAGGGTGCCATGATTTAGCTCCATACCAGAAACATAACTGAATTCCTGAAGCCTCTCTCCCCCTATAAAAACATTAAACCAATCATTAAGTCCTCTTAATTATCAAATAAATCCTCCTTATATCATCCTCACTGCCACTCCCTAGACTGTCTACCACTATCTACTACCTAGATTACTACTCCTAACTATTCCCTCTATTTCTAATTTTGTTCCCTCTATTCCAACCTACACATGGCAGTCATGAAAATCATTGTAAAAGGCAAATGAATCATGTCACTCTCCTTAATGAAAGCATCCAATGGCCCCTTATTTCCCTCAGAATAAAGTTCAAACTTATTAATTTAGATTAAAAGGTCATTCATGAACAGATCACTTCTTTCTAGTATTATTTCATGTAATTTTCTTCTTCACATTCAAAGAAACATCCATAATAAACTTATTAATAAGATGGCAGAGTAGATAAACACTGGGCCGTCATCCTTCCAGGAACACATTAAAACTACAACTAAATTATAGAACAATCAATCTGGAGAACCATCTGAAGTTCAGCTGAAGAGAGGTCCTCTAACTACAAATATAAAGCCAGGTTGAGACAGTAGGAGGGGCAGAGACATGGGGTCCACACCTGCATGTGGTGGTTGCAAATCAGGAGGGATATCTCAACCATGGAGTTTCTCCCCAGAGGAGTGAGGGACCCCAGCCCTGCACACCAGGCTCCCCACCCAGAGTACTGGTTCCTGGAAGACAAGCCCCCCACAACATCTGGCTGTGAAAAACAGTGGGTATTCTGACCATTCAGGTGGGATGGAAGGCTGCGGGAAAAACCCAGACGTCTTCTGAAACTGCCCACGCACAGATTCACTCACTCCCAGGCACTCACCTTGAGCTCCAGCTGAGGGATGGTGACTCAGGCGGCCTCAGAGACATATGGGGGCTGGGCAGACTGAGATTTGTGGCTTCAGAGGGAGAAATGGAGGACAATCAGCATTTTTCTGGCGAGGGGTCCTTCTTCTGTGCAGCTGGCAGGTGGGCGCCATCTTGTCTGTGTTGAGCCCACCCCCTCACAGGCCAAATCTGAATGTGATTGACCTGATGAGCTCCGCTGCTCCATTTGGATGACTCAGCTGGAACCCCGCGCAGGCACCAAACTTGTGAAATGCCAGAGGCACTTTCTCCGTGAGCAGCCAGCCCTAGCCACATTGCACTATCTTAGAAAACTACCCTAGTCCAACAGACCACAAGTGGGCAGCAACTGGCCTCGGTATGCTCTGAGACTTTTGCCGAGTTGCTCCAGGCTCAGGGCTGGCAGCAAAACAAAATTTACATTAACCTGATGACAACAACTGTTCTCACTCTAGTGACTCCCTGAGACCCTCACCCAACTCACATCTGCATGAGGCTTCATCTGTGGATGAACCTTAAGGGAGCTGGCAGGTGGCAGCAGGCCTTAGGGTATCCTGGCTTTTTTCAGAGTTACCCCAGGCCTAGCACTGGTGGCAGCAGATGTCAGTTCACAGCGTGGCCTCTCACATGTGCCTCTAGGTTTAGTGCAGACAGCAAATAACCATGGATCACTTTAAATTAGTACCAGCTAACTCCCAGCTGGTCACACGCAGTGGGTGATTTGGGCCTGCACCAAAGCCCCTCCCAAGAGGCCCAGAACCAATATATTTGGAGGCTGGCTTCAGACCACAGCAGATCACAGCCCAATTACCCCTCACAAATGGCACATATTAAGGGTAGTCTTAATAGGCACCACAGCCTGCTGGGGCGAATCCCACTCCATGTAGTAAGCAACCCCGCACAGCAGCCCATAAATTGCAGACACGGTGAGACCCCACACCCAATCAGCCTGAGGGTCAATCCCACCCACTGATATACCAATAGCAATCGAGGCTCAACTCTAACAGGAGGGTACACAAAACCCACAAGGGACACTCCTGGAGCACCTGGCTCAGGGAGACTGTGTCACTGGGCCCCACAGGACACAAACTACATAAGCCTACCTGGCCAAGACTGGGAGACATAGCAGATCTACCTAATATATAGAAACAGAGGCAGTGAAAATGAGGAAACAAAGAAATGTGTCCCAAGTGAAAAAACAGGAGAAAAATCCAGAAAAAAAAACTAAATGATATGGAGGCAAGCAACCTACCAGAGACAGAGTTAAAATGGTTATAAGGATGCTCAAGGAAGTTAGTGAGAATTTCAACAAAGAGATAGCAAGCATAGAAAAGGACATAGAAACCATAGAAAAGAACCAGGCAGAAGTGAAAGATATAACTGAAATGAAGAATGCACTAGAAGGAACTGCCAGCAGACTAGAGGAAGCAGAGGATCAAATCAGCAATTTTGAAAACAAGGTAGCAGAAAAATACCCAATTGGAAAGGCAAATATAAAAGAGAACCCAAAAAAGAAAAAAAATGAGGATAATTTAAGAGACTTCTAGGGTAACATCAAGCAGAACAACATTCACATCATAAAGTTACCAGAAGAAGAGAGAAACCAAGAGGTTGAGAACCTATTTCAAGAAATAATGACTGAAAACTTTTCTTACCTGGCAAAGGAAATAGACGTACATGTCCAACAAGCACAGAGAGTCACAAACGGATGAACCCAAAAAGGCCCACACCTAGACACATTATAATTAGAATGGCAAATGTTAAAGACAAAGAGGAATTTCCTAAAAGCAGCAAGAGAAAGGCAACTAGTAGCTTATAAGAGAGCTCCCACAAGACTGTCAGCTGATTTCTTAACAGGAATTTTGCAGGCCAGAAGAGATTGGCACAAAATATTCAATGTCATGAAAAACAAGGACCTACAACCAAGACTATTCTCCCCAGCAAGGCTATCATTTAAAATTGAAGCACAGATAAAGACCTTCCCAGACAAGGAAAAGCTAAAGGAGTTCATCACCACAAAACCAGTATTGCAAGGAATATTAGAGGGACTTCTTTAAGACAGAAAACAAAAATCAAAATTATGAGAAATAAAATGGTAATAGCTACATATCTATCAATAATTACTTTCAATGTAAATGGATTAAATGCTCCAATAACTGACATAGGAGGGATAAATGGATAAGAAAACAAAAACCTTACATATGCTGCCTATAAGAGACTCACTTCAGATTGAAAGACACACAGATAGAAAGTAAAGGAATGAAAAAAGATATTTCATGACAACGGAAATGAGAGAAACAAAACAAAACAGAAGGCTGGGGTAGCAATACCTATACCAGATAAAATAGACTTTAAAACAAAGGCTATGAGAAGAGACAAAGAAGAACACAGTAATCCCACTTCAGTGTATTTATCTGTAGGAACCCTAAATGCTACTTCAAGGGGACGTATGTATGCATATGTTCACTGCAGCATTATTTACAATGGCCAAGATGTGGAGCAGCTTGGATGCCCATCAATGGATAAATAGATAAAGAAGAGGTGGTACATATATGCAATGGAATATTGCTCTGCCATGGAAGGGAATGGGCTCTTGCCATCTGTGGCAACATGGATGGCTGTGAAGGGTATTGTGCTGAGTAGAGTCTCTGTCAGACAAAAAAAGACAGATGCAGTGTGACTTTGCTTGTATGTGGAATCCAAGATCAAAATTAACAAACAAAACAGAAACAAACTCATAGATACAGAAAACTTTGTGATGGTTGCCAGATGGGAGGGGGGTTAGAGGTATGGATGAAAAAAGGGGAAGAGATTAAGAGGTATAAATTGGTTGTTACACAGTAGTCATGGAGCTATAGGGTATAGCATAAGAAATATAGTCAATAATATGGTAATAACTATATATAGTGCCAGGTGAGTACTAGTCAGGGAGATCACTTCTTAAATTACATAAATGTCTAACCAGTATGCTATACATCTGAAATTAATATAAAATAATATTAGCTGTCAACTGATACACTTAAAAAGAGGGAAAAGGTGAGGGGGAATAAGAGGTCCAGATTTCCAGGTATAAAACAAGTAAGTCATGGGGATGTAATGTACAGCATGGGGAATACAGTCATTAATATTGTGATAGTGTGGTACGGTGTCAGATGGTTGCTGGACTTATCATGGAGATCACTTATTTAGGTAGATAAATGTTGAATAGCTGGTGCACCTCTGAATCTAATATATTATAATATTGTATGTTAGCTATATTTTAATAAAAATCTTTAAAAAAACACACAACTTCAAGTTCTTTGAATTTGTCATGCTTTTTCTGCCATCTCCAGCTTGACACTGGCTCTTTCCTATGCCGAGAATGCTCTTCTCTTTCCTCCTTTCCCCAAACTCTCTCCCCATCTGGACAACACTGCACTCATCTTTCAGGTGACAGTGCTACAGCAGGTGCTCATATTTTGGACTCAGCCCATTTGAATCAGGACTTGAATATTTCTTACATGGTGAACCTAAGACAATTAAACCTCTCTAATTCATTTCATATTTAAAATGAGACTAATAGAGATATTCATCTCATAGAACTATGCTAAGATTAAATAAAGTAATGCTTGTCAAGTGGTTGGCACACTGCGTGGCACGTTAATCATCAATAGTATTATTCACAAGCTCCTAGAAGCCTTCACTAACCCCAGAAATGTTTTTGGTCAGTATCCTAAGTGCTGTCACCATGCCTTCTTCAGCTCCCATCGCTGTCCCCATTATATGGAATGACTAAGTCTTTTATCTTTTTCTGTATCTTCCACTATATGGAAGCTCAGTAAAGGTCAGGAACATGTCCATTTTATTGAATATTGAATTCCTGTCATCTGGCACAGAGATGAGCCTATAAATATCACCAGTTAGTTTAATGAAAGAGGAAGGGCTTCAGAATTAAAAAGAAACCTTTTCAACTGCATGGGCTGTGTACTTTTCAATGCACCATGATGCTTCCTGAAGGAATGATAACCATAATGTGTGAGTGTAAAGTCAACCACTCAGGAATAATTGTTAATATTAAATTTAAATTTTATTTTTAATTTGAGATACTAGTTTATGTTGTATAAAGTTTAGTAAATGTAAAAGATAAATAATTCTATAGATAAATCTTTGACATAACACTACATGGGCACATAAAAAAATCAAAATTTTGGATTGGGGAATTCGGATATATTCTGAAATATCGGTGTCATATCAATCATTTTGACAGTGAACTATACTGCACACTTTGCTTATTTTAGAAACACTTTGTGACAGTGCAGAAGTCTCCTGATCCTGCTGAAGAGACACTACAAATTTTAGTTTTCAATCCACCTTCACTACGAGGCACATCCTTTTACTTACATCTATTTCTTAACCAAATCACCTTCAAAAGGGCATCCTGTAGGTTAGGTGCAAGATCCCTGAGCTTTTGTAACCTCAGGGTTGACGCCAATGGCATTAACTGGGGAAAAGTTGTTTAGAAGAGAAACTGTGTATTTTAAAATACTGTGGAGGTGAAAGGTTTGAAAAACAGATTGCCCTCCTCTAGGATGAAATACAGAGCAATGTGTACCTAACCAGTCAATGGATCCTGTGAAAAAGAAAATAAGCTGCAGGTCTTTTGAAATGTAATTTGGAAAATGTTTGTATAGTTTGACCCAGTATTCCTCCCTCTGGGAATTCACTTTAAGAAATAGTCTCAAAGAAGAGAAAAGCCAAATGCATCAAGATATATTTTGTAGTATTTCTCAAAATTGAGGGCAAAAACTACAAACTATATTCAAAATGAGCAAGCAGTTTAGAGTATTATGACAGATCGTATGTGGCCCTTAAAATTAAAAGTATGTCTACATCATAAGCATTTTTATGTTCCTACAGAATATCAAACAAAAAGCATATTTTATGTACGCTGATTTCAATTATATGGAAGTAACATATTCATATCAAAAATAGATGAGAATATAGATAAGCAATAATTTATTAGAGTTGTGTAAATATAGTCACTTTTTAATAAATTCTGTGAAATATGTATATTTGTCATAGTAACTGTCCTATTTTTAAGTTCCCCAAATGTAAAAATCACTCCTAGATGTTCACTAATGTTATCTACTCTGAAAAAAAAAAAAACAATTCCTTTTGAAACTGGTCTCCAGGAGAAAAAGGGGTCTTTTTTAGGCTTTATAACCCACATTTTGAACTATATTTTGTTAAATAAAATAATCATCTCTGTATCTCATGTCTAAATCACAGACTTTGGTTAGAAAAACTGATTTCCATACCAGTTAATTGGATTTTGTGAGTTATTCAGCCACAGTTTATAGGGCATGGAAACTATTTTTGTTTTTGTTTTTATTTTGTAACAAATGAAGAATATGTAGGATGGTAAGTAAAAGACACATTGTTCTTAGATTCTTCCATCTAAATCATTATTATATACAGGTCCTTTAACTGAGTCATTTTGAAAAGAGGTCATTAACATGAAAGAAAACTAAACTTACGGACAAACTCTAAAACCATATCACTTACTAAACCATATGACCGGGCCAGTTACTTACCATCTCTGTGCTCCCCACTGCTCATCTATCTAGCTTATCATTATGGGTAATAATAGCACCTATGCAATAGAATGGGTGTTAGCATTAAACGTGTTTAGAGATGGAAAGCCCTTAGGACAGTAACGAGCACATAGTATCATATAAATGGTATTAGTACACTTATCACTCAACTTTTATCATAGGCAGGTTGTATACAATTTTATTTTCTTATTTAAAAGTAATATAAAGTACATGGAAAGAAATAATTTCTATTCTGTTTTCCTAATGGAAAATCCTAGAATAAAGCAGATCACTTATTTCTCTAAGCATCAAGTTCCTTACTAATAAAATGGAATGAATACCTACATTGTAAGTTTCAGGTAGAATTAAATGAGACATATAACAGAATTCAATGCATTGCAATCAATTTACTATCTCCTAAATTTTATATGGCCTGGCAATGTATCTAACACAGATGGTTTACAAAGAATAATTTTTAAAAGCAGGTATGAGTATGCAAAAAATAGTTTCTCAAGGGGACATGAATTTAATTTATAAAAAATAACCTCAATAGGCCAAATGTCATGAATTGTCCTTTCTGCTTATTCTGATGCCAGGGTACAAACACCTTCCTACAAGAATAACAAAATATCAGAGAGGAGTGTGGTCATTATTTAACTTAAATCTACCTTCACAGAAAACAACTATCACCCAAAATTCAGTGGTGCTTGAAATCAGATGTGTTAACTTTTATAACCTTGCAACTCAAATTTTCAAAAAAGATAATGACCTTAAGTGCTGATTTTTTTGTAAAGAAAAATATCCAGGCCTGGCATTACTTTCCAGAGGGTAGTTTTCATCCAGTACAATATGTGAGATATACAAGAATAAATACCATGGAAAGGTATTAATTTTAAAAACATAAAAATAGATGAACCTTATTCAAAACATAATAACACAAAATATAGGCACTAGCAAATCTTCATTCAAAAACGTTCCTACTTTAAAATTCTCAATGAGGAAGTAAGAGGAAGCAGGATAAATGGAAACATTTTTCAAAGAGCTACTGAGGGAACAAGGCTTGCCAGTAAAGGACAGTAATTTCGGACAACATCAATATCTTATTACTACATCTGATCTTTTTATGGTAAGATAGTACTTTCAAGCACTTTGTTCCCCCTACACTCAAAACACTCCTAAAACGACGATATCCTCCTAATACTGTAACTTGAACTTAGGCAAAAAAGTAGCAGAGAATATTTAATCTTACTATTGAAAGCAACAACTTCTTAGGAAAACTGGAAAGAAAGTATATGAAACCATAATGCAGTCTAATCGGACCTCACTGTATATAAATAAAGACAGCTTTTGTTCATTTTCAGATTTGAATCAATCATGAGAGCAAAATCCACTAAAATTGTAATAAGGCTAAAGATAGCTACATCAACTGAAGATGTCTAGTTCCAGAAACAAGCATGAATAAGTAAATGTATACATGTGTAAGCCCAAGTTCAATCCATTTTTAAAAGTTTAAGTACTTACAATGTGCTAAAACATTATGATATGAGTTGCACATGCATTTTCTCATTTCACTCTACAAAACAACTGTATGAAATCTGGGATTATATCCACATTTTATACATAAGTAAGCAAGGTCTCATAAAACATACCTGTCCATATGAATGTGTGTACAGCAGGTCCTCGAATAACATTGTTTTGTTTCACGTCCTTTCATTATAACATAGATAAGGAAGCAAATTACGGATCCCCAGCAGAATCCACAGTCTGTGAGGAGTTTGCACATTCTTCCCACGTCTGCATGGTTTTCTCCAGGTATTCTGGTTTCCTCCCACATCCCAAAGATGTGCGCGTTAAGGTGAACTGCTTTGTCTACGTCATCCCAGATTGAGTGAGTGTGTGAGTATACCCTGTGATAAAAGGGCATCCTGTCCAAGGTGACTTCTCACCTTGAGCCCTGAGCTGCCGGGAGAGGCCCCGGCCACCTGCAACCCTGAACTAGAATAAACAGGTTGAACAATAATATCCCTTAATTTTATTAATCTTTCTTAAGTGTATGTATAGCTCGCATTTATTTCAATGTTTAATATGAAAAGTGTTTGGGGTTTTATTTAGAAGTTTGGTGATGTTTCTGTGACCAGCAATATGCCGTAGGAAATAACTCTTTACAATAGGCTAATGACAGATTATCAGTTAGCCTATGGTAAAACAGGTTTCATTAGATGTCTTTTCCTTTAGTCTCGGTTTCAAAGAACATACTGATGATGTTAAGTGAGGACTTACTGTACAGCCTTGAATGATTTGACCAAGATCATCCTGCTGGTTAGGGGTACAAACAGCATTCAAATCCAAGTAGAATAAATCCAGAACTTCTAACTTTATCCACTGTGAGACGCTGGTTTTATCAGTGGTTAAGATGCCTATAGATTAAAATTTGGCATACAGAATTTTAATTTTATGAATAAACGGTTTAACTACCGTGTTTTCCCGAAAATAAGACCTAGCCAGACAATCAGCTCTAATGCGTCTTTTGGAGCAAAAATTAATATAAGACCCAGTCTTATTTTACTTATTTTACTATAAGACCCTGTCTTATATTAATTTTTGCTCCAAAGGATGCATTAGAGCTGATTGTCCAGCTAGGTCTTATTTTCAGGGAAACAGGGTATGAACAGTAAATTATTTAAAATAGCTAACTGGTATAAATGTCCATAAAAGGAATTCGAGAGAAATAGCAAAATATTTTGAGAGAAAATTATCTCTTTTTTTATGGCTTAGTCCCCTCTGGAATAACATAGCCAAATGGTAACTTAAAATAACTAGTATAAAGTATAATTTTAAATAACATTCTAAGACTAATACCGCTGTAAAGACTTTAAGCATTTTTGAAGATTAAAAAATTCCCAAGAATGACCATACCACTCCTACCTTTAAGAAATCAAAATTCTGTGTATTTTAAATGTGCGTAGCACTGCACAAAAATGTCCTCATGTCATATATTATATGAAATATAAACCAGTGTGAAGTCATCATTGAAAATGTTATCCAAATTTTGACCAGAAGATAGTTTCAGATAGGGCAGAGTGTCAGATTTCTGGTGTGATCCATATAACCCTAAATGCTAGCTGGTCTCATTTCATTGTTTTTCCTGAATGAAGTACCATGCTAATTGTACAGCTCTGTTCCCACACCGCCTTTGGCAAGGCAAACAGCAACATGCTCAGATTAAATGTCTATGCGGTTTCCCAAGGAGATGAAATGACACAACTCTGATTCTTTCACTTCCTGTCTCCTTTGTCATCATCATTCCCAATCAAATCCTGCCAGGCTTTGAACAAGTGATTATGGTCTTCAAACCTACAAGAGAGTCAAAGAATCTGGTCTAATGATGTCTAACACAAAGAATTTAGATGACACCAGAAACAGAAATACTCAGGAGTAGAGAAATTAGTGCCACTAAGTCTGTGCACAAAATACGCCTCTGCATATGAATGTGTGTGCAGACATATAATGTATAGCTATCAATGTAAAATCCAATGATTCTGCATTTGAAATCATTCACAATACATTTAATTTGAGCAAAAGGAATGAGGGATAGAGAGAATTCATAGGAAGATGATAGATTAGAAATCCAGTTGAGGTATGAGAGAATGTAGCAATAGACAGTACCTAACGTAATTCTTGGCACCTTAAAAAAAACTTTGTCTCTGTGCTTCCTTGAAGACGGAATGGAGTCCAAGGCAAACATTCATCAAATGAGTGAGGCTCTTTGGTACCTGCAACCCCAGTGTTAACGGAGTAGGAACTGCAGATCTCCCAAACTATTTCATCCTCAGATTTTATGGGCTTAATTCTGCACAAGCACTCAGGCTAAAATTCACAAGGTGGACCTGGTCTCCATTCTTTCTCTCACACCCACAGCCAGTCCAATAACCAATCCTGTGACTCCATACTTTCAAACAGAAAATAGAATCATGGGGCCCACCCAGTGGCTCAGGTGGTTAGAGTGCTGTGCTCCTAACGCCAAGGTCCCTGGTTTGATTCCCACATGGGCCAGTGAGCTGCACCCTCTACAGCTAAGACTGTGAACAATGGCTTTCCCTGGAGCTGGGCTGCTGTGAGCAGCCAGAGGATGCTGTGAGCTGCTGTGTGCTGCCATGTGCTGCCATGAGCAACTGGCAGCAAGCATGAGTGACTGGCAGCCAGCGAGAGCTACCATGAGCTGCTGTGAACGGCAGTCCGTCGACAAGCGCCCAACTGCCTCAGCCGGGGGAGCGCAAGGCTCATAATACCAGCATGGGCCAGGGAGCTGTGTCCTACACAACTAGACTGAGAAACAATGGCATAAATCGGAGTGGGGGGTGGAAAAAGGGGGGAATAAAATAAAATAAGTGTAGTGTACTGTTCCTTCCCCACAAAAAAAAGAAAGAAAATAGAATCATGAATCTTCTCACCATCTCCTGTTCTAGTCCAAAGCATACCATGTTTACTTTAACTATGGCAGATGCCTTCTAATGGGCCACTCAGCCAACTTCAATCCTTTCCAGTCTATTCTACACCCAGCAACTAGAGTGATTGGTTTAAAACCTACGACAGATGATCTCACATCTCTATTCTGACCGGATGGTTCCCAGTGCATTCACTCAGGATGTATTCAAATGTATTTAATGGCCTTTATTATGTATTCAATGCATTTAATGATCTTCAATGCTTACATGATTGGCACCTGGTTAATTCTCTTGTCTTCTCTTCTCTAACTTTCTCCAGTTCTGTGAAGTTCCTTGATTTTCCCTGAACATACTAGGTACTATTTGACATCAGGGTCTTGGCACGCAGAGTCACCTCAGCTTGGAATGCTATGTCCTAGCTTCTTGACATAATTTAGGATTCTGATGAAATGTCACCACAGGAAGTTTTCCCTGGTTATTGTATTTTAAATAGGAACTTACTGCCACTGTTCCCTATCTTTTCATCTTAATTTATATTCTTTTTGGCATTGTTACCACCAGATATAATACATACAGTCATACACTCGCTGCATAATGGTGTTTCAGTCAACAATGGACTGCATATAAAACAGTGGTCTCATAAGGTTATGAAGCTGAAAAATTCCTAAGTGACATCCTAGCCGCCATGAGAAATTCCTATCATCTGTGACGTCCTTGCTGTCATGACAGTTTGCTGTAAAACAATAGGCCATGTTACGCAGGCTGCAGACTCATGCAGCTTGTGTTTACCACGTCTCTTGATTGCATCATTTTCTTTTGTGCTTGATTTAATCTCACTTTATTTTATAAATTTGGAGTGGCCTTAGTGTGCAGTGTGTGTAAAGTCTGCAGTAGTGCAGTCATGTCCTAGGCCTTCACACTCACTCACCTCTCACTCATTGGCCCCCCAGAGCAACTTTCAGTCCTGTAAGCTCCATTCATGTTAAGCGTCCTACACAAATGTACCATTTTTTATCTTTTTTACCATATTTTCACTGTACTTAGATATGTTTCGATACTCAGATATGTTTAGATACAGAAATACTGACTATTGTGTTACATATTCAGGATAGTGACACACTGTACAGGCTGGTAGCCCAGGAGCACTAGGCTACACCACATACCCTAGGTGTGTAGTAGGCTGTACCACCTAGGTTTGTGTAAGTGCACTCTGTGATCACAGAATGACAAAAGTATCTAACAACATATTTCTCACAACACATCTCTGGTGTTAACCAGTGCATGACCAAACTGATGGATGGATGGATGGATGGATGGATGGATGGATGGATGGATGGACAGATAGATGTATAAACTTGTCTATTTCACTCGAGTAGAATATAGGTTCCATGAGAACATCTATTCATGTCTTTTGATGATGTCACTCAATTAAAAATTTGATGAACAAACATATTAATTAAGCACTACTGCTGCCATCACCACACATCATCCCCCTCAATATACTTCATTAAATATGATCTACTCTGGCCTAGACATAGGTAAATCTTTTCCTTTTCCTTCACTTTTCCCCCTTTGAATGCAACTGAAATAGTAATATGTTGTTGTTTTTAATTTTTGTCTAAGTAATTAATGAACCCTCTTTCCTTTTACAATCACTCATGATGTCCAGTCTACTTCGGCTTTTCACCTCAGACCACTGCAAAGTTGAATTCTATTTAACTATATTGTGACTCCTCTCATTAGGATCATATACACCCTCTTGAATTTTGAATTTAAAAAATCCTTTTTTATTCTATTTAAAACCTTTATAGTATTTCACATTGCATACTGTTTTCTTTTTCTATGCCTTTCCTGGTTCAACTCCTACCATTCTGATTGCTGCATGTCTCTCTGTCTCAGTCAAGGACCTCTCCACCATCACTAACCCATTAAAATGTTAACATTCCCTAAGACTCCACGTGACTCCTCAGTACAAACACTCTGCGTTGACAATCTAAGATATCTACACAGCTCTGATTCCCAAATACTTTTTTTTAACATTTTAAAATTGAAATTAATAAGATTTCCTTTTCTTTTCTTTTTTTTAAATTTTATTTATTTATTTTATATTAGTTTCAGGTTCCAAATACTCTTAATTGGCTTTTCCATTCTGAGCTCCAGTCTGAGAAGTGAAATGCGCACAAACCAAGCACTTGCAAATTACTTCTGTTCTCTACCACGCATATCCAGTTTTCAGCTTCTACAGGCTTTCTTCTAGTTGCCTTTTCAGTGGGTCCTCCTTCATTTCACATTGACACAAATATTGAGATATCCATGTCGTTATTATTTATCAGGTTTACTACAATATCTAAGTGTCCTCCTTTCCTCTAGTCAAACCCGAATAGTCTTCCACATGGCTACCCTTTATGTTGTGGTTATTGCTACAGGTTTTTAAGGTAAAACTAACTATGCCCTCTCACTTGCTAAAAATCTGGGGAGGGCTCCCTCTATCCTTCTAGAATGCTAATAGATCAATTTTCAGCATAACATACAAAGCCGCACATCATAAAAGCCCCACCTCTTCTTCAGCCATCTTCCATACATCTTTCCTGCTCTCACCCACCCACATCTATCTACTCTCCAGTAGTTTTCCCACTTACAATCCTCCAAGGGCTGACTTACTACACATGCTGGTCCCTCTGCCTAAAATACACTCTCCCCCCTCAATACTATTGATGCTTTATGAAGACTTGCTCAAACATCATTTCTTCTAAGAAGGCTTCCTGTCTTGAGCTATCAAGCCCTTTGTGCATTTCTTTCATTGCACGTATTACATACGATCATAGAATATGCCCAATAGCGGCAAGAGCGCCACCTCTCTGGGTTACAACTACATATAGAGAGCTTGATATGATTTCACCTAAAAAGCATATATCAAACATTTCTTTAATAAACAGGTTTGCAATTATTTCTTTTTTCTCTGTCTCCCTTATTTGAATAGCTCCTAAATGGCAAGGAAAAATATTCATCTTATTATTCCCCGTGAATGAAACATAGCAGGCATTCACTTATTTTTGTTTTCATTCAACTAAGAAATTGCAAAAATATATGCATGCACCTATACATATGTATGCATCCAATGCAAATTAAATGTCTAATCTTGATATACTTGGAGCCAAGCCAAGTGTTCAGGGTCTAATCAGGGATGCAGATCACTACCTGGTCTGGTCTAAAGAATAAACCAGGTCCCTTCGCCAAGTATATGCAAGTGTGATTCCAAAGCATGATCAAATATTTCCTAATTTATATTATCAACTCTGACAATTCTGGAGAGTTGAAATCCCTGATTCAATGACTGCTTCGAGAGACGTCTCACCATTTCGACCTACTTGATGCTTAATGCAAATATGCCTATAGAAAGTAGATTAATGAAAGTACTATAATGAAGGGTCAAGTGTGAGAATGAAAGGGACATGAGAGAGAAACTCCAGTGGAGGAAACTGATACCAAAAGAAAGCAGCATTTGAATAGAGAGCTGAATAATGATTAAGAGTTCAAAAGTCCAGACCACAATCAGTTAGAGATCAATAGAAAGATTGCTAAACAGTGGTTGCTAAACTCTAAGGAGTTATCATCATAAGGATTAAACCTCTTGGGAAGCAATTTAGGTTGCACACTGTAATAACCCCACAAACTGATATGAATAACTATTAACAGAAAGTTTTATCACTGTCTATAGTATAAATATTAATAGAAAGTTGTATCACTTCATTCCCATGTAACAACTTTAGCTAAACTTCTCAAGTATTTTACACAAAATGCCATTTCAGAAGGATAAAAATTCATTTACCAGTCCATTAGTCTATCCAACTTATTTCTATGACCTTGGGCAATTTATTAATTTCTCCTTCCTCAGTCCCTTCACCAGTAAAATGGGGATTATCATGGTACTTACTTCATTGGCTTGTTATTAGAATTAAATAAATCAATATTCTCAAGGCACTTAGACCAGTGCCTGGTATATAATACTCACTATATAACTATGTGTGTTAAATAAACATCTATACTTTTTAAGGAAATAGCTCAAAAGCATGTCTTTCCAACAGATGAAAAATAGACAAGAACCTACATCCAGCAACCATTCCAAAGAAGGGCTTGAAGAGAGCATTAGCTCCCATTTATTCTTTATCAGATATATCTGAGTCAAAAATCAACATTTTTTCTCAACTTCACAAACATTACTAGGAAAACACAGCTTCATATACTTCTTTCCAAACATCTGTGTTCCTAAACCCACATCACATAGAAGTCCTAGAGCCCTCAAGGTCACAATTCCTAAAAATCTACATTATGTCGTAAACATTGTAAATTCTATACTCGAGCCTCTGTTAACTAAAATACATTAACTTTGTAATTTAACCTCCAGAGACTTCCATGTGGGATGAATTATTTGCATATTCATCAGATTATGGCTTAATAACATTTTTTAAAAATACAATAATGACTTACTTTGAGTTCAGCCTCTTCAGACAAATTGATTGGATTCAAAGTCCAGCTGTTATTTACTAGTTATGGAACTCAGACATACCCTTTTTTTATCCCATTTCCTCATATGTTAAATGAGAATAACAACAACATATGCATACATATATGTATATATTAAAGCATTTAGAGTATTACCTGGCCAATAGTAAGCACTATGTGAGCTTTTGCTATCACTATTATTATTGTTATTCTGGATGAAGCACAGTAACTATACTCCTTCCCCACCCCCCTTTGCTGATAAGCAATCATATTCTACTCTTTAAGGGATAGCCAAATATATAATGGATTCTGTGCATGTTCCTTTATTTTAAATTCTGTTCGTGAAGGAAAAGAAAAAAAAAAGGAAAATATTTGAAAGTACTACATTATACCATTTTAATAAAATGTCTATCAAAAGTTGAAAAGATATTCAATGAGGAGACGGCTTTAGCATCTCTGGTACTTCTTGTCAATCATTATAAAAATGACACGGAAATCACTAACATTCACCATTTTGGGATATGCATATGCAAATCATTGATTTCTCTAAGCCCATCAGGTTTGCTGTAGGGAGGCTAATGATGTAAATATGAAATGGTAATTTCTTCCCAATAATTCCACAATACTTATCTCTTAGAGCTAGTTTAATGTGCAAGGGAATACCATGAGAGTTATTGAAATAAAACTTTGCCTATTTTTATCACCAGCCATTCAAAATATGGGAAAGCAAACAGGACCAACTGTTAACATACCTGATGGAAGCTCTTAATCTCGCCTTAAAAGCTCTGCTGTGTACATAAGAATATCAAGAAGTCACAATTTAACTGGCAGTTTCTTTATACGAGAATCTTTTTTTTTATTAGAGTAACAAAAATGTTTTTACTTTTTTGTTTTACCGCAAAGATAAACTTGGGACACCCAGTGCTAAAATGAAAAGGAATGGTTTCAATTCTTCATTCTTCTTTATTTAAATAGGAAAAAAGAATCTGTGCATGAGGGTAACTGATTAAATGAATTTTTTTTTAATGCAGTAATCGCTAAAAGCTCATTATCAAGCACTCTCCTTGTTGGGTATAATTTACATAGCGAAAAGGAGGAAATGAGCCATTAAAAGGTCATTCAGTGGATTAGAGTGTAGAGCAGGTGAGTTTTCTCATTGCTAACTTTAAATTACTTTATTAGAGCATCTATATATGTGCAATAAAAGTTATGAAGACATGTTTTTATATGAAAACAATCATTTTAGTCTATACTGTAGAATCTGGCTGTAGTAGGCAGAATCATGAGCCTTCCCAAAGATGTCCACATTCTAATCCCTGAAACTTGTGAATGTGTTACTTTACATAGCAAACGCACATCAGCACATGTGATTCAAGATCTTGAGATATGAAGAATGTCCTGGATTATCTTCCAGTGGAAGAATCCCATGAAATCACTAGTGTTTGTGTAAGAGTTAGGACTGTCAGAGTAGGAGAAAGATTGAAAGGCGATACTATGCTGGTTGTGAAGATACTGGAAGGGGCCATGTAGCCAAAGAATGCTGTCAGGCTTTAGAAGCTGGAAAAAGCAAGGTAACAGGTTCTCCCCTAGAGCCTCCAGAAAGAAAGCACCTGCAGATATACAGAGGGTGCCCCCCCCAAAAAAAATACACATTTTAAGAAAGGAAAAAAAAAGCTATTAAAATTGTAACACTCAATATATACCTATAACAAAAGATGAATACAAGTCATGTGTATATATTTTTTGGCACCCCGGTATTAATGTTAGTCCCTCCAGAACTGTAAGATAACAAATCTGAGCTACTTTAAGCCACTAAGTTTATAGTAATTTGTTAGAGTAGCAGTGGGATACTAATGCACTGTTTTTACAAACATAATATAGCCTCCATCTTCCCACAATTCTTAAAGCTACATTTAATTTAGCACTACATCACTCTAGAAAGGAACTATCTTTTGCCTTTTCTATCTGCAATAGTTTCTAAATGATCATCTTTATTTTTCTCTTAGCAGTGAAAATTCTAAACAGAAAAAAAAAATTCCTTTCAAGGACTTTTAATTCAAGGTAGATGTGTCTATTTTAGTATTACAGAATTCTTTCAGTTCTCATAACTCTAGTGCCAGCACTAACAAAAAAGTCTATAACTGATCAAAAGAAGAGCTAATCAAAATGTAACTGTCAGTGTGGCCAGTTAGCTCAGTTGGTTAGAGCACGGTGCTCTTAACAACAAGGTGGCTGGTTCAATCCCCACATGGGCCACTGTGAGCTGAGCCCTCCTTAAAAGGAAAAATAAAAATATAACTGCCAATTGTTTCAAAACAAATTAACATACAACATAAAAGAAGACAATTTTTCTTAGTCTTATCACCTTGAACACAGAAACTTTCATTTCTGAAATGCACTCAAGGTTAAACATCAAGATATAAATATGTACAATATACCAATAGCTTTTTTCTTTTTTAACTTGCTAAAGATATATCCAGGATGGATTATAAAACTAGTTTTCTTAAAACCTACTTCAGGAATCTGAACATTCACTAATTTAAGATTTTTATATATGTAAAACAAGCTTTAAGATATATCGTTGTTGCTTCTTTCCAGATTTTCAGTTTAAATTTTCACTCTGAAGCTGGAAAGAATAGCAAAGTGGTTGACAATGCATGTCTGGGGGGTCTAGAAGGAGCCACCCCAATATGTGCCTCAGTGGTATACAGATTACTTTGAGCTAAAGGCAATTTTAGCTTTAAGTTCAAGGCCTTTAGGCCTTGCCCATAATACATTATCAAAGATAACTTCTTTGGACCTAGCTATCAGGCAGGGCAAACTTCTGTTTGCTGAAGGTCTGCTCTTAATATCAGCCTGCAATGATACGTTGAAGCCCCTAAGGTACTTTACCTCATCCCTAGCTCAGGATGTCTTATACACATTTCAATTCCCCTTTATATCTCTGAACCTCTCCTGGATGTGGGGTCTCTGACTCTCCATTATGTGGAGTTCCTGTGCACACAATAGTAAATTTGATTTTCTCCTGTCAATCTGCCTCCTGTTGATTTGATTATTCAGCCAGCCAAGAAGAACCAGAGGTGAAGCAGGAGAATTTGTGCCCTTCCCCACGTTTCAGTCCTTCAGCTTGGGTTTAAATCCTTGACCAGCTGCCATCTACGAGTAGAGTAATTTGGACATGTTGTTTATCCTCCCCAAGCTTGGTATCATAGTACAGGGGGGATAACGATAGGTGCATTCTTTCTCCTCATGTGCAACTGACCATACCTATGAAGTACTTGCACTACCATGAGTGCAATTTCAATAACTATAAGTTATTATTATTATACATTATTGTATGCCTTAAAATCCTTAGCAGAAAGTCTAGCACATGCTCAACAAATATTAGGTAATGCAAGCTCTAGACAATTAAGTTCACGAACTTGTTGCAACAATGTTGCTAACCTTTTTTGATATCAGAGGGATTCTTCATTATGAATTTGTACCAACTGGACAAACACTTAACCAAGTTTACTATTTTGAAGTGCTGAAAAGGCTGTATGAAAAATTTAGATGACCTGAACTTTTCACCAATGATTCATGACTCTTGCATCACGACAATGCACCAGCTTACATGATACTGTCTGTGAGGGAGTTTTTGGCCAGTAAACAAATAACTGTATTGGAACATCCTCCCTACTCACCTGCTCTGGCCCCCAATGATTTCTTTCTTTACATGAAGATAAAGAAAATATAGAAAGGAAGACATTTTGATGACATTCAGGACATCAAGGATCATACAATGACAGCTCTGATGGCCATGCCAGAAAAAGAGTTCCAAAATTGCTTTGAAGAGTGGACTAGGCACTGGTATTGGTGCATAGCTTCCCAAGGGGAGTACTTCAAAGGTGACCATAGTGATATTAAGCCAGGAGATATGTAGCACTTTTTCTAGGATGAGTTCGTGAATTTAATTGTCCAACCTTGTTGTTTGATTTTAGAGGTGAACTTGTATCACAAAGAAGTTTGATCTAAAATAAGATTGTTCAGGAATCTGAACTTTGAAGCTTGCATGTACGAGGTCCTTAAGTCCACATTCTCTGGTGTGCATACAGCAGATGAATAATGTTTGAATTCTTTGCTTCCATCGTACCACGTTGAACTCAATTATTTAGGAGAACTACTGCACTGTGATTTACTTGAATAACTAAAAGATAGCTTACTAATGAAACACATTGCCCTCTCACAGGAAGTTTTGCTGCCTATAGCAAATATTGCTTGGATTAATCTCTAGCTCTCATATCACATATGGTGTTCTAATATCTCACATGAATATTTTATCCATTTGCCAAAATGCATGCCACTCATAAGTCAGGAAGATTAAAAATACTCTAAAATTGTAATTCTTCAAGTGTAGAATCTGTACATATACTTTGAAGCCTCACAGATTTCAATCTGTTTTAAAGGTTTCTTATTAATTTCAATGCTTTATATTAAATGATCATCAGTAACATATATGGCCTGTTTCAACTGAATCATTTGTTTCATTGCACCTTTGTAATGTAGTCTTTGGGATGACTTTTCCCCATAATAGTTGTAATAACATCAGATACAAACTAATAAGGTAAAACAAAAAAATCACAATTATTTTAAAATGTAATTCCACTTCACCATTTGGCTTAGGACCTGGATATAATCCTGGGTGAGTAAAACCCATCTTAAGAAACAAATCTTAACCTTCCATTAAAAACTGCAGACAATATGATCTCCTTTTGACAAAAGTAATCTTATTATCCATTTTGACAATTTATACTAATCTATGCAGTAGACTGATATTGGCTTGCCTTTTTTCTCCTACCACAAAATAACAAAGAAATTCAATATCCAAATGTCTCAAATATATACCTGTCTAAAAGTTCTAGAATATTAAAAATGAAATATAAATATACAGTCAGCTATATACATTGTGGCATCTTTGTCATGATTTTATATTTTTCTCAACTCTAAAGTGATTATGTACGATTAATACAGACACATTTTTAAAGCCTACAAAACAACAATAATAAATTATGACAACCATTTCAAATTGTATCCTCAAATATCCATTAACATATACATAACTTCAAACTATGTTTCTTGCGAACCCTCCCATTCTCTGTCCATGTCATGATGTGCTATGTTATATTGTTAAGAGACGTGAATACAGATTGTGGATTTGGAAATGTCTGCTTTTAATCTGGGGGTTGGCACTCATAAACTCCATAACTTCTAACAAATTATGCAAATCTGTCTGAGATCCAGGTTCTCCTCTGAATTCTGGGGTACTTCAAAAGGAGTATTTTGAGAATGTATGAAATAAAGTTCCTACCACACAGTTCATTTTCAGTAATTGATATTATTATGGACATGATTATTTATCTCTTTGTCTCTTCAATGAGAGGACATGTTATTCAAGGACAAAGATCAATCTCATAATTCTTTTAATGTTTTCCTGAATGTCTAGAAAGTACCATGCTATGTTCATAATGTCTAATAATTATTTGCTCAATGAAAATTGTAATAAAAAATAGAGAGCAATTACACACTAAACCATAAGACATTGGAATATAAGTGCAAGAAAAGCTCAACTTCAAAGAATGAGATTTGAGTGGGCTGATATAGTCAGGAGAAAATCAATGGCAGAGAAACGACAGCAGAACTGGGAAGTAAAAGCATTTCCAGATAGAACAAGACTGGGCATATAAAATCACACAATGTTCTCAGCGGAATGCATTTCAGAATTCTTTTTTCACCTAAATGAAGATTTCATAAACTAGGCTACTTAATCTTCTAATGTCTTCATGTGTTAAAAACTTCTTATGAAACCATCTTTGGACATATCTTTACAAGATGAGCAGAAATGAAAGAAAAACAATGTATTTTTACCTAAAATTATATCAATAACAATTTGGTACCTGAAGCTACCATGTTATTTTTTTTTTTTTATGTAGTCTGACCTGATGTCTTGTACCTATACCACTTACTTATTTAGAAATATAAATACATTAGAAAATTTCTAAAATTAAGTGTACAAGATATCTGTATACTTATTGAATGACTTAATCATTATTTCCATAGTCCTAGTGATTCAGAGTAACTGTGAATTTTCACCTAAAGATCTACAGGATAATTTGTCCTTCTAAAGCAGGGGTATTCAAACTTTTTTCAACGGTTTTCACCAAGGGCCATATGCAGTAAAATACACAAACAGCTGGGCCACTCACTCGAGGTGAAGTACGTATTGCTTCACCTGGTTTATTTAAGTAAACTAAATATATTTTTGGAATTTGCCGCGGGCTAATAAAAAATGGAACGCAGGCCACAGCTGGCCCGCAGGCCGCAGTTTGTACACCCCTGTTCTAATGGGATGAGGGAGAAAATGGAAACTCAGCACTGGAAACTTTCCTACTTTCCTATTCTCCTGAGACTTAATGACTACTTCCAAGACAAAGAGTTTATTCTTGGGTCTATCCATGCATTCTCCAGCCCCAGTGAAATAACTGCGTGTAAGGCAAACTACAAAGTGCTCTAGGTATAAATGGTGAACAAGGCAGAGGAATCCCTGTCCTTCTAGGTCACCCAGTTTAGTGGGGATTCATCTCAACCAAATTATTTCACAGATAAGTACAGAATAAGAAATTGTGATTAGCACTTAAAGATAAAATATAGGAGGCCATGAGAAGCTCAAAAATGGACTTAAATTTAAATCAACGGGGTGATCATAGAGGGCTACTCTGTTTTTAATCTGAGAGTTAAATTAGGATGAATTAGGAAGAAGGACCAGGAGTGGGGAAGGAGAATGTGATGGTTAATTTTATGTGCAACACTGACTGGGTTATTGGTGCCCAGATACTCGGTCAGACATTATTCTGAGCGTTTCTGTGAATATGTTTTTGGATGCGTTTAATATTTAAATCAATAAACTGAGTAAAGCAGTTAGGGCCCTAACATTAGGGCCCTCCCTAATGTTGGTGGATCTTATTCAATCAATGGAAGGCCTAAATAAAACAAAGGGCTGACCCTCTCTCAAATAAGAGGAAACTCCCCCTGCCTGCCTGCCTTTGAGCTGGGACTTGGATTTTCCCCTGCCTTCAGACTTGAGCTGAAACAGTGGCTGTTCCTGGGTCTCAAGTCTGCCGGCCTTTGGGTTAGAACTACACCCTTTCCTGCTCTAGGTCTCCTGCTTACCCACTGCAGGTGTTGGGGCTTGTCAGCCTCTATAATCACATGAGCCAATTCCTTATAACAGATCTCTGTGTGTGTGTGTGTGTGTGTGTGTGTGTGTGTGTGTGTGTGTGTGTGTGTAGAGATAGAGCTAGAGATAGATAGGAGAGAGAGAGAGAGAGAGAGAGAGAGAGAGAGAGAGAGAGAGAGAGAGAAGTAGAGGTAGAGATAGATATATAGATATCCTATTTTATCTGTTTATCTAGAAAACCCTGACTAATACAGGGAGGAAAATTTCAGAGCAAGGGATAAACACTGTACAATGACTCTGACGAGATATCTTAGAGGTTTTTTATGGGATGAAATAAAAACAACTGTGTCTCCACCCAACACTTAAAGAGAGAAGCCAATTGCAGATGAAGCTACAGAGGTGGGCAGGACCCCTATCTTGAATATGTAAGGATGGCAGTAGAGTTTTAAATTTATCTTCGGAAGAATGGGAAATCACTGAATATTTTTAAAAGTAGAGAAGTGAAATAATCTAATCTATGTTTTTAAAAATCACACAGGCTTGATGTATGGAAGTGCATATGGAGGTACATGGGCTTGTTCACAGATGAGATGAGGAGACGAAATAGGAAATTACTGCAACTACAGAGACAAAATATAAAACAAGCATGGACCTGGTGGTGTCAGTAGTACATTGGAGACATGCTTTGCAGACCTGATCCACAAAAGCAGGTGATAGAAGGGTCACAGTGGCATAAAGGAGAGAGCTGCATCATGTATGACTTTAGATGGATGATATGAACAATTGTATAGACATGGATGACCTTTAATGAGAAGAAGGCTGAGGAGAAGATTTAGACAAAGATCAAGAGTCCAGCTTTTGACATATTTTGATACCTTTGAGCAAGCTAAATGGAAACGTGAAAGAGACAGTTACATATATTGGTCTGGAGCTCAGCACAAACATCTGATACGAAGTGTAAGTTTGAAAGTCATCAGACAAGATGGTACTTAAACTGCCTAAGGCAAGAGGGTGCAGAATGAGTAAAAAAGAGGGACGAGGACAGAACTTGAGAATCTCTAATATCTGGGGATTAAGGAGAAGATGAAGAACTAGCAAAAGATACAGAAAATTGTTATCTAAGAAATAGATTTCTTTGTTAGAAAGTTATTCTTTTCCTTTACAATAAGGTACTATTGAAACATCACAAATTCTTTTGAAATCAGGAAGGTTACATATAGAACACTTAAATATGGCCCATATTCTCATTTATTATTCCTAAGAACAAAAATTCTATGTAAACATAATAAATTATTCACAGAGAAACCTGAAATTTCATTATATATATGAGTATATAACAACCAATAAAAGTATTAGATGACACATAAATGTTCTTAAATTTTATATAAACAAGATTAACTCCAACGGTGGAAAAACTCACAGTAATTATCCTTTATCTGTAAATATTAATTTATTCAAAAATTGTAATATTTACATGTTCTTAAATAGAGTAGAATTAGACTTTGATCCATGTTAAATTAACAAACTTATAAATTGTTAAAAACATTAAAATTATTTCAAAATTACATAATTATTTCTTGAGGGAAAACAAGTCTTATAAAACATCAGCAAATCACTCTGGTTAATGGTGGTTGGGTAAAAAAATAGTACCTTATACTTCTTTAATAATTTTTAAAATTACAAAGATCTTCCTAACATACACACACGCACACGTGCGCACGCACACACACACACACTGCTCCAGTAATTGATCACGGATAGTAGATAAATTATCACCTTTAATTTTTTTCAAAAAAAATGAAAATGAATAAGGACTATAACTCAGACTAGGAAATCAGGAACTCAAAGTCCCTAAAGAGCTGGCATGTGTGGCCAAGATTCTTATCATACGACATGGAGTGACTGGAAATCTGAGCAGAAGAGTAGATAGTACTGTCTGACAAACCATCTCCTCCCCATTTTCAACCACCTAACTTCCAACAACCAATTCAGGGAGCCAAGTGGGTATGAATGATATCCTGGCAAACAGAGCCTCAACACCCAGTAAGAATCTTAGATGGCAAAAAAAACCACAAAAAAAACAAAAACAAAAACAAAAAAAAACAACAACAACAAAAAACAAAAAACTTTTGGAGATCGAAATTGCCACAGTTAAGGTCCTTAAGAATAATAAAAAAAATCATTTTCTATAGAGCACAGTACAAGAAATACAAACAAGACAGTAACAACAAATTTCCAAGAAGAATAGATATTATTTATTGAGGGAATATGCTAGAGGCAACAGTTCTTTGCTTACATTTGCTGAGATCTATGACTATTGTGGTTTGAGCTTTACATAACTTTATCTGCCTTGCCTAGATGAATGGGAATGATACACCAGAGGAAGGTGTATGCAATGTCTCAGATGTTTCAGAGCATGGGATAAGTAGTAATTACAGGCAATATAGAAATCGGCAGTTATTACTCAGGACTACCCATGCATTTGAGAAAGACAACGGAAGGCTGACATTGATTTATTACAGTGTTTGGAAGAATAGTGCCTTCCCCACACCCAGAGATGCCCACATCCTAGTTCCTGCAAACTGTGAATATACTAGGTTGCTTGGCAAAGAGGAATTAAGGTTGTAGATATAATTAAGGTTGCTAATCACTTGACATTAAAGTAGAGAGAGTGTCCTGTATCATCAGGGTGGATCTGATGTAATCACAAGATCCTGGAAAGTGGAAGCAAGTAGAATAGAGGAGAGTCAGAGTGAGATGTGACTACAGAAGAAAGACACAGAGAAATGCAAGCTTGTTAGTTTTGGAGATGGAAAATGGGGGCCATGAGCCAATACATATGGACAGCGTCTAGGCGGTAAGAACAAGTAATTAGATTCTCCCTTAGAACTTCCAGAAATTAACAGAGTCCTGCTGACTCCTTGATGTGACAGTGAGGCCTGTGTCAAGCTTCTAACCTACAGATCTGTGAAAAAGAATTATTGCTTTGAATCACTAAGTTTGTGGTAATTTGTTACAACAGCAATAAAAAAAACTAATGCAATCATCAATTTAAGGTGAAGTGTGAAAGCCACAAAGCCTCCATGTCAATAAATGAAAATAATCTCATCTCCTACAAAAACAGGGTAAAATAAATCCAGAGGGTCAGGTCCAGGACTTAATTTGAAGGTTAGGAGTTCTAGACAGTTGAATTCATCTGTAAAGTCTACTACAGCTAAGAAAGATGGGAAGATGTGGAGCCCTGGATACTTGGGAAACGAGCATCTGGTTTGATGCTTGTTCCTTCCATTCCAGACTAGTGCTTCTTCCTTCCTCCTTGCTTGAAGACAATTCAGACGACAATTCTGTGCAGGAGGACATGAAATCCACTCAAGATTTGCCACCATGTCTTCTCCAGCAAGCCTAACTGCCTGGGGAGGCGCTGAGCCTGCCAAAGGAAGAGGGGACAGTGGCCCACAGGACCTGGCCAACATGGCCAGCTGGGTCAGTAAGGTAACTTCGGGATAGAGCCTGAGGATGCTGGGTCACTAGGGAGCAGAACATAAAGTTGGATAACTGAGAGTTCACTGACGTCGGCCTGGCAAGACAGCACTTTTCTTCCGTAGAATCTACCTTGAAACCCCCTACGGGTAGCCAATCCAATAACTGGGGTTAAGTCACAATATAATCCAGCCATGGGGGTGTCAACACTGCCAAGAAAGACACTACTGTCTGAAAGAAGTGGATTTAGCCAATAAGTACTAGCAGGAACTGGCAGAGTATGGAGGGGAATGGATTCTAAGGGTGCTGGATTAAGGTGGGAATGGAAATAAAGCTGGATAAGGGAATGTTTTCTGATATGGATGCAGTATAAAGGATTAGTAACACCCTGGTGAGGACTGCAGGAAATAGTGCAATATTGGTGTTAGGACAGCCTTGCACACTTGGCTTGCCTGGGACACCCTTACTGGGTGAAACAGAAATGCCAGAAATGTGGCATGTGGTAGCAAAGGGGATCAACGGACAGGCTGTCTTTTATTCCTAGAAAGGGGGACAGATTTGTGCAATTGTGGTCACTTTCTTTTATTGACCCCTGTATTACTCGGCAAGAGCTGCCCTAACAAAACCCCACAGACTGGGGGTGTTTATTTTCTCACAGTTCTGGAAGCTGGAAGTCCAAGATCAAGGTGCTAGCAGGGTTGGTTTCTCAAGAGGCCTCTCTCCTTGGCCTGTGATGGGGCCACCTTCTTGCTGTGAGCTCACCTTTGTGTGTGTGCCTTCTAGATGTTTCTTCCTCTTCTTCTAAGGACACCAGCCCAACAGGATTGGGTTCCCACCCTTATAACCTCATGTAACTTTACCTCCTTAAAGGCCTTACCTCCTAATACAGTTACATCGGGGGTTACAGCTTCAACATAGGATTTTGGGGGACAGAATTTAGTCCATAACCACCCCCTGGAAACCAAATGTATGATTGGTCAGATATATGACAATGAGGAATTTTAAATTTTTCCCAAGACCACTGGTTATTTGGGGCGGGGGAAGGCAGGGTGTACATACTGCTTCATTATCTCTGGGCTCTCTAGAAAATAGGGAAAATCAAACCTCTACCTGGAACATACTTGCAGGTCCATCCCAGCTTCACAGTACCTCATCCGCTCAGTTTAGAATGCTGCTGCAACTGAATCACAGTTCAACTTGTCCCTCTGCTCAGTCCAGGCTCCCTCCCTCCCTTCCAGGTGTTGTTCCCAAGAGCAGTCCCTCATAAACCACCTGCATGCAAATCTTCCTCTCAGTCTCAGTGTCCTGGGGAAGCCAACCGCTACATGCAGACCCCTCATCCTGCCTGGATCCAGCCTACTAGTTCCCATGACCTGGACCCACCTATCTCCTTGTAATAAAAATAAATCTAGGCCTATATTATACCAGGCTAACTCACTTGCTCCTCCCCAAGCAACTTCAAATCTAATCCCCCAGAGCAGAGAACAATCGTATGTGGAAAGTTTGCTTTACTGTGTTTGTTTATTTGCTTTATCAATAACTTCCCATCTGTAGAAATGCTGAGTCTTCCATTAATAATGAGAAAACCTCTGCAATGTCATACTGTCAGGAGGATGACAGCTATGTATGATGAATGAGAAGCAGTCAATAGTTAAGCCACCAGAAAATATTCTTAGAGCAATTTTAGAATAATCTTTACAAATATGTAGATTTCAACTTTTATCACAAATAAAGACATTTAAATTGTATTTTCAGGTTCATATGCTATTTCATCCTTTATTTTGTTTATAATAATCTCTATTCCAGTTTTTTAGACATCCCATTGAATTATTATTAACATTAAACAATATTCAGTGAAACGATACACCATAACATATAAATGTACTTAAATCAAAGGTATATTATTTTATACCTCAATTATTAAGATATTATCCACCTTCATCCAAAATAAGAGTATGCATCTAAGGTATCATAAAATACAAAAATTAAAAGTGGAAACAGGCGTAAAAACAGGGTGTACTATATTCTGGAAGTACTCCAAAATATACTGTCAAGTGTGTGAGTTAATAAAAACATAAAATCTATGATTAAACTGTTTTGAACTTTGATTTGACTCATCTTTTACTCTATTCCTTTAAAAGTCTTGCAGTTTGAGATTCTTAGATTACAAAATACACGATGACCTATTCTATTCGACAATATTATCAAACTCTTCAGAGTGAAAAAAGTCATATCCCACTAGTTTCAAGTATTTGGCTCAGAGATGAAAAAGTCACTGTTTAGAGAAAAATTCACAAAATCAATGTTTCTCCATTTTCTTAAAAGTTTGACTTGAAAAATATAATACCAACACAGTTGTACTACAAAATTAATGAATTCCCAATTCTGAAATGTGAATGTATAGGAATTTCAGGGCACTGTTCTTGCAGCCAGACGGAAGTAAGAGTTAAAGCTCCAAAGGCTCAATTGCCTCTGAAAATTTGAGGGGTGGTTATCAGTTAAAGAAAACATCAGCTGCTTAGAAATGCATGGCACTACAGCTGAATATAATACCTTTCCTGTTCTCTCTTGAAATGGTTTCCTATCGAAGCAGTTTCTGTATCAATCTCACAATAGTCAGAATGGTACAGGGTTATACTATATGACACAATAACTGCATTCAAAAAGCAGAGGAAAAAATGACCTTTATCGTAGCAAATGCTGTAGCTAAGAGTCTAAAACAAATCACTAAACTGCACGAATTTGTAAGCTTTGAGGTTTGACGAACTCATTGGCAGCTAAGAGCAGAGCTTGCAATCAACTGTCCTCTTGAGCACAACAAGATTTTCAAGAAAAGAAACCCACTGAAATAGTCTCCTCAATTAACTCTGTGCAAAAAATGCCCAAGCAATACCCAGAGGAAACTCAAGGCAAAAATCAGGCCAAATATGACATTTAACTATCAATCTTAACCAAGGCCAGTGATTATTAATCAGCCTGGGGGAAAACCGAGTAGTACACTTGACAGGGGTTATTTTTTATTAGCACATTCCTACTATGTTACATAGAGAAATATAACTACTTCTGTAGAATATCTAGAAGAGCTGTTGCTTCATTTTTACAGGTCACTAATTACGAATAAGCTTAAAATATCTTATCAGTCCAAAAATAAATTATACCAGAGAGAGCCCTTGGTACCTTGGTATGGGCATTTCAATTTCAAAAAACTCAAGTTATAAATTACAGCTTTCCTTTTCAAGAAAGAAAACTGCATGACATAAAGTGCTGACATTATTTGTATATATAAATGTGTACATATATACACATTTCTTGGGCAAAGATCTAAAATTTATCATCCAATTTGCATTCCTAATATATACTGTTTGAGATAACTTTCATGAATGGCACAACACAAGCCAGATAACTTGTATATTTTAATCTTAGTAAGTATAAACACTTACATATATGAATATAATTAATAAAACATATAACTAACATTTACTTGTACATACATTCACATTTGATTTCAAATTCAGCCACAAGTGACTATATGGTAGTTATTTAAACTTTATGAGTTTCAGATTTCTCATCTATCTCATTCAAAGATTAGACTACAACGTAATGTATATGAAACTCATAGTACAAATGTGGCATGGAGGAAGCACTTGATGAATGGAAGTTATTTTATGAAAAACTTATTATAGCCTATGTTTGATTATTTTTCAATAATAGGAAAAAAGGCAGAGGATCCAAGTAACTACAGTTTGGTTTGTGGATGTATTTGACTATCCACAGTTGAATAAAGATATTTTGATGCACCCCAAACTCACTTTTAAAAAGAAGAAAAGACCACCACTGTAAGACCTGACCACCAGAGTGGGAGGGATGGTCTTCAGAGCATACCTGCAACACTGGGCTTCAAGTGTACACATCACCATCGTGCAGGTAAAATAAACTGCACCTGTATTGCTGTTATACAGCTAAGAAACATCTCTCCTGTCAATTGAAAACAAATAAAAGGAAAGAGAAGTAACATGAGTTTGTAGAGGTAATGTGAACTGGTGAACAATACGAACATGAACATATCATAAAATATTTTAAAAACAAAATAAATGTTAGGTGAGAGATTGCAACCCCTACTGTCAACACTAAATCAGAGTCAGGGTTTCAAGGGAAGTGGGATAGCCATCCAATTCCTTAAGCTTAACCTAAAGTTCAGCGACTACTCAGGAAACCCACTCCCTGAATAGACACACTCTAACACACACATACTTAAATAGACAGTTAATATATATGAATATATACTCTATATACAAATAAGCATTTGAGATATATATATATATATATATATATATATATATATATATATATATATATATATATATACCCTGTTTCCCTGAAAATGAGACCTACCTGGACAAGCTCTAATGTGTCTTTTGGAGCAAAAATTAATATAAGACCCGGTATTATATTATATTATATTTATTATAGTATAGTATAGTATAGTATAGTATAGTATATAAGACCGGGTCTTAATTTTTGCTCCAAAAGACGTATTAGAGCTGATTGTCCATCTAGGTCTTATTTTCGAGGAAACACGGTATATGCGTGTATATATATGTATATATACATATATATACATATATATACACATATATGTACATATACATACATATGTGTATATATACATACATATATATACATTCTGAAACTAGAGAAGTGGTTAAGCATAAAGGTTTTTACATAAGTAAGCTTAGAGAATTAAGATTTAACAAGCAAGTTTTCAATGATGACCGAAAAAAAAAAAAGAATAAGTCAAAAGTTTTTTGAGATATTACCTAAAATCATATAATAGAGTGCAACAGTAAAGTCACGAAATCACAGCGAGCAGGAAGAAGGCCCCTTTCAACCCCAGCAGCGGCAGTTGGAGGAATGTTTAATGGTGAGGCACAGGAAATCATCAGAGAATAAGTAGCCTCTGAGTGAAAAGGCGGATTATTTCAGGCTGCAGCCTACTGCGAGTTATTCTTGTCTTAAGTAAATGAATGGGAAACTTCTAAATCCCAGTCTTCACAGTGATGATGTCATTATATCACTTACATTATTGCAGGGAAGGGTCATAATGGAAGAGAGTTGTGCCTCCTTAGGCAATCATACTTAGATGAATCTATACATGACAAAGTAAGGACAAAATAGCCAAAGACTGAACTTGGATTAATTGTGAACTAAGACAACTTCAAAATTAATCTAGCAGTTGTGATCAAGGAAAGGGTACATGTGGTACAGTTTGAAAACATGAATCAAATGAAAAATATAAGTTAATGAAAGGAAGGGAGAATCACAATAATGGTATAGAATAAACCATGGAAAACAAGACACAAGTTCTGAATCAGCATATTTTCTTTTTTAAATCAGAATCTTCATAACTACTTCACCAATTCTGAGATATGGAGGTAAGACTGATAACTCCAAAACTGCATGCCAGTTAAACCTGTGCATATCAGTCTACTGTGTGTATACGCTTAAGATGACTTGTTTGGCAAAGTCAATATTGTTCATTCCACATAATGAGAAAAATTATTCTCAACTAATAATTTTGTTGACTGTTTAAAGTACTGAAAAAGATGACCTTCTGGTTTGGTTACGGAGGTACCTGACCAATGTTGCTAACCAATTGTCTAGCTCACATATTCTGACACTCAGAAGACTAACCTAATTAATTTCTCCCATCTAGTTTGTTATATGAATAGGAATGATTGACATGAACTATGTTTCAACCTCAAAAAATAGAAAGTAAGTGTTTGCTAAGGATAACTCAAATGCTTTATATAAAAAAAATGCTTTCTTGTGTAGGTAGTTACAATTTAATGTTGAATAAAGTCCTAGTCTTTTCAGTTAATTCTAATTTAAAGATTTTGTTTAAATAATTAGGTGAGTAGGTAAGAAATTTGAGTCACTTTGGTCACAGCAATTTTAATCAATTTTTAATGAAAATTAGATCTTACAAAATAAATTTGATAGCCCCATTTAATGATTTACTCTCATTTTGTTTTTATTTTTAAATTATCAATTATAAGTATTGTTATACACACACATACGCGCGCGCGCGCGCACACACACACACACTCTCACACAGAGAGTGCCAAAAAAATGTATACACATTGTAAGAAAGGAAAACAAATGTATTAAAATTACGCTGAAGGTAACCACTTGGAGCACCTCTTGTTAATGCAGAAGTCAAACGTGACTTGTGTTCATCTTTTGTTATCGGTACATATTGAGCATTATGATTTTAATACAGTTTTTTCCTTTCTGAAAATGTGTATACACTTTTTGACACCCTCTGTATACACATATTTCCATTTGGATGGATTGTATTTATATACTGCTATGTTTCAATCAGTCTCAAAATGGTAGGGTATTGAGACTATTCTTGCTTCTTGATACAAAAACAAGATTTATGCATATATTTGAATATGCACATATTAGGTCACACTAATATTCTTTGGAGCTTTTAAATGAGGGGGACTGTAGCTCTGTACCACCATCCTCCCCATTAAGAAGCAGAAGGGAAACCTCCAGGGTTGGGTGGATTGAGAGAAGGAGTCTAGCCTGAGGAATAATTAACAGCTACATATCATGTGCATACAAGATGCAGTATCAAATAGCATTTTCATGCACATATGAATATTACATATACTGCTTAAAAATACACCACTGGAGTTATTTTCTGCTAGACTGACACACTGGAATATTTTTTCAAAAATATTTCTAGCCCCTTACACTGTTCTAAGACCAAATGGCAATCCTATTATGAGGTCCAATTGCTAGAGAATCTGCAACGCTAAAAAATGCCTTTAAAAAAATGTTACAACATATTTTAAGAAGACAGAGGAAACTCTCCATGCACTCTACCTTTACTACAGGTATAAAAATAAAGGCATACTTTTTTACTCTTGATAATTCCATTTCCTCTATGTAACAGCCCACTTCCCTAAGAGTTTATTAGATGTGGATACTGAGAGATAGAGAGATTAAGATTTTTGCTTGTGGTAATACAGTAAAGCAGCAGGTGAACAAGAAGAAAGCCCAAGTTTTCCCAACAGTTTTCAACCACATCGTGCTGCCTTGCACAAGAATAAAAACCAATAATGAAAGCACATACCTCTCTTTTCATAAGGGCAATGCATTCATTTCAGTGCTTGTACATTTGTAAAGAACAACATGACACTTTAAGGCATTCTGGACCGATAGTCCAGAGCCTCTAAGTAGTAAGCATTCTAAAAAGGCTTTGAAAGTCTTTGATTTTAACTTCAAAAGCAGCTGCTATGTACGTAGGTTCAGAGCTTCCCAAGTTTGCCTAGAACTAGGGAGGGTTCAGTATCGCACAAGAACTTGAGAGACAACTGGCTTATATTCTGATGAGCAGGTCAGTTGGCTTTAAGTTGAATACACACGGACCCAGAATTTTGGTGGTCATAAATATCTGAGCAAGTTCCAGAATACTACAGGATGAAATTTATTTTGCAGACTTACAGACTTTGCTGGGGTGGGGAGGAGCGAGGGGAGGGGGGAGGGTGCATAGGTTAAATGACAGATACATCTTTCTTGTTGGGGTGAATTTTGCATAAATTGCTTAGACTTTGTTGAACACACATCCCAAGGTTATTTTTTCTTTCTGCACCACCATTTCTACAGCTGGGATCCATTCGGTAGCAATTCCCTTTCCTCCTCCTTCATTTTTTTGATGCCAACCTCTTTCAAGGCTCAACCCATAATGTACCAGTTTTTTCAAGTTTCCTTCAACCATGACACTCTCTATACTTGCTCTCTTTTATCTAGGCACAAACATTTGTATACATGTCAGAGCCTTATTTTGTTTGTTTTTCTATTAGGCTTTACCATCTCAGTTAACTTATAAAACTCTGAGTTCATAGCCCTTACCACATAGCAACATGTGTTACACATAACAGTTCATAACAGTTATATATTACTTTGTAGACTGAAGTTAGCAGAACTTAACCTAATTCTGCCCAGAATCTGTGTAGTATTCCCACTGGTCACGTTTTCTGATAAGTACCTTCCTCATACTTTTCTGTCCTTCTCAAAGCACTCCTTGGAGCCTCCTCGTCTTCAGTAGGAAGTCTGTCTGAGGCAACGCATGGACCCACTTCACAGTTCCACTCAGAAAACAGAGATAATGCCCCGATCCTTAATCTGTGCCTATCTCTCCGTATGTACCAAAGCCATGCAATTAATTAACAGGAAGGATAATCTGGTCTACCAGGACGACAGGCTCCATTTAAGAGTTCCTATAGCCCCTCATCTTTCCCTTTCAGGAGACAAAAAAAATCTCCCTGAACATGTCCTTCAGTCAAACAACATTTTTTTTTCTTCCTCTGTTTGATGCACATGAGCAAAGTTCTAATTACTTCAGAAAAAAATTATTTTGCAGTTTTGCCATTACTTAAGGACAGATGTATTTCTCTTGCAGCCTTTTCACGCTAGCATATGATTTCTAACTCTCCTCCCTCTCTCAGATCTCTCCCGCCTTTTGCACAGTCCTTCTGGACTCTGGGAGGCCTAGCTAGGAATCAACTCTTCCTCTTTCCGACAGACATGTTTCCTTTCCAGAGAATCACTCAATTATTTTCATCCCTCCCACTCTCATTATAACAAAATAAGAAAAGAAATATGCTGCTTGCAGATATGGTAACATATGGTACTTGACCCCATCTGTCAACCACTGAAACAGTCCTTAGAATGGTTTTGACTGGGGACAACAAGAAACTGATGTCTCCTATTTTTATGCAAAGTTGTAGAGGTAGCGCACTAAAAACCAAACAGAATAAGTTACATCATAAAGTCTAATACCTTTGCTCCTATCAAAATGTGTCGTTAATAATTTATAGTAAATGTGTAATAGCCAAAAACAATGGTCCTCATATTTAAAATGCTCTTCTGTGATTGTAGACTCCTGGGAAATGTATGATTTGGACTATAAAATGGAAATCACCTTTCTTACCAAATTCAATCAATGACATCAACAGGAAATGAAATAGAACATTTTAAAAACCAAGATTAGAAATGTCATAGTATTTTGGGAAAGAAGTAAGAAAACAATCCAAAATGGCTTAACTGGGATCAATGCAAGGTGGTATAGTTAAGAAAGAAAATGAAATTACATTGGTATAAAAATGGAAAGTACCTTAGCACATGCCTCAATAATGGAGTATGAAGGATTTTAATAAGTAATATATATATATATATATATATATATATATATATACACACACACACACACATATATATATACATATATATATATATATATATATATATATATATATATATATCTCCAATGAATGTGCCTGGGCTCTGGGAAAAAAAGCTGTGAAATTTCCTTCTGGAAAGAAATCTCACAAACAACATAGGACCACCATCTGACTGACATAATGTAAAAGCTATTGTGTCTTAAATTAGTAGGATGATTTAATGTCATTTTAAAGTCTCTTCTCGCAAGCTTATGATTTTACAGAGCCAAAAGTTTATTAATTGCATTTGAAAATAAAAATAGGATACAGTTTTCTATGAATGCAATCATTTATTCAGTCTGCTCTAAGTAATATATTTACATTGACAGTCACTGAAGCAAAGAAATGAGATTTCATTTTGTGGGACTCTTCAGTTAATGACAATTCCAACGAAGCTAAAAGTGTTCACTTATTCATACTTGAATTGCATTCACTATAATACTTCAGCTGTCCTTCCAAAACAGCCCAAAAGGAGAGTAAGGCCTACCCCAGTTCCACTCGGAGCTGACGGCACATTCCTTTCGTTGACTGCAGCTGCTGAAGGTCACCAGCTCTAGAGCTCAGTTCCACGACTAGGCAGGTACATCTATTTGTCTTTGTGGGTAGTACGCCCTCAGCCCAATTCCTTCAACACTTTCCCCAAAGCATGAGGACCAGGCCAGAGAACATCAGATTAATCACCTCCATAGTTGAAAAGCAACCTGAGACCACTACGGCTCCTAACACTGTCTTAATAAGACATACAATGAACCCATAACACTCATGCTATTAGTTGCATCCCATTAGCCCTACCCCAAGCACATTAAAATAGTAAGTTTTATTTTTTCAGAAAATGTTGCTTGTACCCTGCTTCTCCAAAAGGCTTAAGGTGATCCACCTTGTAAAACAAAAACTAAAATCATTTTACAATCTCAATAAAAAGGGTCAGAACCAGAGGCACTTAAATTAAGACAAGAAATCAAGATCAAGAAAAATGCCTTCCTTGGATTTCTTTTGTGACATTCATTCACCAGAAGTGCTTCATCTCTAAATTTTTACCTCTGAATCCTAATTATCTGAAGGTTGGCATTCTGATTTATTCTCTAGAAAGCGATTCCTTAGATTTGGTGTACAACCTGCTCAATCTAAAATACATAACAACCCATTTAGGGGCTTCCCCAAGCACAAAAGCAAGTAACACTGTATAAAATAATCTGCTCATTTGGCCCGTGAATTCTCCATAACGTGACTAGCAAAGACAACCTTGAACAGACAAAATTCTCCCAAGATACAAAGAACGGCCCACTTTTCCTTGTGATGTTGACTGTAGGGTAGATGTTGAGGAAAATTTGCCTTCATTGGTTGATGTGAACTTTTATTAGTTTTTATCTTCCTACACGTGCTGTGATCAGGGGTTGAGTAAACTCCCCCTTTTGTCTCATTCTCCCAAGCAGGGGAGATATGAGACGATGTTGCTTTCTGGGTCTCATTCTCCTGAGCAGGGTTGTTTTTCTGTCCCCCTTGGGTCTCAGTCTCCCGAGCAGGGGAGACAAGAGATGACGTTTTCTGTTTGGTCTCATTCTCTCAAATAGGGGAGATGAGATGATGTTTGTTGTTCTGTCTGTGTGATGAGGTGATGGTTAGCTTAGGGTTAAAGACATTTTTGATCAGGGGTTGAGAGAATTCCCTCTTTGTTCTGTCTGTTTCACCCACATCAACAGATGAAGTAAAAAGATAGCTAAGTGATATGAGGACGATGTGACAGGCACGTTGCCAGGCTTTGGAAGACCTTGGACTGATGGTCCCAAGCAAGAACAGTAGATATTGCTTAACCGGATGAATTGTCCCTTGGGGCATGATGGGCAACATTCATATCAGTAATTGCCGGATCCTCCTGGAACTGGCCATTCCCGGAGTGGGAGGCAGGAACAAGAAACTTGGCTCTAAGGTACATCTGAGAAAATATATAAGACAGACTTCAGTTGACAGTGTAATTATTATTTCGTCATTTGGTCATTTGTCACTGGTGATCTTTCATCATTCCAACATTTTGAAGACTTCCAGCAAAATGCAGTTTACAACACCAGGGGATGTCCTAACTTTCAGCCATGAACCTGGAGAGGTCTGAACCAGGCCTCTGGTTCAGAACCAGCTTGCAGCTTACAACATCAGAAGACTTCTTAACTTCTAACAACAATAACGACAAAAGCAGCAACAGTTTTCAGATTGTTAACACCTTGAAAACTTACATGCAGCTTGCAGCTTATAGTGTCAGAAGATGCCTTGACTTCCAACAGCAACAACAAAGACAACAGCAACATTCTTGGGAACTAACAAACAGCGGCATGGGAGACGCCTGAGTTTCTCTCAGCTACAGACGTGGCAAGGTTTTGATTTATGACTTTTCCAGTGTTGTTCTCCCGTTTGGCGAGCTTTTGGCATCTACTGTAATAATTACTATCCTATAGAGCTTATTACTGCTTTTGGATACTCCTTACTGATGTTATTTGTGTATTTAGCCAAGTGATTTTTGATCAATAGTAAACGTATATTGGGATCTCTTAAACTTATATGTATGTGTACTCCTTTGACATGACATTGTTATCAATGTATATAGTTTACTCTTAACTACCTTTACTTCTGACATTAACATATTCTATTAATTGCCTTTGTCTTTTGCTATTACATATTGCTAAATAAATTGATTAGACATTGCTAAATAAATTGATTAGCCCCATTCTAGCATGTGTTCCTCCTCCTCCTTCCTCCCCCCCCCCACCTGCTCATCATTATTGTGGCCAAGATGGTGACGATAAAAGAGTCTGTGTGTGTGCGTGCACACAGGGACAGTTGGGTGAGGGGTTGGAAGAGAGAAGGTCAGAGCTGACTGTATGTGATAGAACTTTAGACTGATTTTTTCATCAACATTTATTACATTCATCTCTTCCTCTCCTTCCACAGGCTGACGCCCTAAATAGGTGTTCAGTCAAAAGCAGTTATCTGATCACAGGTTCACTCCAAACTCGAGCTGGGCAAAAATTGCAGCTCAGGGCACTTGAGATGTGAGTATAGGAACATCCTAGGACAGGATGTAATGGTCAACTGACCTTCCACAGCATCCTTATACTGCTGGGTCAATCTGTCCATCCAGGTTTAATTCAAGTCATGGACAGTCTGAAATAGTTTCCAGATGCTTCCTGCCCATCTTGTCTCCTGGTTCTCAATTCCACTAAGCCTTTTCTATCCAGCTACTTCCTGGGGTGTCATTCTTAATTGTATGAGATTAATTGATATTATTTGAACTAAGTAAATATAGCTTGCTAATTCGTCATACACATGTGTTTGATAAACTTATTCTATTTACTGGTTCTAGCATATCCTGAAAGCTATTTAGGGACAATACATTAACTATTTCAGGACACGAAGTCACTGGTTGATTTGGCTGCCATTAAAAACTCTTCAGACATAAACTTTTATTTTGATTTTCATTTGTAGTGGAGATTTGTCCTGTGCTAATGCAGTTACAATCTTTTATTAGTCTCCTTGGAAATTAAGGGTATGATAGGCCAGATAAAAAAAATACAGTGTGTATAGGTGGAGCAGTTTTTCCTTTTTTGGCAAGACAACTTGCCAAAAAGAGAAGTTTACAGGAGAAGTTTACAGGAGATACGAGTCTCAATATTATGCCATTATCAACAAATCTCTAGAAAACAGTTCCACAGTCCAAACAATTTACTTCCAAAGAATGACTTACAGAGAAAACTCCCCATACTAGGAAAATGCTTTGGATCCCTCAGCTCTAGGTATTTCCGTACGTATACACACATCTGAGGTTTACCTTGCAACTCTTGATGCTGTGTTTAATCAGTTACCCTAAACCAAATGCAGTGAGAGTGTAAAAAAATTAATAATGCCCCAAATGGATACCAGTTGATTGTTTATTTAATAACTTTTGGTTTTCATTGATGTTAACTGAGTAAAAATAAAAGTAAAACAAAATTTTAAAATTATAAGAATGTTCTGAGGAAAAAAATTTGAATACAAATAACTTCTTAAAATTCAAGAGGGGAAAATCTGTAACTTCAGAAAAATGCATTTATAACACCATATAAATATAGATATCTCCAAATGGGTGTTATCCATCAAAATAGTTAATATAGTTGTCTTAGGAAGTCCACATAAGTTAGTTTTTGATGCTGCTCTTTATGAAGAAATTTTTTTGCAATCTTTCTTTCAGAAGTATTTTCCAATAATTTATATTACTGCAATGCCATCTCTGATATATAATATGTAAGGAATATACAGGAAAAGTGTCATTTGTAAAAAATGTTTTTTAATGACAGAATTATTGGTGGAGAGTAGACAGGCAGATATAAATTAAAGGATAATCTCCCTCACTCAGCTGCCCCACACACATATACAAATCTCAGTCATTATGCAGTTAGTTTGCTAAGCAATATTCCCAGATAAATGTCAGTGAGTTTCTAGGTCTATTTCACACTTTAGAACTTCACGTGCGTGCCAAGCTGACTGAGCACAATGGGAAGATTACAGTAACTCAAGACAACATAACCCATACATTAAAATATTCTCAATTACTAAAAATATATATTTGAATTTCATGCTCAGTTTTCCAGCCAAGAAGTGGAAGAGTGAAGGGACTGACTAGCTATTTCAAAAAAAAAGGTTACAATGATACGTTTCCAATCATGTAAATAATATTAGGCTACAATGAAGTGACTTGCCTGAGTTACCTATAACACAAGTTTTATATTCTCTTGAACCTAGCTACTAGAAAACAGTATTAAGTAATAATACTATTTTTAGTGTGTAGTGTGAATGGTTTTACATCTGGAAATACAGGCAAATAAAGGGATACAGGGATAGAGGTTTTTACGCTAGCAAAGTTCCCATCAAGGTCTTTGAAGTCTGTTTATAATTGCCGTGTGTTTTTTTGTGTGTGTGTGTTTTTGTTTGTTTGTTTGTGTTTTTCTAATACATCACTTCCATTTCTCTTCAAATAAAATGTTCAAAACACACTTTATAACCTTACACTATCTCTTATGTCTATGTCCTTTACAACTGATCGATGTTTTATAACTAAATAAAAATAAACTGTTCTCTTCCCCATAAATGCTTCCGCAAATAAAAATAAAACACCTTTAGGTTAAGAAAGGTCAAGATTTACAAAGTCAAAGCAAGGAAATTTGAAGTCTATATCCGTGATTCTCACACTTGAGCATTCAGCAGAATCATGACCTGAGGTAATGAACACAGATTGCTGGGACCCACACTCTGAATTTCTGATTTACAAAGTCTGGGACGTCGATCATTTGCATTTCTAATAAGTTCCCAGGTGAAACGGATGCTAAAGGTGAGGGTTCCCCAGTTTGAGAACCTAATATCTGGGATATGCAAGAGAGATTTGAAATGTCATATATAAATATATTTTTCCACCCACTTAATAGTTTTGACATTTATAATAACCATAGATGCTGACTTGCACACAAAGCTGATTCTATTCTCAGCTAAGTGACTAATAACCATATCAATAGTAAAATAAAACAAACAAACAAAAAGGCCACCACCTTCATCAGATGAAGTTCAGGAGCAGAACTGCCTCCTCTTTCATTATTAAGCAACACGGGCACAAGATTATTCTAATGCAATTGTTTTCTACTTGTCTCCACTCCTAGATCTTACCCTTTTCCACTCCCCAATTTGACACTTGCCAGGAGTCATAATCTGAATTACAAAAAGTAACAGGAAAATGGAACCAAGTCTTTCTAATCCAGACAGTTCCAGCCATGCTCCCCCCCCCACCACCAATCTTTCTCACTTCTCATTATCCCCCCAACACACACACATACACATACACACAATTAAAAAATAATAAAATAAACTCCTTTTGATGGGATGATGTGAACAAACGGGAGAGAAAGACTTGGGCATGGGCTAAAAGGAATTCAGACTCTCCCATGCTAAGGAACAGCGCCTTGAGAAGGCTCTAACGCCAGCATTCCTCCATCTCTGGAAGCCTGGCCACTCTCAGCTGCTGGGGACACCAGAGTCTGGCAGAAGTCAAAGAGCACTAAATAAATCACTGCTCTCCTCAAGGCCCCAGCGCCTGCCAACCGCTAAGAGGTAGGACCTGCTTGGAGTCTCAGCATCTCTCATACAACACACCACCACCACCACCATTTAGCAAGCTCTGTTCCATCTGGGAACGAGGGAGCAGGAGAGGGAAAATAAAGATGCTCAAAGGTGGGATAAAGTGAAGGTTTCTTGTCCAGAGCCAAGGAGGCAACTAGGAAGACACAAAAGGGGCGTGGCAGAAGGGCCAGCTGGCGCAAGGCCAGAGCTCCTACTTAGGGGCGGGGTGGGGGTGGGGGGTGGGGGAGGGGGAGTCCTCCCGGCCACCCTCCAACACTGCTGGGCCCTGGACAGAACACAGTGGAGAGATTAAAGGCTGGGTCGCATCTCCTGCGTTCTTTCTCAAACACCCACCCACTGTGCACTCGGTGATCTCAGAGTTTGAGGATTCAAGGTCCCCTTGTACCCGCGCCCACTCCGCAGTCCGCAGTCAGGTCTAGGGTCTGCAGGGGAAGGTCCAGCATTTCCACACTCATGCCATTTGCCCCGGGGGTTGCCACTGACTTAGCACTGCAGTACTAGGGTCCAAACTCCCGAGTGAGACAGGGGGCAGTGGGCTGGATTTACAGCACACATTCTCAGGATATTGGCCCTAGGGGAGCTGTGGGCGAGTTCTGTCCCCTGAAGGGCTGTTTTCCTAATCTCCCACCATACCTCGAGATCACAAAAGTTATTTTTCCTTTATGGCACCGCCTTCTTGTCCCGGGAGAAGACGCACTTCGGCCAGAACCCGGGTGTGTGTGTGTGTGACTCTATATTTTCCGTCCCGAAAGCCAAGGGTGCCAACTGCTGACAAGCAAGGGAACCTGGATTTGCTCCTGAGGACTTAAAAACCTCCGAATTAACAAGCTCGCCCTTCTCCCGGTCCTAACCTGTCCAGACCTGGGTTTTCCAGAGAACTGGGACTGTGTTCCAGTTGCAGTGAGCTGGTGTCCTGCCCCGGTGCCGAGACGCGCGGACGTGGCCATCCGTTCATTCATGTATTTGCTCATCCATTCACACAAACATGTTTCTTAATTGTGTCTGGCACCGAGAATCTTGCCTGCTATTTTCCCCTCCCCAAGTCAGTGCTCATGGCAACGGCCGGTGCAGAATGCAACTCAACTGTCACCCCACTTCCTGAGCCGGAAAATCAAGTCATTTAGGCATTCACACACAAAAAGGAAAAGGTGTGTGTGGGGAGGGGACGGGGGCGGAGAGCGATGGGGAGCGCACTGGGGTCACATTCGAAGCCTCCCTTTGGGGGAAACCGCAGCACCGATACCGCGGCACGCGGGGAGCCAAATTATTAAATCAAAGACTGGTAGAGCTTGGGTCCCCAGGAGGGATAAATCAAGTGCAAAGCCACTCGTTCGCAGGAGTGCAACGCTGCCGGCTCGACCCAACTCCGAGCCCGAGCCGAGGTGCTGGGGGAGCGGCTCACAGCCCAATCCGCAACGCGCTCGCTGTCTCCTTACAGCTCCCAATAACGTGATGGAGTGTGAATCAAATGCCACGCCGGGAGGGGCCCCGGGACTGCGCGAGTCGTGCTTTCTCGCTCACCAGCCTATCTTGCCTAAGAATCACAAGGTCACGATAGCGTCGCGATTCCACTTACCGTACACTCCTTGGCCAGAGATCCCCTCCAGGAGGACTGTTAGCAGCCACACGAGACCGTACACTAAATCCATCTTCACGTGAACACGAACATATCCAGCCCAGGGGGGACGCAGCGGGACCTTCTGGAGGCCGGTGGCCAAGCGAGTGCGCTCCACTCGCTCACGGGCCGCGCCGAGGTGCCCGGGACCCGCTCGCCCAAGGAAGCGCCGTCCGTCCGTCCTTCCCCGGCCGCGGCCGTGAGCGGAGCGCAGGAGCCCCACACACCCCACACTCATGCACGCACGCACACACAGACACACAGACACACTCCCACAACACAATACCCTGACACACACACGCACGCCTCACTCACACCGGGCGCCTGGGAAAATCGCAGACGCCGGGGAGGAGCGGGGGGCGTGATGGGAAAGGGAGCCGAGAGGCGAAGTGTTCTTCAGGGCAGCGGGCTCCAGTCTCCGCAGCGGCGGCTGCGGCGGCGGCGACGCGCTGGGCTGGCGGCGGGCGCGGGCAAGGGGCCGGGGGTGCCGAGCGGTGCGAGCCCGGCGCGGACAGCCTCGGAGCAGGAAGTGGCCTGTGACTCGGGGCACAGAGCAGGAGCTTCCTCGCCTGTGTTCGCTTTTACAAAGTAACTCGCGAAGGTCCCCGGAGGAGCGTCAAGCGGCGGCAGCGGCCCGCCCGCCCGCAGTCCGGAGCCCCCAGCCCTGCTGTCTTGCCTTCCCCCATTCCATCAGTTGCCATTGCAACGCCAATCCTATTACACGATACAGGCTCGCATCGCCAAGCGGGGAGAGGAGGAAGAGGAGGAGGAAGGAGGAGGAGTGGGACTAGGGGGACCGGGGTGGGGAGGAAGGAAAGGGAGGCGGAGGAGGAAGGAGGCGAGGGACCGACAGGGCGCAGAGTGTGCGTCTCTAGCTCTCTCGGGCGACAGCCTCAGCCTCCGCCGCCACCTCCACCACCACCGTTCTCCAAAATAGGCTTCAGCGCCCCGCCAGCGAAGAGGGGCCTCGGGCCGGCCGCACCAATTCCGGGAGCCGAAGGCAGAGTCCAGGCACCGCCACTTGCGAGAGAGGGAAGCAGAGACCGGATCCGCACACACGTCTACGCGAGCTCACCCGCCCCACGCGCGTCCTCTTGGCTTCCGCGCCGCCCCCGCCAGGTGGAGGGGTGGGGGCCGTCGGGACCCGCGGGAGTTTAGAGGAGGGAGCCGCAGAAGGGGTTCCCCGCCTGGGCTAACGTAGTGCTGGCATCCGGAGGTGAACGCGGGATCGGCCGCCTGAGGACGACACCCGGCTGGCTGCGCGGCCGCCGCTCGGGCCCCAGCTGCGGCAGGGGTCCCCGGGCCGGGCGGCGGAGCGCCCAGGGCTGGACGCCGGCCGGAATCCCTGGGTGTGCGCCGGAGTGCGCGCCGCGGAGGCCAACAGGAGAGGAGGAGGAGGGCGACGCCGAGAGCTGGCGGACCGGCTGCCGGGCTGCCAGGAGGAAGGCTGTGTGTGGTCACGTTGTGCGCTACGTGCAGGGAGCGCGAGCTGCTAGCCGCAGCCGGGCGACGTCAAAGCCGGGTGCGCGGCTCAGTCGCCTTCCTCCGCGCTCTGCTCCTCCTTCGCTCGGCCTGCCTGTGGCAGCCCTGGAGCTGGTCAGGATGGACAGCGCCGGGAGGCTCCGCGAGGCCAGCCGCATCCGGCCTCCAGCCTTCCCCGCCCAGGCCCTTCCCCGTCTTTCCGCGAGCTCCGCGGCGGCAGACGCCCGTTACTGTTTCTGATGCCACTGTGTGCGTTCGCTCGCGGAAGGGCCAGCCACCACCTTAGACCGGGAGTAATTACAGGACCCAACTATCCCCTCCCCGCCGCCCAAGGTCTTCCAGGATCCGTTCCGCTTGACTAGAGGGCAGAACAGGCCACAGCACTTGGAAGCGGCTTCGTTTCTTTCGCATTTCTGTCCTTTCAAATGGAAATGTGGTCATCACAGCAATGAAGGCTCCAGGGCAGAAACGCTAGGAGTTCAGAGCTTAGTTTAATATGCGCTGTCTCCTACTAAAGTTAACAGCTTTGAAAATCTTTTCTCTTTGGGGGAAAAGAGAGTCTCGTTGAGGCAGAGCTAGCTCTGATGTTTGAGGACCTTAAGAAATTCATCGTTATAAGAAGGATTAGAAAATGCAAGGCATCTTTCATTTACATTGGAACTAGTGGAGACTGACTTGACCAAAAATTAATAGGAAAAACTGGAAATACAGTATTGGTCTGATCTGTTTTTGTAACCACAATAATTAGTGCTTCCTGCACGCAATCCACTTCGTTGAATATACTATTCTTCACTGATTCAAACAGCATTGGAATGGGAAGTGTTTAAAATAGCTAAAAACGTGTATTTATACACGTGTTACTAAAGTAATTGCTATTGGAAAATCTGGAGCATAGTATCCATTTATCTGCTCCCATAATAGACTGATAGAACACCCAGGTCCCTCTCCTCCTGCGACTTGTGCTGGGGGGAGGGGACTCCAAGCATTAGAAAATGAATAGACTCCGTTGTTTATACTAAGGTCCTTTTCCTCACTTAAGTTAGTTGTGCATGTTTATTTTATAGGGTGTGATCTAGTGCTGACCCTCTGGGGTGCAAGATGAAAGGAACCAAGAAGGTTGAGAGGGTCCCAAAGGATGCCTCACATCATATTAAGAACCCACCCCTTCTTCATGAAATGCCATTTTCACATAGATAGAATTAAGTATCAGGCTAGAAGCAACTCTCAACGCCTGGCATTTCGGAAGAGGAATGAATGAAGCTCACTCAGTGGTCACCTGTGGTCGTTGGGGGTAAGGGAATTGTCTTCTGTTTGTGGAGATCCGTCTTATAAAAGTAGATTATTCCTGCATACTGCAGCACAGCAGTTGCGTGGTCAGTAAACTGCAACTCCTCTGAGATCGCAGCTCAGAACCTGTCTTGTCCACGATGCATTTATGCCCAGATTTTAGCTGCTCATGTTCGGAAATAGTACTTCACCTCCATATTCACTCTGTCCTTTTTAAATTCTTATTTATGCAATCCATCTTTTTGAATGATTTTGGAACTCTAAATTGAGGTATTTTACTATCCCAAAGAGTCAACGTATCACTTTGACAAAAGAACCCAGACAAATGGTGACTACTTTTCTTCACCTTCAAAATTAGGAGATAAGCTTCAGAAACTCCGGGACTTTCTTTTACAAGTAGTGCCCATCTCTGCCTAGGAAAGGACCATACCCCCATGGAGCCCTCAGCAGTTCCTGAGTGAACTAATTGGAGCTTGTAGAGAACTTAGAGAATGTGGTCATTTTACAATTTATTTCAATTAGGGAAACAGCCATGTGTACGTATCTAATATGGGCTAAGCCTTATCTTGGCTATTGTACATTCAAAGATATCATGTATGATAGAATCCCTCCCTTTAAAAAACACACAGTCTAATAGGGTATGTTGGTCAACAACGGTACCACTACATCAGTTGACACTACAAGTCCCATATGAATAAAATCCCAGGACACATAACAGCAAATTTTACATGCAATCATTAATTGGGTGATATGACAGTAAGAATAAAAATTGCACAGACTTAATGTTTTTTTTCTTTCTATGAAAAAATACTGGGTAGATTACTTATAGAAACAATTGGCCAATTCAATCCACCAAGGTTTGGTTTTGTTTTTCCTGGAATTCAACATTTTTAGGCTGCTCTGACCAAACAGGCATGATATATACAACCACACCTGGGCACTAGCTATTGAAAGCCTCCAGGTGGTGAACCTGAGCTGAGGCTTACCAACAGACAGGCAGAGAGATGGTTTATCAGAGAGAAGGGGAGGAGCTCTAGAAAGCAGGTCTAAAGGCTGTGATGAAATCACACCCAGGGCACTCTTTGTGGCCCAATTAGAGCAGTTTCCCACAGGAGTGTGTCAATAACTTTAAGGATCGTCAGCTTCTTGGATTTTGCATAGTGAGTACAGACATTGCATAGAAGCCAAATGAATCCCTCATTGTATTACTGCCAGGTCCCACTCAGGAGTATTCTTCACTCTCTAGTGGGAGCAGCAATGGACACGTTATCATTTGTGATGACAGGATGCTGAAAATTTAGGGGCTCTCCTCTGACAGCTTTAATTACCATAATAACCTGTTATAGTTATATTGACTATAGTTTCATTTCAAATTTCTATCTTCATCCTCTAATATGAGCATGATGTCCCAACCTAGGTAGCTTGAGAAAGGCAATGTCATGGAGGAAGTCACGGTGTGGCAGGAGATCCACCCACAGTAGTAGGGCAGAAATGAGAAAAATAAGTAACTCTGAAGATACAGCTGAGTAGGCAAAATCAGAATATCAGTGGCAAATCTGTCCTTTCTTTCCAATTTAGCCTCTTCCCACAAAGCAAAGACCAGCTCTTATATAATATTTATGGTTGCTCCCTGTTCCCCCACTGGCCTTTAAATCACACTGACTCCCATACACACTATTTTCTTGCCAGTTTATAAAAACAAACAAGAATGTAAAAAGTATCAGTGGCATATAGGAAATCTCTCAGGAATCTTACACCCTGATCTGTTGCTTCATAGTTCCTTTGCTTGCCTTGTTGTTCTTGGTTACAGGTTCCCGGCTCACATCACAGTTTCCTAGGACTATAACCCACCCTGTATCATTCCTCGGTTGGCTGCAGATCTCGACCCCTGGCCTAGCCCTTTTATCCTGAGGCTGAATCTATTTTCAAAATCTGTTAAGGTAAGCTCCATTGGTTGACAGCCCAGACTTGTACCTCAGACTCCAAACTACCACCTCCACAACCTCTACTCAATGGACTAGATCTCTTTAAAACTTACCAAGATCACGATAAAGTTTGATTAAACCCAAAAACGGAACCATTCCTACGGGTCACACACTCTTCTGTCCTGGTAAATGGTGTCTAGCCAAATGCCTGTCCTCCTAGTTTTATTTTCTCCTACCATACGTAGGAATAGCTTCCTGCATGCACGCTTAGAAATCTAAGCAGCTTTACATAGAATGTGGGCGAGAATGAGAAACAGCATAGCATCGGGGATCCCAGGTGCTGGTCATTTCCAGGAGACAGGCCGTTGTTCATAATCACAGAACCCAGACACTGGTTTTAAGTATGAGACAAGGGTTTTGTTTTGGGAAACAGGATTGTCCCTCAATCGGGCTTTAGGGAGAACTAAAAGGGCAATGAGAAAGGCAACTGCTAATATTAGAAATAAAGAAGCATATCGCATCCCCATTGTATGGACTGAGAGAAGGCAAGAGGAGATATGGCTTGAGGAAGCAACAAAATACCCAGAGAATAATCCCTGGAGGTAGCAAAGCGAGGGTCCAAATCAAAACGGAGGGTCGGAGGAGAGGCTGAATGCATGGAGCCTGTTTTGAGAGGATGCCAAGGTAAATTGTTACCAGATGATGGGGCTAAGGTCTCAGATATACTGTGGCTGTTAGTGAGGGATGTGGGACAAACCGAGGAAAGTAGAGGCAGAGACAGAAAACGTGAGGCAAGTGCCTTGTTATTCCTCTATCTTCAGCTTAAAAATTGCACATTTCTAGAGTTTTTACTCACCATAAAGAGCATCCCTTTCACAGACTTTCTTTTTTTTTTCTTTTTTTTTTTTTTTAAGACAGGCTGACTTGTCTCCTGTCTAGACTTCCAGGATTTTGTGAACCATTCAGGTTTTTGATACAGTTTGCATCTGGAACTCGTAATGGTTTTTAAGAGCCTACCCACATATACCATTGCTTTTGTAGTTTTACTAGCCCTGCCATGGACTTATTCTGGCATGTCTCCCTCTGCTTATAATTCTGACACTATCTCAGGAACAAATCCAATGCTCATTTGTTCTAGATTAGAAGATGTTCAGTGCAGGGCAGTGTAACATAGTAGGTAAACATCTGCGCTTTGACAGCAGACTGCCTTGGGCTTGAATCCCTCACATCAATGACTTTGATATTTCCCTTATCCCATAAAATGAAAAGAGCAAGAGGTTATGAAGAGTTTTATATAAAGTAATACATGTAAGATGCATAGCTCAGCACCTGGCACATAGTACTCAATATATTATTATTATTATTCAGTATTTTTCTTGATATTTGCTGGTTGTTGGCGAGCATTAGTAGAGGGGGCTAATAACTTGAATGATTTCCATTTTGAGGTTAGCTGACAGCTCAGAACCTTTAGTTTTATAAGTATGATGAAGTGTTTATCTCTGAACGCATTACTTCACTTGCTTTCATTCAAAGTGCATCTGTCCCATTTCTGTCCAGTCACATTAAATTCTGAAGTCTTCTGTTTATCTGTAATGTGTTGGCATTTCAGTATGTAGGAATAGCCTTAATATCTTCTGAAAACTTGGAAATTTGAGAGTACAATTCTTCCTCAAGATTATTTTTGAAAGTGCTACATTCCTGGATGTATCCTTGGAGAAGGCCCTAGCTTAAGTATTAACACAGAGAAGTTTCTTCTTATCACTATGCTTGGTTTATTATCTTTTAAAAACGGATTAGTATGAAGTGATGCTCACACTTCTAGGTCACCAACAGACCAGATTAAAGATTAACAGGAAAGTTGGATTAGAAATCTTGTGGTGGAAATATAAAGGAACCCTCTGTTCCTGACAAAGAAGTGATTTCAGTAAACCACAGATAAGATGTAAAGGACTAGAAGAGCTGGACAAAAATGTTCCTCAGGATTCTATATTTGAAGCAATTTACAGATGTGCACGTAATAGGAAATAAAGAAAAGGAAATTTGGGTTGTAATCAGGTGGTTGGTTCAAAATTTATCATCACAACACTAATTTATAATATAATAAATATAATAATATAATTATAATATAATATAAAGTAATATATCATACAATATAGTATAAATGCAGCTTTTAACATTCTCTGTAATTAAACTGCTAACAAGCTACTTGTATCAGCTGGTGGTTGGAAAAACTCCAGGAAGCAGTCCCTTCTTGGTTTCAAACTTAGTCTCTTAATGTAACTGCCAAGTTTTTCTGGGTTTCTCTCACGCGTTCTTCTCCTTGTCCTCAGCCCATGAGTGTCTGGTTCATGTTTTGTCCTGATACTAGTGACAGGTGTCTTCTTCTTCCATCCAGCAGACATTGCTCGTATCTTCTCCCACTGGCTTCAAGTCCTAACGATACAGATTCCACCTCATTCCAACCTCCGGCTTCTCTGAGACTTTTAGCCAATGAAACACTTTTCCATTCTTCTCTGGAGCCACCAGGAAAGTCTGTATCTCCTACACACCACTCACATTGGAAAATCAAACAGAACTATTTTTCATTATTTCTTTATCTGAATATACCATGTTGATATTTCTATTGCTTTGTAGAATCCCTGGTCTGCACTCAATGAGGCATTTTCATCCAAGAGTTAAGGCACGTTACCAAACACAAGCTTTCTGTACCATGGAATTCTTAAAGTTTAAGAAGGTTATTATTCCCTATGCAGCCACAAGACAGGACAGGGACCTGCGTATTCTGAACTTCCAAGCTGCTGTCTCTTTTTCCTTCTCCTCTCTCTGTAGGTTCCATCTCTCTCCCCCACCATAAGCCATCTACCAGGTCAGAGGGGTGTTCACCTTCTTTCTAAAGGGGAAAATGAACCTCGTTTCAATTTTGCATTATCCTCCTCTGTGGATCAAGCATTTACAGCCCAGGTCTGGGAATTTCCCTCCAAATCTTTTTTTTTTTTTTTTTTTTTTTTTTTTCCTTAAATGCCTGACACTTCTTTTTCACCTTGGCTTATGCCCTTTTCCTGAGGGGATGCTAAACTTCAATAAATATAGAACCCTAGAGCAGCAAGAATTGCAGGGAATCAGAAACAAATTGAATACAGGATCATATTTTAAATATTAGTTATAGCTACACAGCCCATTTCTCTATAAATAAGTTAGTAAGGGGGTAGGACCAGACCCTGCCTATTTGGGGTAGCCCAGGAAGACAGAAAAAAAAAAATGTATGGAAGCTCGAGAATAGATCCAAATGAGTAGAGGGTTTGGGGGTCGGGGTGGGGGTAGGGAGAATTCCTGGAGAAATCAATGAGAAGGGCCTTAAAGGAAGGAGAAAAAAATCCTGTAGGCAGGAAATTCTTTATTAGAAGGATGGAGAGGCAAGGATTCCAGCATGCCACCAAACGAGGAAAGAAAATAAGACCAGCCAAAAAAAAAACATATTGTGGCTGAGCTCTCTGATGTGGTTTAACAAGCAAAATTACAACAAGACAGAGGAGGGAGGAGGAGAGAAGCACAGGGATCTGTACTGGGTTGGGTAGTGTCTCTCCTAATTCATGTCCTTCTCAGTATCTCAGAACTTGACCTCATTTGGAAATAGGGTCATAGCAGATGTTATTAGTTAAGATGAGGTCATACTGGAGTCAGATGGGCCCTGAATCCAATATGACTCATGTCCTTAGAAGAAAAAGAGAAGGCACAGAAACAGACACACATAGGGGGAAACACCATGCGACAACAGAGGCAGAGACTGGAGAGCTGTGTCTACAAGTTAAGGAATACCAGGGATAACTGCCAATACCGAGGGTTAAGAGAAGGGAAAGCAGCACATTCTCTCCTAATGCATTCAAAGAGAGCCTGGCCCTGCTGACCCTTTCATGTGGGATTTCTAGCCTCCAGAAGTGTAGGAGAATTAATTCTGCTTGTCATAAGCCACCCAGTTTGTGGTGCTTTGTTACAGAAGCCCTGAGAGACTAACGGAAGAGCTCTCTCACTTGTCCCTTGGGCAAGAGTCAACACAAAGACCATTTGGCTGCGATCTGGAACCCCTCTCTCAGACCCTTCCTTTAGGAAGCTTTCTTTTAAATCATTATGGAACCACACTTTCCAGCTTGGACAAATTAAATAACCTCAGTAGCACATAACATTCCACATCTATAAAATATACTGCTTACTCAGGAGAATATGAGTGTTAAATGGAATAATGCTTGCTAAAACGTAGGTGAACGAGCCCTTCTTGGGTTCCCCAGGGAAACCAGGCTTGAAGAACTACTATTCCCAAGTTCACTTTGATGCAGGTAGAAATGTGAAGCTTGGGATGTCCAAAAGAAGAAGCAAAGAATTTTCTGTCCTCAGCATTCTCCTGTGTGTATCTGATGAATACCTTGTATTCAGCAAAAGCCTGGAAAAAGGAAACCTCTCACTTTTTCTCTTTCCTCTCTTTTTTTTTTTACTCTCCTGTGACCAGAAGAGGGGACTCTGCCTCTTCTTCTTGTCCATCCCCATTAAGTAAAACTCACTGAGAGCAGCCATTTTCAAATTTCCTTTTCTTGCCATTTTTTAAATCACAGCCTATGACAATATAGTTTATATCATGACACAGTGCACACACACACACACACACACACACACACACACGCATACATCCAAAGCACTTTTTTTCTCATACAGCGATTATCTTTACACATGTAAAATATTTTGATGTGTTCTTTTCTATTCCATTCCATTCTCCTTCATATTATTTTATTTGCAAAAAGTATTGGTCTGACCATAGCAAATTTATTCCATAACTCCTTAACGGGTCAAGCATCATCATTAAGTGCAAATGCCTGGCTTTTGACATGCAAAAGTGTTGCTAATAAATAAATAAATAAATAAATAAATAAATAAATAAATAAATAAATAAGCAAATTATTCTCTATCTAACAAGCCTGAAAAGATCATGTACCTTAACTCTCTTGACCTAAGACAATAAATCTCTTGGTTAGCCCTTGGAGAACGGATAACTATTAACGATACATTCTGAATGATATACTTCTTTACCTGTTTTGTATTCCCCCCTTTTTTTCATTCAATATAGTGGGACATCTTTCCATGGTATTAAGTGATTATCTTCAGTAACATTTTTAATGATTGAATAAGCACCCCAATGTATGGATACAATGTAATCATTTAACCGAGCTCCCTTTGTGGGGCATTTGCTTTGTTTGAAAAGCTTATATTCTAATGAGAATATAATGAACAATAAACAAGCAAGCAAACAACCAATAAAGATAATTTCAGATTGCAATAAGTATTTTAAAAAAGTGATGTGATAGAATATGAAAGGGTTGGGGATTGATTAGATAATATCATCAGGAAAGTGATTCTGAAATAGACCAAAAGGATAAAAGGCCTACCATATAAAGAGATGAGGAGAGATCTATAGACAAAGGGAAAAATAAGGGTGCTTGGAGTTTAATGCATTGAAGAAACAGGAGGAAGGCTTTCTGAGAAGTAGTTAGGGACCAACTCATGAAGAGCTTTTATTCTTAGTGCAAGTGGAAGCTCCTAGAAAACTCAGGGAGATAAGAGATTGAGAGCTACAGCGAGCTACAACAAGCTAGGGCTAGGAAAAGAGAGAGAGACTATTCCAGGTGAGAAATGAGCCTATAGTCAGCAGAAATATTGGGTATGGCTATTGAAGAATCTATTTGGGCACTGACCAAATGAAAGTTAGAGTACATTTCAGAGTTTTGAAAACAATTTACATACACCAAGGAACATGGATTGTTTCTGAATTTATTTAGTTGTTTTTTTTTTAAGTTTGTAATAATATTTTGTAGTTTTGTTTGTATATGCATACCATGTTTCCCCCAAAATAAGACCTAGCCGGACCATCAGCTCTAATGTGTCTTTTGGAGCAAAAATTAATATAAGACCCGGTTTTATATTATATTATGCTATATAAGAACGGGTATTATATTATATTATATAAGACCCGGTCTTATATTAAATTAAAACCGGGTCTTACATTAATTTTTGCTCCAAAAGACATCTTAGAGCTGATGGTCTGGTTAGGTCTTATTTTCAGGGAAATACAGTATATCTTGTACATTTTTGTAAAATTATGCCTTATTACTAGGAATGAGACATTTTTAAAATTGTATTTTCTAATTGATTATTGTTGGTATGTAGGAAAGTTATTTAACTTTATTATACTCATTTGACAACCAGATGAAATTGAATACTAAGTCTATTTTTCTCTTTCTTTGTCTTGAGTTTATCAGTAAATGAGAGGTCGCATAATCTGCTAATAATGATAAATTTCATTGCTTCTTTACATTAGTATGAGTCTCCGCTTCTCCCTTTTTGTGAGACTTCATTGGCAGGAATTTCCATTATAAAACTGAAACATGTTAGTGATGACATTTAAGATTTTAATTGGAATGCTTCTAGCAGTTCACAGTTCAGAAAGCCATGGAATGTTGGTTTCAAATGGATATACAATTCCCAGTGTAATAAAAGGTTGTTTGTGCTGTTCCTTGTTGTTGATGTTGTTTTTCTTGGTTATTTCCGCTCCTGATCCAACATGCATGCTAATGAATTTAACGAAATGTCTTTTTGCCCTAATTATAATAATTGTATGGTAATTTTAATCCTAGATTTATTGTAACAATGTATTAGGGTTCTCCAGAGCAACAGAACCAGTAAGATATATACGGATATACATAAGAAGAGATTTGTTACAGACATTGGTTCATGTGACTATGGAAGTCAGGAAGTCCCGAGATCTGCTAACTACCAGCTGGAGACACAGAAATGATGGTGGTCCCCTTCAGTCCGAGTCTAAAGACCTGAGAACCAGGGGTGCTGATGGTCTAAGTCCCAGTGATGGTATTAAGTCCTACGGCTCTAGCATCAGGAACTCTGGGGTCCAAGGGCAGGAGAAGATGGATGTCCCAGCTCAAACAAAGAAAGCAAGTTTACCCTTCCTCTGCCTTTTTGTTCCTTTCAGGCTCTCAGTGGATTGAATGATGCTCACCTGCTTTGGGGAAGGCGATGTACTTACTCAGTCTACTGATTTGAATGCTAATCTCTTCCAGAAACACCTTCACAGACACACCCAGAAAACATATTTGAGTGGCTATCTGGGTAAATACCAGGAATTTACCTGAGTAGCTTAGCCCAGTCAAACTGACCTATAAAATTAACCATCCCAAATGACCATGACAACTACCACGAAAACTTATAATGGACTACTTATAATGGACTTAGCATGTTGCTAAGTATCGTGTCATTTAATCATCACAGTAAATCTAGAAGAAAGACAGCATTTCCATCTGCAAAAGCTGAGGTTAAATTTATATAGGTTAAATTATTGGTAGATATAGACCGCTAAATACCAATCTACCCTGTGCAAAACCACTTTGATGAATTCTGATGTATTTAATCAATTTTAATTTCTATTAATATTAGTATGGATAGCTTATGTTTGTTGAGAAATTATATAACAAAATATCTAAGCCATTAAAATTTAATACTTTTGAACTTTGAAATCACCATATGAAGTAGGACATATCATTACTCACTTGATAGATGAGGAAACTGAAGCACAGAGGACTTATTATGTTGAATTATTTTTGTGTTTTTGAAAAACACACTTGTAATAATGTGTTAAGGCTTTAATAAAGTACTCAATTTAATAATAATTTTATTTAGAATTTTCTTATATTTATATTCTTATTTAAAACTAGTCTGTGCCATAATCAAAGATTAAGTGGGAAGCTTGTAATTTTTATGTATGAGCTCCAGAATATCATAGAAAATATTACAAAAAGGTTCAAAAGAACACACCTGCTAGTCATTTGGACCTGCATGTTTTGAAGGGCACTAGTTAATCTATTGGTTAATCTGTTAGTGTATTAAATCTATGGTATTGTAATAAATGATGTATTTCTTAACCTTGCATGGTTGCATTCTTAATGTTGCATTAGTGGTCTATTAGCCACATGTCATTTAAATGGGAGTTACCACATTTAGTTTTCTAGACTTATTTCAGTTTAAGTTATTCTCTCTACTCCTATTCTGAAGGCAACCCAGAATAAATGGCATCATTCTTCATGTTGTTAGTTGGTAGTCAGGAAGAATTTTCCTTGGTTTATATTCTTTAGGCTATTCTGAATTCTGTTAAACTGTCTTTGTTGCTTACAAGAGACCTGAAAAGAGAATGATGGGATCGCAAATAAAATCTTTTATAATACATATCTCACTCTAGAGCAACAGAAATGAAACTGAGATGAATTCAACACATGTCATCAACTTTGAAAGTGGGAGAATTCTTGCTTCAAAATCTTGGAGAAAATACTCAGAACCATAAGGGCATAAAAATCCCTGTACCCAATGCATTGTGTATTCCTATTCCTTTTATCATCAACTTCATAGGAAAGAAAAGGAATCAAAACCACAATGTGTGAATGAAAAGGTATTACATGGGTAGTAATATTAATTCATTTCAAACACTTGTTAAATCCTATACAGGAAAGCATGGCATTTGTATAAGGTTCTGGCCTTACTCTCTTGGTCTACCCTGGAGGTCCTTTGCAATTTTAATGAAGAATTCATCAAATAAATGAATGACTTCCCACCTTAAGCACCTCAGCCTGAGGGATTCCTCTAGTTATAGAAACACAGAGGGTTTGGGGAAGAAGTAAGTCAAAGGTATGGGGCAGTTAATGCCCATAATCACATGAACAAATTCCTGTAATAAATATCTTCTTATGCATGAGTATATCCTTATTATTAGTTCAAACAATAAGGACACTTGTTAGTAGACAAACACTTTAGCTTCCTTATCCCTTGGTGGGAAAATTCTCTCAGCAAAGAGTTTGCAAGTCTGAGCACCAGTTGATATAGTTACAAATGTCAGAATCTCCTTTTTTAAAGACTGAATAATATTCCATTGTACGTACATGTGCCATAATTTTTTTTTTATCCATTCATCTATTGATGGACACTTAAGTTGTTTCCATAACTTGGTTATTGTGAATAAAGCTGCGATGTCATACAATTTTAGTAAATATCAATAATTACTATGTTTGTTTTACATATCCTATCTTATTTATTTTAAAAAATCTTTATGGAATTGTAATGTACCTACAGAAAAGTGCACATGTTGTAAGTGTATAGCAAAATGAATTTTCTCAAACTGAACACACTTGTGTAAACAGCACCAAGATAAAATAATAGACTGTTACCAGCACCCCCAAATCTCCGCATCACACATCGTTTTCAGTTACTACTCATACTAACAAAGATAAACACGATTCTAACTTGCATGGGTCTTGTAAGCAAAAAACACACATCCTGTCATTTGACCCATCCATCTACCCTGCTCTATTATATGTTATTTATTCTAATCTACAGGTAAAACCATTCCCTAACCTCACCATGCTTTGCATATAAACACATATAAAATTTTTCCAAAAATTTTACTGGAAAGCTATTTCCTCAAGTAAAAATGAACTAAAACCTGGATTTAGTGAATTGAACTTAGATGTATAATAAAGGAGTAAATGGCACAGTTTCACTATAAGGGTTTGGACTAAGTGGAAAAATAGTATCCTGTATTCAAAGATCATATAAGAAACATACTACCCTTCCTACCTTTAAATGGATTATTTTGTTAAGAAACTATGCAATTCCATTAATAATATCCTTATATTGAAGCATTACCTTCTAACTTTAATCCAGGTTTACAAGCAATTGTTTATTTAGATTTAAGTAACAAGTCTATGTTCAAAGTTTTATTTTTGCCTTAGATGTATTTTATAATAACAATTTTATTTTTATTAGAATACATCTTTTGATTTAAAAAATTAGTTTTGTATTTATAAAGTGCTCAAACTAATTAATTATAACATGACAAAATGCAATGTATTTCTGGAATAGTCTTTGCCTTTAATACAGAGCAATTCCATATTCATTAGATACTTCCTTATATGACAGACAAATGTCTGAAGAAACAATTACTGCAGTGTCTGACTCAGTGTATTATCTATTCAGCTAAAATGTAGCCTTCTTCTTGTTAACACAGAAATAAAGAGCTAATAGTGAACTTCATCAAGCTACTTATTTGCATTTCAGAATAATGCCTGGCTTTTATGTTCATTTTCCATCTTGAGTTAATAATTCTTTAAAAAACTTAAATTGTAAATAGGAAACTGATACAACATATCTTGTTAATCATCACTTTGTGATAAATTCTAGGCCTGTAATAAAATGTTCATGTTTTTCCTCCTTAAATGATACGAACCAAATATATATTCTGACAATTCAAATAATAACATAATCATATTTAGTTAACAAAAATTCAAGTAAACAAATATTGATTTCTTACCAATTGTTAAAAAATTAAAAGTACAAAATAAAATAAGAATCTTTAAGTTGTTACAAATTATTGAAAATAATGTCTATTATTTTGACCTTAATTTTCAAGCTACCTAAAGACTTCATTCTCAGAAATAGTGACTTGTAGCATGCAGAATTGAAAATCCTCTTATCCACCTTGTGTATTCTGCAGATAGCATATACTTGTAACTTATGTTTCTAATTTATCAATCATTTAAAAAATGCACATTCCTTCACCATATTTGCTTATTTAAAGATCTTCAATCTATCCATCTAAACTAATCTTTGCAGAAAACACTTCAAAGCATAAATTTTCAGGATTGTTTCATAAAATGGTAATATAGTAAAAGTGTCTAGCATTAATCTTCCAGCTCTCAAATAATAATTGCAAGCATATGAGTTACAGATCAATGAAAAAACAAAACTAATTTTTAAATGTATTTGTTTTTTCTCAAATATCATTGCTAGAATAGCCAGTTTGAGCCTTTTAAGAAATATCAGTGTTGTGAAGTTTTGTGCCTGGTAATGGCAGCCTAGGTAATTTTGACCAACACTTTCAGTAAGAACACAATCAAGAAGTTCAAATATGAATTTCTGTATGTCTATACTGTTAACTACATCTATTTATTTGTTTTTCAATCTTTCTGTCTATGTAGACAGTGCAGTGAGAATTTCTGGGCCAAGATCTGAGAGAAGATTGAAACCCAGTGTAGCAAGCCCAGCTTTTATAGCCACTTTTCCCTCAAGAAGAATTAGCATATTCCTGAAGAAGTGGCTGCTAATCTGGAAAGCAAAGCACAATTTTCGACATATTCAAGGATTTAAAGGGGTAGAATTTGTAATATAGAGGACACCAAAAATAGAGTCTGATAAAGTACCAAGTTTGAGTTGGAAGCCCAAAGGAATGCAAGTTAGGAAAGGCTGGAATTAAAATAGACCAGCCTTCACTGGAGCTAAATTATAACTTTGAATCAACTCCAGCACATATTGGATTAAAGTGATCTAGACTTGCTAATGCACAGGCTGCATGCCAGAAGCAACTGTCAATCCTCTCTAGAGAAAGATAATATCATCTTAGGTCTCAAATAAGTCCTACAATTATTATAAACAATACTGATCACTCAATCCAAAATAACAAAAGATATGAAAAATAATTCAAAGTGATTGTTATGGGCTGAACTGTGTCCCCCACAAATTTATATGCAGAAGTCCTAATTCCTAGTATCTCATAATGTAACTGTGTTTGGAGCTAGAACCTGTAAAGAGGTCATTAACATGAAATAAAGTCATATGGATTGGTCTTAATCCAATATGACTGATATCCTCATGAGAGGAGGAGATTAGGACATTAACACATACAGAGGGAAGATCATATGAAAACATCAGAGGAAAATGGCCATTTACAAGCCAAGGAGAGACGCTTTAGAAAAAACCAATCCTGCCAATACCTTCGTCTTGGACTTCTAGACTCCATGATGTGAAATGATAAATTTCTGTACTTTGAGCCCCACAGTCTGTGATACTTTGTTAAGGCAGACCTAGCACACTAATACAGTGATCAAAGTCCAAGAGAAACAACATAAAACACAAATATCTACAGGGAATCCAGAAAGTAGTGATATCAGCAATTGACCTATAAACACACACACACACACACACACACACACAACAACAACAACAACAACAAAAACAAGCTTGTGCTTAATATATTCAAGTTAATAAAAGATGTAACTGACAGAATTGAAGTGTGAATATTTAAAAGAATGAAAAATACAGACAGAACTTATGAGACAAAAGAGACTTTAAAAAAAGTCTATGCAAATAGAATTGGATCAAAAGGAGGAAAAATGAAAAAACATTGACATTTTAAAGCTGAGAATTTGGAAAACTGATGATGATGATATGTAAAGCCTCAGATTAAGAAGCAAATGAAGAAAATGTGCCTACACATCACAAAGTAAATATGCTAAAAATAACAACAACAAAAATGGCAAAGAGAAATGACAAGCATCTAGGGGGAAAAAGATGAATTAACTACCAAGAAACCACAATAGGATTGAAACCTGATTCCTCAAACAGAAAAACAAAATTGAAGCCATATGAAAATGGAATATCTTCAAGGTATTAAAAGGAGTTAAACATTCCATGTCCAGAGAAAATATTCTTCAAAAATAAAAGGAAGAGATCTTGACAATAAGAAAAAATGCTCACTCTTACAATAACAAAAAATGCAAAAGAAAACTGCACTAAAATGCCAATTTTCATTGATTGCAGTGGCAAACACTGAAGTTTGAAAATGCTATGTTAGCAAGACTTGGGAAATAGGCACTCACACATAGCACAAAAATCACTGAAAAACTATAGAGAGAAAGTAGGTAATTTGGAAAAATTACACATGCATTTTCCCCTTTTATCCAGCAATTCTTCTTCTAGGAATCTATCTCAAATACATACTGACAAAATATATGTTAAAAATAAAATAAAATAAGTACAACAAAATCTATTGCAGTACTATTTGTAATAGTGGAAGAATAGACTACAACCCAAATATCCACCAATAGGGATTGATTAAACTATGGAATAATATATTTAACTGATGAGATTTCCAAGCTAAGATGTGGCCTGCTTTATCCTTGCTGCTTACAGTAAAATTTTAGAGGAGAGAGAAAAATTGAGGGAAGAATTGTTAAACAAAAGAGAACAACAACTGATGATGTGGGAAATTCTTCATCCACCCAGACTGCAAAAGATGCTAAAATTAAGAAATTTCATAATCTGGGAAGTGTTCTAGAAAAAATTCTGAGAGTGTGATCCTAAAATTCTCCCCTGGAATCTCAGAAGATCAAAACATCAGAGTACTTAGTCAAACAAAATGACTCTGAGAAATTAAGAGTACGACTCAAAGATCCCTTCAATTAAACTAGGTGGTCAGCTATATCAGCAGAAGCAAAAATTGAGAAGGGATTATTTAGGTAAGATCTCTGGGTGGGAGGTGTGGGGGTAATCCTTTCAAAATACATACATATAGCAAATCATCACATTGTACACTTTACATATTTTACAATTTTGTCCATCATACCTCAATAAATCTGGAAAAACAAAGCTCTTGATGGAGTGAATTCCTGTGACATACATAGGAGACAGGACGTTTTAAAAATATTTATACCAACAGAAACACCACCAGTCTAGTCATGAGAGAAACATCAGCAAATTGTAGTAGAGAAACATCCTACAAAATACCGAACTAGTACACCTGAAAACTTCCAAAGTCATCAAAGACAAGGAAAGTCTGTGAAATTGTTACAGCCAAGATAAGCCTAAGTAAGCATGACAATGAAATGTAACTTTGTATCCTGAATAGAATCTTGGAATAGAAAAAGAACATTAAGTGAAAACTCAGGAAATCTGAATAAAATATTGACTTAAGTTAATAATAATGTAGCAACTTTATTACTTGTAACAAATGTACGGTAGGAATGTAAGATGTTAATAATAAAAGATAGTAGGTGTTGGATATATGCAAACTTTATGTAGATTCTTCTTAATTGTACTGTAAATGTAAAACTGTTTTAAAATATAAAGTTTACTTAACAATATATAAGGATGTATAAAGAAGAAAAAACACTGTCTTTATTAAGTTGATATCATTTTGTTTATAGCAAAACAACTATCTTCACCAATTTTCTTCACTGTTTTTATTGAGGCAAAATTCACATCCCATAAAATTCACCTTATTAAAGTGTACAATTTAGTGGTTTTTAATATGTTTACCATGTTGTGCAACCATCATCACTATCTAATTCTAGAATTTTTTTCATTACCCCAAGAAGATATCCCATACACATTAAATAGTCACTGCCTAGTTCCCTCTTCTCTGCAACTCCTGAAAATCACTGATTTTTTTTGTCTCTACATATTTTCCTATTCTGAACATTTCATAGAAATTGCATCATCCAATATGTGGCCTTTGTGTCTCACTTTCAGTTAGCACAGTGTTTTCAAGGCTCATTCCTGTTATAGTAGGTATTAGTACTTCATTCCTTCATACTCTTTTGTGGATGATTCTGGATAATAGACACATGTCCCCTGAAAGTAAACACTTCAGATTTACAGTCCCCACAAAAATAACCCTAGAAGACAGAAAGGAAGTGTAACCTCCCACTAGACAGAATTTCAAACAATATATTTAACTGTCCACTTTAGATAGGCTGAGAGAACCAGAAATATGGATTATGCTGACTTATGAAATAATAGTTGTTAATGTTTGGTTGGATGCATAGAGACTTGGAAGAATCGTGAAGGGAAGATTTGTGAGAAGGAACTCTTGGGAAGAGGTATGTGATAGGACCTCTCTGAATGGGCACAGTCTGTGAAGATACTTGTTCCTTGTGAATTCCTATACAAAGACATACACTTTGGAGGAGACTCAAAATAATAAGGTAGACAAACAACTCACTCTATGGATGTCAGTACCTCCTCCCCAGCCACCCCAGTGCTTACTCAATGGGCCCATGAACAGAGGCCATGGCAGTCAAGATAAAATATGGATTGCAACAATAAGGACCTTCTTTTACCAAAGTGGACATTGACAATGCTATTGCTGAGGGCCCCATCTGCCAGTAACATAGGCCGACACTGAGTTTTCTATATGGCACCATTCCTCCTGGGGAGCCTGCCATTTGGAAGCAGGTTGATTACATTGGACCTTTGCCATGAGGAAGCAAGTAGAGATACAACATCACTGGAATAGAAATATATTCTGATATAGATTGGTCTCCAATGCCCTTGATGCTTCTCCTAGCACCACCATCTGTGGACTCACAGAGTACTTTAATCTCTCCCCTGAGATCTTACACAGCATTGATTCTGATCAAGAAACTGGTTTCTCAGCATAAGCAGCAATGGTCTTGGGAGTTAATTGTTCATACTACTTAATCTCTCACCCAGAAGCAGTTGGACTAACACAAAGATGGAATGGGTTACTGAAGTCTCACTTCTGGTGACAGTTGTGGGACATCATCCTGAAATGATGTGCTCTCACAAGATAGAATATATACTTTGAATTGGAGACGATATTATATCTTGTGTCTCCCCTGTAACCAGAGTACATGGGTCCAAGAATCAAGGGTAGGAAGGGGCTCCTGTCACTAGTTTACCTAATAACCCAGTCACAGACTGTTTGCTTCCCATCCTGAAAACCTTGAGGACTTCTGGTCCAGCGATCTTAGCTCCCAAGGACATAACATTTTCACACAATAATGCTTCCATTCACTTTGAAGAGCAGGCTGTTTCCTGTGCATTTTGAGGTTTCCCTTACCACTGAGAGCAGTGATTGAATTGAACTTAATTATTTGGGGGACATTGGTTTGTTGCCACACAATAGGGCAAAGAGGATCATATCTGGAATTCAGGGGATTCACTAAGGTTCCTCTAAGAACTTCCATTATCACTGGAAAAAGACAACAACAACAACAAAAAGTCCATGAAGGACTCACACCCTTCAGAACTGATGGTTTGATTTACCTTAGTAGGTAAAGTACCACAACAACCTGAGTTTGGAAAGGAAATTTAAAATATGAACTACTATTGGGAGAAGGAAATCATAGATAGGTCTTCATGACCAATTACAGAAATAATTATATATACAGAAGGTGCAAAAAAATGTATACACATTTTAAGAAAGGAAAAAAACTATACTAAAATTGTAATACTCAATATATGCTGATAATGAAAGATGAATACAATTCATATGTATACATTTTTTGGCATCATATATATATAATTTATACATAATCTTTATATATAAATTATATGTATATATAAATTATATATGTACATATATAAATTATATGTATATGTATAAAATTATATGTATACATATAAAAATACATATGAGATGTTATCTATTAAACATCTCTTAAAATGTGTATACCTTTTTTATATGTATACATATACTACTGCTCAAGCAGTAGTTCACCATAATCAGAAGTGTCTGGATGCTGATGGTAACCACTTTGAGCACCTCTTGTAATTGCAGAAGTCACACGTGATTTGTATTCATCTTTTGTTATCGGTGTATATTGAGTATTACAATTTTAATAGTTTTTTTCTTTCTTAAAATGTGTATACATTTTTTGGAACCCTCTGTATATACCTTATAGATTTGTAAAGTTAACCTGCAACAAACTTGCATATAATGATAAGGAAAAAGAATATATATATATATATATATATATATATATATATATGAATATATATATAAATTTATATAACCAACAATAGATAGGTACAAGGTTGAGACTGTCCTCATTTTGGAAAAAGAGTGAAAGCTTCTGTACTTGTATGAAGTAAGACTGCATCTTGTTAGGTGGAAATATTTGGTCGTTTTCTCAGTATTAGCACAAGAATAAGCTTTCTGTAGTTCTTTGCGTTTAAGTTTACTTTTTGGCAATTAACCCCATTTATTAGTTAACAGAACTTCGTATTACATAATATTACATTTTCTCTGTTTAACTCGCTGTTGTGATTTCCATCTCCTGTTGTACCCTGGTTGATACATCATTTCTTTTAAAAAAACTATTGCTGTATAACAATATACCCCCAAACTTAAAAGCTTAAAATAAAAATGTATAACTATCTGTCATGGTTCAGTGGCTTGACAGGGATCAGCTGGATGATTCTGTCTTGGAGGGTCTCCTGCATGTGTAGCAATATGTGAGGTGGGACTGTAGTAATGTGAAGGCTTTACTCTGACGGAACATTCTGGATGGCTCACTCACGTAACTGGTAGTTGATACTGGGCGCTCACCTAGAATTCGCAATTGTAGTGGCTGACCTCCCTATGGCTCTTGGTTTTTTCCTCAACATGGATCGTGGGTTCTTAGAGGTATCATCCTAAGCAAAATTCTCAGAGGGAAGAAAATAACAGATACCAAGCCAGTTAAGAGCTATGCCTAAATGATGTTACTTCTGCCATATTTTACTTATGCCCTGCCAATTAATTATTCCCAGATGCTCTCATTTTCCTGGAGTTCCACTGTCACTTTATCAGTTAGTTTCCCTATGTACAACCATTACAATCTCATTTTGGAAACTTAAATGAACAAACAAAAATAATTCTATTGATAGAATATCAAATAGCTTACAGAAATACTGGGAAAGGGGTGGCCTACACTACTAAAATATGTAAGAAAGAAGAGAAGCAATACCCATAGTATGAATTCTTTCCTAACATTATTACAACTTTCACTGGTTAAAAAAGCCATTCTGCAATTCATGTTGCCAACAAAGGAATCGTTGAACACCTTAGACCTGCTGCCTCTGCTATAAAGAATTCTCTATTAAGGCCCATGTCCTTGTGTTATTAGTTTAAAACTTGTGTATTAGTTTACACTGAGGAGCTTCACAAGCTTGGCCAAATCTAGATCATAGTTCTGAATTCAAGCTGTCCCAAGAAATGTGTAAATTAGATGCATTCAATGTCCACAAAATTACAGGAAGAATTTAATTCCAATCCAGACTCAGAAAGTGGAGAATTATCCAAACATAGGAAGAAGGCTTGGCTATTAGGCTTTCCAAATATTGAAATGCCTGCTATGCACACAATATATTTATTTTGGAAAAGTTTTACAGAAATATTGAACAAATTTTATTCAATTCTCTAAGGAATGGGCTTATTAGTCAAATAACAAAGTGTGAAAAACCCTTTTAGCCACACTTATTAACACGAGTGTACCTTAATCACTACATAATATGATTCCAGTGTATGTGTTTTGATTATCAAAGAGGGTAATTAGTAAACAATTGAGTAATATAATTCTGAATTATTTAGGGTTATATAATATAATAAATTTTGTTTTCAGGGATATCAATGTGAACCAACGTAAATTTTTGTGGACAATGTAAAATTCTGGCTGTACTCCTCTTACTTTTCATATATATAACTATTTACCTGCTGTTACCAATATGAAATACATTAATGTTGGAAACAATCAGAGGGATAAAATAGGAAAAGAGAAAGTAACATACAATAGTGATAACAGATTCTGTTATTTACTTATTACAACGAGAGTTTCCTATGAAGCATGCTTTCTAACTTAACATTCCATTCTTCTCTACTTAAGATTATGGTATTAATAATAAAAGGCTTTGGAGGAAATAGCTACTTCTTGAAACCTGAAGAAAAGGTTGACTTTCTGGGGGATGGTTAAAAGCTCTAACTGAAATATACCCACTGTGCACGAATTTAGAAAGGTGGCTGGAGGGAGAGAAAGTTATCTCTACTGACCAAAATAGGTTCATACACATAAATCTGTCTACAAATAACAACTGATACTATTTAATGACTAGACAAACAGCATTACCAATAATAAAACATGGAAATAACAATGAGTTATTAGGGATTCAGATAAAAATTGGGAATCAAATATTCTTTGAACAGTAACACATTTTATAATATTCATGTAATTTCCATCTATCCATCTATTTATCTATTATTTAACTCATTTAATAGCCATTTATTCAGCACTTCCTATTTGACAGGCTGTGAAGGAAACATTGACGAAGAAAATGTCACTTTTCTCACATATATTATAATTAAACAAGGAAGAAAACTAAACAAATTAAATAATGACCACAGAAATAAAACCACACATGGAAGTAACTGAGGGTTACATGAAGCATACTATGTAATACTATGATTTTTTTTTTTTTTTTTTTTGATGATGGTTACAGAGATTTGACCATTTTGTGAAAATTTGCTGACCTAGACTTTCATGATTGGTATGCTTGTTAATAAAAACTTGAAAACAAATAATGTTAATAATAATAAAACATTTTTGGCTTTTGAAAGGATGACTACTCAGCTTTCTAGAAATTTCTACTAATTTGAATAATTTCCTAAATATCTAGATAAACAAACTTTTTAAAAACTGTTTTTGAGTTTATGTAAGTTGCCAAAGGATAGCTTCTCCTTTAAGCCCTGTTCTTGATCACTAGTTTATAGGAACAGTTGAGGTCTTTTTGTCTAAGAACACTGTAAAATAAATAATATCATTAAGATTTGTAAAAAAAAGAAAAAATACCAGAGTGTAGCAATGGCTCTGCTGATACAAGGATGTACTTGTTAAAGAACATATTAACTATATTTGGAGGACAATATTGTGGCTAATAAAAGGAACATCTTCAGTGTACATTGGTTATGTATTAAAACATAACATTGGGTTAAACTATGATTAAGCATGGCTGTTAGGTTTCTTGATAGCAAGCTGAAAAAAACTGATCCTTGGTAACCCAAGGAGAAAGTAATTTATTGGAAGATTATTGGATTGTTCAGCAAAACTAAAAAAAAAAACTAAAAAAGAGGAATGTTGGCCAATGGTCACTGGCACTAACTCAATGCAAATAGGAATCCCCAATTTGGAGTGCAGTGAAGGGAACTTTATTCAGTGCAAACAGCTCAATTGTGACACACCACAACTGTGAAATAGCAAGGCTTTGAGGGGGTCTCTTTGGCTAGACAGCTCCACTCTGCTGTCGCAAGATGTCTTCCGTGGTTCAACTCCTGCAGGGCAACTACATTCTTCAGTAGAAAGGTAAATTCCACTATCTGAGCCAGAGGGGAGCTTATATAGAGAGATGTCCCCACCCCTGGTCCCTGATTGGTCCATTCTCATGCAAATGAGGATTACAAATCCTTGCAATTTGATTGGTTCAAAAGGCATTGTCTTAATTGGTCAGAATTGAGCTGCTCTGATTGGTGGGTGAAGATGCTAATGAAGCTATAGCTATGCAGCTCTGATTGGATGGGAAAAGTCTCAGTTCTATTGTTTGAAATACAATTCCAGGAACTCCTTTACAAGCGCGGGCTCAGAAAGCAGGAATACAGTGCAAGCAGGCAATTCAATGCAGGTGTCTCTCTGAAGACTGGCTTGCATGAGAGCCCCTTATTTAGAAATAGCTGGCAGGCTCTGGTTTTTAAAAATTTGAGCCCAGTTAGCCATTAGGAGCACTTCTTCTTAGGTATCTTCTTTCTCAAAGCCCACAGACGTGAAGTTCGGAAATCAGGTCAAGACCAAAGGAGAATACCACCTGAGAATTTATCGTTACCATTCCTGAGACTATGATTATGATCTCAAGATTCAAACTCCCAGGTGGAAACAGCTGATTGGTCACAGACTCTGCTTCTCATGAACACTCACCCAAAATAGGAAGGGTATCCACATGTTGCTTAACTTAAAACACACCAAAAATCTCAACAAACACACAGTACCGAAAATAAATAAATAATTAAAAATAACTTTCCAGATTTATTTTCAACACCTGTGGCCTATGCAATCCAGGACTCTAGCTAAATAAAAGATACCACCTGGTGTCTATTAAAGAGATCGTCTTAATAAATTATATGAAACAGAGAGCATGATGGCAAATAGAAATTTCCTTAAAACAGCTCTGTCACCATCAGTGGATTGGATTTTGTGGTTAGTTCTTTTTGGTTTTGGTCATACACCACATATATTTCTCTTAAATGAAGTCTAAGGAAATCAGAAGTAATGGAAACTAGAGAATTGTGTATTCTTGGTCCAGCTATAACAAAAGTTACTAAAATAAGAATTTAAAATATTTTATTCTTCATATAATTTGATTTTATATGGTTTATTACAATTTTAAAATCTAATGGCTAGCCCAAAGAACCTTTTTAGAGTCAAATGTTTTTCAGATGTAAATTGTAACCTCAAGGTGTTAAACACTGAAAAAATTACTACTACAGAGCACATAGGATTTTTAAGGCAGTGAAACTACTCCGTATGATACTATAATTGTAGATATATGTCATTATGAATTGTGTTGCACACAGAATGTACAACACTGAGAATGAACCCTCATGCAACCTGTGGACTTTGTGTGATTATGATGTGTCAGTGTAGTTCATCATTTATAAGAAACGTACCACTCTGCTGAGCTATGGTGATAGTGGGGGAGGCTGTGCATGTGTGGGCATAGGGGATATACAGGAATTTCTGCACTTTCTGCTCACTATTGCTGTAAACCTAAAAAATGAAGTCTATTTAAAAAAAGTATGGCCATGATTTGAAGTTGTGATTTTAAGTATTTTCCATTAGGAAATTATAATGCTAGTGGGCAAAACATAAAGGAATATGCTGGTTTCCAAAGATGACAATCATTAGTTCTTTCCCTCCCCTATATATGCATGTTGCACCTCATACCAAAAGGTTGAATCTACTTCCCTTCTCTTTGAATCTAAGCTGATCTTTGACTTCATTCAGAAATCAAATGAAATGGAAGAGACACTATGCTAGTTCTATGCCTAGACTTGAGAAATATTGGCTGCTTCAATTTCTGCAATCTTGGAAGTCAACCGCCATGTGAGAAGCCTGACACCACTATACTGTAACAAAGTCTAAATAGCCACATGAAGAGTTCAGGTGGAGAAAGAAAGACGACTGGTCAACCACAAACTGTATCATTCTTTCTAGTTGAGTTACCAGGCTTGGGAATGAAGAAGCCATCTTGTATGACCCAGCCCCAGGAGGTATCACATAGAACAGACTAGCTGCACAGCTGAGCATATCTTAGATTGCAGAATCATGAGAAATAATAGATTTTACTTTTAGAAAAATGAACTAAGTTTTGGAATTGTTTCACACAGGTCAACAATCTTGGGTTGTTTCTGTAGTAATAGATAACTAGAATAGAAATTGATAGAAGCGGGATACCACCATCACAAATACCTAAAATATATGGTATTGGTTTTGGGAGCAGGCTGAGGCCTGAAAGGCAGCAGATGAGACTGTTTGTGGAGACTGGAAGGGAACTGAATTACTGGAGCACAGGGAACCTGTTCTATGTAGTGCTGAAACAACTGGTAAGTATCACTTTCAGTGACATGGAAAATGAAGTTGTGAACTTGGACACGTATATTTCCAGGAAGAATTTGGCAACTAAATTTGGCTACTTTAAGCTGCCTATGATAACACATTGCAAGAGAAAGATGAAATAAAGAAGAAATGCTTCAGTATTGAAGGAGACTAAACAAGAAATTTCTTTACGTTACCAGCTCCTTCAAACAGCAAAACATTTTCAATGTAAAAAAATGACCTCAGGGCAAAGACCAAACCCAGGGTATTGTTAGTAAAATATGGACTCAGGGTCACTTCCAAATTGAGAGCTATGACTTCAGAAAAATTTAATGCAGTGCCTAGAATCAGAGCTTCTTATCTAGACAAAACTTATCTAGACAAAGCCATCTTCAGATCATGAATCTTACGAGCATAGTCCCACAGAACCTTGTCTCACAAAATGAAGTATAAGGAGTCCTGTCTCAAAAAGATTTGTAAGTGTGGTTTTGATCTAATGAAATAAAACCCAATAAGATTCATAGAAAACCCACATGTTTTCAAGAGAATTTTAATCACAAAATTACCACAAGTGTGGACTAAAAAGAGATAGAGAGAAAAAAGAAAAAAAAAAAGGAAAAGGCACCTTTTTTTTTTTTTTTTTTTTTTTTTTTTTTTAATTAAATTTATTGCGGTGACAATTGTCAGTAAAATTACATAGATTTCAGGTGCACAATTCTACATCACATCATCTATAAATCCCATTGTGTGTTCTTCACCCAGATTCAGTTCTCCTTCCATCACCATATATTCGATCCCCCCCACAACTTCTGTGGCAGGAAGCAGACTGAGAAAGCTACTCAGTTGAAAACACAGCCATTTGTTATGGGAAAAGAAGGAATAAGTCAGAGAGTAGGGCCAAGAGCCTGGAGGAAGAACTTAAGAGCCATGTGAAACCATTTCCAGAGAGCACATGCATATCCTAGCCAAGGAACATACCTTGTACCTTGCCTGTGGAGCAGGGAAAACTTGGGAAATAGTCTCTTCTGCATTTCGGAATTGTTATGGACTAATGACTGATGTAAGTCACCTGTTTCCCCTTCTGGAATGGGAGTTACCTTATCCACTATATGGCATCTCATGTTCCTTTACATGGCAAAAGGGACTTTGCAGATGTGAATGAGTTAAGAATCTTGAGATGAGAAGATTATTCCGGATTATCCATACGAGTTCAATGTAATCACAAGGGTCCTTCTAAGAGGAAAAAGCAAGAAGGTCAGAGCCAGAGGCAAGGAAATGTGACAACAGAAGCAGAGGTTTTGGTGTGTGTGTGTGTGTGTGTGTGTGTGTGTGTGTGTGTGTGTGTGTGAGAGAGAGAGAGAGAGAGAGAGAGAGAGAGAGAGAGATTTAAATATGTCACACTTCTGGCTTAAAGATGGAGGAAAAGTCCAATAGCTAATACATGCATGTTGCCTCTCGGATCTGGAAAAACCAAGGAAATAAGTTCTCATCTACAGCCTCCAGAAGGAAGGCAGGCCTTCCAACACCTTGATTTTAGCCCAGTGAAACTGATTTTGGACTTCTGATCTCCAGAATGGTAAGTTTGTGGTAATTTGTTACAGCAGAAATTGGAAATTAATAAGCCGTCTTACTCATGTGCATTGGGTATTTGGAGGAAAGATAACTTGTCTTATTTCACAGGTCTCTGATCCTGAGGAATTACACACTCTAGATCGTGCATAGGTAATGAGATCCTGAATTTCATGTCTGAACCTGATACCACGGCAGGCCAAAGCTTTGGAGGTCTTAGAATGTACTCTACATGTATGTACAAAGAATATATTTTGCATGTGGGAGGATCATTAATAGTGTGGCCAGAAGGTGAACTGGAGTAGATATCCTCTGAAAAGTGCCATCAACTCCATCCCTCCCTCCATGGACATACTGCTCCTCATATCAGGAGGGAGAGATTATTGCCCTTCTCCCTGAATCTGGTCTGGCTTCGTAGCTTTCTTTGACCAATAGCATTCAGCAAAAGTGAGGCTATCAGTTTCAGATCTAGCCTTTATGAGGATCGATAGCTTCTACTTTCTTCTCTTGGATGTAAACCATCATGTTAAACACTCTAGGTGAAGACCATCATCGTGTGAAGAAGTAGGCACAATTAGAGATAAAGAGAAGCCCTGTCAATTTCCAGTTTCACCCATCCTCCATGATAAAGTCATCATGGACTGAAACCTAACTAACTAACTAACTAACTAACTAACTAACTAACTATCTAATGAAACAAACAAACAAACAAACAAAAAACCTAGATTCACCCAGCCTTAGCTGCAGAATAATGAGAAATAATATATACATTGCTATTAGTTTGGGATTGGTTTGCTGTGCAGCAATACATAACTGAAAGAATTAATATGTTCACAGTAAAAAAATTTTTAGCTTCAGGATTTGTTTGTCTGCATTGTAAACATTAATAAATCTAAAATTATAATTTTACATTGTCCAAACAGGGTAAGTTTTAATAAAATATGATTTGGTTAAAGTAAAACCTCCTGTTTTAGCAAAAAGTCTCACAGTATGCCTACCTCAATTGAGACTGATTAGATTGTGCTTGCCATATTTTTATTGTTTACTTAGGTATTTTTCTGCTTTAAACTATGTTTTTTCATTTTCTCTGCCTAAGATTGTACATTATGATTTTACCACTTAACATCGTAAAGCATCATTATATAATAAATAGCACATTAAGAAAGAAATTAAACCCTTGAAGATAGAATCAGTCATGCAAAAAGATTTTGCCCTCACTAGACCCAATAATTTTCACTGTTACTATTCAGGTAGGGTTTGGTTGGTCTAAATCTCTAGATATAAAAATAGATCAATGGATGGATGGGTGGATAGATAGATGGATGGATGGTTAACTAGCTAGCTAGCTAGATAAATAGACAACTAATTAGAGGGATAAGCAGATAGATAAGGCCTTTTTAACTTGGAAATCTCTTGCACAAAAAGGTAAAAGAACATATTGATAATAATGAAACCTAAATAAGCACATATTACCTAATAAGTCTGAAATAAGGACATGTTACCAATACCTGTAGATCGTGAATTACATATACTACAAAGCGAACTGTATCAGTCTTCAAGTCCTTTTTTATTTACCCTTAACTAATATGGCCAAGGAAATAGTTCTTGGTCAGTCTGTATCTGTATAAATTATTTATTGTTGGGTAACAAATTCCTCCAAAGTTAGCAGATTAAAATATTTATCATCTCATATAGTTTCTGAAGTTCTAGTATCCTGCAGCAATTTAGCCGAGTGATTCCCAGCTCAGTCTCTCAGTAGTCAGACTGTCACCTAGATCTGCAGTCATCTCAAAGCTTGACTAGGGCTGGTGGATCAGCTTTCAAGTTCACGTGTGTGGTTGTTGGCAGGCCTCAATTCTCTCCAACGACCATCTAGTATTGCCATCATTAACACAAAGAATATTACATTTGAATAAATAATAGGAAAAATATAATCACAGAATAAAGGAAAATCCCTCCTGATAAAGAGTTATGAAATTTAAAGAGGTATCAAAAGATATATCCTAAACATTTAAAATGTCTATGCAGACTGGTTAACACATGATATTTTATTTTATATTCCAGCAAATTACCTGCCTTCAGGGCTATTACAGTACACCATGGATATCTTTTACGAAACGTTTGAGAGGAAAGATGAAAGTTTACCATTTTTGAAAGGGGTAAATTAGGCAGATTCTCATGGAAGTCTGTGTTAACTGCTTACATTAAAAAAATAATAACTGTTTAGTTTGTGCGTGCTGGTACATTCAGATCTGTGATGCATTTCTAAGGTTAAGTGTCTGTGTACATGTCTAGTTCAGCTTGATTACCTTGTGATATAAACCTCTCAGAAGAAAAGGTGTGTCTTTTTGACTTCTGAATGTTTTCTCTTGTTCTTTTTATTGCCCTTAAAAGAAATTTCAATGATGATACAGATGACTGGAGGCCATAGTGATGAGTAATTCTGTGATGATAGCTTGAAAATTTCAGAAAGTGTTTCAGCGATAATAAGTACCAGGGAGAGTATGAGCAACAGCATTACATACAGTTCACAGGCAACCACGTCTCCAAATTTTGAATAGTTTGCACCGGTAATTTTTACAGAAATGTAGAGTGAATTCTATATTATTGATGATGAAATAGTACATGCATATCATAAATGAATTTCTTTAGAAAAACTGTTCTTGAAATTATGGTTAGAGGCATTCTTTATTTTTTATTTTTTGGCATACTATTGATCTGAAAATGGGAAATGAAAATTTGTGTTATGGGCAAAATACTCATAATTAGAACTGCATGGAAAATTTTCACATCATCTGTGAAATTATTTTTGATGGAATATTTCATTTTTTGCCCACGGCCTTTTTGTTAATTTAGTCAAAAATAACCACACAAAAATAGTTTTTGTGTAAGAACAACTCTCCATATTCTCTATTCTAAAATTATAATCTATTTCCCCCCAGGAAGTAATACAGTAAGCTTGTATGTGAATGGAGAAATCAATGAGTATAAAGAGTTATCCCAATTAATTCACATTTGATTGTTCATGATTTTTGTACAGAGAAGCAAACTTGGGTCATTCAGGGAGACTTTCAGTTCTCCAGAAGAGAAAGCTCAATTAAATGTGGCTTAAACAATAACGACATTAATTCAAGAATTACAACAAGAAGCTCTACTATCTGTAGCTCCAGAGTTGTTGAATTTGACATCTCTGAGAGGCTTTTGGCTTTATTGCCATGGTAGCAACATCATTCATGTTGCTCAATTTCACATCAGTGAGGAAGGCAGGCAAGAAGGAAAGGGCAGAGGTTTCCTTCAATTAACTATCTCTGTATCAGTGCAAAGGTTCTCTTCAAGGTTAACAGCAAGGGCAGTTCCTCTGGGAGGATCACCCCATGGTCCACACCAATGAAATGAAAGGGCTGATAGATTAATTACCTTCTTTTAGTATATGTCCAAAGTCAACTTGTCTACTTGGCAGTTATGTCTTACTTATAAAACAGGACACAAGAGACAACATTTGACTTTTTGTTTGTTTAGATTCCCAGTAAGGAGACAATTTAGATATAGTTTAACCCTAAATATTTTGAATAATCTCATTAACATACTTCTGTGGTTGGCTTCTCTGGATTCAATCTGAATATTATTAGCAATTGATATCATAGTAACTATGCTGGGCCAAATGTCTGGAATCATAAAGACCAAAATCTCATGTAAGTATATGACACTGGGAAAATATATTTCCTTCATTTATAAAAGGCAGATAATGGTAGTATTGACCTCGTAACCTGTGTGTGCGCACGTGCACGCATGTGTGTATGTGTGTGGGTGTTGAGGGGGCTATATGAGATCACGCATATAAAACTTTAGACATTTTATCTCACAGAGTAAATCTTCAATAAAGATAAATTACAAAAAGGTTGCTAATGATTGAGGAAGAAGAAGATTCATTCTGTGAACGGGAAGCTAAATATGTGCCAAATGAACCACAGATCCATAATCATATGTTAACATAAGATAATTGAACATTTATCACCGTGTTTCCCCGAAAATAAGACCTAGCCAAACAATCAGCTCTAATACATCTTTTGGAGCAAAAGATGCTTGGCAACAGGGTATTAAGTTTAATTTATATCTTTCTTTTCTACTGTCATTTATTGACTCTTTACTGTTCTCTAGCCATTATGCTAAATTTCTTTTAATCTCCAATTATTATTTGTTTTACAGAGGAAGAAAGAGGTTCCAAAAGGTGAAATTACTTGTCCAAATTACAGCCAGGGTGTGTGGCCAGATGGAGATTCAGGCACAGACCAGCTTTTCTTTTGGCCTCTGCTTTTAACCACTACAGGATTAAAAGGAGTTTGCTTCTCTTTTACAATGGTGTCATGAAGATTTTTTACACAAGCCATCTACATAATTAAGTTCTGAACTGTAAATGTCGTCCTCGGGTTTAGATACTTTAGAGTTTTGCTTTCATTTTCCCCTTCCTCTGGCACTCTTCATGCTTCACACTTTCTCTCACGATTACACACACAATATACTTGTAAAGAGTTTTTACAAGAACTGCTGCAAACTGTTAACTAGTTTCTTTGCACAAACATGGCATTTGATATACTTTCTTGACCTTTTTCCCCATTAAAACTTATTATATTTACTGAATGTCTTCCCTGTTAATAAAAGAGTTTTGATTTCTTGTAGGATCTGCATGTATATTGACTAAACAGATAGTAATTAAATTTTACAAATAAGTTCAAATTTCCCTCTCATCCTGTAATGGGATTTTGGGTGGTGGTAGAAAATTTTCATAGTTCGTGTTATGAGCTGAATTGTATTCGCCTAATTCATATGTTGAAGCGCTAACCCTTAGCATCACCGAATGTGACTTTATTTGGAGATAGGGCCTTTAAAGAGGTGATTAATTTAAAATGAGGAAGTTAAGGCGGTCCCTAATCCGATTTGGTGTAAGAAGAGCAAATGTGGATACACAAAGGAACACCAGTGACGTGTGCGCACAGAGAAAAGACCATGTGAGGACACAACCAGAAGACAGCCATCTGCAAGCCAAGGAGAGAAGCTTTGGGAGAAATCAAACCTACTAACACACCTTGATCTTTGACTTCTAGTCTCCAGAACTGTGAAAAAATAAATTTCTGTTGCTTAAGCATCCCCCAGTCTGTGGTATTTTGCTATGGCAAGCCTAGTAAACTAATAAAGTTTATTTATTTATTTGTTTGTTTGTTTGTTTATTTAACAAATATTAACTATAAATGTCTACTCTATTCCAGAGATGTTCCTAGCACGTACAGATGTGATGTGGAATAAAGCAAAGCATCCTGGCAACTATGAAATGTATTTGAAGGGTTAGGACTATGGAGGAAAAGAAGAGAGTAGAAGGAAAGCTTGAGAGATTGTTTTTCTTATGGATGTTGTTAGAGAGAAAGTTCACAATCATGATTGTGGTAACATACCATGGGAATAATTTCCAGGTGAATTTTTCAGAAAGATAAATATTTTCTTTCACAGGAGATAATGAAATTGTATATGTAACAACTTAGAGCAGGGGTGTCCAAACTGCAGCCCATGATCCATTGTTAATTGGCCCGCAGCAAATTCCAAAAATATATTTAGTTTACTTAAATAAACCACGTGATGCCATACGTACTTCACTTCGAGTGAGTGGCCCGGCTGTTTGTGTATTTTACTGCATATGGCCCTTTGGTGAAAAACGTTGAAAAAAGTTTGGACACCCCTGATTTAGAGCTTGTTAAGTTGGTATCACTTATTTGTAATCATCTGTACGATGAAGCAACTAAGTTCTTTAGTAGTAGTAGTGGCATGTTAAGCATGGCTTATAGAAGTAGGTAATGCCTTGCTCTCCCCTACCCTCCTGACACCCAGCTTATGTATATCTTCTGATTTACATGGAAGTTGAAGTGCCTCATAGATAAGTGGCACATCTAGACTTATAAGGTACATAGATTTGAACAGAAGAATGATTTTCAGAAAGAATTCTACCTTGGAATGTGTGAAGTGTGGCACAATGAGGTGCTTTAACAACAGGGCCTGAGGCTCCTTGTACTGTCTGTAACCTTGACCTAGAATTTCTGGAAGCAGGTACATGTTTTGGGGATGAAGTGCTGTGTGAAATCCTGAAAGAGTCATGTCCCTAAAGTCTATATTAATTTGACGTTCTGTTGTACTGAAGCAGAATAAAGATAAAGGAGACATTTCACTGTCCTCTTCAGACAAGGGAAATGACACCATTGTCTTGGGTGGTTCAGTAGCAGCCTGAAAATTAGCCTGAGCAAAAAAAGAGAGAAAACACAAAACAAAACAAAAAAAGAGAAGAAATAAAAAGGAAGTTAGCTTTGTTTCTATTTCTAGTTGTATGCCTTACTTTTTTGTCTTGTATAACTTCAGAAGCTCTATTTTCTCTTAATTTTAGTGAAAGAGTCTTAAAATTTTTTCTATTAAATATGATGTTAATAATTTGCTTAAATGTTATTTGTTATTACATTTTAAAAGTAATTTTCCACTTTAAGTTGGTCAAGAGTTTTCTTAGGAATAGATGACAAATTTAACCAAACATTTTCAGAACTTGAAAATTATATTATTGTACTTTCACTATAGATATGATGAATGATATTAATATATTTGTCTTACTTCAATAATAAACTCTAATTAGTAATGTTATCTTAATATTTTAAGTTATTGTTGATTTAAATTTGCTAGTATTTAATTTATAACTGCATGTTAATGGTTTTGAATTCCTAACCATGATTTTGATATTGTTTAGGAGACTATTTAACACTTTCTAAGTAAAATAATTTTTAAATTAATTTTCACATATAATTTGTTTCGGTATTGTAGTTATGGATTTTTACCTGAACACACTTTTTACATTTGAAATTTTGCAAAAGCACGGCAGATTCTTGAAAGAAATCTAGATTCTTTTGATTATAATATTTGAGAAATCTATACCTTCCTAATAATTAATGTATTCTGATATTTTATAATTGTATTGATCAGTAATCAATCTATCCTAAAACAGATTGTGGGATGTGTTACAGGGTTTCTGTATTGCTATGTGTTTGTTAATATATATATGCATTTTTTTATTAGTTTCAGGTGTACAAAACAATGTAATAGTTAGATATTTACACCCCTCACAAACTGATAACCCTCCTCCCCCAATCTACTGCCCCTCTAACATCATATATAGCTGTTACAATTCCATTGACTCTATTCCCTATGCTGTACTCCACATCCTGTGACTATATGTATATGTATATGTATATACATCCTGTGACTACATATATGTATATGTATATACATATATGTTAAATTACAGTTGACATTCAATATTATTCAGCTTCAGGTATCTGTATTTCTAACTATTCTTGAAATTGACACTTGAAACTACGTTGTTTGGTACCTAACATTTTATTAATTTTACTATTCATCAATTAAAATTACCATTTGCCTCATACAATATTTTTGCCTTCAATTTTACTTTGGAGTACATTGGGGAATATCATAGGAAGCAGTTAAAATAATGCTATGAAATAAAAAGGCATGGGCTAGGGCAGAGATTAGAATTGGATATCAAGTACCTAAAATATTAGATGAATCCTTGGCAGTGAGTGGGAATATTCAGGGCAAGAATATAAAGGGACAAAGGAACCAGGAACATACTTTTACAAACATCAATATTTAAAGTACTTAAAGTAGGGCTAGCAAAGGAGACCAACACGGAGTAAGCAGCAAAAAAGAACCAGGAAGGAGTTTGGCAAAGAAGTAGAGGCAAGAGAGACTATATCCAGAAGGTAGAGTTGTCAACAGCATCAAAACATTTACTATGTATGAGGAAGTTGACATCCACTTCCTGTCCATTTATTCAAATATACACACTGAAATATAAGATTGAGGACTGGAATGTTTTTAAATGTTTTCTTCACTGCAGTATTTCCAGATCCTAAAACATAAGATATGTTGAATGAATTAAAAATCTAATTTTGTTGATTATTAAAAGAAAACAATTGGTGCAATAATATATGTTTTCAAGACAAGTAAACTCTGATATTCAAATATTTTCCTACGTCCCATTATACTATAGTGTAACTTATAGGGTTAAAAAAGACCACAAAGTAGAGCACCACAAAGTTTAAAACACTTTTGTTATAAAATAGTTTGCTTGGAACTATTGCATAAAAATATCAAATATCCATGTCATAACATTTTTTTCTTAACCTACCTTAACTATTTTCATGTTAATAGTTGATCAGAATAAAATGGCCTGTTTTTATAAAATGGATTTTATAATGAAATGCTAGATGAATAATTATTATGTTGAACTGTGTTTTGTGGTTGATTGAAAAATAACATGAAAAATAAAACTTTTTAAGTGCAGTTAAAAAATAGACTACTAAAAGCTAATTTTACAGAAGTCCATTAAAATAGTTAATTCCAGTATAGGAATTACTTAAATAAAGTAAGATAAACAGTTATCAAAGCTATAATTTTTAAACTCATTAATTTCATAATAAGAGCAAATGAATTACTAACGATATAAATTGATGCATACAATAAGACGAGTGGATGCATATTAATTCAACAATAAAAATTGTCTCTCTTTATGGTGTTTACTATTTTAAAGTTGTATTTAAAGTAATTGAAATACTTTCATGAAATAATGCCAATGATTGTTAAAAATAAATTTTCCAGAGCTTGTATAATTAAAAAAATAACTGTTTTCCAAAGTATCAGTCACTTTGAGAGATTATTCACTTCTTCAAAATCTGCTATTTCTGCATTTAAAGTCTTTTTGGAAAAGGAAACAGGAATAAAATATATGTATTTATACATAAAAACATTTATTAAATGATATTGATATAACTATTGTAGATGTTTTCCTTAAAATTAAAATTATATTCAAAATCTGTGACATACTTTTTAAAACCAGAGTCAAAGTTAATAAAGATTTATTCTGTATTTTTAAAATAATGAGTAGTTTCTACATACTAAGCTTGATTGACATTTTGATCTTGTGAAATGAATTATGCATAAAAATCATCATTAATGCAGAAGAAATAAACTCCATTGGCTTCACTTGTGGTTTGAAAGCATACATCTTTTGGGGCATCAGATAGCTTCAATTTTTCTCCTTAGTTTTTGACATATATTTTTGCATGTTCCCAGACACCTATATATTTCCATCCTGACAACTACTTTCCTTAGAAATGTTTTGCTTTACCTCCCTTAGAAGAAAAGAATGAATGTTTATCACTCAAAATGTGAAGCATGATGTTCTGTATTAATATTCAACAGGTTGATGATGTTTTCAGAACTTGTTTATTTATCTAAATTCAAATGATTAACTATTGTTCTCATAGCTTATTATCTCAGTCAAGAATTGAGATCTGGGGCAGCTGAATAGCTCAGTTGGTTAGAGCATGAGCTCTGAACAACAGGGTTGCTGGTTCAATTCCCACATGGGAGGCGGGGCTGCGCCCTCTGCAACTAAAGATTGAAAACGGTGACTGGACTTGGAGCTGAGCTGCGCCCTCCACAACTAGATTGAAGGACAATGACTTGGAGCTGATGGGCCCTGGAGAAACACACTGTTCCCCAATATGCCCCAATTAAAAAAAAAAAAAAAGAATTGAGATCTGATGTTACTAATATTTTCATCAGTACTAGAGTTTCCTTTTGTGCTGGTAAAACTTATATTCTTGACGTTATTTTGTACACATCTTGTTAACAAGTCAATTGTCTCACAGGAAGCTTTTATTACAGTAATACTAAGTGTAAAAACATCCCCTTATATGATAAATAGCATTTCCTTCTCAGCATAACTATTAGAATAAGAATGAATGGTTAAACTTGAATGTTGTGCCGTAATATGAAGCATGCATTTGTACCACTGCCCAGGGATTGTGCCTCAAATTCTACATATGTCAAAAGTACAGCATCCTCACTTTTTACTAATATAATAAATGCACTGATTCTGTGCTATGAATAGATATGAATATTTAACTACTAATGTTAGTAGATTTTATGTGGACTGACCTTTTGCTTGTGCCATCATCAACAATCACAGTACCAATAGATGAAGGCACAACAAATTTAATACATGAGTATTTTTATCAACTTGTGAACATGTTACCTTTATTACCTATGTTACCTTTGTGTATAACGTAAAGAAATAGAAACTGATGCTCACAGAAGCTTCAGATTGGTTGAAATAACAGTGTCAAAGACATCTAATGAACCATTCATTGTCAATCACAAGAGAGGTTACCACCATGAGCTTTGTAGTTACATCTATCTTGTTCAATATTTTTAATAAATAACGGGCGAATAATTTGTCATGTTTGTCACACTAGTTACAGATTTAGCAAAAGAAAATCGAGTGGATTTGGGTCAAAAGAAAAAACAACTTGACTGGATGAGACAACTGAATTTTAATGGCAGAATACATAAAAAAATTTTCTTAAAGTCTTAGAAACTTTATTTGGCAGAAATCTCAAAATTAGTCAATAGTGGTATATGGTTGCTAAAAATATACACATTTTTGAGAATAAGGGAAGACACAGTTTTACTATACTTTGTCCCAGAATACCCAGAATAGCTTGCTATTCAGCATGACAACCTTAAGATAAATAAAATAAAGAGTACCGATGGATTTAGAGACCTTTGAAAATGCATATGAAGTGTTACCTTAAGACTGAGAAATTTTACCTTTGAAAAATAGTCTTGGGGGAAAGTGGACTTTTATTTTCAAATGTTTGAGAACATTCATTGGTGGGACATATAGATTTGTTGCATCTGGCCATAAATTGTTGAACCATCAGAAATGCAGATTTTCTTTTTTCACTATATGAAAGAGCTTTCTAGTACTGGCAGCTATTCAAATAAGGAAACGACTATCTTAAAAAGTCATAAGGTTTAGGCTACTATGAAAATATATTCATAGTCTGTGATTTTCAAGCTCAGAGGATGTTCCAGGGTAAGGAGGCAAATTGGTAGAACAAGGGACCTTCACCTCTAACTCTATAAAAACAACTCCTTATTAATATATTTTATCTATCCAGCTTTTGTAAGATTAAAAAAATACACTATTTTATCTTTTTATTGTAAAGTATCTTAAAATTTTACAACCAGTGAATTACATAACCATCTGGCAGCAGTTCTGTAAAGAAAATTTAAACGCTTGAAGGAGTGTTTGAACTAAGTGGCCTTTAAAGTCTATCAAACACTATTTTAATAATAATTATTATGAAAATATAACATTAGCTACAAACAAACTGTTCGAGAAGTTTATTCTCTCTCATTTTTTTTTCTGTTTGTTTGTTTGTTTTTAATAGGAGAAAATGTCCAAAGTTTATTACAGATATACATGCTCGGGGATGTCATAAGATATGAGACCCCCTACAGACTCTCTCTTTAACCCTTAACACAGCCCTAAAAGAAAGCATTATTATTGTCACATATGAGAGAACTGAGGACCAGAAAAGTTTAGCAGATTGTGTAAGGGCTGATGACATGTGGAAAGAGCTGGATTTACTTTTACCATTACACAAATGTTATAAAATCAGAGTTGGTATTATCTTAGAGATCATATCCTAAACCATTCTAGTTCTGATATTTTAAGACTCACATACAACATCACCATTCAGTGATTAGCTAACCTGTATTTTAATATCTTCAAACACACTAGCTTGTTCTCGAGTTACTGCATTCTGTTTGGAGTAGCTCTAGCTATTAAAATGGACTTCTTATGTGAGGTGAAATCTGCTTTTCTATTGGACCCAGTTCAAGACCTATTTGCTTTTTTCATGGTCATTTGTGATGGTTTTTCCTTTGAAGGTGTTTATATTTAAAATGGGTAAATACAACATGAGACAAAGAATAACAATATAGTAAGGGTTTCTGCAATGGGATTATAACTTCAAAAGAGCTTTCTTTCCATAATAAATTATAATTTAAGACAATATGGCTAACACAAACACTCATTAGCATTTGTTCTGTTCTGGCAAATATCTTCATAAGATAAGAGACTATAATGACAAGCATAATCACTGTTCAACAAACAAACTAACATTTTTTCAGAAGTGAGCCTCAATTGGCAACTGAGTAAAAGGTATAGAGTAGACATCATTAAAAAGCAATCTAGACAGAACTCTCCCCACCTTCAGGGCAGTTCTTTAGGGAAGGTAATATGAATATCCTGCGGGAGTATAGAACATGTCTCTGGGGGAAGAGACTCATAAGCTTCAAGTGGAATCTCAACTGTTAGTTTAGTGTTGGCTTAATCAATCAGTAGTCAACAATCTTGTTCCTAAAATGGGCAGAAAAAAACATAGCAGAACCTGACAACAGATAGGCCTGTGTCAAATAAGAGAGATTTTGCAGCAGGTACTGGAGCACAAATTTATGGAAATTGTGCTTTCAAGGCAGTATTTACTTCCTGGGTTCAAGGCAAGATCTCACTCGACGGATACCAGTCAGGAACAAAGCAAATGAGGGCAAGTAAGAGGTATCTGGTCACTGGATTGCAATTTATCTCATCATACTGGTCAATTACTTGAAGCCAGGTAGACAATTACAAAGCAATTGTAGAGTGACCAAACTGAAATACTGAATTAGAAAAAAAGATTATATATATATATATATATATATATATATATATATATATATATATATATATATCTCGAAATCATTTATATATCTTATTAATCTTAAAGGACATTTTCATTTTCTTCATGACTTGATGGTAGTAAGTTGGTATTATTCAGGAGACAACTTTTAGTTTTAGTTAGAAATGTATCTGTGTGTCTGTGGTCTAAAATGGCAATTAATCAAGTTACCTATGTGTAAAAATATTCACAACACACAACATTTATAAGTGATGAGTTGCCTTGAGCACAGATGTAATGCAATCTAAAATACAGTAATAACCACTAAGCTAGCCCTCATGTCCAAATGTGCCTCACATTTTATACTATTATTTGGGCATCAGTTGACCCAAGATATGCTTCCCATTTTAGCTGTAGCATACCACTGAAGACAATAAGAAGTTAATACAAGTAAAATAACATTTGAGGTAAAATTATAGTATTTATTTCCTCAAAAGAATATAATGCATTCTTAGCAAACACAACTGTGATTGCTACAGCTGAGACACAGTACACATATAGGACTCCAAAAGATCAAAATGAGAGCTGCTGTTTCATCACTGTCATAACGTGATGCTGTTATAGGCAATAAAGAGGAACTAAATGTGATTCTCTTCATTTCTTTTTTAGTATTTCTAGTCTCTAATTTTATGAGTTTCTAGCAAACTATAGAGTCTTCCAGGAAAACACTACATTTTAATGGAAATAAAAAGAAAGCAAAGTTATAAACTATTTTATACGTCACACACACACACACACACACACACACACACACACACACTGAGAAATACCTTGTAATTCGTCATTATCTAGTAATCAAAATTTTAGACAGATGATTTTGGTCCTAAGATTTCAGGTCCAGATCCTCAAAGGAAATGTTTCCAAACATATATATATATATATATATATATATATATATATATATATATATATATATATATATTCCTTAAAATAATTATAACTTTTATATCTCAGGAAAAAAGACTGGTATACCTTCAAACCTCTGTCCCATTTCAAAGAAATACACTGAGTAACAATAACTGGAAAGAACCCCAAAGAGTGTTGGAGAGCTCAGATAAAGTTTTAATGGGAGTCATGAAAAGGACGGGAAAACTGTCATCATCTGCTAATACATTCTGCAATGACTCCTTAAAAGCAAGAAAGTTTTCTTTTCTTAAATCACATCACCATGTCACTCCTGATACGTCATTTTAGCTACCCTCTGTGGTTGTGTTTATTCGATTATGATTGAATCATATTTGCTTTCATTTTACAGAAGTATGACAGCTGTGGAAGAAAAAAGACTGAGAATTCCGACAGAGCACCAGTACTACAACAGGAAGAAGAGAGAAATTAGTATTTCAACCCCATTTTGTTCTGACTCTCATATTTTGGAAATAGTTTCCTGCAACTTGGAAGCCGTTTGCTGCAGGGCAGAATCAATTCACTTTTGAAATTATATTTAGATATTAGCTTTCGCTCTTCATTTGGGAGGATGATGCACAATTTTGGCATTGGCTCTTTTCTGAACTTAAATTTTCCAGGGAGGCAAAAAACACATAATCAGCTTTTCCATTCTCTGTGATTAATTTCTGGAATACTGTATGTGAGGAAACCTGAATGATACTGTGCCCACCAGCTGGGATGGACATTTGCTTCAAAGAAGTTAGTGACTTTGCAACCACCTCTCTGGAGATGTGCCTTGTGTGCAATGGTGCAGAGGAAAAACAGGGAAGATGAAAAGGAAACGATGAATGCAGTTTGTGTTTCAGATTCCATGCCAATTTCATAAAGTGTATTAATGATACATGTTGACATTAAAGCTATTTAATAATCGTTAAACAGAATTGTTATCCCCCATTAACAGCAGACTATGCTATAACACTTTGGCTAATTCCTCGTTAAATTCAACATAGATTAAAGAACAAATTTTATGTGTATAGCTAAAGAGAAAGACCCCTTCATTTTATTTTCCTAAGAAAATAAACTTCCTTAGGGAAAATTGGCAAAACCTTCAGGTTACAATGAGAGAACAAAATAGAAAGCGTCTTTTTTATTGATGTTCAAAAATTCAAAAATATTGTTCAAAGATAGTCAAAGAAAATGAAGATTGTTCCACTGTGGTGTCTTTCTGGAAAATGCTTGTTCAACATAAGATTCAAATTTGCAACCTATGAATGTATTTGATTTCAAAGTCATTAAAGATGCTCCTAGAAAATGAATTTCAGAAATTGTCAGTAGTGTAGGAGATAGGAAGGAGAGGACAACGATTCCAGTGTCAGCTTCTCCCCACTGCCCTTCTCTCCACCAGTGCCCAGGCGTGATTTGGACATGCTCTGATAGGTAGGATTAGGTGACTTCGGTTCTACTAAGCAGCATATGATGGCACTCCTCTTCTCATTTGTCTCTATGCATCTGTGAAGGTCAAAAACCTCCTGGACTAGGAAACTGACACTCCATTGTATGTCAGTAGAGGTTCAAATATAGTAAATGAGATTTGATATTTAGAGTTGTATTGACATGTTCTTAATTGCAGGGAAACCCAACAGAGGCCCCTAAGAAGGAAATTATTGTAAATGAAGACATCTGCATTTTTAGCTAAACTTAGCACTAAGGTCAAATTATTTGAAAGAAGTTTGACTCTGGATAGAGTTTAAAGAATAATTATTTACAATCTTTGCCCCTGCCTTGTGAGATTTGGGGTGGTTTTAACATTATTCCATATTTTCATGTATTTAATATTCTTCCTTATATTTTTCAGTATTATTTGAATTTCTATATGACTGCTTCCATAAATGAGAAAAAAGTATGGGGCGGGGGGGAAGAATCATTATAGTTGAAATAATTATATGGACTATAAAGACAAGGAAAAATTAAAGTCAATGAATAAATTTAATGGCATGAAATATATTGAATACATGCTACCTAAAATGTTTAGTTAGAATGGATCAATCATATTATACATCCTCCTTTTTGTTTAATGGGAAATAATTTTGTTGGTTATCAAATAATTAAACAGATGCAGAGATTTTTTTCTTGTGATTCACTCAGCTCGGAGTTTGTGTAAATTAAAAATAATATTCCATTTTTATAACGTACCTATATAAGGTTGGAACATAATTTCAGGTGGATATGTGAATCTATAATTAATGCCGTATTCATAACTTAGAGTTTCCTAACTCAAAATAATCTTGTGATGCCAAACAGGAAGTAAGAAAACGCTACTTAGTAAATTACTCATGGAGTTGAATATGTCTATGCAGTTTTGTGAGTAACATAGTTTAGATAAATGGATCATGAGGAACTTCTGAGAATCACCCAATTTTCCCCTTCACCTTTTATTAGGAAAGGATAGCACCAAAAGTCTTACTGTTTTAAAATGCTATTCTGTTCTTCCAAATCTTCTAAAATCCATTTCTTTCAGCTCTTCCACATTTCCCTGTCCTGCTTTTCCAGGGTTTTCTCAGAGCTTAATTTAACATGGATGCTCTTAAATTCCTACCTAGTTATTAAATTAATACTTGCCAAGGCCTGAACAGGGCTAATACCATCAGCCTTTCCTCTACTGTTCCCCTTCCAGACCTAGTAAGGTACATGGCTAAGTGACATGTCCTGATCTCTAGTGGTCCAATCCGTACATATTAGTTTTCTTTTTCCTTGACTTTACTCTTCTGCCAATCAGTCTCTGGACTTGTTGCTCACCACCATCTCTTTTGCATACCTCAGCCCTATTCTCCAAATTATTTGTTGGCTTCTAGTAATAAATCTCTCTTCCCCTGTATATCAGTACTTACCGTAGATAGTTCCCAAACATTGGGCTTTTGCTTTGGGACCCATTTATAATTTCTGACTCATGTCTTCATACAAATATCTCAAATCTTACCTGAGAATCAATTACTGTACTAAACTCTGTCTATATTTGGTTGATCATATTCATGGAAGTGAATCATAGCCCCAGATTTAAGTGTAGGGACTACTTCCCTACCTCCATCAACAAAATGAGGAACAAGTCAATCCCTGACTCTCAAGAACTCAACCCTTTGTGCGTGATTCCCTCCAACCCATAACTGAGGAAGGCCAAAAAACTAGATAGGACAGAAAGATGAGAGACCAGTACTAATAAGCTATATCACACCAAACCTCAGATCTTCCCCTACACATGAAACATAGTGGCCATTGTGCCACAGATTCAGATCTGAAAACTTTTAATTCTAAAATGTAATGCTTAGGTTGTACTCACATGTGAAACCAGTTTGATCATACCACCTCAACTGGATATTAATCAGACTAAACTAGTCAGGCTAATCAGGAAAAAAAAGACACACATTAACAATATGAGTACTTAAAGAGGTGGTATCACTATGAATTCTATAGATATGAATGGATAATAAGGGAATATTAGAACAACTTTATATCAATAAAGTCAACAATTTCAATGACATGAGCAAATTCTTTAACAGCTACAAACTACCAAAGGTAACTGAGGAAGAAATAGGTAAACTGAATAATCATATATCTACTAAAGAAACTGAATTTGAATTTGCTTTTAAAAATCTTTGCACAAAGAAAACTCAAGGCCCTGATACTTTCACTAGAGAATTCTACCAAACATGTAAGGAAGAAATAATACTAATTCTATACACTCTTTCATAAAACTGAAGAGGAGAGAATAGTTCTCAACTCACTCTTTAGGTCAACATTATCCTAATATCCAAAGTAACAAACATTATAAAAAAAAGCTAATAAAATCCCACAGACTTATATCCATATAAACCTACATTTGTCATAAACACAGATGCAAAAATTTTAAATAATATTTCAGGAAATACATCAAACAATACATAAAACAGTGTAATACATCAAGAGTAAGTAATGTCTATCCAGATTTGCATGGTTGTTTCAACATTGCAAATCAGTCATGGAACCCACCATATTTACAAACAAAAAAGAAAAGTCAAATAGTCATCTCAGTAGATATAGAAACAGCATTTGAAAAAAATCTAATATTTGCTTCTAATAAAAACTCTCAACCAAATAGGAATTGAAAAGGACTTTCTCAACCTCATAAAGGACATTTATGAAAAACCCACAGCTAAAAATCATACTTAATTAGGAAAGACTGAGTGATTTCCCTTAATTATCAGGAAAAAGACAAAAATGTTCAACCTCACCACTTCTCTTTAACATTTACTGAAGGTTCTACCCAGTGCAATAAGACTGAAAAAATGAAATTAAAGGGCATCCAAATTGGAAAGGAAGACGTTAAACTGTGTTCATTAGCAGATGACTTGATCACCTATGTAGACCACATGATGAAATCTACAATAAATCTACTAAAACTAGTAAGTAAGTTCAGCAAGTTTTCAGGGTCAGGGTGAAAGACTGATATAAAATATATGAGTATTAATTGTGTTAGTATATTTTAGCAATAAACACAGGAAACGGAAATTTAAAAAATACAATTTACAACAGCATTAAATGTACAAAAGCATTAAATGCTTAAGAATAAATCTAACAAAAGATATATATGATCTGAATACTGAAAGCTAAACAACAATAACAACAAAACCCCAAAACATTGCTGAAAGAAATTAAATAGGACTTAAGTAAATGGAGTGACATATTTTACTCATAAGCCACAATATTTAATATTAATACATGTCTCCCCAAAATTGATCTATAGATGTCATGTGATCCCAATCTAAATCCTAGCACATTTTTAAAGTAGAAGTTTAACAAGTTGTTTCTAAAATTTATATGGAAATGTAGAGTCCAGAATGATAAAAAATAACCTTGAAAAAGAACAAAGTAGAAGCACTCACACTAGTTTATTTCAGAACACAAAGATAAATTTTTAAAGACAGTCCAGAAAGGAACAACCAGTTTTTGCGGCAAAGGTGAAAGGCTTTTAGTGGAGAAAAAAATACTTTCCTCAACACTCAGTGTTGGAAAAATTGGAATTCAACATCTTTCCTACCTCCCCCAAAAAAGAATATCCATCTACACATCATGCCATATGAAAATTGACACAAAATGGGTATTAGATTTAAATGTAAAATATAAAACTATAAAACTTCTAAATGAAAACATAAAAGAAATTTATGTGATTTTGGATTACATATAATACCAAAAGGATGATCCACAAAAGAAAAAAGCGATACATTTGAATTCAAAATTAAATCTTTTGTACTTTAAAGGTCACTGCTAAGGGAATGAAAAGAAAAGCTACTGACTGGGAGGAAAAATTGTAAAGAACTTGTATTCAGAATATATAATAAAATATAAAGAACTCTCAAAACCCAATAAGAAGACAGCCAAAAAATGGAGAACAACTTGAACAGACCCTTTACCAAAGAAGATATATGGATGGCAAATATAGACATGATAAAGAGAGTCAATATCCCTAGTCATTAAGGGAATACAAATTAAAACCACAATGAGATACCACTACACAACTATCACTACAATTGGATGTCTAGAACTAAAGACTGGCTATTCAAATTGTTGGTGACAATACAGTGCATCTGGAACTTTCATACCCTGCTGATGAGATTAGAAAATGGTAACTAAATATGTATGGTTTGTGCATTTTTATTATATCTCAATTAAAAAGGAAGATAAAGTATGAAAACTTTTAATTTGAAAATAAAATGCATATGTTGTGCTCTCATATAAAACCAGTTGATCCCATTAAAATGACTGAACATTAACCCAAATCTTTTCTGGGGAAGTGTTTCCTTATGTTTTTGTTAGATTTGAAATCATTTCTTAAAGTCTTACCACTATAGAGATAAATAAAACAGCAAATTAACTACTCTGTCTAAAAATGCCCTTAATTGTTCTCTTCTAAACAATGTTCTTTTCTTTAGTTATTGAACCCTTTTTTGACAGTAGTAATTTTTATTCCTTTCCTCTAAGCCATAGTTCCCTTGTTCATTCAAGAACACATTGTACCAGAATACATTAAGTCCACAGAAGTTCTCTAATTTTAGAACACCTACCTGATTTTGTCTAAATCATGGAGGGCAATAGGTTACCTGTTCTAATTCAGTGCTTCTCACTGCTAATCTGAGGATCAGGACTAAGCTGAATTTATATGTACCACCTGGAAAGGTTTGTTAAAACTATCAGTACTTGATGCACACCCTTGTAAATGCTAATTCCTGTCAGGAGAGCGGAATCTTTCTTTTAAAAGCCGTCCTGGGTTGATGCTTCATGCATGGCCAGTCTGCAAAACCACTGGCTATTTTTGAATATCAGGGCTTCTTCAGAAGCTGTGAGTAAGCAGTAGAAAAATCTTGATAGGTGGATTTTCATTAATTTATAGGATCAAGGAGCTATGCATGTGTTTCTTCAAAGGAGAGCCTAAGCTGTAATTAACAATTTACATGAGATAACTTTTCAAAGGAGGTAAAGAGACCTGTTTCCTTAGCTACCAAAGTAAAAGGGAAGGTGGGAACTTGCTAAGAAGCCCAGACCAACTATACAGTGAAGAGTAAATGCTTCTTTACTTATATCCTGATAGTAGCATAATTAATCCATCAATACATTTAGACTATAATTATAGAAATTTAGGGTGATGTGACAATTTTACGCCTGTGTCATTACCCCCTAAACATAAATAGCATCCTGATACAGCCACATAATATATGCAAAACATATTTATGTCTTATTTTGGCATGAATTATTTCGACAATCACTGAAATGCTCTACTTCATTTAGCTTGAAATTAAGTATGGTTTCAATCTTGGGCTAAACATTAGGGAATTGCATTTGCAGCCAAAACAAACAGCTTTGTCCTGCACGCCACCTCCATTTCCCTTCCACCTCCCGACTCATTACTTCCAAAATTGTATTTTAGGGATGCTATTAGAATCTTTCTATCCAAAGACCTTCTGCAACATTGGAGAAAGATTAGAATTTAATGATAGGCATGCTAGCATCCCTTTCTTCAATTTTCATACTACAATCAAGCAAAAAAAACCCAGGGCTTTCACTTTTGTTAACGTGTTTGACTAGCTGTGCTGAATATCTCCCTATTGTAAAACATCTAAAATACTGGATACAAAACACTGGAAAACAAATATTATAAATGTATAGCTGAACTTTCAGTAAAGAAATCTGAATGTTTCGGATTGAAGATGAGCTGGAATATTAGAGTGGTAAATTTATGAGCTGATGTTACAGCTTTACTGTCAGAGAAGAAGGAAACTTAATTTAGTAGCTTGGTTTCAGTATCCATATCAGCATAGAGGATGAGTAGGGATGGTCGTAGTGAGTTGTAACTGAATCTTCCATGTTGAGTTGAGATCGGCAAAGTGCTAAACCTTCCATGAAATGATGGAATTGAAAAACAATCTTCCCACCAGCCCAGTAAGATAATCCAAAAACTTTTTTTTATTGTGATTTGAACTCTGGGTAGAGAGTAAAAATGCCCCCCTTAGACTCTGAAACCACGGGTAGCTGATGCGATGGAAGCTCTGTAGCACATACTCCAGGTTCACCTTCAGTTTCAGCTTCCGCTGTGGGGGCAGTTTCCATGCATTTAGCAGACTCCCCACCTCAAGTAAATGTCCACCACGACCTCCAGCTTTCCTCTAAAGCTCACAACACCTGTTGCACAACACTTAATCAATGAAGGATGTGAGCCAGGAAAAGCATTTCTCAACTCCTTGCCTTCAAAGGAAAGATTCTGATGAAACTCCTACTTTGCTTCTCAGAAGAGCACTTGGAGTAGGAAGGCTGAGCCTCCTTTGCCTGCAGGGATCACTGTAGCTCCATACTAGCATGTCCTTTATGGCAACTGCATTTTTCCCTGTCTTACTGTCTTCACTCCTGCCTACTGACTTCCTGAGATCACCTCCATCCATACACAAGTCATTGGAGCAAACAATGCTTTCAGAGAAATACAAATTAAGACAATAGAGCTAAAAGTATCAATGTCAATTTATGTTCAGATCAGTGAACCCCCTCATGCAACTGTCAGAAATAAATGCAAAGCACTCTGATGGCAAACACCTTCAAACCAAACACTTAGTGGCATTTGAGATAAAAAGCCCCTCTACCATGACTTAATAGTATAAAATTAAGAAGCCTGAGAAGAAATAATCCATTTAAAACAATATGAAGAACTGAAGACTATATATTTTCATTGTTGCTTAGTGGCTTAAACAATACTAGTCAGATTATCTCACAGTTTCTATAGGTCACCAATTCAGTGCATAGAGAGTATGGTTTGTCCTGGCTTCCATGTTGTTTGTGGGATCAACTGGAAGGCTTGAGGGCTGACTAGCTGGAACGATCTGAAGATTTGTGTCAAAAACTGTTCAAGCTGCTATAACAAAACACCATAGATAGGGTAGCTTATAAACAACAAAAAATGGTTATTCACAGTTCTGGAACCTAGGAAACCCAAGATCATGATGCCAGCATATTTGTTTGGTGAGGGCCCACTTCTTAGATGGCACCTTCTCCCTGTATCTTCACATGATGGAAGAGACAAGGGAGCTCTCTGAGGCCTTTCTAATAAAGTCACTAATCCCATTCATGAGGGCTCCACCCTTATGACCTAATCATCTCCCAAAGGCTCCACACCCTAATTTCAGCACCTTGGGCATTAGGTTTACAACACGTGAATTTTGGGAGGACACAAACATTCAGACCATAGCAACTTGTCTGGGGTTAGAGGAGCTGCTTCCAAAGTGGCTAAATTGTCTAGCTGGCTGTGGCTCAGGTGTTCCCCACATGGTCTTCTCTACAGGGATGCTTGATTATCCTTACAATATGGTAGCTCGTTGTTCCCAGAGGGAACCATGTAAGAGACCAGGGAGGAGTCTGTAATGTCTTTATGACCAAACCTCATAAATGACACACTGTCACACCTGCAGTATCCTAGTCCTCACATAGGTCAGTTCTACTAAACGTGGGAGGGGATCACACAGGATGTGATGACCAGGAGGCAGTGAGTGATTATTGTGGAAATCTTGGAGGTTGGCTACCACAGAGACTGTGGTGGGTGTGTATTACGCCAAACTAAGTCAGCTAAAGGAACGGCGTTTCTCAGAATTCCCCTCTCAGCCTAGTTCTGTGTTGGTGAGGACCATGAAAAAGATTTTGTGTAGAAGGGTGAAGTGAAGCAGAAGCAGGAGTTCTATTCTTTTTCATCACAGGAGGTCAGTGCTGGGTACAAGGCACTGTCGCAGCTCATGTAGGTTGTTGTTTATTTGCTGTCTCACCTTGTTGCAGTGGGACAGAAGCTAGGCCCATTATAATGCCACACACCAGACCGCTCTTCAGCCTCTGTGACTTCTGAATGAGGTGTGTTTTAGCTGATATCAGCTCTTCCTGCAGTCACCACAACTTTGAGTTTGGAGACTTGGAAACAGTGAAAGACTGGCTGGGATTCCTGTTTGTTCTGATGGATTCTGGCTTGTCCTTGAAGTTACTGGTTTGTTCTTGCTTTCCTCATTTCACACTCATCTTTTCTTCCTTATTGATTGTCCTGATGACTTCAGGCTCAGCATGACACAGAAACAAAAATCTCACGACGACTTTAACCAACTCCCACAAATACAGGAGGGTAAATCCCTATAATAAATCCCTTATTATATATAAATCTGGTAGTTCTTTACTCAGATCAAACTCTGACTGACAGAAAGACTACTACATAAGTAGCTTTTAAATTGAATAAAGCAGGAAAGAAGAAATCAATTACTATAAGAGATAAGATGGCATATAAAAGCAGGTATATTTGAAAAGAGGCCAAATAGAAATTGTAAAAATGAAAATATATTGAAAATCCTTCCAATATATTATTACTTAGATATACACTCTGAACATGATATTGGAGGTTGCAACAGAATTCTAAGTAAACAGTAGTTCAAATAAGATAGACATTTATTTCACTTTGATAAGTGCAAGCAATCCAGGGCTCCTGTGGCTAAGGCATTTATACGTTGTGAACAAACCGACTTTTTTTTGTAACATCCTCAATAAGTTTTTATACCTGTGTCCAGCATGGCTGCTGCACAACCTGCCATCACATCTGCACCCCACTGCACTACAGCGTAAGGAAGAATAGGAGGACCTGTTCCTTTCCTTTTAACACTGTGATCCCGTACACATCAATTTTACTCATATCCCATTGATCTGGCCATCAATAGTTGCAATGGAGGCTGGGAAATGTTGTTTTTGAGTAGATGGACAATTATCCATCTAAAACTTATATTACTACAAAGGCGAATATTGATTCAAGAGAACAAATTGTAGTCTCCGACACAATGTCTATAAAGCAGTTAAGAGACTTCCTGAGAGACCATTATCAAATAGAAAAAGCTGAGGATTTTACAGAGACGAAAGATAATTTCAGAGTAAAAGACAGAAAAAGGACAATAGATTAAAAATAGATACAAGAATGGAAAGAATAAAGATAGTGAATTTCATAAAATTGATAAATAACATAAATCCTAAGATTTGAGAAGCACACTATAGCAAGATAAAATAAATAAAATTACATATAGCTGTATTGTAGAAAAACCAAAACACCCAAGACATAAAGAAAATCTTTAAAATCAACATAAATAACCCATGAGGAAAACTGCTGGATTCTCCATAGAATTTACATTTCAATGCATTGTTGTGCTTGCAGGGAAATAAGTAAATCCCTAAGCACCCCTTGAATAAATAACCAAACAACAGTACAAAAAATGACCTGCATCCTGAAAAAGCATCAAAGAACAGTGAACTGCCTTCAAGACTCAAAAGGGAAAGTTAGAGCTAGCTTGACACAAATGTTGATATCAACATTATTTCCTAGAGACAAAGCCTAAAGAAGCTGATCCTGGGAACCTGGCATTATGTCAGTAAGCCTGGTTCCAGTTCTTTGAGCAGAAGGAATTTCTGATACTTCGTGGAAAAAAGCTGATCCTAGAATACCCAAAAACTGAGATTAAATAAGGCAAGCCACTGAGAGCAAGACAGCAAAAACAACAAGCATCTAATTTAGATGCTTAAGGGCTTCAGATATTGGAATGCTCACACATGGAATGTAAAATGACTGTATATAAAATGTTTAAGCAAATAGTAGATGAAATTGCAAAATCAGTAAACTACAAAATGTCATCAAGAATGAACAGACAAACAATTCCATTCTGGCCATGATGCATAACACGGACTGGAGTTTTCCTAACATTATAAGCATCTAGAAAACCTGGAAAATGTAAGAGCTCCATGATTTCAGATGTAGGAGAATAGGCAACATAGAATTGTAGTCCAAGGGAAAAGGAAACAAACAAAGTAAGCCCTATGATGTGCCTGCAAGCATGTTCTAAGCTGTGGCACAGGAGGAAAATCCTAGCATTATCTCACTGAGTTGCAAAGACAGAGTTCAGAGTAAGAGAAGGCTGAGGTACCTGGCGTGTGGAATGTGCAAAGCAGATCACCAGAGAGAAGGAAGGGACCCAAAGGAAGAGTGCCACGACCATACACAGGTATCCCCATGAATATGTCGCTAAATACTAAGTTGCCCTTGCCTGACGGAAATTTAATAAACTGGGAGCTTTAAGATAAACAATTCCTGGAACTCCAGCATGGCTAGGAAATGTCTGCTTACAAATCAACCAGAACATTCAGTAGAGCTATCAGAGAGGTCATGCCTTAGTACTGGTGCTAAAGTAATCCTTAGGTAAAGAATCCTCTAAGCTCACCCTAAAAAGCTTAAAAGCAAACCTCTAAAGTAACAAGCTGGCCCTAACCCTAACCTGGAAGAAAAAAATAAATAAATAAATAACAGCTAGAGAAAAATGATACATTACTTACTGAGGAATCCAAATAAGAATATTAGCACATTTCTTATCTGACACATTATAATCCAGAAAACAATGAATGTATATTTATGTGGTTAAACATAGTAAACATTAATTTCAATGAATTAAAATCTCAGAAGAAATTTCATAAGATTGAAAAGCTGATTTTAAAATTTCTATGTAATGCAAACAATATGGAATATTCAAGGTGATTTTAAAAATCAAAAGCAAAAACAATGTTGAAGAACATACTGTATTTGATGTTAAGATTTATTATAGGCTACAGTGATTAAGAGGGTAGAGTAATGGCATAAGGACAGATATTTAGATTAATGGAACAGAATATAATCCAGAAATGTATGCATGAATATGCAGTCAGTTGGTTTTTTATTGAATTTGCCAACATAATTTAATGGGGGAAAGAATGGTGCTGGAACAACTGGATACTAATATAGAAAAAAATTAATCTCTCTTTTACACTAAAAAGAATAAGTGCTGCCAAGTAAGTGAAATTTAAGAGTTCAATGGTTTGGGGCTTCATGGGACATCTACAAAATAAAAGATGAATTATTATTGCACGTCTCACCAACAAGAGGGAAGCACATTAGGTAATCCTTTTTGGATACAGGAGGCAGCATATTCTGCATCTAAGGATGCTGTTCCAACCCATATATTAGATATTACAAATGTTCACATTCATCAATATATACTAACTATGGAAGAAATATTAAACTACTATAAAAGTTTAGTTGACAAATGACTTGCACAGTGGACAGCAACCAAAGTGCTGGCATGATGGGCATGTAAACATGGTAAACATGGTGGTGTGAGTGAGTCTATGCATGATTTCAGTTGTATGAGCTCCCTCTTTCCTAATCTATCACCACTGCACAATATCTACACATACAGAAACAAACATCAAGCCACCCTAATAGCGCCATTCTGCATGAAGTCCAATCAGCCACTTGGTGCTGGCATGGTAGAACAGTGATACGGCCAGTTAAAGTTTTCAGTGAGGTGCTTAGCTCAGACATGAGACCATACAAACAGAGATATAATTATTCTAAATCAACAACTATAATATGGTGTTGTGTTTCCAAAAAGTAGAATGCCTGAGTCTGAAAACTAAAGCCTTAAAATAGGAATAACTTGCTTAACATCATCCAGTGACTCAACTGGGGAGTTTTAACTTCCAAGACCAATGCTTCTGGACTCTGTGGGTGTAGAAGTTCTGATTGACAAAGGTAGACTGTATTGACCCCAGGACAGTGCAAAAATGCCAATGAACTTAAGCTATGGCTTCTTTCTAAGTATTTCAGGCAATTTCTTCCCCAAGGGCCAGATGAGTCACCATATTGATGATGCTAATTGATTTAAACTCCAGGAAAAGTTAGAATTCTTGTACAAGATTAGAGCAGAGAGGAATATGTTTAATAGTAGGTGATTTTCATGGGTGTCTCTTGTTGCTCCTTTGCCCTTTACCCAATTTTGAGAGTAAATTTAATAATACAACAGCTATGACATGAAAAGGCATAGTGATCAGGGCAACAGAATCCTCATTGATAAAGGTCTAAGTTATCCAAAGTTAGACAACCCAGATCAACAGAGATATTATTTAAGACTGAGGGAATGCAAATGGGTAGCTGAGGAGTGTCTTTTTCAACTCAGGCTGCTCTAACAAAATATCATAGATGGGAGAGATCCAAGATGGTGGAGTAAACACTATGCTTGCCTCCTCCAGTGACATTAAAATTACAACTAAATTATAATCAACCTGCAGAACCATCTGAAATCTAGCTGAGCAGAAGTTTTATAACTAAGGATATACAGAAGAAACCATGTCAAGACTTGTAAGAGGGGCAAAGATGCAGAACAGGCTGGTCTGACATCTGCGTGTTGTGGTTGAGAATCGGGAGGGATTTCTTTGCTGCGGAGGTCCCCACCCTGGGAGAGCAAGGGACCCCAGACCCACACTGGGCTCCCCAGCCCTGAATGCCATGATGAGGAGCCCCCACAACATCTGGCTGTGAAAATCAGTGAGGATTCTGACCATTCTGGTGGGACAGAAGGCTGTAGGAAACTCAGATGTCCTCTTAAAGGGCCCATACACAGACTCATTCACTTATAGGAACTCACCCTGGCCTCTGGTGGAGGGACAGTGACTCAGAAGGTGTCACAGACATATGGGAAGAGACTGAGTTGTGTGGCTACAGAGAGAGGACTGGAGGGATAGTCACCATTTTCTCTGTGTGGGGTCCTTTTCCTGTGTACCTGGCAATGGGAGCCATCTTTCCTGTGATGAGCACTCCCCCTCATGGCCAAATCTGAATCTGTATTGGCCTGGTAAACTCTGATCACTGGCCTTGGTGTGCTCTGAGACTTTTGCTGAGTAGCTCCAGGCTCAGCACTGAAATCAAACTAGAATCTATATTAACCTGGTGAACACCACTCATCCCACCAAGGTGATTCCCTGAGACCCCACCTCACCTAACTTGCTTACTGCAGAAGGCTCTTGAGCTGCTGAACCTTATGGGAGCCAGCAGGCCACAGCAGGCCTCAGGGGACCCTACACATTTTGCAAGGTACCCCAGGCCCAGTAATGTTGGCAGCTATTCTTGATTCACAGTGTGACCTCTGCCATGTGCCTCCAGGTTCAGCACAGGGAACAACCAACTGGGAATTGCTTTGTACCTCCTATCAGGTAGTCCCCAACAAGTCATAGGCAGTAGCTGACCTGGTCCTGCATGAGAGTCCTTCCCAAAAGGCCTTAGTACCAACATACCTGGAGGTCTGGTTAAGACCACAGCAGAGCACTATCCAATTAGCCCCACAAGTGGTACACCTAAAGGGCACTCTCAGCAGGCACCAGAGCCTGCTGGGGCAAATACTGCTCTGTGAGGTAAGCCTCCCCTGCACAGCAGCCCATAAGCTGTGGATGGGGCCAAACCCACAACCAGTCAGCCTCAGTGTCAATTCTACCCACTGATGTGTTAATCGAAATCAAAGCTCAACTACAACAGGAGGTCACACACAACCCATCACAAGGGACACTTCTGGAGCACCTGGCATTGGTGACCAGCGAGACTGTGCCACTGTACTCCACCGATCACTTACTACATGAGGTCACCCAGCCAAGACTGGGAGACATAACAGATCTACCTAATACATAAAAACAAACATAGAGAAGTAGCCATAATGAGGAATCAAATAAATGTGTCCCAAATGAAAGACCAGGAGAAAACTCTCAAAAAAGAACTGCACTAAATGGAAGCAAGCAACCTATCAGATACAGTGTTCAAAACAATGGTTATAAGGATGCTTAAGGAATTAGAACATCAACAAAGCGATAACAAACATAAAAAAAGAGCACAGAAAACAAACATAAAGACATAGAAAACATAAAAAAATAATGAGTCAGAAGTGAAGACTATAATAACTGAAATGAAAAATGCAATAGAAAGCATCACCAAGAGACTAGATGAAGCAGAGGATCAAATCAGTGATTTGGAAGACAAAGTAGAAAAAAAAAAATTGGAACAGCAGAAAGAAAAAATAATTTAAAAAGTGAGGATAGTTTAAAGGGCCTCTGGGGATAACATCAAGCATACCAACATTCACATCATAGGGATACCAAAAGGAGAAGAGGGAGAGCAAGGAATTGGAAACTTTTTTGAAGAAATAATGATGGAAAACTTCCCTAACTTGGTGAAGAATGTAGACATATAATCCTAGGAAATTCAGAGTCCCAAACAAGATGAACCCAAATGGGTTCACACCAAGACATATTATAATTAAAATGGTAGAGGCTAAATAAAAGAGAGAACACTAAAAGTAGCAAGAGAAAGGCAAACAGTTACTTACAAGGGAACTGCTATAAGATTGTCAGCGAATACTCAACAGAAACTTTGTAGGCAAGAAGAGACTGGCACAAAATATTCTAAGTGATGAAAAGCAAGGATCTACAACCAAGATTACTCTACCCAGAAAACCTATCATTTAGAATCAAAGGACAGATGAAAAGCTTCCCAAGCAAGAAAAAGCTAAAGGAGTTCAATACCACCAAACCAGTATTATAAGAAATGTTACAAAGACTTCTTTAAGAAGGAGGGGAGTAGGGGGAAGAACATTAAGATGAGTAATAAAATGGCGATAACTATGTACCTATTAATAATCACTTTAAATGTAAATGAATTGAATGCTCAATCAAAAGACATAGAGTGGGTGAATGGATAAGAAAACAAGACCCATACATATACTTTCTACTAGAGGCCCTCTTCAGATTGAAAGATACACACAAACTGAAAGTAAAGGGATGGAAAAAGATATTTCATGCTAATGCAAATGAAAAAAAAGAAGAAGAGGAGGAAGTCTGAGTAACAATACTTACATCAGATAAAATAGACTTTAAAACAAAGGCTATAATAAGAGACAAAGAGGGACATTATATAATGATAAAAAGCTCAGTCCAACAAAAGGATATAATTGTTGTAAACATTTATGCACCCAATATGGGAACTCCTAAATATATAAAGCAAATATTGAACAACATAAAGGGAAAGATCAACATTAATACAATCATAGTAAGGGACTTTAACACCCCATTGACACCAATGGACAGATCTTCCAGACATAAAATCAACAGGGAAATGGCGGTCTTAGCTGACATACTCGATCAGATGGATTTAATTGATATTTTTAGATCATTTCACCCCCAAAGCAGCAGAATATACATTCTATTCAAGCGCATATGAAATTTTACCAAGATAGACCAGATGTCATGCCACAAAACAATACATTTAAGATTGCAATTACATCATACTTCTCCTCTGACCAAAATGGTGTGAAACTAGAAAACAATTATAAGAAAAATGTTGAAAAACATACAAACATCTGGAGGCTAAATAACATGCTATTAAATGTATGGGTCAACAATGAGATCAAGGAAGAAATCAAAAGATACTGTGAGAGAAGTGAAAATGAAAACACGTTTCTATGAGACACAATGAAAGCACTCCTAAGAGGAAAATTCGTAACAATACAGGCCTACCTCAAGAAACATGAAAAATCTCAAATAAACCTCACACTTAAAGGAAATAAAAAAAGAACATCAAACAAAGCCCAAAGTGAGTAAAGAAAAGGAAATAGTAAAGATCAGAGATGAAATAAATAATATAAATAAAATAGAGTCTAAAAACATACAAAAGATCAATGAAACCAAGAGGTGATTCTTTGAAAAGATAAACAAAATTCACAAACCTTTAACCAGCTTCATCTAAGAAAGAAAAAAAAAGAAAAGAAAAGGAGGACCCAAATAAATAAAATCATAAATAAAAGAAGAGAAGTGATAACTGACACCACAGAAATACCAAGGATTATTAGAAAATACTATGAACAATTATTTGTGAACAAATGGGACAATCTGGAAGAAATAGATACATTCCTAGAAACACACAATCTTCCAAGACTGAATCAAGAAGAAACAGAAAATCTGAATTGACCCATTCCTACTAACAAAATCAAATCAGTAATCAAAAAATTTTCAACAAAGTCCTGGACTGGGTCACTTCACAGGTAAATTTTACCAAACATTCAAAGAAGAGATAACACCTATCCTTCTCAAACTATTCTAAAAAATTCAAGAAGAGGGAAAGCTCCCAATCTGATTTTATAAAGACAAAATTACCCTGATTCCAAAACAAGACAAAGACATTACAAAAAAACAAAAAAAAATTATAGGCCGATAGCCTTCATGAACATAGATGCAAAAATCCTCAACAAAGTATTAGCAAACTGAATTCAGAAATACAATGAAAAGAGCATACCCCATGATCAAGTGAGGTTTATTCTTGCGATGCAAGGTTAGTTCATTACCCGCAAATCAATTAACATGATAACACCACATAATAAAAATAAAATATAAAAATTATATCAATAAACGCAGAAAATGCATTTGACAAAATCCAGGATCCATTTATGATAAAAACTCTCAGCAAAGTGGGAATAGAGGTGACATATCTCAACATAATAAAGGCCATATACTCTCAACCCACAGCTAATATACTCAAAGGGGAAAAGCTAAAAGCATTTTCCTTAAGATCAGGAACACACATGGATGCCCACTTTCATCACTTTTTTCTTACCTAGCCACAGCAATCAGGTAAGAAAAGTAATTTAAAAAGCATTGAAATTTGAAAGGAAGAAGTAAAATTGTCATTATTTGCAGATGACGTGATACTACAAAGAAAAAACCCTAAAGATTCCATGAAAAAACTATGAGAACTGATAAATGAATTCACTAAAGTAGCAAGATACAAAAATTAATATTCAGAAATTGGTTGCCTTTTTATACACCAATAACAAACTGTCAGAAAGAGAAATTAAGGAAACGATCCCATTTACAATTGGATCCAAACAAAAACAAAAACATAACACCTAGGAATAAATTTAACCAAGAAGATAAAAGACTATACTCAGAAAACTATAAAATACTGAAAAAAGAAATTGAAAACGATACAAATGAATGGAGGCTTATACTCTTCTCTTTGATGGCAAGAATTAACATTGTTAAAATGTCCATACTACCCAAAGCAATCTATAGAGTCAATGAAATCCTTATCAAAACACTAATGTCATTTTTCACAGAATTAGAACAAGTCATCTTAAAATTTATGTGGACTCACACAAAACCCCGAATAGCCACAGCAATCTTGAGAAAGAAGAACAAAATTGGATGTATCACGCTACCTTCAAACTATATTACAAGGCTATAGCAATCAAACCATCATGGTATTAGCATAAAAACAGACACATAGATCAATACAAAAAGGTATAGAAAGCCCAGAAATAAACCCTTGCCTATATGGTCATTTAATCTGTGAAAAAGAAAGCCAGAACATACAGTGGGGTAAAGACAGTTTATTCAATAAATGGTGCTGGGAAAACTGGACAGATAGATGAAAAAATAAATTGGACCACCTGCTTATGCATTATACAACAATAAACTCAAAATGGATTAAAGACTTAAACATAAGACCTGAAACCATAAAACTCCTAGTAGAAAACACAGTCAGTAAACTCTGACATTGTTCTTAGTGATATTTTTCTTATCTATCTACTCAGGTAAGGGAAACAAAATAAAAAACAAACAAATGAGACTACATCAAAGTAAAAGTTTTTACGTTTTACTTGCACAGCAAAGGAAATCATCAACAAAATGAAAAGACAGCCCACTGAATGGAACAAGATATTCGCCAATGATACATCTGATTAGGGGTTAATATCCAAAATTGTTTATAAAGAACTCAAACAACTCAACTCAATCAATCCAATTAAAAACTGGATAGAGGACCTGAATAGACATTTTTCCAAAGAGAATATACACATGGCCAATGGACATATGAAAAGATGCTCAACATCACTAATCATCAGAGAAATTCAAATTAAAACCACTATGCGTACCACCTCACACATGTTAGGATGGCTATAATAAATAAATCAACAGACAAGTGCTGGCAAGGATGTAGACTATTGGTGGGATTGCAAATTATCAGCCATTATGGAAAACAGTTTGGAGGTTCCCCAAAAAACTAAAAATAGAACTAGCTTGGACCCAGCAATTCCACTTCTCAGTATTTATCCAAAGAAATCCAAAACTCTAATTCGAAAAGATATATGTACCCCTATGTTTATTGCAGCACTATTTACAATAGCCAAGATATGGAAGCAACCCAAGTGCCCATCAATAGACAATTAGATAAAAAAGAGGTGGTATACACGTGCAGTGGAATATTATGCGGTCTGACAATTAAGTTCGCGAACTTGCCACGTGCCCTTACATTGGCAGCACTGTACAAACAGCTCGGTAAGGTTTCATAACCTTGGTATACCAGTGTCTCACAGCTGTGTTTGTGTCGACATGTGGTGGTGTCTTGCTGAGTAGCGTTCGTTATTGTGTGATTTTGTGTGCTGCTGTGAGAATGTCTGAGCTTGAATTAGAGCAATGAAAGAAACATTCAATTTCTTGTTAAACTAGGCAAGAGTGGAAGTGAAATCAGGGACATGTTAGTCCAAGTTTATGGGGATAATGCCATGAAGAAAACGGCAGTGTACAAATAATTAAACATTTTTCTGAAAGGAAAGAATGCATCACTGATGAAGAGGGGTCAAGTTGGCCAGTAACAAGCAGAACTGATGAAAACATTGCAAAAATTCATTGAATTGTGTGTCAAAATCATTGGCTGACTGTGAGAAGCATAGCAGACCAAGTAAACATCACTAGAGAAAGATGAAAATCTTAACTGAAAATCTTGGCATGAGAAAGGTGCAAAAATGGTCCCGAAGGAGCTCTTGCATCACGACAATGCACCAGCTCACACAGAACTGTCTGAGGGAGTTTTTCTACAGTAAACAAATAACTATATTGGAACACCCTCCCTACTCACCTGATCTGACCCCCAATGATTTCTTTCTTTACGCTAAGATAAATATTGAATGGAAGACATTTTGATGACATTCAGGACATCAAGGGTAATACAATGACATCTCTGATGGCCATTCCAGAAAAAGAGTTCCAAAATTGCTTTGAAGGGTGAGCAGGCTCTGGTGTTGGTGCATAACTTCCCAAGAGGAGTACTTTGAAGGTAACAGTAGTGATACTCAGCAGTGAGGTATGTGGCACTTTTTCTAGGATGATTTCATGACCTTAATTATGAGACCTGATACTCGGCCATAAAAAAATGAAATCTTATGTTTGCAACAACATGAGTGGAATTAGAGGATATTATTGATATAAGTCAGACTGAGAAAGACAAATACCATATGATCTCACTTATATGTGGATCTGAAAGAACAAAATAAATGAAGAAACAAAACAGAAACAGACTCATAGGTACAGAGAACAAACTGATGGTTGCTAGAGGGGAGGTGTTTGGGGGTTGGGTGAAAATGTGAAGGGATTAAGAAACACAAATTGGTAGTACAAAATAGTCATGGGATGTAAAGTACAGCATAGGGAATACAGTCATTAATATGGTAATAACTATGCATAGTGCCAGGTGGGTACTAGACTAATCGGGGGGGATCACTGTATAAATTATATAAATGTCTAACCACTATGCTGTACACCTGAAACTAATTTAAATAATGTTGATGTCAACTGTGACTGAAAAACCTATTATAGGCTGGGTGGCTTAAATAGCAAAACATTTATTTCTCACATTGCTGGAGGCTAGGCAGTCCAAGAATCCCAGCCCAGTGAGGGCCCTCTTCTGGGTTTACAGACACTTGCTGTCTTGCTCTTTGCTCACATGATGGAGATTGGATGTAATGGAGAGAGGCAAAGGTCCAGGGGAGAGCAAGTGGGAAAGCTCTAATATCTCTTCCTCTTTTTATTAGGATACCAATCCCATCATGGATAATCCATTACCTTATCTAAGCCTAATTATCTCTGAGGCCCTACCTCCAAATAGCATCACATTAAGGGTAGGGCTCAAACATGAGTTTGGAGAGACACAAACATTCGGTTCGTGATAAGGAGGGTGATGCTGATACAAATTGCAGCCTCGATTTCTGCAGCTAAGTTGGTGGCTGGGGTTCCTTCCTGTCATGAGTTTCAACAATGACAAAAAACAAAACAAAACAAAACACGAAAAACACACCCGAATCATGAAGAAGCTTCTGCTCCCAATACATAGGTGGACGCGGATTTCAGTAGAATGAGTTCTAAAAGTGGATATTCTAAATTTTAAAGTGGACATTGTGCTTCACCACCGATTTACTAAATTAATTATTATTCTGTGAGCTGTTGGAGTGCTGCTGCCTGGTAGAACTGCCTCATTGAAAGTTGTACCTACTTCCCTGAAGCATCCGACAATTGTGGGTACAGGGGTATAAAGTCCTGGCCCAAGTCACATCAACTCGGAAGAACTCTAAACAGCCACCCCCGTTCCAGAACTCTCTGTGGTACAGACTGAAGCCTTTGTTGTGAAAGAATCAGAACCCATCTTCTGTGGCTTTCAATCCTTTCCCTTCCCCTGCAGGTGTTAATTCCAAGAACACTACCTAATCAGCCTCCTGTGCTCAATTTCACCTGGAGTCCGCTTCCCAGGGAGCATGATCTGCAACATCAAAACTGTGAAAACAAATAAAAGTGAGAATCAAGAAAGCAAAAAATTTTGTCTTTGAGAGGATTAAAGTGATAGATCTCTAGCCAGACTGATCGACAAATACAGAAAGCACAAATTTAAAATATAAGGGATGAAAAAGGGAATCATTATAGAGCCTGGAGGTGTTAAAAGTAAAATAAAAAGGATATTATAGACAACTTTATCACAATAAAATTTTAAATGTTGATAAGGACTTATTTTTTAAAGAGTACAATTTGCAAAATAGACATTAAAAGAAATAGAATCATGAAAAACTTTGCTAAAAATTTTCAAAACACAAAAAGATGAACAAATACATAGACAAACATAACTTACCAAAATGTACAAAGAATTCAAATGTCTTTAATTAATAGAACAAGAATTTAAAGATCTACCCATAAAACAAACAAACAAAAACACAAGAGGTTCAATGGTTTTTATGGTGAAGACTACCAAAATTTTAAGGAATAAATAATTTAAATTCTATACAAAATTCCAGAGGATAGAAAATGAAAGAATTCTTTCTAACTCCTTTTGCGTCCAGTAGAACATTGATATAGATATCAGATGATAGTCTAAGAAAAGGAAATAATAAGCTGATTAGGAGGAAAAGTCCTAAATAAAACTTAGGGAAATTTAATCAGCAGTGATCCAAAACAATGATAGGATAGTTTAACATTAGAAAATCAATTAATGTAATTCATATTACAATAGCAGATTAAAGAGAAATATCAGTTACACCTGAAGAAAATGCAATTGATAAAATATGGCAATTATGTCAGATAAAACTGTTAGCCAAATAAGAATAGACTTCTTTTACCTGATAAACAGTAACTAACAGTATCCTACAGTAATAAGAATCCTAAGGGTGAAAACTTAGAAACATTTCCTTTAACACATAAAGGTGAGAAAAACACAGACCGTCACTGCTTCAGATCAAGATGGTATTAGAGGTCCTAATGAATGCTGAAATACAATAAAAAGGAATAAAACAAGACTTGAAGAAGAAGACTTGAATCATACATTATAAAATTCTAACTATATAGTTATTATACAATTGAACAAATTATGTAATTGGTTAGTTGCATCAGTTACCATCACCTCTATTGATCTGAAAACTTGTGTATGAGCAGCAGGGCGCCATGTTTACAGTGAGGCAAGCAAGGCCCTTGTCTCTGTCCAAAGTGTGAGGGAGCACTACAAAATTTGGCAGTTCGATAATATTTTAATGCAATATTTTATAAATATAAGTTATGCAAAACATCTTCGGGGAACAACATTATAAATCAAGACAGGCTCTTTGTTTTCAGACCCTTCGTTATGCAGAAGGAATAGTTATTTCTGATGAGTTCCCGTTCCAGCCAGGGCCACAGTTCTGTCACATCACATGAGGTGGGTCGATGAGGGCTCCCAACAACACAGGAACAGACTGGGAAATGTAGGACTTTATATCCACTTACAATTTTTTTATTGTAGAGCTTTTATTAATTTTTTCCACGTGATTCAACAGGTGGAATTTGATACTTGGGGGAGTACATTTTTCTGTTTGCCTCATGCTCAGATATGGCTCAGCGTATAGTCTTCCAGTCCCTGGGTTTCCCTCTACCTCTATTTGTACCTTAAGGTATTGGGCTTCATGCCTTCCCTTAGCACTGTCTCTCTGCAGTAGGCTCTGGGGTCTCCTTTACCCAACCTGACGCTGATTACGGAAGGGCGGACCCTACAGAATTATGAGTAAGCAGAGGTATTTTTCCAGTACTTCAGATTCCCACTTTATATTACTTCCCTTCCCAATTACACCACTTTCCCACTCCCTGAAAATCATTTGTTTCATGGTATTTTACCTTTATATCATCGCTAAACATTCAAGGAATTTGTAGAATAAATTCACTCACTGAAGTATAAAAAGCCGAAATCAGTTGGCTAGGTTCTACAGACTCTGCACAGAAAGAGTTTCTGTTTTGCAAAAAGAAAAGTTTGGCTAGCTAAAAGAAAACACCAAATATTACATCTCAAGTATCAACCAGTGGGTGAACAAATGAAGCCTTACTATAGCCTTTTAAAATTTTGTTACTGTCACCTCTTCTTTAACTAGGAATAAAGACAGTTTTAGAATAGTATAACAAATTAAAAACACGTAACTTTTCCCAACAGGCTGTAGAGGAGAAAAAAAATATTTTCCCTTCTACCCTCCAGCTTGGATCCTGTAATTGGACTGACCAAAGACAGATCAACGAGAGAAAAACAAACAGAAATTTATTAGCATGTGCGTCATGCATACATACGACTATGAGAATACCCAGAGATGAAAAACTCCAAAAGGTGGTTAGAATTTGGGCTTAATAGCACCCTAACAAAAGAACAATACATTTTTAGAGAGGTGAGAAGACGAGGCATAGGACTTTGAGTTTCTAGGGTAGCAAATCATGGCAATGCAAATATAGGGCAAGGGAAACTAAGGGTAGGTAATGGCTTGTTTTGGCAAGATTTGTTATGGAGCTTCCTCTGCTGCAGTCTCCGGGTTGATAAAGGTCCTAAGTTGTCTCCTGTAATAATTAACTTCTGTCCTTCCTGGTAAGGAGGGAAGGGAGAACCCTTTTGCAAATTTATGCCCTGCATTTAAAAGAAAGCAGAGAGCTTTTCTTTTATCTGCTTCTTTTCAATTGCCTTCGACTCAAAATAATCCTTATGCCAAAGTGGCATATTTTGGGGTGGCATATTCTGCTACCCTACAAGGCCAAGAGTTTTATTTACAAAAATAGTGTTTCTGGAGGTGGACATTGAGAAGATAATTTGTAGGAAAATTAAATGTTTGAAGTTTTAATTAAATCCAAAATAGGCAATGTGTGCCAACACTACAAAAGACTTCAAAAGTCTCTTCATCTGCCAAATGTTTCCTAATTGAGCATGAATTTTATTTCTCTCGTGAAGGTCATGTTAAACTCCCTGAAACTTTAAGAATGTCACTGAAAACTAAAAGGAACATAACTGCTAGGTATTATATGCAAATTTTGTGAACAGCACAACAGACTTTACTGAACAAAATGGACATTTTCCAGTGAGTAAATCCCTAGAATTAGAATGACTGGATTTATAATTTATTAGATAAGTTGTTTTTTTCATTTGGTGACTTGGGGGAGGAAATTTGGGTAAGGTAATAGCTGGCATTTTCTAAGCACTTACCATGTGCCAGGTGTGATTGTAACCTGTTAATATGGGTTATCTCATTTAATCCTCACAAAGTCCTATTTACCGTCTTATGCATATTTTTCATATGAGGAAACTAAGAGATATACAATTATTATGGAACTTGCTCAAGTTCACACAGCTAGGTCATGAAAGGCAGCCAGTGAGATACACATACCAGCTGGGGGAAAGGCTGGACATATTACTGTTTACATACTCTTCCAAATCCTTTACTCACCATCCCCAACCCACAGTGTACAATTACTATCTCTCTCTTTTTCATTAGCTCATCAATTTTTCATGACTTGGAAAGCAGCATTTTCATATCACATAATATCAATCTGCATCCTTTTGAAAAGTATTGAATTTTTTTACCTGTCACATTTAAACTTCAGTAAAATGAGTCCCTAAAAGAATTATACAGACTCCTGATCAATCTCAAGGGATTCTATATTCTCTCCTGTTCCAGCTTGGATGCTTTATCAGGCTACGTAAGTGTGAAGAGAAAACATCTGCTCCTCTTTTTCATTAAGCAGAGCAAACAGTAGTCAAAAACCAAAAACAAAAACAGCTCATTAAAGCAACAATAACAACTGAACAATTTAAAACAGAATTCTTTGTAAGTTCTTTCTTCTCATTACAACAGTGTTCACCCAAACATCATACTAGCTCACACAGAGCAAATTGTGCAAAATGCAATACACTAAATAACACAAGTGTTGTCCATTATTATGAAATGAAACAAGCATCCAAGTCACAATATTCATCAAACACTTGGAATCTATAACCCACTAAAATCCAGGCTACCAGCCAAATACTACAACAGCTTCAAACATCAGGCAACTTAAGGCGTATGATTTGAAACTGATAGCGCATAATTTCCAAAGAGCTCTAGGTAGGTAAACAGTGATGATGCAATGAATTATTTGTGCTGAGTATTTATTTCTTTGTTCTCTGATTGTTCCAAGCTCCCAAGAGGTTAGGAGTCTATCACCTCTGCTGTTCCTCAGCTGCTTAGATGGGAGACTGGAACATAGACAGAGTGCTTATGTTCTCAGGGCTGCTGCCTCACAGAGATAACGCGCGTGGAGAAGGGCTCAGCTGCATACACAGCTGAAACTACATGAAAAAGAGTTGTTCAAATCACTTAAAAAGCCTATAGCTTTAACATTTCTGGTCTTTGTGTTATCTTTATCTTCTGGCCCATCCCAACCCCACCTACCACCCCATCTCCTGCCAATATACCATGGTTTAAGAATCGGGTTGAAATGCTGGGTCACATTTCTTTACCAGTTGGTTGCCTTGATCATTTTTGGTGAGCTAGTCTTTAGTCATCCTTGTCATTCTACTGTCATTCACAACACTGTAACTCTAGGTATGAGAACACTGCAAAAATCTACTGTGCCCATTCAGAAACACGTATTATGCCAGGTTATGACCTTGCAATTAAAATAAGCCAACTTCCAGAAGCCAAAGAAAGATAGCTGCAATCCCTAGTGTCATAGGAATGCACACAGCTCTTAATTTTATCAAAAGACAAAATTCATTTTCCCTGAAAGCTCCTAAATATGCAAATACAAACTCCTCACCCCCACCCTCTTCCTGCCACTGGAGAGTGGTAGAAAAGGTCAGATTGTACCACTAAATAGTGCTTCATATAATTCAACAATTTGATCAAATATCATATCTGGCAACAGCCCCCCCCCCCCCGCCCCCGTGAAGCAACACGTGGAATGCACTTAGCTACAATCAGAAATCAATATTGCTTAATGTTATCAATTTATTTTCAATTCTTTGCCTGCAACAGGTCCTCGTGTATCATGTTGAGTGGTTAATTTTTCTCCCCCTCAGGCTAGATACTCTGAGGTCCTTGGGTAATAAGCTGAGAGGACTTTTATCTGTCTGCCTACATACTTTTGCTGTTGATCATGTGCACTGGGTACAAATTCAGTCATAGGAGTTTTAAACAGTAAACTGATTACACATGCATTGCCTGAGTTAATATTACATTTTAAAATCCATATGTTTTAATACAATTTTCTTCCATTATTTCCTTAACTTCTCTGACAGTACTACATAAAACCCTGTCCTTCATTGTTGATACAGCATTTTGATTCTTCTTAAACCCAAAGTAAACATCTTCGTACTGAAAACCAATCATTATGTAAACAGTGAAACATGACTCCCCAAAGACTGGGCTGTACGTTCACATATGTCACCCAAATGAGGTAATTTCAATGGTACTTAATTTGGTTTCATTCTTTTTTTAGTTAAGTTTTAAATTGATTTACCTAGAATTTTAAACTACTCTGCCAAATGTAAATTACAGTTTATGTTGTAACTTCACTATTATTACTAATTTATTAGCAATATTTTCAAACGTTTATGTATTCATATATGTGACTTTAGCTTAATTATAAGGTGTTAAGTGCTGTGTAATTCTTAGGAGGAAATAATTTTCCAGATGAACGCATTTCTAATTTTATATAAAATACAATTAGAAAATAGCACAATAGGGCTCTTTTAGCAGACTACATCTTGTATTGAAAACCCAAATGCTAGGCTACAACCTCAAGTTTCTAGGATTCTCTACAAGCCCTGAAAGTAGGCTTACTGGAGGGTCAGCTTTTCCTCTGTGAGGCAATAGTTTCAAGCCGAACCATTTTTACCCTTTCCGCCAAATGTTTATTGTTTTACACCTTGGGATGGTGGACACTCTCAGGCCCCTCTAGCCCATAATGTCTCTTCAGTGTGACATCCTCACAAGGCTGCCCCAGTCACCAGCCACACAGGTTATGCAACTGTTGCCAGCAGTACCGTGCTTCTCCGAAAATAAGACCAGGTCTTATATTAATGTTTACTCCAAAAGACGCATTAGGGCTTATGTTCAGGGGATGTCATCCTGAAAACTCATGCTAGGGCTTCTTTTCGGTTAGGTCTTATTTTTGGGGAAACACGGTATCCTCTTGGACCCAGTGTTTCCTCTTTTCTCCAGTAACTGTTACCTTTGGGAACAAGAACTCTAAGAAAATCTCCTTACCTCTTATGGTCTCTCAGCAACTAGACAGCTCATTATTATTCCCTTAACTTTCTGTTAAGCATCCATGTGAGGCATGATTTTACATGCATTTAATGTCCTGTATGTAGTACACTGCCAGCAAAGGAAGTATCTGCAAGGGGGGTTATAAGAAATATTTTCTGTGACGTTAGAAAGCACAGTCCACAAGACTGTCCTCCCTTCTAACACCAAGTACAACTTTGGGGTTTCTCAAGGCCACCCTGAGTTTTGATAAATTATTAGAAGGACCCACAGAACTTATTGAAAGCTGTTACATGCACAGTATACTTATTAGAGGGAAAGAATACATATTAAAATCAGCCAAGAGAAAAGATACAGAGGGTAGAGTCCAGGAGGGGTCCAAACATGAAGCTTTCATTTTGTTGAGGACGCATTGCCTTCCTGGCATCAGCACGCAACAGCACATGCAGAATCGTGCTGTAACCTGGGAATCTCTCCTGAGCTTTCATATCCAGAGTTCCTACTGGGGCTCCATGTTTGACTTCCCACGTGGCTAACCACTAGTCTTCAGCTCAGTGGAGGTACAGTGGATATCATATGGCCCAAAGTTCTCAACATAATTCACACTGTTAGACATCCAGTGGTAAAGACCTCCAGGAAAACAAAGACACTCTTACTTATATTCTAAGGGCCTGGAGATCACCTCCCATGGTCCAGTAGCTGAGGCAGACCTCTCGTTCGTTAAGGTTAATCCTTATTACACACTTTTCAAATGTGATCTGGCAAGACAGTTTTAAGAAAATAAACTTTTAGATCTTTGACGCTACTTGAAACACACAAATGTATTATTTGACTACCTTCAAGATACCAAATCGAATCAATTTATTTTAATGATTTAACTAATGCACCCGAAATCCACAGGGCTTCCTGTTTTTATTATAAATATGCCTTTTAATAGTGAACTATGTGAATACGAAACATGCTCATTTAAAGGGGACATTTGACCTCTTATACAATATAATGAATCTGATATATAGCACAGGGGGTTGTAGGTATGATGACAAATTTCCTTTGATAACATCACCTCTTCTAAACCCTGGCTACTAGTAAGTAATGCATCACCCTTGAGAGAGAGTTCTATGAGTGCAAGAAAAAGAAATTATTGAATGCTAACAACATCTTCCATTGTTATGACTCCAGGTATCTAAACATAAGCAATTCTTTTAAGTTACTCTCAGTACTCTTCCTCATAATGAAAGCACTTTCAAACTGCAGAAACAGTGTTTAATTGATTCAATCAATCAAACAAAGATATTTAAAAATGTTTCTGGGATGTTGTACAGCAAATTTCTCATGGTAAAAGTTCTCAATGAAATGTGTGTTTGTGTGTGTGTGTGTGTGTGTGTGTGTGTCAGTGTCTGTGAGAGAGAGAGAGAGAGAGAGAGAGAGAGAGAGAGAGAGAGAGAGAGAGAAAGATTTCTTTTTGATTTGTAGCTTCAACTTATTTAGTAAGCAAGTTAAAACCTATCTTATTAAATCATATCAAAAGCTATATGTCCAATGACAGGCAAGTCTTATCTTATTTACACTTATAAAATATATTTCTTCTATCTCTAATTTGCAAATTGTATTCTGGCTATCAGACCTCCATTAGTTTTAGCAATAGATAATTGTTTCTTTCATTAAATATTTAAGAAAATATGACCATGATGTATACAACAAACTAAATGGATTTATTTCTGATTTTTATTTTTCACTGTTCAATCATTCTGAAAGCCCAAAATATACACACCCATACAAGTTTATCAAAGGAACATTATGTATTTCATCATGCTTCTTCATAAATGACAAATTTTAACTACACACATTGCATAGCCTTATTACATGAGAAATAGCACATTGATATATTATCTAACTCTTATAACTTAAGATAGATAAATTCATTATCAGCTGTCCAATATTTCACTCTTGAGCGCATGTATTTACTGACCTATTTTTCCAGAATGCGTGCCACTATTTATCCCTCAATATTCTTAATAATGTTCCTTGAAACACACTATAACACATTTATGCAAATTGATAAATGAAAATGGACTTTCTATGGCAAAGAGGAAGAAGTGGATATTTGGCTTGAAAATGAGAATTGGCTTTTCTAATCAGGTTGTATTGTGGACATTTTTCATACATTTTTGGAGCTTAATCTGCAATTCCAAAATATCTACCAAAAATATTTTTAAAGTTCAAGGCAAGAACATTTAAAATATTAAATTAATAAAATTGTAACAATTAAAATATCTTCATGACTCCAACTCTGTATCAATCAAAAGTCAACAGATGACACACGAAATTAGAATTTTTGAGGATGATGTATTTACAAAGCAACGACTTAAAGAGGAATGGTGGCGTGATAGAGGAACCACATGGAGTAAAATGGCAATGAGGACCAAGCAGCAGTGAGGCTGTCATCACCACTTAGCCAAAGAGACAAGGGAAGGGAGAGTTTATTGAAAACTGGAAGGAGAGTTAATCTTGTAGACAAGGCTGCTTGTAGGTAAGCACTGACTTTTGGTTAGGTTCATAGCCATTCTGAGGCATGCTTGGAGGGGAAGGATCTAGGAGAATAAATGCCTTGATTTCACTCACTTCTCTCCTTTCAATAATTTGCTAGGGCTTCTTATTAACTGAAGTCAGAGAGAAATTAGAAGGCATGGAAGCTCACTGACTACTGGATACAAAGTCAGTATATCAGAGTAGAGAGCAGGGCAAAGAAAGAAGGAATAAAGTTTGAGGGGCACTTAGAATCTACCCCAATACAAGCCCTTTCTTAGCTTACCGGGTTAAACATGTGTCTAAGAGAAAGAATAGCAAGTACGATAAATTGTCATTTGCAAAGTCTCTATTAAACATTTTTGGGTAACCCTCCTGTGTTAGTCAGGATTCTCCAAAGAAACAGCATATAGGATACATATACGAGTTCTGACAATTAAGTTTGCGAACTTGTTGCAAAGATGTTGCTAACTATTTTTTGATATCAGAGGGTTTCTTCATTATGAATTTGTACCAACTGGATAGTTAACCAATTTCACTCTTTGGAAGTGCTGAAAAGGTTGCATGAAAAAGTTAGATGACCTGAACTTCTCGCCAACAATTTATGGCTCTAGCATTACGACAATGCATCAGCTATAGTGGGGCATGTGACCTAGTTTTGTCCAATGAGTTGCAATTGGAGTTTCTGAGGGAGCACTGGGAAAGGGACTCCCACTTAGATGATTGAGCAATAAGCATGTGAAAATAGACAGCTCTTGCCTCTCTTGCCTCTTGCAATTGAATGAAACCTGAATATGTGACTAGTGTAGCTATGGCAATCATTTGATATTTCAGGGAATTACAGGAATATTGTAGAAGAAAAACATATTCCACCCTTTTCTTTATAACAGGCTCTCTGAATTTTAGCTGTGTTCACGGCGACTTGGAATAAGCCAATATGTACAAACTTCTTTTGATGCTAGTTGCTGTCAGTGTTCTGACCAAAGATATGCAACTTCTAATTGTTTCTTTCTCTACCTTTTCTCTTATTGTTATCTAGAAAGCAGATAGCATGGTTCTGTCAATCCTTCTATACTATAATGTGAATTAGGAATGGAAACCATACAAAAATGGTGCAATAAGGGCCAGCCCGGTGGCTCAGGCGGTTAGAGCTCCATGCTCCTAACTCCGAAGACTGCCAGTTCGATTCCCACATGGGCCAGTGGGCTCTCAACCACAAGGTTGCCGGTTCGATTCCTTGACTCCCGCAAGGGATGGTGGGCAGCGCCCCCTGCAACTAAAATTGAACATGGCACCTTGAGCTGAGCTGCCGCTGAGCTCCAGGATGGCTCAGTTGGTTGGAGTGCATCCTCTCAACCACAAGGTTGTCGGTTCGACTCCCGCAAGGGATGGTGGGCTGTGCCCCCTGCAACTAGAAAAACGGCAACTAGAACTGGAGCTGAGCTGCGCCCTCCACAACTAAGACTGAAAGGACAACAACTTGAAGCTGAACGGCACCCTCCACAACTAAGATTGAAAGGACAACAACTTGACTTGGAAAAAATGCCTGGAAGTACACACTGTTCCCCAATAAAGTCCTGTTCCCCTTCCCCAGTAAAATCTTAAAAAAAAAAAAAAAAAGAAAGAAAGAAAAAAGAAATGCACAACAAGATAGGAAGAACTAGATCTCCAATTCTGTGCAGCACATTTAAGGTCACAACCACATACCTGAGCTTCCATGTAATAAAAAATTAAATTTCCATAATTTGACCCTCATCCTAATTTTGGGTTCCCTGTCTCTGAATTCTGAAGCTAATCTTAACTAACACTGATTCCCATTCAGATTCCTGATTTTTTTTTTTTTTTTTTAAGTTACATAATGGAGAGGGTAACTGCTCTAATTTCAGGTTCTCATTAAGTAAAATAAAAAAATATTTTCTTTCTTCTTGGTTGGCTTCTCTGTAACTTGCAGACAAATCATTCACCATGGTTAAAAAATGAAAGCATCACAAATACATCCATAGACTTTATAATTTAGTATTATTGTATTAACATGTTTTCTATGTGAAGAAAATAACTGTGCCAATAACTTATTAGATTTGATTATGCTGGGATCCATTGTTGAAGCAAGATCATACTTGAAAACATACTTCCTGACCTCTATTGCTGATTTTCATAGACAAACTTTTTAAAGATAATAATTCTCATTAAAAGACAGTATTTAAATTTCCATATTTCATAGCCATATTACACATTTTTCAACATCATAGAATAATTTCCATTTAATTTTTTACTTGATTTCACATATATATGTGTATATTTATCTATATATGTTTGAATTCTAATATTCAAAATTATATTTCCAATCAATTATGCCCTTTGTCATATGCTATAGTAGAGATTAAAAAGCTATTAAGTTTTTTCATTCAAGCAGCTATGTCTAAATGGCATAAATAAAAGCTGTTTTCCAAATGTAGAACATTTTTTTGAGCCACTAGAAAATAATGAAGATTATGACTGTTGGACTGAGTTTAGAATGTTAACATGCATAAAGTTAATTCTTATTTAATTGCATAAAGAGTGTTCAGGGGCAATAAGTAGCATGAAGAAGACAATTATTCAGAAAAGTAGTCAGTTTTTCCTTCTCCAGATGACTTGTATTTCAAGGTCATTCTATGTCTTTAAATTGTCAGCCTTACTACTACTTGAATATTTTAGAGATGTCAAGATATTCAAGGTATGAACACGGTCAACTCTTTCATTGCCTTGAGCATTGCTAAAGGATATTCAAGCTATTTGCTGATCTCTAGCTATGTTTTAACCAAACTTTATTTTATAAAGAGTCCCTAGGCTCAACTATGAGACATTTTTATGCCTTGTTCAATTGATGCTTCCAGCCATAGCCCTCAGTGATTTGGTAATATTTTAAATCCCTGCCTAACTTGTTCCTCTATTAGATAACCAGTGTGCAAAGCTCCCAGAATATTTGTATTCCATTTTCTGTGACCAAGAATTGATTTAATGGTCCCTGAGAGAATTTTATTGTTTGATGGCTCTCCCCATTCTAATGTCTGCTTTCTGTAGTTTCACGGAAAACTTATTGTCTTTGAAGTTAGGCCTCCTCTACTTATCCTTCTGATCCTATTGCGTCCACTCTTTTATGCCTTCTGAACACGGCATTAAGTCAATCATACCTGATTTTGATACTAAGCTTTATTAGTATTTGACTTAGGCCAGGATACTGACCTCTGAGCCATGAGTTCCATAAAATCCACATTAGGATAAGTAAATAAAGTTGTTATGTAACAGTGACAAGCACATCGTGAATATTTCAAATAAGGTGTAGTTTCTCTCCTCCCCTTTTAGCCTCGTTACAGTTATAATTAGTCCTTTTGTATTGAAGGACTAACTCATCAGGGATTTTTAATAATAAATATAGTTTTCAGTCAACATTTATTGTATATCTATACTTATATTTAATCAAGTATTTGTTTCTCTTCCCTTTGTTTCTAAATTACATGTTTGTTAATTTGTAACTCAGAACTTTCCTGATTAATTGGATGGGTATTCATTTTTTAAACTAGAAATACTTTGTTGAAATACAGTAATATCAACTTGTTATTACATTGGAATGATTCCGTGCACTTTGGAATTTACTGAATATCTATTTTTATGATAAAATCATTTATTAGTAATTTTATCAATTTGAAGTCTTCAAGCTTTGATTCAAGGTAATTGTATGCCCAAATGCAGATAATATTTTATATTTAGGTTTTGTCAAGCATATTTTTTTTTTTGCTTCCCTCAAGCTTTACACATTGCTTTACGTAAAGTTTAAGACGTGGACCTATAATTATATTTTTAATGAATTGCACTAACTTTCTATTATACTGAGGATTAGACTTACGCAATGCATCTTTGTATTCAACAATATTTTTTATGTTTCCATGATTACCTAATTTTACCTGGACTTTTGTACTTACATTTCAGAATTTGTGATCTTCTCTTAGTTCCATTGCATATTGTTCTAATTTTACATACAGGGAAAAATCCTTTTGTAACTTTTGTGGGAAACCAGAATATTCTCTTAACAGTTAGCCATGTGTGCTATTTCCGCTACTGTGTATGAAAGTCACGACTTGAGGCTTAATTAAACCCAGGACCTAGAATTTGTACATCTTTCTAAGAAATCTCAATGGTGGGCATCTCAATATTTTTAGAGAAATTAAAACTAATTAGCTTCTAGGAATAAGATAAATTAATTGCAAATATTTTAAAGATTTAAAGCATCTTTCATTAATAATTGTTCAAAGATATTATTGAAGGTACTAACTAGTCCATTAAAAATAAAAGATAAAGATTTCTGCATCAATTTGTAACATACAGAGTTGCAAGAGGATGTCCCTTCATCCTAGTTTAAGTTTCTTAAGCTTATAAGAGATATGAGCATACAAAGAAACCTATTGAATTATCACCCACAAAGTAATTAGCTGGTCCCAGAAAAGAAGTGATCCATGGCTGCTTTTACATCTCATGAAACAGCAGGAGGAAGAAAAAGCCATCATAGCTGTGACTAAAGAGAAAACAGTTATACTTTTAGGAAGTTGTTAAAAACTGATAATGGGGTGATATGACAGTTTAGAATCCCAGGGAGGCAGAGAAAGAAAATCTGCAACTATCCGCCAACTCATTTCCACAAGCTTCACTGAACATTCATGAGAAAGATGGTGAGTAGCACAGGAGAGCTGGGAAGGATTACATATGAGATTCAGGTGTGTAGGGGCTGCTACGGTTTAAGGACAGGACAGTAGAACTGAGAGAAACCTCTAGGCAATTCAGGTACTCATTGTGTGGCTATGTGATGGGTCTGCTAAGATGTGAGGCAGGGGAAGGAACAATTGAGAAATAGCATCCAAGTCCTCCATGCCTTATACTGAGGTGGGGAGTGCAGGCACAGCATCTGTCTATGCCTGGAGAAGAGCTGAGAGAAACTTTTAAGATGCAGATGTGCAGAGATTCCTTAAATCTGAGGACCATGCCGAAGAATGGAGGTACTCCACACAGAGACTCTTACAATGAGCAAGAGGCTGGGTGTAGGGAGAGAGAGAGAAGATAAAACTCCCCAAGGGGCATGGCATAGGGCCTGCTAAAGTCAGAGGAAAACAGAGAAATGGTCCAGGCACTCAGATCCCATGTCTACTAATGGGAAGCTTCTGAACTTACCCCCAAATAATTTGAAACCTCAGTGAACTAAATCCAACTAAAGCAACAACAAATCTAGACCATGCACAACTACAGACAAGACTGACATACAATGGGCATGTGCTTTTTCTAGGCATAAATATAATTTACTTCAGTCTCTATTTTTTCACAAACTGTCTGGCACTTAAAAAAAAAATTATTAGACTAAAAAAAAGAAAAGGAAAGAAACAAAGAAAATAGGGCCCATAATCAACAAAGAAGCAGTCAGGAGATATTAGAATTATTAATCAGCAATTTAAAAATAACTGTAGTAGAAATGTTAAAGGGTCTCATGGAAAAGACCATCCATTTTAAAGTAACTCTGATAAATACAGAGGGTACCAAAAAATGTGTACACATTTTAAGAAAATAAAGAAAACTATTAAAATTATGCTAATAGTAACCGCTTTGAGCACCTCTTGTAATTGCAGAAGTCAAACATGACTTGTATTCATCATTTGTTATTGGTACATATTGAGTATTACAATTTTAATACAGGTTTTCTTTTCTTAAAATATGTATACATTTTTTTGGCACCCTCTGTATGTTAAACAATCTAGAACAAAAGGCAGATGACAACAATCATGAACAGATAGGACATATCAACAAAGGGATGGATGTTATAAAAGAATAGAGTTGAATACAAATGGTAGAAATGAAAAACGTGGTAACAGAAATGAAGAATTCCTCTGATGAGCTTGTCAGTGGACTGGTTATAGCAGAGAAGAAAAATCAGTGAATCAATGTCCTTAAATATAGGTCAATAGAAAGGGTCAAAATAGAAATACCAAAAGTAAAATGAGAGAATATAACAGAACAAAACTTGTTAGACTTTGGGGACAATATAAAATGGTCGATCTCATCTATTTTGAGCCCAAGAAGAAGAATGTAGCAGAAAAACGATTTAAAGAGATAATAGCAAAAAACTTTTGCAAAATTAATAAGACATCAACACAGACTTTAAGCATGATATATGTAATGAAACTACACATGGCACTGAGTAGTCAAACAGCTGAAAACTAAAGAAAAAGGGAAAACAGTAAAAACACCTACAGACAAAAAGACATTACATACAATGGAACAACATTAAGAATACTGCTGATTTCTTACCAGAAATGATTGAAGCCAGATGTTGGAATGACATGCTTTCAGTGTTGGAAAAATAAATATCATGCTCAAAGATTTCTATATTCAAAGATAATGTCTTCTCAAAATAAAGGTAAAATAAAGATATGCGTCAGTAAGCAGAAACTCAAAGAATTCATCTGCTGCAAACCTGCACTATAAGAAATGCTAAAAGACGTTTTTCAAACTATAGAAAATGAAGGAATGAAGAACGCCAGAAAAAGCAAATATGTAAGTAAATATGTAGAACATTTTTAAAAATACATTTCTAAATATTTACATCTATGTTCAGGTCTTTATACATAATTATTTATATGTGTATCTAAAATATCTTTAAGACACTATTGACTGAAGTAAAATAACAATGGATTGTGAGATCTATAGCATATGTAGACTTAAATATAAAATGAGGGCACAAAGAACAGGCAGATGGTAACTTGAAGTATAAGTTTGTAAGATTCTTGCTTTGTTTATAAAGTAATAGATTATTTTTGAAGGTAGACTTAATAAATTAAAAATGCATAAGAGAAACTACAAAATAAATAACACAAAGTGACATGACTAAAAAGTCAACACAGGAAATGAAATGGAATACTAAAAATACCAATTCACTCTAGAGATGGAAGCAGAAGATGAATAGAGTAAGAGCGGATAGGCAAATAGAAAACAAATATCATTTTAGCAAATGTAAACACAAACATATCAATGACTACATTAAAAGTAATGTCATTTGGTTCCTCCAGAAAATTTACCCAAGACAAAGTTAGAAGCTCAAAATATTTACCATGGTGACTCCTGTGAATAATAAAATGGGAGTCATTAGGAATAAGCAGGACAAGGCTTCATGTTGCCAATGTTGGTTTAATACCAGTAAAAGTAGAGAAAAAAGGAAATGTATGTGTAAAAAGAGCCTCAGATTGTGAAAGTATCGTTTTTTCACATCATAGCAAGGGGACATGCGACATGACTTATTGTTGATGATGTTGACCTTCATCAACTGGCCAACTTATTTGACAAGTTTTTCCACTGTGAAGGCATTCCCCACTCCCCCACTCTTTACTTTTATGAAAGCCAGTCATTATTTGGTACAACCCATATTCAAGGGGTATGGGTCAGTTAAGCCCCACCTCCATGAGGAACAAATAGCTACATAAATAATTTGGCATTTTTTGGTAACGTAGATTTGCCTGTTTTCCTCATTTATTTATTCACTCAATTATTTATATCACTATGGACTCATCAGAGTATGTTCTCTGACCACATAGAAATTAAAATTAACAATAGAAAGATATTTTGGAAAACACCAAATTTGTGGTAACTAGACAAAATAACCCATGCAATAGATAACTTTTAAAAATCACAAGGGAAATTAGAAAATATTTAGATATGAATAATGGCAAAAACACAAACTGTCAAAATTTGTGGAATGCAGCTATTCATTATAGGTTAACTTAAAAAACTTTAAATAATTATATTTAAAAATTAAAAACATGTCAAATTTATGAAGTCTGCTTCTAACTTACAAGCTACTAAAAATATACAATGGAAGTCATTAAAACTGAAAATCAACAAACAGTAGAGAATATAAACAAAACGAAAAACAAAACAAAAAAAATAATAAACTTTATAATCCTCTGAAAAGCAAGAAGCCATAAATTTCCAAAGATAAAGAAGGAAACTATGGATATAAACATAGATTCTCCACATACTAACAGGATAATAAGAGAATGTAATAAAGAATTTTGAGTGAATAAATTCAACAAATTGGATGAAATGGAATAATTGCTTGAAAGACATAATTAGCATAATAAAATAACAGAAAATATGACTAGCATTACATATATTAAAGAAATTGAAAATAACCACAGGCCCATTTGACTTCATTAATAAATTCCAAACATTTAAGATAATAATAACAATGTACAAATTATTTTAGAAAATAAAAGAGTAAGAGTACTTTGAGTTTATTTTATTGGGTTAGTATATCTTTGATTCCCAAACCAGCCAAAGATATTCAAGAAGTGAAAATTACAAACAAAAACCCCTCCTGAATAAGATGAAATCATTCTTTTAAAAAACTAACAAATTGAATGCAATATATAAAATACATTATTTGAATATGTGGTTTACCCCAAGAATGTAAATCATCTAATATACAAAAGTGTAGTTAATGTAATCACCACATAAATAGATATAAAGGAAAAAATATCATGTGGTCATTTCAGTTGATTTAAAAAAGACAAATTCAGTATTTGCTCATGGAAAAAGTTTCATCAAATAATGAGTATAAGGAAACATTACTAAATGGATGGAATGATTAAAAAACTCTGCAGCTAATATAGTTAATGTTAAATAGTGAATGTTTTTTCCTGAAATTAGGAATATAGCAAATAATTTTTCTCTTACTTTTTTCTTAAATTCAACATTGTAAGGAGATACTGGTTAGTATAAGGTAAGGAAAATAATTAAATGACATAGACATTAGAGAGTAAGTATAAAGTATCTTTCTTACATGACCTATTGTGTATGCAGGAAATCCTAAAAAAAGTCTACCCTCCAAAAATACCTATAAGAATTAAAAGTGAATTATCAGTGTTTCAGGGCAGAATATGAATACACAAAAAATTCTGTCTTTTAATTCTATCAATTAATTTGCAAATAAAATAATAAAATCTACAACATATCTATGAGAAGTAATAAATGAATCCACAACAATTCAGGTCACTAAGCTAATATTCATTAACCAATTTATTTTCCATATACTAGCAACAATTAATTTAAAAAAAATTAAATATCATTTACAGTATTATTCAAAAACATAAAGTACTTCATGATAAATTTAATTAGAGATATGCAAAACTTCTTCCCTGAAAACTCATTGTTTAGACTCTAACAAGAGTATTTTAGGGATGGAAAAGAAAAATGAAAGAATGACCTAATAAAATGGAAAGTTATACCATGTACCTAGATGAGAGGACTTCATATTATTAATATTTCATTTTTCCACAAATTGACATATAGATTTAATGTAATTTCCATGTATCACAGTAGCCATTTTGATGAAATTGACTTACTGTTTCTAAAATTTATATAGAAAAAAGGCAAACTAATTTTAAGAAAAGACAGATTTAAAGACTAATTCTAATTTACTTCAAGATTAACCTCAAAACTATAGTAATCAAGAAAATATGGTATTGGTGAAGGAATAAACCATGAAAAAATGAAACAAGTAAAAGTAAAACAAAACAAAACAAAAAACAAAACAAGATGGCTATGTATAGCTTCAAATGAAACAGTAGCTAAAGGAAGTCAATGGAGAAACAAAAACTCTTTTCAACAAATGGTGTCAGAACAACTGTGTATGCATATATTTTTAAAAAGAAACTTGACCTCTACCTCACACCACACTTACAAATCAGTAGAATTTGAGTAAATAGCCCTAACATAAGCGCTAAAAATGAAAGCCTCTGAGAGGGGGGGAAAAAAGCAAAAAACAAAACAAAACAAAAACATGACATAATTTGTGGATGTTCAAAAGTATCAGTGAATATTTTGCTGCCCTAAATCAAATATCTTAATGTTGTATAAAATAGAAGCAGTATAATGGAAGAGAGGCCCTTCTAGGGCACTATATTCCAAAAGATGTAATTTGTTCAAAGCTATGTCTAAAATACAATTGTAGGGAATGGTTTATAAATAAACATGGAGCCATTTAGTGACAGAAAATATGAATACTAATTTGAAAATGTATAAGTACAATATATAAAAGCATGTACTATACTAAAATAAAGTTTTACAAGTCAAGAGTGACTTGTTTCATTAACATTGAATCTCTGAAAATACATATAAAAATTTCAGTAAATTAACAATCCATTTCTGACAGGATTTGATGAATTGTTACATGAAAAACATACTAGTGAAGCAAAAAAATGATAAATTGTGTTTATATTGTTAAAATTAAGAATAAAGAAAATTATTGAAATTAGTTCAGATGGGGAGAATTATTGGAAAAAATAAATGGTATGATTTAAACAATTTTATTAACACACGTGATAAAAAGAAAATAACAATGTTTCTAAAGTTGGTAACATTTTCAAACATTAAATGAGTTAGTCAAATCCAACAAATCAAATGATAAAAAATTAAATCGGGAAATATTTCAAAATCTACTATGTAAAGGCTTTGTCTTGGTGTACTACGAATGATAAAGGATATAAAACATCTCTAGTATCAAAAAGCTCATATTCTAACTAAGGGGGTGAAAGACACATAGAAAGGTTTTGTAAACGGCCCATGATCAGTACTCCGTGATTTGTGTGTGTAAGTGCTACTGGATAAGATAAATATTTTTGAATTATGTTATCTGGGATTTCAATAGTTAGAAATAAACAAAATAATTATATAAAGATAAGAGTTTACCAACTTTTTATTCCTTTCTCTTCCCTAAGCTTAGGAGCAAAGCTCACCACGATGGCATTTTTGATTTGTTACCAGTCCTAGGTAGGCCAAACTGTAACCCGGAAACAAATCCAAAGAGCAGCATATGTGTCCAGATATTTACTCTCAAACATGGCAATAAACTGAGATCTTGAGATTCATTCCAACAAAGTAATCCAAGAATCAAGAAGCCAGAAAGGCAAAATTTGTCTCGTTACACAAAGATATTTTTCTTTGAGATTATAATGGAAATATAGGCTTTGTTTATCATAGACATAACTGACATATTCTTATTATAGGTTGATTTTCCTCTCTTGATTTTGCAGTAGACTCATGACAAATGCACTAGACTAGAAGACAACGGAATTACAGACAATGTCTTTCATCGACTAGCTGTTTGAACTTCTGAAAGTCACTTAACCTCCGAGAGACTTAGTTTATTTTTCTAAAAGCTAGAAAGCAACTATTTCAGGGTGTTATACCTAAAATTCCTATAAGATAAACATGTGAAAGCAAGCATATGTTCAAAATGCCCAGTCTCTCTTAAAAAATATTTGATGACTGCAATTTAATTTAGGCCACTTAGAGGATACCTCAAGTTTGCCTTATCATCTTGTTTATTGTATTTGTAAAGCAGGCAAAATTTATATGTGTTGTGCATGGCAGTTTCTATTCACATGTAATAAATATGTTTGTAATGCTATTTTATTGAAATAATCTTTAATATATCTTCTATAACAACATTTATTTGTAAAAGCTACTGATATTGGTAATTAGTTGCTATTGAAAACAAAACAAATCAAAACTGTAATACTCCTCTATTTGGCACTGGTTACTAGGAAAGGATAATATTTCTATTTATTCTAATCTTTATTATATCCATGTAAAATTTGATTTTTATGGAGATAATATCGCCAATCAAAAAAGTGTTAGTCATTATGGCAGACCAATATTGGGAACTGGTATTTTGTGGAGACGGATGCATTTCTGTAAATCATATGGGAAATGTAGCTTAGAATCAACACTATAATAATGCCAGCAACATCATTAGTAGCATTATCTTCAAATACACAGAATTTTTAAAAAGATTTAAGTATATCTTTCATTCCATATAAAATTTCACACAAAATTCTGAAGCAAACTTTACAAAAATATAAAACATAGAAAAGGGGCAATGAATTTGATTTTGCTATGTAGGTCAGTACAACCCATGCACGTAAAAAAATCACAGTTGATTATATTCCCTCAACTGTCTTTCATATCCCTGTAATGCTGTAAAGATTTTGTAGGGTATCTGATGGACACTTGTTTTATTAGGGAGATCACTCATGGACAGCATAGGTGCCTGATCACTGCACTGTACACCTGAAGCTGGAGCTGAATGATAGTGAATATCAACTATGATTTATATATATATATATATATATATATATATATATATATATATATATGGTCAGAGGATTTGGAGTACAGCATAAGGAATAGAGTCAGTGGAATTGAAATAGCTATGTACGATATCAGAGGGGTAGTAGACTGAGGGAGAGAGGTTATCACTTTGTGAGGGGCATAGATGTCTAACTAGTACACTGTTTTGTACACTTGAAACTAATTTAAAAAAATTTAAAAATCACAGATGAATTTTCTTGGTTTGAAAACACCATCACTGATTTTCATACATTACACTAAGCCACTATAATTCAAAATCTGCATTTGCAAGTCCAACAACTCCACAATCCTGCCAGCAGTGAACAATGCTGATTAAGGAGCCATATATCATTTAGCGATTATTTCATTACACAATTAACATTTCAAAGTTATTAATACAACAAAAGAAGAATTTTCATAAGAAGAATACATTTTTGAATACTGTTTTATTCTCTAGTAGAGTTCCCCTTTATTATTATTTTTCCCTAAATCCCATGGAACAAGTCAATATGTAAATAAGTCATTTGCCAAAGGGAAAGAAAAATAAAAATTCCCTAAATTCAGCACTAATAAGATTTTAGATGGTCTCCTAATAATAAGCATATGAAAATGATGCATACATTTTCTACTTCCTCCAGGGAGTTTCTCTGTGACCTAGTTGCAATACTACATTGTTGAGGTGTTTTCCATGCGCAGTCTTGAAAAAATGTTAAAATGTTAAGAGAGATTTAGGAAGCTTTGTGATTTCTAGATGTATTAAAAGATAAGTGAAATAACTCAGGACGAAGAGGGTTAATAAAAAAAACATACATTGGTTTTTATGAGATTGGAAAAAAATGTAAAATCTTCCTTGGTGATATGATAATTTAAATTCCCAGTGAAATCTAACATAAATGTGTATATTTGTCATTTCCAGGAGACAAAAGCAGATAGAAAAACTGGGAGATAGAAAAAATAGACTAAAAACATAAGAAAAAAGTATCCAGAGCTCTCCTGCAGCTAAGGCCACTTGTAATCAAGGCCCTTCTTAAAATAACAGCTACCAGGTGAGAACTGTGGGCTAGAGGACTAAATGGACTACAGATTCCTCAGGCTAGACAATGCAGAAATGATTGCTTTCCCAGAATGTTTCAGAACTATAATACATCTCACTACAAACACCCAACATAGCCTGGGGTGGTGCTAGATACTGTCGACAAAATCATTTGACATTAAACTTCAACAATATGGACCGGAATTTCAAGAGACAGCACACTGCCATTTAGAACTAGCACACTTTTATAGTCAAAAGGAAAAGAAAAGGAAAAAGGACACGACTTTTGTAATTCTCCCTCTCCCTCTCAGGGATCCCATTTGAAATACGAGAAACATTTTGTGGAAGTGAAATAAGACTGTTTCGAATAATGTGAGAATTTAAACGGCTTTGTTGGTAAAAGCACTAGTTTGTCACATGTAGAGTACATGACATGGATTATTGAAAATTCAGTCATAAATGACAATAGTGTAAGAGGAAGACAAGAGAAGATGGATATATTCAGTTCCTCGTAAAGCAGGTCTTGAGTGGAGTGGGACTTATAGTTAGCTTAAAGGCAAGCAGTGATAGAAGTTTGGTAGGAAAACCCAGAAAATGATTAGAGACTGTAAATGCACTAATTAGGAATTTTTCAGCGATCTCACATTTCTCAAAAAGCACTCCGGTTTGGCTCAGCCTTACTTACCTGTAATCCAGAGGGTTATTTTTTAGCTTCATTGAGATTTTGAAGTCATTCTGAATGATGAAATAGGATTTGTGTCCATTTATCCAGTAAAATGTTAAAATTGCATGCTAAGTAAAATATTGACTGATTTGTTACAATAATTATAAAGGTATCCTTTACAAATTATATTCTGAGCCAGGCACTATATGAAGCTGATAATTTTTTAATAAAAATTAGAAGTGCTTAATTTTTGTAAAAACCTTTGGTCGAATTAACTACAATTTAATCATAAGTATGTTACAATCTGATTAAACGTATAGATAAGAATGTGATGAAAAAATTAATATTATGGCCATTCAAACTTTTAAGGAGAAGGAAATAGACAAAGTCAGGAGTAAACAATGATTCTTCACAACATATGAACTATGAGTTATAGAATAATATTGCTGTGGAAGAATCCAGGCAATGTTGATAACTTCTAGTTATTGAGCACTTAGTAAGCATATGACAGCTGCTAGCTCTTATTATACACCAGATGCTGTGCTTAATGCTTTCATACTGTGTTTTATTCAATCCATATAACAGCCCAGGGGAACAGATTAGCTATCCCCAATTCCCAGACAAGCAAACTGAGGTTGCAGACATTTAATAACTGGTTCATGTTCACAGAGCCAATACATGGTGAGATAAGTATTTGAATTCCGATTTCCCTGACTCCAAAATGTCTTCTTCTATCTACTCAGCTATATTTTTGTTCATTATTATAAAGTCACCTTCAGGCTCAGAGAAAAATGCAACTCTGAGGCTGTTCCTCCCTGTGGGCCTATTCAGTAGGGAGAACCTCAGGCTAAGACTTAATCTAAACCTATGTCTCACCTTAGCTCTTTGGAAATATCAGTGATCGCAGTAAGCTCTGCTCTTTCATGCAAGTGAGGTGTTTTGAGAGGAGAGGCCAGGATCTTCTGGTTATAGAGGCTCATGAAGTAGTGCACGTCCGCACGAGCATTCAACCTCTCCTCATTTGGGGAACCTGAGTCACCATCCGATTAGTGGGTAACAGCCTCAGAATTTCTGTGTCTCAACATAACATTTAATTCTCTCCAAGGGTGTATGTTTCAAATGGATTCTTAGAGGGCTCTGCTCTACAAACACTCAGAGACCATCCTGAACATGTGGTCTCCTTGGTCATTCAGTTATTTATTTTCATTGGCATCCATATTGTAGATTCACACAATTTTTTTTTTACTCTGATAATATACAGTTAACGTTTTTATTTTAATGGCAATATCGTCCTGTAATACTTTCTTTAATTTAATTAATTTTTAGGGGTTGGACTTTCCACTTTTATTTTGATTTTAACCTGCTTGGTCCCTGCTTTCTTACTCTAACTGGCCCTATTTGTGTGGCTGTATAGTTTATCCATCCCCACCATCCTTAAAATATTTTCAGAGGTCTCTAGTGAAAATTCTGAGCTTAAAACATTAAAACAACATGATATATAGATGATGTATTACAGAATTGTACACTTGAAACTTATGCAACTTTACTAAAGATTGTCACCCCAATAAACTTTGATTGAAAAAAAAAAAAAAAGAACTGGTGTTTCTTTCACCTGGGTTGGTTCTCTCCTATTCTTCCTTCAAGAAATTCGAAGCACAAAAGAGAAGCAGAGAATAGCATAATTTAAGAAGCTGACCCCAAAGTAAATTCTGTCTTCCTGTGTTATTTCTCTATGGGTTGTACTTCCTTTCAGCAACTTCTTCAAAGGGGCAGTTTATTCTGCAGTTCACTTAAGTCCACTCTGAGTGCCCTAGAAAGATTTTTCCATCAAAGACTATCCAACTGGCCCCGTTCACTAGCTTAGTGGTGGTGAAGACATATTCTGAACCTCCATCTTCCAACTGGGAGAGAAATAGCAGGGCAGCAATTTCAACAAAGGTTACACTCCCGAGGAAAAGATCAGGGTGACTCGGTATTCTCCCGGTTGATGTCTCCTTTGCAGTTCCAAGGGCAATGGCTGCTGTTCTTCAAAGTGAAGCCCTGGGCACGTGCAGAGAACTTTGATACTCCACCAGGCCAGGCCGGGAAAAGAGCTGGCTGCACTGAGACGGGTGTACCCACTGTACACACAGGATATGTCCGTGGGATTTTGTTCCTTTACACCATCCATCCAGAGGCTAACGTTTCCCGGTCATTGGGTAATTGTTTCTGTCTCCTGGCTGTGGTTTCAGCGGCCAGCCTTCTCCAGGTTGTGTAAGATCAATATGTGCTCATAGACATACATATGGAAAATTTCTCTTTGTAATAATCCAAAACTTTTTGTTTGAGTCCACTATTGCCCAGGGATTGGAGGCAAATTATTTTAGCACCTTGATCAGCGGATGCTTTTGGGTAATACAACCCTTAATGTAACTGTTGACCTTACCAGTGTCTAGTCAAGATATAAACTCTTGCTACACTGTTCAGTTATCAAAGAAGTCTTTAGAAGTAGTGACATCTTTGATTCACTCCACAATCAAGGTGTGGTTTGCAAGTGAGCCTCTGCCCGCCTGCATGCGGGGCAACTGGGAAATAGACTGTTTGATCTCCCCCACGTTGGCCTTCCAAAGCTAAGCACCGAGCCCACGGTGGTTAAGTTCTTACCTGGGATCTCAGCATACAGCTCCTATGCAGAGTTCAGCTAAAGCTTCTGGGCTTCCGAGGGAAAGCCCTTACCACCATTACCCTTTTTCTTGGGCGCAAAGTTCTCTGGAGGTAACTTCACGTAACTGTCGGGAATCCTATCCTTCCCGGCGAGAGTCTTGGTACGGAAGGTGGGTAGCAAGAGGCATTAATAAATCCACGTTTCGATGGAGCAGCAAGAGATTATAAAAACAGGAAATATTGAATTTTGGCTTTCTGTAAACTCTCTCTTCATAGCGAGCATCATATTGGTCACTTGCCAGGGGGCACTGTCCTTTCCCAAAGATCTGGGAGATCGTCCGGTCTAGAGCCTGCAGGGTCATCAGCCCCTTTGCTGTGTGATGCAGGCTCCTCCGGTTGCTTTCCAGGTAGCACTCCGAACGCACCCTCTGATTCGGCGGATAAAAGATCCCCATCAAATGGAATGAGATTTAGGCTGTACCGCTCCCTAGGAATAAAGGAGCCCCAAAACAGCCAGATCCTTTAACTGCTGTTCGAACAAGTAAGCTATGTTGTGGCCCAAACGAAATGTGGCGATCTCTTGCTGGACCACGTCTGTTCTGTCTTCACTGTGAACGTTTTCAGCAGTTGTAGCCATCAATTCTAGCCTGGGTCTGACAAAATAATAATGATATTGCTGACATCAGCTGCCGGCAAACGACTGCCTTTACATATGAACATTTTTTCCACTTCATGTTCCTTTTGCAGTGAATATTGTGCCATCAGGCCAAATGGTCCCGTGAGGCACTCATCCCACACTATCGCGTTGCTTACTGCACACTGTCCAAGAACTAGCGCAGCTCAGGACTCATCGCCTCACTCAGCAAATTCAAGTTCACTTGCTGGTAGGACAGGTGCTCCGCTATTTTGCCCTACCACCCCCCTTTTTCCCTGTCCCATAATACTTTAAAACATGTATCATTTAGAGTGCTATATAAAAGAAATCATTTAAATAATGTAAATAACTTACATCTTAAATTTTGTTAATTTTATAGGGTACAATGTTATCTCTTCATTTTAATGTGCATGCATTTGTTTACTTGTCATATAATATTTAGATCTTTATTTCTGTGATAATAAATATTTTTCTATTTTGTTATTTTCAATGAGATTCAACATTTTGCATATATTGTATATATTTGGTTCTTCAAACATACTACTTTCCAGAAATCATTGTAAAAAGGTGTACCTTAACAGGCAGATGTGTGGTTTTTCTGCTGCATAACAATCAATAGAGACTGCAGGGAGTGAATGCAAGAATTGGAAATGATTTAGTAAAAGGTACATTTGTGGAGGATCTGTCCTGGGATATTTGTTTTCCTTCATTCCCCTTTTTATGAACAGTCCTTTGCAGAAAAAAAATGTATTAAATTTGCTTTCAGTCATTATTTTTAATTATACAAAAGTAAATGTTCCAATGTACTTGTTTGCAAATATAAAGTGAATATAAAGTGAATTGACATTTAAGATATATCTATATCTATCTATATTTATATAGATATATATGTACTGGGGGTGCCAAAAAATGTACACAAGTGGACACTTTGGTCAGCGTTGCTCAAGCAGTAGTTCGCCATAATCAGAAGTGTCTGGACACTGATGGTGACCACTTTGAGGACCTCTTGTAATTACCAAAGTCATATGTGACTTGTATTTATATTTTGTTATCAGTATACATTGAGTATTATAATTTTAATAATTTTTTCCTTTCTTAAAATGTGTGTACATTTTTTTGGCACTCTCGGTGTGTAAGAATTTTTTACTTTGTAGAATGTGTATAACTAACATTATTTTCTGGATTCTTGTTTTTAGTTCACTTATAGTATTTTAATATATATATACATATGAGTTTAATTTTCAGAATGCAATACCTGCTTTCTGCTATATATCTTAAATGCAAGAGACTCCTTGTTCCTATTAAATAATTTGATATTATACTTCATTTATGATGTCAGTAATCTGATTTTTTTTCTTCTTCTCTTTTTTTAACCAAGCTAATTGCTTTGCATTATGGTCAAAATTGGTACGATCAATTCCCTTTTCAGTTAGTTTCTCCTCTTATCTCTAACAATCATAGATATTGCCTTTTTAAAATACAATTTCTACCTCACCTACTTTCATCACATTCAGTACCACATAAACCAAAATATACATACTGCATTCAATTTATAACGATTTATTTATTTTTTAACGTGGGAAATTATAGCAGCTATTGTCAAGCTTTACCAGTATTTGTTCAACAAATTAAATTTTTAATAAAAATCAAATATTTATGGAGTATCCAGTGAGTGAAAGAACTTTATGGAAATAAAGAATTAACAAAAAGCAATTATCTGGACTCATGATGTTCACAAACACGAATAAAAACTTAAAGTGTATCAGCACTAAAAACGAGGCTAAAAGACAATTTTATGTCGCTTTCCCACCTTAATATTAGAAACTTTGATTTTTACAGTGGGTTTGAGAGATTTGGTGAAATGTTGAGTTTGTGGAGAAGAGGAAAATGAGAAACCAGAATGAAGATAATCAGTGTATTGAAGACATTCTTAAACTCTTACAGACAGCAGATTTTTACCCCAACATGCCCAGGCCAGGAATATTTTACCTCCTTTCTTTTTCTCCACAAATGAATCCAGGTCTGTTGTTTTAAAGGATAAGAATTGTGCATAGGAAACTAACATGGGATATTTTAGGTACTAGGGAACTGACAGCAGAATCAGGGGAAGGATTTACTTATTACTCCCCAACATCAGAAAATCACTCTGTGGTAGGAGATTTAAGGGGAGATGACTGGAAAAGAAGCTGTGGGAGAGAACACAATGACTGGACCAATGAGCAAAGTAAAACTGCAAGAGAAATTGTACAACTCTTCACAGGAGCAAGTACTTACAAACCTAAGTTTATATCCAGGACTAATGAATAGTCTGGTTGGGCATAAACTGTCTATCTCTTTAAAAGTGAAAAGAAGTAGGGATGCAAGAAAGAGAGGTGTAAAAGCATGACTGACAATCGAAAGACGATAAATAGCTTTCCAAATTATCCCATCATAAATACTGCTTTTCAATGAGACTAATGTGAATGAACTAGATGATTTATGGGTAAAGAAATTTTGACTATAGACAGAATCCCACGGGAATAAAATACTGAGGAGCAAGAGTTTAAAAAGAAGTAAACAGATTTAATTCACACTGGTAGCCCTGATAAACCTTCAGAAATGGGATTTTCCCACAGTTCTAATTATGAAACCATCAAGAGCCTTAAAATCCTTCCATCATTTAAAATCCTTCCAACTTTTAAATTTACCTGTTTAAAGAAAATCAGTATTTCCATGTAAATGTAAAACACAGTGACCTTGGCTTGTTTGTTTTTTAAATCCATGGTGTTAATCCATAGACTATATCAAACATATTTTAGGGGGAGGAAGCATATTTCACTTGTTCTGTAACCTCAATGCTCATGATTAAGGATAGCAGGATACTTCAACGGGAAATAAGTTGAGTAGAGTGACAATAAGTAAAGGAGGCAGAACATTAAAATAATAGCAACAATAACAAAAATTGTTGTTGATGCACTGAAATAGAACTTCCAAAATCATTTTGATAGTCTGGCAAAAAAATTCTGGTGTTTATTAAAAGTAGTATGGTGACCTTTTAGAGAGGAAAGTTTGAAGCACTCCATAAGCATACAAGCTAAGTTGGAAGACCCATTGGTAGAAAGTAGAAAGTGTTAACTAAACTTGACTTTTACTATGCCTTAAAGTCATTTAATCTTGAGATTTGTTTTTTATTATTTTTTATTATTAAATAGCTTCCTGTGGTTGTTGTAAGACTTAAATAAGTATTTTAATATTTTACCAGTATTAGGTACACATTAAATGTTAGTTTCCTACCTCCATTTGAAGCAGACACAAATATTGGCTGCAGAAGCAAGTCAATGAATCCTTTTTATATGTGTGTCATAGAGGAAAGCAGTGTTGATTTTTTCATGCTGAAATACATAGTGGTCACTATAACATTTGCTAAAAATCATTGCCTCTGTATTATAGAAATGTTAAAATGAATCCATGTAATTATGTGTTATAGTATAAAAGTGTGAAGCTGGCATTACATGCAGAGATTTCATATAAGCAATGTAAAAAAAAAACGATTTCATTCTCCTGAACTTGTGAAAGTTCCCCAATGTCATCTTTCTGTGACAAACCCAAAAGTCTCTTTCAAAGGCCAAATTTGTAATAATACCATCTTTTATGAAAGAGATAGAGATAAAGCAAAGATTACTCATTGACTATAGAAATGAAAGAAGTGAGAAGGACACTGAACAGCGATGGCAGGAAAACATGGCAAGATCTGCTATAGTTTCTACACAGATAGCACAATTCACTGTGTTACATCTTAGTCAGTGCTCTCTTTGGCGGCTGAAGCATACCCCCTCTGGTCATTTTGGAAAGTTATTAGAGGCATTTCTTTGATTGTTAAATTATTAGGAGTTACTGCTGCATTACTAGGTAGAGACCAAGAATGCTAGACACCTCATAAAGCACAGAGAATCCTACATAATTATAATAATAAAAACTCTCCCAATCTGGCGACACATGTTGAGTGACCCTTATTGCCATTTAAAATTATCTGAGCCTAGAAACTAACTCAAATATATGATAGTGGTGTGTGTGTGTGTGTGTGTGTGTGTGTGTGTGTGTGTGTGTGTGTGTAATATTTTTTATGGTTGTAGCATACACCAAATTTTCCTGGAATTCATTTATAAATCAAAAGGACAATGTCCATTATTTTGTTCAAATTTTGCCAAAAGTCACTCTCCATTTTGGAAAATTAGATTACAATGACAATGTTGCTTGTGATATTTGAGTCACCAATGTAACATAGTTGTGTCAGTTTTAATTTATAATTATTACACTTATGAATTTATAATTATTACATTTATGAAAATTCGTATTAAGTATGCATTCACTTTTTAAAATCCTCATTTAAAAATATCAAATATAAAGAAAATATATCAATGGTGTTCAGCTGATTATTTAACATTAGGTTATGTTTGTCCAACAGTTGAACAATCTCTTATATTCCTGATCTGCCAACACAATTTTAAGTGAAACAAAAAAACTAGAGAAATTTAATGCAAATTTACAAAGAAACACATGAATTAAATTAGGAAATATATATCATATTTCTGAAATTTACAGGAAAAATTTCAAACTGTATTACTATTACCAGACTATTTTAACTATATCATAACCAGAGGAATAAAGGGCTCATTATTTCTTACAGAATAGCACAATGTATTATAGGATGTGTAAAACCAAAAATATTAAAGAAAATTTAATTTTTCCAGCTGTTTGAGAGGTTATTTTCATTTATAGGAAGAAATTCACGTGAAAAAAATTCTGTGTTTCACTGAGTAATGACATATCAAGAAAGCTTGATGAGATTGTGAAAAATGTTGAAGAGCAGCTTTGTAATGAACTGCAGTCAAGCAAATTTTCATACAATGGATGAAAGTCTGTGTGAAAATGAATCATTACTGCTCATATATATGTAAGTTTCATAAAGATTAAAAAAATCGTGAAGGAAATGTTACTTTCAAAATGACTGAGAATGAATACAAAGAGATTGTCAGTTCACAAAGCCCTTCAAAATATCTAGTGGGAAAACGTCTTCACTTTCCAAGCATCACTGCTTCCAGAGCAGCTACACTGATGGGTCTACAGAGGGGGTTCAGAGCTCACAGTAACAGCTCTCCGTGCTTTATTAATTCATTATATTATTAACTGGCCTCAGGTATGTTAAAGAAATACTGCAAAATCAATGCATGTATTTGGAGTTGCTAATAAAATTAAGAGTAAACTATGCAATGGTACTAAAAAGAGTTTGAAATTGGAAGTAAGGTAAAATTTCAATATATAGTTTGAACATTTTATTATGAAAATAATCAAAGAATTTTTTGAGTCATTAAATGAAAACTTAAGCATCACAATTGAAATATCACAAGAATATGACACATTTTGCAGATATATTTATATTTGCAAAGTTAAATGAGATCCTTTATAAAATCCTAGAGATGAAGATCAGTCTCATAGAGAACAGAATTATCAATTTGTCAGCAAACATGTATCATTTAAAATTGTTTTTTGCCTCAAACATTTTTATAGTTTTCATCTTTGCAAAAGTTTGATAAATGTAAATAGATTGCTTTCTTTTGAAGGACTACTAAAAAGAGGATGAGTAGATTTTTTAAAACTTTGGTTTAATTTACAAAACTGGATTGACTAATTCATTAATCCATTTGAAATAGATGAAGAACATGTTAGCCAAAATTTTCAGAAAAATTTAATTGATCTGAAAACCAATGTTGGGGCCAAAGCACACTTTAATCAATCTAATTATGAAAGGTTTTGGATGCTGTTAAAATGTAAATATACTTTTTTGGAAAGAAGTGAATTATTCTAGATTTCCAACAGCATATTTGGGTGAAATGGTTGTCAGGCCTGTAGTGTTATTCTGGCAAAAACACCCTATCATGTGGCGACTCATGTGGGGTCTCTGGTCCTATTCCCCACATAAGAATGCAGGACACAGTGAGACCAAAAAAGTACACCCACGGAGCCATAGATAAGGGAGTCATACCACTATATTCTCGCTGGCGGCTGGGTTGGAGACACAGGAAACAGGACCAACACTATCTGCAACCTGCTCTCCACTTCTCTCTGCCAACCCACCTGTGGGAACAGAACCCCAAAAAGCAGTTTCCAGGCTCTCGGCCTCACATAGACAGGTGCCTGGCTCAGGTAGTAAATGGCCATCAACTGTGATTGCACGGCCATCAGCTGTGGCTAGTTGGCCGTCAGCTGTAACCAGTGAGCCATTGGCCACTAATATAACTGCTGTGGCTACGCTAGCAGAAAGAAGAGAAAAATGGGGTCTAGCAAGAAGATGGCGGCTGGGCTGGCAAGCGTGGATGGCGGTTTGCGGACAGTGTGGATCCAGCCTCCAGTGAGAGTATAGTGCCGCCAGAGAGAATATAGTGGTATGACTCCCCCATCTATGGCTCCGTGGGTGTTCCTTTTTGGCCTCACCATGTCCTGCGTTCTTGTGTGGAGAGCGGGAGCAAAGACCCCGCAGGCCGCCCCGCATGACAAATGGCGCAGCGAGCAGAGTCTCCCGCATGACAAATGGCGTATTGAGCAGGGTATGGTGCCGGCCAAAACTCCCTGAAGGGCGGTGGAGCAGTTTGTGCGTATGAACACTCAGTCTCAGGAAGACCAGGAGGAGCAGCTGCCAGAGAGCTGGACCGCCATAGACAGTTCTCCCACCAGCACAGGAAAAGCCATGCAGCTGCTGGAGAGATGAAGCCCCGTGGAGAGGTGGAAAGATGTGGACGGTTCCCCAACCAGCACAGGCCGGAGAAAGCGAAGGTCGTTGCAGCCCTGTGGGCCGGGGAAGTTCCTTCTCAGGCAGCTGGGATGCAGGATTTATAGTCCCAGGAGGTAACGCTTGCTGAGTCCTCCTTGGGAGATGAGGGTGAGGTCAAGGTCATCCCTCACCCCCAGGACAGCCCTGGTGAATGACTATGGCTATGGGGAATTGCCTTCCATTCCTAATTTAATGGACCGCTTGACTGTTTGTTTGGGAACTGTTGTTAGTGGAACTGGGGGATATTTGCTTTTGTCTCTTGACTGGCCGCCATTGAGAATATGTAAGCACCTTGATTGTGAGTCGCTGTTGTTCCAGCAGGGTACCCTGAGAGGCACAGAGAGAGTGGCAGTGCCCTGAGAGCCCTGGCTGAGTCCAGGAAGTCTGGCTGAGCCCTGAAGATACCCTGGCTGTGCCCAGGAAGTCGGGCTGTTCCCAGAGAGAGTGGCAGTGCCCTGAGAGCCCTGGCTGAGTCCAGGAAGTGTGGCTGTGCCCACAGAGAGTGGCAGTGCCCTGAAAGCCCTGGCTGAGTCCAGGAAGTGTGGCTGTGCCCACAGAGAGTGGCAGTGCCCTGAGAGCCCTGGCTGTGTCCAGGAAGTGTGGCTGTGCCCACAGAGAGTGGCAGTGCCCTGAGAAATCCTAGCTGTGCCCGGGGAAACTAGTGGTACCCTAAGAAGTCCAGGAAGTCTGGTCGTGCCCAGAAGCACTGGTGGTGCCCTGAGAAACCCTGGTTGTGCCCAGAGAGCCTAGTTGTGTCCAGGATATTGCATTCACCTCCAGGCTCCTCGCACAGGGCCCCTCGCGGAAGACGCTTGTCGCGTAGATTGTGATTCGAGAACCTGTAGGGGTGGAGTGTGGGGACAGAACCCCAAAAAGCAGTTTCCAGGCTCTCGGCCTCACATAGACAGGTGCCTGGCTCAGGTAGTAAATGGCCATCAACTGTGATTGCACGGCCATCAGCTGTGGCTAGTTGGCCGTCAGCTGTAACCAGTGAGCCATTGGCCACTAATATAACTGCTGTGGCTACGCTAGCAGAAAGAAGAGAAAAATGGGGTCTAGCAAGAAGATGGCAGCTGGGCTGGCAAGCGTGGATGGCGGTTTGCGGACAGTGTGGATCCAGCCTCCAGTGAGAGTATAGTGCCACCAGAGAGAATATAGTGGTATGACTCCCCTACCTATGGCTCCGTGGGTGTTCCTTTTTGGCCTCACCATATCCTGCGTTCTTGTGTGGGGAGCGGGAGCAGAGACCCCGCAGGCCGCCCCGCATGACAAATGGCGCAGCGAGCAGGGTCTCCTGCATGACACCACCTCACTTGCTAGCTGCAATCCACCGTGCTAACTGCAATCCTCCGCTTGCTAGCTCAGCCACCATCTTCTTGCTAACCCCCATTTTTCTGCTAGCGGAGCCACGGCAGTTATCGTAGTGGCCAATGGCTCACTGATTACAGCTGACGGCCAACTAGCCACAGCTGATGGCCATCCAATCACAGTTGATGGCCATTTACTACCCGACTGAGCACCTTTCCATGTGAGGGCGAGAGCCTAGAAACTGCCCTGCTGGATCTGTCCCCACACACCCCCACCAATATGTACGCGTATCAGAGGAAAGATGAGATTCCTTTTAACGTGCTTTGAACAACTTTATGAGCGTATATAATGGGGGTCTGTGGGGACAGAGCCAGGAGTGCAGTTTCCAGGCTCTCGGCCTCACATGGAAAGGTGCTGGCTCAGCTAGTAAATGGCCATCAACTGTGATTGGATGGCCATCAGCTGTGGCTAGTTGGCCATCAGCTATAATCAGTGAGCCATTGGCCACTAATATAACTGCTGTGGCTATGCTAGCAGCAAATGGGGGCTAGTAAGAAGATGATGGCTGGCAAGGGCGATTGCAGTTAGCACAGCAGAGTGCGGGTTGCAGATTGCAGAGAAGTGGACAGCAGGTTGCAGATAGTGTGGCTCCTGCTTCCTGTGTCTCCAACCCAGCCACCAGTGAGAATATAGTGGTATGACTCTCCTATCTATGGCTCTATGGATGTTCCTTTTTGGCCTCACCATATCCTGCGTTCTTATGTGGGGAGTGGGACCAGAGACCCCACATGACACCCTGCATGTGGGGACAGAGCCAGGAGTGCAGTTTCCAGGCTTTAGGCCTCATGTGGAAAGGTGCTGGCTCAGGTAGTAAACGGCCATCAGCTGTGGCTAGTTGGCCATCAGCTGTAACCAGTGAGCCATTGGCCACTAATATAACTGCAGTGGCTACGCTAGCAGAAAATGGGGGTTAGCAAGAAGATGGTGGCTGAGCTAGCAAGCGCCAATTGCAGTTAGCATGGCAGAGTGCAGTTAGCAAGGGTGTCGTGCAGGGTGTCATACAGGGTCTCTGCTCCCGCTCCCTGCACAAGAACACAGGTGTCGTGTGGGGTGGCCTGCGGGGTCTCTACCCCCGCTCCCCACATAAGAATGCAGGATGTGGCTAGGCCCAAAAGGAACACCTACGGAGCCATAGGTAGGGAAGTCATACAATTATAGTCTCACTGGAGGCTGGAGTCACAGGACATGTGACCTGCTGTCCGTTTTTCTGCCAACTGACCGACTCCCCTCGCTAGCTACAATCCGCCATGCTAACTGTAATCCGTGCTTGCTAGCTGAGGCCCCATCTTCTTGCTAGCCCCTATTTTTTCTGCTAGCGAAGCCACAGCAGTTATATTAGTGGCCAATGGCTCACTGACTACAGCTAATGGCCAACAAGCCACAGTTGATGGCCATCCAATCACAGTTGATGGCCATTTAGTACCTAAGCCAGCATCTTTCCATGTGAGGCCAAGAGCCTGGAAACTGCACTCCTGGTTCTGTCCCCACAAAGGGGTTGGTTGGCAGAAGTGGACAGCGGGTTGCGTACAGTGTGGCTCCTGCTTCCTTTGTTTCCAACCCAGCCGCCAGCGAGAATATAGTGGTATGACTCCCCTATCTATGGCTCTGTTTGTGTTCCTTTATGGTCTCACCATGTCCTGCGTTCTTATGTGGGAGGTGGGAGCTGAGACCCCGCAGGCCACCCTGCACGACAGGGTCTCACTGAATTTCATTAATAAAGTTTGTTTCAAAATTATGATATATGATTTAATTTTTGTAGTGCAGAAATAAGTTTAGGTTGTAGAAATTGCATATTGAAATGATGTTATCTTAGTTATTGAAATGATATATTGAAAAAAATTAGGGAATGTCCTTACTGTTAATCATTTTATCCTGCTACTATTTTCAAGGTTTACCACTCAGTTTGTCTATAGGGACACTGTCCTACAGAAATAATATGCATGCCAGAAACGTGAGCCATATATATAATTAAAAAAAATTAGCAGCCATATTATAAAAAGTAAAAGTGGCAGAGCAAAATAATTTCAATTATTGTGGGGACAGAGCCGGGAGTGCAGTTTCCAGGCTCTCGCCCTCACGTGGAAAGATGCTCACTTGGGAGGTAAATGGACATCAACTGTGATTGGATGGCCATCAGCTGTGACTAGTTGGCCATCAGCTGTAACCAGTGAGCCATTGGCTACTAATATAACTGCTGTGGCTACGCTAGCAGAAAAAGGGGGCTAGCAAGAAGATGGTGGCTGAGCTACCAAGAGCGGACTGCAGCTAGCAAGTGAGGTGGGTTGGCAGAGAGAAGTGGACAGCAGGTTGCAGTTAGTGTGGCTCCTGCTTCCTGTGTCTCCAACCCAGCAGCGAGAATATAGTGGTATGACTCCCCTATCTATGGCTCCATGGGTGTTCCTGTTTGTCCTCACCGTGTCCTGTGTTCTTGTGTGGGGGTTGGGACCAGAAACCCCCCCCGACACCCTGCATGACAATTATATATTATATTTAATATACTACATCTCCCAATTATCATTTCAACTGTAACTAATCAATGTAAACATTATTGAAATGTTTTACACCGATTTACTTTTTAATATAAACCTAATTTAATTAAAGTTAAATAACATTAAAAATTCAGTATTTTCGTGTCACTGACCTTATTTCAAGTGCTCCACAGACATTCAGGGCGACTCATTACATTATCATTCATCACTGGTTTAGTCTTACTGATGTCTCTGTTATTAGTTGTCTTACCGACAATTAACAACTATTAGCCTAACCAGTTTTTATTTTAGTGTCCATCACATCTCTGTTCTTCCATTTCCTGCATGTATTATATTAAGCTCCTTCTCTTAAATCCAAACTTACTATAAGGAGGTGCAAGAATTTAACTACTTCATTAGACCAATTATTTTGCTAAAAATCATGTTTTCTTTCCCTTACAGTTAGACAGTTAATATGTATGGTGGTGCATCAATAATGCATGACTGAATTACTCTAATGTTTGGTTTCAGGTTGTATATTTTTTTTTTATAAATGTCTTTTTAGGCAGTAAAGAGAACTTTAGAAAATATTTGTTATATAGAGTTTAGAACTGCTGATCTCCGTAAATACAGTAATGGTGGTTTTCTTCTGTCTCTGGCAGGAAGAACAAGCCATGTTTTATTGGGTTTCAATGAGAGAATTGTGCTGATTGATTTCTAGGCTTGTTAAACCACTCCACCAGCTTAGCTCTCTGAACACAGCAAACCTCATTAGCTATTACCCTGACCTTTCTTCTTTATTGCATTCTTCTCTACTGCTCTCTTCTGGTCATCATTTCTGTCCATCTACATTTTTCCTAAGCACATTAGATGTATGTGTCTTCTAATTAAGTGGTCTAAAATATGAAATGAGAAAAAATTTTCAAATGCTGAGAAAAGCATAAGAAAATGGATTAACGATAATATAATAAAGTGATAAGGTAAAATGTATTCAAGTACTTACCATGTCTTAGTTACTGCGTTATGACCTTACCCTATATTAGTTGACATATCTCAAAATACTCTTTGAAGAGTGTGCAATCTCCTTTTACAATTGAGGTTGATATGTGCCTTAGGTCAGATTAGTAAGTAGCTGAGATGAAAATCACATGAAGCTCTTCATTCCTCAAACCTTTGATCCTAAGCGCTGTAATGTACTGCCTCACAAGGACGTAGATACAGGTTTTTACAGATGGATGGAGGTTCCACACTAACACACCTGTGTAGAGTGTAAGGGAAGATTATTGCAATTGCACATTGTGTAGTTTTTACTTTAGCCCTTTGGTTTTAATCTAATAAACCATTGCTGGCCTCCCTCAAATGAACAACACAGATGCATTTATGTAGCAGTGCCCCGTGACCAAAAGATTATGTGTTGTTTCACTATCTGCCCTGTTGTACAATATTAGGTTTGTGCTAGTCATACAGCTGTTCCTAAATAGAGACTCCCCAGAACTGTCTGAGTTAATATTGGCTCCAATCATTCTGCTGCCTTGTGGAGTAGTAGAGCATGACAGGGCTGTAGTTAAATGCGAAGGCAAAGGGCCTCCCTGTGCTCAGATCACACGCACTGATTACACTGGTCTACATTACTTGCCATACTTGTTTCACTTTGCTTTTACTTTGGTCTTAGTATATGGAGTCATTTGCCTGTAGGTTTTACAATTCGCTTATAAACGTCTATAGGGATGGAGTCCCAGAGAGCAGTTTCCAGGCTCTCAGCCTGGAAAGGTGCTGGCTCAGTTATTAGATGGCCATCAGCTGTAATCAGATGGCCATCAACTGTAACTAGCTGGCCTTCAGCTGTAACTGGTTACCCATTAACCACTAATAAAACTGCCTGGCTACGCTGGCAAGACGGTTGGAAGAGAAGTGGTCGGCGGATTGCGGATCATGTGTATCCTGCTTCCGGTATCTTGAGCCCAGCCGTCAGCGAGTATATAGTGGTATGAACCCCCTGTCCATGGCTCCTTGGCGTTCCTTTTCGGCCTCACCATATTCTGTGTCTACCTGCCGCAAGCAGGCATTACAACTTCTAAGTTGAATTTGTTTTTTCTCTGTAGATCATTTGGTTCAGCTTGCAATGGAAGAAGTAAAGATATTAGTATTTCTTTTCTTAAAATTAGGTGACACTCATGCTTTTGAAGGGAGCTATTTCAATAGGCAGGCTTTTTTTTTTTCTGTCTTTTTTTTTAAATGACAGAAATTATATTCTTGTTTAAAGGACTTTTCTAAGGAATTTTTAAATGGAAGCTTTAGGCTGCATTTCATCCATTATCACCTTGACACATGTAGGGTGCTGAAGTTAGGAAAGTGGCTGGCTGAAACAGCTGATTTTAAAGTGGTGAAGGAAAATTATATTAGCAGTTCTAAGACTTTTAAACATTTTCACTTATCTATCAAACATATTAAAAACATAATTTATTTAAATAGTAAACAAATAAATTTTATTAACATTTTCATCAAGAAACTTAACCTTTCTTCTTATCTGTAAAAGAGGAATAATTATTGAAATACAAATTTCTCCACATTGTAATAAGAATTGAATAAGATAATATATAGAATTTAGTTTATACATTAAATTTACACATAGTTTTATTTTATACATATTTTTGATGACTGATATAATTAATGAGTTCTATTTAAAGACGATTTTTGATAATAGTCATCCCAGCAAACAATGAAACCTCCTGTAAACTTATTACTATTTAAATTTTTCCATCCATGAAGTCATTTTCACAGAGTCTTTAACAAAAAGTAGAAATGCTCTGCAAAAGGAAGAAAGATTTATGCAAGGTTAGAAAATAGATTGTCAGGTGTGGTAAAATCTTACTCCATATTTTATTTAATTTATGAAAAATTATCATTTTCTAATTATTTCTTACAGTGGTTTTAATATCTTTCAACCACTCCTCACCCAAAATATGTTAATTTTGCAAAGTTAGATGAGTCATAACAATGTATTAGAAATGGAATAAAATTATATAATTCAAACATTGATGTGTATCAGTCAATACGATAATGCTGCAATAACGCTGTATAACAAATACTTGAAAGCTCAATGGTTTACTTTTTTTTCATTAATTTTCATACTCATGAGTCATGGAGAGACTGCACTGTGCCCAGCCTTGGCTCTCCTCCAGAGACTAGGCTCCAGGCTTCGAACTTTAGACTACAGATTGGGTTTAGGTCTGCTCCTTCTGATGCTCAATCTTCTGTGTCTAACAATTAACCCAGTGCATATGGCCATCTCCACATATCTTATTCTGCTTGATTGAGCTTGGAAGACACTTGTTTTGTTGAGGGCATTTTCTTCTCATGGTGAACCATCAAGGTTAAAGAAGGCAAGACAAACTCCACAACCACATTCCTCGCCTATCTCATTGGTCAAGAAATTCGGTGCTCAAGTCCAATGTCAAGATGAGGGCAAGTATACTTTGTTCACAATGAAGCTATGCAATGGTCACAGTTGTATCAGTGTATCACAGAAAAGAAGATATTTTAGACTGGTGGATTCAACATCTATTCCCACCACCTTCTAGTATGCCAAAAATTGAAAAAGTTTAAACTACTTTAACCCAGCTATCTTGCTTCTCATGCTCTGGAGATTATTTAGGGTCAAGCAACCAGAAGAATATCATGCAGAACGTGAATGGAATTGTAGGCCAAGTGACATCCATTTTAAAAATGCATTTTATAAGAGAAGCTATTGAAAAGAATTTTCTGATGTAAGGTGATATATGTGTTCCTCAAAATCATCACATTACAAGGTCAGACAATTAAGTTCGCAAACTCATCCTAGAAAAAGTGCTACATATCTCATTGCTGAATATCATTACAGTCACCTTTGAAGTACTCCCCTGGGAAGCTATGCACCCATGCCCATGCCTAGTCCACCCTTTAAAGCAGTTTTGGAACTCTTTTTTTTTTTTAGAATGGCCATCAGAGCTGTCATTGTGTTACCCTTGATGTCCTGAATGTCATCAAAATGTCTTCCTTTCTTTTTTTCTTTTTTTCCAATTTATTTTTTAAATTTATTGGGGTGACAATTGTTAGTAAAATTACATAGATTTCAGGTGTACAATTCTGTATTACATCATCTATAAATCCCATTGTGTGTTCACCACCCAGAGTCAGTTCTCCTTCCATCACCATATATTTGATCCCCCTTACCCTCATCTCCCACCCCCCAACTGTCTTCCTTTCAATATTGCCTTTATCTTTGGATAAAGAAAGAAGTTGTTGGGGGTCATATCAGGTGAGTAAGGAGGGTGCTTCAATACAGTGATTTGTTCGCTGGCTAAAAACTCCCTCACAGACAGTGCCGTGTGAGCTGGTGCATTGTCATGATGCAAGAGCCATGAATTGTTGGTGAAAAGTTCAGGTCGTCTAGCCTTTTCATGCATCCTTTTCATCCCTTCCAAAAAGCAAACTTGGTTAACAGTTTGTCCAGTTGGTACAAATCCATAATGAATAATCCCTCTGATATCAAAAAAAAAGGTAAGCAACATTGTTGCAACAAGTTTGCAAACATAATTGTCAGACGGAGTATGCTGTCATTAAGGTAAGGGCAACATACTCACATACAAAGATAGATGAAAACTACACATTAAGCCCTTCTAAGAATACCGGATAAACTGAGCACAGTAGAAAGATCAGTGTTGGGGGTGAACAAGAGTAAAGGGTATTATGTTCAGGGAGACAGTGCCACCTATTGGTACTTGCACTAGATTGTATTAGTGTACTTTGCCTTCAGATGTTATTTGGTATGAAAGATTAACAAACTGGGAAACATTCTTATAAACCAAAGCAATTTTTATACTGTAATTTATTTTTCTTAGTACCTTATTTAATACTCACATAAGCTAATTCATGCAATGGGAATACACACTGTAGCAGAGGATACTGTAATGGCAGTTTTTCTAATTGACAGGCAGCCACCTAATAGTGACCAGGTTGCCGCTGAAGGCCTAATTCTTGGGGGTGGAATTGGGCCCACTCCTACCATATCCGGCTTGATTTCATCTCATCAAGCCTTCTGAAAATTCTCCAAGCCACTTGATACCATGTAATAAGTCCCTTTCTGTTTAATTAGCTAAGATGGATTGTTTTTTCTTGTATTGAATACAGACTGATAGAGTAAAAATTACCTGGAGATATTAAAAGTCAGAGACTCTGAAGAAAATAGATGGCTGAGATTGCTAAGCTGATCTGGTAGGGTTTAAAAACAGTAAATATCCTTCTTGATTCTAGAACTTAAGATCTAAGAATGATGCAATGTTAATCATGGTACATAGTTGTGAATGATCTATTTATATTATTGCCTGAAATCACCTAGAATGAACTGCTTGTTAAGTAACAGAAAGACTAAGTGTTGGGCTGGATATTTTTAGCTTCCTTAGAGGCCTTACATAAAGAAAAAAAAAAGATAAGCTTCATGCTTTAAAATTGTTGCTTATTGATAATCAGATGAGAGAACTTCTTGTGCTTTCTAGTGGAATCTGATCCTTTAAGGCATAATTTTAATATACAAAAAAGAGAAACAGAGATCTCTGGGTTACTAAATTACAAAGTAAATTGAATTCATAGCCTCCTTAAATATCTTATTTAAATTTAGGGCATATTTTAGAAAAGAAAGTGACTCTAAAAATTAAAATGGGTACTTTGGTAGATTCAGATGTTTCTTTTTTTTTAAATTTATTGGGGTGACAATTATTAGTAAAATTACATAGATTTCAAGTGTACAATTCTGTATTACATTATCTATAAATCCCATTCTGTGTTCACCACCCAGAGTCAGTTCTCCTTCCATCACCATATATTTGATCCCCCTTACCCTCATCTCCCACCCCCCCTTACCCTCTGGTAACCACTAAACTATTGTCTGTGTCTATGAGTTTTTGTTTCTCATTTGTTTGTCTTGTTCTTTTGTTGTTTTTGGTTTATATACCACACATCAGTGAAATCATATGGTTCTCTGCTTTTTCTGTCTGACTTATTTTGCTTAGCATCATACTCTCAAGATCCATCCATGTTGTCACAAATGTTCCTATATCACCTTTTCTTACCGCCGAATAGTATTCCATTGTGTATATATACCACAACTTCTTTATCCATTCATCTATCAAAGGACATTTTGGTTGTTTCCATGTCTTGGCCACTGTGAACAAAGCTGGAATGAACATTGGAGCACACGTGTCTTTATGTATAAATGTTTTCAGATTTTTTGGGTAGATACCCAAGAGAGGGATTGCTGGGTCATATGGTAATTCTATTCGTAATTTTTTGAGGAACCTCCACACTGCCTTCCATAATGGCTGCACCAGTCTGCATTCCCACCAACAGTGTATGAGGGTTCCTTTTTCTCCACAGCCTCTCCAACACTTGTTACTATTTGTCTTGTTGATGATAGCCATTCTGACTGGGGTGAGGTGATATCTCATTGTGGTTTTTATTTGCATTTCTCTGATGATTAGTGATGTTGAGCATTTTTTTCATATGTCTATTTGCCATTTGTATGTCCTCTTTGGAGAAATGTCTCTTCAGGTCCTCTGCCCACTTTTCAATTGCGTTGTTTGTTTTTTTGTTGTTGAGTTGCATGAGTTCCTTGTATATTCTGGATACTAGCCCCTTATCGGAGGCACTGTTTGCAAAAATCTTCTCCCATTCAGTTGGTTGCCTCTTTATTGTATTGATGGTTTCTTTTGCTGTGCAGAAGCTTTTAAGTTTCATGTAGTCCCATTCGTTTATTTTAGCTTTTACTTCCATTGCCTTTGGAGTCAAATTAATAAAGTGCTCTTTGAACCCAAGGTCCATAAGTTTAGTACCTATGTTTTCTTCTATGCAGTTTATTGTGTCAGGTCTTATGCTTAAGTCTTTGATCCATTTTGAATTAATTTTGGTACATGGTGAGAGATAGCAGTCCAGTTTCATTCTTTTGCACATGGCTATCCAATTCTCCCAGCACCACTTATTGAAGAGGCTGTCTTTCCTCCATTGCATATTTTTTGCTTCTTTGTCAAAAATTATCTGTCCATATTTATGTGGTTTTGTTTCTGGGTTCTCAATTCTATTCCATTGGTCTATGTGTCTGTTTTTCTGCCAATACCATGCTGTTTTGATTATTGTAGCCCTGTAGTGCAAGCTAAAGTCAGGGAGTGCTATACCTCCAGTATTGTTCTTTTTTCTTAAGATTGCTTTGGCTATTCGGGGTCTTTTGTGGTTCGAAACAAATCTGATTATTTTTTGTTCTATTTCTTTAAAAAATGCCATTGGGATTTTGATGGGGATTGCATTGAGTCTGTATATTGCGTTGGGTAATATGGCCATTTTAACTATGTTGATTCTTCCAATCCATGAGCACGGAATGTCTTTCCATTTCTTTGTGCCTTCTTCAATTTCTTTCAAAAATGTCTTATAGTTTTCAGCATATAGGTCTTTCACATCCTTGGTTAAGTTTATTCCCAGGTATTTTATTCTTTTTGCTGCAATTGCAAAAGGAATTGTTTTTTGTATTTCTTTTTCTGAGATTTCATTGTTAGTATATAGGAATGCAATAGAATTTTGTATGTTGATTTTGTAGCCAGCAACTTTACTGTATTCGTTGGTTGTTTCTAATAGCTTTTTGGGAAGTCTTTAGGGTTTTCTATATATAGCATCATGTCATCTGCAAAGAGTGATAATTTAACTTCTTCATTCCCAATTTGGATGCCTTTTATTTCTTTCTCTTGCCTGATTGCTCTGGCAAGGACTTCCAACAGTATGTTAAAAAGCAGAGGTGATGGGTGACAGCCCTGTCGTGTTCCTGAACGTAGAGCAAAGGATTTCAGTTTTTCACCATTAATTATGAGATTAGCTGAGGGCTTGTCATATATGGCCTTTATGATGTTAAGGTGTTTTCCTTCTATACTTATTTTACTAAGTGTTTTAATCATAATTGGATGTTGTATCTTGTCAAATGCTTTTTCTGCATCAATTGATGTAATCATATGATTTTTGTCCTTTATTTTGTTTATGTGATGTATCACATTGATGGTTTTGCGGATGTTGAACCATCCTTGTGTCCCTGGGATGAACCCCACTTGGTCGTGATGAATAATCTTTTTAATGCATTGTTGTATTCGATTTGCTAGAATTTTGTTTAGGATTTTTGCATCTGTATTCATCAGAGATATTAGTCTGTAGTTTTCTTTTTTTGTGTTGTCCTTACCAGGTTTTGGTATCAGGGTAATGTTGGCCTCATAAAATGAGTTAAGGAGTACTGTCTCTTCTTCAATTTTTTGAAAGAATTTGAGCAGGATTGGTATTAGATCCTCTTTGAAGGTTTGGTAAAATTCACTAGTGAAGCCATTTGGTCCCGGACTTTTGCTTTTGGGAAGGTTTTGGATGACTGATTCAATTTCGTTACTGGTGATCGGTCTGTTTAGATTTTCCAGTTCTTCATGGTTCAGCCTTGGAAGGCTATATGTTTCTAAGAACTTGTCCATTTCTTCTAGGTTATTGAATTTGGTGGCATATAGTCCTTCATAGTATTCTTGGATGATCCTTTTTATTTCTGTGGTGTCCGTGATAACTTCCCCTTTTTCATTTCTGACTTTGTTAATCAGTGTCTTCTCTCTTTTTATCTTAGTAAGTCTAGCCAAGGGTTTGTCAATTTTGTTAATCTTTTCAAAGAACCAGCTCTTTGTCACATTAATTTTTTCTATTGTCTTTTGGTTCTCTATTTCATTTAGTTCTGCTCTGATTTTTGTTATTTCCTTTCTTCTGCTGACCTTGGGTTTCACTTGTTCTTCTTTTTCTTGTTCTTTAAGGTGTAACATGAGGTTATTTATTTGGGAGTTTTCTTGTTTCTTGAGATAGGCCTGTAATGATATAAATTTCCGTCTTCAAACTGCTTTTGCTGCATCCCCAAAATTTTGGTAGGATGTAGTTTCATTGTCATTTGTTTCTATGTATCTTTTGATCTCTCCTCTTATTTCTTCTTTGACCCAGTCGTTCTTTAAAAGTGTGTTGTTTAATTTCCATGTATTTGTGTTTTTTCCTGCTTTCTTTTTGCAGTTGATATCCAATTTCAAAACCTTGTGATCAGAGAATATGCATGGTATGATTTCAATCTTCTTAAATTTGCTGAGGCTGATTTTATGTCCCAATGTATGGTCTATCCTTGAGAATGTTCCATGTGCACTAGAAAAGAATGTATAGTCTGATGTTTTAGGATGAAGTGCTCTATATATGTCAATTATGTCCATTTCATCTAATGTATCATTTAGGGCTGCTATTTCGTTATTTATTTTCTGTTTGGATGATCTATCCATAGCTGTCAATGATGTATTTAAGTCCCCTAGTATAATTGTGTTTTGGACAATTTCTCCCTTTAGTTCTGTTAGTAGTTGCTTGGTATATTTCGGTGCTCCCTGATGGGGGCATAAATATTGATGACTGTTATGTCTTCTTGTTGTACAGTCCCCTTCACCATTATGAAATGTCCATCTTTGTCTCTTGTTATCTTTTTCACCCTGAAGTCTGTTTCATCTGATATAATTATGGCTACACCTGATTTTCTCTACCATTTGCTTGGAGTGTCAATTTCCACCCTTTCACTTTGAGTCCATGCTTGTCCTTGTAGCTGAGATGTGTCTCTTGGAGACAGCATATGCTTAGGTTTATTTTTTTGATCCAATCTGCTACTCTGTGCCTTTTTATTGGTGAGTCAGTCCATTTACATTTAGGGTGATTATTGATACGTGAGGATTTCCTGTCATTCTCTCTTTAGTTTTCTGGTAAGGCTGTGTCTCCATTGTTTCTTTGCCTTTTTGTTGTTGTGTTTAATTTCTGTGTGGTAGTATTCTATGATGTTTCCCTCTGTTTCTTCTTTTATTACAGTATATATTTTAGTTCTGGATTTTTTTTTTGAGTGTTTACCCTTAAGTTTATGTAAAAGAAAGTTTGATATTTAGAGTATTCCATTTTCTTTAGCACGCTTACTTTCTCCATGCCCATATTCCAGTTCAGGCCTTTACTCTGCCCCTTTTTATGTTTTGGGTGTCACAAATTGTCCCTGTTGATGGTGGTCGAATAGCCTCCTTTAGTATTTCTTGTAGTGCAGATCGTGTATTAGAAAATTCCCTCAGCTTCTGTATGCCCGGAAAGGTCTTTTTTCGTCCTTCATATCTAAAGTATATCTTTGCTGGATATATTATTCTTGGCTCATTATTTCTTTCTTTCAATAGTTTGAATATTTGGTTCCACTCCCTCCTGGCTTGTAGAGTTTCTGCTGAAAAATCTGACGATAATCTAATGGGCTTTCCTTGTAGGTTACTGTCTTCTTATCTCTGGTAGCCTTGAGGATTCTTTCTTTGTCGTTGATTTTAGACAGCTTCAATACTATGTGCCTTGGAGAAGGCCGGTTGGGACTGAGGTAATTAGGTGTTCTATTTGCTTCTTGGATTCGAGTATCCAGTTCTGTCCACAAGTTTGGGAAGTTCTCATCAACAATTTGTTTGAATATATTCTCTGTTCCCTTCTCTCTTTCTTCTCCTTCTGGTATGCCCATTATTCCTATATTGCTCTTTCTGATGGAGTCAGAAAGTTCTTGTAGAGTTCTTTCATTTCTTTCAAGTCTCAAGTCTCTTTCTTCTTCCATCTGTGTCATTTCCAGGTTTCTATCTTTGATGTCACTGATTCTTTCCTCCATCTGGTCAACTCTATGACCTGAGTTGGTTATTTCATTCTTAATTTCTTCTATTCAGTTCTTAATCTCCAGAAATTCTGTTTTGTTCCTTTTGAAAATTTCAATCTCTTTTGTAAAATACTCATGTTGTTCTTTGATTGTGTTTCTGAGTTCATTAACCTGCCTTTCTGTGTTTTCTTGCATTTCATTGAGTTTTTTCAGAACTGCAATCTTGAATTCTCTGTCATTTAAGTCACATATTTCCATATCTTTAAGTTCCTTTTCTGGAAACTTTTCACTTTCTTTCTGAGCTGTCTTGTTGCCTTGGTTATTGATGGCAATTATTGATTTATTATTTCTCTTCCTAGACATCTACAGGAGTGGCTTCTGCAACAGGTTGATAGCAAGTGGTCTTTGTTTTGTTTTCCAGTTCTTGTTGGTAGAATGTTTTATTTTCTCTCCGACTGCAGCCTTTTTTTCTCTCTCTCACACGGTAGTGCTATGTTTTCTCTGCACTCTTCCAGATTCTCCCACAATGGGGGAATTCCCTGGGAGACGGGCTTCTTGTCTGTTAATAGTTTGCCTGGATCACAGGGCACAGTGTCCGTGTGGGTGTGCGGAGAGCTTTTGAAGTTCCAAAGCTCTTCCAGCTCCTGATTCAAAGCCCATATGTTTCAGCAGTTCTGTTTACTCCTGCAGGGATCCACCCAGATAGATGGGGCCAGGGACACGGTGAGTTGTGAGAGGTGGCCCAGAGCAATGGCAGTGACCACCACAGCCGGTCCTGCTTTCACAGCTCCCTCCCCTTTGCCGGAACTAGTTGGGCTGCGAATCTGTGCCTGTGGTCCACAGTTCTCAGAACTGCAAATATTCTGTTATTTTGATCTGACACAGCTACTGTTCCGTTTCTAGCACCGGGCAGGTGGGGGCGGGGCGAGCTCTGGGAGGGGAGGGAGGGGGCGGCTGGTCTCAGTGCCTAAGGCTCCATCTCTGCTCGGCAGTGAGGGCTTAAACCACCGTTTTCAGCCTTCTTCCCTCAGTCTTTTCTCCGAGGTCTCTGCAGTGAGCGTTGGGTTCAGCCGTGTTATATGCTGTCCCCTCAGCCCTGTGGAGCCCTGACGGAGCCCTAGCAGTCCGAGTTCTTCCCTCTCCCGCAGCTGCGGTAACTCCGGGAAACAGTGAGCTCGGAGCACTGAGGTAGGTCTGCGTCCTGTGCCTGCGCGGCTCCGTCTCCGCACTTCTCCCTTCCCTCCTCCCCTGCTCACGCCATTCACCCACCTGTAGATGACTTCGGTAGTGGGCCTCTTCGTCTTGCCTGTCTGCTGTGCAGGGAGTCCTTTGTGGAGTTATCGTTGTTCGATTAGTTGTAAAATCCAGGGACGTTTTACAGAGGCTCACCTCACGCCGCCATTTTGATGATCAATTTCCAGATTCAGCTATTTCTTAATACCTAAATCTAAATTCTACTGAGCATTTCTTGCCAGCTGAAGCCACCATTCTCTGTCTGATAAATTGTGCCTGCTTGTCTTTAGTTGTCGTTTGACGCTGTTGGAACATAAAGGTATATTATACAGTTTTTTTTTATTATATTTGTCTTTTGTAATCAATATAATATTTTTGAGAATCATCTATGTTTTTGCATGTGTTAGTAATTTGTCCCATTTATTTCTAAATCATTTTCCATTAATGGATATACCACAATTTGCTTATCCATTTTCCTGTTAATAGATATTTAGGCTATTTTCAGTTTAGGAAAATATGAATAAAGCCACCATGACCATCTTTTTGAAGTCTTCTTTGGATGTATGCTTTCATTTCTCTGGTGTAAGTATCTAGGAGTAAAATTGTTTGTTTAAGCAATAGGTGCCTAACTGCCAGATAGTTTTACAAAGTGGTTGTATGGTTTATAGCCATTTAAGAGTCTGGTTGCTCCAAATCTTTGCCAACAGTTGGTGTGGTCAGTCTTTTTAATGTTAGCCATTCTACTGGATCTGTAGTAGCATCTCTTTGTTTTAACCAATTTACATGATTACTAATGATGTTCAGTCAGTATATTTCATGTTCTTATTGGCCATTTTTAAATATTCTTTTTTGAAGTGTCCATTTAAGGCTTTGCCTATTTATTTTAATTGGATTTGTCTTTTATTAGTGAATTGCAAGAGTTCTCTATATACTCTGGATTTTCAGTTTAATTATTAGTGATTTTTATGGCCTGTCAAAAAAAATCTGTGATGCCAAGATCACAAAGATTTTCTCCAATGTTTGTTTATAGAAACTTTATATTTAAGGGCTGCTTATATTATTGGTCTTTTATGATGGTTTAGTATTAAAATGTATACTTTCACCTTCCTTTGGTTCATTTCTCCTTGCACATATTCTTTCACTGTTACTATCAAGCTTTTTAAATCCACCACCCTCCTCTTTCAAAGTCTGTTTTTCATTGTTACATAATGCTGGATCTTGGTTTTGTAAATCCATTCTGAGAATTTCTGTTTTCGTAAGTTATTATACTTTAACTCATATACATTTATTTTGGTAAATGAATAGATACAATCTTCAGTATGCAGAATTTAAATCTTTCTGTGCTTCATTTGGTATCTAATTTGTTAAGGTGATTTAAAAACTTTTTCTCTATCACTTTCTTGACATCATAATTTTTTTTTTCCTTCTCAATAAGACTGGCATGCATTTACTTCCTGATTGGTCATTTTCTATCCTACCTCCCAAATTGATATTATTTTGAGTTTAGTTATGTGTTCTTTTGAATATGTTTTGTTTATTGCATATTTATAAATATGCTAGGGTTCAAATCTTGATTTTGGGAACCGAATTTACCTGGAAGACTCCTTCTGACTTCAGACAGGGCTTCCATCTGAAAGATCACAGAGAGAACACGGTATTGATAGAGTACCATATCCACAAGTCCATTTTAATATAGACTTCCTCTTTACATGGTTATAAGATTTCTAGAGACCTTGAAACAGTTGTACAATTTAGTAAATGACATAAATCTCTAGACTCTCAAGTCCTTCTTTCACAATCTTTTGTGTATAAGAAACTCTTCCAATTCTTATCACTTGACCCTTTATCCAGCACCCCACAGAAGAAACTGTTATGAAGTCCAAATGGTCAATAATGTCAGTGTTAAGAAACTCTGGTTTACAATGATATTTATAAATGGAAATTACTTATTTCAAAACTAAAGGTGCAATCTAAACTGTGATGTTACAAAATTATCATTTAATAAGCATATATATTTTACAAACTGTCATAATTAAATTCAGTCTTCTTAGATTGACATAATATATTCTTCCACAAGAAAAATTTAAAGTGTTGTAAATAGTAGATTTGAAATAAAGAACCCATCAATTTTCTTTATGGATAGGGAACAATAATGGTGGAAATATGTTATGACATGTCTAAGCTCAAACATAGGAAATACAGTTTATACTATGGAGTCTATGGTGAACACACGATGGGATTTATAGATGATGTACTGCAGAATTGTACACCTGAAATCTATGTAATTTTACTAACAATTGTCACCCCAATAAATTTAAAAATAAATAAATAAATAAATAAATAAATTATGGAGTCTAACATTGCCAAATATTGACAAATAAAAATTTGGGACAAAATAACATGTCATTTGTTTCCTTTTAATTGTTTTAAACATTGACTAAATTTTTTCTACAAAACAAATGTGTCAATAAATTTTGTCCAAGAGATCATTGTAATTTCTTTCTTTAAATGATTATCCATTTTCTTTAAAAGAAGAAACAAAGCAAACTTGTGTTGTACCTTGTGTTGAGCTATCTATAATATCTATGTATCTATCTCTCTATATAAGAATATCTATACATAATAGATATAATATTAGAGTATCTTCTTTACTCATATTTTGAGCATTTCCTATAACCTCACATCTTCAAAGACATGATTTTAATAAGTATATCTTGTTGGGGTATCATAAGGAATTCAACTGATTCCTTTTGATTAGATATTTCACTTCCTCTTGTTTCCTAGAGATATAATCCTGTATTGTTTAGGTCTTCCTCTTACATAATGTGTATAGCCTTAGTGTTTAGCTAAAACTTAGAGCTTTTCTATTTAAATAAGGGTATTTATATATTTACACTTTTTGGTAAAACTGATGGTCTTCTGTCATTTTGTTTTATGTATTTGACTTTTAAATTTTCTTGCATTTCCTCTCTTTGACTCTAAGTATTAACTTTCTCTTCTATTTTATCCTCTAATGATTTGTAAGCTATCCTATTAGTGACTACATTATACAATTTTTAAACATTATTATTTAAACTATTTTTCTAATTATATTTTTTCACTTTAAAAAAGTAAAACCATTTATTACTTTCTCCTTCCTAGCTTATTTCTAGAGAGTGAAACTATATAAATCTCATGCATTAGACAACCTCATACAAGGGCATTTTATAAAATTAGATTAATAGATGGATTGTCTCAAAATGTTTATATTAGAAGGAGGGAAATAAACCTTTTCACCTGTAAATGTCATTGTGAAAATCTCTCCTCTGTGTGATCCCATTTAATTTTCAAAGAATTTTAGTAAACTATATTATATTCATCAAATTCTTTTATATACAGCCCACTGTCTTAGAATAGATCACTAGAAAATTGGAAATACAAAATATGAAGGCAGTATACTGCCTACATAAGATATACAAACTTGTCTTGAAGAATTATTTTATTTTTATGTTTCTGCTTTGTAGATATTTGTGCAATGTGTGTAAGATTCTGAGGAAAATAGTTCTACATACACTAACGTATATTAATATCTGCTGGGAAACGTATCATTTTTATTCTTTTTTTTCTTATGTCTATACTGTTTCTGTAAAGTTTCTTCCATTTTTCTACTCTGAAATTCCTATAAATTTGAGAATGATGAATGAAAGTCAATGTAAAAATTGTTGTTCTTTCATTACTATCATTTTAGCAAGTACATCCCTTTTGGTGGGTAGAAACCTTTGCTTTGATATTTCATTTCAAATGAAGGACTACTCTTTGATTCAAAATGAATTATCTTTTGGGACACATTTTCCCTTTTGGGACACATTTCCAGACTTTTACCTAAGAATAACAAGTATTTACAAAATTATGGGAAATATTCTGATTCTCTATTTTATAAAAAGGGAAGTTAAATCTTGGTGAATTATAAATGACTAATTAAAATAAAAATTACTTAAGGTAGAAACCATAGTATGAATCTATCATACATTTAGTTTATAAGTTATATTCTTTTTTTGTTATTATTGTTAAGAAGCATGATGGTTTTCCACATTTATTTCCAAACAGATCATAAACCAACTGTCTCTAATGAATAAACAGCTGCATACATCACATTACTATAAATATAAAGACACAAGAACAAATTTTCCATAACCATTAAAATGCTGGGTCATTTAAAACTTTGCATAGGAAAATAAAAAATAGCACTGCAGCTTGGTGGGTTTTTTTCTTAAAGTGGCTTTTTAAATTCTCACAGCATACTGCCTTTCTAAGAAATACAAACTTGTCTGGATGCCAAGAATGCATTGCTCATTAACCATACTAAACAATATTTTTATCTGCCTTCTGTGTTTTGAGGGGTATGGGGTTACCCTGCTCCCAGTATCTTAATAAGACTTGCATAGAGCAAGATATTCACCACCCTATCTACTGGTCTCATGAGGACCCCAACTCCCTAAATGCTTGAAGATAATGGATATTTGGAAAAAGAAGTTTAGATGGGTGTTGAGAACAGTACAGTATGGAAGCCAGCCATGGGGCTTGCACATGGCGTGTGGGCTCAGGGTCAATATGATTGTCAAGAGGTGAGGGGCCAATGCCACAGAAGTACAGGGAGTCTGAGTGGCAACTTCCAAGCTGCTGTGCTCTGCATGCCTGAGGGTGAGTCAGTGTCTGTAAACACACAGCCTCTCCTACAGCATAGTCTTTGCTTCTCTGCAGGGAGTGCTTCAGTTCTTAGGTAAAGACCATTACCATTCGTTTTAGTAATAACTGCCACTTTACGTCAGTTGTTCTTTGTTCCCAAACGTTTACTCCATACTTTTTCTTTACTCTTGCCTTAGTAAATACAAACTATTTACTCAAATGAAAAGGAGAAAGTCATTTAGTCAAACAATCAACTTCTTTATTGAGAATTCACTAGTCTAGTCTATGTAGTCTTATGGATCATTTTGAACAGTACATACCATATGCTTCTTACATATTTCTCCTACTTTAAATTCACAAAGACGTTATAAGATTTCAAATGTTTATTGTCCCCTACATCGACTATTGCAATGGCTTTCTTACTGGTCTCTCTGCCATTATTTTCCTCTACCCTCAATTCATTTCACACACTGATGACGTTATAAATTTTCTAGAGCGAAACACTCAGCTTTTCAACACGGGAATCTAAACTCTTTGGCTAGTGTTCAAGAATCTGCATAGTTTGTCACCACCCTGCTGTTCATGACTTACTTTCCACTGTTATACTTAGGACACAGTGTACCCTGGAGGATGTGGTTGGTTAGGGGGAACATGCCCTCATTTCCTTGCCACTGCTCTGGTCCGTCTCACCACTAGGACTGCTTCTCTTTGCATTCTTATACTCTCCTTTTTGAGATCTTTTTTTAAAAAAGATTTGTATTGCATTATAGCTAACATACAATATTATATTCGTTTCAGGTATATACCATAGTTATTCAACATTTATCTACCTAAAGAAGGGATCACCATAAGTGCAGCAGCCATCTGACACTCTTTCACGTTATCACAACATTATTGACTATATTCCCCATGCTGTACATTACATTCCCATGACTTATTTGTTTTTACCTAAAAATTTGAACCTCTTATTCATCTTTTTAACCTCTTGTATAAATTTTTCAATTATAGTTGACATCCAATATTGTTTTATATTAATTTCAGGTGTACAGCATAGTGGTTAAACATGTATATAACTAAAGAAGTGATCCCCCTGACTAGTCTAGTACCCACCTGGCACTATACATAATAATTATCATATTATTGACTGTATTCCCTATGCTTTACTTTACATCCCTGTGACAATTGTATAACTACCAATTTGTACTTCTTAATGCATTCATCTTTTTCACCACATCTCAAAATCCCCTCCTATCACCCCAATAAATCTGGTACCCATCTGACACCATACATAGTAATTACAATATTATTGACTATATTCCTTTTTCTATATACTACATCCCCATGACTACTTTGTAACAACCAATTTGTACTTATTAATCCCTTCCCCTTTTTGACGCATTCCCAACCCCGCTCTGGTCTGGCAACCATCAAAATATTCTCTGTATCTATGAGTTTGTTTCTGTTTTGTTTGTTCATTTGGTTCTTTAGATTCCACATATAAGTGAAATCACATTGCATCTATCTTTCGCTGTCTGACATACTTTTCTCAGCACAACACCTTCCAGGTCCATCCACGCGCCACAGATGGCAAGAACCCATTTCCTTCCACGGCAGAACAATATTCTATTGTATATATGTACCACCCACTCTTGATCCATTCTGCCATCGACAGACACCCAGGCTGCCTCCACATCTTGGCCATTGTAAACAATGTTGCAATGAACATATGGATGCAGATATCCCTTTGAATTCGTGTTTTAGATTTCTTCGGATAATTAACCAGAAGTGGGATTACTGAGTCTTTCTTTGTCACTTGTTATAGACGTTGTTTTTAAAGTCTATTTTGTTTGGTATAAGTATTGCTATCACAGCTTTTTGTTTCTTCTCATTTTCATGAAATATCTCATTCCCATCCCTCTAATTTCAGTCTCTGTGTGTATTTTGATCTGAAGTGAGTCTCTTGTAGGCAGCATATGTAAAGGTCTTCTTTTCTTATCCATTCAACCACTCTATCTTTTGATTGGAGCATTTAATCCATTTACATTTGAAGTGATTTTTGTTAGCTATGGAGTTATTGCCATTTTATTCATATTTTTTATCTTTCTTTTTGTCTTAAAGGAGTCACTCTAAGATTCCTCGTAATACTGGTTTGGTGCTGAGGAGCTCCTTTAGCTTTTTCAGGTCTGGGAAGCTCTTATTCTGTCCTTCAATTCTAAATGATAGCTTTGCTGAGTACAATAATTTTGGTTGTAAGTCCTTGCTTTTCATTATTTTGAATAGTTCCTGTCAATCCCTTCTAGGCTGCAAAATTTCTGTTGACAAATCAGCTCATAGTCTTATGGGGGCTCCCTTGTAGGTAACTAACTACTTTTCTCTTGCTGATTTTAAGATTCTCTCTTTGTTTTTAACCTTTGGCATTTCAAATATGATGTGTCTTGGAGTAGGCCTCTTTGGGTTCATCTTGTTCAGAACTTTCTGCACTATCTGGACTTGTATGTCTATTTCCTTTGCCAGGTTAGGGAAGTTTTCAGTCTTTCTTTCTTTCTTTCTTTCTTTCTTTCTTTCTTTCTTTCTTTCTTTCTTTCTTTTTTTTAATTAGTTTCAGGTGTACAAAACAATGTAATAGTTAGACATTTCACCCCTCACAAAGTGATAAGACCCGCCCTTAATCTATTGCCCCTCTGGCATAATATATATCTATTACAATTCTATTAACTCTATTCCTTATGCTGTACTCCATATCTCGTGACTATATATAAAATTATAGTTGACATACAATATTATTCAGCTTCAGCTTCAGGTGTACAGTGCAGTGATCAAGCATCTACACCATTCATGAAGTGGTCTCCCTAATAAGACGTGTCTATCTGACACCCTACAAAATCTTTACAACATTATTGATTATATTCCCCAAACTGTCTTTCATATCCCCTTGACAATATTGTAGTTACCAATTTATACTGTCTAATCCTTTCCCCTTCTCCCTCATCCCCACCCCCCTCCCATCTAGCAACCATCAGTTTTTCTTTTGTATCTCTGAGATTATTTCTGTTTACTTTGCTCATTTATTTACTTCTTTAGATTCCACATAGAAGTGAGATCATATGGTATTTGTCTTTCTCCGACTGACTTATTTCACTTAGCATAGTGTTCTCTAGGTCCATCCATATCATTGCAAATGACAAGATTTCATTCTTCTTTATGGCTGAGTAATACTCCATTTTGTAAATATGCCACAGTTTCTTAATCCAGTTGTCTACTGGTGGATATTTCAGTTGTTTTCAAATCTTGGGTATTGTAAGTAGTGTTGTAATAAACATAGGGGTGCATATATTTTCTCAAATTAGCGTCTTGGATTTCTCTGGATAGATACCAAAGAGTGGAATTGCTGGGTCATAAGGTAGTTCCATTTCCAGTTTTCTGAGATACCTTCATACTGATTTCCATAGTGGTTGCACCAATCTGCAATCCTACCAACGGTGCACCAGGGTTCCCTTTTCTCCACAGCCTCTCCAGCATTTGTTGTTTGTTGATTTATTGATGATAGCCATTCTTCAGTCATTATTTCTTCAAATAGATTTTCAATTCCTTACTCTTTCTTCTCCTTCTGGTACCCTTATGATGCGAATGTCGGTATGCTTGATGTTGTCTCAGAGGTCCCTTAGGCTCTCCTCAATAATTTTTGGATTCTTTTTTTCTTTTTGTGGTTCTGATTGGATGTTTTCTGCTACCTTATCTTCTAAATCACTGATTCAATCCTCTGCTTCATCTAATCTGTTGCTTCCCTCTAATGTATTCTTCATTTCAGTTATTGTCTTTTTTTATTTCTGACAGGTTCTTTTTAATGGTTTTTTTATCTCCATTTTTATGTTTCCTATCTCTTTGTTGAAGTTCTCCCTGAGATCATTAGTCATCCTTATAACCATTATTTGGAACTCTGTGTCTGGTAGACTGCTTGTCTCCATTTTATTCAGTTTTCTTCCTGGAGCTTTGTTCTGTCTTTTGTTTAGGACATATTTCCTTGTCTCCCCATTTTGGCTGCCTCCTTGTGTTTGTTTCTATGTAGGACTGCTATGCCTCCCAATCTTAGTAGAGTGGCCTTATGTATTAGGTGTCCTATGGGACACTAATGGTGCAGCCTCCCTGGTTACCAGAGCCAGGTGCCCCAGGTGTGTCCCTTGTGTGGATTATGTGTGCCCTCCTGCTATAGTTGGGACTTGATTGCTTTTGCTCATCAATGGGAGGGACTGACCTTCAGGTTGACTGGTTGTGAGGACTGACTGTGACTACAGTGGAAGAGTTGTTGTGCAGGGGCTGACCCTACAAAATAGGCTTTGCTTTAGCAGGGCTCTCTTGCCTGCCTAGTCTGCCCTTTGGGTGTTTCATCCTTGGAGGTGGCTGGGTGAAACTCTGGCCCAGTCCAAACCTTGCCACTGGGTCTGTCAGCCCTGGGGCCTCCTGTGAGGGGGCCCACTGCAGGCCAAGTTCAGCTGCAGTCTGTGTGCCCTGTTCAGGGACACCTGGCAGAAACCAGAAAAGCAATCCACAGATGGCTGCTGTCCATGATGTGCTTGGAGGTGCCTCAAGAGGCCACGCCATGAACAAAGGCTGGCTGTTGCTAGTGCTGGGCTTATGGCTGCTCAACCAGAGGTTTGGGAAATGCTGAAGCCAGATGCTGCTTATTTGGGTTTTGTGAACGTTTGAGAGATTTTAGGAAAGTTTGCAGTATGAACAAAGGCAGGCCATTTATATGAAAAAGTCACTGGAAGAGGCTTCAGTGTGCCTCAAATTTGGGTGGGGCATGGTCTCAGGGCATCACTAGAATGGAGCAGACAAAAAATAATAGCCAGATTGATGGAGGCTCAAATATGGTGTTTGTCTACGTCTGTACACAGGGAGGGGGTAGGACTCAACAAAGAAACAATGGCTTCCACCAGCTCCTCAGTCCAGAAGAAAGCTGCTATTCCACCCTTCACCCTCAAGTTAAACAGTTCAGTGTCTACTCATATGTCCCTGGTGCCTTCGAGCTGCTGCCCCAGTGCTGGAGCTCAGATAGAGTCCAAAAGTAGGTAAGTCCATGCACAGTCCCTTGAAGAGGAGCACCTGGGAGAGTAGCAGCACTCTGTCTCACTCATTCACAATATCTGCTGGTTTTCACAGACAGAAGACTTCCCTCCCCAGCACTGAAACCCAGGGCTGGGGAGGGTCTTGGACCCCTTGCTTCTCAGTAGGGGCCTCCTCTGCTGGGATATCCCTCCTGATTTTTAATGGTCACAGTCAGATGTGGAACCAGCTTGTTCCACGTCTCCACCCCTCCTACCAGGCTCAAGGTGGCTTCTTCTGCATGTCCATAGTTTTAGGGCTTCTGTTCAGCAAGACTTCAGGCAATTCTCAATAATGGTTGTTCTGTGGTTTGGTTGTAATTGATGTGGTCCTGAGAGAAGGTGAGCACAGTATTTACCTACTCCACCATCTTGACCAGAAATCCCTCCTTTTTGAGATCTTTTAAAACATAGTTCAAGTGATTAATCCTTCCTTAAGCTTTCCAGAATAATTTCCAATCACTATTCATGTCTCTCTCTTTGGGGCTTCCTACAGGATATTTAATTCTTCCTGTATTGAAATGTTTTATTTTTATATCTAATCTCCTATACTGAATGTTAAGTTTTATAGAGCAGATTCTGAATCTTATTTTTTTTTCTTCTAATCATGGTAACTAGAAAAATATATGGCACATAGTAGGCTTTTAATATGCATTTATTTTATTAGCTTATAATGGTATATATGTATTAAATATTAAATAAAAAGTAAATACAGTTAATTATATTTTGAATAAACTGTTATTTCAGAAGAGCAAACATTCTATCATACCTAAAATGTCAAGTTTTTTCCTCTCAAAAAAGCATAAAAAGCACCATTGTTAAGAAAGACAAATATAATACAAATTAACATAGGAAATAAAAATACATACTTTTGAATTAGTAAAATGCTAAATATGTCCTATAAACATGTTATTTCTTGATAATTATATCTTATTTAAACTAAATCCAATAAAATAATGTTCCTTATTTTAAAGCAGTAAGGTATCGGAATTCAGTTTTGGAATTATGTCTAAAATCATGTTACTGTGGTCAGTAAGTTGAAGTGGCAAAAAGTGCTTTGTATCTGGAGACTTTTTTCTGATACTTTCCTCTATAATGCTTGCTTTAACCGATAATGATCCTTTTTCTGTGTATTAACATCATTTAAGGTTATATGACTTTTTTATTTACATTCAAGCTCCATCACTAAAACTTGACAATTTGAGTTCTTAATTTTGCTTCTGTTCTTTGGTGCATTATATATATATATATATATAGCTTTCCTTATAATAAAGAGAACAGAACTTCTGTAATAAAGAGAACAGAATAAATACCCTTACTTCACATCCCACCATCTCTCTCTCTCTCTCTCTCTCTCTCTATATATATATATATATATATATATACACATATATATATATATATATATATTATTCATGTCAACAAATTTTTTAGGAGGCAAAATAATCTAGTATACTGTCAAGAAATTTTTATACCAGCACAAAAATAAACTATGAGCATGGATGGAAAGAAGATATTCCTCCACCCCCACCCCTGGAGACAAATGAAGAGAGAAACACGCCACACAGTTCAAACCCAGTCATAGGTTAATTGTATTTTCTATCTGTGGTTGGGAATCTGCAGATGCAGAGGGCCAACTTAAGCCATACACAAATTTTTTAGAGCATAGTGCCAGAGCTTCCAATCCCTGTGTTGTTCAAGGGTTGACTGTATCTCTGTTCCTCAGTTTTTTCTTTGATAAAGTATAGTAGAAACTCACTCATAGAATTATAGTATCAAATTAATTATTTTATATTAAACACTTAGAACTTAGTTCTATATAAATAACAGCTGCATTTATGTCATGGAAGCACTTCAAATATCCAGGAATAGTAATAATAGCTAACTTTTTTTGTAGAACTTACTCTTCCAGGCACTTGACATATACTGGGGTGCCAAAAAATTGTATACAAATGGACTCTTTGGTCAACGTTGCTCAAGCAGTAGTTTGCGGTAATCAGAAGTATCTTGACTCTGATGGTAATCACTTTGAGCATCTCTTGTAATTGCAGACATTAAACGTGACATATGCATCTTTGGTACCGGTATATAGTATTATAATTTTAACATACTTTTCCTTGCTTAAAATATGCCTACATATTTTTGGCACCCTCTGTGTTACCTTATTTAATCTATTCAGTTACTCTATAGGTGCCAACAGGAAACTAATGGCATAGTCAAAACAAGTCATGTAAGGAGAGTTGAATCTACCTCATGAAGAGGTATTGATAGCATAGGGCTAGCATAGTGGGTAGTCGTTACCAGCCCTAGGCCTGAAGGGACAAATGGAGTTACTGGGACCTAATGTATGTAACTGTATGAAGACTGTTGCAGCCAAAAGCTGTGGTCTTTAATAAGTGGTAGTCGCCAATTTATAGTAACTGGCAAGAAGAGAACAGAATAAATACCCTTACTTCACATCCCAACATCTCCATCTCTGGTCTAATGTGAAGGGAGAGGGAAAGAGAGCTCCATGATTTGGTTCATATCAGTAGGCCTCTCCAGGCACATAGCAGGTTAGGGATAAGTGGAGAAGGGCATATGATGGGCAAACATAAGATATACAGCACAAAATCTTACAGAATAGAAGCTATTGTTATACTCAGGTACAGAAGCTATTATTATATTCAGGTATAGGTAAAAAAAACTGAGACCCAGGAAGATTAAATAATTTCTAGTACCACAATTACTAAGCAGATGGTGGAATCAAAGTTTAAACCAGGAAGTCTTGTTCCTAAGGCAATGGTCTTAAATGGTATGCCATACTGCACAGCATGTGTCTATTGTTTACACTCAGCAAAAAGCAGAAATCACATGAAGCCACACATCTTTCTCAGAAGAGTTATCTTAGAAATTAGAGGAAGTCTGGAGAAGGATATTGCTGCTACAATTTATTTTACCTAATAAAGGGTCATTGAGGAAGTAGAAGTTTTGGAAACTTGAGAAAAGTGAAGCTATGGAGTTCATAAAAAATATTAAATGGAATATAGAGCAGAGTTAGTTGTGAGATTCAAGTGGTAAAAAATTTGACTGGGTTAGAAGGCTTCAAATAAATTACTTTGTAAATTAACAATTACTAATTAGGCTTAACAGTGAAAAACTGAAAGCCTTTCCTCTAAGATCAGGAACAAGCAAAGAATGGCAACTCTCCCACTTTTATTCAATACAATACTGAAATTCCGAGCCAGAGCAAGTAGGCAAAAACAAACAAACAAACAAACAAATAAATAAATAGCATCCAAATTGGAAACGAAGAGGTAAAACTCTCTCTATTTGCTGATGACATGATATTATACAGTACAGAAAACCCTAAAGACTTCACACATACACACAGAATTAGAACTAATAAATTAATTCAGTAAAATTGCAGAATACGGAATTAGTGTACAGAAGTAAATTGCATTTCTATATACTAACAACAGACTATCAAAAATAGAAATCAAGAAAACAATCTTATTTACAATTTTATTAAATATCTGGAGAAAATTTAAAGAGTTAAAAGATTTACATACTGAAAGCAATAGGATATTAATTAAACAAATTGAATAAGACACAAATGGAAAGATATTCACGCTTACAGATTGGAAGAAACAATATTGTTAAAATATCCATACTACCCGAAGAATTTCACAGATTCAGTGCAATCCCTTTCAAATTGCAATGACATGTTTTCACAGAAGTAGAACCAAGAATCCTAAAATTTGTATTGAACCAGAAAAGACCCTTAATAGCCAATGCAATCTTGAGAAAGAAGAACAGAGCTGGAAACATCACGTTTCCTGATTTCAAACTATATCACAAATCTGTATTAACAAAACAGTAAGGTATTGTCATAAAAAAAGACACATAGATCAATAGAACAGAATAGAAATCTCAGAAATAAACTCACATGTATGTGGTCAATTAATTTATAACAAAGGAGTCAAGAATATATGAGGGAAGGATTGTCTCTTAAATGGTGAGGAAAACTAGACAGCCACATGCAAAAGAATTAAACTAGACTCCTATCTTATACTATACACAAAAGTCAACTCAAAATAGATTAAAGTCTTGAACATAAGACTTGAAATCATAAAATTCCTAGAAGAAAACTAGGGTAAGCTCCTTGACATCAGTCTTGGCAATGATTTTTTCTGGATTTGACACCCAAAGCAAAGGCAACAAAAACAAAAACAAATGGGAGCACACCAAACTAAAAAGTATCTGCACAGCTGGGAACCATCAACAAAATGAAAAGGCAACCTATGGAAAGGGGGAAATATTTACAAATCTGTATCTCATAAGGGGTTCGTACCAAAATACATATCAGAATCCATACAACTCAATAGCATAAACAAACAACAAATAATCTTATTTAAAAATGGGCAAAGGAACTGAATAAACATTTTCCCAAAGAAGACATAAAAATTTGCGACAGGTACATAAAAAGATTCTTAACATCACTAATCAACAGGATAATTCAAATCAAAAGTAGAAGATATCACCTCACACCAGTTAGAATGGCTGTCATCAAAAAGACAAGAGATAACAAATGTTGGTGAGGATGTGGATAAAAGGGAACCTTTGTGCACTGTTGGTGGGAATGTAAACTGGTGCAGCCACTATGGAAATTCCTAAAATAATTAAAAATAGAACTACCATCTTCATCAGTTCCACTTCTGGATATATATAGCCAAAGAGATGAAAACAGAATATTAAAGAGATATCTGCATCCCCATGTTCACTGCAGCATTATTCATAATAGCAAAGATATGGAAAACACTTACATGTTCATGAATGGATGAATGGATAAAGATGTTGTGGTGACAGAGCCAGGAGTGCAGTTTCCAGGCTCTCAACCTCAGGTGGAAAGGTGATAGCTCAGGTAGTAAATGGCCATCAACTATGATTGGATGGCCATCAGCTGTGGCTAGTTGGCTGTCAGCTGTAACCAGTGAGCCATTGGCCACTAATATAACTGCTGTGGCTACTCTAGCAGAAAAATGGGGGGCTAGCAAGAAGATAGTGGCTGAGCTAGCAAGCGGTGGAGTGTGGCAGAGTGTGGATTGCGGATTCTGTGGCTGAGCTAGGAAGAGCAGATTGCAGTTAGCAAGTGGGTTAGCTGTCAGAGAAGTGGACAGCAAGTTGTGGATCATGTGGCTCCTGCTTCCTGTGTCTCCAACCCAGCCGCCAGCGAGACTATAATGGTATGACTCCCCTATCTGTGGCTCCGTGGGTGTTCTTTTTTGGCCTTACCATGTGCTGCATTCTTATGTGGGGAGTGCGATCAGAGACCCCGCATGACACCCAGTGTGACAGATGTAGTATACAATGGAATACTATTCAGCCATGAGAAAGAAGGAAATTCTGCCATTTGTGACAACATGAATGGAACTGGAGGACATTATGCTAAGTAAAATAAGCCAGAGAAAGACAAGTACTGCATGGTATCACTTATATATATAATTTTAGGGGGAAAAAGTCAAACTCTTAGAAACAGAGAGTAGAGAAGTGGTTGCCAGGGACTGGTGACCATAAGAAATAGGAAGAGGTTGGTAAAAGGGTACAAACATTCACCTATAAGATTAATAAGACCTGAGGATCTAATGTAAAACATAGCTGTATTATGCAAGTGAAATTTGCTAAGAGAATGGAACTAAATGTTCTTACAAAAAAAATTAAGATACATATGAGGTGATAGATTAATTAACTACGCGGTGGGAAACCTTTCACAATATAAGTGTATATCAAATCTCCATAAATATACACTTTAAATATCTTTTTTTTCTGGTTTTGTAATTTTTTCCCCCATTAGTTTCAGATGTGCAAAGCAATGTAATAGTTAGACATTTACACCTCTCACAAAGTGATAACCCCCAATCTACTACCCTCTTAACATCGAATATAGCTGTTACTATTCCATTGACTATATTCCCTATGCTGTGCTTCACATTCCATGAATATATATATATATATATATATATATATATATATATATACACACACATATGTGTATATATATATATATATATATATATATATATATATATATATTTGACATACAATATTCTACTTCAGCTTCAGGTGTACAGTGTATTGGTCAGGCATCTACACAGTCTATGAAGTGATCCCCCTGATAAGTCCAGTGCCCGTCTGGCATCCTACATAATCTTTACAACATTATTGATTATATTCTTCATACTGTATTTCATATCCCTGTGACTATATTGTGACTACTAATTTGTACTTTCTAATCCCTTCACCTCCCCCATCCCCAACCCTTCCCATTTAGCAACTATCAGGTTTTTTTTCTCTACATCTCTGAGTTTATTTCTGTTTTGTCTGTTCGTTTATTCTGTTCTTTAGATTCCACATATAAGTGAGATCATACAGTATTTTTCTTCAGTCTGACTTATTTCACTGAGCATAATATTCTCTAGACCCATCCATGCTATTGCAAATGGTAAGATTTCAATCCTTTTTATGGCCAAGTAATACTCCATTGTATAAATGTACCACAATTTCTTTATCCAATTGTCTATCGATGGGCATTTTAGTTGTTTCCATATCTTAGCTATTGTGAATACTGCTTCAATAAACATAGGGGTGCATATATGTTTTTCAAATTAGTGTTTTGGATTTATTTGAATAGATACCCAGAAGTGGAATTGCTGGGTCATAAGGTAGTTCCATTTTCAATTTTTTGAGGTACCTCCATACTGTGGGATTACATCAAACTACAAAGTTTCTTCATAGCAAAGGAAACCATCAATAAGACAAAAAGGCACCCTACTGAATGGGAGAAGCTATCTGTCAATGATATGTCTGATAAGGGGTTAATATCCAAAATTTATAAAAAATGCATACAACTCAACACCAAAAAACCAAAAAATCCAATTAAGAAATGGGCAGAGAACATGAAGAGAAATTTCTCTAAAGAGGACATACAGATGGCCAACAGACATATGAAAAAATGCTCAACATCACTAATCATTAGAGAAATACAAATAAAAACCACAATGAGATATCACCTCACTCCTATCAGAATGGTTATCATCAATAAATCAACATACAACAAGTGTTAGAGAAGCTGTGGAGAAAAGGGAACACTGGTGCACTCTTGGTGGGAATGCAGACTGGTGCAGCCACGAAGGAAAACAGTATGGAGGTGCCACTTTCAATATCTTATGATTTTATTTCATTATACCTCAATAAAGCTGAAAAAATATTAGAAAGAGGGACAGTGGAAATGGGGTCTATAGAGATAGACAATAACAGTATATACACAAATATTGAAAAAAGAAGTGTTTACTTTGGCCAATATAAGGTATTTTATATATTGAGTAAGACATTTAAATATGCTAAACAGGAAAACAAAGTCATGTTATACTTTGGAAGTCGTACAAGAATAAAACATAGAAGGGAAACTGTGGCTTGAGGCCATCCAAATTACGTTGTCTTAGAATAGTGCACATTTTCCTTCTAAGTTCTCTGTTAGAAACTGGTAGTCTGAAACTAATCATGATAATGGGGAAATCAATCCCCAAACAGTTGAGGAGATTGTTCGAGAGCACTGAGTCATATTAAAAAAGTTTAACTTACTAGTTCTAGATAAATTAACTTTGTAAAGACATTTCTGCAATCTTAAACTTTTGTTCAACTCCATGCTGGACAATTTTGCCCCATGTCTTGATGGTGCCTCAAATTCACCCTGTAAAACCGTTCATCCTTTATCCCAAACTCGCTCCTACTTCTCTGTTAGTTTGTTTGTTTTTTTAACTTCAGTCTCTTAATTCACTTCATTCTCCTAGTCATAGGTTCCTGAACTTTCATAGTCAGCTCTGTCTGTCCCACTTGATGAGTTCCTATAGTCAGTCATTTTTCAGATGCTGCAGGCAAGCATTCTACCATTTCTTAAATCTAGATTCTTTATAATCCCACTCAAGTAATTATAATTCAGTCTTTAATTACATTAATGCAATAACAGTTATATTGAGTATGTATAAGCTGCTTATGCTTTGAATGATGTCATAGTTTAGTCTGTCTCCCTTTAGTCTGAGTGGATTATTGTGACACTCTTTTCTGACCTCCTTTTTCATTTATTTTAAATTTTTATTTATTTTTATTTTTTTAAGATTTTTATTAAAGTATGGTTAACATACAACATTATATTAGGTTCAGGTGTATATCATAGTTATTCAACATTTATATACCTAAACAGTGATCACTATCGTAAGTCCAGCAACCGTCTGACACCTTACCACGCTATCACAATATTATTGACTATATTCCCAATGCTGCACATTATATCCCTATAACTTATTTGTCTTATACCTGAAAATTTGGACCACTTATTCCCCTGCCCCTTTCCCCCCTCTTATTAGTTTTTCAATTACAGTTGACATTCAATTTTATTTTATATTAATTTCAGGTGTATAGCATAGTGGTTGGACATTTGTATAAATTAAGAAATGATCCGCCTGGCACTATACATAGTTATTACCATATTATTGACTGTATTCCCTGTGCTTTACTTTACATCCCCATGACTGTTTCATAACAATCAGTTTGTACTTCTTACTCCCTTCACCTTTTACCCTTTGCCCCCAACACCCACCCGTCTATCACCCCAACAAATCTACTACCAATATGACACCATACATAGTTATTGCAATATTACTGACTATATTCCTTATGAAATACCCTGCATCCCCATGATTACTGTGAAACAACCATTTGTACTTCTTAATCCCCTCCTCCTTTTCACTCATCCCCCACACCCCTCCCATCTGGCAACCATCAAAATGTTCTCTGTAACTATTAGTTTGTTTCTGTTTTGTTTGCTTATTTTGTTCTTTAGATTTCGCATATAAGCGAAATCTCTTTGCAGCTGTCTTTCTCTGTCTGATAGTCCACTCAGCACAATTCCCTCCAGGTCCTTGCTTGCCACTGCAGATGGCAAGAACCCATTCCCTTCCATGGCCGAGCAATATTCTACTGTGTATGTGTACCACTACCTCTTTACCCATTCATCCATCAATGGACACCCAGGCTGCCTCCACATCTTGGCCATTGCAAACAATGCTGCAGTGAACATATGGATGCACACGTCCCCTCAAAGTAACATTTGGTTTTTTCAGATAAATACCCTGAAGTGGGTTTACTAGGTCCTTCTTTGTCTCTTTTATAGCCTTTGTTTTAAAGTATATTTTGTCTGGTACAAGTATTGTTATACCAGATATTTGTTTGTTTGTTTTATTTCCAATTTCATGAAATATCTTTTTCCATCCCTTTATACTCTGTCGTTCTTTCAATCTGAAGTGAGTCTCTTGTAGGCAGCATATGTAAGGGTTTTGTTTCCTTATCCAGTCAGCCCTCCTATGTCTTTTGATTGGAATATTTAATCCTTTTACATTGAAAGTAATTGTTTGTAGATATGTAGTTATTGCCATTTTATTATTCATAATTTTTATTTTAATTTTTTTCATCTTGAAGGAGTCCCTCTAACATTCCTTGTAATACTGGTTTGGTGGTGATGGACTTCTTTAGCTTTTTTCTTGTCTGGGATGTTCTTTATTTGTCCTTTGAGTCTAAATGATAGCTTTGCTGGTTAGATTAATCTTGGTTGTATGTCCTTGCTTTTCATGACATTAATATTTTGTGCCAATCCCTTCTGGCCTGCAAAGTTTCTGATGGCAAATCAGCTAACTGTCTCATGGGAGCTCCCTTGTAAGTTACTAGTTGCCTTTCTCTTGCTGCGTTTAGGATTCTCTCTTTGTCGTTAACCTTTGCCATTCTAATTATAGTGTGTCTTGGTGTGGGCTTGTTTGGGTTCATATTATTTGGGACTCTGTGCTTCCTGGACTTGTGTGTCTGTCTATTTCCTTAGCTGGTTAGGAAAGTTTTCAGTCATTATTTAGTCAACTAGGTTCTCAAACCCTTGCTTTCTCTCTTCTCCTTCTGGTACACCTATGATGTGAATGTTATTAGGCTTGATATTGTCCCAGAGGCCCCTTTAACTCTCCTCAAATTTTTGGGTTCTTTTTTTTCTTTTTGCTGCTCTAATTGGGTATTTTCTGCTACGTTGTCTTACAAATCATTGATTTAATCCTCTACTTCATCTAATCTGCTGGTGATTCCTTTCAGTGCATTCTTCATTTCAGTTATTGTATTCTTCACTTCTGACTGGTTCTTTTTTATTGTTTCTATGTTCTTTTTGTGTGTGCTATCTCTTTGTTGAAATTTTCACTAAGTTTTTGGAGCATCCTTATAACCATTGGTTTGAACTCTGTATTTGGTAAGGTGTTTGCCTCCATTTTATTTAGCTCTTTTTGTGGAGGTTTTTCCTGTTCTTTCATTTGGAATGTATTTCTTTGTTTCCTCATTTTGGCTTCCTCTCTGTGTTTCTTTCTATGTCTTAGGTAGATCTTCTATTTCTCCTAGTCTTGGCCAGGTGGTCTTATGCAGTAGGTGTCCTGTGAGGCCCAGTGGCACAATCTCCCTGGTCACCTGCTCTGGGTGCTCCAGGTGTGTCCCTAGACTGGGTTGTATGTGCCCTCCTTTTATAGGAGAGACTTGGTTGCTATTGGCACATCACTGGGGGGGATTGACCCACACGCTGATTGGCTGTGGGGTTTGGCCACATCCACAGCTTACAGACTGCTGTGTGGGGGCTTATGCCACTGAGAGGTATTTGCCCCAGTTGGCTCTGGTGCCTGTTGAGACCACCCTTTGGGTTTGCCACTTGTGAGGCTAATTGGGCAGTGCTCTGCTGTGGTCTGAGCCAACCTCGAAGTATGTTGGTTCTGGGCCTTCTTGCAAGGGGCCCCTCTGCAAGGCCAATTCACCCACTGCCTGTGACAAGCTGAGGACTCCCTGGTAGGAGCTATAAAGCAATATGCAGTTGTTTGCTCCCTGTGCTAACTGTGGAGTCATGTAGGAGAGGTCACGTTGTGAACCAAGGACGTCTGCCACCCCAGTACAGGACTTGGGGTAGCTCTGCAAAATGCCAGGACACCCTGAGGATTGCTGCTACCTGCCAGCTTCCTTAAGGTTCAGCCACTAATAAAGCCTCTTGTGGTATGCAAGTTGGGTGGGTGAGGCAGCATCTCAGGGAGTCACTAGAGTGGGAAGAGTTGTTGTCACCAGGTTAATATAAATTTGGATTTGATGCCAGAACTGAGCCTAAAGTTATTCAGCAAAAGTTTCAGAGCACACCGAGGCCAGTGACCACCTACCTGGGTTCTTTCAGACTCTGATAGTTTTCCAAGAGTGCAATGCAGGTGGGGATGGCTGCTTGTGGAGAAAATTCTTCTGGCATTGGGTTAGTTGGGTGGGGCAGGGTTCCCGCAAAGGTCAGCAGACCAATCAGATTCAGATTTGGCTGAGTAGGGGAGGGCTCAACATAGGAAAGATAGCATCAGCCTACCAGCTGCACAGAAGGAGGACCCTTCACAGCAAAAATCCCGACTGTCCTCCAGCTCTCTCTCCAAAACCCCCTGAGTTACTGTCCTTCCGCTGGAGCCCAACATGAGTGCCTGGGAGTGAGAGAGTGTGTACGGGCCCTTTAAGAGGACACCTAGGTTTCCCACCATCTTCCATCTCATCTGGATGATTGGAATCCCCACTGTTTTTCACAGCCAGAAGTTGTGGGCGCTCTTCTTCCTGACACCAGTACTCTGGGCTGGGGAGCCTGGTGTGGGGCTGAGGTTCCTTGCTTCTCTGGGAGAAACCTCCACGGCTGAGATATCCCTACTGGTTCTCACCCACCACTTGGAGGTTTGGGGTTAGCCAGTTCTGCTTCTCCACCCGGCCTACCAGTCTCAATGGGGTTTATTCTTTATATATCTTGACCTTCTTTTTTAAAAATTAATTTATTATTTTCAATTACAGCTGGCATTCAATATTATTTTATATTAGTTTCAGGTGTACAGCTAGTGGTTAGACATTTATATAATTTATGAAGTGATTCTCCCCTTCAATTAGTCTAGTACCCATCTGGTACTATACATAGTTATTACAATATGATTGACTATATTGCCTATCCTGTACTTTACATCCCCTTGACTATTTCATAACTACCAATTTGTATTTCTTTATCCCTTTACCTTTTTTTCACCCAGTCCCCAAATCCCCCTCCTATCTGGCAGCCATCAGTTTGTTCTCTGTATCTATGAGTCTGTTTCTATTTTGTTTGCTCATTTATGTTGTTCTTTAAATTCCACATATAACTGAGATCATACAATGTTTGTCTTTTCTGACTGACTTATTTCACTTAGCATAATACCTTTCAGGTTTATCTACGTTGTACAAATGGTAAGATTTAATTCTTTTTTATGGCAAAGTAATATTCCATCATATATGTGAATATATACCACTTTCTTATACGATCGTCTATTGAGGGACACTTAGGTTTCTTCCATATTTTGGCTATTGTAAATAATGCTACAATGAATATACGGGTGCATATATTTTTTCAAATTGGTGTTTTGGATTTCTCTGGATAAATACCCAGAAGTGGAATTGCTGAGTCACAAGGTAGTTCTATTTTTAATTTTTTGAGGAACCTCCATACTGTTTTCCATAGTGGCTGCACCAATTTGCAATCTCTCCAACAGTTCACAAGGGTTCCATTTTCTTCACATCCTCGCCAACACTCGTTTGTTGATTTACTGATGATGGCCATCTTGACAGGAGTGAGATGATGTCTCATTTCTGCTTTAATTTGAATTTCTGTGATGATTAGTGACATTGATCATCTTTTTATATGTCTATTAGCTATCTGTATGTCCTCTTTGGAGAAATATCAATTCAGGTCATCTGCCCATTTTTTAATTGGATTGTTAATCTTTTTATGTATTGAGTTCTTTATGAATTTTGGATATGTACCCCTTCTTGGATGTATCATTGGCGAATATCCTCTCCCAGGTTGTCTTTTTGTTTTGTTTTGTTGATGGTTTCCTTTTCTGCGTAAAAACTTTAATTTGATGTATTTTGTAGTCCCATTTGTTTATTATTTCTTTTGCTTACGTTTCCTGATTTTCTGTCCTCTTTTTACCCATTTTCATACCAGTCTATTTTATCCTGAAGACTGTCACCAGTTACAGTCCAAAAGTAAGATTTGATCATGTTACATCCTAATAATCTGCAAGTGACTCTCCTGAATTACCAAAATTCCCTTATGTCAATAAACAATATGGAAGTTGTTCTAAAGTTAATGTTTCTTATTTTCTCAACTGGATGTGCTGGGGAGTAGGTGGTTAATAAAGAAAAAAGAAAGGATCTTAAATCTCTGGCCTGTTTGATTATCCTAGACTGATGGACCAAAAGAAAAGAGAAGCTCTAAGAAACTTCACAAGGTTAATATCTGGTTTATAAATTTGGAAAAAAATATGTCTTTTCCTAATTATTTTAAGGTACTGTGACTCTAAATGTTTTACAGTAGAAAGTGGAACGATAACCTTCAAAGATTAATTTTGCAATTATTTAACAGGATGTTTTATGCTCACTTGTCTTTTAAGAATACTACATAAAACAGGGAAAATAAAACAGCAATTTGCTATATTATAGGCTAAATTAAAAAAAGGAATAATGGCTTAAATAGTTTCTTGCCTAGCATTCTTAAAACCTCTTTTAATTTCTATAATAAAATGATCATATTACTAATTTAAATACTCTAATGATGTTAATGATATTAGATTCAGTCCCTTTCATCATTTTTATTTGCACTTCTTTCATTTTAAGAAACAGGAGAGAAGATTAGATCTGTAGTGATGGATATAACAACAATACTGGTTTATAGCAATATTATAGTCCCTAATGAATAAGTATTTCTCCTCCAAGCATGTCCAGATAGGGCATTCCTAGTTATTACAATTTATTAGACCTAATAATTTTACTCACAACAAAATGAGACAGTTAAAATGTCATTTCACAAATAAAGAAATTGAGGTGCATAGAACTGAAATAATTTGCCCAGGGTCACATTGCTATTAAGAGCTGGAATTTAAGCCCCAGTATTTTTGATCATATTGTACATTCCTAGACCTTTATAATTTGCAGCATTCTTCCAATTGGTATTTTTACTAGATTATTTATCACTGCCAATATTCCAAATCCAATTACAGAAGTACTCAGGGGTGAGTTAAATTTTGGCCTCCCAATGCTGCTCACTGGGAATGCGGTAATGGTCCCTCAAGAACTGTTTTGATTTATCTTTTATCTTTAATCTTTCCTCTTGGCTTGTTTCAGAGGGCTTAAATGCTGCTTCCACAAATATCTCACTGTCCTATTATCACTACTATTTCTAAGGTTTTATTGTACTTCCAACGTAGTCCTCCGGATAATTTTTTTCCTAATTTCGCTTTCTTCTGCATAATCTTTCTTTCATGTTGTTTTCTTTTTAAAGATTTTTATTAAAATGTAGCTAGCATACAATATTATATTAGTTTGAAGTATACATAATAATTATTCAACAGTACCCACCTGGCACTATATATGGTTATTGCCATATTATTGACTGTATTCCCTATTCTTTACTTTATATACCATTGACTACTTTATAACAATTTCAATTTCTTAATCCCTTCACCTTTTTCACCCTGTTCTCAACCCTCTCCCAAATATCACCCTGATAGATCAAGTACCCATCTGACACCATACATAGTTATTATAATATTATTGACTATAATCCTTATGCTATACTCTACATCCTCATGACCACTATGTAACAACAAATTGGTATTTAATCCCATCCCCCTTTTCTACCCAACCTCAACTCTGCTCCCACCAGGCAACCATCAAAATGTTCTCTGTATCTAGGAATTTGTACCTATTTCATTTGTTTGTTTATTTTGTGCTTTAGATTCCATTTATAAGTGAAATCATATGGTATTTGTCCTTTGCTGTCTAACTTACTACACTCAGCACAATACCCTCTAGATCCATTAATATTGTCACAGATGGCAAGATTTAATTCTTTTTTATGGCTGCATAATAGTCCATATATATATATATATCACTTCTTCTTTATCCATTCATCCACTTAGGGACATCCAGGTTGCCTTCGTATCTTGGCTATTGTAAATAATGCTTCAATGAGGCATCATTGGATATGGATGTATATGTCCCCTCAAAGAAGCATTTTGGGTTGCTTCAGATAAATACTAAGAAGTGGATTACTAGGTCCTTCTTGGTCTCTTGTTATAGATTTTGTTTTAAAGTCTATTTTGTCTGGTAAAAGTATTGCTACCCCAGCTTTTTGTTTGTTTGTTGGTTTCCATTTTCATGAAATATCTTTTTCTATCCCTTTGCTTTCAGTCTGTGTGTGTTTTTTTATCTGAAGTGAGTTTCTTGTAGGCAGCATATGTAACAGTTTTGTTTTCTTATTCATTCAGCCCCCTATCTTTTGATTGGAGCATTTAATCTATTACATTGAAAGTGATTATTGATAGGCATATTGTTATTGCCATTTTATTATGCATATTTTTTATTTTTTCATCTTAAAGGATGCCCTCTAACATTCCTTGTAATACTGGTTTGGTGGTGAGGGGCTCTTGTAGCTTCTTCTTGTCTGGGAAGCTCTTTATCTGTCCTTCAATTATAAATGATAACTTTGCTGGTTAGAGTAATCTTTCTTGTGGGTTCTTGCTTTTCATTACCTTGAATATTTCCTGCCAATCGCTTCAGGCCTGCAAAGTTTCTGTAGAGAACTCAGCTGACAGTCTTATGGGAGCTCCCTTTTAGGTAACTAACTGCTTTTCTCTTGCTGCTTTTAAGATTCTCTCTTTGTCTTAAACCTTTGGTATTTTAATTATGATATGTCTTGGTGTGGACCTCTTTGGGTTCATCTTGTTTGGGACTCTCTGCTTCCTGGGCTTGTATATGTATTTCCTTCACCAGATTAGGGAAGTTTTCTATTATTATTTCTTCAAATGCATTTTCAATTCCTTGTTCTCTCTCTTCTCCTTCTGGTACCCCTGTAATGTGAATGTTGGTATGCTTGATGTTGTCCCAGAGCTCCCTTACATTGTCCTCATTTAGGGGAAACTTTTCTTTTTGCTCTTCTGATTGGCTGTTTTCTGTTACCTTATCGTTTAAATCTGTATTTTGATCCTCTGCTTCATCTAATCTGCTGTTGATTCCCTCTAATGTATTCTCCATTTCAGGTATTGTATTTTTTATGACTTTTTTTTAATGTTATCTGTCTCCATTTTTATGTTTCTTATGTTGAAGTTCTCCTTGAGATCATTGAGCACCCTTATAACCAGTGTTTAGAATTCTGTAGATTACTTGTCTCCATTTTGTTTAGGTTCTTTTTTTTTTTTTTTTCTCCCCCTGGAACTTTGTTCTATTCTTTCATTTGGGAAATGTTTCTTTGTCTCCCTACTTTGGCTGTCTCTCTGTGTTTGTTTCTATGTATTAGGTAGAACTGCTATATCTTCTGGTATTAGTAGAGTGGTCTTATGTAGTAGGTGTTCTGTGGGTTTCAGTGGCACAATCTTCCTGGTCAACTAAGCCATACACTCCAGTTGTGTACTTTGTGTGTACCCTTGTCTTGCAGTTAAGCCTTGGTTACTATTTTCATGTCAATAGGACGGATTGTCCCCTGGGCTCATTGGTTGTTAGGACTGGCCATGACTATAGTGGAAGAGTTGTGGTACAGGGGCTGATCCTACAGAGCAAGATCTGCCTCAGCAGGCCTCTGCTGCCTGTCCAGTCCAAACCTGGTGTGTCATCCTTGAACGTATGGGTGATGCTCCAGTTTCTTTCGAAGATGACCATTGGTTACACCAGCCCCAGGGCTACCCGGGAGGGGAACCACTGCAGGAGAAGTTCAGCCACAGACCGTGCCTCTCCTGGAGCTAGCCAATAGGAGCCACGAAGTAATCTGCAGATGGCCATTGCCCAAGTGGTGGTTGGAGGTGCCTCCAAAGGGCAAGCCACCAACTAAGGTTGCCTGCCACTAGTGCCAACTTAGGGCTGCTCTGCCAGAGGTACAGAGCAGGCTCAAGCCAGATGCTGCTTGTCTGTGTTCTGAAGACCTTTGAGAGACCCTAGGAAAGACTGTAGCATGAACTAAGGCAGGCAGTTTGTACTAAAAAAAAACACTGGAAGTGACGTGTGTGCGCCTGAAAGTTGGCACACTGTGGCACACTCTCACTGAGCCACAATCTCCACTGGTTTTCACAACCAGAAATTATGGGGACTTTTCTCCCCAGCACTGGAACCCTGAGCTGGGGGTGGGGCCTGAGACCCCTTGCTCCTCAGGTGGGGACCTCCACAGCCAAGATTTCCCTCCAGATATTCAATGGTCACATGAGGGGGTGAGACCAACCAGCCTGTTCTTCGTCTCTGCCCTCTTATCAGTCTGGAGGTGATTTCTTCTGTGTGTCCTTAGTTGCAGGGCTGTGGTTCAGCAAGATTTCAGGTGATTTTCAAAGTGGTTGTTCTATAGTTTGTTTGTAATTTTGATGTGGCTGTAAGAGAAGGCAAGCACTGTGCTTACCTACTGCACCATCTTGATCAGAACGGCCATGTTGCTTTCTTTTTTCCTATATAATTTAAGATTCACTTTCATTCCTTGGTTTTCCATTCTATGGTCATCTGTTCCTACTGTAACCTTCCTTCCTGTAGTGTTATTTTATTTTGTTTCTAGTCATCCTGTAAAGGATCCTTTCTTTTTCTTTAAAAACCTTGATGTTAGAAGGAAACATTTTATTCCCAATATTTTATTTTATTCCTGCAAGGAAAACAAGTTCTCTCAAAAACAATGCACATGTCCTCATGTGGCTTTTCTTCTCCTCGAATTTAAACCACCTTCTGCTCCAAGAACATTTATGTAAGTAGTTTAAAGATTGTTAGACAGAAACGCTGATGTGGTAAATTGGTAAATTTGCTTTTTAATCTTCTTTTATCCACCTGCATTTACATCTGTTCACGGTTCTTACGTAAGACTATGTGAGTATTCATGATATAAATTATTTGCTTACCTTGGAAATTATGTTTGGAAAATAATACAAAGCTGTTAAATAAATTTGTTTTCAATAACTAAAACCCATTTAAACTTCATTATTGATAACTAAGAATAATTTGTAAATAGATAAATTTCTCAACCTGAGTGTGTAAGTTATTTGAGTTGCTAGCTCTTTCATCTCTTTCCTCTGAAATTTGTTAACTGAAAAGACATTAAAATAGGTATTATTTAATAAATATTTCCTAAATATAAAAAACCCTCTTCAATACAAATTATATTTAGAAAAATATGATCCACATAATTTCTGTAAATTTTGAAAATATACACCAGATAAAATAAGAAAATGGTAGGGATTCTAAACACTTTACAAAGTCTGACTATTTGAATAAGTAAGTTCTGCTGAATAAGCACTCAAAATAAAAAGTATAGTATACTGTACAGAATATCATAGCTGATTTCTAGTGAGGGTCATGTGGCTCTTGGCTCCTTTAATATCTTTTGCAAGGTCTGGGCGAAGTAAGCACACATTTTTTTGGAGTTTATACATTATCAGCTTTATATCAAGCTGGGAGGCAAATACAGATGCCTTGGAAAAATTCTCGATCGTAAATCATTGAAAGGTAGCTTTTTTAGGTTATAGGAGATTTTAGCTGGATCGTATACCAGAAGCGATTGTGACATAGAGTGTTGTGATGGAGGACGATTTATATACACTTTAAAAGATACCTTCTGTCAATTGTAGCTCACACTCAACTGACTGCACCGAACAAGTTGAAACTTGTCACACACTGTTACTAAGGTTCCACACGCCACTTACTGTATTGAAGATCCCTGCCTTTCCGCTGGATGGTACTCGGCGGCAGCATTCACTGTATTTGTTGATCACTACAGAAATGCTCCATGTCAAATATCGCTTCTGGTATGGCAATTTCTGTCAAATAAAAATATTACGATGTGTCCTCATCTACATTATTTACCAGATCTGGTACCGTGCGACTTCTGACTCTTCCCCAATGTCAAAATGACCATGAGATGTAAATGTTTTGAATCAATTCAAGATATTGAGGCAGCATGACAGTACAACTAAAGACACTTAGGAAAGAGGACTTCCAGAAGTGGATCAGGAAGTGGCAAGAATGATGGGATAAGTGTATTCAGAGCAAGGGAGAGTATTTTGAGGGTGATTAATGGCAATGTGTCTTTACTGTAGTAATTTTTCTTTTTAATTTAAACATTCACTATATTTTTTTATCACACCTACTCATACATATATAAACATGTATTTATTTTTTTTGTGGAATGTGAAATGAGAAAATTAAAAAAAATATGCTGTTTGAATTAAACTGAATTTATTATATATAAAGAATTGTTCTTTATTTTCTAATAATGAATTTCCTACATTAATAAATAAATTGCTCTTTTATAAAATAGCAGTAAGATAATAATAACATGTAGGATAAATAGCTATTTTTTTTTTAATTAATAGAGACGATGTGCCAGGCACTGTTCCTAGTTATTTACAAATACTTGTCCTGAGGTCGATATCTTTAAAACTGGCCACATAATTATTTACTGCTTCTCTCATTAAGATGTGGAGTTTATTCCTTTTCATTCTAATCTCTGTGATTTGTTATGACCAATAGAAAGTGCCAGAAGTAACATTTTTGTTACTTCTCTGTTTGTGCTTCAAGGTGATTTTATAGATTGCACTCTCTCCCATTTGGAATGCTGCTTACCTCAATGTGAAAAAGTCCAGCAGTTCTCCAAAGGGGCCACATGGAGAGATCAGGGTACCCCAGTAACCATCAGATATGTGAGTGTGGCCATCTTGAACTACCTAACTCTAGTAAAACTTCCAGATGGTGACAACTTCATGAATGAACCCAGGAAAGAGAGCAGAAGAAAGGTCCTGCTGACTGCAGCCCAGATTGCAGAATCCTAAGCAAATCAAATAGTTAATATTTTAAGTCAAATCGTTTGGACTTGATTTGTTATACAACAGGAGATATCTATTACGTTTCATTATCAATTATGCCACTATTTTACCTTTGTAGTATGCTATTATTATCCCCATTTTACAGGTGAAGAAACTGAGGGTCAGAGACATTAATATCTTATCTAAGGTCGTACCCCCAGCTAACAAGTAGCATTTACTGATTCAGATATATAGGCAAATTTTTAGAAACTAGGATGTTAAGAAGATATTTATTTTGTTTTTAAATATCCGTGCTTGTTTTAAAAAGAAGTTGGCAAATGATATATTAGTCTTTTATTGATTTATTTTTAATTTACCATTCAGTGAAATCAAAATGTTTAGAAACTGCTCTTAGAATATTTATCATATCATAAAGCATAAGACAATTATATTTAATAAAAACTCTCTATATGTCCATTGCTTTATGTCTTATCTGAAGTTCCTGAAAGGCATGATTGAAGGAAAGCTTGGCATTGTGGGGACAGAGCCCCAGAGAGTAGTTTACAGGCTCTCGGCCTCACGTGGAGGAGTGCTGGCTCGGGTAGTAGATGGCCGTCAGCTGTAGCCAGTTAGCCAATTAGCCGCTAATATAACTGCTGCGGCTACGGAGCAGAGGAGAGGAGAGTGAAAGAGAGTCGTCGGTGGGTTGCAGACAAAACGGACAGCAGGTCGCACGTCCAGTGAACCCAGCCTCCAGTGAGACCGTAGTGGTATGACTCCCCTACCTATGGCTCCGTGGGTGTTCCTTTTTGGCCTCACCATATCCTGCGTTCTTGTATGGGGAGCGGGAGCAGAGACCCCGCCGGACGCCCCGCACGACAAATGGCGCAGCGAGCAGGGTCTCCCTCATGACAGGCATGTAGGTAGTTCATTTGGGAAGTGATCCCAGGGAGCAGGAGTGAAGGAATAACACAAGAAAATGAGACAACCAGTCAAAGATGCAATATTAAGTTGGCATTTGTTACTCGCCACCTGAACTCTATCCAGGTGGACCTCCTGAGGAATCCTGCAAAATTAGCCAGCACTACCTACAGTTGGAAGAAATGGAGAAGAATTTATCCTCATTAATCGAGAGTGGCTTCGTGGCTGTTAACTCCCCAGACTCCCTGGTAACTCTTGTATCCTAGAGCGGGAGAGAAGAAATACAGGGCACTGTCAAGTGAATTTTCATAAAGCTGTTCAGAGCCTGCAAGGAAATGATGATTAGAACTTCAGCTGGAGAAAGAGGTGGGGCCATGAAGACTTGAAGTGGCCATAAGATGCATCTTATACACCTACTTAAATACTCATATTTCTTTGGAAGGCACAGCAGGAATAGTATTTTGTGTAAATTCTCAGTAAGGTTAAATAACCTCAGGTTAAATGCTCTGAAACCAAAATTAAAAAGGTTAGTACCGGGAAGAAGGCATAAGCACTTCTCTTTATGATGCCTGACTTCTAGAGACTTGCTTCCTGCCCAATGTCAAGAGCAAAGTAAGAGAGGCATTAAACTGCATGTGGTATTTGACCTTGCCCAAACGCTCACCAGTTTGCACCCCCTTCCCCACTTATTTATTTATTTATTTATTGCTTCTGAAAGCTAAGCATTAGTAATATTAAGAGAAGTGCTAAATGCAAAAGAAATGCTAAAATTCTCTTAATGTGCTATGCTTGCATTTAGTTATACGAGGTCAAAGGAACATGCACATTATATTTGAGCCAAGCCAGCTACTTACAGCAATATCAGTGTGCAAGAACCAATTTGAACTTAACATTAATTAGGTTTTTAGTGGGCTGTAAAACTCACTCATTGTATGAAGTACTTCATCATTATGGGAGATTATGGTTGTATTCTGAGGAACCGAGGCAGAAAGACTCTGAATAAAGCAAATTGCATATAGGTCTGAATATAAGAAAGTTCAATGCATTTCATATCTTTGGGAATGTCATGAAATAAGTTTTATATTGTGGGTTTTATAAACTTTTAAGAAAAGCTAAATTGTTAGGCATGCAAGGGCAAAATTATAAATTGTATGTATATGTATGTTATGCTATATATGTTTTATTGTATATATATATGTTATATGTGTGTTATATTATATATGTGTTATATATCATATATATCATAATAAATTACATGAAATAAGATTTCTTATCACCTGGCACTAAGTTTTTCAAACAAGTCAGCCTACTCAGCTGCAGTATGGTACTGAACACACAGTATTTAACAAGAATGTGCTGCTCATCTGTAACCAAGGGTAATAATTTACGTTCCCTCATTTGAAACAGGTAGCTGCTTTGCTCTCACAACAAACAGCTTTTCTGTAACTAAGTGAGACCTTTAAATAGCCTTACATTGTATATATTAAGTGTTGCTTTCAGACCAATGTGAATTTCCTTTCTTCTTAAAACATTTTGAATTGTAATTTAGTGCCCAAGAGGCTAATTATAATGAGGAGACTGATGAGTTAGTGGAATTTAAAGATTAAGTTATATGAGAATACGTGCAGTCACTGACCTAAACCATTATTGAAAGTGTAAAGAGTTTGTGGGAAATGCTTTTGAAATTAATTTTTGAAATCTACTAAAAAATATAACAGCGATTTTCAAGTGTCATTCACTTGAAAAAGTTTTAGTAGTATTAATTTAATTTACATTCTCCAACTAACATGAGGAAGTTGGAGATATTTACTTTCCTTCACTTTCTAAGAAATTGTGATGTAAATGAGTGCAGTTTACAGACAGTGTTTTTCCCCTAATTACTGAATGACATTGATTTTGAATATCACAAAGTACCCCTCACTTTGTAGATTAATGTTGGTAGCTTCAATGACTATATTAGTATATGAAGGATTGAAAACTCAATCCAGAACCTATCAAATAAAAAATGCTAAATAATTATTTAAAGATTAAACATTGTTTGTAATCAGTATCCTCTTTGGTCTGCAGAGGAAAAATATATTGAAATGGGGATGAAAAACAAAGTCAAATGGCAAGAATTCAAAAATCCAAATAGTATAGCCATAATACAGAATTTGTAGTGGCATGGCTTTTTGGTCCTTCAACTTGATCTACAAATTGATGTCCAGTTTTTTCTTTTAGAGTCATGAGCCATGTTTCCTTTCTTGAATTCTCCTCCATTACTATTGTAGTACATTTCTTAAGTACACATTTCTAAACATGTTTAAAAATATAAATCACTACAAGTTTAGGTCCTTTTAGTTTCATAAACAGGAAATGAGCAATAGATAGTGAGCACTTATGTCAGTACCGTGTTTCCCCGAAAATAAGACCTAGCCAGACAATCAGCTCTAACGTGTCTTTTGGTGCAAAATTTAATATAAGACCCAGTCTTATTTTAGTATAAGACTGGGTCTGCATAATATAATATAATATAATATAATATAATATAATATAATATATACCGGGTCTTACATTAATTTTTGTTCCAAAAGACACATTAAAGCTGATTGTCCAGCTCGGTCTTATTTTTGGGAAAACGGGTTATTATAAAATATCAGGATTATGAATTTTCTAATCAGCTTGTCTATAGGCATGATGATTGATATTTTAATTGAGATTATATTGAAACTATAGACCTATTTTCAGAGTTCTATGCAAATTAATGATCAAGGCTCCTGATCCATCAAGATAGTATAAACCTCCATTCATTCATTTATTTATCTTTTTAATTAAAATGTATTGGAGTGACTGATAATTGTTAGTCAAGTTACACAGGTTTCAGGTGTACAATTCTGTATTACATCATCTATATATCACATTGTGTGTTCACCACCCAGAGTCAGTTCTCCTCCCATCACCATATATTTGATCCCTTTTACTCTCACCTACCACCCTGTTTCTCCCCTACCCTTTGGTAACCACTGAACTATTGTCTGTGTCTATGAGTTTTTGTTTCTTCATTTATTTGTCTTGTTCCTTTGTTGATTTCAGTTTTATACACCACATATCAGTGACATCATATGGTTCTTTTCTTTCTTTGTTTTATAGTTGCTTAATGGACTACATGTTTGTTTCCCCCCAAATATATGTTGAAATCCTAACCTTCAATGTAATGGTATTAGGAGGTGGATTCTTTGGTCACACTGTCTTAAATATTGTAGCTTTAATTCAATTTTAAATTAGGCAAGTGCAAGTCTTCTTCATTTTGTAAGGTTCTTTTGGCTATTCTGGATGATCTTCAAAGCCATATACATTTTAGACTCAGCTTGTCTATAGATATGCCTGTAATTAGGTCACGAGAGTTCAAGCCCTCATGATTTGTGCCCTTATAAGAAGACAGGTGAGAGCTTGCTTCTCTCTCTGACTCTCTCTCTCGCTCTCTCTGCTCTGTTCCCACCTTGTGAGAATACAATGAGGAGATGGCCATTTGCAATCCAGGAAGCAGGTTCTGACAAGAAACTGACTCTGCTGCCTCCTTGATCTTGGATTTACCAGCCTCTAGGGCTGTGAGAAATAAATGTTGGTAATCTGCTGTAGTAGTCTAAATTGACTAAACCAAAATGAAAGTTCAGATACTTGATTTTAGATATTTCTTCTCTTCTAACTAGAGCATTTGAAGTTATTATTTTACTAGCTGAAACTCACTAATAGCCTGAAACTCAGAGCAACAGAGACACTATAAGTGGTCAAAGGACTCAGTCTCAATCTCCCACAGGGTGCAGGTTGCACGATAAGTTAACTGTGTTTGTTATATATGTGGGAGTGAGGGTGAGGGGTGGTGCAACAATGCCTAATATGGTCAGTTGTGTAAAATAGCAAAAGGAGCTAATGCCTCAAGTAATGTAAGCCTATAAAAAAACAAACAAGTAAGCAAGCAAAAAAGAAAATATATGAAAATATATTAGGTCATGAAACTGCCTGCTGAAAGAAATGCTCCAACTGTAGTTGATTCCTATGTTACCCACTGTGGGGACAGAGCCAGGAGTGCAGTTTCCAGGCTCTCGGCCTCACATAGAAAGGTGTGGCTCAGGTAGTAAATAGCCATCAACTGTGATTGCATCGCCATCAGCTGTGGCTAGTTGGCCATCAGCTGTAACCAGTGAGCCATTGGCCACTAATATAACTGCCGTGGCTATGCTAGAAGAAAAAATAGGGGCTAGCAAGAAGATGGTGGCTGAGCCTGCAAGCGGTGCAGTGAGGGTTGCGAATAGTGTGGCTCCTGCTTCCTGTTTCTCCAACCCAGCCGCCAGCGAGAATATAGTACTATAACTCCCCTACCTATGGCTCCGTGGATGTTCCTTTTTGGCCTCACCATGTCCTGCGTTCTTATGTGGGGAGCGGGAGCAGAGACTCTGCAGACCGCCCCGCACGACACCCACAGACAACTATACCTTTTAGCTGGCAAATACTACTATTACTACTACTACTACTTCTAAATATGTGTGTGTGTATTACATATATATATATATATATATATATATATATATATATATAAATATATATATATAAATATATATAATATAAATATTTATGTATATAATATAAAACAAATTAAGTCTTTTTCCTTTCCCACTTAATAGGATCTAAAAGTTTTAAACATAAACCAATATAACTTGGACAGAAACTATTTTACTACCTCCAGACATTACACATACACAAGGAAAGCAAATATATGAAGTTTACTGGATATGTGAAAAGACTAGATGGAAGACTCTCTAATGAATCACACAAATTCTCCAAAGGAGTCTTAGCCTGATAAAATATTTTATTCATATTTAAGTTGTTTTTTAAAATGTGCTTCTAGAGATACATGCAATAGAACTAAATAAGACTCTTTTTCAAGTTTTTGAAGAAAAAATAATTTTCTACTTGTCCAATAGAGGAGAGTTATATCCCATCAATAAATATATTTTTTAGATATGTTGAAAAACATTTTGATGCCAAATCTAGGGCTGGCTGAGGAAAAAGGTGTTATTGAATGTTACAACAACGCTAACATGATTAAGGAGAAAAGTTTGATATCACATCATAGCCAGGAAGCCCTGGTATCATCCTGCATCATTTGGAAGGACTTTTTTTTTTTTTAATTTATTTTTTAAGTTTATTGGGGTGACAATTGTTAGTAAAATTACATAGATTTCAGGTGTACAATTCTGTATTACATCATCTATAAATCCCATTGTGTGTTCACCACCCAGAGTCAGTTCTCCTTCCATCACCACATATTTGATCCCCCTTACCCTCATCTCCCACCCCACACCCCCCTTACCCTCTGGTAACCACTAGACTATTGTCTGTGTCTATGAGTTTCTGTTTCTCATTTGTTTGTCTTGTTCTTTTGTTGTTTTTGGTTTATATACCACATATCAGTGAAATCACATGGTTCTCTGCTTTTTCTGTCTGACTTATTTCGCTCAGCATTATACTCTCAAGATCCATCCATGTTGTCACAAATGTTATTTGGAAGGATTTTAATATGGCTAGTGTTCCCATAGTTGTTTGAGACACACTTTATAAAATATACATATACATATATATATATATATATATATATATATATATATATATATATATATATACTGTGGTCTGGTTTTTATCCCTAAGATAGTGTGGGTCAGGAAAACAGATGGAAATATCTATTATAATAACCGTCGTTATACATTTCAATGTAAGTTTTAATCTTTTTATCATTTCATTTTACTCATGTTTAGAAAACTAAAACCTTTCTAATATGCATAACAGTTCATCTTAAAATGTAATAAGCATCAACAGATCGGCTATAGTGTTTTCCTTGGGAGTGGAAACTTAACTGTGGTTCCAGAATATAAGAAGTGGAGTAATGTACAGGCTCCTGCATCCTGCTTTACAGAAAGAACAATCCATGTTTGTCCTCGAACTAGTGTTCCATCCTGAACAAAATTGGTGCCATCTAATTTGCTTTTTTAATGGACGTTCAAAACATATATTTAGAAGTATAGGCAATAGAAAGTAACAGAATGGGGAAGTACTAGTTAAGCTGATTGAAAGAGGAATGATTTAATAAAATTGCATGTTTTCCTGAAGAGTTCACTATACAAGGATCAAGCTGAGAGAACCGCAGGCTCTCAGCTTAACTTGTGACTGTTCCCATAAATCAAGGCTTACTACCCCAGCTGTGTAACTAATAAAGTCATCATTACTACTGGGCATTAATATTCTAAAGAAAACAAAGTCTTTCCTTAAAAAAAAAAAAAAAGGAACAAAACTACACAGAAAAATTGGGTATGTATTAAATTGAATTTTTGTTTCATTCACTCTACATGCTTTAGCAATAATAGGCTCTTCAGTTATGAAAATGGTAATTTTAAAAACTGTGCTGTGCTTTATCTAGAGGTGTATATTTTATCATCTTATACTTATTCTGGACTTTTCACAGTTTTGGTATATTAACAAGTCTAATTTGGTTATCTGAACTCTTGAGTTAAGGATAAATAAAAGACCCTAGTGAGGTTGACAATTGCGTTGTTTAATAAATTAGGAATTTTCATGTCTTATTTTTAATTTTCCAATTCTCTGACCTACCCTAAACTGAATAATATAAAACCACAGCCATTAAATTATGCTCACAAATTCTCTGCATCAAGAATTCAAACAGGGCACAGATGAGGGCTTGTCTCTGTTCCATGATGTCTGAGGCCTCTGGGGCTTTCCAGTAGAATAGCAGGAGAGATTTGAGATGCAGAGGGCTGAAGTCACCTAGGGACCTCACTCAAACGTCTGGCACTTAGGCTGGAATGAGTTGAAGTCTAGACTAGTTACCATTTTCAGTGTTCTTCATCCTTTGTGTTGATCTATACTTCCATCTGGTAAAGCTTTCTGCATGAAAAACTTCCTTTAATATTTATTGTAGTGCAAATCTGCTAGAGATTAATTATTTTGGCTTTTGAATATCTAAAATCGTCTTTGGTTTACCTTCATTTTTGAAACATATTTCCACTAAGTGTGGAATTCCAGGTTTATGGGGATTGTTTGTTTCAGTACTTTAAAAAACGCTGCTTCATTGTCTTCTCACTTGCAATTTTTCCCCGAAAGAAATCTGCTGTCATCCTTATATTTTTTGTTTGTGTTTTTCTCTCTTTCTGTCTTAAGATATTCTCATAATTACCAGTTTTGTATAATTTGTTTATGATATAATTTTCTTCCTATTTTTCTTTGCTTGTAATTTGTTGGCTTTTAAAAAATTTCTAAATATATAATTTTCTTCATGTCAAAAGTTCATGTATTTTTCTCTCTAACAACCCCCATCCCCAACTTCTCCCTTATGGGAGAAGAATTACATAATTTTTATGTCTTTTAAATTTGTCCTATAGCTCATAAATGCTGTGATTATTTTTTTTCAGTATTGTTTCCAGCTTTGTTTTGTTTCGGACTACTATGTCTTCTAGCTCATTTTTCTTTTCTCCTGAAATGTCTGATCTACTATCAATCCCATTTAGAACTTTTTAAATAACAGACATTGAAATTTTCATCTTAGAAGTTTGTTCGGGGTTTTAAAACGTATCTTCCATGTTTCTACTAAACTTCTGAAAATATGGAATAGAGTTATAACTATTTCAATGTCCTTGTCTGTTAATTTTTGACATGCATGTCAATTCCAAGTCAGTTTATTTCAATTGATTCATTTGTTTGGTGGTTTGTTTGTAGTGTGTGGAATGTAAGTACAGAATATGAGTATAGTATATATACAACCAGGAAATAAATTTAATATACTGAAAGACATTATATTTTCTATGTTGATGAGAAGATGATGTGACCTTGCTTACTTTTAGCAGGTAGAGATATTCAGGGAAAGACCTTCTTCTATCACAAGGCTTGACAATCTATGTATGTTAAATCCAATTACTTATCTTTCTCTCTATATTCTTAACTTCCTGATGTAATAATCTGGTGTGTGTGTGTATACTTGTGTTTATATGCCAGCACCTACGTTAGTGTCTAGTACGTATCAGGGCCTCAAATACCAATTTGTTGAATACATACATGTATACATGAATGAATGAATGAATGAATGAATGAATGAATGAGATAGAGAGGGCTTAGTATATGCATTTTATACAGAAAATTTCAGGGCAAAAATGCCCTCCCTTGGATGATGGTTGAAGAGATTATGTTAAATAATCAGATTATAGAGTATACTTTTAAAAAATGTTATGCATTAGCCCCTGTAAAATGAACTGATTTAAAAATATTGGATTATTTAATAAAATAACTCTACTATAGGAATATGGTGTTTTAGGAGACTGTTTTGTCTTTATAATTCATAAGATATTACATTTTATGTGACTTAAACCTCATCTTGAATAAATGGACCTTGAAAATGTATTCCATTCAACACATTTTGAAAATCAATCATTTATGAAATTGGTGCTCAGACAATATCCATGAAAATATAATCATATATAATTCATGATCATCAAAAATCCCATTATTATATACACCTTGAGACAAGAAGTGTTTATATCATCATTCAGAGTTCTTATGTTAATAAAATATTTTAAACTTATGAATAATTTCTAAGAAAGTATTTTTAAAATTTCCATTTTCTGAAGAGTAACTCAGTATCTGCTGGGGCATATATGAGTAATATCTTATTTTATGAGTCTTCTATTTGTGTATATAAGATTTCGTGTAAAGTGATTTTTTGTCATTTTATTAGACCACGTAGACTGCCAGTTCAGCTCATCAAGGTATATTATTTAAATTGGTTGTCAATTAAGATGATTTACGTGTATTTTCAATTTTTTTCTTCCTTTACTTGCTGTGTAGACCATCACAGTAATCAGATTCGAGTCCAATATTAAGGGTGCCTCGGGCCACAGTACTGATAGAAGTTCATATATTTATAGATATTTGAAAGTTACAAATTGAAGTAACCCTGCAATATAAAATTTATTTTATTCTTCTTGGATAATTAAGTTTATAAAAACCTGGGGATTCAGATTTAAATTTATACTTCTTGGACTCCTCAAATTTCTATTTCAAAACATGAGATTAGTGCAGGAACTGCTTCCAAATTCCTCTGACTTGTTGACTGGCCAAATAATTCTCCAGATAATTCACCAAAAGAAAATGGTTTATTTGGGAAAACAAAAAAACCAAAACAAAGAGTGAGTGCACACTCCCTCGCTGGTCTTGCCTACCAGCCACCCACATGGAAAGATCTTGACTTCCCACTTTATTCGCATCTCCCCTCCCCATCCCCGTCCTTGCCCCATACCCCATGGTTACCATCAAGTTCAACAGGAAGTCAAGACTAGAGAGTTAACAAGAGGCACAGCTCCACCCATAGTTCTCCCAGCTCTATGGTTAAGCATCTTAAGATGTCAGTTTACTTTCAACACTTTCTGTTATGCTCCCCAACACTTTTCTATCCCCAGAGCTTTACCAACCCACCCCCTACACCACCACCACCACCACCTTTGCAACAGTTGCCTCCTAGCTACCCTTAGGTTTAGAGGTACAATCTTTGCAGAAGTCAAAGTGCCCTGACAACAATCCTTTGGGACAGGAAATTCCAGTTTTCTGAATATCCACATTAGATTAAAAGGGGGCCCACAGCTTCAGGTAGGAGTGTCATTTCCCTGACACTTAAGACTCTTTGCATTACAGGAAGAGTCATGGATGAAGAAAAGCCTGATCTAGGCCCTCTAAAACACCAGCTCCTATCTTTCCTGGATCCAAATGAGGCGCAGATTGTAATAAACCTGAACATCTTGAACTTAACAATATTGTCAAGTCACCCTCAATTGATTGATTATATTTGTTCTACTTCCAAATTACAACCACAGTTAAGAGGATTTTTTTTTCACCTTTCATTCTGAATAACTAATATTTTTAGCTAAATACGTGTATTTACATAGTGCACTGAATTTCAAAGCTTTGTCAAACGCAATAAACAAATATCCAGGAAAGAAACATACAAAATGACATGTGTTGCAAATAGAATACTTATTAGTTTGCCAAGTAGGCTGTATTTAACTTTCAATGAAAATTGAAATATTATTTTAATAATGTAAATGTGCAAAGTTACATGATTGAGAAATCAATGGCATATTTCTAAACAGGCATTGAATACACCATTATTTATTAACTATGTAATTTTACTTTTATACAAGAATGAACTATATTTTATGTAATCCCATTGTACAAATTGTACAAATATAGTTTCTGATTTAATATTACTTTGATGAAGAATTAATTTATTTTTTTATATTTCTAGTTTTAAAAGATACTGGAGAACTTTTCTCAAAAAATATTCTTTCATTATGTGTTTTATTTATTTACTTGGATTAACTGAAGTATTAAAGATTTTCTAGCCACTTGAAAAATGAGCAAAATAAATTTTGTTCACAAAGCATTTTAGAGTAACAATTTTTTTCCAGTGATATATGAAACCTATTATGTCAAGCACATAAATTCAATTGGAAAATAAATGCAGCACAAATATGATTCATATGTCATATGTAAACCACAATATGAAATTAATTACAAATAGGCTTTATGAAAGAAGATTTTCAGATCCAGTAGAAAAATACATTTTGTACATCACACACAGCTAAGACTAGAATCTTGATTGAGAGCAGTTCTATATGTATAGAATACGCCTAGATTTTCAGAATGCATGTGTGTATGCCCTCACGTGTTTAACTGCTATTCCATTAACACTTGGCATTGGCCTTTCATCTACTCTGAATGTGTATCTCTTAATCCATATATCTCTATGCCCACTGTCCCTAGGGCAAAAAGTTGATTTTCTTACCATATTAGAGTTCCCTGGAGCTGTCTTAGGGTATATGAGGTAGAGAAGTGTGAAGGTCTGGAAACGCAATAAAGGAAGACTCCCAGATGCCCATTCCCTCGAACCTGTTTCACACAAAAATATTCTGCTTTGATCTGTTATGTATCTTGAAGTATTCCTATGATTTTATTTGAAAAATGTGTTCTATGTCTTAAAAATATTTGTCAACGCCAGGGCAAATAGTTTTAATTTAGATTTCAGGAATTGTATAACTGTGATTCAATATTATCATAAGTTATGTGCATTTTTATTGAAATGTAATTAAATATAACCAGTGTTTTCTCTTGGGTAATTTAAAATAGAAACATATACCTGGAAAAAATAAATAGAAATTCACACAGGTTCTCTGTCACTAAAAGAGGAAAAGAAAGACTTGCTTTTATAATTAACAAAACATATCTGAGAAGACAAATGGTTAAGGAGATATTAGAAAAATTGTATAAATTAAACAAAATAATTTGACTGATAAACCTGATGAGTATTTATTGAAGGTTACAGGGAATTTCCAGAGGAAACTCAGAATGCATTAATCATTAAATATACCCCATATTCTAAACTACATTAGCGATCTCTCCTACCTTTAGAGTGCTCTCTTTATGAGTCTTTCTATAGAATGAGCTGTTCAATTTTTATATACAATTAGCAAACTGGGAAATATTTTGGAGCAGTTGAACAATCATATTGAACTAGTTGGGGCTAGTTCACAATTGGAACTCAAAAAATCAGCTAGCTCTGTATCCAGGAATAAGTACAAATAAGTAAGAGTAAAACCTTTTCATAAAATTATTTAAATGGCATAATGTAATTTGAAATTACATTCTGACTTATTTTACTAAAGTAAAATACTTTAGTATTTTACTATGAAAATACTAAAACACATTCAATTAATAATTATTGTTATAATCTCTTCTCATGTTAATGATAAATAATTCCATAAATAACGTTGTATGTGGTAGTAGAATTTAGTATAGGAGAATCCATTATCATAAGGCACTTGAAATTGTTTCATATTTTTCATATCACTTTGCTTGAAAAATTAATTCATAGCACCTGACCCATGAGGGTTGTCAGAAAGATTGATAATATGCTGAAGGACAGTAAAAAATGAATAATGAAAAATAACAGACTGTCAAGTTGAAGGGAGCTGATACAGGGATCAATCTTAACATTAGCTTTATTAATGATCTGGAAAGTGATGCAAATGGAAATTAATTAAATCTTCAGGTAATAAGTGATTCATTTAATGGCTTAAAAACAGGGAAAATAATTCTTGAGAAGTAAAAACAAATAGATGAATTCAAGCAAGCATTAAATAAGAATGGAACATCAATTTTTCTTCATATTAAGAACATTAGAATACACTCCTACAATATTTGAAATACAATATAGGTAGACAGTGGTATAAAGTAAGGAGAGATGGAGTTAAACTATAGATAAGATGTGTCATATTCCTTTTGGTACCAGAGATTGGTTATCATCTCACTATTGGGTATATACTCAGATAACACTTCCCTAAATGATGTGTAAGAAGGAATATTTCTAGAAGGACAGTTCCTTATTAGTAATGTGGTATTCTTTTTAAATAACAAGAAATACTCTTCCAAATAAAGAATAAGTTGTTATCGAATAGAAAGTATTCATATAAATTTCAACTGTATTCTACTTTCTTAATAATTATGTAAGACTTATACTAAAAATATGAAAGTATACAACTATGTACTATTTCCTTCTATGATTATCACTTTTAAAATTTCACATCTGGGTTAATGAGAAATCAGATAATTTGTTTCAATGGAAGAAACATGGATTTTATCAGATATCCCACACACGGAAACAAGCCTGTCACTACTATATAATTATTGAATAATTTACACTTATCATATTACTATACAAATTTATTTAAAATGTTCATTTCACTATCTACCTACTTATATTGATAGATAAATTTAACCACATAATGTATTCATTAACGGGTCAAAATTAGAATGGATCATCCTTTGTAATGTGTCAATCATTATCTAGTCATTTAAAAATATATTTTTCCCTGAGACACATAATTTTTGAAAATTCTCAGGGCTACTAAGAGTCATAGGTATACCCAAGGATAACGGAAAGCTTCAGTGTGCTTCTTCCTAACAGATACCTCACTTCTCATCTAGAAAATATATCACACTTAAATGTGTAAAACTTATTTTATTATATAGATGGTTTTAAGGTGTTATCTCAAGTCACTATGAAAACTTAAACAATTTAAGAAAGGGTATTTTGGCAATTTACATTCATATACACACGCATGCACGCGCATTCTGACAAGTTCAGGAACTTATTGCAACAATGTTGCTAACCTCTTTTTGATACCAGAGGGATTATTCATTTTGAATTTGTATGAACTGGACAAACAGTTAACCAAGTTTACTATTCGGAAGTGCTAAAATGGTTGCGTGAAAAAGTTAGACGACCTGAATTGTTCGCCAATAATTCATGGCTCTTCCATCACAACAATGCACCAGCTCACATGCCACTCACTGTCTGTGAGGGAGTTTTCAGCCAGTAAACAAATAACTATATTGGAACACCCTACTTATTCACCTGATCTGGCCCTCAATGACTTCTTTCTTTACCTGAAGATAAAGGAAATATTGAAAGGGAGACATTTTGATGACATTCAGGACATCAAGGGTAATACGACGACAGCTCTGCTCTGATGGCCATTCCAGAAAAAGAGTTCCAAAATTGCTTTGAAGGGTGGACTAGCCACTGGCATCTGTGCATAGCTTCCCAAGGGGAGTACTTCGAAGGTGACTGTAGTGATATTCAGCAATGAGGTATGTAGCACTTTTTCTAGGATGAGTTGGCGAACTTAATTGTTTGTGTGTGTGTATAAATTATATTTTCATTTACACATGGAAACAGATTTCAAATCAAGGCAAACTTAAAAAGGTAGAGAACCTTGAAAATGTTCAGCTTATATTATGAAATAAAGTCTATTTGAATTTCTGCTAAAAATCAATAAGACAAAAAGTGCCCTATAAACACAGTCTGTGGTCTCTCCCCAGACCCTGTTTCCCTGATTCTGCTTCATCTTTAGCTTTCTTTTTGAAGGATATTTTTATTTTCTTCTCTTGTGGGAAACATGGCCATTGTATCTCCCAAGACATAGTACATATAATTTTAGATTCCATTAATTATGTCTCAAATTCAAGAATCCCAGTGGTTTCTGGTTATTTCAGCTTGAGGCTAGGAAGTCCCTCAACTACGTTTTATTGCTTCTCTCCTCAACAGGTCCCAATGAGTAAACACTGATTTCACCAGAAATATTCTAAGAGAATAGCTCTTTGAGATAAAATGTATTAAAATAATTATATGGGTACTACATTAATGTCTTAAAATCTCCTTGTGTACATATGCTCAGTTTCTCCTTAGCTGAAAAACAAGGACTGATTAAATCCCCTCTGTTAGAAGATTGAAGTGAGATTTGGAGGGATAAGATAGAAAGATAAAAGACTGTGAATTGTACTATTTTGGGTATTACTTCTGATGTCAGTACTTGTTTGCTGGTGAACCTGACAAACTATTTACTTTGTTCTCCATATCTGTAAAATGTGTCTTAGAAAAATATTACTTTCAAGTGACGTTAAAGGTTTCTTTTCACTGAACAAGTATGATTGGTTACCCAGATGACCCTGGCTGTATTTTCATGATGTGGATACACTAGTTTCAATAAGATACATGCCAAATTCCTACCTACATGGAACTTAGGTTTCATTTGGGAAAAAGAAATAACAAACAAGTAAAATGCATAGATTTTTAGATGACGGTAAGTACTGTAGTATAAATATGGCAGGGAAGAAAGATAGGAAGTGCTGGGTTGCTGTTAAAAAAAGATAGGAAGTGGTTGCTTTTAAAAATGATGTGGTTGGAAGACCTGACCAATAGCACAATATTAAAGAATGGATTTGAAGGAGAGGGAAGCAGGCTTCTGTGCATATATCTGAGGGAACAGCAGTCTAGGCAGAGGAAATAGCATTTGACTTTGACTTTGGCGGGCTTGGAGTTCTGAGCGAAAAAAGCAGGGAGAACACTGGCTGGAGCAGAGTTGGCAAAAGAGAGATATATCATAAGATAGATCCAGATAGGTCACAGGACGAGAACCATATTTAGGAGAACTTTGTATACCATTGAAAGAGCTTTACTTCTACTCTGAACGCCATGGGATCTTACCAGAGGGTTTAAAGCAATAAAGAGATCTAATTTGTGTTTGGAAAAGGGTGTCTCTAGTTGTTGTTGTGAGAATAGACTATGTGTGGAAGGAAAGGAGAAGTGGGGATACCACAAGTAAAAATGAACCAGAATGGTAGCAGTGGAAGTGGTGTCATTTGAGTCTGGCTCTAGCATGAAGGTAGAACTTGTTGAAAGTTTGAATATAGATGTTAAAAAAAAAAAAATTACAGAAGTAGACATTGACTTCAAGATATTTAATCAGAATAATTGGAAAGATAGAGTTGCCATTTACCAACATAATGACAACTATGGAAGAAACAGTAGTTTGGAAGGGAAAACCATGATTTATTTCAATTGTGTACATGTAAAATTGGAGCTGTATATTAGACTCACAACAGGAGGTATTGAGACAAATGTTTGATATGTGGGTGTTCATTCCAGAGGAGAGGTCTTACATGTAAATAAGTATAACCAATACATGCATATTGATATTTTTCTATATTTACACATTTATCATTATTTGTGCTATTCCTTCCTTCATTCCCTTGTTTCTTTCTGAATCATTTTCTTCCTGCCTGCAGAACTCACTTTAGTGGCTTTTTGTTTGTTTCATGTGAAGTTTCTGGGAAAAAATTATTTCCCCTTAGTCTAAAAATGTATTTATTTTACCTGTAGTTTTGAAGATTATTTTATTGATCATGGCCTTTATAGACTTGCATTATTTTCTATCTGAATTATAAAGTGTCATTACGTTGTCTTTGGCTGTCATCATTTCTGTGGAGAAACTTGTTATTCCTTTGATGATATCCATTTTTCTTGGTGCTTTAACATTTTAACATTTTCATTTTGCCTTTGGTTTTTAGTAGGTTTGCTATGATGTTTTTGTTTTTTGTTTTTTTTTTTTTTTTTTTTTATCGTGAGTTCTTTTTTTCTTTTTTTTTTTTTTTAAGTTTATCAGGGTGACTGTTGTTAGTAAAGTTACAGAGATTTCAGGTGTACAATTCAGTAATACATCATCTGTATATCACGTTGTGTGTACTATGATGTGTCTTAGTGTGGTTTCCTTTGTATTTATCTTTCTTGGGACTTTCAGAGCTTTTTGAGTCTTTCATAATTTTCAGAACATTTTGTGACTTTTTCTCCTATATTTCTACTGATCCTTCTATGTACACATATATAGAACTTGTACTATGCCCTGCAAGTCTCTTATGACTTTATCTACATTTTCTATTATTTTTTCTCTTTTTATTGCTGCTTCAATATTTTCTATTGATCTGACTTCCAGTTTACTAATGCACTACTTTGCTCTTCAATTTGCTGTTGTTCTATGCATTGAGTTCCTAATTCCAAATATGTGTTTATATATATATATATATATATATATATATATATATATATATATATATATATTTCTAACATATTCACTTTGACTCTTTTTATAAATTGCAATTCTTTGGTGAAATTGGATACTTATTGAGACTAGCCCATGTGTCTCAGAGGAAGAATTTGGGTGTCAAGAATGAGAATAAGAACACACACAAGGAATTTTCCAGGTGACACGGGCACACAAAACTCAAAATCCCTCCTCACTACTGCCTACAGTGGTTTAGAGTCTAGGGAAAGTTGGTGGTATTCTGAGTATTACAATAGAATAAATTCTGGATTTCTCCACAGATTTGTGAATGGTGTAATTAAATTAAAGCACTTAGTGTACTTAAGACAAGATTAAATGCTTGATGGATGTTACTAGCATTAACGGTACTGGATCTTGCTGATACAGCGCCATGCTTTCATTCCCAGGTACTCTGCATCACTAAAGCCTCTGAATTTTGTGTGCTGGGTGCATGATAGAATAATTAACCACAAAGTCTGCTTTCAACCAAGATAGAGTAACAGGGACAGGGTTTATCTATCTGCTTATGTTAGTTTACTTGTGCTGCTGTACCAAAATACTACAAACTGAGTGGTTTAAACAACAAGAACTAATTTTATCACAGTTCTGGAAGCCAGAAATCCAAGACTGAGATGTCACCAGATTTAATTTTTGGCAAGAGCTATCTTTCTGGTTTGCAGATGGCTGCCTTCTCCCTGTGCCCTCACGTGCCTTCACAGAGGTATGTACTTGGTGTGTGTGTGTGGGGGGGGGGGGGCGGGAAGACAGAGAGAGAGAGAGAAAGAGAAAAAAGGGGTGAGGCAGCGAGCACTGTGGTGTTTTTTCTTGTAAGAACACTAACCCTATCAGATCAGGGCCTCACAGTTAGGAACTCCTTTAACCTTAATTGTTTCCTTAGAGAGCCCATATCCACCACATTGGACAGCAATATGACATCTGGCAATTAAGTTCGCGAACTGCCACCATGCGCTTACATTAGCAGCACTGTACAAACAGCTCTGTAAGGTTTCATAACCTTGGTAAATCAGTGTCTCACAGCTGTGTTCATGTTGACATGAGGCAGTGTCTTACTGAGTGGCGTTCATTATTGTTGTGTGTTTTTGTATGCGGTCGTGATAATGTCTGAGCTTGAATTAGAGCAACGAACAAACATTCAATTTCTTGTTAAACTTGACAAGTGTGGAAGTGAAATCAGGGATATGTTAGTCCAAGTTTATGGGGATAATGCCATGAAGAAAACGGCAGTGTACAAATGGATTAAACGTTTTTCTGAGGAGAGAGAACGTGTCACTGATGAAGAGAGTTCAGGGCAGTCAGTAATGAGCGAACTGATGAAAATATTGCAAAAATTCATGGAATTATGTGTCAAAATCATTAGCTGACTGTGAGAAGCATACCTAGAAGATCAAGTAAATATCAATAGAGAAACAATTAGGAAAATCTTAACTGAAAATCTAGGCATGAGAAAGGTGGGTGCAAAATGGTCCCGAAGGAGCTCACAGATAAGCAAAAGCAAAGCAAAATTGAAGTTTGCCAAGACCTTTTGGAGAGGCAAGATGATATTTTGGGCTGTATTATCACTGGTGATGAGACATGGTGTACCAATACGACCCTAAAGCAAAGCGTCAAAGTGCACAATGGATGTCAGCCAATTTTCCACGACCATAAATGTTCTATCAGTCCAAATCAAGAGTCAAAATGATGTTGTTAACGTTTGTTTTACATCAGAGGAACTATTCATTATGAATTTGTACTAAATGGACATACACTTAACCAAGTTCACTATTTGGAAGTGCTGAAAAGGCTGCTTGAAAAAAGTTAGACAACCTGAACTTTTTACCAACAATTCATAGCTCTTGCATCACAACAATGCACCAGCTCACACAGCACTGTCTGTGAGGGAGTTTTTAGCCAGTAAACAAATCACTGTATTGGAACACCCTCCCTACTCCCCTGATCTGGCCCCCAGTGACTTCTTTCTTTACCCAAAGATAAAGGAAATATTGAAAGGAAGACATTTTGATGACATTCAAGACATCAAGGGTAATATGACGACAGCTCTTATGGCCATTCCAGAAAAAGAGTTCCAAAATTGCTTTGAAGGGTGGCCTAGGTGCTGGCATCAGTGCATAGCTTCCCAAGGGGAGTACTTCGTAGGTGACTGTAGTGATATTCAGCAATGAGGTATGTAGCACTTTTTCTAGGATGAGTTCTCGAACTTAATTGTCTCATATATGAATTTGGGGTTACATTTAGTCTATAACACTGCCTAGAACAGTTTATAAAACAGTAAAAATACATGAAACAATGGTTTTCAAGACACCAAAAATATGTAACAAACAACACTCTCTCAGAGATGGAATACAAATAAGAAGAATACTATAATTGCTCAGGCTACTGTCTGAAGAGAGATATCAGATGCTAGCACAGAGGAAATAAATAAGATGGGACCTGCTAGTCTCGCGTATGAGAGAGAGAGCTGGTTGTCTGGGAAGGCCAAGACAGCTGGAGTTGGCAGGGCAGAGCACCAGAAAGGAGACAGCTACACAGAGAGAACTGCAGGAATGCAAATATCCCACTATTCAGTTTAGTCCTCATCAGGATACAATGTGAGGACACTGCCCCAAACTGGGAAAGAATTGTCAGGAAGGATTAGAGGGAATCATCCCCAGAGCTCACACATGACCAGAAATAGTGCCTTTTTCCTGAAGTCAGAGTGGAAAACTTCATAATTCATGGGGCATACTGTAGAGTATTCTGTAGTGGGGAAAAATAAAACCTCAAATAAATGCTGCTATGTTTCCATCCAAAAATGTTTAAAAACAAGGCCCTGAACAATATACTAAAACACGAGACTGTTTCCAAGTAATTTAACTATATCGAGAGTCAAGATCAAAGACACATATAGGTATATAGCACCTAATGCAGCAAAATTTATATGGTCTAGCATCCAGTGAAAAGTTACAGGGATGCAAAACACAAAGCCTAATATTTATAAGTTTCACATTGGGAAAAACTCATCAATTAAAACTGATAACAGTGATAGCATTAGTAGAAAAAATATTTAAATCAACATGACTATATTCCATGTTCAAGAGGTTGGGGAATGATTGAACATGTTAGGTAGAGAAATGGAAGATTTAAATACTATCCAACTTGAATTTTTAAAGAGGAAAACTACAATGCATGAGATAAAACATGTACTGGATATAATTAATGGCAAACTAGACGTTGTAGAAGAAAATGCTAGTGAAATTGAAAATAGCAATAGAACCTGTCTAAAATGAAGCAGAGAGAGAAAAAGGACTTAAAAATTGGCACTTCAGTGAACTGCAAGGCAAACTAAAAGCAGTATTTCAAGGTGAGGTCTCTGTGAGATGGCTTTCAAGGAAGGGCAGTGGTTTGGAATTTATTAAGTCAAAAACAATCACCAAAGGTCCGTAGTCAACTTTAGGCTCCACAAGATCAATGATGGTGCAGTTGAGTTAGAGGCAACAATCACAAATTCACATTTATGCTGTCTGTTTGTTGGTTTCTATGATTACTCTATGTGGGTTGTTCCTACTTCTTGTGTGTTGACAACTTCCACTTTCTCATACCTTCTCAATTTTGGGTTCTGCAAATCCTCATTTCCATTATGCTCAGAATTTTCATAATATGGTGAGGCCATTAGCATAGTGTTTGACACATGTAGAAATATTTAATGAATGCCATTTTATTTATTACAATCCTCCTGGGGAAAAAAAATCAACTTGTTTGGTATATTGTATTCCAATATGAAAATTTGCAACACCTGGTTTGAACAGGTGTTTTACTAAGTCAAGTGTAAACATGTCTTTTGCAGACTTCTTGAGTTAAACTAGGTGTGTTATAGCCAAGGAGACTGTTTCACAAGTTTCACAAGGCCATTTGAATTTCACATGCAATGTGATGACACCCTAGGCTATTATTTTTGATTCACAAAATAATCATCTAAAAGTTGTATTTTCTTTGGTCTCCAGAGCTGGATACTTCCATTTATATTTGGGGCAGGGTGCTCCCTCATTTTAGGCAAATCACTCTAATGGGCTTCGACTTTAGTCAGTTGTTAGGGAAACAGTTAACCAAAAGTTAATATGTAGACCAGAGGTAATATATATTGGTAGGTGTGAATGTGCTGGAGACACATGTCAGAGAAGTTTGCTTTATTTTTACGTCAATCGGAGTGCGGAAGTGGGAAAAATACATTATTGTGAGTGTTTGAATGGAGAGAGTTTATTTCTGCAATGAGGTCATGGGTGGTTTTTTGCCATTCATTTTTATTCATGGGTGGTTTTAGTTGTTGATTTTCACTTTTGAGAGTTACTTATAAGAGATGAGCAGCTGAGAGAAGGAGACAGAAAAACTTACTTTTGAGATAAATTTCTAGAAATTTCAGGGCCAAATACTGTGGTTTGAGGCACAAATGAACAATTTTAGCTCAGATTTGAGAAGATACCCATTTTTGTCTGCCTCCACTCAGAACCCTGTATCACAGAGAGTGGGGCATTTTGGAGTACTAGGAAAAACATGTGTCATGCGGGCGGCCTGCGGGATCTCAGCTCCCTCTTCCCACATAAGAACGCAGGACATGGTGAGGCCAAAAAGGAACACCCACGGAGCCATAGGTAGGGGAGTCATACCACTATAGTCTCTCTGGCAGCTGAGTTGGAGACACAGGATGCAGGAGCCACATGATCCACAACTTGCCGTCCACTTCTCTCTGCCAACCAACCTCACTTGCTAGCTGCAACCCGCCTCTCTGCAATCCACAATCCACACTCTGCTGCTTGCTAGCTCAGCCATCATCTTCTTGCTAGCCCGCATTTTCTGCTGGTGAAGCCACGGCAGTTATATTAGTGACCAATGGCTCACTGGTTACAGCTGACGGCCAACTAGCCACAGCTGATGGCCATTTACTCCTGAGCCAGCACCTTTCCATGTGAGGCCGAGAGCCTGGAAACTGCACTCCTGGCTCTGTCCCCACAACATGTCTGGCATAGACATTACTTATCTCTTAGGAAACTGCTTCGATAGGTAGACATAGAACGTCCCTTAGGATGGTTTAAGTGGTGAGGAGCAGGGGTTGCTGGGGCAGCAGCAAAGGAAGATCTGGAGTTGCAACTGCAGGGACACATTACATTATAAGAACAAGTAATACTCTCCTTTGTAGACTCCAAGTAATAACGAGAGTGCATTCTGATTTGCTGAAAAGTTAGTGTCATGCGGGAGACCCTGCTCGCTGCGCCATTTGTCGTGCAGGGCGGCCTGTGGTGTCTCTGCTCCCGCTCCCCACATAAGAACGCAGGATAGGGTGAGGCCAAAAAGGAACACCCACGGAGCCATAGATGGGGGAGTCATACCACTATATTCTCTCTGGCCGCACTATACTCTCACTGGAGGCTGGATCCACACTGTCCGCAAACTGCCATCCACGCTTGCCAACCCAGCCGCCATCTTCTTGCTAGCCCCCATTCTTCTCTTCTCCTTCTCTTTAGCGTAGCCACAGCAGTTATATTAGTGGCCAATGGCTCACTGGTTACAGCTGATGGCCAACTAGCCACAGCTGATGGCCATGCAATCACAGTTGGCCATTTACTACCTGAGCCAGCACCTGTCTATGTGAGGCCGAGAGCCTGGAAACTACTTTCTGGGGCTCTGCCCCCACAGTTAGAGATGCAGCAATAAAGAGGAAACACAAACTTTTATAATATGGAAACATGACTTTGTATTTATTCAAATGTAGGTGAGGCCTGAATATTTGGGCTATTGATTTGCATTTCATAGTAGGAAAGGAACTAGGATCAATCAGTACATTCACATTCTTGATGTGTTTGATCAATAGATAACCTTTATTAGAGAAAGGATTATCCTTGAGAGTATAAATACAAACAATTACTGCTCAGTATTTGCCAATCACCTTTTGCTAAAAGCATTTACTTTTTGATGGGAGCCTCACTAATATCAATATCAACAAAACAACTGGCTAAAGAGCAAAATGATATTGAAAATCTATCTGATAATGAACATTGTCCTAAATACAGCCCACTGACATGTTGCATACATAAATGTCCAAAGAGGGGAGAAAATGGCAAAACTGGCTTGCAGTTTGTATTTCAGTCCTGAAATTACGTACATTGCTTTCACATACATACACGCTAAGCAGTTTGGGGGACATTATAGAATTATAGATCTTGAGGAAACCAAAATGTGTGGAAACAAAAAAACAATGACTTTGAAAAATGAGAAATACTATCCTGGCTGTAGATTAATTAGCCAGGTAATATAAGTGGATATGAGTTTTAAGTTTGAAATTTTTTTTTTAACTTAGAAAAAATCTTAATAAGCAAAATTTTGAACTTAATGGGTTTTTAAAATCTCAGAGTAATAAGAAAATGGAGTTTTCCAACAATTCAGCATTTCCCACTAATATCAATGTTGCAATGTGCATTTCAAGCATTTTCAAAATGTGGCATCCTCTCAGGGCAGAGGATACAGGTTACAATGCCAGTTTCCTTTTTTACACAGATGTAGTTGAAGTCACGGTTCACCACTGTGCCTTTGACAGAAGCGCCCAGATTTGGCATTTGACATATCACTTAATGTGTTCCCCAATCTAACACGCTTTTCTAAAAAGGAAGTTTTAAAGCATAAGATAAGAAACACATTTCTGTCATAGAATTTGATCTTTTATTATTTGGAGTTAGTCTCTGTTTCTTTCCCAAGTGGTTAATTTAAAGGAATCAGTTTGTACTTTGCACTCTTTCGGATACATACACAAGGGCTAGAAGTACATTTAAGAATCTGGATTTTTTGGGATGCTTTTTATTTATACCTAAAATAAAATAATAGCAGTAACAGAGATCTGTAATAAGCACTGGTTATTTAAAAATGCATAAAATTTAAAATGGCTTGTTTGAGCCAGAATTTCCTGAAGAGAGATAGCTTACAAAATTATTTGATACATATCAATTAAAATTGGGAAAATGTCACAGGATTAATTGTGGCCCACAGTATTTATTAGGTATAGATAAAGAGATAATAGAGATTTATTGTTAGTAGAAATTAGTAATAATTGATAAAAAATATATCTTAAGAAGTATTAAATGTATATATCATATTCTGGAAACAAATATGTCACCTGAATATATTCAAAATATAAACTCAAATATTTAGAAGGTAATTCTCCTAAATATGTAAATTCAGTATATCAACATTACTTGTAAATGTATAGAATACTAATTTCATGACTATACTGAATAATCTCATGTTTATTCTGATAGAAATGATCTTAAAATGAAATCATTGAAAATATATTCAATTTCTGAAATATTTTTTTCTTAACATTCTTTGTCCATGTCAGGGAACAGTTTGAACTGTGAGCAACAAATGTTTAGTTTGTTAAGGTAAATGAAGATGGTAATTATTTTAAAAATATATTAATGAAGAAGGAGTCCTGAATTATTGTACTATCTTCACTTTTGAGTTATTTCTCAAACATCCAAATAGTGATCCTAACAAATGCTAGATAATTGGGGTATTGTTTTACTTGCTTAAATGTAAATGCATTCTCCATACTGCTTTTATTTTTTTCAAAATGTGTATTATTTATCTTTTTCTTTTTCTTTCCATCAGAAAATGTTTTATGAGCTCCTCAGAGCACTTTATCGTTATATAAATCTTGCAGTATGTCTGCAGACTCCCCAGGGGATCATCCCCTGGTGGCAAGCAGACATTCCAAGAACTTGATCTGAATTAAAATCTGATTTACAAAACTGTAAAAGCTTTCACAGAAATGCAAAAATATGTATTATTTTTGTTACATATCTCGTAATTCAAAGAAATTAATATAACTAAAAACATCAACCATTATCAGCTAAAAAGAAAATAATAATGATGTTTCCTACCTGTGTTTTTTGAGGTATTTGGCATAATCTTTAAATAGTGAACAAAAATGAATTGAGTGTAGACTACAAGAAAAATTTTAAAAATTATTTTACTCAATGAATTGAAGAATAAGACTCATCTATATGTGACACTATCACAATTTGTGTTTCCTCAATAATAGTGCATGGGTATTAAAATTTAAAATCAGAAAATAAAATGTGTTGATTATTTTCAAATGTATACAAATGGTCACAAACTACTGATTTGAAAATTAAGAATGATATAGAAAATATACATTTTAGCAGTTGTTGTATGATTATGATATTATCTATGTAAGAAATTGAAGCTATTAGGATACTAAGAGAGTAATTAGGATACTAAGAGAATAATCTGACAAAAATTAAATATATCTCTGGATATTAAATTTCAAGCAAGATATTGGGCCATCTGCAGAGCTATGAAGATATGCAAAATAATCCATGTTCTCACATGGAATTAGAAGTCAAGTATGGCTACATTAGAATAGTAGTGTATTACTTATTTTATTTTTGCTTTATTTTTGTTTCATATGTATCTTCTTAGTAGAATTTGCACCATAGTTTCAGCTGGAATATTTATTCATTCAATGAAAACAAAATATGTAGAACCCATCATGACATAGAATATGGACACATTTCTTGCCTTTGTGAAGATTACAATCAGAGGTTGGAATATAAAGAAATAGAGTAAACGGGACAGCATTGTAAGTGCTCAAATAGGGGTATTAGAGAGGGTTATGAGCGTGTGAAGAGGAACCCCTCCACAAAAGAAGAGGAGTAAGAAGATACCAGTGAGAGATTCCAGAGAGAAAACCATCAAAACTGAGACTTAAGCTAAATCAGAGTTAATTTTTCAGGCATAGCAAAGGGTATAGACGATCTAGATGTGAAAGAGAGCTTTCAGAGTTTCAGAAATTAAAAAACAAAACAAAACAAACAACGAGGTTGGATTATGGGATTGTGTGTGGGAGGGTGGAGGCTTTCAGGACCTGGCTCCAAAATGGGTCTTGTATGTTTTGACATCTTTAGATTTTTATTATTAAGTTTTTGTTAAATAAATGTTGAGTGCTTATATTATTATGCCTTTGCAAATATTAATCATAGCTAAACATTTAATGTGCTGTGATTATGATTCTTTATTACTTTCTTGTTGGTTTAGCTAATAATTGCCTTATTTTATAATTTATTCAATTGTCTTTGTACCCAGTTAACTTTTGACATAACTTGCAATAGCTTCTTAGTATAATTTTTCTACATGGACTATACCTGTTATCTGTTTTATGTTTCTTCTAGAATTTATATGATGAACTTCTAGAAATCATATTTGTTTCCTGTTTTTTATCTTAAACATTTTAAATATCTATTCTGTCTATCTTTTGGAAGATCTTTGAAGTTTTATCTCATCTTCTATCCTGTTAAAGATATTATCATGTTTTTAATTTCCAAGAGTTACTTTCTATTCTCTATATTTTTTATTAAATATGCTGCAAATTTTAATATCTTTTGTTTTGCTCTTATCAAAGTAACATATAAACATAATTTTCTAGATCAATACTTTTTAAAAAGAGTTAAAAAACAAAGATGCCCTGATGACTTCTTTGTACCATTCCTCCGTTCCCCACGTCATCTGGAATATTGACTCACTAATTTTTTGTTATTTTCCTGTTTCCATATGTAAAAAAACATTCATACAGTGTTGTCTTTTAATTAATTAATTTTAGAAAAAAAAACTTTTGACTTCCTGTTATAGTAGATGAGAATTTAGATCTTTGGCAGTGCTATTCTTTTTGCTTTTATTTTCCTATCATCCTACTGTGATTATATTAAGTTTTTGTTAAATCAAGGTTGAGTGCTTATGTTATTATACCTTTGCAAATATTATACATAATTAAACATTTTAGTGTGCTGTGGTTATGATCCTTTATTACTTCCTGTTGGTTTAGCTAATAATTGCCTTATTTTATAATTTATTCAATTGTCTTTGTACCCAGTTAACTTTTTACATAACTTCCAATAACTTCTTAGTATAATTTTTCTACATGGGCTATTCCAATCACATATTTGATGGCAGCATAAATTTCCTCCGGCTGCCATAATAAATGATCACAAACTGAATGGGTTATTGTCTGCAGTCTAGAAGTCTGGATTCTAGAAATCTGAAATCAAAGTGTCAGCGGGGCCACGTTACCTCTGAAACCTGTAGGGGAGAGTCTTTCTTGCCTCTTCCTAGCTTCTGGTGGTTTGCAGCAATGCTTGGTGTCTTGGCTTGCCGCTTCAGCGCTTCAATCTCTACCTCCTTCCTCACATGGCATTCTCCCACCCACCCTTCCAACTCTTCCTTTGGGCCCCTATCTATGTCTCTGTATCTCTACTTCTCTTCTTATAATGGCACCTGTGGTATTGGGTTAAGTGCTCATCTACATCTGTGTGACCTCATCTTAACTAAGTACATCTGCAACAAAGAGAGTTAAATCTCTTTCCAAATAAGGTTGCATTCTGAGGTTCTGGGGGTTAGGACTTCAACATACTTTTTTTCTTTTTTGGAGAGGGAGGTATCGCAAGTCAACCCATACCAATGGCTCTCCTTTTTTTTCTTCTTTTAACATTGAAAACATTCCCTTTGGGAATCTCAATTTCCTTCTATCTGAATTACTTTCTTTCAGGTCCATTGCACAGTTATCATCTGAACTTATTCTCTGCCATCTGGGGAATTCTCCTTTATCCTTCTCCTGTGTTGGATTATAGGGATCTCATGAATGCTTCCAGTGACTTCATCAGGTATGTCTCATGATTGTCATTTGCTGTAATTAAACAGAAACAATAGTGGTAGCAGCAACATATATTGCTCAGTAACACGATTGGCACAGGTGAACAGAAGATTAATCAACAGCAATGTCAACAGGAAAAATTCTTCCCCATTGTTAACAATGAGAAGCGTAAAACAGCCTGGAAGAAAAGTTAAGAATCTGTGAGATCATTCCAGAAATGACAATATCTAGCAAACACAACTTTCAAAGGACAAATAGGAAATGAAGATAAGGTTAAAACTGAACGAAACCATAGAGGGAAAGTGGCTAAAACTGAAATAGATATATCCTCAGATTAAAACTCTCAAGTTATAAATAATGTTATAAAATGGATACAGTCTCTAGTGAAATATCAGAACACCAAAGAATAATGAGAACATCTAAAATAGATGTTCCAAATAGAAAATATGTTGCCACATATATGTGTGGGTGTGTGTGTGTAATATATATTTAAGAAGTAGTGTACTGTATTGTTAAAGTATAAAACTAATTTGTAATGTACAGTTATATACCCACCATACCTTTCAAGTGTGAGGTCAAAATAAAGACATTTTTAGAGATTCAAATTATCAGAAAATTTACCTGTTATTGACTTAGTCTAAAAAAATTACTACTAGGAGAAGATAAACACCAATAAATATTTTATTAAAGTATTACATGTTAAAATGAATACAAAAGTAATAAGTAGCATCAAATAATTAATAACAAAATTATTAAAATCAATGATTTCAAACATATTGATTATAAAAAATATTATAATATTTTTAATAAAGTCTAGGTAACATGACCATTGAAGATGGTAATGGAGAAAGAAAAGAGAGCAGGGAGAATTGAATGAATGTTAAACTTCTGTCTAGTTATAAATAAAAAATAAGGCACTCATTAATTCCAGCAATTTTAACAATTTTAAGGACAACCATTAGGAGAACAGAGATTAAATACACAACTTTTAAAATATTAGAAAGAACAGAAATAGAACAAAGTTACCATGTCAAATACAAGAAGGCACCAGAATGAGAAAATAAAGGAAAAGAAAAACATGTTGAACAAAAAACAGTAAAATGGCAATGTGTATCCAAACATACTCATATCATCAATCTTGACACACATAAATGTCTTAAGCTCACCTATTAAGATATAAAGATCTAGCATTTTAGTAAATGCAAACAGACTGACAATAAAAAATAAAATCCAAATATGAGGCCCCAATAAAACAAAATTATAATAGAATATTAAACATAAAGAGATAAAAATTATATAATATTATTGACAAAAAAGCAAGCACAACAATACTAGAGACAAAAGAGAGTTCATGGCAAAAATATTAAATGGAGAAATGAGAGACCTAAAAACTACCCCTACACTTTATATACCTACCAACAAAGCTATGGGATATATAAGAGGAAAACTGTTTATACTGTAAGGAGATTTTATTAAAAATCATAGTAGAAGAATTTAATATGTCTCACTCAGAAATTGAGATATCAAATGACAAAAAAATAACATATGGAGAAAATGAGTAACATATTAATAAAATTGATCTGTTAGTAGATATGGAATTCTATGCATATCCTTTTCAAAGTCACATGAAATATTTATAAAACGTGGTCATGTATTAGATCACAAAGTTAACATCAATAAATACCATACATGCTTGAGTAATACAGAACATAATATTTTAATATTTAAAATATGTTGTCATATTGGAGTAACAAAAGTTAATTGCTTATTTAAATTTTACGAGTGTTTTAGTTATCTGTAAATATTGTATCTTTTGTTTTAAAAATAATATTTTCTTCATATTTATTCAGTAAGTACCACTTAATGTGCTAATATTACTGTAACTTGAAAACTGTAGTTCTATCATTTTTGTGTTTTCTGTACAATAGTCAATACTGTTCCATTGTTATTTTAATTCACACATTACATGGCTAGTATGCTTTATCCCTTTCCAAGTTTCTGTATTTCTTATTTTCGAACTGTTTGTCTTTCTTAGAATGTTTTATACCAATTTTCATAGATATCACTTAATATTACTATCACATATCCTTAGAATAATAAAAAATATTTAATATATCTTTATTTTCCTAGTGTATATTATTTTTTGCCCACAAGTTTATCTTATTTTTTCTTTACAATTTATTTTATATCTCCTAAACTTAAACTTACTCCTTTTTATTTAATGACTATTCAATCCAGTTGACCTCGATTTTTTCCCCTATGTTTTAATATATAGAAAATATTATAAAATGATTTAAGATATAAGGTGAGTGTCTAACTGATATTTTCAAAAATGTTAAATAATCAATACAAGAATATTAATGAAAAATATGTTAATTTAAAACTGATTATTCATTTAAAAATTCTCTTGTACTTTATGTCTATTTCTGGTTCTGGTATTTAATCTCTACTTTTTGTTAAATTACCACAATAATCTTTTACTGCAGCTTAATGGCATTTTTAGAGTTTTGTAAGAAAAGAATGTGGTTTGACAATCAGAATCTAGAATTGCACTGCTTGGATCTGTTGAGTTTTTAATGTTCATCTTTATTAATTTTTGTCCTGCCTGTACACATAAGGTGTTCTGAATAAGAAGCATATTAGTCACTATTATTTGCATAATAGTAAATGTGTTGGTCCCCTTTGCTCCCTCTTTTACTTCTAAGGTGACATGATGAAAGCCAAATGGAAAGACAGTAACTCCATAGGCAAAGAATGGAGAAAAATGGATTTTCTGTACTTAGGTACAGAAGAGAGAGGCAGCTGCCTCGTTCTTCCCCTGTCCTCCTTTGAGATGGAATGGAAAGGATCCTAGGTTTTCACTGTAACCTTTTTGAATATAAACGCATTCTCCCGAAGTCCAGATAAGCTTCAGCATTTCTGACTGTTATGACCGGAATATGTCCCCAAAGTCCTGGTCATCATTTGTCTTTGAAGAATAAATACCCAAGGAATAGCACTCCTGTGTCCCTGGCACCTTGACAGCTTAATGTAAGGGTCTAGTCTAGGTTTGTCCATTGGCCTTCTTGGGGAGTTGAGAGAAATTTTATTCTCCTTTTTAGATCAGCATAATTAACTCAACAAATGGCTATAAATTTAATCCTTGTGGTATGCAACAAATAAATCTTTCTAGGCGAAGCATAGGCAAACGTTCTGTCTTTATATCATATGTATTTTGGTGTCTCATAGGCTATGGCTTCTTATAAGAGCAGGGAAGATTTATTGCTCCTCAAGTCTGAAGCCCAGCTTTACCACTTGTGTGGACATTGGTTAAATTCTCTTTATGCCTCACTTATTTAAAAAGGAAAAAAAAAAAGATTATAACAGTACCTATCTAGTAAGAATTAAATACAGATTGCTAAGTGGTTTATCACCTAAACTGTGATAAATCTGGAGTGTCACACAAAAGCCAGGAGTGTCCCTGATACACTAGACATATGTCCATACTAATTTAAATTAGGTATCTCATCTGAGTGTCTGATATATAGTAATCACTCAAGGATTTTTAACTTTTATGGCTTGTTTTTTGTTTTCTTTTTGGTTTTAGTGTTTTGTTATATCGGTTGCTTCTTTTAAGTCATTTTATCTTGTCCATGTAAAATATTTGTAAGGTTTGTATTAGAATTTAATGCCTATTTTAAGTCCTGATTTTAAAATATCTGTGATACATTGTAGAAATAACAACCTCCTTGTGTATACAGAAATACATCCTTTTGTTATATGAATTCAGGGTGCTATATTCAAGTACTGGAGAGAATTACTACACAAAGCATACCCAAATCCTTCAAATACAGTTTTTAAAAAATTTTCTTCCAAATTTGAGCTATGAGTTGCAGAATTGACACCAACTTAGGGCACTCCTATCCATTCCATAAACATTAATCAGAACATTTTTCAATTGCACTTGATCTATGGGTAACCACAACTCAATACAAATCCACACTGAATTGGGCTTAACTTCTACCTCTTACTCTGTTTTACACATGTGGCTGAGAAATAATAGATGTTTCCCCTTCTTACTGGGTATAGCTATTGCATTGCTCTCTTTCAACAAATTGTGAGGTTCCAATTTGATCAATAGGAAATAAAATTGCAATATCCTAAGTAGGTAAATAAAAACAACATTTAATAAATAGATTCCTAAACACATTACTTAAATAGCTTCCTCCATGGGAATCCTCATCCATACAGTATTCTCTCTCCTTTCATTTATCATGTTCTTTATTTGCTTCTTAGCATTGGTATATTTGTAAGTATTTATTTATTGTATATTGCCTACCTATACTGTTCCACTGATCCTTTTTTATTGTTTATTACCTAAGTATTCTGCTCCATTGATTGACCGAATATTACACAACAATCATAGCATCTTTATTACTGCAGATTTATTTTACCGTACTGAAGGATTTATAAGTCTTGATGATTTAGGACAGTAGACTGAATATAACCATATATCTCTTTCCCTTCAGGACTATCCACACATTAAAATGTGTAACTTTGTGAAGGTAATAAGCATATCTGTCTTACTTATTTGGTTATTTGGTGGTATATTTGCATGTGTTCAGAACAGAATTCACATACACTAGGTGATCAATAAATATTTGTTGAGTGAATGAGTTAATCTTCTTGTAAACAGAAGTCTTAGACACTCTCAAAGCATTATTTTAAAATAGTTTTAGTCAATATATGGGAATGAAAATACTTCACTTTGAGATATTGCAGCTCAATATTTTACAAATTTGGCCACACAAGAACTTCAATTTCTAATCTTTTTATACTCAATCTAGCCCTACAAAAATAATATTTGAAGATTATATTTATATAATAGCCCACATCGAGTCCTTATTATGGGAAGTTGAATGTCTTTTTTAAAAAGCTTCAAAAAAACTTTCTTGATTCTTTATCCTCATCCATCTAATGTCACTTCCCCTTTCCTTTGGAGCAAAACACATTTTAGAGAACTGTGCACAAATGCCTTTTTAAGAACATCTATCTCCTTGACGATTTCAACCCATTCTATTCTCTATTAAAACTTCTTTCTCTTTTCATTGCGTAATACAAAATAAAAAAACTCCCCATGTTACTAAATACAATGGCTGCTTTTTATTGCTTCTTACTCAATGATAAGGGCCACCTGACATATTTGTTCACTCCTTCATGCTTGAAATACTTTCTTCTCTATTTCTGGAACACTCTTCACTCTAAAGTTCCTTCTAGCTCGCAGACAGTTTCTTCTCAATTTCTTCTCATTTTCAATCCCATGTGGCCTCTGAATGGAGTACATCAAGTCTGTTTGTGCACTCTCTTCTCTACATTAGCTCTCTTTCTCTAGATGGTGTCAACCACTCCCATGTCTTTAAATGGTAATTATATGCTAATTACTTCACTTAATATCTTCAGCCTTAAGTCTCCCTCAAACTGTAAAATTGCCTGCTTGAATTCTCAGATCTCTCATAAACATTTTAAACTTAAATATCAGATTGAAACTCTTGAGTCTCCTTTCCCTAACATCCAAACCTAGACTTCCCCCAAAATTCCATAGCCCAATCAGTGGAACCATCTCCTAACTATTTTTTAAAGCAAGAAACAATGGAGTATCTATACATACATTTAAAAATCCGAACAGTTTTTCAGTCCCCTCTGCAAAGGCAAGCAGCCATTATCTCTTATCAGGAATATTTGGTCTCCTTACATCCGCTCTTCTCACAACCTCACCACTACCACCACTCTCCATTCATTTGTCAGAGTAAATGAATAAGATCATGCATACTTTGCTTAAGTTTATCAATTCTTTATTGCTTTGAATATGAAGTGTGATAAAAAATACAGTAATTAAAAAAAAATTATTACAGAAAAAGAAGCATTGCCATTAATCTCCATCAGAATATTCCCCCTCGCTTCGAACACACTTATCCCATCATTCTTGCCACTTTCTGAAGCAGTTCTGGAAGTCCTCTTTCCTAAGTGTCTTTAGTTGTGCTGTCATGGTTGCCTCCTTGTCCTGAAACTATTCAAAATGTTTACTTTTCATGTCATTTTGACTGTGGGGAAGAGCCAGAGTCGCCTGTTGCCAGACCCAGTGAATAAGATAGATGAGGACACACCGCAATGTTTTTATTTGACAGAAATTGCCAGACCATAAGCGATGTGTGACACAGAGCCTTTCTGTTGTGATTTAAAAATACGGTGAATGCTGCTGCTGAGTGCCATCCAATGCAAAGGCAGGGACCTTTAATATGGGAAGCAGCACGTCTAACCTTAGTAACAGTGTGTGGCGAGTTTCAGCTTGTTCGGTGCAGTCAGTTGAGTGTGAGCTATGATCGAGAGAAGGTCCGTTTTAAAGTGTGCCATGAATCATCTTCTATCATGACAACACTTGGTGTCACACATCACTTCTGGTATACGACAATTTCTGTCAAATAAAAACATTACCAATGTACTAATCACCTTATTTACTTAATCTGGCACTGAGGGTCTTCTGGCTGTTCCCCAAAATAAAAATGATTCAGGACCTCAAGGCAGTCACGACAGCACAACTAAAGACACTCATGAAAGAGGACTTCCAGAATTGCTTCAGAAAGTGGGAAGAATGGTGGTATAAGTGTGTTCAAAGTGAGGGGGAGTATTTTGAGGGGGGTTAATGGCAATGTGTCTTTCACTGTAATAATTTTTTTTTATTTAAATGTTCACTGTATTGTTTGATCAGACCTTGTATTTTCTAAACTCCTTGCCATGCTGTATACTGCCTCACATAAACTGAAGTTCCTGTACTTCTCCAACCACATCTGCCATTTGCTTTATTTTTCTGTATTACTTCTAAGATATATATTAAGCTCTTCATTATGTTACACCATTTGTCTCAATGAGTAGTTTTTTTTTCTCATTTTTCAAATTTTGTTTAAAATTCACTTCTGTGAAGAAGCCTCAAACAACCACATATCCCTGTCATTCTTAGTTATGGCCCATATTCATTTCTTTCATTAGCTTATCACAAGCTATATCTATGTTATATATATATATATATATATATATATATATATATATATATATATATATATATATATATTTAAAATCTATGGATGCACAAAATATATCAAATAGTTTTCTCTTTTTAAAGTTTATTCCCACCATTTTCCAATGTGCATTAAATATAGTTAAAATATTAGCATGTAAAATCCAGTGCAGTGTTTGCACCAAAAAAACATTTGGTCCTTTAAAAATATATGATGCATTATCTTTAACCCTAAAAAATAACATTTTTTGGGTAGAATTGGTCAGTTTTTGCCTTTCTAATAATGTAAGATATACTGGCTTTCACTTCCATTTTAAATTGGCAAAGAGAATTCAGAACTGAAACAATTTTTATATATCTAAATTATGTATCTATGTAATTATTTTATCTTGCTGTTTTAAAACAGTTCTGTGTAATTAAGTAAAATCTAGTGGTATGATAATATATCAGTTTAATCTACATTAACTTTCTAATATATATTTTGTATTTCAGATGATGTAATATAATACATGTATCTTCACTTTTGCCAATGAAAAGAATATGGAAAGCTGTATAACCATATGTGTAATTTTTCCATTGTGTCTTTATCATTAGAAATATTTTAGAGATATATTAGAAATACAAAGTGAAACTCGTATGTAGGTGAGCTCTTATTTCTCCTTAGACTATATTTCAATTGCTTATTTCTTTTTTTGTGTGTATTTTAACCTATACTGTAAAATTTGAGGACAGAGATTATATTGGTTTTGATAAATTTTATGTCCTCAATATATATTACCTGGTACTTACCAGATTATCAATATTTGTTTACTGAAAGAACAAATGGTAAAAGTTTTCACCTTAAAGCATTATTTGGACAAATATAAAACCAATAAAGTCCAATGTTACATATATACCTTAAATATCACCCTTTGTTAAACTATGGTTAAGGTTTAAATCTTTCAACAATTTTCACTTCCACAAAATCTCATATTGCTGAATAGCTGAGGCAACGACAAAATGAAAAACTAGTACTTGAACAAGCTACAGCTAATGTCATATTTAATGGTGAGAGGCTGAATGCTTTCCCCCAAAGATCAAGAACAAGGCCAACATGTCCTCTCTGATCACACATATTAAACACCTTATTGAAAAACCTAGCTGGTGCACCAAGAAAAGTAAATGAAAGGTGTGCAGATTGGAATGGGAGAAATAAAACTGCCTTTATTCATTGTCTATCTAGAAATATCAAAGTATGTACAAAAACTCATGGGACTAGTAAGTATAGCAAGTTAAACAATACAAAGATAATATACAAAAATAGTTGCTTTCCTATATACCAACATTGATAGTTATAATTTGAAATTAAATTAAAAACCATTTATACCAACACCAAAAAATGAAATATTAAAGTATAAATCTAACAAAATATGTACAGGAACTGAATATAGAAAACTACAAAATACTGATAAAAGAATTAAAAGAAGATTCAAACAAATAGTTAAAATGAATTGGAAGACTCAATATTGTTAATATCAATTCTTCTCAATTTCATCTACAGATTCAATGTAATTCCAATCAAATTCCCAGCAAGCTGTTTTGTAGATAATAACAAACTGATATTAAAGTTTATATGGAGAGCAAAATACATAGAATAGTGAACACAGTACAGAAAGAAAACAAAGTTGGAGGAGTCACACTATCTGATTTCAAGATTTCCTTTGAAGCTGTAGTATTCAAGACAGTGCGATATTGGCAAAAGAATTAATGCATAGATCCATGCACTAGAATAGAGAGCTCAGAAATATTAAATTGATCTTCAAAAAAAGTATAGAGTGAATTCAAGGAAATTGAGATTTCCTTGAAAATTGGAGGAAAGAAAGTCTTTTCAACAGATGGTAACAAATGGACATCCATTTTCAAAAACAGAACTTAAAACAATGAAATGAATAGAAGGTGACCTTGGGTTTGATGATGAGGTTTTATATACAATACCCAATACAAGGTTCTTGAAAGAAGAAACTGGTATGTTGGACTTTCTTAAAATTACAAATGTGTGCTCTGACAGACACTGAGAAAAGAATGAAAAGACGAAACATAAACTTGGAGAAAATACTTGCAAAACACCTATCTGATAAAGGACCTGTATCCAAAATATATAACTCAACACTAAGAAAGTAAATAATCTAACTAAAAATGGACAAATATCTGAACAGACACCTCACCAAAAATGTTATACATAGTGAAGAAAGTATATGAAAGGATGCTCAACATCATTTGAAATTAGGGAAATGTAAATTAAAACAAGAGTGAGATCCCACTAACCATCTATGAAAAAGTGCAAAATCCCCCAAACTGCCAAAAATCATTCTTGGTGAGGATATGGAACAACAGGAACTCTCATACATTACTGGTAGGAATGAATGCCAAATGGTACAGCCACTTTGAGAGACAGTGGCAGTTTTTTTTTTACAAAGCTAAATATAGTGTTATGGTACAATCCAACCATCATGCTTCTAGGAGTTTTACCCAACTGATTAGTAAATATATGTTCACACATTAATATTTATAGAAGATTTATTAACTATTGCCAAAAACGAGAAGCAAACACTATGTCCTTCAATTGATGAATAAACAGAATTCAATACATTTGTACTGCAATACATACAATATTGTTATGTGTCTTACATAATAATGTATTTTTTTTAGTGGTAAAAAAGAGTGAGCTATATTAAGCTATGCACAATCATGTATAAAATTAAATGCAAATTGTTTGGTAAGAAATCTGTCTGGAAAAACTAAGTACTCTATAATTCCATTCCTATGATATCATGTAAAAGGCAAAACTATAGAGACATAAAAGGGACCCATGGTTGTCTGGTATTTGGAGTGTGTATATGGTGTGGGAAAGGGGGAAAGAGAGTTGATATATGAAGCGCAGGGCAGTAAAACCTGATAGTGAAGGGAACTAGCAGAAATGGTAGGGATTACATTTCTTAGCATTCTGGAAATCCCTACTCTTCAGAATTGGAAATTAACTTGATGTAAGAAGCAGATAAAATTATTATAGTATAAAATCCGAGTTTATTGTATTTGCAACACATGTATATCAAACTGCTATGTCTCAAGAATACCCCCAGCTCAATATTTTCAAAATTGGGCTCACAATCTTTCCTCTAATTTTATTATCTTCCAGTATTCCCCATTTCACCCAGTATTTCCACAACCCATCCAGTTATCAAGCCACAAATACAATAGTCTGAATACCTTCCAACACCACAATTTTTCAAAGTTGGGTCAATTTGGCCTCATAAATATATCTTGAATTGATTCTTTCTTTCCATTTCCATTGACACCGTTCTAATATTTCCTGTATTGTCTGCTTTAATTACTTTTTAAAGAGCGAATTTGCCTCTTATCAATTTTAATCTCTACACTGTGGCTACAGTGATGTATTCAAATTCACATATGTTCATTTCACCTCCTTGCATAAAAATCCTCAATGATTTCCTGTTAAACTTAAATCTGCTACATACTACATTGTCTAATGCAGTCCCAGTTTATATCTGTTATCCTCATAGCATAATTGTCAGTAGCATCCCTTTTCATTCACAGGATGTATTGTTTGGATGGTAAATGATATGCTTACCCTAAATATAAGACTCTTTATTATCTGGATTTACTCTGTCTTAAACCTCATCCTGAAACTTTTTCCTTCTCACTCTCATAGCCCTAGGTTTTGTGTGTGTGTGTGTGTGTGTTTTGTTTTGTTTTGTTTTTCATTCCTCAGTACCTACCACACTCTCCTACCTTTGCTTATGCTGTTCCCTATGTCTGGGATTCCATTCCCCTCACTCTCCTCTTTTTTCGCCGTTTAATTTCTACTTATTCTTTAGATCACAACTCAATTGCCAAATTCCTGACTTAAGAGTTCCCTGGTCTTCCAAAATGTTCAAATCTCCCTATTATATTATTTCATAGGAACATGTACGTTTCCTTTATAGTATTGATCACACAGTATTCTTACATTTTTGTTTATTTTGTTAATATCTTCTTCTCCCATTAGAAAATTACTCTGTATAAACACCATGACAGTGTCTGAATAAATAAAAAATGTTAACCTTAAGCTTTGGTATAAAAGCTGAGCAAAAATACAATTGTCTCCATCATCATGTACAACTTAGATTTCATGATCCAGTCATTATAATCCTTTCCTTGTAAATGCAACCTCTTAATATTTGAGTGGTCCAGGGCTTAGTCCGCAGACTTCTTATCATCTCTATCTATACCCATTCCCTCATCAATTTCATTTCATTTCATGGCTTCTAATATATACTCTAATAACTCTTCAACTTATATCTCCGTATGGATGCTCTCACCTGAACTTTAGACTCTCATATCCAAAACACACACAACATTGCTAATGGACATTTAATAGTTGTCTCAAAATTACATGTTCAAAATGAAACTTTACGTTTCCCCCAAATCTGTTCCTCCCACAATCTTTCCATTCTCAGTTATTGGGAATCCATCCTTCTGGTTTGCAAATGCCCAAAACATCGTTGATTACTCTTTATTTTGTACTTAATATCTATTCCAGTTGCAAATCCTGTTGGCACAGCTTTCAAAATTTATCCAGAATCTAAATATTTCACCCCATTTCCACAACTGTGACATGATATAAACTAGTGTCATCTCTCAACAGAAGTTTTGCGAGAGTTTCTTAGCTGGGCTTGTTGATTCCACCTTTATCTTTTTACAGACTTTTCTCTATACAGATTCTAGAGTGATACTTTAAAAAACATATCATATTAAAAATGATCTGTTTAAAATCCACATAACTTCTCATCTTACTAACAAGAAAAGCCAGTGTCCCTATAATACCCTACAAGGCCCTACATAATCTCTCCTCCCTTGTTTCCCTCTGAGGATGCCTTTTATTAGCCTCCTCCTTGCTCAAGGCTGAGGACAAAGCTCTGGGCCACTTAAATATTAAGAGGTTGGGGAATGAGGAGGAACCAGCAAAGGACATTGAAAAGAGTCAGCCAATGAGGTAAGAGAAAAAGCAGGAAAACGTGAAATCTCAGAATACAAGTGAAGAATGTGTTTCAAGTAGGAAAGAGTAATCACCTCTTTTAAATCCACCTTTTATTTTTTTAATCTTTACTAAATTTATTGGGGTGACATTGGTTAGTAAAGTTACATAGATTTCAGATGTACAATTCTATAATATATCATCTGTATGTCACGTGGTGTGCTCACCACCCAGAGTCAGTTCTCCTTCCATCACCACATATTTGACTCCCTTTTCCCTCTTTTTCCACAGACAATAAATACTTACATGAATGAAAACGGCTATGTTCTGATAAAATGTTATTTCCAAAATCAGCAAGCTGATTTGACTCATGGCCATCTTTTGCTGACCCATGTACTAGGATCCTGAATCTAAATATCAGGTAAGTGAAATTGGTAAAGCAGGAAAAGGAGGTAGGAAACAAAAGCAATTGAGGGCTGTGTCAGAAACGCAGATGGAAGAGACAATTCTAAGAAAAAAACAAAATCATGAATTTAAAACATCCCATTGGATTTAGCCACATGCTAGCCTTTACCTTGTTAAAATTTATTTTAGAGATATAATGGGGAACACAACATTGCAATGGGTTAAAGAAAGAGTGGAAAGGCGAGAAATGAACACTATAAATACAGATAACATTTTTAAGAGTTTTCTGAAAGTGGACATAAAGTAAATATAAAATGGATAATGAGACACCTCATTTTATATCAATATTATACAATAGTCACTTATTTGTACTCTCAAGTTCAAGTTCCCATCTTCATTTTGTGCTGAATAGTTTAAGCTAGAGGCGTTGGCCCTTGGTGGTGTTGCATCTGTTGATACAACGTCAAGGTTTAATACAGCTTTTTCCAAACATTACCCATCATCAGGGAGTTAAGGCCATTTTAGATATACAGTTCTTTAGGACGCGTGTGTTGGGAAGTATGTTTTTCAGTAACTGTATATGCTACCAGTGACATTGCTGTATAAGAAACAACGGAAGTAAATGAATTTTACTAAATATGAACATTTCTTTTGGTAATTTGTCAGTAAACTAGTTGTAAGCTGGCACCCCCTGTGATTCAGGAATGTAGTTAAACTTGGTTTGTAAATTCAAGAATCTTGAGGTCTCCCTGTAATTTATGAAAAATTGCCTATAGTTAACATATGCTATGTGGTCTCTGTCACTACCCTGCCTGTGGGAAATAAGCAGCTCCTTCACTCTTTTTCCATAGAACATTGCTTGTACCAACAGCTTTTGGAAATAATGACCTTCCACTGTCTCCCTTTATTCAGCCTTAATCTACTTCACATTTCTCTTCATAGACTCCCTGACTCTCTGAGGATAACAAACCTAGTTTTCCAATGGTCTCAAGACATGAATGCTTTTTTGAGAAATTTTCCCCAAATATGGGTTTGGTCTAGGTTACTAAGAGAGAGGGTGTGCAAGCAACAAAGAGTACAACAATTCCTTTATCTTGTTACATTTGTGTATACTCTTCTCCAGAAAGGATTGGGCATAGAATTTACGATGAGGGCTTTTCTTGCAGCCAGATTTTGACCTTCTTTAAAAGGCAGTCCAAATTTCTACTTAAATGTATCTCTTTCAATTAAAAATGTGCATTAAATACTTAAGTGCAAACTTGCATGCCTGCCTGAATTTTCTTCTTATTTTGCAACCTAAATTATTTAAATAATCAATGTAGCACTTTCAAGTTCCTACAATCATTCCAAGCTGCAGATTTAGGTAGGCGTTATTCTTCACACTGCATGCATTGAATTTAATATTATCTAATGACAATGGGAACCTAAAATGTACTCAGTTGTTTAGTTGATAAACTATATATAAATTTATTCTACCTTTAGAGACTTTTAACTATTAGAGTCCTAATTTATTTTAAAATAGTAAATTCATATTTTAGACAAATTCATACTGATGAGCGCAAGCTCAAAAGGCATCTTTGTTCATATCTGATCTAAAGTCATTTTATATCCCATTGATAATGCATTAAAAATTTTAATGTCATTATAATTATCTTTAGAATTCCAGTTTTTTGGTGTCTTTTTTTCTGGAAGATAATACTGCATTTGTCTCCAATCCTGTGTATAGTATGGCTGCAAATTGATTATTCCATGCAAGTGAAGACTAACAGAAATGGATTTCAATGCCAGAATCAGAATTGTGAAAGTAAGATAACATTAAAAAAAATAAATTGTAGTACCCGTTTTATTTTCACAAGTGCTTTTGGGAAAAAACAAATTTAAGGAGTTAAGGATCCTTTGATTGGCAATATTTTGGAAAACATTAGGCTTCTAATGATTGAAGATAAACAAATAGATTACTTTAACGTTCTTTTTCTTTTTCTTTTTAATACCGAGCCAGCCAACCAACTGTATCGGAATCATGAATATCTCCCAATCAGTTTTACTGTGTGTTGAGAGATTATATACAGAGTGTGCCAAAAAAATGTACATGCATTTTAAGAAAAGAAAAATCTGTATTAAAATTGTAATACTCAATATATACCAATAACAAAAGCTGAATACAAGTCACGTTTGACTTCTGCAATTACAAGAGGTGCTCAAATTGGTTACCATCAGCATAATTTTAATACAATTTGTTCCTTTCTTAACATGTGTATACACTTTTTTGGCACCTCCTGTGTATTCTATCAGTAGTTCCATAAAGATGACAGTAAGGAGGAGAGGCATAGGCGGTTCCCAAGAGCTGGGAAAACAGATTTACATCCACCAGAGTTCTGACGGGAAGTCTACAGCAATAAGAGTTGCAGAGCACATTAAAATCACTTGGGGAGCTTTCAAAACTCCTGACACCCACACTGCAGCTAGATCAATTAAATCTGAATCTCTGGGAGTGGGACCCAAGAATGGATATATTTTTAAAGTTCCCAGATAATTCCAGTTTGCGACTCAGTTTACAAATCGTGGATTTAGGTAACGTGGCAAAGAAACGTTGGTTAGGCATCTGTGAGGGAGGAATTTGATATTGTGCCTGTATTTACTTACTTGAACAGCTTTTATGTGTTTTATTTCTTAGATAGATTCAGTCCTTAAAGAATATTGACCCAACGCATACAGATAAGATCAGTGAAATTTATTAGAATTACTTGATTGTAGCAAGAAAGAGCTGATATGCCAAAATGACTAGTCAAATTTAAAACTGGGCCCGAGGAGATAACTTTTAGAATAATCAGAGTTATGTATTGAATAACCATCAACACATAAAGGTTAAAGGCTATTGCATCTCCTTGTACTTACGTATTTATATTCCTTTAAATTTTGCTGTAATTTTGAATATGAAATACATAATTCTAAAATGATAATTAAGGTTTTGGTTAGCTATTTAAATAAAAAGTTAAAAACCTGAATTGAAAAACATGCAAAAAACTGCTTTTCTAAATGAACATAATCTCTTCAAGGTTTGTTCCTGCAGTCAAAATGTGATGACCAAGACTGAGTCAGATTTGTCTATTCCAGCATTTCTTAAATTGTGGTTTATAGTTCATGTGAATCAGAATAACACTTTATTAATAGTGAAGATTCATGAGTCCTGCCTTAGATGTACAGAATCATTATCTCTGAGTGAGTGGCTTTGTAACTTACATTTTATTCACAAGTGTCTGAGGAGATTTGAGGGCACACTAAATTTTTAGAATCATTGTTTTAACTCTCTGTAAGGTAAACCTGAGTATTTATAAATGTTTATATGCTCTAGTAAGCCAGGAGAGGGCAGCAGAAAGCTGGAATTTATGGAAAAGAAGTAAAGACTTGAGGGGCCTGGGAAGTAACCTAGAATTTGGGCGAACGTACATCTAGGAAAGTAGATGAGAGTTTTTAACTCCAACTAAGAGGCAAATCTATTGCTACCTTCTGTTAGGTATTTAAAAAGACCTTGTGGAGGTTGGAGAAACTCATTCAAACCATATGTCATATATATACACACGTAAGCATACATAATAGACTACCTTGCTGCTATATAATTGTGAACAAACTATTATTTGTTATCTCAATTAAAAGTAAGAAAAATAAAAGTTTTCATTTTAACTTCTCTTATTACTTCCCTGATGCTCTTCCTTTCTTTTTGTAGATCTGAGTTTCTGACCACATTATTTTCCTTTTGTCTGAAGAACATCTTTTAACATTTCTTGCAAGGCAGGTCTACTTGCCACAAATTCCCTCAATTTTTGATTGTGTGAGAAATCTTCATTTCTCCTTCAGTTTTGAAGGAAAATTCCCCAGGGCACAGAATTCTAGGCTGGTGTGTGTGTTTTTTCTCTCAACACTTTAAATATTTCACTTTACCCTCTTTTACTTGTAGGGTTTCTGAGAATAAGCCAGATGTAATTCTTATCTTTGCTCCTTTATACGTAAGCTATTATTGCCTCTGGCTTCTTTCAGAATTTTTTCTTTAGCTTAGACTTTCTGTAATTTAAAAATGATATGCCTAGGTGTAATGTTTTTGGCATTTATCCTGCTTGGTATTCTCTGAGCTTTTAAAATCTAAGGTTTGGGGTTTGACATTACATTGGGGAAAGTCTCAGTCATTGTTGTTTCAAATATGTCTTCTGTTCCTTTCTCTCTTGCTTCTTCTTTGGTATTCTCATCACACAGATGTTGCACATTTGATAGCTTTCCCACAGTCCTTTGATATTCTGTTGTACTTTTTTTTTTTCAATGTTTTTCTCTTTGCTTTCAAGTTTTGGAGGTTTCTACTGATATGTCCTCAAGCTCAGAAATTCTTTCCTCAGCCAAGTCCAGTCTATTAATAGGCCCATCAAAGGCATTCTTCATTTTCTGTTACAGTTGTTTCTTAATATTTAGCATTTGTTCTTGGATTCTTTCTTAATATTTCCATCTCTCTTACATGGCACATATGTTCTTGCATGCTATCTACATTATCCATCAGAACCTTTAGTATACTATAGTTGTGTTAAATTCCTCATCTGATAATGCCAACATCCCTGCTAAATCTGGTTCTGATGCTTACTCTCTGTCTTCAGACTGTGTTTTTGGCTTTTTTGTATGCCTTGTAAATTTTTCTTGATAGCTGGATGTGATGTACTTGGTAAAAGAAACTGCTGTAAATAGGTCTTTAATTATGTGGTAGTGAGGTGTGGGGGGAGGGCAAGCATTCTACAGTCCTCTGATTAGGTTTCAGTCTTTTAGCCAGCCTATGCCTCTGAACTGTGACCTTCACAAGTGTCTCTCAGCTATTTTTTTTTTTCTCCTCCCTTAGGTGGGATGAGATGACTAGTGTAGTTGGAGTTATGTATTACTCTTCTCCCCTCTTGGAAAGCTAGTGTTAGTTGCAGTTGAGTATTTCCCCTTCCCCAGGTGAGTTAGGTTCTGATAATACATCAGCAGATTAGGTTCTGCTTAAGTAGTTTCCCCTGAGGGCAGGCCTTGTTACCTGTGTAGGCGGGGTGCTTTGGTTTATTTCAAAGTGGCTCCTTTCTCCCTCCTTCCATGGGAAGAAGCAGGGGATTGGTCTCTGATATTTACAGTGAGAACCTAGTCTAGTTCATGGAGGTAAAACTCCAAAAAGCAATGGAGGCCCTTCTGTGACTGAGTCCCCTTGAGTTTTTAACTCTTGGATTTGTCCACACTTCACCTCTAGCGATTTATGCAGTGCAGTTCAGGTTTTCTGATGCCAGCGCTGGTTCCCATAGAGGTTTCTGCTTTGGTGAGTTGTTCTCTGTATCACCCTGTCAGTCTCTCCAATTTTGGGGTCAGTGGTTTTCCCTTCTCTTAGGAATCAAAAGAGTTGCTGATTTTAACTTTGTTGAGCCTTTTGCTTGCTGTTAGGATGGAATAGCAACTTCCAAGCTCTTTCCATGTAAAACTGAAAACCAGAAGTCCCAGTATTTTCATCTTACTCCAGTACTTAAGGCTGATATACGTGATTACTTTTACATCCTCTTGTTGCAGTCTTCCAAACCCTTATTCCTCCAATCTCTCCCACTTCTATGCAAACTCAAATTCCTATAAAAAGTTATTTGACTGTAATAACTAAGGTTGGCTCCGTTTCACTGTTCAGGATCAGTAATGGTACCGTTCCACACCATAGTGGAGCAATAGTCAAACGGTAAATTTACTAGTACTGATCCTGTCGTTATTCAAAATTTGAATATTTTCTCATCATGGATTTTTAAAAATCAATTTGATTTCTTTAAATATAGTTTTAGAATATTTATGTCAATGAACGAGGTTTTTGGTGGCCTCTTAAATTTTGCTCCAAAGGAGAGTCCCTCACTCTCCTTTGCTCCAAAGGAGAGTCCCTCTCCTCTCCAAAGGAGAGTCTCACCTCAGTCCCTGCCCTGACCCTTGGCATAGGTTTAACAGTGTTCACTATTTGTTTACCTTGTGCAGTCAGAATAATGACATGATGTGCAAAATCTATAAATTATGACAAGACTAGACATGAATTTACATAGCTCTGAGGTAAGATGAGAAATACATATTGATGTATATTGTTATCTTTCTCAGGTGAAAGTAAACTTATTCTGGTTTTCTTTACTAACAGATCTTGTGTGTGTGTGTGTGTGTGTGTGTGTGTGTGCGTGCTTGATGGTAGCTGCATATCAAGTATCAGGGCTGTGCTGATTTGCTCCTATAAAGAAATTGTATTTGGGAAAGGAACTGCAAGTAGAATAAAAACATGGTTACGTTTACAGTAATACACTGTCATTCTGCAATATCTGTCTTCTTTACAAACAGGCAAGTTAAGGGAGCTGTGGTAGGAACCACTATGCCTTTCTCCTTTAAGTCTTTTATGGAGACAGACAAATTTGCCATTTCTTAGAGGTAGAGTTTTGGTTTGAGTTCACTGTTTTTAGAGGGAAAGCAGTTTTAGTGGTTTTCCTTGGCAAATCCTTCCATAATAGCTCTTGCTCTATAGATCAGAAAACCAGAAGTGGGGATTTTTCTACTTATAGAATATTTATATTTCAACCATGCATTCTAGAACTGAGAAAATAACCACTAAGGTTACCATGAGATGGATCTGAGCCAAAACTTCATTAATAAACTGCACCCACTGGACCTCACTTGAATGTCAAAATAGTATTTTGGATTCTAAGGAATTAATGTCAGTTCAGAGCTTAGTCCAGTAATTTCTGAAAAGTCCAGGAATTCCCCTTTTCCTAATGCATGGTTATCCTGCTGTGATGCTCTCTTTTGGTGATTCAGGTCCCCAGTTTGGAAAAATAAAACAAATGAATCTATAAACATTATTATTATTGTTGTTGTTGTTGTTTTATTATTATTATTGTTATTATTTTCTCATTTACAAATGGAAGGAATGGTAATGGGAATAGGCCAAGTATTTTGAGGTTCAGCAGGGAAAGTGTCCTGTTCACTCACAGTTTTCTTGAATTCCAACAGGACTTGGGATCGAGGTGATAGAAACGGATATAGGAGATACAAGAATTGTGGGTTTCATCCTTAGTTAATACAGATTCTGATTCTTCTTGGTGGTTTTACTCAAGGTCTTGAGAATCTACTTTTATAAAGAGGGAAAGGGGACACCAGTGAAGATGCCTGTATTTTGGGATCATTAAAAAGGAGCAAAAGGAGTTTCAAACACCAAGGATTAAGGATTAGAGTCTCTCTCTCTCCTGTTTGGTTGATATGAGCTTTGTGGTTCTTATATACGTATTGTCAAACAAAAGTAAAAAGCACCTTCATTCCTTAGCAATTCCCCAACTTTTTGACAATTAGAGATTGATGTTTTTTAATTATATCATTTTTATGAATTGAGCACCTCTGTGCTTTAAACTTTGGGGATGTGGCTACGTTTATTTTCTTAGGCTAGTTTTCAAGACTTGGAATTACTGGGTGAAAGGAACAAATGGTTTTACAGCTGTTTATTCATAGTGCCAAATACTTTCCCCAAATTGTTCAATTTTCACTTCCATAATTCTACATAACACACATTTAAATGAAACATCTTTTACCATTAAAATATAAAAATCTCTCAGTTCTGAATACTACTTTAATATTATATGTGTAAAAATAAGGTTGACGAATTGTCTGTATAAACCAGTTTTCAAATTAATTTAATTTCATCTTTCATGTAATGTTTCTTAATGTCCTTTACTCATGTGTATTGGGAACTTAGCATTTCCTAATAATTTATGAAAGAATTTAGTGAATAAAATTGTTGTACCCTTTGCCTTTGGTAATTGTTATAACTATCACTTTTAAAAAAAAATTGTTATTGGAAAACATTTGAATGTATATTTATTATGTCCTATTTTGTTTGTTTAGAGTATCAGTGTCCCTTACTATTTTCCCCCTTATTTTATTGGGAGTGTTAGATATTTTAATGTTAAATAACCATATTTTAAAAAGATTTTTAAATTAAAAATATAGCTAAAATACAATATTACATTAGTTTTTCAGGGATACAACATAGTTTTTTTCAAAATTTATATACCTAAAAAAGTGGTCACCATGAAAAGTGTAGCAACAATCTGACCCTGTACCACGCTACCACAATATTATTGACTATATTCCGCATGCTGTACATTACATCCTCATGACTTACTTGTTTTATACCTGGAAATTTGAACCTCTTATTCCTATTCATTCCCCCCCCCCTTTTTAAATTTTTCAGTTGCAGTTGATGTTCAATATTATATTATTTCAGGTGTATTCCTTATGCTGTACCCTACATCCCAATGACTATTCTGTAACAACCAATTCGTACTTCTTAATTCCTTCCCCTTTTTCATCCAATCCTCAAACCCCACTCCCATCTGGTAGCCATCAAACTGTTCCCTGTTTCTATGAGTTTGTTTCAGTTTTGTTTTTTCGTTTATTTTACTCTTTAGATTTCACATGTAAGTAAAATCACATTGCATGTCTTTTACTGTCTGACATACTCTTCTCAGCACGGTTCCCTCCAGGTCCATCCATGCCACTGCAGATAGCAAGAACCCATTTCTGCCATGGCTGAGCGATATTCCATTTAATGTAATGTACCACCTCCTGTTTATCCATTCATCCATTGGCAGACATCCAGGTTGCCTCCACATCTTGGCCATTGTAAATAATGCTATATATGGATGCATATATCTCTTCAAAGTAGCATTTTGGGTTCTTCAGATCAATAACCAGATGTGGGATTACTGGGTCTTTCTTTGTCTCTTGCCTTTGTTTTACAGTCTATTTTGTCTGGTATAAGTATTGATTTCACAGCCCTTTTTGTTTGTTTGTTTTCATAAAATATCTTTATGCATCCCTTTACTTTCAGTTGTCTTTCAATCTGAAGTTAGTCTTTTATAGGCAGCATACATAAGGGCCTTGTTTTCTTATTTATTCAGCCACCTTGTCTTTTGATCGGAACATTTAATCCATTTACATTTAAAATAATAGATAGATTTGTAGTTTTTGCCATCTTATTATTCACATTTTTGTTTTGTTTTTTCATCTTAAAAAAGTCCCTCTAAGATTCCTTGAGATTCATTGTAATACTGGTTTGGTGGTGCTGAACTCCTTTAGGTTTTGTTTGTCTGGGAAGCTCTTTATCTGTCCTTCAATTCTAAATGATAGCTTTGCTGGGTAGAATAATCTTGGTTATAGGTCCTCAATTTTCATCACTTTGAATATTTCCTGCCAATCCCTTCTGGTCTGCAAAGTTTCTGTTGAGAAATCAGCTGAAAATCTTATGGGAGACCCCTTGTAAGTAACTAATGTTTTTCTCTTGCTGGTTTTAAGATTCTCTCTTTATCTTTAACCTTTGGCTTTTTAATTATATGTGTTTTGGTGTGGGCCTGTTTGGATTCATCTTCTTTGGGATTCTCTGGGCTTCCTGGGCTTGTATCTCTATTTCCTTTGCCAGATTCGGGAAGTTTTCCATTATTATTTCTTCAAATGGGGTTTTGATTCCTTGCTGTCTCTCTGCTCCTTCAGGTACCCTTATAATGCAAATGGTATGCTTGATGTTGTCCCAGAGGCCCCTTAAAATGTCCTCTTTTTTGATGATTCTTTTTTTCTTTTTGTTGTTCTGATTTGGTGTTTTCTACTACGTTATCTTTTAAATCTCTGATTCCATCCTCTGCTTCATCTAATCTACTGTTGTTTCCCTCTAATGTATTCTTCATTTCAGTTATCTTCATTTCTGACTGATTCTTTATTATGTTTTCTATCTCCATTTTTTTATGTTTCCTATCTCTGTTAAAATTCTCACTAAGTTCCTTAAGCATTCCTATAACCAGTGGTTTGAACTCTGTATCTGGTAGATTGTCTGTGTCCATTTGTTTAGTTATTTTTCTGGAGCTTTGTGCTGTTCTTTCATTTGGGACATTTTTGTTTGTTTGTTTGTTTCCCCATTTTGGCTGCCTCTCTATGTTTGTTTCTATGTATTAAGTAGGGCTGCTACGTAGCCCACTCTTAGTAGAGTGGCCTTTTGTAGTAGGTGTCCAGTGGCACAGTCTCCCTGGTCACCTGAACCGTGTGCCCCAGGTGTGTCCCTTGTGTGGGTTGTGTGTGCCCTCCTGTTGTAGTTGAGACTTGCTTGCTATTTGCATGTCAGTGGGAGGAATTGACCTTCAGGCTGCGTGGCTGTGAGACTGACAATGACTGAAGTAGAGGAGCTGTTGTGCAGGGGCTGACCCTATGGAACAGGATTCACCTTAGCAGGGCTCTGGTGCCTGTCCAGTCTCGCCTATGGGTGTATCATCCTTAGACGTAGCCAGATAATGCTCTGGCATGGCTGGGTCTGAGGCTGGCCACCAAGTGTGCTGGCCTCATGGTCTTCTAGGAGGTGCCCCAACATAAGGCAAGTTATGTGCATCCTGTGTCCTGCCCAGGGCCATCTGGCATGAGCCACAAAGAAATCCATAGCTGACCACCACCTGTGCTGGGTGGTGTCTCAAGAGGCTAAGCTGTGAACCAAGACCAGCTGCCACTAGTGCTGGGCTTGGGGCTGCTCAAAAAGAACTCTGGGTTTGTGATCCTTTGAGAGATTTTAGGAAAGTCTGCATGCCAAGCTGGGGGAGGGCTTAACAATGAAACAATGGATTCTACCAGGACTTCTTTCTGGGAGAAAGCTGCCCATCCAGTCTTTGTCTTGAAGCCAGACAACTCAGTTTCTCCCCACATGTCCCTCTTGCCTTTCAAGCTGCTATTATAGCTCTGGAGCAGAGTGAGTATGTTCACCAATAAGTCTATGCACAGGCTCTTAAGAGGAACACATCTCAGACTCTAGCCACCTTTTGTCTCACTCAGCCACAATCTTTGTTTGTTTTCACATCCAGAAGTGGTGGGGTCTTCTCTCACCAACACTAGAACTCTGGTGTGGGGAGGCTGATCTGGGGCTGAGACCTCCTCCAGGGGGGACCTCCATAGCTGAGAGATTCCTCCTGATTTTTAATTGCCATACTCAGGTGTAGAACCAGTCTGCTTCATGTCTCTGTCCTTCCTACCAGTCTTATGTGGCTTCCTCTCTATGTCCTTAGTTTTAGGTCTTCTGTTCAGCTAGACTTCAGGTGATTCTCAATGATGGTTGTTCTATAATTTAGTTGCAATTTTCATATGGTCACAAAAGGAGGCAAGCACAGTTTTTACCTACTCTGTCATCTTGATTGGAAACCTAATCTTCGTTTTAGTCAGAGAAAAAAATGCATTAATATGTTAAGCAAATATCCTACAATTCGAAAGTTTATAACAAAGGGTGTTTTAACTGTTGTTGTTTTGGTTGTTTTACTTTAAATTTTTTTTGTAATGCTGGTCTGCAGGTGATGAACTCTTTCAACTTTTGTGTGTCTGAAGAAGTCTATTTTACTTCAAATTTTTGAGGTATTTTCTCTGGATATGGAATCTTAACTTGGATTCCTTTGTAACACTTTAAAGATGGGTCTCTGCTGTCTTCTCACTTACATTTTTTCAATGAGAAATCTGCTGTCATCCATATCTTTATTCTTTTGTAAATAATGTGTTTGTCTCTTGCTACTTTACACATTTTCTCATCACTGGTTTTGAACAATTTGACTATGATGTATCTCTCTTCATGTGTGCTGTGATTGATTTTTTTGAGCTTCTTGGATTTATAGTTTGGACACCTTTCAAACTTTATTTATTTAAATATTTTTTCTCCCCCTTCATATATGAGGATGCTTAAAATTGTTTAAAAACTCACTAATGTATATTTTATTTTAAAAACTCTCTTAACATTTTTCTTGCTTATATAACTGTTTTTAAGTTACTAATCTTTTATTTATCAATCTCTAGTTGTAATTAATTCTATCAATGTATATCTTTTTTAATTTCAGATACCATAAGTTTCAACTCTAGAAATTTGATTTAAATCTCCTAACTTTTGAATATATGGCATGTAGTTCTAATAACTTTTTAAATATCTTTGTTTGCTAAATTTAATATTTGTGTCAGTTATCATCAATGTCAATCAATTGATTTTTCTCCTTGCTTTTGGAGAAAATTCCCTACACTTTTGCCTTCTTGGTAATCTTTAATTTGATCCAGACACTGAATTTTACATTGTTGTATGCTGGATATTTTTGTATTCTTATAAATGTTCTTGAGCTTTCAAACACTAAATTCTGAGGTGCAATATAATGTTTGAAAACAGTATGATCCTTTAGTTTTTTTGTAAATAGTCTGATGTTCTTAAAATTTGTAAGGCAGTACCAAAAGAGCATTAGTCTAAGCTTAAATATTTACCACTGCTGAGGCACACCCTTCTAAGTACCCTACCCAACGCTGTAAATTTTTAGATTTTTTACTCTGACTAGGAGGAATAGATATTATTCTGTCCCTATTTGTTATCTGAGTATAATTCCCTCTAATCCTTATGGAAAATTCTATCCCTGGTTTTGAGTAATTCTTTACATTCATATAGTGATCAATACTCTGCTGAATAATAAAGAGATACCTCTGCAGATATCAGTTTCTCTGTGACATTCTCTCTTCTTCAGTATTGTGCCTTGTAAATTTTGGCTACCTTGGTCTATGAGGACTCTATCCTTCATCTCCTCAGCTGAGGGAGTGAGCTCATATCTACCTTACTTCTCCTTCACTGTGCCAGGATCTGTAAACTTTCAATTCAGGAAGCTGGGTCTTTCCTAGGACTCAACTCATTTGTTTCTTGTCCTCTTTTGCCTGATGTCCAATGTCTTGAAAGCCATTTTTAAAATATATTTAGTTTTGTTGCTTTTTGTTTCAGGTGTTGCCTAAAATTTCTACCTCCTCAATAAAAGAATACATATATTTTTATTAAATAAAAGATAATTGAGTATAGTATGATCCCATATTAAGAATAACACATTGAGATTATTAATTGATTTTAAGCAATTAGATGCTCTGAATTAACTAAACAACTGTAGCAAATCTCTGTTACATACATAATTAGACAATGAATATGCAAATAAGAAAGTCTATAAGTTAATACAATAGTCCTCCCTTGTCTGTGGTTTCATTTTCTGTAGTTTCAGTTACCGTGGTCAACTGTGGCCTGAAAATATTATATGGAAAATTTCAGAATTTAACAATTCATAGGATTTAAAATCCATGCTGTTCTGAGCAGTGTTTTGAAATCTTGCACTATCCTGCTCCATCCTGTCCAGGATGTGAATCATCAACTTGTCTAACGTCTCCACTCCTCATGCTACCCACCCATCAGTCACTTAGTAGTCTTCTCAGTTATCAGATCAACTGTCACACTATCACAGTGCTTGTGTGCAAGTGACACTTATAGTAGCCTAACGCTATGACACAATACCTACCTCACTTCATCTCATTATGTAGGCATTGTATCATCTCATTTCATCACAAGAAGAAGGGTGAGTACAGTACCACAAGATACTTTGAGAGAGAGAGAGTCCACATTTACATACTTTTTAGCCCAGTATATTGTTATAATTGTTCTATTTTAGTCTGAGTTATTGTTGCTAATCTCTTACTGTGCCTAATTTATAAATTTAACTTTATCATAGGTACATGTGTATGGGGGGGGGGGAAACAAAGTATGTATAGGGTTCGGTACTATCTGTAGTTCCAGGCATCCACTGGGCTCTTAGAGTCTATCATCCTCAGATAAGGAGGAATTAATGTGAAATAAAATGACCACATTTATTGTTGTAAATTGTCAACCCCAAACTATTAAAATTAGGCCATCGACCTCATTGTAATCAAAATCACCCATTTTTATGTTTAGAGCATATCATTGCTTCTTATATCTGTCATTGTAGCTCTATTTTTCAATCTAAACCAGAAGGTCCAAAGAAATTACTCAAGCACTGAGAAATAGATTTGCCTGAGAATTGTAATAAAACAATAATTTATTTTTTTATCATGGAGATTAGTTGAAATTCAGACAGAGAGAGAGAGAGAGAGAGAGAGAGAGAGAGAGAGAGAGAGAGAGAGCTGTTACTGGTCCTAGAAAGCTTTTGCCCTGTATATTATCTTTATTTTTAGATCTTTTAGATTTTATATATCAAATTTCTAGTGTAAGTTTTAAAAATATCATTTTTAATAGCATCAAACATATAAAGTACCTAGGAATTAATTTAAAGAAAATATGCAACACAAAAAAAGTACCTACAAATTAATTTGAAGAAAATGTGCAACACAGAAAATAACTCATTGAAGACATAAAGAAGAACAAAATAATTGGAAAGGTATAGCATGTTTTTATATTGAAATTTTTAGTTTCTAAAAATTTCAATTCTTCCTAACTTAATTCTAGATTTAGTAGAGCACGGTTCAAAACCACAATTTTGTGGAACTGACAAACTGATTTTTAAATTTATATTGAAATACAATGGACAAAAAAAAAAAAATGCTAAATCAATCGTAAAGAAGAACAAAGAGTACTTGTATTATCAGGTATAGACACTAAAGGTGTAGCTATAGTAGTGAAGACATCATAGTTTTCGTTTCAGGATAGGCACATAGATGAAATATAACAGCTCAGAAATAGATTCACACATGTACAGATAATTGAAATATCACAAGGTGGTACTGCAAAGTAGTGGGACAAAGATCACATTTCAATTTTAAAAAGCTGATCTAAGTGGATATCTATAAAGGAAAAAAAAAATTGGATGCCTACCTTGCACAAAATAAGTCAATTCTAGTTAGATCAAAGATTTGAATGTGAAATCCAAAACTATACATATTATAGAATGTAATATAGAAAAGCATCTCCAATAATTTATGGTAAAGAATGGCTTCTGAAATAAGAGATTTTAAAAAAGCATAAAATATAAGTTAAAACAATAAAATTTTATGAAACTGTGAAATGACAAAGGAGACTTTACAAAATTAAAAGGCCAGGTTCCTAGTGGTGGAAGATATTTGTTACATATACAATAGAAAATGAACCAGTACGTGAATGGATAAGGAATGTCTACGTTAATGAAAAAGAGAGGGAAGCCAGACTAGAATCTTCCCATGTGAGAAAATCTAAATGACTGATAAACACTTTTAAAGAGTTTCAATACTTAATAATAAGGAAATTCAAATAAAAAAGACTACATGTCACTAATCAGAAGAATGTGAAGGTAACTATTGGCAACATTGCAGGCACCTAGTATCTTCATATGCTGTTAATAAGAATGTAAATTATTTCAACCACCTTAAAACAGTTTGGCATTATTTAACACATTTTAAGACATGCAAGCTCTGACATGCAGCAGTTTTTCTCCTAAGCATATATGCAAATCTTCTGTACATGTTCCTCAAGATATATGAACAATAGTTTTCTTTGCATATTTGTTTGCAATATTCAGATTTGGTAATAACTCACACATATGTCATCAGTAACATGGATAAATACAATATGAAATTTTCAATTAATGAAAACAAAAAATTGTTAAGCAATGTAGACTCAACTGTCATTGAATTTCAGGAACTTAACATTTCTTGAAGAAAAAAGACAAAAGAATTCCTCTGATTACATTCATCGAAAAGTACAACTAAAGAAGAATAACTACAGAAGATTTTTAAAAATGTGTGTAATCTGATGTACTTCTTGATTTTTTTTATTGTGATAGCAATCTCCTTTTACATTACGAACTAGAACAGACAGGAATTCTAGCTTTTGAAGTTTCAAGATACCATGCTACTGAAAACTCTTGAAAACATTCAGCCTGATTAACCTGTGAGAACAAAAATACGAATTGCAGCAGCAAAGTCAGAATTGATAAAAATAATTTGTGCTATTTATTACTTACTGTTAGTGGTCAGAATAAATAGGCAAAGTATTTTAAAATTTCAATGAGAGAGAAATAAATTTGTTTATTTAAATCTGTGGGAAATCATCCTATTTACTGGAATATAGATATTAATACTCCCTTGATTTAACCCAAAAATTAGAATATGAATATAATTTCAAAATCAAACTGTAAATTTTTAGAGACAAAGTTCAAAATAGAAGTTCCAACAAACTTCTGGTATCGTGAGTTGTACTTACTTTAGCAGAGCACACACCTTGCACATTTAAAAAGGTAATACAATTGTAATTATTTTTCTATTTTTTCTCTGCTTTAGTGTTCTTTTCTCAATATATTATTTTTTTTCACACTGTTATAATATTTCCCATCCTTGGAGTAAAGCCAGCAATAAATAACCTGTCAGGATCAATGCAGAGTTGTTTAATATATGAGCTATTAACAAAGAGAGCACAGCTGGTTTTTGTGCATCTATAATTTTATCTTATGGAAACCATAGGTAATTATGGGAAAATAGGATAGACGTACATGCTTTTAATATTAATTATTGGCAATCAAGTTAGTTGAGAAAGTAGGGTACAGGTTTTTTAAATATCTGGTATGTATTTTTAAGAATGTTATAAAATTTATTTTCTTGTACTTATTTTTTTAATATACAGAAGCAGGCTAAAAAGTAAGGTCTTGTTGAACAATTTTTTAAAATTCAAGTGGTATTCTCACCTTTAACTATCTTATAAAGCCTAAAGCTAACATTTTCTTTCCATGATACATTTTGTTTTTTCTTATATGTACTTAGTTTGGAGGTAACTTCCATTTCTGTCTTTTTTCTTCCTTCCTTCCCCTATCCTCCCACAAATGATCTCCTGAAATAATATAAAGGTTTTTATCTTATGGTTATGTAAACTTGAAATGCAGTGTCAGTTAACTTAAATATAAGCAGAAATTCATTACTAAACCTGAATTAATTAAAATTTGAATATAAAAAGTCATGTAAAAATATGTCTCAACTGTGCAAAATAGTTGTGCCCCCTTAAACTCATGTCTTCCTGTGTGTTAATGTTGTTTCTCTCTTTATGAGAATGTATGGGAGTATTATATTATTTTGTCGATACACTGGAAAAACTCCCATATGCTTGTCTTTCAGGCAATTATTTCAAATAATGGCTAAATTTGGAATGATGGTTGTGAAAATTATAACATATATATTTTGAAATGTTTTTTTTCCCCAGCAGTTGACCTATTCAAGTTTTATTAAATTTTTTTGTTGCAATTATCTTGACCATTTTTTTATTGTGCTTTTAGAAACAAATTAAGAATTGTAACATTGGCTCTTATGACCACTTGGCTGATGTCATGTATGCGTCAGTGTTTTTTCTGGCATATATACACTGAAGAGCTTCACAGCTATGCTCTTAGCCATTACTTACAGTAGAATGGAGCATTCCTAGATTCCACTTGAATGTGCATTCACTGAGGCAGATGATAGGAGTGCAGAAGAAATAAACTAAAACAATTGTCATACATTTCTACAAAATTGTGTATTTTTGTATTTGTGTGTTCTCACATATGATCTCATTTCCCAGTATGATTGACTTCTGCATGAGGCTGAGCTATAAAATTGTATTCAAATAACTCAAGAAACTAGAGCATCCTGGGTGTAAGATAAGCCCTTCTAAAATAGTTCAAATATAGGGGAGCTGCTGACATTCCTCAGTTTCTATTTCTCAGGCTATTGAAAACGCTAAAAAATCTGATTAATTTGTACAAAATTTCCCTAAAAAAGTAAACACACGTTTAACATGTGGGCATAATTCAATCTTATTTTTCTAGTATTCTCTCCCCATGAATTTTTTCAGGAGTCTACATTTCCTTAATGACAGCATTCCAAAAATCTAAACTACTTCTAGTACAAATGGCCCAAATCTTAGCTTGTAGTGTGTCTTAATACCCATGACAGGTTTAAACACTACCGTGTTTCCCCGAAAATAAGACCTAGCCGGGCAATCAGCTCTAATGCGTCTTTTGGGGCAAAAATTAATATAAGACCTGGTATTATATTATATTATATTATATTATATTATATTATATTATATTATATTATATTATATTATATTACATTATAGACCCGGTCTTATGTTATAGTAAAATAAGACTGGGTCTTATATTAATTTTTGCTCCAAAAGATGCATTAGAGCTGATTGTCCAGCTAGGTCTTAGTCTCGGGGAAACACGGTAATGGCTTCTCTCACCAAGGAACGTATATTTCCACCTGCCCTCAGCTCGAAGAACTCCGACTGCAACTCTCAGTTCCTGATAAATATGACACAGAGGTTGCTTTCAGCTGCTTATATGTTCATATTTAATATGTGTTTTTTTTTTTTTTTTTTACATTAGCCATTAAAATGGTTGTTTTTCCAAAAGGAATGTCAGTATAAGCTACTGAAATGAATAAAACTGTCTCCAATACAATGTTGCTATGTGTTGTTGTGTAAAATATTTATGCTATGTACATGAAATGAACAAACGGGAGCCAGAGGAAGTACATATTAAAAGACAAGAATATACAGATGATTGCAACGTTTGTTATTTTTTATGGAGTCTTTTTCATGTACTGGGGACTGTTATTTGAAGCAATGTGGTGAGAACTAAGTTGGGCTAGTCAGTACCACACCTTATCAAAAATGAGATAAACAAAGTGTGGAAAAAGCTATTCTTAAATATCTTTTGTTAACAATGCTAATAGCATCAGTTTTCAATTTATTAAAATCATAGCCTCTTTAATAACTTGCAGATAGCATTTTACATCTCCAATTACATTTGGACATTTCGATTTGCATATATTTGAATGATTGTTTAATTTTGAGAAAATAAGCTATCGCTTTTAACTTTCAACTCACATAAATCACTTTCCTGGATAATTGTTGAAATGGACAAATGTAGCAAATGCTTGGAGAAAAGGCAGAAGTATCGTACGTCTGTTCTTCTAAGTTGCTATTTGAGAAAATATCAGTAATGGAGGCAGGCATTTTAAAAATAAGGAAATCACTGTTCAGTTATTTCTCATATATATATATATATATATATATATATATATATATATATATATATATATATATATAAAAGCATTTTAAAACATGTTTAAAAAGAAAAATGTTTATGTATTTCAGATTGGTAGCTGAAATTAGGTAAATTAATAATATTCTAAAGGGATGATAAAATGAATAACAAGCTTAGCTACAATTTATTGAACATTTGCTAGAAGCCAAGGTCCGCACTAGGGGTTTGATATGAATTATTCCTAAAATTTACAGGAATCATGCAAGATGGATTTAGCTCCATTTAAAGTGTGGCAATTTAAACTCAGAATTTAAGTAATTTACCCAAGGGACACAGCAAAACTGAATTCAAACTCAAGTCATCATCCTCCAAAGCCCATGTTTTTACCAGAAGATGACCTTAAAGCGTAATTAAGTGTCACTCCTTCATCCTCGTTTCTTCCATATTCTCCATATACAAATTAATTTAGGAAAACGATTGGTAAGACTAAGGTACATCACATCCTTTCTAACATGAATACTTTGGGTTTTAGTCAGAAACATGCACAGAGTTCTTAGGGTAACATTTCAATATGTTGTACATCCAGGAGGTGGTCCAAACTCCCTAGGTCATACTGATCAGTGACTTCTGTCCTGGCCAATGTCTCTGTCTACAGAAATTAAAGATGCAACACACTGAGGTGATGAGAAGGTGACGGTGGTGGTGGCCATGAGGCTCCCAGAAGGATGTACTAGGACTTACATAATATGATCTTATATGGGAACCGAAGTATTGGTTGTTACATTAATTCAAACAAAAACCAAGATAAGAACAGTAGATCCTTTATTTATCTCATCAGATTATTTGTTTGTTTTAGGAAGCAAATCATGATTTGTAAAAGCTGCGAGATGCTAAGATAAATAGCAAAACGAAATAATGGGTGTGTTTTCAATTGCTTCTTATTTTTCAGAACAAAGGTGAGCAGCTATCTTTTCCCTCAGTAAGTTTTGAGTGCAGTCCCTATTTCAAAACAAAGGTATATATTAACAATTCCTTTAGCTTTATTCTCAAAATTTCCTGCTATGTTTTTTTCTTTTATCTCTTGATGAATAGAACATGATAAATAAAACATGACAAGATGAGTGGTGAGTAGATGTTGTGCATAGTGATAAGAATTTGCAAATACAGAAGCTCCTTCTTTGATTTCCTATCATTACTTCATTCTTATGTAGTTTCTGGTGAAATTTTAGAGATATAAAATGTCTGAATATTTTTTATATATGAGTGTAATATGTGGGAATATATTGTAATTAAGCACATACAAATTAATATTCATATTTTAAATCAACAGAATGATGTCATTAGAGAATATGAAACAGTATTGAAATGCTCACCACCAAATCAGACACTCCTTTGCCGAACAAATTGCAAATGGAGCCTAGTCAATAAAAACATTTATTCCTTGTTTCAGTGCTATGAATAAGATGTTAGAAAATCAGTCGAAGGTTATATTAGTCAGCGACATGACCCTTTTGATTCAAACATGCCTGTTCGCTTTGTATTTAGCCGACACTGTGACTGCTGACAACCCTCTTGTCATTTCTCCCTCACCAATTTCACAGCCCAGGCAGTTGAAAAGATCAGTGTGGATCGCAGAGAATTCCCCAGGTGTGTTTCTCAATAAAACTTTAGAGCCAAAGCTTATGGAACCCTGTGAGGGAGAATAAGGGAGCCCAAGGCTACAGCACTACACTAATGAAAAAAGAAAATTCCTTTCAAAAAATAATTCTGTGCCTTCCACAAATTCTCAGCTCATCACTCCTCTAGGTGCTGGTGAGCCCCAGTTATCTGGTTACTGTCATTATTTATTAAAAAGCACCATTAGGAGCAATGTGTTGCTCCCCAGGTGTTATCAGTAGATAATGAAATAATGAACAGAGTAGCAAGAATTGTGCATCAGGAAGAAAGAAACAGACATCTGTGTGCAGAAGAGAAGAGGCAAGGAAAGAAAAACACAGACAGTTGCTGAAAAGAGGTGCTCTTGTCCCAATACCTTGCTTCCTTCTCTCATGTAATTGGAATAATGAGAAAAGAAACAAAACAGAATGTAACAATCCTAATGTCAAAAAGGCTAGGTGTGTAAGGGTGAATTGTCACATTTTGGGTCTTAACACTAATCTAGTAAACATATCTTAAAAGAGAAAAGAAACCATCTATACAATAGTTTTAGTTTTAAAAAAGTGAAAATAAATTGTGCAGGACCATCTAATCATAAATATGAAAGGTAATATTTTTGCTCTATGATAAACAGAGAAGACCAATCCAGAGACTTGATGGTTTTCAAAAAATCCAATTTCTCATTTCAGTCTAACTCTGGACTCTATGAGGTGTGATCAAAACATACGGTGAATGTTTAAATTAAAAAAATTATTACAGTAAAAGACACATTGCCATTAATCTCCGTCAAAATACCCCCCTCACTTCGAACACACTTATCCCACCATTCTTGCCACTTTCTGAAGCAGTTCTGGAAGTCCTCTTTTGTGAGTGTCTTTAGTTACACTGTCATGGCTGCCTTGATGTCCTGAATCAATTCAAAACATTTACCTTTCAGGGTCATTTTGACTTTGGGGAAGAGCCAGATATCACATGGTGCCAGATCTGGTGAGTAAGATGGATGAGGACACATCATAATGTTTTTATTTGATAGAAATTGCCGTACCAGAAGAGATATGTGACACTACTTCCCTCATCCCATCTAATCCCTGAAGTTCTATGTCTAGGGCTCTGCAATAAATCCTTCCTCCTCCTCCTCCTCCTCCTCCTCCTCCTCCTCCTCCTCCTCCTCCTCCTCCTCCTTCTTTTTAATTATTTGGATTACAATGGTTAGTAAAATTACATAGGTTTCAAGTGTACAATTCTGTAATACATCATTTATGTACCACATTGTGTGCACACCACCCAGAGTCAGTTCTCCTTCCATCACCATATATTTGGTGACCCCCTCCCCCCTTACCCTCTGGTAACCACAAAACTCTTGTTTGTGTCTGTGAGTTTTTGTTTCTCTATTTGTTTGTCTTGTTCCTTTGTTGTTTTCAGTTTTATATCCCACATATCAGTGAAATCATATGGTTCTTGACTTTTTCTATTTGACTTATTTTGCTTAGCATAATAATGTCAGGATCCATCCATGTTGTCCCAAATGGTACTATTTCATCTATCTTATGGCAGAGTAGTATTCCATCATCTACTCGAGGGCACTTGTTGTTTCCATGTCTTGGCCAGCATAAATAAAGGTACAATGAGCATCTGAGCACACATATCTTTATGGATAAATCTTTTCAGATTTTTTTGGTAGATAGCCAGGAGACGAATTGCTGGGTCATATGGTAATTCTCTTATGCAGCAAGCAAGCAAAACAAAGTATCATTTCCCTGGGTTACAAAGAAGATTTGCTAGTTACTTCGAGATCCTTTCCAAAGATTCATGATGCATTCAGCATACATAGGCCACGTGAATGTCTACCATGTTTTGTCTTGATATACACCAGCCAATATTTTTATAGGTACCTGTGCTTTGAAATCTATCTGATATAAAGACTATGGAGTTTTGAGCATTCTATACTCAGTGTCTTACCTCATTAGACAACACATTTAGAATCTGTATAAAAGTGGAACAACCTTTTCCAGAAGATTCCTGTAGTCAACGGGCTCATTAAAATTACACAACTAGTGGAGAAAGGGTTTCCACTTCACACTTTGACCACAGGCCCATAACTATGGAAGAGCTGTCAAAATATGGCTACTAGCAGAATGCAGACTTCTTCATTTGCTCCATGAGGAAACAGGGGAACACCTGTCCTATTACTGTATAATGATTCCAATGATGTTTTCCTCCTGCCCTTAATTGTGAAATTTCTCAGAGCCAAGTTCTGGCTGAGGGTCTAGCTCTTCAGACATTTTCTACTCAATTCTTACTATTTTTTACTGTGATCTTTGGTAACCTGAGGGAAAGCACTGATTAATCGTCTTGTGTGTACATGACTTTAATTCACTTGTATTATATGCTGAATGTAACATTCTGTCTTAGTATTTATGAAGTGTCTTTTTTGATGCGGCATAACTTTCAGTTTGTGTAATTCGCTTTATTTAAAATAAAAAAATTACCCAAATTGCCAAATGGTTTGCTTTTTGTCTCTTGTTAAATATTTATTTTCAGAGTTTGAAAGCACTTGGTATAATTTCATTTATTTATTTTTTTCTCACTTAAATATATACATTCAGAGTAAAAGTAGGAAAACTAAGCAATTTAAGAGTTCAAGAATATTGGCAATGAAGCTAGAAAAGTAGCAACTACAAATATGAAAAATAATTAAAATGCAAACACCAAAAACAACATAAATTGTAAACAATTGCTATATATCATTTGAGATTGATTATTTTTCCTGTAATGTAAAGCATTACTTTAAATACATTGGTAAATGATTATAAAAGTTTGACATGTAGAGCAAGTTTTATATTTGTATATTATATAGATAAAGTTCTTATATTGGAATTGCTATCTTTGCCTTTTCCCAAGTTACCTGCTTGTCATGTTGCTATAGTTATTTTTAATATAAGTGCTTAAATTCAACTATCAGATGTGTAAATTCTCTTAATGAAATATCTAGTTTTTATGTCTAGGATTTCTTCTATTTTTTAAAAATGTATCCCATTATATCTATCATGTGTACAGTCAATACTTCAGTTTATAACTCCTATTGCCCAAATTTTTACAATGAGGAAAATCAGATGTGATTGTATGCATTATGATTTACTTCAGGCTTGTTCATGATATACAAGCCTTTACTGAGTCTGTAGGTACTTGTGGGGTTTTGGAAAGAAACTGGACATATTTCACACTTTTTAGCGACTTCAAAACACTATTCTAGTATAACGATCACAAGTGTCAGACTTGGTCTCTGTTTTTGTAAAAGAAATTGAATCCACCTCCAACATTAAAAAATTGGGTGATTTACCAGAAATAAGGATTTCTGTTTTTTCCCCACAAAATTTAGAATTCGTCAAATAGTACTAGCCACATTTGATCATGGGTTGTGACTGCCACGGTAATGAGGGCATGAGCTCCAAAGTCCACTATAGAATCTACCACTTATTGCAATCCAAACCATTTTGCTTTGGCCTTTTATGATGGATAATTGCTTGGAAACTGAATGCATTTAAAGCGATAATCCCAATTTATTGCTTTTCTTGTCTTTTGCCATCAACATCCTTCTTGTGCGGCAGTCATCTTGATTTGCTGAGGCTTACCGTATTTTGTCAGACCTGGTTAAACAGGCTGCTTAACTGTAACATGCTCAGTATATCAGGGTTGCAAATGCAATTATAACAAATCTGATCCTTTTTTTTTTTTTTTTTGTAAAGATGGAGGAGTGTCCCTATACCTGAAATATACTAGTTTATTGGTTTTATTCAATTGTACTCCTCCTGTGGTTTGGAAATAGTAAGATAATAGTTAATGCCTAGGTTTGGTTCATGTACATAAAATTACCATCAAATGCAAAAAGCAAAGGCAAACTTCAGCTATTACTATGTATACTGCTTAACCTTGGAGTTTGTTTTGTGATAAACAGCAGGGGCTAATGAGAAGAGGCAGCTTTCCACTTGCATGAGGATCACCCTGGCCATTAGAGCCCCATAATGCCTAAAATAAAGCTAGGCAGTAAAAAGGGTTGAACTGATTCCAGAAAAAGTCTAGGGGAATTAATAATGCAGGAAAAGCTAGAATGAAGGAAATATAATACATAGAAATCAGCAATTGTTATGAAATATAAGAAGTGAAATAGGTAAAATATTGAATGGTGGAAGTAGTAATGAGTTTGGGACAGGAAAATGTGTGTTTAATCCTTATGCTTTTGATAGTTGGCTATTTAATAGCTTGCTATTAACCTAGGGAAATTAGTTAATCTCTCTGACCTATAGTTTCCTCATCTTTATACTGGTAACTATTTATGCTTGACAAATATGTTTGAGATACACATACTTATACTTTTGTATGTATGTATATTTACACTTACATATGGTAGTCATGCGATATATAGTATCAATATATATATATATATATATATATATATATATATATATATATATATATATATATACACATTACACATTCTTCTCAAATGCCAATGGAACATAACCAGGGTAGATCGCATGTTAGGCCACAAAATAAGTTTCAATAAATTTAAAAAGACCAAAAGCAATCAAGCATCTTTTTGGACAATAATGGCATAAAACCAGAAATCAATTACAAGGAAAAAAACTGGAATAAATACAAACATATGAAGGCTAAACAACACTGTACTTAACAATCTATAGGTTAGCAAAGAAATCAAAGAGGATAAAAATTTTATGGGACAAGAAATTTTGGAAACACAGCATTCCAAAATCTATGTGACATGGTAAAAGCAATTCTAAGAGGGAAGTTTAAAGCAACACAGGCCTACCTGAAGAAACAAGAAAAATCTCAAATATAAAATCTAACCTTATACTTAAAGGAACTAGAAAAAGAAGAACAAACAAACCCAAAATTATAGAAGGAAGGAAATAATAAAGCAGAGAGCAGAAACAAATAGACTAAAACAGAAAACAAAACAAAACAACAACAAAAAAACCCAGAGATTAATGAAACTAAGATGTGCTTTCTTTCTTTTTTTTCAAGATAAAAGAAAATCAGTAAATTTTTAGCCCGACTAATTGCGAAAAAAAGAGAGAAGGTCCAAATAAATAAAATCAGAAAACAAAGAGGAATGGTCACAACTGACACCACAGAAATACTAAGGATCATAAGAGACAACTACAGACGATTACACTCCTACAAATTACACAACCTACAAGAAATGGGTTCATTCCTGGGAACATACAATATTTTAAGACTGAATCAGGAAGAAACAAAATCTGACAGACTGCTTACTAATAACAAAATTGAATCAGTAATAAAAGCATTCCTTACATACAAAAGTCCAGGATGAGATGGCTTAAGAGGTGAATTCTACCAAACATTTAAAGAAGAATTTTTACCTAACTTATCAAACTGTTCAAAAAAAATAGAGGGAATGTTTCTAAACTCATTTTACAAGTCCAGCACTACGCTTATACCAGAACCAGACAAAAAAAAAAAAAAAAATGCCAAAAATAAATTACAGACAAATATCCCTGATAAACATGGATGCAAAAATTCTCAACAAAGTATTAGCAAACTGAATTAAACAATACTTTGAAAAGATAATACACCATGATCAAATTGAATTTATTCCAGGGATGCAAGGATAGTTTGATGTTCACAATTCAGTGTAATAAACCACATTAACAAGTAAAGAATAAAATTCATATCATCATAATAGATAATAGAAAAAAGCATTTGACGAAGTTCAACTTCTATTTATGATAAAACCCTCAAAAAAGTGGGAGTGGAGGAAACATAACTCAAACCTTACAAAAATAGAACTACCATTTGATCTAGCAATTCCATTCTTCAGCATTTATTAGAAGGAAATTAAAACAGTAATTCAAAGAGATATGTGCACCCCCATATTCATTGCAGCATTATTTACAATAGCCAAGATATGGAAGTAAACTCGGTGTCCATTGATGGATAAATGGATAAAGGATATAAGGTACACACACACACACACACACACACACACACACACACACACACACACGAACACACACAACAGAATATTACTCAGCCATAAAAAATTGAAATCTTGGTATTTGCAATAACATGAATGGACATAAAGGGTATCATGCTAAGTGAAAGAAGTCAGGCAGAGAAAGGCAAATACGTATGAATTTACTTATATTTGGAAACTGAAACCCAATCAAACTAATAAAACAAAACAGAAGCAGACTCATAGAGACAGAGAGCAAATTGATGATTGCTAGCAGGAAGGACAGTGGGGGGGAAGGTCAAAAAAAGATGAAGGAGATTGGGAGGTATAACTTTCTCATCATATAAAGAAGTCATGGGGATGTAATATACAGCATATGAGATACAGTCAATAATATCATAATGACTTTGTATGGTGAAAAATAACAAGTAGTCTTATCATGATCACTTCATATATAAATGTTGAATCACTATGTTGAACAACTTAAACTAGCATAATAATGCATGTCCACTATACTTTAATTTAAAAAAAATCAACTAAAGTGTGGAAAGTACATTGCGCAACCTTCTAATTAAAAAGGAAGTATTTTGTTTTATAATCTTCGCTCTATCACCAATTAACAGGAATACTTGGTATGTCACAGATTCTTGAAATAGCAAGCACTAAATGCCTAAAGTGAAGTGGGGTGAAGGCTGTGGGGAAGTGGAAAGAAAGAAAATTCTGAGATATGAGGCTAGGTACCAGATAATGGCACCAGGTCAGGTCACACTTTATAGGAAAAGTTTGTAAACTTGCAGTTTATCCAAAAGGTCATAAGAAACTATGGCAATATTTTTTTTAATTAAATTTATGAGGGAACATTGGTTTGTAAAATGTATGAGTTTCAAGTGTACAATTCTATAATACATCACCTATATATTGCATTGTGTGTTCACCACCCAGAGTAAGTTATCCTTCCATTACCATATATTTGACCCCCTTTTCCCTCTTCTACCACCCCTCCACCCGGTCATCCTCCAATAACCACTAAATTGTCTATGTCTATGAGATTTTGTTTCTTTGTTGCTTTTAGTTTTATATAACACATATGAATGAAGTCATATGGTTCTTGACTTTTCTGTCTGACTTATTTTGCTTAGCATAATAATCTCAAGATCCATCCATGTTGTCGCAAATGACAGTGTTTCATCTTTTCTTATGACCAAGTAGTATTCCATTGTGTATCTATACCACATCTTCTTTATCCATTATCTATTGAAGGACAGTTTGGCCATATCTTGGCCACTGTTTGAGTAATGTTGAAATGAACATAGGGGTACATATATCTTTATGGATAAATGTTTTCAGATTTTGGGGGGTGGATACCCAGAAATGGGATTTCTGGGTCATATGGTAATTCTGTTCTTAATTTTTTAAGGAAACTCCATACTGTTTTCCTTAGTGACTGTACCAATTTACATCCCCACCAACACTGTATGAGGGTTCCATTTTCTCCATAGCTTTTCCAACACTTATTTGTCTTATTGATTGTAGCCATTCTAACAGGTGTGAGATGATATCTCATTGTGGTTTTGATTTACATTTCCCTAATTATTAGTGAAATTGAGAAATTTCTTTTCATATATTTGTTGGCCATTTGTATGTCTTCTTGAGAGAAATATTTTTATGTCCTCTGCTATTTTTAATTGGATTCTTTGTTTTGTTATTGTTGAGTTGTACAAGTTCTTTATATTTTGCATATTAGCCCCTTATTGGAGACAGAGTTTGCAAATGTCTTTTACCATTTGGTTGATTGCTTCTTTGTTTTGTTGATGGTTTCTTTTGCTGTGCAGAAGGCTTTTAGCTTGATATAGTCCCATTCATTTATTTTTGCTTTTACTTCCCTTGCCATTGAGGTGAAATTCATAAAATCCTCTTTGAACCTGAGGCCCATAAGTTTAGTACCTATGCTTTCTTCTATGCAATTATTTCAGGTCTTATGTTTAGGTCTTTAATGCATATTGAGTTAATTTTGCTATATGATGACAGGTAGAAGTCCAGTTTCAGTTTTTTGCCCGTGGTTTTCCAGTTTTCTCAGTACCATTTATTGAGGAGGCTGTCTTTTCTCCGTTGTATGTTTTGGGCTCTTTTGTTGAAAATTATCTGCATATATATATATATATATATATATATATATATATATATATATATATATATATATTTCTGTGGTTTCAATTCTATTCCATTGGTCTGTGTGCCTGTTTTTCTGCCAATACCATATTGTTTTGATTATTGCCACTTTTTAGTACAAATTGCAGAAAGGGAGTGTGATACCTACAGCCTTGTTATTTTTTTCTTAGGATTGCTTTGGTTATATGGGGTCTTTTGTGATTCCATGATGATTTTTTGTTCTATTTATTTTTAAAATGTCATTGGATTTTGATGGGGACTGCATGTATATTGCTTTCGGTAATATGGCTATTTTAACTATGTTGATTCTTCCAATCCATGAAAAGGGAATTTATTTCCTTTTTTTTGTGTGTGTCTTCTTCAATTTCTTTTTAAAGAATGATGTACAGTTTTCAGTGTATAGGTCCTTCACATCCTTTGTTAAGTTTATTCCTAGGTATTTTATTCTATTGGTTGCAATAGCAAGTGGAAATTTTTGTTTGTGTGTTTTTTTTTTTAATTTCTTTTTCTGAAATTTTATTGTTACTGTACAGGAATGCAATGAATTTGGCTACATTGATTTTGTATCCAGCAACTTTACTCCATTTGTTTCTAATAGTTTTTTGGTGGAGTCTTTAGGGTTTTCTATATTAAAAAATCATGTCATCTGCAAAACGAGACAATTTAACTTCTTCATTCCCAATTTGGATGCCTTTATTTATTTCTCTTGTCTGATTTCTCTGTCTAAGACTTCCAATACTATGTTGAATAACAGTGGTGACAGGGGACAGGCCTGGCTTGTTCCTAATTTTAGAGGAAAAGGCTTCAGTTTTTCACCATTAAGTATGATGTTAGCTGAGGGTTTCTCATATATTGCCTGCATTATGTTGAGGTACTTTCCTTCTATACAGATTTTATTAAGTGTTTTAATTATAAATCATTGTTGTATCTTGTCCAATGCTTTTTCTGCATCTATTGACATATTCATATAATTTTTCTCCTTTATTTTATTTCTGCGGTGTATCACATTGATCTATTTGTACATGTTGAAACATCCTTATGACCCGGGGATGAACCCCACTTTTCATGATGAATAGTCTTTTTAATGTATTGTTGTATTCAATTTGCTAGAATTTTGTTTAGGATTTTGCATCTATATTCATCAGAGATATTGGTCTGTAGTTTTCTTCATTTGTGTTGTCCTTACCAGGTTTTGGTATCACGGTAATGTTGGCTTCATAAAATGAGTTAGGAAGTATAGACTCTTCTTCAACTTTTTGGAATAGTTTGAGGAGGACAGGTATTAAATCATCTTTGAATGTTTGGTAGAATTCTCTAGGGAAGCCATCAGGTCTAGAACATTTGCTTTTGAGAATGTTTGGGTTGACTGTTTCAATTTTCTCACTGTTGATCAGTCTATTTACATTTTCCGGTTCTTTGTGGTTCAGCCTAGGAAGGCTATATGTTTCTAAGAACTTGTCCATTTCTTCTAGGTTATTGAATTTGGTGGCATATAGTCCTTCATAGTGTTCTTGTATGATCCTTTGTATTTCTGTGGTATCTGTGGTAACTTCTCTTTCATTTCTGATTTTATTTATGTCTTTTCTCTTTTTTCCTTAGTAAGTCTAGGTAGGGGTTTGTCAATTTTATTAATCTTTTCAAAGAACCAACTCTTCGTTGCATTTTTTTTTTCTATTAACTTTTTGTTCTCTATTTCATTTAATTCTGCTCTAATTTTTATTATTTCCTTTTTTCTGCTGGCTTTGGATTTCGTTTATTCTTCTTTTACTAGTTCTTTAAGATTTAATGTTAGGTTGCTTATTTGGGATCTTTCTTGTTTCTTGAGATAGGCCTGTAATGATATAAATGTCCCTCTTAATACTGTTTTTGCTGCATCCCTATAATTTTGACACAAAGTGTTTTCATTCTCATTTCTTTCTATGTAACTTTTGATCTCTTGATTTTTTTTCTCCTCTGATGCAGTCATTATCTAATGGCATGTTGTTTAATCTCCATGTATTTATGGTTTTTCTTGCTTTCTTTTTGCAGTTGATCTCCAATTTCAAAGCATTGTGGTCAGAGAATACACTTGGTATGATTTCAGTCTTTTAAAATTTGCTAAGGCTAGTTTTGTGTCCCAATATATGGTCTATCCTTGATAATGTTCCATGTACACTAGAATTGAATGTATAGTCTACTGTTCTGGGATGAAATGTTTTGTAAATGTCAATTATGTCCATTTGATCTAATGTGTCATTTAAGGCTGATATTTCCTTATTGATTTTCTATTTGGATGATCTATCGATAGCTGTCAATTGTGCATTTAGGTCCACTTCTATAATTGTGTTTTTGTCAGATTTTTCCCTTTAGTTCTGTTAGTAGTTACTTTATATATTATGGTGCTCCCTGATTGGGAGCATATATATTGATGTTATGTCTTGTTGTATTGTCCCCTTTATCATTATGAAATGTCCATCAACATCTCTTGTTACCTTTTTTTATCCTGAAGTCTGCTTCATCAGATATAAGTAAGGCTACACCAGCTAGTATCGATTTCCACCCTTTCACTTTCAGTCTGTATTTGTCCTTATAGCTGAGATGTGTTTCTTGGAGGCAGCGTATTTTGGGGATTTTGTTTTTTGATCCAATCTGCTACTCTGTGCCTTTTTATTGGTGAGTTCAGTCCTGTCATATATTTCTGATATATGAAGATTTCCTATAGCCATTTCATATTATTTTTCCTTATTTTCTCTTGTGCTGCAGCATTTTATTTTCTCCTATGCCGCAGCATTATATTTTCTCTTGCACTTTTGTGGCTTCTCTCATGATGGAACATTACTTGGGAGGTGGGCTTCTCCTCTGTAATCAGGTCGCTTGGGTCTTAAGGCACACCTCCATGGGAGGATGTGGAGGGAGATGGGGTTCTGAGCTTCTGAAACTCCAGTGCTGCCCCTGCAGCCTTATGCAGACAGTGTGTGCCTCAGTGGCCCTGGTTGCCCTCACAGGGATCAGCCTGGAAAGGGGGGGGTGGGGTGGTCTTGGAGAGGCAGCAGGTATGTATGTTTGTGGCTCTGAGCAATTACGACTTCCAGCCCACAGCCATCTCGCCCCTATAGTTCCTACCTGTCACCAGAATTAGCCGCACTGTGTATTTGCTGCTGCAGGACTGTCTCTTCAGTTCTCAAGGCTATAGATATTCTGTTCTTTAATCTGACAGTACTACAGTGTTTTCTGGAGCCCGCTTTTAATGCTGAGGTGAAGAGCGCAAGATCCAGGAGGGTGGGCGGAGGCAGCCAGGCTCTGTGTCTTTGTTTTCTGCCTCACAGTGAGGGTTTAAACCAGTTTTCACTCTTCTGGGTCCAGTCTTTGCCCAGAGGTCTCTGTCCGACCATTGCGTTCAGCCATATTATATTCCAATCCCTCAGGCAGGACTTTGGGCCACAGGGAGTGCTCCTCGAGCCTGAATCCTTTTGTCTCCCAGGACTGCAGTGAGCTCCAGGTTATGTCCTGCAGCTCATGTCTCTTTACTTCCCTCTTCCCTCCTCCCTTGTTCGCCCTGATTCACCCACCTCCAGATCTTTCATATGTGCTTGTGTGTTGCGTCAGGTATCCTTTGTTGAATTATACCTATTCAGTTTGTTGTAAGTTCCAGGGCAGATTTCATGGAGTACCCCCATACCACCATGCTTTTGATGTCACTTGGGCAGTATTATAAATTTGATGTATCAGTGACGTGATGTAAGAGTTCACTGACCAGACTGTCAAAGGTAGTTTAAATTTTACTTGAAACCAAGATATTCTGTATTTGATGGAAGAAAGCCAAGCAAGTAATAGACCAAGTCAGGAGTAGTGGAAACAAAGTGGGAAATGGTGAAGACTGAGGATTATTCAGAGATTTGAGCTACGGGACTTGATGTTTAAATGTACGAAGACAAGACATGGGAGACATGAGATCAGATTCATACGTTGTTGATTTTTTGGGCTGAAGGGTTTTGTGATTCACTGAAATGGATAATACAAGAAGAGGAAGTACAATGACTTAGAAACATAGAACATCTTCCTTAATTAATAAACTAGTGATTCCAGTTTGATGTCTTACATTTCTTTCTGAAATAATGTTCTATTTATTAAACCGGGCCAATAGAGCCAATCAATTTAGATATGTATGGGACTTGTCATGTTATATTTACGCTTTACAGAAATCTCTATGAATGAAGGAGAGAGCCTCTTAGGACAACTAAGTGGTTTAAACTAAATACACCAATTTCACAGCTGATGACCTGAATAATCTAACCAGGCTCTTTATGACAGCCTCTTGTTCAACATTTCAAGGGGATTCTATAACAAAACAAATCTAGAGGCAAGCTATCAATCTTTCAGTTTTGCTTGGCTCTAATCTGTGGAGGGAATCTGATATCCAGAAACACAGGATTGAAAATACTGCATGAATGAGAGTGTTCAAAATATATTGAATAGTGTAAAGGATGATGAGATTGGCTGTGTGTCCTAGCTACCAATTTGTCTCCTTTCTAAAGAACCACATTCTGACAGAGAGAGGTCTTTTAATGTGTCTTCCAGTATAGTTATAGTGTCCACCTTTATCCACACTCACACCCACCCAACAGAAAAGCAATTTTATTTGTTCTAATTCTATTCGTGAAAAATAAAAAGTTCCATCTTACCTAATTTCTAATTTTCTTGCTGTCTCCTGCTCCACATGTTCCATGCTTACATGGAGATAAGGGGCCTCTAATGTAGCAAATGGATACAAAAGAAATGTGAGATTAAAAGAGGGAGGCATGCATCATGATGGAAGGAGTGTGGAATTCAGCCTTTAGACATATCTGGGTTCAGATTTAGACTCGATCGCTGTGGCTATGTGATGGTGATCACGTATCAAACTTGGTTTCTTCATGTGTAAAATGGAGCTAATGTAAAATCACTCTTAGAATTAGTGGGTCAATGAAATTAAATATCTATCTTAAATTTAATGATATTAAAATGAAAAATAATCTAATGGGAACATTCATAAAATGATTGATCTAACACAAATGGTCTCTAAGTCAATGTTTTGAGAACTTTATTGTTTATCAAAATGTTAATATCATTAAGTGTTTTTACTTAATTCACACCTTTTCATATAAAGCATAACTTTATTAGTTTAGAACCTTACTTTAAATGTCATCTTTGAATGAATCATACAGTAAAGAACATAAAGGGAAACTGTTAAAGGATGTATCACTAAGGATCATTTAGGATCAAAATCACTCTAGATCTGAAATGTCGAAAATTAAAATTATTTTTAACTTTAAGAATAATTGTCTATGTTTAATAAATAAGTGAACTTTGTTGTGCATTTTATTTACAAATATTGAATAAGAAGTATAAGAGTCTCTTAAAATTAGATAGTTAATATATTAATATATTCAAACTTATTTTACTGACCTCTGTCAAATATCATACTATGTCTATTATACACCTTCTGTAGAAATCTGTCTTGAATTTGTGCCTATTTATTTGTGCATGCTTATATCTATATCTGGGGGAAGAAATTCCCTTCCCCCCAAATATATGGGCATTTTCCATTTCTACTTGAAAAATTCAAAAATTTGAAAACATACCAGTAAAATGCCATAGGTTTGGAGGGCTTCATGCTGCTCTAATAAATTATGTTTTTGAAAGTTATTATTTTGACACCATCATCATATGTTTCTCCATATTACTGCCTAATAAATAAATATTAAAGAAAGAAAACAAACAGGAAAAAAGATTACAACCGAAATGCCCATCAGTAGATGACTGGATTAAAAAACTGTGGTATATTTATACAATGGAGTATTACGCAGCCATAAAGAAGAAAGAAATCTTACCATTTGCAACAACATGGATGGACCTAGAGAACATTATGTTAAGTGAAATAAGTCAGAAAGAGAAAGACAAATACCATATGATCTCACTTATATGCGGAATCTAAAGAAAAGAATAAGTGAATGAACTAATCAGAAACAGTTTTGGAAACATGGAGGAAAAACAGAGGGTTGCTAGAGGGGCGGGGGGGTGGGGATAAGGGGAAGGTGAGAGGTTTTGGGAACGTACAGAGGGATAGTGGATGGGGGGAGGGGGGTTCACACAGTGTGAGGGATATAAATGATAAACGTCTAAGTTTTGCTTTGTCTTGTGCACCTGAAACTAATTAAATAAATAAATAAATAAATAAAAATTAAAAAAAAAAAAAAAGTAACAAAATCAGAAAAATAAATCTGGAAACTTGATTAAATAAATCCTCACAACCAGAGAATTTCCTTAAGAGTTTTGAAAGAAATTCTCAGAACCAGAAAATATCCCTAAGTTTTGAAAGAATTCAAAGAATTTGTGAAACTGTTAACCAAAGTGCATTACCAGTTGTAGCAAAAACTGAAATGCCAGAGTACAAAGAGCCTGCCAATATGACTGACATGTAGAAGACACTGCAAATACAAATGTTGAGATTTGATCCTTTGGTGCTCAAGCTAAGAGAATATATATTTTAAAAGAGTGGATTATAGATCTTTTTTATGTTTTGAAAAAGCAACTTGAATTCTATAATCAAAAATAAACCTTACTAAAATTTTTATTTTTATGATAAATCATGTAGAATATCAAAAGTCTTTTTGACATGCTCTTCTGCCAAAGATTATTAAATATTTCTATTTAGGAGGGATTATTTTTATCATGTGTGCTTAGAGACAGGAATTATAAGAGTTCATGCATCTAGATGTCAAGGTGTCAGTAGGGATGCTTCACTGTATATCGTGATTTCTTGCCCTATCTATATTTTAAACATTAATAGGAAAATAGTATACAATGCTAAAAATACTAGGTATAAAATAACTTAAAAAGTGTTGGAGATTAGATGATACATTTAATGTTATAAAAGTCATTGTCAAATGGCTTTACGCATACACAAACACACACACACACACACACACACACACACACATTCACACTGCAGAATAGCAGAACTAAAATCTCATGCTGCAAGAAGTAATTTTTAGTCAAATGAAACTATAGTAGGTGGAAAACTTAATACTGCCATTATCTGAAGTGCTACTGAAGGCTGAAAATATAGACTCAAAAACCACAAAATTAATTCATGAATTACTTTTTTTCACAAAGTCGGGGGTGTTTGAAAATTCTTAAACTTTGTAAATTTTCTGGGCTAGATGGATTATTGATTAGAAACAGGATACCCTTAACAAACTTATTTATATGGTCATACAGATACATTTGTCTAATAACTAATTTTATCACCTCATCACAACGATGTTGAAAAGAAAATCAGTCTTAACAGTTGGGGAGAATATTGAATATTTAAACAGTAATATGTTTAAATAATCATCATTTAAATAATCATTTGGTGAGTTAGTTACTGAAGACAGACAACAAATAAGAAACAGCTCTGGTTCTCAAGGGTCACACAGTTAGATATTAAATGAGGCCAACAGCCAGGTATATCTTACAATATCCCTTTATTTATGGCTTTAACCCTGACCAGGGCCTACAAAAACTAAATATAAAAGCCCCAAGTTGCCTTTTACTTAATGTTGCCCAGAAAGGAAGAGAGCTTGGGGGCACTAGCTAGCTGGCTCCACTCTAGGGAAAGTCCTGGGCCTGATTCTGTCCAAGACACATCCAATTCTTCATCCCATACCTTGGTTTCTCTTTAGTCTCCAGGGCAAATCCGAGAAAGAGGGGAGAAATGAATTGCGCTGATACAAATGATAAGAGAATGTAAGAGCTGCCCTCTTTTCTGAACAGAATTTTCTTATAGTCTCAAGCAAGGAAATATCTTTCAGGGTAAAGGGAGAAAGCACACACACAATTAGTTTTGGATAAACTTGAGAAGGGTACTTACAGTGAAATTTACTCAGACTGAAAAAAACGGCTTTGCCAGGAGATAAGATGGAAAATGATAAGGGAAGACAAATGGAGTTAAGCAGATTCATTTTTCTGAATGTTCTTGAAAGAAGAATTTTAGCAAGTTGTTTTGTTTTCAAAACATCTGCCTGATTTTGTTTTTCTGTGATTCTTACAACCGTTTTGATGCTTCTGGGTTTACATATATGGAACTGATTATTTGTCACAGTGGGAGTAGGTACATTTAAATTTCTTCCTGGCTGTGAAGAAAAAAAATGTGCTGCTTTATGACAGTACAAAAAGGGGTCAAAGAGATCCAGATATTAGAGAGAATCATTTCCAAATACATAGTGCCTGCTATTTCTTAAATAGCAGGGTGACATTTATTTTAATACTATTTAAATGCATCTGGATTCTACCACACTGTTCTGCATGCATGTATTCATGAGAAAGTCGATGTTTTGTGCATAATGCACAAAATTTTGAGTTAATCGTGTTCCATTTCCACATAGTTATTAAATATCAAAAATATGTTTTCATTAATCAGCTGGTATTTAATTAATGTAAAATATTCATCTGATTAAATCTCAATTAGATGTCTGTTGAAAACAGTGACATTTCACGTGTTATTGGACAACCTTACTGCCCACACAGATGGCATGCAATAAAAACGTTAGCCAAATATTTTACCATGACTGGTTGAAAAAACTAAAGCACATCCATCTTAATAAAAGACATTATAGATGAGGCCTGTGTAATACAGCCAACAATGAAGTTATTACCATAACAGATTGGTGTTCACCCTAACATATGGTGCCAATCGAATATAGTTTGCTTTGTATGTATAAACAAGCAGATGCAGACATCTAATATTCGATCTTTGGTATTGAGCACATTTTACTTGGTACTAAGCAATAAACACCAAAGGAGATGGGTCATGGAGATATGTATTTGAGTATGTCTGATAACTCATTGGGATACTCACTGGAAGTATGCTATTAGAATTATTAGTCACAATATAATATTAATCAATAGAAGGATGTCTATTTCCTTTATCATTACTAGTGAGACATTTGTACAAAACCATATCTAAAATAGAACACAATAGTTCTGACCAATAGCTATAATAAACATTCTTTATTAGAATGTATCAGTTATTACTAAGAGTTTTACCTAGATTATGTAATTAAATACTTAAAACAAACTGAAGAGATATTGTTATGCCATATTTTACTGATAGATAAATGTAGAGATGAATTAATCTCCTGCAAAGTGCTACTAAAGTTAGTTGATCATGCTGGTGGGATTCATATTCAGGCTGTCTGACTTCAAAACCCATAATTTTAAGCACTCTGCTATTTTTCTCTTTGAATACATCTGCTCAAAGCCACAACGTCAGTGTTCATTGAACCTTAATACCCAGAGAACTACTTTATAGAATTGATTGTAAGGTCATCAAGTTATTGATTTATGTAATCCAGATACTTAGCATAATGCTTAAAATAAGAGTAGACATTCAATATACTTAAATGATTGGATGATTAAACAAATGATCTATTGATTGCTGAGTAGCTGGTATATATGATGATGTCTTTGGAAACTGACTTTTTTCCTATTTAATTGTTTTTATTAAGACTTTATTTTTAAGAGTAGTTTAAGGGTCACAGCCAAAATGAAGAGGAGCTACAGAAATTTCCCATATACCCTTTGCCCCCACACATGCACAGCCTCCCCCACTATCAACACCCACTACCAAAGTCGTACATTTGTTAACAATCAATGAAGCTACATTGACACATCATGATCATCCTCAAGTCCATACGGTTCGCTCTTTGTTTTGTAAACATTGACTTTTTTAAGACATATTTGTTGATCCTTATATAAATGTGTTGATTAGCTAGCTTGAGACATATAATTAAAAGACTTCTCAGAATTATACATATAAAAATGTATACGTCAACACATATATTCATATACATACATGTTTATGTTATACATTTAGATGGAAATAGATTTGCTTAGAGGGATTTAACACATTATTGCAATAATAAAAAAACTGAATTATACAGTCCTTTTTTTTTTTTTTTTTGCAATAGGTTCTCTTACTCCTTTCTCTTTGGTGGAAGGAAAAGCTTTGTTTTAGAATATAAATTTAGAGCCTGAGTGCACTTCGGTGAATGAGTGAAGGCAGTAATTGCTGGCTTATCATCTTCTCTGATGGGAATCATTGTCACCCATTAGCTGGCAGGGCAGTATTTGTTTCTTGTTTTCCCTCTGATGATGCAGCTCTATTGGTAAATAGATTGTTAAGGGTAAGATGGTTAACACTCAACTAATCATTGTCTTCATCATACAAAATTATACAATATAGTGGAAGATCATATACTGAAGAACTCTCCTTGTATTGTTTTTAGATCCTCAAAATTATCACATACCTTAAGATTGATTTCTATTTTATTTCCATATATTTTGAATAAGTGAAAATATCAGGCATAATGTGTCTATATTTTTCAAAGTAATGGCTTATGTGGTCCACAGAAACACATTATTCATTTTAGCATTTCTCGAAAATATAATTTGGGAAAATTATAAATTTCTTAATTCTTTGTTCATCATTGAGTAAATTGTTAGTCTAACACTTCATCAGCAGAAACATTTCTTTTGTAACTGTTAGTTTTTCTGATTCCATTTTCCTTTAACTCTGTCTTCTAATTTGCTTTGCACATCACCTCTAGAATGACTGGATTTATAAAAATGTCTGACTAAGTAACTCTTCATCTTTCAAAAGCCTCATTGTTCTCATTGCTATCAGGGTTAAGCTCCAAGTTACTTCTCAAAGCAAGAAATGGACATCAAAGATTGAGTCCCTTTCCCACCAATCTTCTCCATTAGTAATTACCTGTGTTTACTCTGGCTGCCTTGTTTCTCCCTATTTAAAATTTGTCTCTGAGACAAAAAGACCAGTTGAATGGGCCTCAAGGTCACTTGTGATTTTGGAGGTTCACAGGGGATAAAGTCAGATATGGAGTACCATTCCCCCAAAAAAATTAAGAGTGTGTTTTTGAAACAAGACTTTATTCAAGGGCATTACCGTGTTCCAAAACAGAAGTGCAGTTATGTGCAGAGGTATGGAGGGAAGGCAAACTGCAGAATAAGCAGTGAGGTCAGAGCGTGGAAAGTCAAGGAACAGAGAAACAAAGGCAAGGTATGAATCCAATGGAGCACTTTGAGGCATTCATCCAGCAGGGCTATATCATAGTATAGTTTTTTATATGGTGCCTACACACTGGATTTTGGTATGGATGGGTCAGTACAACTATTTAAACATTGAGTTGGAGTTAGCTTGAGTTTACTAAGACTCTTTTTTATTGCACACTTCTAAATGTGTTCCTTCAAAGGCTGGAGCACATTTAAAAATCCTTTAAGAATGAAATATGAATGCTTCTTGGTGCTAGAATTGAACTGACATCTGTGGTAACATGAGGCAAGAACCACCTATGTGGAGCACTCTAGTTCTTTTTTTTAATTTTTAACCTTGATTGTTAGTGGCAGGATAGTCAAAAGAGTGAATCAAAAATTTAGGTTCAGAAGAGTGGAGTGAAATACAAGCTGAATATACTTGAGGGTAACTATGAACTCTGTAATTGGTACTGATAATATAGGCTACTTGGAATGACCCAAAGTGGCATGGTCCAACACTGGAATGGGCTCCTCAGCAAATGATTATTTCACAAAAAGTTCTAGTGACATGCTTGGCCCCTTAGAAAGGGACTTTTAGAGTTTTATAAGTCTAGAGTTACTGGCTATCAGGAAGTTTAATCATCCTATAAAACAGTAGGAAGAAGTCAATGATTGCCAAGATTATAATTTCCATAGACATGAGTTGAAATGTATGGAGGTTAGGGGACTGTCACAGGCAGATTTAATCACAGGGAAAGGGTTACATGATTATCCTGTTGGGAGACAACATATCACATAAGAACCTTGTTCAAAATCTTAATAACATCTCTCTGGATTTAATGTGGAAGAAGAAATATTGGAAACAATAATATCTAGAGGGATTTAAGAGAACTATTAATTAAGAAACATGTCCAAGAACACAAGAATGCTACAAAATTTTTATTGACATTTAAAATGATATATTTTAATTACGTTTTTAAAATGTCTTCGTTGGTGTTTAGAAATGTGAAATAGATATATTGGTAATATATTCAATAATTCATAAAATTACTGTACTTTCTAATAAAATCCAAAGATTCCTTGAAGTTTTCTGGTAAGAAAATAACATAATGTGTGAATAATGATTATTTTGTTACTTCCTTTCTAAGCTTTATGACTTTTATTTATTTAATTTTCTTAAATTATTACTCAGCTAGGTCTACCAATACATATTCAATAGAAATTGTGGGACATTGACTTTATCCTGATTTTAAAGAAAAACATCTAATATTCCTTATTAAGGGAAATAATTGTAGGCTTTTGTAGTTACTCTTTATCAGATTAAGAATGTCACCTGTTACTATTTTTCTAAGTTTTCGTTTGTTTGCTTATTTTTAAGAATGAATGGTGAAATTTTTCAGATGTCTTTTCTAAGTCTATGAAAGTACTTTTTTTTTTTCTGTTTAAGCTTGTCATGTAATCAGTTTCATGTTTTTAATTGTTTCATTGTTTTTTGAAAGTAAAGCAATGGGTAGACTAATGTTTATTAAAAGTTTTTCATGTATCTTGAGTAGTGATATTAGCTTATAATTTTGTTTGTTTGTGCACTCAAGGTTATTTTAGCCTAGGAAGAGTTGAGATAGAGTTCCTATTTTTCTTTGTTATCTGGAAGAGTTTATATAAGACTAGAATTATCTCTTTCTTGATATTTTGCTAGACTTCACCTTCAAACTCATCTCAGTTGATATTACTGTTTTCTTTAATTCATTAATGTATCTGGATTACTGTTTATGATTTAAAATACTTTTTTAGATTTTAAAATTTATGTTTTTAGAAATTTATTTTTTTCATATATTTTTAAATTTACTGACTCAGAGGTTTTCATTACTGTTGTCCATAATTTTTTTCAGTTTCGATAACTTTTTCATTTTCAACGTGGTTTATTGTACCTTCAATCATTCATCAGTACGCCAGATACTGGACTTTATTACTCATCTGTAAGAAAACCACCTATGTATATTTTAATCATCTCTATTATAACATTTTTGATCCATTAATTTCTGCTCCATTCTTTCATTTCTTTTACTCAAAGACAAACTTTCTTGAATAGTTTTTTTCTTATTTTTTTAATTTACATACTCAGTTAATTGTTTTCCAGACTTTTTCTTTTCAAATGTAAGAATGTAAGCACATTATTTCTCCTCAAAATATCTCTTACTCAGAATTTGTACTTTTGATATATATTTTAATTTTTATTCAGTATGAAATATTAAACATATGAGCTATTTAAACATTATTGTTTAATTTTCCAAAACTATGGTTGTCTTTTTTTGCCTTTTAATTGTTGATAGTAAATGTTATGTCATTGTGGCCAGAGAACAGTGTGTATGACACATTTTAAAAATTTTGTTTAGATTTTGTTTCATGACTTTTCTTAAAAAAAAACCCAAAAACTGTTAGATCAATGGGGCAAGATTTTTAAAAATGATTTGTAAATCTGTCTTAATTGTAACAAAAATTATTTGTGTGCCCTGAATCTTAAATCAGTTTCCATTTAAGGGAATTGTGTTAAATCTTTCAGCTCCCTGTATTTCAATATTTTTAATCCCTGTAATGAATATTTTTAAATGTTGTATGTACTTTTGAACAAACTTATATTATATAGTATTTGGATGCAGGGTTTTACAAATGCCCATTGAATAAAATTGCTTCATTACATGACTCAAATCCTCTATATACTTACATATGCTTAAAGAAACAATAACTGAAATAATTGTGTCAAAAACACTCAAAACAACAGATTTGTTGGTTAGTCACTATACTTCTATAATATTTGTAATACTTATTTAGGCCATGTATTTTATGAATAAAATTTTATATTTTTTATATTGGCCTAATGGATAGTGACTTTTAATCATTTTGAATGCATAATTCACAATAACACCAAGAATAAAAGAGATTAAAAACACACATCTAATTCTATTTTATACATTTTTAAAATGCATACATATTCAAAGACTTTAACAAATACAATGGATGTGAAGAGGAGGAATAGAAATTAATTTGACGATGAAAAATTTAACCAAAGAAATAGCAAAACGGGAATGATACCTCGCCTAAACTGATAAATTAGTGTAAATTGAGGAGCAATATTATCTCTCTGAACTATGTACCTAAGGCTTAAGAGAAAAGAGAGAGAAAAGATTATTCTCAGAGAGAATGATTAAAGCCTGTGGCCATTTAAGAGTTTTTTGAGGAAATTCTTGAACATTAAAAACAATTGTTTAAAAATTTGAAAAGGAAATCAAAGTGTCAAACAAAACACGAAATAAATGAAGGAAAATCTTTTTTTTTTTTTTTGGAAATTAGACAGGGAAAGCAATTGGCCAAAAATGAAAAGAAAGTAGGAAATTCTTTAGCTTAAAATTTAGGAAAGAAAAGCAAACACCATCTCCCCTCCGCAAAGCAAAAGGTAATAGAAAATTCCTTTATGTTAAGCTTATTTACCAGTCTTGTAAATAATTACCTATGTATTACGTTATCAATTTACTGACAAATATTTTCATCAGCATAAACAAAGGAGGAGAATTGTGGCTTTATTACCATTAGAAATCATCAATTATTTTTGGTATAGTTAAGAACAGCTTCCTCCTTATAAAACAATATATGTTAATTTTATCAAAAAATAAAAGACAGATAGATAATTTAAAAACAGTGAAAAAACACTTTTAATTCCCAGTTCAACGATAACTAGAGTTCGTATACATAATTACAGATCATACTTGCATATGTATGGTGGGGCACGTCATGAAGGTCTTTTCATGTCAGTGAATATAAATAACCAAAATATTTTTAATACATGAGAAGTATCCTACAGTGTGATTATTTATTTAATTTGGGCATTTCTGTTGTATTTTACTGATCAGTGACTATCCTACATTATCTTCTGGGGATTTATTTTCAGAAATGGTATTATTGGAATTAAGATTTTTAAAACAATTTGCTAAAGTTGGATTAAATCCCACTCCGAAAAGCAGTTTAAGAGAACTAACTCTATTTCTGAATTCCTTTCACTACTGAGTTTTTTTGTTTTGTTTTGTTTTTAAATTGAAACTGAGAATTACCTGTAAATATACATATACATTTCTTTTTTATTATTATTGCAAAATTACCTATTTGAATGGAAAATTTCCTCAATGACTAAAATATCTTTATATTGCAAAGTAATACATTATTAGTCTTAGATGACAGAAATGTACTGCCACCCCTCTGGTATGTTTTTCCCTTTTAAATGTTTTACGTGTATTTGCTTCATGAGTGTGTGTCTTTTTCTGTCATGAATTTATGAAATATTTCTTTGATGTTTTTCTTTGGTAAATGATTTTTATTTTAACTTTATGAATTTAAGAACTACTGGTTTCCTATATGAATAATTTAGAGCCTAGTGAATAATAGTTAAAATAAAATATAAGCAAGAGAATTCAAATGCTTTCTATTTTTCAACACTGGATTAAGCCAACTCAAATATCAACATTTAATTTAAGAAAAAAATAGTGATTTTTCTATGAATATTATAAGATGGGAGTAAACTTAGAAATGTGTCAAAATTTGAAAATATTTTTTCTTATGAGAATTTTATTAGAGTTCACATATATACCAATAATAAAAATAAGCTCTTAGATATAAAATTTAATCAAATTTAATTAGTTGTATTGTCTGTGATGTTACGTTAAATTGAGATTCATTAAAAATATTAATTAATATGGAAATTAGTAACATTATATTTCATACTTCTGACTTCAAACCACTTAATTTTCTATGGATAGAGATTAAGGGAGAACTGTTAAAATTGAATTGCAGTCGGATGCTTGCTTTACCACTTAATTTTGGCATAACAATTTTATCTTCTTGATAGTCTAAGGAATATTATTATGTTTGATAACTCCTACACCTTGTGGCAACCATTACTTCTGAACACCCGAGGTAAATGAAGTCCAATAACATCTATCCTGTTATATTTTATCATAGCACCTGCTTTTGAATCTTTCATAGTATTATCACTATTGTAATCATAGCTTTCTTTATTTTTTTAACTGTGAATAACCCACTAAGCTCTCTGAGGCCAACGGCATATCTATCTTACTCCCTCTTATACATTATAGAATTTAGGATGAAGAGCACACACCCTTTTGTGTGTAGACTTAAAAACTATTAAAATAATTCTTACCTCTATTTAAAATTATTTTAAACTTCTGCAAAAATGAGAAGCGAGACCAAGCTTTCAGCCATCATCAGTATTGGAAATTATTCTGTTGTTTGGTTCATTTGACTAGAACAAAGTAACTAGTATTTCTATGGGGGCAAAAAAACACATTCTTGAAAATTCACCTTAATTACATTTAAGCTATCAGTCATATGGGTGATTGACCAGAAAAAAATTAGCAAACAATTCTTGGCAGAACATATTCAAAATAATTATTTTGATTGTAGAAGTAGAATGAAGGGTGGGGAGGCAAATTTCTTTTCATGTCTACCAATGTTGGCACTGCTAAAGGAGCTAGGGAAAATGTAACAGACTTTTGAAGAGCTAGAATATACTATCAACATTAAGAGGTAAAAATGTGGCAATAAAATGTATCTTTAAGATCTCTCTGACTGCTTTTCATGCTTTTATCTTTATCGCTTTTTAGTCCTAGCAATATTTTCTTCTTAATGCCTATTTTGGAATTACTGTTTGAAGATTTTCAGCTCTGAAATTAAAACCAATAATGCTTCTTGAAAAGATTTTAGATATTACCTTGTGTATTTATTAATTTAGATATTATTTTATGTATTTATCAATATCACAGATATCTTCTGAGGTCCTTTTCTAAAGATGTGATTTAATTAATATTCTTAGTAAGTCTTAGTTATGCATGTTATCTTTCTTTAGTAGTTAAAAATAAAAAATGTACTGTAATATTTTATACATAATTACCATTTCCTTTAACTTATTTTAATTTCATCATAAAATTTAAAATTTTAAATATATGAAGTCTATAACAGATGTGAGGTAATTTTGTTACAGCAGCCTTTTTTCTTTTTCCTTTCTCTCTCCTTTACCATTATTTTTCCCTCCACCCATATCAGGTTGCCCATGTTAATAATAGAGTATCTACCCTTATGTATTTTTTTACTTACCTATGTAACGCTATAGAAGATTCCATGTATATATTGGATTTGGAGGTCAGTGTTTGACAAAAATGAGTCTACTGTATGCACTGTTCTCTATCTTGTTTTTCTCACTCAAAACGTCATGGAAAATCTATGTACATAACCTTGTATAACTCGATTATTTTTCCTGTAGTCTCCTATTGTTTTCCAAACACTGATTTATTGATGTTACAGTTATTTTTGTACACCATGTGAGAGATGGACCCAACATTTTCCCCCAGATTAGTTGTCAATTATACCAATACTGTTTATTGAGTCGTCTGGTAGATGACTTGAAATGGAGTGACCTCATGGCAAGCTGCCATTCTTCCATGAAAACACCGGGAGAAAGTCATACTGCTCCCCATTCTTCTTGGACTTTCCCAGCTCCAGTAGCAGCAAGGGCCTAGCACTGTCTTTCAGAACTTCCTTGGGTTCTTGGTAGCTTATGAGACCAGACCCATTCATGTTGGACAGTGAGTGACAACTTTACCTACAAATGATGATGGTTTTATAGGTCACACTCTTTTCAGAATCCCCAGTATCCTAATCTATACTTCAGATTTCATTAGTAACAAAGTGTTGTCTATCAATTACTGGCTGACCCAGAGGGAAGAAAGTGCCATAGACATCTTCTTACTGGGATTCCCATAGAGCCCTAGACTCCATTATCTGCCAATAGTCAGTAAGCAGGCCCAGTAGCTTCTTTGCTCTGGAAAGGAATACAGATTAGGGAGGGAGAGGAATGAGAAAAATCAAGTTCGCTATTGTTGCAAATATTCTAATCCATGATTTTACTAATTAGGAAGAAAAAATATGAGACAGGAAAAAACTGTATGTTATAATCAAGGAATATTTAAAAAATAATAGCCATTTTACTCAATGTTTAGACAAATGCATTTTTCCTTTTTTGGGCACTGTATAAATAAGGTGGTGTTATTTCAAAACATGCATGAAAATATATGCACAGACATAATACATATTTTTTATTATATATACATATATTTGTGTGTGTATATATACATGAGTACATGTACATACACAGACACACACACACACACACACACACACACACACACATATATATACACACACACATACTACTCCACATCGTAGTTTGATTGTATTGATTACCATATTGCTTGTAGCCATCAGTTCCAGTGTACTGATGGAACATAACAAAAAAAACCTGTGCTTATGTTAGAAATTGTTGCACCATAAACACAGCTGTATGTTCTCCAGAAACAAACCTTTCTTTACTGATTCTTTCAGATGCTTTCTACTGCAGGTTATCAGGAAAATTTTTACTGGGCATCTGCATCAAAATTCATGTGCAACTATCCTGCCTAGTCAAGCATTGTATTCTTTACTTTGTAGTCAAGACAGTTGAATGATTCTACTTAGTTTGAGTGGCACTCTGCCACACATATATTACAGCACAAGGGGAACTTGGAGGAATCACTGAAGCTAACCGTACATTACATGCATGGTGCACACCAGATGTCTCTTCTTACAATGTTATGGTTTCGTAAGCTACACTGACATTGTCATTAAGTTCAGAAATTTGATTCTGCTCACTTTGCCATCCTTAAAATAGACCACTCCGAAGGTTGTTGCATTAACAAATAGAATTTGCACACAGAGTTCTATCACTGGCACTGCAAATAATTATGCTATTCTATTTATTCATAATAAGTAATGAAAAGTCAATTCAGAAGTAAGAACTTATACCAAGTAAGAGCATAAAGAAATTATAAAATTCTTTAATGAATTTTCTCTCCTACAGTATTCTAATGTAAAATAACTCTTTCCCTACTTCTCTTTTGCTCACTTTTGGAGGCATTTGTTTTTTATCATGTGTATTACCATATATGCCTGAGACTGTAAAATGTCACAAATTGAATGAGACTGAAGTACTCTCCTCAATAAAATGTATGCCTCTTAGTGATATAACTGAATTTGGTTTTGTGGTATAAACTTGGCAATTCTGACCTTCCCTTAGTTACGCTATTGATAGCTTTCTGGCATGTGGACCTGGTCTAAGCCTGCCCATGAGATGCTGTCACTGTTTGCAGCTTGGGGAAGTGTTTACAGCATTGTCTTCCCATCAGGCCAGAAATGCTACAGGTATTTCCACTACCGACATTTTATAGTAATCTAAAATTCACTTCAATTAAAACTTTATTGTTTTTATAAAGAGGCATTATATAGAAGGGTTAGATGTTGGAATAATCAGAGTTCAATATTTTTTTTGTTTGTTTGTGTGTTTCCAAATAAATTCAGCTTTGATTTAAATTACTTAGTAGTTTCTATATTTATTCCTGATGCTTTGATAACTTTTTGTGAAGTAAATTGTGAATTCAAACATACAAATATTATTTAAATACATTTTTCTTTAATTGAGTTACTGCTCATATCTCGTATTTAATTTGGTTGTCCTATTCATATTTGTATAGTTCAGCATGCCTGAGAGTTTTGCTCTTTATTACTGGCCATCAACACTTATCTTCTTTTCTTCAACATACATCTTTGGCTTTGTATGTTTGAATGATGATTTTTCTAGAAGGGCTAATTTATGATTCATTCCCATAGAATGTGAATAAATTTGTTTTTTTCCTATTAAATACGCTTTGGAAACTTGCCAATTCTAATTTTTATGGAGAATAATTTTCTATGATATGATGTTGGTCTCAATCTCTCCCATTATTTTTTCTTATTATCTTACTTAAGTTTCTTGTTCTTTTTTATCCTTTAGAAGTCACAAATATTTAAAAATGTTAAAAGTGGGATTGACTAATGCATTTACCATTTATCTTACTTTATTTTCAGTATTGTTTTGGAATGCAGAAATAGAAAAACCTCTTGTTCTCTACCAGGATTTACTAATGTAGTCTTACAACTTAACTCACTGTTATCAAATAATAATATTACATTAAAAAAGGATTTTTTTTAATACTTAGGAAATTATCAGAATTCCGAATCCTCTATAGATGGCTCACATGCCCTACTGAACCAATAACCAGCACTAGGGGTAAACCTTATACAGATCCCATGTTCTGGCCCAGCCCTCTATTCCTAGACGAGCAGTGAATTAGGGGTTACTAACGATGGCTTTCACTAATCAGGACCCACATCAAAGCCGTTGCTGCTAGTAAGAAAAGGAGAGACACGAACTCTCGGGACGTTGTATTGCCGTGTGCTTCTCTAAACTTTGTAATGAGCTGTTTTGTAATGAAAGTATCTTTGTGCTTGTGTCTCGGTTCACTTCCTGTGGAAACAAAGCTCTTTAAAGTTCAGAACTGTTTCTTATCTGTTAGGATCCTTTCAGGACCTAGCAGTGTTTTCTATAGCTATTTTATGGACATTTGCTAAATGAACAGAATAGTTTTTTAGCTCTCATTTTAATTGATCATTTTTTAATATTTGGGAAATAGACCAAACTCTGCCCCTGTTTTTTCGTCATAATCATAGTGTCACTAATTTTTGTTTTGACAAGCATTCATTCGTAGACCATGTTTTTCTGTGTGGTTTTCTTAAATATGGTACTATAGATGTACACTCCACTTGTATTCATTTCTGTGGTAATGATAGTCATATGTATTATCTTTCATTCTGTACAATCTGCCCTAATGTGCTCTGTTACTTTCAAATACCTGCTACCATTGGAAATATAATGTTTCTGTATTTCTAAAATTATTGGTGCTTATAGGGTAGCAGAAGGGACCCTATAGTGTTCATATAAAACTCTTACAATAGAGTTTGTGTTTTCATTGGAATGGGCACCATTTCCTCACATTAAAATAAAACATGATTTTTAGTCATTGTATAACCAATAAGTTATACTCTATTGCTGTGCCATCATGGAAATTTGCAAAATGAAAAAGAAATCAATAGAAAATCATGGAACTGTTTCTAAAGTAGTTAACCCAAATTGTTATTTCAAATTCCTTGAAGAGAACAGTTAAACACTGCACAAAAATACCTTCCACGATTTTGACAGAGCTTTCTTCACTAATTTTGCTGTAAAATAATGTAAGAATTATGTAAATGATTACTATTTCTAAAAATATAGATACAGTAATATATTAAATCAAATTGCGTACAATTGATTTTTTCATTAGTCATTGCTGGCACATTTATAAAATTATTCTATTTTTTGTTATAGAGCTAAATCATATGTAAATCAGTGATTAGTTTTGTCAATTTTATTGTCATTTTTTTATTTAAAAACTAACACTAAGAGGCCCATTCCCTAGATCGGAAAATTAAATTTGCCTTTAGCAGTTAACTCCTAATAATTGTCTGGTGATAAAATCCTATTTAAGTGGGATGACTGTATTCAAATTGAGGTTTTTCTTTGTCCTGTATTCTTTTGTGATGGTAAATGACCCTCTTGCTTGTAGTAGGGAGATGTCTTTGAGATCTCCTTTATAGCATTTCAAAGACAGTATGTTGACAGTGGAATATCTTTTTCAAACTGTGATGATAAGTATATTAAGTCAGCAAGAGGCATTTGTGAAGTAGATTTTGTTCCAGATGCTAAGTTTTGAAAATCATGGAATAAGTACGCAAGACCTTGAGGTGAGAACATGCCTAGATATTTTGAGGAACAGTGTGCTGGTGCTTGCATTGGGGCACGGAGAGGAACTGGGGGCTATGGGTTGTGAGGAGAAAGAGGGTAGAAGGACATGCATTTAGAGAAGGAACTGAGTAGAGGTGGTGACCACAGATAATAGAAAGTGTTAGTTCCTTTATTTGTAAAATAGGACTAATCATAGAGCCTCTGGCATGGAGTTTTGTGATGATTTAGTAAGGTAACCCTCTTTACCTCAGAGAGCTTAGCATAGAGGAGGTCCAAGATGGCGGATTAGGTAAATGCTATGCCTACTGCTTGACAGGATCTCATCAAAATTACAACTAATCATAGGACAATCAACCAAAAGAATCATCTAAAGACTAGCTGAACAGAACCCCTACAACTAAAAATATAAAGAGGCCACATTGAGACTGAGGAGGGGCAGAGACACGGAAACAGTCTGACCCTAAACTCACAGATAGTGGTTGAACACCAGGAGGGACACCTTGGTGGCAGAGGTCCCGCCAGAAGAGGGAGGCGTCCCAGTACCACACTGGGCTCCCCAGTCCAGGGGTCCTGGGCTGGGAAAAGGAGTCCCCACAATATCTGGCAGTGAAAATCAGTGAGAAATCTGTCCATCCATACTGGTGAGATGAAGGGTGGCTGGAAACACACATGTCCCTTAAAAGGCCCACACATAGATTCACTCACTTACAAACACTCACTGGGCTCCATTGGAGAGACAGCAACACATGAGGCACTGGAGACATATGGGAAGAGATTGACTTGAGTGACTTCAGGGCTAAGGCTGGAGGAACAGCTCCCATTTTTCCTGTGTGGAGCCTGCCTCACGTGTAGCCTAGAGGAAGGCACCATTTTTTCTACATTGAACCCTCCCCACAGGGCCAAATCTGAAACTACATCGGTCTGGAAAATCCGCATGTGCACACCACCTTGGTGACACCTTGGGTCCCTGCCCTGCTGAGCTCGTGCTGCATTGCTGAAGGCATTCTTGGCTCCTGCATGACTGGCCCTGCCCCACAAGCTGCAGAAGCACTTTACAGCAGTGGAAGGCCTGCACTTATCTGGAGAAATTTTGATGGTAGACAGTGAGCCACAATTTGCCCTATAGCCTCTCTTCAGCCATTCTCTGGGATCTGCAAGCCAGAGGAAAGTGGGGTCTGTCCATAGTTTTCTCAGGGTATTTTGTGATTGGTCAAGGACTGGCACTGGCACAAGGATTGAATCTGCATTAACTTTGTAAAAACCACCAGCCACACCTAGTGACTCCCTGGGACCCAACCCTGCTTAACTAGTGCTGCATCACCAGGGAAACAATCGACACTTGGTCAACCAGCCTAGCGTGCACACCTAAGGAGACCCTTTGAATGGCTATTACAAGCAATCATATGCTAACAAATTGGACAGTATGGAAGAAATGGGTACATTCCTAGAAGCATACAATCTTCCAAGACTGAGTCAAGAAGAAACAGAAAATCTGAACGAACCAATGACTTCTAATGAAATTGTATCAGTAATCAACAAGCTACCAACATATGAAAGTCCTTGACCAGATGGTATTTTACCAAAAATTCAAAAAAGAATTAACACATATTCTGCTCAAACTATTTCAAAAAATTCAAGAAGAGGGAAGGCTCCCAAGCTCATTTTATGAGGGCCCCATTATCGTGATTCCAAAACCAGACAAAGACATTACAAAAAAGAAAAAGATAGGCTGATATCCCTGATGAACATAGATGCAAAAATCCTCAACAAAACATTAGCAAACTGAATTCAGCTGCCCTTTAAAAAGATTATACATCTCAATCAAGTGGGATTCATGTGTGGTATGCAACGTTGGTTCAACATCTGCAAATTAATTAATGTGATACACCACATAAACAAAATGTAAAATAAAAATCATATGGTCATATCAATAGATGCATAAAAAACATTTGACAAAATCCCACATCCGCTTATAATAAAAACTCTCAGCAAAGAGGGAATATATCTCAACATAATAAAACTCCAATTCAAAAATCTTTATGCACTCCTATGTTTATTGCAGCACTATACACAATAGCCAAGACCTGGAAACAACCGAAATGCCCATCGGCAGATGACTGGATTAAGAAACTGTGGTATATTTATACAATGGAATATTATGCAGCCATAAAGAAGAAAGAAATCTTACCATTTGCAACAACATGGATGGACCTAGAGAACATTATTTTAAGTGAAATAAGTCAGACAGAGAAAGACAAATACCATATGATCTCACTTAAATGCGGAATCTAAAGAAAAGAATAAGTGAATGAACTAATCAGAGACAGTTTTGGAAACATGGAAGAAAAACAGAGGGTTGCTAGAGGGGCGGGGGGTGGGGATAAGGGGGAAGGTGAGAGGTTTAGAAAATAGTCGGTAACCACAAGATGGTCATGGGGTTTTGAAAATTAATTTGGGGAACGTACAGAGGGATAGTGGATGGGGGGAGGGGGGTTCACACAGTGTGAGGGATATAAATGATAAACGTCTAAGTTTTGCTTTGTCTTGTGCACCTGAAACTAATAAATAAATAAATAAATAAAAAAAGTCATGAAGCTGTAAAGTACAGCATAGGGAATATAGTCGATAATATTGTAATAACTATGTATGGAGTCATGGGGTACTAGACTTATTGGGGGATCACTTCAGAAGTTGTGTGGATGTCTAACTACTATGTTGTACACCTGGAACTAACATACTATTGAATGTCAACTGTAATTGAAAAATAATAAAATAACAATTAAAAAAAAAAAGAATAAAACAAAAGTGGCAAAGTGTTAAAAAAAATTAAAAAGCCATATATGAAAAACCCACAGCTACTATCATACTCAGTGGGAAAAGATAAAGCATTCTCCTTAAGATCAGGAATAAAACAATGTTGTCCATTCTCAACACTTTTATTCAAGAAAGTACTGGAAATCCTACCACAACAATCACACAATAAAAATAAATAAAAGGCATCCATATTGGAAAAGAAAAGGTGATACTGTAATTATTTGCCAAACACATGATACAGAGAGAACTCCCAAAGACTGAACAAAAAATCTATTAGACCTGATAAATAAATTTAGTAAAGTAACAGGATACAACATTAATATTCAGTAATTTGTTGCATTTTTATACACCAATAAGAAGGTATCAGAAAGAGAAATCTAAAAAGCAATCCCATTTACAATTGCAAAAAAAAAAAAAAAAAAAAAAAAAAAGTAGGAATAAATTAAACCAAGGAAGTAAAATACCTGTACTCAGAAAATTATAAGATATTGAAGAGAGAAATTAAAGAAGATACAAATAGATAGAAACATATACCATGCTTAGGGGTAGGAAGAATTAATGTAGTTAAAATATCCATATTACCCAAAGCAATCTATAGATATAATGCAATCCCTATCAAAATACCAACGTCATTTTTCACAGTACTAGAGCAAATAATCCTAAAATTTATATGAAACCATAAAAGACCTCAAAGAGCCACAGCAATCTTGAGAAAGAAGAACAAACCTAGAGGTATCATTCTACCTGATATCAAATTATACTACAACACCATAGTAATCAAAAACACATGCTAATGGCATAAAGACAGACACATAGATCAATGAAACAGAATAGAGATCACAAAAATAAATCTTTCTCTATATGGTCATTTAATTCGTGTTAAAGGAAGCAAGAATATACATTGGGGTAAAAGTCTTTTCAATAAATGGTGTTGGTAAAACTGGACAGATACATGCAAAAAAAAAAAAAGAAAGAAACTGGACCACCTTCTTATACCACATATAAGAAGAAACTCAAAATGGATTAAAGACTTAAATGTAAGACCCAAAACCATAAAACTCCTAGAAGAAAATAGGAAGTATATGGTCAGACATTACCCTTAGTAATATTTTTATTGATATATGTCCTTGGGCAAGGGAAACAAAAGAAAAAGTGAACTAATGGGACCATATCAAATAAAGAGTTTTTGCACAGCAAAGGAAACCATCAACAAAATAAAAAAGATGTTTTACTGAGTGGGAGAAGATATTCGCCCATGATATATCTGACAAGGGATTAATATCCCCCCCAAAAAAATATATATGTATGAAATTCAACACCAAAAAAAACAATCCAATTAACAAACAGGCAGAGGACCTGAATAGACATTTCTCCAGAGGATATACAGGTGGCCAATAGACTTATGAAAAGATGCTGAACATCACTAAACATCACAGAAATGCAAATAAAAACCACAATGAGCTATCACCTTCCACTTGTCCAAATGGCCATCATCAGTAAATCAACAAACGACAAGTGTTGGCCAGGATGTGAAGAAAAGGGAACCCTCGTGCACTCTTGTAAATTGGTGCAGCCACTATGGAAAACAGTATCGATGGTCCTCAAAATTTTTAAAGTAGAACTACCTTATGACCCAGCAATTCTACTTGTGGGTATTTATCTAAAGAAATCCAAAACACTAAATTGAAAATATATATGCATGCACCCCTGTGTTTATTGCATCACTACTCATGATAGCCAAGATGTGGAACAACTGAAATGCCCATCAATAGACGATTGGATAAAGAAATTGTGGTACATTTATACAATGAAGTATTACTCTGCTATAAAAAAAAAAAAGATGAAATCTTACCATTTGTAACAACATGGATGGACTTTGAGACTATTACGCTAAGTGAAATAAGTCAGACTGAGAAAGACCAATACCACATGATCTCATTTATATGTAGAATGTAGGGAACAGAAAAAATGAGCAAACAAAATAGAAATAAACTCATAGATACAGAGAACAAACTGATGTTTGCTAGATGCGAGGGATAGGGGTAGGGGAGATGGGTGAGAAAGGTAAAGGGATTAGGAAGCACAAATTGTTGCTACAAAATAGTCATGGAGATGTGAAATACAGCATGGGAAGTACAATCAATAATGTAAAGGCTTTATATAGTGTCAGATGGGTACTGGACTTATCGGGGGGGTATCACGTCATAAATTATATAAATACCTAACCACTATGCTGTACACATGAAACTAATATAAAATGTTATTGAATGTCAACTATAATTTTTAAAAAATATATAGTCCCAGATGTAAAGTACAGGATAGGGAATATAGTCAACGGTATTATAACAGCGATGTACAGTGTCAGATGGGTAGTAGACTTGTTGCAGTTAACACTTTGTCAGGGGTGTAAATGTCTACTCATTGTGTTGTTTTGTACACCTGAAACTAATAATATGCACATTTATAGACATATTCGAAAGGAAAATACTTCAATTCTGGGTTAAAACTCTTCAGATTGATTAAATGCAATTCACCTAGTTTGATCAGGACATTTTGAGAGTCATGGGCTGAGGCTTCCAAAATAACAGACATGTTTACAAAGCCAATCAAGGTCACTGAATATAACAGGATGTTGAGCAATGAACAATGATAAGGTGAATTTAAATTTTTTAATGACAGGAAGTTACTGATAACTTAGTGACTTTACAACATTTAAGTGATAGTAATCTCAAAATAATAAGATTTGAAATAAAAAAGATGAAAAATGTTATTAGTAAGATAAAAATGCAAATTGTGGAAAGTGCAATGTTTTTGTATTAAATAAACTATAAAGGTTAATTGGGAGCAAGAACTGAAGAAAAACTATTAATGAGAATTAGGAAATATTCAGAATGTTGCTTAGGTAACACAGAATTTCAGTCAAATGCCTAAATCTAAAGCCACTTCGTGGCTTTAAATACTAAAATTCACAAGTAGATCTCTCCCCTAATAAGCTTTGTGACTATTTCACATGCTTTTATAATAGGCATGTTTTATGGAGAAAGTTAAGGGATTTAAATAGACACTTGAAAATTTAAAACAGAAAATAGTATTTTGAATGGATAACAGTTGGTGAACAGAGACTATAGATAGCTATCCTTGGTAAAATTAGATTATAGTCACAATATTTATCCAAAGAATTCAAGTTCCTTGTTTTTTTCTTTTACAGAAATGTTTACAAACATTGGGCTCCCTTAATCTTAAACAAATGGTACCAACAATGCCACATGAGAGGAGAAATTATTGTCAGACTTTAGTCCTTCCTAATGGATGTATCTCACATTAGTTTTCCTGCTCTCCATAAAGCCCATCTTCTGTAACGACAAAATGAGACAAAGCATAAGGACTAAAATATGCCTTTTAAAGGAAACACTAGTGACATGTTTTTTTTCCGGTTCTTAAATTCAATCTTGCTTGAAAAAACAAAAATCGATTAGTGAAATTATGTACTCTGATAAAAAATCTATATTTCATTGATTCACTTACTTAAAATGTGACTTTTTTTTCTCTGTGTTATTCTATTATTTGGTAACTCAGTCACAAGCAAAATATTCTTTTTCCTCCCCCTCTGTGGTTTTAGAGCTTCGTGGCTTTAAATAAAAATTGTCAATCATGAACCAATTTTCATAGTCCTCTAATAGCCTTATTTTTCTCTAGTGATCAATAAGTGATGGGAATTGTTTTATATAACATAATAATTCATCATTTGTTGTTTGAAATATCCTATCAATTGAGGAACTATGATTATGTACATAATGGAATTAAGTTGATAGTTAAATGCTATTTTTCCAAAGCAATGTACATCATATTTAGGTTTAAAAAATCAATTCAAATGAATTGTAACTGGCTCAATAACCACTCTGAATTTGTAGGGAAATTTTAATTTTCTTTGTATCCTGATGCTATTTTCATTCATTGGTATAACATTTGATTAAAGAGGAATTGGACACAATTTTGCGACTGGACTTGGAATAAGAAGTCCTGGGTTTTATGTTTGACAGTTCGTAGTCATATGACTTAAGAAAGTCATGTTTTAAATCTTTATTAAAATTTTCAAAACACTAATGCCTTAATGTAAATTCCTGGCTCAGTTTTGAAATTATAAAATATTGTCTTTCTTTTATTTTTAACATTTTAATCATGATATTTTTGTATAAGTTAAATATATGAATATCTTAAGACCTACTGATTCCACTCTTAAGTACTATTATACACCAGGATACAAGAACAAGAGCGTTGATATCAGTGCTATTTGTAATTCCCTCAAACTGGAAACTGTTCATATGCCAGTCAACAGTATAAGAGATCAAGGTATTGGTGCACAGTTCTTTAATGGAATGCTACCCAATAAGAATAATTAAACTAGAAATGTATAGCAATAACAAGTATACATCTCTAACTATATTTCAAAGCCAGTTTCCTCCTGTATAAAATGAAGAGTAATATTGCCCAAATACAATCCTTCATGAGACTTAAAAAATCATAGAGCACTTGATTAGCAAATACAAAGTGATTTATTTGCCAGTGAGATTGATATATTTTTAGAAAGGCTATATGCCTAAGATGGATCCATTAAATGCACTATTCAAAATATTTTCGAACATTAGAAAGACTTTAGAATCTGATGATTATACAAAAGAAAACAGGAATTTATTCTAGCATTCATAAAAATTGGAACTGATTTCACAAACATGCCTTTCTTCTTTCTTGCTTTTGTTTAAACGTTCATAATGGTAGGTTGTAATGTCCTTGCTGATTTGGTTCAAATACTGTCTTTTTCATGGAATTCTTTATCTGTTGAAAGCCTATCATGCACCTCAAATCACGTTCGGTTAAAATAAGGCTTTTCATTGGTATGTTAAATAAATCTGCATCCATAAGAGTTAACGTAAAAATCCATTTTGAAGTTTCTGCGTTTCTGCACTGAATCATATCACATTTCCAGTAGCAAAACCATGATTCTCTTAAGATATTGAATTTAAATTGCTCATGAGACTAACAAGAGAGGAGATTTCTTAAAATATAGAATGCATAAGTGTTGCAAATTTTCAGAAAATGAACAATAGGATTAAAAATGTTTCCTGATTTTATGAACTTCAAAAATTTTCCAAGTGACTATAAAGATGACTCTCCAAAGAAGGGACTTATTTTGTAACAGGCAGTTTCCTTCCCCCAAAAATAATTTACAGAGAGGTAAACAGTGGTTTCCCAGAACTTACGAGTATCCTGAAGTTTAACTAGTATATCTTTCCTGTGAAGCACGATGATTGGCATGTGAAATCTCAAATCACAGGCTGGAAGTTGAAGCAACTCATCTGATGACCAGGTAAATCAGCAACCTAGGTCTTAAATCACTGACCAGGGTCAAATCACATTCACGTATCACCTACCCTCGTATGTCATTTTAGCACCTGGATGCTACAGGCAGAAGACCTTGAGTCTTAGGGGGCAACTCTTATAATATTGCCCACTAATCTTGACATTTTCCTGGCAATTGACAAGCTTTTCTTCTATCTTCATGATGACGATTTGTGTTAGAACAATCTTAAACTAGACTCCCTTTCATCCTAGTCTCTCTTCAGAGTACTCACCTCCTCCTTTAAACTGCATTCCTCTAATAATCTTTCACAATGGAATAGAAAATGCACTAAGAACTTTAGAAAACACAATAGTATGAAGCATCCAGGTAATAAGAAGGACACAGTCATTACAAACTCAAAGACAGATTTTCTATCCCTAGAAATATACTTGGAAATAACTATAAAACTTCCTTTTTTCAATCCTCCATCACCTACCTTGCATTCCCTACTTTGGATGCATCTCCTTTCAGATTAGCTGTCAACAACATCAAGGAGAGTAAATAAAAAGTCTCGTGCTCTTGCTGCTAATTAAATTTTGGAGGGGTGACCACCTATATGATATATTATGAAAATCTCTCAGTGTTATTTAGTGATTCCTTGCAATAGTATTTATTTATTTATTTTTATTAAAATTTATTAGGGTGATAATGGTCAACAAAAGTACATAGGTTTCAAGTGTACAATTCTATAATACATCATTGATATTGTATTGTGTGTTCACCACCCACAGTCAGTTCTCCTTCCGTAACCAGCAATATCATTTAAAAGCTATCTACCTCTGTATGATTACACCATAATTCAAACAAATCTCTTATTTTTACATATTAAAGTTGGTTGTTAAGATTATTAAAAAACATAAATGATAAAATAAATAAAAATATAAAGGATGCCTTTGACCATTATATATTTTTATGTTTCTAAAAATTGTAAGTTATAAAATTAGGATAACATATAAAATTCAGAAAAATAGATAAATATGAAATTAAAAATATCTATGTACTCAACATAATTAACAGCAATAACCATTTGGTAGTTTTCCTTATAATTATTTCTTTGATTTTTTTTTTTTATGTGATAGAAATAACATATTACAGATACAGTGAGTCCACAAAGATAATCCAGGATGATCTCTCCATCTCAAAACCCTTTTTTAGTTCCATTTGCAAAGTCCCTTTTTCCACATAAGGTAACATCTTCATGGGTTCCAGGGATTAGGATGTGGACATCTTTCATGGGCCACCCTGACTACCATAGGAGCCAAAGATAAAAATCCATTCTGCACTAAGTGTCTCCATTATATTTCTAATATGACTCCTTTACAGCAAGTATGGATAACTGACAGCCTTGCTTTCCTGCCACTCTCTCTTTGTCCCCGACCCCTTTGACTCCCAGAATTCAAAGGGGTGAGTTCCTATAGGTCATTTTCTCCTTCTTCCTTCCTTCACCTTTACTGTTGAGCCACAATGATGAGCAGGCATATTTTTTCTATACATTTGGAGAAATCTATTTGACAATCTAAAGAAAGAATGCAAAGTTAGGACAAGAAGGAGGTAAATAAATTTAGAAAAAATTTAAAGAAAATTGCATAGATTTCCAGATGATTATCTTTTTGAATAACCTTATTTTGCAGATAAGAAGTTGATTATTACCTTATTGTTTTTCTTTGCTATTTTTTTCTGTGACAGATACTCATCTTCTCTGAGTGAGATAGATGTCTCTACTTAATAGGAAGAAGGTCAAATACTCAGGTGGCAAAAAAGAAATGTACAAAAATAACTATCTAAATATTAACGTGTTAGTGCACAGTCTCATGCATTACATAACAAATAATAGCAAATGTGAAAAAAAGAAATATTATTGATATGATGTTACTCGCTAGAAGTGTTAAAAAGCTTCTCTAGAATTGGAGAGATAGGGAAGAGACCTGTATTTTTTGATTCTTTATCTATGTACATATATTATTTATATATTATTTAGATAGGAAAAAGAAGTTGAAAGATTTAATAAAATACTAGGTGAATTTCTGTCAAAGAAATTAATCTGGAGAAAAGTAAAGGTTAAAATAAACTCTCTTAGTTACACATATTTCAATAGTGTAGAAACAATGTTTGTACAAAGCAGAAAATGGTACTCCCTCTGGGTAAATTCAGCACTATGGGATGCACCTTAAGAAACCAGATGTCTTTATGTTAATTGGAAAAATGTGCCACTACCTCTGGGCAGATGTAGTCATATGTCTGAGCTCACAGCTTGCCAAGCAAAGTGTGGGCTGGATTTCTTCCCAACTGGGTCATAAACTGGAAACCCTCCTGAAGTCTATAACCAGCAAAACCATACGAGGCATCCCTGCATGGGTAATTCAATTGTCCAATATTCCCAATTATACTACTGCAAATTGGCTGAAAAATGCAATATATAGAGCTCCAGAATTCAAACTGTTGGTGCTTATATTTGCTGTTGTTGAGTTCAGTATAATATAATTTATAATTTTGTAGGTATTTCTGCAGTTTTCAAAAGTTTCATTGTTGTGTAGCCAATAGTAGTATCATACGTTTTTGTTTTTGTTTTTCTTCATAAATGTCAGTTTTGTGCCAAAGACAAGACAGTCAAAGCTGTGTATCTAGGTGCAGTCAAAAAGATGGTTCCTTGTCTACGAAGAATTTGAAAATAGTAAAATCAACTATAAGAATAAACCATTTCCAACTTAACTGTACCTCAGAAGAATTTTAGAAACGAGAAATTATCCAGCATGGAATAAAGTAAAATTCACAGTCAGGAATCTTTCAAAGATCACCAGGCGTACAAAGATGCAGAAAAAGACAACTCATAATAAGGGGGGAAAACATCAGTCAAGTCCCAGACCTGACACAGATGCCTGAATTGTCAGAAAAAAATCATTAAAACAGTTATCAAATTGTAATTCAACATTATATATATGGAAGATATTGTTAAAAGCTCAAAATCAAACTTCTGAAGATGAAAACTATAATATCTGAGATGTAAAAATTCTCAATAAGATAAATTTCATATCAGATATTATAAAGATATTAATGATTGTGAGGACATATCAGTAGAAACTATTCAAAATGAAATAGAGAGAGAGAAACATTTAGAGAAATGAAAACCACATCAGTAACTTGTGGGTCAATTGCAAGTAGACCATTATATAAGAAATTGTAGCTATTCAGGGGGAGGGACAGGACAGAAAAAAAAACATAAATAAATAATAGCCACAAAATTTTCAAACGACATAAATTATAAAGTCATTTATCTAAGAACCTCAGTAAACCCCAGGCACAGGAAAAATGAAGGAAACTATACCAAGGCATGCCATAATCAAATCAATAAAACAAGTGATGAAAAGAAAAATTTAAAGCACTCAGAGGAAAAACAACACATATACAGAACAGCTATGCAGATGAGGGAAGTTTTTCATGAGAAATAATGCAAGCAAGAAAACTGAGGAAATATCTTTACAATACTGAAAGAAGATTGGTAGCAGGGGATACAATTGTTTATAAAGGCATAGCCTTTATTATGGGAGTGTTGTGAAAGTGACAATGATGGTGATATAGGATTCTATGCATTTGTCAAAAGCCACAGAACTGTACACCACAGAGTAATTTTTAGTGTATGTAAACAACAATAAAAAGAAACTAAGACATAGAAGAAAGATGGAATGCAGACTGTGACAAATGTATCTAATTGTATTACACATGGCCTAAGTAACTTTATCAGTGTTTTGACTGCGTACTCTAAGACTAAAAATAAAAAAAAATAAAAAAAACAAATACAAATACTATATACAAACAGTTTACGCTTGTGTTTGTCTACATTTAAGATACAAAGCTTGGCTTATATCAACTACTGGATAAACAATCACTAATTATCTGTTAGTGCTTTTTGATCCTGTATTTTGCAAAGTGGTTATAAAATCCTTCCAAATTTGGAGGGTATTTGAGGACTTGGTCTGACAAAGTTGTAGACCATGAGGCAAGCTATAATGAAAATTATTTTTGAGGAGTCCTAGGAATGACATTAATTGAGATTGAGGTGATACAGTTACAATACAATCTAGTGCATGGTAGTTGAGATGGGGTGGAGACAAGACTGTTAATAGTGAGAAAGTCCAGTAATTGAGAGTTTGAGCTATTGGAAGAATAGCTTCCTTTGCTTTTTTTTCTAAGTTAAAGTTTATTGGGATGACAGTGCGTAGTAAAGTTATATAGGTTTCCAGTGTACAGTTCTGTAATATATCGTCGATATATCACATTGTGTGTTCACCACCCAGAGTCAGTTCTCCTTCCATCACCACATATTTGATCCCATTTACCCTCATCTACCACCCTTCTCTCCCCTTACCCTCTGGTAACCACTAAACTATTGTCTGTGTGTATGAGTTTTGTTTCTTTGTCTTGTTCCTTTGTTGTTTTCAGTTTTATATCCCACATATCAGTGAAATCATATGGTTCTCAACTTTTTCTCTCTGACTTATTTTGCTTAGCATAATAATCTCAAGATCCATACATGTTGTCGCAAATGGCACTATGTCATATTTTCTTATGGCAGAATAGTGTTCCATTGTGTATATATACCACAACTTCTTTATCCAATCATCTATGGAAGGGCACTTTGGTTGTTTCCATGTCTTGGTCACTGTAAATAAAGCTGCAGTGAACATCGGAGCACATATATCATTACGGATGAACGTTTTCAGATTTTTGGGGTAAAGAGAGTATTATGACATGATATATGATGACAAAAATAAGAAAATGTAAAACCACGGGTAATTATTAATTGAATAGCTTCCATATATTTTATTAATATTGAGATTTAGTTGCTGGTAATGTCTGTTGAGAAAGAGAGTCAAGAGTAAGGATGATTCTAGTGAAACAGGAACCTGAGAATTATTAAAGCCTAAGGAAACAACAAAAAGAACAAGCAATTAGGAAGAGAGTTGAAGTTAACCAACTGTCTTCATTCAGGTGGAAAAGTGTTATAAAAACAGTTATTTATTTATAGATAATCAGAATATCACTCTGAATAGTACTTTATTTGTCAGTATTGAATGATTCTATAGGACATAATTCTTATGAATAATTTCTTAGCAAAGCAAAACCTTCAAATCCTGTTCATAAAAGGCTCTCTAAAGCAGAAATCATATTTATTTAAAGAACATAGCATTTGGCTCCAAGAGGCACATTTAACTTTCCTTGATGTGGGATTTATCTGAACCAATGCTCTGGTACTTTTATTTGAAGTAGCATATGAGGCCACATGTATTTGCAGCATTAGCACATGTAACAGAGGAAAATTGGACTTTGTACCCATTTTCACTGTTATGGGGATTGTGCTGTGAGATGCCCCAGATGTTACTCTTTGGCAAACAGTTGTTATTTTTTATTGGAGGCTCAGAAGCTTATCTTATGATTCTGGATATGTCCCAAACCTACTCTCCAAACATCTGGCCTAATTCATCCAAGCAGAAAATATGAATAGACTTCCTTTACTAACAAGGTTATGTGTAAAATGACAGTTCACAGGACTAGGGGATCCTTCATGAATAACACCACCTTTCCAATGCTGTCTGATGTACTTCACTGTTTAATGAATGATGGGTCTTGGTTGAACAGAAGCCTCCAGATTCAACAGGAAGACAAACCTCTTAATTTAAACTGTGTGTTACAATTTCCTTTGGACTCTACTTGCTTTCATGATAGTAGGAGATTTTAATAGATGCTGAAAAGCAGGCTGCTTCATATCCAACAGCAGTAGTTGGTTAATTTCGTTTTTCTTTTAAGTGTTTACAATATCACATTTGTTTTTGTAACTTCGATGTTATTTTTGATATATTTTTTAAATTTATTCATTCAGGATTCAAACTATTTTTTGAATCTTGGCAATGAACCACATAGTTTCTGTATCTATATGTGTATTCCATCATTCTCCCATCTTGGTGGGATGGCCAAAGTGGCTTCCATGTTGCTAAAATATGTCAGATGTGGAAATTTTCCTTTGTGCTCTACTAATGCCCTAGGTAGATGTGGCCCCGCCCTTTATTCCAAGAACTTAAAAAGCTCTCTACGCTATTTGAGGGGCATTTCTTCACTTGGGTCAGATGGGGGTAAATTCTCCAATCAATCACCACATTAAAAGAGCCAGCGGTTCTATTTATCTGGTTCAGTAAGGAAATCACAACCAGTGCAATATCCACTATCAGAGCAACCATGTAATTAGCATCATGCTGGTCCCTTTTAGTCTATCATGATCCATCCAGTTTTGCAGAGGTCATACAGGTAAAAATGAACAGAGACCTGCTGGGAATTACCACTCTGTATGCACAGTATTGAGTGTGGCTCTGATCTCTGCAGTGCTACCCTGCACGTAGTACAGCTTCTGCTGGCTGGGAAGAGAGCACGTGCAGGCATTTCCATGTGACTGCTGTCAATGCTTCTTTTACTATAGGTCAGAGAAGCGAAGTGAGGGCTCCATTAGCTACAAAGTATATCTATACCAATTCTGTGCTCAGAACACAGGTAAACGATGACAGTTTCTATCTCCAGATTCATTAGACTCCCTGTGATACAAATTTTGACAACAGTACATTTATCAATTGTATTTCATATTTTGCCAATCTAACTCGGTGGGCATAATAGTGTTTCATAAAATCTAGCATTGCTGTTAGTTTGCACATTGTATGCCTGACCTTTAAAATATCCGGCTATTCTTTCCTCCCCAGTATAAGCAGTTAGACTGATAAATGAAAGCAGTGCTCTGGAGAAGTATTGGAAGAATATTTACTTGTGGTGGTATCGCAGGGTTCTTTTTCAAGGGAAGTCAACCTTCCTTTCAACTCATGCTGTCTGACTCAGAACTGACCAAGACTTCTGAGTAACTGGATGGATCTTCTTTCAGTAGATTTTGTGTTTTTCTGTTCTACAATTCCAGTCACCCTTGTTTGCTATTCACTTATCTTGTACCGTGTTTGTTTATAGATCCTTGGTTTCCATTTCACCCTTGCTACTCATGATGTCAATTATATCCACATTACCTCTGACATATTCGTAGTTCCAGTGCCTTCTCTTTTCTTATCCAAAATGCTGTTACTCGTGTTGAACAGGGAGATCAGTTCCATGGCATTGTCTCATTCTGTCAACCCAGGACTGTAGGATGCAGCTACCACAGAGTTTTTCACATAAGCGGCCACATTAATTCATTCATTATTGATTTAATAAAGGGAGTATCCCCTGAGACCTCCTGGTGAACACAGTATCTGGTGAATTTTGGTCTCAAAATAAATAAATAGCAGTTCCAACAGGTTTGCCACCCGGAGCCTTTGGATGTCTTTAATGACACTCTAGGAATTATCGCCACAGACAAGGCAGTACTGATTGTCACATGACTGACGAGTGATACATTTCTAGAACCTCATCATAGTAGCTGCTTTCTAGAACAATATCCAGTAACAACACTCTAAGTTTTTAGTTTTCCTTAGACAGAGCCTGAGATAAGCACTTAATTGAAGTTTAAATTATTTGGGAAGAGACTCCTGAAAGTGGGAGGGAGGGAATAAGGAGAATCATTGGGGAAGTAGTGAACTCCTAAGAGTGCCTTATTGAGGTACTTCCAAGAGCACTCTGGGACCTGTTCATCACACTTCCTGAAGGGTGTGCAGAATGCCTCCCAGAGGTGTCTGCCTGAATACAGGAGCCTGAAACATTTATCTACAGCTCCCATTGCCCTTTGGTCAAGCTTTAACTGAAGGAGGTGTTATTTCTTTTGACTTCAACATCAAGGACAGTCTGAAGGAGAAAATGAAAATGCATGCCTGGTCTGCACTTAGGGACCAAATGCTCAGTACAAGGTGGGTCTGAGTTTGTATGCAACTGTCCATTTTACCTGTGGCTAAAATAGAAAGTGTGTCAATGTGTGTGAGGCTGGGTTTTTACTTGAGCCTAAAATGAACAAACAAACCCCCAAAATCCAATATACAAGAACTCAGAGAATACTGTATTCTTGCAGCCTTCCTGAAGAATATTTTACAGGATGAGTTTCCATAACATAAAAGTGCAAGTGCTGATGTAGAAGCTGCAGCAAGTTTATTTTATTCTATAGGATAAGTTTTATGCAACCAAACTTGACTGGGAAAATTTGAGCAAAGGGACTGCCAATGAGAATTATATGTACTCAATTAGATATCGAAGACTAACACCAAGATGGGAACAAAGGCTGAAAAGTAGTATGTAAATATTGCATATCCTGACAAATGTAAAATAACATAACTATGTAACAGATGAGTGTCAAAGGAAATCATTGAAATATGGCAATCCGAACTGTAGATGGCAAATTAAGGAAATTGGAAATAGCATTATAAAAGCAAAAATGTAATATAACAAGTAGGACAAAACTAGAAATACTTTCAATTTAAAAAAAGAGAGAGAAAATGCACAGTAAAAGAATCAAAGTAAATAAGGAATATTACAATAGAATTTCATGCAGTTTAGTCATTTCCATTAATGTAAATGTGTTTTATTCACATATTAAAGAAAAATTCTCAAATTGGCTCAAAAAAGTCATAGCTCAACTCTCTCTCATATACATATACATATACATATATAGTGTGTGATCAAACAATACAGTGAATGTTTAAATAAAAAAAATGTATTTACAGTAAAAGACACATTGCCATTAATCCTCCTCAAAATACCCCCACCTCGCTTTGAATACACTTAGCTCATCATTCTTGCCACTTTCTGAAGCAGTTCTGGAAGTCCTCTTTCATGAGTGTCTTTAGTTGCACTGTCATGGTTGCCTTGATGTCCTGAATTTGTTTGACTTTGGGGAAGAGCCAGAAGTCACATGGTGCCAGATTGGTGAATAAGGTGGATGAGGACACACAGCAATGTTTTTATTTAACAGAAATTGCAGTATGCCAGAAGTGATGTGTGTCACGGAGTGGTGTCCTGATGCAGAATGATTTATAGCACACTTTGAAACACGCCTTCTCTCAACTGCAGCTCACACCCGACTGACTGCACCAAATAAACTTGTTGCACACAGTTACTAAGTTTTGATGTGCCACCTCCCATATTGAAGATCCCTGCCTTTCCATTGGATGGCACTCAGCAGCAGCATTCACCGTATTTTATGACCACAAAGTGTCACACATCACTTCTGGTATACAGGAATTTCTGTCAAATAACATTATGGTGTGTCTTCATCTACCTTATTCACTGAATCTAGCACCATGCAACTACTGGCTCTTCTCCAAGGTCAAAATGACCATGAAAGGTCATTTTGAATATATATAATTTTGATTATATGAATTATTTGATGTGTCTTGTGTGTATATACAAATAAAATCATATATGATGTACACACACGCACAAAATCCTACTGTTTCACCAAAAAAACGACAAAACATAAAAGCAAAAATACCATAATAACATCATAACTAGTGCCCAGATCTTCCAAAATACACACACAAAAAAACAGAACTCTATAGCAAAATGAATGATACCAGGTCTAAGATAGAGAAAGAACAAGGTGAGTCTGTAATATCCTGTGAGAGAAAGCAAGAGCACGTTTAAAAACTGACAGAGGCCTGTCAAACGTTTAGCTGAACTGACTTGAATGGCTCCTACTATCTAAATCTGTATAATTCTCACTGGTAGTCCCTTTGCTCAAATTTCCCCAGTCAAGTTTGGTTGCATAAAACTTATCCTATAGAATAAAATAAACTTGTTGCAGCTTCTACATCAGCTCTTGCACTTCGGTGTATCCAAAAGCATAAATGATAATGGATTTTTAGCACTTAAGAAAATAATTCATGATTCCATTGCAATTCTCAAAATCACAGTTGGGAAGATCCCCTTTTTAGACAAATACCAAAAATTTTACAAGGGAATGAGCAAGTCAGAAAATCATCATTTCATATTCACCAACATAACAATTGATACTGTTAAGGATACAGGTAAGGAATACAGGTTAGGAAAATCAACAGGATACAGGTAAGGAAAATCAACAGATCCTTAAGCCATTTTATAAAAGCTTGTAGGACCAAGTACACTCAAACGGTATCAGCTATTACCTAAAAATCACCAATTAATTTTTAAACCAAAAATGAACCTTGCCTTTTTGGTCACTTAAACCAAGTGACCCAATTTAGCATTATCAAAATAGGACAAACTGATGTTGTGTAGCTCCTGGTGAAATGCAACGTGAAGTGCAAGATAGCATAACACCTATATGGCATTCTTGCCAAAACATTTAATCTGAAGCAAAGTATTAAAAATCAGTCAAGTCCGGACTCTGGGACATCTACAAGATACCTGGACTAAACTCTTTAAAAAGGTCAATGTCATCATTATCTTAGATGTAAAATACAAATTATGGTGGAACCCTTCTAAATCAAAGTAAACAAATGAGATATTAAAACCAAATATCATGAATGAAGCTTGGTTGAATCCTGGAGGGGAAAAAAAAAAACAGATATAAACGGTGTATTTGGGAAAATCTGAGAAATTGGATATAAATCTCCTATTAGGTAGTGTCATATCAGAGTTAAATTTTTTGTTTGGAATGTGATTATATAGAATACAGATTGTAAGCAAATAGGATAATGTCCTTGTTGGGAAATACATGTTGAAGTATCAAGGAATGATGTTCCATGGTATTTGAGATGTACTATTAAATGATTCAACAAAAAAGTACGTGTGTATGTATGTTGTGTGTGTGTGCAAGCATGTACATACATTGAGAAAGAGGAGAGTGAATACCACAAAATGGTGACAATTACTGAATCTAGGTAAAGGTTACAGTTATACTATTCTATAAATTTCCTATATTTATATATGTAATATATATATACTATATTTTCTATATTTTTTAAATAGAAAAATTTCAATATTAGGAAAAATACATCAAAAAGTCATTTGATTTATTGTCTCATCATAAAAAGATGGTAAATACAGCACAGTCGTTATCCTTAAGTGCTCTCGACCTAGTCATGTGGTAGAAAATATTCTTCTTTAAAGAAAAGAAAAATGTAGACAAAAAAAAGAAATTGTGAGATATCAGTCATAAGGCTTTAAACATTTATCAAATGTATGTTTTTAATTGAACAACTAGGCACTACATATGAAATCAATATCATAAGCAGTATTGAAAGTAAGGCAAAATTAGTGTTACCTTTTAAGTTATTTTTTGTATTGTTCTTCAAACACTTTCTAACCTTACTCATACTTTGTGTGATTAAACATGGTTTTCCTGTGTGGTTTGGGCAATACCTAGAAGTTTTATCATTTTCTAGTTTATTTTTATGAATTTTCTAAATACAGTATCATGAGCCTATGAATTCATTAAGCCACTAAAAGCATTAACTTGATATTTGATATATATCCTTTGAGACTAGTCTCTGCCATTTATAACCTTGCTGATTTCCCTCTCAAAACCACATTTTCCTCATCTGTAAAATGAAGAAAATAATATGACTGTATCATATGTTGTTAGTATTACATAAAAATTTTAATGTAAAACACACTGTATAATATTTAGCATATTGTACACCCTTAGTAATTGTTAGAGATGATTATCAGCAGTTACATAGACATTGTTTACTTTGCTTGCAGTTATAATTTAACCAATTTACAAACATCCTCATTTCTTTTTCCTTCCAGATATTAGGATATTTGATAACTCTCTCCTGGTATCTGCAATAGATATCCGTGTCTAAACAAACACCTGATGGTCTGTGTGAAAGATAATTTAATTTAAAGGCTAACTATAAGTCATTCAGTTTTTCCCTTCCTGGCTTTTCTAGTTATTGATTACTAGCGTCTCAGATTACGTCACCATTTCTGATCAAATATTGGTCACTAGAAAGAAGGTTATTGTAATTGCTGTAATGTAGTTAATTGAAGAAACATGTACCCGTAGAGTTGAAAATGCTTCTGTTACTTGGAAAGAGGCTGAGCAATTCACATCCCTTAGGAGCACATTTTACTTCCTTCCTTGTTTTCACCTGACAACTCAGGTCCACTCACCTGCTGAGAACAATTACAATCCTGGTTAGGTAACGAGAAAACCCACTTTAGCAAAAGTATTGCTCAGTATCAGCCTGCTCTCTCCAGATGCTGCCCTGGACCTATTATTTGGACCTGCATTTCTTATTTTCTATAGCTTGTGTCACTCCAGCCATTTATCCTGGTGAATTGATTCATGGCTATGATGTCAGTTTGGAGTTTGCTTGCCTGCCCTTCTGTCATGCAGGGAGTCACACGAGGTATCTGGTCCTGCTCCCCACATAAGAATGCAGGACATGGTGAGGCCAAAAAGGAACACCCACGGAGCCATAGGTAGGGGAGACATACCACTATACTCTCGCTGGCGGCTGGGTTGGAGACACAGGAAGCAGGAGCCACAGAATATGCAAGCCACACTCCACCACACTCTGCCGCTTGCTAGGTCAGCCACCATCTTCTTGCTAGCCCCCATTTTTACTGCTAGCGTAGCCACAGCAGTTATATTAGTGGTCAATGGCTCACTGGTTACAGCTGATGGCCAACTAGCCACAGCTGATGGCCATTTACTACCTGAGCCAGCACCTTTCAACGTGAGGCCGAGAGCCTGGAAACTGCACTCCTGGCTCTGTCCTCACACCTTCAAACAACAGAAACTTGAATCTGCCTAGGTTAACCCAGAATTCTCATCTACATATGTATATGTATATATGTGTATATATATATATATATATATACATATATATATTTATAATGTCATGTGTGTGTGTTAAAATAAGCTTCAGAATACTGTAGACACTTGCCTAAACTCAGAATATTTTTAAATTAAAGTTTATTGGGGTGACAATGTTTACTAATTTACATAGGTTTCAGGTGTACAATTCTGTAATACATCATCTATATATCTCATTGTGTGTTCACCACCCAGAGTCAGTTCTCCTTCCGTCATCATATATTTGATCCCATTTACCCTCTTCTACCACCCCACTCCCCCTTTACCCTCTGGAACCATTAAACTATTGTCTGTGGTTATGAAATTTTGTTTATTTGTTTGTATGTCTTGTTCCTTTGTTGCTCTGAATTTTATACCCCACATTATCAGTGAAACTATATGGTTCTCGACTTTTTCTGTCTGGCTTTTTTGGTGGAGGAAAACCTCTGGACCCAAATCTAGGACTCAGGTTTATTTCTCTGTGGTCTAAGACTGCATGTCTCTGTGACATACAGCATGATGCATTCATTTCCCACATAGCTTTTGGCCCAAATAACTTTTGGCTTATAATAATAGCCAGATAGATTTTGAATTATGATAACTTAATTGAATAGAAATTATAATTACAGAATTTCATGCAGGGGTGGGAGTTAGAGGTTATTTGGTCCAAACGTTTCTGTTGATGCCGAAACTCCATCTGTCACATCCGTGACAGAATTCAAACCTTTATTTATAACCTCCCCAAACCAGCACACACTTTTAGTCTTAGAGAAAAGTACTTTCTTACTTTGAATTACTCTCATTTTTCTCAATACATCTGCTATAGACCTATCTTTTATTTATATATGCGTAATTTGCTTCTACATATGAAAGGGAAAGAATTTCAAATTATGTACCCATATCTATCTATCATCTATCTATCTATCTATCTATCTATCTATCTATCTATCTATCTATCTATCTATCTATCTATCATCTATCTATCTATCTATCATTTATCATTCACCTATATTCAGATTAGGTAAGAAACATAAAAGAGACTGTAAACATATATATGTAAACATATATATATATATATATGTGTGTGTGTGTGTGTGTGTGTGTGTGTATACACACACACACACATATGTATGTATATTTGATAATAAATGAACACTTTAAGCAGAAAAGACTCCAAGAACACTAGAAGATTAAGGAAATCAAATTTTAACCACATTTAAATAAAAAGCTTCATTATCAACTTCTGTCTCACAGCCTACATTTGACATATGAACAGCAATTTCCCACCTGAAAAATGTGACTATCATCTGAGCATCTTCTGTACTTTTAATTCTTTGGAACCTCCCTCACATGAGTTTCCAAGTAACTTGAGGTATAACAAATGACAGTTTGGTCTCTGCCTGAAATATTGGGGAAGTGCTTTCTATTAAGATTGTGCTATTTCCCTTGTTTGCTGAAAAATAATAAGCTATGCTGTATATGTATTTTTTCCACAAATTGTAAGACATATGCCTGTCTTTATTATTCTCAAACACAGTCTGTTACAGTACTTAATGTTTATCATTATTATCGCTGTCAATTCTTTTGTTATTATTATATATTTAACTCAAAGTTATCGAGGTATCACAGACATAACATTCCTAATGGGCCAACATTAGACGAAAAGTATGGGAAGACAATAATAAAATAAAATAAAATAAAATAATATGTTTCATTATTGATTTTAAGTCAAACCAGAGAATGCCATAGGGCCTGCTATCCTAAAAGTTAAAGAATCCCAAACATGTCTTATAAAATGGGTTTATATTTTACCTTTGGGATTATGAGACTGTAGGAAGCACTAATTGAATTAATAGAGGTGAGAACAGCTTCTACATCCAAAGAACATGCCAGTTTTTCTGTTGAGATGGCACATTCAATATAATATGCCCTTTCCCCAGCATTTCTAAGGCTTTAAACTTCAATCAGCTGCAATAAAGAGGTGAGAAGGAGATTGGGGAAGTTGACATCTTGCCCATATCATGCTAGGAAAGGCAGATAAGACTGCAACGGACTCCCTTGTTCCATTGTATCTTCTCTAAATAATGGAAAAGAGGCTCTGATAGTTATAAGCATTTTACTTATTTCTTTATTCAAATATCTCAGCAGGATCATACTCATCCAGAATAAAACATTCCCATCAATAGTTGTAACACTGAATATAGTGAAGATGTAATGTAACACAATAAATAGTAAGCTAAAAAAAAGATTGCCCATGTCACTGTTCATTCCTATAAAGCAATTTTGGTTCTTTTCCAACTGTGTCATTTGCTGAACATATTTCATATGCATAAATAGAAGCTGTTAACCTCCCTTACCCTAAGAATATTCATTCTCTACCTCATCAAAACTCTCTTGATGCAATTTATTCTATTTGATTCTTACTATTTACAATTTGTTCTTACTATATGCTGGCTCAAATAAGACTCATTCTTGTGAAAGTGCAGATGTCTATATTATTGAAACTCTATTTGCAAAATAGTCAAATGATATTAATGGTTGGAAACATTATTTCATCTGTGTGGTTCAACCAATCATGGAGACTGAATCCCATAAGACACTTTTGAATTTCAAATCATCTATACTTAAATTACATTTTAAAAAGTTATAGCATTAATATTATTATTGTAGTAAAAATAAAAATTTAACTCAAATAATGATAAAGGCTTATTTTATGTTTTTCCATGCCTTTCTCTTTACTTGTACAGACATACTCAAATCACATACACTTATATCGGAAATTTGTGGATTATGTTTTCCAAAGCCAAGTTATATTATATTATTATTTCACTTTAAATTATACTATAACCATAACCTGAATATTACTTTTTTATATTATCACATTTTCATGGATATCCCTAAAAGTTACTAGATGGAGATGTAGCTCAATATTTTCTAATTACTTGTGCACATATAGAGAGTATTACATATGTTGATGAATTTAGTTTTTATTTCTTTTTTTTTAACTTTTTAAAATAGCACCCTCTCCCTTGTCTCCTTCTTGATCCTCCTTCAAGCTAATTAATCTGAGTTAACAATGCAGTGTATATTCTTTGGTACTTTTCAACATACTCATATATCTACACACACACACACACACACACACACACACACACACATATTTCTTTTATTTGCTGTATAATACCTTATGTAAAACAATCTAAACTGCTATTAAAAGTGTGGCATGTAATATACATTAGTGAGATCTGCAATAATTCTAACATATTTCAAGCATAAATTTATTTATGTATTTATTTATGTATTTATTTATTTATTTTTATAAATTTTATTGGGGAATAGTTGGGCAACAGTGTGTTTCTCCAGGGCCCATCAGCTCCAAGTCGTTGTCCTTCAATCTAGCTGTGGAGGGCACATCTCAGCTCCAAGTCCAGTTGCCATTTTCAATCTTTAGTTGCAGAGGGCACAGCCCACCATCCCATGCGGGAATTGAATCGACAACCTTGTTGTTGAGAGCTAGCGTTCTAACCAACTGAGCCATCCTGCAGCCCCCATAATTTTATTTTCAATTAAAGTTTGTTGGGGTGACAATTGTTAGTCCAGTTACATAGATTTAGGTGTACAATTCTGTAATATATCAGCTATATATCACATTGTGTGTTGTAATAAAGAGGCTAGAGAGCTAATCCTATAGTTTCCTGACTCCTCTGTAGCTAGTGTTCTACATGTGGGAGAAGTTGGTGTAAAGCAACCATTTTGCTGGCATGTTTCAGGGCAAGGGCAGTAAGCTTTTGGAGTTTGTAGTTTTGGCAGCACCTCCACGATTCCTCAAGTCCTTGATTATGGTTCTCCTGTCTTGCCAGTTGAATAGTGTGGTTTTGGGAATCAGGAGTGTGCTGGAGCCATTTCACATCTGCCGATAAGGGCTTATTGTGCATATTTTTTCTTTCCTTTGTCATGTTGGTGGATTGTAATGGGGCATGGTGGAAGAGTGTGTACTGTTACCTGCATTGGACACATTATATGAGGAACTTGCTAGGCTCAGGATTTTAATTTCTTAGCTTACTGTGGTCACAGAATGAGACAGATTTTTGTTTGTTTGTTTGTTTGTTTTAATTATCCTAAATGAAAATCATCACTTATTTCAGAGGTACTGGAACTAAAATCAGAGAGTTTTCATCCTTCATGCATGAAGTTTAATTTTCAATTTCTTCTGTTTCCTTAAATGAAAGAATGCAAAATGAATAAAAAACATTGCAACCCACAGAACTGAAATCATGACACTTACTAAAAGAATCAAGACAGCTCCAGGTACCCCATATCCCCAGACTCCCTTGTGGAGTGGCCCTTCCTCACCTACTGCAGGATGCTGGTCCTGTCTTGCTGGAAGATCACATAACAACCACACCTAAGTCAGTAACCTTGCAAGAAAATACCAACAACTTCATTTGAATCCCACCGCTACCACTTACCGTTATCTCCATGTGTATAACTCGAGTCAGATGATTGCGTGCCCCAGAGACATACTATAAGATATACTCACTTTGGAAAATAAAAACTGAGATTTATATCACTCTGAACCTGAAGACTATGTACAAAAAAATGAATTTTGAGTTTACTAGTCAAAACAGGATGGAACAAAGTCCTAGTTCAGACTGAATTTATTAATATGGATGCACTTACCAAAGACTCTGGATTAACCTAGGTGGTAAGAATGGGTTTCATGATTTGCTTTACTGATTGGTCAAATCTAGACTTGTGGATATCTATGAGTTTGATGAATGAATTTGAGATTATAGAATTATTTGGTTTTATTTTAATGCAGAGCACAAGTTTTCTCCTGTTAGAATCCAGGTATACAAATATATTGATTCACTCAAACCACAGAATCAGAGTGTAAAGTGAAACTTGGGGTAGCTGGAGGCCCAGTTTGACAAGATATATTATCATTTTCTATGTGTGCTACCATGATGTGAGAAAGGTTGTGATATGCCAATTAAAGAATCAACTTGTAAAAGTATATACCAGGGGTGCCAAAACATGTATACACATGACTTGTATTCATCTTTTGTTATCAGTATATATGGAGTATTACAATTTTGATACAGGTTTTTCCTTTCTTAAAATGTGTATACACTTTTTTTGAACCCTGTGTACATGGCAATGTTATACTCAATTTATCAGCAATACCCTCTTTTCTACCACTTAGCTGTATTCTTTGGAAAACTCAGATAAAATTTTCTTTACTAAACCCTTGAGAAAAGCACTGGAAAAGGGAGTACAGGTATCCTTGAAAGGATCTTCAATAACACGGAAAAGAGCATTCATCCTCTGTAGTCTGGGGATGAGCAGAAGAGATGCTGCCATTGCAATCAATTTACTGATTTCAACTTGGACAAAGGATGCAGTGTAGGAAATCATCAGCTCTTAAGACATCAAGATCCCATTGAGTGAAGGAAGGGTAGGACAGTTATATTTGAGATATAGCCTTAATGATATCATACCTGCATTCTGTAAATATTCCTCTTTCTCATCTTCAAAGGGAGCTGTGGTCTTTATGAGAGTATGCACCGATGTAAGATAAATAAGCAAAATTTAGGGGATGAGTAGAGAGATTCTAATTGTTATGGTGATGTACTCATCAGAGAGGGGGCTTATGGCATTTAAGTAATAAGTGTAGTTTTGTTCTAAGCTTTTCTCACGTTGGTTCCAGTGGCATCAATAAGAATATGAACCCATCCTGTTCATCTTGTTACTGAGTTGTTTCCTCAGTAACTAGCACAGAACATACAGATTTACAATAAATGGCAGAGTACTCACCCAGTCTTCCTGAGCCACGAAACGAGGGCCATCAGGATAAGAAAACTCAAGTGGAAACCCTTGAGTCATTTCCTTCCTGTCATAATGATTATTCAAAAGATACAACATGTGCTGTTAGATATCAAAGATATTGGGATCACCGATAAAACATTGAATCATGCAGGTGTAGTGATTCTTAGCATATCTATATTTAAATACCGTATTTATATTTAAAGGAGACAGGTGTTTTTTGGAGAGTAATATTGACTATTAAAAACTTAATGTGATGAATGCAATTTCAGCTGTGTCCCAGATGTGTTTTCCTTATTAGAGGAAACCAGCACAATCAGGTTGTCAGGTTCCTACCCAGGTACCAGCTCTGCTTCACCAGTCTCCTCTGGGCTGAAGTGGGCTCAGCCCATTTATTTGGCTCCTGCTCAGCTACCTGGAGCAAGAAAAAATGGACGTGCTCTATGAAGACTGTCTTTATTTTTCCCTAGGAATTTCCCAGGGCTGAGTTCTTCTTAGAATCTACAATGTTCTGCTCCTAATCACTCCTCCAACACACACACCACAGTCCCTTTATAACACCCCCTATGCTCTTGTCTAGTCCAGAGAAGAAAACAGCTTACAATAGTTCTCTACCTGTACTGAGTGGCACATGCAACTTTACAGGTCCCAAAGCTGTTTTACAAGAATAGGTGAACATGATAGTGTTGGAGTTGTGATTAAAGGAAAATAATTTTATTTTGCTTCCATACTCCTAAAATCCTTATGGAATAATAATAGTAAAATAATAATAAGAATAAGAATAAGAATAATAAAATCTGTCTGGTCTTTGTTCTGAGTTCCTTGGAGGAAACCTCAAAACTTTGGACTTCCCTGAGCAATAGGGGTGCCTTTGTTGTTTAGGTTGGTGCAAACACAGTTGTGGTTTTTGCAATTATTTTTAACTTTTTAAACCGCAATTACTTTTGCACCAGCCTAATATGGTGGACTCTGAAAGTTTATGCTCATGAGGTAACTCTTGATGGGCCTCTTGATATTTATGCCAAAGAGATGAATCAGAATAGGGGCAGGTCATGTCACAAAGACCAACCATGTGATTAGAAAGGTGGGGCGTTGAGCCATGTGATATCAATCTAACCTCCCCACCTCTAGGGAGAGGGAGTGGGGGCTAGAGATAGAGTTCAAACACATGGTCAGTGATTAAATCAAGCATACCTGGGTACAAAACCTCAATAAACACTCTGGCAATTGGAGCTGGGTGGTACTCCCTGAGGGTTAACACAGCAATGTATTCTGATTGCACAGGGAAAGGTCTGTTCAGGACCCTCCTAAACCCACTCTTTATGTTTCTCCCTTTAGGCTGGTCCTCAATTGTAGTCTTTTTTTATAAACTGTAATTACAACGAAAGCTCTTTCCTGAGTTCTGACATTGTTCTAGTGAACTATAGAACCTAGTGGGAACTTCCAATGTTTGCAGTCACTTGGTCAGAAGTGCAGGTGGACAGGGGACTCCTGACCTTGCATCTGGCATCTGGAGTGAAAGCAGTCTCATGGAGAACTTTTATTTTTAACCCGTGGAGTCTGATATTAATCATTGGTGATTAGTGTCAGAATTGAATTGAATTACAGTATTTTATCCCTCCATACAAAGATTTAACCAAATAAAAAGTAAATGAATGGCTTTCCCTGCTTGATACAGAAAATAGTTGTGCTGTGATTAATGTAATATCAAATAGTCTCTGTGCTATTTAATTTAGTTGGTTCTACCACCATCCAGTAAGACTGAGAGTTCTCTCTTTTATGCAACAGTTAGCTTTATGATATTTTAATAGTCACATACTACAAATGAGCTAGAAAAACACCTTGTAAATATATCACCATCATGATTTTTTCTGCTTATCATTTTAATTTCAGCAACTAGCATAGTACTTAGTATATAGTATGTAATGACTCAAATACTTGTCAAATGTTGAAGATTAGTAGAATAAGAAAGTCTGTTATTCTAAGACTATTCTGTTCTAATTGACAAAATCAGTTTAGAAAACATGTTCTACCAATAAAGTATAACTAAACCCATCATTTCTTTCGTAGAACTTCTCTTCCATGACTGACTTAGAACAGATATGAAGTATGACTAGATAAATATCTATACTGTGAATCAGAGCTTCCCCACTAAGATGCCACAAATATGTTGTCACAGGGTCACCTCTCTTTAAGAGTCACCACAAACCTCTGCCAATTTATTCTAGCTTTATCAGGAGCTTCACAGAGGGAAGTTCAAGCCGATTTTGCCACACACATCATCTGTAAGTATCAAATACAAGGGTCAAACCAGAGCCTACCACTTTGGTACATGGCCAGAGAGACTCTATGAACTAGACACCTATCTCATCAATCAACTTCAGATGTTCCATTGCTCCTCATGAGCAAAAAGTGTATGCTGCTGCCAGAGAGGATATTCCTGGTCCTAAATACATGAAAAACATGGTACACTATTCAACTGACTGTCAATAGGATTGAGGACAGACAAGGGGCAAGGGAAGTAGATGGTTCTTAGAAGTATTACTCTACAAATACAGGTTGATTCCTTATATTAGGGCACCATTACTATTTTAAAATTCCTGAAATGAAATGCTTTCATTGCACTCAAAGACTAATCATGCTATCAATATTTCACATTCCTTTTTTAACTAAAGAATAAAAAGAAATAATGGATTCCTTAAATATCATTTTTCCTCATATATTTTGCATGATAGCAAAATATGACTTATAGTTTTTTATAATCTATTTATGCAGAGTTTATTGAAGATAGTTACCAACAAGAATCTGAAGATATAATCACCTAAAATCTGATAAACATTGAATATAGCCAATTCAAGGTTAAAACTGGATGTTAAAGGTTTATGTTTATATTCATGGCACATATACAACTATCCCAATAATATGTTCTACATTTTATTTTCTTAAAATTATTTAATATACAGAAAATGAAATAAATTTTAATGCCAAACCACATGTAGACAACTTTTACAGTTCAGCCCAAGGTCAAACAATCTTCATCATTTTATCTTTGTTCCATAATGTATAAAAGTTCAGGAAGTACTACTGTAGGGGAACTGAAAAACTGATTTACCATATAAAGGTAGTCTAAATTTATACATAATTAATTTTCTTCTTTATGTTATACAATGGTCATTGATTTTTAAATATATTTCTCTATGCTTAAATTAAAAATTCCCTTAATTGATACCTGTTTATTAGATATGACTGAGCAGTGATGCACGTTTAAAATTATATGATTCTATATGTGTATGTGAATATACATATTTTTATTAGTTAACTTTTCATAAAGAAATACATAAGATACTTCCCAAAGAAGTAAAAATATTGTCAAGACTATATTTTAAAAAACATTAAAAAGATCAAGCCAGAGGCATAGCTTAAAGGCAATAATACTCATCTTACAGACAAATTGGAAATGAATCCTTAACTAGTGTATATAAAAAGGGAAAGAAAACTAATTTATTAATGGTTGCTAGTACATAGCTTGAAGAGAATAAATCCAAAATAAAACTAGGAAAATATTCACCTACTTCACCTCAATTGATGATGAAAGATTTAGGCCAACATAAGGCTTGCCTCAGGACTTGTTTAACATGCAAGTTATAAAAATAAGGTGTAATTATGTCTGATAAATGCATTAATAAACTCTCTATTTTCTCCCAAAGTTTTACAGCTTACTACAATACTGTGGCATTTATTATTCCTATAAAAAAGTTAAAGTGATAATTGAATAGTTATCCACATGACTCTGGAAATGACATTTATCTCTATGTATTTTGCTTTAGCTTTCCTTTCCTTCCTTTCTTTTCTTTTCTTTTTTTTTTTTTTTTTGAATGAGTATTTTCAAATCCAAAATAAATACTAATTTTAAAAATCATCTCTTTATTTTACCTGTATATAAAAACTTAGTGATGGAATAATACAATCTTAAAATTGATAGAAATCATCTATCCCAGCTCCTTATATAGCTGACAAAATCAAGGTGAAAATAGGCAAAATAACTTTCCTGACTCTTTAGCCTCTGTAATTTTTATATACCTTCCCTCCATGTCACTGAAAATATTAATTGGAAAAGATTTCAATCTTTTCCAGCATACAAGAACAAAAAACAAAAAACAAAAATAAATAAATAAATAAAACAAAACAAGAGCTACTACTTCTTGAACATAAACATATGCAAGACACTTTTCAACATGCTTCATATGTTTTATTTTGTTTAGTCCTAACAACAATACTAACAGGTTGGAAATACCATCACTGTTTTATAGAAGAGGAAACTCAGTCAGTCATTAAAAGGGTTATGAATGGTTACCAATTTATGTAGCTATTAAGTAGAAGAGACAGGACTTGAACCCAGGCAATCTAATTTTCTACATCCAAAGGGCTTTCTTACCACAATTAAGCCCCTTTCCATGAGTACAATAGAGTATTAATGATACTCTATTCCTCAGTTATAACCTTTTCTATTAAGGAAGCATATGTGAGTATGCATCAGCAAAAGTGAAGTTATAAAAGTGACAGAGAGAGAGAGACAGAGAGACAGAGAGACAGAGAGACAGAGAGACAGAGGAGAGAGAGAGAGAGACTTATGATTGGACTTAAAATTTGGGTCTCTTTATCAAAATCATACCAGGTATCAGTTCGAAAATGAGGATTGTATTTAATTAGAGCTCACTGGTTAAGCCTGATAAGAGCACCTGTCTTTCTCAAGAGGTTATCTCAACCTGAACTGTTTATGGAAGTTGACCTCTCATTTTTACTAATTAACAATGCTTAGCTTAGAGATCTAAAAGACTGATCCTTCACATTTCTGTTTCCTTTTGTTGTAATCAGAAGCCAAAGTTCCCTAGATCATTTATTATCACAAAGACACTTGCCACCATACTGTTTTATGTATTATCTAATTTAGTCCTATTAAGCTTTTTTTCTATTTTTATTTTATTTTTATTCTTTTTAAAAATTAGTTTCATGTGTATAAAACACTGTAATAGTTAGACATTTATCATTTCCCCCCATGCAAAGTGATAACCCCCCAACCCCCAATCTACTACCCCTCTGACATCACATACAGCCATTACATTTCCAGTGTCTCTATTCCTTATGCTGTACTCCACTTCTTGTGACTGTATGTATATATGTATATATATATAAAATTATAGTTGACATTCATTATTATTCAGCTTCAGGTGTACAGTGCAGTGATCAGGCATCTACATCATCCCTGAAGTGGTCTCCCTAATAAGACAAGTGTCCGTCAGATACACTACAAAATCTTTACAACATTAATGATATCCCCATGGCAATCCTGTGGTTACCGATTGTGCTTTCTAATCCCCTCAACTACTTCCTCATCCCACTTTTCCCATCTAGCAACACTTAGTTTTTCCTCTATGTCTCTGAGACTTTTTCTAATTAGTTTGTCAATTTATTCTATTCTTTAGATTCTACATATAAGTGAGATCATATGGTATTTGTCTTTCACTGTCTGACTTATTTCACTTAGCATAATATTCTCTAGGTCCATCCATATCATTGAAAATGGTAAGATTTCATTCTTCTTTTGGTTGCATAATACGCCATTGTATAAATGTACCACAGTTTCTTAATCTAGTCATCTACCGATGGGCATTTTGGTTGTTTCCATGTCTTGGCTATTGTGAATAGCGCTACAATAAATATAGGGGTGCACAGAATTTTTCGAATTAGCATTTTGGAATTCTCTGGATAGGTACCCAAGAGTGGAATTGCTGGGTCATAAGGTAGTTCCATTTTCAGTTTTGTGAGATACCTCCATACTGTTTTCCATAGTGGCTGCACCAATCTGCAATCCCACCAACAGTGCATGAGGGTTTCCTTTTCTCCACATCCTCACCAGCATTTGTTTTTTGTTGATTTATTGATGATAGCCCTTCTGACTGGGGTGAGGTAGTATCTCACTGTGGTTTTTATTTGCATTTCTCTAATGATTAGTGATGTTGAGCATTTTTTCATATGTCTGTTTGCCATCTGTATGTCCTCTTTAGAAAAATGTCTCTTCATGTCCTCTGCCCATTTTTTAATTGGATTGTTTGTTTTTTTGGTGTTGAGTTGAATGAGTTTTTAATTCATTTTGGATATTAACCCCTTATCAGATATATCATTGACAAATATCTTCTACCATTCAGTAGGCTCCCTTTTTGTTTTATTGTTTGTTTCCTTAGCTGTAAAAAAAAAATAAAATAAAAAAAAAATAAAAAAATAAAAAAAACTTTTTAGTTTGATGTAATCCCATATGTTTATTTTTTCTCTTACTTCCCTTGCCCGAGGGGATATATCAGTAAAACTATTACTCTGGGTAATGTCTGAAACTTTCTTCCTATATTTTCTTCTAGGAGTTTTATGGTTTTAGATCTTATATTTAAGTCTTTAATCCATCTTGAATTTATTCTTGTATATGGTGTGGGGAGGTGGTCCAACTTCATTTTTTTACATGTGTCTGTACAGGTTTCCCAGCACCATTTGTTGAATAGATTGTCTTTCCCCCAATTAAATTCTTGCTTCCATTGTCATAGATTAAATGGATTATAGTCATGGATTTATTTCTGGGCTCTCTATTCTGTTCTATAGACCTATGTGTCTGTTTTTGTGCCAGTACCATGCTGCTTGGATTACTGTTGCGTTGTAGTATAATTTGATGTAAGGTATCGTGATACCTCCCACTTTGTTCTTATTTCTCAAGATTGCCGGTCTTTTATGGTTCCATATAAATTTTAGGATTATATGTTCTATTTCTGTGGAAAATGTCCTTGGTAGTTTTATAGGAATTGCACTGAATGTGTATATTGCCTTAGGCAGTATGGACGTTTTAACTATATTAATTATTCCTATCCATGAGCATGGTATATGTTTCCATCTATATGAATCTTCTTTAATTTCTCTCTTCAGTGCCTGATAATTTTCTGAGTACAGGTCTTTTACTTCTTTGGTTAAATTTATTCCTAGGTATTTTACAGTCTTCGAAGCAATTGTAAATGGGACTATTTTCTGTATTTCTCCTTCTAATATTTTATTATTGGTATATACAAATGCAACTGATTTCTGGATATTAATTTTGTATCCTGCTGCTTTACTAAATTGATTTATCAGTTCTAATAGTTTTTTGGTGGAGTCTTTGAGGTTCTCTCTATATAGTATCATGTCATCTGCATATAATAACAATTTTACTTCCTCCTTACCAATTTGGATGCATTTTATTTCTTTTTCTTGTCTGATTACTGTGGCTAGGACTTCCAAAACTGTGTTGAATAGAAGTGGAGAAAGTGGGCAATCTTGCCTTGTTCCTGATCTTAAGGGGAATGGTTTTAGCTTTTCCCCATTGAGTATGATGTTAGCTGTGGGTTTATCATATATGGCCTTTATTATGTTGAGATATGATTCCTCTATTCCCACCTTCTTAAGGTTTTTTATCATCAATGGCTGCTGGATTTTGTCAAATGCTTTTTCTGCATCTATTGATATGATCATATGATTTTTATTTTTCATTTTGTTAATGTGGTGTGTCACACAATTGATTTGCGGATGTTGAACCACCGTTGCATACCAGGAATGAATCCCATTTGGTCATGATGTATGATCTTTTTAATGTATTGCTGAATTCTGTTCGCTAATATCTTGTTGAGGATTTTTACATCTATGTTCATTAGGGATATCAACCTGTAGTTTTCTTTTTCTTTTTCTTTTTCTTTTTTTTGTAATGTCTTCGTCTGATTTTGAGATCAGGGTGATATTGGCCTCATAAAAAGTGTTTGGGAGACTTCCCTCCTTCTGGATTTTTTGGACTAGGTGATAATTCTTTTTTGAATGTTTTGTAAAATTCTACTATAAAGCCATCTGTTCCAGGGCTTTTGCTTGATGGGAGCTTGTTGATTACTGACATAATTTTCCTGGTAGTAATCATTGTATTCAGGTTTTCCGTTTCTTCTTGAATTAGCCTTGAAAGGTTGTATGTTTCTAGAAAATTGTCCATTTCTTCCAGATTGTCAAATTTGTTGGCATATAGTTGCTCGTAATAATTTCTTAAAAGTTTTGTATTTCTGTGGTGTCTGTTGTCACTTCTCCTCTTTCATTTCTGATTTTATTAATTTGGGTTCTCTCTCTCTCTCTCTCATGACTCTGACTAAAATTTTGTCAATTTTGTTTATCTTCTCGAAAAACCAGCCGTTGGATTCACTGATCTTTTGTGGGTTTTTTGTTTGTTTGTTTGTTTGTTTTAGTCTCTATTCCATTTATTTCCACTCTGATCTTTATTATCTCCTTCCTTGTACTCCCTTTGGGTTTATTTTACTGTTCTTTTTCCAGATCCCTTAAGTGTAAGGATAACCTGCTGATTTGTGATTTTTCTTGTTTCTTTAGGTAGGCCTGCATTGCTATGAATTTTCCTCTCAGGACTGCTTTTGCTGCATAGATTTGCAGTCATTGTATTTTCATTTTCGGTTTTCTTGAAGTATCTTTTGATTTATTCATTGATCTCATTGTTGACCCATTCATTATTTAGTAATATGTTATTTGGCATCTATGTATTTGTGTGTCTTCCAGTTTTTTTGTTTTTGTTTGTTTGTTTGTTTGTTTTTCCTGTAGTTGACTTCTAATTTTATAGCACTGTGGTCAGAGAAGACACTTGGTATGATTTCAATTTTCTTAAATTTATTGAGATTTGTTTTGTGGCCTAACATGTGGTCTATCTTGGAAAATGTTCCATGTGCACTTGAGAAGAATGTGTATTCTGCAGCTTTAAGGTGAAATGCTCTGGAAAAATCAATTAAATCCAAGTGGTCCAATGTGTCATTTGAGTCCACTGTTTCCATATTTATTTTCCATCTGGAGGACCTGTCCTTTGTTGTCAGTGGTGTGTTGAAGTCCCCTACTATGATAGTGTCACTTTTGATCGATCTCTGTCTTTATGTCAGTCAATATCTGTTTTATATATTCAGGTGCTCCTACGTTGGCTGCATAGATGTTTGCTAGGGTTATGTCCTCTTGTTGGATCGATCCTTTTATTATTATGTAGTGCCCATCTTTGTCTTTTAATACATTCTTCATTTTAAAGTCTATTTTGTCAGATGTAAGTATTGCTACTCCGATTTGTTTTTTTATTACCATTTGCTTGAAATATCTTATTCCAACCCTTCACTTTCAGCTTGTGTGTGTCTTTTTATCTGAGGTGAGTCTCTTGTGTACAGCATATGCAAGGGTCTTGTTTTCTTATGCACTCAGCCACTGTATGTCTTTTTATTGGAGCACTCAATCCTTTTATATTTAAAGTGATTATTGATAGATACATAGTTATTGCCATTTTGTTATTTGTATTTTTGGTCTTCATTAGTTAGATTGTTTTCATTTTTCTTCTGTTTACAGAAGCCCTTTTAAAATTTCCTGCATTGCTGGCTTGGTGGTAATAAATTTCTTTAGCTTATTCTTTTCTGGGAAGCTCTTTATCTCTCCTTCAATCTTAAATGATAGCCTTGATGGATAAAGCAATCTAGGTTGTAGGCCTTTGTTTTTCATCACTTTGAATACCTCTTGCCACTCCCTTCTGGCCTGCAAAGTTTCTGTAGAAAAATCATTTGATAGTCTTATAGGAGTTCCCTTGTATGTAACCCACTGTCTTTCTCATGCTGCTTTTAGGATTCTCTCTTTGTCTTTAACCTTTGCCATTTTAACTATAATGTGTCTTGGTGTGGGCCTGTTTGGGTTCATCTTGGTTGGAACTCTCTGCACTTCCTGGGCTTGTATGTTGGTTTCCTTCACCAGGTTAGGGAAGTTTTTGTTCACTATTACTTCAAATATGTTCTTGATCCCTTGCTCCCTCTCTTCCCCTTCTGGTATTCCTATGATGCACATGTTGTTGCGCTTGATGTTATCTCAGAGGTCTCTTAAACAATTTTCATTGTTTTTTATTCTTTTTTTTTTTTTTCTTTTTTTTTTTGTTCCACTTGGGTGATCTCTGCTAACTTGTCTTCTAAATCACTGATTCGATCCTCTGTCTCATTTAACCTGCTGGTAATTTCTTCAAGTGTGTTCTTTATTTCAGTTATTGCATTCTTTAGTTCTAACTGGTTGTTCTTTATGATTTCTCTATTCTCATTTATGTTGTCACTAAGCAGCTTAAACATTCTTATCATCAGTGTTCTGAACTCTGTCTCTGATAGATTGGTTACCTCTATTTCTATTGGTTCCAATTCTGCAGGTTTCTTCCGTTCTTTTATTTGGGACATGTTTCTTTCTATTCATTCTGGCTGACTCTGTGTGTTTGCTTCAATGTATTAGGTAAATTCCCTAGGGTTCTTGGTCTTTGCTGGGTGAGCTTATGTAGTATGTGTCCTTTATATTTGACTTGCACCACTTCCCTATTCTCCTGTGTGTGCTCCAAAGGTGACCCTGGTGTTGTGTATATTGTCCTGTTAAAGTTGAGCTTTAATTGCTTTTGGCTTGTCAGTAGGTGGGATTGACTCCGAGGCTGACTAGTAGTGAGAATTGGCTATGCCCACTGTGGATGATCTACTGCACGAGTGTTGACAGCTCAAATGAGACTTGACTCCTATGGGCTCTTGTGCCTGTAGAAAATTCCCTCTGGGTGTGTCACTTGTAGGTCAAACCCAGTAATACTCTGGTTTGGTCTGGAGTTGGCCTCTGGGTGTTGAATCTTGTGCCTCTAGGGCTGGGCCCTGGTGTAGGGCAATTTCAGAACAAAACAAATCAATAAGCACAACAACAAAGGAAAAAACAGATACATTCACATGTAAAAACAACTGATAACCCACACTCAACACAGGCAGAAATACCAAAAATACAAAAAAAGTCTTGGCTTAAGCCCCCCAAACAATCTCCATGTTGTCCTCTGCTGCACAGAGTCCTCTGTGTCTTGTGAAGGCAGAGCCAGCCACCTGGCATCCAGAGTGTCCCTGGCACTGCAGTTCTAGATGAGTGGGGCTATGGGGTGTGGATGGTAGTTTTTACAAAGTCAGTGCAGTTTCTGCTCTTGCCTGCACATAACACGCTCTGAGAGCACCAAAGCCAGCCACTGGGAGGTGGGTTTATTCCCTGTGCCCAGGTCTCCTGAGTCTTAGGGAACTTCTTCTTCCAGAGGGGTGGGAGGGCTTGAGATTTCTGAGCTGCTGAAAGCCCTGAGCTGCCTCTGCCACCTGCTGCTGACCTCTGCCTGTATCTCTGTAGCTGTAAGTATTCTGCGCTGCAGCCCAGAAAAGGTGGGGGCAGGGAAGGGAGGTGTCTTCCATCTCCCTGCCCAGTAGTGTCACACTCTTCTCAGCCTCTTCCTTGGATCATGGCTGTAAAGTGGCTTTTTCTAGGTCCTGAGCACTACAGTATCTCTGTAATCTGACACTATTCTCCGGTTCAGGGACCAGCTTGAGACCTGGGAAGGGCTGGGGTAGGATTGCTGTGAGAGTGTAGAGGGAGGGTCCCAGGTATGGCATTTGTTTGTTTTTTTTGTTGTACCTAGGGACCAGCTGGAGATCTCCATTGAGGTTACTGCCTCAAAGCTGGATATGCTGCTCTCTCAACATGAGAGGTCAGCTGTGAGATGCAGTGAAAGAGCCCACCTTCTGGTTCTTGTGGTCTCTGTTCTGTGTCCTGAGGCCCCCACATCCCTGTCCCCACAGCCCCAGATGCGGGCCGCATCTCTGCGCCACTCCCTTCCCTTTTCCCCTGCTCGCGTGGTTTGCCCACCTTCAAGTAATCCTTGTAAGAGTCTGTTCTGTGTGATGAACAAAAAGTCCTTTGAGGGGTTATAGATGTTCAATTTGTGGTAAGTCCCAGAGGAGAACTCAAGGAGACCACCTTGCTGCCTCCATTCGTCTGATGTCATGGAACTTTATTTCCTATTAGCCCAAATATTTTCACTCTGAGCTCTGACCTCTGAAGTACATGGTCTGTCATCCTTAAAGGCATCACGTGTCCTGCAATTCTTTTCTGAAAGTTTCCTTCACTTTGGGAACTAACTGAACCCTAGTTATATGCTGAGTGTCTACATCCTCTGAAGCTCTCTGAAATGGAGAATGTGTTTTTCCACATCGATTCACCTTAAAATCTAGCAGAAGATGTGTCCTCCATTTACTCCCATTCTATTAATAAATCACGTGGTATTTTGACATTGTAGTTGGAGAGTGCTTCCATAAAGGAGGATTTTACACATTTGATGTAGGTGATTACATGATGTTTAAATGGAAGCTGTTTGTTATGAGGCAAATATTTCCAACCACATAGTATTAATTTAATTACAGAATATAACTCATACTTTTTCGTACTGATGTCTTTATACACAAAGTATTCTTCTATTATCCCCTTCTGCTATGATGACAGCTCACATCATAACACAGTAAGGTCAATACAATGACAGTTGGGTATGGTAACACCATTCAACACAAATATAGCAACTCACTCTGTTGGTGAGTTCTAGAGACATATATCAATATAAAGGAAGAGTATTGCAACATAAAGATAGGTTTCTCAATTGCAAATCATCCACCCCCCAAAAAAATAAAAAAGACATTGTTTCTTGTTTTAAAGTGGTAAAAGAGAAGTTCTTAGAGATTTTTCTTTCTATATGCAACAGAAACATTGGTAATTATAGAATAAAATATTGTCCTAACTATGGAATAAAGTTCCAATGTTCCCAAATCGTCTAATTCATCAATCCCCAGTATTATTTCAAGGACTTGGCATTTTTTCATGTTCTAAGTCCATTCAATATTTTGGACTTATATAATTATATATATATATATATATACATATATATATATATATATATATATATATATGTATATATATATATGTATATGTATATATATGTATATATATATTTGAATATATATATATAATTGAAAGTGTGTGTATGTGTACAAAATATTGGATATATATATTACATTGAATATAATGTTATGTATATTATAAATAAATAAATAAATAAATATATATATATATATATATATATATATATATATATATATATTTAGCCATTTGACGAATTAACCCACTCCTCTCTAGCCTACACATCTATGGTAGAATAATAGGTCCTAACAACATCCAGAATTGTTTCGTCCCTAAAAATTCATTTCTAAAACTATTTTTATTACATCTATCAGTCTCACCCTCATTCCAATTATACTTGTACACTACCCCCTACACTCCACTAATGGACTGCTTGTTTGTTTGTTTTTCTTATGTACACAAGGTCCAGTATACCATCAATCCAATTGTTGTTTTGCTGATAGCTTATTCTCCTTAACCTCTCTGGTCTCCCGTTATTTCACCAAGGAACCTTTATCCCTGATTGATTCAAGTTTCATCAGTTCTACTTTTACAGGTAAATTATAAATGCAGCTGGAGAAAATTATACATTATCTTTACTTGGTGTTATTAAAATATGATTTCTAACCCTCAAAAGAAAATAGTAAAGAAGAAATGTAAAAACAAGTAATCTTTTCTGTGGGGGGGGGGAACTTTATGTTCTCAGTTGCCTATTCATTTCTATGTGAAATATAAGTCAAATCACCTGCTTTCTATTTACCACACTTTTCATAGAAAGAGTATGAAAAGTGTGGTAAATAGAAAATGGATATGGGAGAAATAGAAATTATCTTTTCATTTCTGTATAAAATAGAAATTAGCTTTGACTATTTTTACATCTATTTTCAATATGTGTGTGTTGGGGTGTTTGTATATGTGTGTTCTACTATGTACCATATACTGCTGTTTTCTGAGACACAATAAAATGAGACAGGCAGATGTCATTTGACCTCAAGAAGCTTAAAATTATGGGGAAAGATAGATATTTTTAAAGGATAGAAATTCCACAAAAAATTATTTACTTGTAAATACATCTAAAGAAAGGCTGACTGTATAGTGACAGCATAAAATATAGATATTTGACCTATCTGAAGTAATTTCCTGTAAAACGATGATAAAAAAAAATTGCCAGTTGTAAAAAAAGAACCATGGGGCAGGAGAAAGAAATTGTTTCAGCAATAAAGTTTAGCGTGTAAGAGGGCAATGAAATAGAATGAGTTTGTCTACAAATAAGTAAATAAACGAAACAAACTTGTGGGGATAGTAAGTAAGAGGAAGACTGTTTTAAGATTAGACTGAGGTTTTTGGCAGGAGGCATGTTTCAAAGGTATCTTTAGTCCTTTTAAGAATTTGAAAAGTGCGGTGAGAAGACATTTAAGGACTACAAGCAAGTAAGTGAGATGAAAATATCTATATGTTAGCAATTTAGTCTAGTTATTCCATGGACAAATATTAGAATGGAGAAGGCAATATTATATAGGTAGAAACTGGTTATTAGGTTATTGCAATACTCCAATAAAAAAAAAAAAATGATGATGAGTTCTTTAGAGGGAGTGCAGATAAAGATGGTCTTTCTTTTCCCCCTGTTGTGCCTGGATGTAATATCTGAGTTAGATGGAGTCATCTTGCATCCAGCCTGAGGGTGAAGCCACACTTCACATGTCAGAGCAAAGAAATGGAAAGAACTTTAATCCTTGATAACATTACTGAGTCCTTAAAGCAGTTGAGCTTGAAGCTGGACTAGGATTTCCAATTTAAAGCAATGAGGCCCAGAGAAAAGACTCTATGGTAGAATAGAAACTATAGTGAAAGCTGTCCAAGTGTAAGTTCTCAGACACCTGGATTTCTTCAGGACTTTAGAGTCTTTCTTGAGTGAGAAAAAGGTGTACAAGAGTTTAAGCAATGCCGCCACCAATGCCGTGAAAGTTTAAAGAATAAGAAATTATTTCCAGAGAATGGGATGTTTTAATCAGTGACTTTTGTATATGACAAGCTTTTTTTCTTAAATAACTTTTTTTTTAATTTTTGAATTGCAGTTGACATACAATGGTGTACTAGTTTCAGTGTACAACATGGTGATTAGACATTTATATAGTTTATGAGGTGATCTCCCCAATAAATCTAGTACCCATCTCACACTCTACATAGTTAATACAATATTATTGAGTATATTCCTTATGCTATATATTACAACCCAATGACTACTTTGTAACTACCAATCTGTACTTCTTAATCCTTTCTCCCTCTTCACACATCCCCACAACCTCCCTTCCATCTGGCAACCTCAAAATGTTCTCCATCTCTGAGTTTGTCTCTGTTTTGTTTGTTTATTAATCATGTTTTTTTAAATTTCACATACAAGTGAAATCATATGGCATTTGTCTTTCTCTGTCTGACTTACTCCATTCAGTGTAACACCCTTTAAGTCCATCCATGATGTTACAGATAGCAAGATTTCATTCTTTTTTTTTTAATGGCTGAGTAATATCCAATGTGTTTATATACCACCTCTTCTTTATCCATTCAGGGACACCTAGATAGCCTCCATATCTTAGCCATTGTAAATAATGCTGAAATGAACATATGGATGCACATGTCCCTTTGGAGTAGTGTTTTGGGTTTCTTTGGACAAATACCCAGACGTGGAATTACTGTGTTCTTCTTTGTCTCTTGTTACAGCCTTCGTTTTAAAGTCTACTTTGTCTGGTGTAGTAAGTATTGCTACCCTAGGTTTTTTTGTTTGTTTCCATTTTCATGAAATATATATTTCCATCCCTTTACTTTCAGTCTGTGTGTGTCTTTTGATCTGAAGTGAGTCTCTTGTAGGCAGTATATGTAGGGGTCCTGTTTTCTTTTCCATTTAGACATCCTGTCTTTTGGTTTGAGTATTTAATGCATTTAAAGTAATTGTTGATAGATATGTACTTATTGCCATTTTATTATTCATATATTTTTTTCATCTTAAAGAACTCCCTGTAACATTTCTTGTAACACTGGTTTGGTGGTGATGAACTCCTTTAGCTTTTTCTTGTCTGAGAAGCTCTTTATCTGTCCTTCAATTCTAAATAATAGCTTTGCTGGGTAGAGTAATCTAGGTTGTAGGTTCTTGCTTTTCATCACTTTGAATATTTTGTGCCAATCTCTTCTGGTCTGAAAAGTTTCTGTTGAGAAATCAGCATCCAGTCTTATGGGAACTCCCTTATACATAACTAAGTGCTTTTCTCTTGCTGCTTTTAAGATTCTCTCTTTGTCTTTAACCTTTGGCATTTTAACTATGATGTGTCTTGGTATGGGCCTCTTTGGGTTCATCTTGTTTGGGACTCTCTGCTCTTTCTGGGCTTGTATATCTATTTCTTTCACCAGGTAAGGAAAGTTTTCAATCATTATTTCATCAAACAGGTTCTCAATCCCTTACTTTCTCTCTTATCCTTCTGGTAACCCCTGTTATGCGAATGTTGTTACACTTGACATCTCTTAAACTATCCTCATTTTTTTTGATTTTTTCTTTTTTCTTTGGCCTTCCAATTGGGTGTTTTCTGCTACCTTGTCTTCCAAATCATTGATTTGATGCTCTCCTTTCTCTGGTCTGCTAGTGATTCCTTTTAGTGTATTCTTCATTTCAGTTATTGTATTCTTCACTTCTGACTGGTTCTTTTTTATGGTTTCTATGTCCTATTTTATGCTTGCTATTTTTTTGTTGAAGTTCTTACTAAGTTCCTTGAGTATCCTTATAACCAGTGTTTTGAACTCTATGTCTGGTAGGTTGCATGCCTGCATGTCATTAAGAATTTTTTCTGGAGATTTCTCCTGTTCTTTCATTTGAGATGTATTTCTTTGTTTCCTCATTTTGGTTGCCTCTCTGTGTTTGTTTTTATGTATTAGGTAGATCTGCTATGTCTCCAAGTCTTTGTCGGCAGGCTTTATGTAGTACGTGCCCTATGGTGTCCTGGCACAATTTCCCTGGTCACCTGCTCTGGGTGCTCCAGGAATGTCCCTTGTGTGGGTTGTGTGTGCTTTCCTCTTATAGTTGAACCTTGATTGCTATGGGCACATCAGTGGGTGGGATTGACCCTTAGGATCATTGGCTGTGGGGTTTGGCCCTGTCTGTAGCTTATTGCCTGCTGCTGGGGCTGCTTACCCATCAAGCAGGACTCACCTCAGCAGGCTCTGATGCCTGTTGGGACATCTTCTTTTGATGTGCTGCTTGTGGGGCTAACTGGGTGGTGCTCTGCTGTGGTCTGAAGCCAATCTCAAGTATGTTGGTTCTGTGGCCTCTTGGGAGTACTACAATGCCGGCCCAGGTCACCTACTGCCTGTGGCTGGCCAAGGACTACCTGGTAGGAACTACAAAGCAACCCATGGTTGTTTGATGTCTGAGCTAAACCTGGAGGTGCATGGGAGAGGCCACACTGAACCAAGGATGGCTGCCATCATTACCAGGCCTGGGGTAGCTTTGCAGAAAGCCAGGACACCCCCAGACTTGCTGCCACCTGCCAGCTCAAAGGTTCAGCTACTGATAAAGCCTCATACGCTACACAAGTTGGGTGAGGCTGGGTCTCAGGGAGTCACTAGAGCGAGAAGAGTTATGTTCATCAAGTTAGTGTAGATTCTGGTTTCGTGCCAGTGCTGAACCTGGAGCTACTCATCAAAAGTCTCAGAGCACACTGAGGTCAGTCACCAAGTGCCTTGCCTCTGATAGTTTTCCAGGAAGGAGTACAATGGGGATTGGGCTGACTTCTTGCTGAGAAAATGCCTCCAGCATTTGGGGAGTTGCAGAAGCATTGGGGGAGTTGCAGATTCACTGGGATCCCAGTGAATCAAAATCCTTGAGCAGCAGAGTGCACCAGGCCAATCAGATTCAGGTTTGGCCGCGTGGGGGCAGGCTCAACACAGGAATGATGGTGCCTGCCTGCTGGCTGCACTGGAGGAAGCCCCCACCAGGAAAAATGATGACTGTCTTCCAACCCTTGCTTCAAATCCATATACCTCAGTCTGTACCCCCACCATATGCCTCTGAAGTCCCCCAAGTCACTGTTCCTCTTCCGGAGCCCAGGGTGTGTACCTGTGAGTGAATGAGTTGTGCATGGCCTTTTAAGAGGACATCTGTGTTTTCCATAGCCTTCAGTCACTCCCAGATGGTCAGAATCCCCACTGTTCTTTACAACCAGATGTTGTGGTGACTCCTCTTCCTGGCACCAGTGCTCTAGGCTGTGGAGCAGAGCAGGGGTGTGGCCGGGGTCCCTCGCTCTTCTGGGGGGGGAACCTCCATGGCTGAGATATCCCTCCTTATTCTCAACTATGACACAGAGCTTTGGGGCCTGTTCCACATCTCCACTCCTCCTACGAGTCTCAATGTAGCTTCTTCTTTATATCCTTAGTATAAAATTTATGTTCAGCTAGACTTCAGATGGTTCTCCAGGTTGATTATTCTATAACTTAGTTGTAATTTTAATGTGTTCATGGAAGGAAGGAGGCACAGTATTTATTCTGCCATCTTGAATCTCCCTCTCCAGAGCCACTTTTAGAGTGAGAGAAATTTATCAGAAGATATCAATAGAATTACTCTTCTCTATAATTGACCAGGATGATTTTTCACTAATATTAGCCCTGTCATGGTAATGAATTTACCAGGTTAGCTTGAGCTAATCAAATTTCATCCCCTGGGGTCGATGGCTCAATGATACATAAACAATATTAAGGTTCTGTTAACAAGAAAAATTACTGAAATTAATTTTTATAACAGCAGAAAATAAATTAAATTATTTATTCTCTCATGTACACCTTTATAATAAGACACTTTTAACTTTACTCTGGAGACAGAGATCAAAAGATACATCTTGGAAAGGTCATCTGATTTATGAGTCCTCACCCTTTACTATTCTCTTTTTATAAAACAGCAGCCTCCTTTTATGTTTCCTTCTGTTTTTGTCTCATCAATTCTTCTTGGAAGGCTTTTAAACATATCTACTAATATATATGTTTGAATGAAAAAGTGCCTTTGTATATCTGCAATGAAATGACATTTCCCTGTACCATATTTTATTTGTAATAATTTTATAGCTATAGAGATTAATACCTTAGCTATCAGCTAACTTAGTTTTATTTGACTATCTGTTATGTCATACATATTTGCTACTTTATTCAATCAGCACAGATTCCGCTATACACAGAACTAGTTTTGACTCAATTGAGTGGTTACTGAGTGGTTCATTACAAATGGGTAATTAATTCATTACACACTGAAAATAATTTCAGTGCTTTTGTGTGGAGATATATTAAAATACAATTTAAGGAAATGTATATTTGTATCTGCAATTTCTGATACAATTACTTTTAAACTTTCTATATTTCATTCATTCAGCAAGTATTTATTAAGCAATGAACACATCCAGGTACTCAACTAGGTCTCTAAGATAGAATAATGAACAAAAAGCAAAAATATCCCTGTCCTTGTAGAGTTTGAGTTCCAACGGAAAGAGGCAGACATTAAAAATAAGAATAATACAAAATAGAAATTACTTAGATAAAGACAGCACATCAATAAATGCTATAGAAAAAGAAGAGTCAGTAGGATAGAGGGCATTTGGGAATGTCGGAGAGGGAATAGATTGCAATTTTTAACAGGATGCAGGATAACCCTCACTGAAAATTTGGCATTTGAAAAAGTTTGAGAGGTAGACACAAAGGAACAGAGTAAAGAAGAATCCAGTCAAAGAAAACAATTAGTGCAAATTACTCTATGGCTGGAATATTCCTGGTAAATTGAAGGGAAGGACAATGATGCCATTTTGAATGAAGCAGAGTGATCAAGAGGGACAGTGGTTAAATATGAGGTTAGAGAGTAATTGGGAGACACTGCAGGTCATTATTAGAAATTTGACATTTGTACTGAGTGAAAATATTGCAGTATTTTGAGCAAAGATGTGAGATAAATTGACTTCTATTTTAAAATGATCACGCTAGCTATTGTGTTTCATAGAAAATACTAAGGGAAGGGCAAAGGAAGGCTATTTCAGTAATCCATGCAAATAAGGGTAATGTCTCAGAGCATAGATAGCAACAGAGGTGGTGAGGAATGTTATATTCTACGTGTATTATTGTTAAGATAGAGCCAGTAGAATTTCCTAATAAAATGGGTGTGAGATGTGAGAGGAACAGAAGACTGAAGGAGGACATCAAACTTTTTGGCCTATAAACTGGAAGAATGAAGATATCAAAAGAGAGGATGAATGTTTCTAGAGGAGCAGATTTGGCCAGAAAGATCAGTAGTTTGATTCAGTATAAGATGATTTGACTATCTACTAAATATCCAATTAGAGATGTGTTAAAAGCAGATGGTTTTATGAGGTCAGACTTTGGGAATGAGGTATGAGCTAGAAAAAAGTAAGTATAATCATTGGCCTTAGATGGAATTTCAATTTATGATAATGAATTAGTTCATCAAGAAAGTGAGTGGAGGTTGAGAATAGAGCATCACCAAGGACTAACCCCAAGGTACTTCAATTTTAAGAGGTTGAGGACAACAGGAGGAATTCACAAAAGTACTAAGATACAGTCAAATAGAAAAAAAATCCAGAAGAACACAGTGTCATTGAATTTTGACATTGGGTACATTTTGCCTGGCACAGTAGGCTTACATTTTGATCATATTTAATTCCTAACTTTGTCACTAAGAGAGGTATTTTTATCTCTTATACTAAGAGAGATATTTTTATCTTTTATACTACCATAGGGAAATACAGCTTTTAAGAAGTAGTAAAATAGTGAAACTTTTTGCTTTATCCTCAAAAACTTAACTAGATTTGCCAAAATCTTCAGTAGGCGATTATGTGAAATCTATCATGAAAGTATATCATAATTTGTAAAGTGTTGTTTAAAGTTTGAAACTCCAAGACAGTCCCCAGGGCCAGCTTATTGAGAGCTAGAGATATGTAGATCGATGACTTAAAACTTGTTTAACCAGGTACAAAACCTGACTTGGCTATATAACCAATTGGACATAAAAAAGCCCACTGGCAAATCTCACTCACATATTCTGAAACCAAGATTTCTCACACATGTATTGGTGGTTGGTACCTCAAAGTGTTTCTGTTCCAACTAAGAAAGCAGCCTATGGGGCTATGCCTGGGAGTTTCTTGGATCCCAGATGCTTGTCCATGCTTTTGTATTTTTTCCTGCTACAGCCTACTTATGACCTTTATTAAAGCTTATTATTAATACATCCTCAGAAATCTTATGAATTCTTTCTATTACCTGTGAAATTGTTACAGATGGGTTTAAGAAATATAGTTACTGATTTCTTTCATGTTGTGTTCCAAATAAATTTTTCCAATATAAAATTTCCTTAAAATGTAAGAAATAAATTTAAACAAATATGAATAAACACACAGAAATTCTATTTTTTATTTAAAATATATTGGAATCAAGAATTAAAGTTCCATTTTCTCCATTAAGCATACGATTAAGAGACTGAGCTTTAGATTATACCCAGATTTTAATTTGACTATGATCCTTATTAACTGTGACCTTGGGCAAATAATATAAGATCTATATGCTTCCGTTCTCTTTTATGTAACATATGGATAACAATAGTATATAACTCCTAAGGTGGTTAAATTAAATGATAAATCTGAAGTCCATAAATAAATGCATCATAGTATTCAGATAAATGCATCATAATATTCATTCATTATTAGTAACGACTATTCCAGCGCTCGTTAGAATCCCATGTATACACAAAACTATGTGCATCAGCAATTAAAGTTTTCTTTATTATTTCAAAATTATGTCTTCTCCTTAAGAAAAAAGAAAACCCCAGAACAGGTGTTCAAACATTCAGGTTTGCAATTCTACCATGAACCAACACATGTTGAATCAACTGCTTTATGGATTAACTGATTCTGGGGTCCCATGTATAGAGTAATTCAATTTATTTTATCCACTTCCAGTTATTTACTGGGAATATCTAAAATGATGACAATAAGCATGCACTGTGTTTTTGACACCACTCAGATAAATTCTACAAAGTGGAATATAAAAATTCTTAAACAAGAAATATATAAGTTAAATTTGGACTTTTAGAGAGATTCTATTGATTGTTCAAATAATCAAATTTGAATATTGAACTTGATTATTGAGATAACAAATATTTAAGTTAAATTTGGACTTTTAGAGAGATTCTATTGATTGTTCAAATAATCAAATTTGAATATTGAACTTGATTATTGAGATAACAAATATAGTGAATCAAACATGTACGGATGCACTATATTTCTCAAAAATCTCACAGCTTTTCATCATGTGGTACATATCATTTGAAGCAGTTCTCATTAAATATAGCCATATACCATTTTGACCCTATGCATTATCACTCTTTTAGCATGTCATTCTGGCAGTAATTCAAAACATCATATATAAAAAGATGATTACTATGGTGCCATTTAAAATATAAATTACGAATATCTTTTAAGTTTATTTTTTTAAATTAAAAACCCAGAAGTACATCAGCTTGTAATAATTTGTAGGAAACAAAAATGACAATTTTGAGAAATATGTTGCAATTTCATATATAACATAACCACTTATAATATAAATTAAAAATAAAAAGATGAAAACATTGGATCCACACTATAATTAGATCCAGGTTAAAAATAATTAAAAAGGTAAAAATGGTCAACATGGTAAATTTCATATTATGCATATTTATTTCAGTTTTAATATAATTAAAATGCATTTACACTTCTGCCTAGGATGTAGAATGCCAGAAAGAGTTTCAGTACACTTCTATCACAATGAAAAAATACTGGATAATCTAAAAAGTCATAACTTTTCTTGACACCATCAAAGAGTTGAAGTAACATATCAACTAAATAGTCTGAAATCTAGGAAGACAGGTATGTCTAATGAGAGATAGAATGAAGAAAACAGAAAACAGTGATGACTCACATATGGGAGAACAAAGGCATTGAGTGCCAGAGAGAGAGAGAGAGAGAGAGAGAGAGAGAGAGAGAGAGAGAGAGAGAGAGAACAAGAATCAACCTAAATTATTAATGAATTGCTAAATTCTGGATGTGACCTAGCAGAAATATAGAGAATCCCTGAGTGCTGCAAACAACAAGGGAAAGAACAGCCATTTGTATATAAAATACTACTTATGAAAAAGATTAAGGGCAGCCCGGAAACGAGAAAAGTCCCTTTGGAGGTGGAAACTAGGAGAGCTTGATTCATGATGTTCCCCATGTGGGTCTCTCACTCCTACGGAACAAGGGTATTAGGCTGCCAGGGGAAGGACAGAATATCCATTTAACCACAAGTCAAAGATGAAGGCCAATTGTACCTGGGAGAATAAAAAAGAAAAAACAAATATCCACTTGTAATACATCTCTATGAATGAAAGACAGGAAATTGTCCTGGGCCAAAACTATTAAAAATGTTTTTCAGGATGAAGGAAGTAGATTGATAAAAGAGCAATACCCCCCCGCCCCCTCAAAGCAGACATACATCCAACTTCCAGACACTGGCAATATACATAGGAATTTCCAAAAGGTGAGACTGGGACAAAACAACAGAGAATATGCTGCCCCCAACACCAGACTAGCAAACACTGATAGAAGGAGAATTGACTTTGGGTGGTAAACACAGTGCAATATATAGATGATGTAATACAAAATGGTACATCTGAAATCTATGTAACTTTACTAACAAATGTCACCCAAAAAAACCTGTACACACATTTTTTTAAATTAAAGTTTATTGGGGTGACAATTGTTAGTAAATTTGCATAGATTTCAGGTGTACAATTCTGTAATACATCTTCTATATATTGCATTGTGTGCTCACCACTCAGAGTCAGTTCTCCTTCCATCACCATATATTTCACCCCCTTTACCCTCTTCTACCACCTCCCCTCCCCCATTACCCTCTGGTAACCACTAAACTGTTGTCTGTGTCTACGAGGTTTTGTTTGTTTGTCTTGTTCATTTGTTGCTTTCAGTTTTATATCCCACATCTGAGTGTTTGTTTGTTTTTTTGATTAGAAATATCTATTCAGTTTCACAAATTGAAAAGAAAGTGTATGTGCACACTGATTTAATTAAATGGATTTACTGGCATTAATGCCTTGTTTCTCTAAATCCTGGGGCTTTCAGTGACCTTTTCAGATTTTGGTTGCTTTGAACTATGTTTCTTCCTCTTGTTTTTATTGTTTATTAACCTCTTGAATGACTCTGAAATATGTCACAACTACTCAAAGAGTGTGCATATGGTTTCATATTTGGAAAATGTCCTCAAACTTTCTGAAGCCTTTCAAATTTTAAAGATGCCTGACACCAAAGACGCAAATAGTTTGTATGAAACATTTCTGTTTAATATTCACAGCTGAAGATGGAAGTGATTGCTGATATCTAAGAATAAAGCTACACCTATCTTGTATCATGTGGATTATATTCTCAGATAGAAGCTTTGAGGAGCATTCTACAGTCTACGATAACAAATCAAAGAGTTCCATTAAGCTTGGTGAGTACACACTTTATGATTTATTTAAGTTCGAACTTTATGTAAGACTATTTGAACTTCAGTTCTGAAACACAAATAGGGAAGAAAGTAAGATGTTATGATCAGCAGAATTAGTACATTTAAGCCCCTGAGGCAAAATAGCACCGAGTTGAGTTCAAGGAATTGCATTGCAGTGATGTATTAGAGACAGGGGGTGTGTACCAGTCATACCATTAAAACCAGTCCAACAAAGGTAGGTGTGGGGACAGAGCCCCAGAGAGTAGTTTACAGGCTCTCGGCCTCACGTGAAGGAGTACTGGCTTGGGTGGTGAATGGCCGTGTGCTGTGGCTGATTGGCCGTCGGCTGTGGCCGGTTAGCCAATTGGCCGCTGGTATAACTGCTGCGACTACGGAGGACTGCCGAGGATTGCCGAGGAGCCGAGCAGAGCCGAAGAGAGCGGAAGAGGAGAGCCGAGGAGAGCGGAAGAGGAGAGCCGAGGAGAGCGGAAGAGGAGAGCCGAGAGAGAGGAACAGAGGAGAGAGTGGAGGAGAGTCGTCGGTCGGTTGGCGGAAAGGCGGACGGCAGGTCACGTGTCCAGTGAACCCAGCCTCCAGTGAGACCGTGGAGGTATGGCTCCCCTACCTATGGCTCCGTGGGTGTTCCTTTTCAGCCTCACCATATCCTGCATTCTTGTGTGGGGAGCGGGAGCAGAGACCCCGCAGGCTGCCCCGCCTGAAAGATGGTGCGGTGAGAAGGCCTCGGCGCACGACAAATGGCGCAGCGAGCAGGGTCTCCCACACGACAGTAGGCAAAGTCTTAATCATAAATGTCATGTTGTTAGCAGGTTTGCATGCTAAGAAATGTTAATTTTATTCTGATGGCAAGTCATTGGGAAAATTTGTGAACAGATTTTTACTTCAGAAAGCTCATTCTGAAGACACTATGGATGAGTCTCGAATCAGTTCTGATAGAGCAAATAGAACCGAAGAAGAATATAAGCAGAACCTTAAAAATAGTAGCAGTGACTATGGATTTATACAATTTCTGTAGTGAGGATAAATTGGAAGTACATAAATGAAGTGGCTTTCTCTCATAAAATCCGACTTTAAAAAACCCTCCAATTATTATTATGTTTTGCATATCTGAGGTGTGTAGATATTAACTCACCATTAAGTTAAAAATTCTGTTTCCAAGAGAGGATCAAGGCAGGTAAACATCACACATTACAGAATTCAACTTAGTAAAGCTCTTTTTTTCTTGCACAGGTATGTTGCTACGTATTATCATATATGCTCACTGGGATTTAGTTTCTAGATATATAATGTGTACATTTCTAAATTATAGTAGGATAAATTTTTTATTGAACCACGTGTTTCTTTAATAATTATGTAAAAGGACTAAAGTGACTGTTAAAGATTGAGAAATGTGAGCAAATGATTCCTGAACAGGTTAACATGGGGCATTGTTGGTGAACTTGGGTTCTCTCTCCTATTTCTCATCCTCTTTCCTAATGCTCCTTATTGACCACTGTTTATTAAGTGCACTGGGATTCTGTGTAACCGTCGTGGGCTAAATGTTTGTGTACCTCCAAATTGATATGTCAAAGCCCTCGTCCCCAATGGGATGGTGATTGGAGGTGGTGCTATGGGAGGTAATTAGATTTTGATGCGGTCACAAGGGTAGGATCCTCATGATGTGATTAGTAAGTTTATAAGAAAAAGAGAAATCTCTATGAGTTGAAGAAATAAATGTAATCATATCTTTTTCTCACTCTGTTATATGGCAGCTTCTTAATTTTACCTATCAGTAATGATTTGAGTAGATGTTTGTTATTTTATTCCGTTGGTACAAATGTTTTTGAATATATGTGCTTTGAAACTAAGACATGAAACTAAGAAATTAATACATCATTAATACATTAATGATGTATTAATCTACTGGTTCAAATCAGCCCTTACCATATAAAAAGCGTTGTGGTGGAAATATTTTAACATTTACCTGATACAACTGTTTCTCTACTGTCTTTCCATGTGGAGATTTTGAGTCTAGAATTTTTCTTGAAGGCTATATTTTAATAACTGATTCAATCCCTTTAATAGAATCAGAATTTCTGTGTCTTCTCAGTCAGGTTTTGGTCAGTTTTATCTTTTAAGTATTAGTTAATTTCATCTAAATTGGAAAATTTATTTACATATAGTCATAAATAATCTTATTATCTTTTAAATGTTTGAATCATCTATAGTAATGCTATGTTTTTTAACATCTATTTTGGTAATTTGTATTTCTTTTTTCTTGAACAATCTTGCAACAGTTTTGTTTCAAAATTATTAATATGTTAAAAAAGCATTATTAAATAAGTCCATAGTTTTTTCAGATATCATTAACGTTTACCTAATGTCATCTTTCTCTTCTAAGATCTCATCCAGGACACTATATTATAACTCATTGTCATGTTTTATTATTTATCTACTGTCTGTAACAGTTTTCAAAGTTTCCTTGACTTTGATGACGTTGGCTATTTTTGAGGAATACTGGTCAGGTGCTTTATAGGAGATCCTGCAACTGAGGTTAGTTTTATTTTTTCATGATGACACTGAGGTTATGTGGTTTGGGGAGGAAGCCATAGAAATAAGGAGCCTTTCTTATTGCATCATTGTTGATGCTAACCTTGATCACCTGGGTGGGAGAGTGTTTGTCAGGTTATCTCTGCATGAAATTACACCTTTTTTCTCCCCTTTCCGTGATATTGTCTTTTAAAGGAAGTCACTATGTGCAGTCCACACACAAGGAGCAGAAAGTTATGTTCTAACCCTTGAGGGAAGAATATCCATATATATTACTTGGGATTCTTCTGCACAGAAGATTCATCTATTATCTCCCATTTATTTATTCGTTTGCTTGTTTATTTATTTGATCACTTATTTATATAGATATGAGCTTATGAATATTTATTTTGTACTTTGGGTTACAATCTAATACTAGTTAATATATTTTTTTGCTTAAATTGTTTCAGTTTGGGCCATTGAGAACTCTATCAGTTGGCTCCTATGTCCCTTTGACATCCTGTACATACTTATATTATTCCTTCATAGATAAGGTTTTTGTTGTTCTCCCTGATATATCTGGCTTCTTTCAAGATTCTCTCTTTGTCTTTGATTTTCTGCAGTTTTAATATGATATCCCTAATTTTTGGTATTTATCCTGTTTATTTTGTCTGGCCTTTTTGATCTGGGTTTGGTGTCTCTCATTAGTTTTGGAATTTCCTCAGCCATCATTACTTAAATATTTCTTCTATTTCATTTACTACTTTTTTCTCCTTCTGGTATTCCCATTACCTATATGTTATGTCTTCTGTGATTGTGTCAGAGTTCTTGGATAATCTGTTGCACTTTTTTTAAATTCATTTTTCTCTTTTCATTTTTGTTTTGGAAGTTCCTATTGACATATCTTCAATCTTAATAATTCTGTTTCCCAGTCTACTGATAGTCAATTAAAGATATTTTTCATTTCTGTTAACTAGTTGTTGTTAATTTTAACTGTTTCTTCATGATTCTTTCTTAAAGATTACATCACTCTGCTTATATCACTCATCAATACTTGCTTGTTGTCTACTTTTTGCTTTAGAGCCTGTATCAAAATCTGTGTTTGTTTTCTAGGGCTGCCATAACAAAATACCAGAAACAGAGAGGCTTAAACAATAGAAATTTCACTTTTCATAATTCTGGGGACTAGAAGTCCAAGATCAAGATGTCCACAGGTTTAGTTTCTTCTGAGACCTCTCTCCTTGGCTTGCAGGTGGCTGTCTTCTTGCTGTGTCACCATATGGTGTATCCTCTTCACTGCCTCGGGATCCTAACTACCAGGAAAAATTGGATTGCTACTCCACAATGGAGGTAAGGAAGGTATAACTAGAGTACAGGGCATCCCTTAGGGAATCTCTTACTATTACCATGCCCTGTGATTAAAGTCAATGGAAAACCACAAAAACCCAAGTCATTTTTTTGTTGTTGATTTTTAATTTTCAAATCAGCTTGAGTACACTTTTTGCATTTTAAAAGAATGTGTATTTTACATTCTGCATTTGAGGTGCAGTGTAATTAGACCAAATTGTTAATTTTAGTGTTCAAATTTCTGAAATCTTTACAAGAACTTTGTTTACTTATTCTATCATTTATTGAGAGAAGTGTGTTAAATCTCACCAATTTCTATTTTACTATCTATACTTAAGTTATTTTATTTTGTATATAGATTTTCAATTATTATATATTCCTATTGCACCAACCCTTCATCCTTATGAAATGGCTGTTTACCTTGACTAATGATTTTTTACATAAAATCTTGTTTGATATATATATATATATATATATATATATATATATATATATATATAGCTATCAAAACATTCTTCTGGTTGGTTGTTGGCATCGTGTAGGTTTTACCATCTTTTTACTTTCAGTCTTTCTTTATCTTTATACAAGTAAGAAAAATGTAGTTGAACTTTTTCCAGCTTGATTGAGCTATAAATGGTATATAACACTGTGTAAACTTAAATTGTACTACATGATGGTTGAATACAATTATATATTGTGAAACGCTTACCACACAAAGTTTAGTTAATATTTACCATGTAATATAATTACATTTTTTTGTGTGTATGGTGAGAACATTTAAGATCTCCTCTCTTAGCAACTTTCAAGTATATAATTCAGTATTGTTAACTGTAGTCACCATGCTGTATATTGGATCACCAGAACTTATTTACCTTATAACTGGAAATGTATATATTTTGACCAACATCTCCCCATTTCCCCCACCCCACAGCCTCTGGTAACCATGACCCTACTCTCTGTTTCTGTGACTTTGGCTCTGTTTTTAATATCCCACATATACGTTACATCATACAGTATTTGTCTTTCTCTGTCTGGCTTGTTTTGCTTAGCACTTCAAGATCCATCCATGCTTTTACAAATGGCAGGATTTCCTTCTTTTTTATGTCTGTATAATATTCCTTTTATGTGTTTACCACATCTTTTTTACCAGTTCATCCATATATAGACACTTAATTTGTTTCCATGTCTTGGACATTATGAATTATGCTGCAGGGAGCATAGGAGTGCAGATACCTCTTTGAGATCCAGATTTAATTTCCTTTGGCTATATTCTCAAAAGTAGAATTGCTGGATCATATAGTTGTTCTATATTTAATTTTTTAAAAGATCTCCATAGTGGAAACTGTTTTAAGGAAACTGTTTTCCATAGTGGCTGAACAATTTACACCCCTACAACACAGTGCACAAGTATTCCTTTTTCTCCACATCCTTACCAACATTTGTTATCTTTTTAAAGATAGACATTCTAATAGGTGTGAGGTGATTGCTCATTGTGGTTTTGATTTCCTTTTGCCTGATGATTAGTGATGTTGAGTATCTTTCAATGTATCTGTTGGCCATTTTTATGTCTTCCTTGGACAAATGTCTATTTTAAACACTCTACTAATTTTTAATTGGGTTCTTTTTTTTTTTTTTTTTTTTGCTATTGAGTTGTACAAGTTTCTTATATAATTTTGATAATATTCTTTATCAGATAAACGATTTGCAAATTTTTCCTCTCACTCCTTAGGTTGCCTTTTCATTTTGTTGATTGTTTCTTTGGCTGTGCAGAACTTTTTATTTAATCTAGTCCCACTTATTTATTTTTGCTCTTGTAGCTTGTGCATTTGGTGGCAAATCTAACAAAAATCATTGCCAAAACCAATGTCAAGGAGCTTTTCTCCTGTGTTTTCTTCCAGGAGTTTTATGGATCTGGTCTTATATTTAAGTTAAATCCATTTCAAGTTACATTTTGTGAGTAGTGTAAGACAGGGATCTAATTTCATTCTTTTGCATGTGCATATCCAGTTTTACCACTTATTAAAGAGACTATCCATTCCCCATTTAGTATTTTTTACTCCCTTGTCAAATATTAGTTGACTGTATTCATTTTTTTGTTGTTTTTTATTTCTTTTAATCAGCTATCAAAGTCTTAACCTCTCATTTGGAGTAGTTAGTCTATTAATCTTATACTATTTTGTTTTATTTGAGCTACTTCGTGTTTTTCATTCCTTGAGTATATGGAGATATTTAATTTCATGGTATCTTTATTCTATTGTGGAAAAACCTTGTTCATTATCTACTCAATGTTTCTATCCCATTTTTTTCTTCTTTCTTTCCTCTCTTTCAGTGATTCCAATTAAACATATGTATGAACTTTTTTAACCATACCTAACACATGTCTTTACACTCTTTTCACATGTTTTCATTTTGGTCCTTCCTGTGAGCCAGTTTATATGTAGTCCATTGATCTATTTTTTTAGTTCTTTGTGCTTTGAGCCTTGTACTTTGACTAATTTTTATGTCTGGGTATAAGGAGTTCAAGTCACGCTTGGTAAAGTGTGAAGAGTTGCCAAAGATGTTAAAATTCTCCCTCTTTTAAGTGTCATGTAAGTCTGTAAAATCAAATGTGATGTTCAATACAAATATCTCTGTTCTTGTGAGTTCTGTGGGTTAAGATCCTGAGAAATAAAATTTTCTATCACGTAATCTGGCGGGTACATCCAAAACATATATTTAATATTTCTGTGTCATACAAAAAGAAGCAACTGGATACATGTGATGTAAAGGTGAATTAGGGTTTATTGAAGAAAATACAAAAGCAGTAAAAGAGCAGAATGCATATCATTCCCTCATGTCCCATTATTGCACGCAGAGGTGTACTTAAACCTGGCATCACTGAACTGGATACACAATGGAGAAGGCTTCAATAGAGTGACTGAGTCCACATGGCTCTGCATGTCGATAGGGACATTAGGGAAGGAAGAACCTGGGAGACTGGGAGCTTCTTAGTTGAGAAAGTGGCTTATCAAAAAAAGGGAAACTTCTGAAAGTTGGCATTTGTACCAGCCTATTTTATACGGAGGTAACATGGGCAGTTCCTTGCCAATCTACCAAAAGGGGAAAGTGGTAAGCCTTTAGGGCATCTGAGTTTGTCTCTCCTCATTCTGATTTTGATTTAACCCTAGATTTAATTAAAAAATATTCTAAAATGTTGAGTTTTTAAATAACTTCATACCATGGAGTTGCATCAAGTAAATATGCACATGTATAAATATGTGTTCAACATCTATACCTCTTTGGGCAGATGTGTTTACTATTAAGGTGTTTGGCTTATTTATGACTTTCAATTCATTGAGGGTTAACCTATTTATGAAGACAAGTAACTTCTATTGTGGATGCATAAAAAGAAGAAATGTAATTAAAATTCATTTTGGAACTATTTTTAATAGGAAGAATGTGTCATTTAAACTTGGATATAAATAACAAAGTTGACCCATTTTGAAACGACAGGTGTGGAAGGTTTCCTTGATATTATTTCATGCATAGTCAGCCCAGTTTCAATGCAATATATATTATATTTTAAGAAGACTTCACTACATTCAGTATGATTTTATTTATTAGAGAATGTAGTATTGCTTAATTCACAGATTAAATTCTAGGAACCTAGATCATTTTTTCAGGTCTGCCCTTTCTTCCATGTACCAGATATAATGAGACCATCACAGTAGTACCATTGTTCTTGATTTTCTCTTTTTCTTTTCCAAGGTTATTATTTAAATAGTCTACCATTCCTGAGAGCCTTAATTATAGGGACTGCAGGTCTTAATTATAAGGACTGCATTTTGTGTTCTACAGGTAGACACATAAATTAGAAAGTCCCCTTAAATTGATATACAACTCCTTTCTCAATTCTAGTAAAGCTAATTATCCAATCTTGGCATCTGTGAAGAGAGGTCTAGGTTCCGAAAGCAATTTGCATAAAAGTGATCTTTTCTACTATTAAGATTCTAACAGTTGTGTATTCCAGAAATTTCAAGCTCTGAGAACTTTCAGGGCAATGTGTGTTAGTCATAAATTATCAACCCAGTTCCAGTTCCTTTCCCATGTTGGTATGTGGGACTTGGAAATATTTACAGCTCCCTGAGACTGCTGAGATGGTACTGGAGGATGTTCTTATAGATTGCTAAGTACTTGAGGGTGGGTGTACTAGAAGATGTTCTTAAAGATTGCATACATTGTTGTTTTAGAGTTCTTTAAGAGTCTACACTGCCACTAAATGAATATCATTTCAGCTCCATTTCCAGTGATTTTCCTGAAATATAATGGATGCTTTGATTATTTATTTTTTTTTATTTCACCTGAGACAAAAAGTAGAGGTATGTTTTTTTGTTTCTTTTGTTTTGTTTTGCTTTGCAAGAAATATTTTTTAAAATATCTATAAAAGATGTCTATTCTCCCAAAGGAAAAGCATGGGCCAAGGAATGAATATAATGGGATTTTTTTATTTTTGTTTGTTTGTTTGTTTTGTGTTTTGTTGTTGTTGTTGTTGTTACATGGAGAAACAAGCAATAGTTTTAGCAGAAAAAGGTGATATAGTGGATTTATTTTCTTTTCCTTTCTTCTTTTAAATATATTTTCAGATCAAATTTTGGAACAGAAAATTTTCTACCTGATGAATTTTAAGTACTATAAATTTGCATCCAAAATCACCACATTTTTCTCATTTCTTAAGTTGCCACAGGGATTTTTCACAATTACCATAGGAGTTTTAAGGCCAGTAATTTGGAAAGTGCTCTGCCATACTCCATATGCAGATCATGGAGATGCAGCTACTCATGACAGAAAATTAATAGACCATCTTAATGACCCTCTGATTTTCCCTGTTGTTCCAGCAGCTGACTCAATCCCCAACAGCTATAATTAAACAGAGCAAGCTGTCAAGGAAGATAGCTGCTCTTGTTAATTCTGTAAACCACCATGTTGGCTTTTCCTATTATGCTCTGTGGCTGACACACAATCTTGAAAGCATTTTGCCAAAGCAAACTGCCAGGGGATAAAACTCTAAACAAGCAGCCTGTGGAATGAAGCTGAAGATGTTGGTGAACTACACCATCACCTTACTATTTTCAGTTTTGAAACAGGATGTCCTGGGGCAAATACAATAAAGAAATACTATTGTATTTTAAATAAAAAATAAATAAAACATAAAAAACATTACATTTTTATCTTCTGTAACTGAATCTCATAATAGATCAGTTGGAAGTTACTCTTTTATAATACTGGACATAGATGCTTTAAGCAGTTTGTTTCCTTGAAAGCTATTATCATGTAAATCAAATTCTCTTGTTAAATGAACACCTCTTATTCTTACGTGATCTCTCACCTGTAGACCATTTTCATCAGGAAGCTCCTCCATGTCTGAAAAGAACAAATTTACATGAAATATAGAAATAGTTCAACCCATTAATAGGACCAATTTTACTGCAATTTCTTAAATATAGAAAAACACTATACAGCATAATTACTATGCAATGGTAGTTTGTTTTGGGGTAGGTAAATAGCAGAAATCAGAAGGAAGCTAAATCTCTCTAAGATAACTTCTAAGAATTCACACATTGTATATGAATAAATTGCTGAGGTGAGTTTGCAATTAGTGATTTTATGCTATCCCTATCTTTGTGATCAAGGAATTCACACATAAAATGAGAACTGTAAAACTCAACTTTTTATGGGTACACATACATGGTTTTAAAATATAAAATTATCATTATAATGTATCTGGTTAAGAGTTAATCTCCATTGTCAACTTCCCTCTTGTCCTTATTTAATCTCCCACCTGGTGACAAGTGGAGTGTCATTTAGTCTCCTTCTTATCTTCTACTTCCATAGTTTTCCATCTGCCTATTAGTTAATTTCTGAATACATTTACTTTTGCCCATCTTTAAAATCAAGAAAAATAGGACAATTATTGGGTATAGGTATATGTTCCACACCTCTTGAAAGACTAGAACTAAGAATCAGAAACTTCAAGCATTACTGTCCATCTGTGCAAAAGGTTTTTATTATTTCTATGAAAAAGTCAGAGCTCCTTTGTCTTGTCCCATTTTAGAGACATTATCCTATAAAAAATATATTATTAAGTAGTTTCCATTATAGGAGAAGAAAACTGGCCCTCTAAATAAAACAAATATATTTCATACATTTTCACTGGCAATGAAACTGGACAGAAAAATCAATTTTAATGAACATTTTCTGGGTATTTCTGGGTCCCTTTGACAGCATTTTTATTGAAAAAGCTGGAAAGAAATGGCAGATACAAAGTCACATGGAAATTTATTTTTCATAAATAATTTTAGATATGCTACATAAAATTTCATCTTTTGTAAGAGAAATCTCCCTAAAAACAATTTTGTACTGTCTGATATAATCAGTGTCCGAGCAATAGATTCATGAGTAGTGAGTGGCTTATTAGTTATGTTAGTGTGCAGTTTAATGTTTCTTAAGTATTCTGGATGAAAATAATTTTTTAGATAAATTTCTTCAGAGAAGAAAATTGAGGAAAACACTTGAAAATTGTGAGCAGGGGCTCTCCTTGAAATCTCCCCTTGACTATACAACAAGTTGAGTAGCTATAATTCAACAAAGATTTCCTATGCAACACACAAACATGTCTGAAATGAAAGAACTCTGCAAGAACTATCTGACTCAATAGGAAAGAGCAATATAATAACAATGGGTATACCAGAAAGAGAAGAGAGGGAGAAGGGCATGGAGAGTCTATTCAAACAAATAGTCAATGAAAACTTCCCAAATCTATAGAAAGAACTTGGATCCTTGAATCCAAGAACCAAACAGAATACCTAAATACCTCAAGCCTAATAGGCTTTCTCCAAGCCACATTATGTTGAAGCTGTCAAAATTGATGACAAAGTAAGAAATCTCAAGGCAGCTAGGGAAAAGAAGATGGCAACCTACAAAGGACTCCCATTAGATCATCATCAGATTTTTCAGCAGCAACTCTACAAGCCAGAAGGGAGTGGAATCAAATATTCAAACTATTGAAAGAGAGAAATTACCAGAAAAGAATAAGTTATCCTTTAGATCTGAAGGAGGAATGAAGACCTTTCCAATAATGCAGAAGCTGAGGGAATTTTCCACCACAAGGCCTGCATTACAGGAAATACTGAAGGAGGTTATTCTACCTGAAACAAAAAGACAAAAGGATACAAAACTATGAGTAAGATTACTGACAGACAGACAGAAGTAGGAAATGGCAACCCGTACACAGAATATGGCACTATACATTTAAACATAGCATAAAAAGTAAAGAATATATATATATATATATATATATATATATATATATATATATATATTCTTTATAACAATAAGATAGTTTGCTACTGCAACTCAGAAATAAACTCACAGCATAAATAGGGGATAATTTATGATAGGAAAAACATAAAAGATGAGGGAAGAAAGGTCTGAATTTGCACAGGGGAATGGAGATAAAATACATGTTGAAGAGTAAAAATTACTATATATATGAAAATTTATTTTTCATAAACTTAACAGTAACCACTCAAGAAAAACCCAGAACTGAGACACATAATATATATATATATATATATATATAAAAGAGGAAACAAAGGAAAAAAGCACAGAATACCACCAAACTAAAATAACGGAGAGAAACACAAAGGTAAAGAAACAATGGAGACCCTGAGCTACCAGAAAACAAAAGATAAAATGTCTATGGAACATCCTCGTATATCAATAATCACCCTAAATGTAAATGGACTGAATTCACCAATAAAAAGTCACAGAGATCAAAACACAAAACTCAACCTTGTACTGCTTCTAAAGACACATCTCAGCCACAAGGAAAAATATAGATTTAAACTACAAGGGTAGAAAATGATACTCCAAGCCAATGGCATCCAGAGAAAAGTGGGTGTATCCATACTTATATCTGACAAAACAGACTTCAGGATTTAAAAAAGTAACAAGAGACAAAAATGGACATTTCATAATGAAAAAGGGAACAATACAAGAGGAGGACTTACCATTTATCAATATACTGGGGGTGCAAAAAAAAATGTATACAAGTGGACACTTTGGTCAACGTTGTTCAAGCAGTAGTTTGCTGTAATTAAAAGTGTATTGATGCTGATGATAATCACTTTGAGCACCTCTTGTAATTGCAGAAGTAAATCATGACTTGTATTCATCTTTTGTTATCAGTATATATTGAGTATTACAAATTTAATAGTTTTTTCCTTTCTTAAAATGTGTATACATTTTTTGGCACCCCCTGTATATGCTCCAAGTCAGGGAGCACCAACATGTATAAACCAGATACTAACAAACAGAACTAAAGGGAGAAACTGACAAAAGCACAATTATAGTAGGGACCTAAATACTCCATTGACAGCTATGGATAAATCATCCAAACAGAAAATCAATACAGAAATATCAGCTTTAAATGACACGTTAGACCAGATAGTCATAATTGACATTTACAGAGCCCTTCTTCCTAGAACATCAGACTATACATTCTTTTTTATTGCACATGGAACATTCTCAAGGATAGACCCTATGTTGGGACATAAAATTAGCCTCAGTAAATTTCAGAAGATTGAAATCATAGGAAGCATGTTCTCTGACCACGATCTTTTGAAATTGGAGATCAACTGCAAAAAGAAAGTGGGAAAAACCACAAATGTGTGTAGATTAAATAACATACTACTAAAAAATGACTAGGTCAAAGAAGATATAAAAGGAAAGATCAAAAGATACGTAAAAAGAAATGAAAATGAAAATACATCTTTTCAAAATTATTGGGATGCTGTGAAAACAGTATTAAGAGGGAAATTTATATGATTGCAGACTGATCTCAAGAAAGAAAAATCCCAAATAAACAACCTGACATTACATCTTAAGAACTAGAAAAAGAACAAATGAAACCCAAAGTCAGCAGAAGGAAGGAAATAATAAAAATTAGGACAGAATTAAATGATATAAAGAACAAAAAGACAATAGAAAAAGTTATTGCAGCAAAGATCTCTTTCTTTGAAAAGATTAGTAACATTGACAAACCATTGGCTAGACTCACTAAGGAAGAAAGAAAAAAGGCACAAACAAAATCAGAAATGAAAGAAGAGGAGTTACAATGGATACCACAGAAATACAAAAAAATTATACAAGAATACTGTGAAGGACTATATGTCACCAAAATCAATAACCTAGTAGCAATGGACAAATTCTCTGAAATACAATGTATAATCAAACAATACAGTGAATGTTTAAATAAAAAACATTTACAGTACAAGATACATTGCCATTAATCCCCCTCAAAATACTCCCCCTCACTTTGAACACACTTATCCCAACATTCTTGCTACTTTCTGAAACAGTTCTGGAAGTCCTCTTTCATGAGCGTCTTCAGTTGTGCTGTCATGGCTGCCTTGATGTCCTAAAATATTTTGATTTGGGGGAACAGCCAGAAGTCATACGGTCACAGATCCAGTGAATAAGGTGGATGAGAACACACTGTAACATTTTTATTTGATAGAAATTGCCATATACCAGAAGCGAAGTATGGCATGTAGCATTGTCATGATGGAGGATGATTTACAGCACACTTTAAACACAACTTCTCTCAACTGTAGCTCACACCTGAGTGACTTCACCAAACAAGTTGAAACTTGTCACACACTGTTATTAAGGTTTGTTGCACTGCTTCTTATATTGAAGATCCCTGCCTTTCCATTGGATGGCACTTGGCAGCAGCATTCACCATAGTTTTTTATCACAGTGGGGAAAAGTCTCAATGTCACACATCACTTCTGGTATTGCAATTTCTGTAAAATAAAAACATTACAGTGTGTCCTCATCCACTTTAATCACCGGATCTGGCAGTGTGCGACTTCTAGCTCTTCCTCAAAGTCAAAATGACCATGAAAGGTAAACATTTTAAATTGATTCAGGACATCAAGGTAGCCACAACAACACAACTAAAGACATTCACAAAAGAGGACTTCCAGAACTGCTTCAGAAAGTGGCAAGAACAATGGGATAAGTGTGTTCAAAGTGAGGGGGAGTATTTTGAGGAGGATTAATGGCAGTGTGTCTTTTACTGTGATATATATAAATTATATCTATATCTATATCTATATCTATCTATCTACCTACCTATCTATCTATCTATCTATCTATCTATCTATCTATCTATCTATATATATATATATATATTTAATTTAAACCTTCACTATATGTTTTGATCACACCTCATATATAACCTTCCGACTCTGAATCATGAAGAACTAGAAATATAAATAAGTCAATCAACAATAAGGAAATTGAAACAGTCAACCAAAACATTCCCAAAAGCAAAAGTTCAGGACCAAAGGGCTTCACTAATGAATTCTACCAAACATTGAAAGACGATTTAGTACTATCCTCCTCACACTCTTCCAAAAAATTGAAGAAGAGACAACACTTCCTAACTCATTTTATGAGGCCAACATTACTCTGATACCAAAACCTGGTAAGGACAACACAAATAAAGAAAACTACAGACCAATATCTCTGATGAATATAGATGCAAAAATCCTAAACAAAATTCTAGCAAATCAAGCACAACAATACACTAAAAAGATTACACATCATGATGAAGTAAGTATCATTCCAGGGGCATGAGGATGGTTCAATATATGCAAATTTATCAATGTGATACACCACATAAACAAACTACAGGATAAAAATCATAAGATCATATCAATAGATGCAATAGAGAAAGGATTTGACAAGATACAGCATCCATTTATGATTAAAACACTTAATAAAATTTGTATAGAAGAAAAGTACCTCAATATAAATGCTACATATCATATACCCTCAGCTGGTATCACACTTAATGGTGAAAAATTGAAAGCTTTTCCTATAAGATCAGAAAGAAAACAAGCATGCCCCCTCTCACCTCTGCTATTCAACATAGTATTGGAAGTCCTTGCCAGAGCAATCAGGCAAGAGAAAGAAATAAAATGAATCCAAATTGTGAATGAAGAAGTTAAATTGTCACTTTTTGCAGGTGACATGATTCTTTATATAAAAAACCCTAAAGACTCCACCAAAAATACTGTTAGAAACAATAAACAAATACAGTAAAGTTGCAGGATACAAAATAAATTGTACAAAAACCCATTGCATTCCTATATACTAATAATACAATTTCAGAAAAAGAAATGAGAAAAACAATTCCTTTTACAATTGCAACAAAAAGAATAAAATATGTTAGAATAAACTTAAGAAAGGATGTGAAGGCCCTATACACTGAAAAATGTAAGACGTTATTAAAAGAAATTGAAGAAGACAGAAAGAAATGGAAAAATATTCCATGTTCATGAATTGAAAGAATCCACATAGTTAAAATGGCCATAATACCCAAAGCAATATACAGATTTCTTGCAATCCCCATCAAAATCCCAATGGCATTTTTTCAAGAAATAGAACAACAACAACAGAAAATCATTAGGTTTGTATGGAATCACAAAAGACATCAAATAGCCAAGCAATTCTTAAAAAAAAAAAAAAAAGAAAGAAAAGAAAAGAAAAGAAGAACATGGCTGGAGGTATCACACTCCCTGATCTTGGGTGGTAGTTTTCTCAACTTCATATATGTATTAGTAGTCAGCTGAAGACTTCAGAGGTCTGCTTTGCAGACTCTCAAAATTCTCTATCTGTGCAGCTCACTCTTCCGTACTTCGCCCTGTGAACTTCAGCCTTCTGGGTTTCTCAGGACGTTTAGCTTCAGCTCCTCCACTCAGATCTATCCCTGGGCTCCACTAATTTTGCCCCAGGTGGAAACTTTCTTTAGGCAATAAGCTAGTGCAATCACAGGGCTCATTTGCTTTCTCTCTCTCACGGATCACTGACCTTAATTCCCTGATGTCCCCAGGTTTAAAAACTGTAGTCTTCTTTTATATATTTATATTTTATTTTTCAATTATTTCAGATAGAAAATCAAGTCAGCCCCTGTTACTTCAGCTTGTCTGAGAGTAAAAATCAATCTCTATTTATTTTTAAATAAATATTTTCATGTAAGTTAAGAAAGTTCATGTAATATATATAATATGTGTAGACTTAATAGAGAGGTCTCTGTTATTATATATAACCCTTAAAATTAGCAGAACTTGACTTTAAATGATCAGGGCCTTCTGTTCCTAGTTAATGTTCTAACTTTCTGCTTGCTCATTTTGAGCCATTACCATATTTGAATATGACACCAAAGACTATTTAGACAGAATGAACTGATGATGACTAAATGTCAACTTATTTAAAAAACTCCTCTATTCTGGCTTAATAAGCAATTGCAGTTTTGTACTTCTGTGGGATATTTATGTACACAACAAAGAAAGCTAAAATTGTGATGAGTATTTTCAGACATGATTCTATAACATTATAATATTCCAAATGAAAGGAGGGTTGGAATTAGATAGAAATATGATATTGCTTATATTGCTTCATAATTCATTAAATATGATTTTTAAAAAATATTGGCTCAAGAAAAATGAAGTATACCTGACCCTTCTACCAGACACTGCTTCAAATTATCTTTGCAGATAAGAATTGAATAATAGAAAATATATAGGCATGGTATATTTTCTTTTTAAAAAAGAGTGCATAAATTAAACACATTTATTTTGAAGTTTTAAAGTAAGGGCTAAATAATTATTTCATTATATTACCCTCATTGGTCAAGTAATAGTGCTCTATTTTATTTTATTGTGTAATAAAATGCTACAATGCAGGATTAATTTACATGATAATCTAAGTTAAGGAAATGACTGATTTACAAAATATGTTTAAAAACATTTTTAGGAATATGTACTGATGAATACACTGAAAAATGGTTCTTTAGTAACATACCCAATATTTATTTTAAAAGTCCTATAAATTAGAATAGTATATTACATAGTTTAACCTTTTACATGAAACCTTTATACTCAGAAAAAAGGAAAACTTGCAAACACTAAATTCTAAATTAGAGGAACCCATTTCGTTTGAGGGTTAACCACAGATAATTAAGCCTTAAGACACTTGAAATTTTATTAATTTAGAAAAAATATTTATCCAGCCTTACATGAATTAGTTATAAATATCTAGGACAAACAGTCTGACAGAATACTTTATTAAATTAGTATGAAAAATATTCTAACTGGTAAATAATTTTCCATGTCATTTATTAATATTATGCTTATAAAAATAAAATAAATAAGTCCAGATATTCAAGACTGCATTTCTTGAAACAAGAAAAACAAACTTCCATAAGAGCCATATCCCCAGGAATCATTGCATATCTCAGAGTCCAGGGTTTCTTATCTCCAGGAACACAGGACAATGAAGCTGTTATTCTCTGGAGGCCAACATTATTTGATAAATGCTCCTATTAATTGATTCCACAAATTTACTACTAATCTGGAGCTTTGGATTATGAATACTGCTAATCTATTTATTTGATAACCAGCTTTCAGCAGTTTAAAAATTAAAAATTGCCTACATTTTTTTCTGGGTTGGATTAATTAACAGATTTATCCTAGTTGTGGGAAAATAAGATCTTCACTTTTAATTTCCTTTTGACCCGCTTTCTCTGTCCACAGGACCTCCTTCAGAGGTTCATCAGAAAGAGAACATTAAAATGCTGTCAAAAGATTAGAACACTATTTAGCACAGAGGAATTTTTTTTTTTTTTTTTTTTTCAGGGTCTATACATTATGTGGAGCCATTTTAAAACTGCCCTCCTGGGGGAAATCTTTCAGATAGCCAGATTGTGCTTCAAACAAACACATGTGGGTGAAAATTGTCTCCTGTGCCAGGTCAAACTACTGACATTAATTTTTGACGGCACTATCTGTTAGAGAGCCAAAGAGGGTCTAACAAAAAACATGACTCTAGTTAATTTGTTCTTGTGGTTGGTTACACACCTTTACCTGCATGGAGGGCAGTCCAAGAACAACATTTTGATTAGTGTACAGAATCAGTTGACTTCAGGAGGACTGAGATTTTAGAAAGCATTGATGGTGGATCTGTATCTACCATTTATATCCATCACAGAGTTATTATTTCCTTATTCTTCTGTTATTTGAATCAGCAGAGCTTAAGTATTTCTTATTTGTTGACTGCAAATTACATTTAGAATTTACAACTTGTCAACATATATTCGTAATTTTATGTGTAGTATAATGAATGTATATTCACTTCCATCATAAATATTAAATTTTTACATAATTTTAGATGAATGATACGTGGGACCCTGGTATCAAACATTAAGAACTCTTGCCATAGGCTTATCCCTGAAATCTGAAACATAAATATAAGAGCAATTACCATGAGAATAACTAAGACATTTTTAAAAATACCTTTTTAGACTTTACACAGAGTTCTGGCAAAATTATAAAATGATCCCAAGATTCTTATCTCCTGGTGTACATATACTTTCTGTCAGTTATTCAAGAAAACACTAACATAGGTGTTTCTTTGATGGATTTTGAAGATATTAAATTCCCAATTTAGTTAAGTTTAAAGTCAGTGGGCCGAAACTAATTAGGTAAGACTTCAAAAGGTGCTAGGGGCTTTTTCTGGTGTAAAAGATTAAGAGAGTGAGAGAGAATCAATAAAAGAGAGCTTCACCATTGCTGGATTTGAAAATGGATGGGACCAAATTGAAGAGGACTTATGGCCTCTTCAACTTCAAAGCCAACGACACCATGTTAAATGCCTCCTACCCTTTGAATATCCTTCTCTTGTGTTATCTCTCTCACCCAGGCAGGAAAAGTTCTCCACTTTTACAGACTTGTATAATTAGATTAGGCCGACCTGGATCTAGAACAATCTCCCCATCTCAAAGTTCATATTCTCAATCACATCTCCAAAGTCCAGTTTCAATGTAAGGTAACATATTCAGAGTTTCCAGAGATTAAGGCATAAACATCTTTTGTAATGGGCAATATTATTCCTAACACAGTCCTCCATTTCGTCCCCAAAGGTTTGTGTCCAACCTACATGCAAAATACATTCACCGTATTTCAAGGTCTCTAAAAATCTCAGTCTATTAAATAATCAACTCAAAATCTAAAATCTCATCTAAATATCTTCAACACAGAGGCACCAATTCTCATCATGTAAATCATCTTGATCAGATATGGGTGAGACCCTGGGTGTAATCTACATTGGTGCATAAATCCTTTTCATCTGTGGACATTAAAACTGTAAAAAACAAGTCCCATGTTTCCAAAATACAGTGGTGAGACAGGCATTAAGATAACAATTATAGAGATTCTGGTTGAAAAAGGAACACCAGAAGGAAAAAGGAGTCATGGATTTTTTCTGCTCACTAACAAGCCAGGTCACATTTGTTCTTTGCTGCATATTCTTTTTTAATCTTTCTTCATGAGTACATATCTGTTTCTTTAATCAATTAAATTTGTCCTCTCTGGATTTGATCTAGTATCTTGGCATCATTTGGCCCACTTAGGTGTCTGACCTTGGCTGCAGAATTCTACATATGCTTGCTGATTTCTAGGAGAGTGAGCTCCTACATTAAGTCAGAGGCAACACAGAATAAATATTTTGAATTATATGGAAATTTTTACTATAAACTTGATATTGATGGTTTATTATTATTTAAATTGACTTTGAAATATCTTCTCTTTCTTAATTTTTTTCCTACCATGTAAATTTAGGATCTATGAAACCTAAATGAATATATCTTCCCATAATTTCCATTTAACACAAATGTCATTTCCTCTCAAGATAATGAATTATTTAAACATATCACAATTAGTAAAAATTTTGCCAAAATTTACTTCCAATACAAAGAAATTTGCCCTTTTATTATTATTATTATTATTATTATTATTATTATTATTTATGGTCCAATTATGTTTTTATTAATGAAAAATTGATTATTTTATGCTTCTAAAAATTAATTTAAAATTAATACATGTAGTTTATTGGTATGTAGAATTTACTTGTTCAGAAAACATACCCAGTTTCTGTGTTTCCTTTTTAGTAATTAAAAACAAAATCTATGAGAGATAAAAGATGATTTATAGAGATTAACTACTTTAGTGAACCACTAGAAAGTGGAAATTGATATTAATAAGATAAAACATTAAAGATTAAGATTAAAGTATGGATTAAAGGAAAGTGATTAAGGAGGGCGTTTTAAATCTAGGCCACATTCCAGGTGGTTAGTTACAGCTTGCACTGCAAATTTTTTTGGGTGTCTCTCAGGGATCTGCGGGCCCAAGGCAAGTGGTGGTTGCCTGCAGTGTTCTTGGAGCGTTTTGCAGAGTGGCCACAACTCAGCAATAGCACAAGAACTGAATCTGCATTAACTTTGTAAATACCATCAGCGCCCCCTTCCTACCTCCAGGTGACTCTCTGGGATCCAGCCCTGCCCAACTTGGGTGGCATCACCAAGGTCACTGTCAGCACTGGGTCAGCCAGCTCAACCTGTGAACTTAAGGAGGCTATTTCAATGGTTGAGCCTTATGGGCAGACGGCAGGTGACAACAGGTTTAGGGGAGCCTGGGCCTTTTGCTAAGCTGTCTCAGGCCTAATACTGGCAGGAGTCAGGCCCAGTTCACAGTGATGCCACCCCCACATGACTCCAGGTTCAGCAGAGGCAGCAATCAACCTCATATAGCTCCAACCTCAGTAGACCCTACCTGGTAGCCCCAGGCTGGTCAGAGGCAAGGCTGAAACTGGCCTACATGAGAATTATTGCAAAGAGACACCAGAAACAACACACCCATAGGCTGGCCTCAGACCACACCAGAGCACTACTTGATTAGCCCCACAAGTGGCACATGCAACAGGATGGTCTCAAAGGCATGAGAGCCTACTGGGGCAAATCCTTCTCTGAGGGGTCAGGCCCCAGCAGCTCATATGCTGTGGGCATAGCCAATCTTCACAGCCAGTCAGTCTGAGAGCCAATACCACCCACTGATGTGACAAAAGCAATCAAGCCTCGACTACGACGGGAGAATATGCACAACACACTCAAGGGAGTCTCCTGGAACACACGTACAGGTGATCAGGCAGACTGTGCCACTGGGCCACATAAGACAACTGCCACATTAGGCCACCCAGCAAAGACTGAGACATAGGAGATCTACCTAATACATAGAAGCAAACAGAGATAGGCAACTAGAATGAAGAAACAAAGAAACATGTCCCAAATAAAAGAACAAGAAAAATCTCCAGAAAAAGAACTAAACAAAATGGAGGCAACCAACCTACCAGAGACAGAGTTTAAAACACTGATTATAAGAATGTTTAAGAAACTTAGTGAGAACTTCAACAAGGAGATAGTAAACATGAAAAAGGACATAGAAACCTTAAACAAGAACCAGTGAGAAATAAAGAATACAATAACTGAAATGAAGAATACACTTGAATGGATCAACAGATTAGATGAAGCAGAGGATCGAATCAGTGATTTAGAAGACAAACAGAAAACATCCAATTGAACTACAAACAGAAAAAGGATAAAAAAAATGAAGATTAGTTAAAGGGATCTTTGGGATAGCATCAAGCATAACAACATTCGCATCATAGACGTAACAGAAGAAGAGAGGGAGCAAGGAATTGGGAACCTACTAGAAAAAATTATGACTGAAAACTTCCCTAACCTGGTGAAGGAAATAGACAGACAAGGCCAAGAAATACAGAGAGTTCCAAACAAGATGAACTCAGTCAGATTCACACAAAGACGTATTATAATTAAAATGGCAAAGGGTAAAGACAAAGAGAGAATCCTAAAAGCAGCAGAAGAAAGACAACTAGATATTTACAAGGGAGCTCTCATAAGACTATCAGCTGATTTCTCAATAGGAACTTTGCAGACCAGAAGAGAGTGGCAGGAAATATTCAAAGTAATGAAAAATAAGGGCCTACAACCAAGGCTATCATTTAAAATTGAAGGAGAAATAAAGAGCTTTCCAGACAAGAAAAAGTTAAAGGAATTACCTCCAAATCAGTATTACAAGAAATGTTAAAGGAACTTCTCTAAGAAGAAAAAGAGGGGAAACAAACAAATAAAATATCAAAAGTGTGAATAATAAAATAAAGATCACTATGTATGTATCAATAATCACTTTAAACGTAAATGGATTAAATACTCCAATCAAAAGACATAGGGTAGCAGAATGGATAAAAAAACAAGACCCATGTACATGCCTCCTATTTATGCCTCACAACTCACATTTTGGAGTTAAAAATAAGTAGTGAGAGTACATTACCTGGAATGGAAAATGAGGAGTCCAATTTTATCCTTTCTCATTCAAGTTAGGATCTTTGTAAAGCTGAATGTATTCAAATCAAAAAGGCCTTCATGAATTAATCTTTGGGTACTTGAGAAATTGATGTTATCACAAAGTAATCAGTTTTAACTTTAAGAATTATAGAATACAATTTAAGTACATAAAGTATGCAAAAGGGAAAATGGAAACCATGAAATATATCAGTTATCATAGTAAACATGAGATCAATTTAGAAATAATTGGAAGTACATGGAAGTAACAAAAAAAGATACATGATGATTAAGTAATGCTACATGACATTTCCCACTACTAAACATCAAGATTACAGTCAAAGAGGAAAGAAAAAAATGGCAATTTGGGGGAGCTTCGTTGAAATTGTGGATTTGATTCTATACATCATTCTCCTTAGAATGTTTCTCTGGAACTCACATCTAAACACTAAACCACAGAAAGTATGAATGCGACTCTTTAGGATTTACTGAAAATTTTTCTGGTCCTGGAGATGTTACTGTTTTATTAGGTAAGTAGATGATTAGCTAAAATATATCTCAAACTTAACATATGAACACTAAAATTCTTATATTTAACCAACACACCCCTATCCCCCCATCCCCCACCTATACTGTCACATTATTCTTCACCTCAGTAAATTAAAATTCTATACTCCAAATGCTCAAGTCAAAATTTTGGTGTCATCCTGATTCTCATCTTTTTATCATATTCCCTCATCTGATCCTTCCAGAAAGTCCTCTTGGCTCCACCTTCAAAATATATCCTGTGTTCAGCTGCTTCTCGTTACACCTAGCATTACTATTCACACATACAATCAGCATGCATCTAGACTACTCTTACTAGTCTCTTGACTTATAACTTTGACTTCCTCCTTCCCCAGTGGATACATATAAGGTTCATTCTAATATGTATAACAACCCTGTGTGATAGGTGGTATTTTAATGTTACGCGCAGTTTACATGTGATAAACTAAAATACAGAGTTTAAATAGCTAGTAAGTGGTCAAACCAAGTAGTTTACAGGCAAAGCATGAACTCTTAATTATTATTCTGTATAGTTCCAGACAAAGATAAGTAACTCAGTCAACTCAATAAACTCTAATGAAGCAACTGCTATATATATTTGGCAAAGTGTGATTGGATACTTTAAGCTGTATGAGGCAAGTAGAAAGAAAAAGGAAGCTAATTTTAGACCAGATTAATTATTTGGCAAACATAAAATATAAGAATATTAAATGAAGCATTCTAGTTTTTGAACACTGTATGATCTTTGATCTCATTTAATTTAAGTTGACTAGTTGGGCCATACAAAATCATCACTGTACCAGATCTTTTAGGAACAATGAGAAATAATTAGAAATTCTGTTCACAATTAGAAATGGTGAATTATGGAGAAACTTAAAAGAACAGAGGCAACTTAATCAAAAGAAAAGTGAACTAATATCTAAGGTCAAAACTTATGATAAATTTTGGAAACTCGTTGAAGAATCATGCTGCTAATTCTTGGCACAGCCAGGGAGATGACAGGTGTAGAAAAGAGATACTGTGAGGCATGTCAGTAAGTAGCTGGGAATTGATCGAAGATAGGCCAGATGCAAGCCACGTAGACAGCTGGTTTAGTTGTTTGTTACTCAAGGTCAATCTGAAGTCTGGGAATGTGACTCAGATCATGCCTCAAAGGCCAGAGGTCAGATTTCAAGGTAGCCAGAGCAGTATGCAAACCTGGAACAGAACTGAAGAGCTAATAACTTATGAGAAAAGGTACTCTACACTCATCAAAAATGTTTATTCTATAAGAAATAAGGTTGTTTCTCCCCACCCAGGGAAAATATTTACTGAGTAGTTATTCAGTGGCCACATGATTTTCTAGCACTAAAGAGTTATATGGGAAACATGTAATAATTAATGAGAGGCTTTGCATTAAAGATGTTAGAGTTAATTGATATACATAAATCGAAATTGACTAAACAAAATGAAACTTCATGGAATGAAACAATATTAGAATTAGGAAAAAAGTACAAAATTTAAAAAAGAACAACTAATTGGTGAAATCAATATAAGCACAGATTTAAAGGATAAATGGACATCTAATACTGATGATCTTGGAAAAGAATTATCCAAGAAAAAGAATAAAAAAGCACAGCAGAAGAAAAAAAATGTAGGACATACTTGGCAAAAGTTGAGAAACTTCTGTCACATTTTAAGTTTGTGAGACCATAATTTCTTTTAGAAGTTTTGTTGACTTCTATACAGAGTCCATTTGGAGTCCAATCTATCTTCAAATTCACTTGAATTGCAGAACTTGCATTGGATTTAGAGGAGGAGTACTTGTGATGACAACCTGATGGCCCTAAGAAGTCCCCACGACCAGCCAAGAGTGAACTTGAGTGTCTTAAGGTAGACCCAGAGGACGGGTGTCCTCTACAAATTCTAACATCAAGCATACTGAGAACTGAGGCTTTGACAGTGAAAACTAAAACTAGATATTCTTTCCATTGCTGCAGAATGAACTAATTAGACTCTAGAAGCATTTGAAACGCTGATTTGATTTTGCCAGATATCAAATTGATAAGGTTCTTTGACTCAGTAGAGGCCTTGATTACCCCACCTATGTTTGAAGCCTGCCAGATCTTCAGTGTCTTCAACTTCAGTGTCTTCAGCTCTGTTTTACTACACTGTAGTCATTTATCAGGAATCACCAGTTTTGTATGATATGTTGGTATCTTAGTCATGTTAGGATGGTGCCAGTATCTACAGTGTGTTAGTTTTTCAAGTGTCCTTGAAACCACATTACTTTACAGCCAAAGACAGCTGGTTAGGATTGTTGATGGGGCAGCATTTTGAACTAGTGAGTCTATTATAGAAATAGTGAAAAGTAAAGGTCTGATTTAAAAATCCCAGGAAGAGTTACTTGCTCTTCCTTTTCCACTGCTCTTTCTTATTTATACCTGTGCATGACTCTAAAATATTTGGTAATGTCAGTAGTTGTAAAAAGTAATGCCACTCATTTGGTATCAATTATGTGATAAGTAGTTTATCAACTAATTTACACGTTTGCTCATGTCATGTGAGATTATTTCTAAGCCAGAAATTTTAATATTCAGAGTTGTTCTAGAAGATTTCACAAAACAAATCTCGATATTTGCTGAGAGAAAAATATAGATGCAGTTTAATTGTTGTCTCCCCTACAGACATTAATTTTGAGCTTTTACAAATGAATTATGGCATTCTTCAGCAATCACAACACATTTCTATCCCTGCAATAATCATATTGCTGCTAAAATAAATAAATGATTTTGCTTCAAAACAAAATTAATAGGAATTAAGTAAATATGTATGATGTTCATCTTCTAATTAATAAGACCTCCTACTCCTTCAGGTGAGAGTTTTTTTTTCTAAAATGATTCAAAGATTGATTTAGAAATAAATTTTATTTTATTAATTTTGGGCATTTGTGCATTCCAGTTATAAACAATCTGTAACATTCCTTGATATACCATGCTTTTAGTGTTTGATTCCCGTAATTTTAGAATCTCATCTTTCTTTTCATGACTCTTGTTCATTTTTTGATGCTTTTCTCTATCTTCCACATCAAGTCACTCTGTAATATAGTTTCTGGACTTAGATTCAAGCTTCTTAATCAATAACTCAATAACTCAGTCCATTCTTTCAACACTCTTACTTTCTCTAGATAAATGAATAGAAGCTATTTTTAATCCAAATCTTTCTACTTTTCTTTGCATCACTAGCAGATTTTTCTCTATCTGAAAGTCTTGACTGAAAAGTTTGCTAAATAATGGTTTATTTTAAAGTCAGTATAAAAATTACCTTTGGTTTTCTACTCCACCCTCTATTCTTATTTTCAAATGCCGCCTATTTCAAATTTCAATACTTTTGCTAAACAATGGTAGGGAGTGTGCATGCTTCATATTCTCTTCAGGTCTCACTCATAATTTTATAGTAAGAATCAAGTTATAATTCTAGGATAAAATGCTACTCAAGGTTTGTAAGAAAATTATCCTATCATTTTATTAAATCTATTATGACATTCTGATCCTTGGAGACTGTAAACTATGTGAAATTTAACTGAAAATTCAGTCTCTGTTCTCATATATTTAAATATGAATCTATGTATACATGACTGTCCAAAGAAATATGAATTGATACCCACATTCTATAGAAAATGACTTATTAATTTGGTAGAAAGATCCAATGCTAAGACCTAGTTACAGTGAATACTTCATGTGGAGAAGCATACACATCTCTTAAAACACATGAATAGGGAACCGTTTCAGGTCAGTATAAATAATATGATATAATGTTGGGTAAATAAATACCCTCTGGTAAATAAATATTTATGTATATATATATTTGTATAAGTATAGCATATATTTGGAAAGATGAATTCTGAGTCACTGTTTTTACTTTTGAGTAAACTTTAGATAAAGAAATCAATCTCATTTACCTTTACCCTACGGTAAAACAGAAGCCTATCTGTGTTGCTTAAATCTATTGCCATCAACATGTTTCTTTTGAAATTTAAAAAATAATGAAGATATAAAATGTTAGCAAGAATTCCATGATTATTTATATATTTCATATTCATTTTGTTAGTCATGGTATTTTCAGTTATTCTGTAGTTACAAAGAGTCCTAAAATCTCAGTGGCCTTTAAAACCAAAAGTATGTCTCTTCCATGCTATTTATCTGCTACACATTGTCTAGGATGATAGAAGAGCTTGGGGCTGGAAAATATACACTTTTCTAAGCAGAGGAAAATAAAATCACAGCAAGCCACATTTCGGTTCTTAAAGCTTCTGACAAGAAGTGACACACATAACATCCGCTTAGATTTCATTAGCTAAAGCAGGTTATTTTTCCACACCTGAGTTAAACAGAATAGGGATGAATAATTGCCCTCTGGGGCAGGGACTAATGATGTGGACATTAAATTGGGCCCATTCCATTCTCTGTTTCTTACCCTCTCAATTTAGATGGCTGCTCTTTGAAGGCAAAAAGTGTACAGTATACAATTTAGCCCCAACCAGGTTAATACTTAGTTTCTAATAAGTAAAAAACAAGACTCATTGATTGATTTTTTAGATGGGTTCAGTTAAATTTAGACTTACTGTATGTGTTTATCTCCATAGTGTATACTTACATACTATATATTTACCATAGATAAATATAAAATTTCCATTTGGTTGCCACATTTAACCAATTAAGTAAGTTTCTGCTTTAACTTTATTGATATTTTGGTATTGTTTAAATTATGTTTACTTAGTCCTAACTTAAACCATTGTTATACAACAAAAGGCACAAACATTTACTTTAGTTCTGCTGAAATTAGAATATGGTGAGAGAACATCTATCAACCCTTAATTATGTCTTGGATATTGTGCAACATGGACAAAAGCAAGAGATATATTCTTACCCTGAGTAAAGCATGTCCAAATTATGGAGAGAACTTGTGATATTGTTCTCTAATCTAACATTTCCCCTTCATGGATAATTTGTATTATGAGGTTGGACAATTAAGTTTGTGAACTTATCCTACAAAAAATGCTACATACCTCATTGCTGAATATCACTATGGTCACCTTCAATGTACTCTCCTTGGGAAGCTATGCACCAATGCCAGTGTGTAGGCTAATCTTGAAAGCAATTTTGGAACTCTTTTCCTGGAATTGCCATCAGAGCTGTTGTCATATTACTCTTGATGTCCTGAATGTCATAAAAATGTTTTCCTTTCAATATTTCCTTTATCTTCAGGTAAAGAAAGAAGTCATTGGGGACCAGATCATGTAAGTGGGGAGGGTGTTCCAATACACTTACTTGTTTACTGGCTAAAAACTCCCTCACAGACAGTGCCGTGTGAGCTGGTGCATTGTCATGATGCAAGAGCCAGGAATTATTGGTGAAAAGTTTGGGTCATCTAACTTTTTCATGCAGAATTTTCAGCACTTCCAAATAATAAACTTGGTTAACTGTTTGTCCAATGGGTACAAATTCATAATGAATAATCTCCCTGATATCAAAAAAGGTTAGCATCATCATTGCAACAAGTCCACTAACTTAATTGCAGACCTATACTCTCAATATATTATGCAACATGGTGTGTTTTAAAATGCAAAATTTCAAGGGCCATTTTATAACCTGACCTAATACTTATCAAGCATTGAGGAATGAAAAAAAATCTCTGAATTTTTCTACAGTACAGCTGCTGTAATATTGAAGAGCAGTGTAAGCACAATAAAAACAATCACTGAGAAACAGAATATCATTCTGCTGCCTAGCAATTTTTATATGCTATTAATAAATTCTGTGAGTCTGTGCAGACAGAAATTTCTATTTGCTACTACCTTAATTATTTTTTTCTAAGTTTGGTACATGAAAACCTTTTATTGAAGTTTAAGATGATTGCTTCCTTTTATTTTCTCCTGCAAAATAAGGTGATTGGCATAGCCAAGGAAATTTTTTAGCACCTAGAGACACATAAAAATGAGGGCTATATTTAGAACTCACTGTAAATTGGTAATGCATGATACAATGACGCACTAAAATAGGGAAAAAATTGTACTACTACATAAAAAAGCATGCATGTAAAAATATGAAAGCCTATTAATATAATTAAGATATAACACAGCTTGCCAACACTCTTCTGGAAAGTGATAATCAGAAAGGAAATTAGTAGGAAAAAGGGTGACATGTGCTATTTTACATGCTTTGTCAAATAATAATGAACTATGATCATTGGTGGTCATAGCTAAATTCATTTCTAATTGCATAAAATTATGCATTTAACTGAGTAGTGCATAGGAAATTCATGCTACAGAGGTAGTATGAAGGGAAGAATAAGATGGTTAAATAAAATAATTTTTCTCATTTATTTTCAACAGGTGTCTATTGAGTGCCTACGTGCCAAACTTTGGCCTAGATATACAACAGTGATCACACAGACAAGTGATCTGTCCTCATAGAGTGTACAGTTTAGTGAATTAACATTTAATACAGAAAAAAGTATGCTCCCACCAAAAAAAATAGCATTTGAAGTTAAAAGTAAACCCTCTTAATTTCCAAGTGTAACACCAGATAATAGAGTAATGAAGGAGTGTGATATATTTGTTATTCATAATATTGAAGAGATAGAGAATCAACTGGATTAAAAAAGGTCAATCAGACCTTTCGATATTTATTACATTAATGATGGGAATGTAAAATGGTACAGATACTTGGGGAAAACACTTAGCACTTTCTTATAAAATTAAAATTATTTAATTTTAACATATCACTCAGCAACTCCACTCTTGAGTGTTTACACCAGAGGAATGAAAACTTATATCCTAACAGAGACTTGTAAGTGAATGTTCATAGCAGCATTATTCACAATGCCCCAAATTTAGAAACAATCCAAATGTCCACTAACTGAAGAATGAAAAAATATAATGTGAAATATTCATACAATGATATGGGAAAACAATATTCAACAATAAACAAATATTCAACAATAAGGGAAAAAAAGTACTGATAGTTGCTACAAAAAAGATGAACCTCAAGGCACTAGGATAAGTTAAAGAAGCCAGGCACAAAACACTTCATAAATTTATGATTCCATTTATTTGAAAAGTAAAAAAAAAAAAAAAAGTCAATCTATTTTAAAAATCTATAAATAAAATATGTTAGTGATTGCCAGTGCTTAGTGATGGAATGGGCATTGATTGCAAAGGGTCATGAGGGATATTTTGAGGTGATGGAAGAATTTTAAAACTGCATTGTGATAATAGCAGCATAACTCTTTACATTTACTAAAAAGTCATTGATATTCCCACTTAAAATGGATGAATTTATGGTATGTAAATTATATCTTATACCTAAATAAATCTGTATAAAACAGGAGGTTGGAAGAAAAAAGCAAGTCTATTTTTTAATTACAGAGTGCAATTAGCATAATATAGAATATTAAACATTTTCAGAGTGATGTCGGAAGCATGGCAACATGAGCTGTCCCCTTGATCTCTCCTCCTGAAGATACAACAAGTTAAACAATGATAATTCAACACAGGATTCCCTGTGTAACACACAAACACTGAGAGATCCATATATCACAACATCTGAAGACAAGTGAATCAAGGGGAACAGGGGAGGAGGGAAGGGAGAAGAGCAGAGACACAAGCCACTGACACAGCCTGGAGCTCACTGTGGTCCCAGGAGAGGGGAGGATTCCAGAAGCAGGTGCGTCTCTGTGGCCCTGAGCATTGCTGCTATTAGCATATAATATGGCTGAACCCAGTGATTGAGGCAGAGACAGAACACAAAAGTGCATCAGCTGTGTTCTAGCAGCCACCATTGCCAGGCAGAAAACAAAGCCACAGAGCCTGGCTGTCTCCCGGGACCTTCCCAGAGCTTGTCTTCCCACACCCTTCTAGAACTAGCAGCAGACCCCAGAAGAAACTGTAGCACTGAGTGTTGGGTTACAAAGCAGAATATCTACAGCCCTGAGAAATGGAGAAACAGTTATTGAGCGGCAGACTCACACTGTAGGTAAGCCAAGTGACAAGGGTGGAGATACAGAGGCAAGGCAGTCACCATTACTGAAAGGGGAATACAGCCATAAACAGACCAGCAGCGGCTTCCACCCCACCCCACCCTCATCCTTCATGGCTGATCCCAGCAGACACTTGGGGCAGCTCAGGAGTGCAGCGCTGCGTCTGACTGCAGAGGTAGCATGGGAATTCCCAGAGGCTCAAAACCCCCTTACCCACCACATTCTCCGCTTCCCCAAGGAATACAAAGTATCTCCCAATGCCTGGCAGAGATGCCAGAAGCCAGCCAGAGCAGTGCACGAGAAAATAAAATGCTCCAGCGCCACCTACTGGAAGAAAAAGAAAGACCTCTTTATATCAACCTGCAGCCAATATCAATCCCATAAATGCACAGGAAGAGAAATAATCCATCAAATATTATGAACAACCAAAGTAATAAGGCAGCTCAGAAAGAAAATGAAACAAAATCCCCAGAAAATAAACATAAAGACATGGAAACATGTGACTTAAATGACAGATAATTCAAGATTACAGTTTTGAAAAACTCAATGAGATGCAAAAACACTCATATAGGCATTTTAATGAACTCAGAAATAAAATCAACAAATAAAATGAATGCTTTATCAAAGAGACTGAAGCGCTAAAAAAGAACCAACTAGAAGTCCTGGAGCTGAGGAACTCAATAAAAGAAATGATTAATGAAACAGAGAACTTAGGAAATAGAGCTGACCACATGGAGGAAAGAATCAGTGATACCAGAAATAGAAAATGGAATGAGAGAGACTAGCGAGTTAAATGAAATGAAAGAACTCTACAAGAACTATCTGACTCCATCAGAGAGAGCAATATAAGAATAATGGGTATACCAGAGAAGAGAAGGAGCAGGGAACAAAGAACCTATTCAAACAAATAGTTGACGAGAACTTCCCAAACCTATAGAAGGAACTGGGTCCTAAAATCCAAGAAGCAAACAGAACACCTAATTACCTCAGTCCCAGGAGGCCTTCTCCAAGGCACATGATATTGAAACTGTCAAAAATTAATGACAAAGAATGAATTCTCAAGGCAGTCAGGTAAAAGAAGATGATAACCTACAAAGGAAAGCCCATTAGGTTATCATAAGATTTTTCAGCAGAAACTCTACAAGCCAGGACAGACTGGAATCAAATATTCAAACAATTGAAAGAGAGAAATTACCAGCTAAGAATAATATAACAAGCAGAGTTATTCTTTAGACATGAAGGAGGAGTAAAAGACCTTTCCAGCTACACAGAAGCTGTGGGAATTTTCCACCACAAGGCCTGCATTACAGGAAATACTGAAGGAGGCTATTTGACCTGAAACAAAAAAACAAAAGGATACAAAACTATGAGTAAGATAACTAACTGACAGAAGTAGGATTTATATAAAATATCATCTATATATTGCATTGTGTGTTTATCACCCAGAGTCAGTTCTCTTTCCATCACCATATATTAACCCCCTTTTTCCTTTTCTACCACCTCCCCATTCCCTTTACCCTCTGGTAACCACTAAATGGTTGTTTGTGTCTATGAGTTTTTGTTTATTTCTTTGTCTGTCATGTTCCTTTGTTGCTTTCAGTTTTATATCCCACATATGAGTGAGGTCAAATGGTTCTTGATTTTTTTCTATCTGACTTATTTCGCTTAGCATGATAATCTCAAGATCCATCCATGTTGTCTCAAATGGCAGTATTTCATCTTTTCTTACGGCTGAGTAATATTCCACTGTGTATATGTACCACATCTTCTTTATCCAATCATCTATTGAAGGACACTTTTGTAGTTTCCATGTCTTGGCTACCATGAATAATTTTGCAGTGAACATCAGGGTACGTATAGATTTACAGATTAATTTTTTCAGATTTTAGGGGTAGATACCCAGGAGAGGTATTGCTGGGTCATACGGTAATTCTATTCTTAATTTTTTCAGGAACTTCCATACTGTTTTTCATAGTGGCTGTACCAATTTACACTCCCACCAACAGTGTATGAGGGTTACTTTTTCTCCACAACCTCTCCAATACTTGTTAATATTTGTCTTGTTGATGATAGCCATTCGAACAAATGTGAGGTGATATCTCATTTTGGTTTTGATATGCATTTCCTTAATAGCTAGTGAAGTTGAGCTTCTTTTTTAAATTGAATTGTTTGAGAGTTTCTTCCAAGTTTCTATAGCTCTATTACTTTTTGCCATTTAAAAATATTTCATTGTTAGAATAAACCACAATTTATATATCCATTTTCTCACCATTGAATATTTGGGTTGCTTCCAGTTTTTGTTATTCTAAAATTACTCTTAAAATATTTCCTTCTGGTTCACACATTCAAGAGTGTCTCTATATTCCTGGAAGTGAACTATAGATTGAAGGTATAAGTACATTCAATTTCATAAGATAATACCAAATTTACATTCTTTCCAGCAATGTGTAAGAATACTATTGCTTAGACACTTTACAAAAGCTTGTAATCTTCATAATGCCTTCCCTCCTCCTACTAATTTAGTTCATATAAAATGTTTTCCTTTATGATTTTAATGTGCAATATAATGAGGTTAAACATATTTTCATAGATTTATTTTCTATTTCTATTCCCTCTTCTGTTAAATAATTAATCATGTTTCTTTTGGGCTATTTTCTTCATATTGATATTTGGGTTACTTATAAATTCTGGGTATCTGTTAGTTAAAATATTTTCTTATTTGTGGCTTGAGGCATTACTGTTTTTAAAACCTATTATTTCTAAACAAGGAAGTTGTTGTGTGTTTTTTTATCTTTAACTTTATTTTGAATGATTTTATTAGCAAAGAAGTTTTCAAAATAAAATTAAATGTTTCAATATTTTCTTCTATGATGCCCACTTTTATGGATTGTTTAGAAAAATCTATCATTATTGTAGATGATATATCTTATATTTTTTCTATGAATTTTAAACTTAATTGTAAACTTATGGTTCAAACCAGCTTATGGTTTAAAACACTTATTGCAATATTTTGTTGTGAAACTTTATGTTAAAAATTTTTGAAAATAGTTTATAGTTAACAACCATATACAGCATATATCCACCATCTAAATACTATAATCATTATTTTTTTATCTTTGCTTTATCATTTATCTATCCATTAATTATTTCTTTACTCATCCATCAAACCATCTTATGTTTTTATGCATTTCAAGTATGTTTCAGGTATCAGTTCATTTTCCCCTAAATTACTTCACCAGAAATACCACTAACTATAGTTAATGTTATTTTCACAGAATTGTTTCCTTTGAGTTAAAACTTACATACAACAAAATTAGTATAATAAGAGTATAACAATATATCAAATAATTTGGTGAAATTTAACAAATGTATACACATATGAGGTCGAACAATTAAGTTCATGAATTCACCCTAGAAAAAGTGTGACATACCTCATTGCTGAATATCACTATGGTCACCTTCGAAGTACTCCCCTTGGGAAGCTATGCACCAATGCCAGTGCCTAGTCCACCCTTGAAAGCAATTTTGGAACTCTTTCTGGAATGGCCGTCAGAGCTGTTGTCGTGTTACCCTTGATGTCCTGAATGTCATCAACATGTCTTCCTTTCAATATTTCATTTATCTTTGGGTAAAGAAAGAAGTTATTGGGGGCCAAATCAAGTGAGTAGAGAGGGTGTTCCAATACAGTTATTTGTTTACTGGCTAAAAACTCCCCTCACAGACAGTGCCGTGTGAGCTGGTACATTGTCGTGACGAAAGAGTCAAGAATTGTTGGTGAAAAGTTCAGGTCGTCTAACTTTTTCACGCAGCCTTTTCAGCACTTCCAAATAGTAATCTTGGTTAACTGTTTGTCCAGTTGGTACAAATTCATAATGACTAACCCCTCTGATGTCAAAAAAGGTTAGCAACATCGTTGCAACAAGATCGTGAACTTATTTGTCTGACGTTATATGTAATAAAAATTATTTTTAAGATATATAGGTAATATTAACAATCATCCCGGAAAATTCCTTCTTGCTTCTTTCTTGTCAATCTCCACTCTTAAACAACCACCATTCTGATTTTTCTATCATATATGAGTGTTGTCTGCTCTGGAATTTCATATGAATGGAATCATGCAATATGGAGGCTTTTGCGTCTAGACCTTTTCACTTATCAAAGTATCAAAGTATTTTGAGATTTATCCATATTGCATAAATCAATAATACTCTATTTTTTTGCTGTTGACTAAAATTCCATTGTATGAATCTTCCACACTTTGTTTTTCCCTTCACATATTTATGTCCATGTGGGGCAATTCCAGGTTTTCAATATTATATTTTAAGCTTCTATTAGGTTGCTGCAAAAGTAATGGCAGTTTAAAATGTTAAAAATAATTGGAAAAACTTCAATTACTTTTGCACCAACCTAATAAAAATATTCCTATATAGTGGTTGTACCTTTTATGCCCCCACTATAATGTATTTGAGTTTTGGTTACTTCACAGGCTTATATTACGTTTTAAAGTTAGGCAATAAAATTCTTTTTCAGGATTATTTTGGATATTATAAGTCCTTTGAATTTCCATATAAATTTTAGAATCAGTTTGACAATTTCTTCAAAAAAGCCTGTTGGTGTTATGACTGGAATTGCACTAAATGCATAAATCAGTTTAAGGTGAATTGAAATGATAATTACATTGAGTTCTCTAACACATAAATATTGTATGTCTCACAATTTGAGTCTTTATATTTTATAAGTAATATTTTGTTATTTTTAGTATATACAACTTTATATTTATTTCTAAATATTTTGGGTTTTGATACTATTGTAAATTGAATTGTTTTAATTTTCATTTTCCAATTTTTATTGCTGGCATATAAAATTACACTTGATTTTTGCATCCGTATATCTTTCAAAAATGACTTATCAGTACTGGTTGTTTTGTAGATTCCTTAGGACTTTCTATGTAAACAATCATACCAGTTGCAAAAGAGAAAAATTTGCTTTTCTCTTTCTGAACTTTATGTTTATCATTTCTTTTACCTGACTATTGTAAGACTGAATATAACTGAGATATGTGACTGTGGGCATCTTTGCTTTTTCTCATTCTTTTTCGAAAAAGCATCTTTATTGAGGTATAATTGACATATAAAGAATTGTACATATTTAATGTGTACAGTTTGATGTTTGAACATATGTGGATACCTATTATATAATCACTACAATCAAGGAAATAGACATATCCAACACATCCCAATATTTCCTGTGTTCCCTATTCTGTGGTCAATGCACTTAACATAAGACTTATCCTCTTAAATTTTAAAGTATACACTACATTATCATTAACTTTAGGTACTCTGTTGTACAGCAGATCTGTAGAACTTATTTATCATGTATAACTAAAACTTTATAAACACTAAACAACAACTTCCTATTTCTTCCACCCCAAGCCCTGGGAACCACTATTATATTCTCAGTTTCTATGAGTTTGACTATTTTATATACCTCATATAAATGAAGTGTTTGTCCTCCTATGACTGGCTTATTTTAGGTAGCAAAATGTCTTTCAAGTTCATCCATAGTGTAACAAATGGCAACATTTTCTTAAAGGTTAAATAATATTATATTTAATTGTATGTAAACAGCATATTTTCTTTATCCATTCATTTGTTGTGGAAATTTATGGTGTTTCCACACCATGGCTATTGTGAATAATACTTCAATGAACATGGGAGTGCAGATATTTCTGTGAGGTCCTGGTTTCAATTTTTTTTGACATATGCCCAGAATTTGGATTGCTGAATCATACTGCAGTTTTGCATTTAAATTTTCTGGGACCCTCTGTACTGTTTTCCATAGCTTACTGCATCATTTTTCATTCCCACCAAATCAATGTGTTCCAGTTGTTTTATATATATATATATATATATATATATATATATAACAACTGGAACAGTTATTGATTGATATGTGTGTATATGAGTAGATATATATATACACACATATAGATCTATCTATCTATATATACATATATTGATAGATATATAGATCTCTCTATATATATACACATATATATATATATACACACACACATATATATATACCGTGTTTCCCCGAAAATAAGACCTAGTAGGACAATCCGCTCTAATGTGTCTTTTAGAGCAAAAATTAATATGAGACCCTGTCTTCTTTTACTATAATATAAGACTGGGTCTTATAATATAATGTAATATAATATAATATAATACCAGGTCTTATATTAATTTTTGCTCCAAATGACACATTAGAGCTGATTGTCCGGCTAGGTCTTATTTTCGGGGAAATAGGCTATATATATATATATATATATATATATATATTAGACACGGATAAATATATATATTTATATATAATATATAAATATATATTATATATAAATATATATATATAAATTAATATAAGACCCAGATATATATATATATATATATATATATATATATATATATATATATCCTACTAGGTGTGAAGTGATATCTCATTGTGGTTTTGATTTGGATTTCCCTGATGTTTAGTTTGTTGAGCATCTTTTCATATAATTGTTGGTTATTTGTATATTTTCTTTAAAGAAATGTCTATTCAGTTATTTTGCTCATTATTAAATTGGATTATTTGAGTTTGTTTGTTTTTCTATTGAGTTAGAACAGTTCCTTACATATTTTAAATATTAACCCCTTACAGATATGTGGTTCACAAATATTTTCAGCAAGAGATGTAAGACTTGTACACTGAAAACGATAAACCACTGATGAAAGAAATTATAGAAGACACAAACAAATGGAAAGAAATTTAATGTGTGTGGATTGGATGTTGGATTTAATATTATTAAAATGCTCATACTACTCAAAGCAATCTAAAGATTCAGTGCAATTACTATCAAAATCCCACTGGTGTTTTGTACAGAAATATGAAAAAAAAAAAGAAATTCTAAAATTCATATGGAACTAGAGACTCCAAATAGCCCAAATAATCTTGAGAAATAAGAACAAAGCTGGAGGCATCACACTTTCTTATTTCAAAATATATTACAAGGCTATGAAAAGTAAAATCATATGGTACTGACATAAATATGGACATATAGGCCAATGGAACAGAATTGGGAGCTTATAAATCTACTCACACACATATAATCAATGATTTTTGACAAGGGTGACGAGAATACAAAAATGGGAATGCATACTCTCTTCAACTAATGGTGCTGAGAAACATGGATACCCACATGGACCCATGCCTTATACATAGACAAAAAACTCAAAATGGATTAAAATTTTAAACTTTAGATTGAAATCTCTAAAACTCTTAGAAGAAAACATCAGGGAAAATCTTCATGACATTGGTCTTCACAATGATTTCATGAACATGACACCAAATTACAGTCAATGAAAACAAATAAATAAGTTGGGCTATATCAAACTAACAAGCTTCTGAACAGCAAAAGAAACAATCAACAGAGTGAAAACTTATCTATAGAATAGTAGTGTATATCATTTTTATAACTTTAAAGAAAAATGAAAGAAAATAAACACACACATAAGAAGAATAGCACCAGTACACCTTGCTGCCATAAGTGAACTCTACCGGACACAAAATTGAAGAACTTAAGGACTTAATCATATCTTTCCTCTGAAGAGGCAAATTGTGTCTGAAGACAGAATATACTGGCTAGATAGATTACACAGGTATAGCCATCTCACCATAATCAAAAGATGACATTTTGAAAAGTTTTCTGAAGAGCAAAATTTAAAACAAAATAAAATGTAAACTCTAAATGTATTTCAGAATACCTTTTCAAAAACACTTCCAAAATCAGAGAGATGGAAAATCATTAAAATTCCTCTGTCTTTGCTCAATTTTCTTCACCTTCATTACCATTGTCTAAAATTTTGAAACCCAATCATATTGAAAATTTAAGGGCAGAGGAGACACAAAGTAAATTCCATGTATCTGACTCTTGCCTTAAAAGAAGTAACTCAGGAATAAATACAAGTTTATATTTTTCGCCCACCTTCCCATATGTAGAACTTGCCACTCAGATTCCAGGAAAGTAAAAAGATAGAAAAGACATAGCAGGGATGTAGGAAGGAGTCAAGAGTAGCAGAAAAGACCTGGAAAGTAAGTAAATATATCTGTTAAGTAGACAGTAGTATTTGGAATTAGATACCCCTCAGCGACTAGTGTAGGTAGGCCTCTGAGAAGGGAGAAAGTAGTAGATTAAGAGAAAAGGAAACTCTCTCTGAAAGAAAACAGCGCCTGAGAGAGAAGGCAAACCTCTGAGAAAAGACACAACTAAAGGAGTAGGCAGGAATTTGGAGTTGGTCCCAGACTTGCTGCTTTTCATCAGCTTTCAGCCTCCACTGTCCATCCAAAAATTATGGGACGTAGAGAAGCAGGGAGTTCACTGAGGCATTTAATTGAGTTCATGAATTGATATTAAAATTTCCCATGTTAGAAGTTTGAAGAGACTATCATTTTAATCTAACTTGCTTTGACGGTACCAAACAATGTTAAACAGAAAAGAAAAAAAATCCATTATTTTGAAGTTGATATCTGTAGATATAGACTAGTTTATAATCTACCTAAACTTAATTGATCAAATACTATGTTACAGATATCTAGATTTATTTTTTGAAACATAATCTTACCACATATTTTACATAAGATTACTTACAAAAAAAACTGGATTTAAGCCAATAAATTACGTTTGCCTCTCCAAAATACAGTTGTTTATATAATATATCTGCAACTGATTAGAGAACAATGAAATAATGTATTAAAATTCATCAAACAAAACTATAGGCAACTATATCTTATTCTATGTAATCTCAAAAATTATAGGTACTTTTGATACGTGTATAACAAAAAGGTGTTTTTTCAAAATAATAATGCATGAAAGAAAATAATGTAAAATTCAAGGAATTGTCACCCCAATAAATTTAATTTAAAAAATAGATTTTTTAAGTCAAAGACTCTGTAAAATATAAATAATAAAAAAATAGAGCTGTGTTTCCTAATCTGTTTTTTTGAAGTCAAAAAAGACATCCATAATCACATGAATTTAGTAGTTGTTTAGTTAAGCCAAATTAAAATTATTTACTTGACGAGATTTCAGAGGCTTTCATAAGCAAACTAGCATTGTATATGAACAAATATAGACTATGTAGTATGAGAATTCCCCATCCTTATTTAGCTACATTAATTCATTCATTAAACAGAATGCCAATTAATATATTTGTAATTAGTTAACAATTTGTTCTGGAATTACAATTTGAAAATGACTGATGTAAAATGTATGAATTACCTCAGATAACACACATCATTAATTTTTGAACTCAAGTCATGTAGCCACCTATGACGGCCCATTTCTTTCTTGAAAAAAAAACAAAAAAGGAGAATTCAAACACAGCAATATATTTTATTTAAAATAACTATAGTTTATAGCTTAGTTCCTTAAGTGATATTTATTTTTTTAATATTTTAATTTGTAATTCCTTATAGTCAATGCGCTTGGGCAATGCAGAGTTTGGAAACACAGTTCCTGAAACAAAACTGAAAACAAAAAACGAAAGAACAAAAAGTCACAACAAAGCAACGACGACTAATCTGACAGATTTGTGCCAGCAGTTCCAGCTATCTGAAAGGCACACTGTGGTTGTGCTGTTCATCACACACATGGGCCTCACCTTCTCCACTGACCTGGTGGTGTTCCCTGAGCTGTTTCCGTACCCAGGATTGCTTATCCATGCTGGGAATCCGGTGCGCTGCATTGGACAGTGGAACTCGGTGGGCACCCAACTACCGCGGGGTGAGAGACACGGCTGACGATGACTTTTGTCCCTGGACTCATGAGAAGATTAAAGTTTTGGGGGAAGCTGAGCTCTGTGAGATCATTTTTTTTTTTTCTTTTCAGAAATACCAGGAGCAGTGATTACCTCTACAAGGACCCAGAGCAGAAGATCTGTGACCTATTGCAGAAGTGCTTTGAGGAAGACCGAAGCAATATGGAACTCCTGGAGGGAGATAGAATTTGAGGTAAATTTAGTGATATCTGCCTTAGTAAACCTTTAGTTTTTGCATGGGCTGTGGTTATCTAACTGAAATGTCGCCAATTATATGAAAACATTATAAAGTGTGATTTAACAAAAAGGAAATATAAGTAATTGGTTATGGCAGAAACCACAGAGAAAAATTAATGAAGTCAAAATTTAGTTATTTGAAAAGATAATAAGATTGGGCAACTTCAAAAAGAGTGAAGGTGAAAAAAGAAAGTATTAAATTGGATCTATCACTATAGGTCTATAGACATTGAAAGATTAATAATGTAATACCAAGTATTTTATAATAATAATTAAGTGAAATAGAAAAAATCTCTTAAAACAAAGATTAACAAAACTAACACAAAAAGAAATGGAAATGCTGAATGGCTTTAGTAGTTTTACATCTAACAACATATTGCATTATTAAATTAAAAAAATAAAATCTTACAAAGAAAATTCCAGATAAAGATGCTTTTACTAGTGAAATATTTATGGAAGAAATAATGCCCATCTTAAATAAACATTCTTAGAAAAGGAAGAACAAAACACTACCAAATGATTTTAAATATAATTATGAAAAAGCTTTCTTTAACAACTGTCCCTCATTAATGACTGTTGAACCTCCATCATCTTTCATACATGCCAGGTTCCTTCATCACACCATTTTAACAAGATTCCACCCAATTTCAGTTATTCTTGGTTACTATTGTGGTCTAATTTAAGTATTCAGAACTCAGTATTTTTTCAGTTAATATTTCCAATCTTGACCTTGATTCAGAGACTATCCCTTATTTTCTATTGCAGCACAGGTCATCTCTGCTTGAGTAGGTAGGTGGTGTGAATTGCCTATGAGATCCTCTCACTCCCAATTAAGAGCTGCTGAGGCACTAAAGGGGGACAGGAGAGGCAGGGTTCACTCTCCATAACCTGTCATGGTGGGGAAGTATTCTAGCACTCACAAGTTTCTGTCTACTTGGTTGGTAGCCTCTGCTGGTCATTGTTTCACATACGAGCAGATGGCAAGTGGGCTTGTCCTGAAAGAGGTGTTCAGTTTCAGCTCCACCACTGAGAGCTTCTCATGTCTGCCAATATAACTATCCCAACCTCTTTCCCAGACTTTGAAGTGTCTCTGACTCCTGTTCCTCTCATCACCTTTGTGTTCCTTCACATAGTACACGAAAACGATTAGACTTCTCTTCCACAAACGCTAAGGTACATAAAGAAACTTCTTAGGTTCATTTCCTGTCACAGATTATGGTCCCAGAAAGCAGACACCAAAAAGAATGATACTTGCAAGCAGGAAATCTATTAGTGGTTGAAGAATATCGACCTAGATCAGGGAGCTAGTAGGTACTGTAACTATGATTTTTAGAATTAGCTGACAAAATCTGTACTCTTTCATTTCTACTGTGCCACATTTAGCATCTGAATATATTCTATAATAAAGCCTGACTAAGACATGACAAAACAAGAAAATTATAGACCAATTTCCCTCGGAAACGTAGTCCCAAAAAATCCTTTGCAAAGCTTGACAGGTAGAATCCAGCAAAATATACAAAAGAAAATAGATAATGACCACTGGAATTTAACCCAAGAAGTCAAGATTGTTGTAACATCAAAAAACAAACAAATAAACAAACAAAAAACAATCATTGTAATTTTCCATTATAACAAAAAAAAAAAAATAAAAGAGAAAAAAACATTGATGATCTCAAAGACTGAACAAAAGTCACCTGGTAAAATTCAATCCCTATTCATCATAATAAAATTTTTCAGCAAAGTAGGACTTGAAAGGAATTTCCACAATCTGAAAAATTATGTCTTTAAAAACAGACAAAAATAAAGAATATTGTATTTAATGATAAAATACTGAATATTTTCCCTTATGATTGAGGAAAAGGCAGGGATGCCTAATGTCACTTCTGTTAAATATCGTTTAGAGGGGTATTAGCTAAGGCAATAAGGCAAGGATAAAAAAAAACCAACAACATAGAGATTAAAATGAAAGAATTAAAACTGTCCTTATCACAGGAGACCTTATGTTTTGCATTAAAAAGCTTTAATAAACTTACAAAACCACTACAAGAATTAGAGTGACATTAGTAAGAATGCAAAATACAAAGTCAATATAGACATGAATTGTGTTTCTGTAGAATTGTAACAAATAAATAGAATATGCAATAAAATTTTATTTACATCATCAAAATCTTTTAAAAAATAGGATTAATAAAACACAAGACCTCTACAGTGAAAGCTGTAAAACGTTATTGAGAGAAATTAAAGCCTTAAATAAAGAAGTTAGTCATGTTCATAAATTGGAATTTTAATATGGTTAAGTTGTTATTTCTACCCTGTGTATCAATAAATTCCACAAAATTTCTATCAAAATTGCAAGAGGCTTTTTTAAAAAGTAGAAATTAAGAGGTTGATTCTAAAATTTCTATGGAAACTCAAGGGTATAGAATAGTAAAAGCAACTTAAAAGAGAATGGAGTTGGAAGACTTATACTACTCTACATCAAGACTTAATATGAAACTATGCTAATCAAGATTGCATGGAATTGGTGTGAACATCAATAAGTAGATTGCTAGAGCAAAAAGGCCAAGCATGTAGTAAATGCCTAATTAATGTTTATTGATAGAATCAAGAAGGGATTTCCCTTGCATGTCTCTTTCCTCCCAATCTCTTTCTGGGTAATTTTCTTTTTTGCAAAATCTAATACAGATGTGCCTAGGAAAACAGGCATGTATTTTACAAAGGCAGATGTAAAGGTGTACATATCTGTCCTGCACCCAAATGGAGAGACAAAAATATTTTGATATTTCTATATTCACTTTGATGTTTATCATAGTTTTGGGGATTTGGTTTATCAAGTTAAGCAAGTCATTTTCTATTCCTATTTCACTAAGAGGTTTTATAATAAATAAATAAATAAACAAACAAACAAACAAATAAATACTAAATTTTATCAAATGCTTTCTCTGTATCTAGAGAGATGATATGATTTCCCTCCTTTACTCTGCACAGGTTTTGAATTACTTATATTAATTTTCTAATGTTAAACTAACATTGAATTTCTAGGGGAGAACAACAAACTTGGACATAATGAATTATCCTTGTTGGATTTTGGTGTCAGTTGATATTTAACTGAGAGTTTTCCTCTCATTTTCTGTTCTCTGGAAAAGTTTCTGTAAGTTAGAATTATGCCTTATTTGCGTATTCTGCTAAAATCACCCAAAATCCAACTTGTACTCAGGTTTCTATTAGGGAAAATTTTTTACTATTCAATTACTTTCATAGTTATAATATTACTTATGTTTTCTATTTCTTATTGTAATTTTATAGGTAATATTTCTTCTAAATTTGAAAATTATGGTATACATATTTTAATAGTATATAGGAATGATATCCAAATACATCACTACAATAAAAACAACATAAACATATTCATAAATAAATGACACATTGAAATATTCATTTTTAGTAACATAAATTACTAATTTAGCACTATAATTTAGTATTTTTTAAGTTTATTGGGGTGACAATTGTTAGTAAAATTACATAGATTTCAGGTGTACAATTCTGTATTACATCATTTATAAATCCCATTGTGTGTTCACCACCCAGAGTCAGTTCTCCTTCCATCACCATATATTTGTTCCCCCTTACCCTCATCTCCCACCCTCCTCCCTCCTTACCCTCTGGTAACCACTAAACTATTGTCTGTGTCTATGAGTTTTGTTTCTCATTTGTTTGTCTTGTTCTTTTGTTTTTGGTTTATATACCACATATCAGTGAAATCATATGGTTCTCTCCTTTTTCCTGTCTGACTTATTTCGCTTAGCATTATACTCTCAAGATCCATCCATGTTGTCACAAATGTTCCTATATCATCTTTTCTTACCGCCGAATAGTATTCCATTGTGTATATATAACACAACTTCTTTATCCATTCATCTATCGAAGGACATTTTGGTTGTTTCCATGTCTTGGCCACCGTAAACAAAGCTGCAATGAACATTGGAGCACATGTGTCTTTATGTATAAATGTTTTCAGATTTTTTGGGTGGATATCCAAGATAGGGATTGCTGGGTCATATGGTAATTCTATTTGTAATTTTTGGTAAAGGAACCTCCACACTGCCTTCCATAGCAGCTGCACCAGTCTGCATTCCCACCAACAGTGTATGAGGGTTCCGTTTTCTCCACAGCCTCTCCAACACTTGTTACTATTTGTATTGTTGATGATAGCCATTCTAACTGGTATGAGGTGATATCTCATTGTGGTTTTTATTTGCATTTGTCTGATGATTAGTGATGTTGAGCATTTTTTCATATGTCTATTTGCCATTTGTATGTCTTCTTAGAGAAATGTCTCTTCAGGTCGTCTGCCCATTTTTCAACCGGGTTGTTTGTTTTTTGTTGTTGTTGAGTTGCATGAGTTCCTTGTATACTTTGGATATTAGCCCTTCATCGGAGACACTGGTTTCAAAAATCTTCTCCCATTCAGCTGGTTGCCTCTTTATTTTGTTGATGGTTTCTTTTGCTGTACACAGCTTTTAAGTTTCATATAGTCCCATTAGTCTATTTCAGCTTTTACTTCCCTTGCCTTTGGAGTCAAATTCATAAAATGCTCTTTGAACCCAAGGTCCATAAGTTTAGTACTTATGTTTTTTTCTGTGCAGTTTATTGTGTCAGGTCTTATGCCTAAGTCTTTGATCCATTTTCAATTAATTTTGGTACATGGTGACAGGTCCAGTTTCATTCTTTTGCATGTGGCAATCCAATTCTGCCAGCACCATTTTTGAAGAGGCTGCCTTTTCTCCATTGTATGTTTTTTGCTTCTTTGTCAAAAATTATCTGTCAATATTTATGTGATTTTATTTCTAGGTTCTCAATTCTATTCCATTGGTCTACGTGTCTGTTTTTCTGCCAATACCAGGCTGTTTTGATTATTGTAGCCCTGTAGTACAAGCTAAAATCAGGGAATGTGATACCTCCAGTACTGTTCTCTTTTCTTAAGATTGCTTTGGCTATTCCGTGTCTTTTGTAGTTCCAAACAAATCTGATGATTTTTTTGTTCTACTTCTTTAAAATATGCCATTGGTATTTTGATGGGGATTGCATTAAATCTGTATATTGCTTTGGATAATATGGCCATTTTAACTATGTTGATTTTTCCAATCCACGAGCACGAAGTGTCTTTCCATTTCTTTGTGTCTTCTTCAATTTCTTTTGAAAATGTCTTATAGTTTTCAGCACATAGGTCTTTCACAACCTTGGTTAAGTTTATTCCTAGGTATTTTATTCCTTTTGCTGCAATTGCAAAAGGAATTGTTTTTTGTATTTCTTTTTCTGAGATTTCATTGTTAGTATATAGGAATGCAATGGAATTTTGTACGTTGATTTTGTAGCCAGCAACTTTATGGTATTCGTTGATTGTTTCTAATAGCTTTTTGGTGGAGTCTTTAGAAATGGCCTTTCTGTGTTTTCTTGCATCTTGTTGAGTTTTTTCAGAACTGCAATCTTCAATTCTCTGTCATTTAAGTCACATATTTGCATATCTTTAAGTTCCTTTTCTGGAGACTTTCACTTTCTTTCTGAGCTGTCTTGTTGCCTTGGTTATTCATTGCCATTACTGATTTATTATTTCTCTTCCTAGACATCTACAGGAGTGGCTTCTGCAACAGGTTGATAGGAAGAGGTCTTTCTTTGGTTTCCCAGTACTTGTTGGTAGAATGTTTTATTTTCTCTCCAACTGCAGCCTTTTTTTCTCTCTCACACGGTAGTGCTATGTTTTCTCTGCACTATTCCAGCTTCTCACACACTGGGGGGAATTCCCTGGGAGATGGGCTTCTCATCTGTTAATAGTTCACCTGGGTCACAGAGCGCAGTGTCCGTGTGGGTATGCGGAGAGCTTTTGAAGTTCCAAAGCTCTTCCTGCACCAGATTCAGAGCCTTTATGTTTCAGCAGTTCTGTTTACTCCTGCAGGGATCTGCCCAGATAGGTGGGGCCAGGGGTGGGGTGAGTTGTGAGAGGTGGCCCAAAGCACTGGCAACGACCACCACCACAGCCGGTCCTGCTTCCACAGCTCCCTCCCCTTTTCCAGAACTAGTTGGGCTGCGAAACTGTGTCTGTAGTCCACAGTTCTCAGAACAGCAAATATTCTGTTCTTTTGATCTGACACTGCTACCTTTCCACTTCTGGCACTGGGCAGGTGGGGGTGGGGCGAGCTCTGGGAGGGGAGGGAGGGGGCGGCTGGTCTCAGTGCCTAAGGCTTCGGTTCTGTGCTCTGCAGTGAGGGCTTAAACCACCGTTTTCAGCCTTCTTCCCTCAGTCTTTTCTCTGAGGTCTCTGCCGTGAGCGTTGGGTTCAGCCGTGTTATATGGTGCCCCCTCAGCCCTGTGGGCCATAAGCGGAGCCCTAGCAGTCCGAGGTCTTCCCTCTCCCGCAGCTGCGGTAGCTCCGGGAAGCAGCGAGCTCGGCGCACTGAGCTGGGTCTGCGTCCTGCGCCCGGACGGCTCCGTCTCCGCACTTCTCCCTTTCCTCCTCCTCTGCTTGCATGATTCGCCCCCCCTTAGGTGAATTCAGTAGTGGGCCTCTTCGTCTTGCCTGTCTGCTCTGCAGGGAGTCCTTTGTGGAGTTATTGTTCTTTGATTAGTGGTAAATTCCAGGGGAGCTTTACAGAGGCTCACCTCATGCCGCCATTTTGATGACGTCATAATTTAGCAATTTAAATTAACTAATATATCTAATATACTCCAATTTGTTTGTTGAGTTTTAGAAAAGTTAGTGCAATCTTTAGTTTAAACTGTATGTGACTAAATTATGCCCCTTCATGCCATTAAGCTGACATTCATCAGACCTTTTGTAGCCTCCATTCTAGCAATTTCTCCTAACATCATTAGCGACATAACATCAATTCCATTCAATAAAAAAGAAATCTCTTACAACAGAGCTGTAATAGAGATATTCAATATCTCTGTAATTGACCAAGTTACTGTATTAGTTTCCCAGGGCAGCTGTAAAAAAGTGTCATCAACTGGATGGCTTAAGACAATAAAATTTATTGTTTCACAGTTCTGGAGGCTGGAAGTCCAAAATCACAAGGCTGACAGGGAAAGGCTCTCTCTGAAGCATGTAAGAAAATTCTTGTTTGCCTCTTTGTAGTTTCTGGTGCTTTGCTGGAAATCTTTGGCATTTCTTAGGTTGCAGTTGCATTAGCTCAAATCTCTGACTTTGTATCTAATCTCTGTCTTCCACATGGTATTTTCCTGTGTCTCAGTATCTTCACATGGTCATCTGATAAGGACACTAGTCACTTTGGTGTCCATTCTACTCTAATATGACCTCATGTTAACTAGTTACATCTCCAAAAATTCCATGTTAGGATGTCAATGTATGGGACACAATTCAACCCATAACAGTTACCAAATTAGTTTTTTTGAAATGTGTTATAAAATTTGTTTAAACCTAAATCTTCAGCTAGTTGCGATGCACCATGCTATGGTTTAGATATATATTCCCACTGCCCTCCGGCTTCTACCGTCCATTCTGACAATCAAACTGTCACTCCTTTGAAGGTATTTTTTTCTCTTCTGGATACTTTTAGAGATTTTTCTTTCTATCTTATCTTTTTTACAGTTTCATGATATACTTCTAAGGTTAGAATTTTTTTTATTTTTGCCTGAGAGTCACTGGGTTTCATGAAATGTGATTAGGTGTCTTTTCACAGATTCAGTTCTTTCCCCTTTCCTGGAATTCCTGTTAGGCATATGTCAGATCTTCAAACTCCTTCATCCAAATTCCTTACTTCTCAAAATTGGACCTATTTCTTTGTCCCTCTGTGTTGCATTCTGGATAATTTATTTTGATCAATCCTTGAGTTTCTTAATTCTCTCTTTATATCATTAAATAGAGGTTTTTATATTTTAATTTCAGTTCATAATGTCATACTTTTGATTATATTTTCTTTTCTGGATATTGTATAAGATTCTTTAAAATCTAATAATTTTCAATGTTTCCAAATTCCTATAAGTGTTCAAAAACATACATTTTATATCTTTAAATATAGTGAACATTGTTGTTATAGTTATATGATAATATTTATTACTAAAGTATCTAAAAATTTTACTGTTCTATTTATCATATCTCTTGTTAGGCAGGCTTTCACCCATAATGTGTTGTTAATAATATTTATTAATATTTTAAACAATATTTATTATTATTTCTAACAATATCTGTGGGAATTTATTTAGGTATATGATAGAAAATTCATTTAGCATAGACATAAATTTCTTCAGTGCAAAACAACGGGATCATCTATCTAGAAAACTATAGATTAAATCTGTGGCTTGAGGTTTTAGAATGCCAAGGTAACGGTAACTTGGGTGGCAAATCCTTGTGAGGGGTGAGCAAGAATTACAATTTCACAGCATTTTCCTAGACAACTTTCCTTGCAGTCACTTGGGGTGCGGATGTATTGCCTGTTTGCTATCAGGTCACCCTTAACTTGAGTATGCAGCCTTTTGTATGCTCTAGATAAACACCTTTACTTGCCTCTTCTAATCCACGCACCCAAACTGGTGATTTCGCGGTTCAAAAAAATGCTTTAAAGGAATTCAATCCTCTCCTTACTTCCTAGACTCCCAGTTTACCTTAGATATTGGCACAATTATTTCTTTCCACTTTATCTATCCTTAGATGCTTTAAGGAGCTTTTAAAATATGTGTCATTCAGCATTTTTAGTTGTTTTCAGAAGAAGAATTATTCCAAATACCATTCAGGTCTTATTACTAAATATGTGATTCTTATTTAATGTATTCTACTTTTTATTAGATAACTAACAAGTTCATCTGAAACAAATAAGTAAATGCATATGCACCAAGCCATAAATAGTCATCTACATGAGCCATATTTAATCATTTAGTTTTAGTCATTCAAGACACCAAAAATAACAAGATCATGACTAGACCATATGTTACAATTAGTTATATCATTTTGTAATAAATAATTTACATTAAACTTACAGAATATATGTTTTAAGGATGATTAGTATAGTTTATATATTCAGTTGGCAACAAAACTATAATTTTAAAAAAAATACCCTGGCCTTTTATTTAGATGTCTCTTCTAACAGTACATTGAATGAATACTTTAGCTACATTAATCATTCATTAAATTGTGAAGAGCATTAGTATTTCCAGATAATGAAAGATGTTTAAATGTGAAAAAAACTGGGATATAGAAGAGAGAAACTTAATGAAAATAGTTATTCCTCTGAAATATTTTTAGCATCATAGACATTAAACACTCTATTTAAACAGAATTGTAAAAAATTTCTGTGAATTAATTCAACCAATCATTACCTATTCCAAACTTGCATTTTTCAGACATCCATTAAGAATTCTTTTATGTAATGTCAATTACAGTTGACATACAATATTATATTAGTTTCAGATGTAGGACATAGTGATTAGACATTTATGTAACTTACGAATTGATCACCTCAATAAATCTAGTATCTATCTGACACCATACATAATTAATAAAGTATTATTGACTATATTCCTTATGCTATACTCTACATCCCCATGACTGTTTTGTAACTACCAATTTGTACTTCTTAATTCCTTCCCCTTTTATATCCATCTCCCAACCAGTAAGCATTTTTGTGTGTAATTTCTCAGAAAGGTTTTCCTCTCTGTCTCTCCCACTGTGTCAGTCTTACCTCTTCTCTGCTACTATTTTCTTTCATAAAAATACAATTAATAGCCAATAATAACCAGCTATTACTTTTCTTTTACTATGTTCCAGAACTTTTGTGAACAGTTCATATTTGAAACTTAAAGAAAGTCTGAGACTTAATTCTTTCATTAATCCATTTTAAGGTAATAAAAATGAGTTAACAAGCTCAATGTCACACAGTTAATAAACTTTAGATAATAACTGAGTCCCATCTGAATTGAAAGACTCTGTTGTCTCCATGTTAACAAACGTATGGTACCTTAAAAGAGAATTAAAGAGTAAGTGAAATAAGTTCAACAGCATCATGCCAATAAGTGTTCCTGTTCCCCACCCATATTCACAAAGACCTGTTTTTTTGTCTGTCATCCAATTGAAACCAACAACCAATGATTCAGTTTTATGTGTGTGTGTGTGATTCAATTTTAAAGTGGCGTTACCTTCAGAGAAATATGATGCCACAGCCATAAAGATAATTTAAAAGGAATTTCAAACTTTACTCACATCTTCCAAAAATATTGTCAAAACTCTTAAGTTAAAACACTGATAAATACTTTCTATATTCCTTTTTCTCTTCTTCCCAAATCCTCTCAGACACTTCCTACAGTGTCTATCAGCTTCCTGCCCTTTCTTATATAGATTAGTAAAATTTCACTTTACATTTCCATGTGACGGTCCTTTCACTTCTATTGCTTTTGTTTTCTGTTTTCCGATTCTGATTTGGAATAACTAACATTAGGTTGTTAGAGAGGGACTCTCCCTTGGGAAAGGAGAGAGTTTGAAAATATGTGTACATTTGTGTGTGTGTGTGTGTGTGTGTGTGTGTATGTGTGATATAAAACAATTTGGGTGTTGTAATACCTAAAAAAGAAGAATCTCTAGGGTAAAAAGATGAAGAAAAATATAAGTTTGAAGTTTCTGTGGCCATTTTGTTTATTTTACAGGGAAGCTATATGAATAAATAGAGTAAATTCAAAATAAAATTCCAATGGAAGATATATTCTTTAAGATATTCTCTTATGCTGCAAACATAATTATTCTTCCCTCTATATATTAACCACATAAGCAGTTTCATAATATGTACAGTTAATTCATAGATTAAAAATAAACATTTTAATTTGTTATTATATATAAATACATGTGTTAATATATGTTTTCAAACTCTTTAAAAAATATATATATATATATATTTTTTTTTTGGGGGGGGGATATTGGGGAACAGTGCACTGCTCCAGGGCCCATCAGCTCCAAGTCATTGTCCTTCAATCTAGTTGCAGAGGGCGCAGCTCAGCTCCAAATCCAGTAACCGTTTTGAACCGGCAACCTTGCTGTTGAGAGCTCATGCACTAATCAACTGAGCCATCTGTCTGCCCCTATTTAAAATATTTTTGAATCTCATTTCTAGATATATAAAGAGGGTGCCAAAACAATGTATACACATTTTAAGAAAGGAAAACTGTATCAAAAATGTAATACTCAATATATATTGTCATGTGGGGCATCAGGCAGGGTCTCTAGTCCCGCTCCCCACATAAGAACACAGGACATGGTGAGGCCAAAAATGAACACCCACGGAGCCATAGATAGGGGAGCCATACCACTACAGTCTCGCTGGCGGCTGGGTTGGAGACACAGGAAGCAGGAGCCACACGATCCGCAATCTGCCGTCCACTTGTCTCTGCCAACTAACCCCACTTGCTAGCTGCTATCCGCCTCTATGCAATCCGTAATCCACACTCCACCACGCCACAACTATACTACCATACTACCTCGCTAGCTTAGTTGTGGCAATTATATCAGTGGCTAATGGCTAACCAGTAACAGCTGATTGCCAACTAGTCACAGCTGATGACTACCTGAGCCAGCACCTTTCTATGTGAGGTGGAGAGCCAGGAAAATACTCTCTGGGACTCTGTCCCCACATATACCGATAACAAAAGATGAATACAAGTCAAGTTTGACTTCTGCAGTTACAAGAGTGCTCAAAGTGGTTACCATCAGTGTCCAGACACTTGTGATGACAGCAAACTACTGCTTGAGCTACGTTGACCAAATTGTCCACTTGCATATATTTTTTGGCACCTCCGGTATTTTTACATGCTTGGGAAAATAATTATCAACACCTCCAAATACTTTCAAATTCTAAACTATTCCCTGAGATTAAGTCAGTTTAGGAAGCTACATTAATTTTCTGGTCACTTGTGTTTCATTGAACATATGGCTGCCTCAGTGCCCTACTGCTATAAAAGTCTGTTTCAAGTAGAAGCTTTTCCTTCTGGAATTTTTCCCAGTGAAGAACCCTGATCTACTCATGGTGCCTGAATGGAAGAGTGTTTTCCCAACACAGCACTGCTGGGCACCCTGCCTCTAGTCGATGAAAGTATATCACCGGAGTAGGAGCTGAGGAAAGTGGGAGCCTCTGTCTTCCTGCCATATTCACTTGAAGGAAAACAGCTGGGAGCAGTTTCAATAAGAAAGAGTTGGAACAAGGATGGGGGCATGGTAGGGGTGAAATGAAAGCAGGTTGTGGTTCAAAGGTCACAGTGTTGCTGTTCTTACCCAGATTTAGTAGATTTTCTTTGATAGATGTATCTCAAATTATGCATAGGACAATTTCCAGAAACTTGAAATTATTATTATTTTTAAATATCTTTCACCAGATAGTGATTGTTTTACTGGGGAGACACTGAGTTCCTGGGGAGAGACAGGATTCACTGAGTTCCTCACACTGCCATTCCAGAAGTTCAGGGCAATTTTTTTTTTTTTGATCTTCAGCAATTTCAAAGTTCCCTAATTAGTCTTGTTTATATGTTAGAGAATAGTCACAAGAATGATCCTAACTAGTTGTCTCTTGTATAAGCTGGAACCGTGTTTCTCAATCCTTGTTGCCCATTATCCCACAGTGGGTACGTTCACAAACATGTTGATGAACAGGCCTTAGTCCAAATATTCTGATTCAATTGTCTGGACAGGACCTAAGAATTAGCAATTTTAAAAGAAATTCCTGGGATGATTGGAACGAGATTTGAGAACCACAGAATTAGACATTTTGCAGGGGTTCATGCGTTGGATTCAGAGTTAAAACTGTATGACTTTTTTATTGTCCTTAATATTTAAAATTGGGATTACAAACTTTCTGAGGGCATTTGGATGGTGGTGTTTATCCCTTCCTTACATAGCTATAAATAAATAAATAATGAAACTAACTTAGAACTTAACGTTTTAATTTCTTTTGTTTGAAGACATGACTTGCACAAAATATACACTTTCTTCCTCTGGCTTTTTGGATAGAAATATTATATTGTAATTTATACTGACATGCTATTATTTATAACATTATCAAAGGATCACAGTTACTACAGGAAGTGAAATATGTTGGTAGATCTTAGTAAACTTCATGTCTGCACAATATGGCAATCACATATCTTTCAGATGCTTAATGATAAGTATTGCCAAAAGAGGTTTGGAAGCATATAAAAGATTTAAGGGGAAGAATACAGGCAAACTATACTACAATCCAGGTAGAATTTTTCCCTGACTTTATGTACAAACCCTGTGTCACTTTGGTAGATAGTAGCAAAGTTGCAAAGTTGATTTGACTGAGAAGCTTTCAAAGATTATGATATCCAAAAATGAAAGGAAAATTAAAAACAATATTTTTGGAAAGATTGTTTTAATTATTAGACCATCCTTCCTTAAAGGATGGGCATTTTATTTTACAATTGCAGTAATTGTTATTTTCTTTTTTGTGATTTTACCTAACCATATAAGTGAACTATGTTTTGTATAAGATTAGTGTCATTAATGTGACAAATTTCTTCCCACGTTTCAGTTTGTGAAGAACCTACTATTAGCATCTGTTGTCTTTTTAATTTCTCAATTCTTTTTAAAATGTTCATCAACACTGTGAAAGACTACATAGAGAGCCATTTTTTTTAACATTTGGAAAAATCACCAGAAATAATTTAAAGTTTAACAAGAAATGAACATATTATGATCTAGATTGTAAGAAATTATAGAATCTCATGTTAAAGGCAAAATATTACTCATCATTCCTGCTTCTGTCATCCTGAAAAGGAGGTTAAGATATTTAAGATGCTTGAGGACACATCTTTGCTGAGTCTTTTTTATGTCTTCTAACCATCCTAGATCATGGTGTGTTGGTAGAATAACTAACTTTCATGAAATACTAACTTCATAGTAATTAAAATTATATACAATTTAAAATAAAAATTTTAATTATATAATCTATGGTTTTAAAGCAATAATAAAAATAGAAAGAGAAATAAACAACCCCCTCCATCATTTTAACAACTCACAAATTTGACAGTTAGCATTGAATTCATAGGACCTTGAGATGAATGTGATTTTATGAGGTTATTTGTATTCATTACCTATATTCAGATTGCTAAAGCATTATTACATCCTGATTTCTTACTTTCTTTTACCATCACATCCAAAAATACCAAGTTTTTTTTCCTCATTCTTCAGAATCCTTCTTAATCTCTCTGTCTTCTTCCCAACACCATTACAATCCATTGATATAGCAGAGTAATATTTGAAAAATAAGAATTTATATATTCAATTATCCCTTTTATAAGTTCCTGATGTTGCACTGTTCTTTGACAAAGAGTAAAAGCATTCAGTGCAGAAAGGATAGTCTTTTCAACAAATGATGCTGGAACATCCAAGTGTAAAAGCAAAACAAAACAAAACAAAAAATGAATCTTGGTACAGACTTTATACCTCTTACAAAAATTAACTCACAATGAATCATAGGCCTAAATGTAAGATGCAAAATGACAAAACTCCTGGGAGAAAACATAGGAGAAATTATAGATGACTTTGGGTTTGTGATGACATTTTAGATATAACATCAAAAATGAAAGAATACACTTATATATGGAACTCCATTAAAATTAAAAACTTCTGTTCTCAAAAGACAGAGAAATTAGGGTACAAAACACATACCAGTAACTGGGAGAAAATCTTTGTGAAGCACATGTCTGATAAATGACTGGTATACAAATATACAAAGAACTTTAAAACTGAATAAGAAATCAAACAACCCAATTAAAAGTAGACACAGAATCTGAACAGATACCTCACCAAAAAAGACATAGCGATGGCAAATAAGCATGTGAAAAGATGTTTGACATCATATGTCATCAGAAAAATGCAAATTTAAACAACAATGAGATACAACTACACATCTATTAGAATAGCTAAAATCCAAAACAATGACAACACCAAATACTGACAAGGATGCTGAGCAACAGGAATTCTCATTTATTGTTGGTGGGAATGTAAAATGATGATACAGACACTTTGGAAGGCAGTTTGACAGATTTCATGAAAGTAAATATACTCTTAACTTATAATCTAGTTATTATATTCCTTGTTATTCAGCCAAAGGAGTTGAGAACTTATGTACACATAAATCTGTACAAGGGAGTTTATAAAGAAATAGCTTTATTTATAATTGCCAAAATTTGGAGGTAACCAAGATGTCCTTCAATCAGTAAATGGATATAGAAACAGTAGTACATCCATACAATGGAACATTATTCAGTAATAAAAAGAAATGAGTTATACTATGAAAAGACATGGGGGACACTTAAAGGAATATTACTAAGTGGAAGAAGCAACCTGAAAAGATTACATAATGTACAATACTAACTATGTGACATTCTAGAATAGGCAAAATTATGGAGACAACAAAATGATCAGTGATGGTCAGGGGCTGTGAGCAGGGAGCAGGGGATGAATAGGCAGAGCACTTGGGACATTTAGGCAAGGGGAAATATTCTGCCTGACACTGTAATGGTGGATACATGCCATCACACATTTTTCAAAATCATAGAATGTACAGTACAAAGAATGAACCTCATTGCAAACTATAGAATTTAGCTAACTACAAGGTCTGACAATTAAGTTCAAGAACTTACTGCTAAGCTTTTTTGATATCAGAGCGATTATTCATTATGAATTTGTACCAACTGGACAAACAGTTAACCAAGTTTACTATTTGGAAGTACTGAAAAGACTGCATGAAAAAGTTAGACAACCTGAAATTTTCACCAGCAATTCATGACTCTTGCATCATGACAATGCACCAGCTCACAGGGTATTGTCTGTGAGGGAGTTTTTAGCCAGCAAACAAATAACTGTATTGGAACACCCTCCCTATTCACCTGATCTGGCTCCCAATGACTTCTTTCTTTACCTGAAGATAAAAGGAAATATTGAAAGGAAGACATTTTTTATGACATTCAGGACATCCAGTGTAGTACAATGACAGCTCTGATGGTCATTCCAGAAAAAGAGTTCCAAAATTGCTTTGAAGGGTGGACTAGGCACTCACATCAGTGCATAGCTTCCCAAGGGGAGTTCTTCGAAGGCGACCATAGTGATATTCAGCCTTGAGGTATGCAGCACTTTTTCTAGGATGAGTTCGCTAACTTAATTGTCATACCAAGTATAATGCAATTTGTTTCATCAGTTTTAACAAATAGCACACTAATATAATATATTAATAATAGTGCAAAGTACATGTGTGGCAGGTGGGAGTTGAAGGGATATATGGGAGCTCTGCACTTTCCACTAATTTTTTCTGTAAACTTAAAACTGCTCTAAAATTAATTAATTTTTAAAAGGAGTTTCTGATGGCGTTTTACTGTTGTAGAATAAAAGTCAAACCCTATTCACTTCCCTTCATGATCCTACATGTTCTTTTTCCTACCTCTCGCTCTTACTTTATCTGCTATCACCTTTCACTGCTGCCAAACAGCCTTTGTGTTAATAAAATATAATAAATTATTTTCAATTCAGGACTTTTATAGTTGCTATCCCCTTTCTGATGTTTTTACCATAAGTCTTCATGCCTTCTCCTCATTCATATGCCTTCAAAAAAGACTTTAATTACTACTGCATCTAAAGTTGTTTGTTTTCATAGGACTATTGGTAGGTGATATTTTCTCATGTAGGTTTATTAGTTTCACCAACTATAAGAATGAAATTTTATAAGATCAGGTATGTCATCTGTTCTGTTTACACTGTTACTTCCTAACTGTTTCACAGTCTAGAATAATAGAGCACGTGATAGTCACAAAATTAACTTTTGTTAAATAATTTAATAATTAACATTTTATAAGTGAGGAAAATAAGAACTTAAAAGGTTGACCCCTTGTTACTGTCTGTCTAATTGGAATGTCACAGGAAAAAAAGAAACCCTTATATCTTACTGTCTCTTTGAGCAGTGGACATTTCTCTATAATAGTCTATGGAGCAAGCAGCATAAGATATTCATACTGTCATTAACATAACTTTAGGGAAATAGAAGAAACAAAAACTCATAGACACAGACAATAGTTTAGTGATTACCAGAGGGTGGAGGGGGGGCTGGTAAATGAGGGTAGAAGGGATGAAATAGATGGTGATGGAAGGAGAACTGACTCTGGGTGGTGAACACACAATGTGATATATAGATGATGTAAAACAGAATTGTACACCTGAAATTTAAGTAACTTTACTAACAACTGTCATCCCAATAAACTTCAATTAATAAAATAAAAGAAGTGATTTTCATGACCTTTTTTCAATTGGGATGTAACAAAAAACTTAAATAACTCACAGCCAAAATGATAGTTCATAATCTATTAGGTTAAAATATAATATGGATTTTTCCTCAAAATTAACTTTAAAGAATACACCGTATATTGGTTTTCATTTATGAAATTTGCAAATGAAAATAGAGTTTCCATCATTATGGTCTACAAGTACTAGATGACCACGTCTATTACTCTGGGCAATGACAGGCTTTCCCTTACAGGCTCCTAGGTCACCTCTAGTCTCTGATGTCATCAGTTAAAATGTGTTTGAACAGGAAATGCTGAGAATTTTTTTTTTTTTTTTTTTTTTGCCTTCTTTTTTTAATTTATTGGGGTGACAATTGTTAGTAAAATTACATAGATTTCAGGTGCAAATGCCTTCTTTTTTTTTTTTTTTTTTTAGTGTTTTGGAATTCTTTTTTTTTTTTTTTTTTTTATTTTATTTTATTTTTTTTATTAATTAGTTTCAGGTGCACAAGACAAAGCAAAACTTAGACATTTATCATTTATATCCCTCACACTGTGTGAACCCCCCTCCCCCCATCCACTATCCCTCTGTACGTTCCCAAAACCTCTCACCTTCCCCTTATCCCCACCCCCCTGCCCATCTAGCAACCCTCAGTTTTTCCTCCATTTTTCCAGAATTTTTTGACCTGAGGATTGAATGGTGTAGTGCCATACATCAATCAGCAGATATTTGCGACCTCTTGTGGATAAAGGTATTAAACTATGGGCTATACAACTGAATGAGCAATTCGTTTTTTTTTCAGGTTTATGCACAGTTAGGGCCATTCATTTAATGTTAGAATGAGATCACAGAAGTGAAGATCAAGCATAAAATTATATAGTAGAGATTATTAGATTAATCCTTAACTTGGAGGGTTTTTTGTATCTCTTATTTTCTCCTTTCTATTAAATGCCCAGAAATGTCCCTTTTAATAGGTCTAAAATTAATGAAAATTGGGGAGGATATTTAATTAATTTTAAATCAATGTTTTTAATAAAATTGAACTATATATAAGCATAAAAAATTAATTGATATAACCACTAATAGCAAGATAAAATATAGGGGTAAATTACCACCTGTTTCCGATACTACACTACGGTTCTATTCCCCAAAATAATTTAAGTTGATTTTACTGAGATAATAAACATTTATTGATTAAATGAGTGGCCCATCATACATAGTGGCATAAAATTTTAGACTCTTTAAAACTTTTATTTCTCTAAATCTTCAAACTGACATTTGAGTGTCATTGTCATTTCATTAACATTGCACATCATTCTATACTTCAATTAGATAACTGCAGGTCTTAATGAGATTTTAGTAGTAACAATATGCACTATCATAAAACTTGTGAACTCTCATGGTGAAATGAAGCTTCAGTGCTTATACTGAGTTATAAACTTCCTGAGACAGCTCAAGTCAATGGGGATTGGTGCCTGTGGCTAACTGAAGGAAACATTTATCTCATGCGGTTTCCTGTGCTCTTTCTGGATTCTTGGCTCCTTTCTGCACAATCAAATCTCTCATCAGCATTTGAGCCACTTGATGTCCAGGGATCTCCTTTCAGGCTTAAAAGGACTGGTAGTCTCTAAATAATTTAATCCATTCTCTCTAGTTTGTGTAAAAAGCCCAGAGAGTCTCCGATCAATGATACACAGCTAAGATGTTCCAGAAATAGGCTGAGAAATGGGCCTTTCTGATTCACATTGCCTGTGTATTTGTGTTATTGTTTCCAGTCAAAAGTAAGCAACCACCGGCCATATTCTGGAAATTCACTGGCCAGAGCCCAAATGAATGAAATTCTAAGATGATAACTCCAGTTCCAACTTATAAGGGAGGGAAATAAGTGTTTGTGAGATGAGTATCAGTGGTGATTGTATGCCAGAATAAGAGGGATTGGATGTGTGCTGGAATAAGAGGGATTGGATGTGTGCTGGAAGTGATGTGTGCATGGAGGGCAGGGGTGGGGGTAGTAGATGTTCCTATGCTTTGCCAAGCTTACCAATTACCTCCAAATTACTCTATCAATATTAACTATTTATTACATACCTCTTATTACTTGACCCATCAATACAATTGACAAAATTGTTCAGTTCTCTCTCCTCCACACGAGTATCTCAGTTCTGCATCCCACCATTAGTTTCCAGGACTTCATACATTATCAATTTCCTTCTTACTTTAACGGTTACTTCTACTTAGTCTCATTTAGTTCCTCCTCAATCCCTCATCTCTGGATGTTGGATTACTCATGGCTCAATTTTTGGAATTCTCTTCACTGTCCACACTCATTCTCTTGATGATCATATTTAGTATGAAATGTCTGATCCTTCCTTCCTACTCAAATCTGTTCCACCAGTTTATCTCAGTCAGATGAAATACTCTTTCTAGCTATTTCAACCAAAATCCTTAGCACGATACTCACCTTTTCTCTTTATTTCATATATTATATCCAATCTATTAACAAAAGTATACCCAGATGCTTAGCTCCCCATTACTATCGCTATAGCTCCCTGGGCCAAGCCATCAATATCTCTTCTTGGCATTCATAGCATGTCTCCCTACTTCCACAATCACTCTTCTGTAAGCTATTCTACACAATACATCTAAGTTATTATGTCATTCCTCTGGTTAAAACCCTGCATTCATTTGTATATTTCTTCAACAAATATTTATTCATTTTCCATTTATTCATCAACTATTTTCATGTGGAAACACTCTTTTAGATACTTGGTACCTATCAAAGAACAAAGCAAAAGTGATACCTACCTTCAGGTGCTTATGTTCAAGCAGGGAAGAAGCACAGAAACATCAAATATGACTTAAAACATGACTCATATTGTCTATCAAAAATTCTGTGAAGAATAGTGAAATAAATCAAGATAAGAGGGACCTAGATTGTCAAGTTGTCTGACTTATATTGCTGAGCAGGATAATCTCAAGATCTATCCATGTTGTTACAAATGGCAGTATTTCATCTTTTCTTATGGCCAAGTAGTATTCCATTGTATATATATATCCAGTCATCTATGGAAGGACACTTCATGTGTTTCCATGTCTCAGCCACTGTGAATAATGCTGCAATGAACATAGGGGTACATATATCTTTATGGATAAATGATTTCAGGTTTTGAGGGTAGATACTCAGAACTGGGATTGCTGGGTCATATAGTAATTCTATTCTTAAATTTTTGAGACATCTCCATACCGTTTTTCATAGTGGCTGTACCAATTTACATTCCCACCAGGAGTATATGAGGTTCCTTTTTCTCCATAGCCTCTCCAACACTTGTTATTACTTGACTTATTGATAACATCCATTCTGACAGGTGTGAGGTCATATCTCATTGTGGCTTTGATTTGTGTTTCCCTAATAGCTAGTGAAGATGAGCATCTTTTCATATGTCTATTGGCCATTTGTATGTCTTCTTGGGAGAAGTGTATGTTCAGGTCCTCTGCCCATTTTTTATTGGCTTGTTTGATTTTTTTGTTGTTGAGTTGTACAAGTTCTTTATGTGTTTTGGATATTAGCCCTTATTGGAGGTGTTGTTTACAAATATCATCTCCCATTTGGTTGATTGCCTCTTTGGTTTTTTGTTTGTTTGTTTTCTGTGCAGAAGGGTTTCTTTCCATTTTTGTATTATTGCTAGTGTATTGAAATACAACTGATTTTTATATGTTGATCTTGTGTCATGAAACTACTGAACTTGTTTATAAGAGATACTTTTAAGAACAAAAGTACAATGGGAAGACAACTTTAATACATTTAAAATGTTTTTGTGTTTTTTTTTATCCTTGAAATATTATGTGATGAAAGCATATGGAATGTGCTTGATACAGACATGGGCAGGCTGAATTATACAAGAAGCCAGGGAAGGATTCCTGCATCCTGAGACCTGGTTCTGCAAGATCCAAGGCAGTCCTTGAGGGAGACCAGGCCTTGAACTGCTTGTAGGAAAGTTTCCCAAGTTCCTTGGGGAGACAAGAGCAGTAAGTACAGAGACGCGTTCGAAGCTGACAAACTCACTAAGACAGCTGAGTCAAATCAAATGGAGAAGCAGAACTGAGATACTAGTGTGGAAGGGAGAGAACTGAACAAATCCAGAGTCAAGAAAATCACACACCTGTAAAAGGAAGACAAGGGTCTGACTACATTAGTTAATAAATTGTTATAAACTTGGTGATTATTGACCAAAAACATACATACTTACATATGTATGTTTTATTATAATTATTGCTGATCATTTAGTAGAAGATAAAATAGTTTAGGGTATTTTTTAAAATGTGGTGTAAAAGGACACAATTCAACAGAAGGTATTACAACAAATTTATTTGTAACCTATCAGTTCTCTACCTTGCATGACTATGCCACTTACCAGTTCTTTACTAAAACGTTTAGTGATATACTCTCCCATACTTCACCCTATTCATTAGTATTTAAACTTTTAATAGAAGAAATTTTTTAAATAATTATTATTCAGAAACTCCATAATTAAAACACATAAAGATAGATTATATCAAAAAGTAAGTAAAACTTTATACTTCTGTATATAAATGACCTGTAGGCAGTGCTATATATGACAATTGAGAGGCAATAAATTACATTTAAAGGATAAAAGTTTTACTGCAGTAAAGACATTGTTTTAATTTATTAAAACAAAATTACCCATATATTATTTCTCTAATGAAAATAAGTATTGAAAAAAATCATTATAATGCAGTGTGGTAAGTATGATCAAATGAGCGAAGATACAAAGGATTCTAGAAAAACAAAAGGAAGAGCTTCCACCCCAGCCTTGAAGGTTTTCCAAAGTGTTCTATATGTCACGGAGGGAAGATCTGTACCCTCTCTCTGTAGTCAGTGGTCACTCCTGCAGATGTATCCTTTTACCATCACTTCTTTGAGAAACTCTATTTTATTTGTTTTAAGGAATTGGATTTGAAATTGGCTGTCAAATGGTGCAGTTGTGAGTGACTACAGCCGTTGTAGTGTCTTCTAGATAACCACTTATCTCAGTTCCAATCCCCTCTACTTTCACTTTCCTCAGTGAAATTCTGGAGTTGTCTGGAGACAATTTCCCAGAAACAGAAAATTATAAGTAATTAAGTCTAGAATAGAGGGAATGAAGAGGAAGCTATTAAGATATGTAGCTTAGTGTCTAAAGGGGAACCTGAACAGAACGAAGTCTATAAATTATATTAAGATATCAAGCATTTATTGAAAACAAAGGGTAAAATTTTGACTGGTTCAAGCAGGGAAATGGTATGATCATTTGTGTTGTGAAAAGTACTTAGAATGTCATAAAGGCATTTTAAGAGATTGTGGTAATAAGAGATAATTGGCAAATAATTTGAGTTATTCACTTTGCTATGGGAGAACAAAGGGTGATTTCAAGAAGAATTGTAAATCAATTGAGGTAAAAATCATTGATGTGAGTAAAAAAGAGTAGAAAGGGCCAGATAATTCTCTGTAAGATCTAAGAGTAAGATAATTATTCCCCAGCCATCCAGTGATAGTCTGGTTTGGGAAACTGTAAGTATCCGTCATCTGGACTTACACAAAACATTAGCAACAATTAAGTGAACATAATTACCCCTTTCAGGATTTTAAAATTATTTTATATTTTATGAAGATTTGATATTTAATCCAATACTTTACATATTTCCAAATCTGTTGGAGGTTGTAGAGATTTGTGATTTTTATTCTAAGAAATTATTAATTACATCAGTGAGCTGTCATTTCTCAAGAACTACATTAAATTCTAATCAAGGAAACTGGGGAGTAGAATTAAATATCAGTATGATGTTTTAAATGTAGATACTATCTTCATAAGCAGTGAGTACAGTTAATGGATTCTATAATTTAAAAATTTAAAGACAGTGATACACTTAAAAATTTCCAAATGATTTCCAAGAAAGTAACATGAATACTAAAATAATGCTCTTAGACCAACAATTCTGCTTCTTTCCTTCATATGAATAGACTCAGAAGAAAATACATTAAAATTTGTATTTTATTTTAAATTTACAATTGCAGAAGTTATTTTAAATGTATCTTTAAACACCTCTTTGCATGCCACTGGGTAAAATTGTGAACTATAACAGTTTGCCAAAATAGATATTTTAGAAAGATCTAGTCATATATAAATCGAACTCCTTGATTTCATGGAGATCATTGCTCAAAGACAATTCTAGAATTAATTTTTACATCTCTAAATAACTAATTTTCATCAACAGATGAGTATGTATAAATAGACAGTTATGGCTAAACATAGATACAGTTATAGATATAGATACAAATTGTCATCAGTTAGCATTTGCTCATATTTAAAGTGTTAGAGAAATAACTAAGAATTTCTAAATACCCTAGGTATTGTAACAGCAATGGATGGATTACACAGAAAATTAGGTGTGCTTACAGAACTGTCAGAAGGACTTGGAGAGTGAGGGCCAAAGAAATATGTCCTTTCAAGAGATTAGAAGGCTGTAGAAAATACACAAAACTGGCTTTAATGAGCTCCCCTTTTGGCAACACTAAAGTGAGTGATTCATTATACATGTGCTTGGGAGTCCATACAAATCTTGTGTGTTTGCCTAACACTGCCAGAAGAGGTAGTAGCTTCTCCTTCTCTTCAGTCTTCCAAATCTTACACGAGTGTCTGTCATTGGTAAAATACAACCCAGACAAGATATACAAAATATAACCTGCTAACAAGATATTCTGGCCAGTGTGTTTTCAAGATTTCTCCCATGCAATGAAGGGAAGAATGATGGTGATTTGACAATTCACAGCATGTCACAAAGATATAGAAAGATATACTATGGTTATAGATCCAGATATAGAAAAAGTTAAATAACAAAATTTACATATTTGAAAGATATTACAGCCATAATTTTATTTATTCTCTCCAGCAATAAAGAATTTCTCAATCCCTGAATGTTTATTAAACAACTACTAGCTATTAATCTTAGGAGAACTGCCTAAAGAATAAGCAATTCAATAATTTTAAATTGTATGCAAAAATAAAGTTGAGGAGAGAACCAAAATGTTTTTATCTACTTATTAAAGGGGAAAAATAAAAACAACATATTCAGGTAATACCAAAAATAACTATCATGTAATCTACTTTAAATTGGTAATGGTGTTTAGTGTTTTTCATTGTTTGCTTGCTATAGTATATTTCTAGGATCATTTTTCATGTTTCTTAATTCTCAAATAATTGTACCATGATTTAGTGAAACTAAAGTCATGTTTGATAGGGTAGGTAGATAGAAATGAGCAGGAGAAGGAGACACCCAGTCCCAGATAGAAACCCTCTTGCTGCAGGCTCCTACTTAGGTCAAGACCGCTTGCAGCTGCCCTCACTTAGGGCATGGATGCCTTACTAGCCCAGCAGTATTCCAAGCTCACACATACCCCTAAATCAAACAGATGTGTTGTTAGAGGCCAGATTACAGGCTCATACATGCCCTTAAATCAAAGGGATGTGTTGTTAGAAGGGGAGAGAGAGAGAGAGAGAGAGAGAGAGAGAGAGAGAGAAACCATCCCGCTTCTCAGGACCATTTTTTTTTTTTTAATTAAAATTTAATGGGGTGACAATGTTTAACGAAGTTACATAGGTTTCAAGTGTACAATTCTGTAATACATCATCTATATATCACATTGTGTGTTCACCACCCAGAGTTAGTTCTCCTTCCATCACCATATATTTGACCCAGTTTACCCTCATCTACCACCCTCTCCCCACTTCTGCACAGCAAAAGAAACCACCAACAAAATAAGCAACCAACTGAATTGGAGAAGATATTTGCAAACAACACCTCTGATAAGGGGCTAATATCCGAAATATATAAGGAACTCATACAACAAAAATACAAACAATCCAAATGAAAAATGGGCAGAGCACCTGAATAGACATTTCAGAAGAGGACATATATAGATGGCCAATAGACATATGAAAAGACGATCAATGTCACTAATCATCAGAGAAATGCATATCAAAACCACACCTCACACCAGTTAGAATGGCTATCATCAACAAGACAAATAGTAACAAGTGTTGGAGTAGCTGTGGAGAAAAAGGAACCCTCATACACTGTTGGGGGGAATACAAATTGGTGCAGCTGCTATGGAAGGCAGTGTGGAGGTTCCTCAAAACATTAAGAATAGAATTACCATATGACCCAGCAATCTATCTCCTGGGTATTTACCCCAAAAATCTGAAAACATTTATCCATAAAAATATATGTGCTCTGATGTTCATAGCAGCTTTATTTACAGTGGCCAAGACATGGAAACAACCAAAGTGACCTTCGATAGATGATTGGATAAAGAAGATGTGGTATATATACACAATAGAATATTACTGTGCCATAAGAGAAGATGAAATAGTGCCATTTGTGACAAAATGGATGGATCTTGACATTATTATGCTACACTGAATAAATCAGATAGAAAAAGTCAAGAACCATAAGATTTCACTGATATGTGGTATATAAAACTGAAAGCGACAAAGAAACAAAAACTCATATAGACAACAGACAATCTGTAGTTTAGTGGTTCTCAGGACCGTTTTTAATGAGCTTCTCAAATAAATGATGGGAAATTAATAAGTTTATGCTTACACTCTGAGAAGAAACCTTGAGAACCAGAGATACGTACGACACCTCAGCAGAGAAAGAGAAAGATAACAGAGAGGGAGAGACAGAGAGAATTCTACTTATAAAGATAAAAACTCTCACACAATGTAAGGAGAGGCTGCTTCTTTCTCTTGGATCAGCCCTCTCCATGTTTTGAAGTGATCTCGCTTTTACTAACAAACATCTTACTGTTCTATCCTGCACAAACTCTGTCAAGACAACAGCCGAGCTACAACGTCATTCCCAGTAACATGTTTACTTAATACATTTTCTGTTACTACAGTCTTTGAAACTATCCCTTTAAAACAGCATTATATCTCATCAAGATGAATTATAAAAAATTTTCTGCTATCGTTCAACGCTTAGATTCTTTTGACACTCTTACAGAATAACAAATTTTAGGCATGTAACATTTTTTGTTGCTTAGATAGATGTGTTAGAAGTTCCTACGAATGGAAGACACAACAATTTTAATGGCTCTTGATGTAAATAGCATTATTTTAATTTACATTTACTCTATTACTAGGATATGTTAGATTTACATTATGTAAATTAATTTTATCTTTATTTACAATTAACATAATATTCTGACATGATAGTCTACCTTTTATTATGTATATTATATATTGATATCACAAATATATATTTATATAGAGTGCCAAAAATGTATACATATTTTAAGAAAGGCAAAAACTATTAAAATTATGCTGATGGTAACCACTTTGAGCGCCTCTTGTAATTGCAGAAGTCAATTACTTGAATTCAAAAACTTGAATTCATCTTTTATTATTGGTATGTACTGAGTACATATATATTTTATGGTTCTTGTTAGATTTCAAGGTTCCTGTGGTTAGGGTTTCTGCCTTGTTCATTTTTCCATCACACACAGTGACTAAAACCCAAATGCATAGTAAATATATATTAAATGCATTTAAATTATATAACCATAAAATATGGAAAACTAAAAAATACAATTCAGATTATTAGGATGAAAAATATGTCAAGGAACTCTTTCCTGTTGATCATGTATTTTCACGTTATTCTTTTTATGTGTTCTTCTAGGTACTTAATGGTTTATTTTCTAATATATTCATTTCCGTTTTATTGTATTAGGAATCAGAAAAAGAATTACAAACCTTCCCTTGTAGACTCAAATCTGCTACAATGAATAGACATCTTAAAACGTTTAAAAAATTGTTTAAGATAGATTGGATTTGGATATGATCAATTAAAGTACAGAAAGCTTGTACATCGCGCCCCCACAATCAGATTGAAATGCTTCTAGGAAAACTCTAATTTGCCTTGCTCCTATCCTTTAAGGGTTCAGGCTTATAACACAAAAAAGAAATAATTTGCTTTGCGATGTTTATTAATGGCTCTGCCATTCAGATATGAAGGCTAACATACAATATGACTACTTTCACCTTGAAAGTTTATCTACGTGCCTCTGATCTCTTCTGCTACTGGAAAGTACTACATTTCAAAACTGCTTCTCTGATAACCTTACAAGCATTAAACTTTAACCCAGAAAACAAAGAGACTTTCTCTTAATATAATAATTGCAATCTTTCTCCTTCTGAGTTATTATCTATGACTTCTTTGTTACTTTTCAGAGATAACTCAAAATTTTCACACTCATTGCTTATACAAACTGATCATCTTACTATGTCTACTTTAATAGTAAACTGTCCTATAGTCCATGTGGAACCAAATCCAGTATTCATTTCATTCCAGTCCATTTCTTCTTACAGATAAAGATAAGTTTAAACTAAGGTCATCACTTTCTGTGGCTACTTGGTCTTGAATGGTATCAGTAAGAGCCACATAGCAGGACTCGGAGGCTCTTCTGTTTCTTTTAAGAAAATCTCAAGGCCATGGACTTTTCTAGGTAATTATTGAAACTCAAGCAAGGAGTTGTTAGCTAGTTTTAAAATGCTTAGATGAAGTCCGGAAATTAGAGCAGGTATAATTGAGAACCCAGCGAGCCCAGCAGGTAATTTCCCCGACTGAAGAAACAGAAGGAACGGAGTAGAAAAGTATGAAATGGTGAGACATAAAAAGACCGTAGAAAAAGTGAAACGGATATGGATGACAGGTTATTTGAGGAACAAAGTCTGTGATTAAACTTAGGTTACTGTAGTTTCCTTATTTTGCATGGTTTGACCGCCATCCCTAATCTGCGTAATGTTTGGAAAAGTACACAACTCTTTTTTCTAAGTATATAAAAAGGAAAACAATATTTTAATTATTGTTCTTATGTAACATTTTAAAATAGAACATATGTTTGTTCATCCAAATTCAAGCAGAAGATATTCACTAATAGAGTAGTATATACCTCCCCTTTCTTATCCTCTGGAATATTCTATTGGAGTTTAATTTATAACCACCATACTTCATTTGATTACCCAAAAAGCAACTACTTCACTTCAAGCCTTATTCTATCTATTTTACTGTGAATGTCCTCTTGAGCCATAGTGTTATATTCTATTAATTTTCCTGGGAAAGTATGAAGTTTAGGTGAAAAACCACATTTGGCAACCAATTTATGTAAATTGGAGCAATTGTCATGAGAGAATGAGGAAAGGAAGAAGAAACAGAAAGATATAAGACCTATAAAGAGCTAACCACTTGCTATTACTTTTCAAAGTTTACGTTGTTTTTCAAAGAGAAAAATAAAATAACATTTGTTTTAGGCAAGTATTTATTAGAAGAATTCCCTATTTTGTTTAAATATTGTAAAGTCTTACAACTTCACATAAATAAAATGGGTAAAATGACAAACATATTTAAAGGTAGACATTTATGGTCACGTATTCACAAATATCAATACATGTGTACCCAGGGAGAGACAGAGATTAAAGAGAAATTTAAAAGATATTTCATATATTTTAGAATATATTTCCACTTTTTGATGTTTTCCTTGAAAGAATAAATGTAGGAATGGTTTTAATAACATTCTATAGTTAGATTACTATTTATTATATTTCCACACTGTTATTGGAACAAAAGCCTGTCCAATACTTAAAAGGTACATGTGTCATTATAAAAAAATCAATCTCAAAAGAAACTTATTAATATCAATCTAAGAATTGAATCCTAATCGAGTTGAGGCTGATACCATTCTGTTCAATGTATCATCAATCCAACGGATTCTTGAGAAATGATATTTACAGAGGTTGAAAGAGCAAATCAAACCAAGTATGTTGTATATAGGTAATCCAGAACTATCTGCGTCATGAAATCTCAGACAAATCTAATATTGAGAAACTTTAGGTGGAATTATATTCTAATTATGAAATAGTTTAAAACTTCTTTCAAAAGGCAAGCATTTTTATTATTGCCAGAAGGTTATCCAGGAACTATGTGTTGGGAGATCATTCTCCAATGGCCCCTCACGCTTCTGCACATCTTCCAGAGATAGTGACTCTTTTGGGGCAACGTTCAGAATTATTTCCTGTTCAAGATAATGAAGACAATGTCAGTTTCTGAGCCAAAGAATGAGCAGATTTACTAGCAGCTCCCTTGAAAACACTGGGATTTCGTAAGCTCAGGGTTCCTCAGCTATAAAGCCAACTCACTGTATGAGCAGCATTCACCTGAGCCATTCTCCATGAAGGTGACTTGAGGGTATTTGGGAGACAAGGAGAAGAAACATACACATGATGCTCAAATTGCTTGCTGTGCCATGAGTAATAAAGGCCTTTATTATCCAGGAGATCATGGCAGGCCTATTTGTAACATGCAAGCGGGGTAAAATTTCAGACCCTTCACAGTTATTTAACAATGGGCAAAATTCATTCCTGTGATTGTGGAGATGGACTTCTGACTTCAAGAGATTATATTGTGAGGCTTTGCCCCATGATGCTTATTTGTACAATCCCTACACAAATGCACACAAATATTCAGTATAAGAATTCAATAGCATATAATTTTCTCAGCTAGTAAGCAATTGCTTCCAGTTGATCTACCCTGACGCAGCACTGACCTAATGCCCACAGATTTACCTGGTGCTTCATACATAGCAGGTGCTCAATCTGTAAATAAATAAATTCACTTAGTTTATCTGCTCACTTTCAGTTTTCATATTTTTGTAAATATGCTGTTTCTAAAACATGTATGCTTCTGGGGACTTGCATCTATGTGCATTTCAGTGAGTTTCTAGGGATCATTTTAACATACTAAATGTCTGTTCATATTGCAGAAAATTTCTGATTTACACCAATATTTCCATTTATTTAGGGCAATTTGAGTCTAGTCCTGTATGACAATCTATATGTCTGTGTATTGACAATAATTTTTTGTTCTCTTTAGGAATGAATGTAGGAATGAAAGCCACTTTTGAAAATCCTACAAAGGTCAATATCAATCTGATAGTCTGGGCTTCACAGTGCCAAAGTCTGTTAACCTGACACTGACTCCTGCAGCAGACAAATGTTAGAAATAAGTCCTTTTGTGTTAGTATGTTTTCACATCTATTTCAGAAGTATTTTAGTCCTAAAGAGTATTTGGAATCCTATCAGGATATGATCAAGCAGTCTTTAAATCTAATTATGGATGCTTTCTATGGATTTACAGAACTACACATTTCCCTCATAGTCACCTCCTTTTTCATGATAAAATAATAAGAAGAAGTAAAAACTAATTTGTGTTTATATAACAAATGTAATGTAGAGAATATAACAATTATTTAAATTTTAACTATTTTTCATTGTGGTATAATTGACATATAACATATTAGTTTCAGGTGTACAACAAAATGATTTTATACAGAGGGTGCCAAAACAATGTACGAGTATACACATTTTAAGAAAGGAAAACTGTATTAAAATTGTAATACTAAATATATACTGATAACAAAAGATGAATACAAGTCATTTTTGACTCCTGCAATTACAAGAGGTGCTCAAAGTGGTTACCATCAGCATAATTTTAATACAGTTTTTTCCTTTCTTAAAGTATGTATACATTTTCTTGGCACTCTCTATATATACATTAATGTACAGAATGGTAACTACAGTCAATATATTGTATTGTATATTTGAAAATAATTAAGAGAGAAACTTTTAATTCCTGATTGATATTAGTTTTTTATTAAATCTTTATAAATTTAGATTTGTATTAAAATATTTCTAGGAGAGACTAAAACATTTGAATTAATGATGAAAATAAATATTGTTTTCATAAAGCCTTTTATTTAAAAATCTAAATTGTCTACTAATTCTTAAACAAGTTTTAAAACTTGAAGTATTAATAATAATAAATATTAAAATCTTATTTCCAACTTCCCACTGTCAGTTTCTTATATATCCTACATTCCAAAAAGAAATTAAGCAGGTATATATGCCTTTACTGTAATAATTTCTGCAGCCTGAAGTGACCCTCAAAACTGATTACTCAGATCCTGAAAGGATTCTAAAATTTTATGTGGATATTACAGATAGCAATATGTAATACAAACTATTCCACATTACCCCCCCATTATACCCTTTTTCTTAATAATACATCTTGGATGTATTTATCGACTGCATAATTCTCTGTATAAATGTATTATAACCCAACTAACCAGTCTATGTTGTCAATTTCAGATTTTGTTGTTTTGTTTTGTCTTGTTTTGTTTTTACTGTTCATTGCTTTAAAAAATAATGCCACAATGATTTCTCTATTTTTACTATTATGAATGAGTATTTACATATACATTCTTCTCTCTCATGTGCACATGCATGTGCAAATATTCAATTATCTTGCTATTATATGACATTATTCTCATTTGTGGTAAAGAATACAATCTGCAATTTTGAGACGTAGGGTTTTAGAAAATGTAACAAAAACAAAGTTTACATTACATTCATGGCAACCAAGAAATAATCTCAGCTACTTGAAATAATCAATTACCATGCACTTTGTTTTTGTTTTGTGGGCTCTGCACTAAAGTTCACCCTACTCTAAGTTTACTTCCCCAAATCATTTTCTTCTCTTAATAGTGTTATTTACATTACCAATAAGACAGCTTACTATGCTTTTCTTTTAATTAGAAAAGCAAAATTTTGGTGTTATGGTTCTCTGGATTAATTAAAGGGCAATATGGCACAAAAAATAAGCAAAATTGGCTATATAGTACAGTAAGATGTCTGAGTTTAGTTCTTAAGCATTGTTTTAAACATGACAACCATCACCTTCTCATATAATTTTTTAAAATGCTATTTGCCATAATGTATTTAACTCTTCTGATATAAATAACTATATCTACTGTATTTTGCCACATATAATGCACTCCCATGTATAATATGCACCCACGTTTTTAGCCCAAAATTTCAGGGGGAAAATTTTTCATTTTAATTTTTTAATTCAAATTTTTATTTGTTTACATTTAGGTACTTGTTTTTTGTGTTATAAAGGAATTTTAACATTTATTTTTTAACATATTATGGTACAAGAAATTTTACGTAACAAATAATTACAAAACACAAGAGAAGATAAAAGGTACAAAAAATTTTATGTACCATTAACAAATTTATGACATTTACGTATCATAGAAGGCCAAGAACTCTTCGTCATTGCAAGTTTGTCATAAGTTCAACAAAACCAATTATCATATTCCAGGATATTATTTTGCATACGGATATTGTTATTGTTATTGATTTCTAGAGTTACACTTTTAACTCATAAGCATACATTTAAAAAATTAACATTTCTATAGATACGGAATTAGTACTACTCATGTATAATGCACATCCTTATTTTTCCCTAACATCTCTGGGCAAAAAAATTGTGCATTATAGACAGCAAAATATGATAATTTACTTTGCTAGTGTAAATATAGTGAAAATAAATATATTCTAAAGTGTATCATATAAAAACATTACTAAGAATTTAAATATGTTTCAAATTCTCCAGAGATCACTGTTTCAAGAAATCTAATCTTGTTTTGTTTTGAAAGGAAAAATAGTTTCACATCAGTCAGAACACGTACTATATCTTGACAATCCACGTTATTTCATTATTTTTTAAATTATGTTTTAACATACCCTCTTATAGGTGAGAAAAAATGGCAAATACATGTGTATACAGTATCATACAGCTAAAAGTCTCAAAGCTGATATTTTAATGTTTTTTTTTAATTAGAAAGTCTATACTCTGTACAAAATACACTAACAAAATAAGCTTCATATCTTATCTTTCTTTGTGCCATTAATTTTTCATTTTTTGTTCTTTATCCAATAAGGTACTTTGCAATGCAAATGTATGAATATCTTATAATCTTTTGTGAGTTAATAATATTCCTTATTAAAATATTCTACTCTTAATTTAAATGTTAGTGCCATTAATTTTATTATTATTCAAGTAATGTTAGAACTTGAGGCATTTATTTTAGTGAGCAAGTATTCTTGTTCACTCTTTTCTGTATCTTTTAAGTCAAAGCAAACTTAAGCTCAATTTGGTAACACAAGAATCCCAGAAAACAACTAAAATTTTCAAATGAGCAATGAGTGAGAAAAAAATCCAGAGAACAAAAGTAATCAATTTCCCACTCTTGTTACTGGTAGTTAAGAAATCTATACTGATTGCTATTTAGAAGTACTTTAGTTGTGAATACATTTCCCAATACATAAATAAATACAACAATAAAAAGTAGATAAAATAACTGTTATGAATAAAATGAATTGTACCACTTTTCTTTTATAAGGAGGATTATAAGATCATCTCATTATATAGCAAATAGAAGAGAATCTACATGCAAAAAATTAGTTGATAATATCTCATTTTACCATGTCATTCATTATAGGTTTTTCCTGAACACCATCTGCTTTTGTAATAAAGATATCATCTGCTTGTATTCTAAATTCTACAAACAAGTTAATTTTATTTTTTTATGTTTATTTTTCAGTTATAGTTGATGTACAATATTATATTAGTTTCAGGTGTACGACAGTGATTAGACATTTATATAATTTACAAGGTGATCACCCCAATAAATCTAGTACCCATCTGTTATGCGGGAGACCCTGCTCTCTGTGCCATTTGTCATGCAGGGTGGCCTGCGGGGTCTCAGCTCCCGCTGCCCACATAAGAACGCAGGATGTGACTAGGCCAAAAAGGAACACCCACGGAGCCATAAGTAGGGGAGTCATATCACTACAGTCTCACTGGCGGCTGGGTTGGAGACACAGGAGGCAGGAGCCACAGAATCCGCAATTCACACTCTGCTGCTTGCTAGCTCAGCCACCATCTTCTTGCTAGCCCCCATTTTTACTGCTAGACTAGCCATGGCAGTTATATTCGTGGCCAATGGCTCACTGGTTACAGCTGACAGCCAACTAGCCACAGCTGATGGCCATCCAATCACAGTTGATGGCCATTTACTACCCGAGCCAGCACCTTTCCACGTGAGGCTGAGAGCCTGGAAACTGCACTCCTGGCTCTGTCCCCACACCATCTGACACCATAGAGAGTTTATTATTGACTATGTTACTCATGCTGTAGTTTACTTCCCCATGACTACTTTGTAACTACCTGTTTGTACTTAATCCCTTTACCTTTTTCACCCATGTTCCCAACCCCCATCTGGCAACCATCAAAATTTTCTCTGTATCTATGTGTTTCTTTCTCTTTTGTTCATTAATTTTGTTCTTTAGATTCTACATACAAGTGAAATTATATGACATTTGCCTTTCTCTGTCTGACTCCACTAAGAAAAATATCCTCTGGGTCCATCCGTGTCATTGCAGATGGCAAGATTTCATTTTTTTTATGGCTGAGAAATATTTTGTTGTATACACATAACACCTCTTCTTTATCCATTCATCCACTGATAGACACATAGGCTGCCTCCATATCTTTGCTATTGTAAACAATGCTGCAATAGACATATGGATGCACTTGTCCCTTTGAAGTAGAATTATGGGTTTCATGGGATAAATACCCAGAAGTGGGATTGCTAGGTCCTTCTTTATTTCTTATTATAGCCTTGTTTTAAAACTTATTTTGTCTGATATAAATATTGCTACCTCAGATATTTTTTTTCATTTCCATATTCATGAAGTACATTTTTCCATCCATTTACTTTCAATTACTGTGTATATTTCTATCCGAAGTGAGTCTCTTCTAAGCAGCATATATAACAGTCTCATTTTCTTATTCATTCAGCCACCTGTTTTTTCTTTTTTTAATTTATTTTTTCTTTTAAAAATTTTTGTCCTTAAAATATAGCTAACATACAATATTATATTAGTTTGCAGCATACACCATAGTTATTCAACATTTATATACATAAAGAAGTGATCACCATAATAAGTCTAGCAACCATCTGACACTGTACCATGCTGTCACAATACTATTGACTCATGCTGTACATTACATTCCCATGATTATCGTTTTATATTTGGAAATTTGAACCTTCTTAATCAACTTCACCTTCCCCCCCTTTTAATTTTTCACATACAGTTAACTTCAACATTCCTTTATATTAATTGCTTGTGTACAGCATAGTGGTTAGGCACTGATATTATTTAAGAAGTGATCCCCCTGACTAGTCTAGTACTCACCAAGCACTATACATAGTTATTACCATATTGTCAACTATATTCCCTATGCTTTACTATACATTTTGTAGCAACCAATTTGCACCATATTTTAAGCATCCATAAGAACATTGTTTATAAAAACAAATATTAGAGAAAATTTGAAGTTCGATAATACAATAAAATTTATATACATTACAGAGCAATATGCTGGAATAACAGCTTCCTGGAGACCTAATAACATGGAAATAATCTCACTTTACATTAAGAAATATCAGATTACGACTTGATATCCCATTCTGTATTAATAGTATATAAAAATTTTGTAAAAAGTTTGAAATCTACAAGTAACTCTGGAATTATTTTTCTTTATGCTTTTTAAAAATAGTTTCCAAATGACCTATAATAATACACTGCTTTGGTAATCAGATACAAGCCCAAAATGCAATTTTGAAAATAAACTTTATTTTTCTAATAAATAAATGACATTTGCATCATTTGACATATGATTTAGAGCATGTTTTATAAGAGTCATCTCCTCAGAGACTTTGGTTGAAATTTTCATTATATAGATGTAAGATACAAGGGATTTAACAAAGTTGTATTATTTTTATCCTGGTCAATGATCTCTAATGGGAAAATCCATTCAAGGAAGACATTTTACACACAAGTACTCACAACACTGTATATTTTACATTTGGGTCTAGTAGTTTTGCTTTGAGCTCAGCATTCAAAGTGAATACTACATTTTTCTCTTCTTGCTCCATTGGTTAGTTTGGGTGAACCCTTAAGTCAGATATTTCCAAGTATTATTTGGCTTGCTTGAGGAGCTACCCACTACTTTGATGGTGGGACTCCTGCTGCTTCTAGTTTAAGTTGCTGTGAAGATCAAGGATGAGAGGAAAAGTTGCAGCTCTGAAAAGTTTTTAGAAAACAAGGTGTTCAGTTGCTGACATTAGGTACTGCAATCAATCCCTTTCATCTTTCTATTCTCAGGAATAAGTGGGAAAAAGACCATTTCAAAGCTAAATTGGTGCTGCACTATTGGATAAGATTTAAAAGCTCTTTGCAGCCCAGATTTTTTTTTTTTTTTTTTGATTTTTTTTTATGACTTGGACATTGAAAGAAGAATCAGTATAACATTGTTTAATGTTTTTGTAAACTGCCTTGATTTAGTTTCCTCCCTGTATCGCTTAGAATGCCTTCACTAAGGATTCTAGATCATCACCTTTTATCATTTCAACACCCCCACAATAAAATATCCCTTTCTATCTTATATGAATGTAATAATAATTGGTGTTCCAGTGATCATGCTCTAGTGATATGGTACTAAATAATCATAATAATAAAAAAAGGACACTTTTGGCTAACATTAAAGGAGGTATTTTTCATATCAAGATATTCAGTTATCATAATGGATAAAATGTTTTAAAATAATGGGTACATGAAGTGTAGCAAGTTACAATATCACTAATTAAATCACCAAAAACTTAGGAGACCAACCTAGATAGACTTTTTTGACTCTGTAAACAAGGAGGTTAATATGAAAATCAAATAGTACCAGCAAGGAAGATTTCAGTCTCATCAAAATATATTCTCTCACAACTGAGCTTCCAGAATGATTAAACATTGTGCTTACCATGCAGATGGATGAAGGACTCTGGGAGAAAAGGAATTTTAATCAGATGGCTAGTTTTTGTTTCATGATAAAATATGTAGTAATGACCTTTTGGGAAAAATATGTGCTTTTAAGAAGCACAGTATCTACTGAAAAAGCATACAGATGTAATAGAATCAAATGCATAGCAGAGAAAATGAGGGAAATAGCAGATTGTATCAAAATAATTGTGCACATTGAATCAGTCATGGACCATACTTTGTTTAGCATTTTGCATGTTTATTACATATGTATATATATATGTATATATAGTATATATTATATATACATAATATATAATATAAATATAAATATACATATTTATATAACTATATTATATATAATATATATTATATATAATATGTTATATATATTATATGTGCGTGTGTGTGTGTGTGTGTGTGTGTGTGTGTGTATATATATAACCTGTTTCCCCTAAAATAAGAACTAGCCGGACAATCAGCTCTAACGCATCTTTTGGAGTAAAGATTAATATAAGACCTGGTATTGTATTGTATTATATTATATTATATTATATTATATTATATTATATTATATTATATTATATTATATTACATTCTATTATATTATATCAGGTCTTATAGTAAAATAAGACCGGGTCTCATATTAAGTTTTGCTCCAAAAGACACATTAGAGCTGATTGTCCAGTTAGCTCTTATTTTAGGGGAAACAAGGTATATGCATCTATATAAATCTATATCTATATAGATATACAGAGATTTTTTTTTTTCAGAGGGTGGTAAAAAAATGCATTAAAAAATGGGTTAACAGCTTTGTTTCCTAAGTCCAGAATTTTTATACCTAGTAGCTTTTTGAGATAAATAGGAAGGTTTTGGGATTGGTAAAAAAAAGATAGGTAGATTTTTTTCTGTTCTTTTAGAGGTTGAATCTGTAAGACAAGTTATCCAAGTGGTCTTCAGTTTGTAGGACAGTTGTTTAATTCCGCAAAGCATTGGGTTGCAATCTGAATGCTGTCAAGGACCTGAGCCAACCATCCTACTATATTAATTCAATTTGTTTCTTTATATCAGGGAAAAGATCTGCAACTAAGATAGATATCAAAAGATACTTATGTTCTAGATTTAGAACTGTTTGTCTTTTGGGATATTTTCTCCCTCTCTGGATATATAGCTTTATTTTTTTATTATTTGTTGTTTAGTTTCATAAATGTATTTCTTTTTTTTATTAAAATTTATTGGGGTGACAATAGTCAGTAAAGTTACATAGGCATCAGTGTACAATTCTGTAATACATCATCTATATATCACATTGTGTGTTCACCACCCAGAGTAAGTGCTCCTTCCATCACCATATATTTGATCCCCTTTACCCTCTTCTGCTATTCCCCTCCCTCCCTTACCCTCTGGTAACCACAGAATTATTGTGTGTATCTATGTGTTTTTGTTTATCTGTTTGCCTTGTTCCTTTGCTGCTTTCCGTTTTACATCCCACATATCAGTGAAGTCAAATGGTTCTCGACTTTTTCTGTTTGACTTATTCATATACAGTTATATTTTTAGGAGAAATCCTTTAAAAAATTCTATCAGTCTCTGAATACTAGCTTCCAATTTGGCCAACTTCTGACCACAGAGCTACTTAAAAACAAAACAAAAGAGCATTTCAAATATGTTGTCAGGTTTTAGCTGGGTCAAACAGTAAATATTCATGGCGATACTGAACTACCCTTTGGGTGCAAGAGGCATCCCCAAAGAGAGTGCAAGACACTGCTCTCCCAAGAGCCAGAACTACTCCCCAAAAGTCAGAAAGAATTAACAATTAGACAATCCCCCTGAGACCCGGGAACAGTACAACCTGATAAAGTTAATTCTCTATTAGGACCCTCAAAATGGAGGGCTCCCCAGTGGACTGGTCCACGTCACAAATCTAAGCCTAAATCATCCTATACTTATGGGAAACACCTGCCAAGGATTCCTAACCAATCACTGTCCTCTAACTCAGTGTTAGCTCATTTACCTTCAACAGTGTGCTCCAGGCAGACTGAAAGTCAAGTCGGATTCTCTGCAGGACAATCAAGAAGGCAGCAGCTGTCCCTGGGAAAGAAAAGGTTGGATACTTCACAATAAGCAATGTGAAATTTTACCTTTTCTCTCGAGTAGGCACTACACAGATCTGAAAATGCCAATTCTGGTAAGAATTCTCACCCTCCGCTGGCTTCTGCCAGTTTTCCCAGGATCCCATCGGCAGGCCCCAGTAAAAGTGAGGTTTCAAATAGAGAGGTTAGCCCCAATACCTACCAGAATCTGGCAAGGTTTCCATTCATTTTCATTTTAGTTTCCACTAAGCTGTTTAAGAGAATAACTCATAGCAGTGTACCAGAAAACCCTTCAGAGTCTTGTCATCCTTGGGCAGGGCCCATACAGAGGGGGCCCTCCTTTGAGGGTAGATATGGAGGTGCTCAAGTTGGTGTGAAAGGATTTACACAAAACCTTCAAGAACAATCTTTTTCCAGTGTCTCAGTTTGCAAATGAAACACCAATTTCTGGGCCAGTGTTTTAATGATGGATGTCTAGGAATATCAGGTGTTGTTTTAGGTTCCTGGCTTTGGAGCTGTTCAGTTGTAAGGTCACTAACTTGGTGAGCTTTTGTTTATTGTCTTGTAGTCTCTTCAGAGTGGAAAAACAATTCAGATAGAAGATTAGTAGACAGTGGGTACTCAGGTAAAGGAGGATAAACATAGTAGGAGTCACATCACTCTTACAGTCTTTTGTTTTGTGTACCTCTTGTAGCTTTAATTTTTCATTAGCTTATTGCAATGAATCTTTCAATGAAGCTATCTTGGAATCTTGAAGCCTTTTGGAGTCCTCTGCATGCCAATTGAGATAGGTATACCATTCTGTTTGATTCGGGAACCTTTGCTTTTAAGTGCACTTCTCAAATTTTGATCGTGTTATTTTTGGTCATTTTATGGTGTTTTACAATGTACCTTGTTGCACAGAAATTTTCTTGGGATTGGCGGGTAACCTAGTGTCAATCTAACCCATTCCATGATCAACTTTTTCTAGTGCAGGAATCTTAGAGTTAGGTGGCAAGCTCTCTAATAGCTTTGAAGTGCTCGATCCGTGCCCACCAATTTTGTGCCTTTGACTTCTGAGATTCCAATTAACGATAGATTTGTGAATTCCTTCCACAAGAAGATTTCTTCATGGTGGCAGACATCCTAATGGCTTTTAATAGCCTGACTTGTGCCTATTAAATTTTGCTGTGTCATTGGTCAAATTCCACCAGGGAATTTGTTTCCCCAAATTCCCTGGTGGTTCATGCTGTGAACTTACCTTGAAGCTTTGTGAGTACCCCAACAGCTGCCACTCATTGCAACACTGGAATTCCATCTTCTGGAGTCCCCAGTGTTAATGGCTGTTATTCATTGCAGACTTTCAATATAACTACCCCAGAATATTTCAAAGACCCCAGAACATTTCTGAAATATAAATTATATATATACACACACACACATATATATGTGTATATATATATATATGTACACACATATATACACATATATGTATATATAATATTATATTATATATTATATAATATCTATCTATCTATCTATCTATATATATATATATATATATATATATATATATATATATATATATAATAAAGTCTATTTGGATCAGAGAGCTGTACACAAAGGAGCAGAGCTCAAATCCAAGAGTTACTTACCCACAGTCCTTGGTAACCATGAGAGAGCAGTGAATGCAAAGGGTTCTGCTGGCACCGCCCCTGTGCGTCTCGTTGATCCAAAGGCTGTTAGAAGTCAGCTTTGGCGGATCCATTCCTTATTAGCAAAAACTCTTAAAAAGTTATTAAAGAAGATAATTTAGGTGACACAAAACAAATTGTATGTCACACTTCATGAAGTGTACAGTCTTCATTTGGAGAGCTGCTGTGAAAGCTTGTCTTTACCAAAGACTGTAAACTAGCAAATGCAGAAAAATGATATAATAACAAATCATCAATTTGCAGATACCGATGTAGAAAGTTGATGTATACAAGTGTCCATAAACAGATTACTGAACCACTGAGTGAATAGTTACTAGGAAGCAGCCAGGTTAACCAACTAGCATTCCCATTAATCAGAAAAATTGACCTATATCTCCTGATATGATGCCAAGGAATAGATATAGATAGACAACATAGATATAGATAGATATAGGTATAGGTATAAGTATAGGCATAGATATAGATATAGCTATATCACCTTGTAATATTCTTTGTAAACAGTTAATCTAAATATGATTATGAGATAACAAAAAGACAAATTTAGATTTGGAGCATCTTACAAAACAAGAGGCCTGGACTTAAAAAAATAAATAAATAAAACCTCAATGTTATAAAAGACAAGAAAGTCAACAGGATTAAAAAAAACTAAAGATACATGTGACCAAATACCAAATGTATAATTCTTGATGGAATCTTGTATTATAACAAATAAATGTTGGCAGCTAACTTTATGAACTATTACATAATTGAAATATGGATTGCATTTTCTATATTACTGCAGCAAAGTTAAATTCCTTGGTGTGAAAAACGAATTGTGGTTATGTAGGAGGTTATTCTTGATCTTAGAAGGAACATAGTGAAATATTTAGAAGGGAGTGCCATTACATCAGTGATTTACCTTTGAATGTTGGGAAAAGAGAAAGAGAAAATAAATGTGTCGAAGTTTACAATTGGTGAACCCTATAAGGGGTAACTGAGTGTCATTAAAATACGACATTTACTTCAACTTTTCTGTAGGTTTGATATTTTTCAGAGTAAAAAACATAGGGCAAGTATCAAAAATAACAAATAAAATGCAGAAATGTATAATTCATGTTTTGTCTACATTAAACCTATCCATTTTGCTTCCAAAGTGTTATCTTTCGTGATAATTTTAATATAAGCAAAGACATTTATTATGATTAAAAAGTTTAACAAGACATTTCAAGAGTCATATTTTCACAATAATCATGAAATACAAATCAACTCTTACAAACATAATATCCCCTTTCCTCGCAATGCCCTTTACAGTTTACCTTTCCCTGTGTCTAATATGAGAGGTTATGGCTTCATGCATAATTCAATTTAAATTTTAACCTGAATTTAGAAATATAGTCATTATTTTTATAATGATATAAAACAAATCCATTCAATAATGAATCAATGTTTTCATGGTAGTTTTGATAAAATGAAGCCCAAATAGATTTTAGTTGAGAATAGATAGTGACAATTCCCAATCTATATTCAGAGTAACACATTATTTCTTGGAGTAATACCAATAGGAAATAAAGAGAAAATGACTATAAACTTTGAATCATGGCAGCTTTGAAAATGGTATAATAGAGTTAAAAGTAAAAAGGAAATTTTAATATTCGGATGCACAATGCGATGTCATTGCTTATATCATTTTGAAGACAGGAAGAAGGGAGGAGTTTACTTTGTGGTTTTAGAATGGAAAAACTGATTAGCACTACCCTTTACTTACAATTGAAAGTAAATAATACTCTTTTTACTTAGAATTGAGAGATTACTGTGAAAATCCCTGATAGGATTATGAAGTTTTACCCATTCACTTATTTGGACCATGTTAATATAATGATTTGGATCATATTAACATGATGGAAATATTCTCCTCCTTTCCTACAAAAGATACATAGACTCGAAGCCAAACTTTTGTTTTCTCTTCTATTCAGTGTGACATAATTCTTTAAAGTGTCATCTCTTTCAGAAAGATAAGTAATGCCCATAATTTTTAGAAAGCACTAGTTTATGCCACAGAACTGTAATCAGTCAACAATTATGTACTGATTGGCACGAGGCTGGGTGCTACCCTGATGCTGGCTTCTGTCGGAATCTTTTGATCACCGCTACACTTTGCTATACTAGGCTTTGAAAGTGAATAACCATAAATAACAATATCTTACTATATCACAAAATTTATGGTAATCTATTTAGACTAAATGTAATAGCAGATTTCTCTGGAAAAATTTTCCAAACATAGCAAAATTTAGTACAGAAATCTTACTAAAATAAAGGTGTGTTTTTATAGTTTTACTAATATTTTCTCATATAGAAAATACTTGTTTATAATATTAATTAGTAAAAGAATCACAAAATCTAATAATTAGTCAAATTGAACATCTAATATTCAAAGGATATATCTATGTCCTTTACTGTGAGCTCTGTTTTTATTACTGAAATATTTTTCTACCAGGTGATTAATGTTTTTCTTATCTATAAAATGGATATTTATATATCATATATTTTAGAGGTATTATCCCAATTTGTCCATAGTGTTTTTATTTTGTTCATTCAGGCATTTGCAAAGTATATGTAGTCAAATTTATCATTACGTCAATTGACCCTGGGTTTGTCTCGTTCTTATAGAGGTCTTTTCAATGTTCAGCTTATATATATTTTACCTCCCCGTGTCGTCTACTAACTCTCTTACTTAATTCTATTCTGTACCTACGTTTTTGTCTTTCTTTTCATATACCAGTGTCAAACCAGTACAAACTATATTAATGCATGGTAGATTTGTAGAGTATTTTAACAAGTCATAGGGCTAGACTCCAAGCACTGTTATTTTTAATATATTTCTGGTTACTTCTGCTTACTTGATTGTTTTTGATTTTCTGATAATTAAAAAATAAAATGTTTGTAGAACTTTCACATGAAAAGTGGACAAAATTAAAACTGTATGCCTTGATGAATGATTACCGTTTAAAAAGATAAATAATATCTCAATAAAGCTGATAACTCTTTTAAAAAAGAGTCAAGTAGCCAATCCCAGATCAAAATCTAAAACACTACCAGCACACTTTATCATTATCAGCTCACGCAGGAAACAGATATTCCAATGTTTACAATTATAGGTTAGCTTTTCCTGTATATTAACTTTATAAAAATGGAACAATACCGTGTGAGTTGAGCCTCTTCTACTTAATATGATTTCTGTGGGGTCCATGTAAGCTGTTGCATCTTGCATGATTTTGCTCATTTTCATTGCTTTATGATATTGCATTAAAAGACTACCAAATGTGGATTAGCGTATGGATTATTTCAGTATGTGAATTTTATGAATAATACTGCTTTGGACATTCTTGTATATTATTTTATATCTTTTATTCAGATCCTTAGTTAATTTTGGTAACTCATATTTTTCAAGAATTTGTCACTTTTCCTTTAAATATTCAACAACATTGGCATTTGCACAGCATTATAATTTTCAAATCCCAGTGTTCATTGCTTGAACCTCTCTTCTTGTCTCCATTTTCACTCATTCTCTTGGTGAACTTATTTAGTTTCTTCATGTATGATAATGAATCCCAAATTCTTTTTCTAGCCTGAACTCTCCTTTGCATTCCATTTTCAGATGACCATCTGCTTATTCTAAATATCTACTTGAATGTATAATAAGTATCTCAGACTTAACAGCTCTGAATCTAAACTCTGATATTTCCCTACAAAAATATTTCTACCTGAGACTTCATCTCACTCAGCAAATGGCAAGTCCTTGCAGTTGTTCTGGCCAGAAATCTTGAGATCATCTATTATTTTTCTCTTATACTTCTCAGCAATTTCGGTTGACTTTATTTTCAGAGACCATCTAATTTGTTTTCCATTGCAGCCACTCTGACCCAAGCCAATGTCACTTTTTGTTGTACTTATTGTGATAGCCTCTTAGTTCCTCTTTCCTCTTTCTCCTCCCCTCCCCCTTCTCTTCCCCTCCTTCTTTTTCTTCTTTATTTTTTCTTACTCTCACTCTTCTCTCCCTCCACCTCTCTCAACCTTTACTTTTCTTAATTTTTTCCTTTTCTCACTATCTCTATTTGTCATAAAACGGCTAGAATAATCAGCAAAACTCAGATCATGTATTTCAGCCTTCTACTCAAAACTCTTCAAAGATTTTTATCTTGGCAAAATAAATGAACAAACAAAACAGAAAGAAACTCATAGATACAGAGAACAAACTGATGGTTGCTAGATGAGAGGCAGGAGGGAGCTGGGTGAAAAATGTGAAAGGATTAAGAAGTACAAATTGGCAGTTACGAAATAATCACAGGGATATAAAGGACAGCATAGAGAATATAGTCAATAATATTATAATAACTGTTATAGTGCTAAGGGGGTACAAGACTTATTGGGGTGATCTCTTTGTAAGTTATATAGATGTGTAACTACTATGCTGTACTATGCGAAACTAATATAATATTCAATGTCAAATGTAATTGAAAAATACAAAGAAATAAATACAATTAAAAAAAAGGAAAGGCCCACAGAAAAAGTTGACGATTCAGTAACGAAAGGGGAAGTTTTTGGCAGAGACGGGTCTCTGAGAAGGTATGTGATTAGACTCAAAAGAATGGACATATCTGCCATTACAGCAGGAGGGACTGAGCGAGGAATAGATGGGAATAAAGGAAATGTGCATTTTGTTGAGGAGAACATTTAGAATATTCCATTTAAAGGTTTCTCTTATTTCAATTCAGCAGATTCTAGAGTGAAGGAAATATAGTAACAGTGAGAGCTTTCAAAAATATGGAAAAGCTTTCAGATAGACATTATAGAGTATGGAAGAACTAGAACTAACTGGGAAAACACACAAGAATTGTTGCATTATATTGTTGGAGATCATAAATTCATAGTGACAAAAATCTGCACTGTTTTGTGAGTTTTTCTAGAAACAAACACTTGGCAGTTCAATGGGAAACTAGAGGGATGAGAAAGAGGGGAATCCATGATATGTGACTTTTGTCAATTTCAATGGTATAAAAATTCTCCTACAGTGGCCAGTTTCAAGATACTGATGAGTTAACAAGTGGCTCACACAATTTCGGAATATTAATCAGCACTTCTCAGGAAATGGTATCGATGAGCCTAGCACACCACAAAATGAGGGAGATGAGGCCAGTAGCCTGAGAGCGGTTAACATGGTGAAATATGGAGTCTAACTAGTGAAAAGAAAGACAGATGGGGACTGAGACACTGCAAGAAGAGAGGGTAGGGGAGAGATACAAACAATTGGCAAAACCCATGAAAAGGTACAATGGTAGAGGAGGACATTAAATGACTGGTGTGGTTACCCAAGGAAAAAAAGCATCTTTCCTCCAAAAGACAGTTTAAGAGACAGTGGAAGATAATACTGACCTGTGCTTAAATTCTGTAGTTGTTAGCTCAGGTTAATTAGTGGCAGCAAAACTATGCCAATTGCCACCCATAGCCAACTCCTATGATTTGCTTCTCCCTGTCCTAATAGCAGTGCTACAATCACAACCATTGTATTCTAATCGTGGAGATCTGAAATGCATTGTAGACAGAATAAACAAGATGGCAGAGGCAGTAAGAGCTAGGGAAATGAAGAAGGCCCCTATTGCCTAAAATCAAAGTCCTGCCCTGGCATCTCCCTTTCACACACCAAATTGTCTTCTTACCCCATGCTCGAGAGGTTGCCACCAATGACAAAATGTTACCATGGTAACAACCTGCCTCAGAAATTTCTCAGCTCTGCTCCAGTTCAGTTACCTATACACCATGATGAACAATGATCTACTTTCCTGGAGTGAATTAATATAATTTGATCTTGCCTCTCACAAATCATGTTTTTAATGGGATATGGTAAATTTGCTTATTGAAAAATCACTATTTTTTCCTATTTGCAAACTTGGCTTTGAATTTAACTATTTGAAAATAACTTTCACACTAGAGCAAAACTATAAACAACATTGGTATTCAAAGCAATTTACCTCTTAAAAAAAATAATAGCAAGCACCTCACACATACTAGATTATAAATATGTGGTAAACGAATATTTTCGATTAATGAAGTACTTCCTTTATAATTATCTAGAAATGTCTCTGTTTTACCCTAATTTGTGAAAGAACTTTTCTGTACAAATAAAAATTGAGATTTACTCTCAGCACTTGGAAGATTTTATTCTACTCTCTTTTGGATTCCTTTTCACTTTTTGAAGCTTTCTGTGAGTCTGGTTGTTGTTTAATTGTGAAATCTGTCTTTTCTCTCTGGGTACTTTTAAAATCATCTCTATTTTATTTGACATTGTATAACTCCATATCAACGTGTTGGAATATAGATTTTATTTTATTTTTTAAATATGCTGTGCTTCCACTTTCTTCTAATTCATGTCTTTTATGACCTGAAAAAATTTTGTATTTACTCATTCTCTATTTTCTACTATTTCCAGATAATTTGATCAGATGTACATTAGAATTTTTCATGTAATATTCTATATACATTAAAATAACCTTAATATCATGCTTCTACCTGTCTATACTTGTGTTCTTTGATAGCTTACAGACTTGATAAATTGCCTGTTCAGCAGTATCTAATCTTTTTTTCATTTTCAACTTTTATTATTGAATGTTTTATTGATTACTTCTTAAAAAATTCACCTCATCATATTTTTTGTTTATTTCTCATTGTTCTGATTCCAGATTTCATTTCATTGAACACTCAATATATGATATTATTGTATTGCTTTTGATGCTTTCTATATTAGAAATTCTTTTGAGTTTATAATTGCATTTGATTCTTCTGACTTCTGTTTGTGGTTATTTGTTTCACTATCATTTTGAAGGTCTTTGTTTATGATCCCATATTTAGTTCATTGTGATATGCGGAAAACCTAATGGGAAATAAATCCAGCAAATCTTAAGGCCTTCTACTTAGTGAAATCCCTCGGAGTCCAAGGGTGCTGGGCATGTAGAGATATTCCTTTTATCTCTGGCCCCTCCTACAAGGAAAAAGAGGCACACTGACTGGTGAATTTGCTTTTGATGTTGGAGGCAACATATTTATCATCTAGGTGTGTTATTTTGGCCCATTTATTGAATGATCTGAAAAGCTGCTCATTTTGAGTGGGACTTTGCAACAGGTCCATCCTGCCCTGCAAGTTGTTCATATGACCGAGCAGACAGTGGTGCTTGGAGTGGCAGTGGCAGGTAGGGAGGCTGTCGGGAGACTTTAGCAGTTCCCGAGGTGAATTGTGGCACAAGACATGAGGATTTTAGAGCCAAGCCTTGCCACCCTCTGGATAACTACTCTCCAATTGAGAAATGGCTGTTACCCTGCCACTGAGTCTTTATAGTAGAGACCACACACTGAACCATGGGCCATGGTTATGATGCGACTTAAACCTCCCATCATGAACTGAGTATCTCACCTACATAAATTTGGACATCTACAGCAGCACTCCATCATCAAATAGAAATGGTATATAACATGATCTGGCCTGAACAGGACTTAAAGGCACACGTACGTCACATGAAGAAGTGTCCAAATGCCTATGTTCCCCTTCTATGACACTGTCTTCTCTCAGCCTTCACTCATGCCTTGTGGGGATTTTCTTATTCCAATTGATAGAGGAAGAGAAGACTCGAGTCTGGCAAAAAGATGCTTCTGCAGGATATCTAGTCACCACCTGAAAGTGAATGGCTACAGCACTGCTTCCAGTTTCTTGACATGCCTGAAAGAGAGTGTGGAAGGGAAATCTTGCCAGTGGGTAAATTCACTAGGTTTAAGCACTGAACCTGGCTGTTCATTTTGCTTGGAAAGAGAAATGACCAGACATGTGATCATATACTGATTCATGGGCTGTAGTCAATGGTTTGGCTGGATGTCAGGGACTTGCAAGGAGCATAATTGGAATATGTGGATAGACCCCTCTGAATGGGCCTAGCCAAAGACATAACATGTGCTCCATGTGAATGCTCACCAAAGGGTGACCTCTGTGGAAGAGGACTTTAATGATCAAGTGGATAGGATGGCCCATTCTGTGGATACCAGTCATGCCTTGTTTCCAGCCATCCTGTCATTGCACAATGGGCTTATGAACAAAATGGCAATAATAACATGGATGGATGTTATTCATGAGCTCAGCAACATAAACTTCCACTCACCAGGGCTGATTTGGCTACAACTGCTGAGCGCCCAATATGTCACCAGCAGAGAACACTGAGTCCCCTATCTGGCATCATACCTTAGGGTGATCAGCCTGCTATTAGATGTAGTAGATTGATGACATCAGACACATGTCCATCATGGAAAGGGCGGCATTTTGTTCTTACTGGAATAGACACTTGTACTGACTATGGATTTGCCTTCCCTATATGCAATGCTCTGTCAAAACTATCATTCATAGACTTGCATAATGCCTTATTCAATGTCAAGGTATTCCACACAGCATTGCTTCTGATTAAAGAATTCACTTCACAACAAAAGAAGTGAATAAATGGTCCCATTCTCATAGATTCACTAATCATACCATTTTTTCTACCATCTGCAGCTCGCTTCATAGAATGGCGGAATGGCTTTTGCAGACCTCTTTACAGCCCTAGCTAGGAGGCAATACCTTGCTGGGCTTAAACAAGACTTTCTAAATGGCTGTGTATACTCTGAATAAGCATTCAATGTGTGGTGTTTTCTCTCACATAGCTAGGATTCGTGGGTCTAGGAATCAAGGAGTGGAACTGGGGAGTGGAACAACTGACTATTAACTCTTGTGACCCACTAGCAAAATGTTTGCCTCCTCCATCTGCAACCTTATGCTAATTGGCCTAGTGGTCTTAGTACTGAAAGGGTGAATGCTTCTACCAGAAGACACAACAATGGTTTTCTTGAACTGAAAGTTACTGCTACCTTGTCACTGTGAAATCCTTGGGCCTCTAAATCAACAGGCAGAGAGTTAACATGCTGTCTTAAATCATTGTTCCTGACTACTGAGGGGAAATTGGACTACTACTCCACAGAAGTAAGGAAGAGTGTGTCTAGAATACAGGAGATCCTTTTGGGAATCACTTCCATGCCCTGTGATTAAGGTGAATGTAAAACTGCAATACTCAATCCAGGCAGGATAATAATGGCCCAGATTCTCTGGAAATGAAAGCTTCGGTTACCCCACTAGTTAAAGAATCCCACTCAACTGAGGTGCTTGCTGAAGGCAAAAGGGATACATAATAGGTGGTGAAAATGATAGTTATAAATACCAGTTATAACCATATGACAAGTTACAGAAACAAAGACTGTAATTGTTATAAGTATTTCCTCCTTATCTTGTTATGAATGTGTGCGTGTGTATCAAATATCTTTGTTTTCTTCCATTTTTCCCCTTATCAGGTACCACGTGATGTATTGATTTGTATCATAATATTAAGCATTGTTGATTTTACATTATATTTGCTATGAGATATCAAGGGGGAAGATTAAACATTAAAGTACTTTACTTCTTTTGGGGAAGGAGTTAGTGTGTTTCTGACTGCATGCATGATAGTATCATCTTACTATCATGTTAGGGATGGTCTTTTAATGGTCAATTTTGTGTCAACTTGACTGAGTCATGGGGTGACTAGACATTTGGTCAAGCGGTATTCTGAGTTTGTCTATGAGAGTATTTCTGGATAAGACTAATATTTGAACTGGTAACTGAATAAGAATGGATTGTCATCCCTAGTGTGGGTGGTCTCATATAAACAGTTGGGGGCCTGAATAAAACAGTGAGGCCAGTTCTCCCATGAGGAAGAGGAAACTCCTTCTGCCTAACTGCCTTGAACTGGACAGTTGGACTCGAACTGAAATATCGTCTCTTCCTGCCCTCAGACTGAACAGTAATATCAGCTCTTACTAGTTGCGAAAGAGCAAGTGAGTGTGCTGGCACTCAGACAGGAACTACACCATTAGCTCTCCTGGTTCTCTGGCCTTCACTCAGACTGATATTGTACTGTAGGATATTTGGGTTTCCCACTTGCTGACTGAAAATTGTGATGCTGTCAGCCTCCAAAATTGATTGAGTCAATTTTTTTATAGTAAATGTGTGTGTCTCTCTCTCTCTCTCTTTTTCTCTTTCTTTCTCTCTCTCTCTCTCTCTCTCTCTCTCTCGACAGTCTGTTGGTTCCATTTCTCTGGAGAACCTGGATAATATATTAAGATTCCATTACATATATTTAGGTCACATATTGTTCTATGGGCTAATAATCCATATACAAACATAAATATAGATGTTTTAAATATTATATTGTACTTATCTGTATTCAATATACATAATACTGACAATGAAGTTCGCAGATTCATCCTAGAAAAAGTGCTACATCCCTCATTGTTGACTCTCACTATGGTCACCTTTGAAGTACTCCCCTTGGGAAGCTATGCACTGACACCAGTGCCTAGTCCACCCTTCAAAGCAATTTTGGAACTCTTTCTCTGGAATGGCCATCAGAGCTCTCATCTTATTATCCTTGATGTCCTGAATGTCATCAAAATGTCTTCCTTTCAATATTTCCTTTATCTTCGAGTAAAGAAAGAAGTCATTGGGGGCCAGATCAGGTGAATAGGGAGGGTGTTCCAATACAGTGATTTGTTTACTGGCTAAAAACTCCCTCACAGACAGTACTGTGTGAGCTGATGCATAGTCATGATGCAAGAGCCATGAATTGTTGGGGAAAAGTTCAGGTCGCCTAAGTTTTTCACACAGCCTGTTCAGCATTTTCCAAATAGTAAACTTGGTTAACTGTCCAGTTGGTACAAATTCATCATGAATAATTCCTGTGATATCAGAAAAGGTTAGCAACATCATTGCAACAAGTTCACAAACTTAATTGTCAGACCTTGTATGTATACTATATACATGCATATACTATGCTTTATATTACACCATTTCTATTGATCTATCCTCAAGTTCACTGTCTCTTTCCTCAATCATTACTATTATTTTCCCATCTTATCCAGTGAATTTTATTTCACGTTATATTTTTGATTTTTTACAAATTCCTGCTGGTTTGATTTTGTAATCTCTATTCTTCTTTCAGAGTTTCTATCATTTTAGTAATTATGACCATATTTTCCTTTATATCCGTAAACATCATTATAATAGCTCCTTTAATTAGCTCCATTGTGTCTGTCAATTTCAACATCTAGAACTCACAATGTTACCTTTTGTTCATTGATCTTTCTTTTTGTATTGATTATGTTTTTCTGTTTCTTTAGATAGTGACTAATTTTAGATTGCTCCTGAGATATTGCAATTAATATTTTTTAGAAAGTATAGATGATTTTATGACCCTCTACTAACTATTTTTTTTAATTATTTTCAAAGACATAACTTGACTAAGTTAAACTATAAAACTCCATTTCCCCTTTTAGCCATAACTGTGTGTTTGGAGTTTTCCCCACGCATGAGTAGTTCACATGTTAAGCAGAGATTTGGGCAGGGATTGTACAAAGAATTTAGGGATCATGTTTCACTTTTCTTTCTGGTATTTTCTCCCTTACTTTAAGTGATGTAGTTACTCCAAATCCTATCCTATGGTCCCTCATGCAAGTAGGACTACAGAGTTTTTGTTAACTTTGGCCACATTGGGTAGTGAAGGCTTGAGACTTCTCTCATAATGAGTCATAAATAATTTAACACATGTCATTCCCTTCTTCTATGTGTTAATCCAGGAAATATCTGCTTGTTTCTGTCTCTCTCCAGTGCATGAAGGAAATTGTCTATGTTTTGTCCCGATTTTATCATTGTTATCTGCAGCACTGTTGGTCTAATGAAGGATTAGTTAGCCATGCCCCCTAGGGATGGAACTCTACAGGGAATGACAATTGACAGGAACCAAAAGGTTGTTCACAATAGAAAAGAGCGCAAACATGATTAGATCAAAAAATGAAATCCATCTTTTCTGTTGTTCACAATGTCTAGGTCTATATCTGAGAGAATTTTTTCCTCATCTATTCTTTTGAACATATTTTTAAGTTTTACTACAACTTTATACATTTCCCAAAAATTAAGATTTGATGTATATTGTAAGGAGGTTTTCAGACCAGGCCGAAGAGGCCTTTTTGGAGTGCAGGGAAAAGCTGCCAAGAATGGGGATATGAGGAAGCAGTAATACACAGTGCACACAACTTTGAGTCTACCTTAAAAGGAGTTTTGCTTTTTGCATTACTAATAAAAGCCACTTTCTTGTGAAAATTCCTCTGTGAAATTATTGTAAATTCACTTTACTAACAGAAGTTATGCAAGAAGGAGTCATAACAGTATATGCACTATCATTCTATAAGGAATAGTATACTTTTAAACTATATTATTCATATTGCTTCATTTATATTCTTGCTCGGTCTGGGCTCCAAATTTAATTTATGATTCTTATCATAATTATAATAAATGAGTATAGAAAAGTGATTAGAGTATGTTAAAGGAGTATTTAAAAAAATAACTTTGTTAATGGTAAATATTGAATAAGTACCAAATGGATTCACTATGCTTTTTATTTTACACGCATTATTTTAACCGTCCTAAAACTTAGAAAGTACAGTTGTATCAAATTATCAACTTTTTAGATGAAATCAAAATAAAGAAGAAAAAAAACACTAACATTCCCAGAAAGAAGAAACCTGCCTAACCCATGTAGCTAGTAATTGGTGAAATCTTATTCAAACCAAGGCTATGGGATTTCAATAGCAATTTTCCATATTCCATTCCTAGTACATTTATGTTTCCTTTTTCTTTTTTCTTTTGGTGAGACAAGGATGCAGAATGGGCAAGAGTGAAAATAAATACAGCATAAAATTCAACAATTCACTTTATAAGAATTTGACAGATTATTTGAGTTTCTAAATCTTATATTTTAAATTGCTAATTTTAAATCAACAAAATGCCTGTGTCTGTGTAATGAATAATAATAACTGTAATATTAATTCAGTTCTCTTGAATTTGGAGAGTATAAACTTTTATACTTTTTGATATCCCATCTTTACATAGCATATGCAAATTTATGGTGAACAGGTGAGGACTGACTTTAAAATGAGAAAATTTTAGGACTTAATAAATTTGAAAATTAAGAATGTAGTCTTTAGCTCAGCAACTTTCACTACTCATTGTTTTATAATAAAGTGGTATGGTATTGACTTATTTTACATTGGATTAAATTTAATTTTTTTAAGTTAGTAATTTATCAAAAAATTACGATTTTATTTTATTGAAGAAGAATTGCATATTGTCTGAGACAGAATTTCCCAAGTAGGTCCTCTAGCTATATATGCGGGTATTGCGTGGGCATTATTTTTCTGTCTATTTTTCTCTTTATATATAATCAAAATTGTTCAAAGTTAAATGAGCATAATTTTTAGGATTTTTTTTGTTTTACATATACATGTATATGTATATACATATATATATATGATTTTATGAAGAAGCTCTCCAAATTTACTTATGTAAAACAAAAATATTCTTAAAAGTATATTCACATAAATTATGCTCATTTAACATTGAACAATTTTAATCGATTCACTTTACTGAAAAAAAGACACTGTTACAAAGTTGATATAAAAGTTTCTTTTTTTAAATTTATTGGGGTGACAATTGTTAGTAAAATTACATAGATTTCAGGTGTACAATTCTGTATTACATCATCTATAAATCACATTGTGTTCACCACCCAGAGTCAGTTCTCCTTCTATCACCATATATTTGATCCCCCTTACCTCATCTCCCACCCCCACCCCCCTTAATTAGGGGACTGGGCAGATAGATAGAGTGTCTTAGTGAAAAGATATAAAATATGATAAATTCTCAAATTGTCCAGTAGATTTATTATCATTATTTCTTACTTATGCTGATACTACAAAGTCCAATGTGCAATGGTTATTTTGTGGTTAATCCCCTGAATTGCATTTTTTGAAAGAAAGCATATATTGATTTCCTATTATGTACATAAAGAAATGATGGTGGGAGGGAGGATATAAAGAGTTTGAAATAAAGTGAATTTGATCACTACAGAAAGAAAAGAGAATCCAGGTAATTTATATATCAGAGTGACATTTCTTCAAATTTTTATTACTTTATATTTTATTTACATAGAAATAAAATCACTTTACTGTTCTAGAAATAATAGATATTTATATAATATATGTAAGAAAATGACATAGACAATGTCCGATTTGAATGAAGATAAAGTAGTTTTAAATAGTTTAGCTTAAAATTAAATACTAAGTAAAAAAATATATATTCAGTGTATTTTATTACTTGGGATCTTTACAGTACAGCATCTCTTCATTATGCAAACCTATCACTTATCCATAATTACCATTTTATTAAACTTAACCAGTAAGGAAAACTAAAGCTATTAGAAAATAATAGTTGTCAATTATATATCATTAAAACAAAGTGAAAGCTAATTCATGAGGAGATCAGACAAAGAAAATCAATACGAGTAATTGCAATTGTTTCATAGTACTTATTTCTAAAACCTTAGCATAGCCCTGCTACTTTTCTGTGCCTCACTGTACATTAAAAACAAAACTAAGTTCTACATGAACTGTTATTAACGTTTAAATTTGTTCAAGCAGAATATTTTATCTAAATTTATCAATTTATTTTCATATCCTGAAAAGTGTTTGGATATTGTGAATAATATTGATCTAACAATATTTATCATACTGCGTTTTATTTAATACGCATTTAATTGTAAAAGCATAGATCAAAATAAATAAATACATAAATAGATCATTATGAAAAGCATAGATCATTAAGAAAAATATTAATATACAGGTCTAATTCAATACACAAATTGTACATGAAGAATTACAGAATAAAAAGAGAAAAACAATATATTTTTATGCTTCTATGTTCAGTGTAGAAGATAGAAAATAAATTTAATATAGTGAAAAAAACGTGCCCTAGTTCTCTTTGTAGGATAAAGGGGGCTCTGTAGAATAATATAGGAATTCTATCAGGAAGACATTGTTTTAAATCCACATCTTAAAGGTTTTTCTCATTCTAAAGTAATATGTTAGTAAAGAAAATATATGTGACATGTGTGAAAGAACATCTGGATAGTTAAACTGACTTGCAAAATAATTTTTTATATTTTAGTTGTCTTCAAAGAAAATGTTTTTGCATTGTGCATGTGTGTGCAAGCACACAAATTAGCAAAACCAACTGAAGATAAAAACTGATAATCTAGCAATAAACAATCCTTTAGGCTGAAAGAAAATTTGCTCTTGGAGACCAACAGCCTAATTAAGAGCTATTATTAGGCTTCTATTTTATGTTTTATTTGTTGAATTTTAGGAGATCTGTCAGTTAAAAACAAAGTCAGTTGTTTATTATAAAGTCATGTATAATAAGTAAGACTGAAATAGTGAAAACAATGTATGTTAGTTCATTGTAACATTTATTTGTGAGAAGGGAGCATTCAAATAGCCTGGAGAGAATAAATCCTTTTTATTTCCAGATTCTCCAGTAATACCTTGCATGTAATTTAAAATCTCCATGCCTCTAGGTACTTCTAAAATCTTTTATTTTAGCTGCTGGCATAAGGAATTAAATGCCTCATAAAGGTTTTCCTTGATTCTTCTAAGAGACTACAAAACAGGAAACACTGGTTATTGCTCATCCTGGTTATTAAAGTGCATTCATAATGACAAAATAATTAAACACATTAAAATAATTATAAAAATAGAATATGTCTTTTTAGTTGTGCCTCAAGAGGAAGCTTCCTCATCCATTCAAGTTTTATCATGAGATTGCAGCAATACAGTCACATGGTCAGGCTCCACTTCTAATTCTAGTTCTCTTGCTATTCCCAGGTCTGCAGTTACTTCTTCCACTAAAGTATTGAACCCCTCAAAGTCATCCATGATGATTGGAATAAACTTCTACCAAACTCCAGTGTTACTTGTGCTACAAATACGTAAGTACAGTAAACTCAAGTCTCTAAATTCTTGCTTCAGTAAAAGTTTTAGAGAGCTAAGTAGGTAGAGATTTCTCTGAAATTTGCAATTTAAAGGCCCAGTGACCCATGTTTAAAGGCCCATGTTTACACAAACAAGTAATGGCTTTCTTAAGCCAGGGTGACTATCCCTAGTTGGTATAATATGTTGTTGAATTCTTCAAAATTACCAACTTTGCATAAACAATTTTGTAATTCTGAATATAACGGGGTGAACCCAATCAATTGTGTAGTGATCTAATAACTGTGTGGCAATTAATTGTGCAAAGGATAAAATATAAATCACCATGACATGACTCTTCTTTATATTTTATAGACATGGTCAAGAAGTTCTGTTATAATTATACCCTGTTTTAGTCTGTTACCTCACCTGTCTAAAATGTTGGTATAATTTGGTAATAAGTAGATTTTTTTTATTAAGGAGAACACTTTGAACTCCTTATTATCTCCTATTAGTTTATGTATATACCTGGAAATCAGACTTATTGAAATTGTTTCTTATGTAATTTGGAGATAACTTAGTATGTTCCAAAGAAAAACCATAGTGAACACTTAAACAGGTGGTGATGAAATATTTGTGCCAACAGCTAACTTCAATCCATCTCACAAACTTTGGCATGAAAATGACAACCTTGTAGTTCACTATTCACACCATTGCCCATAATCTGGAGTCTGCAGTTTTTACCTGGGGTACCTCAGTAAAAATGTAACTACAGAGACAGGCCACTAGCAAGTGAGGGATAATTCTCTTTCCTTTCTAGGATTTTCTCAGGGGTTGTTGTTACCCCAAACCACATCTTCTGGTTCTTCAAGTCACTAAGATTAGGCAGTTTAGATTATAATTTTAGGCACTCTGTTTAGTGCAGACTGGGAACTGCTGCTTGAACAATTGTTGCAATTGTATATCCAACACTACCTCCATTTTTCCTAAAAGTGTGAACATTTGAAAATTAGTAGCATTTTTTTTTTTTTTTTTTTTTTTTTTGTATGATATTTCTCTCAAAGCATTCAGGCCAGTATTAAGCAAAATGTGGTTCAGGCAAAACAAGTTTTCTGACTCTGGTATTCAATGGCTGATCTCCAATTTAATTCAGTAGATGTCAGTACACTGACACCCTGGCATTGTATGAATAAACAAACAAGAATAAAAGGCAAAATAAAAGAGACAAGAAAAAAGAACATGTTATGAAAAATAAATTTGTGTTTTATAAATTGAGTTTTATTAAGAATTTGACATGACCTACATCTAAATTTAAAGACTTTGAAAGTTATTACACCATGCTATTAAAAAAGGGTGAGTGTTAAAATAATAGCAGCAGGGAATTTGGCTCTATCAACCCTCACTAACTTTATTACTAAAACGTGCTAATCGTCACTCGAGCCTTTTTGCTCTTGGAGGGTCTTGCCTCGATGTTGATGGCTGCTGACTGATAGGGTAGTTGTTGCTGAAGTTGGGGTGTATGAGGTAATTTCTTAAAATAAGACAAGAAATTTGACTCATCAATTGGCTCTTTCTTTAGATAAATGAACAATTTATCTAGAACATGGAATTCTGTTGACAGCATTTTACCCTCAGTAGAACTTCTTTCACAATTGGATTCAATCCTCTCAAACCCCACTGCTGTTTTATGAACTAAATTTATATAATATTCTAAATACTTTGTTGTCATTTTAAACATGCTCACAGCACCTTCAGGGGGAGTAGTTTCCATCTCAAGAAAACATTTTCTTTACTCATTTAACTCCTCATCTGTTAAAGTTTTATCATGAGATTGCAGCAATTCAGTCACATCAGGCTTCAATTCTAATTCTGGTTCTCTTGCTATTTCCACCACATCTGCTATTACTTCCTCCACTGAAGTCTTGAATCCTCAAAGTCATCCATGAAGGTTGGAGTCAACTTCTTCCAAACTCTTGTTAATGTTGATATCTTGATCTCTTTCCACAAATCACAAATGTCCTTAGTGGCATCTAGAATAGTGAAGACTTTCTCAGAGTTTTTCAATACACTTTGCCCAGATCCATTGAAAGAATCACTGTCGATGGCAGCTATTTTCTTATGAAATGTATTTCTTAAATAATAAGACTTGAAAGTTAAATTTTTCCTTGATTCATAGGTGTCAGGATAGATGTTGTGTTAGCAGGCATGAAAATAACATTAATCTCATCCATCTCCATCAGAGCTCTTGGGTGACCAGGAGCATTTTCACTGAGCAGTAATATTTTGAAAGTATTTTTTTTTCCTGAGCAGTAGATCTCTACAGTGGGCTTAAATTTGCAGTAAACCATGTTGTAAATATGTGTTGTCATCCAGGCTTTATTATTCCATTTATAAAGCACAAGCAAAGCATATTTAGCATAATTCTTAAGGGCCCTAGGATTTTCAGAATGGTAAATGAGCATTGACTTCAACTTAAAGTCACCAGCTGCATTAGACCCTAACAAGAGAGTCAGCCTGTCCTTTGAAGATTTTAGGCCAGGCATTGACTTTATCTCTTTAGTTATGAAAGTGACAGGTGGAGTCTTCTTCCAATATAAGGCTGTTGTGTCTATGATGACAATCTGCTGTTTAATGTAGCCACCTTCATTAATTATTTTGGCTAGATCTTCTAAGTAACTTACTACAGCTTGTACATCAGAATTTGGGGCTTCACCTTTCACTCTTATGTTATGGAAACTCATCCTATAAAATATTCTTCAGGAAAGCCTCAAGGATACAGTATTGTCTGAGTTCTTGCATATTAATTATTTTTCTTTAGTCACAGGTAAAATCCCAGCCTCACATACGAGGTCTGAAAAAATTTCACATCTTGTTGCAATCAAAAATATTCCGTCAGTAGAAAATCAAGAATCAAAATGATGTTGCTAAACTTTTTTGATATCAGAGGGATTATTCATTATGAATTTGTAACAACTGGACAAACAGTTAACCAAGTTTACTATTTGGAAATGCTGGAAAGGCTGCGTGAGAAAGTTAGACAACCTGAATTTTTCCCCAACAATTCATGGCTCTTGCATCATGACAATGCACCAGCTCACATGGCACTGTCTGTGAGGGAGTTTTTAGCCAGTAAACAAATAACTGTATTGGAACACCCTACCTACTCAACTGATCTGGCCCCCAATGACTTCTTTCTTTACTCGAAGATAAAGGAAATATTGAAAGGAAGACATTTTGATGACATTCAAGACTTCAAGGATAATACAATGACAGCTCTGATGGTCATTCCAGAAAAAGAGTTCCAAAATTGCTTTGAAGGGTGGACTAGGTACTGGCGTCAGTGCACAGCTTCCCAAGGGGAGTACTTTGAAGGTGACCATAGTGATATTCAGCAATGAGGTATGTAGCACTTTTTCTAGGATGAGTTCTCTAGCTTAATTGTCAGACACTTTTTATTTTAGCCACAGGTAAAACGGACAGTTGTACATAAGTTCAGATTCATGTTGCTCTTGATTCCAAAGTGCAGACCAGACATAGACATATATTTCCATTTTCTCCCACAACTTTCCTTGATGTTGCAGTCAAAAAAATAACAAACCACTGGCAAAAGTAATGAAACTTCCCTCAGTTAAAGCTTGACCAAAGGGTAATGGGAGCAGCAGATAAATGTTTCAGACTCCTCTCTTCAGGCAGACACCTCTGGGAGGCATTCTGAAAGGGGTCCCCTCAGGAAGAATGATTAATAGGTCCCCACTGCTCTTGGAAGTACCTCAGTAAGGCACTCTTAGGAGTTAACTACTTCCCCAATTATTCTCCCTATCCCCTCCCTCTTACTTTCAGGAGTCTCTTCTCAAATAATTTAAACTGCAATTAAGTGCTTATCTCAGGCTCTGTTTCAGGAAAACTCAAACTAAGAGAGTTGGTACAAGAATTTGTTCTAGAAAGCAGACACTATCATGGGGTTCTAGAAATGTATTTCTAGAAAATTATTTTCACATCAGTCATATACTTCTATTGAAATACAATTGATAAATACAAGGTTGCCAAAATATGTTTCACACGGAATCTAATGAATCTGGAGATAGAATCTGTGATCGTTTACCTGTGTTCTGAGCACAGAATTAGTATAGATATAGTTAACAGAGTCCTCATTTCGCTTGCCTGACCTATAGAAAAAGAAGCATGGACAGCAGTCACATGGAAATGCCTGGACGTGCTCTCTTCCCAGTCAGGAGAAGCTGTACTACATGCAGGGTAGCACTGCAGAGATCAGAGCCACACTCAATACTGTGCATACAGAGTGGTGATTCCCAGCAGGTCTCTGTTCATTTTTACCTGTACGACCTCTGCAAAACTGGATGGATCATGATAATCTAAAAGGCACCAGAACGATGCTAATTACATGGTTGCTCCAATAGTGGATATTGCACTGGTTGTGATTTCCTTACTGAACCAGATAAATAGAACCGCTGGCTCTTTTAATGTGGTGATTGATTGGAAAATTTACCCCCATCTGACCCAAGTGAAGAAATGTCCATCCAATAGCCCAGAGAGTTTTGAAGTCCTTGGAATAAAGACTGGGGCCACATCTACCTAGGGCATTAGTAGAGCACAAAGGAAAGTTTCCACATCTGACATATTTTGGCAACATGGAAGCCACTGGGCCATCCCAATAAGATGGGAGAATGATGGAACACACATATAGTCACAGCAACTATGTGGTCCATTGCCAAGATTAAACAAATAGTTTGAATCCTGAATGAATAAATGAAAAAAATAATATCAAAAATACACATCGAAGTTACAAAAACAAATGTGATATTGTAAACACTTAAAAGAAAAACAAAATTAACCAACTACTGCTGTTGGATATGAAGCAGCCTGCTTTTCAGCATCTATTAAAATCTCCTACTATCATGAAAGCAAGTAGAGCCCAAAGGAAGTTGTAACACACAGTTTAAATTAAGAGGTTTATCTTCCTGTTGAATCTGGAGGCTTCTGTTCAACCAAGACCCACCATTCATTAAACAGTGAAGTACATCACACAGCATTGGAAAGGTGGTATTATTCGTGAAGGATTCCCTAGTCCTGTGAACTGTCATTTTACACATAACCTTGTTAGTAAAGGAAGTCCATTTATGTTTTCTGCTTGGATGAATTAGGCCAGATGCTTGGAGAGTAGGTTTGGGACATATCCAGAATCATAAGATAATCTTCTGAGCCTCCAACAAAAAATAACAACTGTTTGCCAAAGAGTAACATCTGGGGCATCTCACAGCACAATCCCCATAACAGTGAAAATGGGTACAAAGTCCAATTTTCCTCTGTTATACGTGCTAATGCTGCAAATACATGTGGCCTCATATGCTACTTCAAATAAAAGTACCAGAGCATTGGTTCAGATAAATCCCACATCAAGGGAAGTTAAATGTGCTTCTTGGAGCCAAATGTTATGTTCTTTAAATAAATATGATTTCTGCTTTAGAGAGCCTTTTATGAACAAGATTTGAAGGTTTTGCTTTGCTAAGAAATTATTCATAAGAATTATGTCCTATAGAATCATTCAATACTTTCAAATAAAGACCTGTTCAAAGTGATATTTTCATTATCTACAAATAAATAACTTTTTATAACAGTTTTCCACGTGAACACAGATAGTTGGTTAACTTCAACTTTCTTCCATATTTCCTAATTGCTTGTTCTTTTTGTTTGTTTCTTAGGATTTATTAATTCTCAGGTCCCTCATTCACTAGAACCATTCTTACTCTTGACGCTTCTTTCTCAATACACAATATCAGAAACTAATTCTCAAGACTAATAAAATATATTGAAGCAAATCAATTAATATTTACCCACATTTTTACATTTTACTGGTCTGAGGAGAGAGAGAGAGAATGGTTAGTGGGTGGAGCAGTCAGAACACACAACACCATTTACAATTAACTTCTCTGTCTTATATGGCCATGGTTTGTGGTGCCCCAAAGCAATTACAATAGTAACACCGAAGATCACCAATCACGGACCACCATAAGAAGTATATTAATAATGAAAAAGTTTGAAATATTGTGAGAATTACCAAAATGTGACACAGAGACATGAAGTGAGCAGATGCTGTTGAAAAATGGTGCCGACAGACTTGCTTTGACGCAGGTTGCCACAAATCTTCAATTTGTAAAACACGCAACAAAACAAAGTATACCTGTAATTACCAACTAATTTCTTGTTTTTAATTTCATGGATTATATGAACCCTGTTGGTAGATGAAAACCTATAAACAAGTTTATGTATAAATTGGACAAAAGCGAATATAATTTTAATGAATAAGTTCGTATTTTTATATTTTTTAAAAGGTTAGAGGAACTATAATGCAGTTTTGATTAGCACCACATTTTAATGGTGATTTCAGGTAAGAGTAGAGGTCTTGTTTGCTTCATTAACTAATGTATTGCTGTGCTTTGTTGTTGCAAAGCAGAAAGAGAATCTTTATACAAGTAAGTGCTTATAAGTAGAAGTTTTTAACTACCTGCATTATATCTAGTAAACACTCTTCAAATACACTGATCTGAAGTTTCAAAAATCAGTGCTAGGATATTTTTATTTTAAGACTGAATTAGCAACTTGAATAATTACTTTTATATCTTAATGAGTGTTCAACTTACAGGGAAACAATAATTGGGTTTAATAGACAATTTAAGTGTTATTTATTAAGTAGAAAAATATTTATAAATATGTCTCAGTATTTTGAGAAATTCAAAAATGTTATTAAAATAATCTTAGCTATTCTTTGTCAGAAATAAATTCAAAATTTCTAAAGATTTCATTCAAGATTTTCAAGTCATGGCTAAGTTTAACTTTTAATGCATAATTAATTACCTTTTATTTGCACTTTTAGTGAGGTAACATACTAACCTTGGATTTCCAAATTGATGTCTGAAAGCTTTCAAAAATAGCAAGTTTATACAACCCTGACATATTGGAGATCTAATTTATGAAATATTTGTGAAAGCAGCCTCAATCCAGCCAACAAATGTTGGCATGAAGATAAATACCCTGGAATTCACTAACAACATCACTGTGAGTTAGCTAAAGAGTCTACAATGTAAAATGCTGTCTCAATAAAAATGACAATCTATGTGGCATTATTCAACATTTTTAAAATGATGTGGACATTTTTCATTATGAAGAGTTGTCAGTGAGACTTATATTGATACTAGAAAGGCTTGTAGCAACAACTTTGATATGAGCAGCGAACTCCCTTGTTGGCTTTTCCATACCATTGTTTTTTCCGTCATCATTATAGATCTGTGCTGTGCTATTACAAGATACAGGTGGCTATTGAGTGCTTGACTGTGGCTAGCCTGGATTGAAATGTACTGTACGTGATAAATACACAATTTTTATAACTTAGTATAAGAAGAATATAAACTCTCCTACTGTTAATTTTTATGATTAATTTAAAAATAAACATTTTTTTATAATTTTGGTACACATATATAATTTTTTATCAAACTTATTGAGATGACATTGGTTAGTAAAATCATACAGGTTTCAAGTGTATATTTCTGTGGTATTTAGTGATGGAAGGAGAACTGACTCTTGGTGGTGAACACACAATGCAATATAGAGATGATGTATTATTGTTATATATTTATATTTTATTTTATTGGTTTCTTTTTTTTGATGAGGCTGCCAGAAAAAATTGAAGACTTGGTCAAATATTATTCTCAAAAAGGGTAAATCACGGCAAATAATTTTCACTTAAATTATCTTCATGTGTGAAATGTTACTTTAATTTGTCTATTGTCAACATGGTTCAAATGAGCTAAAGTACGGATTATTGCAAATTCTGTTATTTGTCACATCCTTCCAGGTTAAAGTTCCATTTCTTTCTTGCTGCTTGCAGATATTTCTTTATCTTTAGTTTCCAAAATTTTGATTATGATATGTCTTGTCATGAGTTCCTCTAGGTTTATCCAGTTTGTAATTTTCTCAGTATCTTATATCTATAGGTTAAGTCTTTTGCCAAAATTGAGAAATTTTCAGCCATTATTTCTTCTAGTACTTTTTCAAGACTGCCTTCTTTCTTCTTTCCTTTTGGGTCTCTAATGACTAGAATAGTTGATCTTTATTACAGTCGTTGAAGCATTCAGTCTGTTTTCTCTGTTGTTCAGATTAGGTAATTTCTATTGTTTACAGATTCTTTGTTTATTCCATTCTCTTACTGAGTCCAACATTGAGATTTTTGTTGCTGTTGTTGTTATTGTATGAGGTATGATCAAACTATATGGTGAATGCTTAAATAAAATTTAAAAATTATTACAGTACAAGACACATTGCCATTAATCCCCCTCATAATACTCTCCCTTGCTTCGAACATTCTTATCCCATCATTCTTGCCACTTTCTGAAGCAGTTCTGAAGTCCTCTTTCATGAGTGTCTTTAGTTGTGTTGTCATGGCCGCCTCAATGTCCTGAATCATTTTGACTTTGGGGAAGAGCCAGGAGTCGCATGGTTCCAGATCCTGTGAATAAGTTGGATGAGGACACACTGTAGTGTTTTTATTTGACAGAGATTGCCATAACAGAAGCAATGTCTGACAGGGAACCTTCCATTATGATCACAAAATATGGTGAATGCTGCTGCCAAGTGCCATCCAATAGAAAGGCAGGGATCTTCAATACAGGAAGTGGAGCATTGAACCTTAGTAACAGTGTGTGACAAGTTTCAACTTGTTCAGTGCAGTGAGTCAGGTGTGAGCTATGGTTGAGAGAAGATGTGTTTTAAAGTGTGTCATAAATCATCTTCCATCACAACAATGTTCCATGTCACACATCTCTTCTGGTAGAGCAATTTCTGTCAAATAAAAACATTACAGTGTGTCCTCATCCACCTTATTCATGGGATCTGGCATGAAGATAGTAGGAAGCAACATACTCACAATATGTCTGAAACATTTCACAGTATGTCTGATAAAAACATAAAAAGCAGAGTGAAATCAATGATAAAATTATCAGGAGGCTTTACATATTTAATACACAAAAAACATCTGTGATACAATGCCCATTATGTAGTACCTGTAGTGAAAAATCTAATATCTTACCACTTAGCCTTCGCTGTGTCGTCACTCTGCTGTTGTAGCACAAAAACAGCCACAGACAACATAATAAATAATGGATGTGACCGTGTCTCGATAAAATGTTACTTGTCGACACTGAAGTATGAATTCTATACAATTATTGTTTCACAAAATAATATTATTTTTCTTTTTGAAACATTTACAAATGTGAAAAACATTCTGAACTCACTAGCCATACAAATCAGTTAGTGGGCCAGTTTTGGCCTCCAGCAGAGTTTGCAACTGGTGTAGATTGGATCAGTAAGATAAAGAGAAATATGGATATCTGGCTTGGTAAAAAATGTTCTGGAATCTTTCATTTTTTTTAATTGTTAATAAGGGACTGAAATGAGACTCAAGTATTTTTAGCTCATTAACCTCTTCATCTCCAGTGAACTTTACTCTTATTCTACCCCAACCGTCTTATTCCATCCATGGCCATACGTTGAATCTGGTCATCACCGAAAACTGCTCTGCTTTTGAAATCTGAAACATCTTATTCTCTGATCATTAACATCTCTGTCTCTCTCATTTCATTATGTTCTCTTACTTCATAAAGCATTTGTTCCCTTTGCAGTTTAATTATGAGCAGATTCACGTCTGTACTTCCTTGTTTTACTAACTTAAATCCCTTCTCCATTTTTTCAACTACTCTTAGCGCCTGTCCATTATCCTTTTTCTGAAATTGTGTAGAAAATAAAATCCTAATCCCTTATTGATACAAGTGTCTTCCTTCATTTACCTATCAGCTGAGACTCTAAAAGCACTTAGAAATAATAAATTGTAACCATAATAAAAAATAATAAAACAACCATAATAAAAAATTAAAAATATAATAATACCATATTTACAATATAATAATAAATATATAATAAAATAATGAAAATAAGTGTAAAGATGAAAGCCATAACAAAACATGCTCTGTAACCACAGGTGACCCATCAACATTGACCAATCATCTTCATCAACTATGTATTGAGCACTTAAGCTAAGTCTTCTTCTAAATACCAAGTGTATAGGAATACACAATTAATAATATGTTAATTTTCACAATCGGAATATTGTGCTCTGGGAAACATAAGAAGAGGAACTAACCCAATCTAGAAAATAATATTAGTGCTGAGAACTTAACAACAAAAAATGGTTTAGTTATGTGAAGGTAAGAGAAAGAGGGTTCTAGGAAAAGTAACAATAGCGGAAAGCATAGAGAAAAATTGCTATTGGTCAAAAAAAAGGAAACTCATGTAGCTGGAATAATCAACTCTAGGGAGAGAGGTGAATAATTTGAGGAGAAGAGGGAAGAAGACAAGGTTAGAATGTGGAGGATTTCATAAGCCTTTTAAGGACTCTGGACATTTTCCCTAAAGACAATAGACTGCCACTAAAGTATTTTAATTGTGGCGGTGACACAATTATATCTCCACCTGTGAAAGATAACTTTTGGCTGCAGAGAGAAAAGGAGGTGGCAAACCTGGAGGCAGCAAGGCCCGTGAGAATGTCATTGTTGCTACACAGCTGAGAGATAAAAGTGTCTTAGATTTGAGTGAAGCCACTAGAGATGGATAACACCCAGGTTGGGCTTGAGCAACTGCGTAGGTTGTGATATCAATTATTAAAATGAGGAACTCTAAAAGAAGAGCAGGTTTTAACAAAAAATAAGAGTTTAGTTTGCAGTCGAGGGGCATTTAAGAAAACTCAAAGGTGATGGAAAGAGAACTGACTCTGGGTGGTGAACACACAATGTGATATAAAGTTGATGTATTACAGAATTGTACACCTGAAACCTATGTAAATTTACTACAATTGTCACCCCAATAAACTTTAATTAAAAAAAAAAGAAAGAAAGAAAACTCAAAGGGATCTCCTCAGTAAGAGGTTGGTTGTATAGGTATGGTACCTAGGAGAGGGACTGTGGGGACATAAAAAAATAATGTTCCTCCCTCCTTCTAAATTATTGTAACTGGGCTAATAATCAAATTAGCATGAGACATTAACAGGAGAAAACATGCAAAGTTTATTTTACGAATGTACCCTTGGGGGCGCCATAATTGCAACAGAGTGAAAAGTTCTGGCCTCTCAGTCTCCGTCTTGTTCAAGCCTGCTTTGTTCCCATGGCCTTTAAGTTAATAGCTACTTGCATATGGACATGCTAATCATTAGAGATTGTTCTTATGGCTTGAGTTGTACAAAAACAGTCCCTTACCGGAATGTGCCTCCCCTGAGGAGACAAGGGAAGTACGTATTGTTTATCAAAGATTTGCAGGAACCTTCTGACTGGACTCTCATCAACTAGGGTGGACAGGCTAAGCACAATCTTCCTCGGAAGCCTGCTGGCACCCAGCTGTCTGCAGTTGTCAATCACCTCTAGCCCCTTCCTATCCTTGACATAAAAGAAGCCTGAACTCTATACTTTCTTAAGATGGATTTGAGGCTCCACTAGGTCTCCCATCTTCTCGGTGGGTGCCTTCCCAATTAATAATCCTTTCTTTACTCCGAACTCTGATGCTTTGAGTTCTGGTCTTTCAAAGCATCAGGCACATGGACTTTGGACCAGAAAGATAATGAGATGCAAGGTCAGATTGGGCAGTGGAGGCTTATGTGAGATAGGAAAATTAAGTTCACAAACTCATCCTAGAAAAAGTGCTACATACCTCATATGGTCACCTTTGAAGTACTCCCCCTTGGGAAGCTATGCACCGATGCCAGCGCCTAACCCACCCTTCAAAGCAATTTTGGAACTCTTTTTCTGGAATGGCCATCAGAACTGTCATTTTATTACCCTTGATGTCCTGAATGTCATCAAAATGTTTTCCTTTCAATATTTCCTTTATCTTCAGGTAAAGAAAGAAGTCATTGGGGGCCAGATCAGGTGAGTGAGGAGGGTATTCCAATACAGGTACTTGTTTACTGGCTAAAAACTTCATCACAGACAGTGCCGTGTGAGCTGGTGCATTGTCATGATGCAAGAGCCATGAATTGTTGGGGAAAAGTTCAGGTCGTCTAAGTTTTTCACGCAGCCTTTTCAGCACTTTCCAAATAGTAAACTTGGTTAACTGTTTGTCCAGTTGATACAAATTCATAATGAATAATCCCTCTGGTATCACAAAAATGTTAGCGCATAGTTGCAATAAGTTCGGGAACATAATTGTCATACCTTATATCGGATTTCCTGGAAAATAAGACCTAACCAGAAAATAAGCCTTAACGTGATTTTTCAAGATGCTTGTAATATGAGCCCTACCCCAAAAATAAGCCCCAGTTAAGTTCGTCAGCCAGATGCATTTAGTACATCCATTGCAATACACGACAGACGTATTGAATTATAAAATACTAATATTAATATATAATTAAATATAAATAATATTATTGACATTAATAGTCAAAATAAATGATAATGTAAATTATAATTAAGTGTTTGTAAATACCCAAGCAGGCACCTTTGGACGAGAGGTAAATGCCTATGTAAACAGATGAACCAAGACTTATTGCCGAATGACCAATCAGAGTACAGACACAACACATGAATAACATTCGCACTGGAAAACAAAAGGACATGGTTGTGTCTAATATGAATCTTCATAATTCAATACGTCATGTGTTGTAACTGACATACTTAATGCACTCGTGTGAAATAAAGAAACGTTTTCTGAATTTTGGTGCCTGCAATTTTTCATCGCTTTTGTGTGGACCATCGTTCTTAACTGTCATCATTTTTGTTGCCACTCCTGTCTCGTAAATCTTCAATTAACACTTGACTTAATGGTAGATTTAAAGGGAATAATATTTTGACCCCCAGACAAGATGAATGCAAAAAGAAAAGAGCTATTCTGTCGAGTACAAGAAAGGAATCGTGGAGGACTCCCGGGGCAAAAATCTTATAGCTTTCTGCTAAGAGAAGAAGTTGGATTTCCAAATGGTCCAAAAATGGCGAGAAGAGTATGATAACCTCAGTCAACAAGTAAAGGAGGGAAATGCTGCGAAGTACAGGTTGGCAACCATTATTTCCTGAGCTGGAAGACATCAGTTGTGAATGGATTGCTGACAGGAGAGCAAAGACTGTGGTTGTGCGCAGGGTTGATAGTCAAGTATTTGCCTTTGCAATGGCACCACAGTTAAAAATATCCCCAGAAGAATTCAAAGCATCACTACACTGGCTGGATGGCTTCCTTCAGCGATATGAACTGTCTCTAAGATGATCAAGAACATTGTTCAAGCTGAAAGACACTGAAGTTATTAAACATGCACTGGCATTCAAGTCTTTTGTTGATGGCATCGACTTTTCTAAATACCAACTTTCCTACATGATTTCTATGGATGAAACTGCAGTGTTTATGGGCCAAGGATCTCAAATGACAATTGATCAGAGGGGTGCCTCGTCAATCTACATTCCCTCCATTGGTTACAAAAGTGCATGTGTTACTGGTATTTTGACAATTCGTCTGGATGGAAAGAAAGCCCCACCTCTAATCATCACTAAGGGCAAGAAAGATAAGGTTGAACGTGTTTCAGGCATTTATGTTCTTGAAACCAAAAAAGCCTGGTGCACACAAGCAGTTATAAGAAAGTGGGTCGATTTAATGCTGCCACTTATTTCGTGAGGTGGCCAAAGAGGTCTGCTAGTCGGGGTTTAGCCAGCACTCACCACGCTAAAGACATGAAGAACTTCCTTGCAGAGAGAAGAATAGATCAAACAATGATTCCCACAGGAATGATTGCCTATCTCCACAGTCTTGATATTGCAATAAACAAGCCATTCAAGGACAATTTGTGCATGGAAATCAATAACTACATTGAAAATAGAATGGAGAGAAATCAGCATGGAAACTTCTGGAAACCTGGCCTGCAAGAGGTCATGACTTGAGTGAAGAATTCATGGGATAAAATCACTGACAGCTGTGTTGCCAATGCACTACCAGCAGGCTACATGGACAAGAAGTGCTCATTTAAGGAGAGCTCTATTGCTGGACATGAGAGATTAGTGCCAATGGTTCTACAGGAAATGGAGTCGCAAGAAATTCAAGCCAGAATTCAGGGTTTGGAGAGTTATGACAATGTTCCAGCAGAAGATGACATTACTGTATTTGAATAAATGTAGATTTTTGTACATGAATAAATGAATAAATGTAGATTGTTGTATACAAATAAATGTAGATTGTTGTACATGAAAAATTTGACATCCCCTGAAAATAAGCCCTAATGCATCTTTTGGAGCAAAAATTAATATAAGACCTGGTCTTCTTTTGGGGGAAATATGGTATGTCATTCTGAAGCTAAGGAGAAGCACAGGGTTTATGGTTTTGCTTTGGATGTTAGAGGATAGGAAGGCAATTCGCATGGAGATAGAAAAGCCAAGGTCTGATAAATCAATGTTTGCTGTGCTGTCTTTAACAATGGAACACTGCGAGGTTTTTGATCAAATGGGCCTTGATAGGTTCCACCCTGTCTATCACACATTCATTCATATTAAACTACATTTATCTATGATAATAGCTCCCTTCCTAGAGCAGGTCCTCTATCTAAATTCCTTTTAGGCAGTTAAGGGGAAGGTTAAAAGTTTTTCCTGAGTTGTTTGTTCCTTTCCTTAAGAACCAGCTTAAAATCAATATCCCAAAAAGCATATTATTTTTGGAGGGGTGACAAACTCTGCTTCCCCTTAGGGGCCAGGTAGAGACATTTGAGAATTGTCAGATTATTCTTGATAACTGAAGCCACAGAAGTGGAAGAGACACCCTGACATCAGTATATTCAGAATTGTGTGGGAGCAGGTACTGTGTTTGCTCTGTTCATGGTTGTAACCATGCATCCCAGAAGAGCATCTAGCATGTCTCAGGTACTTCATAAAATTTATGATTTTTCTAACAGAATAAATAAAATGCAATAATGCTTTGGCTACATAGAAATAAAAATTGAAGAAAGAAGAAAGTACCTATTAGAAAACCCCCAAAGTAAGTGTTGCTTTCACCAAAAATTCTTTATAGTGAAACCAAAATGATGACTGAAACCCAAATTGCAGCTTGTGACACCCCAGTTACTCCTCATTGCTTACTCTTGAGATGTAGTGGACCTTGGTCATTATTACGCTGCTCACTCCCCCAACCCCCATCTATTTCACTCATCTCCTATTTCAGTTGTGTAGGATTGACCCCAGCCTCCACGATAGACACTATTTGTTCTTAACCAACAAATGCAACCTAATTTATTTAACCATGCTGCTGAACATGTATTCTACTGTGTTTCCCCAAAAATAAGACAGAGTCTTATATTAACGTTTGCTCCAAAAGATGCATTAGGACTTATATTCAGGGGATGTCATCCTGAAAAATCATGCTAGGGCTTATTTTCTGGTTAGGTCTTATTTTCAGGGAAACATCGTAATTAGTCCAGTTGGAATGATTCCTAAGATTTTTATCCAATAGTTCATTTTGTTGGTAGGTCACACCAAATGTGCATGTTGTCCACTGAAGCGGTCTTGTGTCCATACTACATTAGGAGTAAGCTTTGGAATGACGTCAACTCACAGAGAAAGCTGAGAATCACCAGGAAAAAAAAAATGACAACCCTCATCAAAATTTGACTGAGGTTTGCACTTGGCAGCATTCTTAGATTTTTCAGCTAATAGTTACTGAAGCATGGGTTAAGTTCCTTAGTATGACATTTAAGGCAGACCCCTCATTATCTCTCCTGTTTTACTTCTGTGCTTCACCTATCCTTTCCCAGTTCTGCTTTTTTGTGTGTCACATTAAGCATGTATATCACCCCCATCTCCTGAGAAATAAGAAAAATGGAACTAAAATGCTAATTGTCAAAATAAATTTTTAATGGAAGAAAAATGAGAAAATGGATTATCTTTAAAAATTATTTTTCCAAGACATCAATGTAATTAATGTACATAAGAACCTAGTTCATCCTTTGTTGAGATAGAAAGAAGACAGAATCAGTTAGGGCTTTCCTTTCAATTCTCTTCCATGTAAATACACTGATGAAGGAATATTTGAATGGAATCCTGTCAATTCACAAAGAGATTCACTTCTAAAAATCGATTATTTTATACACACAGCTTCTATTTTCCCTATTTCAATGGTAAAAAATACAAATTGTGTAGCATTGTTCATGAAGCATAGACATACTTTGCTGCATGAATGATTGGTAGGAAGCAAAATGGTATTATCGTATTGTGCCGCTCATAGCTATAAACAGAACGCATCCCCTCCTAGGTCCTTGATGTAGTTGTGAAGAGATTGCATATTAATATCAATAGCTCCTCTTTTTAAATAAATATATCAAGAGCCATTTAAATTACCTCCCCCCATTTGGTTCAATTTATTGGACCTTCACACTCCCATTTGTTTTTGAGGTAGTTCTGAGCTTGCACAGCCTGTTTTGTTACCATCAGAACTTCTACTCTGAGCTAAAAATGAATGTCAAAGATTTAGCCTAAGGCTATCCTGAGTCATTTCCAAGGGATAGTTATTATTTCTGAAGCTCTATTCCCTTTTTTTTCTTAGACAAAAAAACCCTAAAACATAACGTGCTGAACAGAAAGATGTTGTTATAAAACCACCAACCCTGTATCTTTATGTCATGCAGGACTTTACTCACTGGAATATTGTAGATTGCTTATTTACAGGGACTTTATACAATTTTTCTTCACTTTTAACAAGAGTCCGGAACATTTTATTTGAGCCAATTATAAAACAAATCCACTATGCAACTCTTTGAATAACCCAAGCTAATATTTGGATAAACAATGATTTATCTGTTTAGTGATCTACGTCTTTAAGAGCATGAACATATGAATTCTAAATGCAATAGTATAACTAGTATATAGAATAAAGTTAAAGGAGATGTTTAAGTAGTACACATTATATGAAAGCTCAATTTTATTTGATTTAATAGATTTTGGAAGAGGACTGTATATTATGGTCACAGGTAAAATCCAACAGTAAAATAATAAAAACTCTATTTTAGTGCAAGTCTGTGAAATAATTTTCATCACCATCAATTCCATCATCAGCATCATTAGCTACAAAAGCACTTGAACGCTTAGTTGTCCACTAATTAAGACAATATGGCTTGCGAGTAAGCACTCTCTGTCTGGAACCAGAGTGTTTACATATGGATCCCAATGTTTTCATTTACTAGCTGTGTGATCTTGAATAAATTACAAAACCTCCTGGGGTCTCGTTTTCTCCATCAGAAAATTGGGAGTTATAAATCGTAGCTACTAATTAGATTCTAATGGGGAAAAAAGAGTTAATGTAGGTGAATTATGTAGTACAGTGACTGGCGTATAATTAGCACTATATAAATGTTTATTACTGTTATTGTCAGTGTTATTTGTTATTATTTGTCGTGTCAACAGAATTTTTTTAACTTCAAATCTTAATATCAGAACCTGCCAGGGTCTTATTTTGTCCTACTTACAAGCTAACTGTGTTAGTCTGTTACTGTTTCATGGATCTTGACAAAATACATGAGACACCTGTGTCAAAGGCAAATAACTTTATTGCTCACAGGAAAACATTACCCAGAGTTTAATGTTCATTTGCTTGGTCTTCCATGAGCCCCAGGTCCTACTAGTAAGCAACACAAAAGGCCCCTGATAGATGCCTGTACCCTTAGTGTGTTTGCATTACAGTAGTGGAATCATGAATTTGAGGCTCCACTACTTCTATGTTGAGTGGAAACAAGCTTGCTATTTGTCCAGGGTAAAATGGAACCACATCTCTCAAAGTTACTTCCTGCAAACACAACCACGAAAAAATGGTTTGGGTAAAGAGTGGTCTGGGCTCCGAATTATTGGCATAGTCAGTAGTGCCATGTAAGGATACTCAGTGTCCATGGTGACTTTCCTGTCCTGGAGAAATTTAAAACGTTTTGTTCTGTAATTAGCATCTTTTGGGACTATGTCCATTGGGTTCTCTTCTACAGATAACAATACAATGCTTAGTTAATAGTTCCTTGTATCTGTGTATCTATATCCCAGCTCTATTGAATAATTTAATATTCTTGGGATTATTTTCCCTTTTTTGTTTTTCATCTTTTTATTAAAGTATAGTTGACATACAATATTATATTAGTTCTGGGTGTACAACATAGTGATTTTACACTTATATATCTTATGATGTGATCACTACAATAAGTCTAGTAACCATCTGCCACTGCACAGTTATTATGATATTATTAACTATATTCCCTGTGCTATACATTACATCCCCATAACTTATTTATTTTATAGCTGTACGTTTGTAGCTCTTATTCTCCTTCTTCATTTTTACTCATCCCCTGACACTATCACCTCTGACAACTATCAAATTGTTCCATTTTTGCTATTAATTTTTAACCCATTTAATTTTCTTTATTTTAATTATGCCTTCTTGTCCTGAAAGAGGACATGGGAAGTTTTCTGTTCTTGGCTTCTTTTTTGTTAATATTTTTCATTTGTTTGTTTCTTTTAGTTATAGGTAAACATGTTAAATCACAGTGTAGAAAATAAAATGCACTTAAGTTCATTCTTCTATTATATTCTATTACTATCTTCTATTATATTATATTATATTATATTATATTATATTATATTATATTATATTATATTATATTAATATGCTATTAATTCTTTTGTTATATTTATTAATATTTTGGGATGAGTTTGACCGTTTATGCACCTTTACATTGATACTTAGATCACCCTAGGTAACATGTGAATGGGTGAAATTACTGCTTTTTAAAGCTATTTCTAACTATTTCCCTAAGTCTGTCTTATCTATCTTTAAGGATATAGCTGAAGTCTATCTTTAACTTGTGGCTTTCCTTCTATGAACATTCTGGGTTACATTTATCTCTCTTCTATTTTACCTTCCAACATTATATAATCTAAAAACTATATTTGTTCTTAGCTATCTTTAATTGTGCTTTATATTGCCCTTTATAGTTTCCAGAAGTATAACTTTTTCTGCCTAACTAAGTTGTAAACTTGAAGTCAAGGACAGTATCATGTATTATGTATTATTCATAGTGTGTAACATGGCTTAAGCAGAAATACTTTTTGAATTAAATTATTTCATGTTAATGAAGTACTATGATAAATAACATAATAAAAAGCCAGTGTTCTCTAAAATCTCAATCATGAACTCTACACTGTCATCTGTAGTGGTCTGTATTTAATGTAAGTACTTATCATCTTAAGGAAATAAACATATGTACCTCACCAATATTGTGCACCTACAAATACAACTCTGATTTTCTTTTCCTCTGCACTTATACTTATTTCTATCCAAAATTTTCTTGAACTTTTGATCATTTTTACAATAAGGTGACATATGACCATTTATAGATTAAGTACATTATTCATTTAAGTGAAAGGTGTTTTAAAATTTAGAAAGCTGCATTCTACATATTTATGATCAGATCAATTAGAGTAAACTTTTGACAGTATTTTACTTTTGAACCAAACCTATTCTTGCTTGGTTAAAAAAAAAAAGTTGTGGTATACATATGGTGATAATTCATTATGAGCTCTGTTTCCCTTATATTTTGTTTTCAACAATCTTTCATATTTTATAATTTTTGAATTGTTCAAGAAAAGCTTTTTAAACACCAGCATTAGGATACTACCTCACTAAAGAAAACTATAATCAAGCATGAGAAATTCATCTCTAACTTCTTTTATGGATGTTCATCTGAAATAGTAAAAATCTTCATACTAAGGAATTCATTACCACCCTATAACCTATAATGGCACAGGTCACTTACTCTTCGTACTGCAAATATTGTAAGGATTTCAGCCAAAATCCAATATACTCTTACTTGAGTGGAGGAGACAAAATAAGTACCCTTTATTTGACCCTTGTATTGTTAAAGTTTATTTTTACATCTAATTTAATAATCCCAGTGTTTGTTATTACCGGTTTTGCTTGACAGATAAATGGTTATTCTCATGTAAATAAATAGTAAGAGCTCAGTAATTTTTTTTTTTCTTGTTAGACTATGAAGGTGTCTTTTTGGTCCCTCCAGAATCCACATCTCTATGTTTTCATGTAAAATCAGCAAAATGATGATATCTGCAAAATTTATACTGATACTAGTGTCTCATATGTAACAACAAGGACTTAATGTTTAGCTATATATTTTAGAAATAAACCTGGGCACACATTATTTTATTATCTATCTGAAAACATAGATAATACTGGGAATATTGTCTTGTTCAGAGTAATTTGTATTTTAGAAGCTGGGCCCTTACTAAAATGGTAGATGTAATAGTAAAAACAGTTTAATTAACCAAAATGAATTAAACATCAAAATAAACCTGCCAAATTATTACTTAAGGTCCTGATATTTTATTTTTCTATTTTTCAGTAGCTGGACAGAAATTTTGTGAATACACTAATATACTTTCAATTACAATTGAAATGATTTTGCCCTGAAAATGATTTAAACTACTTGATAAAAGATGGCAGTAATCATTTTAACCTGAGAAATAATCTACATAACCAGAAGAAATAATTGTGTTTGTTTCTCTTTATTGATTATAACTATATGGATATCTTAGAAACTAAATCAGGAAATTTTTGTTCCTCCTATTTTAACTTATATTTTAGAATCTAGATATCATAGCATCTGATCAAGATCAGAATAAATTATCTCACTTTCATTACGTCTGTAATTCAAAGTCAAATGAAAAATGGTATTAATTGCTTTATAAATGAAGTGTAAAACCTTTACTCTTGGAATTAACCATCAACAACCAAATTGGCATACTAAAGATTTATTTTGATTCTCAGTGATCTGTCATTTGTCTAATTCTTCATTTAAATTACAAATATAGATTTAACCACTATAATAAAATCTGTTCTGCTTTTAGTCTAAAGAACATACAAACCTTTATTAATGACCCAAACTTTGAGTGCACAAGTACCTGGAGTCCAACTATCCATATTGTTTAAGGGTCTGGTAAACTGACCACTCCCTCACAAAGCTTACCTTACTCAGGAACCTCATTGACCTTTCTCTTCTCTAAAAATTTAACACCTAATTACTTGCTGCCTATGTCTTATATTATTTACAAATTATTACACGTGGTGGGGTTTGCTTTTAGTAAAATTGTAGCCTAATTGGATATATAGTGTTTCTTAATTCTGAATTCCCCACCTCAACAAACATAGCAGTAAATAGATACTGGCAGAACAATTAATATTTCCCTTTACAGAGAAATTTGATTTGTAATTTTAGGCAATAAACAATTTAGAAAATATTTTTTAAAAATACTGTTTACTGCTTTAAAAACTAAGATATGGAAATGTTGTAATTGAGATGGTATAATTGGAGAAGAGAAAGAAAAGGGTAGAGAAAGAAAAGGTGTGTGTTGGCAGAAAGTCTGTCCAGGTTGTTGAATAATTTAATGACTAGTAGGTGAGATTATTCTAATTATCTAATATATATATTTTTTTAACAATGAGTTTAGAAAAAATGCTAAGTGAAATCATTGTTGGGATAATTGAAAACTGAGCAGAGAGCATTTGCTTTTGTACAAGGTCCCTGATGTTACCACAATTTCCCAAGGGTTGTTGAGACAAAAGATTTTACTTATATCACTTCTTTTTCTTGGGCAATTTGGAAGCCCAAACTTCCTAGCCTCCCTTAAAAATAGAAGGGTGTGTCACACAAATTTATGTGAATGGAAATGAAGTGTACCATTACCAGAACAAGACACTAAAGAGTCTTTGTGCTAATTGGCTCTCTCTTTCCCTGACACTGTAAATATGGAGGCCCTGTGTTGAGATGGCAAAAACAGAAGATGGAGAAAGCTTGGATCCTAGAGTCACCAGAATAAGGAGAACCGGCCCCTTTCCTTCTGCAAGCTCATATTAAGTTGAGCATAAATGAATTTCCAGTGAAGATGGCAGAATAGGTAAACACTGTGCTTGCATCCTCTCATGACCACATCAAAATTGCAATCTAACGGCAGAACAGCCATCATTGTGAATTGCCTGAAGTCTAGCTGAACTGAAGTCTTATAACTAAGGACCTACAAAAGAAGCCACATGAGATGGACTGAAGGAGTGGAGATGTGGAATAGGCTGGTCCCATACCCACATGTGGTGGTTATAAATCAGGAGGGATATCTCAGGTGTGGATGTCCCCCATGAGGAGTGAGGTGTCCCAGCTCCACACCAGGCTCCCCAGCACCGGGTTCTAGTGCCAGGAAGAAAAGTCACTAAAACTTCTGGCTGTGAAAACCAGTAGAAGTTGTGACTGAGTGAGACAAAGGGCAGCTGGAGTCTCAGGTCTTATTCTTAAAAGGCCCATGCATGACCTTATTCACTGCTAGATGCATTCACTGTGTACTCCAGCACTGGGGCAGCAGTTCAAAAAGCATCAGAGACATACAGGGAGGAAATGAATTGGCTGGCTTCAGGATGAGGGTTGCAGGGGCAGCTTTCTTCCAAAGAGAAGGATAGGCAGAAGCAATTGTTTCCTTGTTGAGCCCTGCTCCCTCCAAACATGCAGATAGATGATGGTCACCATATCTGAGTCTCCATCAACCTAGCTAACATAGTTAGTCTGCCCTGTCCTGGTGATTTTGTGAGACCCTGCCCAACCAACTTGCAATCCACCCAAGCCACTCCCACTGGTGTTTTCCTACAAAAGGCCTGTCTTGGCCCATGCTGCAGACTTTCCTAAAATCTCTCAAAATTTCACAAACCTGAAATAAGCAGCATCTGACATTGTCATACCCTGTACCTCTTGATAGGCTCCAAGCCTGGCACTAGCAGCAGCCAGCCTTAGTTTGTAGCTTAGCTTCTCTCAGGTACCACCAAACCTAGCCCAGGTGGTGGTTATCTGCAGATTGCTTTGTGGCTCATGCCAGATGTCCCTAGGCAGGGCACAGGCTGCAACTGAAATTGGCCTGTGGTGAAGCACTTCCCAGGAGGCCCCGGGGCAGGTAAACCTTGTGGCTGGCTTTGGACAACACACCCAAATGGGACACTGTGCAGGCAACAGAGCCCTTCTAAAACAAATTCTGCTACACAGAGTCAGCCCCTGCTCAATAGCTCCTCCACTGTAGCCATGGCCAATCCTCACAACCAATCAGCTTGAGTGTCAATCCCTCCTGTTGATGTGCTAACAGTAATGAAGGCTCAAATATAACAGTAAGTTCACACAGAACCCACACAAGGGACTGAGCACACAAGAGCAGCACCCAGCTCAGGTAACCAGGGAGACTGTGCCACTGGACCCCACAGCACACCTACTACATAAGGTCACTCTACTAAGACCAGGAGACAGAGCAGCCCTACCTAATACATAGAAACAAACACAGGGTGGTAGCCAAACTAAGGAGAAAAAGAAACATATCCCAAATGAAAGAACAGAACAAAGCTCCAGAAAAAGAACTAAACAAAATGGAGACAAGCAATCTACCAGATGCAGAGTTCCAAACACTGGTTATAAGGATGCTGAATGATATCAAGGAGAACTTCAACAAAGAGATAGGAAACATTAAAATGGAGATAGAAATCATAAAACGAAGCAGTCAGAAATGAAGACTATAATAAATGAAATAAAGAATATATTAGAGGGAATCAACAATAGATTAGAATAAACAGAGGATCAAATCAGCAATTTGGAAGATAAGGTAGCAGAAAGCACCCAATCATAACAGCAAAAAGAAAACAAATCATCAAAAACTGAGAACAACATCAAGTTGTTTAGGGGTCATCTAGCACAACAAGAAACATACCAACATTCACATAATGGGGGAACCAAAAGGAGGAGAGAAAGAGAGAGCAAGAAACTGAAAACCTATTTGAAGAAATGCCATGGAAAATTTCCCTAACCTGAGGAAGAAAATAGACATACAAGCCCAGGAAGTATAGAGAGTCCCAACCAAGGTGAACCCAAAAAGTCCCGCATGAAGACACATCATAATTAAAATGCCAAGGTTAAAGTCAAAGAGAGAATCTTAAAAGCAGCAAGAGAAAAGCAGTCAGTTATCTACAAGGGAGCTCCCATAAGACTGGCTGCTGTTTTCTCAACAGAAACTTTTCATGCCAGAAGGGATTGGCATGAAATATTCAACATGATGAAAAGGAATGAACTACAACCAAGATTACTGTACCCAACAAAACTATCATTTAGAATCTAAGGACAGGTAAGGAGCCTCCCAGACAAGAAAAATGTTTAAAGAGTTCATCACCACCAAACCAGTATTACAAGGAATGTTAAAGGACTTCTTTAAGAAGAAGGAGAAAAAAAAATAAGATCAAAAATATGAAAAATAAAATGGCAATAACTACATATCTATCAACAATTATTTTAAATGTGAATTGATTAAATGTTTCAATGAAAAGAGATGGTGGCTGAATACACAAGTAAACAAGACCCTTACACAGGCCTACAAGAGACCCATTTTGGATCGAAAGACACACACACAGACTGAAAGTAAAGTGATGGAAAAAGATATTTCATGAAAATGAAAAAAAAAAAAAAAAAGTTGGGTAACTGTACTTATAACAGACAAAATATACTTTAAACTAAAGATTATAACAAGAGACAAAGAAGGACCTAATAATCCCACTTCTGGTTATTTATCTGAAGGAATGCAAAACACTACTTCAAAGAGACTTGTGCATCCATGTCTTCATTGCAGCATTATTTACAGTAGCCAAAATATGGAGGCAACCTGGGTGTCAATCGATGGATGAATGGACAGAGAAGAGGTGGTACATATACAATGGAATATTATTTAACCATAAAAAAGAAGGAAATCTTGCCATCTGTGACAATATGGATAGTCCTAGAATGTATTGTGCTTAGTGTAGTAAGTAAGACAGAGAAAGACAAATGACATCTGATTTCACTTGCATGTGGAATCTAATGAATAAAATTAACAACAAAACAAAAAACCTCATGGATACAAAGAACTTTTTGTGAATAAGAGGAAGGGCTCAAGAAGTACATATTAGTAGTTACAAAATAGTCATGGGGATGTAAAATGTAGCATAAGGAATATAGGCAATATTATAATAACTATGTATGGTGTCAGATGGGTACTAGAATTATTGGAGTGATCACTTCATAAATACCTAATCACTGTGTTGTATACCTGAAACTAATAATATAATATTGTGTGTCAACTGTAATTGAAAACTAAAAAATATATATATTAAAAAGCAAATTGAACATAAATTAATAATAGACTTTTTTGTGTGTGTGAAGACACTGAGCATTTAAGATTTATCTATAATGCAACTAATAATCACTCAGTTGGCAAGTTCATAGCATTAATCTATATACCTTTTGACTTTAGGCTTGGGAAAATAAACATCAAATAATGATTCCAGTCAAATAAAATTTCCCAACATTTAAGATGGTTATATGAAAGAACATGAACAGTCATGTTATGTTTTTACCAGTTAATGCTCTTTTTTTGAATAGCTATTCAACTATTCAGAATTTAAGAAATATTTTACTAAGTTGGTTAACCTTAAGCTAAATTCCATGAACTATAAGAAGAGATGACAGATTTTCACTTTACCAACCATTTCATTATTTATGAAACCATATTTTTATTTGTAAATGAGAAAGCAAAATGAAAGTTTCTAATGTTTCATTTTTAATTCTGTTTTTGTAAAATGCTTTTTAATAGTGACTCGTAATGATTACAAGCTTCAAGAAGAAGCTTAGTAGTCCTGTCAGCAAAGGACAAACAAAAAATCAACCTGGTTTAAGTGTCAACTCCTCTATGAATACTCCTTGATATCCCCATCCTTGCTAGTGTCTCTTCTTTCACTCTGCATTCATTTAATGAATGATCATTGAGCTCCACCATATGCTATGTAGAATGCTGAGGATATAGCAGTGAGCAAAAATGCCTGGAGTCCTTCCCCTCATGGAGTGACATGGAGGATGTTGGAGATACATAAACTATTGAATAAATATTTCAGATGGTGATAAATATTATGGGGAAAGAGAAAACAGTGCCAATGATAGAGCAGGCCAGGGTGGAGGGAACTACTTTTGTAGGAAGAGGGCAAGAGAAGGCTAACTTCTAATAAATTTGACAATGGACCTAAATGATGTAAAGATACCAGCCATTTGTATACATATTTGGGATAAAGAAGTCCAGATAGAGACAACTTAAAGATCAAAGGCAGGAACATGCATAGTATGTACAGAAACATTGAAGAGGTTGTTAAATTTTTAATAATTATATTTGTTAATGTCTGGAATTGACAGGTATGGTTCCTGGAACAAAGTGTATTTTTATTACTTATTTATTACTTTGAGGAAATAAACTGTGCAGATTCTGTGTGTCTTAATTCTTACCCTTTGATGCAATGAAAGACAAATATCATTTTACACATATGCACAACTGGATTATAAATGAAAAATACCAAATTAAAAAAAGAAAAGAAATCTGGATGGTGATAACAGGGGAGAAAGAAACAGTACACTCCACCCCTTTTATCTTATTTGGAGAATTTCCTTGTAAATGTAATGGAAAAGAAAAACCTGGGCCCTGTTTCTAACCCTTTGGAATGTGAATTAATCTCTCCAGGAGAAAGATAAGACCAGTGTATACCACCTAGGGGATATCTCCATGGTCCTAGGTTTTACTCCCTTGAAATTAAACATATGCTTCTAGAGAAGTAAATCTATCTGTATCTCTCTTGGTAATTAGTGGTCACTTAAAAAAAATAATAATGTTATTGAGACATATTTTACATATCATAGAATATACACATTTCAAAATTATATCTCAATAATGTTTAAGTAAGTTTACCATGTCATTCAATTATCAACAAATCAGATTTAAAACATTTTCATCACCCAGTGAGATCCCATGCGAGTATTTACTATTTATCTCTTTTCCTTACTTCCCCATTGCAAGCAATAATTAACTTTTTAACTCTATAAATTTGCTTTTTCTCTGCTTCATACAAATAGGATTATACAATCTGGAGTCTCTTGTGTCTGGATTATCTCACTGAGAATAATGTTTTTGAAGTTCATCAATGTTACAGCATGTATCTGAAGTTTATTTCTTTTTTGCTGAAAAATATGTTACTGTGTTGATATTTTGCCTATCCAATCACCATTCAGTTGATGAACATTGAGGTTGTTTCCAACTTTGGTCTATTATGAATAATGCTAATAAGAACATTTGTATGCAAGACTTTCTGTGGATATACATTTTTGTTATTTTTGGAAAAATAACTAAAGATTGACTTGCTGGGTCATACAGTAGTAACACTATGTTGTTTAATCCTTTAAATAACTGCTAGGCAGTTTTCCAAAGTGGCTGTATCATATTACATTTCTATCAGTGATGTAGGGCAATATCTTTTCCTCCACATCATCACCAACATGTTATTTTCTGTTGCTTTTATCATAACCATTTTAGAAGTATAAAATGGAATCTTACTGTGGTTTTCATTTGCATTTCCCTAATGACTAACGATATTCAGAAAATTTTCATGTGCTTATTATCCATTCATATATCTTCTATAGTTAAGTATTTTTCAAATATTTTGCCTGTTTCAAAAATTGAGTTGTTTTATTTTCTTATTAAGTAGGTTTAAACACCTACTTTGTCTATCCTGGGTACAAGCCCTTTATCAATATTTTACAAATATTATTTTCCACTCTGTTGCTTATCTTTTCATTATGAGTTAGGACCTTTTGAAGAACAAAAGTTTAGAATTTTGATGAGCGTCAGTTTATCAATTTTACTTCTCATGGAGCATGCTTCCCATGTCATATGTAAGAAAATTGTGCCTAACCGAAGATATGTTTTCTCCAAAAGTGTTGTTGCTTTAACCCCTACATTTAGGGTTATGATCAATTTTGAGTTAATTTTTGGACATGATATGAGGTAGGGGTCTGAGTTAATCTTTTTGCAAGTGAATATCAAATAATTCCACTATAATTTTTTTTAAAAGGTTCTATTTTTCCCTAATGAATTGACCTAGAAACTTTGTCCAAGCCCAATTGACCACAAACATAAAGATTTATTTATGGAGTCTGAATTATTTCATTGATCTATGTTGACCTTATGCTAGTAACACACTATCTTATAGCTATAGATTTATAGTAAAATTTGACATTGGAGTTGAAAGTCCTCTAACTTTATGATTTTCTTTCAAAATCAGTTTGGTTGTTTGAGATCTTGTACTTTTCCACATAAATTGTATGAATAGGATCAACTTGTCAATTTCCAAACAAACAAAACGTGCCTGCTGGAATTCTGATAAGGATTGCAATTGAATCTGTTAGTCAGTGTTGTAAGAATTGCCACCTTAACAATCATATCATCTACTAATAATGTCTTTCTTTCTAATTGATGTCATTACTTTCTCGCATGATTGGAATGGCTGTTCTCCGGTACAATGTTGAAAATGATAGCAAGGTAAGCACCCTTGCCTTATTCCAAATATTAGAGGGAAGAACTTCAGTCTTTCATCAAGTGTGATGTTTTGTGAGGTTTTCCGTAGTTATATTTATGAGAGTGATAAGTTCCCATTTATTCCCAGTTTGTTGAGAAGTATTTTTTTGTCATTAATTAATGTTGTATTTTGCCAATGCTTTGTGTCTGTTGAGATGAACTTATACTTTTTTTTCTTTGTTCTATTAAAATGGTTTATCATATTAATTGATTTTTTGAAAGTTAAATTTACCTTGCATTCTTGAGATAAGTTTCACTGGGCCATGGTATATAATTCTTTTTATGTGTTGTTAGATTCAATTTGCTAAAATTTTGTTTAGAATTTTTGCATCTATAGTCATGAGGTACAGTCTCTCTTTTTTTTTTCTTTTTTTTTTTTTTCTTGTGATGTCTTTTTCTGGCTTTGGTACTTTGATGAAACAGGCCTCATTGAATGAGTTGTGAAGTGTTCCTCCTCTTCTCTATTTTCTGTAAGAGTTTGTGAGACATGAGACATTGGCAGTATTTCATTTTTAAATAGTTGATGGCGCTCATGACTAAATTCACTGGGGACTGCACTTTACTTTCTGGGAAGATATTTAATGGCTACTTTAATTTCATTACTTGTTTTAGGTATATTTTGATTTAATCTGTTGTAATTTTACTTCCAGATTGGTCAGCCTGGGTCAGAAGGTTCAGGCGAATTTGCTCTGAAAGCCCTAAAAGTACAGAAAGATATTTATTGTACAGTCACATAGACATTATAATAGCTGTGTGGAATTAGTAAGGGGAAGATGTTTAAGAGACAATATTATAGGAGTTAATGATAGACCTTGAAGCCATTTTATAGACTTTGGCTTTTACTCTCAATAACATAGAAAGCCTTTGAATGGTTTAAAACAGAGCTGTGACATAATCAGATTTAGTTCTTACAGTTTTATACACTGTACAGACATATATTTTTAAAATACATATTCATTATTTGTTCCTTAAATATATAAATGCTATGGATTTGTCAACGTTGAACTTTTAAACAATGATTGTAATAAAACACTCAGATTGCTAACATGTTTACCAATTGCATTTCTCACCATCCATATTGGATTCCTATTTTATCCTTGTAGGCTCTTGTTCCTTCTGTAGAAGGAAACTGCCTTAAGCAGTTTATCTGCTAAAAATCTCTCAGTGAGAAAACTGTCAGTCTATGAGTAAGTCCTAAGCCTTGTTCTAACTCTCTCTGCCCTCCAAATACAGCCAGAGATTAGGATTTCCATAAGTGCTCTCAAGGAAGTCCTTTGGCTTTAGCATTTTACCTTGCATTAGTGATTAATAAAGATGTTTGTACTATCTCTCTTCAATGAATCAATGGCACACTGTAACAGTCACTGAATTGTATTGCCCTTTTAGTTACCATGTCACTCCTTTGCCTAAGATATTGCACAAGCCAGCATATTCCCTTCTACCTTTATCACAAGTCAGTTTACTACCAATGGAATTTTTTAAAATTTCACTGATGTGTCATGCTGGGCCTATTGATACTCCAATTTCTAAGAATGTTTGGCTGCTCACTGACAGCCAGCTAGGAAGTGATCAATCCCCAAAATCCCATCTGGGAATCTGCTTTAAAGCTCCACGCCTGGTGTCAGTGCTTGTAAGTTTGGTTATGTGATTATAAACTCTGAATAAAAGAGTTGTGCGCAGAAGTTTTACTTGTGAATATTCTTAGGATAGGACCTGTAAAATAATAAGGAAGGCAGCATTGATGCGAGAGGGAAGTGACCTGCAGTACCTAAACTATTCACAAAAAAGAAATCAAGTAGGACTAATCAGGAAGTAAACACACACACACACACACACACACACACACACACACACACAACCACCTCAATAAACTCTCATGTTCCCTTGTGCAGTTTCTGGACCTGGGTCCTTTTTAACTCTTAAGCATCCATCCTACAACACTGGTCATATTAGATTCAGAGGGATTACAGTATCATTGTTCACTAGGAATTATTCAATCCACAATGAATTGACTCACCTAAGTTTTCACCTCCTCCACGGGAGTGGCTCAGAGTTAAAGAACACAAAGTCATATCCTCTGTGCCTCAATTTGGGACAACTCTGTCATCCCAGCTCCAAAGCTCTACCTATGCTTGGGTGAAGCTTCAGTCACAACTCCATTGAAGGTGAGTTCTTTCTGCTACCCTGTCTTGTGTTGCCATGCAGCAGCCTACCCGTCAGTCTCCTTGTACCTGCTCCTAAAGAAAGGAGAGCCTGTGAGATGGATACTTTCAGGGACTTTGCTTCACCTTTGTGCTTGCACCTTATATCTCCCTGTTTGGCCCCAGAAAAATGGCTGGCTAGTCAATGACAGATAAGATTGGAATCTCTAACAGGGGGCAACCCAAGCGAGACACAGCCACGTGGGGACCACCTGGGGGAACTCACAGGATCAAGAGAGGTGAGCACAGCCCCCCACATTCTCCTGGCGAAGGAGAGCCTCTGCCTCTGTGATTGCATTCCTTCCCACAACCTGCAGGGGAAGTGATTCAATGATGTGCTCTCCATCTATTCATATGCATAAAGGTTTTGTCCCTTGGGGAGGTACATACATCTTGAGACTTATGGTTCTGCTGCCTGCAGGCAAGGGTGATTGGCTTGAATCAGTTTCCTATTATAATGTATGGGAGTCACAGATCTTGAGATTGACAAGCTTTGTCTCCTTTACTTCCTCACCTAACTAATAAAAGCTATAGTTGGCCCGATTCAGGGCTCAGTCCTTGAGGCTGGAGTCCCTTGGCCCTGCTTGCACAGTATTCTTGGCTACTGTATTTCTTAACCCTGCGCTGCCCTCCTCGCTCCCCACAACTTTTGTTGCGCTGGACGCGACAGTCTTGCTTCTTCATTTTATTGTATAGTTTCATTTCCAAAAGCAATCCAGAATAAACCATCAGTCTACAGTTCTCCACCTCAGAATCTATACCAAGTGAACATGATCTAAAATAAGTGGCATACTCTGACAGAACTCAGGGTGAATCCTTTGAAAAACTTCAGGACAAAAGACAAAACAACAGTCCTTTTCTTTTAGTTCTGGGAAATCTCTAACAGTGAGTTTCTTTAGTACACTGGATACCCTAACCTATCTCACTAGTTTTGTTGTCACCCCTCTCTTTTCATATTTTAACATGCTTAATGTATTTCTTACCTCAAGGGTCATTTTTCATTTTCTAATATTGTGATAACACTTTAAAATCTCATATTAACATTGGTGAATAGAAACAAAATCAAGGAAAGAAACCTTCGGTTTCCTACCATTTTTGTTGTAGCATTTTATCTATGGGGGTAATTCACTTCAATGTTTTAAAGCCTGGGTATTAAGCAGAACAATTATGGTTGTAATTGAGATCTATGTCTGAAAGATTGTTGTAATAGTAAATCTTCCTAAAATCTAGTTATCAAGTAATTTATCATAAGGTACACTTAGAAGCTGTAATGAAGATGACACAAGCAAGGGTGGGATACTGCAGAGAAACAGTGAATGTCCCTCTCTTAATAGTAGTTCTAGTTATTAATTATTTAAATCCTTTGGTGGCAAGACAGAGGTTAATTAGTAGGAGATTAGAAAATATATTGTAATGTTATTAAGGAAGTAATGTCTACAAATTTCTGGGAATGTTCAAACCTCGGAGCTTAGCTTGACATTTTGCAGCAGGCTCATACAACACTGGCAAGCATCTTGAGGTCAATAAAGTCTTAATTTTCTGTGCCAAATTGATTTTTGTCTCCTGTAAGTTATCTGAGGACCTAAGGGAGGTCAAAGATGTGTGGTAGAAGGGAGAATGGAAGAGGCAAGGAAAGGTCTTACAACCCCAACATACATCTTGGTTGCACTTAACAGTTATGAACTACCCACAGATCTAATGTGCAAATCAACTCAAAATAAAAATGAAGTAAATAGGAAACTCTGAATTCAATAGTTGTTCTTTTTGAGTTTTATGATAAACATGCAAATTTTTAGATCACGAGTGTGTTTGTTGTTGATGATGATTACAGTGTTTTATTTTTACAAAGGAAAACAAAACAAAACAAAACACAGGTAACCTCAAATATTGAAACAAATTAAATCAAGATAGTTTTCTACATGCTTGGCAGAAATCCTCACTAACCTTAAGAAAGTTAACTATTTTGAAGGCTAATTTAAGGTCTGGTACTGTTTTAGAAAGTCATCACGGTAAAGTGGAAAAGGTTGATTGGGAATCAGGAGTCCTGCATTTTAGTTTCTACTTTGTCACTAACTAGCTGGGTAACCTTGGGCAAATCACTTAACCTCTAAGATCTCTGTTTTCTCATGTGTAAAATGAGGAGGTTGAACTACATGATCTCTAACAGTGTTCAACTAAATCTTCAACTAAGTCCAAATGTATCTCTATAGAAATTACTCCTACAGAATTGCAGGACATAGACACCAGCACTAAAGAACAAAAATACAGAGTTAGAGCAGAGCCTTTATATTTAAGTGTCGTGTAATCCTTAGTTCACTGTAGGCCATTCTTAATAATTTCTCAGTAGGAAAAAAATTCTGTAAAAATAAATAAAGCAGAATCCCCTTTGTATATTTTTAGTAGAATTAGAGAACACAATATTCTACAAAAATTTATTTGACTGACATCTGTTTGACAAACTTAGAGTGCATTCCTTCCATGTTGGTCTTTGATTTATTTATTTCTGACTTATCCTTATAAAGGGTGTATTTTAGTTAGGAAAAATAAAAAATACCAATATGTTTCTATCAATACCTGGCAGCAGGTAACCAATAGTAGTGCCTGTCTCTATTAGAACCAAAAGGTAAAATTTTTACATGTAATCTGCCTTTGGCGCAATGCATTGAACAATTCTCTTCCCCCAAATGTTGATAATAAGCAGAGAACCTGGGAGAAAACAAATGGATACACTCCAGCTTGGCTTTTCTACTCAGGTAAACGTCCCTGAGAGTGGTCAAAAGCACTCCAATTGTGTGACTGAAAATGAGGTAGGATTTCTCCATGTGTGCCACAGGAATGTCTCCTTCTGACAATGAAGGAATATTACCAGAGATTCTGAGATTAAAGGATTATCACATTTGCTGCTTCATATAATAGCTTAATTCAGACCTGCAGATTCTCCTGGTTGTATACTTGCTAATAAATTGTTTGCTTATAGAAAATTTCCTTCCACATGAGTTACTTAGCAGAGGCTCATCTGTCTCATCTGAAGCACCATTACAATTTCTATTCTAAGCACATGTTTTTGGCTATTCCACTATATGGAATGTTGTCTATCATATATTTGAATGTTTCCTCCATCAGAAAATTGTATTTCTTAAAATATATTCTTCATTATAATGTAAAATGGATTTTCCTCAGTTCCATCAGGGTTTTATTTTTCCCCAAAGCTTTACTTTACCAAGTAACTGGCAAAAGAATTCAATGACAGAATGCTACCCTTGAGCTAAACCATCAACCTAGTAGTTAGAATGAAAACACAGAGAAATGAAAAGGGAAAATGGCATCCATTACCTGAAACTTCAGTGCAAAGATTTATAGAAAATTAAAATAAAAGCATTCTCCTTATGGAACACTTTCTTATTAGTTGTATAATACATGTATATTTACAGTAAATATATACTAATTAATAAACTTTTTTTTACAAAATAAAAAGCCTCCCAGTAGAAAATTTTAAAAGGACATGCATCAGTACATTAAATAAATAAATAAATAAATAAATAAATAAATAAATAAATAAATAAATAGCAAACTTTGTTTTGTATACCTGGAACTAACAAAAAAAAATAAAATAAATAAATAGCTAACAAATATATGGAGATAGATACATACATACATAGTTACATAGATACATAGATAGACAGACAGATAGTTGATAGATCTCTATCTATAATTGTCGTGTCGATATCCAAGTGGGTGGTGTTCTAGGGGTAAGGTGTCTGCGACTCTAGGAGCTGGAAGAAGGTGCATGGAGCCAAAGGTAGAGCAGACATGTTTTATTCACAGGCTTTCTGGACACAGTCAGAGTTTCTCACTGCTGCTCACAGCTGGACATTCTAGGGTTATCACCAGCAGCTAGCAGCAGCCTCATAACTCAGCAGCCCACAGCAGCAGCCCTTGGGCACGGCCCCCACGTCCCCATTTCTCAGCAACCCTCACACACTTTGGACACTGCCCGCACAGCCAGCCCCGTGCAATACAGCCCACACAGCCAGCCTTGTACCATACAGCCCACCTTGTAAAATGGCCAGACCTCTTTACAGAGACAAAAGTGGCACACAGCCAAGGTGCTTATACAAGTGTACATAAACAGCAACATCAGAATGGATGGGGCTCGCCTGACATTCTATCTTATAAGCCCAGCAGGCCCGCCAGGTCAGGGTCACCAGTTGGCCGGGCGAGGATGCCTGACTGACTCTAATTTCCCTACAGTATCTACCTATATCTATCTATCTATCTATCTATCTGTCTGTCTGTCTGTCTGTCTGTCTGTCTGTCTATCTATCTATCTATCTATCTATCTATCTATCTATCTATCATTTATCTATGCCACCACTCTTTAATGATCAAATCATCAAGAATTTTACAAGTAATAACACTCAATGTTGGCAATGATAGAAAAAAAATGGAAAATCACATATATTACTGATTGGAGAATAAAATAGAATCAGCTTTCAATAACAGAGTTTGACAATAAACACCAAAACTTTAAACGGCTCCATACACCAATTCTCTTTCTGGAACTTAACCTAAAGGATTACTACAGAAGTGAGCAAAGGTTTAATTTCAAAGATGTTTATTATAAACAAAAGACAATATAGGAAACAAGATTTATGCACCAAAAAGATGGTGACTGCGTTATATGTACATATATTTGTATTTCATATATTAATATTTCACACATATATATTCATGTTTCACATAAAACTGTTAAAACAAAGGTGATATACTTATAAACATGAGAGGTATTAATAATGTATGCAATGAAACAAGATTATAAGATTACAGAGTAGTATTTATTTATGATTTATTTTTATTATTAGTTTCAGGTGTATGAAATGACATAGTGATTACACATTTACACACCTCATAAAGTGATAACCCCAACAAGTCTACTACCCATCTAACACCATGCATAGCTATTATTAATACCGTTGACTCTATTCCCTATGCTATACTTTACATCCTCTGACTATATATTTTTGTGAATTATAGTTGACATTCAATATTATTTTATATTATATTCAGGTGTACAGCATAGTGGTTAGACATTTATATAATATATGAAGTGATTCCTGCCCCCATAAGTCTAGCACCCATCTGACATTATGCATAGTTTTACAATATTATTGACTATATTCCGCATACTGTATTTCACATCCCCATGACGGTTTTGTAACTACCAATTTGTACATACTAATCTCTTCACCATTCTTACCTGTCCCCCAAGCCTCCTCCCATCTAGCAACCATAAATTTGCTCTCTGTATCTATAAATCTATTTCTGCCTTGTTTGTTCAATTATTCTGTTCCATAGATTCAACAAATAAGCAAGATCATATGGTATTTGTCTTTCTCAGTCTGACTTATTTCACTTAGCATAACACCTTCTAGGTCCATCCATGTTGTTGCAAATGCTAAGATTATATTCCATTTTATGGCAGAGTAAAACTCCATTATATATATCACTATTTCTTAATCCAATCATCTATTGATGGGCATTTTTGTTGCCATGTCTTAGCTACTGTGAATACAGTTGTAGTAAACATAGGGGTGCATATATCATTTTGAATTAGTGTTTTGGATTTCTTTGGATAAATATCCAGGAGTAGAATTGCTGGGTCATAAGGTAGTTCTATTTTTAATTTTTTGAGGAACCTCCATACTGTTTTCCATAATGGCTGCACCAACTCACAATCCCACCTACAGTACACAAAGATTTCCATTACTCCACATTATTGCAAACACTTGTTGCTTGTTGCTTTATTGATGATGGCCATTCTGACAGATGTGAGGTGATATCTCATTATGGTATTTATTTGCATTTCTTGGATGATTAGAGATGTTGAGCATCTTTTCATGTTTATTGGCCATCCATATGTCCTTTTTGGAGAAATGCCTGTTCAGGTCCTCTACCCATTTGCTAATTGGATTGTTTGGATTCTTGGTGTTGAGTTATATGAGTTGTTGTTTTTTATTTTATTTTATTAATCTCTTATCAGATGTATTATTGGTAAATATCTTCTTCCATTCAGTAAAATGTCTTTTTGTATTGTTGATGGTTTTCTTTGCTATGAAAAACCTTTTTAGTTTGATTTAGTCCCATTTGTTTATTTTTCTTTTGTTTCCCTGGCCTGAGGCAATATATTGGTAAAAATATTACTAAGAGTAATGTCTGAGTTTAGTTCCTATATTTTCTTCTAGGAGTTTTATGATTTTGGGTCTTACATTTAAGTCTTTAATCCATTTTCAGTTTATTCTTGTATATGGCATAAAGAGGTGGTCCAGTTTCTTTTTTTTCCATATATATGTCCAGTTATCCCAGCATCATTTATTGAATAAACTGTCTTTACCCCAATGTATATTCTTGCTTCCTTTGTCATAGATTAAATGACCATATAGGCATGGATTTATTTCTGGACTCTCTATTCCATTCCATTCATCTATGTGTCTATTTTTATGTAAGTACGATTTTTTTATTACTATGGCCTTGTAGTATAATTTGATATCAGGTAATACGATGCCTCCAGCTTTGTTCTTCTTTCTCAGGACTGCTGTGGATATTTGGAGTTTTTTATAGTTCCATATAAATTTTAGGATTATATGTTCTAGTTCTGTGAAAAATGCCATTGGTATTTTGATAAAGATTGCATTGAATTGATAGATTGCTTTGGGTAATATGAACATTTTAACTATATTAATTATTCCTAAGTTTTCATTTATTTGTATCTTCTTTAATTTCTCTCTTCAATGTCTTATAATTTTCTGAGTGCCAGTCTTTTACTTCCTTGGTTAAATTTATTCCTAGGTATTTCATGTTTTTGGATTCAATTATAAATTAGATTGTTTTCTTAATATCTCTTTTCTGGTAGTTAATTATTGGTGTATAAAAATGCAACTAACTTCTGAATATCAATTGTGTATCCTGTTACTTTACTGATTTCATTTATCATTTCTAATAGTTTTGGGGTGGAATATTTGGGGTTCTCTACATATAGTGTTATGTCATCTACAAATAATGATAGTTTTACTTCTTTCTTTCCTATTTTCATGCCTTTTATTTATTTCTCTTGTCTGATTGCTGGGGCTAGGATTTCCTTGAATTGTCTTTTAAATGAGAAATCAGTTGGTAGTCTTATGGGAGCTCCCTTGTAAGTAACTAGTTGTCTTTTTCTTGCTGCTTCTAGGATTTTCTGTTTATCTTTATCCTTTGCCATTTTAATTATGCTGTGTCATGGTTTGGGCCTGTTTGGGTTCATCTTGTTTTGGACTCTCTGTGCTTCCTGAGCTTGTATGTCTATTTCCTTCATCAGTTTAGGGAAGTTTTCAATCATTATTTCCTCTGATATGTTCTCAATCACAGGCTTCTTCTCTTCTCTTTCTAATACTCCTGTGATGAAAATGTTATGCTTGATGTTGTCACAAAGGTCCCTTAAAACATGTTTTGTTTTGTTTTGTTTTTTCCTTTTTGTTTTTCTAATAGGATGTTTTCTGCTTTCTTGTCTTCTGAATCGCTGATCCAGTCCTCTGCTTCATCTAATCTGCTGTTGATTCCTTCTAGGGTATTCTTCATTTCAGTTATTGTATTCTATACTTCTGACTGGTTCATTTTTATGGTTTCTACATCCTTCTTTATACTTGCTGGCTCTTTGTTGAAAATCTCACTAAGTTACTTAAGTATTCTTATAATCAGTATTTTAAACTCTGTCTCTGGTAGGTTGGTTGTCTCCATTTTATTTAGTTCAATTTCTAGAGGTTTCTCCTGTTCTATTATTTGGGACATGTTTCTTTGTTTTCTCATTCTAGCTGCCTCTCTGTGTTTTCTTCAGTGTATTAGGTAGATTTGCTATGTCTCTCAGTCTTTGCTGGATGACCTTTTGTAGTATTTGTCCTGTGTAATCCAGTGGTAAAGTCTCCCTGATCTCCTATGCATGTATTCCAGGACTGTTCCTTGTGTGTTTTGTATGTGTTTCCCTGTTGTACTTGAGCCTTGATAGCTTTCGGAACATCAGTGAGTGGGATAGACTCCAAGGCTGACTGGTTATGAGGTTTGGCTACACACAGTATATGAGCTGCTGTGCGGGAGCTGATGCCTTAGAGGGGGAAGTCACCCCAGCAGGCTCTTGTGCCTGTTGATACTACCTTTTGGGTCTGCTGCTTGTGGGGCTAACCAGGTAGTGCTCTGGTGTGGTCTGAAGCTGGCCTCTGGATGTGTTGTTTCTGGTGTCTTTTGGAGGGGTCTCCCATTTTAACCTTGTCTGTGACCAGCCCAGGGCTACCTGGTAGTAGCTACAAAGTTACGTATGATTGGTTACTGCCTGTGCTGGACTTAGAGGTGTGTTGGGGTGGTCCCACTGTGAACTGAGGCCAGCTGCCACCAGTTTTGGGCCTGGGTCAGCTTAATAAAAGGTCCAAAGCCCTCATAGGCCTTTTGCCAACTGCCAGCTACCTGTAAAGATCAGCTGTTGAAAGAGCCTCCTTAGGTCCATGGGCTGGGCTGGTTGACCTGTTGTTGAGAGTGTCCCTGGTGATGTAGCAGTAGCTGGGAAGGACAGGTTTCCAGGGAGTTATGAGGCATGGTTGTTGGTTTTTATAAAGTTAATGCAGATTCTGTTCTTGCACTAGTGTCAGGTCTGTGACCACTTTTTAAAACTCCCTGAGAATACTGCAACAGGCACCACTTAAGCCCGCAGGACCCCAGTAGCCACCCAAGAGAGGCTGCAGGGCATGTTGTGGCTCACTGCCCACCACTGAAATTTCTTCAGACCACTGCAGACCAACTGCTGCTGTAAAGGTCTTCTGCAGCTTGTGGGTTGGGGCTGGCTTTCAAGGAGCTGACAGTACTCCCTGGTGATGCAGCACTAGCTCGGTGGGGCAGGGACCCTTGGCATCAACAAGTTGGTGCACACGCACAGAGTTACCAAACCAATGTGGTCTCAGATTTGTCCCTTTGGGGAGGGTCAACATAGAAGATATGGTGCCCTTCCATAGTCTACATGTGAGGCAGGCTCCACACAGAGAAAATGGCAGCTGTCTCTCTAACCCTCACTCTGAAACCACACAACTCAGACTTTCCCCAAACGAAGTTTGACAATTAAGTTCGCAAACTTTTTGCAATGATATTGCTAACCTTTCTTGATGTCAGAGGGATTAGTCATTATGAATTTGTAGCAGCTGGACAAACAATTAACCAAGTTTGCTATTTGGAAGTGCTGAAAAGGCTGTGTGAAAAAGTTAGACGAAAACTACCTGAACTTTTTGCCAACAATTCATGGCTCTTGCATCCCGGCAATGAACCAGCTCACACGGCACTGTCTGTGAGGGAGGTTTTAGCCAGTAAACAATAACTGTATTGCAACACCCTCCCTACTCACCTGATCTGGCCATCAATGACTGCTTTCTTTACCCAAAGAAAAAGGAAATATTGAAAGGAAGACGTTTTTATGACATTCAGGCTATCAAGGGTAATACAACATCTCCGATGGCCATTCCAGAAAGAGTTTCAAAATTGCTTTGAAGGGTGAATTAGGCGCTGGTGTCAGTGCGTAGCTTCCCAAGAGGAGTACTTCGAAGGTGACTATAGTGATATTCAGCAATGAGGTACATAGCATTTTTTCTAGGATGAGTTCATGAACTTAGTTGTCTCACCTCATATGTCTCTGGTGCCCCTTCAGTTGCTGCCCCTCCACCTGAGCCCATGTGACTGTTTGCAAGTGAGTGAGTCTGTGTATAGGCCCTTTAAGAGAGCATCTGGTTTCCAGCCACTTTCCATCTCACCAGGATGGACAGACAGAGTCCTAGCTGATTTTCACTGCCAGATGTTGTGGTGACTCCTCTTCCCATCCCAGGACCTCTGGGTTGGGGAGCCTGAGGTGGGGCTGCAACCCTTCTCTCTTCAGGTGAGACCTCTGTCACCAAGCTGTCCTTCCCTGTATTCAACCACTACCTCTGGGTTTGGGGTCAGCCCATTTCATGTCTCAACCCCGCCTACCAGTCTCAATGTGGTCTCTTCTTTATATCCTTAGTTATAGGGGTTGTGCAGCTAGTTTTCATGTGATTCTTGAGTTAATTGTCCTATAATTGAGTTGTAATTTTGATATGATCCTGGGAGGCAGCAGGCATAGTGTTTACCTAATCTGCCATCTTGGACCTTCCCAGAGTAGTATTTATTTTTGTATATCTTAGTATCTAGAAGAGTGCTTTCCACAAAGTATACAACGTATGTTTATTGAATGAATGGGTAAATGTAACTTCTGCAACTTTTAAATGGATTGTTTGCCATTTGTACAGTGTGACACTCATATAGCAGTAGGTGTCATGATATGCAGATATATAAATGCTGGTTATGTTTTTGTTAACTTTCTTGAGATTATGTATAGAATCTGTATATAGAGTATTATTTTTGAAGTCACTTCCCATCTTACTTACTTATATATTATCTCTACTTGTATTCATGAAATATTGAATGTTTTTACCTCAATGTATTATTCTTTATACTTTTTAATATAACCTGTGTTTCAGTTGAATATTATTGTGATAATCAACAAATAAATGATTTAATGATTAAAATTTCAAGGAACACATTTTTAATGTTGCTCCAGAATTCACCTTTAGCCATCATAAAATAAAGATTTAAAGAACTCTAGAAAATTGCTAACGGTCTCTTTGTCTTAAGAAATGTATTAAATACCTCTCATTTCTCCTCATTAAAAGCTTCTCTGCTTGGCTACCCTGGGAAAAGCAAAACGACCATTGGCAATAATTCCCTAGGCCAAGTGATCTCAGTCTGGCAATCCCAGTTCTCTGCTGCATCACTTAGTCACCAACTTCTGAGGCTGTAATGAGCTGCTGCTCTTACTGTTTTACATAGCTGTTGAGTGTGTAATGGTCCTGCATAGGATTTGGTTGATTTGCGAAAAACTATATGTATCTGAATCTTTAATAAAGTTGTTCTTTCATTTCCCTTAATAAATACAGGTAGGAGGGAAGGACAGAAATAACATCTATAGTGAGTAAATCAAGAAGCCACAGTTTCTAGGTTCTAGGAATGCAGACTTTAAGTTTTCCTCCATTCAGTGTGATGGTCAGCCTTCTGTGTGGCAGGTTGCTGTTGGCACTAGAGAAATAAAATAGAGTAGGAATTAAGCTTGTTAACGAGAGTCACTGTGTATGGGCGGTTAAGGGTATGAATAGTGGAAAGTGTAGTTTGAGATCTCAAAGAATTCACATAAGCTGTAGAAGAATGTCAGGGAATCATCAGAGTTTATCTTATTATTACTCACTCATCTTCCTCCCCAAGTTTCCCAACTATTTAGACACTGATTTGTTTTGTTTTGTTTTGTTTTCGGGTGTCTTATGTACCTTCCTGTCTCCTGTGATGTATGGTCAGCTTGGCCACTTAGTTGGTCTATTCAATGCCTAGAAATCTTTCACCCCTTTGTTGACCTGGCTTACCTGCCATTCCACTTGTTAGCCTTTGTCATCCTCATATTTAGACCTTCTTGGTTGATTTCAAGCTGTTGAACATAGCTGGTGAATGTCAGAACAGAGTGGCAAACAGGTTCTCTGAAAACTTTGTCATCCAACCTCTCATGGGATTTTTCATTAATTAATTATTTCACAACACTATCACATTTGTTATATTATTCATTCATTAATTAACCCATTTGACATTTATATTGTGTACCTATAATATACCAGGCCAAAACTACCCACTTACAAAGTGGAAAATTTATATAAATTAACATCTTAATTTTATTATATTCTCATTTACCTTGCTTTCTTTATTGTCACAAATTTTTGCTATCTACCTTGGTTCCCTATTGTCCCCCTTCATTCTTTTCTTCTTTTTTTTAAACAGTACAGGTCTTTTATTTTTTTACCCTTATTTCATTTACCAGTAAATTCATGGGGATGGGCCCCAGCAGCTCAGCCTCCTTTCCGTGGGTTCTCACACACTGTGCTTCTCTGAGTGGAACAGGCTGGCGCTTCAGCTGAACCCAGGTATCTTTCTCTTTGGTTTCCTTCTCTTTTTTATCATTTTTCTTCACATGTTTCAGGAAGCTATCTCAGCTCTTAAGAGTGTTTAATATGCTCAGTATGTACATTAATTCTCTTGGCAAGAATCTTGCCCTGAGCATGTTTGTTTACAACAATGCCAGCTGCATGCTGGGTGACATTGTAGACCCTTCCAGTTTTGCTGTGGGAACACGGGTGGGGCCTTCCTTTTTGAACAGTGCTCATTCCCTTGATGTCTGCAATATCACCTTCTTGTAGATTCGCATGGATGTGGTCACAGGAACAACTCCATGTTTTCTAAGAGGCCTAGAGAACTTACAGCGGGGGCCTCTCTTCTTTCCTTTTGTGCTAGTCATTTTGGTGAGTTCCTGGAAGATGGACGTTCTGGCTGAAAGGTCGTCCTCCTTCATTCTTGCTATACTTTTGGCATCTTTGACCCACCACTGCTTGTCCTACTCCCTCTATGATTGTTCTGCCGAATTTGTTGGCTCCTTTACTTCCTTTTACATTGTCAATGTAGACGTTCGACATGATTGGGTCTTAGCTTTGCTTTTGCTTTTTCTGTTTTTCTCTACACTCTTTTCCTCAGGGAACTTATTCACTCTAATTTATTCAGTTATTACTTTTATATGTCCTGCTGCACAATTTTATCTCAAATCTATCCTACTTTCCATATACCCCATCCCCTGTTTCCACCTGGACTCTCACTAGTATCTAAAACTCTGTTTGTGTAAATATGATCATCTATTTTCTCCACCTTCACAAATTACATGTCCAGTATACCTGTTCTACTGTACCTTAGCAGCTGCTAAAATAATTGACCTCTATTACGTGTTTTCAGGAACCACTCTCTACTATAGGTAAATAATTGAGGTGAGTACCCACAGAGAAATATAATATTGTTCTCTGCTCACCCTCCACTTAGCACATAAATACAATATTAAAGGATTAACTCGCCCATGTTACATTTTGCATTCTATGCTTTAAAGTTAAAGAAAAAGCTCACCTACCCTATCCTCCTAAAATCTGACTTGTTAATGTTTCATAGTATTATCACTTGATAATAATAAATCCAAAGTATAAAAATACAAGTTTCCTTGAGGATAAACTTTTGGAATGGATTCCAAAGTAAGCAGGGTAATATCAAATAGTAAAAGAGGTTACATTGCAGGGGGTACTAAGTACTTCTAAAGGTGGGGGACACCAATGGACATGTAAGGTAACACCCTGGGGGAGGCTGAGACACTGATAGTTAAAACTTATGAATAATATCTCAACTCTTCCAAGTAATGGTCCTTGATGATATCATATGTATGGACAGAGAAAAACTATTTGCAGAGATCCTTTACATCTTCTCCAGCCATCTGGCTGTTTTAGGCATGTGTCTTAGTAGAAACTCTGGTGAAATCCCCAAAATACACATTTATTAGGCCTGGAGAAAACCTTGCATGACCAGGGGACATAGACTTCTTATGAAAGCCTGACTACGCATTGAAGCTAGTTTAGAGCTTTGTAATAATGAACAATTTTGTAAACTGGAGGCACTTGGAATAACATGATAAAACATGATGAAAAATACTGGTCCTATTTTTCATGAAAGTCATACATGTTCCCTGTTTTATTGCCCTTGCTAGTTCTCCAATTTTACATATCCCAGTCTGTCCAATCTCGATCTATAACCTATCCTCACTCAGCCTCAAGTCATGTCTGATCCCTCTCACTCTAGGGAATGATCCATCTGTTTAGATAATGTTGCAGTTCACACACTGTGATAATATTAGGTTAAGTTTTGTTGTTTTTGTAGGAATCTGAGGAACTGGGTAGCTATATACTTTTCATTCTTAATGAGAACTTGCAACATTAATGATTCTCGTACATACTATCATCTCCATAATCACAATTTCCTTCTCATTTTTTTTGTTCTCACATTTCAGCCAGAGCCCTAGATATAAGAAAACAATGGATAAACGAAGTTAACATTCTGAGGAAAAATAACTTCAAACCTCATTGAATCCTACATTGAACCAAACTACCATAAAAGTGAAAGCATTAAAACCTGCTTGAGACTCACCAAAGTCTTCAGTATGTAGTTCTTATACATGGTATTCCTCAATATTGGTTAAAAAATCAGTGCCATTTTCATACTTGTACTCTCAAAGATAACAGTTGTGAACTCTTACCTGCCCCAAATAACAAGAAATTAGTGTTTCCCTGCCCTCTGCCCATCTCTTAACAGCTGATGCTTTAGGAACCCTATAGGTATCTAGTGAGTTCTAGTCTTTCACTCCATGAGCTAATGGAGCAAATTTCATCTATGCCTACAGAATAATCCTGTGCCATTGGGCAAATGGTTGATAGAACGAGAAGGTCCCTACTGGGCATCAGTAGAGAGATAAATGAATCACAATTCCTTCTATGTTACATTTGCTTGACAGGAGGTAAGGAGTTTCCAGGGACGGGTTGAGGACTAAAAAGTACAAGGTAATGAAAGTAGTAAAATGAATCTCCAAATTAATATTCTTGGAGCGAGCCCTTGAAGTATGTCAGCCCTATAGTAAAATTGTTCTTGCTCTCAACACTCTTCCTAGCCATTCACCAAACCCTAAAACACAATGGGAGTAATATATTTTTTTTAATATTCACTTATCCTGATGATGTTTTACTTTAACTGTTGAAACTAGAATCTTAGCATAAAGCCTCGCAGACAGGCAACAGTCCATATAGGTGTGACACCAACTCTGCCTTTTTCCCCAGTAGCCCTGCTAACTACTGTCAGGAAGTATTTCTCTTATGTGTGAGGGAAGATGCTCTTTTCTTCTTTGTTTCATCACCAGAGATCTTCTAAGCTAGGAAATACTTGCGATGGCAGTGGAGGTTAATAACCTTTGGCCTTGCTCACTGAACCATCTTCCCTGGACATTGGTCTGCATGCAGGATGACTAGGGGTAGGCAGGTGCAGAACTGGCATCAATGTTCCTCTGAGACTTTATTCCAGAATCTAGTCCTGGCCCCATTTCCTACCACTCTCATCATAAATTATTTTTTCAGGAGCCCAATTGCCCTTTCAGAAATCTGTTATTGGCTAGGTTCCCTCAGTCCCCTTGTATGATTATGATTGTTTTCCAAATCTATCCCTGTTTCTGGCTTTGCTTTAGAACCACACAGCTGCCATTAGAGCCTGCCATAGTAGGATTCTTCATTTCTTTTTTAAAGTAACAAAATAGTTGATTCCTAAATAGTCTCTCCATTCTTTGAATCCAAGTATAACATTAGTTAGTACTCACAAGTAGACAAGGAAAGAAAATAATAATAAAATAAAATAAAACCCTGAAATTTCTACCTTTCCTTGTTAACTTCTTTACTGGGAAAGGAAATTGGCCAGAAGCTGGTAATAAGGACTTCTTGCACTTAACTCCCTCTATGCCTTCTACCATTAATGCATGCCAACTTTATAATCACACCAAATGGTGGGAGTTAATAACTAATTATTCTGCCTTCTAAAGCTATCAGTCTAGCTTTCTGCTTCTTTACAAATCCCCATAAAAGACACAGAGTTTTCCTTGCAAAAGAAATCTTTGAGACCGTTTGGTGGAGTCAACTTAGTTGAAAAATGAGAGAAGTGCATGTCCAGTAATGGATTACCAATATTACTTTGTATTAACTTTGCAGTTGAGGTCTCCATATTTTATGACAAAGTATTTTTCCTTTTTATTAACTGTAATAATACTTAAGTATATTTTAATAATTGTACTCAATACCTGTTATATTGTCACAATTTCTGATATGGCCAAGAATTATGCTGAGTTTTAGGTAAAATTCGTAAGTTCATGTCAGGTCAAAGTCAGAAAATTTTTGCTGTAAAAGCTGTAAATAATTGACATGAAAATTTCATTTAAAAGGAAGATTATTATTTCAAAATTTTAATGGAATCATATATATATATGTATATATATATACACACACATATGCAGTAAAAGTGGTATTTTTGTATCTATCATCTATCTATCTATCTATCTATCTATCTATCTATCTATCTATCTATCTATCTATCTCTTTTAATTTCCAAAATTAGTGGAGAAGCGTTTAACAGTGCTTTCAGCACTCAGGGGAAAAACAGCAAATATTGGAACGGGCAGAGTAAGAGGCAGTTTACATAATTTAAACATAATACAAAGGGCCTCTGGCCTGAATGCAAATAAATATCTTTTACACTCTCTGCTATGTGTCATTTTTCATCACTTAAGGTACCGCCCTCAGAAAGCATTTGTTAAATACATTCTTATTACCTGGAAAGTACACGATACGTTCCACTATCCAACTCTTATTACCGCCCAGCATCATATTAACAATAACATGTCACCAGGAGAAGGGGACACAGAAGTTTTATTTTATTATAGGAATATAAAAATTTCAAAACATCTTCAGTGTGGGATAGCTGCAAGTGAGGGAAACCAATTAGAATGCTGCCTTGAGGGACCGAATACAGAAAGAGAAGCTGAGGCTGATAGAAGGGGAAATACTGAAAAGGACACTAAAATCAAATTGCTACACAGATTTGCCAACAGAAAACCCATTGAAAACAACAGCACAATAAATTGAAAATAGTCAGTGGAAAAGCGTCTATTTAACAATTACAAAATTACACAAAACATTCTTAAAGGAAACATAACTACAATCATTAACACTGGTCTTCATGTCAGAGTGAAGCTTTCTCTAGCAGAATCCAGAGCTCCACGATGATTATTAACAAAACATACAGACAGATGTTTAAGAAACCATCCTTATCCTTAAGTGCTAATAATTAAGTGGTAATCAGACTTCTTAGTTGAATATCAAATCTCAGTCAAATTTGGCCTAGCAGGGAAGAGTACAAATGGGCTGGGGGACACACTAATTTGAGGAGCACCACATTAGAACATTGGCATTCTAAAAGCCCTGTTAAAGTTAGTCCGTTATTTCTCAAAATCAACATAAATAGCAGGATAATCCAAGAAGTTTTGGAAAAAGCACCTATTAATATAAATATGTTTTAAAATTGGTCACTTTACTGCTGATCAAAGTGTGCCACATAACTAATCTTAGGGTCAAGATTTTCTTCATGTACTTCCAAAAATGATATAACAAAAATAGTGGTTAATCAGTTATTGTTTAACAATTCTACTGAACTTCACATTTTCTAACATGCAAACATATTCTTGTGGGGCTTTGTTTCTTGAGGATTATGCAGTGAAAGTGATACTTTTGTTCTTATCGATTAGGAGAATTTTTGGTACTCTCTATTGGGATGCCAGTTTATATGTAACACATTAATAAGTGCATTTAAAATCATAAAAGGAAGAAGACCAGTGTGGGGATGGGAGGAGAAAGTATATCTAGTCTCCTCTTGAGAATTAACATTATGCTTTTTCTATATTTAGTTTAGCTGAGCTCACCATGTGTGAGTGGCTGCAGAGGAGGGTATGTCCTTGGGCAGAGCACGGACACTATAGAAGTAAGCTTGCAACCTTGCAAGTTTAGTAACTGTTCTCGTTTACTTCTAACAAAGGTCAAAATACAACAGACAAAGGGTAAAAGTCCCTTTATGCCAGACCCATAAACAATTTCCCCAAATCACAACTTACTACAGAGGGTGCCTAAAAAACACATACACATTTTAAGTAAAGGAAAAAACTGTATTAAAATGATAATAAATCAATATATACCGATAAGAAAAGATGAATTAAAAGTCACGTTTGACTTCTGCAAGTACAAGAGGTGCTCAAAATAGTTACCATCAGCATAATTTTAATATAGATTTTCCTTTCTTAAAATGTGTAGATATATATTTTTGGCACCCTCTGATAGTGGGTTCATTCTTCATTTCCCCTTAGGATGAGAATTCCTCATTTCCTTGCAACCTCTAAGAAAAGTGGACCAAACTAGATTTGAAATTCTCCAAAGTAATTTATTTTTATATACTGTAAATGATTAATTTATTTTAATACAGATTTATTTTCCTAAAATGTAAGAATTCTTAAACTGCAAATCCTTTTTTTAATTTTTTTCACAAAGGAAACCAGTTATTTATTGAGATATTCCAATTCTTTACACTTTCTGAAGAGGGATTAGCAAAATTGTGCAGAGTGATGTGTTGTGCATTATCAACCCAAATTGATCTGAACCTAAGGAAGAAGAAAGAGTTTTATGCAGGATGCAATCTGTAATTTGGAGCACACAGTAAAACAGCAACCTCGTCAGGATGATCTTCCGGAACCATCGTGCTGATAGGCCAGAGAGACAAATCCCATCTGAGTGGTAGGCAGAGGATTAGTACATCCCGATAACAGCACACTTCCTCTTTTCCCCAGCTCAGCACCACAGGTGAAGGGCATGGGCACTTTTCTATTTCCATACAGTTTTTCTTAACCTTTCTTTTCCATCAGGTTAATTCTGAAATTTCAAGTTTCCACCAGTGATTGTAATTAGAAACGTGGTTACACAAACTTACCAAAAAAAGAAAAGCTAAGAGTATTAAGCAATAATAGATAATTGCATTACATTAGTCAATGACTTGAATTTATGTAATAATCGTTGTGCTTTTTATTTCACTTAAGTTTTTATAAATGTGTTTCTTTGACTATAAAGGTTACTATAGTTATCTGGTTTATTTCTTATGTATTATCACAAATGTGTAAGAACAAAGTTTAATTCATTTGTAGGCCTTCATTTAAGGGATATAAATGTAGTTTTATTGATGTAAATGAGAGTATCATATCATGATGACACATGTTTCTGTATTTTTAACATACATATTATTTGTAATTGGGAAAAGTCAAGAAAAAACAATCTGAAAATAAGAAAGCTACACATCTTGATTGAGGATAATTGGAAAATCAGTATCATTGTATAAGCCATGAGGAAAATGAAATGGTAAATAGCTTGATTCATTCATCCCAATAAACAACAATCATTGGGTGGACGGAAAGAAGAAAGGAGAGAGACGGAAGGAAGGAAGGAAGGAAGGAAGGAAGGAAGGAAGGAAGGAAGGAAGGAAAGGAAGGAAAGGAAAAAAGGAAAGTAGGAAAGATGGGAAGAAGGGAAAGAGTGAGGGAGGGATGGAGGAAGGAAGGGAGGAAAGGAAAGAGTGGGAGGAAGGAAACCAAGAAGAAAAAGGAAAGAGGATGGATGAAGGGAGGGAAAAATAACCAGGCGTTAATACACTAATAGGGAGGAGGATATCTAGACCTCAAAAGGAACTGATCAAGCTATTTTCTTAACAAGAAACTGAGAACAAAAAGATGTAGGGGCAAAAAATGGTTAATTATTAATTGATTATAATTTTAAATTTTCTGAGATCAACTTCTGTATCCACTTCATCTTTAAATTCTTAAGATCTGGTTCAGATGCTCGATAAATACTAGTTAGAATAAAAAGATTCCAAAGTAATATAAAATGCACTTTAGGAGATTTTTAATATCTAATGTATTTATATGGGAAGTCATAAAATCAATGGCTATGAATTTAGGTAAACTGATTTTAGCTGAATTTACAGAAGAACTTTCATTCCTAATCAAAGGAAAAAGAATCTACTTTGGCAACAGTAAGTTTTTTATCCTAAATTGAGCAATAGGTATAAATAAAATAGGAAAGATAATAAACAATCAGATTTATTCAAACCTTGCGATTATAGTTCTTTGGTTAAAAGTTACACAAAAGTATGGCATAAAATAAATTTTACAAATAATATAGCAATAAAATTATATCTAGAATGTTAACATGCAATGTCATAAACTGTGGGTTTAAATAAACATTTCCCTAGAATCAGTGTTTCTAATTAGAGTTTTAAAAATTCCAAATAGTGGTTTTTGCATAATCAATCATTTTTTATCGTTCACATCCACTTAACACATTTTACCTTTATTTAAAAAATCACCGAATTACATTTTAAGGAGAAATAATAAGTATACATGAATGAGCAAATTAGAAATATAACAGCTGTATGATTGAAATGCACTTTGAAAGTCATTAGTTTCGCTAATTAGTTTCTATATTTTAGGTAACATTAATTTCCTTGAAGTAGAAGATTTTTTTTTCTTTAGCAAGACAACAGTGTACACAATATTGGATTCTTGCACCATAAACAGTGAAAATAAGTTTACTTGTATCTAGTAGAAAAGAAAGTCCCATTTGTCACCCAAGGCATCATATTTTCGTAGTTCTACATTACTAGACTTCACAAAGGTTATCTTCAGGCTAAGCTGCAATTTTGGGACTTAATCTTCTCTGCAGTTATAGGTTTTGCAAAATTTCCATTAATACGAATTCTCAGAGAATCTTGCAATACTTCTTGTATCATATCACTAAAATTTAAGGTAAGATAAATAATTTGTTCATTTATGTCCAATTAATTTTATAACTGCAGAAATATGAGAAGTATAAGAATTCAATAGACGATAAATTTCATTTGTAAGTCCAAGGGGTCAGGTAATCTACTTACTTAAAGCCACTATAGAAAAAAGAACAAAACAAAACAAAAAACAAGAAAAAATATAAACACCTTAGGCTCCACCTAAGAATGATTAGCCCAGAGATATTTTGACAAAATCAACGACACAAACATACATAGAATGACAAGAACGTTATGGTCACCATTGCCTCTAACAATGATTAAATATGTCTTTAACTCACCGCTTCTTGATTGTTCCAATTTGGTGTTCAAAGGTGTTTTACACCCATCCTGTTACCTTCAGTTTCTGATGTTCAATGTTTTATGAAAGTTCAAAAATTTAACTTTGATAGCAAAATGACAGCAGCCAGGACAGACCAGACACCAGTGGCTTTTCTTTTCAGGGTAGATCAAAATAACTGCTCCAATATTTCAAGAAAAAAACTGACATGTTATAAAAGAAAAATTCAAGTTCCATTTCTATATTCTTTTTCCATTAGAAGTGGCTCTGATGGAAATTATTGCTATTAAATAAATTTATCCATGAAGAATTGTGCCCCAAAGCAAATTAGGACTCTGTACAATATGTTTGAACAGGAGGGGGAACAAAAGGATTTAACAATACTCAGATGTACAGGTTTGTCCCCAGGAAGTTGCACGGATTCTTTGAATATGGGGGAAATGATAGACATCGAAGGGTTAACAGGCACTCAGGAGATTCTGAGTGCAATTGCAATCAGCTCTCACCATCCATATGAAACTTGTAAAGTCTGTAAAGTCTATTTTGATTGCCTTTATAATTTCCATTTTTCCTTGAGATATCATTTTTATATTTCCCATGATACTCTGTAATCTCCGTCAACATACTCTGTCATTGTAAAACCCTATGGCTCTATCTAATAATTTAACATTTATTTTTCCCAGTGTTCAAGAACAGGGTATTTACTGAAAAACAGCTATGCAATTTGATAAATAACTTGTGCTGTGTCCTTAATGTAATTATGTCAGGTATCATTTTAAAATTTTAGTCTGCTCCTTGTGGAAAATTTTCACGGATGTTTTTAATCATCATGGTTGGAACTGGATGGTTGGGTAGATCAGTTTAGTAATATTTGGAAAGTTCTCACCTTTCAGAAGCCTTTGAAATTATATTCAATGACTTCACTTATTTTTTTCCTCTCTGGCCATTTTTTATATTTATGCATTCACTCATTTAAGGGGAGCAGGATTTGCCACAGGACCAGCTTCCTGAGTTGTGAATTCTTTGTTTTATAGGAAACACAAAACACCTATGGTGGATAGAATTGAGCAGTAGAGGGAGGGTAGCAGTTCTGGGCTGAATTTGGTTCACTCACCCAATTTATATTTTGAAGTCCTTGCCCCCGTATCTCTGAATGTGATTGTGTTTGGAGATAGGGTCCTTAACGGTGTAATTAAGATTAAATGAAGTCATTGCAGTTGGCCTTCATCCAATATGATTGGTGTCCTTATAAAAAGAGGAGACTAAGACATCAACTTGCACAGGGGAAGTCCATGTGAAGACATAGTGGGAAGACAGTCATCTACAAGCACAGAATCTCTGTTGTTAAAACCATCTTGCTTGTGGTCCTTTTCTATGGAAGCCCTAGCCAACTAATGCAGTAGCCTTTTGGAGATAAGTATGATAATACAATTAGAATTATTCTTTTTTAAAGATGTGGTTTACACTTTGCATAAAATCTGATTTAATGCACAAGTACACAGCTGGTGGGCCTAGATTTGAAAAAGAAAAGAGAATGGCTGGCCAGAAAAGGAAGCATTTCGGTCAACAGCCAGACATGTTTATACATGAAGTCTTCTAAATGGGAGTCAGTGTTTTCCTTCAGCCGGACATTGCACCTGCTCTTCCACTTACTAGGCCTTGAAGATGCTGAGCCTCACCAGTAAAAGTCTTGGAGAAATATCGCTCTCCTTCTTGTTAGCACTGAGGGCACCTGAAATCCAAACACGAATGCTGTTAAGGAACACTCGATCTCTTGGTTCACTGCTCATCTCCAATAATAAATCTGTATTCAATAAACATTGAGCCTTTGCTGCCCATACAGCAGACAATTAATGAAACACTACACAGATTTAATCATGAACTAATCAAGAATTATGTTAGGCTGAGAGGGCTTGATTTTTGTAATTCCTCAGATAGATGTGACATATCCTGCGCATTTACCAGGATTTCATTTACTCTTTAGACTCAGAACAACAATAACTCTTTAGACTCAGTAACTACAATACAAAAATATGTTCCTCTCTCAAGACTCTTGGAGAGGATGATTAAAAGTTAAACTGACATAGATATGCTTTGTAGCCGCGTCACCTTTTGTATCTGTTATCGAAAGCATGTGGTATTGAGCGTATTCTTAATTTTTAATCACAAGGCATAATAGTTTCCAGAACTACATGAATTCTTTTTTGTTGTTGTTCTTATTGTGGTAAGAACACTTAACATGAAATCTACCCTCTTAACAAATGTTTAAGTGCCCAATACAGCACTGTAAGCTACAGACACAGAGGATATCTAGAATGTAGTCATCTCACAGAACTCAACTTTATACCTATTGAACAGCAACTCCCTATTTCCCCTTCCCCTAGCCCCTGGCATCCACCCTTCTACTGTCTGTTTCTGTGAGTGTTTGGCTATTGTTAGATACTTCACCTCAGTGGTATCATGCAGTACTTATCCTTCTGTGACTGGCTTACTTCACTTAGAATAAAGTCCTCCAGATACATCCATATTGTTACATATGGCAGGAATTCTCTCTTTTCAAAGGCTGAATAGTATTCCATTATATATAGCTCACATTTTGTTATCCATTCATCCATTGATGGTCATTTAGTTTGTTTCCATATCTTGACTATTGTGACTACATGAATTTTCAAAAATTAATACTAGTACTTTGCGATGGTTTCAATCAATTTTGAGAGAGCCAGAATTTTTGTTTCAAACATTAAGATTACAATACATTTATGTGGCATAGTGTACAATGCTTAAATATATAGAATTCCCTAGAGCCAGGCTGCCTTTGTTCAAAGCCTGACACTGCCACTTACTAGTTGGGCAAGATACTGATTGAATCTTTCCATGCCTCAAATGCTTACCTATAAAAAATGGCTGATAATAGTTCCTATCATACAAGTGTTGAGAGAATTAAGTGAGATATACAATAAAGCATTTAGAAAAGCGATTTATATAAATACCGTATTGCTTTACTGATATTGTTCATCCGCAGATTCATTTCCTGTTCTTCTAGACTGAAAAATACATTGCTTTAAAAGTAACGATATACTACCCTTCATTCTCTGTTTCTATGAGTCTGTTTTGGTTTTGTTTATTCATTTGTTTTTTTTGTGTTTTTTTTTTTTTGATTCTACATATAAGTGAGACCAAGCAGTATTTGCCTTTCTCTGACTTATTTCACTTAGCGTAATACCTTCCAGTCCATCTCTAAGGGTGAAATTCTAAAAATCAATAACTTAGACATAGTTAGCTTATAGCTTGATTCAGCTCATAGTTTACCATTTAGTTTTCTCTGTTTCTCCCCCTCACTGCTTGATTTAATGACTCTGCTCTGTTCCCTTTCTTGAGGCTACACATACTTCGTTAATCCACTTAATCAGCAGAGCACTAACTCAGAAAGAACAATTTCTTCGTAACTCAGGCATCAGGGTGCCAGAATCCGTGTTACAGATCCCTTGCAGTTTTTGCTGATGGAGCATAAAGCACTCTGGCCATGGCTGCTGAATCCGATAACATTATCTTGGAACAGACCAGACCCTGGAAAGCGATTTCTCAACTGTCAGACCTCAAGCCTGCCTGCCTGACTCCCACTTCTCTTTGTTTTTCCCTCAGCCTGCGTACCTATAAAATTCCTTGATTATCCACAGCTCAGGGAACGTGGTTTTTCCTGGACAGCAGTTTGCTATCCTCCCTGGCTGCTGACATCTAGAATAAAGAAACATTCCTTTTCTGCTCACCAAATCTTGTCTCTTGAATTTTGAGGTTTCGTGTGACAAGGGGCCAAACCTGAGTTTGGCAACACATCTATGTGTTGCAAATGGTAAGATCTCCTTTCTCTTTATTGCTGAGTAATATTTGAGTGTGTGTGTGTGTGTGTGTGTGTGTGTGTGTGTGTGTACCACATCTTCTTTATCCTTTCATCTTTTGATGGACACCTAGGTTGTTTCCATATTTTGGCCATTGAAAATAATACTGCATGAACATAAGGGTGCATATATTCTTTCTGAATTAATTTGTTTTCATTTTCTTCAGATAAATACCCAAAAGTGAAACCGCTGGTCATATGGCAGTTCTACTTTCAATTTTCTGAGATATCTCCATACTGTTTTCCACAGTGCACCAATTCCAATCCCATCAACAGTGCAGGAGGGTGGTCCCTTTTCTCCACATTCTTAGCATGTTTGCCCGAAAATAAGACCAAGTCGTATATTAATTTTTGCTACAAAAGATGCGTTAGGGCTTATGTTCAGGGGATGTCATCCTGAAAAATCATGCTAGGGCTTATTTTCCAGTTAGGTCTCATTTTCCAGGATACACAGTACTAGCACTTGTTATTTATTGACTTGTTGCTATTAGCCATTCTGACAGGTGCGAGGTGGTATCTCATTGTGATTTAGATTTTCATTTTTCTGATGATTAGTGATGTTGAGCATCTTTTCATATGTCCTTTGGCCATCTGTATGTCTTTTTAAGAGAAATTCTATTCATGTCCTCCAATAGTTACCACAGGGGAGAGGGGGTGACGTGATGGGTTGAAAAGGTGAAGGTGAATAAGAGGTACCGACTTCCATTATAAAATAAATACGCCATGGAGATGTAATGTACAGCACAGGGAATATGATCAGTGATATTGTAATCACTTTGAATGGTGACAGATGGTTGCTAGATGTAGATTGGAGATCATATTGGAAGGTATAGAATTGTTGAATCACTATGGTGTACACCTGAAACTAATATACTATTGTATGTCAACTATACTTTAATATTTTTTTAAAGTAAAGATATAAATCTTAATACCATAATGAGAATTCATTCTTCACAAATAAACTTTGCAAAATATAAATGCTGTTAAGGGACATCGCTATAGACATTTTAATAGAGACATGATTAAAAGCAGAGTTGGATTCACATTAATCTGAGTTAAAGCCCATTTTTACTTCTTACTGTCTGTGTAAACTTCAGCAAGCTACAAAACGTTCTGAGCCTACATTTCATTATTTAATAAGATAAAAGATTATGTATATGTCATAGGATTGCTGAGAATGAAATAAGTAAATATTTGTAAAATCCTTATCATGCCTTGAATATAGTAAATACTATATATATAATTGTTATCCTATTATTATCTTCTGCCTACCTATTAGTGATTACCGAAGCACCACAAAACTCAGTGACTCCAAGCAATGATTTATTTTTATCTTTCATGGTTCTCTGTGTTGACTGAGCTCAGTGAGGCAGTTCTCACTTGGGGTCCCTCATGTGATTGTAATTACTTGGCAGCAAAGCTGAAATTATATGATGGTTCAACTGGGCTGGACATCTAAGATGATTTCTTCTAGATTCGCATGTCTTGTACCTCACCTACAATATCGGGAATAACTTGGTACTAGCCAGACATCTTTCTCTCTATTTGACCTTTCCGTTTCGTAGCTTGAACTTCTTGCAGCATAACAGTCTCAGGATAGATGAATTTCTTGAGTGGAGGCCACCTTCCCACAGGATGAGTAACCTGAGGCCAGGGAATAAGCTATAACAATAATTTCAACTAGCTATTGAAGCCACACAGCATCGTATGGAATGTTTTCTCTTTGTTAGAGATGAGTCATAGAATCACTGTCGAGTCAAGGGCAGGAAACTATACAACGGTGTAGAAATCGAGGAGGTGTGATTCAAGAGGGCTGAGCAATCTTGGAAGTGTAGCTGCACTGCTCGCTCTGTGATCACTATTATCATCATCCACATACTCATCGCTAGCATCGTCCATTCTTGATTTTACTACAACTTTTTTCAATCTTTTGGGAAAAATATAAAACAACATGTTAGTACACTTGAACTATCATTTGTTTTTAGCCAAATAATTCTACTCTTGAGACGTATTCTAAGGCAATAATCCAAAGAATGAAAAATAATTTATTCATAAAAGATATTTATATTTCAGATGGATAAAGTTTGGAAAAAGGTGAATAACTCGATAAAAAGTATTAAATAAATTAAGACACTTATTAAAAAAATATTAAGTAAACATTAAAAATGATGTTTTAAAGGATATTTTTAATATCTGCTTTATTATACATTATATACATATATGTATATGTGTGTATGTGCATATGTATCATATACATCTTTAGAATGATATAATGATACATTATAATGATATATTTAGAATCAATCAAGAAACATGTATATTAAAGCACACCAAAGGGAATTAATCAATATATTAATATTGGTAAATTATTTAGTGGAATTCTGAGGTATTTTTAATCGGTTTTTATATTCCTGGTTCTACTGTCTTATTTTGGGGCCAAATGATCTGTCCCTTTATATCTTTTTGTGCTGTGATTCTCAACTCTTTTCCTACCCTATTTCTATCTCACACCCACTGCTTCAGCTATACTAAATTACTGTAGATTCCTGAATGCACTTATTGGTTTTCATCTCTGTAGTCAACATTGTTGTGCCCCACTTAATATCCCTTGGCCCACCTCCAATTTTACCTGCAGATGTCATGGACAGTTTTGTGAGAATTCGTCTAACACTATTATAGATCAATCATGAATAACATCTTTCTGTTCACTCCAGTACTTTTTCTAGTGCCATGGGTGCCACCAGCAATCACAGCCAGAAATTGAGGGGGTCTAAACAGCCCTGGAGCAATTTTCAATCACTGGGGTCCGAGAGGCAGGAGAGAAATGCTCCAGCACCATTCATGTAGACAATTCATGGAGGCATTTTATTCTTTTCTGAGACGGTCCTGGCAGAGTCAAACTCCTGTCTCGCACAGCAGTTATTTAATCACTACATCCTCACATCCTCTTTCTCATTCCAGTCCCTTGCTTCTGCATCTTGGAATGACCTCCTAAGTAATATCCTCCTCAAAACTCCTTATCTCAGTCTCTGTTTCTTGGGGATCCCAATGTGTGACTTGCTCCCATGCTTCTGGCATCCCATTCTCGCTGCTCAGCTTAAAGTTTCATCACTGCAGCACAACCTATTCCCTAACCCCCATAGAATGATGATTTATCCTCAAGAACCCAGCCCACCCCACAGTAAACTTTTCTAATGAGGCCTTTCCTGACACCAAGAGTGGTTAATATTTCCCTCCTTTGTGCCAGCACAAAAACACCATTATAATATTTATTACATTGCGTTATAATTATGTCCTTACGTATCTTAGCAGATTCAGCTTTTGCTAGTAGTGACTCTGATTATACTCTTGTTTGTTGTATTTTAACATTTGATTGTTGGCATATATTTAAGTACTCAATATCATCATTTGAACAGATAACTACATTGATAACAAAAAATAATAGCATTGAGAATCAAGTATACTTTATCCTGGGTTGATGAAGATGGTTAATAACAAATTACTTAAAGCTCAATACCTATGCCTTTAACTGTGGTGTCAATTATTTTCTCAGTTGCCGTCTAATCTTTAACTATGTGATGGCATCAGCTATAAAAATTCCTTAAAATTAGCTGTTACATTATATAAAAGAAGCATACATCTATGTGGTAGAAGCACCCTAAGGTGACCCCTCAATGAGTCACACTCTTGTATAATGCCCTTTCTTTGAATGTGGGCAGAATCCATAAACCATTTATAATACAATACAATACAATAGAAAAAGGCAAAGTGATGGTATGCCTCTCCCTTGATTAGGTTAGCTTATATGGCACAGGTGATGGCACATTATGACCACAGTTACATTACATTAGGTAAGATTCCTTGAGAGTTAGAGATTCTCCTGCTGGGTTTGAAGAAGCAAACCGTGTTTCTTTGTGAACGGCATATGGTGGAAAAGACCACATGGCAGGGAACTGTGTGTGACCTCTAGGATCTGATGGTTGCTTCCAACCAACAGCTGATGAGAATTGGGGGCCCGTAGTCATCGTCACAAGGAAATGTATTGTGTCAATGATCTGAATGATCATGGAAATAGTTTTTCCCCAGTGAAGCCACCAGATAAGACACATCCCAGCTGACACCTTGACTGCAGCCTTATGAGACCCTGAGCAGAGGGCCATAATAAGTTTTCCCAGACTCTTGACCAATGAAACCTATTAGACAAATGCATATAGTTTTAAGTCATTAAGTAGTTTGTTATGCAGTTATAAAAAACTAATATTGAGTTTAGAAATTGAAATGAAAATCTTACACTAAATATTTATCACCATAGCTATATTTGTGACCCAAGTATTGGTTTATCAAAGCAATTCTCCTCTTCTTTTCCCCTTAACTTTTTCCCCTCTGAGGTCTCCTGCATATTTCAGTCATTCCCTCTTTCTTTCTCTATTTCCCAACATGGGTTAGATATAAGATTTTCATACCAGTGAGTATATTGAGCTGAGTATCAAAGTTGGAATGAAAGTTGCAGTGATGTAATGACACAAAAGTCAGAATACTATCACTATATGCTGTTGAGAAGCAATTGCTAAGAGACTGGTATGGGACACAGAAAAACTGCTCCCCAACGGTGCCCAGCGTCCTGTGGGTGTGTTACCTTACCTGGTAAAATGGGCTTTTGCAAATGTGCATACATTAAGGATCTTTAGATGGGAAGATTATCCTGGATTATCTACGTGTGCTCAATGTAATTGGGAAGGTCCTTATAAGTAGAGGCAGAAAGCAAAGAGAGATTTGAAATTGTTACTCTGCCAGTTTTGCAGATGGAGAAAGCGTTGAGAACCAAAGAAACACCGGTAGCCTCTAGATGCTGAAAAAGGTAAGGAAGTAGCTTTTCCCCTAGAAACACCACGGGAATGCAGGCCTGCTGATTCACTGTAGACTTTTGACCTGTAGAAAACTCTTAAGATAATAAATTGGTATTGTTTTAACCAACCATCTTTGGGTAATTTTTTAATAGAAGCAATAGGAAACTAACACAACCAACAAATATTGCAGTGGGCTTAACAGACAAATCTTTCGAACTAAATGTGATTATCATAGCAAACCAGTATATTAAGAAGCTCTCATTCTCTATTTTAAAACTTTTATAATACATATATACACAAGCATGGGTTCTTTAGTACCATAGATGCTATTTTTCTGTTTTCTCTTTGCTGTATTTTCTTAAATACCATGGTAATATTTTGAGTAGCTACCTGTCCTTGGGCAGACTTGAAATATTATCCAAGGGTTCTTCTAATGTTCTTGAAAGGTTCCCCATCTATCTGGTGAAGATTAATCTTTTCTTTGAAAAAATAGTATAATGAGAAAATCTGAATAGATATAAGCAAGAATGATTAAATCCCAGTGGCCAAAGGGTACTCACTGTACCAGACTGACTCTAGTAAAGCCCTTGGTTAAGCTTTGTTTGAAGGATGACAGGACGTCTCTGACAAGCCCAAGAACACTGCTATCACACATTCTCCCTTTTTATAATGTCTTTCATGAGGTAAATACTCTGGGTGACTCTGCTAAAGAATGATGAAAGGAAGATATAGACTGCTAAACGCTGTCCATAGATATTCTCTAGGACTACTTAATGTTTCTTTTCGAGGTGGAAAGTGAGATTTGTTGGTTGATTAAATAGGGTGTAGCAAAATGTTGATGCCTTCTTCTGTCATTGTTCTTCAGACCTAAAAAGAATTGTTTGACTAGATCCTAAGTGGCAAATGAAACAATAACAAAGGGGGCTTGCTATCCTTTCAATTGTCATCATAAAGGATGAAGGCAACAGCTGAAATCTTTGTTATTCTTACACCAAATATCTCAGATTCTAGACATCGCTTTTATTTCCAAGAGAGAAAAAAAGGGGACAAAGCTGTGGTAGACTGGCAAGAGAACATATCTGTTCATGTTAGAGATGAACTTACTACTTGTAAATAACCGAAAGATCCCCTTATGTGAGGAATCCTTCAATGACTCAATAATATTAGCACTCATCTAAATCACTAGCCATTCGGTTTTCCTGTACTGAAATAAGAATGAATTGTCCAGGCTGGCCTCATAATGCTTCCATTTTACAATTAAGCCTGCAATTCAGGTAGCTGTTGTCAGGGAGCAATAACACCACCAGAATTACGTAGCCAAGGCTCTGTGGCTCAGAAAACCAAATCTTTCAAAACCTCGATTTACACGTGATCCAGGTACATGATTATCTTTCTTTTAAAATAAATGTTAAAGAAAACAATGCACTAAGCAATTATTCAATGAGATCAGTGATTCAACTGATGGTAGCAAGATAAGTGCTTCCTCCGAGGTACTTTACCCTTCTTCCCTTTCTGAGTCTTTTAAATATGTTTGAACCTGAGCAGAACAATTTTTAAATAGTTGTACAGTAGCTTGCCCTCAGTAACAAGTCAAACTTACTCTTTTCCACTGATTTACCGATGGAATGCCTATGTCCTGGGTGAATGTGTGTGCTGCATATTGGGGATTTCTGGTCTTCAGAGTTCTGATAGCAGCATGCCCTAATTTGCAGACTTCAAATTATTTATTCCTGTAGAAGCATGCACGCATACTCACACACAATCCTAGACACAGCAATTGCTGTGCATCAAGACCAAAGCAGGCCACTCAGCTGCTTTACTCTGATGACTGTAAAAAAAAATGAATAAAAGGATTATAAATGTCTGTGCCTAATTTATTCTATAAACTTAGTCATTAAATTTTGTGACTTATTTGAACATTTTTAGAAAAACTATCAAAAACTTAGAAATAAGGGGAAAAAGTGAGTGACACCTGTTTACCATGCCATATAAGAGAAAGGCCTTTCCTGAAAATCCCAGACTGAGTGAAGCTACAACTGAACTAGGAGAATTTTGTCAGGTAGAGATGCAAAGAACTTCTATCCACTAGAACAAATAATACCAAAAGTTATATTTACGGTTCTACTTGACAGAAAACAGTTTTAAGCCAACTATCTTACCCAAATATTTCTTTGTTAAATTGTGTATCTATAACTCTCCCTCTATCTCTAACTCTTAGATTCTTTCTTTTTCTTCTTTCCTTCCTTCCTCCCTCCCTCTCTTCGTTCCGATTTCGTTCTCTTTTTTCCTTCATATACCTGTCTATTTATCTATCATTCCTCTACATCTATATCTATCTATCTATCTATCTATCTATCTATCTATCTATCTATCTATCTATCATCTATCTCAACTTCTCCAATGTTCTTTGGACCAGTTGTAATATCTTCTGGTTTACCTCATTAATTAATGAGTTAAAAATATGTGAAACATGTTCATTTTATATTTACATGTGAGTCTAATTTTGAAAATTAGAGGTCAGCACTTTTATAGGTTATCCACTGAAATATGCAAGTGGGCCCACTTGATGGTACCAACTAAACTGCCTTGCTAGAGAAGTGTATGTACTTACCCAGCTATTTAAGCTTGGGAACATCTTTTTTTGGCTTATGGAGTAAAATCTAAGTGCAATAAAACTTTAATTTTGCTGATTCTAGGAATCCCAAGGTTGTGTTTTTTGTTTGCTTGTTTATTTTTATACTGATATTACGGGTTTTGTTTGTTTGTTTCTATTTTATGTAGACTGAAAAGTTTTTCTCCATTGGTGGAAACCATGGGTGGAAACTGAGTATCATGGTTGACCATTTGTTGCCCTCTATCAGGTGAATAATGGGGATCAAACCTCTGTCACATGAAAGATGACAGAGAATCTAGTCTGTATTTATTTATTTATTTATTTATTTATTTATTTATTTATTTATTTTTATGTATTTCTTTGTCTCCTGGAAAGTTATTTGAGGTCATGACTAGGTTTACCTTTTATTTGTGGCTGAAGGTATAGCTCAGAAGCTATAATCTCTACGTCTCTAGGTCTATCACCAAGAAAAGCCTTTACCTTTTGTTAGGTGAGTGTGAAGAATTTTGCTGTCTCTGGAGTACATTAATAAATTAGATTATCACAAATTAAATGAGCTCTATTTAGCCTGACACATAGAGTATTTCCAAAATTCACAGAAATTAAGGGAACCGACTTTTTAATATTACAAAATACTTGACTAAGAAGAAATCCTTATTGAAGCTGCTTCCTCAGAAACATTTAATGAGTCTAGATAAACATAACTGAAATGGATCTTTGGGCAAATAAGAGTGGTTTAAAATTTTTGGTCTAAGAAAGTAAAAAAAAAAAGTAGCATCATGTCTTTTATCTTCTTTATTATTAAGTTTAAGAATACATTTTTTTATTTATAAGATTCAAATTTGTATTGTAATAAACTGTCCTCTGTAGTCTGCACTTCCTCTTACATGGGTTTACTTTCCAATAAGCTAACATTACTCATGTACATAATATTTAAGAATTTAAAAAAGTAAATTAGTGTTCAGCAAATTTTAATAACAATTCTGATAAACATTTTTAGAGCAGTAAAAATACTTGCTGTGTATCACCTCAAATATTATTTCCAAGATTTTAAATAACCGAAAAATTGTTAGTAGACATTAAATAAAGTAAATATACAAATATTCTTTGGATATCTGTTTAATTTCTCAGTGATAGGGAATACTAAAACATTCATTACTAAGACTAATTTTAAACATACGTTTTGCTTCTTGTTTTTATGTTTCAAGAAACAATACCTTTGGAACATCTTAATGAAGATGCTCATTTTTCCACCTTAAAAATATATTTAAAATGTATGTGGCAATAGTAAATTATATTATACACATTCATGGATTTTGACAGTATACTAAGGTGCTTGAATATGATAGACATTTCCCAATGATCTACCACCAAGCATTTTCTCTGAAATTGATATAATTTGTTTTTTTTTAAAGTTATAATTAATGTGAATAGATGAGATTATCCTAGGCAAAACAGTGACTGAGAAGCATAAATGTGTAGACAAAGTAATAATGTGTTTTTTAATCAACACACATACATATATATTTTGATTTTTAAAATGTTTGATTATTTCATAATTTGAAAGAGGATAGTGTAAAGCAAAACTTGAATGATTATAAAAATGTTTGTAATTGCATGCAGAAAGGTGATTTTTCCTGTCTTCGTTTAAAATATCTGCATATAATGAGTCTGTCAAGACACAAAGAGCTGAGTAAATATTTTTTGCCAAAGTTGGCTCAGTTTGATGCATTTATTTTTAACATGCTATGAAGCATTAACTGCCAAATATTAATGCCAAACTGGAATTTGGCTTTCTCACTGTTAAAATGATGAATGATCATCTTTTACTTTCTGTGCAATCTGCCCAGAAATAGCAGAAATTCCATGCCTACCAAAATGATTTTATTGTTTTGAGATAACTTTATCATGCCCTTTATTATTAAAAATAGAACAACGTTTCCTCACACATGAAAGAGCTAAATTTACTTAAAATTTGTTGCCCAGTTATCCATATTTTTTTCTTTACCTAGTGGCTAAATATCTTATGGCAACTCTTTTGATTTTACTGTCTTAAATCAGGCCCTACACTTAAGAAAAAATAAAAATTATTTAAAAAATAATGTTTACACCTAAAACATTTTTCCGTTTCCAAGAAAGCCCCTGGGAAATCACATAGTACTGCTTTTTCACTTCATAAAAACAGATACTAAAAATAGATTTGTTTGTTATCTCGCATATTTTTCAATAAGGAAAATACTATTTAAGACTGGCATAGGAATTGTCATAGCAGAATGATGTTTAGATCACCCTATGTTAAGATTGCAGAGCTAAAATTAATAGAAATATTTCTATACCTTACCTTGAAGATTTTTCAGTCTTTGGACTCCATTGTTTGTTCTTATGCTTATAGAAAACATTGATCAAATCCTCAGGAAATAGTTATATACTGTACTCCAATAAAAATTTACTGTTTTATGTTCTAATATTGTTGGTGAGTATAATAAATTGACCGCAGTCATTTACTACCATTATCAAACAGGTTTTTGCTTCCCTCTGATAGTTGTCTGAAGGCTCTCCTATAAGCTACATCTAGAATTTATATATTAAACAATAAAAGGACAATCACAATGCATTGTGGAAAGAACTGTATTAAGTACTTTGAACTGCTGATACTTCAAAGAATACTCATAGACTGTTGTATATAGGCTTTCAAGTTGACATGGCTTAGGCAACTTGCAAACTGTAGCAGCTGACTGATCCATTATATCCAGATTTCAAATGAGTACACTGCTAATCCACAATCCATAGAATTAATTACCAGTGGACTTTAACTGTGGTTATTTCTGTGGAATATTATAATAATTTTAATATTCTATCTTTATGAATATATGCAGAAATCATTATCTCTTATACTCAATTTAGTAGACTATCTGTTTTAAACTGAAATAAAACATTTTTAATGGTATCTGATTGACACTGACCCCCTTCTTCCTCTTGCCCTTATCCAGATCCGAAACAAACACTGTTTTTGAGCCTCCTTGCATTTCAGGGCAATACAGTCATTTGCATCTGTTCAATAAAAGCTGTTTTCCTCTTTACCAGTATATGAGGGGACAAATTGATTGTATAGCCAAGGTCACACGTGAAATGTCACATTTAAGAATGACTCTTATTTAAATAAGCATAACAACTCCACTGTTAAGATAAGGGTTGACTTCATATGTGGAGTGGTGCTTTGAGCCCATACTCACCAAGGGTTTTGTGAAATGCTTTGCCATGTGGCATAAGGAAATGTCATTAGATTGGCTCAAATAGCTCTGGGTTAATAACCTGGCTTGCAAAGTTCCATGTTCACGAGTGGTAAATGAAGTTATTTCTTGCCAAGTAAAGGGCGTTAGCATATTTAGGGAACCTCAAGAAAAGAGAAATTTACTCCAATTTATGACTACTGCACATGAAATCTGGTAGAGAAAGTGTCTTGAGGTTGGCTTTCTAAATAGAAGAGCAAATAAGAGAGGCTTTTCCAAATCCAATCTGAGATTCAGTTTCAAAATTTCCAGAAGTTAATTCTCTGGCATTTGTACTTGCTCAATACTGAATGCTTTAGATTTTCTTGTATAGTTTTGTTTTGTTTTTTTATTAAAGTTTATTGGGGCGACAATTGTTAGTAAAGTTACATAGATTTCTAATATATGGTGATGGAAAGAGAACTGACTCTGGGTGGTGAACACACAATGTGCTGTATGGATGATGTATTACAGAATTGTAAATCTGATTTTCATGTAGAGTTAATGAATACTCTTGCACATCTCTATAAATAATCATGTCAAATCTAAATACACAAACATTTTTGTGAATGAGGATAATATTTGGAGATCTCATTTTAATTATGATTACAAGGTGATAAAAAGTAAAAAAAATATACCTGAAATTTAAGGAAAAAAGTACAATTTCCAATGTTTTATATTAAAAGGCAACTCAAGGAATGACTTATGCAGGATATTCTTTACTACTGATTTACAGTCCCAGACTTGGTAATGCTGCATGCTAATTTACAGTTTTCTCCAGTAAAGCAATTAATTCCTGTCAGGTGAAACAAGTAATCCCTATGGTTATAGATTATGAACTTGTTCGACCTTAACCAGTTTTGTATCTAATGGAGCAATCATATACTAACAGTTCTTCATTTATTTATTAAATTTCATATCTCACATTCTCCTTCATTGTTTAATTAGTTGAACAAATTTTGACATGAGTCTATTTGTATGATATGTTTCTTAATATTTTAAAAAGTATAGTTTAATAAATATTAATATTATATATACGAAATTTAAAATGAGGGAAAAGATCATTAAAACATCCCAAATTATGCCCACTCCCCACCACTAGCTCTCAGTGGAATGTATATTAGACATTAATCCATCTAGATATATAATGTCCTACTAGATATATAATGAAGGTACTCATGGCAAAGATAACTACATCTGGAAAATTTCCCATGAAAACATTTTAGGGAGATAATTTTGGTGGGACATATTTTTAATAAGTGTTCTAGACTTCCGGAAAAATGGCAGAGCGAGGTAAGCCTCTGTAAAGCTCCCCTGGAATTTACAAAGAATCGAACAACAAAAACTCCACAAAGGACTCCCTGCACAGCAGACAGGCAGGACGAAGAGGCCCACTACCGACTGAAATCACCTACAGGTGGGAGATTCGCGCGAGTGGAGGGAGGAGGAAAGGGAGAAGCACGCGGAGACGGAACCGGGCGGGCGCAGGACGCAGACCCAGCTCAGTGCACCGAGCTCGCGGCTTCCCGAAACTACCACAGCGGCGGGAGAGGTAAGAACTCAGACTGCTAGGGCTCCGCCAGGGCTCCACAGGGCTGAGGGGACAGCATATAACACGGCTGAACCCAACGCTCACGGCAGAGACCTCGGAGAAAAGACTGAGGGAAAAAGGCTGAAAACGGTGGTTTAAGCCCGCACTGCCGAGCAGAGAACGGAGCCTTAGGCACTGAGACTAGCCGCCCCCTCCCTCCCCTCCCAGAGCTCGCCCCGCCCCCACCTGCCCGGTGCTAGAAGCGAAACAGTGGCGGTGTCAGATTAAAACAACAGAGAATTTGCTATTTTGAGAACTGTGGACCGCAGACACAAATTCACAGCCCAACAAGTTCCGGCAAAGGGGAGAGAGCTGTGGAGGCGGGACCGGCCGTGGTGGTGGTCGCCGCCATTGCTCTGGGCCACCTCTCACAGCTCACCCCGCCCCTGACCCCACCTATCTGGGCGGATCCCTGCAAGAGTAAACAGAACTGCTGAAACATACAGGCTCTGAATCAGGAGCTGGAAGAGCTTTGGAACATCAAAAGCTCTCCGCATACCCACCGGGACACTGCGCCCTGTGACCTAGACGAACTATTAACAGAGGAGAAGCCCGTCTCCCAGGGAATCCCCCCATTGTGTGAGAAGTTGGAATAGTGCAGAGAAAACATAGCACTACCGTGTGGGAGAAGAAAAATAAGTTGCAGTTGGAGAAATAATAAAACATTCTACCAACAAGTACTGGCAAACAAAAGAAAGACCGCTTCCTATCAACCTGTTCCAGAAGTCACTCCTGTAGATGTCTAGGAAGAGAAATAGTAAACAGGTAATCGCCATGAATAACCAAGGCAACAAGATAGCTCAGAAAGAAAGTGAACAATCTCCAGAAGAGGCACTTAAAGATACAGAAATATGTGACTTAAATGACAGAGAATTCAAGATTGCAGTTCTGAAAAAACTCAACGAGATACAAGAAAACACAGATAGGCAGTTAAATTAACTCAGAAACTCAATCAAAGAACAGCATGAGCATTTTACGAAAGAGATTGAAATCTTAAAAAAGAACCAAATAGAATTTCTGGAGATTAAGAACTCAATAGAAGAAATTAAGAATGAAATAACCAGTTTAGGTAGTAGAGTTGACCAGATGGAGGAAAGAATCAGTGACATCGAAAATAAAAACCTGGAAATGACACAGATAGAAGAAGAAAGAGACTTGAGACTTAAAAGAAATGAAAGAACTCTACAAGAACTTTCTGACTCCATCACAAAGAGCAATATAAGAATAATGGGCATACCAGAAGGGGAAGAAAGAGAGAAGGGAACAGAGAATATATTCAAACAAATTGTTGATGAGAACTTCCCAAATTTGTGGACAGAACTGGACCCTCGAATCCAAGAAGCAAATAGAACACCTAGTTACCTCAATCCCAACAGGCCTTCTCCAAGGCACATTGTATTGAAGCTGTCTAAAATCAACGACAAAGAAAGAATCCTCAAGGCAGCCAGGGAAAAGAAGACGGTAACTTACAAAGGAAAGCCCATTAGATTATCATCAGATTTTTCAGCAGAAACTCTACAAGCCAGGAGGGAGTGGAACCAAATATTCAAACTATTGAAAGAGAGAAATCATGAGCCAAGAATAATATATCCAGCAAAGATATCCTTTAGATATGAAGGAGGAATAAAGACCTTTCCAGACATACAGAAGCTGAGGGAATTTTCTAATACATGACCTGCACTACAAGAAATACTAAAGGAGGCTATTCGACCACCATCAACAGGGACAATTTGTGGCAAACAAAACTCAAAAAGGGGGAGAGTAAAGGCCTGAACCGGAATATGGGAATGGAGAAAGTAAGCGTGCTGAAGAAAATGGAATACTCTAATTATCAAACTTTCTTTTACATAAACATAAGGATAACCACTCAAAAAAAATCCAGAACTGAAATATATACTGAAATAAAAGAAGAAACAGAGGGAAACATCATAGAATACCACCACACAGAAATAATAGACAACAACAAAAAGGCAAAGAAACAATGGAGACACAGCCTTACCAGAAAACTAAAGATAGAATGACAGGAAATCCTCACATATCAATAATCTCCCTAAATGTAAATGAACTGAACTCACCAATAAAAAGACACAGAATAGCAGATTGGATCAAAAAACTAAACCCAACTATATGCTGTCTCCAAGAGACACATCTCAGCTACAAGGACAAGCATAGACTAAAAGTGAAAGGGTGGAAATTGACACTCCAAGCAAATAGTACCCAGAGAAAATCAGGTGTAGCCATAATGATATCAGATGAAACAGACTTCAAGGTGAAAAAGATAATAAGAGACAAAGATGGACATTTCATAATGGTGAAGGGGACTGTACAACAAGAAGACATAACAGTCATCAATATTTATTCCCCCAATCAGGGAGCACCAAAATACACCAAGCAACTACTAACAGAACTAAAGGGAGAAATTGACCAAAACACAATTATACTAGGGGACTTAAATACACCATTGACAGCTATGGATAGATCATCCAAACAGAAAATAAATAACGAAATAGTAGCCCTAAATGACACATTAGATGAAATGGACATAATTGACATTTATAGAGCACTTCATCCTAAAACATCAGACTACACATTCTTTTCTAGTGTACATGGAACATTCTCAAGGATAGACCATATATAGGGACATAAAACCAGTCTCAACAAATTTAAGAAGATTGAAATCATACCATGCATATTCTCTGATCACAAGGCTTTGAAATTGGATATTAATTGTAAAAAGAAAGCGGGAAAAAACACAAATACATAGAGACTAAACAACATACTTTTAAAGAAGGACTGGGTCAAAGAAGAAGTTAGAGGAGAGATCAAAAGATACATAGAAACAAATGACAATGAAAATACATCCTACCAAAATTTTTGGGATGCAGCGAAAGCAGTTTTAAGAGGGAAATTTATCTCATTACAGGCCTATCTCAAGAAACAAGAAAAATCCCAAATAAATAACCTCATGTTACACCTTAAAGAACTAGAAAAAGAAGAACAAGTAAAACCCAAGGTCAGCAGAAGAAAGGAAATAACAAAAATTACAGCAGAACTAAATGAAATAGAGAACAAAAAGACAATAGAAAAAATTAATGTGACAAAGAGCTGGTTCTTTGAAAAGATTAACAAAATTGACAAACCCTTGGCTAGACTTACTAAGATAAAAAGAGAGAAGACACTGATTAACAAAGTCAGAAATGTAAAAGGGGAAGTTATCACGGACACCACAGAAATACAAAGGATCATCCAAGAATACTATGAAGGACTATATGCCACCAAATTCAACAACCTAGAAGAAATGGACAAGTTCTTAGAAACATATAGCCTTCCAAGGCTGAACCATGAAGAAGTGGAAAATCTAAACAGCCAGATCACCAGTAACGAAATTGAATCAGTCATCCAAAACCTTCCCAAAAGCAAAAGTCCGGGACCAGATGGCTTCACTAGTGAATTCTACCAAACCTTCAAAGAGGATCTAATACCAATCCTGCACAAACTCTTCCAAAAAATTGAAGAAGAGAATGTACTCCCTAACTCATTCTATGAGGCCAACATCACCCTGATACCAAAACCTGGTAAGGACAGCACAAAAAAAGAAAACTACAGACCAATATCTCTGATGAATACCGATGCAAAAATCCTAAATAAAATTCTAGCAAATCGAATACAACAATGCATTAAAAAGATTATTCATCACGACCAAGTGGGGTTCATCCCCGGGGCACAAGGATGGTTCAACATACGCAAATCCATCAATGTGATACATCACATAAACAAAATAAAGGACAAAAATCATATGATTATATCAATTGATGCAGAAAAAGCATTTGACAAGATACAACATCCATTTGTGATTAAAACACTTAATAAAATGGGTATCGAAGGAAAATACCTTAACATAATAAAGGCCATATATGACAAGCCCTCTGCAAATCTCATAATTAATGGAGAAAAACTGAAGCCCTTTGCTCTACGTTCAGGAACACGACAGGGATGTCCTCTATCACCTCTGCTTTTCAACATAGTGTTGGAAGTCCTTGCCAGAGCAATCAGGCAAGAGAAAGAAATAAAAGGCATCCAAATTGGGAATGAAGAAGTTAAATTATCACTCTTTGCAGATGACATGATGCTATATATAGAAATCCCTAAAGACTCCACCAAAAAGCTATTAGAAACAATCAACGAATACAGTAAAGTTTCCGGCTACAAAATCAACGCACAAAAGTCCATTGCCTTCCTATATAATAACAATGAAATCTCAGAAAAAGAAATACAAAAAACAATTCCTTTTGCAATCGCAGCAAAAAGAATAAAATACCTAGGAATAAACTTAACCAAGAATGTGAAGGGGCTATACGCTGAAAACTACAAGACATTTTTGAAAGAAATTGAAAAAGACACAAAGAAATGGAAAGACATTCCGTACTCATGGATTAGAAGAATCAACATAAGTTAAAATGGCCATATTACCCAAAGCAATATGCAGATTTAATGCAATCCCCATCAAAATCCCAATGGCATTTTTTAAAGAAATAGAACAAAAAATCATCAGATTTGTTTGGAACCACAAAAGACCCCGAATAGGCAAAGCAATATTAAGGAAAAAGAACAATAATGGAGGTATCACACTTCCTGACTTTGGCTTGTACTACAGGGCTACAATAATCAAAACAGCATGGTATTGGCAGAAAAACAGACACATAGACCAATGGAATAGAATTGAGAACCCAGAAATAAAACCACATAAATATGGACAGATAATTTTTGACAAAGAAGCTAAAAACATACAATGGAGCAAAGACAGCCTCTTCAATAAATGGTGCTGGGAGAATTGGATAGCCACGTGCAAAAGAATGAAACTGGACTGCTATTTGTCACCATGTACCAAAGTTAATTCAAAATGGATCAAAGACTTAAGCATACGACCTGACACAATAAACTGCATAGAAGAAAACATAGGTACTAAACTTATGGACCTTGGGTTCAAAGAGCATTTTATGAACTTGACTCCAAAGGCAATGGAAGTAAAAGCTAAAATAAACGAATGGGACTATATGAAACTTGAAAGCTTCTGCACAGCAAAAGAATCCATCGACAAAATAAAGAGGCCACCAACTGAATGGGAGAAGATTTTTGCAAACAGTACCTCCGATAAGGGGCTAGTATCCAGAATATACAAGGAACTCATGCAACTCAACAACAAAAAAACAAACAACCCAAGTGAAAAATGGGCAGAGGACTTGAAGAGACATTTCTCCAAAGAGGACATACAAATGGCAAATAGACATATGAAAAAATGCTCAACATCACTAATCATCAGAGAAATGCAAATCAAAACCACAATGAGATATCACCTCACCCCAGTCAGAATGGCTGTCATCAACAAGACAAATAGTAACAAATGTTGGAGAGGCTGTGGAGAAAAAGGAACCCTCATACACTGTTGGTGGGAATGCAGACTGGTGCAGCCGTTATGGAAGACAGTGTGGAGGTTCCTCAAAGAATTACGAATAGAATTGCCATATGACCCAGCAATCCCTCTCCTGGGTATCTACCCAAAAAATCTGAAAACATTTAGAGATAAAGACACGTGTGCTCCAATGTTCATTGCAGCTTTGTTTACTGTGGCCAAGACATGGAAACAACCAAAATGTCCTTCGATAGATGAATGGATAAAGAAGTTGTGGTATATATACACAATGGAATACTATTTGGCAGTAAGAAAAGATGATATAGGAACATTTGTGACAACATGGATGGATCCAGAGAGAGTAATGTTGAGCGAAACAAGTCAGACAGAAAAAGCAGAGAACCAAAAACTACAAAAGAACAAGACAAACAAATGAGAAAGAGAAACTCATAGACACAGACAAGAGTTTAGTGGTTGCCAGAGGGTAAGGGGTGCGGGGGGTGGGGGGTGGGAGATGAGGGTAAGGGGGATCAAATATATGGTGATGGAAGTAGAACTGACTCTGGGTGATGAACACACAATGGGATTTATAGATGATGTAATACAGAATGGTACACCTGAAATCTATGTAATTTTACTAACAATTATCACCCCAATAAATTTAATTAAAAAGAAAAATAAATAAGTGTTCTAATTCATAATTATATGAATTGATATATTTCTAAGTGACTTTAATTTATCCTTTATGCCTGAAAATATTGTTGACTCTCTAGAATGTAAGGTTTCTAAAGATATTTGGGGAAATATCTGACAGTTGAAAACTAGCAAACAATGTAAATTAGTAGTAGTAGTAGCAGTAGTAGTAGTAGTAGTAGTAGTAGTAGTAGTATTTTACCTTACCAAGTTAATAACTGAAAGCTTTCTCTATAGTAACATGCTCTAATTTTTCCACTACCTTGCTGTATTGGTGTATTGGTGTTATACATACTCAGAGTTCAGCTACAATGAAGGCCTGTCATTAATTCCAGGTCTATTTCCAGAACCCAAGGAAAAACTTTTCAGCTAATCTGCAAAGCCTTTTGTTTTAAGAATGAAGGGAACTCATTTTAACTTTAGTCCTTTAGCCTTTTGAAGAATTTCTGTAAAAAAGAATCATAATTTCCTTTTTTACCAATTTCATTTTTTCTTTATCTTTTTAAATCTTGCATTATAAAATTTGACTTTGTCTACAGTGGTATATTTTTTAAATTAAACTTTATTGGGGTGACAATGGTTAGTAAAATTACATAGGTTTCAAGTGTACAATTCTGTAACACATCATCTATATATCACATTGTGTGCTCACCAGCCAGAGTCCATTCTCCTTCTATCACCATATCCTGTTTACCCTCATCTACCATCCCCTCCTCCCTTACGCTCTGGTAACCACTAAACTATTGTCTGTGTTTGAGTTTTTATTTCTTTATTTGTTCGTTGCTTTCAGTTTTATATACCACATATCAGTGATATTATTTTAAATGCCAAAGAAATATGCATTTAAGGATAGTCATCATCATTTTAATAATAAAGTGCATATACTCATATTGACATTGGGCAACGGCAAAATCATTTTTTATTCAATACATTTAGTTTAAGTTCATTAACTCTATAATCCAATATTTTTATAAGAAAAGAAAATTGAGGATTATCTTTTAAAATCATAAGAAAAGAGCTCTATTCCTTGGGATCTATGAGGCATGATCAAACAATATGGTGAATGTTTTAAAAAAATGTATTACAGTAAAAGACACATTGCCATTAATCCCCCTCACTTTGATCACAATTATTCAATCATTCTTGCCACTTTCTAAAGCAGTTCTGGGAGTCCTTTCTCATGAATGTCTTTAGTTGCACTGTGGTGACCGCTTCGATGTCCTGAATCATTTTTACTTTGGGGAAGATCCAGAAGTCACGTGGTGCCAGATCCAGTGAATAAGGTGATGAGGACACACTGTAATGTTTTTATGTGACAAAATTGCCATACAAGAAGCAGGAGCATGACAGGAAGCGTCATCATGATGGAAGATGATTTACAGCACATTTTAAAATACACCTTCTCTCAACCATAGCTCACACCCAACTGCATCGAACAAGTTGAAACTTGTCACACACTGTTACTAAGGTTCCACCCACTGCTTCCTGTATTGAAGGTCCCTGTCTTTCCATTGGATGGCACTTGGCAGCAGCATTCACCATATTTTGTGATTACAACAGAAAGGCTCCATGTCACCCCTCATTTCTGGTACGGCAATTTCTGTCAAACAAAAACATTACAGTGCATCCTCATCCACTTTGTTCACCAGATCTGGCACTGTGTCACTTCTGGCTCTTCCCCAAAGTCAAAATGACCATGAAAGGTAAATGTTTTGAATCGATTCAGGATATCAAGGCAGCAATGACAGTGCAACTAAAGACACTCATGAAAGAGGACTTCCAGAACTACTTCAGAAAGTGGCAAGAATGATGGGATAATTGTGTTCAAAGTGAGGGGCAGTTTGATTTTGAGGAGGATTAATGACAATGTGTCTTTTACTGTAATTTTTTTTTTATTTAAACATTCACCAAATTTTTTATCATACCTTGTATTTAGCATAAATCTCCCTTTTTAGTTCATTTTCCACTCAGAAAGATGAATATCTTGAATGTCATAAAACTAGGATTTTTTTAATATTCTTTGTAAGAAAATAAAACATTTATTTTTACAGTAATTTCAACATAATTATCAAAATTTCAAACTGAGTCTTCCATCAAATGAAAAAGTGAATTGCACAAATTCACTTCAGTAATGTTGACAATGGCTTACCCTGAAAAACATCATAAAACTATACCTACATGGATATTGTTACAACACTAATTTAATCTTATAAATGGTGGTTTATTAGAATTAAAAATTGTGGGTTTTTTTTCAGGTTTCCTCTAACAAAACTGTACTTCTTAACAATAAGAAGCAACTTTATCATTACAGAAAGGTAACAGTACTTCCTTTACACTTTACAGAGGCATTTACTTACTATCTGAATGAGGGCTGCACTTAATTTCAAGGAAAATTAAACAAATTATTTTATAAAGTATCTCAGCACCATATTTTAATAAAGTGTAGTATTTGAACCAATCTGTTAGTGATCAGAGAAGACAGGAAACCTGCTGATACATATGATTGCTCTAACTTAAGGGGTTGGCAACCTTTAACATTTGTGCCAGATGGTGACACACTGGGACATGTGGACTGGCAACCAGCCTCTGGCAGTAGCTCAACACCCTCTGTCTTTACTACTATTTGGAGTTATTGCTACTATTCTTGGCCACTGGCATAGGCACGATCAATACCAATCTTGGAATTCACAAAGTTATCATGGCCTTCAGGTCACACTATCCCATCTGTATTAAACTCTGTAATAGCACATAAAAGAGAGGAAAAGATGTTATGAATCCTGAAAAGGGTGATTTTTAAGTATTTTTATTCTAGTATAGACTATCATAATATTTGAGACATGAAAACTTCATGTTTCATTAAGCTATATCTTCATCAAGTAGCCATCTACCTTAGTGTGACAACCACAATAATGGGGAACTACTGTGTTCTGAGGCCAACAGCCTATCTTTAAAAAATATATATATATATTAAATTTATTGGCGTGACATTGATTAGTAAAATTACATAAGTCTCAAGTATAAAATTCTATAATACACCATCTGTACATTGGATTGTATGTTTACCACCCAGAGTCAGTTCTCCTTTTATCACCATATATCTGACCCCCTTTACCCTCTTATACCACCTCCCTTCCCCCTTACCCTCTGGTAACCACTAAACTGTTGTCTGTGTCTGAGTTTTTGTTTGTATGTTTGTTTGTCTTATTCGTTTGTTGCTTTCAGTTTTATATCCCACATATGAGTGAAGTCATGTGGTTTTCCATTGTTTCTGCCTGACTTATTTTGTTTAGCATGATAATCTCAAGATCCATCAATATTGTTGCAAATGGCAGTATTTCATTTTTTCTTATGGTTGAGTAACATTTCATTGTATATATATAACACATGTTCTTTATCCAGTCATCTATCAAAGTTACTTCCTTTTTTTTCCATGTCTTGGCCACTGTGAATATTGCTGCACTGAACATAAGAATGCACATATCTTTATGGATAAATGTTTTCAGATTTTTTGGGTAGATACTCAGAACAGGGATTGCTTGGTCATATGGTAATTCTAGTCTTAAATTTTTTGAGGAACCTCCACACTGCCTTCCATAGTAGCTGCACAACTTTACATTCCCACCAGCAGTGCAGGAGGGTTCCTTTTCCTCCAAGGTATCTCCAGCATTTGTTATTATTTGTCTTGTTGGTAATAGTCATTGTAACAGGTGTGAGGTGGTATCTCATTGTGGTTTTGATTTGCATTTCCCTAATAGCTAGTGAAGTTGAGCATCTTTTCATATATCTGTTGGCCGTTTGCATGTCTTCTTGTGAAAAGTGTCTGTTAAGGTCCTCTTTCCATTTTTAAATTGGATTGTTTGTTTTTCTTATTGTTAAGTAGTATGAGTGCTTTATATATTTTGGATATTAGTCCCTTGTTGGAGGCATTACTTGCAAATATCTCTTCCATTTGGTTGGTTGCCTGTTTTGTTGATGGTTTCTTTTGCTGTGCAGAAGCTTTTTAATTTGATATAGTCTATATTTTTATAGTTGAAGGCAAGTAAATGAATTGCAGTTGGGCTTCAGAACTACACAAGTGTGGCTGTGATGATGTAAATGAAAATGTTTGCAGTTGTGAAAATTTTTATAAACCTGCTCATTGTAAAAGTTAAATAGAATAAAAAGAGAAGAGTGACTTCTGCATTGTTTCAGGCTCAATTTCTAATATTCCTTTCATTCATTAATTTATTAAAAATGGACAAAGGAGATAACGGTAGAATTAGGAAGTAAATCATCAATTTCACACAGGGAAGGACGGAAGTAAAGATGGAAAGAAGGAGGAGGAGGAAAGAGAGAGGGGGGAGGGAGGAAGGAAGGAAGGAAGGAAGGAGGGAAGGAAGGAAGGAAGGAAGGAAGAAAGAAGGAAAGAAGAAAGGAAAAGAAAGAAAAAAATAGTTGGTAGTCAACATGAGGACACAAAATTAAATGAAATACTGTTCTTATTCAAAGACTTATTGGGGGTCAAATAAAGAAAATACAGAATTTATATCTATTTAGCTTATATACATAGGTGCTTCAAATGCAATGCATTCCAAAGCAATAATTCCTGGTGATATGAAGAGATAAATTTGATATCACTGCAGTTAGGGTGATATAAATGATATAAATGTATTGAGAAAGGGACGATAATAGCCAGAAAAAAAAAAGGAAAAAAAAAAGTAATCCAACATGCTTAAGGAGTCTGACTGGACTATCACGCTATCAATAAAAAAATAAATAAATAAATAAAGACTAGTAGTTACTAAAGATTGAGTGCTGAGTGAAAAAGTTTTACCTGGAACCTGATCCAGCACAAGATCTGGCTAGGCCCTCAGGGATGAGTTCTGAAGGATAAATAATATGACTTGATTTTTGTTAACTCAAAGTTTGTTAACTCTGCATTACATATTAGAGAAGCAAAATCTAATTGATGTTGATTGGGTAGTGATATAGGGGTGAGTTGGCACCGGGATGTTAGTTATCAACTGATGCAGAACAAATTACTACCTTCCAAAATTCAGTGACTTAACACAATAAACATTTACTAACTCAAACAATTTCTACGAGTCTGCATTTTAGGAGGGACTCAATTGTGTGATTCTGTCTGAGGGAGTCTCTCAGGATTGCATGAAGGTTTGACTAGGACTGAAGAATCAACTTCCATAGTATATATGTATGTATGCATATAAAATATATATGTAAACACATACATACACATGTAAAATAAATTAGTTAAATAGCATTTATTTGAGTGTCTGTTTGCTGGAAAAGTTTTAGCTGACATCAAACTTCCATAAATTTTATAAACTCATAAATCTTTAGGAGGAGTTAATTAAGTCCAATAAGTTTTCTGTGAAAATATATGATTATCCGTTTGGTGGAGTAGTTTGCAGGGAGGATTTGCCAGGGAGAGCCACAAGGGACAATATTTCTGGTACTCAGGATATTTATATATATACAATGAGCCACAGAGTGTCCTTCTGTGAATGTATTCCTGTTCAAAGTACTCACCAATTATGTTTGATCTCAGCTGATGTTTTTATTATTAATACTATTAATATTGTTTATCTTTTATTGCTGACATTTCCATTTGAGTCTTTACTATAGTTTTCTTCTCTCTGCTCTTGAACATGATATCCGTTTCTACTAGATCCAATAATATAGATCCAATAATAGTTGTGATTTCAGTTTTCCTCTGAGATTATTCCAACATCTGAATCAGCTTCAAATTTGTTGATTTCTTTATCTCTCAATAATGATTTTTTTTGTTTGTTTCAATTTTTTTGTATGTGTGCCCCATACTTTTGATTTCATACTAGTCATTGAGCATAAGATAGTAGAGATTGAGGTAAATGGTATTTCTGTCTCTTCTCATGTTAGGCTGTTAGTGCAGGGACTTGTTTCAATCTATTTAGGAGATGATTCAGGATTGGGTACCATTGTTGCTATCATTACTTTCAGTGCGCTACAGTTTTCATATTCTTCCAGTGGTGAGCTTATATTACCTTATGCTTAGAGTAGGAGCTGGATGCCAGAAAGTTTTTTCCTAGTGTTTATGCTCCATTCTCAACTTTGAATGGCCTATATATCTGCTGGAAAGAACTCCATCTCCATGTTCTTGCCCATCCCCGGTAATAGAGTACTGTTGCTTAGTGCTAGGCATGTGTAGAATCAGAGTAACTCTATGCTGTCCTTGTCCAGCCTCAGTCTTACATATGCCCTGTATGCCTGAGTATACTATGTGGGACTTTCTGAGCATTTCTGCTCTTCCTCCCCATAGCAGCCATACTCTGTCCATCTGTAGTAGGTTGATTTCCTCTAGAAGTCAACAGAAGAAGACCTCTTTTGGTATCATTATAGATCCTGATGCCAGTTAGGATGTTTCCTAACTTCAATCTGAAGCAGAGGTAGGAGGGTCTTTGTCTATCCCTTGGGAAAAAAGTAATTAATGGCCATCCCTCCGTAGTTTACCTTTTTTATTTCTTTAGTAAAGAAAGTTAAAAGGAAATATGTGCACATTTATGTCTTTCTCCCAGTAGCTGCTGATCAACTCCTATAGTCAATTTCAAGAGTGAGCTCTCAGCTGTATCCTATCATACCCTCAATCTTTTTCATGAACACCCATTCAAGGGTCATGAAAAAGTGTAAACTACTCTTGTCTCTGGGGCCACCACTGCTCCCCTTTTAAAATATCAGTTCAAGTTTGGCCTTTACAATGTGTTAAAATATTAGCTGATTTATTTGTTCCTACTTCTCTGATCACCAGCTTTCTCTTTTATGATCTGCCATAGGTGAGAAAATTTATGGATTTAATGGTGTCACGGAAGGTCTTAGGAATTGGATATTGTCCCCTAAAATATATGTTTAAATCCTAACTTCTTGTACATGTAAATATGATCTTATTTGGAAATAGAGTATTTGCAGATGTAACAAGTTAAAATAAGGTCATACTGGAGTAGAGTGGGCCCATAATCCAGTATAACTGCTTTTCTTGTAAGAGAGGCGAAAAGACACACAGAAGCAATGCTGTCATATGAAAACAGGCAGAGACTGAGTTTACATTTAACCCTAGCAATAAAATATATCTTGATTTAGAAATATAATATTAGCAAATCAAATAAAATTATATAAGGGATGCATTTATAATGAGGTAGGTAGCTCTTTTTAAAATATATTTGACATATCCAAGACTTAGTATTTTCTTTCTTTTTCTTTTAACTTTTATTTATTTTAAGTGTGTTTTTCCAGGACCCATCAGCTCCAAGTCAAGTAGTTGTTTCAGTCTAGTTGTGGAGGGCGCAGCTCACAGTGGCCGATGTGGGGATCAAACCGGCCAACTTGTTAAGAGCACCGTGCTCTAACCAACTGACCTAATCAGCTGCCCCAAGATTTAGTATTTTTAATATTAGAATAAAACATTTTTCAGTGATATTTACAAAATGAAAACAAGGTATAGGCACTATTATGAGTTGGGCTTATGGAAGGAGCATTAATGATTGTTGCTAAGTATATTATTTCAGTAGAATCCATAACAGTGGAACACCAACATAAATTAAACTAAATCAAACAAATTCATGGTAGAAATGAATAAATGTGAGGGGCAATAGTCCAGGAATGGCAATGACCAGTCTTGTTCCAAAGATAAAAATTTATATTTCAATAAATTTGGGGAAAGTTTTGAAAATGTGTCTCTTATGACTCAGAAAAAAAATGGTAAAAAACATATTGCCTCTTATTTGAAAATAAAGTTATAATATTTTAGTTGCAAGCATTGATTTTTTTTTAAACCATCTCTTTGTTAAAATACGCAACAGAGTCAGAGGTTAATGAAAGTGTCACCAAGTTTTTTCTTATTACTTGGAATAGTGAAAATTCAAAAAAGATACTTGTTAGTAGTTTGTTATTTGGCAGCATGCTTTTCACAAATTTTGAATATTCACATACTAATTCACATACTTAATCAGCATCATGCATTTGTTATCTGATTGACATAATTTACAGACACTGCAATTTTATTGGATACACTCTGCTTTGTCTCACAGGATTTTACAACAGAGCATAGAAAGAGAAGTTCATTAACATAAAATAAGTATTTTACCTCTCATGACCATGGAGAATGGAAGAGTGTCTGCAAAATAAACAAATGGATTTATGCTGATATTCACAGTAAATCCCTTCTCATTTTATGCCTTACTATCACAGTGTACCTAGGAATGCATTTGTAGAAAATAGAATAGGTTGAATTCATGTCAAGAACAATAGATGATACATTCCTTTCAAAGAAAATGACTTTAAAGGAAAAAATATCATTCAGTACATTTTAAATCAGATTAATGGATATCTAGATTTTTCAATGTACTTCTTAATCTCAAGAAAATCACTGACAAAATTCTGTTTTGTTTGTGTTAGGATTTGCTGCCAGTTACTAACTTACACTGAGAAATCCTTGCCTCTAGAATACAAGAGTTTTAATATTTTTTATCATTCTAAGTGAGAACAAAATTTAAATCAGAAATTACAGAAAGAATATTTTCTGTTGTCATATATTAATAAAGTTTCCCTTCTGTTTACAAGTGCACTGCTATTTTTGTTACATAAACAGATGTATTTCTATATGTTTTTAATCTTAAAAATTGATTTTCAAAAAACATGTTTCAGCTGAAAGCTTCATTGTACAGCCTCCTACATAATCACATAATCCATTGGCAGACACACAGAAGTGGCATTGAAATAGCATTTTGTAGGGTTAATTTGTTTTCTAGTAAATGCTGAAAATTATAACTAGTTTTCTTTTCATGACTATTTTGAGAATACAATTATATCTGGTGGAAACAAATTCTTTACCTGTGTATAGTGAAGATACCTTAGTATCTCAATGAAAGAAATGATCACGTCTTCTTTATTTAGAATAACAAATTCATTTTTCTCCATATTTCTGATGGAATTCCAGTGGCATTTCTATAAATTACACAGAATCAATGCCCTCTGGTGTGTGTCCAAGAGTCAGAGAGAAGCTATTTCAATCTATTGCTCTTTTTTCCTTGATTCATTTCTCTGCCTCTCTGTCTCTCTTTGTCTCTCATCTCTACCTCTGTCTCTGTTTATCTAGTTCTCGCTCTCTCTGCCTTCATGGTTTCTTATATGATTTATGATAAAGTATATTTGCCCAAATTTTAAAATGGGACTAGGGAAAAATATATGTTTATGGCATATAAAAACTCAAAAATATATAAAAAGTACGTGTTTAAAAAAATCTCCCCATTCCAGATCCAAATGTAAGCATTGACTCATTCCCTTACTTCCCTAACCCAGGAAATAACCACTGATAACACCTATCATACAAAATTCCAAAAGTTTTATCTGAAAATATCAGTATACTTATGTGTGCATTTATTGGTATTTTTTAGTATATGTAACTGGTTTATTCCACACATCAATATATCTTTAAATGTTTGATATCAGCATACCTATATATTGTATATAATATAATAATATATTTCCTGCTTGTGTAGATTCTATATTACAGATACATCATAAGTACTCCAATGTTGATAAATATTTAGATTTCACAATGTTGTGCTATCATAGAGAATGCTGAAAAGAAGCTTGTATGTATGTACCTTGACACACATATGAAGTACAGTCATGCACTACTTAATGATGGGGATATGTTCTGAGAAATATGTCATTAGGTGCTTATGTCATTGTGCAAACATCACAGAGTGCACTTACACACACCGAATGCTATAGCCCAGGTATGGCTATATGGTACAACCTATTGCTCCTAGGCTACGAACCTGCACAGTGTGTTACTGTACTGACTACTGTAGGCAATTTTAACATATTGGTAAGTATTTATATGTCTAAACATAGAAAAGGTACAGTAAAAGTATGGTATAAATGATAAAAATGGTACAACTCTCTATATAGGGCACTACCATGAACGGAGCTTGCAGAACTGGAAGTTGCTCTGGGTGAGTCAGTGAGTGAGTGGGCAGTGAATTAAAGGCCTAGGATATGACTGTACACTACTGTAGACTTTACAGATGCTGTACACTGGGGCAACATTAAATTGATGACAAAGTATTTTTCATTCTTTAATCATAAATTAACTTTAGCTTATAACATTTTTACTTTATAAACTTTGTAAGATTTTTTTTTTAATTTTGACTCTTGTAATAACACTTAGCTTAAAACACATTTCTTTGTAAAGCTGTATAAACATATTTTTCTTTCTTTAGATCCTCATGCTGTAGGGGCTTCTCAATGTCATCCTCATCCACACCCAGGTTAAAGCTGTTTGCAATCTCAGCTACACAGCCTTGTTGATTTTTGCAACCTCCTCATCCTTGGCAAATCCTTTGAAATCATGGTTGAACCTTGTGGGTGTCTTCTTCCAGATGTCATCATACACTCCTTGGTGACATCACCCCAAGCAAGGTTCTTGGTGTAATCCTTCCAGAATTGCATCCCTGTCTTCCTCAGTTCTGACAATAGTCTGGGCAAAGGTCCTCCACAGGTAGTAGGTCTCAAAAACCACTACAACTCCTTGATCCATTAGTTGGATCAAAGAGGTGGTGTTTGGAGGCAGAAACACCACCTTGATATTAGGATGACAGTCACCAATCAAAGGAGGATATTTGGGAGCATTATCAGCAATAAGCAAAATCTTGAAAGGTATGTTATATTCCAAACAGTACTTCTCCAATCACTGGCATAGCAATTCAGGAGGGCATCTTGGAAGAGGAGCTTGGTTACCAAAACTTCTTATTGCTCCTGTAGCACATTGGCAGTATGTGCTTATTGGGCTTGCAGGCCCTGGGGTTCTCACTGTGCTGGATCACTAAAGGTTACAAGTGGTTGTCTGAAACATTGCCCGCAGGCAATACTGTTATCCTGTCCTTAAACACCTTGAAACCTGGCATTGACTTGGGTTCCTTACAGATAAGAGTCCTTCCGGGCATCTGTTTCCAGAGTAGAGAGTTTTCATCCATATTGAATATTTGCTCTGGCGAGTAATTTTCCTCCACAATAGTTTATCTATTGTTTCCAAGTATTTTTCAGCAACCTTCACACTAGCACTCACAGACTCACTCCTCACTTTCACATTATGTAATGAATAATGATTCTTGAATTGTTAAACCACCCAGAGCTAGCAGTAAATTCAATACCATTGTCAGGTGCAACCTTTTCTTTCAACATGACAAACAAAATTCGCTTTGGCCATGACTGTCATAGTGCTGAAAGGAATATGATTCTGTGTCTGGTGTTCTGTGTCAGGTCGTTATAAGTTTCTCCATGTCTGATATAGGCCCCTCTCTAATTTTTGCTAGTCTCGTTGCCTTCAACAAAACAGATCTTTTAACAGCTTCCATCATTTTGTTCTTGTTCTTCAGGATCGCAGCTATGGTGGAATAGGACATGCCTAACTGGTGAACAATAACCATCACTGATTTTTCACATTTGTAGTCCTTAATCGCTTTTCATTTTGTTTGCAGGTCAATCTCTGGACATCGCCTCTTACTGATGACAACAGACAGTGGGTTTTGTATGCTTAGGGACCGTGATGAAGAAAACAAAATGAGAGTAAATCAAGTATAAGAGAAAATGATGCAATCAAGAGATGCAAACACAAGATGTATGAGACTACTGCCAGCTTAATGCAGCATAAACTTTATAATTAGAGTACACTCAAAAATAACAGTAAAAAGTATAGTATAGTGAATATATAAACCAGAAACATAGTCATTTAATACCTTTATCTCATATTATGTACTATATATAATTGTTTATGCTTACTTTTATACAACTGGCAGCACAGTAGGTTTGTTTACACAAGCATCAACAGAAACACACCAGTAATGCATTGTGCTATGATGTTAGGATGACTGTGATGTCACAGGCGATAGGAATTTTTCAGCTGCATTAGAATTGTATGGAAAAAAAAAAAAAAAGAATTGTATGGAACCATCACTGTATATGTAGTTCATTGTTGATCAAAATGTTATGTAGCACATAACTATATATATATATCAATAGTTTTAAAGAAGTCTAAATTTTCTGATAAATATAGTTTCCATTGTTATTGTTCTATACACTCACATTTCTTCAAAAATACCTAAATATTATTATATATTTAAATTTTTAAACTTCATTAATATCTTCCATGTCTATAGTAACAAATGATGATTTCCCACAATTTGGCAATTCTTAAAAATTAAACAAGAAAAACATGCCTATTATTCTACTACATTTTAGCAACCATTATTAATTAACATTTGAATGAATATCTGTCCAGATTTTTGCAGAGAACGTGTTTATTGACATGCAATAGAAACTCACTGAAGGTAACATAAACTGAAATGATGAATTTATATAGCTACAAGGTTTTTATTGAGTTAAACTCAAGACTGCAGCTATGGCTCAGACATGAGCTAGATTCACAGACTGAAATGCTGCACGTTCTTTTATTTAAACTCTGATCTCTGTTCCTCTCTGCGAGCAGGCTAGGATGATGTCTTTCTCTACAGAATATCTTTCTCTGCTTTCCAGACTATATAGCAGAATTACTTCTGACATATCACAAGTTTACACATTACAGATATAATTATAGATAAAATTTTCTCTCTCAGAAGATATTTTGAGAAAGATGTAATTGCTCCAGACTGGCTCCCTGGATCGATCAGTTGCAGTTGGGATACGAGAAAGGTTCTATAATCTTTAAACAGGGCATCCCTGAAATGAATCCTGAGGATTTGAATGGAGGAATATGTAGCTAAGAAGGGCAGTTAACTTTCTGCTAGAAAATAATTAAATATGTGCCTACGGTAATTATTTAATTTTTAACAACCTCAAAAATATGGAAATATTGTTTTATTTTTTCAATTAATATGTTAACATATTTCTGTCTTAATCAATACATTTTACTTCATTTTTAACCTCACAAGATCGTACTGTATGAATATATCACATTATTTAACCAGTTCTTTATTTAGTATTTGGGGTACTTAAAATTTACATCCCCATAGGTAATGTTTTATACATAGCCATAATTATTTTCTTAAATATAAATATTTTCTAAGATAAATACACAGAGCGTAAAATTGATAGATCAAAGTGTACACATATTTTTACAGATTTATATATTATAAAGTATCTACCCTCTACCAGAAATGTGTGATAATTTCTTTCTCAAAATATTTAATAGAATATCTATTCTCTACATATACACCTACATTGTTATTTTTTAAAAAAAGAAAGTCCCTTGATCTTCATGTAATGCATCTTTGGCAATATGTGTTTGAAACAGACATTTCCTTATTATTTGGCCTTGAAAAACTTGTCTTATTTTTTTTCAGACTCTAGAGAAGAAGTATTTTTCCTTGGCTCTCTGTTTTATTCTTGAAGCCCAATAGTGTGTAACTATTTGGACAAAATTCAAATAATTGGACTTTTTTTTCTCAATACTTCCCAAGTTGGTGAAAATATGGAAATAAATTTTCTCCCTGCTCTACCATCCATCTGTTAGGGATAAAATAACTTCTACAAGCTTTTTGAATTATCAAACATTCTTGTTTAAATACACAAAAGTTAGTCATTCATGTATGCCTTACTGGTCTCAGAGATAACTTTATAGCAAAGACATTATCAGATTTATTTACACTGTCATCATACGTTGTTTTTTTTTTAAATCTCGAGATGTACTCTTTCAAATTATTGATTTAACAACTTAGTACATTTTATTCTAGAATTGATTTAGGAAAGAAAATGAGACAAAAATGATATAACACTTCTAATTTAGTAGAAACTTTGGTAGACTGATTTTGTGCTATTTTGATATTTTTTCCTATGTTTTGGAATATTGTTATTCCAAATTCATCAGTAAAAACAGCACTATAGTAATTCATATACTCTTGCAATTTGTATGTACACAACACTTGGTATACAAATAAACATTTATATGAGAGACAATTTTATCTGAAAAACATATTAATATTTTTTAAGAATTCATATATTATGATTACTCCTTAATAGCAAAAATATTAAAATACACTTAATAATGTGTATTATTATTCCATTAAAATAGTTATTTTAAGATTTAAAACTGAACAAGTTATAGAATTTTGAAGATTCATAGTGTCCTATCCAAGTACTAATCAAACCCACATATACAGAGGGTGCCAAAAAAAGTATATACATTTTAAGAAAGGAAAAAACTGTATTAAAAAATTGTAATACTTGTTGGAAATAAAATTAATCATTCCCAAAAATATCTTTTGAGTGAACGTCATACTACACACTGCTACTGTAATTCAATCCAACTTCAAAAAGTAATGCATAGATAACATCTCTTAAAATGTGTATGTATTTTTTTATACCAGCACCCCCGGTATATAGGCAGATAAGTTTCAACAAAGGAGCCAAAAACATGCAATGGAGAAAAGAAAGCCTTTTCATTAACTGGTGCTGGGAAAATTAGAAAGCCAAATGAAAAAGAATAAAACTAAATTGCTATCTGTCACCAAACCAAAATTAACTCAAAATGGATAAAAGACTTAAACATAACACCTGAAAGAGTAAATTGCATAGAAGAAAGCATAGGTACTAAACTCATGAGTTGGGTTCAGAGAGGATTTTATGAATCTGACCTCAAAGGCAATGGAAGTAAAAGCAAAAATAAATGAATGGGATTGTGTCAAACTAAAAAGCTTCTGTACAGCAAAAGAAACAATCAACAAAACAGAGGCAACCGACAAAATGGGAGAAGATATTTGCAAACAACACTTTCAGTAAGGGGCTAATATCCAAACGATATAAAGAACTCGTACAACCCAGCAACAACAACAACAGCAACAACAACAACAACAACAACTACAACAACAAAAACAATCCAATTAAAAAATGGAGCGAGAATCTGAACAGACACTTCTCCCAAGAAGACATACAAACAACAAACAGATATATGAAAAAATGCTCAACTTCACTAGCTATTAAGGAAATGCAAATTAAAACCACAATGAGATACCACGTCACACCTGTTAGAATGATAATTATCAACAAGACAAGTAAGAACAAATTTTGGAGAGACTGTGGAGGAAAAGGAACCCTTCTATACTGCTGGTGGAAACGTAAATTGGTGCAGCCACTATGGAAAACAGTATGGCGTTTCCTAAAAAATTAAGACTACAATTACCATACGACTTAGCAATCCCTTTTCTGGGTATCTACCCAAAAATATCTGATAACATTTATCTGTAAAGATATATGTACCCCGATGTTCACTGCAGTGTTATTCACAGTGGCTAAGACAGAAAAAAACCAAAGTGTCCTTCAATATATGATTGGATAAAGAAGAAGTGGTACATATATACAATGGAATATTACTTGGCCATGAAAAAAGATGAAATATTGCCATTTGCAACAACATGCGTGGATCTTGAGATCATCATGCTAAGTGAAATAAGTCAGACAGAAAAAGTCGAGAACCATATTACTTCATCCATATGTGGAATATAAAACTGAAAGGAACAACCAAATAAGATAAACAAACAAAAACTCACAGACAGAGACAACAGTTTAGTGGTTCCCAGAGGGTAAGGGGGAGCAAGCAGTGGTAGAAGAGGGCAAAGGGGGTCAAATACGGGTACATGATGATGGAAGAACTGACTCTGGATGGTGAACACACAATACAATATATAGATGATGTATTATAAAAATGTACACTTGAAACCTATGTAATTTTACAAACAAATGTCACCCCAATACATTTAATTTTAAAAAATGTACAGGGAGATAGCAAAAACACTATACTTTTTCATTACTACATTACCAAAAGTTTTGCATTCAAAGTTAATTTTCAATATAACCTTGAGATTCTCATTCTTATTGTTTTGGCATTAAAAAATGTTTCATTTTTGGAGTATTTTTTAAAAGCTCCATGAGCTTAAACTTCCCTTCAGAATTTCAAAAACAATAATTCCAGACTTTTCTGGAGAGTTCATAAAGCTGATTAGGCATTTATCTACATGGTGACATTTTGAGAGTTTCCCGAAGGCTCCATGGTAACATGTAGTAGTCTAAAATGCATTTTTAAAAGAATTTGGCTTGTTGTAAGTCACAATTTTTACTTATTGTAAAATCTGAAAAAATATTGCTTAATATGTGAAATACATCAAAATCCCAAACCTCACTGAACTCCCTCTCCAGATTATTTGGTGCCTGGTCTCATTTTAGTGAAGAAGGTAGTCTATTAAATGAATTCAAAAGGGATTTTAATACTAGGGTTTGATTTGGTTTGGCAGACGAGTTGACAGCTTGGCATTTCTTTTCATCCAACCCTTCTTAAAAATATATAGCATATGCATTTGTGTCTTTCTGTATCATCCTGAGTAGTTTATTGTTGGTGCATATTTATGGTGGGGCTGGGTACACTAGCTGTGAAATTAGCCATATCATTGGAGGAAATTTAGATTTTACCACTCATGATTCTCTGGAACACCAGATAGTTAATACTCACTGCAGGCTTTTTGTTGCTTTTCCAAAAGTGACTTGTAATATGTTGGCTAATTTACATCTTTGTGTATCATGTGATTCATCCCTACAGAGACCAGTAAATCCATTACAAATACAAACACAGCTGTGCTCAATTACAGATAGTTATTATACTATCTGTATAGTATAATACAGAAGCAAGTAAGGGAAACTGGACCTTTCGCTAATTATAATGTCATTATAATCTCATTTGCATTGTGGATACTATGACTGCCATTAGGCACCTGACACCATGACAGTTACCAGAGGAACCAAATAAGGAGAAAAAGGGGAAACAGAGGGTACTGCCCAAAGGGTGGAGACAGATAAGCCACATCAATGGGACATCACTAATTCCTGACTCTAAGGGAGATAGATACCCTTGGTCGGGATTTACTCAGGGTGACTCAACCTCTAAGTTCATCCCCACTTTCCTCTCAAGTGTGTACTTTTGTTTCAATAAACTCCCTGCGCTTTACTGCAAAAAAAAAAAAAAAAAAAAGAAAGAAAAAGAAAAAGAACAAACCACCACCAACAAAAAAACAAGGGGCACTGAAGAGTGAGGAAGTCAAAAGTTGTTTTATCAATGAAATTTTCTTGTGCATGAAAAAACTCAGAAAATGGTCAGATACCTAGAAGAAAGGAATTTTGGCATACCATGATTCAGAGTTATAGTGCCTGCCTGAGCCACTCATGGCAAAGAAGTAGTAAATGACAAAATAGTATATAATGTTTATACTTTATTGCACTATCAGGCAAGCATCTAAAAGTAAACTTGGTGCATCACTCAGATGTTTTAATATTGGATGAAAAAAATAATATTTGATTACTTTTTGTGAGTTAAAATGCTAAGTAACAGGGCAGCCACCTCATCTACATTTTATATAAGGCACATTTTATATAAGACTTGTTTAAAGAAATTACATTCTCACTACATTATTTCCTGATACTTTTTACAAGTACAACTTTTTAATTACAGAGACATGATTTTCCCATTAGATATACATGCTGAGTTCAGTGTGCCATGGAAACAAATGAGAAAGAAAAGGAATTTAAGTCCTTTTGGATAACCAGCATAAACAGTGAAGAAAGTGAAACAAAAGTGCTTCTAATCCTGAAATAAGTAAAATTTTATCTCAAGTAAAATCACAGTAATATCACATTCAAGGCTTCAATGTCTATATCTGTACATGATTTAATCATATTACAAAGTACACAATACAGCCAAATATTTGTTTTAATCATATTTTTTTTCTTTGAGTGTTGTGTTTAATATCTCTTTTTACCTAAGAAACGTTTTCAATGGCAGTCTCTTTCCTTTCTTTTGGGTTTTGAACTTCAAAGCCTTACACTGTTAAAACTGTAAGGCATCTTAATTAGACAACTGTCTTTGTTCTCTATTGGTGCATATGTATTTTACCTGCTAAATGTCCTTTTTTTATGATTCTTTATATGATGTTGAAATTAATAATGCAGAGCTTGGAAACAACTACTAATTTGTGTTTGATTTTCACAGTTTGTAACTCAACTTTTTAGTCTGTAACTCTTTCTCACTTTTTAAATTTTTTTTTACCCAGAATAATTATTTTGGGATTCATTTACATTGATGTGTGTATCACTAGTTCATTTCTTTGTATTACTGAATAGTGTTCCATATTACCGGTTGTTTATCCACTTGTCTATTGATGGTTACTGGGAATGTTTACAGTTTGGGGGTATTACAAAGAAAGATGATATGAACACTTCTGTATAAGTCTTTGTATGGACATAGACTTTCTTTCTCTTGAATAAATACCTAGGAGTGTAATGACTAAATCACAAGAAACTACCATTTCTAGAGCTTTCCATTCCTTTGCATAGCTACATATTTCATTCTGGCATCATTTTGCTTCTGCCCGACAAGCTGTTTTTTAAACTCTTTTTGTGTGTGTGGTGAGGGTATGCTTTTGATAAATTCAGATTTTATGTGTCTTAACATGTCTGTATTTCATCTTAATTTTTGAAAGATATTGTAAAGGGTATAAATTTTAGATTGCCATTTTTTTTTTCTGTTCAGTACTTTAAAGATGTTGCCCTACTGTTCTCTGAGTTCTGCGTTCATGGTACTTCACTAAAATTTTTCTTGTCAAGTTCATCAAGGTCTTTTATTCCTCCTTACACTTAGTTAATCTTCCCTTCTCACTGTGATTATCCTTTTTGATCTCCATTTTCTTCTCTATCTTCAATTGTCATTTAGACACTGATGGTCATCTCAAACATCTCGGCTGAATTTCAGATATACATATCAGGTTGTTAATTGGACAATTTTAGTTGGATGTTTTGCAACATTCTTCTCAAACTCTGCCATTGTCTTCAAATTCTGCCATCTCCTCCTCAAATTCTTCCTGTTCACAATGAGCACACTATCTTCCTACTAATTTTGCTTCCTCTCCAATGTTTTCTGTTCCTGAGTGTTGACTAAATGTGTGCAATTACCTCTGTCCTTAATTATTTTTTTCTGGGCTTCCCTATTGAACTACTTAATTTAATATACCTGCAAAACTCTTTTATATCTGGCCTACTTTCCAGCTCCAGTTTCTGATTCCTAGTACTGTATGTCACCATCCATAGTCTGCAAGTGACCATAAATAGCTTCTGTGTTGCTATGTTTTAATGAATCTATTATTAATGTTGCATAAAATAAAAAATAATTTAATATACTTTTTTCTAATTTATCAATGCTTATCAGAGTAAAGGATTTATAAAAATATAATCTCAAGTTTGGAAGGCAAGTTAAGATTTCAATAATTGTTTCTAGATAGAATAATATAGAGGCACACACACAGACTTACACATGGCTTAAAAATTTCAGGATATGTGTATTTCAACAAACTAGTGAAATATTGTGTAGTTTTTCCAAAATTCCTAGCATTTATATCATTCATCATGTATTTGCCTTTTAGCTGGACTTTGCTATTTTATTTTTAAGTGAAAAGTTATCATTTCATTTAATGTCATTAACCCTACACTAACAAATAACATTGCTTGCCTTTCAAATTTGATTAATTTAATCATATGCAAAAAAACCTTTTATGACATTTAAAGAACAATACAATTGTTCATAAATTCCCTGCATAATTGCATTTATATTGCAACAAATAAACTTGAATTAATTAGTATTCCAAATTGAGTATAATGGATTTCAATACTCATATTACTCTTAAAGCATTTCTGTCATATCTCTGATGGTCCACAAATATCTTTTTTTTTTCACAGTTAAACAATTGTGAAGAATAAGTTAATGTCTTATTTCTTTTACTATTATTTTTTACTTACTCTTTTTACAAATAAATTAAATGCTTATATAATAAATAATAATTGCAAGAAATGATAAATTCTCCATTATATTTCTACCACTCAAGTACCTAATTATTTTTTAGTAAATGTAATAAGAATATTTCAGCATAGTGTTAATATACTATGTTAAGCAATGGAAACATACTTTAATGCCAGTTTTTCAAAAGGAAACTCACTGTGAACTTTAAGGACACATTATTCTATTTGATTTGGCTAGTGTATGTAAGACTTGGAAGATTCTTCATAGCAACAAAAGATTGAAACAAAATTCACAAATATTTTGCCTTCAGATAACTTACAATCTAGAAGTTAGGATGGATGAGACAGAAAACAAACATTGATATCTATAATACATGTTACATTGTGGTTAACTTCAACTTGTGGATTTGGTATAGCATAAGTAAATGAAAATTAAACAATGTAAAGGCAAAAGCTTTTCATGGGCCATTAATATAGTGTGTGATATACAACATACTCTATGACAAGAGCTATGTGAACAGTTAAAGATCTAGGAGACACAGAGAAAAACCAGAATAGGTCACATCAAATTAGAGTCATCACAGAAGAAATCTCCTGGAGTAAGTAACATTTCAGATAAATCTAAAGAAAAGAATAAGTGAATGAACTAATCAGAAACAGTTTCGGAGACATAGAGGAAAAACTGAGGGTTGCTAGATGGGGGGGGTGAGGATAAGGGAGAAGGTGAGGGGATTAGAAAGCAGTCAGTAACCACAAGATTGCCATGGGGTTACGAAAGTTAATTTGGGGAATGTAATCAATAATGTTGTAAAGATTTTGTAGAGTATCCGATGGACACTTGTCTTGTTAGGGAGACCACCTCAGGGATGATGTAGATGCCTGATCACTGCACTGTACACTTGAAGCTGAAGCTGAACAATAATGAATGTCAACTACAAGTTTATATATACATATACACACACATTTTGTGCATATATATATATATATATATATATATATATATATATATACTTACAAGAAGCTTACTCTTCTATATATGTAAATATATATATATATATATATATATATATATATATATATATATGAAGCAGAGTACAGCATTGGGAATAGAGACAGTGGAAATGTAAAGGCTGTGTGTGATGTCAGAGGGATAGTGGATGGTGGGAGGGGGGTTCACACAGTGTGAGGGATATAAATGATAAACGTCTAAGTATCACCTTGTTTTGTGCACCTGAAACTAATAATTAAAAAAAATAGATAAATCTTCTTTTGGATTTTGTTAGATAAAGGTTTGGGATTATAAGCAAGAGTATATTTATATAGAGTTGTGAACGCAGGTAAGTACAATTCAGGAAAGTCAAATACAAATACATGAATTTTTAATTGTTGAATAAATGGGAATAAAGAAAGAAGAGCGATTTTTAGGGATATTGGGATGGACAACTCAAATATTTAAAATTTGTTGGAAAGTGGATAATCAACCACTTAGTGTTTCTGAATATAGAATAAACACAATCAAAGAGGTACTTTTTGAGAGTTTAACTAGACAACATTGTGCAAAGTTCACCGAAGCATGTGAGAGTGAAAAATAAAGGGACTGTCAATGAGAATATCATAATAGTCTGCACATTAATTACAGACATGGCATTCAGAATGAATGCCACCAACAAAATGTGTGTGTGAGTATCATTAAATCAAAATCAAAATGGCATGGAATGAATTTCCTTCCAGTTATTACCTGACATCTGAGCTAATCCCAAATATTCTTTTTTTTTAAATATACATGAATGTGTATTTTCTAATGATTTGTTTCTTGAAAAGGTAAATAAGATATATGTAGCACCATGATATGAATTAAGAACATATTTAATTATAACATGTATCTTACACTATAGGAAACAAAATAAAAACTTTGCCAATTTTTTTCTCAAAGTATTAGAAAGCATACTTTTAAAAAAGCACAAAAGATAAAAACACAATCAAGTCAGCTAACTGAAATCTATGCTGCGTGATTAGGCAACTGACACCTTCATCCTTGAGGAGGGTGAGCTTTCATTGCCTTGTCCTTGTTGAGATGTGGTTACAACCTTTTTTCCATTCACCATTATTACAGCTATAGAAGCATCAAAAAACTCCCCATTTAATCATCCAAGTTTTAGACATACTCTTCCCTGCCCCTACTAGGTAGCAACAACCCTCTCTCCTCATGAACATGAGAATCCAAAACTCCCCAAAGTATAGTAACTCCTTTCTTGCCCAATTGATCTAAAAGAGTTATTCAAAATATTCAAGGCCTCAGGTTGAAACTTGTGTTTTCTGATGATCGTGTTGCTTTGCTGGAAACCAGGACCTCTACCAGCAGCGTGCAGTTTGTAGAGAAGCAGAGCACAATTTGTACAAGTGGGTCATTAAGAGTGCAAGATAAGCCAATCTTAATTCCATCCTTTGGTTCCCAGACCATGCCTTCTATATAGCATTATGTATTGGATGTTGCCTTAATGAATATATAACATCCTGGGGGACAGCATCCATAGGGTTAGTCCTCATGTTGATTTCTTATTTGAATATCAGTCCTAGCTCAGATATTTTCTGGTATTTTGATATGTGGCAGAAAGAGTGGATCATTTAGACCCATGTCCATTATTGCACATAAAATGTGCAAAATTCACTATAAAATGGCTCCTTTGTCTGAGTCTGAATTATGTGGAATTCCACATAGGTATAACAGTCATTTTCTAAGTCCTTGAATAGTGGTGACTGAAGAAACACTTGGAGTAGGGAAGGAAATTTATGTTTGGAGTGAGGCATTAGTTCCAATAAGGAAAATTGCTGCCCATGCCAGAGTGGAAGGGATCTAAAGTAACCAGCTTTCCGCTAAATGGTTAATTGTTCTCTTTTAGGGCTCATTGCTGATGAAACATTCACTACGACAGTAATTAGATCACCATTAATGAGAGGAATCACATGTTGCTGGCTGCATGTATAGTCTCTATCTCTACAAACATGATTTTGATATTCATGAGTCCATTTCACAAGCAATGGTATAGCTGGACATAAAGTATGGCTGGCATGCACCAGACAATATCATATACCCACTATATTATTGAATGCCCTTCTGCATCGGATCCTCTCTACCAGGTCCATCAAAAGGCCCTTACACCAGATTCTCTTCTCTTTGATATTTCAGTTTTGCTCCTCTGGGTCCTGACCAACTAGGCATTTGCTCTACTCAGTAATTCATGTCTATTTGTACAGCAGGCCATATCTCCTCTCTGTGAATCAGGCCTGCGGTTTCACTCATGGGGCCATAGGTTTAAGTTATGGAAAAGGAATCATTGCAGCAGAGGTAATGGAGTTCTGAACAATTTTTTAATGAAAATATCAGGGCCCTCTGTAAGTGCTTAGGTCCAATTCTCGCAGCACAATTTTCATCATACAATAGATTGTTGATGCTCTTGCCTAAAATGATTACTTGGTGGATCTGACAATACTCATTTTGTGATGAATAGCTCTGGTCGCATGGTCACTTGATGTCTAATGGTCAGGCTTTCAGTCTCAACTTGTGCTCAGTAGCATGCCTGAAAGTAGTTTTCTCTTGAAAAAGTTCTAGCCTTTTTCTAAAACTTAAAAGGTCTGTGTTGCAACTCCAGTTGGGTTTCATCAGAGACTACAGGTAGAATCTTTATTAAACATGGATATTTCTTGTAAGATTGAATGTAATCTTGCACCAGAGCTTGGACCTAATTGGATAAGCCTCCCTTTAATTGGAGTCTCATCAAAATTGTCAAGCTTCCACCTGATAAATTGTTGGAAACAATATCCTCATGTGCAGTACATGCTTTTCAAATTCCACAGAAGCCCACATACTGCTATGCCTTTTAGTGGTCAATAGTTCAAGATGCAATAATTTGACCTTAATTTTAATGGAGATGTTTTGTAAGAACTTCCTGTGCTTTTAGAGTAAAAGCCACTATTGTAGGAAAGATGAAGTGCAAGTCTTTGAAACTTCCCTAAACAGCCACGATATTAAAGCCACAATAGATAAATAGTGCCCCCCCCCCCATTTTTTTCCCAAAGCCTCATCATTTTGTCTATATTTTAAGGAATCATGCCAGAAATATAAGTACCAGGTTCAGGTTCCTTGCTAAGACATTGCATTCTTAAATCCTAAGTAAAGAATCTTATCACTGTTTAATACTACTCATAACTCTTTTTCTGGTATTATAACAGAAAATATATAAACTAACATACAAGGAAGAAAAAATTGGCTAAAGGAAAATAAGCAAATATCTATGCTGTTATGTATTCATTAATTATCTCAACATTTTACATAATATAAAAAAGTATCCAAGTTGGGATTAAAGTTAAAGAAAATATGTCTGAGAGAAGTTCAAGATAGTGGCACAGAAGATCTTGAGATCATCTCCTCTTAGAGACAGAAGAAATCTACAACTACATATGGAATAATTCCCTCTGAAGGTGACCTGGAAACTGAATGGACAGAACTCCACAAAATGAGACTGCACTGAGAAGGGTAGGAAATGTAGAGATGTGGTCGTGCTAAGGAAAAACCACACACCAGCTGTGACATTTCACCATCAGGAGGTATCTCAAAGGTATGGAACTTTTACCCAAGAAACAAGGGATTCAAGCTCCACATAAGACAACCCAACCCTTAGAACCTGCATAGAAGAGACACAATCCAAGACACCATGCTTTGCAAACCAAAGGAGAATATGTCCAAGAAAACTACAGAACTGCAGGGAAAGGAAAAACTGCCCTTGAAGGGCTTACACACAGATTCACTAGACCTGAAAAAATAGGAACACTAGTTACATAAAGCAAATATTAACAGATATAAAAGGGGAAATTGACAGTTTAACAATAATAGTAAAGGACTTTAACAACTCACTTACTTCAATGGATAGATCATCCTAATAAAATCAATAAATATTGGACCATATATGTATTATATATATTATATAATCTATAGAATATATATAACATCTTAGAACAGCAGAAATACACATTCTTTTCAAGTGAACATAGAACAGTCTCACGAATAAATCACATATTAGGCCACAAAACAAGTCTCAATAAATTTAAGAAGACTGAAATCATATCAAGCATCTTTTCCAACCACAGCGATATGAAAATAGAAATCAATGACATGAAGAGAAGTTGAAAAAAATAAAAAGCCACAAACATGTGGAGGCTAAACAACATGCTAGTAAACAACCAATGGGTCAACAGAGAAATCAAAGAGGAAAACAAAACAAAAAACTTTAAGGCAAATGAAAATGGAAACACAACATCTGAAAATCTATGAGATGCAGCAAAAGCAGTTCTGAAAGAAAAGAATGTAACAACACAAGGCTACCTCAAGAAACAAGAAAAATCTCAAAATTATCTCACCTAACACTTAAAGGAATTATAAAAAAGAAAAATCATACAATGCCCAAAGTTAGTAGAAGAAAGGAAATAAAGATCAGAGTGGAAATAAATGAAATAAAGACTAGAATACAAAGGAAATGATAATTGAAACTAACACTGGTTCTTAAAAAGATAAACAAAATTGATAAATCACAAAAGACCTTGAATAACCAAAGCATTCTTGAGAAAGTAGAACAAAGCTGGAGATGTCATGCTTCCTGTTTTCATACTATACTACAAATCTATCCTAATCAAAACAGTATAGCACTGGCATAAAAACAGGAACATAGATCAATGGAACAGAACAGAGAGCACAGAACTAAACCAATTTATGGTCAATTAATCTACAACAAAGGAGGCAAGAATACGTAATGGGTGAAAGGTAGTCTCTTCAATAAATGGTGCTGGGAAAACTACACAGCTACATGCAAAAGAATGAAATCAGACCACTTTATCATACAATAAAAAAAATAAACTAAAAATAGATTAAAGACTTACATGTAAAACCTAAAACCATAAAACTAGAAGAAAATACGTTGCAACCTCTTTCATAGTAGTTATAGCAAAATTGCTTTCAGAATTGTCTCCTTAGAAGAATGCTTTCAGAATTGTCTCCTTAGAAGAAAGAAACAAAAGCAAAAATAAACAAGTGAGAGTATATCAGACTAAAAAAGCTTTTTCACAGAAAAGGAAACTGTCAACAAAATATAAAGCCAACCTACTTAATGGAAGGAGATATTTGCTAATCATACATCCAAGAAGTGGTAAATTTTCAAATATATAAAGAATCCATACAACTTAACAAAAAAAAAAAAAAAGGGAAAAAAAAAAGAACAACCCTAACCAGGGAAATGCAAATCAAAACCACGATTGAACCCAAGTTTCAAAGTTTAGGAAACTGCTGACAACTCTGTCATTTTAAACACAGTATTAGCAGTGCTTTATCTCTATTTCTATTGGGAAAACAATAAATATTAAGACAAAGTATTCTGTATATATGTACAATGTTGTTCCTTTTTACTTGAAGTCTGGAAAATAATACATCTGGTTAACATATTAAAAAAAAAAAAATAACAACCACGAGCTATCACCTAACACCTATCAGAAGGGCTATTATCAAAAAGTCAACAAACATGTTGGCGAGGATATAGAAAAAAAAAAACCTCATGCAGTGGAGAGATTGTAAATTTGTTCAGTCACTATGGAAAATAATATGGCATTTCCCCAAAAAATGGAAAGTAGAAATACCATATAATCCAGCAATTCCACTTCTGGGTATTTTCCAAAGAGATTGAAAACACAAATTTGAAAAAATATATGCACCCCTATGTTAATTGCAGCATTATTTACAGTAGCCAAGATATGGAAGTAATCCATAGTAGATGAATAAATAAGAACTGGTACATATATACAATTAAATGTTTTACAGCCGTAAAAAAAGAATAAAATGTCACCACTTGCAACAACATGTCTAGACCTAAAGGGTATTATGTTAAGTGAAATAAGTCAGGCAGAGAAGGACAAATGTCATATGATTTCACTTATAGGTGAAATCTAAAAATAAATAAATAAATAAATAAATAAATAAATAAATAAATAACTCAGAGGTACAGAGAACAAACTGATGGGAGGTGGAGGGGAGATAGGCAAAAAAAGTCAAAGGGATTAAAAAGTACAAAATGCCAATTATAAATATAGTTATGGGGACATAAAGTAAAGCATAGGGAATAACGTCAATATTGTAATGACTATGTATGGCCTCTGGTATCTGCTAGACTTATCATGGTGATCACTTTTTATGGTATATAAATGTCTAATTATGTTGTACACCTGAAACTAATATAATGTATGTCAATTACAAGTGGAAAATAAATTTAAGAAACACACAATTAAAAAAATTGTCAGCGGACCTTAATGTACTTTTTTGCAAAAGTAGACGTAGAGACACCCAACAGACACATGAAAAGAAACTCAACATCACTAATCATCAGGGAAATGCAAATCGAAACTACAATGAAATATCACCTCACACCTGTCAGAATGGCTATTATCAAAAAGACAACAAATAAAAAGTATTGGTGAAGATATGGAGAAAAGGGAACCCTTGTGTAATGTTGGTGAGAATGTAAATTGGTACAGCCACTAGGGTAAACAGTACGGAGGTTTCTCAAAAAATTAATAAAACTACCATATGACCCAGGAAAACCACTTCTGGGTATTTATAGAAAGCAAATGAAAACATAAATTCAAAAAGATATGTGCATCCCTATGTCCATCACGGCATTATTTACCATAGCTAAGTATGGAACCAATCTAACCGTCCACTGGTCGATGAATAGTTAAAGAAGAAGTGGTATATGTATATATAGTGGAATATTACTCAGCCATAAAAAAGAATAAAATCTTGCCAACTGTGACAACATGGCTAGACCTAGAGGGTATTATGATAAGTGAAATAAGTCAGACAGAGAAAAACAAAGTGGAATCTAAAAAACAAACAAATAAAAATAAACAAACAAAACAGACTCATAGATACATAGACTGACAGTTGCCAAAGGGGAGGGGATGTGCAAAATAGGAGAAGGAGATTAAGAAATAAAAACTTCCAGTTATAAAATAAGAAGTTACTGGGATGTAATGTACAGTATAGAGAATGTAGTCAATAATATTGTAAGAATTTTGTATGGTGACAGATGGCTACTAGACTTATAACAGTGATCATTTTGTAAGGTATATAAATGTCAAATCACTATGCTGTACACCTGAAACTAATATAAATAATATATGTCAACTATACTTATATAAAAAATATATATAGAATTGCAAGCTAGGAAAAAAAAGTAGTGTAGGAGTTATGAATGCAGATGCTGGCATGTAATGAAGTTGTTTGATCCTATCTCCGTTAGCCACCATCTTTCCCCGAAAATAAGACCTAGCCAGACAATCAGCTCTAATGTGTCTTTTGGAGCAAAAATTACTATACAACCCGGTCTTATTTTACTATAAGAAACACCAGGTATAATATAATATAATATAATATAATATAATATAATATAATATAATATAATATAATATAATATAATATAATATAATATAATATAATATAATACCGGGTATAATATAATACCGGGTATGATATGATAGGATGTAATATACCAGGTCTTATATTAATTTTTGCTCCAAAAGATGCATTAGACCTGATGGTCTGGCTAGGTCTTATTTTTGGGGAAACATGGCATCGGCTGTGGATAACAGAGTTCCTTTACCTCACCAATGCTGTCTGTTCATGTTTACATAAGTGAGGTGCCTTGTGTATCACATTTAGCTCAGTGTGAAATAAAGGAAAGAAAATGTCATATCTGTTTTAATTTATACAAAACATTAATCCTGTGCAACCTAATATGAATTAAAGAAAATTAATATCTATAGAGTTTTGTCTCAAATTACCTATTGGCTTTTATCTACTCTGGTCATAAAATCATTTTAGAAAAAAATTTAAAGATAAATTAGTAATATATAAACTGCAAACTCCTACTCAGATATAATGCATTTTGCTTTAAGAAGCCAAGCCTAAAATGTTTGCATTAAAATATGTCGTATGCAAAAATTGTCCAAAGTGCATATTAAATAAGTTTGAGTTTATAAGATATATCAGCATACAATTGAAAAGAGCAGATCTAAAAATTTTTGAAAAATACCAACACAAAATTGTTTCTTTCTTCTGTTTTAAAAAAAGATTCAACATTTGGATTCAGTACAACCAGATTTATATCCAGTTCCATCCATTAATTTTCTTTATGCTTACTAACATTAACATGTTCTTTTTGATAGTATTTGATGGAACATTTCAGTTCTTACGAGATAACCTAAGGCAGCTTCCTGATGAAATACAACTTGATCAAAAGACAGTTTAGATGACGTAGTACTATTTATTTAAAAAACGCTTTCAATAAAAATTCAATAGAGCATTAATTTATCAGTGATTGAATTAAATGTTAAAAACTTTAAGATAATGTATCATTAGATTGTTCACATTGCAAAGAACACAACCAGCTCCCAACATTCCCCTAGAAATATAGAGAAATAATTATTCCTAAGTGCTAATGAGGGTTAGACTTTACTGCTTTCAATACACTTATTGAAGGAGTTTACTCTCCTGACTATCCTCTCAGTTACATTAGGTATATGACAATAATTTGCAAAGACAAAGTGAATATCTTATTAAATTTAACATTGTGCTGTAACTGTTAAATTGGTTTTATAAAGTGGCCAGATGGCAGCATTTTCTTAAAGTAATAGGTAAGTAACTGAAATAATCATGAAAATGAATGGAAGTGATGTCATGTATGATAAAAGGAGTCAGATTGATTCTGAAGATTCAAGGTCGTGTGTGCTGTTATATGCCAAAGATACAGCTACGTTCAATGAAGGCCATAGTGAGATGAATAAAAGTTTAGGTAAAACGATTTTTAACAAGCTAGTTTTAATAGGCTTCAGTAGTCTCATATCAAGATGTAGCAATGCTTCCTAGTAAGGTTCCTGGATGCTTGAAAAAAAATTTCCCAGGCCACACTGAATACTAAGAGGACTATAAAAAATAGTATAGAGGAGGTAGGCTCCTGGGATACAGGAAATTATCTCCATTTACTGAAATTTTCCCGAGTGTTAAGATTTGTCAAAGCTGTTCACTCCTGGAAAAGGCTAAAGTTTGTTGATTCATGGCATGGGACTCAGAAGGTTTTCTCTCCTGAAGTAGTAGAGGAGATCAAGGCCGATGCAAACTTATGACCTTGGCAGTAATAAAGAAGCAGGGAACAGATTCAAAATGTTAACTAAAGTAACGAAACTCATTGTTTTACTTCATGAAGAGGACACAGCTTTGTCTCTGTCCTAGTCTCCCTTTCTTGCTCTTACTCTCTTTCCTTACTTTTCTGCCAGAAACTCTTTGAAAAGGAGATACATAGATCTTCATGACTTAGGGAAATCGCTGTTTTAGCCATCTTATTTATAGACTTTTCCCCATCAATTTACATTCTTTACAGTTTAGACTAGGGGTCTGCAAACTTTTTCTGTAAAGCATCAGATAGTAAATATTTTAGATTTCAAAGGCCAACACTGTTAAAACTACTCAACTTTGCACATGTAACATAAAAGCATACGTGAAAGTACATAAATGGATGGGCATGGCTGTGTTCCAATGAACTTTCTTTACAGAAATAGGTGTCAGGTTGGATTTAGCCCAGGGGCCATAGTTTGCAGACTGTTGGCTTAGAACATGGAGACCATATCAGTTTGACATGGACTAAGCTGCCCTAATAAAGAGATCCCCAAATACAGTAACTTATGCAAGATACATATCCACTTATCTTCAATATAATTTTCCAGAGTTAAGCAGTTCCAGGCTAATCAAGAGACCATGCCATCCTCAAATATGAGTCCATCTCAGCCTCCCTTGGCTTTAGGTTTGGATTTCCCTCTTCCTGGTCCAGTGATTCATAAATTAATAATTTATTAATTATTGATATGTGATGATGAAGAAACAGGATAGCCACCAAAGCAAACAGAAGTAAACAAAACATAAAAAATAAAATAAATAAACTTTCCTCTTTAGAAAAGAGAAGGCTTTGAAACAGTTGTTGGCAGAAAACATACAGAGCAGAATCACAAGGTCCTTCTGCCATGTGCATGGAGTTAAGCTCCCTTTTAAGACCTGGATTCTGTTCTCAGGAACTTTTCTTGTTTACTTCCATTCGTAATCCTAGACTTTCCACCAGGATAAATCTTCCTTTTCTATTATTTCACATATCATATATCATATGACTTGGGCATTATACAATATAATCTCCTTGGCCATATTACATGTTTCACACTTTGTTTTTGAGCATTTGGGGCCTGGGGTTATTTTAAAAGTGTAACCATTGCGTTTTACATGTCAAATTTCTGGTATGGTTGGCAATATAATTTTTATGAAAATTCAGAAACTTTCCAATCTTGTTTTGTTTTCAATCAGTTCTTTGTGAACGTCGCCATAGCTCAACATTTATTTAAATACAGATTTTAAGCTGATATATCCACCATCTCTGTCTTTGCATCTAGCATTACTAAGCACCCAGTTAAAAATCATTGCGTGGCTACATGTACCTAAGCTTCAGTTTTCAGAATATCTGTGAAGTGATATGTGCTAAATGGGAAAATTGCCCTCAGAAGAACTGAATGTGTGCTTCTCTGGCTCTTTTCTCATAATTCTGGATGAAATGGGAATTGGACTGCCCCCTTTGGGTTCAGATACAAAGCCATGCTTATAGAATGATGTAGCCACCGCACCTGGGCTGGCATACATACTTCTTATTGGTTACATGGGACAGAAATGATTGGCTCTTTTGGTGAAAACATTGAAATTTTAGGTCTATTTTTATAGCCACCTCTCCTGTCTTAACACCAGAGACATAATGCATTTTGAGGTTGCTGTTACTGTTTAACGAGTTCTCAGCCAACCTATTGGTTCATAATCTGTTCACTTAACATTAATAGAACTTAAAACTATATTAGTAATCATCTAGGGATATAGACGTCAAAGGCATAATGACAGAAATACAGAGAAAAACTAGTTTGCTGTATTTGCTTATGTTTATAGCATAAACATTAATGTTGTACTTCTGTTCCAAATGGCCTTTTTATATGTAGCACGCTGAATTTTCAACAAAATTCTTTTGAAAGCACTTAATGAGTCAGGAGTTTTTACAAAATATAAGTAATTCAATCCTCCTTTTTAAAATTATAGAAGAACTTACATCCCTCTACCTCTAATATTCTCCAAAAATTGATTGAAGACGCAAACCACATACCCAAGCACAACATAAAAGAAACCTATGCTCAGGTTGTGTGCATGTGAATATTAATATCTATTAAAATCATATCTTATTGGCAGTGACTATTGTATTTTTACAACTAATTTTGTTGAGTATTTTCTATGTGCCATATTCTGTAGTAAATAATTAGAAGATACTTTAGAAGGAAATGAGACTAAGCTCAAGTTCACACAGCTGGAAAGGGGCAGAACTGATATTTAAATTTTTGACATTTGAGATATTAAATATTCAGTTAACTCAAGTTAAGGTATTGACAACCACAATTCATTTCCATCTTAAAATAGTTTTTCAAGATTATTAATAGTTGCTTCTTCATTCAGATCTGATGATTACAAGATTATTGATACAGCTGATCTAGTTTGAAGGATTTTTTTTTTTCCTCACCCAAATTCAATTTCACTGCTGGTGTTTGTATCCAGTTTTAGTTAATAATAAATTTCTACTCAGATTTGTCTATATTTAAGATAGTATCTTTCTTATTTCTGAGTGTCCTGTTATAATCTTTAGATTTTTTTTCTATTAGTTTCAAGTGTACAAAACAATGTAATAGTTAGAGATTTACGCCCCTCACAAAGTGATAACCATCTCCCCCAATCTACTACCCCTCTGACATCGTATATAGCTGTTACAATTCCATTGACTCTATTCCCTATGCTGTACTCCATATCCTGTGACTATATATATATAAAATTATAGTTGACATTCAGTATTATTCAGCAATAAATCAGCAATCAACAAGTGCTGGCGAGGATGTGGAGAAAAGGGAACCCTTGTGCACTGTTGGTGGGATTACAGATTGGTGCAGCCACTATGGAAAATAGTATGGAGGTATCTCAAAAAACTGGAAATGGAACTACCTTATGACCCAGCAATTCCACTCTTAGGTATCTATCCAGATAAATCCAAAATGCTAATTCAAAAAAAATATAATCTTTAGATTTAAATGTTGCTTGTGATATCCTGTATTGATGAAAGAAGCAGTCAATATTGTCACTTCTCTATATCCTGAATCCTATTCACCCATGGGGACCAGTGAGTTATGTTATATTTGGCCAAAAAAAAAAGGTTCTTTGAAAACAACAAATGATGAGTCTCAGGGTAGTGGTGAGCATGAGTTGCACATAGACAGACGTTAGTCTGTGTAACATTAGCAGGAGAATGAAACAGAGTTCACTTCTAAAAGTCATCAAGTGTAATCAAGAGTAGTTAATGGGTGAGCTCCCTGATATGTGAGACCTGCTATTCCAAAATTAGTGATGGACCAAGTACATGCATACAGTTGCCAGAAACACTGGAAATAAAAATAGATATCTAGAAAACTGAAAGAAGAAATTATTTACCTATATATTGAGGATTAAAAACATGAAATTTTACCATGCCTCAATAAATGATCTGTGTCTCATTCATACTCTCCTTTCTCTTTGAAGTTTTCAACTTAGAGAACAAATTTGGGGCAGCTGTGAGAAATCGGGACATTAAAAACATATTCTTTGGCTTAAAGCCAAAATTGTGAGTTCCGTTCCATATGTGCCCCAAGCTGAGTGAAGGGAAAGGCTGGCTCTTTTCTTGAGTTTTGGAGGAGTCTTAACTCTGAGAGTATAAATTTGATTTTGTTAAATAACTAGCTCTAACTATATTCTGATGAATCCTCCTTTTATATTGGGAAGGCGTCCAGATATCTTGACTCCATTCCGAAATTTCCATTGCCTTGTGTTAACAAAACAGCCTCATCTCAGTAGTGATTTTCATATAAGGATTTTTGTATAAAGATTTGATTATTTTTAGTTTTTAAAACTTTATTCTCAATGCAGTTCAAAGTTTGATCTTTCCCCCTGACGGAGTGCAGGCTACATCCCTGGTTGTGGCTCTCAGAAATAGGAAAGCATTTGGTCTGGCTGTAGGACATTTCCTCCCTCTCTTTGTGTGTGGACTCCTGTGTGGGGCTGAAGGAGCAGGGAGAGGGGCCAGGACGAGCCAGGGTCTTCTGACATGCCAGGAAAGACTTCTCTGATTTAGTCTGCTCTTTAGAATCTTTAACACTCTGCTTATGTGATGGTCTTCCTGTGGAGATGCCCGTGGTAATGCCAACAATTCGGGCATGTCTGTACTTAGCTCTGTAGCTGCCCGCAGCCTCTCCCCTCAGGTAAGCCCACTGACCCTAGTTGAGAAATCGTAGGAATAACTGAAGTTTTTGTTCACCCCCACCTTGGCCCCAGACCCAAGGTGAAAGACCCACTATTTTCTCCCCAGGCATTCCCAAACCACTTCCGCTCCCAGCAGGGTGACACAGATAGCTTCAATAGTCCTTCCTTGTTCAGAAATCCCAACAGCAGAGATGACCACTGTTCTTTAGTTTATATAATAGATATACCATTATGTTCTTCACCACAGTACGGAGAAGCGTTAATAAGTTATAAAACCATAATGCCAAGCTCCCAAAATATTCCTAAAACAATTATTCTACTTTCGGTTCTTATCTGGATGCCAGGTCAGCAGGTCCTGAAGCTCAGCAGCATCAAGCTGGAGAATAAGATTGCCGATGTCACTTTTTGCAAGTACACTTAGTCCTTGCAAGTGAGGTTTTTTTGTTTCTTGGGGGGGTCACTTGGCTTCGGGGCTCTCATCCATGGACCTTGCACTTCCTATGAGTCTGATAGCAGCAGCTATCTTATGTTAGCTTGAAGGTGGAGGCAGGAGCAAGGAGCTGAGTTATTAGGCCTCTTAATTAACCCTGAGGAAAATTGGCTGATTTCACCTGTCATCGTGTTTTCACTTTAGACTGTGGTGCACATAGTAATTTTGTCCTCAGCTTTTGGCTGTGGCATCAATTCGAGTATAACAGAAATATCCCATTTGATATTCTAGGAGACCTCATTAGTCACTTTGAGATAGAATCCTGACATGACTCACTCATTCTACTAGCTATTACGGATTGCCAGAAGAAATAGATATTTATTCTCTCACGCTAATGCCATGAAAACAAAATCCCCTTGCTCTCCTACAGAGCATGCAGAGCTCCTTTTGATTAGGAGGGAGTACAGACCTTTGTTCTTCAAATGTTACAATGGAAAGAGAAGGGTAGCAGTACAAATCAGTTTAATGAGTGCAAAAGGAAAACACAATTCTTTTGACAGCTGCGAGAGACTAAATTCTTAAACTCATGTCATCCAATGTCTACACTGTAAAGGACTGTAGAGACCATGAAAGCCAAATCTGATTTTATACTGGAGAAAAACCAAGGTCCAGAGGCTGGGGGAAGGATGTGCTGGTTTCTTCAGCTATTTTGGAAAGATGAGGATTAGACACCAGATTGCTTAACAACAAATGATTTCCACAGAAATTCTAAAGGCATTTTGTCAAACTGTGAACACAGGGAGATAGGACTGTGAACACTTCACTTTAATAACACACTCATAATTGCCAGTAGTTAATATTTAAAAATAGTACAGCGTTTGCTGGCATCTGTATTGACTGAGTTAGGAGAACTCCTTTCAGTGCCTCTTTCAGGATGAAACAAGTGTCAGGGTTCATCACCTACCTGCCTGGCCTTCCAGGCTTACCGATGAGCCCTCAGTATCACTCAGAGGTACGTGTCCCATATGTTCCAGATGGAAAACAATACGCAATTTTCATTTCCGGAGTATGCGAGTATGTGCTCAATATTCCTCATCCCCACTAAGTACTAATAGTCAAAGATAATAAAAGAATTGCAGTGTGAGAAAAAGCTGCCTAATTGAAATACTACCCTGCACCAGCAAAAATTCAAATTATATAGGTAAGGCAAAAGAGAAATTATGGTCTTTGTAAAATGAAGGCATATAATAATTTTTCTTAAAGTATGAATTTGAAATCATCATTTAAACACTTTGGCATAACTTAGATCTGCTTTCCCTTCTTATCCTTCACATTGTTCCCATAAGGAACACGCCTCATTCAGAATTAGTATCAATGTATATTTAAGGACTTAAAAATAATAATTTAGTCACATGTCCTGTCATGAAAAATGGCAAACTTTAAGATGGCACCTTTGATATTGGTTATAATCTGTTTCAAATAATAAAAGCTGTGTTCTAATGAGATGACATTTCCACAGCCCTGAAGAGGTTCTGTAATTAGGCAATTGAAAACAGTGGCACAGTTATGCCGTTGTAGTTATTTTTAATTGCCTTATTCCTAATGAGGAAGCATTTTGGATTAACTTGCTACATTTGTAGTGGGTGAAGAAAACATTTTGATAAGCATAATGTTCTAAAATATTTGCCTCTATCCCCAAATAAGTAAAAGGACATTTTTTTCTTCCTTTTTATTTTGTTAACCAAAGGTAGTCTGCCTCCTTCACTTGGCTACCGAATAAAATTATGTCTCTAAAAGTGGAAACTGCTTAATCTTTTACACATTATGTGTAAGATCACTGGGGGAATTTTGGATGCCTGCATCGTTGACAGAGACAGGGCAGGAGGCCACACACACTTGAGGTGAAATAAGATAGGCAATTAGTCACTCACGTTTAGGAATGTTGCCTGTAACTGTTAAGTCCAAAGATGATACACTTATGTCCCACTCACATTTAAACTCTAATTACAAAATATTACTAAAACTACACATAGCCTTCTAAGTGACTATGTGTAGTCACTTAGGTAGCCTTCTAAGTGACTTCCAGTTGTTACTGAGTCCCTGAATTTGTATCTCATTGTCATCAAGATTGTCATCTCAGTGACAAATCTTGTTAAATACTTCTAGCCAGGCCACCTCTTCCAGCTATCAGCTACCTGGTGCTCCCTCCACTGTCCTCTAATACGATTCTTATTTGAATGCCAAGGAGGAAGTCTCTCAATTTCCCCAAGACCACCACTAACATGAACGTCAAGGTGGTGGCAAGCTTTGTGCAAATGTAAGAGAATGTGTCTCTTCCCAATTTTGTCACTTGAGAGCCAGAGGAAGCATTCTTGTGCAAAAGGTTGTGTATGTTTAGATTTTCCAGATGAACATAACCAATGGGAGGGGTGTGTGTGTGTGTGTGTGTGTGTGTGTGTGTGTGTGTGTGAAGACATTTATTATAAGGAATTGGCTTACACAATTATAGAAGTTGAGAAGTCCCTGAATCTGTAATCTAAGGCCTAAAAATCAGAATTGCTGATGGTGTAAATTCTAATTCAAGTCTGAAGGCCGGAGAAGACTGATGTCCCAGCTTGAAGACCTTCAGGCAGAAAGAGTGAATGCTCTTTCTCAGCCTTTTGATCTATTCAGCCCTTCAATGGTTTGGATAAGGTCCACACACATTGGAGACAACAATGTGCTTTGTCAGTTTACAGATTCAACTATTAATTTCATCCAGAAAAATCCTCACAGACCCATTCAGAATAATGTTTAGCCAAAAATCTGGGCACCTGTGGCCTAGTCAAGTTGACATATAAAATTAATCATCACTCTTCCCTTGAATTGCAGGATTTCTGCTTCTTGTATCATGTTAGCAACTTCTTGGACCTCAACCTTTTACAACTCCATGAGAACACAAACTTTCCATCTTTTTTCTAGACACAGAGAAAAAATATTCATGCTTTTTTTTTTCAGATTAGAAATTATTTTCTTTCCTTAAGAAGCACTTACTAAAAGGGTACAATTCTGCTTATAACTTATAACTATGTGAACACATCCTACAGAGGCACTTTGAGTCTAGAAACTAGACTTCTCAAACTAAATTTTTATCTCTAAATGGACACAAACGTGGTTTTCCTAGGGAAAAAAGAACAATTATACGTCATGATGTAATAATACCACTTTGGAGTAGATTTGAAATGGAAGTCTTTACCTCTTGGAGACTACATATTCCTGGACCTCAAACTAAGGTACTAAGACCAGGACTTCACTTAAATAGTTTCTGTGAGAACAAAGTATGCCCATGTATGTCCTAGGAATGGAAACTCAGCCCTGAAACAAGAGCAGGGAAAATTTATTTCCTTCCTAAAAATCTGATGCAGAGGTTCATGATATTATCCTGCTAAAATGCCTTTAGATTTTTGACTTCCACGTATATAACATTTTAATTTTAAAGTTCATGGTGGAAACACAGACATATTTTTTTTTAAATAGAATGAAATAATTAAGAAAATGAAACATAATAAGATTTGCTTTCCCCTTGCAATATCTCTTGTCTGCTAGTCAACTCCAAAAGCAAAGCTGGAATCCAATCTTTATTTCTAGGCAGTCCATTTCTTAGATTATTTTCAATCTCTTATTGTCTCCTTCCTATTGTTTCAATTTTAAATTAAGGTATGCTTCCCTAGATGGCTTCTCTTGAAAAATTTTCTTTACATGATCACAGATACTTATAAAACTGGTACACTGCTGATTAAACCATAATAAATTTGTTCATAATGGTATTCAAAGATTATTACACTTGCCAAACTACCTCCTTAAACTTTGGAAATATGTACAAAAGAAAAGGACCTAACAAATCATTCACTGTATGTTCTTCATTTTATAAATTAGAAACTGTAGCCTGGGAAGGTAGAGACATGCCCAAGCCACTCAGAGACTGGAGAACTGTGGCTGCTTAAACTGCAAGAGTTCTGAGTCCCAGTACCATAGTTTTCCCATGAAATATCATATTTGAGTATCCAGATCTTATGAAATGTGCTAAGGTAAAAGTGTTATAGTTAAATACATTTGATATAGATAGGACTGCAAAGGATGAAGTCATCCCATTTATTGATTCTGAAAAATACATGAAATAGCTAAGTTCATTTTAGATACAGAAACAATTTAAATTCAAACATCTCTTAAGCATTACTAAAATATGTTAAAAACAATTTCCATCAATGTGGCATGTATAACTGGAGAGTAAACTCTGGCAATTATTGTAAATGTGATGTGCTGATAGAAATTTAAAATTTATTTAAAAATAATTGATGAGTTGGAAAAACAAAAAGAAGTGAATGGATTATTCAATGACAAATGTGTAGATTTCTATTACAAATTCAATCCTTCAAATATATATCAGTTTCATTTGCTGCAATGAACTGCAAGTTCAGAAACAGAAAAAGGAAGGTGTTTCAGGAATAAAGAATAGGGCCTTACTTTATTTTTAATAGCTGACAAATTGAAAAACGTGATTGACATGCTAACAGCAATTAAGACTCAACTATAACAAGAGGACACACCCAACCCACACAATGGACACACCCAGAGCACCCAGCTGAGGTGATAAGGGAGATTGTGCCACTGGGCCACACAGGATATCTATTACATAAGGCCACTCTACTAAGACTGGGAGACAGAGGAGCTCTACCTAACACATAGAAACAAACACAGGTAGTCAGTGAAAATGAGAAGATAAAAAAACATATCCTAAATGAAAGAATGGAGCAAAGCTCCAGAAAAAGAACTGAACAAAATGGAGACAAGCAATCTACCAGAGGCAGAGTTCAAAACACTGGTTATAAAGATGCAAGGGTCTCAGGGAGAACTTCAACAAAGATATAGGAAACATAAAATAGGAGATAGAAAACATAAAAAATAACCAGTCAGAAATGAAGTATAATATCTGAAATGAAGAATACAGTAGAGAGAATCAACAGTAAATTAGATGAAGCAGAGTATCTAATCAGTAATACAGAAGATAAGGTAGAAGAAAACATCCAAACAAAACAGCAAAAAGAAAAAAGAATCCAAAAAATAAGGACAGTTTAAGGAGCCTTGAGACAACATCAAGTGGCCCAACATTCGCATCATAAGGGTACCAGAAGATGAAGAGAGAAAGCAAGGAATTGAAAGTTTAGTTGAAAAAATAATGATTGAAAACTTCCCTAACCTGGTGAAGGAAATAGACAGTATACAATCTAAGGAAGTGCAGTCTCAAACAAGATGAACCCAAAGAGGTCAACATCGAGACAAATCATAATTAAAATGCCCTAGAAGGAGCAAGAGAAAAGCAGTTAGTTACCTACAGGGAGCTCCCATAAGACTGTCAGTTGATTTCTCAACAAAAATGTTGTAGTCCAGAAGGGATTGGCATGAAATATTCAAAGTGATGAAAAGCAAGGACCTATCACCAGGATGACTCTACCCAGCAAAGCTATTATTTAGAATCAAAAGACAGATAAAGAGCTTCTCGGAGAAGCTAAAGGAGTTCATCACTATGAAACCAGTATTACAAGAAATATTAATGGGACTTTTTTAAGAAGAAAAAAATAAAAAAAATATGAATAATAAAATGGTAAAAACTACATATCTATCAACAATTACTTTAAATGTAAATGGATTAAGTGATCCAATCAAAAGACATAGAGTGGCTGAATGGATAAGAAAACATGACCCATATGTATGCTGTCTACAAGAGATTCACTTCAATTTGAAAGACACACACAGGCTGACTGTAAAGGGATAGAAAAAGATATTTCATAAAAATGTAAATAGCAGTGACAAAAAAAAAGCTTAGCTAACAGTACTTATACCTGACAAAATGACTTTAAAACCAAGGCTATAACAAGAGACAAAGAAGGCCCCAAAATTCCACTTCTGGATATTTATCCAAAGAAACCCCAATCACTAATTTGAAAAGACATATGCATCCATATGTTCATTGAAGCACTATTTACAATAGCCAAGATATGAAAGCAACCTAAGTGTTTATCAATCGATGAGTGGTAAAGAAGAAGTGGTACATGTATACAATGGGACACTAATTACTCAGCCATAAAAAAGAAGGAAATCTTGCCACTTGCAACAACATGGATGGACCTAGGGGATATTATGCTGAGTGAAATAAGTCAGACAGAGAAAGACAAATACTATGTAATTTAACTTACACAGTGGTACCTCGGTTTTCTAATGTAATCCATTCCAGAAGACCGTTCAACTTCTGAAACGTTCAAAAACAGCCGACAGTTAGGCCTCAGGATTTTGCACTCAGCGGAAGACATGTGACATGTTCGACTTTTGAGGCGTGTTCGAAAACCAAAGCATTTACTTCCGGGTTTACGGTGTTCATAAACCAAAATGTTCGTCAACGGAGACTTTCAAAAACCGAGGTACTAATGTATATGGAATCAGAAAAGACAAAATAAATGAAAAAACAAAACAGAAACAGACTCATAGATTCAGAGAACATTTTGATTGTTGCCAGATAGAAGGGGGATGAAGGGGAAAAGGATTAAGAGGTACAAATCTGTAATTATGATATAGTCATGGGGATGTAAGTACAGCATAGGGAATATAGTCAATAATATTGTAATAACTATATATGGTGTTAGGGGTGCTAGATTTATTGGCGTAATCACTTCATAAGTTATATAATGTCTAATCACTATGTGTACACCTGAAACTAATAAACTGTTGCATGTCAACTGCAAGTGAAAAAATTTTTTAATTATTTAAAAAATAAAATACATGATTGGTTCTCATATATTATCCTTTTTTCCTATAAATTACACCTTTTTAAGCTTTTCCTCTCTTTTCTGGGAGTGTTTATCAAGTCTGTCATTTGCTTACCTGGAGGCAGGTGGGAGAGGCTACATTGTGAACTGAGGAGGCTGCCACCAGCACAAGTGCTGCAGTAGCTCTGCAAAAAGCCAGGACACACTGAGGCCTGCTGCTACCTGCCAGCTCCTGTAAGTTTCAGCCACTGATAAAGTCTCCAGAGGTATACATATTAGGTGAGGCAGGGTCTCAGTGAATCAGAAGGGTGGAGCAGGGGACCTCACCAGGCCAATCAGATTCAGATATGGTCTGTGGGGATGGGCTCAACATAGGAAAGATGGCTCCCAAGTTCCGGCTGCACAGAAGGAGGGCTCCACACAGTAAAAATGGGGACTGTCCCTCTAGTCTTTGCCTCAAAGTTACACAACTCAGTCTCTCCCCATGTATCTCCGACACCCCCAGTGTCACCATCCCTCCACCAAAGTCCAGGGTGAGTGCCTGTATGGGCCCTTTAAGAGGATGTCTGGGTTTCCCACAGCCTTTCATCCCATCCCATCCTCACCCCACTGTTTTTCACAGCCAGATGTTGTGGGGGCTCTTCATCCTGGCACCAGTAATTCAGGCTGGGGAGGCTGGTGTGGGAGACTGTGGTTCCTTGCTCCTCTGTGGAGAACCTCTGTGGCCAAGATAACCTTTCCAATTTTCATCCATCATACAAAGGTTTGGGGCTGGCCCATATTGCATTTCTGACCCTCCTATCAGTCTCAGCATGACCTTCTTCTTTCTCTTCTCCTTCTCCTTCTCCTTCTCCTTCTCCTTCTCCTTCTCCTTCTCCTTCTCCTTCTCCTTCTCCTTCTCCTTCTTCTTTTTTAGTTAAGTTTATTGGAGTGACAATGGTTAGTAAAACTACATGGGTTTCAACTGTATGATCCTATGATACGTCATCTATATATCACATTGTGCGTTCACCACCCAGAGTCAGTTTTCTTTCCATCACAATATATTTGCCCCCCTTCCCCTGTTACCCTCTATGTCCTTAGGTTATAAAACTTGTGTTCAGCTAGACTTCAGATGGTTCTCCAGGTTGATTGTTCTATAATTTAGTTGTAATTTTGATGTGTTCATGGGATGAAGCAAGCATATCTACTCCACTATCTTGGATCTCCTCAAAGTATTACTGTTGTTTGACCATAATGTAGGTTATGTTACCCTTGACATTTCATATACTCATAAAGCGTTCCCACCTTTTTTTTTTTTTTTTTTTGTAAAAACACTGTTCTGACATTTTATTCAGAACTAGAGGTTATATATTTTTTTCACTATAATTATTTCTTAGACTCCCCTATTATCAGTATAAATGAAAAAAGGGAGGAGAGTTTGTTCTTAAAAAAAAAAAAAAAATCATTGAAAGTTGTCTAATGGAAAGAGAGGAAACATTCTTCTAAATAGAGCCATCCATCATGTGAAGGCCCTAGTAGTGAGTTAAGGAGTTGGGTATAAGGGAGAAAGGGACACAGCAGGAGAAGAAAAGGTGGTAGAATGGAATTTCTAAATATAAAGGAATATATGTGATGGGTTTTTTAAGGGTTCAAAGCCACCCAGTTCCATTCCCCTCCCCTCACTTACCTTCTAGGTTATAGAACTTTACTATTTCCAATTTATAAGATTTAAGTATGAGCTGAGGGGCTTTTCCAACTCCTTTCTTAATCCTGCAGTTTTCCTCCTCAGCATAGGGAACTTACATTAATCATGGTAGGAAATTAGAAGAGGTCCTAAGTACTTTTTCTCAAGTTACGATCTTATCTAGAATTTGTTTCCTTTAAAACAAATGATGAACTATGGTTGCTGGGGTGAGAAGGGTCACACAAAAGCTATGCAGGCAATTTAAGTTTAGGTGTCTCAAAATACTGTAGTGCTATCTACATGAGTGCAGCAAAGTTTGTGTTAATCTTCTTTATATACAAGCTATTTATTATCATCATTGTGTGAACACAATGAGCAATCAGCTTCTGTGATGGTGGGCTGCTTATGAGATGACTCATTTGTAAATACTGCAAGTGATTGTTAGAACACTGGCAAAGTCACATCAGCCCTTCTTGCCAGTCAAGTCTATAAATATCTCTGGCATTCTGGAGAATGAGTCTCCTGAACGTATCATCATGGAATGTTGACAGAAAATCCAGATTGCTACCCAAACTGTATGGAATACAAATGAAGGATTTTCTATCTGGATGTGCTAGAAAGAAAAAGAGTGTGTTGTATAATGCATATCAATGAATCAAAATATAAAACAATTTGAACTAGTTTAGTGCCGAATCTGATTGTAGCAACACAAAATACACTGTGACAAGCATGTTTAATTAGAAAATTAATGTCATGAATTTGAGGCTGGAGGCAACAAACCTATTACTTGAGAATTCTTAGATTTCATTGCTGACATGTGGGTGGCCTGATTCATATTCATATGGGCATATAAATTTATATTCACAATATTAATTACTATCACTGATTATTTCCAATTCAATTTCTTTTAAAATATGCATTGGCTGAAATCAGTGCTATTCAATTGGTAAAGATGTACTACACATATACTAATTCCAATATATTATTTGTTTATATATAAAAATGCAGCGGTGTACCTTTGAGGGTTTTCCACTGTTTCTGACTTTGTAAAGACATTACTCATTTAGTGTTCAGCAGGTATGCTTTAATAACTGTATTAGTCAGGCGTCTCTAGAGAAACTGAACCAATAGATTATATATAGATATAGAGAGAGTTATTGTGAGGAATTGGTTCGCATGACTGTGGAAGTTCAGGAGTTATGCTTTAATAACTGTACTAGTCAGGGGTCTCTAGTGAAACAGAACCAATAGAGAGATTTATTATGAGGGATCGGCTTGCATGATTATAGAAGCTGAGAGCTCCCATGATCTGCCATCTGCAAGACTGAGATCCAGGGAAGCTGGTGGTATAGGCCTGAGAACTAGGGAACCAATGGTGTAAGATCTGGTCTGAGTCCAAAGGCCTGAGAATCAGGAGCATTGTGGTCCAAGGGCAGGAGAAGAGAGATAGCCCAGCTCAGCAGAGAGCAAATTCGCTTTTCCTCTGCGTTTTTGTTCCATTCAGCCCTCAACAGAACATTGTTGGAACGATGTTAGTGAAGGTGATCTTTAAAGTCTATCAATTCAAATGCTAATCTCTTCCAAAAACACCCTCACAGACATACCCAGAAATAATATTTTACCAGCTACTTGGGCGTTCGTTGTTTAACCTAGTCAATATGATACATCAAATTAACTATCACAATAACTGGGAAGTTAAGAAAGTGTGTCATTTTGTGATTACTCATACTAAAACACATTGTTTCTTCTTTATCCTTATCATTTTTAAGTATCTCCCTCTCATCTACCAGTGCAGGTAAAAGAAGGAAGAAGAGAAAAAGTAGGAACAGCAGTAGAAATAATACTGGTAGCACCTTACATTAGTTGATCACTTATTAGGTGTTAGAGCATACGCTGGACACTGTATGTTGACTGGTTTCTTTAGTCTTCAAAAAACCCTACTATTTTTAGAAAATGTGAGTGAGTTTTAGAGACACCAATTAGCCCTAAATCCAGAGTTTCATTTTAGACTACTTTGCTATCCTAAAGGGTAGACTTTCCACAGAGAGAATCACTTGCACTGTATAACCATATCTGTGTATGGCCTGACATTAATTCAGTCTGTCCATTTATTTCACATGTATCTATTAAATTCCATCCATGTGACAGATTTATGCTAGATCCGATGGGTGCAGTGAACCAGATAAAATGTTATCTGACTTCATGGAGCTTAAAGGCCATTACGTTTAATTTCAAATTATTAATTCATTTGTCATCTTTTTTATATATTTACTAACTTATTCAACGTATATATTATTAAGCATCTATAAGATTTCAATTACTATGCTAGAGAAATAAAATGTAAGGCAAAATCCCTTTTCCTGAAGGATTTCAAAGTCCAATGATGCAGATAGACAAACTGTCAATTCTAAAAAAAGGAGAAAAAAAATGCAACATGTGCTACAACAGGGGGATGTATAAAGAGGGAATTTCTTTATAAGGCTCAGAGAAAGTTGCTCAAAAGAAAAGGAAAGGAGAGTTGTGGCTTCAACGGTGACTAGGAATTTGCTACACAAATCTGAGAGAGGTAAGAGTGTGTCAGGCAGAATAAATAATATATGCAGATATAGAGACAAGGGAGGAAAGGGTCATTAGAATGATGTGGCTTGAAGAAGGACAGGAGAGGAAGAGGGCTTCAAATCTTGAAGAGATTTTGCACCACAGTAAGGAATTTGTCCTTGGAATGACAGGGACAATTGATTTATATTACTAAGGGAACAGATATGATCAGCTCTGCATCATTGAAATCACTGAGGAGACTGGATTATAGTCAAGGAAGAAGGTGTGTGTAGGGGCACGCTGGAGTTCGAGAAACAGGGAAAGGATCTATTGTAATTAGACCAAGTGAAAGAGGGCAAGGGTTTAAAGACACTGCGATTAATTTATCTTTTGTGCCATTTCACTGGGCCTAGAACAGACATAGATAAACAGTCTGACATGGAAATAAATCAAGCAAATGTTGAAACTGCTTCTGGCAAAACTGATTATATGTATCCAGCTAAATATATTTTTGCATAATATTGCCCTATTGCTTTCCACTTTAAAAACCAAAACCATTATATCAGTCATTTATTTTATTAGACATCTTTAATGCAATAAATAGTACCTTACCAATTTCTTTTGGAATTGTGATAAAGAAATAAAACTTTTTTGAAGTAATTCTAAAATATCTGTAGGTAAATTTATAATAGCTAAAGCTTTGTGTTTAGTTAAAATAGCAGGGGATAATTTATAGACTAGTTTGAAATATGTTGAAATATCACACTTTATTTGAAAAGATTTGTGGAAAATCACATATTTACCATTGCTTTATGAAATCATTACATTATTTTGGTGTATTTAACAATTTTATTTCTATGACTTTTTTATTGAAAAATAATAATTTCTATTAGGGCCTAATTGTTCAAGCAAATACCAGGTATATACATGATCAAATCTCTGCCTCATCATTAATTGAGGATTCACTTTGTGACAGCCCTATGGTAAACAAATATGCAAAGTCTTTCCCTCATGGAGCTCACATGTGAAGCTGAAAGTGCAAGGAATCAAACAATAAACAAATAACAAAACACCTCTCAGATAGGGACAAGTGCTATTTAGAAAATAAAACAAGTTTATACTTAGCAAGGGGCCAGGTATGGAGGAATTTTAGATAGGGCATGCTGGAAGCCTTCCTGGAGGAAGCATTATTGAAGCTAAGAAGTGAAAGACAGGGAGGCAGCCATGCTTAGATCTGAAAAAGAACATTCTGGGTGGAGAGATGGCCATGGCCCTCTTGATAAAAGAAAGGCAATGTGACTAGAGTGGAGAAAGAAGGAGAGAACATAGGGAGGAAAGTGTGGGGCAGCAGAGAAAGGAGCAAGTGGAGACTGGAGAGAGATAAAGACCATGCAGGACCTTCTGTGCTGATTTTATTCTACTGCAATGGGAAACCATTAGCAAGGAAAAACATGATTAAATGTGGCTCATATCTATTTCTCTTGGCTCTTTATACTAGTTTTACAATGCCAGCCTTCAGATTCAACTGTTATGAAGTAGTGAACAAAATCCAGAAAAGCTAAATCACTGTCATGACCAAAGTTTAATTACTATGATTTGTAATTTGGGCAGCTCATAGAGTAGATAGATAGAAAGTAAGCTCTGCCAACCTTATTTTGTTCCAAATAATTTCAATTTACATAGATATATAGATGATATAGCTATAGATATATAGATATGTGTGTATGTGTGTGTGTACTTATGTGTGTATAAACACATACATATATATTTTTAGTTTTTTTAACAAGGTCATTTTTATCCTTAACTGTTTTATCCCTTAAGCAACTCTCAAATTTTATCCCTCAAATACATTTTAATTCATCTAATCATAAGCTCGGGATACTACAAAAAAATCTCCATAGGTGGAAAAGGGAAGAAAATTCTTTTTGCTTCCCTTTCCTATTCTTACCTGCACCTTTGCTTGTCACCGTCAAAGGACAATATAATTTGACTTTTTAACAGCTGGAGGAGCCCAAATGAGAAACAGGCCTCACAAATCCCCTTAGGTCCTCGCCTGCTGAGCGTGGCTTTTGTTCCTGCTCCCAGGAAACCTTCCTACACATACAGGTTTAGATTTGACACCTATAATAATACAACTGCAGTCATGCCTTAGGCAGCAAACCCTTAGAAAGCATGAAAGGACACAGACGTATTTTTCCTTACTATTAAGGGTGCAGCTGGCCACTTACCTTGCTCTTTCTGACACCTTACTGCCTAGCCCTGAGTTCTCCTTCCCTGCCCCATCGTAGCTCTCACCTACAGAGGAGCAGCAGCCTGGGGAAGGGGGTCGTCAATATCCACTTTCTGTTTGCGTCATTGTTGCTCTTTTTCTCAGTTTCCTCAATGTACAAAATAGTACATTGTATGCTGGCCTGAGTGCGTATGAGTCTCTCTGTTAAAATAAGATTAAAGGAGGTTGATGCCCTTCTGACTGAGAAAGGTGGCTGTATCCTTCCACTGTACACTCAGTCAGAATAGAACTAGAGTTATCAAATTAAACATGTCCTAATTACTTTTGTTATTATAAGGTGACAATTTAACATTATCCTTGTGACTCTAAACTGAGGAGGAATTGACCCATTTTCCATAGTCTTAATTCAACAACTCTAAAAATGCTAAGGAAACTATCTTAAAAAATGAGTTCTGCTAACATGTTTTACATATCATTTCCCCCCCATATTTACAAAATAGAATATGCAGGTAGTTTTATTATTATTAATTATTATTATTATTATTATTACTACTATTACCAATACTTTAATGTATAAATTATTTCATTTAATGACTTGAAGCATGAAATATATTTTTTAATTCATAAAATATATTTATCCAGCAAGTATTATGCTTTACATATTAAAAAAATACATGAAAAGAGCTAGTGATTTGATGTTTTACTCATTCAGTGAATAGAGGTTGATTTTCAGAACAGTACTGGTAAATTTAAATATTGAGTTTTTAAAAACATTTTCGTGCAAATTGAGTGAGCTATACAGTTATTTCCTTTCTTAGAACTCCTAAGAGAGTAATGTAATACTTAGGGCAAAGAGATTGTAACTGGTGGCTTTCGAGTCCCCAGTTAGAATCCTAAGCCTTAAAAGAGAGCTTTTGAGTATGCAGTGAGTTTGAAGATGTATATGGTATGGAGTTAGTCTAAATTATAACTTATTCTTTTCCTGGAAAGAAATTGATGAGATCTACAGAATACAGAAGAGAATTTGTTTTTGTATTGCATTTTCTTGTTTTATATAAGAATAATACTTTTTAAGGACAATATGAAAGTATAATTTTGATTTATCAAAATTACAATAATAATTGCATTTGGTCAAAGGTCTTTTTAAGTTTCGTGAGATCAAGATCACTTTTACTTTTATGACGAAATAATGAAAACAAAGTGGACTAATCTAGATATTTTGAGTGACTATGGCCTGGTCCAAAAGAAAGCCGTGATTGTCAGGTCTAGGCAATAAAAGTGCCTTGGCCATGAAGATAGTCTTAGACATAAGAAATACGAAAAGCTTATTAAAATGTTTCTGCATATGTTCAATCATAAGTGGGATGAATCAAGAACATAATACCTCATCAATTGAGGCAGCAGTGCCTGGGCCGTCACTACACTTTGCATAGTCACTGTCGATCATCTGGATCAGGTGGCCCTCCACTCAGGTCAATACAATTATAATGAGAAAAATCCTCATACAAGTAAAGAGTAACCAGAGGTGAAGCAGTAACACATTATCTTGTCAGCTCCATCTGAGAAGTTCTCATAGCAAAAGGAAGTTGGGATTATAAACAGGTTTTAGGTTATGGATGAAATTGATAACTGATGGAATATACTTTTTATCCTACTGGCTTAGTTGGTCTTAGTGTCAAGAAATCAATCATTCCAAATCCACCGTGTTTACCTCCTCTAGGGTCAATGTGTCTATCAGAGGGATCTTCAAATAGGAAAAGATAGAACTGGGGCATGTGTGAGTGGACTGCAAGTTCTCGTGCCTTAGCTGTAGCCTCCTACCTCTTAGTATCTTCAGAGAAGGCAGAGCCCATCTAGTAGGAGTATATCCAGGGGTCAGTAGGTTGAACCTCAGAGTTGTTATCACAGGAAACCAAAAAACATACTTGCATACATTATTAAAATTGTAGAACAATGAAGAACACTTACACAATGGAAATTGAAAGCTATTTCATGTATTGCTACATTTTGATGTTCATAGAATATTTAGAAATCCCTAGTTTTGATTTAAGAATGCAATGATGCTCACCATAAGCCTTTGAAAGAAAATGCATCATTGAGCCTCATACTCAAGGTGAGATGTCTTATTGATGATAACACACATTATTTTAAATTGTCATGGTGTATCTTGCTGGTGATGGGATATTAAAGAAATAACGAAGAAAATTATTTGCCTGGGGTCACACACATCAGTAGAAATTATGGGGGAAATCCTATGTTTGCTGCTAAGTATTCCATTAGAACCACAAAAGCATGTTCTCTCCCACATCATTTTTACTAGCAAGTAATAAATATATTCCTTACTTCATACACAAGCTAAATTCTTGATGAGGTTAATTTTCTTCACTACATTAAATCCTCCGTAAATGATCTGAAGTCACTGCTCTCTGACAGCAGTTCAGTAGTTTATTTCAGTGATCACAGTCCAGTTCCTAGTATTAATGCGACTACATCATGAAAGCTGTCAGGAAAATTGATATTAATGAGAGCCCTTGCTGGAAAACTCAGGACAAAGGCCAAATGTAAAATTCTATGGACAGTGAACTCTGTCTTAACTTCCATAGGCTTGTATGCCTTCTTATCATAATTAAAATGCACCAGCAGAAATATTTTACCATGAACACGTATTGCACATTTGGAAAACCAGAAGAATTAAATCTGTCGTGTTAGAGGCTTTCATCTCTCGTGGTACATGCTTCATTCAATAGACATTCTTCTGTATACATTTGGTCAAACTACTTAAACTTCACTGACAGCAAGAACAAAGAACAGTTAAGAACACTTTGAAACAAGGGTAGTTTGTGAATTAAACACATGACCTCTTACATCCCCCTCACAGACATGCGCAGTATAAAGCTTCAAAGAGGAAACAGAAGCTTGTCTCTTATACAAATATTAAGGAAACGAATTAACAAGCACAGAACATTATATATACAGTCCTCTATAACCTACTCTTTCCACAGCTACTAAAAATGATAATTAGGCGATTAGTCATTCTCCTGCAGGGGTTGAAGTGTGTTTCTGGCCTTCCAAGTAGGATTATAGAAATAAATTGTCCTGGAGAAATCACCTGTGTAAAAACTTAACCACTGTCATTTCCATGAGAAGATGATTTTCAAGTGCTAAAGTATTTTACAATATACTTTAGGAAAATAATATTCCCATAACATAAGGACTACCTATATTAGTTCTGCCTCTCAATAGTTTAAAATGTCAACAACTTGTTCTTCCATCAGTAATTCATTTGCCATCTGTTTATAACCATATTTTGTATTCATGCATTGCTCCTAAGATAGTGATCTGGCTACTGAGCCATAAACTTGTGGGTGTGCAGGTGGATATTTTGGGATGGGAGCGTTAGGGGGGCTTGGTGTTAAAAAAGGGCCCTCAAATTCTTACAGAATTCTTACCAGACATTGTCATTAGAAAAAGTTAATATAGTTCACATGGAATTCCTTTCCTAGTTTTCAAGTATAATTTGGGTTAATTCAATACAAACTCATACGACAATGTTCAACTTTTTAGCGACACTTTACTATAATAAGACTATCTATTAATGAAAGTGATTTCTGTGTGAGATGTTGAAAACATTTTGACATTATCCATGTTTTAGGACATTTTGGGAATTCCTGTTCTATGTTATTCCAAACTATGCCTTCTAAATTATACTCCAGTTTCTCTAACCTGGTACCTCATTAAAACAACATTCTATGTGTCAGCAATTTCACTATATTAACATCCCTTCAAAATTATAATCTGGTTTGGGGTTTACTGTTATATACGCTAGTATTTCTCTAATCTGATTTTGAAATATTATATTCATTTAGGATAAAAATTTATTATTTCAACTCCTCTTTTAAAAAAGCAATTATCCTTAGGTAGTCCTGAACATCAGTGCAATCAAAAGTTTTCTTCCTAAACATTAGTAGGTACAATATGAAAGCAAGACAAGCACAAAAATGAAGAAAAACCATACAGAAATTGGAGACAAGACTTCTAAAATGTGGAGAATACAATTTTGAAATATTTTTTTAAGTCTCTATGAAGTTTAAAGAAACTCTCTAAATCTTCACTCTTGAAAATTACAGAAGTTCTCAAGAAAACACTTTTCACCTACAACTATCTTAACGTCTTTTAAAGATGACCAAAACTTTCATTTTTGACTCTCTCAGTCTTTCTCTAATTGTTTGCCTATCTGATAGAATATATATTTTCCCTGATCTTACTTTCCAATTTAAACATGGCAACAAGAAAACATTGGGTGTAAAATTATCCAAGCCTTTCAACATACATAATTTGATTATTATTAATATCAATAGATGATATATACGTGTATGAAGACACATTTCTGAAGTGATGAATTGCTTCCTAAAAGGACAAGTACAAATGGCAACTGTCTTCATAATTGGCAGTAAGTCAGCTTTCTCTCTTTTATTTGCTATACTCAGTCTATGTCAGAATGACTCAAATTTAGTTTCCACTTAAATAACATTTCAGGAAACAAATCACATTAGCTTGATGAGATTTCTTTTTACTTCATAGGACTGTTTTTCAAAATTACGAATTGCCTGTCTTGACACTAAGGCATCCACGATGATAAACTTGGCTGTTTACTCGATTATTTCTTTCTAAAATTAGAAACTTCAAAGTACTTTCTTGTTTAAATGACTAGCACTCCAGTAACACTGCTGATCAATCATTTCAAGCTAATGATTAAAAACAGTAAATGTTCCTCTACTCTCCATAACTACTCTAAAGAATGTGTCAAACACTGCAGACTCTATTTATTGTCTCTGCATTTTAACATGGGCCACCGAGTATGAGGCAGCATAGATAAAACACTCTTCAGGGCTTTTACATTCTTCACTTAATGTTTGCTTTGAATGGTTTTAAAAATGGCTATTTCTCAATTACATTATTTTATTTAGTAAGCCATTCTCTTTTTAGATTTGTTATATCCTAGGAAAAAGTTATGTACTTTAAAAAGCTGCATTTTCATGATTCTGGACAGCTGAGAGAAGATAATTTTCTAAATGGTTCCGAAAGTTACTTCATTGCTCATAGAGAATAATGTGTGTAGAACAAAGTGTGAAGAATTGATACATCTCATTGTGGAAGCTGTAATCTAGATATTAGACAAATTAATTCACTGTACTTAAAATTTGAAATTATTAACTCAGTCCAAAAATGATAATGGTTGTTTTTTAAATGATACAAAATAACAATAACCTGGCTTGAACACTAAATTTTCAATAGATTGTTTTGTTATAGTAGCAGTTTCTATGTCTTATAATGTAACGACTCACTTTTGAGCCATTTCTTGATATCAAGATGGAAAAAGAACACAAGATGTACATAATTTGCTCATCAACTGGCTACTCTTTCTCAATTACATTTAGTTCCTTTTCCTCTTTCCATCACATTTAAATAAATGCTCCAGAGCACAGTTGTCCTAGGTCTTTTCTATCTACACTCTTCCTAGGTGATCTTATTCTATATCATAGACTTATAGTTCAACCAGCTCTCAATTTAAAACACCTATGTTCAATTTACAACTCAATACATTTTTTTGATTCTTTGTCCTTTGACTTTCAAGAATTATTTTAGTAAAGATATTAGCCCTTTGTCTGTGGTATAGGCCGTGAGTAAGATCTACTAGTTTCTCAGTTATCTTTTGATTTCGTTTATGATTAATTTTGCCATGCATATTAATATAATTAATCTATCACTCTTTTGTTGTCTCTGGACTTTTTTGTCAGAATTAGAAAGTCTGTTCTTATACCATGTTTAAAGAGAAGTACACTCAGGTTTCTTCTAGTGTTTGACTTTATTCTTACTTTGAGATCCCTAATCCACTTAAAGTTTATTCTTACATATGGTGTGAGATATGAGTGGAATTCTATCTATCTGGTGGCAGTTGTCCCAGGATTATTTATTGAAAAATCTGTCTTTACCCCAAGGATTTAAAATACCACCTTTATCATATTCTAAACCTCTGTATGTTCTGAGGTTCATTTCTAGAGTTTCTATTCTATTCCAATGATGCATATGTCTATATGTGAGGCTACCTCACGACTTTAATTTTAGAGGTTGTATAGCATGTGTTAATGTAGGACAGAGGTAGCCTCTTTCAGATATTTCTCTTTTTTTTTAATTTCTTGATTGTTCTTTCTTTTTTAAAATGATTTTTAATGTTGCTTTATTTTTATTTATTTATTTGATTTTTAAAATTTTTAGGTCTGGAGGTCAGGTTTGTTTACCCCCCCCCAGCTTTATTGAGATATAATTGACATATACCATTGTGCAAAATTGAGTTATACAAGGTAATGATTTGATGCATACATATACAGAGGGTGCCACAAAATGTATGCACATTTTAAGAAAGGAAAAAACTATTAAAATTGTAACACTCCATATATACCAATAACAAAAGATGAATGAACTGGAAACTAACAAAAAAATGTTAAAAAAATAATATTGTGTTTAAGAAGATTGAAATCATACCAAGCATATTCTCTGATCATAAGGCTTTGAAATTGGATATCAACTGCAAAAAGAAAGCAGGAAAAAACACAAATACATGGAGATTAAACAACATACTTTAAAAGAACGACTGGGTCAAAGAAGAAATTAGAGGAGAGATCAAAAGATACATAGAAACAAATGACAGTGAAAATACATCCTACCAAAATTTTGGGGATGCTGCGAAAGCAGTTTTAAGAGGGAAATTTTTATCATTACAGACCTATCTCAAGAAACAAGAAAAATCCCAAATAAATAACCTCATGTTACACCTTAAAGAACTAGAAAAAGAAGAACAAGGGAAACCCAAGGTCAGCAGAAGAAAGGAAATAACAAAAATCAGAACAGAACTTAATGAAATAGAGAACAAAAAGACAATAGAAAAATTATTGTGACAAAGAGCTGGTTCTTTAAAAATATTAACAAAATTGACAAACCCTTGGCTAGACTCACTAAGATAAAAAGAGAGAAGACACTAATTAACAAAATCAGAAATGAAAAAGGGAAAGTTATCACGGACAACACAGAAATACAAAGGATCATCCAAGAATACTATGAAGGACTATATGCCACCAAAGTCAATAACCTAGAAGAAATGGACAAGTTCTTAGAAACACATAGCCTTCCAAGGCTGAATGAACCAAGAAGAACTGGAAAATCTAAACAGACCGATCACCAGTAACGAAATTGAATCAGTCATCTAAAACCCTCCCAAAAGCAAAAGTCCGGGACCAGATGGCTTCACTAGTGAATTCTACCAAACCTTCAAAGAGGATCTAATACCAATCCTGGTCAAACTCTTCCAAAAAATTGAAGAAGAGACAGTACTCCCTAACTCATTTTATGAGGCCAACATTACCCTGATACCAAAACCTGGTAAGAACAACACGAGAAAAGAAAACTACAGACCAATATCTCTGATGAATACAGATGCAAAAATCCTAAATAAAATTCTAGCAAATTGAATACAACAACGCATTAAAAAGATAATTCATCACGACCAATTGGAGTTCATAGCTGGGGCACAAGGATGGTTCAACATCCGCAAATCCATCAATGCGATACATCACATAAACAAAATAAAGGACAAAAATCATATGATTATATCAATTGATGCAGAAAAAGCATTTGACAAGATGCAACATCCATTTATGATTAAAACACTTAATAAAATAGGTATAGAAGGAAAATACCTTAACATAATAAAGGCCATATATGACAAGCCCTCTGCTAATCTCATAATTAATGGTGAAAAACTGAAGCCCTTTGCTCTATGTTCAGGAACATGACAGGGTTGTCCCCTATCACCTCTGCTTCTCAACATAGTGTTGGAAGTCCTTGCCAGAGCAATCCGGCAAGAGAAAGAAATAAAAGGCATCCAAATTGGGAATGAAGAAGTTAAATTATCACTCTTTGCAGATGACATGATGCTATATATAGAAATCCCTAAAGACTCCACCAAAAAGCTATTAGAAACAATCAACGAATACAGTAAAGTAGCTGGTTACAAAATCAACGTACAAAAGTCCATTGCATTCCTATATACTAACAATGAAATCTCAGAAAAAGAAATATAAAAAACAATTCCTTTTGCAAGTGCAGCAAAAAGAATAAAATACCTAGGAATAAACTTAACCAAGGATGTGAAGGACTTATATGCTGAAAACTATAAGACATTTTTGAAAGAAATTGAAGAAGACACAAAGAAATGGAAAGACATTCCATGATCATGGATTGGAAGAATCAAAATAGTTAAAATGGCCATATTACCCAAAGCAATATACAGATTTAATGCAATCACCATCAAAATTCCAATGGCATTTTTTAAAGAAATACAACAAAAAATCATCAGATTTGTTTGGAACCACAAAAGACCCCGAATAGCCAAAGCAATCTTAAAAAAGAACACTACTGAAGGTATCTCACTCCCTGACTTAACTTGTACTACAGGGCTACAATAATGACAACAGCATGGTATTGGCAGAAAAACAGACACATAGACCAATGGAATAATTGGGAACCTAGAAATAAAACCACATGAATATGGACAGATAATTTTTGACAAAGAAGCTAAAAACATTCAATGGAGGAAAGACAACCTCTTCAATAAATGGTGCTGGGAGAATTGGATAGCCACATGCAAAAGAATGAAAGTGGACTGCTACCTGTCACCATGTTCCAAAATTAATTCAAAATGGGTCAAAGACTTAAGCATAAGACTGGACACAATAAACTACATAGAAGAAAACTTAGATACTAAACTTATGGACCTTGGGTTCAAAGAGCGCTTTATGAATTTGACTCCAAAGGCAATAGAAGTAAAAGTTAAAATAAATGAATGGGACGATATGAAACTTAAAAGCTTCTGCACGGCAAAAGAAACCATCGACAAAATAAAGAGGCAACCAACTGAATGGGAGATTTTTGCAAACAGTGCCTCCGATAAGGGGCTAATATCCAAATATACAAGGAACTCATGAAACTCAACAGAAAAAACAAACAACCCAATTGAAAAATCGGCAGAGGACCTGAAGAGATATTTCTCCCAAGAGGACATACAAATGGCAAATAGACATGTGAAAAAATGCTCAACATCACTAATCATCAGAGAAATGCAAATAAAAACCTCAATGAGATACCACCTCACCCCAGTCAGAATGGCAATCATCTACAAGACAAATAGTAACAAGTGTTGGAGAGGCTGTGGAGAAAAAGGAACCCTCATACACTGTTGGTGGGAATGCAGACTGGTGCAGCTGTTATGGAAGGCAGTGTGGAGGTTCCTCAAAAACTTACTAATAGAATTACCATATGACCCAGCAATCCCTCTCCTGGGTATCTACTCAAAAAATCTGAAAACATTTATCCATAAAGACACGTGCGTGCCAATGTTCATTGCAGCTTTGTTTACGGTGGCCAAGACATGGAAACAAACAAAATGTCCTTCGATAGATGAATGGATAAAGAAGTTGTGGTATATATACACAATGGAATACTATTCGGCGGTAAGAAAAGATGATATAGGAACATTTGTGACAACATGGATGGATCTTGAGAGCATAATGCTAAGCGAAATAAGTCAGACAGGAAAAGCAGAGAACCATATGATTTCACTGATATGTGGTATATAAACCAAAAACAACAAAAGAACAAGACAAACAAATGAGAAACAAAAACTCTTAGACGCAGACAATAGTTTAGTTACCAGAGGTTACCAGAGGTTAAGGGGGGTGGGGGACGAGGGTAAGGGGGATCAAATATATGGTGATGGAAGGAGAACTGACTCTGGGTGGTGAACGCACAGTGGGATTTATAGATGATATAATACAGAATTGTACACCTGAAATCTATGTAATTTTACTAACAATTGTCACCCCAATAAATAAATAAAAATACACAGGTGAACGAAGGAAAAAAAATAATAATAATATTGTGATAACATTGCACAGTGACAGATGATTACCAGAATTAGTGCGGCAATCACAAATGTTGAATCACTATATTGTACCCCTGAAACAAATATAGCTATATAAAATTCTGTACTAACTACACTTAAATTTAAAAAAAAAAGTGTAAGAAAGATCAATGGATTTTAATATTCAGAATAAGAAAAATTCATTGATATAGTTTCAGAGTCCACACTGCAACTACCTTTAGAAAACCATGAGTTGTTGCGTTTCAGTGCAACCTCAAAGAAGAATATCCACAATTATATGAAAAGGTTATTAAAATACTTCTTCCTTTTCCAACTATGTATCTTAGGCCGGACTTTCTTCACGTATCTCAACCAAAATATATTACAATCGACTGAATGCAAAAGCAGATATGTTAACCTAGCTGTCTCATGTGTTGAGCCATAAAGATTTGGGGAAAAAAAAACTCAAATGTGCTATTCTTCTCCCTTTTCTTTTTGTTTGGGGAAATATGATTATTTTTCTTAAAAAAATTGTTCTTTGTATTAATGTATAATGGGTTTATTATTTTAAGTGAATTAATAAATTTTTAAAAAATAAAAATAAGAAAAACAAGATGAATACAAGTCACGTTTAACTTCTGCAATTACAGGAGGTGCTCAAAGTGGTTACCATCAGCATCCAGACACTTCTGATTACAGCGAACTACTGCTTGAGCAACATTGACCATCTCTTAAAATGTGTATACATTTTTTTGGCACTCCCGGTTATTGTGAAACAATTACCACAACAAGGTTAGTTAACATTTACATCACTTCACATAATTGCCATACTTTGTGTGTGTGTGTGGTGAGAAATTTTAAGATCTACTCTCTTAGCAGATTTCAAGTATACGATACAGTACTATTAACTTTAGTCACCATGCTGTGCATTAGATAACCAGAACTTACTCATTTATGACTGGAAGTTTGTACCCTTGATCACTTTCACCCATTTCCCCATCTCCCCCCCACACACACATACACAATTTGTACCTGGCAACCACCAATCTACTTTATGTTTCTGTGAGTTCAGTTATTTTAGATTGCACATGTAAGTGAGACCAAACATTCTCTATTCGACTTATTTAACATAGCCTAACACCCTCAAATTCAGGATCATCCATTTGGTACAAATTTGTCAAGATTTCCTTCTTTTTAATGGCTGAATAATATTCCTGTGTGTGGGGGCGTGTGTGTGTGTTTACCACTTTGTCTTTATCCGTCTATCCATAAACAGACACTTAGATTGTTTCCATACTTTGGCTATTGTGAATAATGCTGCAAAGAACATCGGAATGTACATATCTCTTAGATGTCCTGTTTTAATTTCCTTTGGGTCTATGTCTAGAAGGGAGATTGATGAATGATACCACAGTTCTATTTTTAATTTTTAAAGGAAATTCCATACTGTTTTCTATAGTGGCTGTACCAATTTACCTACCCACCGACAGTGCACAAGGGTTCCCTTTTTTCCACATCCTCACCAACAGTTGTTATTTCTTATGCTTTTTTTAACAGCCCCTCTAACAGGTGTAAGGTGATATATCATTGTGGTTTTAATTTGCATTTAAATGCTGATTAGTGATGTTGAGCATCTTTTTAAGTACCTGTTGGCCATTTGTATATCTTCTTTGGAAGGTATGTATTTATTTTCTCTACCCAATTTTTAATAGAATTACTTGGATTTTTGCTACTGAGTTGTATGAGTTCCTTATGTATTTTGATATGAACCCCTTATCAAATATACAGTTTGTGCAAATATTTTCTCTATCCATAAGTTGTCTTTTAATTTTATCGATTTGTTTGTTATTGTCGTGCAGAAGCTTTTTGGTGTGATATGGTCCCTCTTGTTTATTTTTGCTTTGGTTGCCTTTTGGTGTCAAATCCAAAAAATCATTGCCAGAAACAATGTCAAGGAGCTTTTTTTCCTATGTTTTCCTCTAGGAGTTTTATGGTTTCTGGTCTTATATTCAGGTCTTTAATCCATTTTCAGTTAATTTATTATTATGGTTTAGAATAGGAGTCGGTTTTATTCTTTTGCATATGGATATCCAGTTTTCCCAACATCAAACATTGAAGATATTGTTCTTTTCCCATTGTGTATTCTTGACTTTCTTATCAAATATTAAATAACCATGTACGTGTGGATTTAGTTCTGGGCTCTGTGTTCTGTTCCATTGGTCGATGTATCTGTTTTTTATGTCAGTACCATATGGTTTCATTGTTATAACTTTGACATATAGTTTGAAGTCATTAAGTGTTATACCTCCAAATTTATTTTTCTTTCTCAAGATTGCTTGGACTATTCAGGGTCTTTTGTGGTTCCACACAAATTTCAGAATTTTTTTTCTATTTTTTAAAAAAAGTGTCATTGAAATCTTGCTAGGAATTGCATGAAATCTATAAATGGCTTTGAGTAGTATGGACATTTCAAAAATATTAATTATTCTAATTCATGAACAAGGAATATCTTCCCAATTATTTGTCTTTTTCAAATTCTTTCAACAATGTCTTCTAATTTTCAATGTTCAGATCTTTCACCTCCTTGGTTAAATTTATGTAGAAGTGTTTTATTGGTTTTGATTCTATTATGAATGAAATTATTTTCTTTATTTTTTTCAGAAATTTTGTTGTTAGTGTATAGAAATACTACTGATTTTGTGTGTTGATTTTTAATATCTTGCAACTTTATTGAATTTATTGGTTCCAACCGTTTTTTGATGGAGTCTTTAGGGTTTTCTATATCATGCTATCTACAAACAGATATAATTTTACTTCTTCTTCTCAGCTTTGGATACTTTTTACTTATTTTTCTTGTCTGATTTCTCGGGTTAGGACTTTCAGTACTATGCTGAATAGGAGTGGTCACTTTTTTCTTGTTCCCAATCTTAAAAGAAAAGGATTCAGCCTTTCCTTAATGGGTATGGTGTTAGCTGCGGGCTTGTTGTATATTTATTATATAACTTTATTGTGTTGAGGTATATTTCTTTTATACCCAATTTGCTAAGGGTTTTTATTATAAAAGCATGTTGAATTTTGTCAACTGCTTTTTCTTAATCTATTTAGATGATAATTTGATGTTTATGTTTAATTCTATAATATGGTGGATCACATTTATTGATTTGCTTACGTTGAAATATCTCTGCATCCCAGCGTTAAATCCCATTTTATCATGGTAGATAGACGATCCTCTCACTGTGCTGCTGATTTCAGTTTGCTTGTATTTTGCTGAGAATTTTTGCATGTATGTTCATCAGGATATTGGCCTGCAGTTTTTTTTCAGTGTCATTATCTGGCTCTGTTATCAGAGTAATGTTGGCCTCATAAAATGTGTTTGGGAGTGTTCCCTACTATGCAATTTTTTGGGCAGTTTCACAAGAATTGGCATTTATTCTTCTTTAAATGTTTGGTAGAATTCACCAGTGAAACCATCCTGTCCTGGGCTTCTCTTTGTTGGATGGTTTTGACTAATTCATTCTACTTAATCATTATTGTTCTGTACATTTCTATTTTTTCATAATTTAGTCTTGGTAGGTTGTATATTTCTAGGAATTTAGCCATTTCTTCTAAGTTGTCCACTTGTTGACCCATAATTTTTCAGTCTCTATGATCCTTTGTATTTCTGTAGTATCAGTCATATTGTCACCATCTTATTTGTTTGAGTCCTTTCTCTTTTTTCTTGGTTAGACTAGTTAAGGTTTGTCAATTTTATCTTTTCAAAGAACGAACTCTTAGTTTTACTAATCTTTTCTTTAGGTTTTCTCTTCTCTATTACTTTAACTTCTACTCTAAGCTTTAATATTTTCTTCCTTCTCCTAATTTTGAGCTTAGTTCGTTTTTGTTTTGTTTTTTCAGGTTTTTGATGTGTAAAGTTTGTGTATTTGAGCGCTTCCTTTTTATCTAACGTTTCTTAGTGCTCAGACAGGGCTGTAGGCTGTGCTCTGAGATTAGTAGGGGTTGCCTCCTGTGTCCTGAAGTTAAACAGAGATGAAGTTCTGGCCAGTCTTTTTGCTCAGGCAGGGCCTCCCTCTGTATCCTGCAGTTGCGTGGAACTGGAGACTGTGCTCTGTGGTTGGGAAGGGTTCCTGCTCAGATGTCCACAGGCTATGCTCCACAATTGGGAGGGGTTGCTGGCTTTGCACATTGCCTGAGTGAGGCCTCAGGCTGTCTTCAACAATAGGGCAAGACCTTAGACTAGGATTATCTAAAGACTAGGGATAAAGACTGGCCTCTGAGACTGCCCTGGGTCACTGTTGAGGCCTCCTGATTATGGGAGGTGGGAGGGGCTTTGCTCAGCAATTGAGCAGGGTTGCTGGCTTGGTTCTCTGCCCAAATAGGGTTGTAGTATGGACTCCACAGCTGTTTTGGTTCTCTGACCAGGCTTTCTGGTCAGGTGGGACTAGAGGCAGTACTCAGAAGTTGGGCATTGTTGTGAATTTACTTCCCTGCCCAGGCTGGCCATGGAATACGCTCTGGCTGACTGCCGTCTGTTGCTATGCTTCTCAGTGGGGCAGGACTGTAGATTATGCTCAGCAGTTGGATGGGGCTTTGAACTTGCTTCCCTGCCCTAGTGGGTAATTAAATGTGTTCCACAGCCAGTATGACTCATTGACTAGGGACCCAAGTCAGGCTGAACTGCCAATGATGTTCCCTGGCCAAATGGGGCTACCAGCTCATCTCTGCAGGTGGGCAGAGTCAGTGGCTGGGATTTCTCTTGGATTGCTGCTGCAAGCAGGAAATTTGATCCACAAAGAAATGAGCCCTGGTTTCAGTAAACCCCAGCCAACTTTCTATCCCTACCTGACTTCCAGTGGCATGGACCTGCAGGTTCCCCCAATGACCTCCATGAAGTGAGACCCAAGTGGACCTGTGAGAAACCTCCTTCCAGGGTGGGAAAACAGGACGTTCACCTCGTGCTCTCCTTTCCCACCAGACAAACTGTCGGCCCCGGGGACATTCTAGATGTAGTGTCAGCCTGGGCGAGAGATGACGAGGTCAAAGTGAAACAACTCCTCTTACCCTTCTAATGTGGTCCTTCTTGGTCTCTGTGGTCCAAGCAGGTGCATTAGCCTCACCCCTGGTTGTGGGTGTTTCACAAGAGTGTCTTATCATTGAATAGTTGCTAGTTGGTCTTTTTGTGAGGGGAACCGAATTTGGGAATGATCTGTGTCACCATCTTTATGATTTCACCCTTTGTTGTCTATTCTTACACGTTTATATTTCCTTATAAATGTTATTATCATTTTGATTTAGTCCCTAGAATACTTTGTTGGCATTTTTATCGGTACTGTATTGACCTTCTCTCTTATACAGTCACATGGGGATAAGGGATCCCAGAATCATGTACTTATGAATGTTTCCTGTACCAAAATTAACTGTGTTCATGTCTCCCTTAATTAGACTCTGAGATTAAGGACAGGTTTCATGCCTTTTCAGTACCATGAATAAAATAACAATTGACATCGTGGGTATCTTTATCTTGTTCCTGATTATAGTCGTCTTGTTTCCTGTGTTTCTCCATTAAAGAGAATATTGGAAGTTCTGAGTACGATAAAATAAGCAGTTTCACCGGGTCTCTCCCACTGAAAGAAGTTCCGAGTAAGGTAAAATGAGCAGTTTCAGCTGGTCTCTCCCACTGAAAGAAACCATAAAACCTGGACAGAATGCAAAGAAAAGCTATTTAATGCCATATGCAAACAAATAATTGAGTCTCAACTTGAACCCTACACTTTATACAAAACTTAATTCAACATACATCACAAATCTCAATGTAAAGAAAACAATTATAAAAGTATTGAAAGTAAACATAAGAAAAAATATTTGTGTGGTGGTGGGTTAGCTCAATTGGTTAGAGCGTGGTGCTAATAACACCAAGTTTGCCGGTTCAATCCCTGCATGGGCCACTGTCAGCTGCGCCCTGCTTGAAAAAATGGGGGGGAAAAAAGGAAAAGAAAAGATATTTATGACCAAAGGTTAATCAAAGAGTTTTTATTCATGACACCAAAGCACGATCCATAAACACCTCCTCCCTTCGGTCTTTATAGCACGATTCAGGGATTTTTGTTGGTTGTTGGTTGGTAGGGAAGGATTGTGATTTTATGGATCATTTTGTCCTGTAGAACCCTGTAATTACCTTCTTATTTTTCTTTTCTGCTTCACCATCTTATCTCTGAAGGGTGCTTTTACCTTCCTTTCTTTTTATCTCCCCTAGAAGCTATGCCTTTTGAAATACTCCTTTTACGTCTCTCTTATCCCTTTAAATGACATCTGCCCTTATAAATCACACTTGCAACTTTAATCAGTGCCTCCCCCTTTAAATTGTATAGACTTCAAAATCTCTTCTCTATAGACTGTGCCCAGATCTTCCCAGACACGTTTCCAGCATTTTCAGATTTAGAATGGATTTAATATTTTTGGTGCCTATTGAAAATCAGCTTTAGGCTTCTCTAAAGCTAGTCTTTCTCTTATGGCTTCCTCACAGTTTTCTCATTCTGCCTTTGCTTGCCCCAAAGCTTTCTCCCTGGGCAACAGTAACATGTTGGCCTGAGAGGTCCTGCATGGGAATTTGGTGTTCCTCTCTCTTTCTACTCACAGGTATTTATAATTTCAGCATTCTTTGTCTTCCAAATCTCACATAGGCATACTTTTACATATGTCCTCGTACCTGCCCCTAAAGAAAGGAGAGTCTGTGAGACGGATCCTTTCAGGAACTTTGCTTCACCTTTGTGCTTATACCTTATGTCTCCCTGTATGTCCCCAAAAGATGGCTGGCTAGTCAATGACAGGTAAGTTTCCCCACAGGGGTGGGGAGGCAACCCAAGCCAGACACAGCCGCATGGGGACCATCTGAGGAACTTGCGGGGTTGATAGAGGTGTGTACAGCCCCACACTTTCCCCTGGCTAAGGAGAGGCTCTGCCTCTGTGGCTGCATTCCTTCCCACAACCTGCAGGGGAAGTGACTCAATGATGTGCTCTCCATCTATTCATATGCATAAAGGTTTTGTCCCTTGGGGAGGTACATACATCCTGAGACTTATGGTTCCGCTGCCTGCAGGCAAGGGTGATTGGTTTGATCAGTTTCCTATTATAATGTATGGGATTCACAGATCTTGAGATTGACAAGCTTCACTTCCCTTACTTCTTCACCTAACTAATAAAAGTTATGTGTTGGCCTGATTTGGGGCTCAGCCCTTGAGGCTGGAGCCCCTTGGCCCCACTTGCACACAATTCTTGGCTGCTGTTTTTCTTAACTCTACACCTCCCTCCTCGCTCTCCACAACTTTTGTCATGCTGGATGTGACATACATACACTTATTTTTCACTTTTGATATTTTTAATAATAAAAAAAGACAACTGAATACTTTTCATCTGGAGAGCAAAATTTTAGAGATACCTAGCTCTGTTACAAGTATTGTCCTTAGCTACCAAGAAATATTGTTGAATTCAATAGCCTAGTATGTTGGTAAGGATTTTTTCATCTACATTCATAGCAGAGATTGACTTCTAATTTTACTTTCTAATAAGGTACTTATCAGATTATTGTGTCAGATTTGTTCTGGTTTTATAAAATGAAACTGCAAATCTGAGGCAGAATAGGCACAACATGAGCTTAAAAACTGTTATTCTAGAAAATAAGGAAATGCTAAAATAACAACAAAAACAGGGGCATACTATAAGGATACAGAATGCAGTTGTTAAGTGACACATACTAGCCAAATCTTGGACAATTTCAGCAACATAAGAATCCATGAGTATGTAGTGATTATAAACAAACAGATAAATGAATAGATAAAAGGTGGATAAAAAGGGATTTTTATAGTAGAATGCCAATTGGAAGCTTCTAAATGTGATGGGATTGGAAATATATTATTTTGTAACTATAATAATAAAGATTGCTTCAGGTAAGAATTATTGACGGTTGCTAAACCTAGAAGGATGATTTTTTTATGAGATACAGTATATTTGAATGGTCTGAACGTGTCTTCCCACTGATTCCTTATTAGTTTAAAGGGGAAAAAAAACAGTAACTACAGAGTGAAGAAATATGACACCTTTACTGGGTGAAAAAATTAATATCAACAGTGAGAGGCAATTGACATTGTGTGCTTCCTGATATGATCCCCTTGAAGGACACAACATCATATAGACCAACCTGAAATGAAAAACCCAAATTGAATTGTGACAAACAATTACACAAATCCAAAATAAGGGTATATCTATTTACAAAAATGAAAGTGGGAAATGTACAATACAATTCTAAAACATCGTGTTATAAAAGAGAACAAGGAAGCTAACCAGGTCACTTGAATCTGGACAAAAGCTTTCAGGGTTCAGTCTAGCTTACACTAGCAAAGATGAAGCCATTTCAACATTATTAAAAATAACTGTGACAGAGTGAAGTAAATAAAATAGGTTTAAATCCATGAGTCCTAACAATTAAAAATAATTGTTCACAACTCAAGGGTGCAATAAAGTACCATTTTAGGCATAGGCAATTTAAGAGGAAAAACCGCATATTTATCTTATTTTCCCTATAAAAAGTACCACTGTAAAGTTCAATAGTAAATTAAGAATGTTTCTTCCTATAGAAATATTCCACCTAATAAATGAAAAAGGAGTGATAAGTTTAGACTGTTTCACAACTTCTGTTAGCATAATGGATCCAGGTTATGCCTCAAAGGCTGTTAACCAAAATATGAAAGAACCATATATTTTGTGCTTGAAGATAGAACGCACCCACCACTTAAAAAATAGTCTTGCCAAAACACTTGGGTCTGTATCTTATCAAGCTGTTAAATCTTTATAACAAGATGTTTTAGGATCATATTGCTAAACTACACAGGGCAGAGAAACATTTTAAAATGTACCATGGGATGCAATCATCAAAATCCATTCAATGGGAAACACTACAGGACAAATATCTTGTTTTCTTTAACAAAAAGAGGAAGGAAAATATGATGAAAGTAGAACCTATAGAACTAAAGAGGTTTAAGAACCATATCAAACAGCAGTTATGTGTGGACCTCATTTGAGTTATATTCAACATCATTTAACTATTATTTTGTGACATTTAAAAGATAATTTGAGGAAGTATTAGCCACAGCAATCAGACAAGAAAAAGAAATAAAAGGCACCCAAATTGGAAAGGAAGAAGGAAAACTGTAGTTTTTTCAGATGACATGACACAGTACATATAGAACCCCAAAGATTCCACCAAAAACTATTAGAACTAATAAATGAATTCAATAAAATAGCAAGATACAAAGTTAATATTTAGAAATCACTTGCATTTTTATACACTAATAACAAATTATCAGAAAGAGAAATTAAGAAAACAATCTCGTTTATGATTGCATCAGGGAAAAAGAAAACACCTAGGAATATATTTAACCAAAGAAGTAAAAGATTTGTACTGAGAAAATTATAAGACATTGAAGAAATTGAAGAAGATACAAATAAATAAAAGCATATACCGTATTCATAGATAGGAAGAATTAACATTTTTTAAATGTCCATATTACCCAAAGCAATCTATAGATTCAATGCAACCCTATCAAAATACCAATGGCATTTTTCACAGAACTAAAACAAATAATCCTAAAATTTATATGGAACCATCAAAGACCATGATTAGCCACAGCAATCTTGAGAAAGAAGAACAAAGTTGAAGGTATCACAATACCTGATATCAAACTATACTACAAGCCTAGAGTAATAAAAATCAGCATGGTACTGGCATAAAAATGCACCCACATAGATCAATGAAACAGAATAGAGAACACAGAAATAAACCCACACATATATAGTTAATGATGTATGACAAAGGAAGCAAGACTACACAATAGAGTAACAACAGTCTATTCAATAAATTGTCTTGGGAATACTGTACAGATACATGCAAAAAAAATGAAATTGGGCCACCTTCTTAAACCATATGCAAGAATAAACTGAAAATAGATTAAAAACTTAAATGTAAGACCAGAAACCTTAAAACACCTAAAAGAAAACATAGACAGTAAACTCGTTGATGTTGCTCTTAGTAATATTTTTTTTTCTGATATTCTGTCACACATAAGGGAAATGAGGAAATATTAATGGTGTTACATCAAACTAAAAAGTTTTTTCACAGCAAAGGAAACCATCAACAAAATGAAAGAAACCTACGGAATGGGAGAAGATATCTGCCAATGACACATTCAATAAGGGGTTAATATCCAAAATTTATAAAGATCGCATATAATTTAACACCAAAAACACTAACAATGCAATTAACAAATGGGCAGAAGACCTGAACAGACATTTCTCCAAAGAGGACATACAGATGGCCAATAGACATGAAAAGATGCTCAATGTCACTGATGATCAGAAATATGGAAATCAAAACCAAAATGGATATCGTCTCACACCTGTCAAAATTGCCATCATCAATAAATCAGCAAACAAGTGTTGGAAAGGATGTGAAGAAATGGGAACCCTCATGCACTGTTTATGGAATTATAAATTGGTGCAGCCACTATGGAAAACAGTATGGAGGTTCCTCAAAAAATCAAAACTAGAAATACCTTACTACCCAGCAACTCCATTTCTGGGTATTTATCTGAAGAAATCCAAAACACTGACTTGAAAAGATGTATGCATCCCTATGTTCACTGCAGCATTATTTACAAGCCAAGATATGGAAGCAACCTAAGTGCCCATCAATAGACAATTGGATAAATAGAAGGTGGTACATATATACAATAGAATATTACTCAGCCATAAAAATAATGAAATTTTACCATTTGCAACAACGTGGATGGACCTGGAACATATTATGTTAATTGAAATAAGTCAGACAGAAAGAGAAAAATACCACATGGTCTCACTTATATTTGGAATCACAAGAACAAAATAAACTAACAAAACAGAAAAAGACTCATTGGTGCAAGGAACAAGCTGACATTTAGCAGATGGGAGGAGTTGAGGAGTTAAGGAGCAGGGTTGAAAAGGTGAAGGGATAAAGAAGTACAAATTGGTAGTTATGAAATAGTCATGGAAATGCAAAGTACAGCATAGGGAATATAGTCAATAATATGGTAATAACTATGTATAGTGCCAGGTGGGTACTAGCCTAGACAGGAGGATCACTTCATAAGTTACGTAAATGTCTAACCACTATGCAGTACACTTGAAACTAATGTAAAATAATATTGAATGCCAACTATAATTGAAAAAAAAATTTAAAGGGGGAGAAAAAAGGTGAAAGGGAATAAGACCTTCAATTTCCAGGTATAAAACAAATAAGCTTTGGGGATGTAATGTACAGCATAGGGAATATAGTCAATAATATTGTGACAGCGTGGTATGGTGTCAGAGTTTGCTGGACTTATCACAGTGATCACTTCTTTATGTATATAAATGTTGAATAGCTATGGTGTACATCTAAAACTAATATAATACTGTATATTGGCTATATTTTAATGTCTTTTAAAAATTAAAAATAGAACTACAATATGAAAACAGATTAAAAAAATAAAGTCAGTTTGCTAAAAAAGGTGAAAAAATATGAAAATATTGAGTTCAGCTTATCAATTCTTTCTTTTGTAAATCATGCTTTTGGTATTGAATTTAAAGAGTCATCACCAAACTAGGTCATCTAGATATTTTTCCTATGTTATTTACTAGGAGTTTTTTAGTTTTGTATTTTACATTTAGGCCTATGAGCCATTTTGAATAAATTTTTGTGCATGGTATAAAATCTGTGTCTAGATTCATTTTTTTTGCACATGGATGTCCAGTAGTTTCAGCACCAAAACTGAAAGCAACAAAAGAACAAGACAAATAAAGAAACACAAACTCATGGACACAGATAACAATTTAGAGGTTACCAGAGGGTAAGGGGGAGGGGAGTCGGTAAAGAAGGAAAAGGGGGTCAAATATATGGTTATGGAAGGAGAACTGACTCTGGGTGGTGAACACACAATGTGATATATAGATGATGTATTATAGAAATGTACACTTGAAACCTATGTAGCTTAATTAATCATTGTTACCCCAATAAATTTAATTAAAAACGAAGAAGAAGAAAAGACTGTCTTTGCTGTGTTGTGAAAATTTGTTTAAAATTTCTGCTTTGTTCAAGAGACTGTCAAGAGAATGAAAAAACAAGCCACAGAAAGGGAGGGAATATTTGCAAAACATATCTGATAATAGACTGTTATCCAAAAATTGCAAAGAAGTCCTAGAACTCAACAATAAGGAAAAAAAAAGAAAACAGTTAAAAAATGGACCAAAGACCTTAATAGACACCTCATCAAAGAAGATATCAAAGAAGACATACAGATGGCAAATAAGCCCATGAAAAGGTGCTCCACATCATATATCATCAGCAATGCAAGTTCAAACAACCATGAGATACTACTACACAGCTGTTAAAATGGCCAAATTCTAGAAAACTGACAACACCAAATGTTGACAAGGATGTGGAGCAATAGGAACTCTCATTCATTCCTAGTGAGAATGAAAAATGGTACAGCCACTTTGAAAGACAATTTGGTTGTTTCTTACAAAACTAAACATAATCTTACCACATAATCCAGCAATAGTGTTCCTTGGTATTTACCCAAAGCAATCGAAAACTATGGCCTGTACACAAAAACCTGTACATGGATATTCATAGCAATTTTATTCTTTTTTTTAATTAAAGTTTATTGGGGTGACAATTGTTAGTAAAGTTACATAGGGTTCAGGTGTACAATTCTGTATTACATCATCTATATACGAAATTGTGTGTTCACCACCCAAAGTCAGTTCTCTTTCCATCACCATATATTTGATCCCCTTTACCCTCATCTACCACTCCTCTCCCCTCTTACCCTCTGGTAAACACTAAACTAATTTTAATATAGTTACAGATATATACAATCTTAAGTTTGGTTTTCATTTGTCCCACTTTTATTTTCTTTCATTCAATTAAATCAGTCCAATTGGAACCAGTCCAATTCCAATAACTGGACAATTGTTCCAGTTTTCTCCTTATCAGGGTGTTGATTCTTTATCACTATTCCAGAGACACTATTCTGCATCCCAGATAAAGTAAGGTCTTTAGAACACTTTGTTTAACTCTACTTAATCTACTTATTCCCTTTCCAAGTTTTGTGTATTGTTGTAAAGTATTTTAATTTTATATCTATTTGACTTTCCCCCAGTTTTTTTTTATAATATGATCAATTTGAATTTATATTGTCTCGTTTCTATGCCCCATCTATTTTTATTCTCTCCTGCATTCCCTACTACAGCTTGGCATAATTTCCTTTGCTTTAAAAACATCCTTTGATATTTATTTTAGAGTTAATCAGGTAAATGCTGAATTATTTGAGTTTTTATTTGACTAAAAATATCTTAAATTCACTTTTATTTTGAACAATACTTTTGCTTGGTTTGGTAGTTATTTACTTCTACCATTTGAAAATGTAATTTTATTGTTTTCTGGTTTCCATTATTTTTATTGATATGTTAGCTATCAGACTCCTTTGAAAGTAACATGCATTTTCTCTGATTGCTTTTAACATATACATAAAGACAAGTAGTATGTATATATCGTAATCTTCTCAAAAGCAATATGATGTAAAGTGAATGAGAAGTCATGCACAGTTATAGAAATCAGAAGGATGAAAAACTGATGTCACAGGAAAGTGCTCATCCTTAGGAGAGATCATAAGAGTCGGTCCTGTATCCGAGTGACAGAAGTTCTAACTTTAACAACTGCTTAAACCCTTACAGAAAAATATGGCATGCTATTTTGAAACAATTTATTGTGCTCACAAAAATCGTATAACTTTCAAAAAAATTCCTGGAAGCGTTTTCACAGTCTTTTTGTAGCCCAGAGAGTCATTTGTAGATAACTGAAACTATCTTTGAAGTGATTACTCAGCTAGAGATAAATGCCTATGATCTTTAAAGAGTATTTGAAATAAACTAAAATGTTAGTACACTCTGAGCGAAGGAATATAGAAATGGGATTTAGGTATTATCTCTTCCACAATTCGTTTTACAAAGGAGTAAATCAAGAATTTATTAGTACATTAAAACTAACCTGAGGTCAGGGTCTGGATTCAATGTAAATGTGAATTGCTTCAGACACTGAAGATAATCACCATAAAGAAAGTAATTAGGCTAATACCAGGTTTTGTCAGTAGGCTGAGGGGATGAGGTTTCTACCGGGAGCTAGATCAGTAGTTGTGAACACTTTGGGGAACATACTGATTTGTGAAACACTAGGGCTGGCATATAATAGGATCTTAGTATAAGTTCAATGCGTGAATGAATGAATGGTTTGATCCTAGATCCCAAATGCAGCTAAAATAGGCTCCCAGGTGATTGCGTTTTAAATGGTTTTATTTAGGATTATATTTTAGACATGAGAATTTTAGTTGAACACCAACATTGTTTTTTGATCCTTTTTCAAATCTCTGTTTCCCAGATTCAATACAAAGGCTTTAGAAAATTTTGGGCTATAGAAACACTTTTAAGTGGTATCTCCTTGATTCATTTCCCACTATTTCTTTAGAATTGTTCAAGTCTTTAGTATTCAAGATATTGTCTGTAATGACTAAGGAAGGTGAGCAAAATCACTGGGTGAGGAACATCTTGCTTATTTGATGTCAGAGCATTGTTCCCAATGGTTTCAAGTAGTTCTAGTTGTTTTTTCCCCAAATGAATCAGAGCAGACTAGCTTATTTACTGTGGACTATATTCTGCATATGGGTTAAAAGCATGCACATCAAGTTACCTCTAACGCAGAATGAAAATGCCTGACTTGTGCAAAAAGTACTCATGCATTCAGTCATTAGTAAGATGATGACAATTAGCCCAGCTGGTGACAAGAGGAACATATGTATGGCCAGTATAGATGCTTGATTTTTTCAATCAGAAAGGTATGAAAGATTATGGATGGCATGGAACACTATGCATTCCTGACCAGGTAGACAAAATTACAACAAGCTTACAGAAACCTTGCTACAAAGTAGATGAACTTTGTTTAAATTCAACTCTTCTAAAAATGCATCATTCAGAGGACATACATTGAACTTCAAATTTTTCTGACATGTTTCCAAGGATTATAAATTGGAGATTATGTAAAGGCTACATTATGTGTTACTAATTCTCACACAGTGGCCTCTAATAATTTTACTGTGGGAATGTGTGTATTTGTCTTCCCAAATCCATTGCTTAATATTGATGTAAGAATGACTCCTTTTTTTCCTCTTTTATCCCAAATTCAATCCAGTAGTAAATTCTGTCAGCTTTTCCTCCAAAATCTGTGTAGTCTGATGACTTCTCACGTCTTAATCACTACCACCACCCTCGTCCATTCACACTGTTTCACTTTTGGACATTTCCATTGCCTGCTAATTGGCCTTCCTTTTTTTTTTTTTTTTTTTTTTTTTTTTTTGTCCCCAACTCACCACCAGTATGTTCTCCATTCTGCAACCAGAGTGATTATTGTGAAGTAAATCAGATCACGCTATTCTCAAGTCCCTCCAATAGCTTTCTATCTTTTTTCATGTAAAATTCAAAGTTCTTTTCAGGACATACGCCCAGCACTACTCTGAACTCATTTCCACCACTCAGCCTCTCTTTCATTCTGCTTTAGGATCCCTGGCCTCCCGATGTTCCTCAAAAGCACCAAGCAAACTACAACCAGAGAGCTTTCCCTCTGCTTAAGAGATCATTCTCCACATATATCCTTGTCAAAGATGAACAAAGACAGACACTAGTTACAGTGCTGAGGATACACGTTATTCAGTAACGACTATGACTATTGCAGTAAGAAAGGAGATCCAGTGTGAACTGACTTCACTGAAACAAAAGGCAGGAGACATTTGTTTTATTAATAGTTTCAGGTATACAAAACAATGTAATAGTTAGACATTTACATCCCTCACAAAGTGATAACCCCCCTCCCTCAATCTACTACCCCTCCCGTGACTATACATATATATAATTATAGTTGACATTCAATATTATTCAGCTTCAGCTTCAGGTGCACACTGCAGTGGTGAAGCATCTACACTGTCTATGAAGTGGTCTCCCTAATAAGACAAGTGCCCATCTGACACCCTACAAAATCTTTACAATATTATTGATTATATTCCCCAAACAGTTTTTGTATCCCCATGGAAATATTGTGGCTACTAATTTTTACTTTATAATCTCCTCACCTTCTCCCTCATCCCCACCCCACTCCCATCTAGCAACCATCAGTTTTTCCTCTATATCTCTGAGACTATTTCTGTTTAGTTTGCTCATTTATTCTGATATTCAAATTCCACATATAAGTGAGATCATGTGGTATGTGTCTTTCTCTGTCTGGCTTATTTCACTTAGCATAATGTTCTCTAGGTCCATCCATATCGTTGTAACTGGTAAGATTTCATTCCCTTTTATGGCCAAGTAATATTCCGTTGTAGGCTGGACTTGCTAAGGGAAAGTCACTGAGGCCATTAAGAGAGGTTGGTCCATGTGACTAGGCCATATGGGTTTGTTGATAGGAGTTTATCCAGAGGAGAAAGAAACATCTTACATCTTTATGACAGGAGACAGTGTTGCAAGTGAAAGCAAGGCACCTACAAAATATGGATGCTTTTCCTCCTACAGGGACTGGGTACAAGAGTGAGGATTCAGAGACACAGGATCTCAGGTCCTTGAGAATACTGTTCTGGATGGTAGGGGATTTACATCTTAAAGAGATAGAGAAAGGATTTATAACTGCAAGCTTTCTAAAGTCACTGCTCTAAGAGGGGGTTCAGGGGCCTATCTGCCTATTACCAGGTGGTTGGAACAAACAGTAAATTATCCTGTAAATAGTATATCAATATATCAGGATATATATATATATATATATATACTGTTTCCCCAAAAATAAGACCTAGCCAGACATTCAGCTCTAATGTGTCTTTTGGAGCAAAAATTAATATAAGACCTGATATTATATATTATACTATATTATATTATATTATATTATATTATATTATATTATATTATTATACCTGGTCTTATATATATATTTTTTCCCATGAAATTGTTTCCATTCCACTCCTCAAGTAGAGTTTATGTTAATTCTGCATATATACATTATATATTTCTGAGGTGAATAAGACTGGGTCTTATATTAATTTTTGCTCCAAAAGACACGTTAGAGCTGATTGTCCAGCTAGGTCTTATTTTCAGGGAAATACCACACACACACACACACATACACACACACACACACACACACCGTGTGTGTATACAGAATACCCAATGCCTACTATTGCACTTGTCACAGTCAGGCCTTGATAAATGTTTTTTGATAAAAAATTAATTATTTAAAAACATTTATTTAGAATTGATTGTCTGTATGGCACTGTGGTACTCATCTGGAGTATAAAGATGAGTGAGAAAATCCCAGACATTAAAGAACTCCTGGCTTAATGGGAAAAATGGGCATGAACATGAATTATCACACAATAGTGAGAGAATTGCTGAACATTAATTAGGTAAAAAATACTATAGGAATCCGAATATTTGAGCAACAATCTATTGGAAAGAAGTAATAAATCAAGAAAAATCAAAACAAGGGTTGATTATGTGATTCGTCTTGAAGGAAGAGAGCAAATGTATTTGAGTATATTTTTAATAAAACTTGGCATATTTTTCAAAACACTGTATTGGTGATTTGGGAGTACCGATACTTTTTATTATTCCCATTTAAAATGCTCTTCCTCTGAAAATTCAAGAGCTGGTAGCAGAGTGGAATTACTGACTTCAATCTTATTCTCAATACAATTTTATTTCCTTTTTACACCTTATCATAAAGACCTGACATTTCATTAAGAAACATGCCCACTTTTCTTGTAAGCCTTGAGGTTACCCAAGGTTACACATTTATTTATTTTCTTTCTTTCTTTCTTTCTTTCTTTCTTTCTTTCTTTCTTTCTTTCTTTCTTTCTTTCTTTCTTTCTTTCTTTCTTTCTTTCTTTCTTTCTTTGTTTCCTTCCTTCCTTTTCAGATCACCACAGGATTGGTCTAAGAAAGATGACTGCATTATTGTCACTAGCACACATGACAATAAGAAGGGAATCCTTTCGTTCCCCAATTTCCTTTTATAATTTCATCTCCACCCATTAAGATATCAGCACCTACCTCTAGATATAAAAAAATATATATAATGCACTTTAATAATTTAATTTTAAATATGTCATTGCACATATACGTATTGACACTGAGCCAAAAGGATACAATTTTAAACAGATGTATAGGCAGGGGCTTGACTTACAAGCATACATATATTTTATAGGGCTTTTCTTTTAATGGGTTGTATTATAGTTACAGCACCAAAGTAGTGTTAACAAAGTTATTTATTTGGGAAATTGGAAATAGTCATTGCATAGAATGGAAGTCTATGATAATAGTCATTAAAATAGAATTCTATCTATATTGGAGAATCACTCAATGCACCATACTAATTATGAGTCAAATTTCATCCTAGACTATGAAGTACATACGGTGAGTGTGGCTGGAGTTAGTAGTAATCAAGAGGCATGAATTTTTAAAAACATTTTAAATAAACAATCTCCCCAGATAGTCAATCAACATAAAACATCTCAAGTTATTTTCTCAGTGCTTATAAGATAATATTAATAATATATAGTGGTACTCCATTTTGACATAGGTCATTAGCCATTCTGATTCATTGAAAGTAATGTTGTCACAATGGCTTCGGTCATTAAATTTCAATCATAAACTTTGCTCAAACAACATAATTGATCATTAGTATTCTCATTTGCTTTAGGCTCACTGTAGAAATTTTTTTTCTTCCTTTTTTTTTTTAGGACTCTAAAAATCATTACCCAGAAGTGAGAGGTTAATCTCCTCTGCATTACAGTTGATCACCCTTGATAAATGTTTTTCAATCAAATAAAATGACAGTGTGAAGAACAATAGACTTAGGGTACAGGAGAGTTGAATTTTATAACATAAATTTCAGAAAGTTGCCAAATATTCTTTGTGGTTTACCAACATAAATTTGGGAAACTATTTTCTTCATATCTGTATCAGCAAGAAATGATGTGAACAAATGGATTAATTTATTAATATATGAAGTAGTTTGTACTCTTCTCAAAAAAGAGAATCCTGGCATAAATCCTAAACCAATGTTCCACAGTAATTAGTTTCACTCACCTCTGGAATAAGAATATTCATGTATCACTATCAAACCAGACATTCAGAACGATTTAGTACTGTTATAAAATAAATTCTGCTGATTCCAATACACCTCAAGTCATTCTGAGCCAAACTGACTTGTGTTTTTCAAGTACTTGAATTCTATTTTGTAAAACACAGATTATACATTTCTAAGAACTAATTCTTAGAAAATATTTTAAATACATAATAAGTCTTGTCCAAAACCAAATAACTGCTTTATAAATCCAACATACTAAAAATATGTAAATACATTCTCAATAAACAATTTCCCAGGTTTTGCTCTATCTCTGAAAAACTTTTTTCATTGAGCCTATAACTATGCTGACTAGGCATTCAGCATAGTTTCCAACTTCATTGTTTCACACAGTCTTTGGAAGGAACACTTAAAAAATGTCTGGGTACCATTCTATTGGGTGTTTATGCCTTTCCTTACTTCGCAATTTTCTTACAGATAGCTAGCATGATATTGTGCCTATTTTATCCTCTCTTAATGAGTACATAGGTATTTGTGCATAATTTTCTTATTATTGTATTTAAGATTGTGTCCTTAGAACAGATTTTTAGAAGTGGAATTTTATAAGGCTTTTAAATATACATTGCTAAATTGTATTCCAAAAGGCTTTTTTTCTTTTTTTTTTTTTTTTACCAATTTACATGGTCATGATCAATGTATGAGAGTGTCTGCTTTACTGTATTCTCATTGTATTATCAGAATTAATCAGAATTAAAACAATAAGAATATTGTCCATGAAATTAAACCAAACTGATATAAAACAAACAAACAAAATAAATGTTGATTCTTAATTTATACAGAAGTGATACAATGAAACAATAAAGGGATTATCCTATCTATTTAAAAGATTTGGGATTAAACAGTGCATTGTATACGTATGTACCTTTGCTTCTCTCTGAAATCTGTGTAAACTAGGAGTAAAGAAATAAATATGGTATAAACAAAAAAAATATCATTTAGGAGATGACAACAGTTTTTAGAAGTTGGAAAGTGGGCCTGAGATGGAAAAGTCAAAGGCAAGCAGATGGCTCTCCTGGAAGTGCTCTCACACTGGAGGATCAGATATGGTAGAGGTGAGAAGGAGACATGAACTGAAACGAGGAAGATGAATTAAAAGTGTTCATAAGAATATTTAACTCAAGGACCCTACCCAATCCTGTACACAAGCAGCTACGTCTCTCATTCTGTGCAAGAGAATAGAGGTTTATTTGGTAGCAAAATTGAACTAGAGGCTCCACACCCAGGGGGACTCAAAGCATAGCAGAAGAGGAAGAGAGGCTGGCATTAGCAGAAGAGGAAGAAAGCTTAAAAAAAAAAATGGCTATCAATAATTATTCTAAATGTAAATGAACTAAATGTTCCAATCAAAAGATATAGGGTGCCATAATAGATTTTAAAAAACCCATTTATATGCTGCTTAATCAAAAGACTCACTTTAGATTGAAAGAAACTGAAAGTGAAGGGATGGGAAAAGATATTCTATTAAAAGAGAAATGAAAAGAAAGCCTGGGTAGCAGTACTCACACCATACAAAATAGACATCAAAACAAAGAATGGAAAAGGAGACAAAGAAGGACATTACATAATTTTACAGGGCTCAATCCAAGAAGAGGATATAACAATTATAAATATCTATACACCCAACACAGTAGCACACAAGAATCCAAAACAAATGCTAATGGACAATAAGGCAGAGATTAGCAGAAATACTATAATAGTTGGGATAGTTGGGGACTTTAATACTCTACTTACCTCAATGGATAAATCATCTACACAGAAAATTAACAAGGAAATAATGTTCTTAAATGCCACCTAGCGTAGTTTCACTTAATAGACACTTATAGAGCATTTTATCCAAAAGTGCAGGGTTCATATTTTTCTCAAGTGCACATGGAACATTTTCCAGGATATATCACATACTATACCACAAAAGAAGCCTCAATAAATTCAAGAAGAATTAAATTATATCAAACATATTTTATGATCACAATGGCATGAAACTAGAAATCAACAACAGGGGAAAAAGTGAAAAAAATACAAATACATGGAGACAAAACATGCTTCTAAACAACCAATGGATCAAAGAAGAAATCAATCAGAAAACGAAAAACTACCTTAAGACAAATGAAAATGAAAACACAACCTTATAAAATTAGTGAAATGCAGCAAAAGTAATCATAAGAGGAAAGTTTATAGCTACATAGGCCTACCTCAAGAAGCAGGAAAAAATTCCAAATAAACTATCTAATTTTACAACTAAAGAAACTATAGAAAGAAATAAACAAAACCCAAATAAGTAGGAGGAAGAAAATAATAAAAATCAGAACAGAAATAATTGAAATAGAAAATTTTTTAAAAAAAGAAAAGATTAATGAAACTAAAAGCTGGCTCATTGAAAGGATAACATTGACAAGCCACAAGCAAAAATAGAGAGAGAACACAAATAAAATCAGAAATGAAAGAGAGATTATAACTGAAATACAAAGAATCAGTAAAGAACACTGTTAACAATTATATGCCAATATAGTTAAACAATCTAGAAAATGGATAAATTTCTAAAAACATGTAGTCATCTTTTGTTATCAGTATATATTGAGTATTACAATTTTAATACAATTTTCCTTTCTTAAAATGTGTATACTTTTTTTTTTTGGTACCCTAAAATGTCCCCAATCTATGTATTAGATGTGTCATTTCCTGTCATTTAAAAAAGGAAATAAATTACATAAAATTAAAATTGTGTGTTCTAGATGTCTGTCTCCAGGATTCTCATGCACTAAAGTGTCCAAAGACTTTGCCTGAGGAGCTTAATAAAAACAGGTGTCTGCTTCTCCTACTTTTTTTGATGAGTTTGCACAGTGACAGATGATTACTAGAATTGGATGAGTGATCACATTGTAAGGTATGGAGATGTCCGATCACTATATTGTACACATGAAACTAATATACCTAATATAATATTGTATACCAATTGTACCTAAAAAATCCCCACTCTATGTATTAAATGTGTCATTTCCTGCCATTTAAAAAAGGAAATAAATTACATAAAATTAAAACTGTGTGTTCTAGATGTCTGTCTCTAGCATTCTCATGCACTAAAGCGTCCCAAAGAATTTGCCTGAGGAGCTTAATAAAAACAGGTGCCTGCTTCTTCTCCTACTTTTTATTCAGTGGGCCTGGAGTAGAGCCTGGAGTGTCTGCGTCTATAACAAGTAGTCTGATGCAAAGTGTATTGGGAATCACATTTGAAAAAGCATTAGTTTTTTTTGTTTGTTTGTTTTTTGTTTTTTGTCTGTTTGTATTTACTGAGCCCTTACTGTGTGCCACACGGTATTTTATGTGCTGGGAATACATTCCATTGATTAAAAACATACAAAAATCTCTGTCTTCTTTGTGCCTACACTCTAGAGGAAGGATACAAGACGATAAATATAATACATAATTAAATTACATAGTAAGTTAGAAGGTCATAAGTTCTATGGGGGAAAAAAGTAAGCAGTTATGAGAATAAAGATAAATCTTATCTCAAAATATTCTAAAAACAGCCTAGGTGGTGAGTACACAATATGATATACAGATGATGTATTATAGAATGTACCCTTGAGACCTATGTAATTGTACTAACCATTGTCACCCCAATAAATTGAATTTAAAAAATTAAGAACAGCATATTTTTATTTTGTGTGAGTAGGTGACATGGCATTTCTTATCCAAAAAATACCGCCATTCCTAAAAACATGTTATCTAGGATGAATATGTGTGGACATCCAATCCATAAGTGAAGATAGAAATAAATACTTTAGCTTCCGAATTATTGAAATATAAACTCAGAATAAAAAGAAAATAACACCAGTTTCAGGAAACTCTCTAAAATCATCTAAAATAAAGAGGAACATAAGGATTATCTGATGTTTATCAATCAAGTTGATATTTGCCTAACAAATGAAATATGATTGTGGATTTAAGAGAATTCAAGGTAATAGACTCTTTTAGATAGAACTTTCATTTTCATGAAAGCAAAAAATAGAAAATACTACTGGTGCTAATTATAGCTGAAGCAATTTAAAAGATACAAAATGGGAAGAATGCATAATATAAGTTAATTTTAATGATTAAGGATGATTTAACATGCTTCTACTAATTGTGATGTTTATTCTGCCTGGTTGAACATGGAGAATTTTTCTCCGTGTTTCTAACTTGGTTTCCTTATGTCTTGAAATATCTTAATCTTACTTCTTTAAAAACTGGTGAGCATTTCTGTTAAATTTATAAAAATGGAGCAGAGTGATTTTGTTGATCATGCCTACTCCCTCTTTTGGTCACATGCCAGCAGAGTCTCGGAGGCAGCCTGGCTAAAATGACAAAGACACTTGGTTCTTTGCTGATTATTTCCCTGGGGCACCCTGCATCTGTCCAGAGTGAGAACTAGAAATCTTTCCCCAGCCATCTTTGCACTATGATTGGACGTCAACATTATATATCATTGTCTCGGTTTGAAATCCTATCAATTTCAGTCTTCAAACTGAAATTTGGTGTTGATTTTTACTCTGTTGATGTGCATGATTTGATTTTACGTTTTGAAATACTTAAATGAAAAGGTTCTCAACTTTATAATTTTATCTCCTGATAAGCAAATAGCTGATAGGAGGGTAAGGTCCTTGCAGGCTCAGCCTTTTGCCAAGGTACTTCATCAGGGAGCAAAGGGCAAGAAATAGAATTTTGCCTCCTCAAGGGACCTGAGGAATATTTTCTCGAGATGCTTGGCCTCCGAGCTGCTTTGAGAAAGCTGTCTAGGGCATGCCATCTTCCACATTTTACCTTCAAGTGCATCTATAGCTCCCACTGCTATAGAATGGGAATTCCCCATTTTTTATTGCTTTGGCTGTATCCTCAACATTTTGATATGCTGTATCATCATCATTGAGTTCAAAATATTTTCCAATGTTCTTTGTGACTGACTTAATTGACCTGTAGGTAGATGTGTTCTGATTCATTTCCACAAATGTGGAGATTTTCTAGTTATTTTTCTCTTATTGAGGTCTAATGCAATTCTACAGCATTCACAGAATATATACTGTCTTATTTTCAACATTCGAAATGTGTTGAGACATGATTCATTGTCCGGAATATTTGGATAAATGTTCTGTGTGCACTTTAAAAAGATACTTTTTTTTGCATTTATTGGATATAGTATTTTGTAAATATCAATTAGGTCAAATTGGTTACTCATGTTGTTTTAAATGCACTGTAACTGTCTCCTTTTCTGTAAGTTACTCAGAAAGTGTTTTAAAAGCTCCAACTCACATTGTGAATCTATTGGGCTCTCATTTTAGTTCTGTCACTTTTGGTTTACATATTTTAGAGCTATGTTAATAAGTTTACATAAAATCATTGTCAAATATTCCCATTAAATTACATGTCAGCAAGAAAATGCCCCTGGTTTATCTCTCCTATTAACCTTACCTAAAAGTCCTTTTCTGTTATATTAATATGTTAATATAAATTAAAAATATAAACTATAAATTATTAGTACAGCGAAATCAGCAATGTTTTTGCTTGAATTGCATGATTACATTGCATGTATGTCTGTGTGTGTCCATGTATATTTTACTTCCAGGCATGTCACTAATATCACCAAGATTTGTGATGTTAGTGATGTTAGTGTTGCTTTAAATAGTTGGTGGTCTTTTATAGTTCTCCTTCCTGAATTTGCTTTTTACTTCTTATACTTCTGATTTTCTGTCTGGAATCATTTTGAGTTTGTCTGCAAGAATGGAAACAATGAAAAAAATTGTTAGTGTCGTCACTTCTGGGAAAGGAATTGGACAGCTAGATTTTCATTGACTTTATATCTTTCTAAGAAAGAATGGCACTATAGATAGTTTTTGCTATTTTCTGAAATTTTCAAGTAAAATTATGAACTGTAAAGCCAAAAATATATAAAATTTCAATATATTTGTCATATCAGAATTATAATAAATATTAGTGTAATTTCTGTTAGTGTTATAAACCTTTTCTCTACATGGTATGAGGTGGCAACCTATTCAGAATGATGATAAATGTTAAAAAGAAAATGAGGAACATTGAATTATCTTTTTTTTAAATTAAAGCTTATTGGGGTGACAATTGTTAGTAAAGTTACGTAGATATCAGGTGTACAATTCTGTAATACATTATCTATATCTCACATTGTGCGTTCACCACCCGGAGTCAGTTCTCTTTCCATCACCATATATTAAACCCATTTAACCCTATTCTAGAGCCCCCTGCTCCCTTACCCTCTGGTAACCCCTAAACTATTGTCTATGTCTATGAGTTTTTGTTTCTTCATTTGTATGTCTTGTTCTTTTGTTGTTTTTAGTTTTGTATACCACATATCAGTGAAATCATATGGTTCTTGACCTTATCTGTCTGACTTATTTTGCTTAGCACTATAATATCAAGATCAACCCATGTTGTCACAAATGGTACTATTTCATCTTTTCTTGCCACCGAATAGTATTCCATTGTGCATATACACCACAACTTCTTTATCCATTCATCTATCAAAGGACATTTTGGTTGTTTCCATGTCTTGGCCACTGTAAGTAAAACTGCAATGAACATTGGAGCATACATGTCTTTATGGATAAACCTTTTCAGATTTTTTGGGTAGATACCCAGGAGAGGGATTGCTGGGTCATACGGTAATTCTATTCATAATTTTTGAGGAACCTCCACACTGCCTTCCATAAACGGCTGCACCAGTCTGCATTCCCACCAACAGTGTATGAGGGTTCCTTTTGCTCCATAACCTCTCCAGCACTTGTTACTATTTGTCTTGTTGATGATAACCATTCTGACTGGGGTGAGGTGATATCTCATTGTGGTTTTTATTTGCATTTCTCTGATGATTAGTGATGTTAAACATTTTTTCATATGTCTATTGGCCGTTTGTATGTCCTCTTTGGAGAAATGTCTCTTCAGGTCCTCTGCCCATTTTTCAATTGGGTTGTTCGGTTTTCCTGTTGTTGAGTTATGAGTTCTTTGTATATTTTGGATATTAGCCCCTTATCAGAGGTGTTGTTTGCAAAAATCTTCTTCCATTCACTTGGTTGCCTCTTTATTTTGTCTATGGTATCTTTTGCTGTGCAGAAGCTTTTAAGTTTCATAGAGTCCCATTCATTTATTTTAATTTTTACTTCCCTTGCCTTTGGAATCAAATTCATAAAATGCTCTTTGAAACCAAGGTCCATAAGTTTAGTTCCTATGTTTTCTTCTATGCAGTTTATTGGTTCAGGTCTTATGCTTAGGTCTTTGATCCATTTTGTATTAATTTTGGTACATAGTGACAGATAGCAGTCCAGTTTTATTCTTTTTCACTTGGCTTTCCAATTCTCTCAACACTGTCTATTGAACAGGTTGTCTTTTCAGCATTGTATGTTTTTTGCTTCTTTGTGAAAAATTATCTGTCCATATTTATGTTGGTTTATTTCTGGGTTCTCAATTCTATTCCATTGTTCTGTGTGTCTGTTTTTCTGCAATATCATGCTGTTTTGATTTTGTTGCCCTGTAGTATAAGCTAAAGTCAGGGGGTATGATACCTCCAGCATTGTTCTTTTTTCTTAGTATTGCTTTGGCTATTTGGGGTCTTTTGTAGTTCCATACAAATCTAATGATGTTTTGTTCTATTTCTTTAAAAAATGTCATTGGGATTTTTATGAGGATTGCATTAAATCCCCATTATATATTGCTTTAGGTAATACGGACATTTAAACCATGTTGATTCTTCCAATCCATGAACTGGGAATGTCTTTCCATTTCTTTGTGTCTTCTTCAATTTCCTTTAAAAATGTCTTATAATTTTCAGCATATAGGTATTTCACATCCTTGATCAAGTGTATTCCTAGGTATTTTATTTTTTTGTTGCAATTGCAAAAGGTTTTTTTTTTTTTCTTTTTCTGAGATTTTATTGTTAGTATATAGGAATGCAATGGACTTTTGTACGTTGATTTTGTAGCCGGCCACTTTACTGTATTCGTTGATTGTTTCTAATAGCTTTTTGGTGGAGTCTTTAGGGATTTCTATATATAGCATCATGTCATCTGCAAAGAGTGATAATTTAACTTCTTCATTCCCAATTTGGATGCCTTTTATTTCTTTCTCTTGCCGGATTGCTCTGGCAAGGACTTCCAACACTATGTTGAGAAGCAGAGGTGATAGGGGACAACCCTGTCATGTTCCTGAACGTAGAGCAAAGGGCTTCAGTTTTTCACCATTAATTATGAGATTAGCAGAGGGCTTGTCATATATGGCCTTTATTATGTTAAGGTATTTTCCTTCTATACCCATTTTATTAAGTGTTTTAATCATAAATGGATGTTGTATCTTGTCAAATGCTTTTTCTGCATCAATTGATATAATCATATGATTTTTGTCCTTTATTTTGTTTATGTGATGTATCACATTGATGGATTTGCGTATGTTGAACCATCCTTGTGCCCTGGGGATGAACCCCACTTGGTCGTGATGAGTAATCTTTTTAATGCATTGTTGTATTCGATTTGCTAGAATTTTATTTAGGATTTTTGCATCTGTATTCATCAGAGATATTGGTCTGTAGTTTTCTTTTTTGGTGTTGTCCTTACCAGGTTTTGGTATCATGGTAATGTTGGCCTCATAAAATGAGTTAGGGAGTACTGTCTCTTCTTCAATTTTTTGGAAGAGTTTGACCAGGATTGGTATTAGATCCTCTTTGAAGGTTTGGTAGAATTCACTAGTGAAGCCATCTGGTCCCGGACTTTTGCTTTTGGGATGGTTTTGGATGACTGATTCAATTTCGTTACTGGTGATCGGTCTGTTTAGATTTTCCAGTTCTTCATGGTTCAGCCTTGGAAGGCTATGTGTTTCTAAGAACTTGTCCATTTCTTCTAGGTTATTGACTTTGGTGGCATATAGTCCTTCATAGTATTCTTGGATGATCCTTTTTATTTCTGTGGTGTCCGTGATAACTTCCCCTTTTTCATTTCTGATTTTGTTAATTAGTATCTTCTCTCTTTTTATCTTAGTGAGTCTAGCCAAGGGTTTGTCAATTTTGTTAATCTTTTTAAAGAACCAGCTCTTTGTCACAATAATTTTTTCTATTGTTTTTGTGTTCTCTATTTCATTTAGTTCTGCTCTGATTTTGTTATTTCCTTTCTTCTGCTGACCTTGGTTTCACTTGTTCTTCTTTTTCTAGTTCTTTAAGGTGTAACATGAGGTTATTTATTTGGGAGTTTTCTTGTTTCTTGAGATAGGCCTGTAATGAGATAAATTTCCCTCTTAAAACTGCTTTCGCAGCATCCCAAAAATTTTGGTAGGATGTATTTTCATTGTTATTTGTCTCTATGTATCTTTTGTTCTCTCCTCTAATTTCTTCTTTGACCCAGTCATTCTTTAAAAGTATGTTGTTTAATCTTCATGTATTTGTGTTTTTTCCTGCTTTCTTTTTGCAGTTGATATCCAATTTCAAAGCCTTATGATCAGAGAATATGCTTGGTATGATTTCAATCTTCTTAAATTTGTTGAGACTGATTTTATGTCCCAATATATGGTCTATCCTTGAGAATGTTCCATGTACACTAGAAAAGAATGTATAGTCTGATGTTTTAGGATGAAGTGCTCTATAAATGTCAATTATGTCCATTTCATCTAATGTGTCATTTAGGGCTGCTATTTCATTATTTATTTTCTGTTTGGATGATCTATCCATAGCTGTCAATGATGTATTTAAGTCCCCTAGTATAATTGTGTTTTGGTCAATTTCTCCCTTTAGTTCTGTTAGTAGTTGCTTGGTATATTTCGGTGCTCCCTGATTGGGGGCATAAATATTGATGACTGTGATGTCTTCTTGTTGTATAGTCCCCTTCACCATTATGAAATGTCCATCTTTGTCTCTTGTTACCTTTTTTATCCTGAAGTCTGTTTCATCTGATATCAGCATGACTACACCTGATATTCTCTGGATACCATTTGCTTGGAGTGTCAATTTCCACCCTTTCACTTTGAGTCTATCTTTTTCCTTGTAGCTGAGATATGTCTCCTGGAGGCAGCATATGGTTGGGTTTATTTTTCTTTTATCCAATCTGCCACTCTGTGCCTTTTTGTTGGTCAGTTCAATCCATTTACATTTAGGGTGACTATTGATATGTGAGGATTTCCTATCATTCTATCTTTGTTTTTCTGGTAAGACTGTATCTCCATTGTTCCTTTGCCTTTTTGTTGTTGTCTATTATTTCTTTGTGGTGGTGTTCTATGATTTTTTTCCTCTTTCTTCTTTTATTGTGTTATATATTTCAGTTCTGGATTTCTTTTTTTTTTTTTTTTTTTTTTTTTTGAGTGGTTAGCTTTAAGTTTACGTAAAAGAAAATTTCATATTTAGACTATTCCATTTTCTTCAGCATGCTTACTTTCACTATCCCCCTATTCCAGTAGAGTCCTTTACTCTCCCCTTTTTTATGTTTTGGTTGTCACAAGTTATCCCCATTTATGCTAATCAAATAGCAACCTTCAGTATTTCTTATAGTGCAGGTCGTGTGTTAGAAAATTCCCTCAGCTTTTGTATGTATGAAAAGGTCCTTATACCTCCTTCATATCTAAAAGATATGTTTGCTGGATATATTATTCTTGGCTCATAATTTCTCTCTTTCAATAGTTTGAATATTTGATTCCACTCCCTCCTATCTTGTAGAGTTTCTGCTGAAAAATCTGATGATAATCTAATGGGCTTTCCTTTGTAAGTTACCGTCTTCTTTTCTCTGACTGCCTTGAGGATTCTTTCTTTGTCATTAATGTTTGATAGCTGCAATAAAATGTGCCTTGGAGAAGGCCTGTTGCAGTTGAGGTAATTAGGTGTTCTATGTGCTTCTTGGATTTGAGGATCCAATTCTTTCCATAAGTTTGGGAAATTCTCATCGACTGCTTGAATACACTCTCTGTTCCCTTCTCTCTTTCTTCTCCTTCTGGAATGCCCATTATTCTTATATTGCTCTTTCTGATCGAGTCAGAAAGTTCTGGTAGAATTTTCCCATTTCTTTAAGTCTCAAGTCTCTTTCTTCTTCCATCTGTGTAATTTCCAGGTTTCTATCTTCGATGTCACTGATTCTTCCCTCCATCTGGTCAACTCTACTACCTAAGCTGGCTATTTCATTCTTCATTTCTTTTATTGAGTTCTTAATTTACAGAAATTCTATTTGGTTCTTTTTTAAAATTTCAATCTCTTTGGTAAAATGTTCATGTTGTTCTTTGATTATGTTTCTGAGTTCACTAAACTGCCTTTCTGTGTTTTCTTTCATCATGTTGAGTTTTTTAAGACTGCAATCTTGAATTCTCTGTCATTTAAGTCACATATTTCCATGTCTTTAAGCTCATTTTCTGGAGACTTTTTATTTTCTTTCTGAGCTATCTTGTTACATTGGTTACTCATGGCTATTAATGATTTATTGTTTATCTTCCTAGACATCTACAGGAGTGGGTTCTACAACAGGTTGATTGAAAAAGGTCTTTTGTTTTCCAATAGGTGTTGGTAGGATGTTGTATTCTCTCTCTGACTGCAGCCTTTTATTCTCTCTCACAATGTAGTGTTATGTTTTCTCTGCAGTATTCTGGCTTCTCACACAATGGGGGGATTCCTTGGAAGGCAGGCTTCTTCCCTGTGAACAGTTCGCCTGGGTCATAGGGCACCACCTCTGTGGGGGGATGTGGAGAGCTTCTGAAGTTCCAAAGTTCTTCCTGCACCAGAGTCAGATCCCATATGTTTCAGCAGCTGTTTACTCCTTCAGGATCCACCCAGATAGATGTGCACAGGGGCGGGGTAGGTTTTGAGAGGTGGCCCAGAGCAATGGGCGCGACCACCACCACAGCCAGTCCTGCTTACACGGCTCCCTTCCTTTGCTGGAACTAGTTGGGCTGTGACTCTGTGTCTGCAGACCACAGTTCTCAAAACTGCAAATATTCTGCTCTTTTAATCTGACACTGCTACTGTTCTACTTCTAGCACTGGGCAGGTGGGGGCGGGGCGAGCTCTGGGAGTGTTGGGAGGGGCGGCTAGTCTCAGTGCTTAAGGCTTCCATTCTCTGCTACAGTGAGGGCTTAAACCACCATTTCAGCCTCTTCCCTCCATCTTTTCTCTGAGGTCTCTGCCGTGAGCATTGGGTTCAGCCATGTTATATGCTGTCCCCTCAGCCCTGTGGGCCCTAAGTGGAGTACTAGTAGTCAGAGTTCTTCCCTCTCCCACAGCTGTGGTAGTTCCGTAATGCAGTGAGCTCAGAGCACTGAGCTAGGTCTGCGTCCGTGCCCATGAAGCCCCGTCTCCGCACTTCTCCCTTCCCTCCTCCCCTGCTCGCGCAATTTGCCCACCTTTAGATGATTTCAGTAGTGTTCCTCTTAGTGTCTGCTGTGCAGGGAGTTCTTTGAGGAGCTATAGTTTTTCAATTTGTTGTAAATTCCAGGGGAGACTTCAAGAGGCTCACCTCACACCACCATTTTTATAACATAATATCTGAAATATCTAATAGGAAGACATTCCTCTTCTTCATGTGCTTTTCATTCCCATTTAAAAAAACAAAAATATGTAAAATAAGTGTTGACAATCTCCACAGTTGAGTACAATTGAATGAGATAGACCCATAGATCATGTATTTTGGGGAGTTATACAGGAAACAGTATTATGGATTCTCTGTCAGAACCTGTATATTCATTCAATAGTCTTCTGGGAACTGTTTCAGATTGTGTAATTATAGAACTGTCAATACCATTCTCTCAAGAACGTGTCATAACTGTATTCTAGAGCAATTTCCTTTATTCCTGATCTAGGATGAAGCATTTGATTCCTAAGGAAACCAAGATTCTTTGCCAAGGCCCATTTACTCAACACCTAGAAGCCAAACCCAATAATTTCATTTTATTTTGGTTTTCAATGCCTGCATTTTATAGACTTTTCACCTGGATGTCTTTCAAGTAACTTGACCTCAAGAGACTGAAGGTGAATTCATTATCTTCTGCATCTTACCACATTGTCATCTTGTCTTGAATTTTCTGTTAAGAAAAAAGTATTACTATTCACAAATTTTCCAAGCCAGGAACCCCAGAGTCATCCTAGACAACCCCGATTCTTACTCTAACAGGTCATTAAGTAGTATTTATGCATCTTCATAAATATCCCTTGTATTTATCCTCTTATTTTTATCATCTTATTGTGACATTGATAATTGTTTTGAGGTGGAAAAAAAATTCAATAGTCTTATTTATTGGCTCTACTACAAATGTAGTAAATCTAGTTTCTGCAACCTGTCTCTAATTGTAAATCCTTTTATTTATTCCCAGTTGACCGACCCCATTTTCAAGTCTCCGTAGGGGTTATTTCAAATTTTCACTAGTTTCTTAATGCTTTCTTTCAATTTACCTCTCTATTATCAAGGAAAGGAGGTAGGCCTCAATCAGGTATTTTACCTGGTAACAAATGAAAATGTTTCAATTATATGGTTATGTGGTAAAATATCTGAATGCAAAATTATCTTTTACTTCAAGAATTCAATGACTGAAAGTCAGTAGTTTCTTTGGAGAAAATACTGCATGCCTGCTAAATGTTGTTCACTTAATTAAATTAAGCAATCAAACCTTATTATATTAGAATCCTCAAAAACAGTTTAATTAAGTACTAATATTTGAGCTAATAAATTTTAAGATAAAAGTAAGGGGTGCTTCAAGAAGCAGTAATTCCTGTTTAAGTATGTTTTAAAAAGTCATTGAGAGTACGAAATTACTCTTGCTTCTGCTTTCATGCTGAACTACTCAGGAAAATAAAGCTTAGTCAATGACTTTAAAAAGAAAGGCTTGGAAGTTCCACAAAGACTGCAAAACTATTTTGATTTTAAACTATGAAAGGGAGCCATTTTCTTAGCCAGTGAGTACAAACTAATGATGGTGACCTCTTCAGGTTATAGTATGGACTCTAACATGTCACCAATTGCCCCTATGATTATAGCTTTAACATTGACATTAAAGATATTTTCATACTCTACAGATGACATGTAACAGTGGCACTATATCTCTCTGTTTCTCATTACAATGATTCTGACATTCGGCATGAGTTACAGATATTATAACACTAGAGCCCTGGAGGCATAAACTTGGAGTTGTAAGCACTTAAAATTTTTACACCGGTAAAACATTTTGCTTATAACTGGCTGGAGAATTGAGTTTAAAAATTTTTGAACAAGATATGATCCAGTTAACACTAGAAATTCCATTTCTACGAGTGGCCTTAACACTGGTATGGAATTTGAAATCTATACAAATGAAAAATACATAAAACCTCCTCTCACCTCCACTTTTGAGTGGGAAGAAATATACCAACTACGTTAGTATTATAGAGATTTGATAATTATATAAGTTTGGTTTAGAAATACAGTCTGAAAGTTATAGGTTAACTCTCTCATCTTCAGCGTGCAATTTTCATTTGCCATTTTATGTCCGTTTTAGGGCATTTTTCAATTTTAACTTTTCATTTTCAAAGGTCTATGCAAACAATTGTCAGGATACTGAGATAAAGTGAGATTATGCTATGTATTTCAGTAGGGGGCAGCGGTAGAGCAATTTAAAACACACATGCCTTCACAAACTTCCCAAAGGTTTATCCCTCTTATTAAGGAGGTTCTAGTTTAAGAAGTACATTTAGAGGAACCCACCTGCATCTCTCATGTATGTTTCTATTGAAGCCACAATAGCCCTGGGCACTTCTCTTTGAGGATTGTTTGACTAAAAGTCCCGGAATGCCCCCTCATAGGCCTCAGAGAAGAGCTCTCTCCTTTCTACGTGTGCTTTCCATCTGAGGTTCGACCCTATGCACTGCACCCACCTCTCTTAGCTGTTTGTCTGCTGTACTCTTGCTGCACCAAAACCTTTCTTGCAGAGACTGTCCTAGTCCAGGGCTTCATTTAGGGTTTAGTAAGCAGAATAATGGACCCTTAAAATTATCTACCTACTAATCTCCAGAACCTGTGACTATGTTGTTTTACATGGCAAAAGAGGTTTTTGCAAATGTAATTAAGGTTATAAACCTTGAGGTGGGGAGAGTATCCTAGATTTTTTGGGTGGGCCCACTCAAATCATGTGTGCCATTAAAAGTGGAAGATGACAAAGGAAGAGTGGGTCAAAGAGAAACAACAACAGAAAGAGAAGAGATTTGAAACGTCACAGTGACTTGGCTTACTGTTGCTGGCTTTGAAACTGGAGGAAGCGGGCTATAACCCCAAAATGTGTATGATGTTATAGAAGCTGGGAATGGGCCTCTGCTGACAGCCACTAAGGAAACACGGATCTCAGTACTACAAATGCAAGGAACTGAGTTCTTCACACAACAACCCAAATGAATAAGGAAATGGATCCTATCCTAGAGCATCCAGAAAAAAATGCAGCCCTTTTGACAGCTTGATTTTAGCCCAGTGAGACCTGTGTTTGGCTTCTGACCTACATACTGTAAGATATTAAATCTGCATTGTTTAAGCCACTTCTTATGTGGTAGTTTGTTATAACAGCAATCAAAAACTAATACACAGGTTTCCTACCCTGTTCCAGTTATACTTGATAAAAATAGTAACAATGAAAATATTATGTAACATTTACTGTTAAGTTCTTATTAAGGGTCAGACATTATTCTAATCATTTAAACTTTTTTTTTTTTACTTAAATACTTCTCAAAAGATAGGCTATATATTATCATCCCCATTTCAATTTAAGAAAAAGAGGTTAGGTAACAGATTTCTTCAGATTTGTTTTATGGCCAAATGTATGCTCTATCCTGGAAAATATTTCATGTGTTTGAGAATAATGTGTATTCTGCTGCTGTTGGATAAATGTTCTATAAATGTCTGATCTAATATATAATTTAAATCCAATGTTTCCTTGTTCATTTTCTGTCTAGATGATCTCACCACAGCCGAATGTGGGGTACTGAAGCCCCCTATTATTATTGTACTGCTGTCTATTTCGCCCTTCAGATCTGTTAATATTTGCTTTATATATTTAGGTGCTCCTATGTGGGGTGCATAAGCATTTACAAATGTTATATCTTTTTGATGTATTGACCCTTTATTTTTATGTAATGACCTTCTGTTTCTCGTTACAGCCTTTGGCTTAAAGTGTGTTTTGTCTAAGTACAGTTACACCAGTTGGGGGGGGGGGGTTGTTTGTTTGTTTTTTTGGTTTCCACTTATAGGATATCTTTTTATATCCCTTCACTCTCAGTTAATATGTGTCCTTAAAGCAGAAGTGAGTTTTTGTAGGCAACATACAGTTGGATTTTTTTTTTATCCATGCAGACACTCTGTGTCTTTTGATTGGGTAATTTAGTCCATTTACACTTAAAATAATTGTTGATAGAAAAGAACTTACTATTGACATTTTAATTGCTTTCTGATTGTTTTATAATTCTTGTTCCTGTTTTTCCTGTCTTGCTCTCTTCCTTTGTGATTTGAGGATTTTTTGTAGTGGTATGCTTTGATTCTTTTCTCTTTATCTATTTTTTTAATATCTACTATAGGTTTACCTGTGTGATTACTATGAGGCTTACATAAAATATTCCATATTTACAATGGCCTATTTTAAGCTGATAATTATTTTGAAAACATGCATAAGGTCCCCCATTTCTACATTTTATAGTTTTGAGGTCACTGTACCTTTTTACATTGTATGTATCCATTAACAAATTATTTTATAGTTACTTTTTTATACTTTTTTCTTTTAACCTCCTTACTAGAGTTATAACTGATTCACTGACTACCATTATAACCTTACAATCAATATTCATAATTTAACTATATGTTTACATATATCAGTGAGTTTTACAATTTCATATTTTCCTGCTATTAATTTGTGTCCATCTGTTTCAACTTGAAAAACTCCCTTTAACATTTCTCATAAGACATCATCACTCTTTTTCATTGCTCCTCTGATTAGATAAGTTCCTCTGCCCTGCTTTTAGGTTGCTGATACTTTCTTCTGTTTGATCTAGTCTTCTTTGAAACCCTCTATTGAATTTGTGGGTTCTGTTTTATTGTATCCTTCTGTTTTGTAATTTCTCTTTGGTACTTTTTATATTTTCCAAATCTTTGTTGCAATTCTCACTTTGTACCTGCATTGCTCTCCCACTTCCAGTGTGCATCTTTTTGACTGTCATTTTAAAATCTATTATCAGGTAAGTCACTTATCCCCATTTCCTTAAGATCTATAGATATTTATCATTTTGGGGAATGTATTCTTTTGTTTTTTAATTTTATTTGACTGTCTGTGTTGGTTTCTGTTTATTATAGAAAATTGCTACCTGTCCCAGTCTTGACAGAGTGATCTTGTGCAGGACATGAACTCAATCAGCTCAACCATCAGATTATCGCAAACCTTTGTGATTGTCCAACCTGCCTTCTTGGGTCTTAGTAGCTCCCAGTAGTTGAGAGTATGCCAAGATCAGTTAGTGACCTAAAGGGGAGTATTGCGGTCAGCACCTAGCTGCAGGTTGATAAGAAGTTGGACTCTTAGGCAGCAGCTGGGAAAATGTATAATGAAATCCCTACCAGAGGAAAGCTGGGACATGAGCATTTTGTCAGCTCCCTGTATGTTGGGCTCAGGTGTTTAGCCACAGGAGGTAGGGAGCAGGTGCTACTGCACCCATTAAGAACTTCTTCTTTGTTTGCTACAGTTCTGTGGGACTCATCAATGCAAATTCCATTGGCTATGAGAGCCAGGTGATCTAGGGGCCTGGCCCTTGGCTACAACAACAAAATGTGGGTGTCAGACATGGGTACAAACTCCTCCTAGGGAGATACTGGTAACTTGGAGTGGTTTGAAGGAAGAAGGTTAGGGAAGTGTTCACCAGCTTCCCCATTCTCTGGAGAGGATTCTAGTTAGTCCCTAGATAAATGCTAGAAGGCTGACCCACAGGCAGCAGCTTTTAAAGTATGCAGATGGAATGCTTTCAGGGAAATGGGTGTCTTTTCCTGTTCTTCTGCACTCAGCCCTGAGGGTGTAGCCACAGGAAGTACTTGAGAGCCTGTTAACAACTGCTTTGTTTGGTATAGTGTTATGAGTCTCATGGATGCAAGCTTTGGTGGCTTTCAGAGGTGGCTGTTTTGGGAGCCCATCTCTCCTGTGGAAGTATTAAAAGCTGGAGATGCTAAGGGTCCAAAGCCTTCAATGCTCAGAGATAAGCTGTAAATTGGGAGTTCCCTCCCAATTGTATTATGGGTGGGACTGTTTTTGAGAATATGTCTCAGCCGTTCTAACCCACTTGAACATGAATATTTTCTCTTTATTGGATTATCGTCATTCATTTGCCTGATACATATGAATCACTCAGCTATTCTTTTTTTTCTTTCACAGAGAATTGCTCTGTGTATAGTTGTATACTCAGTGTATCCTTTGGAGAAAGGGAGCCTCCTATGTTGCCATCTTGGTTGACACTCCCCCACACTATGGGTCGTCTTTTAAATACATTAAGCAATCAAATTTGAATTCCTTTTTTCCTGTAAGAAAATGGTACAAATATTTAAATTAAAACACTTCAGAGGACAACACTCCCATTTAGGAAATTTACATTTTATTCTTATTCTGTATAATTTCACTTACATTGGTCTAAATTATGTGATGATGGGAAATTAACCTTACATAACAAACAAAACAAAATCCTAACATTGAATGAAACAGCTAGAATCTTAAATAAAAGTTTATCTGCCCTAAAACTCTCAGTATAACAGGCACATTTTATTAATAAAATTTATTACTTTTGTCTTATATTCAGTATAGTAAATTCTATTTTGAGATGTATTATTTGTACATATTTTTTTATTTTGCATTGAGGCTATCTTTGTGAGATTTAAAGTACTTATTTATTCTCGTTGATGCAGGTGATGACTCCCACTAAAGAATTCCTTCGGGACTATCTCTATTTCCTGGTGTCTTTACTGGATTATTGTCATTCATTCAGTCAGAAGGCCAGTCAGGAATCAACAAATATTCTTTTCCCAGCTATTATTTATAATGATGTAGAACACTCAATTGCCTACCTCAAGAAACCGACAACCTTGTGGGATCCTGAATCAACCATTTATCATTTGATTCAACTTCCTTTGTAATCTATGGCAATGGTGCTGGGGAATACTGCCCTCCTGCTTTTAACATACCCTAAAGGTCATCCATGTAATGGATACAGCTCAATGGTTTTTATATATCCAGAGAGTTGTGCAACAATCTGCACAATCTGGATTTAGATCATTTCCCCATACCCATTAGCAGTCATTTATTATTCCCCTCTACCCTCATCCCCTGGAAACCACTCATTTAATTTCTATGGATATAGTTTGCTTATTTTGGGTGTTTCATGTAAATGGAATTATATAATATGTGGTGTATAGTGACCAGCTTTATTCACTTATAATATTGTAGCATGTATTACCTTGTTTCCCCTAAAATAAGACCTAGCTGGACAATCAGCTCTAATGCATCTTTTGGAGCAAAAACTAATATAAGACCTAGTTTTATTTTACTATAATATAATACAATATTATATTATAACATAATATAATATGATAAGTTATATAATGTATTACTTATATAATATAAGACCCAGTCATCTTATATTAATTTTTGCTCCAAAAGACACATTAGACCTGATTGTCCAGCTAGGTCTTCTTTTCAGGGAAACAGGGTAGTACTTCATTAAGAATATTGCATTATCTGGATGTTGCACAATTTGTACGTCCATTCATCAGTTGATGGATATTTGTGTTGTTTCCACTTTTTGGCTATTAAGCACAATGAGACTATGAACATTCATGTACAAGTTTTTGTACAGACATATGTTTTGATTTCTCTTGGCTATGTACCTAGAAGTGGAATTGCTGGGCCATATGGGGACTCTATGTTTAACATTTTGCGCAACTGCCAAACTTTTCCAAAGGAGCCACATGAATTTATTTTCCCACCAGCAATGAATAAAGGGTCCCATTTCTACACATCCTTATCAACACTTGTTATTGTCTGTCTTTTTTATTTTATTGTCATTTGTGAGATGACGTATTACATTGTGATTTGATTAGTATTTCCCTAATGGTGATGAGCATATATTCATGTGAACATTGGCCATTTGTATATCTCCTTTGGAAAAAATGTTGTTTTTAGCACTTTTGCCTATTTAATAAAAGTTAGGTATGTTATTTTTAATTAACAGATGATGTCTAACGCAGTTTTACTTTATAGAAAAATTGAATAGAAAGTACAAGGAGTTTCAATTCTTTTTCCCACCTACTCAGTTTCCTCTACTATTCACATATTTTCATTGGTATGGTGCATTCATTACAATTGATACAGTATTATTAGCTAAAGTCTATAGTTTGCATTAGGTTCATTCTGTTTTGTACAGGTCTATGTGTCTGTCAAATGCATAATGTCATGTATGTACTGTTATAGTACCACACAGAATAACTTCAGTGTCTTAAAAATTCCTTCTGTTCCATGTGTGTATCCTCCCTCACCTCTCAAATTCCTGGCACCACTCATCTTTTTATTGTTTCTATATTTTTGCCTTGTCCAGAATGTTATATAGTTCAATTATTTTCTTCTTCTGTCACTCAGATCTACTGTTGATCCAACTAGTGAATTTTTCGTTTTGGATATGGAATTTTCGTTTCAGAAATTTTCAGAATTCTGAAATTTCATTCCAAAATGTTCATTGGTACTTATTTAATGATTTCTATTGGTTTATTGATATATTTTCTATTTAATGGGACATTTTCATCATGTTTTCCTTTATTTTCTTTTGGTGTGATGTCTTTAATCCTTTCAACATATTTAAAATAGCTTCTTAGAAGTCTTTCTTACTAAGTATATATCACTGGACCCCCTCAAAAATAGTTTCTACTGTTTTTTTTTTTTTTTTCTCCCTGCAAAATGAATCAAACTTCCTTGTTTCTTTCTGTGTCTCCCAAACTTTGCTGAAGACTGGGCACTTTATATAATACATTTAGAGGTATTGATCCCTACCTCAACCCCAAGGGTGAGTAGAATTAGTACAACTGCCTTATAATCAACCAGGCATGAAGAGTAGTTTTGAAGATGTACCTAACCCTTGGTCTGATAGTTCTACTCCAGTTTTATAATATGGATAAACCTATAATCATCTGCACAAGGAGTTGTTCACAAGTATGTTCATTATATCAATATTTGCTGGAGGGAGAATAGGAAACAGGCAACTTAAATGTCTATCAGCTGGAGAGTGGATAAATGAATTTGAGTACTATTTTTTACTGCTGCATTTTACATATATATGATATAATATTTTAAAATTTATTTAAAATAAATAATTTATTTTTTATAAATTTATAATAAATAAATTTATAATTTATTTACTATAAATTTTAAAATTTATAATATTTTAAAATTGTTAATACTGATTGTTGTGGGTACATAAGACTTTTATTATTTTACCATAATTCTATATGTTATATAGCTATGGAATATTATTTAGCATTAAAAGAGTAAAAGAAAAAAATATTATTTACAACAGATCTGTACTGTAAAATAATAAAATGATGTAAGTACATCAGGTTGAAGAAAAATGATTTCAGTTAGAAAATGTGTCTATGCAAATAAATGAAGAGTTACAAATAGGGTAAATGCATCCTAAAATATAAACAGGAAGACTCAAAAATATGATATTGAAAATACATAGACTTTAACTATAAAAACAGGTGAAATGTAAAAGGATGGGGAAAAGTTGTAGCATGCAAACACTAATCATTATAAAGCTGAAGTGGTTCTATTAACATTGAAGTATTCTTCAGTTAAAGAAACATAAGCCGATAAAAATATTTTTATGATAAAAAGATCAAATAAACAAGAAGATAAGCTAATCTAAATTTATGTGCATCTAATAACAAAAGTTCAAAATATATGAAGAAACAATGACAAAATTAAAAAATAAACTGTCAAATTCACAAATATAGCTGGAGATTTTCACATTCTTCTCTCCATACTTAGAACAAATACACAGAAAATCGGTAAGGGTATAGGAGACTTTAAACTATTGTCAAACATCTTTATTTTATTTATTTATTTATTTATTTATTTATTTATTTATTTATTTATTTATTTATTTATTTAAGTTTATTGGGGTGACAATTGTTAGTAAAGTTACTTAGCTTTCAGGTGTACAAGTCTATAATACATTATTTATATATCACATTGTGTGTTCACCACCCAGAGTCAGTTCTCCTTCCATCACCATGTATTTGATCCCTTTTACCCTCATTTACTACCCCTCTTCCCCCTTACCCATGGTAACCACTAAACTATTGTCTCTGTTTATGAGTTTTTGTTTCACTTGTCTTGTTCTTTTGTTATTTTCAGTTTTATATACCACATATTAGTGAAATAATATGGTGCTCAACTTTTTCTGTCTGATATATTTTGCTTAGCATAATAATCTCAAATCCATCCATGTTGTTGCAAATGACACTATTTCATCTTTTCTTATGGCAGAATAGTATTCCATTGTGTGTATATATATCACATCTTCTTTATCCAATCATCTATTGAAGGACACTTTGGTTGTTTCCATGCCTTGGCCACCATAAATAAAGCTGCAACATCTTTAACTAATTAATATTAATATAATACTACATTTAACAATTTCAGAGTATACATTATTTTCAAGTAAAATTAGAATATTCACAAAATAGACAGTATCCTGGGCCATAAATCAAGTTTTAGTGGATTTACAAGAATTGATTTGATAGAAAATATATCCCTTGAAGAGATAAAATTTAATTATGAATCAGTAACCAAAATACATTTGGAGCATTTACAAATATTTGGAAATTAAGCAACATATTTCTGAATAACTGAGGGGTCAAAGAAGACATCCCAAAAGATGTTAGAAACAATTTAAAAATTGAATGGTATTATTATGCAAATATAGCATTAAAAATTTGAGGAACACAGCTCAAGCAATGCTTAGATAAAAAACTATATTTTACTAATTTTATTAAATAGGAGAATGTTTAAATGATTTAAACTACCAAATTAATAAACTAGATAAAGAACAAATTAAACCCAAATTGGAAGGTAAGAAATAATGAAGATGAGAATGAACATCAATATAATAATGAAATAACAAATGATAGATAAAAATTACTGGAAAAAAATTTTCATCTCTGAAAAGTAAAATTAAACCCAACTACCTCTAGCTAGACTGATAATGAAGAAACTAGAAACCACTAACAATAATATCAGGAATGACTGTGGCAACATCATTACATCATTACAGACCCTAGATTAAAAAAGGGTAAAGATAATGGAGGGAAATAATAAGGGTAATAACATACATAATCTTAACAATTTCAAAAAATTAAAAACAATTTATCAAAACTCTAATAATATAACATAGAATTTTTGCTAGAACCCTTGGATATGTCTTTGGAAAAAGAAATTAACTTTGGCCCCTGCCTCATAAAGTATGAAAAAATTAACTCAAATGGATCATAGACCTAAATAAAAACCTAAAATTATAAACTAGAAGGAAACAGAAGAACTTCATTGTGAACTAAATGATTTCTTAGGACAAAAAACAAAAAATGCACCAACTATAAAAAAAAAAAAAAAAAATCAATAAATTGAACTTTATTTTATAATCCTCCTTAAAGGTCAACATTTGAAAATGAAAAAGCAAGCCAAATAATGACAGTGTATTTACATTATCTAACAATACAAAGGGCTTATTATTAAAAAATATAAAAACCTTTTATAGCATAATAATGAAAAGACAATAACCAAACAAAAATGGGCAAGAGATGCTCAATATCTTTAAACATCAAGAAAATGCAAAATAAAACACAATGATATGTTACTGCATACCAATTTGAAAAGTTCAAATGAAAAAGATTGGCAATACCAAGTATGGGTGAAAATAAGCAGCCAATGGAATTCTTATACATATCCAATGGAAATGCAAATGGTGTGATCATTTTAAAGAGACTAGTTTTCCAATGTCTATGAAGTGAAAATACACTTATCATGAAATCTTACTTTCAGATATTTTAATCAAGAAAAATAAAAATACATGACTGCACAATAATATGTACTTTCTTTATATATAATTGTTCACAAAAGCCACAAACTGGAAACAGTCCCTATATCTATCACCAGGTGAATGGATGAACTGATTGTTGTATCTTCAATCAATGGAATACAATGCATCGTTAAAAAAGAATACACTACTGATACATGTATCAAAATGGATGAAACTCAGAAACCATTATGGAGACTGAATGAAGGCAAGAACAGCAATATATGTACTGTATGATTCTATTTATATTAAGCTGTAGAAGAAACAACAATAATCTATAGTGATGGAAATAAGATCAGTAGTTGTTTGAGTAATAAGATTGTGTTTATGAGGTTGTATGTTATTTGTCAAAATATGTGTGATCAATGCATTTTACCTGATGTGTTTTATTGTAAGGAAATTATACCTAAAGTAGATTTAGCAAGTACTACAGGCCATGGACAAAATATATTCAAATAGAACAAAAGCAATATTAATAAAAAGTAGGTCTTTCTACAGTCTACAGGCAAACATTATAAGCAATTTAAGATGTATTTTTCCAGAAATACTATTTGTATATGTATAAACTCATAAGTGCATAATTGAGTTTTTAATATCATAGCAGTATTTTATACATGAAAAGGAGCACTTATAGGTGTTTGTTTTTTATACTGAATTTAATAAAATTGTAAATTTTTAAAAATCTCATTTATACCATTGTATGAAAATAGAGGCCAATGATAATGTATTAAGTTTGGTTTCCTCACTACCTCCAATTATTAGTCAATTCTAGCACTTTGAATACAATAACAGGTCAAGACATAATCAAGTTAATATAGCATATCCGGTCCATTCAATCTTACTACCAACAGGATTGGGGAATATGTTTTGGAAAAGGAGCATGTGAAATGCAATAATCAGAACGTGAGAGGGAGTTGTGTTTTAAATTTGCATAGAAAATCAGGATTTTAAAAAACACTTTGCTCTACCAAATTTTTTATAGGCTGGCCACTTGATTTATAAGGGTTATTTTTCCTTATAAACATCAGTAACCCAAGTAAAGTGCCTTAATTTTTACTACAGATTTATGGGATGCTAAAAAGTTTACCCATCATTGGAAGATGAAACATAAACTATGCAATTTTGATAAATGGTTAGTAATGAGCAGATTTCATTTTGCTCTCCTCCAAAATGATTTTTAGCACTAAACCTCCTTATTATATTTATATACATATAACTGAACAAAGGATTTAATGATGAACATACATTGAAGAATAAAATTAGTTGTCTATTCAAAGAAAAAAGCTTTAAAATAAATAAGAGAATAAAATCACTCACAGTTAATGAACATGGGAATCTGAGCCATTTTATTTAGTGGATTTGTTAGATTGAAAAAGTACACTTGAATATCATCCATATGTTACAATGTATGTTCACCACAGAATTATACACTTGAAACCTATGTAACTTTACTAACCATTCTCGCCCCAATAAACTTTAATTTAAAAAAATTGTATATGAGTAAAAAAAAAAAGTACACTTTTGTTATGTGTCTCAAGAATTTTCTTGTGTTCCTGTGTATGCATGCTTTTTAACAACAAATTATACACATTCCTTAAGATTGATGTAAATTCATAATTTAAAATTATATTTTCCTATAACTGGTAAAGTAGATAAAACCTGATTAGACATCTTATAATCTTGATAAAATCTGAACTTTTTTTCCTCTATAATTTTATCAGCAAAACTGATAATCCCTCATATAATCCCCTTTTTTTTTTTTTTTGGTGATTTTTACAGAGGGGTAATTCAAGATATGGATTCATAAAATAACGTTCTAGAGTCATAAAATGGATTATTATTATTTTTATTATCATGTTATTGATTCTATTCCCTATGCTAAAGAAGTGATCACCACGATAAGTCCAGCAACCATCTGACACTACCACACTAATAAAAATATTGATCTTTCCCTCCTTTTTAAATTTTTCAATTAGAGTTGACATTCAATATTACTTTATATTAGTTTCAAGTGTATAGCATAGTGGTTAGACATTTTTATAATTTAGAAGGTGATTCCTTTGACTAGTATCCACCTTGCACTATACATAACCAATAATATACCATATTATTGATTATATTTCTTATACTTTACATCCCCATGACTATTCTGTAACTACCAATTTGTATTTCTTAATCCCTTCTTCATTAAAATGAATTATTAATAGATCTAGAGTAGGTAAGTATTTCTAGTTTGTGTCAAAATTATTGAAATTATATAATAACTTGCTTCCAGCATTGTATTAAGTTGGTGCAAAAGTAATTGCGGTTTTTGCAATTTTTTTTTTTTTTAACCTTTTAAATCGAATGACTTTTGCACCAACCTAACACTGCCTCTTTTCATATTAATCTATTATTGAATTTTGAAAGCTTAAGGCATTAAGTAATATTACCTCATGAAAAAAGTCAGTTCACTTTATATGGAAAGTGTCTAACTTAGGCAGTCACTGTTGGACATCTTCAATCATTATTTTTGAGCATATTATTGGTTGGACTTTAATACAATTGTTGAACTTACTGTGCTATGAACAGAAGCAGACACCAGTGGTTAAAAGAACAAAGAATGGCCTACACAGCTAGAATGACACCTATCAGGGAAGATGTGAAAACTGTGGAGAAAAAGTAGGCTGTAGAGCATATGTGAAGAATTAATCATAGTGTACAATATTAGAGCTCAGCCTTCTAGCAGAATCAAGTCACAGCCCATAAATCTCAATATGAAACTCAGTTGGTGCAACATCCAATGTTGTATATTCCACATGCATCCAGGAGTTTTATCTTTTTGCATCAAAGGATTGAGAAATAAAATGGAAATTTACATTTTTATCTGAAACATTTTCATCAACAACCTATTCAGAATGATTGGACTATTTTTACAGGATGAAATTAAATTAAGGATACTTTTTATGTTATATTTGAGTGAACTATCCTTTTAATCAAATCTGCAATTGATTCTATATTCATTTTCTAATTAATAATAAGGTTCAAACTCCCATATTTCTCTGTCACAGACAGTGTATTAACAAATGAGGAAGTTACTTTAATTCTTACAGTTTACAATAGTGCATTCAACCATAATTATAATATTCTTGTATTTCAAATATTTTGATGTTTTCCTACATACAAACATTCTTTTCTGAATACAGCAAAAAGTTACTTAACTGAACATTTTAAAACATTCTGCATGACAAGTAATACATTTACCATCTAAAAGAATCAATTTTAAAATTAGGGTAAACCAATAAAAAGTAGTGATCACTGAACAAAACATCTCCTCAAAATGATTGCTGTTCTTGCTTTGTGTTAGAATTCAGTGGAAAATACATTAATTTGATGAACATAGATTTTTTTTCCCCTAAGTAATAGTACAAAGATAACTAGACCTGTTCTTTTCAACACTATTTTATCATTGAAAATGATCAGAAGTGGATTTTTGACTTTCTTAGAAATGAGCCCACACACTAGAAACAATAAATTAATGATCCTCGTGCAATAAGCCTTGAGGATGCCGTATAGCTCTGTTGGCCCTTCACTGGCATGTCATCTAATGGTCTCCTGCTATCTATTGTTTGCACTTTGAAGAAATAAGATTATTTATGCCGGCCTTGCAAATAAGTACACAACAATTTATCAGCACAAATTGTTTTGTCAGCTTGTCTTGCCCTATAGTTTTGCCAGTTAATGAACAATAACTTATATTACCTCAAAAGCTTAACATAAAACACTGTTTATTCTCAATAAATGTCTGCAGCAGTGTTGTCGAAGTTGATAGCAGTATAGTCTAAGCAAGTTAGAATAAATTTTTGTTTATTTGTTGATTTTTTACAAAACATATAGGCATTATAGCCTATTAAGGTCTGTGTCATTTTGACCTATACAGTATAAAATAACCTTTACCTGCTGTTAAGTCTATATATTGATCCTGTGCATTTTTCCCCTCCTCCTTCCCAAAACTCCACAAAAAAAAAAAAAAGGTACAAGAAGAAATAATAGCACTCTGAAAAGTACAAAAAGGATGGAAAAATGTATAATGGCTTAGCAAACCAAAGAATAGCTAAAACTTAAGCCAACTCTGAGGAATTGGGGGAGGGGTGAAGAGGCAACAAAAATTAGGCTCATTCTGGAAATTTCTATCTAGAAAGGCTCTGATGTTCACTTCTGTGGGCAGATTACAAAAGTCACAAGAAGAGGATAGTTTGAATGGTGCTAGACTTCTCTATCTCTATAAGTGTTAGAACCCTGTATGTTTGACTACTTTTCTAGAGATGTGGAACCACATAACTTTTGATTTGAGCAACTATCACGTTTGAAGTTGGAGGTGAATTGAAAGACTAAAAAGACTGGAGTTACACACTAATCTTCATGTTAAAGTAAAACTCTAACACTCTGGATTTCTCATTCTATCCTTGTTTTTTAACAGCTGCTTTCATTTGGGTATTTTCTTACTTATAGCTCAGCCCTCCTGACTGATGCAGAAAGTTTATGAGCCATTTACAGATTCAAGCTCGTGCTTGAAAAATCTGCTTCAATACAGTTAAATGTAGAACTTTGTCCCCATAGGGACTGAGAAATTTGATGAAGCTACCAAGGTTTAATTTAAGTCATATTGCTGAACAAAATGTATTATTAGACTTGGGAGTGAGATGGAGCAAGAGTGCTCCTCCATAACCTTCTGCTCAAACCTGTCTGCTAACGAGAAAGCAGGGTCTCGGTATGTTAATGATCCTGGGTTCCTTCAGAAAAGCAGCAGAACATTTCTGCCTTTGGCTATTTCTCACTTTCTTGGAGATGTCAATGCTAACATGCAACTTATACCATTGACCCTTGACAATGCCGGTTGGAACTGCACAGGTCCACTCATATGTGGATTTGTTTCAATAAATATAGTTATAGTCAGCCCTCCATATCTGCGGATTTCCAACCCACAAATTCAACCAATTGCAGATCAAAGACAATATTTTCAATCCATAGTTGGGCACCCGTTGATGCAGAGGGTCATCTTATACACAAATTTTCAACTGCATGGGGGGTCAGTGCCCTGATTGTTCAAGGGTTAATTGCTCCACATTGTTCAAAGTTCAATTGCTAGTACTAGTTATTTATGTAAGCAACAATTGACCTTTCTGTCCATTTATTTGGGTAACAATTATAAATAAGCACTTCATTAAGCATCAGATACTACTTTTATCCTCTACCTTAGTTGATTATGATACTCCTTTTTGTGTATGTTCATACCATGTAATCTGCTCCATTGCTTAAAAAAGTCAAAGAACTTTTGTTTCATGACATAATCCTTCTAATTTATAGCAGTAATTTTCAAACAGCACCCAGTCCTAGAGTTCTGCAGAGCTAGCCAAAGGGCTGGTATGTATATGTGTATATGTGTATATTATATCTAGGTACATTTGTGTATGCATGTGTGTATGAGTGTATATGAATCTGTGTGTGTACATGTGTGTAAATGAGTATGTCTGCGACTGTATATGCATTAGTGTATGCATACAGAGGGTGCCAAAAATGTATACACATTTTAAAGAAAAAACTGTATTAAAATAATAATACTCGATATAAACCGATAGCAAAAGATGAATACAAGTCATGTGTATACATTTTCTTTTTGGCACCCCGGTATGTAGGGGGTGATTCCAAGAAGTGTAGCTTCAGAATCTCATCACAATCTTAACCCAAAGGAACTGTAGTCACACTTGTTTTGTTTTTTAAGCCTCTTGAAAGTGTGTATTTAGGAAAACAATGTTAAAGATGGATTAAAATATAAAAGAAGCTCAGCAAACAGCCAAACATTTCTTTTAACATACTTTTCTATATCATTTAAACATACTTTTCTAAAATAATTTGGAACATACGCACTTTAAATCTACATACTATAATCTCTCAATTTAATTTTACCAAATATATTCACCCCTCTACTCTACTAAACATTTTCCTCCTAGCACGATAACGTTCCAAAAATAGCCATGTTTTCATTCAAATTTCTTTCTTATTTTTCCTTTTCCTTGGATCACCTTCTGGAAGAATTATAATAAGCAGAGAAATTGGCAAAATCCAATGATCAGAAAGGAAAAAAGAAATGAAACAAGGCTAGATAATCTATAAATTGCACAGTAAGCTTAGAATAATTGAATCGATTCCAGTTCAGAAATGGTTTGGCCTAAAATATTCTCTGACTGCAGTCTGCATGCGTGCATATGCTTTCTTAGAAATCAAGGCCAAATCACTTGGCAGAAATATGTTTACCCACTGTGTTTTGTCATTTTACTAGTGACTTTGAAGCTTTTGCTGAATTCATATAATTTTGAAGTAATTTATGCATTTCCTGGAGATTCCTGGAGAATAGTGAACACTAATAGAAACACTACTGTGTATATAGAAATATTGATCTAGAAAACACACAGTTTGAATTCAAGTTTTCAGACACGTGGCAACATGGAAAATTAAGATGTGTTAATTTTTCCTTTCAGAAATTATATTTTAAAAATGAGAAAGTGACACTTTCATATGTCACATGCACATCGCGTTGTATTTTCAATTTTGAACTGTCTGCACTCCATACTCTGTGGTCTTAAACTTGGCGTTAGTATTACCTCGAAGCCCCCCAATGACTCTTCTTCCCTTCAAAGTGCAGGCTCCTGCTTTCTCTATCAGAAATTCTCTCTTCGGTCTGTTTCACTGTGACTCATGAACAAGCAACACATTGTCTGGCATTCAGGAGTTGCAAATTCTAGGTGTGTATTTAGCTCAGATTTGGATGTGCCATATACACATGGAGCTCAAATTTGTATAAATTCATGCAAATTTGTGTAGATTATTTCTCCAATGGCATTGAAGTTCTTCAGGGTTCAGTCACACGCTATCTTCCTTGCTCACGTTATATCTTTTCATAGATGAGTGAATCCATTTTCTATAGCTTTAAGAACTTTCTGTAACTTCACAATTTCTTAAGTATTATCACCAGGCCAGCCATCTCTTCTAAATCCCGGATCTATATATACATTTGTTTTTTGACATTTTCACTTGAATGTCACATTGGCATCTCAATTTTTTTTAATTTAGTGCCAAGCCTAAACTCTTGTCTTCTTTCCAATAACTGACTATTTTTTGGTGTTCCTCATAATAGAATATGACATGGCTTAAACAGTAAACTTTTTTTTTCTTTGTCACAGTTATGGAGGCTGGAAGTCCAAGATCAAGGCACCAGTAGATGAGTGTCTGATGAGTGTTCTCTTTTTGATTTGCATGTGGCTATCTTCTCTTTGTAACCTTACATGGTGGAGAGGGAGAGAGAATAAGCAAGCTCTCTAGTGTCCTTTCTCATAAGTGTTCTTATCATATCATGAGGGCTCCACCCTAATGAGTGAATCGTTTCCCAGAGGTCTCAGTTCTAAATACCATCCAATTGGGGGTCATAATTTCAACATATTAATTTGGTGAGGGGAGACAAATATGTAGTCCATAACATCGATTCACATTCTGTCAATTTAAAATTTCTCCTGATGTCTTTTCATGCCACCCTCATCTAAGCCACTATCATCTCTCAGTTGGACGAAGTGCAAATGTAAATCCGACCACAAAAATGCCTTGATTAAATTTCTTAATTCTTCTAATTGCTCCTAAGGTAAAATTCAAAATTATTAATACGACAATACAAAGCCCTGCAAAATCGACCCTAGCTTCTAGTTCCTGTTACTATCTTTCTTACCACATTCCTGCCACACAGAACTGCATTTTTCTCGGCTTCTCTAACATATGCGGCCAGACAATTAAGTTCACGAACTCATCCTACAAAAAGTGATACATATCTCATTGCTGAATATCACTATGGTCACCTTTGAAGTACTCCCCTTGGGAAGTTATGTACCAACGGCAGTGCCTACTCCACCCTTCAAAACAATTTTGGAACTCTTTTTCTGGAATGTCCATCAGAGCTGTCATTGTATTACCCTTGATGTCTTGAATGTCATCAAAATGTCTTCCTTTCAATATTTCCTTTATCTTTGGGTAAAGAAAGAAGTCATTGGAGGCCAGATCAGGTGAATAGGGAGGGTGTTCCAATACAGTTATTTGTTTGCTGGCTAAAAACTCCCTCACAGACAGTGCCCTGTGAGCTGGTGCATTGTTGTGATGCAAGAGTCCTAAATTGTCAGCAAAAAGTTCAGGTTGTTTAACTTTTTAACACAGTCTTTTCAGCACTTCCAAATAGTAAACTTGGTTAACTGTTTGTTCAGTTGGTACAAATTCAAATGACTAATCCCTCTGATATCACAAACATTGTTGCAACAAGTTCATGACCTCCTATATAGCTTTCAGAGTTGTAAAACCCATGAACACGTGACAGAATAAAAGCTCCTGCTGGGTAAGAAATTATAGGAGAGCTTCTAGTTGATCTACATGAGCATAAATCACAGGTCTCAAACTTGTTACTTATACACACACTGGGATAATTTGTAGTGGCATTTACTGATTGCATTTTGGTCATCTTTAATTTATCATATAGAATAATAGAAAGGTCCTTAAAATCTGAAAAATGTAAAATATTCCACAGTACTCAAAGGAATTCTATAGCAAATTAGACAGTAGTGAAACTGGCATTAGTAACATTAGTAACAAAACTAGAGTAAGTTTTGAACTAGTCACTTGTTCCCCAAGAGAAAGTCTGGGTGAAAAAAAGACATGTGATAGTAATATTGTTTTCTTTAATTTTTTTTGTAATTTCAGGATAGACCTCCACCCTAAAATTGATTTTGATATTGAGACTAACACACACAAGCGCACACACACACACACACACACACACACACACACACACACAGAGCAGTAAGTTATGAAAAATTTCATTACATATTGAAGCTTTCTGTGGAGAATGGAGTGACTCTTAAACAGGCCTGAAATGGCTTGACAAAGAAAATGTTATTAACTTGGAGTTCTTATGGTGATTAGGAGGTGGGGTTGCAGTGAGGGATCTCACATGTGGCTTGATTTTCTTGCCAGTGCTAAAGGAAACAACACCCAGGTTTTCTTATATGCTTGTCCAGATGTGGGGCAGAGGGAAAGAGGAAGAAGTGAACTATAAAAACAGTCATCAGTTGAACATCAAAAATTAAGCCAATCCTTTATTTAAATGATGAAGCTACTAATAAACAGATAAATGGTGAAATTCTTTTATATTTGTCTTTTTAGAATATTTGCTTTTGCTTCCCTTCTCCCTTGCCCTGGCAGGTGTTTTTTGGTCCTATCAACCTAGGACACGTGTTAAGTTAATTTCCTAACGTTGAGTGTCCTGGGACCTAAAGGTAATATGACTTCAAACCTACAGACACAAAGGACCAACCTTTGGTTACAGATTATCAAAGGAGATGTTTTCATTTTCCTACCCAGATTCTAGCAAATTTTCCTTATCACCTTTTTGCCAGGAGACAAAAGTGCACCCTGTACTAAATATGCAGTTTTTTCCAGTGTCTCGAGTTTAAATGGTGGTTTCGATTTCAGCTCCCCATCTTACTTCTGTCACTTGAATATCCTCTAAAATCCAAGGCTCTAGGTTCTTAAAAGTGGGAGACATCATCAAGAAATCAGCATTTCAGGACCTATTTGCCCTTTTATTTTTCTATGTCCCATTATTTTTGACCCCAGCCTTTTAGAAAATGTATGGTTTTTTTTATTTAGAAAAAATTTTTAGGTTTGAATTAGTTTTCAGGACATCTATTTCACAATATTAGAAATGGAGATTGATGTTGTTGTTTTCTATTCTATTCTATTCCCCATTTGGACAGGTATAGCTAATTTTTAACATAGCACTTAATTTGTATATAAGAAGGAAAAATGTTAAAAAAAAATTAGACAAAACATTTGAATATTCCAGTTCAAAAGACGAATAAATCATGCATCTTCATGTGGATATTTATAAAATGTTTAATTTTCTTTATAATTTACATAGTTTGCAAGATAATCTTTGTGGGTGTTTTGGTTTGTTTTATAAGGATTAATAAGATACAACATACAAAAGAAGGTAAATACAAATGTTTTGCGAGTCACAGTATGTTTTCAGAGATGCTTCCAAATTTACTGTATATTTTGATTCAATTATTAATTACACCCTACTACTGTTTACTATTGGATCAACTCCAAACAGTTAAAAAGGTTTAAATACTTTCATTCTATTACTGCCACCCCATAAATAATTTCATTGTTTCCAACAGCATAAATTTAAAAAATGATAATAGTGAGTATGTTGTTGGCATTTTTAAGGTGCAGTAAATTATTGGAAAACTTGTAGGGACAGTGTCATAACTGTTTCACTGCAATATCCCAACCATACTAATTTGAACACTTTCAGAAATGTAAATTAACTTTAGATATTGTTGTAAATGGTAATTTTATACCTACTGCCATTCATCCTTTGCTATTTCAGAGTCAAATTGGAGCTTTTCTAGGTATATCTCTATTCAGGTCTAATTAAAGATCACATACAGTTTTGTCCATTCCCTGGAGACCTGCCATATTTGTTTTTGTGTAAGTAATTAAATTAGATTTTGGTTCCTTTTTTTTCATTTCTTTGACTTTTTATGAATTCTTTATTCTGTTTTGAAATGTTATTGTCTCCACATTTTATGCTTCATGAAAGGTATGGCCCTATTATATTTAATTCTCAAGAGAATACTATACAATAGTTATATTCACAATGCAGAGAATGGAACCAGGTAAGATGAATCAAGTAATCAAAATTATTTTAAATCTCTGGTATATCATGTATTTAAATCTAATTATAGACAGTTTAAGTTTAGTTATCCTCAAGCAGAATATTTGTGTTGCAACTGATTTAACAATAAAACATATTTTAGTTGTTTACCTACTTTATATTGAAAAATCTGAATAATTTCATTCAAGTAGGTAAAGCAAACACAGAGAGAGAGAGAGAGAGAGGAGAGAGAGAGAGAGAGAGAGAGAGAGAGAGAGAGAGAGAGAATTTACCTTGATACTAGTAAGAGGTGAGGTGTCAGCTGAGGTTTCTAAACTTGAGGGATTAATGTCAGTTGTCCTCAGTATAATACAAACTACAGTCTTCCTATGTAGTACACATCTGAAATTCTGTTTACATGTATTTCTCTTAATTTCATCAACCATTTGTTGTAGACACTTGTATTTGCTACTTGCTGGCTTGATGAAGTAGAGGAAACCCATTTTCAATATGCAATCACAAAATGAGATTCGTATCAACTTGTGAAAGCTATCAACTCAGTTATTTAAATGAGCTTTCATGTCTTTTTCTATTTTCAAGATTGCAAACTGTAATCCTTATATAGGACCTTTAGAGGAAATCAGTCACATAAGTCAGGCAAATTTATAGTTTTGAGGCAGGCTCAGCAGGGCTGATCTTTTCCTATGCCGGCTGCTGACTACTGAAATGACTTCCTGTTGGTTGGTGCAAAGCTCCAGGCCCTGAGGGTCACTTGTGCTGTGTGTTTATGAATCCTTCCTAGAGACCCCGAGTACCTTGCCACAATCCAGGGGAAATTTTTGCACCAAAAGATGGCCAGTTCCCCACTCTAGCATCTGTTCTGATTGTTGTTACTTTTTCCATAATAATTGTTAAGTAGGTTGAATATTATCCCAGGTGTAAGAGGTAAAGTCCTACTAGAAGACAAATTCTACATCAGTGTTGGTGAAATGATCTATTATGTTTGTATTATGACTTAAAAATGAAACAATGTGAGTAAACAAAAAGTTGGGTAAAGAAACCCAGAAACGCATTATTTGCAGATTCAGATGTTCTTTGTATAACGAAATATATGAGGTAAAGTATAAAAAATGCTGAACAAAGTGTCTGGATCAGAGCCAGTGCTGAATTTCCCCTTCCATATCTCCTAATGCAGTATCGGGTTCATAGAGCAGTTAAGGTGGTGTGAAGTGCCTAGGGAGATAAGTAGCCTAGTCTTTCCAAAAGCCTAAATGGTAGGCGAAAAAGAATCATGCTTACCATCCTGACACAGGGAATTCTTCCCCATCTATACCTGAGCAATTTACCCTAGGAATTGTCATTCCAAATTTCTTAAAATGTTCATTATGTGGAATTCCTTAGTTATCGCTCCCAAACATACAAAGGTGGAGCCTACAAGTCAGGAGACAATTAGTGTTTTCAAACAATTAGAGTGAAATGGAAGGAATGCTGTCGTAAGATTCTGATCCCTTCAATCACTCCTGGTGGGCCTCTGAAAATAGCTTCCTTGATAAAACGCAAATGTTCATTCTACTTCAGAGAATTGTTTACAAAGATTAACTATGATAATACATATACAACACATCCAGCTTAGTGCCTGGCACATTTTAAGAACTCAAAAAGTGGTATTATTCTTATTATTATGATTATATGATTAATGATTATGAACAATGTTAGTTTCCTTGCCATTGGAGGATTTCAATATTTTCTCCTGTTAATAAATTGAAAAGTGCCAAAAGTAAACAATTATCAAGAATAGAGAAGATGGAGAGAAACAACTGTTAAAGAGTAAAGGGACCATTTCTTTATTTACTTATTTACTTATTTATTTATTTAAGATGAAGACAGTAGTATTCATGTGAATTACCTGTCAAAGTAACTTCCTATCTTTCCTACCAGTACTTTCCATAAGTGATAGTTTAGTCAATGATCTCTCCATTTCCTCTGCTTACCTCTCTCTCCTTCCTTTTGGTGCTACTTCCCACACCATCATCAAGAAGTATGCAAATTATTATTTAGGATCTTTGTTTTTCTTGGAAATTTTGGTAGAAATATATGTAAGCCATTTGTAATGCCTATTGTGTACCAAGTATTGGTGCAGGTGTATGGTTTTCATCTTTACCAATTTTCAATCTGTGTCTCAAAAATGTAAGCTTTAGGGGCAAAAAGTGTCCCTGAAAACCTGAAGTAATTCCATTTCTTCAATAGCCAGATCTGTTCGCCTTATAGTGCACCCAGACTTTCACCAGGCCAAAAACTGTCTAGGAAAGCAAAATCACTCAATTATGATTTGAAGTATCTCACAGCCTAAATAAAATTGTTTTATGTACAATTTTTGTGTTTATTTTCATCCTGAGTAAACATTCCCAATATGTATTCTACTTTTAATAAGTGCCTTTTTAAACCACTTTAAAATATTTCATTTTTTTCTGAGTTGTTTTTCTAAAAATTCTCAACAGCAGTGCTTGCTCAACTTTTTAATGGGACCTCATGAGGTATCAAATTTATTAGATTTAATTAACTGTCCTACATTGTAGAGCTAAAACCTATTAAAATGAAATTCATTATTACAAGCCTAGTTTGTAACTTCCTATTTAATCTATGTTTTTCATGCATGTTCTTAACTGTGATTTGTCCTTTATGGTTTCCCTTTTGCTTCCTAATGTTTAAGTATAAAGGATATGCTACCTTCACAAAACAAATTGAGTTGACTATATCTTCTATGTTTCAGAATAGCTTGTATGGAATGGGATTAGCTATTTCATAAAAGCTGCAAACAACTCTCCTATGAAATTATTTGGTTCCAGAAACTTTGTTGATTTAATTCTTTGCAAATTTTAAAATGTCCTCCAAGGTTATTGGTCTCTTCAGGATTTTAATATGTAATGAGTAAATTGTGTTCATTCATATATTTTATAACAGTCTTCTACTTCAACTGGATTATCAGATTTTTTGTGTGATTTATTGTATTTACATTCCTTGTGTTTTTTACAAATTCAGGGCTTTTTAAAAATCCAGTTATGTCCATTTCATGTTTTTGGTTCTTTTATCAAATAAAATTTCCAGGCCAGGTGACATTTATTGTTTTTCTCAAATACCTATCTCTAAACTTTTTATTAATTCTTAAGTTTTCCTGGTTTTAGTTCACTGATTATTGCTTTTATCCTTTCCTTGTATAGGTTTTATTTTTCCAACTTTATAAGTTCAATGCATATAGCAATGTATTTCATTTTTTCTAACTTTGTAACCCATACTTAATGCTATAATTTTCAATTATAGATATTTTGGGGCTATATCTTATAATTTTTAATATCTAGGATTTAGAAATAGATCATTGTTATTCTGTTTGCCTGCTTATCTTCAAAGGGAAGTAGGCCTGCCTTCTAAGGAACAATATTCTGTGTTATCCATAGCTAATACTCTATAGAGTAACCATTTGACCCAAATGACACAATCCCTAGAATGGACAAGATGAACAGAACCAATTACACACACACACACACACACACACACACACACAAACACACACACACGGTCTGACAATTAAGTTTATGAACTCATCCTAGAAAAAGTGCTACATACCCCATTGCTGAATATCACTACAGTCACCTTAGAAGTACTCCCCTTGGGAAGCTACGTACTGAGCCAGCACTTTTCTTGTACAGAATAGATTTCTGTCATTTTGGATAAAAGGAGAGATGTTGTCTAAAGGTAAAACACATACCTGTGTGTCTCCTCTATGCTCAGTACTCTACTATAGCTCTAATTCACTTCACTTCTGACACTTCTGGTGACAGAAAGTTTAGTGGAGGAGGAGGAGGAGGACAGTTCCCCACCCCAAGCAATTCCAGGACCCCAGCTAGGTGCCCCACAATTCAACTCAATCCTGACATTCTCTACCTGGAGAGAGTGTCCGATCCCATAGGTCAACATCCCAGTCCCACAAGACTTCCCCCCACCTCCCCCCCGACACACACACTTCAGACACAAGTCCAGGTCGTTACCTGTGTGGTTTGACCTACCATCTATAATCAGAAGTTCCCTGACCTTCTCCTTGAATTTAATTAATTTGCCAGAGAAGTTCACAGAACTCAAGAAAACATTTTACTCAGTAGATTACTGATTTATTGCAAAAGGATAAAACTCAAGCCTTCAGTTATAAGAAGAATAAGTTCTGGGGATCTAATGTGTAGCATGGTGACTGTAGTTTATAACACTATCATACAGTTGAAATTTGCTAGGAGAAAAAATCTTAAGCATTCCCACCCTACACACACAAAGGTAATTTTGTGAGGTGATGGATATTATAATTAACCTGATGGTGGTCATCCTACACAAAGGATATTATATTGAATCATCATGCACAATTTAAATATATGCAATTGTATATGTCACTTATACCTCAATAAGGCTAGAGATAAATAAAATTTATACACACACACATACACACACACACACACACACACACACACACACAGAGAAACATGAGGTCGGACAATTAAGTGCAAACTCATCCTAGAACAAGTGCTACATACCTCATTGCTGAATATCACTACAGTCACCTTCAAAGTACTCCCCTTGGGAAGCTATGCGCCGATGCCAGTGCCTAGTCCACCTTTCAAAGCAATTTTGGAACACTTTTTGGAATGGCCATCAGAGTTGTCATCGTATTACCTACCCTTGATGACTTGAATGACATCAAAATGTCTTCCTTTCAATATTTCCTTTATCTTTGGGTAATGAAAGAAGTCATTGGGGGCGAGATCAGGTGAGCAGGGAAGGTGTTCCAATACAGTTATTTGTGTACTGGCTGAAAACTCCCTCACAGACAGTGCTGTGAGCTGGTGCATTGTCATGATACAAGAGCCATGGATATTTGTTTACTGGCTAAAAACTCCATCACAGACTGTGCCGTGTGAGATGGTGTGTTGTCGTGATGCAAGAGCCATGAATTGTTGGCAAAAAGCTCAGGTCATCTAGCTTTTTCACGCAGCCTTTTCAGCACCTCCAAATAGTAAACTTGATTAACTGTTTGTCCAGTTGGTACAAATTCATAACGAATAGTCCCTCTGATGATATCTAAAAAGGTTAGCAACATTGTTGCAATAAGTTCACGCATATACACACATGCATATGTGTATGCATGTGTATATATATGTATATATATATATTCATGAATATATATATATATACACGTACATACATCTATATTATATACACCCATATGTTATATTTATTTACCCATATATATGCTCATATATATTCAGTTGTACATAAACTTTTAATTATATTAATATTATGCATCCAAATAAGCATATAGGTCATAGTCTATATGTTAGTATTTTTAAATTTCTATAATTGGATCTTTTGTTTCTTATTTAACTCATTAATGTTTATAAATGCCAGGTGGTTAAGGTTTAAATAACAAAGTGGTTATTCATTTCCAATGTCATAAGATTATGGTAAGAGAATGTGGTTCTATATGATGCTACATTTCAGGATTCAATTTTTTAAATCTATTTTTTGCTTCATAGTTTTGATTCTCCAGGGGTCTTTAAATGAGTCTATATTAGTGAAGTTTAAATGTTAGTATACATGTTAATCATACTTAGAAAACATACTGTAATTATTTATTTTTTCTATCTTTTATAGATTATGACTTCTTTATAATCCTCTACTCATAAGGCATTTCTATCATTTTCTTCTGATATTTTCAGTTGTGTCAGTTTTATACATTCTGATATTACATTACATTACTAATAGATATTCACAAGTAGAAATCTTCACTATGCACCAAATAGTTTACTAATATAGAGATCGATAGTCTTTTCCTGTTTTTATAAATTTTGCATTGCTTTGTGAGTATTAATTCTGCTACCCCTAATATTTTATATACTTATTTATGTTTTTCTGGTATAAACAATCAGAGTCATTTAGTTTTAAACTTATGTCTCATAAACCAAAATTCTAAAATGGCTTAATAATAGTGCCTACCTCATAATCATATAAATATTAAGAAAATTAAATTCCTAACGCATGCTTGTTACATGGTAGGCACACAAAAGGCATTGCTATTATTTATTTCATTTAAAGATTATTATTATGATCATTATCAACATATTTTATTCATTCTTGCTATAAGTTTGGTGTCTGTGATTTGCAAAGCACTTTTCTTTTTTTTACATATTCCAATGATTCATATGTTACTTTTCATACTTTATACATTTATTTATATAAAAATATATTTTATGTTTATATTTCACTGCTTATATTTTCACCAGTATTTTTCTAATCTTTAAAATAAAAAAGAATATATCTTTTCACTCCACTTTAAATGAAATTAAACACTTAACATGCTTTTACCAACTTTTAGCTCACATCCTCGTCTTTGTTAATACATAAGAAATTTAAACAACCTATTATGGTTTGTACAATCAAATTATACGTTTGTTCTTTTCCAAGAATGATTTTTTAATGTACATTGTGTTTGAGCAGAACAATCTTTCACTTTTAACTACATGTTTAAGTGTTTTACTATTCTATTAATCTGTCTTTGTGGTAGTAGCAAACATTTCCAATATCTGAATGTAATGGACTGAATGCATGTGGAGACAGAGCCAGGAGTGCAGTTTCCAGGCTCTCGCCCTCACGTGGAAAGATGCTGGCTCAGGTAGTAAATGGCCATCAACTGTGATTGGATGGCCATCAGCTGTGGCTAGTTGGCCATCAGCTGTAACCAGTGAGCCATTGGCTACTAATATAACTGCCAGGGCTATGCTAGCAGAAAAATGGGGGGCTAGTAAGAAGATGGTGGCTGAGCTAGCAAGAGTAGATTGCAGCTAGCAAGTGAGGTTGGTTGCCAGAGAGAAGTGGACGGGCAGGTTGAGGATAGTGTGGCTCCTGCTTCCTGTGTCTCCAACCCAGCCGCCAGTGAGAATATAGTGATATGACTCCCCTATCTATGGCTCCGTGAGTGTTCCTTTTTGGCCTCACCATGTCTTGCATTCTTATGTGGGGAGCGGGACCAGAGACCCTGCCTGACACCCTGCGTGATAATGCGTCTCTGCCAAATTCATATGTTGGGTCCTAACCCCCCAACATGATGATATTAGAAGATGGGGTCTCTAGGAGGCTAAACCCTCATGAATGAGATTAGTGTCCTTAAAGAAAGAGATACAAGAGAGCTTTCTCTCTGTGTCTCAATCTCTCCCCGACCACATGAAGTTACAACCAGAAAATGGCCCTCTGCAAACCAGGAAGAGGCTTCTCACCAGACACCATATCTGTTTGATTTTGGAATTCCTAGCTTCCAGAACTCTGAGAAATAGGTTTATTCACCAATCTATGGCAATTTATTATACCAGCCTAAATTTATTATACTGGTCTTATAAGAGTGGACATGTATTTCTCGCTATAAGAAGCTATTGTTTGGCTGTGGTTGTGCTGAGTTGTCAGGGCTCAACTGTACTTAGTCAGGCTGACTTACATTGGCTTCTCAATCTGAAAACCATGTAAAGGTGTAGGCACAATATGGTATATGCTTTTCACATGGTGAAGAGTAATAGTAAGAGGATCGAATCAAACCACGCAAGTACATGTAAAAACCCTGCTTAGATGAGACATCCATCATCAGGTCAAGTTATTTGTCATTGGCCAGAGGAAGTCATGTGGCCAAACCAAAGGTCAATGAAAAATTATACTCCTCCTACATGGACAGAGAGGAAATAATAATCTTGAATAAATAATACAATCAACCATAACTACCTAGCATAAAATTCCTTCTGCCCAAACTTCCTCTATCATTTTATTTGTCTTATTAATGTACCTTAGACACTTGCATTTTCAAGGAGCATATACATAAGTAATATATTTTTTTACCTTTGCACCTTGTGCTTTTAAAATGTCTCTCATTTACTTTTCCCTTAAGTAGGCATGAACCCATTAGGGCACTGCAATTTTCTCTTTAAAACTTACTTGATGATTCTTTGGATCCAGGGAAAACAATAACAGTAATGGAAAAGGTAAAAAATATATAAGAGACATCTATATTTAATAGAAAAAAGGAAATGAAACTTACTTAAAATACTAAACAAAAACAGCGACAGAATGAAAACTGGTAGAATGTAGGTAAAGGATTTCAGTGAGTGTTTCAAGATGTTAACATAGGTGAATGTTGCTGAGAGATCAAATAAGATAATGATTGAAAAGAATCCATTGGAGTTGAAGGATGACATTACTTTCTTGATGAGAGCACTTTCAAGACAGTGATAGGAAAGATATTATTCTTCAGGGGATAGATAAGTAAATGAGAAGAGAAGGAGTATAAACAAGTACAACCTTTCTTAACCCACTACTGTTTTCCAGGAGCACAGCACTCAGGCAAAGTTTAACATCATCTTACACAACTAGATCAACAAAACAATACTCTGAGATATTCTTATTTTACAGAAAAAGAAAAGAAGTCTGAAAGAAGTACATCCAATGACAGATATCTTAGCTTGGATTCAAAACCAGGTATAACTAATTCCAAAGCCAATCTTTTCCTTAAACTTCCCTTCTTTTCCTTTCTTAGTACAAGAAAACTCAGATTCCACCTTTGGATATATAATAATGTGATTAGAAGACATTATCTAATCCTTCCAAGTGTAGATCAACTGTAATTCTCACATATAATATAAATGCAACTCCATTGAGAATAACATTTTTAACCTTCCAATATAACTATAACTCTGTAAGTTATTTATTTAGGTATTTGTTTATTGTAAATGACATTCTCATATTTAGATTGGAAGTATGACATACTGTGTTCGATCATTTTAAGGACATAAAGGCTATTGTAGTAGTGATGCTTTAAAATGTGTCATTTTTCTTTCATTTTTATTACTTTCTAATGAGTGGTTGCATCTTTTGAACATTAGATTGGGGAAATCAGCAGGTACCTGAGTTGAACTTCCTACAAAGCAACTACCATTGGGAATCACAAATATTAATTATTGTAAATAAAGTTATTGTTTATTGAAAGTTTTTTCTGAGAAATAGTTTTTTATGTTTATTATTTTATAAACAATTGTGCTAAATCAGAAGATACATTTGGCTATGTTTGACAAAAAATTCTTGAGAATTAAATATGCACATGTGCTTTAATAAAACAGAGGCTGTAGGGAAATTAATCACACTCTGGGAAAAACATTCTCTGTCACCCACACCTTTATTCTGTTTTAATTACCAACGAAAATTTTTCCTGTGGCAACTTACTTGTATCCACTATTAGATTAAATTGTTGAGTTATGATAGCTATTTGGCATTCGTTTATTTCAGTTATGTGATAATTTTTAAATGTTTGTTCAATTATTTTGTTATTGTTGAACAATTTTAATTAGATCATATGTACATTTACATTAATCAAGCCATAGTACTATATAGGGATAATAATTTTTTAATATATTAATACATTGCTTATGATGATTTTAATAGAAACTATGTTAATTTATCAACCAAATCATTCTAACCTTATTATGACTTTTCTGTTTGAAAATCGTAAAGCAGCAAATAGAGTTTTGAAGAAACATACGGTGTGACTTTTTTCCAGGAAAAATGAAAAGAGTTTAAATATTAATGTGAAGTTATAAATAATGATTAATAATATATACGACAGAATGAAAGAATAGCCATATCAATTGCAATATCATATATCTTTTAGCTAGTATGGACAAACTTTAAATCAATGAAACCACCCATTTTTAAACATCTTGAAAGTCTAAAACTTGTCAAATGTCACTGAAATCAGACAGATGAAATACTAACTACAGTGCCATTTCAGTCTAGTTTAATGATCAGGAGAAAAATATTTAATAAGTTGCCACACTGGGAGGTTGGTTTTGGACAAGTTTTAAATCATATTTGTTCATTAATATATGTAATAAACCATACAATTAAATTGTATAAAATGTTCAAGTATAAGATTAAATCAGTATTACTACATTCTATACCACATTATTAATGTAACCTAAAGCCCCAATATTTCTGTGAAAATGACTTTTTAGAAGTGTAGTTTTAAATTATATGTTTGAAATTATCAATACATTGGTATTATGGTAATATGTTTGAATATATGATAAATAAAGATATTTAGAATCAGGTAGCCTGATCTGTAGCCATATAATTAATTTTTCCTGGCCAGAGAACTAATGGCACAATCTTTTCTTTTCTTTTCTTTTCTTTTCTTTTCTTTTCTTTTCTTTTCTTTTCTTTTCTTTTCTTTTCTTTTCTTTTCTTTTCTTTTCTTTTCTTTTCTTTTCTTTTCTTTTCTTTTCTTTTCTTTCTTTTCTTTTCTTTTCTTTTCTTTTCTTTTCTTTTCTTTTCTTTTCTTTTCTTTTCTTTTCTTTTCTTTTCTTTTCTTTTCTTTTCTTTGTTTTGAGACTTCCAAACACCTTAAATGGGTAGACTTGAGTCTAAGCCGATCAAAAACACAGTTTATCTACTTCTATAAGAAAAATAAATAAACTTTCTTCATTGCCCACATTTTCTGTCTTCCCTTTGAATGTCTACTCACCTAAATTTATTTACTTTTTTAAAAATTTCTTATTATATTTATTGGGGTGACATTGGTTAGTAAAATTATATGTTTCAAGTGTACAATTCTATAATACATCATCTATATATTGCATTGTGTGTTCACCAATCAGAGTCAAATCTCCATCTGTCACTATATATTTGACCCCCTTCTAACACCCCCTCCCCCTTTATCTTCTGGTAACCACTAAACTGTTGTCTGTGTCTATGAGTTTTTGTTTGTTTGTGTGTTGCTTTCAGTTTTGTATTCCACATATAATTGGTTAAAGAAGATGTGGTACAATTAACAATTAAGTTCGTGAACTTCTTGCAACAATGTTGCTAACCTTTTTTGACATCAAAAGAATTATTCATTATGAATTTGTACCAACTGGACAAACAGTTAACCAAGTTTACTATTTGGAAATGCTGAAAAGGCTGCATGAAAAAGCTAGACGACCTGAGCTTTTTGCCAACAATTCATGGCTCTTGCATCACGACAATGCACCAGATCACACGGCACTGTCTGTGATGGAGTTTTTAGCCAGTAAACAAATAATTGTATTGGAACACCCTCCCTATTCACCTTATTTGGCTCCCAGTGACTTCTTTCTTTACCTAAAGATAAAGGAAATATTGATAGGAAGACATTTTGATGACATTCAGGACATCAAGGGTAATATGATGACAGGTCTGATGGCAATTCCAGAAAAAGAGTTCTAAAATGGCTTTGAAGGGTGGACTAGGTGCTGGCGTCAGTGCATAGCTTCCTGAGGGGAGTATTTCAAAGGTGACCGTAGTGATATTCAACGATGAGATATGTAGAACTTTTTGTAGGCTGAGTTTGTAAACTTAATTGTCAGGCGTCGTATACAATGGAATATTACTCAGCCATGAGAAAAGATGAAATACTGTCATTTGCAACGACATGGATGGATCTTGAGATTATCATACTAAGCAAAATAAGTCAGACAGAAAAAATAGAGAACCATATGATTTCACTCATATGCAGCACGATCATTTCTTATTCATACTTGACCAGCCCCTCCAACTGTGGAACTACTACACTAGTTAAAATTAAAACCTAAAGATTTAATAATAAAACATTTTTAAAAATTCAAAACATGAGTCTCTTTGTTTATTATTTAAATATTTCTCCTTAAGGTTATTCCCTACATAGAAAATGTTCTGGGAATCAAGATATGCACAAATTGTACTAATTATGAAGATTTTGTTGAGAGAAAAACAAAGTCTCAGCATAATCACTAAGGAATATCTGTAATTGTAGCCTTTGGAAATTAATGTGTTGGTCTGAAATTTTCTTTTTCAATGAAACATGTGTTTTATAATTATGTCACTAAATATAGGTAAACTTCCATTTTTAATGGTTACAACCATTCTATAATATGGCATACCATTATTTATATCTTCTCTTATTGCTATTATTAAAGATTTCTTTTTAAAAATATAACAATTTAATGTTTTTATAAATATATTCATTTTCAAATTTTTGTGTACATATGAGTTGTGTGCAGATTACATTCATAGAAGTGAGATTGCCTGACTATAAACAAATGCATTTACATTTTAATACTATTAAATTTCCCTCCAAAAATTGGTATTACCAATTTATGCTCCATTGTAGGTCAGTTTCCTTGTTTTCATAGGAGAAATATTCTGACACAGATAGTTTGCAGATGGGTTATTGGGTAATACTCTCAGAAACAAATCCCATAAGAAAATGATAGAAGTGTGATTGGGCAAAGAAAGAATCTGAACCAACATGCAGTTTCAACTAATACCTTAGACAATCCCATAGGGAATTCTGAATGTGGATTAGACATTCATGAGATGTCTCCCTTGTCTTTTAGTTATTGGAAGCAAGGGGTTGGGGTATAACCTTGGGTGGAGCAACCACCTTGGCTAAAGGAAATTCCAGGGAAAGGAATCAGATATGAACTGTCTCCTGACAACCCTCCTGGCAGCCAGGGATTGAGTGCCTTGGTTTTAGAAGGTGATGCTCTGTGGTGCATCAGCGTACACTATAGTGTATTCTTAGTGCCACTCAGGTCTATTTGTTTCATGTAGTGAGTGAACTAGACCTAGTATCAGCTTATCCAGGATTCTGGTTGACCTCTTTTATTGAGGAAACTTACAGAAGAAAAATTATTGAGACAAATAGAAGCTGGCACTTCTGCTAATCTAGGTGACTTACCTGGCAGGGCCACCTAGGGTCTCTACCTTCAAGAGTCTAATCCCCTGGTCACCATGCCTTTCTCAGACTATGGCTGCATGCTTGTCCATTTACCATTGATTGGTGCAAGGGACTATCATGAGACACCCCAGTGGGTCTCCTAGGTAGCAAAGACATTCTTGATTGCTCCTATTTTATAAGAGCAACCGCTACCTCCATCTGATGGTAAGGATCTATTAACTTTACCAGGAAGATGGTGTCTTGCCTTGCATACCAGTATCTTAAGCCTGAATTTACCACAATGTAGCCAGCTCTTAAGGTCATTCAGAGTCACCACTAATTGGGATTGTGGTGTAGCAGCAATCATTTCAGTTTGCACCCACAGACTGAGTTGACCCTTCTGTGACCAAATTGGGACTTGTTTTTCCATTATCAACTATGCATAGCCCCACTCACCAGCCACAGGTATGAGCTTGATAGAGTGGTACCGGTGGAAAAGTCGTAGGTACCATGGACTTCTGAGCTGGTTGTTTGTACATTTCAGTTGTACCCTTTTGCCTTGATCATGAAAACATGAGCACTATGTCCATGTTTCGCTGCTGGCTCCAACTTAACTTGTGATGTATTATCCTCTCCCCACTATACTACCACTTGAGTAAACTGCCATAGATCCCTGAGAGGAATAATTATTATCTGATCTTGCAGTATAAATGCGGGTTCTTTCTCCTTTGAAACAGTCTCTCCTTTCAGCCATTGGGATGCAGATCTGAACAGACACTTAGATTCAGAGATTAGATAAAAGATTGTGATTTATTATGGAGGTGGCTGCACTCAAGTCTCCTCAATGGCTTTCGAAATTTATAGAGTGAACAAATTTTTGTCCGGCTGCCATCTATTTTGCCTTTTGAGATGCTGTATTCTATTAATCATAAAGGCGATTTAATATATATGATATCATAATTAATATATTTTGAAATCTGATTAACTTTTTCAAAATTTCTTGGTATGATTAAATATTTTTTTCCAGGTAACCATTAAATTCTCAAAATATTTTGGAGCATTTAATTAGGCTTTAACTGATGTATAGATTAAATTGAGAAGAAATAACATTTTTAAAGTTTTTATCATTTTATTTGTGCATAGTTTACATATTTCACCCTTTATCTATCTATCTAGCTAGTTTCAGCTAGTTAACTAGCTAGCTAGCTATCATCTATCTTCCTAAATATTTTATATTGTAATTGTTTTAGTGAATAGTATTACTTTTTAAACTGCTTATTAATGATTAAGAAAACTATTGAATTTTAAAGGCTTATATGGTCGCCTTTCTAAACCATTTTGATTCTAATAATTTTAAAATTTATTTTCCTGATTTTCTAAACAATATGAATATTGTAAATGTAAGTTTCATTTTCCTCTTTATTTATAGCTGTTGGTTTTGTTATTGTTGTTGTTATTGTTGGTTTTCCTTATGTAATTGCATTGAATAGAACTACCCACACGACATTCCCTCTCACTTGATTGCAGGAAATTAATTGATTGTTATCTTAAATGGTACTGTTTCTAGCATTTCACCAGTAAGGATTATTGGTGCTTCATGTTTCCAGGAAATATGCTTTACTAATAAGTGAAATTTTTTCTATTTCAGTTTTTATTAATTTGGGGAGTTTAATGTTATCAAATACTCTTTAAGCAAGATTACCATTTCTATTCAATTCCTTCAGTCAACTAACTTGATGGAATAAATTAACATTTCTTTAATCTTGAACCATCCTTGTATATCTGGGACAAGCTGGAGTTGATAGTGAGCTATTCTTTAAGTACACTTTTAAATATCTCAGAATTGCAAAGCCCCATATATTTTTGAATAAAATTAGTCAATATTTACATTTTGAATTTCATCATTGCTTGCTTTTAGTTTGAGAGGTATCTTGACTTCATAAATAATTTAGGAAATGATGTATTTTTGATGTTTTAGACAGTTTATACAGATATTACTTGTTTTTGATGGTTTTGTGGCTCTTAGATATCAAAGAGTCTAGATTTGGTAACTTTCTTTTTAGATTAAAATATTTTCAAATGTTCCTCTAGGTTCATTGTCTATTCTCCTTGAGTTACTCTTGATTATGTCTGGTTATACATACTATTTTACTCTACTGTTTAGAATATTTTAACAGTAACTATTAATTGGAAAATATATCCTTATGAGTCTTACTTATGTCAGCATTATATCAGGGTATACAATTAAATTCAGATAATCTTAAGGACTTGCTAAAAATCTGCACAGTAGGAATTTGTACCAGAACTATGGTCCAAATTCCCCCTCTTTCAAGCAATCATTTGTTCAGCTCAAGTAGGTTATAGCATTCTGTGTGAATAGCATTGTAAGACTAGTTGATTAGCTTCTGTTATTGACTCTGCTGCTATCAAGCAAGTGACTCAATTTTTATAGGTTTTTTCCTCATATATGATTAGGTAAATTTTACAAATCCTTTCAGGCTAGAACTACTGACTATATTTCTAATGCAAAATGTAACTTCAAAATATATGTAATTTAAAATCTAATTAAATATATTTTAATTTACTTTTTATGAGAGCACATTCACTCGAAAAATAATCTAGTTTCCTAAGGGTGTTTTGCAGTGGGAGAAAATTCTTTTGAAAGATAATCTAGTTTCCTAAGATATAAAAATTTGACTAAGGAAACATTTGTGACATTTTATAAGCAAAATTGGAAAATAATATTATAAACCCTGACTGACAGTAAGTTTAATATCCTCAACTAAAAGTAGCATGGTAAAACACAGAAAAATGGTCAATATTTTTACTGCTAATCCATTCAAATTACCTGGGTTTCTTTCTTTTTTAAAAAAAATATATTTTAGACACATTAATAAATACATGTCAATAAAATATGTATTTATGGTAAGAGTACTTCATTATTAGATGTGTTGCCAATAGATTCATTATTCAGAGTATCATAGATTTGCCAAAAATAATTTGTGGTAATGAGGATTTATTTCCCAAGATAGTATAAAATTAGACGCAATATTATACTGGGTTATTTTTCACTTAATTGACTTTTTCAGCATTCTTTATTTAATATTTTCATTATTTTGTCTCTTCATTATAATTTAAAGAATATGTATTCTAATTTACATGGCTATGCAAATGCCTGTAAAATACTAACTCTGAGGTAAATTGTGCAACACAGAAATTTATGTAGCCTTCCTTGAAGAAAGTATTATTGCATAAAACAAAAGCAAATTTGCATATTTTGCTCTTTAAAGACATTCATGAGCTAATAAAAAGCAATTCAACATATAACTTATAATAAATACATATAGGAAAGCTATGAGGAGAATAAAACATTAATTTTAAGGTTCTATCTAGAGGAATTTATTAATATGTCATAGAAAATGTTTACAATTGCATGACTTATAGAACTTGATTTTTTGTATTTATTATATTGTTATTTTTAAGATTTATTTTTAAAGTGCTATGGAAATTGTTCAATTTCCAAGAGAATTCTCCTGTGAAACAGAACTATTAACATTTTGTTTCTATTCTGTTCATATTTGTTATTTTCATCTTTTTTGATTATAGGCTTTCTCTGAATCAAATTCATATCTGAAAGTAATGGCTTACTGGAAGTTCTGAGTCCAGTTCTCCAAATAAGCTTTATATTAGTAGCCATATGGAAAACTGTATAAGTTAAGTCATAAGTTATTTTTATTCAGCTTGACAGTAGAAATATGTTGTTTTTTTCCCCCATTCTGGGGACTTTTAGGGTAAATGGATACAATGCAAGATCCCTTGGTGTTCTTAGTATTAAAGCAATAATCTCAGTGTTCATAGTCTGTCATGATGAAGTACCACTTGAGCTAAAGCCAACCCACTATTAGAATGGCAATTATCCACAAGACAAGTAATAACAAGTGTTAGAGAGGTTGTGGAGAAAAAGGAACACTCATACACTCCTGGTAAACTGGTACAGTCACTTTGGAAAACAGTATGGAGGTTCCTTAAAAAATTAAGAATAGAATCACCGTATGACCCAGTAATCCCTCTTCTAGGTATCTACCCCCAAAATCTGAAAACATTTATCTATAAAGATACATATACCCTTATGTTCATTGCAGCGTTATTCACTGTGGCCAAGACATGGAAACAACCAAAGTGTCTTTCCATAGATGATTGGATATAGCATATATATATATATATATATATATATATATATATATATATATATATAAAATGGAATACTACCCAGACATAAGAAAAGGTGAGATACATGTAACCCCTGTATAACACGGCACTTCTATTACACTGCACTTTTATAACATGGTTTCACTCTAACAGGGTTCGTAAATTGGGGAAAACCCTCCTAAAACATGGCACCCTAGAACACAGTTACACTCTAACATGATTTGAGAATTAGAGAAACTCCTGAACAACACAGAGTATAATGAGAGCTTTTAAGAGCAAAAAATATCTCATTCAAAATTAGGGAAATCCCCAAACAACATGGAATGTAATAAAAGCTTAGTAGTGATGATGAAGAAAACATTATTTAATACCTCTTAATGTTATACTTTTGGTGAAAATTGCTTTAATAAAAATATTTCTCTTAATTATAAAAATATAATGGTATGTTGTTGTTTTTTTAATTTTTGGAATTTAACCCCCTTTTTTGTACTAGTTCTTTGTTTTGTATAACACGGTTTCACATAACAAGGCAATTTTTAGAAACCTAACAACCGTGTTATGCAATGGTTACCTGCACTGCTATTTGCGACAACATGGATGGATCTTGAGATTATCATGCTAAGTAAAACAAGTCAGATAGAAAAAGTCGAGAATCTTATGATTTCATTAATTTGTGGGATATAAAACTGAAAGCAGCAAACAAACAAGACAAACAAACAAACAACCAAAAACTCATAGACACAGACAGCAGTGTAGTGGTTACCAGAGGGTAAGAGGGGAGGAAGGTGGTAGAAGAGGGAAAAGGGGGTCAAACGTATAGTGATGGAAGGAGAACTGACTCTGGGTGGTGAACACACAATGCAATATATAGATGATGTATTATAGAAATGTACATTTGAAACATTTTACTAACCAATGTCACCCCACTAAATGTAATTAAAAAATAATCTCAGTATTAAAAGTTTTGAAGCCTTTGAAAATATGCTTAAACCTGTGACTCTGGAAAGTGTAAAATATAAGAAAAATATTTGAATAAATTACCTCATCACCTGACTTGTAGAAAAAACAATAAATTAACTCCACAGGGGGAAAAATAATAGAAAGACAAATCCTTAATGGAGCTTATTGAATTGGACTTGATTACAGAGGTAATTTATCTTTCCCCAATATGGAAATGCATTAGGAACCTGTATTTATTACCAGGAAAAAGATACAGTAAAATGTGTGTGTGTGTGTGTGTGTGTGTGTGTGTGTGTGTGTGTATTAACTACAAATATTCTTCGTCATCTCTCACTTCATGTGTAGGAAAGATGTAGCTAACTGTACATGGATTTTTGTCCTTGTCAAGCTCTCGAAGCCATCCTGACCCAGGATTGTGAGGTAATATGAGGTGTGATCAACAAATATGGTGAATGTTGCTGCCAAATGCCATCCAACGGAAAGGCAGGATCTTCAGTACAGGAAGCTGCATGTCAAATCTTAATAACAAAGTGTGACAAGTCTCAACTTGTTCAGTGCAGTCGGTTGGGTGTGAGCTATGGTTGAGAGAAGGCGTGTTTTAAAGTGTGTCAAGGATACACTTGATAAAGGATAAATCATCCTTTATCATGACAATATTCCGTGTCACACATCGCTTCTGGTATGGCAATTTCTGTCAAATAAAAACATTACAGTGTGTCCTCATCCACCCTATTCACCAGATCTGGCACCAAGCGACTTCTGGCTCTTCCTGAAAGTCAAAATGATTCAGGGCATCAAGGCAGCCACGACAGTGCAACTAAAGACACTCACAAAAGAGGACTTCCAGAACTGCTTCAGAAAGTGGCAAGAATGATGGGATAAGTGTGTCTGAAGTGAGGGGGAGTATTTTGAAGGGATTGATGGCAGTGTCTTTTACTGTCATACATCTTTTTTTGTATTTAAACATTCAGCATATTGTTTGAGCACATCTCATATCCGGGCAGTGTGTGTTACCCAGTATGGAAGTGACAGTTACTGTTATACCTATAAGAGGATGAGATTGCTCCAGTTCTCCAGAGCAACCAATACATGTAAGACTGAAGAGGCTGAAATTAAACTATTTTACCCTCTCTGCCACTAAGTAAGTGTATTAGTTTCCTGTAGTTGTTGCAACATGTAACCACAAAGGTAGTGGCTTAAAACAACACAGATTCATTGTCTTATAGTTCTGGAGGCCAGGAATGTAAAATGGGTCTCACTGGATTAAACCCAGGTATCAGCAGGGCTGTAGTCATTTCTGGAGCCTCTGGAGGATAATCTGTTTCCTTGTCTGTTCCAGCTTCCAGAGACCTCCCACTTTCCTTGACTTGTGGTCTATTTTCCAGCTTCAAAGCTAGCAGCATAGCATCTTTAAATGTCTCTCTGGCTTTAACTTCCTGCCTCTCCCTTCCATATTTCAAGGACCTTTGTGATGGTATTGGGCTTATGTGCATAAAACAGTATAACCTCCTTATCTTAAAGTTAGCTAAGTAGCAACATTAATTCCATCTGCAACCTTAATTCCTCTGGCAATGGAAGAGAACATATTCACAGGTTTTAAGGATTAGAATATGGGAATCATTTGAGGGGGTGCAATATTCTACCTATCACACTATATTATAATGCCTTGTCATATTATTGCATTATTAATAACTTTAGAGTCAGTTGAGGGAGTATTAAATCCACCTGCTATAAGATAATCGAAGAAATACATGAGGAGAAACACTGGGCTATGAATTAGAAGGTGTAAATTCTACTTCTAATTTGCCCTTGAACAAATGCATTGCTTCCACAAAGTCACATTAATATCTGTGAGCCTAGATTTCCAAATATAAATAAAGTAATGTCTAAATCCTTATTACCCACTACAATAAGAATTGACATTCGTGGAAAAGAAAGAATGTTGTCCAAGAAGAGACTTGTAAAATCAGAAGACTAAGTAGATAGAAAGACCTTAGGGATTATTGGCTACAAGGCTCCAAAGAGGAACACAGCTGATGTATTGATTATCAGAATCAAAGAAATAAAACAACCCCAAACTCTGCATTCTTTTGTCATTTTTTTGAGCGATGAACTGAGAGTCTGACTACATGGCCCACAGACTCCGGAAGAAGCGATGTCAGCAGGTTATACTCACGTTCCCAGGAGATTTTAATATTAATGGCATAGAAGAACTTGGGGATTAAGTGTGTCTCATAACCCCTCCAAATGGCATGTTACATGAGGGGAAGAAGTGAGGAACAAACCTCCATGGAAATGTTTCTAGTTTGGGTACAGAGAGGGAAAAACCCAAACATTCAGACAACTTTTGGGGTAATTGAGAACTTTGATGTCGAAACTATAGAACCAGAGAGACACATATCAAGGATTGTTGGAAGGGTAAAGTGAATGAACATTCAAAGATTGATGGGGGCCTTGGGATTTTTATGGAAATTTTTATCTAGCCTTCATTAATATATCATTAAATTTTTCATTATAACTTAATATAAAATTAATCTCAACATAAGATTCTTGTACTGTGTTTAAGATATTACTGAGACTACTTAGATTAAGGGATGACCATAGGAAATGTTACATAAACTGATTACCCTTAGAAATTGATAAAAATAGCCCACATGAGCACATTTAACAGTGTGTGTATGCATTAAAGTGATATTTGTCATCTTTAGCTTACATGATTAACACGTCATTGAAACTGAAGTTTTATTAGCCTTCTAGTAAAACAAATATTGAACTAAATTTATTCTGAGAAAATTATAAACATATACTTAAAGAATTCATGTAAGGGACATCTTATAAACGAGGGACTTTTGTTGAATTAGTGACCATAGAGATCACGAATGTCTTTTCTTTGTGAGTGATATGGATTAGCAAGACCCAAAAGGGCACATTCAGAGTAATGAACTGTTTGGAAAGCAGTGGAGACAGAATTAGCGACTTTAGGAACAAAGCAAGCTATTCCTGGGCATCCCTGTGCATATTAGAATGGCTCCACATTCACAACCGGAAGTTGAAACCAGGCGTTCAGGCCGCTGCTCAAGGATTTATTTTGAGATCTATAGACAAGGTCAGGCTCTGAAACATACCATCTAAACAAAACTGTGTTGCAATGACTAGGGCTGTAAAAATATTCTACTCCATTTTCTAGTGTCCAGAGGGTATGAGAAAGCCGGCAAAAAAACCAAGGAAGATTCATATTTATTTCCCTCACCCTTCAAAAGTAGTTTACAAATAAATTAAGTTACTTTCCAGTATTTCCTCTGCCAAATTGCATCATACATCCTAAAGGAAATGTACCAAGCATAAAAGATAAAATAACACTTGTACACATCAGAACAGACTTAATAAAACACTATCCTGAATTTCTTGACAAGGAAACCACCTAAGGCTAAAAATAGTTGAATATGATAGAGAAATGAAAAACAGAGGAGACTCGGATGACTCCCTCATAAGGCTATTTTATGGCATGATTTATGGCCTGAGCATTGGGTAAGCCCTACTCAGTGTGTATTCAATCAGAGTAACACATCACAGCAATGTACTCACTGATGATCGTTCAAGACTGTGCATATATTTTTAAAATAAAAGTCATATAGATCTAAATCAGCATTTTCTAATGGGTCTTTTTAATTAATCCCTCTTATGCTTAGAATTTATGTATTGTGTACCTTGAGAATCACAAAGCCATTTATCAGCTAGCATATGGCTTCAACGGTTCTGACATTAACACATAAGATTTAATTAGCAAGGCTTGTAGACAGAGCTGTTTCTAAGCAAGCTTCCCATTTCATACATATTTAGTTCAATATTCTAGGTAGTATTTTAACCATAGTTCGGATCCCTGAATTGACCAGTTTTTGTCCTGAGCAAATTTTTACTCAGCATGCCTTTCACTTAGTCTTCTAAAACTTGTATCCATAAGACATTGCTGATGGCTCATCATAATCAAATTTCACTATCCGTTTTGATGCAAAACACACCAATCATATCATTTTTATCAATGAAAGCATATTTTTAGTATTTGTTCTACCTAAATGGAGACTACTAAAGGGAACACTAGAAAAACTCTCAGCAAGCTGAAAACTAAATCACAGGTATTATATAAACTAGTTGGGGCAATTCCAAGTGGTTGTGGGTTCTGGTATTTTCCTTCCACTAATAAAGAAACTTCTCCATTTAATATAGACGTTTACTTTAAATTGGCAACAAAGACATTAATAAGATTTAATTCTCATCAAAAAAACAGCATTGCCAGCTCCCAAAAGCCACATCTCAGGTTCCCATCCAGTAACTGCAACTGTCTGCATCTCTCTGCTAACTTCAATCCATTTATATTACTTTTGCCTTTTTTTATGTGAATATAGGCATGTGCTCTGCTCTGTCTTACTTCCTTAGTTCAAAATTATGTTTGTGGGATTCATCCATTTTAGTGCATGCAGTTGTCAATAATTCATTCTCATCGATGCATACAATTCTGTGTTAATATACTATAGTTATTTATCCATTCTAACATGAATGGACATTTGGTTAATTTTTTTCATAGTTTGTAGCTATTTTGAATAAAACTTCTATGGGCATTCTTGGTGCATATACATTCATTTCTCTGGTAATATAACTAGGTATAAATTGCTAGATCTGAGCATATGCGTATATTCGGTTCAGTGGATAGTGACAGTTTTCCCTTGTGGTGCTTATAAGTATCTTGCAGCCATCTATGAGAATTTCCATTGCTCCAAATTCTTGCCAATCTTTAGTGGTTTCCATGTGTTTTATTTTAGCCATTCTTGTCAGTTGATATAATTTTAAATGTTTTGATCATTGTGTATTAAAAATAACAATGAATTTAATAAGAATACTGACTCATAATTGTCTACCATATGTACTTCCTCCTGGGTTCATTTCTGTAGTAGTCTGCTAGGGCTGCCATAACAAAATACCATAGACCGGTAGCTTAAATAACAGAAAATTATTTTGTTACAGTTCTGGGCGCTAGAAGTACAAGGTGAAGGTGCTCTCAGGGTTGATTTCTGGTGCGGCTTCTCTTCCTAGCAAGTAGATTGCTGCCTTCTTACTGTGTTCTCACATGACCTTTTTCTGTGAGCATGCACAAATCTCTGGTGTCTGCTCCTCTACTGATAAGGACACAAGTCCGCTTGGATTTTGGTCCAACCCTTATGACCTTATCTAACCTTAATTATCTCCCTCAAGGCCTAATTCCCAAATATAGTCACTTTGGGGATTAGGGCTTCAACATATGAATATTGAGAAGGCAGACAGGTTTTAGTCCATAGCACTTCCCTTCTTGCTAAAGTACTTCTCCAAAGAGATTTTTCAGTAAAACTTGCTCTGTGTTAAAATTTTGTTTTACACTTATGTTTATGTGAAACTTTAACTTGATGAACAATTCTAAATTTTAATATATCAGGTTGGTGCAAAAGTACTTGCGGTTTTTGCATTTATTTTTAACCTTTTAAACCGCAATTATTTTTACACCAACCTAATACTTTGCAACATTATTCCACTGTCTTCTTGTGTCTAGTATGATATTAATGCCTGCTGTCTATCCTCTTACTCTGTTCTCTTTTTTTTCTTTTCATCTTTTGGCGTACTATATAATTTACTGTGTTATATTCACTGCTTACTTTATTTCTCCCATCTAATGTAGAAGCTTAAGTGGGGCACAGTCCTTTGATGTTCTATTCACTAATGTGTTCCATACACCTGAGAGCAGTGTCTAGCCCACAGCATGTTTTCAATAAATATTTTTTGATATGAATTAAAAATGAACTTTGACTTGGGACTATCTGCTAACTTGTCTTTTAATATGTACCACAGGGTAGACATGAAAGCACAGGAAAATGCAGTTTGTGCTTCTCAAGATGAGTTTACAGAACAGTCAATCACACTTCAAGATAAAAAATTCATAGTGTTGCAATCTTGGGCTATTTTCTTTTCCCCCAGTACCTGCTTCTTAATGACTACTTCCATGGCACCAATCAGGACAATGCATTCTTTGAAGGCTTGACTAGCCACTAGGATTTGGGATGGCTGAAGGATGATGGTTTGCTTGCCAGCCATGCAAGGTATGAACTCTAACCAACCCTCTTGGCCCCTATTATTAAGGGTTTCTTGCTGTTTGTTAGGCTAAGTATTCTGTTTAGCATTAAATCATTTGCTGAGGAAAATGTGGACTACCAGCTACAGTCTATCCCACATTCATGACGCATTGTGGTTTTTCACTTTATCTGTGGCATCCGCTCCCATCCCTACACACACCCATACAGATCTTCATAGAACCGGCACTTTCTTTTTCCTCAAAGAATTCTCTTATTTTTTATGACTGGGCAAATAATCCAAAAGCCCATGCTAATTTGACATTTTACACAGCAAACTGAATAGCAAAAATAGTGGCCAGACAAAACTGGACTTACATCTTTAAACTCTCAGTGGGAAATAACTACTACTGAAAAAATTTGAGATCAAGTTAGCCATTCTCCAAACTTGAGGACAAAGAATTATACATATTTGAAGACATGAAAAGACTGCAAGTTTAATATTCATAAAAACTCCCTGAAAGAAACACAGAAGGATAAACTTCAATAGGAAGAGAATTGAACACAGAAAGAAGTGCTAGAAAAAGCCCTAGTGAGCAAAATATCAGAAACATGTTTTTACAAATCAATTGTCCTTTTAAAAAATCCAAATTTGAGGATGTGTTAAAATTAATGGAGCCTAAAATACTAGACAAAAATAACATGTAAGATAGAAAGGTAGGTGATTTATAGAACAGTCTAATTTATGTCAAGAACAAAGATTTTAATTGAATCTAAACTTTATTAAAATATGGATTAAAAGAGCAAGGGCAACTGTTTAGATAATGTAAAATAGGTATTATGTTAATCATGATTGAAGGAGCATGGAGATAGAGAAAGGAGAAAGAAAACTTTATCAATCCAAAGGAGGAAAATAGATTTTCAAGGAAAACATTATAATGGTAAATTGCGAAATTACATTTCAGTATTAACTGGCCCAATATAGAGAGAAATTAAACTTACTTAAACGCAAAGCTTATCCAATTAAATGTCACAAATCAAAACAGGAACAAGAATAATCAATAAAATCAAATAAAAAAATAAATATTGAAGAAAAAGAACAAAACACCAAGCAACTACTTAACAAAATAAATATTAATATCAGATAAATATTGTTGCAAAAATCATTTACAGGGAGCACATAATATTAAACAGGTTAATCCACCAAGAAGATATGATATAAATATATAAACACATATCAACTTAGCAAATTTATAGCCTTGAATATATTCATGGAAAATTTAATTTCAAAAACAAACAAAATTGAGGGAGAATTTGTTAAATGTTAAAAAATGGGGGATCCTTCTAATTTAACAAAGTATTATTTCTTGAACATAAAACGCATTAATGGCTTTCTTTTTAATCATACTTAATTTTCTTTGATCCATGTATCACTCTGATTTTAGTTATTTGTTTACTTCCTTATTGTCCATTCACCTCATTAGAATACAATTCTCCTTGAAGGGTTAGTCATTATTTTGTTTAACACTAAGTTCCCATGTACATAGCACACAATTAAAATAGAATAATTTTTCTCCAAATTATCACAAATGAACACTTTCATTATTAATTGCTTATGAGAACAAATAAATTTTGAAATTCTGAAGAATAAATATAATATCAGAACTAATCTCTAGACCCAATGCACTTACGTTGAAAAACAAACAATTTTAAATTATGAGTGGCCAAGTATTTCGAATATCTTTAAATAAAGTACAGATAACATACTATACATTAAAACTGAGAGTTTTGGTAAACTGATATTTAGAGAAAACATTCAGATTTTAGTCCATTTGTTTAAAAAGGAGAGCCTGGAAATAAACAAGGTTAGAATTTAATTCTAAATCTGGGAAGAAAGAAAATAAAAAGAAAGAAATAATAATTAAAAAGGAGAAACTTATGAAATAGAAACAGAAAAAGTAAATAGAATTTAACAAAACCTAAAGAAAAACTTTTAGGACTTTCATTTCAGGCAGTATTGTGAATTAATCTTCCTGAAAATCTCAGTGAAAACAACTAAAAGTACAGGACAATATAGTTTAAAAAGTAATCCTCTGGCTATATCACTAAACAGATAGGAAAGGCATCCCAAGGGATGAAAATAAAATATAGATGGGAACTGAAGCAAGCTAACAAGCTTCAAAGCTGGTATTCACTCAAAGTGTGTTTACTGAACTCTGGTGAATTTTTGAGCTTCCATTTCTGCTATTTACAAAAATTTATCTACAAAATCCAGTACTTTTCTGTTAATCTAAATAAACAACTATAAAATGTGAAAGTAAATAAAACAAACAAACAAAAAAACATATCTAGGAGGAAAAATCCAGAAATGAAGACTACAGAGAAACTTTTTTTATACAGAATGTTTATTGGACATTTTTTTGAAAATTGACTTAGTATGAGGAGAAAGTAAATCTAAGTCTCTACCTGGCACCATTTAGAAAGGTAGACTTCATATAGATTGAACACCTAAATGTGTAAGTTAAAAATATGAAATTAGAAGAAGAGAATATCTTAGTGATCCTGAGGCAAAAAGTGGCATCATAAACATTTTTGAATAAGAAACACACACATATTGGAGTTACATTATGTTGCTGCAAAAATGATTGCAGTTTAAAAGGTTAAAAATAAACGCAAAAACCGCAATTACTTTTGCACCAACCTAATAGCTTCCCCTGATAGAACCCAGAATATAAAGAATAGTTTAAGGTTAAAATCTTTTTGTATCTCAGTTAATAGAAACATTAGACATTAAATGAGTATATTGCTCAAATGTATACATAAAGATACTGAAGTCTAAGAACTCCGAGAAAATGGGGTGCTGTTATTGTGTAGGAAAAATGAACACTTTGGATCAGCTCTATTATTTACTAACTGTATAGGCACGAGGTAATCATTTGCATCTTTCCCCACCTATAAACTGGGAGTGATAATTACCTACCCTAAAACATTGTTGTAGAAGTGGAGGTAACTTAAAGTAAGTTATCTAACATGGAGAAGAACCAAGAGTATGTGCCAAACTGGAGTGGATTGTTATCTTAGTTGCATATCCACCCACTAGCTCAGTGCTCAGTCGGGTTTTAGAAAATATATAGATCATCTATTAAGAAAAGCCAGCTGCACATAGCTGGTTTTTTGAAATCCAGCTAGAGGTAGCATTTATATTCACAAATGAGAGAAAGAATCAGATTATGTAGAATATTGCTCTTGAGGAGACAGACTGGAATATCTTTGAACATGACTTTGATCGCTTGATTAGGCTGAACTGAATCTTACAAAGATTTGGACTTAACTAATTCTGAGACTCCTCATAGAGGATATGGATCATTAAGAGTTTACTTTAGCAATAAGAGATTTTGAATCTAACCACAAAGTCATCTACCAGTAGTTTAGAAAAGAACATATTTTCTAATTCATCTAACTCTTAATTCTTAAGTATTTTTAGTGTAAGAAATTATTGCTTCTCAGATCTTTGAACTCCCTGCTTCAGATCAATTGGATTAATAAATATCTACTACAAATTAACAGAGTAAATCTACAATGTATTTGTGAAGATTTCACAATTGCCAACATTTATTCCAAAGGGCGTACTTGCTCCTAAAAGCGAGAAGTTTCTCTATAGCAGCTATCAATCTCCTTATTTTTATTAAATCTAGGATTATTCTGCATTTGCTATTTTCAGACAACATTTTTGTGTTTTCATATAAACAGGTGAAAGGAATTATACACACAGCAGTTTTTTTTAATTAAATTTATTGGGGTGACAATGGTTAGTAAAATTACATAGGTCTCAAGTGTACAATTCTGTAATACACCATCTATATATCACAAGGTGTGTTCACCGCCCAGGGTCAGTTCTCACACAGTAGTTTTAAACTGACATTTTAATAGTGAGTTGAAAAGCAAGATGGCCAAAGGGAAGAAAGGACTGGCATAGCGGAAATTGGGGGGAAAACAAATATAACAACTCAAAATTAACCTGTCCATCATAGGTATGTTTAATGAATACAGACAAATGGTGCTATGATATTCATAAGCACTAATACTTTATGTTTGAAAAGAAAAATGCTCAAAAAAACTGCAAAGATAGTCTTGAATCAGAACTGAACTTGTAGAAGTTGAATTTCTGCAAGAAAGGTTTTTTTTAACAGCTTTCGCAACTCAAGAGCCTCAGAAGCAGTGATTAAGCTACTATTACAACAATAATCACTTCACCAAGCATGGTGAATAATTTACTCTTCGTATTTGAATTTTTTCTTTGAAAAATTCATTTTGATTGTAGCTGTATAAATCACTTCCTCATCCCTCTGATTCTCTCACTCTGCACCCTGCGTTCAGCCCAAGATATTTGTGTGGTCCTTTAGCATGGTTTCTTTCCATTCCTTCATTTCATTTCCTTGTTATTTCATTTACCATTAAATGTTTAATTTACTATATTTTTGTAAATATTATTTTCAAATACTTTCATATCTTAAGCCAAATTGCAAATCAACCTGCCAGAGAAAAGAATTTCTGGGGATTATAACAAGATATATGCTCCATGTTCATTAAATCCTTTGGAGAATAATTCACTAAAATTAAATGTTCTTTTTTTTCTTGATACTTTATATCTATTTTCACCTCCACAGTAAACAAAATTCAAGAGGAAGAAATATGCGCTTTCTTTCACACATTTCATGTATTTTGTTTGCAAAAATATATTTTCTAGGTGCTAAGAAATACATAGGAAAATATATGTCCTTTACTGATAGAAAAATTAAGTATTAAGTATTTAACTAGTATGTCTCCTTTGTAGTACTTCTTAACATTATTCCCCAAAACAAAGTAATATGTTTCTGGTTAGAATTGTGGTATAATATTGTCTAATTCATTTGATCACTACATCAAAGGTTTACCAGTAAAATTTATGTTGGAAAAGCGTTATCAAGTAAATATAGAATTGATATCAGTTATATTTTTTATAAATGTTGAAATAAATCACATGTATAGCCTCTTAAATAAATACTTTTTTGTTAGACAATAGTTTCTACAAAAGTTACAGTGAATGCAGACAATTTATTTCTAATGTATTTCTTATAGATAACATTTCAACGAGACTAACGTTATTAGTCAATTCCTTACCCTAGATTCACAGACCCAATCAGAGTTTACTCTACGGAAGGTCTTGAGTGTTTTCACACTCTCTGCTCCTCCACAACTCCTATGCTCTCCAAACTCTCTTCAACTAACAGTTAGTATATCTAGAGAAAGTCACATAATCAGTTACAATAACCAATGTTGATTATTCCAAATATTAGAAAATTAGGCCATGTATACTTAGCCTTTCTGGCTAAGGCTGGGATGGGAAAGTCTGAACAACTGACTGTGTTTTTATAGTATTCCAATTTGTTCATATAAACATTCCAATTATCACAGAGGATTTTTAGGGCAGTGAAAATACCCTATGCGATACCAAATATTTGGATACATTATACATTGGTCCAAACCCACAACATATACAACCCCAAGAATAAAACATTATGTAAACTATGGACTTTGGGTGATTATGATGTGTGCATGTAGGCTCATCAGTTGTAACAAGTGCATCACTCTGGTGGGGGGTGTGGATAATGGGGGAGGCTGTGAATGTGTAAGGACCGCGGGATATGAGAAATCTCTGCACCGTCCCCTCAGTTTTGCTGTGAACCTTAAAATGCTCTAAAAAAATAAAGTTTTAACTAAAAAAAAAATACTCTTCAGCTATAAGATGACCATTCTCTGGAATACGACAGGCTCAACATAACCATTCCCATCTCTTAATTACTCTCCCTTTATCACACTCCACTACAAATTTGTTACTACAACAAACCATGCTCCATTTCAGGAACTTTGTACTTGCTGTTCCCTTTGCAGAAATGCTTTTTTCTCAGACACCTATGAGTTTCTGCTCAAATGCCAACTCACAGGGAAGCTTCCATTGCTAATATTGCACATGTCCCTTAAAAACCTGTCTTATCTTACTGCCCTATTTTATTTTTCTCCCTAGAAAATTTCAATGAATTAAATTATATATTTACCTATTTTGCTTACTGTCTATCTAGTCCACTGAAATGTAGATTTGGGAGGACAAGGAATTTTTAATTGCTTTGTTCACTCTGCATACCCAGTACTTAGAGCAGAGCCTTTCAACTACTATGTCATCAAAATATTTGATGTATAAAATAATTAATCAATGATAAGATATTTCATGGGTTTTGCTACAGCACTTTTACATCACTTTGTATATGAGTGTTTTTAATAAAAAAAATTGAATTTGAAGAAGTCAGAATATGTTTGAAAAAGCAATGTTAGTTTAAGGCTACTTTTTAAAATTTTTACAAGAATTAATAATGAGCATTTTATTAACTTTCACTTTCAAGATTTTAAAGCATGTTACAAGGTGGCACTGTTATAAATATGATAAATTGTTGAGGACAATTCAGCCATCAAAAAGAAATCATTACCACAGATGGATAATTTCAAGTAGAGAAAAAAAAGTGTCATGAAGCTAATTTATACTGCAACTTTTAGCACTGGCACCTTCATAACTTGTACTTAGTTTTTAGAAAGATAAGCAGAGCCTAAAGCTTTCTTGATTCATATAAAATTCTTTATAATAGGTACATCAGTACCTATTTTCAGACTAAAGATTGGCCTAATAATATTATTTTTATTGGGAAAGACTCCTTAGGAAAAAAAAATAAAAATAGTAGACTAGCCTCACAATCTCTAGCCTACATATTAAAATATGTGAACCAAAACACAAACAAAAAAAACATTTCCCTTGTGCCCATCTTTTTAAGTTGTTTTCCTGTAAACTAGAGCACTGTGTCTTAGGAAACTGAATTCGATTCTTCTCTAGTCTCTCTCCTCACTGGCTATCTCTGTTTAGTTGTGTTTTTTTTTGTTGTTTTTTTTTTAATGGCAATTTTAAAAGAATGTGATATTGACGTTATATAGTCATGGGGTTAACAATTGTTCCCATCTTCTATTCTTCTTGGAACAATTTTTTGTTGTTGTTAGTGTTTATTCATCTATATTCTTACAACACTAAGTTCCTCAAAAGTGATTAAAAACAAACGTCTATATGATCATTTGATCATTGTTTTCCTATTACTTTACTTATCCTTTCTGTTGTAGAAGGACTAATTCTCTAACCCTAATTGTATAAATGCATTGTAAGACTACATATGAAACAAAAACTAAAATAAATGGGTACAAAATGCAGAATAGAAGGAAAATGAGCAACGAGTAGATAAAAGAAAGCTGGGAACAAGGCTTTCACCCAAAATACACACTAAAAACATGTGTACAGTTTCTCATTGTATGCTGAAATTATGCCATATGCTTTCTGGAAGCCAAAACAAAAGGAAAACACAAATTTTATGATGTATAAAGTCCTTAATATAAAAGTCCAATAATTCAGAAAGAGAACATATATGCCTGAGATTGAGCACCAAGAGAAAAGTTTTTCCTGTGAAATCTAAAAGGCCATTATATTATAATTAAGTACTTTTTATAGTAAATTCAGCAATTATTAAATAGTGTTTTTAAACAGTGTCTAATATGGGCTAATCACAAAATGCATATGTAGATAATACAATGAATTAATTTGGAGTTTAGCATTGTCAGGTTCTTTTCAGACCATTCATTGAATGAAGCTCAGCATTCATTGAATGAAGCACTGGAATTACAACAATAAACAAAAGAGTTCATAGTTTATATGAAGTTCATGGCCTAGGAAGAGAGGGAGCAATTAAACAATGGGTTACATGAAAAATTAATTTTGTAGTAAGTGTTAAGAAATAAAACTTACAATATACAACAAGAGTTAATACACCAGAATCATAATCTAATGTAGAGTAAGAAGGATGTGAGTTATGTATCTATAATATAACTCAGTCTTAGAAAATATCTATCCATCAATGATAAATTTAATTTTTAAATAGCTTATCTTTAACTATTTGGGTCAGGGAGAGACTAGGAATTAGATTAGAAAGCAAATTATATTAGATATTAGATAGTAAATTTTTGCAATGAAGTAATCAATGAACAGAATATATTCTCTATATTCTATAGTCCGGATGAAGACGGGACTAGACCTAGTTTATGTAAATGTGGCATCAAACTACAAATTCATTTAACTATTGGTTACATAGAATTAGAGATAGGTCTATATAACATCTGCTTGTTATCTGGTCAAAATGTCATTTCTACTAGCCATATGGAAATACTACTAAGGAACAGCTTCTATGTATTTTTAGTGGCCTGCTTTATATTCAATTTATAAAACTTAATTCATAATCCATTTTCATACTCAGAAAATTTAGAGAAATATTATAGAGTAAAATATACAATGATTTATCATTTAATTCACTAATTGTTATTTTAAAAATTATTTCTTCTGTTAACTTTTTGATTTGGGTCATTTCTATTGACATATCTTCATATTCACTAATGTTTTCTTCTACAGAGTCTAATGTGACATTAATACCATCAAGTGAATTTTTCACCTCACAAATTATATTTTTATTTTGTAACATTTGTCTCCTGAGCCCCAAACTCATCTTCCCTCTAGCTTTTTAATATATGAAATATAGCTGTAATAATATTTATTGTTTTTCTCTGCTACTTCTAACATTTGTAATAGATCTCTTTAGGCATTGTATTTCTTTGCATGCTGGTAATATTTTATTGGATCAGCCATTTTGCATTTTACTTGTTGAGTAGTGGACATTTTTATATTCCTATAATTTTCCTTGAGCTTTGTTTTAGGACAAGTTTCTTGAAAATACTAGTTTGATATTCTCACATTTGCTTGTAATATTTACTTGACAGGAGCAGAGAAGCACTTAGTTTAATGATGATTCTTTCCAACTATGTAGACAAAATGTTTCTGTTTATTTCACCCAATGGCCTGTAAATAATAATATTTTATAGTCTTGCTGGTTAGAACAGACACTCTTCATGGACCTGAGTGCTCTTTCAGGATTGTTCCCACACACATGTTCATGTGTTGTTATTTGTTCCCAGCTTCAGGTAGTTTTCTCATCTATATGCAGTGACCAGGTGGACTCTCTACAGGTATCCAGGATGCTCTTTCTTTCTGCAGCTGTCTCCTCTGTAGTATTCTGTACTGCAAACTCTAGCTTCCTTGATCTTATAGATTTTCAACTGCATCTCCTCAAATGAGGAGTGTGCCAGGGTCCAACTGGATTCCCCCTGTTTATGATGTCACTTGGAATCTCTCTCAACTCAATACGATAGGGAAATTATAGGGCTCACTTCATTTGTTTCCTGTCTTGAAAGATTCCTGACTATTCTTTGTTGTTTTATGCTCTATGTCTTCAAAACTGTTTTTTTTTTTTTTTTTTTTTTCATATGTTTTGTGTGGATACTTAGATGTTTTAAGTAGGAAGGTAAACCTAGTACTTGGTACTCTGTCTTGGCTCAGTGGAGAAATGCCTGCATCCATTTTGATGTTATAGTATGTTGAAAGATAATTAGAATGAAAATATAATTGAAATCATATTAGCAGTGGAGTTGCATAAATATGGTAACACTCAGATAAAAGATTATATTGTCCAATTATGTATTATTTCCTTCACCTTAGATCTTTAAGAGAACTAGAATGTGACATGATTAATGCATATTTCAATCTTAAAATTTATGACTGTATGTAATACATATTTTTCAAATAATACAGTTACAAAATTTACATGTCAAATGGAGGAAAAGTTAGATAATAAACAACATGAAACATTTGAAGTAGTTTGCCAAATCTTTGTTTTCCTTCTTTAATGCCTATATTTTGTGTATATTTCATGTTTGGGATTTACAAGCGTATATTCATCAATTTGCAAGTTATTGATAATTTTATGCAGATTTTCAGAATCTTTCAAAGTGCCAGTGTTACTCTACTGATAGGAAACAGTAAAGTGATTATAGATATTCGCGGCAATTTATTTTGGTTTTGGATCGAATATCCCAGAAACATAGGCTTTGGAGACCAAAACCTGGGTTCAAATTCTAGACTTGCTAAATTATTGTTCAGTGTCTTTGAGAAAATTAATATATATCTTTTTTTCCTCAATGAATATGATTTTAATTTTAGCCCTAGTTGTGAAGGCTAAATGAGAGGACTAGAAAGAGCATAGTGCACAGCAGGAATGTTGTAACATATATGTTCCCTGTCAAAAATTGATAACATCAATTTAGTACCCAGGCTGATTGGCTGAGTTCAGATCTGATATCACTTAACTAGAATTATTACCAATTTAGGTCTGATATATTAGATCAAGATTGACTAATATGTTTCAATTCACATGCTAATGCTGATTGACTGGTTGTGGCTTCCAGGAGTACTATATTGAAAAGCATTTCAAGGCTGCATCCATATTTAGCGGTAAAGAGTTTGGTGATTGATTAGTGATTTCTCAGCAGGAAATGTTGCGCATTTTCTCTATGTAAACCAAGAATGAGTCATAAAATTATGGATACTACTGGCATAAATTTGGTCCCCCAAATCTGGTATAGTTAAGGTTTTTGAAAGTTTTAGGCATACAGGATAAGGATAAGAAACATATTTCTGACAAAATATAAAAGCAAGGGTTTCACATGCAAATTAGACGCTCTCATTTCTTACGAGGAAAATGTTTTGTTTTGAATCTTCTGGCTTATATATTTAATTCTACACATTTTTTGACATGTGTAGAAGGGATTATAAATTATTCATATAATATAGGGACTCCAGAAGCAACAGAGATTAAAATAACAATACAAGAAAGTGTGTGTTTTTACTATATATGCTGAACTTTAAATAATAAGGTAAATTAAATGGATATTGAAAGCAGATGCTTCTCCCATCAAACAAAGAAATTTGGAATATTTAAAACAATGATAAATATGTCCAACCAGGAAAGAAATAAAGAAAGAGGCCTAGATGCAATAAATGACAAGATAACTGAATTCTGAGAATGGTGCGAGGGACTTGAATCTCTAGCGGTGTGCCCAGGGAAATCAGACTGCAGAGGTTAGTAGTTAGAGTTTAGTGTTTATGCCAAAGCAGTCAGAAGGTAGAATAGAGCTCCCTAGAGGTCCTCTTAGCACTGAAACAGACAGCTGACTATATTCCACCCAAATCCAGTCTGGGGAATCAGCAATTAAAAAAATTGTGTGAAGGGAAGAAAATAATGAAAGACAGATAAACAAATAATAATAGATGATAGATAAATAGACAGACAGACGGATGGACGGACGGACAGACGGGTGGAAGGAAGGAAGGAAGGAAGGAAGGAAGGAAGGAAGGAAGGAAGGAAGGAAGGAAGGAAGGAAGGAAATTAAACTCTTAAAAAGATAAAAAGCCTTGGGATCACTGTCTTGTTTTACACTCATTTCAATTTACATGTTTGCTACTTGCCACATCTCTGTCAACATTTTAGTTTGTAATCGTAGAGTATCTGAGAATTCATTTTAGTTTCACTTAATTGAAAATAATATAGTTGATAATAAGAATAAAATGTTCGGTGTTGTCTTTGGATATAGTTAATGTGGTGGGTCTAGGTTGTACAATTTTATATTAAATTTCAGTATGGTACAAATTCAAATACATGATAAATGTGACAACACCATTGGAGTTTTATCTTATTAATTTGTTAATTGTTCTCTTAGTTTTTACATGAAATATTTTATCCGTAAGTCCACAGACCACAGCCCTAATCAATAGTAAACCACAGAGTACCAACTGAATTGGTCATAAGGTCCTAAGGAGGAATCAGAGACCATAAACATGACAATAAAAAAAATAAAAGATCAAATACTAACCATAAGGACTGATAGTTATCTTTATATGTAAAGGAGACAATGTCAGCTGTGTGTTGAATTTTATATACATCAAATATTTTCTTAATGGTGTTTCAGGAATTTCTTTTATAGCTTCAATTTTATACTGAGGTGAATATGTGACAGAAGTATTCCATATATACCAATTCTTGAAAGCAGTGTACATCTAATTCCGTTGTAGTACCCAGTTGTTTCTTTATTCTGCTTTCTTATTTCTACTGTGTTTTCATCATGAAAAGTCATTGTATAAAAAGTTTCTGCAAAAGTTTTCTTTAAACAGCTTTGTTATGTTTATATTTGCTGTTTCCTTCAGTTGAATTATACTTTGATTGAATGTTATTCTCAACGAAACATAATTTTGTGCCCTTAAATTCTCTTCTAAAGTATTTTAAAATCCATCAACTGATACCTAGTGAGTTTTGCGTCCATGCAATATTTTTAAAAAGCCTTCTCTTGTAAAATACGGTGGTATAAAATGGACTAATTATATTCTTAAAGAGTGTTTGTCCTTTGGTATTACTGATTCTAGTGAGAGAAACATCCCTATTTATAGTTGAAAGGTTATAAAATGGCATGATTTTTAATTACTTATGAAATTTTTACTAAAAATCCATGTTTGATACTAGAAATTAAAAGAAATGAAATATAAAGATTGACTTTGATCTAATTATCATATATGAATTTATTGAGCATGCTTATAGAAAAATATACTGCCATTGCTTATAAAAACATTTTTATGATCTATTGCTGACCTTGGAATTGTGATATAGTGTGTTATAATGCATTTTGATGTTTAGAGATCATTTGTTATTACTGCCATTAATTGGCCTTACACAGTGCCAGCCAGTATGTAATCTACATAATAAATATTCAGTAAATATTTACTTCACGAATAAATAGAATTTGAAATCTCAATTTATAATTGAAACGTCAAAAATTCATCATGTAAGTGTCTGCTTCTCCCATGCATATATTTTGTTCTCCTGGCATTCTATCCTTCATGTACAAACAGAGATAACTGATTTTCACTCTTAATGTGACTTGAAATTTCACCTTTTAAAAAAGGATATTTACTGGATACTATCTCTGATTGAAATGAGATGGGAAATATTTTAATGAATGTCATTATAATTACTTTTCAAGAATACACCCATTAAATGGAGCATCCACAGGAAGAACTTTTGGGCAATAGGCCTGTCTTTCTCACATCACATTTTCATTTAGTCTGCCAATCTGATGTTGTCTTGTCTTCCTGGATCATTATTATCTTTTTACTCTAATGCTTGTGTCTTCCTTGTGGCTATGACCATTCTGGTCAATTTTTTGTAATCTCCTAAACCTACTCTGTTTCATGAGCTTCTCAGCTCTCTATACAAATTGGAGTAGTTCTGGGTAAACAATATTTTCATTGCCAGCTCCAGCTCTGTGGGAAGAGCACTTCTAGTAGGTTTATGTAGCCTTTGTCTCTGAGGAAAAATCAGTTGGAAAATGTTGAAAATAGTAAGTTTTTGATGACTTGATGATTCACCTTCCAAACAGTTCTCATAGTAATTAAGTTTATAAACCCAAAAGATTATGTGTGCATAAAATCTCAGGTGCAATTTTCCACTCTAATTGTATATTTTTCAGTATGTAGCTTATTTTGTTAAATTTAGGGTGCAAGCTGTCAAAAATTTAAATAACACAAGCTATACTTATATTTGCCAAATAAACGTCGTTTGTTGGTATTGACTGTAATAGTCTATAAGTCGCATTCGTATGTGATTCTTCATACTGTAGACTCATTATTATAACTTTCTTTTTACTGAGAAAAATTCTTTAAATGCATTGTGTCCCCTTTAGTTTATATTACATTTATTCAAATAGTCCTAGATAGAGCTAATATAAATTTAACATATGAGTACCTTTATACCCCATGGTATAGGAATGTTTACTTTAATAGAGAATTTTTAAAATTTGCATCACAGGAAGAATTTAGAGTTTAAGGCATCATCTTTTTTTTTTTTTTTTTTTTTTTTTTTTTTTATTAATTAGTTTCAGGTGCACAAGACAAAGCAAAACTTAGACATTTATCATTTTTATCCCTCACACTGTGTGAACCCCCCTCCCCCCATCCACTATCCCTCTGTACGTTCCCAAAACCTCTCACCTTCCCCTTATCCCCACCCCCCCGCCCCTCTAGCAACCCTCTGTTTTTTCCTCCATGTTTCCAAAACTGTTTCTGATTAGTTCATTCACTTATTCTTTTCTTTAGATTCCGCATATAAGTGAGATCATATGGTATTTGTCTTTCTCTTTCTGACTTATTTCACTTAACATAATGTTCTCTAGGTCCATCCATGTTGTTGCAAATGGTAAGATTTCTTTCTTCTTTATGGCTGCGTAATACTCCATTGTATAAATGTACCACAGTTTCTTAATCCAGTCATCTACTGATGGGCATTTCGGTTGTTTCCAGGTCTTGGCTATTGTATATAGTGCTGCAATAAACATAGGAGTGCATAAAGATTTTTGAATTGGAGTTTTGGATTTCTCCGGATAGATACCTAGGAGTGGGATTGCTGGATCATAAGGTAGTTCCATTTTCAGATTTTTGAGATATCTCCAAACTGTTTTCCATAGTGGCTGCACCAATCTGCATTCCCACCAACAGTGCACCAGCGTTCCCTTTTCTCCGCAACCACGCCAGCACTTGTTGTTTGTTGATTTATTGATGATAGCCATCCTGACTGGGGTGAGGTGGTATCTCATTGTGGTTTTTATTTGCATTTCTCTAATGGTTAGTGAGGTTGAACATTTCTTCATATGTCTGTTTGCCATCTGTGTGTCCTTTTTAGAAAAATGTCTCTTCATGTCCTCTGCCCACTTTTTAATTGGGTTGTTTGTTTTTTTGGAGTTGAGTTGAGTGAGTTTTTTATAAATTTGTGATATTAACCCCTTATCAGATATATCATTGGCAAATATCTTTTCCCAATCAGTAGGATCCCTTTTTGTTTTATTGATGGTTTCCTTTGCTGTGAAAAAGCTTTTTAGTTTGATGTAATCCCACATGTTTATTTTTCCTCTTACTTCCCTCGCACGAGGGGATATATCAGTAAAAATCTTACTCCGGGTAATGTCTGTGAAGTTTCTTCCTATATTTTCTTCTAGGAATTTTATGGTTTCAGATCTTACATTTAAATCTTTAAGCCATTTTGAATTTATTTTTGTATGTGGTGTAAGGAGGTGATCCAGCTTCATCTTTTTGCATGTGTCTGTCCAAGTTTCCCAGCACCATTTATTGAATAGACTGTCTTTACCCCACCGTACATTCTTGCTTCCATTGTCATAGATTAAGTGGCCATATAGGCATGGATTTATTTCTGGACTCTCTATTCTGTTCCATTGATCTATGGGTCTGTTTTTATGCCAGTACCATGCTGTTTTGATTACTGTAGCCTTGTAGTATAATTTGAAGTCAGGTATTGTTATACCTCCCACTTTGTTCTTATTTCTCAAGATTGTTGAAGATATCCGGGGTCTTTTGTTATCCCATATAAATTTTAGGATTATATGTTCTATTTCTGTGAAAAATGTCGTTGGTAGTTTGATAGGAATTGCGTTGAATATATATATTGCCTTAGGCAGTATGGACATTTTAACTATATTAATTCTTCCTATCCATGAACATGGTATGTGTTTCCATCTATTTGTATCTTCTTTCATTTCTTTCTTCAGTGTTTTATAATTTTCTGAGTACAGATCTTTTACTTCTTTGGTTAAATTTATTCCCAGGTATTTTATAGTCTTTGGAGCAATTGTAAACGGAATTGCTTTTTTAATTTCTCCTTCTGATGTTTTATTATTGGTATATACAAATGCAACTGATTTCTGAATATTAATTTTGTATCCTGCTACTTTACTAAATTCATCTATCAGCTCTAATAGTTTCTTGGTGGAGTCTTTAGGGTTCTCTAAATATAGTATCATATCATCTGCATATAATGACAGTTTTACTTCCTCCTTACCGATTTGGATGCCTTTTATTTCTTTTTCTTGTCTGATTGCTGTGGCTAGAACTTCCAGCACTATGTTGAATAGAAGTGGAGAAAGTGGGCAGCCTTGCCTTGTTCCTGATTTTAAGGGGAATGGTTTTAGTTTTTCCCCATTGAGTATGATGTTAGCTGTGGGTCTATCATATATGGCCTTTATTATGTTGAGATATGATCCCTCTATTCCCACTTTCTTAAGGATTTTTATCATGAATGGCTGCTGAATTTTATCAAATGCTTTTTCTGCGTCAATTGATAAGATCATATGATTTTTATTTTTCATTTTGTTAATGTGGTGTATCACATTAATTGATTTGCGGATGTTGAACCACCCTTGCATGCCAGGGATGAATCCCACTTGGTCATGGTGTATAATCTTTTTAATATATTGCTGAATTCTGTTTGCTAGTATTTTGTTGAGGATTTTTGCATCTATGTTCATTAGCGATATCGGCCTGTAGTTTTCTTTTTTTGTGGTGTCTTTGTCTGATTTTGGGATCAGGGTGATAGTGGCTTCGTAAAAAGTGTTTGGGAGTCTTCCCTCCCTCTGGATTTTTTGGAAGAGTTTGAGGAGAATAGGTGACAATTCTTTTTGGAACGCTCTGTAAAATTCACCTGTAAAGCCATCTGGTCCAGGGCTTTTGTTTGTTGGGAGATTGTTGATTACTGATTCAATTTCCTTGGTGGTAATCAGTCTATTCAGGTTTTCTGTCTCCTCTTGAGTTAGCCTTGGGAGGTTGTATGCATCTAGGAAATTGTCCATTTCTTCCAGGTTGTCAAATTTGTTGGCATACAGTTGCTCATAGAAATTTCTTAGGATTTTTTGTATCTCTGCGGTGTCTGTTGTCACTTCTCCTCTTTCATTACTGATTTTATTAATTTGGGTCCTCTCTCTCTTTTTTTTAATGAGTCTGGCTAAAGGTTTGTCAATTTTGTTTATCTTCTCTAAGAACCAACTCTTGGATTCATTGATCTTTTGTATTGTTTTTCTGGTTTCTATTTCATTTATTTCCGCTCTGATCTTTATTATCTCCTTCCTTGTACTCCCTTTGGGCTTATTTTGTTGTTCTTTTTCCAGATCCCTTAAGTGTGAAGATAAACTGTTGATTAGTGATGTTTCTTGTTTCTTTAGGTAGGCCTGCAGTGCTATGAACTTCCCTCTTAGGACTGCTTTCGCTGCATCCCATAGATTTTGGGTCGTTGTATTTTCATTTTCGTTTGTCTCGAGATATCTTTTGATTTCTTCCTTGATCTCCTGTTTGACCCATTCATTGTTTAGTAACATATTATTCAGCCTCCATGAATTTGTGTGTCTTCCAGTCTTTTTCCTGTAGTTCATTTCTAATTTCATAGCACTGTGGTCAGAGAAGACAATTGGTATGATTTCAATTTTCTTAAATTTATCCAGACTTGCTTTGTGGCCTAACATATGGTCTATCTTGGAGAATGTTCCATGTGCGCTTGAGAAGAACGTGTATTCTGCAGCATTGGGGTGAAATGCTCTGAAAATATCAATTAAATCCAAGTGGTCCAATGTGTCATTTAAGGCTGTTGTTTCCGTATTGATTTTCTGTCTGGAAGACCTGTCCCTTGTTGTCAGAGGTGTGTTGAAGTCCCCTACTATGATAGTGTTACTGTTGATCTCCATCTTTATGTCAGTCAATATCTGTTTTATATATTTAGGTGCTCCTATGTTGGGTGCATAGATGTTTACTAGAGTTATATCCTCTTGTCGAATTGATCCCTTTATTATTATATAGTGTCCATCTTTGTCTTTTAATATTTTCTTCATTTTAAAGTCTATTTTGTCAGAGATAAGTATTGCAACTCCAGCTTTTTTCTCATTTCCATTTGCATGGAATATCTTACTCCAACCCTTCACTTTTAGCCTGTGTGTGTCTTTTGATCTGAGGTGAGTCTCTTGTATACAGCATATACAAGGGTCTTGCTTTCTTATCCATTCAGCCACCCTATGTCTCTTGATTGGAGCATTTAAACCATTTACATTTAAAGTGATTATTGATAAGTACATAGTTATTGCCATTTTTAAATTTGTGGATAAATTGTTTTCGTCTTTCTTCTATTTACAGAAGTCCTTTTAGTATTTCTTGCAATGCTGGCTTGGTGGTAATGAATTCCTTTAGCTTATTCTTTTCTGGGAAGCTCTTTATCTCCCCATCAATTTTAAGTGATAGCCTTGCTGGATAAAGCAACCTAGGTTGTAGGCCTTTGTTTTCCATCACTTTGAGTATCTCCTGCCACTCCCTCCTGGCCTTCAATGTTTCTGCAGAAAAGTCATTTGATAGTCTTATGGGAGTTCCCTTGTATGTAACCCTCTGTCTTTCTCTTGCTGCTTTTAGGATTCTGTCTTTGTCTTTAATCTTTGCCATTTTAGCTATAATGTGTCTTGGAGTGGACCTGTTTGGGTTTATCCTGGTTGGAACTCTCTGCACTTCCTGGACTTGTATGTTGGTTTCCTTCATCAGGTTAGGGAAATTTTCAGACATTATTACTTCAAATATGTTCTCAATCCCTTGTTTCTTCTCTTCACCTTCTGGTATTCCTATGATGCGCATGTTGTTGCGCTTGATGTTATCCCATAGGTCTCTTAAACCATCTTCATTGTTTTTTATTCTTTTTTCTTTCTGTTGTTCTGTTTGGGTGATCTCTGCTAACTTGTCTTCTAAGTCGCTGATTCGATCCTCTGCTTCATCTAACCTGCTGTTAATTCCTTCAAGTGAGTTCTTTATTTCGGTAACTGTGTTCTTTAGTTCTAACTGGTTGTTCGTTATGATTTCTACATCCTTCTTGATGTCCTCTCTAAGTTCCTTAAACATTCTTATCATCAGTATTCTGAACTCTGTCTCTGACAGTTTGGTTACCTCTGCTTCATTTAGTTCCATTTCTGAAGGTTTCTTCTGTTCTTTTATTTGGGATATGTTTCTTTGTTTCCTCATTCTGGTTGACTCTCTGTGTTTGCTTCGATGTATTAGATAGGTGCCCTGGAGTTCTTAGTTCTTGCTGGATTAGTATATAATAAATGTCCTTTATATTTGACTTGCACTACTTCGTTCTTCTCCCCTGCGTGTGCTCTAAAAGTGACTCTTGTGTTGTGTATATTGTCCTGTTAAAGAAGATCCTTAATTGCTTTTCGCTTGTGAGTAGGTGGAGTTAACTCCTAGGCTGACTAGTTGTAAGACTTGGCTTTGCCCACGCAGGGTATTCTGCTGCGTGAGGATTGACCGCTTAGATGTGGTTTGCCCTTTGGCCTCTATGTGCCTGTAAAGAATCCCCTCTGAGTGTGTCACTTGTAGGTCAAACCCGGTAGTACTCTGGCTTGGTCTGGAGTTGGCCGCTGGGTATGTTGAATCTTGTGCCTCTTAAGCTGGGCACTGGTAGGGCAATTACAGAACAAAGCAAATCACCAAGCACAACAATAACAACAAGGAAAAAGTCAAATACATTCACATGTAAAAAAACAATCGACAACCCCCACTCGACATAGGCAAAGATGTCAAAAATATAAAGACAAATCAACACCGAACAAAAACAAACAAACAAACAAAAAACAAACAAACAAAAAACAAACAAACAAACAAAAAACACAGCGCCAGTTGTGGCTTAAGCCCACCAAGTAATCTCCAAGTTGTTCTCTGCTGTAGCACAGAATCCCCACTCGACACAGGCAAAGATGTCAAAAATATAAAGACAAATCAACACAGAACAAAAACAAACAAACAAACAAAAAACAAACAAACAAAAAACAAACAAACAAACAAAAAACACAGCGCCAGTTGTGGCTTAAGCCCACCAAGTGATCTCCAAGTTGTTCTCTGCTGTAGCACAGAATCCCCACTCGACACAGGCAAAGATGTCAAAAATATAAAGACAAATCAACACCGAACAAAAACAAACAAACAAACAAAAAACAAACAAACAACAAACAAACAAACAAACAAAAAACACAGCGCCAGTTGTGGCTTAAGCCCACCAAGTGATCTCCAAGTTGTTCTCTGCTGTAGCACAGAATCCCCACTCGACACAGGCAAAGATGTCAAAAATATAAAGACAAATCAAAACAGAAAGAAAAGAAAGAAAAAGAAAAAAAAAAAAAAAAAAAAAAAAAAAACAGCGCCAGTTGTGGCTTAAGCCCACCAAGTAATCCCCTGCGTATTGTGCAGGTAGAGCCGGTCACCTGATGCCCAGAGTGACTCTGAGGCTGCAGCTTTAGATGCGTGGGGCTGAGGGGTCTGGACAGTAGGTTTTACAAAGTCAGTGCAGTTTCTGCCCTTGCCGGCACATATGCACACCGAGAATAGCACCACCAGCCCTGTGTCCAGCTCTCCTGAGTCTTAGGGCACCTCTTCCCTGTGTGTGTGTGTGGCCGGCAGGGAATTCCTCAGCTGCTGAAAGCTGAGTGCTGTATATACCACTTACTGCTGATCCCTGGGAGTGCCTCCGCCGATGTAATTGCCACGCCCTAGGCAGGCCAGAAAGGGTGGGGGCTGGGGATGGAAAGAGGGGTCTTCTCTTTCCCAGCCCAGCTGTGTCACACCCCACCCACAGGCCAGAAACGGTGGTATCTGGGGGTGGATGAGTCTTCTGTCTCCTAGTCCAGGGCAAACCACACTCTTCTCAGCCTCTTCCCTGGACCAAAGCCAGCGGCCAGTCTTCCCTTAGCCCAAACCCCAAGGCTCCTCTGTAATCTGACACTGCTCTTCAGATCAGGAGCCAGTTTAAGTCTCTGGAAGGGTGGGGGTAGGATTGGAAGAGCGGGGGGAGGGGCCCAGGTATGGAGTTTAATAGTCTCAAATGCTAGAAATCCTCCCTCTGCGGGAGGGAGAGGTCTGCTGTGGGACGCAAAGTAGAGTCCGGCACTTGGCTTTTGTGTTCTCTCTTTTGTCCTGGGAACCCCTGCGTCTCTGCAGCTGGGGATGTGTTTACCCCGCTCTAGGCTGGCTAGAAAGGGTGGGGGCTGGGGATGGAAGGAGGGGTCTTCTCTTTCCCAGCCCCGCTGTCTTAACACTCTTCCCGCAGGCCAGAAAAGGTGGTGGCTGGGGGCGGAAGATTCCCAGCTCCTAGCCTCCTCCCTGGGCCCGCCTGTCTTCCCGGAGCCGGGGCTCCAAGGCGCCTCTGTAATCTGCCGCTGCTCCTTAGTGCAGGGGCTAGATCAAGTCTCTAGAAAGGCGGGGGCAGGGTCAGAAGAGCGGGGGAAGGTGCCCAGGCACGGAGTCTGTGTTCCTTGTCCGGCCCAAGGACCAACTGAGGTTATTAGCTGAAGTTAATGCTGGATATGCTGCCCCTGCAGCGGGAGAGGTCCGCTGTGGGATGCAGGGCAAAACGCCCACCTCGTGGTTTCCGGGCTCTCCTCCGTCCTGGGATATCCTGCGTATCTGTAGCCGTGGGTGTGGGCTGGAATTTCACAGGCACAGGTGCGGAGCAGATTTCCACAACCCGAGGGTGGGGGCCGAATTTCTACCGCCACAGGTGTGGACCGCGATCCCAACCCGCGTCCCCACCGCCACCGCAGGTGCGGCGCGTCTCCGCTCCGCTCCCTTCCTTCTTCCCCTGCTCGCCCAATTTTTCCCCACCTGCAAGAAATCCCTGCGCGAGTCTCTTCGCTGTTCTGCGTGATGAGCAGAGAGTCCTTTGATGGGTTATAAGCTTCCCGTTTCTGATAAGATCCGACGGAGAACTCAAAAAGTGCGCCCCGCTGCCGCCATTGCTATGACGTCACTCAAGGCATCATCTTATATCATTATGAATTTTTGTTGTTGTTGTTCAAAGTTGATGCCATACTGGATAAATATTTTCACTTATCCCCAAGCTAGGTTTAATTGTTACTCATTTTTGAAGGGCAAAAATGATAATGGAAATCTTTTAAATTTCCTTTTTAATAATATCAATCGCCTTCATTTTGTGTTATTAACAACAGGAATTTTCATTTTAAGAGGTGAGAAGATCCTTCTTCCCTCCTTTCTGTCCTCTCTTCCTTCCTCCCTCCCTCCCTTCTTCCCTTCCTTTTCGGAATCAGCGGAGAACAAGTCTAACTCAGATTTCATTCAATTTCAGATCAATGTATTTTGGCAGGGAAGTCACTTGACGCCCTAATTCTATCAGCTAACTGACTGGAATCCCAACCCACTCAACACATTTAGTAGACTCATTAGCTTTGATAGGGATTCACATTTGTTACCCGGGTTTCACCATACAATTTTTATTCAAAAGTTGGTTTGTCCTATCCAGAGTGTACACCACGTGAAGCAATTTAAACTAAGTGTGAATCTGGCACGTTTGGAAGTTTGACAATTTCAGAAGTAAAGTAAACGCTTTCGTGGGAGAATTTCATTGTTTTGCTGCACTGCCTCTCCGCACTCACAAACGCATATGCTCAAAGGCATATGTTTGGTAAGTACATATGACAAGTAAGCTTCTTCGTGATTTTATTTTCCTTATTCTAAGTGAAAATTCCACAAAATGTGCTACACATATCTCAACACAAACTAATATGTATAATATAAAACATATCCTGATATTAATTTTTAAGCATCCATCCCTACAGAACTGTTAATAATCTTGAATCAGTATATTAAAGGTACCCTACAGTCTGCTGAAGATACTCAGTATGAGGACAGGTTTGGAACTTTTATGATATATAATTTTTCCTCTTAATTTGTGCTTAGATTCTTTATTTTTTCAAGGCCTTCATTACTGAACTCATAGTTTTAGGTTTGTGTTTTTGTTTTTTTTACTTAAGCATTTATCAAAATACGTGGAGTCATTTTATTTCACATATACTCCTTTCTATTGCGGTCTCATGGCTGTCACCCACTGCCCCAGTTAATGTATGTTATTAACTCTTTGATGTGCTTCCTTGCATAATGAACTCCAGGTTACAGCTATATAAAAAAAAATTCACACACACACACACACACATACACACACACACACAAACACATTGAGTTGCATACCTGCATGTTTGTGTTTTCTGTTTCAAAAAAGTAGGTCTGTTCTATATACACTTTTCTGCATCTTGATTTATCATTTTTAATATGTCATAAAAATCTAAGTCAGTTGGTATGTAACTGACGTCATAGCTTTTAATGTGAGTATGGTGTTCTGTGTTTGGACATTGGTGTATTATGGTTCATTCAACCCTCCACTTATTGATGAGATTCCTTTTGTTTCTAATATTCATCTCTACAAGCAATGCTTCAATGTACATCTTTATGTGTGGGTACTTTTATGCCAATGAAATGGATTCCTAGAAGTGGATTTTAAGGTCAAAGGATATGGAAATTTTAATAAATATTTCAATATTACTTTCCAAAAGCATATCCACCATTAATATATAAAGCATATTTAATATAAGCCTATCACATATACATCATTAATATTAAATGCATATCCCCAGACCATCATCATTGGGACTGGAAAGTGGAATCATTCCTTTTAAATTTTTTAATCTGATGGGGATAAAATGGTTACTAATTGTCATCCCATTTATCTTTTTCTCACTGCTTGGGAAATTGAGAATCTCTTCATATATTTAGTAACATTTCAATTTACTTTTCTATGAGTTTTTTTATTCATAATCTTTGTCCATTTTCAAGGTAGTATTTTTCTTTTGGTTATCAATTTATAAAGTCAAGCTCTGCTTTATCTGAAGATATTACATTAAGACTACATCATCTTACACGTGTTTTGGATCCTTTCAAAGTTAATACGTAGAAGTCTCAACATGTGATAATTATTATTAAAGTGTTAATCATCTATGTAACAATGTATGCATTTAGGAGAATTGCTAAGCAACATATGTGCTTTAATTCTTTCTTTGATCTTCTAATTCTTGTAAATAATAACTGGTAAAAGTTTGGAGTTTAAAGAGCTTTCTTTAGATGTTCTTTAGAGCAGATCTGCTGATGACAAGCTCTAGCTTTCTTTCAGTGTGAATGATTTTATATCACTTCATTGATGAAGTATCTTTTCACTGGATATGGAATGCTGGGCAGACAGTTCTTCTCTTTCAGCACTTAAAAATGTGATGCTTTCTTATGGTCTCTGTGGTTTTGGATCAGAAAACTGTCTTCAGAACTGTTGCTCCTAGCAATGCATAGTTTCTATCTGCTTTCAAGATTTTTCTTTACTTTTCAGAAATTTGATTTAAACAGTTTCAAGTTATATATTTTTTTGGTGCTATCCTGTTTTAGCTTTGCTCAACTTGTTAAATCTGTAGCTTTTCACAGATTTGGGGGCGTTTTAAGCCACTGGTCCTTCAAATAGTTTTAGCAGCTCCACAACTACTTTTTCTTTTCTGGGATTTTGATGAACAATTTCTCTATTAGATCTCTTGTTATTGTCTCAGAACGACCTGAGAATAAATTTATTCTTTTAAAAAATCACTTGTTTATTTTTTCAGGTACAGTTGACGTTCAATATCATTTTATAGTTTCAGGTGTACTAGTTAGACATTTATATAATTTATGCAGTAATCACCCTGATTAGTCTAATACCTACCTGGCACTATACATAGTTGTTGCAACATTATTGACTATGTTCTCCATGCTGTACTTTATATCCCCATGATTATTTTTAACTACCAATTTCTATTTCTTCAGTTCCTCAACCTCCTACCCCTCTAGCAATCATCAGTTTGTTCGCCTAATCTGAGTCTTTTTCTGTTTTGTTTCTTTGTTTATTTTTTTCTTAGGTTACACATGGAAGTGAGATCATATGATATTTGTTTTTCTCTGTCTGACTTATTTCCCTCAGCATAATATCCTCTAGGTCCATCCATGTTGTTGCAAATGATAAGATGTCATTGTTTCTTATGGCCAAGTAATATTGCATTGTATGCATATATGCATACTACCTCTTCTTTAGCCAATCATCTATTAATGGGCACTTGGGTTGCTTCCATATCTAGGGTATTGTAAATAATGCTGCAGTGAACATAAGGATGCGTGTATCTTTTTGAATTAGTGTTTTGGATTTCTTCAAAAATACCCAGAAGTGTAACTGCTGGTCATAAGGTAGTTCTGGTTTTATTTTGTGAGGAAACTTCAAATTATTTTTAATAGTGGCTATATCAATTTGCAATCCCACCAATAGTGTACAAGTGTTCCCTTCTCTCTGCATCTTTGTAGCACTTGTTTATTGATTCACTGATGATGGCCATTCGGGCAGGTGTGAGGTTTTAATTTGCATTTCTCTGATAATTAGTGACTTTGGGCATCTTTTCATATGTCTGTTAGCCATCTCTGTCTTCTTTGGAAAAATTCTATTAAGGTCTTTTGTTCATTTTTTAATTGGATTATTTTCTTTTTTGGTGTATGAGTTGTATTTCTTCATAAATTTTGGATATGAAGCCCTTATCAGATGTGTCATTGGCAAATATTTTCTCCCACTTGAGAGGTTATCTTTTCCTTTTGTTGATGGTTTCCATTGCTGTGCAAAAACTTTTTAGTTTGATGTCGTCCCATTTGTTTATTTTTTTCTTTTGTTTCCCTTGTGTGAGGTAACATACCAGAAAAAAAATGTCATTATGAGCAATGTCTAAGAGTTACTGCTTATGTTTTCTTTGAGGAGTTTTATGGTTTTGGGTCTTACATTAAAATCATTAATCCATTTTGAGTTTTTTCATGTATTTGAAGTAAGAAAGTGGTCCAGTTTCCATTTGTTGCATGTATCTGTCCAGTTTTCCCAACACAACTTATTGAATAGACTGTCTTTACCCCAGTGTATATTATTGCCACCTTTGTCATAGATTAAAGGACCATGTAGGTGTTAGTTTACTTCTGGACTCTCTATTGTGTTCCATTGATCTGTGTGTCTGTTTTTATGCTGGTACCATGCTGTTTTGATTACTATGGCCTTGTGGTATAGTTTAATATCAGGTAACATGATAACTCCACTTTTGTTCTTCTTTCTCAAGATTGCTGTGGCTAGTCAGGGCCTTTTGTGGTTCCATACAAATTTTAGGATTACTTTTCTGGTTCTGTGAAAAATATCATTGCATTTTGATAGGGATTACATTGAATCTATAGACTGCTTTGGATAGTATGGACATTTTAACAATGTTAATTCTTCCTTTCCAGGAGCATGGTATATTCTTCCGTTTATTTGTATCTTCTTCAACTTATTCTTCAGTGTATTATAGTATTCTGAGTACAGGTCTTTGACATCCTTGTTTAAATTTATTCATAGATATTTTATTTATTTTTGATTCAATTGTAAATCGAATTTTTTTTCTTAATTTCCCTCTCTCTGACAGTTCATTATTGGTGTACAAAAAGGCAACTGATTTCTGAATATTAATTTTGTGTCCTGCTACTTTACTGAATTTGTTTATGAGTTCTAATAGGTTTTTGTGCAATCATTAGGGTTCTATATGTATAGTGTCATGTCATCTGCAAATAATGGCAGTTTTACTGCTTTCTTTGCAATTTGGGTGAATTTTGTTTATTTTTTTGTTGTCTGATTGCTGTGGCGAGGACTTCCAGTACTATGTTCAATAAAAGTGGTGAAAGTGGGCATCCTTGTTTTGTTCCTGATCTTAAGGGAAATGCTTTTAGCTTTTCCCTATTTTGTATGATGTTGGAGGTGGGTTTGTCACTTATGGCCTTCATTATGTTGAGGTATGTTCCTTCTATTCCCACTGTGCTGAGAGTTTTTATCATAAATGTGTGCTGAATTTTGTTTTTGTTTTTGTTTTTTTTATTTTTACTTTTCATTTTGTTTATATGGTGTATCATATTAATTGATTTGCAAGTATTGAACCAAACTTGCATACCAGGAATGAATCCCACTTGATCATGGTGTATGATCTTTTTAATGTATTACTTAATTTGGTTTGACAATATTTTGTTGAGGATTTTTTGCAGCTGTATTCATCAAGGATATTGGCTTCTAATTTTCTTCTTTTTTTTTTTTTTTTTTTGTAATGTTTTTGCCTGGGTTTGTAATCAGGGTGATGGAGGCCCCATAAAATGAGCTTAGGAGTTTTCCATCCTCTTGAATTTTTTGGAATAGTTTGAGGAGGACAGGTGTTAATTCTTCTTTGAATGTTTGATAAAATTCAGCTATGAAGCCATGCAGTCCAGGACTTTTCTTTGTTGGGAAGTTTTTGATTACTGATTTGATTTTGTTAGTAGTAATCAATCAGTTCAGCTTTTCTGTTTCTTCTTGATTCAGTCTTGGAAGATTGTATATTTATAGGAATTTATCTATTTTTTCCAGATTGTCCACTTTATTGGCATATAATTGTTCATAATATTTTCCCATAATCTTTTGTATTTCTGTGGTGTAAGTTGTCACTTCTTTTTCATTTCTGATTTTATATGTTTGAGCCTTCTTTCTTTTTCTTTTTGAGTCACGTTAAAGACTTAATCAATTTTGTTTATCTTTTCAAAAACCAGCTCTTGGTTTCATTGTTCTTTTGTATTATTTTTTCAGACTCTATTTTGTTTATTTCTGCTCTGATCTTCATTATTTCCTCCCTTCTACTCACTTTGAGCTTTGTTTGCTATTCTTTTTCAAGTTCTTTTAATTGTAAGGTTAGATTGTTTACTTGAGCTTTTTTTTTTTTTTTTTTTTTTTTTTTTTTTTTTCCTGCTGAGGTAGCCCTGTATTGTTATGAAATTCCCTCTTATGACGCTTTCACTGTGTCCCATAGATTTTGGGTCATTGTGTTTTCATTTTCATTTGTCTCAAGGTATCTCTTGATTCTTCCTTGATCTCGTTGGTGACCCATTCATTATTTAGTAGATGTTATTAAGCCTCCATGTGTTTGTGTGTTTTTCAGTTTTTTCCTTGTAATTGATTTCTACTTTCATGACAGCATGGTCTGAGAAGATGCTTGATATGATTTCAGTCTTCTTAACTTTATTGAAACTCATTTTGTGGACTAACGTGTGCTCTATCTTGAAAAATGTTCCATGTGCACTGACAAAGAATGTATATTCTATTGCTTTGGGGTGAAATACGTTAAAAATATCAATTTAGTCCATCTGGTCTAGTGTGTCACTAAATGACACTATTTCCTTGGTTATTTTCTGTCTAGACAATCTGTCCATTGAGGTCAAAGGGGTGTTCAAGTCTCCTACTATGATTGTATTTCAGTCAATCTCTCCCTTGATGTTAGCCAATATTTGCTTTATATATTTTGGTGCATAAATATTTTCAAGGGTTATGTCTTCTTGTTGGATTGATCCCTTTATCATTATGTAATGTCCCTCTTTGTCTCTTATTATAGCTTTTGTTTTAAAATCTATTTTTTTCTGATATAAGTAATTCTACGCCTGCTTTCTTTTTCCTTTCCATTCTCATGAAATGTCTTTTCCCACCCCTTCGCTTTCAGTCTGAGTGTGTCCTTTGATCTGAAGTGGGTCTTTTGTAAACAGTATATGTACGAGTCTTGTTTTCTTATCCATTCAGCTATGCTATGTCTTTTGATTGGGTATTTAATCCATTTATACTTAAAGTGATTATTGATAGATACATAGTTATTGCCATTTTATTATTCATTTTTATGTTTCCCCCTCACCTCCCCGTCCTCTTCTTCTTGAAATCCCTGTAATATGTCTTGTAATATGGGTTTGGTGGTGATGAACTCCTTTAGCTTTTCTTGTCTAGGAAATTATTATATCTCTTCTTCAATAACCTTGCTAGGTAGAGTAGTCTTGGTTGTAGGCCCTTGCTTTTTATCACTTTGTATATTTTATGCCAAACTCTTCTTGCCTACAAAGTTTCTGTCAAAAAATCAGCTGACAATCTTATGGGAGCTCCCTTGTAAGTAACTAGTTGACTTTCTCTTGCTCTTTAGGATTCTCTTTGACTATAACCTTTGCGATTTTAATTATGATGTGTTTTGGTGTGGGTTTGTTTGGGTTCATCTTGTTTGGGACTCTGTACTTCCTGGTCTTGTATGTGTATTTCCTTTACCAGGTTAGGAACATTTTCAGTCATTATTTCTTCAAATAGATTTTCAGTCCATTGCTTTCTCTCTTCTTCTTCTGGTATCCCTATGATACAAATGTTGTTACATGATGTTGTCCCAGTGGTCTCTTAAACCATCGTCTTTCTTTTTTTTAACTCTTTTTTCTTTTTGTTGTTTGATTAGGTATTTTCTGCTAACTTGTTTTTCAAATCACTGATTCCATCCTCTGCTCCCTTTAGTCTGCTGGTGATTCCTTGTAGTGCATTCTTCATTTCAGTTATTGTATTTCTCACTTCTGACTGGTTCTTTTTTATGGTTTCTATGTCCTTTGTTTATGCCTGCTATCTCTTTGTTGAAGTTTTCACTGAGTACCTTGAGAATCCTTATAACCATTGTTTGAAACTCTGTATCTGGTAGGTGGCTTGCCTCCATTTTGTTTAGTTCTTTTTCTGGAGTTTTCTCTTTTTCTTTCACTTAGGATGTATTTCTTTGTTTACTCATTTTGGCTGCCTCTCTGTGTTTGTTTTAATCTATTATGTAGATCTTTTATGTCTTCCTTTCATGGCTGGGTGGCCTTATGTGGTAGGTGCTCGGTGGGGCCCAGTGGCACAGTCTCCCTGGTCACCTGTGCCAGGTGTTCCAGGAGTGTCCCTTGAATGGGCTGGGTGTGCACGCTTCTTATAGTTGAGTCTTCATTGCTACTGGACATGAATGAGTGGAATTGACTTTCAGGCTGACTGGATGTGGGGTTTGGCCACATCCACAGCTTATGGGCTGCTGTGTGGGTAGCTTACCCCATGGAGCAGGATTCACCCGTGGATTCTGGTGCCTATTTAGATTGCCCTTTGGGTGTACCCCTTATGGGGCTAATTGGGTAAAGCTCTGCCATTGTCTGAAGCTGACCTCCAGGGTTTTTGAAATCGGAGCCTCTTGGGAAGAGCTCCACTGCCCACCTAGGTCAGCAACTGGTGGCTGTAACTTACCCAGGACTATAAAGTGATCTGCAGTCGGTCACTGCCTGTGCATACCTGACAGTATACACTGCAAACTGAGCACTGCTGCCACCAGTACTGGGTCTAGGGTAGCTCCACAAAAAGCCCAGGACACCCTGAGGCTTGCTGCTTCCTGCTGACTCCCATAAGGCTCAATCACTGATAAAGCTTTGTGCAATATTCGAGCTGGGTAAGGTAGGTTCAGGTTATTGTACATTCTGGATTGATGCCAGTGCTGGGCTTCTCAGCAAATGCCTCATTGCACACCAAGGCCAGCCACCGCCCACCTGGGACCCATGGACCCTGGAGAGTTGTCCAAGATAGAATGCAATGTAGGCAGGGCTGGATAGTTGCCTAGAAAGTGCCTCATTTGGAAAGTTGGGTGGGGCAGGGTCTGAGGGAGTCACCAGGGTGGAGAAAGTGGAGCTCACCCTGCCAGTGTAGATTCAGATTTCATCATGTGCAGTAGAGTTCAACACAGTAAAGATGGTACCACCTTCCAGCTGCACAGGAAGAAAACCTTACACAGGAACTGGACTGCCCATCCAGTCGTTGCCTCAAAGCCACAAAACTCAGTTGCTGTCTTTATGTCTCAGATACTCCCTGAGTCACTGCCCCTCTGCTGGAGTCCAGGGTAAGTGCCTGAAAGTGAGTGAGTCTGTGTGTCAGCCCATTAAGAAGACATCTGTGTTTTCGGTAGCCTTCTGTTCCACCTCAGCAGTTGAATCTCCACTGTTTTTCACAGCCAGGTGTTGTGGGGTCTCCTCTTCCCAGCACCAGTACTATGTTCTGGGGAGCCCAGTGTGGAGTTGGGGTCTCTTGCTCCTCTGAGGTGAACCTCCATGGCCAAGATATCCCTCTAGATTCTGAAATGCCATGGGGAGGTGTGGGTCCAGCCTATTCTGCATTTCCACCCCTCCTACTAGTTTCAAAGTGGCTTCTTCTTTATATTCTTAGTTATAAAACTTATGTTTAGCTAACCTTCAGATAATTGCCTGGTTGATTTTTCTATAATTTAACATAATTTTAATGTTGTCACTGGAGGACACATTTATCTACTCTGCCATCTTGGACCCTCTCTAAATTTATTCTTTTAAAATATATTTTCTCTTTGTTGTGCATATTGTATATTTTCTATTGCTTTACCTTCAAGTTGATGGACTGTTTTTTGTTTGTTTGTTTGTTTTTTGTTTTTTTCTATTCTGATATTGAGCACATCCACTGATTTTTTTTTTAATTTTGATTATTTTACTTTTTAATTCCAAATTTTCCATTCATCATTCTTTATGCCTTTGTTTGTTACTGACATTTTTGATACTTTAAATTTGTTTTAAGAGTACAATTACTCATTAGAATATTTTTAATAACAATTGCTTTGAAATCCTTGCCAGAGAATTCTAACACCTGTGTCATCTTAGTGTTAGTGTTCATTAATTGTCTTTTCTCAATCAAATTGAGATTTTTCTTTGGTATGATAGTTGTTTTGGTAACCGTATGTTAATTTGACTGGAGGATAGCCCCCAGTTTTTTAATCAAACACTAATCTAGGTGTTGCTATGAATATATTTTGTAAATGTAATTAAAGTCCACAGTCAGCTGACTTTAAGTAAGGGAGATTATTTTAGATTATCTAAGTGGGTTTAATCTAATGATTTGAAAGGCCTTAAAAGTATAGTTGAAGCTTCCCTGCAGACAAAAAAGAAACATCCCCTGAGGATAACAGCTCTAGCCCATGCCCAATAGCTCCAGCCTGCTCTTTCTGACAGCATGTCCTATGAATTTTAGACTTGTCTAGCGAGCCTTCACCACCAGGTAAGCCAATTATTTATAATAAACCTCCTAATATAAATATCCTAAGGGGCTTTTTTTGTTAAATATTGCTCTGATATACCTGATTCTTGAATGACAAGAATAACAAGTAATTTTGGACTATCCCCTGAACATATTTTGTGTTATAAGAGTATGATTTATTTATAAATCTTCTATTTTAGTAAGTAGGTAACTTGCTAGGTTCAGAATGCATTTCCTAGCTCACTTCTATAGGTTATGGTTGAAATGTGAGTAGGTGTCCACATCGATTCAAGCAGGGTAGTACTCAGAGTATTAGTCACAAGATCTGGGGAGGGGCAGAGAGAAATACATTATAATACAAGGAAATAAAAAACATTAGGAATTTAAAAAGAGTAATGGAAAGGATAAACATATAAGTAAATATAATAGACTATTCTCCTCTTGAGATTTTAAAATTGTGTTCGACAGTTAAAAGCAAAAATAATTAGAAAATGGTTTAATGTGTCTCTCAATGTATGAAGAGATAATATTTCAAGTAACTATATCATAAAGGAGGTAGGGTAACGGAATGTAAATGGTGATAAGGCACCTGTATTCCACTTGAAGTTGTAGTCTACAATCTTAGCAATCACACTCGTAGGTATTTATCATACATTGTGAATTTAAATATGTTCACACAAAAAAATTGCACGTAGATAATTAAGGCAGTCTTACTTACAATCTCTAAAAACTGGAAGTAACTAAGATTTTCTTCAACACATGAATGATATGTAGAATAGTACTTCAAACTACTCAGTGATAAAAGGGAATGAGCTATTGACGCATGTAACAGTATGGATAAATCTTAAACATATTTTGCTAAAAACAAGAAAAAAGAAAAAAGCCATATCCAAAAGACCACATATTGTATGATTCCATGTATACTTGCATGATATTCTGGAAAAGGCAAAACTATTGAGAAGGAAAATAGTTCAACATGGCTTTACTTTTGTTTCTTTGTTAGCTTTGATTTTGAGAGTGCAAAGGGTTTACTACAAAAGAAATATGCATATTAATGTTGAAGGTTATGCAACTCTTCTGTATGGTATTGGGTTGGTGGATTGATAACTGTTTGCATCTGTTAACATTTATATAACTTTGTATCACAAAGAGAAAAAATTAATGTAAGAAAATTTAAAAATCAACCAGGATATGGAAGAATCCCAGAATGGAATACAGACTTACAAGTGTGGTATATATTAGAGAGGATTTAGAAGTAGTGGCATCTTAGTAGAAGAAAGCACACCCAGCACTCAGGTTTTAGTTTATAAATTTGTATTCTCTAGGAATAGGAACCAGCTATTCTTGAAGAAATTACTGATACTAGGCCTGCAGCAGGGAAACGATATGATGAGCTGGAGCACTTCATAGTACCAGAAGTTAATAAGCATTGAAATAGGAAGGAAAGAGAGAGAGAGAGAGAGAGAGAGAGAGAGAGAGAGAGAGAATACAGAAGACAACATGAAAAAGCTCCCAATTGCCAACACTGGAAAAACTGAGTGACAAAACAAATAACACAATATTGGGTTATAACTCAAAATATTAAATAACTATCAATGAGTCCATGCTGCTCTACATAAATGATTGAGAAAATAAATTAATGGCAGAGAAAAGATAAATTTTCCTTAAAGAAGTATTCCAAATAATGTAGACAGTTACTCCTCCTGCCAAGAGGTAAAATTTCAACCTGTGAGTGTGGGCTGAATTTACTAATTTACAAAGAATATAGAAAGGAAAAAAAAGAGTAACTTTAGAGTGGAGAAGTCTGATAGCATCACCTTAACAAAGTGATCAAGTTTCCCGTCACCAGTACTAGTCATGTTGATATCATGTGAGGCAGTAGGAAGGCACCATCCCCTCTGTGGTATTCTCCTTCAAAATCCATAACCCCAGTCCAGTCATGAGGAAATGTCACTCAAACACAAGTTAAAGGACATTCTACAAAATATTTGGCAAGTATTCTTTAAAAGTATCAAAATTACAGAAAGCAAACATGGTGAGAAATGGTCTCAGACAGAACATGTTACTGTTTCCAGAGGACATTGTAGTCTCTTTATTATTATATTGCATCAGTTAAGAGTTCTGAGTTCATTTTGCCAATGAAACATGTTTGTATTTCTCATGTCGAAGGTAATGCCTGGCACAATTATTTTTGTTTGTTTTAAATTAATGTGTTATTTGCTTTTGATAATCAAAGTTACATATATGCTACTAATTTTGCATTCAGTACCTATAATACTTCTTTCTCTCAATTTACGACCATTAACCTTCATCTTGCTACTTGGAATTCCAGGACCTAGTGCTATAATTCCTTCAAAATGCATTAATGTTATATAGGCTTAGCATAAAAGAGCATGGAGTACACAAAGCATGCAAGAAAAAAAAAAAAGAAAACACTTTAGCATTCTCCCCATCACTTTTTCATCCATCGCTAGGTTTTGACAATTTCCTTAAGACAGAATTGTTTGGGTTCCTCAGGCATCTACACATACATTCTCCTTTACTTCCTTCCATTATACCCAGTAATCATTTATGGGAATCTCTGCTAATCTCTAATCTGTAATGCCTGTGGTCTTTGATGATCTGCTGTAACAATGAAATTTAGAAACTTCAAAGCAAACTATTATCATGCTTCTATAAAATCAAGAGGATAAAAATATGTAAAAAATATTTTTTCTGGAAAATATTGATATCAGAATCATCATCATTTTGTCTTTTCTGGGGAGAAGGTTTTTCTATAATCTATTTAAACTTGGGCAAAATATTTCATATATATATGAAATATTTCATATATATATATATATATATATATATATATATATATATATATTTAAGATATAGTATTAACCAGTGGTGTGCTGGTAAGGCAGCTTCCTAAAATAAACAACAAAAAACAAATTTATTTGCAGCATTTGCTGATGTCCAATACATAACGAAATTCAAGCAAGCAACATGGCATCACTGAATTAGAAAGAAAAGTAACAAATCAACTGTCATGAGTTAGTGTGAACCAGCTCCAGTGCACTAGAGCTTCTCATTATATTGTGTTGACATCACAGAATAGTATAATTTCCCGTGTGGCCTATGAGCCCCAAGGAAAATGTATCTTAAGGTGAAAAGACCTCAGACCTTGTATTCAACTGTTTGGAGAAAGTTTGTTCTTCAGTCAAACCTGAATCTGGACACTGTCAAGCAATCTGAATTTCCACCTAGATGTTGTAGGTGAAAGCATTAAATGTTAAATTTCATTTAACTAAACTTTGAATATTTTTAAATTTTAAAATGTCTTGGGATGATTGAAGATATAATCAGGTTTTGCAAAACATATTGTTTTATTCAACATTTTTTAAAAAAATTAATACTGTTTTTCCAAGAACTTTTAGGTTTGCAGATAAGCTAAATGGAAAGTACAGAGAGTTATACTATACCCCCTCACTACCACCAGCCCTACATACACACACACACACACACACACACACACACACAGAGATTCTGATTATTCATATCTTGCATTAGAATGGTATATTTGTTACAATTTATGAACCCATATTTATACATTAATTAAATCTATAGTTTACATTATAATTCACTCTTGGTGTAGTAATTTTATGGCTTTTACCAAACACAATAATATATATCCATTATAGCGTCATACACAATAGTTTCACTGCCCTAAAAATCCTCTATGCTACCCCAATTCATTCCTTCCTCTCCCAAATACTTTGTAAACACTAATAATTTTACCGTCTCCATAGTTTGCTTTATCCAGAATGTTACATAGTCAGAACCTGGGGAAATTCTACAGTATGTAGCTACATACTGCAATAGTATGTAGCGTTTTCAGATTGGCTTCTTTCACTTAGTAATATGCATGTAAGTTTTCTACATGTCTTTTTTTTAATTAAATTTATTGAGGTGACAACAGTTAGTAAAATTACATAGATTTCAAGTGTACAATTCTATAATATATCATCTATATATCACATTGTATGACAAGTCTTTTATTGGCTGGATAGCTCATTTCTTTTCAGTGCTGAAAAATATTCCATTGTATGATATACCACAGTTAATTTATCCATTCAGTTACCAAAGGACAACATGGTTGTTTCCAAGTTTTGACAATTATGAATAAAGCTTCCATAAACATGCATGTGCATGCTTTTGTGTGGGCATAAGTTTTTGGGTTTTTTTTGTTTTGTTTGTTTTTTCCAGTTTAGGACTTTCGATTTGTCCTAAAATGCTGAACAAAATCATGATAAAACATTCTGCTTTCCTTTACAACCCCCCAACACAGAAAAAAAAAAAAAGAATTGTAGGAAAAAAAATGTGTTTTTTGGTACATGGGAAGAAACAATATAAATTCAAATTTTATATTGACCCTTACAGGTAAGGGTCAGCTCTAGCACTCATCTCTTTAAAAAGGTTATATCCGGATAGTCAAAACAAACAGGGTATCTCCCTTGAAATGTTATCTATAGGGATTTCCAAGTAGACCACAGGACTGTATGCTCTCTTGCAATGTCCTTAGAAGGCTCTGTCATTGACCAGGTAACAGTAAAAACCCAAGTCCTTTCTTTCCAATGGAAGAGGGAAAGACCGGGATAGAAGAAACTATTCAAACTTCGTTTTCTTTCCTTGTGGCTTGTGGTCTCCTCCTCCTCCTCCTCTTCCTCCTTGGAAGCCTCCTCACCCTCCAAAACCTCCCTGGCCTCTGCTACCAAGTCCACCTCGGCCTCCGCAGACACCACCTCGGCTCCAAAGCCACCTCTGCGTCCACTGCGATCTCCAAATCCACCTTCACCCTTAGGCTTGGCCCAGTCCAAAGTATCTTTGTTTCCATCAATTTCACCATTTTCCATGGCCTCCTTGGCGGCTTTGGCATCTTCCTTACTATTGAAGTCTACAAAACCAAACCCTTTGGAAGACCCAGTCTCCCGGGTGGTGACTATCCTTGCCAGAACAGAGCCATCAAGTGACTCCTTTAATGTCTCTTCTGTAGTCTCCTCAGACAGACCTTTGACAAACAGAGTTTTGGATGCCTGGCTTGTTGCATTAGGTGATCTCCTAGGTCCTTGCAATTCCAGCCTGATTGCTCTGCCCTCAATTTCTCTTTTATTACAGGAATTTAAAGCTTCTTTAGCGTCTTCAAATGACGCAAATTCTATAAATGCATACCTTTTAGATTTGCCATTTTGGTTCTGGGGCACGTTGATAAAAGTTGCCTTCTCAAATGTTTCCTGAAGAGTTTCTTGTGTTGCACTGTAGGACAGGTTGCTTAAAACCAGAGTTTTTGATTCACCACTCCAAGTGCTATTCTTTCTACCTTTGTAGTCTGGATTTTGACCTTTCTCTCTGGTATAGTACAGGGAAATGGAACACCCATCTATCTCTGTTCCCTGCTTTTCTTCAAACATTTTCTCTGTATCAGCTCTGTCTTATATTCGATACAAGCCATCCCTTTACTCTTTCCATCCTTGCTGACTAATCTGATCTCCATGGCATCTTCAAACACTTGTTTTAATTCATCCTGAGTAACTTGGTAAGGCAGATTTTTAGCCAAAAGTGTTCTTGCATCTCGATCTTTTTTATTGTCTTTCCCTTTAGTTTTTCTAGTTTAATTTCATTGCCAAAGACTTTTAAACCAGTAAAATCCAAGGCTTTTTCCAGTCTTCAGCAGATTTAAAATCCACATAGCCAAACCTCCTAGACACACCAATTCTGACATCCACAACAGCAAGATCATTTTTAGCAAAACAGTTTTGCTAAAAATGATCCTGCCTGTGAGAGACAGTTTTTAATTCAGGAGCAGATTTGTTGAAGTTCAGGTTTCCAAGAAAGAGATTGAAAGATGTGGTTGGTCTGTGCCTTCCACTTTCTGTTTCTTGGCTTCAGGAGCTGCTTTCTGTTTGGCCATTTCCTTCTTTCGTTTTCCAGGTGCTTCTTTGACAGGCTCTTCGTCCTCATCCTCGTCCTCCTCATCTTCATCTTCATCATCGTCCTCTTTGTCTTCATCCTCTGCGGTGCTCTTGGCCTTCACAGGAACAGCTTTCTCAGGAGCTTTCTTGCCTTTGGCTGGTATAACCTCCATGGGTTCTTCTTCCCAGTCATCTTCCTCATCATCGTCTTCCTCCTTGTCATCATCTGAGGCAGCAGCAGGAGGATCGAATTCATCCTCATCCTCATCTTCATCCTCATCTTCATCCCCATCTTCTTCTTTACTGTTGTCGTCTTCCTCATCACTGTCTTGCCATTCTTGGCTCGATTGACTTGGGTGGCTGCTCTTTTTTACCAGGGGTTGCTCCCAATGCTTAGCCTGGTGTGGCTCCCTTCTTGCCAGGTGTCACCACTGCTTTGGCTGGTGTAACTAATGCCTTTTTGGCAAGGGCCGGTGTAGCCACTGCCTTTTTGCTGGGGGTGACAACTGCTTTCTTGGCTGGCGTGGCAACTGCAATCTTTTTTGTTGGGGAAACCATCACCTTCTTTGCTGGAGTAGTGGTAGCTTTCTTGCCTTTTTTCTGAGGAATGACAACAACCTCTTCTCCGCTGCTTTCATCTTCTTCATCTTCTGACATTTCCTCATCTTCACTAACTTCTTCTGTCTCCTTTGGGAGAGGAGCCATTTTTGGGGGGTCACCTTGATTTTTACTGTTTTTTGCGAGCTTTACCAAGATGGCGGCTGATGACGACGGAATGTGTGGTGGACAAGTGGCACAGATGAAGCCAGAGGAACGCAACGACGTCTATGGCAGCTGCTGGTACCGAAGATCCGGAGCGCGCATACTTGGCTGATAGCTAGAGCTGACACTGAGGCGAAAGCTGGACATAAGTTTTCAACCGCTTTGGGTAAACACCAAGTAACATGATTACTGCATTGTGTGGTAAGAGTATGTTTAGTTTTAAAGAAACTGCCACAGTGTTTTTCCAAAGTGGCTATGCCATTTGGCATTCCTAGAAACAATGAATTCAAGTTCCTGTTTTTCCACATCTTCACCAGCATTTGGTGTTAGTGTTTTGAATAGCTATTTATTGGTGTCTCATTATTTTTAACTGCAATTCCCTGATATATATATATATATATGATGCAGATCATTTTTCTTCTCTGCTTGTTTGTCATATGTGTATCTTAAAAACCATTTTTTGAATCAAAAACTTACTATGCAATTAGCTTAGTCTAAGTGTTGGGAAAAATGGAGAGCGAGTTCAACAAATGTTAGTGTCAAGTTGTAGAAAGTACAATTGCTGAAGAAGCTCATGTGAAGGATATATAATTGTTGTATGAACCTAGGATGGAAGGTAACTTTTTATTGACCTGAAAACAGAATCTAAGAGAATATATCCTTAACATATAATAGGCACAGCTGTGAAAGAGTAAAATCTGACTGGCACTTGCATGCTGAAATAATATAATAAATATTTACCCCCCCCCCATTAATCAGCTATAATCACTAACAAGATGACTCATATGAAAACATTAAGTAAAGCGATTCCTGATTCCTTTCTTATACTTTCTAGTGTTCAACTCCACAAATATGTTTGGGGTTTGCACTGAAAATATCTAATAATTTCATTTTTTCAAGTTTGTGAATTACTGAAGCTAAATCCTATCAGAGACCTAAAGGGAAATTACAGTTATTCTAAAGCATCAACAGAGAATGAAAAGAAGCCACATGAAAGACACTGTGGAATTGTCTGTTATTCAAAGCCATTGGGGTATCAGAAAATACACGGCATACTCAGATTTCCCTTGCCCCTCCAGTTCTGTTTGAATAAATTTTTTTTTTTTTTTAGGATGCTTTCTATTCCACATTTTAAAAGCAATTCATTTAAAAGAGGATGTATGTGCAGTAATACAAGTAATATCAAAATGGACACAAGAATATATGAACATAAAAATTAAATATGAAATAACATGAATAAACTTGATGTGGATGTTGAAAAGGAAAAGACGACATCACATAATAATGTGATGTGAAGATCAACAGGAGTGAAGATCAACAAGTGAGTGAACTAGCAAAAGTTATGGAAGCATCAACTTCCTATAACATCCATGTGGAGCCAGTGATAAGGGTGTCCCAGAAAATTGTGAGCAAATCACTAGAAAAAAATTGTAAAGAAACAAGTAATCATAATAAGGTCTATTGCCTAAGATAGACATTTATTCAGAGTTATACAGAAATCAAAGTGCAATTTTGACCCAAATATAGAAGAACTAAAATAGTACTGAAATTGAAACAGAAATTTCAGGTTGACATATTTTCTGAAAATCGATGTTGAAAGAAAAAAATGGTGCATTGGAAGATGTACTTTCAAATATGTTAACAACATAATCATTTAGAAGGGGAACACTCTGTTTATTCTTAACTAGTCATGATTATCTATAAAATTGAAAATACAAAATTATACGTACTCAATTTCAAAATATGGAAATTATGTTTGTGGATGAAGGCAACTCTGACATTGCTTGCAAATTATGTTATTTCTAAAGTACACAATAGTCAACGTTCCCATGAGCATGACATTAGAAATATTTCAGAAGCAAACATAGTAATATGATGATGTGGTACAATTTTCAGAAAGGACTACAAGAAAATAGACTCTATATCCTGGTGTACTTTTAGGTCTATTTACTGCAGTAATCACAACAGGACTTCTCCTGTAAACAATCCTGTGAAGTCTTATTTTACTTTCTAAGTAAATTCATGAAAATGGTCATTACAATGTTATATTGGTGTACTGATCTAAGAATTCTCTCTTAAAAATGCATTTAGTTATTATTAAATGTAATTGTTTACAATACAACAACACTATAGGATATGAACACAGAATTTTATTAAGTATGTATTAAGTTTAAATATAAACACATTGAGAATGAAATGACAAATTATCACCTAGTCTAACTAGTTTGTAGTTAGAATTACCAATCATGATGTAATGGTAACCCGTCATGCCTTAGTTTGTCTAGGAATGTGTGTTTGTCTGGTCCCTCTCTAGTGCGTAGTCTCTTCTCCTTCACACTGATTTTGTAAACCTTGCTCCTGCCTGTGAGAGACGTTTTCTGTTTCTTGATTCTGAACAGCTGCTCTTGGATGTTAATGCCAATATTCCAGAAAGCTCCAAGGCTCTGTCTCTAAATTTAGATTTCAAACATAATTTTGGAGATATATTATTCATGGTCACTTTTAAACTTAATAAACTCTTGACTCAGTCTCACTAAAATTAGAAACAGGAAATAATATCATGTAGTACCTCTCAGTTTTAACATGAATGTAAATGCTCTTTTAGAAAATGCAATGAGAAAAGAAAAAGGGATTAAATTTGATATCTATTTGCTCATATACACAAACAACAGTTTAGTGGTTACCAGAGGATAAGGGGGAAGATGGTAGATGAGAGTAAAAGGGATCAAATATATGGTGATAAAAGGAGAACTGACTTGGGGTGGTGAACACACAATGTGATATATAGATGATCGTACAGAATTGTACACTTGAAACCTATGTAATTTTACTAACGATTGTCACCCCAACACATTTTAATTAAAAAAAATTGTTTTAAAGAGTGTCACAGTCTTCAATATTATATATTGGTTGTCTACATATAAATAAATAATAAATACAGTTCCTGAAAAAATATAAGAAAGATTGGGCAGTTTATAAAAGTAGCCATTATAAGATGCTTAAAGGCTTTCCCACACAGCAGCTGTGACCAGAAATGGTGGTGAAGACTGTGAGCTCTGGCAGCAAGCAGTACGAAGTTCAAGCCAATAGACACCATAAAAGGGAGTTCATGCATTCTTTGAAAATTACAAAATATATTGTTCCAGATGACACAGAAAATAAGTGCACAGATTATGCATGGTATTTTCATTGTTAATTTCATCACTGCTGGCATTTTACCTAAAAGTTGGTGTTATCTATATACTTATCTTGGAATTGTGGGTCAGGCATTTTCATAGAGGCATCTTATAAAAATCAATGTAGGCACAGTTTGGTAATAAAATTTAATTTATTTTTTTTATTTTAAAATTATTTTTATAGACAAATTATTTCTTTTGGGGGAGGGTTTAAATTCTTTTTTTTTTAAATTAAAGTTTATTGGGGTGACAATTGCTAGTAAAGTTACATAGGTTTCAAGTGTACAATTCTGTAATACTTCATCTATATATCACATTGTGTGTTCACCACCCAAAGTCAGTTCTCCTTCCATCACCATGTATTTGATCCCATTTGCCGTCATCTACCACTCCCTTTTCCCCCCTCACCCTCTGGTAACCACTAAACTATTGTCTGTGTCTATGAGTTTTTGTTTCTTCATTTGTTTGTCTTGTTCCTTTGTTGTCTTCAGTTTTATATACTGCATATCAGACGTTGGCCAAGACATAGAAACAACCAAAGTGTCCATCAATAGATGACTGGATAAAGAAGATGTGGTATATATACACAATGGAATACTGTTCTGCCATAAGAAAAGATGAAATACTGCCATTTGTAACAACATTGATGGATCTTGAGATTATTATGCTAAGCAAAATAAGTCAAACAGAAAAAACAGAGAAACATATGACTTCACTGACAAATTATTTCAATATTAATCTGTTGCGTCCTGCACAACACAAGCAGTGGGGAAAGCGAGGGAGGCGGCAAGGGCTAAATTCTATTATAGAAATAAAGAGACAAGAGACACTGAATGCAAAGAAACCACAGAGGACCAAGGGACTCACAGCCTCAAGAGACTGGAGCCCCAAATCAGGTCGTCGTGGGTATTTATTGTTTTTTCACAATAGGCATCACATGATTCTGGGCAGGGTCTGCAAGACTCTCACACCACTGATACAATTAGCGTATTTCCAATACCCAATCATATTGTCCCAAAGCAACCTGAGCATGCTGTCCCCACATGATCAAGGTGCGGTGTGTACAACCCCTGGGGGAGCAGGTTTCTCGGAGCAATTATCCCATGAGCTAAGAAGCGAGATAAGTTCGCTCAATTATCGTTCCTTAGCACAATAGGGTGCCGGACATCAGAAGCATGCGTCAGCAGCTTCCAGAAAGCATTGGAGGAGGGGCATCCCTCCTAGTTTCACATTAGCTCATGGGGGTCCCTGGGGTCCCGTCTGGCTTAAGTCGTTCCTCCCTTGAGGAATCTTACTCGTCTTTGACCGCAGACCCAGCATACTGGGACCAAGAGAGGAAACCTATAAAACTCAACCCCTAAGAGGGACAACCCCGCAACCCTCTTTCCTTAAGGAAAGGATGGTAGGGACAAACGGTTAGGGTGCTGTGTGACAACATTAATCCAATAATATATAGAGAATCTGGTATAGGATTCTGGTATAGAACTTGGTATGAATCATCTAGACAAGTTCATCAATATAGATGGTTTACTAGGAAGGCAAGATGAAGATAATGTTATATACCGGAGATACAATAAATATTTATTCTATTAGCCAGGGGCACAGACTTCTAGTTGTTTCCAAATCTGATTTCTTTCTCCTCTTTCGTAGTATGAGCTATTTAGCTGGTTACCTGAGTTTCCACAAGAGAGTTCATTTCCCTGTCTCCTCACAGGTAGTATTAATTCCTAGTCAGTGATGGAAAATGGGTGTTATTTGGCAGCTTCTGGGAACCTTTCATCCTGGAATAGCGGGTAGCCATCTGGTTTCACAGTCTATTGTACTGGCTTAGAGAAGCCAGTACAATAGACTGTGAAACCAGACGGCTTCAGTTTAAATACTGATTTTTCCACTCTCAGCTGTGTTGTTACTTCATGTCTCCTCACATCAGCTCCTTCATGTTTAAAACAGGAGTATTGGCATGAGCTTCCTCATAGTGTTGTTGCAAGTATTAAATAAGATAGCACCTGTAAGTCCTAGTACAATGGCTGGCATATATTTAGTGCTTAGTCAGTGTAGTTATTATACTGTAAAGATATCATTTCTGACTTTTGATGAATTTGATATTAAAAAATATTTAAACAATGCCTTTAAAAGAGTTACAACAGTAATATTCTCACAAAGCCATGAAATAAAGAAGTTTATTCAAGCAAAAACTTCTATTCTGCCGCCATTCCTCCAAGCTCTGCCAGAAATCTTCAGGGTACAATGATAATTAGTTACTGCAAGTTTGCAAAATGATATTCCTTCAGTGTTTTCAATCCCAGCCACTTGAGTTAGAATGTCTAAGTTTAAAAAAGAAAGAAGAAAAGGGAGGGAAGGAGGGAGGGAGGGAGGGAGGGAGGGAGGGAGGGAGGGAGGGAGGGAGGAAGAAAACACACATACACACAAAAGAACAATAGCAACAAACCACATTCAAACTTCGAATCCACCCATAGTTCAACATTTAAAACCCTGTACTTGGGAAAAGTGAAGAACTTTCTATTCCCTAATCTGATGTATTGAAATTTAGCTTGAGAAATTTTAACGTTTGACATGGACAGTGAAGTCCCTCGCTCAAATGTAATCATCTGAAATTGAAGTATTTTAAGCTCCTTTCTATGAAAGCTTTTCCTCATGCAGAATGCTTAGCTGTCTTCCTGGGTAACATGTTCCTCTGTTACTGGATGGCGCTCTCTTTGTACGTAACACAGAGTTTATTCCCCTCCAGGGCATGGCTTTCTGTATCTGCCTCAAGCCACAAGTTTGTTGAAGAACTGGCAGATCAAGGGCACTCCCTGGCCTCTGTCTGTGGTTCTTCATCAGGTTCCTCACAGAGATGCCCCTCTCTGCCCTTTGCCTCGCATTCTCAGCTCCTGTCACCTCTCTCCATCTTTTCTGTGCCCCGAGACATGAGATCATTCTAGAGCTTCTCTGATAAACAAAAGCACCATTATTTATGCAGACAGAGATCAGATTGTCCTGGACAAAATACACAATCCTTCCTGTCTTGTGGCCACACCATGCCTCTAAGTGTCAGCTTGTGAGACAAGATGTCCTCACAACATCCATAGTTCAACCAGGGAAATGGATTCCTTCCTTCATTAACTGCCACTACCTCTACTCTCTTGACTCAGCCTTATCCTCTCGTCTTCCTATGCAATGAAAAGAATGTTCTTCAGCTTCCCTAGAGCAAGGTTTCTCAACCTCAGCAATCTTGACATTTTGGGCTGGATAATATTTTGTTAGGAGTGGAGGGGCAGTCTTGTGCATTGTAGGATGTTTAACAGCACCTCTGGTTTCTACCCACTAGATGCCAGTAGTACCACCCACCTCAGCTTCATGGTGGCATTCAAAAATGTCTCTAGATTTTGTCAAATGTTCCTGGAGTGGGAGGAAGGGGGGCAAATTTGCCCCTAGATAAGAAACACTTCTCTGGAGGAAAGACACAATCCATAAAATTTATTTTTCAAAACATTAAAATATGGCAGAAGCCCTCTGACCTTTTAAAGACTTTAGTAAGTTGGAAACAAATATTAGTAAAGACTTACAGAGTATTTTGTATTTTCCATCTAACTCTTACCCGTTACCCTGAGATAATGATTCCAAAGCTGCCTAATTGAATAAAGTGATTGAGGGGGGAGAGAAAAGGAGGCAATTTCAAGAATAAAATATCAACTAATATTTCAAAAATATTATTCTATCACGTGTATCTATTGTCCATAGAAGTCCAGTCATCTATATTAATGGGAAAATAAAGGGTTTTTAAATTATGTTTGGATGGAAGTAGGAAATCAAAGTGATTTTCCTCATTGACCTTCTCTCCACTGCACATGTAGCATATTACCTCAAGATGTTACTCTGCATTATTTCATACCTATTAATACGTGGCTACAAAGTCTGTCTCTTCTCTCTGCACTTCTTTCTTCCATTTTAGGGACTTTTTATTCTCAAGGTTCAGTTTCTAAATGGACCCCTCTCACTGATGCTACTTCTCTAGCTGTGAATACAGCTGAGCCACCTGATTTTAGAATACCTTTTGCTTCAAATCTGATGTCATTAATGCATGTGGGCTGTTGTATATCTAAGAACATACTATAACTCCTCCCTTTCGTTGACTCAAGGAGTTATTTTCTCTTACTTCTCTTTTCAACCTTATGGGAGTTTTCACTTAGCTTAATTATTTCTCAATTGTTACTATCACCTTCCTCTTACTTTTTACAGATTTTAAATATACACTTTGTTTCTCTTTTTTTAATTTACTTATTTTTGTTCCTATGAGAATCACCTGATGTTGTTTCAAATTTTTAATTCTTGTATCCTATGCAAAATGGTTCCATATCTCATTTCCACTTAAATCAATTATTTTTCTTAAATTTGTTTTTATGAATCCATAAGATATTTTGTTGAAGAAAACATGTTAGAGTCATTCTTAATTATTTTTTCCTCTCACAACCCACATTCAATCTGTCAGGGAATTCTGATGGCTTTACCTTCAAAATATATACACAAGCCAATGATTCTGGCTTATTTTCTGACATTTCACAATTTCAGGTATTGTGGAAATAGTAGATGCTTGATAATATTTGTTGAATGAATGACTTGTAGATGAAAATATAGATATTATTACCCATTTTATTGCACTATTCAGTTCACATGCCTAATAAGCAAGTGTATGTAAAATCAATAGTAATGCTATTGGTGAACTGGAAGTTGAAAAATACAAAATTTTTTACTAAAGCATAGAGGAAGAAAGAAGAAACAATTCAAAAAAGATCATAATAGACATATGGGGCATAGTGAAAAATAAAAAAAAGTTAATTTGGGTACTAACAGAAAGATATGAGAGAAGCAAGAGTGAAATTTGAAGGGATTGTGTGAGAATTTTCCAAAAACAATAAATGACATACAGCCTCAGATTCTAGAAGTCTTATGAATTCAAATAGGGACACACACACACACACACACACACACACACACACACCTTCAAGGGAACAATTATAAGTCTAAGCATCTCCAATTTGGGGGAAATTAGAAAACACTACTAAATAACCTATTCATAAAATATGAGAATTAGAAATAGTAAACTGAATGATAAAAACATAACATTTTAAAACATAGACTATAACAAGCTATCAATAGAGAAATGATATATGGTCTTAACTACATGTATTAAAAGAGAGGAAAGGCTAAAAATCAATGATATATTCAATATGAGAAATGAAAAGATAAAAGTAAGCCCAAAGACAATAGAAAGGGAATAATAAAGGCAAGGAAAAAAACTCAATTACATATAACTGAAACTTATAAAGAGAAAATCAACACCGATAAAAGGTGATTATTTGAATAGAATGAATATTTTTATAGGGTTGTCAAGATTCATCAATGAAAAAACTGAATAAGGAAAAAAAGTACTGATAACATCATAAAATACAATATTGTAACTCATTTTATAACAATAAATTTGAAATTTCAGGAAAAGATTAAAAAATTTCTAGAAAAACATACCTTAGTAAATCACACACACACACACACACACACACACACACACACACCACAGAAATCTGTTAAATAATTTGATTCAATTAGCAACAACCTTCCCATAAAGTAAAATCAAAGTTTAGGCAGTTCACCAATGACTTTTTTTTTTTTTTCCAAATTTGAGGATCTTGGCTTATGTTTTCTCTCTTTCTATGTGCTGGAATTTAATCATAATACATTGTTTATTGTTCTGATCTTAACATAATCTCCCACTAAGTAATTTTCAATTATTTAGATCAGGACCACAAAGACATTAACTTCAAATGGTAATTTTACTTTATGATGGTGACTATTATTTTTATTATGCGAAGATTGGAGATACTTCTTCATAAATAGCAAGAGAAATTTTAGTACTCTTTCCTAGGTGACACTGAGTATATTAGGCTACATGAAGAGATTTTTGTCCTGACTCTTTTATGAAGATGTCTTTTACCCTTTGAAATGCCAGTATCTGGCAGTTTTGAACTCCTTACTTAGTTGAACAAGCTCTAACTCAGGGAAAATACCAACAGCATACGAATGATTGACCTTTAAACAGGCCTTGCCTTTTACTGGAATTTTTAAGTCTCTGTGGTTGAGCTCCTTGCAAAGAAGTTTCTTTTTTTTCATAAATTTTCACACACCTAAGATTTAGTTTTTGAATTTTCAAAAAATGTTACATTCTGTTTATATCAAAATATCAGACTAAGATGTAATATTCTGAGCGTCCTGGTAGTTACATCATCATTTAATCATCATGTAGGTACTGTAGGTTTTTTCCTTTCCCATGAGGCTGCTTGTTTTGATCAATATTTGTGTATATAAAAGCAAACTGACCAAATTCTATGCCTTATGTTTCTTTTATTTTCTTGACAATATCTATTAAGTATGTATCCTTTATCAATTTCCTTCTGTGTCTCGCAGGTTCCTGTCAGTAAAATGAAGGGTTTTGAATAACAGCCTGTTGAACTTCCCATTGCTGTCACTGTATGTCATGTATTCTCAATGAGGATGATATTATCTCCAAGGGTATAAAGATTGTTTCTTTGGGAGGTGGCATCTTAGATACTATAATAAATTGTGGCCCTACAAAACAAACAAATGAAGACATATATGATGATGGAAGGAGACCTGACTCTGGGTGATGAACACACAATGTGATATACAGATGATGTATTACAGAATTACAGAACACTTGAAACTTATGTAACTTTCCTAACCATTGTCACCCCAATAAAGTTTAATTAATAAAAGAATAGCATATCTAGAAAAGTTCCTTAGAAAGAAATAATTTTTAGAAAAGTTGAGAAACATCTCTCTAAGTGTTTATGGTCTTCAATTTATGAATCATTTTGACAACTTCTATCCTTTTTCCATTTACACCATATAATCATTATGTGGTCGTAAGTATAAGCATTCACAGTAATTATTTTCTGTCCAACATTTGTATGCAGGTAGACATTGTTGTATCTTTGAGGCCTATTTTTGTAAGCCATTATTTCCAAGAAATGAGTTGAACCCTAAAGAAAATAGCCCTCAGGAATAAATGTATACAATATAGAGAAAATGAGATTACTTGATCATAAATATTCTCTTTGTGCCGAGAACTAGTGGCTTATGTTAGTTCTGAATTATAAGGCGTGATTTTAAAAACAGAGCAAAAAATTGAGCATGATTTAAGTTACTACCTAAATAAATATTGAGGAGTAGTTTCTTCTACTTTTAAAGATTAGACACAAAGTATACAATACAGCGAGTGTTCTTTCTTGCCAAGTCTGAATCCAAGATTTTGGAGACAAACTAAGCATATGTGTTTGTTTAAATCTTTTTAGCACAGGAAAAAATAATTCCCCTTTGCTTTTTGTGAAGCAAATTCAAAAGAAAAAATTAAAAAGCCAAGTAAATACAGCAACTGAACCAGAATAACAACAGACTTGTCATCAAATGTAACCACTTTTCACAAAGACTTAATGAGATTCTACTCTTGAAGGTTTTATACTTTAAACCAGAGAAGCAGGCTAAGTTTTCATATCGCAAAGGTTCTCAACAGCCTGGGGGAGTGGATAAGCCTCTGCTGGCTGCAAACCATAACCTGCAGGCTGTAAATGGATGGCCCATGCCAATCATCACTTCCCCAGTTCTGCCCTGCTGTAGTTTACTACCGAAAGGGTGATTTCCAACAAAACCAATTCATTACTGGTCAATATAGGTAACCTTTTCTAAATCTTAGACCAACAAACAAAAATGGCTAAACTGCAGTCAATTAAATAAATAATTAATTTAATTTCTCATTACATTGTGATTGTGATGATATTTTGTGCATAAATAACAATACAAGATACCGAATATAAATATATAATGAATGTGTTAGAATAATGGCTCCCAAAGATGTATATGTTGAAATCCCCTGAACCTATGACTATATTACATGACAAAGGGGAATTAAGGTTGCAAATGAATTTGAGGTCACTAATCAACTGAGCTGAAAGAGATTATCCTGGATCATCCTGTGAGCCCAGTGTAGTAACTTCAAGGTCCCATACATGAGGAGACAAAAAGGTTGCAACATGTGAAATGGCATCTTGAGAAAGACTCAATTGGCCATTGCTTGCAGGCTTTGAACATGAAAAGGAGCTACAAGACAAGGGCTGAGGACAGCCTCTAGGAATTGAAAAAGGCAAGAAAACTGATTCTCTCCCAGAGCTCCCAGAAATAAATGCAACCGCACCAATTTGATTTTAACGCCATGAGACCATTTTGGACTTCTGAGCTCCAGAAATAAGATAATATACCGTGTTTCCCCGAAAATAAGACCTAGCCGGACAATCAGCTTTAATGCGTCTTTTGGAGCAAAAATTAATATAAGACCCAGTCTCATTTTACTGTAATATAAGACCGGGTCTTTGATATAATATAATATAATATAATATAATATAATATAATATAATATAATATAATATAATATAATATAATATAATATAATATAATATTATAATATAATATAATATAATATAATATAATATAATATAATATAATATAAAATATAAGACCGGGTCTTATATTAATTTTTGCTCCAAAATACGCATTAAAGCTGATTGTCCAGCTAGGTCTTATTTTCGGGAAAACACCATATGTGTTTTGTTTTAAGGCGATAGGTCTGTGGTAATTTGGTGCAGGTGCAGTAGGAAACTAATATAGATTGATAGATTTTTTTTAAGGGATGTTTTGTAATAATCTCATTATCATGGGTAAAATATGAACTGTCCCAGGCATTCTTCTCCAAGGACCGGTCCTGTACATGGTCTCATACTATTTTGAATATCTTCAACATTAATTTTGTATATCAGAAATAAATATGGAAAACTTAATAATTTTTAAACTACGTGGTTGTGGGCATTTTAAAGGTAAATTAGCCCACCTCAAGGATATTGTTCTTTCTTTGCTTTAAATATATAATGATTTTTATATATGTCTATGTATATATGTGCATCCATTGGTCGCAAAATTTTAAAATGATCCACTATTTTTGTGTTATGTTTTGGTTAAATAGGTTATTAAATAGGCTTAATTAGGGCTATTCTGAAAAGGAAATTTTATTTTGGGGTGCATTTGTTTCTGTAAAGAGGACAAGTTACACATAAGATAAACTTCTCTTCTATTTGTCCTCTCTTTATAGAGAAGTGTTGATGTTAGCAATTTTTAAACAGTGAAACATCCGATCTCCTTAATATATTTATACCATCACAAATTCACTTATATCAGACAACCTCAAGGAAAGGGGAACATATTGTATGTTGCTTGAAGATTCACACAACCATTGAGAATGTGAAAAGTTATCTAATGACAGTTTTTATTTTAAAAATAAAAAGACTGTTATATATAGGAAAAAAAAAAAAACCCAAGCACTGCAAATCTTAGGTATTTTTTTTCCACTTCTGTAAAATGAAATTAGATTCAATATTTCTAGCTTCATCTAACTTTTTGAAGCCTGTTTTTATTGTACATGATGGCAGGATGTTTTGTAGTTATAACCACATCAAATAGTGAAAGGTAATACTCTGATAGACTCAGCAACTCTTAGAGTTGGAAGGATTTTGAATGTCATCAAATCCACACCTACTCTGCTAAAATTTAACAATATATTGAATAAACCATTACAATCTATAGCATTCTTCATTTGTCAGAATATTAAAGATCTCATATATTAATGCTATAACATAAGCCCTTTTAGTTTGTCTATTTATAGTTGAAGTAAAAATTACTAGATGGTTGTTTTGCTTTGTTTTTTATAATAAAATTTCATGGGCTTGAAGACGATTTTAAAACTTGTCTTTCTCTGTTCCTCTTCAAATCAGATAAGTGGGATACTGTTTTCCTTTGTTCCTTAGGTTACTGTGTACAACATCTGGTCTGTCCCTCCACAGGCTTCAAGTTTACTCCAAGTTTCTAAAGAATAGATTGACTACAATTTCCTTAATTTATTTTAAAAGCAAAACATCTGTTTGTATTGTCATTAGCTATCAGCACAGCACTATTAAATGAATATGATAAATCAGTCTTGCCCTCACTGAATGCATTGGGCATTTAACATCCAAGCCTAATAAAATCTTTAATGCTTTAATGAAGATGAGAAAAAGGAAATTTTCTGTTTTTTAAACTGATAACTTTAGCCACACTACCACCAAGATGTTCATTTATAGGAGTGAAACCTGTTTGGTTTTTTGTCAGAAACTGAACTGTCACAGCTGAATTTCCCTGTGCTTGAACTGAATTTCTTGGGGATATTCTTTAGAGTTGATTTTAAAGGCAAAAAAATACTTAACTCTCCTTAAACATAGTTTAGTTTGAGAGATCAAGGAAGCATAGATGAATATTACTTTGAAAATGTTGTAGTATTACCTCCAAAAATGTAATACTACATTTTCAGGCTAAGAACAGGCTATGACAATGTTCTTTCAAAAGAAAACATACAAGCATTTCTATTCAGGCAATCTTCGGAATAGAAAATGGGAGGTGGGGGGACAAGGTAGTATAAACTGGAAAACATGTGTTAGAACATCTTCTGTGTCCTGAAACCTGGGTGCTAGACTGATAGATCTGTCTCTTCAGTGACATTGTGTCAATTCTACTTTAATGTGGATGTATAGAAGGTTTCTTTAAAAAAAAACTAAAAAAAAACTTTTACTTGTTTAAGTGTGTTTTTCCAGGACCCATCAGCTCCAAGTAAAGTAGCTGTTTCAATCTAGTTGTGGAGGGCGCAGCTCACAGTGGCCCATGTGGGAATCGAACCGGCAACCTTGTTAAGAGCACCGTGCTCTAACCAACTTTGTTATCTGGCTGCCCCTATAATAGAGATTTTTGAAAATAGACTTATGACTGGAATTAAAAACATATGGAAGACAGAACAGTAGAAAACAGTTTTTGTTAATATCTCTCCCTTTGTTGTCCAGTTTGAAAATATGACACAAAAAACAAATATATGTGTGTGCGTGCACTCACGAGTGGGTGTGTGTGTGTGTGTGTGTGTGTAGTATAATGTATTATATATGTATGTTTTTTTATTAAAGTGGTTTGATGATTAGCATGAAAGTCATAATGTTTCATTTTATTCAAGATAATCATAAATACAAGAGTATGTTTTAATATTCATTTTATTAATATTATTGAGGCTGTCAGATATTAACATGCATCCTTCAGAAATTATCATGGCTTTTATGGAAAAGTTTTAGGGACATCTAATAATAATTATTTTGGATGCCATGGAAAATAAACAAAATAAAGCATCATTTTTAAATGCTTTAATAACAATGACTATAAAATAACCATAAACTAATAAGTCTGCCTTAAGTAAGTGGTACTTTTTCTTAAATTTAATTTTTAAAATTTTAGTGAAGCAATGCCAAAGAGGCACTTACAGACTCTTAATTTCACTCTCCCTAAAATGTGAACTTGAATTATTATATGTAAACTGGGAACACCTACTGACTAATTCACTTAAAAATGTCTTATTTGCAGAATTTTAGGAAAGAATAATATGACACTAACCATCAACAGACTCAATGTATTACAGCCAAAAAATCTGTTATGCTGAATCAAAATAGATGTCAAACACCACTTCCCACTGCCCTGTTTTCCCCACATTACTTGGGAAATTATGTACCCTCATAATTTATAATCAGACATTTCTCTAAAATGGTCCATATGCTTCATGGTTTTGGAGATAAGAACAAATCCTTTGTAATTCTTTGTGCTCCATTTTGCAAATATGTTTAGTCAGAGTTAGTGTGAAGAAGAAGGAAATCAAAGTAATAATACATTATCTAAATTGACTTTTCAACTATATCTAAAAAGGGTCAAGTGTATCAGTTACAAAGGGCCCAACAATTGATAGGACTCACAAGCCTCCACAAGGTGTGTTGACATAAAGTTTTAATTAAAGTAAAGGGTACAATACAGCAGGATAAAAAAATAACATACCATAATAAAGGGTCTGACACTTCTAGGTGCAGCCCCATGTTCATTTCTCAGTTGAAGAGAATGTTCTTTGTCCTCAGATTATAAACCAAAAGACATATGTAAGGCATCTTGTTTTCAGGGTTGCCAGTCAAAAGGTTATAGTGGAACTTTTATCACCTTACTGATTATGTAGCTAAGGTCAGGCTATACAGGTTGAACCAGGTTGAACCAAATATAAACTATTGATCCATCTGTAAACAATGGAGATCATTTGGCAGTGGGTATCTGTAAGGGAGTTTCAAAGTTTAAGCTGTACTTTATCAATAACTACCATATCTCATTCTTATCTTGGCCAAATGTCAGTACCAGACTTCAAGGCATTCCTGGATATAAGTACAGAGCTGACCAAATGAAGCTGTAAGATAACTCTATCTTACATGCAACTGGTGGTCTCTTAGTTTCATTGAAAGGAAAATAGAAAGACAGAAACAATAATCAGTTCTCTCAAGTTTATTGTTGAGAAAGCTAGAATTAGAATCCATCAATTGACAGATGTTTAATTAGATAGTCTTCTAATGAAATACACAACCTCTTTAAAGATGTCTGCTATTTTATACTTGACTAGAATTAAACAGTTTATGCATTCATGATTCTTTTGGCCAGAATGATAAATATTTGCAGAGACAGTGAGGGCCTTTGTGCTTTTTCCATTCTTTTTGAGAACACTAAGATCACATAGAAATCTCAGACATGGACAAAGAAGATGAAAGAGAAAAGAAGACATAAGGAGAAGGAGAGAGAAATAGAGAGAGGATGAGGGAGAGAGATAAGAAGAGGAAGAGAAAGAAGAAACTAATTTATGCAAAATTGTAAAAGCCCAATAAAAGATCTGTCTTTTAGCAATTTCCCCAAGTGCATTCATGTCAAAATGGGAAACAATCTCATACATTCCAAGAATTATTTACTAATGATAGAATATGAGTTATCATTAAAACACAAGGATAGTTTTCATTGGGGCATAAACAATAGTGAGAATCTCAGTTTACAATAGCGTCCAACTTTGCCTGTGTAGAATTTATAGTCTAAAAGAGTATATTGTGCATATAGGAACTTAGTAAGTGCACAATACTTGTGTGTGTGTGTGTGTGTGTGTGTGTGTGCGTGTGTGGAGAAGGGGGTAGGGGACAGCACATTTTAGAACTTATTTGCCTAAATGGATTCATAGTCTTATAAAAGAGAAAAAAAATCACAGTTTGAATCATGGTATCAAGGAAGCTAAATATTTGCTAATGGTAAATGAATAATCTCTACAGTTTATTTATAACAAGTAGAGGTAGTATCTTTCCAGATCCTATCCATTCCTTCTTACATCTTCATTTTTCATTGTCTTATTCCACATAACAGCATATGCCTCCAACATAAAGTCATTTGTTCCTTCATTTTAAAAACTGAAGGTTTGATTCCAGGGGAATCCAAGATGGTAGAGTACACAAACAGTGTTCTTGCCTCCTCCCGTGACCACATTAAAATTACAAGTAAGTTAAAGAACAACCAACCTGGAGAATCATCTGAACTCTGAGCTTAACAGAAGTCCTCTAACTAAGGATACAAAGAAGAAGCCATGTGGAGACTGATAAGGAAGGATGAAGACACAAAACAAGTTGACCCCCACACCTGTGTTTGTGGCAGTTGAGAATCGGGAGGAATATCTTAGTTGTGAAGGTCTATCCTGGAAGAGCGAGGGACCCCAGTTCCATTCCAGGAAACCCAGCCTGGAGTATCAGTGGCATAAACAGGAGCCCCACAATATCTGGCTGTGAAAAACAGTGGGGTTTTCAACTATCTGGGCTGTGGGAAAACCAGACGTACTCTTAAAGAGCCCATGTACAGACTAATTTGCTCACAGGCACTCACCATGAGCTCTGAAGGAGGGATAGCAGCCTGGGGGGCATCAGAGATATACAGGGGGAGACTGAGTTGTGTGGTTTCAGAGAGAGGACTGAAATGACAGTCACCATTTTCCCTGTATAGAATTGTCCTCCTGTGTAGCTGGCAGGCAGGCAGCATCTTTCCTATGTTGACCCTTCCATTCAGGGTAAAATCTGAATTTGATGGAGATTTGAGCTTTGCTCACTCCCTGGTGACACCTTGGAACCTTTCCCCACCCAATTATTGCAATGCTATAGGCAATTTCTTGACCAGCAGCCAGCCCCGCCCACATAGCACTTGTTCTTGAACAATTATCTGGGGTTCATGGCCCCCAGGCATGCAACGGCTGGCCTCAGTGTACCCTGAGACTTTTGCTGAATAGCTCCAGGCTCAGCACTGTCACAATCCAGAATCTACACTAACTTGATGACCACTCACCCCACCCTGGTGACTCCCTAAAATGCTGCCTCACCCAACAGGCCTTCTACATGAGGATCTGTCAGTGGCTGAGACTTATGAGAAGCTGGCAGGTAGCAGCAGGCCTCAGGGTGCCCTGGGATTTTTGTGGAACTAACCCAGGCTGGGTACTGATGGCAGCCATGCTCAGTTCACAGGGTGGCCTCTCCCACTCTCCTCCAGATCCAGCACAGACAACAACGAAACAAGGATCACTTTGCAGCTCCTACTAGGTAGTTCCAGGCCAGTCACTAGCAGTGGCGAGCCTGGGCCTGCAACGGAGCCCCTCCCAAGAGACCCCCAAACCAACATACAGAAGGGAAGGCTTCAGAGTACATCAGATCACCACCCAATTAGCACAGTAACACATGCAAAGGGCAGTCTTAGCAGACACCAGAAGCCACTGGGGCAAATCCTACTCCACAGGATAAGCCCAACACACAGCAGCTCATAAGCCAAACACCACAGCCCGCCAGACTAAGGGTCAATCCCACCCACAAATATGCCAACAGAAACCAAAGCTCAACTACAACAGGAGATCACACACATCATACACAAGGGACATTCCTGAAGCACTCAGCACAGATGACCAGGGAGGATATACTGCTGGGCCCCACAGGGCTACTACTAAATAAGACCACCCGGCCAAGACTGGGAGACACAGTAGATGTACCTAATACATAGAAACAAACACAGACCAGCAGCCAAAGTGAGGAAACAAAGAAATAGGTCCCAAATGGAAGAACAGGAGAAAACTCCAGAAAAACAATTAAATGAAATGCACACAACTAACATACCAGATACAAAGTTCAAAACAATGGTTATAAGGATGCTCAAGGAACTTAGTGAGAACTTCATCAAAAGATAGCAAGCATAAAAATGGACGCAGAAACCATGAAAAAGAACATTCAGAAATGAAGACTACAATAACTGAAATGAAGAATGCACTAGATGGAATCACCAGCAGACTAGATAAAGCAGAGAATCAAAACAACAATTTGGAAGATAAGGTAGCAGAAAACACCCAATCTGAACAGCAAAAAGAAAAGAGAATTTAAAAAATGATGATGGTTTGAGAAACCGCTGGGACAACATCAAGCATAACAACATTTGTATCATATGGGGTACCAGAAGGAGAAGTGAGAAAGCATAAGACTGAAAAATATTTGAAGAAATAAAGATGGAAAATGTTCCTAACCTGGCAAAGGAAATATACATACAAAATCCAGAAGCACAGAGTCCTAAACAAGATAAACCAAAACAGACCCATGCTAAGATACATCATAATTAAAATGGCAAAAGTTAAAGAGAGAATCCTAAAAGCAGCAAGAGAAATGCAACTTGTTACTTATGAGGGAGCTCCCATAAGACTGTCTTCTGATTTCTCAACAAAAACTTTGCAGTCAAGAAGGGATTGGCACAAAATAGTCAAATAAATGAAAAACATGAACCTACGACCAAGACTACTCTACCCAACAAGGCTATCATTTAAAATTTAAGAAGAGATAAATAGCTCCCCAGACAAGAAATAGCTAAAGTTCATCACAACCAAACCAATATTACAAGAAACATTAAAGGGACCTGTTTAAGAAGGGGGGGGGGGGGGGAGGAATAACATAAATGTGAATAATAAAATGGAAATAACTGTGTATCTTTCTTAAATCACATTAAATATAAATGGATTAAATGTTTCAATCAAAAGGCATAGGATAGCTAAATGGATAAGGAAACAAGACCGTGCATATGCTGTCTACAAGAGGCCAACTTCAGGTCAAAAAACACACATAGACTGAAAGTAACAGGATGGAAAAGATATTTCATAAAATGAAAATGAAAAAAAACCCTAAGTCAGCAATACTTATATCACACAAAATAGACTTTAAAACAAAGGCTATAATGAGAGACAAAGAGGGACATTATATAATGATAAAGGGATCAATCCAACAAAAAGATATAACCCTTGTAAACGTTTATGCATCCAACATAGGATCACCTAAACATATAAAGCAAGGATTCACCAACATAAAGACAGAGATTGACAGTAATACAATCATAGGAGGGGACTTGAACACCCCGTTAATACCAGTGGACAAATCTTCCAGATGGAAAATCAGCAAGGAAAGAGCAGCCTTAAATGACACACTTGACCACATGGGTTTAATTGCTATTTTTAGAACATTTCACTCCAAAGCAGCAGGTATACATTCTTTTCAAATGCACATATAACATTTTCCAAGCTAGACCACATGTTAGGCCACAAAACAGGTTTCAATAAATTTGAGAAGATTAAAATAATATTAAGTGTCTTCTCTGACCACATGGTATGAAACTAGAAATCAGTTATATACACACACAGATACTAAATAACACACTGCTAAATAATGAATGGTCAACAACGAGATCAAGAAAGAAATCAAAAGATAGCTTGAGACAAATGAAAACACAACTCCCCCAAATCTATGGAACACTGTGAAAGCAGTCTTAAGATGGAAATTCATAGCAATACAGGCATACCTCAAGAAATAAGAGAAATTTCTAATAAACAATCTAAACTTACATTTAAAGGAATTAGCAAAAGAACAGCAAACAAAGCCCATAGTGTGTGGAAAGAAGGAAATTAGAAAGATGAGAACAGAAATAAATGAAATAGAGACTAAATAAACAATACAAAAGATCAAAGAAACCAAGAGCTGTTTCTTTGAAAAGATAAAAAAATTGATACACTTTTAATAAGGCTCATTATGAAAAAAAGAGGGCCCAAATAAATAAAATTTTAAATGAAAGAGGACAAGTAACAACTGACACCAAAATAATACAAAAGATTATAAGAAAATATTATGAACAATTATATGCCAACAAATTGGACAATCTGGAAGAAATAGGAGAAATTCCTCAAACATACAATCTTCTAAGACTGAATCAAGAAGAAACATAAAATCTGAACCACCAATTACTACTAACAAAATCAAATCACTAATCAAAAAACTCTCAACAAACAAAAGTCCTGGACCAGATGGTTTCACAGGTGAATATTACCAAGCATTCAAAGAAGAAATTAGCACCTATTCTTCTCAAACAATTCCACAAAATCAAGAGGAGGGAAGGCTCTCAAGCACATTTTACAAAGCCACCAGTACCTGATTCCAAAACCAAAGATATATATATATATCTGATACTTAGGAATAAATTTAACCAAGGATGTAAAAGTTTTGTACTCAGAAAACTATAAGACAATGAAGAAAGAATTTGAAGATACAAATAAATGGAAGTTTATATTGTGCTCTCAGATAGGAAGAATTAATGTCATTAAAATGTCCATATTACCCAAAACAGTCTATATATTTAGTGCAATTCCTATCAAAATATCAATGGCATTTTTTACAAAACTAAAACAAATAATCTGAAAATTCATATGGAATCACAAAACACCCTGAATTACCACAGCAATCTTAAGAGAGAAGAACAAAATTGAAGGCATAACAATACTTGATATCAAACTATACTACAAGGCTATAGTAATCAAAACATCATGGTACTGGCATAGAAGCAGACACATAGATCAATGGAACAGAATACAGAGCCTCAAAATAAACCCATGACTACATGGTTATTTAATCTATGACAGAAAAGGCAAGGATATACAGAGGGAAAAAGAAAGTCTATTCAAAAAACAGTGTTGGGGAAACTGGACAAGATACATGCAGAAAACAAAAGTGGACAACCATCTTACACCACATACAAGAATACATTCAAAATGGATTACAGACTTAAATTTAAGGCCTGAAAACATAAACTACTGGAAGAAAGTATAAGCAGTATACTCTCTGATATTGGTCTTAGTAATTTTTTTGGGGGGAACATGTCATTTCAGGCAAGGGAAAATAAACAAATGGGACTACATCAAACTGAAATGTTTTTTGCACAGCAAAGAAAACCAGCCACAAAATGAAAAGACAGTCTATTAAATGGGAGAAATATTCGCCAATGATACATCTGATAAGGGATTAATTTCCAAAATGTATAAAGAACTCATGCAACTCAACACCAAAACAACAAACAATCCCTTAAAAAAAGAACGGGCAGAGAACCCAAAAACACATTTCTCCAAAAGACATACAGATGGTCAAAAGATATATGAAAAGATGCTCAATGTCACTAACCATCAGAGAAGTGCAAATTAAAACCACAGACCTGTCAGAATGGCATTTATTAATAAATCAAAAATCAAGTGTTGATGAGGATGTAGAGAAAAGGAAACTCTTGCACACTCTTGGTGGGATTGGGAATTGGTGCAGCCATTATGGAAAGCAGTTTGGAGGTTTCTCAAAAACTAAAAACAGAACTACCTCATGACCAGGAATTCCACTTCTGGGCGTTGGATACCATCTGAGGAAATCCAAAACACTAATTCAAAAAGATATATATACCCCTATATCCATTGCAGCACTATTTACAATAGCCAAGATATGAAAGCAAACCAAGTGCCCGTCAATAGACAATTGGATAAAGAATAGGTGGTGCATATATATAATGGAATATTACTTGGCCATAAAAAGAATGAAATCTTACAATTTATGATAGCCTGGATGAACCTAGAGGGTATTATGCTAGGTAATGAGGTCAGGCAGAGAAAGACAAATACCATATAATCTCACTTATATGTGGAATCTAAAGAACAAAATAAATGAAGAAACAAAACAGAGTCATAGATACAGAGAACAAACTGATGGTTGCCAGAGGGGACGTGGGGTTGGGTAGCTGGATGAAAAAGGTGAAGAGATCAAGAAATACATATCAGTAATTACTAAATAGTCATGGGGATGTAAAGTACAGCGTAGAGAATATAGACAATAATGTTGCGATAACTACGTATAGTGCCAAGTGTGTACTAGACTAATTGGGACATCACTCCATAAAATATGTAAATGTCTAGCCACTATACTGTACACATGAAACTAATCTAAATATTATTGAATATAAACTGTAACTAATTTTTTTTTAAATGGAGGCCTTATTTGTTCTTGATCTCAACTTCACAGAGAAAGAAATGTACTTAGCATGGCAGGTTTTTCTGGGTCATGGAGAATCCATTGTGTTACTTGACCAAAAACTGAAAAGAAAATATATTTTTACTCTAAGATTGTGAAAAAATCTTTCACTTTTCTATTTTCATTTGTTAGTTGAATTAAAATATCCTCCTCCATCATTTTATGATATCTACATCATCACATGATAATATTTCAATGGTGTATTTTCTTGGGAAGATGGCTGACCTGGCATACTTCTCATCTTGTGATTTAAAACAAGTTGGAATAAATGGGTGAAGTATCACTCTTAATTGAAAGCACCTCATTATACATCATAAATAGCATTCACTTCACTCATTCAGTAGAGACATCTTTCTTACATCTAAAAGATGCAACTCCAACTATGAAAAGGAATCAGAAATGTGGCATTCTAAAATTGACATTTATTGCAATTCTGTTTCTCTTTCTCTGGGCTATCTGAGTCCAGTTTATTATTTCCTCTGTGTTTTAAGTGTTTACCATTTATTTTCCTTCCCAGTTACTGTTATTAGTTCTCACCACTGAGAATGGGAAAGAACATCAAATTTATGTGCCCTTCTCCTGGGTGCTGTAGATCTTTATGAAAAAGCCTTGATTTCTTTTGGCTAACTCACACTGAACTGGCTATGAAGCATAAAGAATCCTAAGAATAAGAGCTCCTACACTGACATGTGTCTGCTCTACCCAGGGTTAAATTATCTTGGATCACTGTGGTAGTTCACAATATCTATTCCTGTTGGTTGTAAATCTTAATAGAAGCTCCTATGTATTCGAACCATCTATGAATTCATAGGTCTTAATCCAGATGTCAAGAAGCTGCAGAGCGACAGATGTCAAGGAAACAGAACCTTCAAGGGCCTCACAGGATTTCCAATAAATATTAATCCCAAATCTCACACACCGAGACATTCTAAGGGGGGTAAGGACACATTATCTGATAGTCTATTTAATTGTTCATTTATTCACTCAACAAATATTTATTTAGTACTTACTATGTGGCATGCACTGTTATAGATACTGGATATACAGTGTCCTTATGGAACCTATGTTTTAGTGGTAAGAGCCATTCAATTAAAAATACAGACAAAAAAGAAAATGACATTAATTATTGTAGAGAAAAGTAAAGTACAGAAGAGAAATGGGGAGAATTGGGATAGGAAATTATTAGTTATTGAGTAGGAAAGGTGTTTTTTGAGAAGGTTTCAATTAATAAAATATCTGGTCAGTATGTGCTACTGTAGACAGAAAGAACAGGGCTGTGGGGAGAGGGCGGGAAGAAGGGAAGGAGGAGGTGGTATCATTCTTAAGAAAAGCTGCAGCTACAGGTAAGTGTAATGGATTTTAATACTACTATATTAGCATTGCAGGCAGGGGGAAATCTCCAACCCCTGTGTCATCATAATAGTTCCGACAAGGGCCGAATAAGGAGAAAAATCCCTCTCCCCAATGGAAAGGAGTAGTCAGTGAGGAAGACCTGCAACTAAGTCTTGAATATCTTGCAGCCTCATTCGAATAAAATCCTAAGCCTGATTGTTTTTTGGGGCAGTGGCTCTTCTCCTGGCCTGCCCACTCGCAATATTTTGGGAGTATACTCTTTTTCTTTCCTTTAATAAATACACTACTTGTTTGGCTTTATTTGTGTGGCTTAATTCAGTACATGCTTGAATTCTTGCCTGTGATGAAACCAAGAGCCCTTTTATTCTGGTAACATTGGGACAAAGATCTGTGTTTTGGGGGGACAAGACAATTCAGACAGAAGAAACCACAGAAAAATATTCCTTGACACAAAACTTAAACTTTCCTGGGGTTCCTCTGCTGAGTCAGCAATAGCATAGCAAGCTAAAAAGCTTGTTCATAGAAGTTTTGCATTTTTCTCCATTTTTAATCGTTAAAACTATTTTACCAAAACAAAATTATATTTTAAAATATTATTATTGTGACACAATTAAAATTTCAATAAAGTAAACAGACTATGCCAAACATCCACATACTCACCACATAGATTTGAATTTAATCTTATTTTTTTCCTCACCTTTTCTAAAATCCTTTTAAGGAAGTAAAGCATCAAAGAGACAATGAAGACATTTTTATACCTGTGTTATTTAGGGTTTATGATTGCAAGTGACATTAAATAGTGTGAGGGCCAGATTATTGGCTGATGCTAGCACCAAGAATGTGGACGTGGTTCTTAGCTTACAATAGATCCATCAATGAGTAGAAACAACCCATCCAGAGTCAGCACAAAGAGAGTTCCCACAGTATGAAGGACAAAGTTACCAGGGAGGCAACACTCTATAAAAGAGCTTCAAATTGCTAGGGATTCAGCTTGATACACAGGTAATCTCCAAAGGCACAGATCTAGCAAGGAGCAAAGACCACAAAGGTTGCCATGTTCTCTGATGATAAGATGAGATGCAAACTCAAAGGAGATCCTCATCCAAAACATGGTGCTCAGGCAGTAAACAGTACAAAAGGCCACAGAGATGCATCCTCTAGGAGAAATGTCCTGTGAACACCTACATGAGTACATGAAAGGGATTGAGTTGATCAGGAATATATACTTCTTCCAATGAAGAGACCATATGAACAAGGAAGTAAGGTAGATAAAAGGCAGGTTTCGGAAGCAGGACAGGCTATAGGACAAGAAATCTCCACCCTTCTGAATCTTATCAACAGACCTTAAGGCGAGATGGATGGTTGGGAGTCTGGGAGCTGGTATAGGACTGGCTGCGACCACTGAAACCAACGTGGCAATGGATTTCACCTAGCAGTGACCGTAAGACTCATTATACACTCATTACAGTACATTAGCATGCTAGAAGACGCAGCCCATGCCACCATTGTCAGAAAAGGAAAGACCATAAAAGGACACAAAATGGCCGATGGAGCCCTTCCAAGAAATCTCCTCCTGATGGATCTTGAGATTATTATGCTAAGTGAAATAAGTCAGACAGAAAAAGTCGAGAACCATATGACTTCACTCATATGTGGGATATAAAACTGAAGACAACAAAGGAATAAGACAGACAAACAAAGAAACAAAAACTCATAGACATAGACAACAGTTTAGTGGTTACCAGAGGGTAAGGGGAGAAGGGGATAGTAAAAAGGGTAAAAGAGATCAAATATATGGTAATGGAAGGAGAACTGATTCTGGGTCCTGGACACATAATGCAATATACAGATGATGTATTATAGAATTGTACACTTGAAACCTATGTAATTTTGTTGACCATTGTCGCCCCAATAAATTTTAATTAAAAAAAAGAAATCTGCGCCTTCCCAGAAAACCACTGAATAGTCCTCTTATGCATTTGAATGTACAGCCCCTAATTAAAGGGACACTATAACAGGCTTAAACACCAGCAGGATCTGGGCTGCTCAGTCTATGGAGTAGCCTGCTTCTTGCAGCTCCTCTGCTTACATAAATGTACCCTTGCTTTACTTGCATTTTGACTGGTGCTTGAATTCTATCCTGTGTGGTGCCAAGAACCCACTGGTTGAAGCCCTTCTCCGGGTGGACGCATTGCTAGCATCCTGCAACAGAAGGGTGTACTTGGCCAGCAATGCACAGATTCAATGTTTGCTGCCTTAATCAACATGTAGTAGGTGAGCAGAATGCAAAAGACAGCCATCCCTTCATTATCCCAGAATACATCCGCAGATCAGGAGATAAATTCAGGTGCTATGGCAATTACAGAAGCAGCAGGGAGCCCAGACCTTGCATTCTTGAGCTCTTTAAAGAGTAACACTTGATGAGGATAGTGAAGGAAGAGAAAAGAAAGGCCAGGGACATAGACATTCTGAATGTTGATTATAACATGGATAAAATGAAGTGCATGTTAAATTGCATCAGAGATAATCATTAAGCCTGGGTAAATTGTCCCTCCAATGACTGGTTCCAAACAGTACCAGTCCTGGCCATCAAACCAGTTACAGAAATTATGAAACCCCTTCTCAGCCAGAAACTGGGTAGTTCAATAATGAAAATAAAGATGAAATTTATGGGATAACATTTTCAAATCAAAAAACACCAAAGAGGAGAACAAAATGACCACTGGCAGGATGAGAAACTTCACAACTGTGTCCTGCTTCTCATAGGACAACTGCAAATATCTCACCTAAGTCACCTCGGCATCAATGCTTAGCAACAGATGACATTCGGATAAATAGTTGCATGGCCATCTTCAGGAATCTGTTCCTTTGGAACAAGATTTTAAAAAATATCCAAAATATATAAGGAACTCATACAACTCAGCAACAACAAAAAAACAAGCAATCCAATTAAAAAATGGGCAGAGGACCTGAATAGACATTTCTACAAAGAAGACATACAAATGGCCAATAGACATATGAAAAAATGTTCAACATCACTAGTCATCAGAGAAATGCAAATAAAAACCACAATGAGATATAACCTCACACCAGCTAGAATGGCTATCATCAACAAGACAAATAATAACAAGTGTTTAGAGGCTGTGGAGAAAAAGGAAGCATCATACATTGTTGGTGGGAATGCAGATTGCTGCAGCTGCTATGGAAGGCAGTGTGGAGGTTCCTCAAAAAAATTAAGACTGGAATTACCGTATGACCCAGCAATCCCTCTCCTGGGTATCAACCAAAAAAACCTGAAAACATTTATTCGTAAAGATATATGTGCTCCAATGTTCACTGCAGCTTTATTTACGGTGGCCAAGACATGAAAACAACCAAAGTGTCCTTCGATAGATGATTGGATAAAGTTGTGGTCTATATACACGATGGAATACTATTCTGCCATAAGAAAAGATGAAATAGGAACATTTGGGACAACATGGATGAATCTTGAGATTATTATGCAGAGTGAAATAAGTCAGACAGAAAAGTTGAGAACTATATGATTTCACTGATATGTGGTATATACAACTGAAAATAACAAAGAACAAGACAAACAAATGAAGAAACAAAAACTCATAGACACAGACAACAGTTTAGTGGTTACCAGAGGATAAGGGTGGTGGGAGGGTGGTAGATGAGAGTAAAGTGGATCCAATATATGGTGATGGAAAGAGAACTGACTCTGTGTGGTGAACACAGAATGTGATATATAGATGATGTAATGCAGAATTGTACACCTGAAATCTATGTAACTTTACTAACAATTGTCACCCCAACAAACTTTAATTTAAAAAAAACACCTATATATATATATATGATTGATTAATTTCTTTTAAATGGTAAAGTACACTTAATTGGGTAGAGTGAATAAATAAATAAGACCTCTTAATAAATAAGAGGTCTATGGTTATTAAAATGAATGAGACAACATAGTGAGGAAAATTATGGGTGGAATGAAATACTTTCCACTTACTCTACACCCTTACATCAGTCTTCAAACTTACAGCACCACTGACTCATGGAGGATAAGAAAATTGAACTGTCTAGCTTCTTTAGAGAACAGCCTGAAGAACCAACATGATAACACTTTCCAACTCTACTCTGACTCTGTGCTTTTCTTACATAATGCTTTTTAAATCTTTTAACCTATTTTTTAATCTAAAGTAGTGAGGTTATTAAAATTTTAAATCTATTGTCATTAGACTAGTTTACCTAGTTGAGATTTCACATTTTCTTAATTAATGTATGATCAGATGCATGAAGAGACAAAGAATTATTATTATTTTTTTAACAGAATTGCCTTTGATTTGTTGCTATAATTAGTATTTAACAGGAATTCTCAAACTTTAATACGCATATAAATGACTTGGGGATCTTGTTAAAATGCAGATTCTGTTTTAATAGGATCAAAATAAACCAGGTCTGCGATTCTGCATGTGCAACGTGCTGCCAGGAGATGCTGATCCAAGGATTATATTTTGAATAGCAAGGGCTTAGACTTCACTTTTACCATCCTAATTCAAACTTTGTCCAGCTGATAGCTCTCATTTTAGTAAGTGAAGTCAGGCTTGGAGATAATGTCAGAAACAGATATCAGACATTGTAATAATTTCTAAGTAAACATTGTCTCATGCCCTTACAAATTGAAGAATTTGTCTGAAACAGGGCTTTTTTTGCAGCCAAATTGTCTAATCTGTGGAGATATAAATAGGTTATTCTTTATATGCCATAAGCTTGTCTTAAACACTTTGTAATATTTTTTTTAATTAACATGTAGCAAGAAATTGTCCTTTGAACGTTAAGAACCACAAAACAATAAAAGAAGTAAACCCTTTTGTTGAAAAGCTCCAATTCCCATGTTAAAGTCTCATTCACAGCCCAATTATAACCCAATTACAAAAATTAAGATAAGTAGAAACAGCTGGAACAGAAGGCACCGGGAGTGAAGTGTACCCTCTGCACTCATTATTTGATGGAGATCATTACCCAACTCTACACACAGTGTGTGATGGTCAATATGATTGGGCTAATTTGTATCTGAAAAGAATAAGAGTACCTTATGTAAAGACAGGACTGACCTATTAGCTCTGATTCTTTAAACACTCTATTATAATCTGATGTTTCAAGTGCAGGACAGTGATAAACCTAGGAAATACTGTCAGTCCTCTTTCAAAATCTCTCCACAGCATTCCTTCTTTATCTTTTGATCAAGGCATCATCTTCATTCTAGAAGTGTTAACACCTGAGATACGCTGGCAACTACACTGAGAATCTACCCAGTGTTCAATTGTATGTGTGGTTAAGTGTTAAAGACAAAATAAAGGCTTGGTTTGAATTTCACATTGATAATTACATAAATTTAGTCTTGTAATTCAGGGTACTCTCACACTGGGGGAACCCCACATTGTTACAGCACGTTATTTAAGAACACAAGTTATGCATCACAAAGAGAAATATCTTTTCTTTTTATTTTATCTATGTGAGGTGACGGACGTTAACTAAACCAAATGTGGTAATCATTTCACAATATATGTTAATCAAGCTATTATGCTGTACACCTAAAACTTATACAGTGATGTCAATTATTTATCAATAAACCTGAAAAAAAGAACACAATTTAGGTACTAATGCAATATATAGATGATGTATTATAGAATATACACTTGAGATCTATATAATTTTACTAACCAATGTCACCCTAATAAATTTAATCAAAAAAGGACATTTGTAAAAACTAAGGAAATATAAATAAAGTATGGACTTTAGTTAATAATAATGGATCAATATTGAGTAAATAACTGTAACAAATGTACATAATAATGTAATCTTAATAATAGAAAAAGTAGATTAATAATAGAAAAGGGAGCGCTGCACAACAGGGTTGCCAGTTCGATTCCCACAAGGGCCAGTGGGCTGCACCCTCCACAACAAGATTGACGACTATGAGCTGCTGCTGAGCTTCCAGAGGGGCGGCCGGATGGCTCAGTTGGTTAGAGCGTGAGCTCTCAACAAAGTTGCCAGTTCAATTCCTGCATGGGATGGTGGGCTGCGCCCCCTGCAACTAAGATTGAAAATGGTGACTGGACTTGGAGCTGAGCTGCGTCCTCCATAACTAGATTGAAGGACAACTACTTGGAGCTGGTGGGCCCTGGAGAAACACACTGTCCCCCAATATTTCTCAATAAAATAAAATAAAATAAAATAAAAAGAGATAAATTTTAAAAATAAATAAATAGTAGAAAAAAGGTGCATGGTATATGAGAATTCTTTATTACCTTCATTTTTACTGTAAATCTAAGTTCTACTAAAAATAAAGTTTATTTTAAAAATTGAAAAAAGAAAAAGTAATGACTTAAGCTCTCCAAGACTTACTTTCCTCATATGCAAATAATAGGCAGTAATAGTGCATATCTCACCAGGTTGTTGAGAAGATTAAATGAAATAATTCATGTAAAACACTTGGCTTTTGTGTGGCCTATCTAATTACTCAGCAAACATTAGCTATCTTTATGTACTGGGACACAACACTTTGATTATTATGATTCATAATCTCTTTCCTTCAAGATCAAGTCCTAGACAAGTAAAATAGACTGCCATTTATAGATTGTCTATTGTGTACATACAGGACTTCTCACTTTCCCAACAGGCCCCATCTATAGTTATATTGGGAGTTCATGAAAACAAGTAAGATAAATGACAGGAAAAACAATACTTTTGGTATATATATCAGCAATATGAATAGAAGCTAAATTATTAATAAAGACATAGTTTCACATTTTCTTGGTGTGTTTCCACAAATACATTACGTTTTCTTGCCTGACTTTGTATTTAGTTGTTGTCTATGGCTTCTGCATTTTGAGTGGATAAAGAAAACAAAATAATGCAATAATGTAATACAAGATATCTGAGGACCACAAACTCCTGTCCTCCTTCATGCACGCGCACACACACACACACACACACACACACACACACACACACTACACCAAACATCCAAATACGTATTTATGGGAAATATAGCCATCTATAAAGGGTTCTGGGTAAAGTCTGGTAAATTTGAACTTTATTTATACAATCCTAACGTGACTTTTCAATATGATGAAGACTGAATAAAACAACTCAGCAATTTCAAGGGATGTAAGATTGCTTCATGGAATTAGCCAGAGGTTCACTAAGCTCACTAAGCTCAGTGAGATCAATTCAGTCATCTTGTTTGATCTGATAACCCTAGAGAGGGAGCCTGTCAGGGTCAGTAGCCTCAAGCAGCGCTGTGGTTTACATTGAAAAGATAGCCTGTTGGTGCTATAACTATTTTGGGGTTGGAGAGAGTTCTCAGATTTTGTAAGAAAATGAACCACCGGCTATATTTTGTAATACCAGAAAAAAGGAACAAAAATGATGTGCTCTCTGGTACATATGTAATGTGCTATATCCACAGGATAAATGGGCTAAAATTCCATTTCTGATATAGCAATCTCAGATCCAGAAGAGTAAAAATAATATATTCATGACTGTGACCAGATTTGCATTAACATAGCTAAAGGTAAAATGTTACCCCTTGTGTTTATGCTTCTGGACAACCTTGTACTTAATTCCGGGTGGGAGGGATTTCTATTTCCAATATCCCCAGGGAATATGCATATATAGAAATGTTCAGCAACTTAAAAGTGACAAGGAAACATTTTTGCCTGTCTTTCATACCAAATAAACAGTTTCTAACTAGCTAAGTCTGACAAGTTTAGATTTATATTCCACAAGCCTGATTATTTATAGTCCATTTATTTCCATACTGACTATAGAACAACAAAACAGTCAATAAAATTTGACTGTTAGTTTGAAGTTTGTTTATCAAATTAGTTTGCACGTGTTGTTTGAATTGTCTTTTTCCCAATGCAGTTATTATGTTTTAAGGGTCTAAGAAAAATACTTGAACATGCATCGTATGAAGACATAAATATCTTCATATGTACAGAGGATAATTTCAAATAACAGTGAATTTGAAAATAATTAGTGCTATTTTAAGGACCAATACTCAGCAATTAAATATATAAATTAATCATTGTTGAGATAACATAGATTAGGAAAAAATATAAAGATTATGTCAGAGAATGTTTTGAGAGCAATTCTAAAAGTTTCATTACATGAAATATGTGTCCATACATTCAAATTTGTAAAAATTTCCCTGGGCTCCCTGACTTGCCATGTAAACCCTCCACCTTTAGCTCCATCCACAGTGTGTTGTCCTACCTCAAACTCGAATTGCAGGTCTGGGGATCTGGAAAGAGCATCTGGCCTGTGTAAGCATGGTGTCCCATATGGAAGAAGTGCAGTGTGATGGGAGAAGCTTCTGCCGCTGCCGCTTTCTGTGCATGATTTGCAGGAAAATTTTAGACAGCACGACAGTGACAATTCACGAGTAAGAGAATTGCTATGGAAAGAAGTTTGGGCCAAAAGGCAATGGTTACCTGAGGCACCTGCATGCTCAAAGTGGACGGTGGTAAGAGGCTAGGTGTCAAGCCAGAGAGTATTCAACCTCGCAACAAATCCAAACACTTCTAAATCTTCTCAGAAATCCAAAGACACTGAGAAATGTTCCAGATGTGATGATTCTAGATAAACTGCCGAGAAGATCATTAGAGCTGGAAAGCCCTGGCACAAAAATGGTGTCCGATGTGTCAAGTGAGGAAAGAGTCTTGAATCAACAACTCCAAGAAAGAAGGTGAACTGTATTGCAAAGGATACTGTACAAAGAACTTGGATCTGAAGGGCTTGGTTATGGCCAAGGGGCAGGAGCCCTTGTTCACTCTCAGTAAAGTTGTAAACCCTGAGCAGATAAAGCGCTGAGAATATCTACACAATCTGGGCACAGGTAATCTAACACTAAACTGTGGGATTCTACCAGGACTTAATGACCGCATATTACCCTGTCCTTGGATGGGCTGGCTGACTGGTGGGAAGAGAGCACTGTATCCTTTTGCTGTATTCATCAGCATTTTCAACAACCACTTTTTTTTTTTTTTCACATTTCAAATAAAACCAGCTTGACAAAACAATTCCCTGTGCAACATTTACTATTTGAATACATTATTTCAACAGATTTTAAATTAAAATAAAATAAATATAATATGCTACACCTTCTATCCCATTAAGTTTCAACCTTATTTGCATTGTTTTGCAATCGAGACCAAACCATTAGTGTTTTTTTTTTTGCAGTTCATTTGTTCATTTATTCAAACATTTGTTCATTCATTCAAAAATTTATCAAGTGCTCTCTTTCTCTGTCTCCATAATCACATATTTGTGTGTTTTGTGAGTATGAAACAGAAACAAGAATGTTAATGGTAATTTTTTCTGAGTGAAGAGAATTTGGTTTAATTTGTTCTTTGAATTTTCTGTACATACCTTAAATTTCTTCTTTGTGCTTCTCTATATTTTTACAATTGTTTTGTGTGTAAAAACACTAAAGTAATAAAAGCATTTTTTTAAATTTATTGGGGTGACTATTGTTAGTAAAGTTACATAGATTTCAGGTGTACAATTCTGTATTACAACATCTATAAATCCCATTGTGTGTTCACCACCCAGAATCAATTCTCCTTCCATCACCATATATTTCATCCCCCTTACCCTCATCTCCCTCCCTCCACCCCTTACCCTCTGGTAACCACTAAACTATGGTCTGTGTCTATGAGTTTTTGTTTCTCATTTGTTTGTCTTGTTCTTTCGTTGTTTTTGGTTTATACAGTTTTAATAAGGCTTCTTAGCATCTGTAAATTTTATTGGGCTTAATTCCCCCACACACACTTTTAAAAATACATGTAGGCTATTCAAAATACCAAAAGAAAAATGCAGATTTTCTAAGAGGTCAAAAACTGAGTTTGAGGAACCCTCACTGACTGTAATTGCCAGGGGTTATGGAAAGGAGCAGGGATGGTAGGAAAAGTAGAATCTGATTCTTTCCAGTAAATGCTTGACATTTCCTGCATCTCCCATTCCCTCAAAAACTCCACCAATTCTGCTCATTGTCTTCAATATGTGTTTAAAAATGGACTCTTTGAGAAGAGATTTTCTGCTGATTTTATCAAACCCATACTACTAATTTTGTGTTTTCTCCTCCAATGATGTACTTCGAAATGTGTCTCTCCCTTTGCTTGTATACACCTTTGTTTAGAACATTCCTCCCCTTCTACTCTTCTAATTAATTTCCATCCATTCTTTGAGACTAGGATTTGATCTCACTTCATGCAAGTCAGGATCACTACGTTATACTAAAGTAACAAATAATCCCCAAATCTCGTGGCTGAAAATATTAAATGTTTATTTTTTCATCCATACCATACATTTGATGTGTGTTGACAAGAGATTCTGTTAATTACAGGCCCTCGAGTCTGGCCAAGGATGTAACTTATCTTTTCAAGATTACTATGGCAGTTAATAAGGAGGGACATGCAACACACCATGTACTGGTTCTTCAGGCTTCCATTAAAAAGGCGACACAACACCTCTGTCCACATTTCATAATTGGAAGCAAATCATCTGAACATACATAATGCCAATGGGGGTATGATTGCTGTCCTATAGTGTGCCCAATAGAAGGACCAGGCATTTGCACCCATTGCTATTGTCTTCGAGGGAATCAAAACTGTGTCACATTTATCACAATATGTCGTGGTTATACAACTTTCAGGTTCTGTATATCCAGAGTGTCTATTCTATGTCTAATAATTTCTAAGTTATTTATTACTAACAAGCATAACACACTATCCTTCCTCTTGAGAATAGGAAATCAACCCTCCAACCATTAGTGAATTAACTACTCAATCTCTAACTTGCAAAACCAGAGCATGCTTGAAGAATCAATAGACTTTTGAGACAATTTGTTTCTTCTTTTTTTTTTTTTTTTTAACTTTGAGGGAAAACATTCAGCAAAAGGTGAGCTTTCATAGTCAAGGGTAAAACAGCTTTGAAAATAAACGTTGAAAGTGAGCATAGGGTGAGGAAAGATCTATTGCCTGGCTAATTAGCCTTCCATTTTTCTAAGGCAGGGATATATTCAGACAAATTGAAAAACTTGTCATGACATTGAGGAGGAACGTACATTTTCACACTGGATCATATAAAACATAAATGAGATCCCAGAAACGATTCCCATTTTATTTTTAACTATGGCTTAGCAAAATACTTAGATTCCCCCTATGAGGGAAATATTTTCTTTTCTACCCGAATATAGAAGACTGTGGAGGTGTTAATGACAGATCTGATTATGCAGCAAGAGAATGGTGACATCTGCACATGGGCAAAGATTCCCAAAGGCTAACTGACAATTCTGCTTTAGCAGATAGTTCTTGGAAGGGAAAAACGAGTTTCTGTTATCACTTGTCATTGCTTCTCTAATGAACACTATCTGGATCTGACTGGCAATGACCCCCACTCCCAAGCTGTACCCAAACAAGGTTATATAATACAATATTACTCGAGAGAACATGTCTTTTCTGCTGGTGCCATACCTGTGCCCAGCATACAGATTCTTTCTTCCTGGCTGCTAGTCATGTGATCTATGATTTTCTTGGGTTTCTATCTGCATTATGTTGCAATTGGTTTTATTATTTTGCATTAATTTCACTAAAGATCATAGTGTCTGTAAGTTTGTATCTAAAATTTCCTGCTCACTTCTTTAAATATATGTGACATGCTCTTAGTTAATGGAGCTAGATAGACATATGGCAAAACTACTTTGCAGAGCTAAATGAGAAGTCTTAAGAAAGCAAAATCATGTTTTCATTTCTATAACAAGGAAGGGGACCCTGCGCTCTTCCTTAATACCATTTAAAATAAAAGTTTAAAATTATAAATTAATCAAGTCAAGATCCCCATATTGATTCTTACCTATTGCAATTCCTTCAGCATCTTGCATGGTGGATTCTTAGTAAATGTTGCTCCATGAGAATGAGGATCACCATTCAGAGCATGATGACAATAAAGTCCTGATGATGTGGCAATTCTGTAGCCAGTTCGGGTCCTTCCTACCGCCAATACCTCTGAAGAATTTGATGAGAACAGTCACTGGAAAAGATTATGCAGTGGAGAAGTATTTCCCACCATGATCCACTTTGGATATTTGCATAAATTCACATTTTAGTGCCGTTCCAGCATTGTGTACCATGCTTCTATTTGATTTACTCCCCCCCCACACACAAAAAATGAATCTTAGGCTATCTCTCCTCCAGGCTTTTATGCTGATACCGTTTCTCCCATTGTCTTTTATTTACTTAGAACAAATAAGAGTTGTCTTGAAAATCATAGTAAGACAGGAAAATTGACCTTCAATTTTCCACTTCCTTTGGTCTTCATCATACAGTTCAGCTGGCAATAGACTTGCTTTCTCAGAATAATAATAATATTTGAATAACTCAAATACCATCCTTATACAAGCCAAAAAAAGTGAGTAATCAATGATGAATGCTATAATTTTAAACACTTGCACTCTGATTTGAAAAATATTCCCTTTTCTTGCAGTACTTGCAGAAATAAAGCTCAAGATGCTAGTGTCTCTCTGAATTTTGCTAAATGTGCAATTCTGATCAATAAAAATATGACTATAAGTTATTTGCTGGCACGGGTCCCTATTAAGTAGACAGTTCTAACATTTACATATTTATTTCTACTGAAAAAAGTAAAAAAGAAAATTACTGTTCGTTAACCATTCACAATTAAGTATTACGTACACATAATTCTATGTGAATTATATAACACACTATTGATAAGGTAGTAAACAGTGGCATGGTTCTTAACATTCCCTGGAAGCTACAATAAAGCAAATAATAATTACCATAGAGGGACATAAGTGCCATATGAGAGAAGCAGTGATATCCTGCTAGCTATGCAATGGTGTGTGGCAAGTCTTCTCAGAGGAAGTAATGTTGAAACAGAGATCTACAGAATGAATAGTAGTTTAATAAAGGGTTAGAAATGTTGGAAATAAGAGTGCAAATGTTTGAGTGGTACATGTGCACGTGTGTGTGTGCATGTAACTATGTGTATGTATATGTGTGTGATTTCAGACAGAAGGAGAATATGAGTGGTTGAAGGTACAGAGGAAAGAAAGGGACCTAGTTATGAAAGTTTTATAAGCTATATTAAAATATGAACATTTTATCTAAGAACAGGATGGGCTCTATAATTTGTGGGGCCCAGTACAAAATGAGAATATGGAGCTTCTTGTTCAAAAATTATTAAGAAATTCAAGATAGTAGAGCAGAGTATTAAACCAGGTATGGGGCCTTCTAAGAGCAGGATTCTGTGAAATTGCTCATGTCACATGCCGAGGAAGTTGGTCTCATCTAGGAATAATAGAAAACTATGAAAACTCTTAAGTATGAGGTGCTAAAAGGTCATTTAAGTTTTATAAATATCCCTCTTCCTCCATCATAGAGTGTAACTTGGAAGGAAGCCATATTTGAATCAGGGAGACTTGTCTGAGAGCTATAAAAATAATTAAAATGATATATAATCTTGGTATGAACTATGGTAGTGGCCATAAAAATGGAGTGCATTACAAAATTTCAGGATGTAGAATTTATAATAAAGAACACGAGAATTATGACAGATAGATGGCAGAAATACAGAGGCAAACTCAAGAATGAATTTCAAAACATGATTAAATATAAGGAATACAATAAATGGAAAAGGATTAAGGAATAAAGTGCTTTCACCATCTCATTGAAAATTACAGTAATCAGATATATATATATATATATATGCTCTGAAAGAAAAAAGATATCTACATTAAAAATATAAACTGAAATCATTGGTATTCCTGAAGGAATTTGAAATGATGAAGTTTTTGAGACATCTTAGACTGTGTGTAGTGAATAGAGAATAAGATTAAGAACAGAACCCAGTGAAAAACTAATGTGAAAATAATAAGCAGGGAAAAAATCCTTAGAGTAAACTAACAAAGATTAAGAGACATAGATGGAAAACCAGAAAAGTAGATATCATAGAAGCTTATGGAAATGTTTTTCAAGAAGCAATGTATTGTAAATGGTTTATATGTTGCTGAAAGGTCAAGTAAAATAAAAACTGAAAATAATTTTGTGATAAGAAATTCACATTGGCCTTGATAAAATAGGGAGGGGGGAGAGAGAGAGAGAGAGGGAGAGAAAATGCAGGGTGATAAGAGAAAAAAAATTGTGTAGACAATTGAAATAGATTGACTGGAGAGGTGAGAAACAAGGTAATCATGAAGTGAGTTTAAGGAGTAGGAAAGGAAAGAGCTTTCAATAGTGGTGATGGGAAAATATAGTAGACAGAATAATAGTTTCCCAAACATGTTTATGACCTAATCCTGAAACCTGTGAGAATGTTACCTTACATTGCAAAAGTGACTTTGCAGATGTGATAAAGTGTGTCTTGAGATGGAAAGATATCCCCAGGTTATTTGGGTGGACACAGTATAATAATAGGGGATCTTAAAAGAAGAAGATAGGATTGTCAGAACCAGAGAAGAAGATGTGAGGATAAAAGCACAGATTGAAATCGTGTGATTGCTAACTAGTGACCAAGTGAAGAAATCCAGGCAGCTTCTAGAACTTGGAAAAGGCAAGGAAACAAATTCTCCCTTAAAGCCTCTGTGAAGAACAAAACCCATGATTTTAGCCCTCTACCAATTTTAGACTTTTGACCACTAGGACTATTAGATAATAAATCGGTCTTGTTTCAAACCACTAAATTTGTGGTAATTTGTTACAGCAGCAATAAGAAAATAATACAGAAGGGATTAGTATAGAGATAAAATGTAAAACACAGAAGAACGGGAAATCAATGATGGGATAGTCCTGAGAAGGAGAAGATGGAATCAGAAGCTGTTGAGGAGAATTGAGTCCAGCGAGGAGAAATAGAACTAGAGAGTGAGGATGTGGAAAAGCCTGGGGTTTAGGACACTAGAAGAAGTTGATGGAGTCTGAAAAGAAGAGGGACAGTGTTCATATGAGAGGTCTGAGAGAGAAACACAGGTTTGAAGTAATTGGAGAATGGGTTAGAATGAAGCCTTGGAAAATACAGAGAATTTCCAGAAAATATTGAAGGCCTTGTAGAGATGGAAGTCTACAACTACAGAGTAGCACCTGTCTGCTTGGCTATGTGATTTTATTTTCAGTTGTTCAAAGGTTCAGATTCAGAAAAGTCAGATTCAGAGGCATGGATTGATTTTTTGGTGGGACATTAGAGCAAAGGAAATGATGCTATTGTCAAGAATATGGCTAAAAGAATTGGTCATGGATTCCAAAACCATCTGCTCTAAACTGCTGCTAAGAGAAGTTGAGATATTTACTCAAGGAAACACAGCTAGTAAAGAAGGCTATTCTTGCACTCATAAAGCCCCATCCATCCTGAACTCAAAGTTCATATTCTCAGCTACTTCATCAGAAATCTGCCATTATATAGCAAAATTAGTAAGAATGTAGAATCTAGTGGCAGGTAGGAGACTAAAGGAGAAGAAACAAAGAGATTGGAATCACCAAAAACTCAGCGTTATTCCTCCAAATAGTCTTGAGTTGATTGTTTTAACACCAATCTAAAATTATTCCCCGATTCATAAATAACTATTGTTATCCACTTGGGATGCAATGCTGTTCAGCCTACAGAATACTTTGCATATATTTCATTTACTAAAATAGATTAAATATTTTGAGAAATATGTTTTACCTTACTGGTAATGATGAAATGTAGACGAAACTTCCAAAGCTTTATTTAGATATATATTTTAACACAAAATTATAAAAATGCATTATCTGAATTTTCTCAAATGGGTTAATGTGTAGATTCGCGCTCAGGAAGAACAAAAAAACATTCATTTCTGATCTACTCAGGATCCCTCCTTTTAAAGATCTATTTTACCATTATCTTGATCAATGACTGGTTTTGGTGGATTTGAACACACATTCTTAGCCCCAGTGGTAGGCACGTGCACGTGTCTGACTAATCAGAGTTCTCTGGCTTGTGGACAAGTTAACTAGTCCAAATATCATTGTAGGGCCCATGTTGGGACTTTCACTGAAGATATCTGGAAAAACACATGCTTTTTATTTTTCTCTCTGGCATGCTAGCCTCTAAGGAACACATAAATTGGCAGTTGCCTGGGGCAACCTGATGCTTTACCTGAACAGCATCTATCTGAGAATGAAGTCAAACAGAACTGAGAAAGGAAAAGAAAGATAGAGAGTTCCCATGACTCTGAATTCCTGAAGCCAGCCATGCTTGAAGATAGTGCTGGTCCTTTGAGTCAACAAGTTCTTTTTGTGTTAATGATAGATTGAGTTCTGTTGTCATTTGTAACCAAAATACCATGACCGGAAAAAAAACAAAGTAATTTTTGCCTTTATTAAACTTAGTATTCAAAGTCAGTGGAAAAATCCATTAGTTTGTTTTCTCTCCCTGAAAATTTTAATCATGCTACTATTTCAACAATGGTTTCATGTCAGAGACAATTTTTACATGGTTTCAAGTGCAGTGCAAATTTATTTAACAAAAAGAAAATCCATCTATCCAAATTATAACACAGGAGATGCATCCAAGAGATTATGTTATAAAAGAACTGAAAGTATGAACTTAAAAACCATGAACTCAGGAAAATATAAGCACAAATCCATAGTTACAAATTTAATGAAGTTACATTAGTTTTTATTCAAAGGGATAATCACTAATCTGTCTATATAGCCACATAATCCAAAAACATAATATTAGGAAATAATCAATTTTGGAAATTTAATCCTGTTTATTAAATGTGACAATTTCAAGGGAAGGTTTTTTTTTCTTTTTTTTAATTAAATCTATTGGGGTGACAATGGTTAGTAAAGTTACACAGGTTTCAAGTATACAATTCTGTAATACATCATCTATGTATCACATTGTGTGTTCACCACCCAGAGTCAGTTCTCCTTCTATTACCATATATTTGATCCCTTTTCCCTCTTCTACCAATCCCTTTGCCCCCTTATCCTCTGATAACCACTAAACTGTTGTTGGTGTCTATGAGTTTTTGTTCCTTTGTTTATCTTGTTCCTTTGTTGCTTTCAGTTTTATATCCCACATATGAGTGAAGTCATACAGTTCTTGACTTTTTCTGTCTGATGTATTGTGCTTAGCATAATAATCTCAAGATCCATCCATGTTGTCACAACAGCAATATTTCATCTTTTCTTATGGCAGAATAGTGTTCCATTGTGTATATGTTCATCTTTTTTATCCAATCATCTATGGAAGGACACTTTGGTTGTTTTCATATCTTGGCCACCATAAATAATGCTGCAGTGAACATGGGGGTACAAATATAATTGTGGATAAATGTTCTCAGATTTTTTGAACCCTCATCCACTGTTGGTGGGAATGTAAATTGGTACAACTGCTATGGAAAACAGTATGGAGGTTCCTCAAAAAATTAAGAATAGAATTATCATATGACCCAGCAATCCCTCTACTGGGTACCTACCCAAAAAAATCTGAAAACATTTGTCCATAAGAGGAATGATTTTTTTCACACAGCTTATAGGAATTTATGCTTCTATATTTAAGCTGTTAGTTGTATGGTATTTTTCTCTATATACTTCTCTAACATCTACAATGTAAGTTAATATTTAAAAGCATGTACCATATGGGCAGCCGGATGGCTCAGTTGGCTAGAGCACGAGCTCAGAACAGGGTTGCTGGTTCAATTCCCACATGGGCCAGTGGGCTGCGCCCTCCACAACTAGATTGAAGACAATGAGCTGTCGCTGAGCGGCAGCAGTGACTGGACTTGGAGGTGAGCTACCTGCGCCCTCCACAACTAAATTAAAGGACAATAACTTGGAGCTGATGGGCCTGGATAAACACACTGTTCCCCAATAAAAAATTAAAAAGAAAAAAGTATGTACCATAAATCATGCAATATTTAAAATATTTTTAAAATATTAAAGGTAAAATGTTTATATATTAAACAGAAAATAATATTTAAACTCACATAATTTCTTGCCTATTATAGGGAGAATTAATATTAATGCTAAATAATTTTTATTTAATTTCCCAATGAATAACCTTACCAAAATTTATTCTAATAAGGAAAAAAATCAACTACATCTAGCTTTGTCAGGAAAACTCTCAAACCTCTATGACCTAATATCCTTAGGGATTTTGAAGGTTATAAATGAGACAAATTCACTGGACACTGAGTTGTGGTTTAGTTGACTTCCATTTTCAATGATTATTTTTGTCGTTAAGAGATGTCAGTTTGAACAGTTTGAGAGTACAGAGAGTATAGTGTGATGAATAATGTAAGGAAAGACATGTTAATATGCAGCTAAAGCACTTATAATATGGAAAATGTAGTCTATGTGGTAAAGGTTATAGCAGTTAAGAAAACACACATATCCACATACACTAATATAACAGCAAGGAAATTTATCTCTAAATGTCCTCCTAAGAATTAGTAGGCAAAGGCATTAGATCATTTTGTGGAAGGGCTTTTATCTATATAGTCTCCTTGGTATTTATTAATTGCAACAATTTTGGTTCATTTTTATATTTATTATCACTATTAATAATTTTCTAAAATAATTTTATTTTCAATAATCTATTATACTTGATTATTGTCATCTGTAAATCTCAAAAGTAACTATTTTAATTTATTTTAAAATTTACATTTCATCATGCTTTAAAAAGATGCATGATCTCTCCATTTGGGAGAATAAACAAGCAATGTTGGCTATCATATATGGACTTATACTATCCAGTATAACTTTCATTCAATTCTTTTCCTACTCACTTCTAATCACTGAACAGGCATGAATAAACAGATATTCCCTTATTGTTTATCAATTATTCGGAAATAAACTGTTCTTATCTTACAAAGAAAAGAGTATGTAAGTTGAACAGATCCTTCTGGCCACCCCACCTGGTCACTGCACCGTATAAGACCACGTTGATCTCAATGAATTCACCACTGTCTGAAGTCTGGTAAAGATTTAGATATACACAGCCTAACTCAGGGGGAACAATTTAAAGGTATGCATGTCTATGAGCTGGACCCATATCAACTAAGGTCATATAGACTGATTGAGAAAAGCCCAAAAGCTAATAAGCTAATTTATAACCATACTGCAATTGTGACAAAAAAGCTGGTTAGCACTTTTTCTCCCGGCAGCCTAGTAACATGTAAAGCCAAATTATAATCCAAATAATATTTAACAAAATGTACAATGATGTGAAATATGACTCCTGTTCTTCCTCACTGAAGGCACGTTCCATCAAGCACCACATTATCAAGAGTTTGTTTAGTGATCATGGAAGCAGAACAAGGGAACTACGTAGCAGGTATCGAGAAGTCTCTTTCCTCTAGCTAGCAACAAATACTATCCCTCAATTGGAAAGCCTTGATAAGTGAACATGAATGTCAGATTCTACACATCCTCCAGCCCCTTTACCAAGACCAACGTCAGAGAGACTCTCCTATGCTGACTTCTACTTGTATTCACCCCAATGTATCCATCGTGTCCTTGGGAGGCCTTCCTTCATGTGAAACTAAATTATGTCTTTTTTATAACACTGGGGCAGTTACTTCACAGCATTTAGCAAAATTGTGAATTTAAATTAATTTAAGTAATTACTTAGTCAATGCCTTTTGAACTACAAGCTCTCAAAGTCAGGGTTCTTGCTTGTTTTTGTCATTTGATACACTATGCTTGACACCTGGTAAATTACTTTTTGTATGTTATAAATGACAAACAAGCTTCAGTCTCTACACTGGGCTGGTGCTATGCTCTGAATGTGTCCCCCCAAATTTTGTCGAAATCCTCATGTCCTACATGATAATACTAGGTGGTAGGGTCTTTGAGAGGTGGTTAAGTCATAAGGATGAAGCCTCATGAATGAGTCTAATTTTCTTATTAAAGACGCCTTAAAGAGATTCAGAGAGAAGGCACTGGCTATGAACAAGGAAGAAAGCCTTCACCATGCTGGTGATTTGATCTTGAACTTGTCAGACTCTAGAACTGTGAGAAATAAATTTCTGTTTTTATAAGCTAGCTAATCTGTGGTGTTCTATTTTAGCAGCCTAGATGGACTTATCAAAATTCTCTTGATTAAATTCAAGTCTGATTTCCCTAATAACACTCTCTTAAGATTAGTGTGATTTGAATTTTGGGTATTCTATTACATGTATGATCTAATTGTTTACTCTGATATGCAGCTCAATTGATTGTATGTTAATTTCCCAGAAAACCATCAGGACAATCGTATATTTTTGACATACTTGGGTGTCCACTCCTATTATTCCAATGTACCCTCCTCTGGAGGACCTAAATTCCACATAAAACGTTTTGTTTGAATGTACACACTTATAGTAGTTATTATTTTATCTTTTAATTTGATGAATTGGAATATATTTTTATTCAATTGTTTATGAATATCAAGATATCTAGTGAGTCCACCTATGAAGAAATATATAAAAGGATATATATGATATATATTTCCGGGTAAATGACACTCTATTTTTCTACCTGAAAGCCTAAAAGCACAAGTTAAGGTATCTCATTCAGTTAGAGTTCTCCAAAATGAATGAGTAAATACATAAACAAACAAATCAGGGAGAGGTGTTACAGTCAATGTAATCATTTAAGTATACCTTACAAAGCTATCAAGAACTGCTAATTAACGACAAGTTAGTTAGTGGTATATTTCAACTTATGTGTTTCTAAGTGAGTTTGCTATATAACAGAGACTGATTTTCATTAGACTGATTCCGAGGTTTATCCAGATTTTAAATACACAGAAGCTGTCAAATATATTACAACATTTTGTGTAGCAAATGATCAAATTTCCCCAACGTGATTTTTATCAGACCAAACATCTTAGTATTTTTGTGTGAATACATATCTAATACAATAATTTCTAACTTTAAATCAAAACACAAATGCTTATTTTTCCCCCAAGAGTAGAGCAAATAAAACAAAAAGTCAAGGTTTAATTTCTAAACCACAGGAAAAAATAGAGAGTGGTAAATATTTATACAGTACCGTAGAATTTCACTTTGATAGGATTGGGTCTACACAATACAAAACATGCCATAATGCAGGACACGTAGTTCATCATGTGAAATAAACAGATACGGCCACATACAAGAGCATTGATTAACCCACAGACTACCATTAGGTTGGTGTAAAAGTAATTGCAGTTAAAAACAGTAATTGCAGTTAAAAAGGTTAAACACAATTGCAAAAACCTCAATCGCTTTTGCACCAACCTACGAGATAAATACTGATGACTATTAAGAACTATAAAGGAGCTGAAATTTTTACCTAGTCACGAACAAACAACTTAGCCTGGCATCATGATATAGATGCGGGTAGAAGACACACAACCTCGAGGCTAGAGACAAAGCAGTTCATTACTCAGAGCAAGAGCAGTAACCAAAATATCGTTTTGCATCAGTTCCCAAGCCTTGATTCTCACACAGCAGGGAAAAGATGACCTGATGATAACTGCACAAGCAATGTTTTTCACGACCAGAGAGGAACCTTGAGCATAGTCACCCTCAGTCTTTTACAGTGGACAGGAAGTATGACCCCCTTTCTTCAGAAAGGGTCATTGTATTTCCCAAGGTTGTTTGCTATATAGACATCCTTGTAAAGAGAGTCTGGATGGAAAAAAGGACCGTTAGTACTTTGCTAGCAAGTCATGCAGAAACAAGAGAGATCCATGAAGAATTGTCTCCCAACGATGATACTTTAAAATAATTGCACAAGGATCACCTTTGGACATCTTAACAATCAATTTAGATTCTGGAATAATCAGTATACTTTTTGGATAATGCAGGGTGACCTTTGGGAAACATACCACCCATATCTGGCACTCTGTTTTGACCTAACCCCTGACTTAACAAAGTTTCCATCACTTCTCTAGAGTGTTTTATTGTTGTTGTTGTTGTTTTGTTTTCAAAATAGAAACATAATTTAAAGGTTTTGGACACCAAGAAGAGAATAAGTCTATAATGGGGTAAAACAAGATTAATGGATTTAGAGTTAAAAACATGGAAGCATCTCTGAAATGGATTTACCTAATCCTAAAAAAACCAGAAAATCCATTAATGTAGCTATCATGATCCCCATCACATTGATTATCTGTTCAATCAAAACATAGATTTAGTGTACAAAGTGTGGCTCAAGTTACTCTTTTAAGAAAAAGAAGTTTCCAAAAATGGTAAGAAAACTGAATTTTAAGATATTAGAATTTCTGGAGTAAAAAAATCATCTCTCATTTGGAATTTACCAATCTCTCTTTTAAGACTCATCTTACCTACCTTCTGCACTATTAACCATCTCTGCTGATACTCTAGAAATAGTGACATTTTCATTATCGCATTTATACAAAAGAAATTCTTTTGAAAATTGTAATGGGCTTTGGAACTTTGGGTATTACAATCTCTTTTTTAAAACATTTATATTCCCTTCCCGATGATTCTGGGACATGATATATCTATTGACTGATTCTTTAACAAATGACTATTGAACACCTACCTACCTTGTGCAAGTGACTGTTCCAGGCAAGTAAACTCTAGGTCCTGTCTTGTTGTCAGGATACAAAAATCCTATTGTGATTGCATTTACATCTAACTAGAAAAGAAAAACAATATGATATTGTAAAATAAAATGAATAAACAAGATAACAGTGTAATAATGGGGGGAGACCTACATGGTGAAAATGAAGAGTTTCTCTATGGATGAGACATGAGTTAAGAAACAAGAAACACAACGGTATCAGTACTGTGACGTCCCCAAGAAAACTAGTTTAGGCAAAGAATGGAAAAGACCAGCGCTAGGACCCTGAGGCAAGGAAGAGGAACAAAAGCAAAAGCTATATGGTGATAGGACAGAGAATGAAGGGGAGTTAAGCAGCAGGTGAAATGAGACAACTGGTAGGTCTGAAGGCTGTAGTAAGAAGTTTGAGGTGTTTTGTTTTTTTTAAATGCAAAGTCACTGAAGAATTTTAACAGCTGGAAAAGGGCATTATTTAATTAGATTTTTAAAAAGTACTGTTATTCTGAATGTGGTATGAAAAATTGACTGAATGGGCACCAGAAATAGAGGCAGGAAAGTTCGCATATTTAGAAATATGTGAGTTATTCCTGAAAGCACTTAATAATGAGTCAGATAAGGAAAACAAAAGTGAGAAAAGTAAAGGGTGTTTCCTCAGTTATGGGCAACACTATTTACTAAGATGGGGACTCCTGGGAAGGGATACAAGTAGTAATGTGTAAGGGACATGCTAAATTTGAGAGGCCTATTAGATGTCAAAGTAAAGATGTATAATAAAATACTGGATTAGCCATCTGAACATATGAATTGAATAATCATCTCCTATAAATATTATTTACAACCATGGTGTTGGATGCAATGACTCAAGGTGGAGGATAAATAGAAAACTAAATAAGTACTCCATGTTGACCTCTGAGACATACCCATATTTAAAGTTCTAAGTAAGTCTATCATAGAAAGGAGGAGGGAAAGAGAGGAAGGAGAGGAAAGTAAGGGATGTGTGATGTCAAGGAATCTAAGAGATGAACTATTCCAGAAAGCAGGGAAGGTTGATGAAATTTCAAGTAAGATGAGGCTAAACAAATATTGATAATTTTGACACCATGATTTTTTTTTTAATCACCTTGGTTAGTAAAGGTAGTAAGGAAGGGAGGTGGTGAAAGATAAAAGGAAAGATACCACCAGAAAAATAGGTTTTCTTCACAGTGCTGTTTGTGTTTATAATTGTGAATTAATAGTGAAGTTTATCACCATGCTTGTGATATGTTCACCCAACTACATCCAGCACTTTGGCAGCAGGTGCAGAGATGGAAGACCCTGCATTCAAGGATGAGGAAAGTTGAGTGGGCAAGAGAGTTGTGAATGTTTTCAGCACAGTCATTTTAATGATAGGTCAATACATACAAATTAAGTGAAAATGGAAGTGCAGACAAGAGACTGCTGATGAGTGAATAAAATTAATACAGTGAAATAAATCAGTTGGACCAATGCGATGTGGTGGTAAGAAAGTGAAATGCTTAAAACTTTTAAAAGTGGAGCTCATGCTGTCTATTCCTAGATCTGAGGGAAGTAGGCAAAGCATTATCCTCAGTGGATAGTTAAATCTTAGACAACATTAGGAGGCAAGCAGAAGTAAAAGACTGAAGATTGTTGCATTGTTACTTACTGATTAGAGCTCCCAAGGGCAGAGTGTTTTAGTTTTGTCCTTCACAAAGAGACAAAAGATGAGATCAACTTTGGGGATGTCCAAGATAGAAAGGAAATTAAAGTTTAGGTGATAATGCATAAACTGAAATGCTTGGTTTCTGGAAATGACCCGTATTTTCCCCAATAAATAATAGTAAACAGTGAGATTTCAAACAGCAAGCAAAGTGGACCATTTGTTCAAACTTGCTGTTATGGTTTTCTTGAACCATTAATCTGTTTTCTAACTGGTAATGATAAAACACAGCTAAGTAAGGATGTGATAACAGAAGTGTTCCCCGTAGATCATGTGGCATTGTGGTTAAAACTATAAAATTGCAGGTAAGATAGACCTAGCTTCAAATCCTACCTGTATAACTTAATTGCTAAGAGAATCACATAACTTTAAACTGAGTACTTTCATTGTGAAGGGGAAAAAATCAAGAAAAAGTAGAAGGAAGACAAATAATTACTCTTATATTGGAGGGCTGATGTAAAGTTTAAAGACTAAGTGAAATGAGGTATAAGAAAGTACCCACAGAATGTCTGAATGTTATTTTCTTCTCCCACCTTTCTCGTTATGGAACCTGTACCTCCTTCTTCTCTCTCCCTCGCCCTACTAAATATTAGTGTGCAATTCTCTCATCAGCTAAATAATAATAATAATTTTAATGTTTGACAGAGGTGGTATTCATATTTTGATAGGTTGGGTCATAGTAAGTTACCTAAATATTTATCTATTTAATTGCTAAAATGTATAATTGTGAACACATTAAATCTCCAGATCCAATAATTCCATTTTTTTGTACCAAAGAGTTACCAATATCATTTTTATGATTTAGAAAGATGTCAAACTTTTTTTAACAATTTGGAGAGACAGATGTTGGTAATTTAGTTTCTTCCACTTTTTAAAGAGAACTTTAAAGGATAAAGTGATTAGACATTCAAGATAAATAGAATTACCCACTTGTCAAAGAAGTCATCTTGGACTTGAAACAGGATCACCAAAATAGGAAAGACAACAACATTTAGCCCATATTTTAAATGCCAGGGCTGTGACAATTTCTACTGAATGTCACAAATATGTGGATGATATTGTTTTTCTGCTTTGTAAATTCTCATCAGTTCCCCTGATTAATGTTTACTAAGCTCCCACAAAGAACATGATAGTATACCTAGCCTTGAATGTAATCATTCCTTCAAGTTGATGAATCAGCACTCTCAGATGAAATGATGACCTAAAACATGAGTACAATGAAGAAAATAAAAAAACTTTCACCAAAGATAGATAATTCATTCTCCTTTTCAATGCATTTGTCTTTAGTGCAGGCAATGAGGCCTTGTCTTCGCTTCACCTCACTTCAGAAAATATTCCCTTCGCACTGTTGGTATCATATGGATACTTTTCTTTTTCTCCTGTTGCCATTACTTTGAAATCATAAGTGGAATATTTTTCTACAAAGAACAGGGTCAATTCTACTCCTCTAGTGTCTTAAAGGAAAAACTGATAATCTTATAATATTAAAAAAATAATAATTTTTTTGGAATTAAGTCTTTTCTAAGTCCTTTCCAGAAATTGAAGGGGGAAATTATTTTAAAAGTTAGGTTTGCCATGTGACCTAGCAATTCCACTTCTGGATAATTATCCCAAAAAATACAAAACACTAATTTGAAAAGATATGTGCATCCCTATGTTCATTGCCACATTATTTACAATAGCCAAGATATGGAAGCAACCTAAGTGTCCATTGAATGAATGAAAAAGATGTGCTACATATACACAATGGAATATTACTCAACCATAAAAAGAGCAAAATCTTGCCAACATGGACTAACCTGGAGGGTATTATACTAGGTGAAATAAGTCAGGTAGAGAAAGACAAATGCCATATTATTTCAATTATATGTTAAATCTGAAAAACAAAATAAATGAACAAACAAAACTGAAACAACCTCATAGATCCAAAGAACAAACTGATGGTTGCCAGATGGCAGGGAGAGGAGGGATAGACAAAAAAGGTCAAAGGGATTAAGAAGTACAAACTGCCAATTATTAAAATCATCACACGGATGTAAAGTAAAACATAGGAAAGGAATAAACTCAATAATCTTATAATAACTATGTATGCTGTCAAATGGATACTAGACTTATCTTGGTGATCACTTTGTAAGGTATCTAAATGTCTAATTCATATGTTGTACACTTGAAACTAATGTAATATTATGTGTCAACTGTAATTGAAAATTAAAGATCTTTTTTTTAAAGTTAGGTAACAAAGTGTTAGCATGTCTTCATTTTAATGTGTTACATTAAACTTACATTTTTAACTATGTAAAAACCAACTTCTGATATTTGATCATCCTTTTGCTATTAATAGATACTTGATACATGGGATCCGTCACTTAATTTCACAAACTTGTCACCACACACTTACATTGGCAGCACTGTACAAACAGCTGATAAGGTGTCATAACCTTGGTACATCAGTGTCTCACAGCTGTGTTCATGTCAACATGTGGTGGTGTCTTGCTGAGTGGCATTCATTATTGTAGCGTGTTTCTGTGTGCCGTCGTGACAATGTCTGAGCTTGAATTAGAGCAATAAACAAACATGATATTTCTTGTTAAACTTGGCAAGAGTGGAGGTAAAATCAGGGACATGTTAGTCCAAGTTTATGGGGATAATGCCATGCAGAAAATGGCAGTGTACAACTGGATTAAACGTTTTTCTGAGGGGAGAGAACGCATCACTGATGAAGAGAGGTCAGAGCGGCCAGTAATGAGCAGAACTGAAGAAAGCATTGCAAAACTTTGTCAAATTGTGCATCAAAATCATTGACTGATTGTGAGAAGCCTAGCAGACCAAGTAAACATTGATAGAGAAACAGTGAGGAAAATCTTAACTGAAAATCTTGGCATGAGAAAAGTGTGTACAAAACTGGTTCTGAAGGAACTCACCAATGAACAAAAGCAAAGGAGAGTTGAAGTTTGCCAAGACCTTTGGAGAGGCAAGATGATGTTTGGGGTCATGTTATCACTGGTGATAAAATATGACACTGAAACAAAGCGTCAGAGTGCACAGTGGAAGTCGGCCAATTCTCCACGACCAAAAAAGTTCCATCAGTCCAAATCAAGAGTCAAAATGATATTGCTAACCCTTTTTTATATCAGAGGGATTATTCATTATAAATTTGTATCAACTGGACAGTTAACCAAGTTTACTATTTGAAAGTGCTGAAAAGGCTGGTGAAAATTTTAGATGAAAATGACCTGAACTTTTCACCAACATTTCTTGGCTCTTGCATCACAACAATGCACCCAGCTCACATGGCACTGTCTGTGAGGGAGTTTTTAGCCAGTAAACAAATAACTATTGGAACACCCTCTCTACTCACCTAGTCTGGCCCCCAATGACTTCTGTTTTTACCCAAAGATAAAGGAAATAGTGAAAGGAAGACGTTTTGAGGACATTCAGGACATCAAGGGTAATATGACGACAGCTCTGATGGCCATTCCAGAAAAAGAGTCCCCAAATCGTTTTGAAGGGTGGACTAGGCGCTGATGTCAGTGCAAAGCTTCCCAGAAGGATTACTTCGAAGGTGACCATAGTGATATTCAGCAATGAGGTATGCAGCACATTTTTTCTAGAATGAGTTCACAAACTTAACCGTCATACCTCGCATACCTGAATTCATATTAACTAGGGAAAAACCAACTTCTGATATTATCCGCAATGTTTTCTTGCTAATTGAATCTGAAAATATTCTATTCAAATTATAAAGACATAAATATAAATCCAAGGTGCGAGAACTACTGTGCTCATTGCTTGATTTACTTATTAGCCTACTATGAAGATGCATGTCCTCATTTAAAACACTACCGTTAGGAATCTGGTTACTTCTTGCCTGATCACTAATATAAGATAGATAAGGGGGGAAAAAACTACTAGTTATAAAATAAGTTATTTGAAAATATCAAAATCATGGACAATACTGTCCACATGCCAGTTTATAAATGGTGACTATATTAACAAATGGTTTTGCTGTTTCCATTTTCTTAAAAGATAAGTTTTATTTTAGTACATATCATATAGGAAATATTCAGCTAGGGTTAAAATTTTTACGTAAATGGGTTTTAGGTTTCTTTCCTTTGGAACTTTAAAAATAAAGACAACAATAACATACTTAACCCAGCTTAATAATCAGTTAGTGTTTTTTGCTTTTTTTTTTTTTTCTGTCTTGTTTGTTGGTTGGTTTTCTTTTCTTTTCTGTTCCTTCGCTTTGCCTGGTGAATTGAATGTATTTTACTTCTCTGACTTGGTTAGAAACTGCTTCAGTGTAGCACTTGTATCAGTAGCTATTAGAAAAATGTTTACATAATATGGAATCTTTGACAGGTAACACAGCAGGGAGAGTAAAACGCTCTTGAGTGTCTGGAGCAACGTGAAAAATAACATAGCCCAACAAATAGAAGATAAAGACTCCCCAAAACATGAACTTTCTTATGAATAATTTTTCTTAATCATAATTCAGTAAGAGTAGTTGAAGGGGCTAAACTGGGGGGAGTGGGTACAAAAAAGTATTAAAAAAAATCTTTAAAATCTATATTAATAGGTCTTCCCAAACATTTTCTTTCCTGAGACAGCCTTTGGATTGGTCAGAATCTGCTTCCCTAATAAACATTGGAGCCAAAACTTAAATAAAATTTGCTAAGATTGCATGTCTAGTGTTATCTTTTTTGACTTTTCCCTTGAACCTTAAATTGCCAAAATTGCGGTGTCAAGAATCTTGAAAACATAGATATGCTTTCTTTAATTATGGAATTCACAAATTAGCTTACCATAGGTCGAAGCAGAATATCAGCTCGGATTTGCGTGTGATTTTTAAATACCCTTCTAAAATTTTGTTTGCCTTTTGTTTTTTTGGGGATGGCTCATTTAATACTGTCTTTACTTAAGTCCAAATTCTAAAACATTACTCAAGTTCCAGTACTCTGCTTCTGCTACAGCCATCACTTTCGTCTTTGAACAATTTCTGATTTATATTTGTTATTGCTGCATTCATTTGGGGGCTTTTTCACTGGAGGGTTTTGTTTGTTTGTTTCTGTTCTTAAGTATAAGCTTTCTCATTTACCAGCTATTCCTCAGAGCTCTAAGAATCTCCTGACTTGTCTTCAAATCAAAGGCTCCCAAATTTAAACCTCATGTCTTTAAGATGCATTGCTTTGTCTACAGAGAAGGGTTGCTATAAAAGTAAAGTTTGTTCAAAGTCCAATAGATGTTTCACACAAACCATCTTTATGGTCTACTCTGACACTTCCAGTGGTTTTTGAACCTTGGAACTATTAACCTATGTCATTTCTGCCTACTCTAATTTATGTGACAGGAAATTTTTTGAATTTGAAATTCTGAATGAGTCATACTTTCATTTGGGTAATTTGAAGTATACTACCTCCTTGGGAAACAGTAAAGAATATACCCCTTTATTCTTTTACATTGAAAGACAACTTCCACCCCTTTTCTCCGTATTATCCTGCAGAGTATGTGATGATTTCAGCATGTAATATGCAAAAGCTGCCATTCATACTTAAACTGTTGATGGCCCAGCACAAAAATATTCTTGAACATTGAAAGTGCAATAGTGCTTATTGTCTTACGGTATTTGTGGTTTATACATAGGGGCTGCAAAATTCTAAATTCATTAATTTACATAAAAAAGCCATTTTCTTTCTTCTATCTTTTAACGACCTTTCTCCTAGTATTTAATCGTGGTTTATGGCACAGATCTGTAGAAGCAATTATGAGACAATACATGCTTGGCAGTCTTATCATTATCTCATGAGTTAAGGTCAGACTCTCTCAGTCCTTGGATGGAAATCTCCAAAGAAAAGCCAGATGTTTCTCGGAGAAGCACTGGGGATTCACAGGGAAGAAATCTGTTCTGTGAGACCGAACAATGCACCCTTCATAAGACTGTCAATCACCCCGCCCCCCACGCCCCACCACCATCACCACTGAAGCAGCTCACTCATTTTCAGGTGGGGAGAAGAAAACACCCATGAATAAATAAATAAATACATATTATATATATATATATATATATATATATATATATATATATATATATATAAAAGAGGAAAAAATGGACATTAGCTTTTTGTTTCTTAAACAAGACCTTCCCTCTAAGACAGTAAAATGAGTGAACCAATTAGATGTGGAGTTGTTTACACAACATGGTGACTCTACTAATCTCTCCTTTCTGATCTTCACAGGGGAAACGAGAGAAAGGCAGGTATTCATGGTGATTAATTACACACACGTCTCCCCAGAGTCACATAGTGGTGATAGATGTCTGCACAGTGCTGAAGCCCTCTAATTAGGGCTGTCTGAATATGGTAGATTAAAATTCTAAACATTAGACTTTGGGGAAAAAAATTCCAGCCCCCACTCAATTTTCATTAGCTTAGAGTCACTTCATATATTCAAAGTCATCGGAGAAATATTGATAGGTTTTCTGAGAAATTTTGCTACATCCCTGGCGTGCTAAAATTTAACATTACGTATTTTAAATCCTTAAGCAGACTGAATTATTTCAGTAGCACCTTCTGTGTCAAGGCAATGCCTTTAAAACATTAAGATGATCGAGGGGAAATAAAATATTTCCTAAATTACTGTGTTTCTTTTGTTTGCTCCTTATTTTTAAAGCCTTAACCCAAGTTTTTACACCTTGCTTGGATTTTTGCTTACTCTACTCTACTCTTCTAAAAAAAATTCTCATTTCTTAAATATGTTAGCCCTAAACACATTATTTAGTGGAGAAAAATAACCGAAATTAATTCTCATTTTTATCTGCATTTAGTTTCCATTTTCTTAAAGGGTAAGTTTTATTTTAGTATATGTTGTATATAAAGAAAATTATGTAATTAGAATTAGTAAAAAATGTCAATGAGGAAAACAATTTCAGCAGACCACTGAGAGTTGTCAGTAAATTATATATTTAGCACAGTTAATAGATTGAGTAAACTTGCTTAAAATCTGGCTATTTGGTCTCCATACTGAATTGTAGTCAACAAAATCATGACAGGTGACACTGTCTGTGACGGTCAATTTCTATGCTTGCCCATCCTTCTTCCTCAGCTTGAATTCCAAGAAGAAAAGACTGCTTAAAAAAATTCAGTAGGACTGAATGAAAGGGTTTAGATGGAGAGAATGTATGAGGGGAGAGTCCTTAATCTCGAATCTGCTCCCACCTCTACTGATTCCCTCTGGCAGAGTTCCTGGACCCTGTTCTACCTCAGAAATGCTGACTGAGCCTCAAGCGAAGACTCCTATTACTGAACTAATCCCAGGTTTGAAGACTATCACTTGCCTGTCAGCTGAAAGTTTAATGAAAAACTTTATGAGCAAAATGACAATCTGAAATGAAAAATGAAAATTAAGCATTGAGCATGTAATAAAAGATAATAGCTTCCCCATTTGGTTCTAGCTGTCTACATTGCATTTGGAGGTGTCAGTTATTGTTGGCATTTTTGTATTGCTTTTCAGCTCTACACCTCTGCATAGCAGTAGTATGTAAGAGGCGTCTGTTCTCACATACTGTACATTTCCCCTGCTCTCATGGTTGAGACAGATCAGGAATGGGCATTTTTCTCTGCTAGTGTTATCATTCTGATGACTTTAGGTTAACAGAGAAAGTACTGATCTTGTTCTTGCTTTTACCATAGATCTACCATTTAAAGACATATTTGTGTCATCTCTGATCTCAAGATATTGCTGGGAAAAATATCTGAACACTAAAAGGCACTAGTTAAGAGTGAAAGGTACCCCTGAGATACAAGCAGAACGTGTTTGGGGCACAATTATAGAGAAACTATGTCAGGTTGTATCTTCTTGCTTGTCACTTACATTTTAAGTCCTTTTATCCCTCTTTTTACCCCTTCTTCTTCTTACTATAGCCAGAAAGCCCTACAAATCCCTTGGTTAAAATATTCCTGCTTTTTACTGCCAAGTTATTATTTTTCAGGCTCTTTAATTACTGTTTATCAAAAAATTTAAAACATTACAGAAATATTTTTCATTCAATTTTAAAGGCTACTTAGTTATTATTGGTAACAAGTATGGCTAAATTTATTTTAAAATAACAAAGACTAAACATATCCATGTCTTAAACAATACCCGCTTTTATTTTTTTCACATGTGGAAGTCTTGAGGTAAGCCATCCAACTGTTTTTATGTCAATTCTCCTGTGTGCAATCTCCGGAAACAGGTTATTTTATCTTGTTCTCCTAGGAGTGGTTTTTATCCCTAACGCTGTGTAGTCCAAAATGGTTATTTTGACTCCACACATCACACACATTCAAGGAGAAAGGATGATGAAGAAAAGACAAAGAACACACTCGGCTTTCTGGGGAAGATTTCCATCTGCTTGTATTGCCTTGCCTACACCTTAGTTATATGGTATACATAACTGCAGGTGGGTGGAGAGAGGCAGGGCCTGACTAAAATGAGAAATTCTATTACAATGGTAAAGGAGAAAATACAAGTAGACATTGGCAACAACAAGCAATCTCTGACATCTTCAGCTGAAAATTAAATTTGTTGAATCTAAGAACATTGCAAGTAGCAGATAATAAATACTCTGGCTTCTGACTTTATTTTTAACTTACCCTGTATAAAAGGTAGGTTAATTAACCAATCACTCCAAGCTTCAGAAGGCTTAACAGTAAAATTCTCAGATTATTGTGAGGATTGATCATATGTATAAGAAATAGGATAAAGCCCTATACATAATACAATTTCAATTAGTGTTATCCTCCCTTTCTTGTACATTCTTTCCTGTTAGTTTGTAGTCCTATAGAAGCTTTAATAATTACATAAAAATTGACCATCACTGTCCAATAGGAAAATCAGATGAGCCACATATATTTAAGTGTCTATTTTCTAGTATCCACATTAAAAAAAATTTAAAAAGAGGATGAAATTAGTTTAATATCATATTTTATTTAATCTTATAGTGTCAAAATGTTATTTTAATATGACATTAATATAAAATTAGAGATAGTTTCCAATTTTTATGTACTAAGTTTTCAAAATTGCTGTGCATTTTAAATATATAACCCATCTCAGTTTGGACTAATCACATTTTGAGTTTCAATAGTCACATACGGCTAGTGATTTGGGCAGCACAATCTATACCCTAAGGTTTTATTTGAAGCAAAAATATCCTGATGCTCATGACTAATATTTTTCAGACATACTGAATGTTTATAGGCCATTATCTAAAATACTCCAAATAAGAAATTGTCAGATTATATATGCATCAGGGAAACAAAATGCTAGTTGATGAGTTAGAACAAGCAGAAAGGAATATCGGGTACACATTTGAAGATGAAAACCTTCTTGTATAGGAAATGGACAACAAATTTAAAAAATACCGAACTTATTAATGTATATTTGTGAATGTTCCATGCATTGAATCCTCAAAGTATTTTAGCATATGTCAGCTTTTTTATTCAAATACAAATGCCAACTTACTTTACTTCATTAATATTAAGAAAAAATAATGAGAATTTAATGGTCCCAATACAACTTTAATTATTACAGATGAGTTCTTCATCTTAACATTAAGGATGCATAGTGATAATTAGTTGTTAATATAAGTGAATATGTAAAGTAGGTCATGGAATCAATGCCTTGGAACACAATAGAGTTGTAGCACTGAGTAGAAAGAGTAAATCAACGCTTGATTTTGCCAGTGCTAACAAAATCCATGTGTTTAAATCATTGTACTACCTCACAAATGAAGAGGGATAAATAGATTGAATATAGACAAACGTAGACAACTAACTGATGAATCTCTATGGCAGTAATTAAACAAAATTGATCAACTCTGTATATGTACTTTATTGATCAATTTAATAATTTTATGTGATATATAGGTGACGCATTACAGAATTGTACACCTGAAACCTATCTAACTTTACCAACAATTGTTACCCCAATAAACTTTAATTAATAAAAACATTAAAAAATAATTTTATGTTTAAAATTTACCAGGAAATTAGAATGAGATTATTTTACAACAAAGTGTATGGGGTTTTTTTTGTTTTGTTTTTTGGGTTGTTTTCCTTTTCTTTTTTTTGCAATTTGAAATACTTTGTTTTTTGTATAAAGAAACTAAGCCTTAAGGAAGGTGACTTAATTTACATCTGGATAACCAGTTTGTGTCAGAAGTATTACAATTAAGTTCAAAAAACTAAATTAAAAAATATATAGGAATGTCGAGGATTCCAATTTTCAAATAATGCATAAAAGATAGATTTTCATTCCAAATTACAATTATGCCCTAGGACATGTGACACACTCCTGCTTTTTCCATGCACTCATACTCACGCAATCCACACACACTTGCACTGAGAATTTTCAGTTTCCTTAGGGCATTCACAAGAACCAACAGATCTCAGTGAAATTGGAAGCAGCACATTTCACTGTAGAAATTTAAAAGTCTCTGTATTGGCTTAAAAAAACAGACATTTATTCTCTCACATTCTGGAGTCCAAAAGTCCAAAGCCGGGGTGTTTGTAGAACAATGCTCCATCTGAAGGCTCTAGCAAAGAATCCTTCCATACCTCCTCTAGCACTGGCAGTTCCTTAGTTTCTGACAGCATAGCTCCAATCTCTGCCTCTGCCTTCACATGGCTTCTTCCCTGTCTTTTTATGTCCTTCTCTGTCACTTATTAAGGATATTCTTATTGGATTTAGGATTCATTCTAAGCCAGTATAATCACATCACTATATTTACCCTAATTACATCTGCAATTAATTATATTCACAGGTGCCAGGGATTATGACTTAGAGATATCTTTTTGGTTTTGTTTTTAGTTTTGTTTTGTTTTATTTTGTTTTTTTGGTGAGGGGCATTATTCAATCTACTAAATTATGCAAAAAAATTGTATTTGTACAACTTATTTTACAAAACATAATGATGCCATCTCCATCATGGTAATGTGATTGTGGCTGCATTTTGAGTAAAGTTATCATATTCTACTATTATTTTTCATAGTCAATTTGATTTGGGGTGACTTTTTAGACTTTGTGACATTAATCCATCTGGTATGTAGTACTTCTTATGATTTACGACCTTGCCTGGGGTGTTTACAGGGGGGAACAATTTCAGGGGTTTCAACTTGACTTTCTTTGTAATTCTAGTTTTACAACCAGGTCCTAGTCCAGATTTTCAACAAACGTGCCCTCTGGCTGTGGGAGATAAGGCTTTTCTTAAATGTTATCATAAAGAACTCCTGGCTTTCACACTATGTCCCATGTTAATAATTGTCTGATTTAAGTATGTCCTTCTCTTTTTCCCAACAACAACTGACTCCAACTCCTTAGAATTTCCATCATCATCACATCTTTCAAATGCTGGAGTTATTGCATAAGCTAGTGCTTGCTCCCCAACCTGTGTCTCATCCTAGGATTATAGGGAGTCACACAGAGGAAGAAAGGAAGCCAATAAAGGGTTCATGTTCCAGGAATGATTGGAGCTTAACACATGGGGAAACAAGAAACAGAGTAAAACACACCTCGGTATTAACCCACCCAAGAGGGAATGGACCTAAAATCTTTATACGTTTTCCCCAACCATTGATTGAGGATTATTTCCTAGGCTTACTATCCATGAGGGCGATGTGCCTTTCATAACTTCAGAGAAAAATCAAACTAGTCAAGAGATGGAGACACTGAAATTAGAAGTAAGTTACAGCTTACTGAAGTGGTAAGGCTCTGGGGATGTGGTCAGAGCAATGAAACATCAGGTGCTCTTACACTGTAAACTTTTCTCCAATGTTCCCCAAATTTGCTCTTCTCCATTTATACTCCCATTACGCTCAGGTAAAGATATTACAACATTTATTTGTCGTAATTTTTTATTGTGATGTTCTCTACTAAAGTGTAAATTAGGTCAGAACTATTTTGTTAAATTTTTTGCATCCGTCTCAGTAAATAACAGAGTACTTGGCACATAGCAGAATCTCAAAAACAATAATTAAGAATTAATTAATGTTATATTAAGCAATGCACTCTCTTGTGATCATCTGAATTGGTGACTTTGTCTCTGTAGATAATAGGTGGGCAGTTTCTGCTCACCTATTGTTATCTCAGCATTCAAACAAAGCTGGAATCAGATTTTATATTGACACTTCAAAAACATCAAGAATTTATAATATTTATAAGGGAAAGTCTTAGATTTTTGTTTAATATCTGGCTTATTTTGAGAGGAATAAATGCTCTTCCATTGATCTAGTTGTTAAGAAATTGAAAAAAAACAAACTAGTAGAACCTTTAGTATGAAAATGGTTCGGCAACCCTAAACATCATTTAGGCAAACATGGAATACGACACCAAAACACAAGTGATGACTACAAAGCACAAAGACTATTTCCTAATACTTTACACATAAATATACGCCACCAATTATATCTAAAACTAAAGATAAATTCAGAAACAAAGAGAGAGAGAGAAGGGTATTTTATGCCCTATCATTTTTAAGGGACTGTAGCGTGTCATACATCTTCATATCTCCCATGCTTTGATATCTTTACTACCATATACCAGGAATTAAATAAAATTCTTAATTATTTGGAATCAGATGTACTTATATTAGTTCAATACACTGAGATATCCTAATGTCTAGGCATAATGAACACTCTTTAACAAAGCTTGTTGCAGTCCTCTCACCCCACTCTGTTTTTCAGAAAAGAGAAGCCAATCTTCCATAAAATTTTAAACTGATTTACATTAAGTTGCTGTTGTTGTTGGTGGTGGTGTTGTTGTTGTGTGTGGGGGTTGTAATATCAGTGTTTGGAGATTGATTCAGCAAGAAAGTTTAAAGAATATAAACACTACTATTAAAATAGGTTCCCAGCATTGATCACATTAATTATTTGTTGAATGAATTGCTCTAGATTTCTACTCAAATTTGTCTTGTACCACAATTATAGAAAACATTTATGAAACCACAAACTTCCTGAAATTACAGAACAAAGCAAAAAAGATCTGCTGGGATATATTTTAAAACCCGAATAATACTGAGGACCATTTTATTTTTATGCCTTCATAGCTGCATTGAAAGAAGACGAAAATTACTAAAACATATTACCTACTCAATATTGTTTATTGGTAAATTAAATATCATAGCACGATTAATTTCCCTTGTATAAATGTGAAGGGAGTTTATCTAGTTAGCTGATTGCAGAAATGTGCAGAAAATATATCTGAAGAAGAATATTACACTAAGTAGAATGTACAACGATGTTTCCTTTGATAAACCAACAATTTCCAAAGAATCCATGATGATCTATTTAACAGACTAATTATATAATGTGTTCAGTGTTGCTTAAAACTATAATAGCTCCATTCTAAATCACTAACTGGCTTGAATTAAAACATGAGCTAAAAAAAAAGACTCACATATTTACTATAGAACTGATATTTGATAGATACTTGAAAACTCAGCTTTGTTATTTAGACACAAGGGAGGTTTCACATGAGGGAGAGTTAATAGTGTGATATACTGATGTGGTATCATACTGATACTAGACTCTATTATCCTCAGCCAATAACACCAATTTGCTGAAGTTAAAGTTATTTGAATCACATCAGTCACCTCCTTCAGTATAGCTCATCAGTCAGAGGACTTTAAGGGAATGAGATAACCCCCATAGCACTTCATCTTGGCTCCACCATCCAGGGAACTCTGACTTTAGGCCAGCAGGGGAATAGGACTTGGGGTATGGGGATTGTCATGTGGGGAGGCATGCGGGGTCTCAGCTCCCGCTCCCCACATAAGAACACAAGATATGGTGAGGCCAAAAAGGAACACCCACGGAGCCATACCACTATAGTCTCGCTGGCGGCTGAGTTGGAGACACAGGAAGCAGGAGCCACACGATCCGCAACCTGCTGTCTGCTTCTCTGACAATCAACCAACCCCTTGCTAACCGCACTCTGCCATGCTAACTGCAATCCGCGCTTGCCAGCTCAGCCACCATCTCCTGGCTAACCCCCTTTTTCTGGCCACTAGTTATATTAGTGGCCAATGGCTCACTGGTTACAGCTGATGGCCAAGTAGCCACAGCTGATGGCTATCCAATCACAGTTGATGGCCATTTACCACCCAAGCCAGCGCCTTTCCACATGAGGCCGAGAGCCTGGAAACTGCACTCCTGGCTCTGTCCCCACAGGGATCTTCAGTTTGTTTACTCAAGTAGCAGAAATATAGTACAGTACATTTCCTAGGCACGCCATAACAAATGACCACCAACTGGGTGGCTTACAATAACAGAATTTTATTCTCTCACAGTCTGGGAGCCAGACACCAGAAGTCTGAAATCACGGTGTCAAGACAGTTCCTTCTGGAGGCTCTAACGGAGGATCCATTCCATGACTCTCTCCCTCCTGTGGTTTTTGGCAATCGTTGGCATTCCTGGCTTATAGCCAGGTGATTCCTATCGCTGCCCCAGCCTTCACATTGCCTTCTCTTATGTGTGTCTGTCTGAAATCTTCCTCTGCCTTTCTTTTATAAGGACATGTATCATTGGATTTAGGGCTTACCTATATAATCTAGGATGACCTCTGCATCTCAAGGTAACATTCAGTTCGGTGTCCAGTGATTGGAATGTGGACATATCTTTTGGAGGGTTGGTTGAATATCAAAATAGGAAAAGTTAATGAACCAAGAATTAGTATCATACAGCTATTACATAACAACATTATTTTTCTTATATGGTCTGGTGAATTCATAATAATGAAAGAGGAGTTATACAAATATTTTGCTAAAGGAGAGTTTTAAAAAACCACTCTTACATATTTTAAAAATGAATATTTGCATACGTATAATATGTCAGTGCATTTCTGCATGTGTGTATGTGTGTGTGCTTTGAGAGAGATGGTGGAAAGAGAAACACTTAATCCTAATAAAGAGCTGACAAAGGCAGAGCTGGATAATGTAATAATGAAGAAATATGCTCAACTATGGGCTAAAGGAGAAACTTTTTTGACTTTATAGATCAAGGGTAAAATTTGGTGGTTTGTGTATTGGATGTTTGTTATTATTCAGAAAAGATGACTGAGTCTCTTTTTATGCTGTGAAGAAAAAAAATTCTTGAAGAACCAATATGGGAAATCCAGAGACATTTTTTTTTCAGTTAGTTCTCACTTTCTAAGGAAAATTTATTATCATATTAGCTTAGTATTTGCTACACTAGGATCCTTACTGAAGGAAGAACATTTTCTGATTTCAATTTATTTTTATCAAACTATTACATAAACATGGTTTAAAAAGTCAAATGGATGTCAGTTAAAAATACATATTGGTAATGTGCTTTTAGCTAGCCCAATAAACTAAACTAAAATGAGTGTAAACACAAAAAGGAACTAAATACACTAGGACAAAAAGGATAGACAAGAGCCAACAGCAGATAAGGGAGACTAGACATGACAACAACATTTTGGAAAATTGAAAGTAGGTGGAAGAGTAACATCCAACTTAGGATGCTAGAAACTGTTAAATCTTAAACTACAGAGTAAAGAGTAAATTAGACTCAAGGTGATCCAAGCTAAACAACTCCCAAATTTCTCAGGAATTGGAGATAAGGCAATGAAAAGTACTTTGATTAAAAATTCTTAAGAGGAGTTGGACTCCAAGATATCTTCCCATCCTATTTCAAGGATGATGTTGGATACTCTGAACCAAGTTCTGCTTCAGGGCACACTGGAAAGAATAGAGGGGTATATGTACTGCAAGCAGAGAGTTTATGTGACAGTCTACCCAATGTTCCTCCCCCGCCCCCCCGCCCGCCCCCCCCCACTCCTTCAGGAGGGTAGAGAGCTAGGCTTATATTCCTAAGGAAGAGATTCAGTAATTCATCTCAGGGAACCTGACAGACCAAACAGAAATAAATGAACAGAAACATATATCTGGGCATCTTACAGGACAGCCTTTTGTTTTCAAGCCATGCATGCACATACACGCAGGTTCTAATATGCTTGTGAGTGCCAAAGATTGACAGATATTTGAGAAAAGTACCTAATCTGGCAAAAAGAAATCGAAACATACAATCATAAAAGTGGATTCTGACAAAACAGAGCTAGAGACATTGCAAAGAACAGAAGTAAATTTAGACATGAAGAAATTTATTATTTTCAGAGGAATAAAAGAAAAGATCTCATTCATAAAATAAGAACAAAAGGCCATAAAACAAAAAATCATAAAATAAGAAACAACTTTTGGAAATAAAAGAAAAAAGATGATAGTGGATACACACACACACACACACACACACACACACACACACACACACACACACATATATATTAGAAATGTTGAAAATTAAAGTTAAGAAAAATCTGACAAAAATTGAAACAAATGGACAAAGACACAAAATAGGAAAAATATAAGTCAATTTAGAAGATGAGTCTAAAAGATCCCACATCTGATTCAGAGTAGCTTCTGAAAAGAGAGGAGATGAAAACGGGATCTTCCTATTATGAAAGAAATAATTCAAAAAGCTTTTTCAAGACTAACGGCCAAGAGTTTACAAATTGAAAGATTTCCTAAGTGTCCAGAATAATAAATGAAATGTGCACACACACACACACACACACACACACACACACACACACATATCTTCCTGAAATAAAGAACAGAAGAAAAAAAAAGATGCTTAAAGCTTGCATATAGGAAAAAAATAAATCATAAAGTGCAATGTTATCAGATTTCTAAACATCAGCAAAAGAACCTAGAAATTAATCAGGAATGTCTTCAGATGCAGAGAAAATAAGTATTGCAAATTGTGTGACTCTCTATCCACCAAGCTATAAGTTAAGACTAAGTTGATTATAATAATATTTTCAGATATGAAAGGACACAAAAGGTGTGTCCTGTGTATCATTTCCCTAAAAGCCTCTAGAGGATGTGCTCCATACAAAAACTGTAGTACCAGGAAAAGGAAGACCATGACATCCAGGAAACTAACAAGCTTTTAGGTAGGAAAGAAATGAGAGGTGATCCAACGATGACAGAAAGGACGGTACCAATATATGGGCTGTGCCACAGGCCCAGGAGCAAGTAAACACTGGATCAGTGGCAACACCAAAGAGAAGCAGCGAGTGGGAGAAAGGAACTATATGGAACAGAAACTGACAGGTTTCCTGATAGGTTTGGATGTTCTTTGAAAGAGCTTCCTGTCTTTTCGGAGATTTTGTACATAAATTTCTCTTCTAATTTAACTTAGATTAGGTTGGGGTTCTCTAAGACTACAGGTGTTAATAAACATGTAAAGACATTGCCAGAATCATGGCCTTGCGATTGTTGGAAACAAAAGCATGGAGCTCTCTGAATCTAGGTTGTGTGGGCAAAAGTGAGAATAATGGCACCTCAGCACAGGGTTTATCAGTCCCAGTTGCAGTAGTTCAGCAATTTGTTGAACTCTTTCTGGCCCTCTCCTGGCTCAGAATACATGTGCAGTGAGGCTCTGTCCCCTGGGTTATGGTCACAAAATACTGGAATACTGAATGTCTTTTCTAGTTGGGAAGGCCTCATCAATGCACAATAAAAGAAAGACAACTTCAAATCCAGCAAGACCAACTGGAAGCAAATAGGGCAAAGCAGGACAATTCTATAATTTTGCTGGAGAATATACTTGCTGTCTGTGTTCAGTGACCTGAAACTGTCAATAGTCAGGTTATAATGAATCACTGGGTGAATCACTGAAGTTAAGTATTCAACAAAATCATAAAGTTAGTGAACTGATCAGGAACCGATATACTTTTGGAAGTTGGGGATGGGGAAGTGGGGCGGGGTGGGGAAGAGTCAAATCACCAGTAGAACTTGAATCTCAGATCCTTATCAAGAATTGAATACACCCTACATGACAGGGGGATGATGTCTTCCCTTATTGGAACCACCATTTATAAACCATTCATTACTTCCTGGAAGCCACAAACTAACACATTCTCTAAGCCACAATATCTTCATCTATACGCTGTACTATCATCCAAAAAAGTTACATTTAGATATAATATAATCAATAAGTGCTCACAGGTATGAACTTTGGAACTGATGAAACAGTGGGAATTTATACTTATTTTTATTAGAAATTAGGTATCTGGCCAGTGTTCTGTATATCCTACTTCACCAATATTTCCTCCCTACTGACTTACCCATGAAGACTCCCTACTCCCACATCCATGGTCTCAACAGCAGACTTGGGCTTAAGCAGTCATATTTACAACTTTTGGCCCTTTATGACTGACCTGAGAGTAGATCCATATCCAGTCTGCTCAGAGTCAACAACATTCTCTCAAAAATCCTCACTTTTTGAGTTACAGAAGACTGAATTAGTCAGAATTCTGTCCTACGTTTCCATAAAGCTTAGCCAAATCTCTCCCTACGTGCTTTAAAGTGCTGTTTAATTACTGTTATAAAATAAATACTTTTCTCTTTCTTTGAATGAATTTCTGTTCCATAAACAAACAAATTCCTTTAGTAAAATATTTTTGTAACTTCACCATTTATTAAATTACAGTTTCTCTGGGGCAATAGTATTTACTTCATATTATCACAACAATAGAATATTTTTTGTATATGTAACTTGCCAACTATATTAAGATTGAATCTGTAAAAAATGTTGTGTCAATGTTTACACTGATATACATTTTATCTTGTATAAAATATGATAATAGATAATGAATAGGGAGAATAAAAAGCTCATAGCTTTACTTTTCCCAAATATCACAAATAAAGAAGGATATATTATTATACTACAAATCTCACAGAAAAAAAATCTCTCTACTCATATGCCTATTTCTAGTTCTGAATAAGATAAAAATAAAAACACAAGCTTATTTCTGATTCTGACTTAAATTTATCCCATTGAAAGTTAATAAGAGATATAAAACACCTTCTAGCAACCAGCAGATATAAATAAGTCATTACTCTCATAGCAATTTAGTACTATACTTTCATTTCTATTTATACATTTGGCTAGTAAAATTAAAATCACTTTAATGTATTCTCGAAATTGCTCATTAAATTATTGTCTATTAAGGTGCTGGAGTATCTATGATGTTGAATTTATCCTATATTCTAAAGTTCTAAAATGAACTTAGAGAGGAAAGCATCATTGGGATCAAGATGTGAAGGTTTATAATTCCAAATGGTTTCTGATAAATGTAATTACCACAATCTGGAAGGCAAGTTGAAAGGTTCATTTTGGATCATAAGACTTTTCCTTTTGCTCTTTTATGGCAGTGTAGTGTTCTCTATTATTTTGCCATTGTTATTTTGATAGATGAAAGAGATCTGTAGAAATAGCAGGGATATTTGGGGGCAATGCGCCATGAGTAAATTTTAATCAAGCGCACGCGCCATGGGTGGTCTTCCCACTATCATCACTGTCGCAGATCATAACCTGACCTATGGTCTATTGGCAATTTTTCCCGTTTCAGATAATTTCACATGCAACTAACTTTATCTTCTCAAAGGATAGTTGAGATCATTTTTCTACCTTAAATCAAAATTTTTTGGTTAAATAAACTTTTGTTATTATTGAGGCACTAGACTTCATAGTATTGAAAAGGCATTAATAATCTCACAGTCTAATTAAGGGAGACATGAAAACAGTTAATTTTGGTATAGGAAATATTCATAGGCGCATGGTAGTGGGAGCCCTAATCCTTCATGTTACTCTATGGAATGCACGAGTCCTGATAATTAAGTTTCCAAACTCGTTGCAATGATGTTGCTAACATTTTTTTTTTTGTATCAGGGGGATTATTCATTATGAATTTTTACCAACTGGACAAACCATTAACCAAACCATTAACTATTGGGAAGTGCTGCAAAGGCTGTGTGAAAAAGTTAGACGACCTGAACTTTTCACCAATAATTCATGAGTCTTACATCGTGACAATGCAGTGGCTCACACGGCTCTGTCTGTGAGGCAGTTTTTTAGCCAGTAAACAAATCACTGTATTGGAGGAACCTCCCTTTGCGCCTGATCTGGCCCCCTGTGACTTCTTCCTTTACCTGAAGATAAAGGAAATATTGAAAGGAAGACCTTTTGATGACATTCAGGACATCAAGGGTTATACGATGACAGCTCTGATGGTCATTCCAGAAAAAGAATTCCAAAATTGCTTTGAAGGGTCGACTAAGTGCATAGCTTCCCAAAGGGAGTACTTCGAAGGTGTCTGTAGTGATATTCAGCAATGAGGTATGTACCACTTTTTCTAGGATGAGTTCATGAACTTAATTGTCTGACCTCATAGATAGGGCCTTTAAAAAGAAGATCAAGGTTAAATGAGGTCGGAAGGGCAAAGCACTGATTTTGTACAACTGGTGCCCCTATAAGAAAAAGAAGAGACGAAGCAAAAAGGTGACCACCTGCAAACCAGGAAGGGAGCTCTCACTAGAACCTGACCCTGCTAGCACCCTGGTCTTGGATTTTCAGCATCCACATCTGTGAAAAAATAAGTTTCTGTTGTTTAAGCCACCCAGTCTATGGTATTCTTGTTATGGCAGTGTGGGCTGACTAACATACATGGAATGGGAAAAATTGACCTTGGGCTGGGGAGTCAGGATAATACAAATCTTTATAGAGCATGTGATTATGATGGGTAAAATAATACCCAAGGTGATCTTCACCTTAGTCCTCAAAACTTGCAAATATGTTACCTTATCTGGCAAAAGGGGCTGTGCAGATGTGATCGTTAAAGATCTAGAGATGGAAAGATTAATCTGGATTATCCCAGTGGGCCCAATTTGAAGATGCTGCACTGCTTGCTTTGAAGATGGAAGAAGGGGTCATATGCCAAGGGATACAGGCAGCTCTAAGAAAATGGAAAAGGCAAGAGAGCAGATTGTCTCCTAGAGTCCTAAACCTTGATTTTAGCACAAGACCCATTTCAGACTTCCGACCTCCAAACCTGCAAGATGATAAATTTATGTGGTTTTAAGCCACTAAATTTGTGATAATTTGTTACATCAGTAATAGGAAACCAATATAGAGTAGGTTTTGAGCTGACTTTGGAAGGCAGAATAAACTTTGAGGAGGAAAACAAAGAACCGAGCTAGAGAAAGAAGCTTTCATTGCACAGACATCAGCATGAAAAGAATCACAGCTTCAGGTAACTGCAAGTGTGTGATTCAGTTTGATAGAATGTAAGCGGTGAGTTGGAAACAGAGGTGATGAAGTCTGAAAGCACGGGCAGGGTGTGAAATTCGAAAATAAGGTAGGACTTGCAAGGTACTTGACTTTTGTTGTGAGGAATGAGGAACAGGTTTTAGACAGTGGTGTCTTGCTTGGAGATGGCATTTCTCAAAAGACTAAGGAAAAGGCAGTGTGAAAAACGAGAGGTGAGGATTTGGAATGGAGGTAATCCTGACAGTATGAAGGCCATTTAGAAAACAAGACACAGTGTGACTACCTGACTTAGCAGATTAATCCTCTAGTCTCCCTAAGCAGACCCAGTAATCTCTCTTGGCTGTGTTCACTCAGTCCAACATTTCTTATCCATGACAAAAGTTAATAATTAAAATGTTGCATGATATAATTAAAAGAACAATATCAACTTTTTGTGTTTTTTAATCTCATTTAATCAATTGTCATATCTGGATATTAAGAGCCTTACTGCCCCCCAGGAACCAGTTAATTACAATATAGGAATATGGACGGACTCCTTTATCAGCCACTGCTTCCTCTCCAGATCATTTATATTGTCTGCCCCAAAAGTGCCTCCAAAATTACTACATATTTGCATTGGTACTTTGTATTTCTATGCTTATTGGTAGACTGTAATTCCTTTAGGGCAGAGAGCAATGTCTTTATCTATACATACATATTTGGCATTTACTAGTAAATAACAAATGCTGAATAAATGTTTATTGAAAATATGTAAATAAATGATAAATGGATGACAACTCTTATAGTGGTCATTTGCATATCCGTTATCTTTCCAGAGAAACCATTTGAATTATTCAAGGAGAAAATCAAATCAGTATCAAATGATATATACATATATTAGATTCAAAATTCAAAACTGAGGATGACAAGTATACGAGGAAGATTTCACATGAAGAAACAGCACGCATAATGAGATACAATAGCATGTGCATTCCATTCTGACCAACAACCTGCAAACAAGCTCTATAGCAATAACCAGTCCTCCACATAACATCCGGCCATGCCATTTTGTTGGATATTGTTCACAGCAGTTGGTTGAAAGTAAAACAGATTTTTCAGAATGAAACGGTAATTGTTTGAAATTCTTTTTTATATTACATGTATTGGTATTATGTTGGTTAATAAAACTATATAGGTTTCAAGTGTATAATTATATAATGCATCATCTATCTCTTGCATTGTGTGTTCACCAGCCAAAGTCAAATCTCCTTCTGTGACCATATATTTGACCCCTTTTACCCTCTTTTATCTCCCCTATCCTCTGGCAACCACTAAACTATTGTCTGTGTCTAAGTTTTTGTTTGTTTGTTTATCTGTCTTGTTCATTTGTTGCTTTCAGTTTTACGAGGCCTAACAATGAAGTTCAAGAACTTGTTGCTATAATGTTACTAACTTTTTTTGATATCAGAGGTTAAACATTATGAATTTTACCAACTGGATGAACAGTTAACCAGGTTTACTGAACTTTTCATGAACAACTCATGGCTCTTGCATCACAACAATGCACCAGCTCACATGGCACTGTCTGCGAGGGAGTTTTTAGCCAGTAAACTTTATTTGAACATTCTCCCTACTCATCTGATCTGGCCCCTATTAACTTCTTTCTTTACCCAAAGATAAAGGAAAAATTGAAAGGAAGACATTTTGATGACATTCAGGACATCAAGAGTAATACGACGACAGCTGTGATGGCCATTCCAAAATTGCTTTGAAAAGTGGACTAGGCATTGATGTCAGTGCATAGCTTCCCAAGGGGAGTACTTCAAAGGTGACTGTAGTGATATTCAGCAATGAGATATGTAGCACTTTTTCTAGGATGAGTTCACATCCTTAATTATTTGATCTCCTAATACCACATATGAGTGAAATCATATGGTTCTCAACTTTTTTTGTCTGACTTTTTTCACTTAGCATGGTAATATCAACATCCATCCATGTTGTCGCAAAAGGCAGTATTTCAAACTAAAAAGCTTCTGCTCAGCAAAAGAAACCATCAACAAAACAAAGAGGCAACCACCTGAATGGGAGAAGATAATTGCAAACAACACCTTCTATAAAGGGCTAATATCCCTTTAGTATATTATATTAAGAACTCACACTTTTTAAAGTATATAAAGAACTTATACAACCCAAAAAATAAACAATCTGGTTGAAAAATGAGAAGAGGACCTGAACAGACACTTCTCTCAAGAAGACATATAAATGGCCAAAAGATATATGAAAAGATGCTCAATTTCACTAGCTATTAGGGAAATGAAATTCTTTATTATCATAATTATTAGAAGTTTCATGACTTTGACAAAATACACATGTGTTAATTACTCAACTAATTTATGTATTTATATACTGGACAAAGTAATCCTATTTGTTCCCTAATTAATGTAAAGAATTTTACTGTTTTTAGAATCTACTCTATCAGCAATAACATCAGATTTATGAAAGTTAATTTTATTAATGTTAATGATTTTCTTGCACATAAATCTCATCAGGTATTGCTGATGGACAAGAATGTGGTGAAACACTAAAAAATCTCATGTGCCAGTGACATTAGCAAAAATGGATGCTATCAAGGAACAGAAACTTTACTAAAGCATAATCATCTAAATTATGTCCACCAATGTTAAGAAATAATTGTCATTATGTCATAGAGAAAATGGCCTTTTGTGGAGAATCGAAAGAGTCAAGACCCTCTACGTATTTTTATGAAGTGGTGTGGTGATCCCTGGATATAGAAAAATCATTGAATATATCTTTTAGTATACAATATTTCTGACAGCAGTCTGATTTCTTTTGAAATTATAAATTTTCATGCTCTTTCAATTTGTGTTTTCAATGAGGAAGAAAAGTTCAATTAAGTGCTTACTCTCCTAAAAAGTTCAACCTAATTCAGAGTAGCTATCTTGTGCTGTGCTTTGAAATCTCAACAAAATAGTACAGGCAGCAGCTGTAGCAGCAGAGGTAAAAGTTGTATTATTACCATAATAATAGTGATTTCCATCAACAAGTTAAGTTAGCCTTAGGATGAGCAGGGCACAGGATTCACCTATTTTGATTTTAAAATTAGTCTGTTTCACAAATACACCCATATATTCATTAACTGAAAATACTTAATGAGCATTATACAGAAATTAACTTTGCAGCGTGGGTGAAGAGATAGCCATTTTTGTTTTTCTTTTCTTTTATAGAAAAATCTATGATTGTTTGTCTTCTGAATCAAAGCATTTCCCGAAGAGCTTCTTAAGGAAGTAATATCTGAGCTCTGAAGGAGCAGTGAGAAATGTTTGATTAGGTAAAGAATGTCTGAGGGGCTGATTGATGGGAGGGTCCAGACAGAACAGTGCTGGTAATTACCTGAGTCAGAAAGAACTTGGCAATTCAAGAACTGAAAGGCCAGTGTAGTTGGAATACACGGAGCGGAGCAAAACAAGAACACAGAAAGATAGCATGGGACCCTCACATATATGTTAAGACGTTTGGCCTGCATCCTAAGAGAGCGCAAAGCCATAGAATCATTTTATGTAGGGGAGTGACATGATCATAGCTAGTTTGTAAAACATCACTCTAGGTTCAATATACAAAGGATGGATGATATTCAGAATTTTTTTTAATTTTATTTTTTTGCATTGAAATAATTATAAAACACTGCAGTCTTTCAAGTACTGACTAAGAAAAACAATATACTTCTTGATGGTCAAATTCTAGTTAGTTTAGCATTTAAAATATTTATATAATGTAATTAAATTCACCTATTTGAGTTTTAGAAATATTTTATATCAGACACTTTATATGGAATAGAATGCCATAGAAAGTCTATAAGTAAAAACATATGAAATAAGTAAATAATAATTGTACATAATTAATAATTACAGCAGAGTAAACATATATTAAATGAACTATTTTTATTAAGATAAACACACAAAAATTAACTTGAAATGGATTAAAGACTTGATTGTAAGACCTGAAACCATAAAATTCCTAGAAAAAAACATAAACAGTAAGCGCCTGGACATCAATCTTAGCAATGTTTTTGTGGATCTGACTCCAATAGCAAAGGAAACAAAGCAAAAATAAACTAATGACACTATATCGAACTAAAAAGCTGCCACAGAGCAAAGAAAAGCATCATCAAAATGAAAGGCAATCTGCTAAATGAGAGAAGACATTTACAAATCATATATCCAACAAGCACTTAATATTCAAATATATAAAGAACTCATACAAATCAACAACAAAAAAACAAACAACCCAATTAAATAATGGGCAAAGAAACTAAATAGACATTTTTTCAAAGAACACATACACTGGGACAACAGGCACATGAAAAGGTGTTCAACACTGTTAATTATTTGGGCAATAACAAATCGAAACCACAATGAAATTTCACTGCACACTAATTAAAATGGCTATTATCAAAAAGAAAGAAATAAGAAATGTTGTAGACAATGTTAGTCCACTGTTGGTGGGATTGTAAATTGGTGCAGCCACTATGAAAAACAGTATGGAAGTATCTCAAAAAGTTAAGAATGGAACTACCATATGACCTAGCTATCCCATCCATTTCTGGGTAATTAACTAAAGAATATGGAAACACTAATTTGAAAAGAGATATGCATTCTTACGTTCATTTGCTGCGTTATTCACTATAGCCAAGATATAGAAACAACCTAAGGGTCCAAAGATGGATGAATGGATAAAGAAGATGTGGTCTGTATATACAATGGGATATTACTCAGCCTTAAAAAGAAGGAACTCTTGCCATTTGTGACAACATGGATGGACCTATAGGTATTATGCTACGTGAAATATGTCAGATGGAAAAGGACAAATACTGTGTGATTTGGCTCATATTTGAAATCTAAAAGAAACAAAACAAACAAAATAAAGTAAAATAAATCATAACTACAGAGAACAGAATAGTGGTTACCAGAGGGGAAAGGAGTTCGGGGGTGGATGAAGTGAATGAAGGGGGTCATGGGTCTGGTGCTGGATGGTAACTAGACTCGTGCTGGTGATCACTTTGTAATATATACAGACATTGAATTATAAGTCTGTACACTCGAAGCTTACATAATAAAACACTTTAAAAAGATAAACTTGTCTAATCATTATTCAGGTTTTGTATACCTGAAACTAATTAAAAAATAAATAAATAAAAAGATAAGTCACACACACACACACCAAAAAAAAAAGGAAAAAGACAAAAAGGAAAAGAACCACTAAACAACAGGAAGGAACAAGACACAATGGGGACAAGTGGTGAGAATGGCTCTCTGTGCCTGGACGAACCACAATACTTTAGAGCTGGAAGGGGCCTCCAGTCCAAATGCTCTCTTGGCAGATGACATCTAGACCCTGCAGTCAAGCGACGTCCCAAGATCACATGATCAATGAGTGGCAGATCAATGAGTGGCATATGTTGATTCTTCTTTTTTAACTTGGAAAATTTATAATACATCAAACATACCAAATAAGTAAGAGTAAAGTCTGCGTCATGGGTCTCAACACTTATCATATGATACATGTTCAAAGCAGAATCCATTCTTGATGGTGCATTGAGGCAAAACTGACATTTAATCTCTCTGCTTTATAAATTATCTGTACTAGCTTTTGTTTGTAATGCAGTGAAGTTTGTATAATTATTCAGAACTTGCATCCTTTTGACACATTCATCAATAAAAATGTACAAGACCCTAAAATCATTTAAAATTATCATTTAGTGACACTTACAGGTAAGGCTTTAATTGGTAGAAGGATAGTTTGCATGCAAAGTGCATATTGCATGTCATCTTTAATTTACTTCCATGGCAAGTTCCATGCTGACAATTCTATAAAGGCAAAGTCATTATTTATTCACCTCAGGCCACAAACATGACCTGCCTTTTAATTTCCAGCCTATTGTAGGTTTAATCAGAAAATCTTTAGGACAGTTTTTTCCATTAACTCTAATGGCCAAAGTGCTGATGTTTGCCTAAGAGTCATGTGCATACTCAAAACCTTCAGGCCTCTAGTATGTTGAGAATACTGACAAGTCAAATATAATTTGACTTCATTTTCAAATGAAGAAAATTAGATAAGATTATTACTGAAGTTTGCAAACTTCCTAAACCATCAATGGGAAATGGGTGAGCTATTTAAGCTGAAAGCAAATTGAACTAGTATAGTACTTGTTAATAGGCACTAATTTTAAACTAAAGACATGGCTAGTTCCTGGGATTAAAGGGTCAGTTTTCAAACAATAACAAATAAATTTAGCAAATTACAAGATTTCTAGAGTTAGTATTATGTAGATGGTTTTGAACTAGTTACAGCATCATCTTGACTGGACATTTTTAACTTTGTTCACTTAAAACTATTAGGTATTAATTTTTCCCTAAATCACCAAAGCATTACAAAATAAGTGAGACAGAAATAACAACTATATATTAGTGCACAAATATATACACAATATAAATACTTTGTGTATTATACATATTTACATATGATTTGCATATTTATGTGCAAGGCTTTACATATAATGCCTTAACTCATATGTGTTTCTACCTTAAAATTGGGTCCTTATCTTTGACTTATGATTTTTTAATAATAAACTACATTATTTAAGATTCATATTCATAGATATGATCCTGTTGAATTCTTAAAGTATATAAATATAATAGAGAATGATGACTTATTACATATAAATATAATGATGATATCCTGTAGGCAGGACGTGTATCTTTTCCATTGGTGTTGTTTTCCATCAGGGACTAGAAATTTTCCATTAGTCAAGGGAAATTTTATCTGACAGGTTCTTTGATTCTAACCCACAGCAGCCTTTATAGGATGGTGATGTTTTCATGGTAGTTCTTGGTCACTAACAAAATGACACTGGGTTGGGGGAGCATTATTCAACAGCTGAAATAACTACCATAGGTTTTGATTATGTAAAAAATATTATTTATTAGATTATATTTTAATATATGTTTTTAGATATATTGAAATGAACTTACAATTATTTTTGTGCATGCTTTTACTTTATTCTTTGCTTTGCACCCTAATGCAATGTCCCATGTAAATAATATACTTATTGAATGATGTAATGGGAGCCTTATTTTAAAATCTGGCTTTTCGTATATGTCAGTGTTAATATTCACCTGAAAAAAATTCTGTTTCAATCAATAGAATGAAAAATGGGAGAAGGTTCTGGCAGAGCTGGATAGCATCAATTCAAGAAAGAGAAGTCATGCAAGAAAACCCAAATTGCCTTTTTGTTATAACATGGCATTAGATGAAAGGAACTCAGTAAGCACAGATTATTTTTAAGAGGGCATGTTTTCATAATGCCTCTAATATTTAATTCAATATGACTTTGAAATTAGTTCTGATTTGATGTGTGAACATTGTTAGAAGGGTCATAAACAGACAATGGTTGCACATTCAGGGCAGGTAGGTTTATCACTGGTACTAGCAGTTACCATATGGAGGAGTGGGCTTAAGAGTCAAGTAGAAACCGCAGCACGTTTGAATCCAGAATTCATAATAGCATATATTTAAAAGCCACGAAACTTAGTAATAGTGTTGATACTACCTAACATTTTTAAATTGTATTCATAGTCATTATTGCAATCTGATTTAAGAGGTTACCTGTCTCTTATTAATCTTCCCACTCATAAGATAATTTCCATGGAAACAGGGACCATATATGACTTATTAGTCGGACAATTAAGTTCCAGAACTCACCCTAGAAAAAGTGCTACATACTTCATTGCTGAGTATCACTACACTCACCTGTGAAGTACTCCACTTGGGAAGCTATGCACCGATGCCAACACCTAGTCCACCCTTCAAAGCAGTTTTGGAACTCTTTTTCTGGAATGGCCATCAGAGCTGTCATCGTATAACCCTTGATGTCCTGAATATCATCAAAATGGCTTCCTTTCAATATTCCCTTTGTCTTTGGTTAAAGAAAGAAGTCATTGGAGGCCAGATCAGCTGAGTAGGGAGTTGTGTTCCAATACAGTTATCTGTTTGCTGGCTAAAAACTCCCTAACAGACAGTGCCATGTGAGCTGGTGCATTGTTGTGATGCAAGGGCCTTGAATTTTTGGCGAACAGTTCAGGTCGTCTAACTTTTTCATGCAGCTTTTTCAGCATTTCCAAATAGTAAACTTGGTTAACTGTCCAGTTGGTACAAATTCATAATGAATAATCCCTCTGATATCAAAAAAGATTAGCAACATCGTTGCAACAAGTTCGCTAACTTGTCAGACTTTGTATTCGCCTCTGAGGATCCAGGAATTTAGGCAGACAAAGAGCACATGGTAAGCATTCAGTTAAAAATTATTGTAGGAATGAAGTACTTCTTTTATTCTTTATGTTTTTCTGTATTTAAAAAATGTTGTACATTACTTATGTATTTCTTTTATAAGGAGAATCCACAGAAAGTTATGAAACTCTCTTGTTTATATTTGTTCTTGGAGCATTTGTGCTTAGAGTCTGTTCAGGTAAGCTGAAGTGCACAATGAACAGCCCATTTTCCTATCATGTCTGTGAAATTAGCAGTTTCTGGAATAACTGTACTTTCATTTTTAATATTGTATGTAATGATGTTAGAAGAGTGAAAAAAGAGTAAAATAGACTTTTAATTTTGGATTTAATTTTTCTTCCAAGGGTGTAAAGAAAATTTTTAGGAGTCCACAAATAGACAAAAAAATATTTTTAAATATTCAAATTTGATCACTGATTTATTCTCAAGCCAACTGATATAATGACCAGAAAATATGTGTAGAGAAGTTATAATTCAGTCAGATATCTACTCTCAGATTGATAGAAGTAGGTATTATCATCAGAATAAATGGAGATTTAAGTATGCATATAAATATGATTATACATTAGTATAGAGCTAGAGCTGGGGCCTATATTTTGTAAACTTGGTAATCATTCTATGGCCAGTCCTAAGTCAGATTTAACCTTATCCTACCCATTAGTACCTCACTATGCTGCTAATCAAGAGATAGAAGGAATATATAGTTGATGATAAACAATTCATAGGGATCTGAGGAACAAAATGTGATTTGAAATATTATCTTAGTTAAGCACATAGATTCCAGGCCAGATTGAGTATAAATTCCAGCTTCAATATTTCAGAGCAGTTTGATCTCAATTTGCTTTAGTTTCCTTATCTTTAAATAAGTAGAAAACTACAACCTGATACCATCATCATGAGGAAAAAAAATGTATTAATATTTGTAAAGGGTGAAAACAGTGTCTGTCACAGAGTAAGTTCTCAAACTGACATTGTGTCAATCAGTCAACTTTGCTTTTGACTTTTTCCTTGCAGAAACCACTATTCTACTTTTTCAGCCTAAGCTTCACAGCCACACTAGGGCTATTTCAGTTAGTCAAAAACAAGCCGTTAAGGCCTGAGTTGTAGACGTGCTTAAGTACTAACCCTTCGTACCTCTATGACCTTATTTGGAAATAGAGTCTTTGCAGATGTAATTACCATATAAGTTGAGGTCATACTGGGGTATGGTGAGCTCTTAATTCAATATGGCCAGTTTCCTTATACGAAAGGAGAAGAGGCACAGAGACATGCACACAGGGAGAAGACGGCACTATGATGATGGAGACAGAAACTGAAGTGTTGCAGCTGCCTGCCAAGGAATGCAAGGATTGCTGCAAATCACGAGAAGCTAGGGTGAGGCGAGGAAGGATTCTCTTCTACAGATTCCAGAGGGAATACGGTCCTGCTGATGTCTTGGTTTTGGACTTCTAGCCTCTGGTATAAGACAATAAATTTCTGTTGTTTTAAGACATCCAGTTTGTGGTTCTTTGTTATAGCAACCTTAGGAAACGAATTCACAAGCTGTAATGTCTAAATAATCCAGGAAAGAACATCACTTTTGTCAGCCCTTACCACATAGATTCTGGGAATTAGTGTGCCCTCTCCTTAACATGTATGGATGGGGTGAGCACTGCGGGTCCCTAAGAGGTTTTACCATGACCTATCAGCATTTTGCCTGGACCACTTCTGGGAGATGGTTAGTTCTCCATTTTTATTTTTATCTTGATTTGTATCAATTCCCCGCTTCTGTTTTTTGTGCATAGCTCATAGTCAAATTTGTGGACTCTCCTTTTAAATGATTTCTTTGCTTTGGCTTGAAGATTTAAATTTAGCTTTGAGTGCATCCTATCTAAGCTTTGCTATTGACTTCATTCTCCCTGCATTATGGCCTCTATTCATTCAGTACCCTCTCTCCTGAATGTCCCCTATCCTGCCCACACTCTCTATAGTGCATGACTCATATCCTTCTAAAACACTTCCTGGCATACAGTTTCAACCCATATACAACTTTGATATCATTGGCACTAACATTTCAGCATGATTGCTGTCCATTGTGGGAAGCATAAATTATAGAAAAGCATTACCTAAATTTTCTAGCTAGTCCATTTTCAACTATTTGGTGGACTGATGTCTCTGTATGATTTCTTTAAATTTTATCTTACTGGACATGTAGAGGATATTAAACTTATTTAAGTATTCTTCATCTTATCATTTATAGCACGAGTAAGGAGGAATCTTTACTTTTCTATATTGGCAGCACTTTAAGCTGCACCTTTCCTGGCATGATATAAAATTAACTCTACATACAAATACATATGTAGAGGCAACTCTACGTAATCTACGAGTAGAACACTTAGCAATAGGAGATTGTGTGTTTTTTACTCCCATTACTTGAATAATTGACATTCAGCTTGCTACACTTAAAATTTGCTGTACTTAAATGTGATTTATATGAAAAATATATACATCTATATAGACATACATATATGAAAACAATGTACTCATAAATGTAAATAAACATATATTATACCAAATATTACCGCATATTTCTTTGTAAAACTCATGATTATTTTATAGGCTGAATAATATTTCAGCAAATCTCTTTCACATTTTTTTATTAAATCATCAGTTGCTGCTGGATATTTCATGATAAAACTCACTTGTAATTGAAGTTCAAAATAATAATACTGGAAAATGTTATTGAACTCAGAGCCCAAGACAAATGTGACAAAATGTATCTCTCAAACTGGCCTTTTTTTCAAAGATTAACTTTCTTGAAAATAGAAGAGATTGGGAAGGCCTCATCTGAAAATGTGACCATATGACACATGAAACTTTTCTTTCATTTTGTATTGACAGCTGAGTCTTGCTAAACGTCTAAGTAATGCTGTCCAGGTAGGTGGACCATCAGAAAATCAGGAAAAATATAAAATATAAATACATGATTTGAAGTTAAAAGTAAAGGAGTTGAAATTATGCATGTTCATCTACTGGTATTTTGTTTTGGGGACCTTTTTATTAGTCTCTAATGTGGTGATGAGGAAGAGTGGGCAATGAGAAATCAGACTCCACCATCACCAAAGTAGATAATTGTATTCAACTTTAGGAAATGAGATGATTTTTACTAACTGTCTTGGTCAGGAAGCTTAAAGTATATATCCTTTTTCACAACTTATAGGCACAGTTTTCTCTATAGAATCACCATGGTTGACTGACCTATCAATCTTGCTGAATACAAAAGCAAATAATTTTTGCAGACCTTAAAGCAATTTTTGTAAACCTGATGCAAGGTTTGATTTAAATTGCTCCATTTGATGTTTCCATGGTCAACTAATGGAACAATTACATCTGCCTATTACAAATAACAGTAATACTAAGGAATTAAAATTGAACTCAAAGTGAATTAAAGTGCTGTTAAAGTTACAATATGTCTAGCCTTATGAAGGAAAAAAAATATATTTCCAAAATGTTTTTTTTTTTTTGGTTTTTTTTTTGTTTGTTTGTTTGTTTTTTGTTTTTTTAAGTAAAATAAAGCAAAAATCTAAAGTCACCCTGCAAAATAATGCTAAATGCCAGAAGCTGTCATGGTCACTATTTGAACATCATACAGAACTTTGTTACTAATAAAACTATTAATGGGGAAGATCCAAGATGGCGTAGTAGATAAACACTATACCTGCTTCCTTCTGTGACCATATTAAAATTACAACTAAATTATAAAACCATCAACATGAAGAACCATCTGAAGTCTAGCTGAACAGAAGTTTTATAACTAAGGATATAAAAAAGAAGCCACATTGTAACTGGTAGGAGGGGTGGAGATGCAGAACGAGTCAACCCTAAGCCTTCATGTGATGCTTGAGAATCAGAAGGGATACCTTGGCCACAGAGGTTCCCCACGGAGGAGTGAGGGACCCCAGCCATATACCAGGCTCCCCAGCCCAGACTACTGGTTCTGGGCAGAAGAGCCCCCACAACATCTGGCTGTGAAAAAAAGTGGGGATTCTGACCACCCGGGTGGATGGAAAGCTTCAGGAAACCCAGACATCCTCTTAAAGGGCTCATGCACAGCCTCACTCACTTGCAGGCCTTCACCCTGGGCTCTGGCAGGGGACCGTGACTTGGGGAGGTGTATGAGGCTTACAGAGAGAGACTGACTTCGGGTTGAGTACTGGAGGGGCAGTCACCATATTCCCTGTCTTTGGTCCTTCTCTCGTGCAGCCAGCAAGTGGGCACCAATTTTTCCTGTGTTGAGTCCTTTCCCACAGGGCCAAATTTTAATCTGAATTGGTCTGGTGAGTTCCACTTGGACCCTGCCCCACCCAACTCACCCAACACTGGTGGCACTTTCTTAGTGAGCAGCCAGCCCCTCTTGCATTGCACTCTTTCTTGGAAAACTATCTGAGTTTGCAGGCCCCAGGCAGGCAGGGACTGGCCTTGGTGTGCTCTGAGACTTTTGCTGATAGCTCCAGGCTCAGCATTGGCACGAAATTAGAATCTACATTAACCTGGTGATACAACTCTTCCTGCTATAGTGACTTCCTGAGACGATGTCTCACCCAACATGCATACCACATGAAGTTTTATCAGTGACTGAACATTAAGGGAGCCAGCAGGTGGCAGCAGGCCTTGGGGTGTCTTCCTTTTTGCAGAGTTGCAGGCCTGGTACTGGTGGTAAATGTCCTTGGTTTGTAGTGTGGGCTGTTCGACAAACCTCCAAGCTTAGAACAGGCACTGCACAACCACAGATCACTTTGTAGCTCTTACCAGGTACTCCCTGGCTGGTCAAAGGCAGTGGGTGATCTGGGTCTACATTGGAGCAACACCCAAGAGGCCTCAGAACTAACATACTTGGAGGTTGGCTTCAGACCATAGCAGAGCACCACCAAATTAGCCCCATAAATGGCACACCCAAAGGGTAATCTCAATAGGCACAAGAGCCTGCTGAGGGAAATCCCATTCAGTGGGGTCAGCTTCCCTCACAGTGGTCCTTAAGTTGTAAATGTCACCAAACCCCACAGCAAATCAGCCTGAGGGTCAATCCCACTCATTGACATGCCAACAACAATCAAGGCTCAACTATAACAGGAGGGCATAGACAACCCACACAAGGGATACTCCTGGAACATCTGAAGCAGGTGACCAAGGAGACTGTGCCACTGGACACCTACTACATAAAACCACTCAGCCATGACAGGGTGACACAGAAGATCTACATAATAGATAGAAACAAATACAAAGTGGCAGCCAAAATGAGGAAACAAAGAAATATTTCCCAAATGAAAAAAAAGGACAAAACTCCAGAAAAAAGAGCTAAAGGAAATGGAGGCCAACAACCTACCAGATACGGAGTTCAAAACAATGGTTATAAGGATGCCAAAGGAACTTAGTGAGAACATCAACAAAGAAAGAGCAAGCATAAAAAAGGACACAACAAAAAACAAACAAACAAAAAATACAGCCACTCGGAAGTGAAGAGTATAGTAACTGAAATGAATGAAGAATGCACTAGAAGGAATCACCGCCAGACTAGATGAAGCAGAAGATTGAATCAGCAATTTGGAAGACAAGGTAACAGAGAGCATCCAATCAAAACAGAAAAAAGAAAAATCCAAGAAAGTGAGAATAGTTTAAGAGACCTTTGGGACAATGTCAAGCATAACAACATTCACATCATGGGGGTACCAGAAGGAGAAGAGAGTAAACAAGGAACTGAGAACTTATTTGAAGAGATAGTGACTGAAAACTTTCCAAAACTAATGAAGGAAATAGAAATACAAGTCCAGAAAGTGCAGATAGTTCCAAACAAGATGGTCCCAAACAGCCCCACACCAAGACACATCATTACTAAAATCGCAAAGGTTAAAGACAGAGGAACAATCCTAAAAGCAGCAAGAGAAAGGGAATTACTTACTTACAAGGGAGCTCTCATAAGATTGTCATCTGATTTCTCTACAGAAAGTTTGTCCTGTGGGGCCCAGTGGCTCAGTCTCCCTGTTCACCTGAGCTGGATGTTCCAGGAGTGTCTTTTGTGTGGGTTGTGTGTGCCCTCCTGTTGATCCTGGATTGCTGTTGTCGCATCAGTGGGTGGCATTGACTCTCAGGCTTACTGCCTGTTAGGATTGGCCACAACCACAACATATGAGCTGCTGTGCGGGGGCTGACCCCATGGAATATGCTTGCCCAAGTGGGCTCTGTTGCCTGCCAAGACCACCCTTTTGGTGTTGTGATTTTGCTGCTAATTTGTTGGTGTTCTGTTGTGGTTCAAAGCAGGTCACTGGGTGTGCTGGTTCTGAGGCCTCTTGCAAGGAGCTCCTGTGCAGGCCAAGATCAGCCCCTGCCTGTGACTGGCCCAGGGCTACTTTGAAGGAGCTACACAGTGATCTGCAGTTGGACACTGTCTGTGCTTGACCTGGAGGTGGTGGGAGAGGCCATGCTTTCAATCAAGGCTAGCCATCACAAGTGCAGGCCTAGGGCAGCTCGGCAAAAGGCCCAGGGAACCCTGAAGACTGCTCCTGCTTGCCAGCTGCCTATAAAGGTCAGTTGCTGAAAGAACCTTAGTGGAACAGGAGTTGGTTGAGGTGGAGTCTCAGGAAGTCATCAGTTAATCTGCATTAACTTTATGGAGTTAATGCAAATTCAGATTTCATGTCAGTTCTGAGTCTGGGGCCACTCCACAATAGGTTCAGAGCACACAGAGGCCAGCTGCTCCCCACCTGGGGTGTGCAGGCCCCTGAAGGTTGCCCAAGAAAGACTGTAGCATGTTCCAACACTGGCTGCCCATAGGCGGCCAAAACAGCCTCCTGCAGCACGTGACTTGTTGCATGGGGCAGGGTCCCAGGGCATCACCATAGTGTAATGAGCAAAGTTCACTTAGCAATGAAAATTCCTATTTGGCCATGTGGGGGTGGGAGGGCTTAACACAAGGAAGGTTGTGTCCACCTGCTAGCTACACAGGAAGAGAGCTCAACAAAAGCATAATGGCAGAGTTCCCTCCAGCCCTCACCCTCAAGCCACTCAACTCAGTCTCTCCCTACATCTCTCTGGCCTCTCCCAAGCTGCTATTCCACTGCCAGAGCCCAGGGTGAGTGCCTGGAAGTGAGAGAATCTGTGTGGGGGCCCTTTATGAGGATACCTGGGTTTCTAGCTGCCTCTGTCTCACATGGATGGTTGGAAACCCTGATAATTTTTCACAGCCAGTTGTTGTCAGGATCCCTCTTCCCAGCACTGGTGCTCCAGACAGGAGGGCCCAGTGTGGGGCTGGAACCCCTCACTCTTCAGGGGGGCCCTCCGCTGCTGAGAAATCCCTGCTGATTCTCAACAGTCACATATAGGTGTGGAGCTTTCCATTTTGCATCTCTTACCAGTCTTGAGGTGACTTCTTCTTTATATCCTTATTTATAGGATTTTTGTTCTGTTAGTCTTCGGATGATTCTCCTGGATGGTTGTTCTATAATTTAGTTGTAATTTTAATGTGGTCATGGGAGGAAGCAAACACAGCATTTACCTACTCCAACATCTTGACCAGAACCCATCCTTTTTTACTGTATAGGTTTTCATTAGACAAAATTTTTCATACTTGTAGTTTTATCTCTCAGTTTTATGTTTGAAATATAAAACATACCTTCAACATAGACTTAACATTTGAGTTATAGATGCTTATTTATTAATGCCCCTGAATATTTCCACTTAGATGGGAATATTCCTTCTAAACATAACTTGTACAAAGCCAAAATTCCTATTTTCCTTTTCCAAACTTGATCTTTATCCTTTATTTCCTATGTTGATGATTTTTATCTCCAATCATTCAGTACTTAAATTAGAAATTAATATATCACTTTAGCCTTCTTCTTCTTTATCACTGACTAGATATCATTTATATCACTTATTATAATCTTATCATTGACTATCAATTCTATTCCTTGTATATTTTCTAAGTATTTGTTATTCTCTTCCTCATCTCCACAGTCTTGGTATTAATCAGAAACTCATAATGTCATCATTAGGACAATTATAATCTCTACACTAGTATTACCCTGCTTCTCTGTGTCCCTAAAATTCATTCTCCATAATACCTAAACAGTGTAAAATACAAAAAGTGAAAAGTGAATTTGATCATGTCACTCATCCTCCTGCTTGTATTCCAGTAACAACTACCTACAATGTTTAGGATAAAATATAAATTTCATAGTGTGACGTGCAACTCCCTGTATTTTCAGCCACCACCCAATCTTTCCAGCATTATCTCCTGCCTCCCTTTCCATTTATCCTGTACTGTACTTATCCTGAACCACTTCATTTTCTATAACTCTCCAGGCTCTGTCTCATATCCGTATTTTGTTATATATTGCTGTCTCTGCTGGGAATGTGTTCCCTTGTCTTTAACATCTGGCTAACTTTTCCTCATCCTTTTTAATTTCAACATTACTTCTTCCTACAACTTCTATTTCCCTGAGTCTAGGTTTGGATCACTCTCCCTGTGCTCACAAATCACCTGTGTGAACATCAATTTAAACAATTTAACACAGTGTATTCTGATAATTTGTATGTCTGTATAGCCTTATTATAGACTATATTACTTCTAAATCATACTAGATGGTTGGAGTTCTTTTTTTCCAATTAAATATTTTACATGATATTATAAATTCTACTCCAATGTCAATTTAACATTCAATAAATTATGTTTTTCAGGTTTGAAAAACCTGGCTTCAAGTTGTGTCCTGCCACTTAACTTCCTAACTGCTAAACTTTGGAGTGTTAGAATACTAAATGTTCTGTTCCTCAAACCTAAGAATGTTGACGTTATTGTCAAAATAGTAATTACTAGGTCATATCTACTTATAAATGCTCCTGAACAGATAATTGCCTGATGGATCTTTAGAAGAAATTCTTGACAATGATGGATGGTTCAGTGCCACTGCTATAAGTTGACAATGGATCCAGTCTCAGAGTCAGAGACATCTTGGCCCACTCCACCCCAGTTTGAAAGGTGTGTCTATTTCCAGGCTTCTTAAGGTGGCAGCTAAAGCAATGTTTGTTGGAGGGTATTTTCAGCTAATGACTTTTTTTATTTTTATTGTGGCCCCTATACGTTCTTCAAGTTGATGGAAACTGAACATATTTCTTTTATTGGAAAATTTTCTTAAATGTTTATGCAAAATGTACAGGTCTATAATGAATGGAACTTAAAATATTGAAAAACATTTCATTACTCTTTTTCTTGGGTATATTTCCATTTATGTTTCTCCTTAAATATAACTAAACATGTCTTATTTTTCAGGGATGTTTTTCTATAAACCTGACAAATGGTTGTGGGTGTTCTCTATTCTCTCTCTCTCTTTCTCTAGAACATGAAGTTAAAGTTAATCACAAATAAGAGGGCCATAATTTTTCATGGTCACAAACAAAACAAAACCATCACAAATACAAACAAAACTTAAATCTAGCCTGGAAATGAGTTATCTAAAATTCAGTTTATGCTGAAAGGATAAAGGTAACTATATTTGCATTTCCTAAGCCAGGAAATGACTAAATGCCCTGTAATACATGAATATTCTCAAGGCAGATAAATTTGCTTCAGATTTAGAAAAAAGTTTAGAGATTTTAATATTTGTAGCAAGATTGATATGTTAAAAATCAAGGAGTTTCAAAAGTCTTATCTTTGGAGCTTATAGCAAATTTAAAAATAAAAATTAGTGCCTTACTATAGCTTATATTACTCCTAAATCAAACTAGATCATTGGAGCTCTTTTTTTCCAAGTAAATACTTTTAGTTGGGATTATAAAATCGACACTACTATTAGTTTAACATTAAATGAATTGTGTTATTTAGATTTGGAAAACCTGGATTCAACTTGTTTGCCACTGAACCTTCTGGCTGCTGGATTTATATCAGATTCGCCATCTCTCAGAAACTTCATTATCTCATCTTTAAAAGGGTGATTGTAGATAATACACATGTCATTGCTGTGAACATATGAACAAATTTGTACTGAAGAGCTGTGTATACTATAAAATACTCTAAATACTTTAACATTGCACATTTTTATCATTACCTTTTCCTCCTCAAATTCCCAAACTACAGATTATCATATTTGCTTTTAACAAAAGTATCATATTTGCTTTTAACAGAGGTATTTAAACATTATTCACAAATTGATTCATATAATAAGTACCAGCTTTGCTTTTGTTTGGAGGATCTTAAATGGTAAAATGAGTTTGTAGATGTCGTCATTTAAAATTGCATATGGCACCTGAAAAAAAAAAATGTATGTATATCATGCAGCACCTAGTCTTCATGAACTACCTTTAGCCTAACTTCTGAATTATTGTAATTCATTTATCCATACTCTTTATCATGCATACAATTTTTTATTAAAGCTCATATTATGTTCCAGGTATTGAATTATATAAAGACAAAATCTGTTAACATAAACAGGTCAAAATTTGTTGGCGAAAAAGACAAAGAAACAACTAAAAGGCAGTATGATAAATGCTAGGATATATGTATGCAGAGAATTCTGTGAGAAGTTGGCTTCCGAGGGAAGATGACTCCAGAGTTGAGTTTTTAAAAGCAAGTAGCAGATGCAATTAGCTAAGAGAAGCAGTAGGGTGAGGGGTCGGAAGGGTGGTGGTAAGGAGGTACCCTCAAAGCAGAAAAGAGCATGCGTTTACCAGGGGGAGGAGCATGCGTAATAGTAGAAATGGCAAGAAAAATAGTCTATTTCAGCAAAATCATGGTAATGTTCACCTGCAAGGTTATCATCCAGTTAGAGAGAAGAGCTCATTCAGGAACTCTAAGAGGTTCAACGTGGTAGGAGCACAAAATGAACATCACACCATTCTTGGGCAGGAATGAAAAGAGAAGCAGAGCACAGATCGTGAAATGCAATATGTACTGTGCTGAGGGGTTTACCTTTTACTACCAAAGGCTATGAATAGCTATGGAAGAATTTTCATCAGGCTTGTGACTTAACTGGGTTTGAATTTCACAAGTATTAAAATTTGATGGTGACATGGGGTGTGGATCAACTAGGGCTACAGGTAGAGACTAATGTAGAGAGACAAATGTAGAGAGAAAAGAAAAAGGTGTGAACTGAGAACTTAACAATGGAGATGAAGCAGAGACTCTCAGGGAGTAAGCATTATCTCCTTTCTCAAAAGCCATCAGTGTCATCTGAATTCCAATAAAAATAAAATCTAAACTCCAAAAGAGTGAGTTTGCCTGTATTTAAATCTCAGCTCATCACTTAGTACCTGTGCGACCTTGTGTAAATTACTTAACCTCCTTGTGACTTAGTTTCCTAATTCCCAGGATAACAATCATAATGTGAAATGTGATAATCCATTTAAACTTTTAGTACAGTAATGGGGCCATGAAAAGCACTCAATAAATGCCAGCTATTGAACACATCACACACCATTCTCTATGTTCACTCTACTTCAACCTCATTGGCCTTCTGACAGAACATAGAATGAACTCTCCAGTCTTGGAGGATTGAACCTTTTTGTCTTTTAGCTTGGATCACTTCTTTTCCAGCGGACAGGTTTCCTTATATCTTTCAGCTCATGCCTTGAAGACTACCTCCTCAGAAACTTTCCTGAACACTCTGCATAAAATATACACCCCACTATTATTCTCTGTCATAACAACTTGGTTATAGCCTTCATAGCACTTAGCATAAGCTCTGAATATTTAGTTTATTTATTTGCTTACCTGTAAATTATGTGTCTCCCCAACTAGACTCTAAGCTCTGTGAGAATTCCATGTTTTCTTGTGTATCTTTGTATCCATTGATCCTAGCTCAGCATCTGGTACACAATAGGTTTCAATCAAAAAATGTTAAATACAAACAAAGGAAGTACAATATACAGACTTGAAGAGTGATCTAGTGTAGAAACTATGGAAGGTAAGGAAGAGATTATCAAGCATCATGAATATGAGTGGAGGAGCAATTCGGGAAGTGAAGGAAAATGAACATTTCAAATTTAGAAACATTTGTGGACACAAATGAAACTTTAGAGAAGGCGTTTGGATACCGGGGCTGGATCTCCAAAGAGAGCTTGGCATTCAAGATAGAATCAATAGACAGTAGTGGTGATAACTTTGGAAATAGATGCATTCACATAGGAAGGGCTTATTCAGTGAACAGAGACAGAAGTTTAGTAAGAAACTCCAGGGAGCACCATTCTTCAAGGTGCAGATGGAGGAAGACTGAAAGGGAGGAAGACTGATCAGAGGAGCTTGGGAAAAACAACTAACCAAACAAAATAGGTGTGAATGGTATCATGGAAGCTATGGGAGAAGTTATTGAAATCCTTAAAGATAGCCTGATATCCAGGGTGTTAGCTCTTTCTGTAAATGTCAGGAACTCAGGAGCTCTTTGTGAGACATCACTATTTTTTTATTATGCTACCCTGTTGTCGTGTGGGGCGGCCTGTGGGGTCTCTGCTCCTGCTCCCCACATAAGAACGCAGGATATGGCTAGGCGAAAAATGAACACCCACGGAGCCGTAGGTAGGGGAGTCATACCACTATAGTCTCACTGGAGGCTGGGTTCACACGACGTGCGACCTACTGTCCGCTTTGCTGCCAACCGACTGACTCTCCTCCACGCTCCTCCACTCTCCTCGACTCTCCTCCATAGCCGTGGCAGTTATATTAGTGGCCAATGGGTCAATGGTTACAGCTGACGGCCAACCAGCCACAGCTGACGGCCATCTACTACCCAAGCCAGCACCCCTCCACATGAGGCCGAGAGCCTGGAAACTGCTCTCTGGGGCTTAGTGCCCACACCTGTCCTCAAGGAGTTACATTCTCCTGGGCTTTTGTCTGTGTTGGTCATTGGGCATCCCTGGTGCCAATCTTTCATTATTCTTTCCCTAGGTTTCATTAGGCAAAATCTTTTTCTCCTTTTTGTAAAATGAAGATTTGAGTTATGTGGTACAGAGACCTCACTTTTAACTCTAAAGCTTCCTTTACTCTGAATTCAGTACAGAGGTCTCTAGAACCCATGATTAAAGGAGGCTGAGATGCCTCCATTCAGGGTAAAAATTCCCCAGTGGGTATGAAAATTGGATCTTATTGCTGCCATTTTTACCTATCACTAAGTGATAGAAGACAGGCACATACACGTAATGTATATACTCAGAAAGGACTTATTTCATAGTCTCTTTTTGATTAACTCATTTGATGGTATGAGCTACATGAGCTACAGAAGTTGAAAATAGGTAAGCCAGTATGGAAAGCTTGATTGCTGATTGTTTTTTTAGGAAAAAGTTAAAAAAAAAAAAAAAAAGAGTATTAGGAAAAAGTAAAATTCTTTTATGAGGAAACTTTCCTGATGGTATGGAAACAAATATAGTTTTAAAATTGAAACAGATTGTGAGAAAGGAAGGGAAGGGTATTCTTTGGTGGGTTATCTGCCAGTTTTGAATTAAGATATTCTTAGAAAATGTGAACAAAGAGTCTGGAATTGGGTTGATCCTGGTGGAATAGAAGATCATTATTAGTGAAGACAAAACCCCACACTGCCTGTCCTACTTCAAATGTGCTGGGTATTCTGTCTCACTTCATCACTTTTTTATTACATAACTGTTTTATGAATGACTTGTGAGCATCATATATCAAGAGCTGTTGCCTAAGAACAACCCAAAACACTGTGTGAAGACTCAGATGCTGATTTTGACTAAAATGTCTCATCATTTTTTGAATTCCATTTGGTTCTGTCTAATTCAATGGCTGGAGGAATTAGCTGGAGCACTATAGAAAGAACTGGAGAAGAGACTTAAGTAATGAAATAACTTTCCACAATCAAAATCATTTTGCTTAATCCAAGCTTTTTCGGTTTTGCTGTTGTTCCTGCTGATCTCTTCTGTTTACCCCTCGCCCTTCTTGAATATTTGTGCAGAGCAGCTTAATGCTAACAAAGCAAGTCGCAGGAAATGAGTGTGGCATCAATACAGAAAGAACAGAATTAGAGGAAAATGGATAGCGACCTAAGAAATTGTGCACACAGCTTTTTTTAAAAAAGGAGATCAAAGAAAATACCTCACATTTATCATTATATGAAACCTGGAGACAATTTTTGACTCAATAGGCAGGAAATTAGACACAAGATTCAGGTATTGTCAACGTGACTTTCATACAAAAGTCCTGGCTCATTGTAATGAAAGTCACCTCTCTACCTCTCCTGGAATTCTAGCTTTTGTGACATTTTTGCCGAGCTACCCCTTTCTCATTTAGTCATTTATTCTAATAGTCTACAGCAGCATAGAGGACATATCACAAGGTACAGTCTTTCTGCTTCTGTAAATGAGTTCAACCACTTAAAAAGCCACTCCCTTTGTTCCTTGATTCCTTTCTGAGCTCCTAGCAACCACCATTGTGTCAAATTCTAAATTTAGATGCATTTCATGCATCTCTCTGAATCTCCAAATTATACTCCATCAGTTCACAACTGAGATTAAATGTTGGGCTTTTCGGTTTGGGTTGAGCTAACTACTGTATGCATACTCTTTTATGCATGGAAGCCTTACTAACGTGGGCACACAGGAACAAAATGGGAATGGCTGAGATCTGTTACAAATGGTGGAACTATCAAGTCAGTTGTTACTTTCTGAACGTTCCTCTTTCTCCTCCTCTCTCTCGTTATGAAATCCTCACAGTTAATTCCATACTTAATTTCTCAGCACCTCTCAGGTAAATAATAATTTCTAGTTATATTGGCTCATGCAACCTGGTAATTTAAGTCAGGTTAGCATAACTCTCTTTAGAAAAAGTTAACAAGGATGCAAAGTGTCTACATAGAGTTGTTGAAGCACTCTTCAGCAGCTAAGCCTATAAAACAGTTATGCCAGGCTTTACCTCCCTTGTCTGGAGTTTCACAGTCCCCTCAGAGGGGAGCAGTGTGATGCGGAATTGAAAACCTAAGGGCACTGGTATGTTACAAGCCAACCAAAGCATAAAATACAGATGTTGCACAGGATGTATCTACATATGCTGACTGGACTTCTGACAAAGTCTACACCAATGGTGATCAATGTTATCTTAACTTGCTTTTCAAGAGGTATACGAGAGGAAACTGCAAAGCCATCGACTGCATCTTTCTACATCTGGTCGACTATAATAATCTAAAATCTCTGACAGATAGGAATTCCTCCTGTTTTAAAGCTATTTAAGGAAAAACAATTTTAGGCCTTTAACAGGAATTCATTCTGGCATTCAGAGGAACAGAAAACTCACAGGTAATTTCTTTGGTTATCTTATTTGAGCAAGTAATCATGAAGTAAAGGTTAAGAATAAATTTTCTGGAACTTGACAGTCTGGCCTTTAGATACCAGCACTTACAACAAAATTTATCCTTTACACAGTTGTAAGTATATGTTTTGTTCTTGCTAGTTGTTCTGCAAATTCATAATGTGTAGAACATAGTAAACAATCGGTAAACAAGTGTTGACTGAAGGAAGTATAATGTAAATGCATACTGGTCACTAAGGCAACCAGGGAGATATTATAAGTGCACAGGCAATTCCTGCTTCACTTCCTACCTCTTAACTGACCCAGTTGATTCTTTGTTCCATGTTGGCATCGGGTCCAATGACAGCTTGGACCTTCAGTGTTGCATCTTGTTCTCAATATAGCATATATTCTCAATATAGTGGTCAAAATGATAATTGCTTTCATTTTATTCATATTCAACATATACAGAGGGTGCCAAAAAAAAAACGTATGCACATTTTAAGAAAAAAATACTGTATTAAAATTGTAAACCTCAATATGTATTGATAACGAAAGATGAATACAAGTCACGTTTGACTTCTTCAATTACAAGAGGTGCTCAAAGTGGTTACCATCAGCATAACTTTAATACAGTTTTTCCCTTTCTGAAAATGTGTATATATTTTTTTGGCACCTTCTGTATTTTTTGAGTTCATGTTATGTGCCTGCACTTTTCTAGGGTCCAGGGATAAAGAAAAATGATGCCCATAAGCACTGTGTAACCTAAATGGAAGATGCATGTTAAAGAAATACAGTAATTGCAATAAAACTAATTAATAACACTGGACTCTTGGCATTCTTGGTTTATCAGTTATAGTTTTGACTATTTTAATGTGTTTTCTAAGATCATGACATGGAAATAATCATTGTTTTGGTTTGACCATAAGCTCTATGAGCCTGGCGTGCAGAAGTTCCATCTGTTGTCTTCATCTCAACAGATAAGTTTTGCTTATCATAGTGTGATCATAAGTCTTTACGTACACGAGAAATATCTGGAATTGTGTTCTTTGAAAACTGGGAGTTGTGGGGGGGCTCTTTTTCAAGAACTTGTACTAGGTATCTCAGATGAACAAATGAAGGTGAAAAATTAACTCTGTCAGAGAAGCCTGGGCAAGCTTTAGAGTGCAAAAGATACTCAGTCTGCATGTGTAAAGATCAGTAGATATTTTCCAGGTACTGGATGGGGAAGGGACACTTCAGTTTCTGTAAAACTAACATACAGGCATGGAAGCATGAAACCTCCCCATGGATGACATACAAGTGGCTCACTATGGCTGAGGCACTGGGTGTATGTAAATGTTCCTGGAGCACATGCATCATTCGGTAGGTTGTGAGAATCCCATTGCTGAACTTCATGTTTGAAAATAACAGGATTAGATGTACTTTTAATATTAGTCATGTGATCAAAAACTATGTATAGGAATGATTTTTATATTTTATTTTTTAAAGAATTTATTTGCTTTGGGTTGACCCCAAAGAAGAAATTTGAGTAAAAGGAATTTTAGGTTATTTTAAAATATTTATATATTTATCTTTTTAGGTGATCCCAGGATAGCACCAATAGGTATTGTGACAGTAAAACAGGTAAAGCAAGGCAGCCAGAGTTTATCGTGCTAGTTATCTCTTTGGGTACCTATAGACTAATCCCACGGGGGAACTCTAAGAGCCAGTGTGAAACATTTAAGAGTTCTTCCACCCAGAGGACGTGAAATTCTGGCTTCCTGAGCAGACGATAAAGTGGGCTCTCTTGGCCAGAACAAAAAACCCCAGAGTAACTATGTGTGGGCGCTCACAGGTGGATGTCATTGAGGTGGTAAGGGTGAAAGGGGATGGGGAAGGCACCGATGTCATCTACTCATCATAATCATAAGGAAGATGCCGAGGATACACAACAGGGCCAATACTGCTTATATTGTTACAAATTTATCACCCACAGCTAGAAAACTATTGTAAGATATATTATATAGGAGAGGCTCATTAGCTTTGAATCTTATGTTCCTCTATATACTCTTCTACATTGTGGAGCTCATATTATATTCAAGGAGTTTTCACTTATTTCATTTGATTTTCCTATAAACGCTGGACATTTGTCAGTCTGATAGAATTATTTTTGTGTTACAGAAGAAGAAACTGAGTTCAGAGGAACTAAACACTTTATCATATGGCTACAGTGAAAACCAGGTCTTCGACTCCCTACTGTTTAGGGTTTTTTTTTTTTCCCATTTAACTGCAACAAAGAGAACACTTAGCTTGTCCATGTGTATCCCAATGTAGATTCATTAAAAAATTAAAATTATTTTTATTGAAATTCAGAAACAACTAGAGTTTTCACATTTGCCAGTTATTTTCCTATTAAGTAAGAAGATACCACACAGGGAATTTATATCCTTTTCTGACTCAGGATGTAACAGGTTGTAGGCCATAGGTATAGGACAGACAGCATACATGGATACTGGCATTGGGAAAATTGAATAATACTGGGTGGGGCCAATAGCTTGAGAAAGGAGGCATGCTAGAGAAGAGGAAGGTGAGTATTATGGAAACAAGAATTGGGTTTTAATTGGTACTCTTTGTGCCAAAGGGTTAGTAATTAGATCAGTGTAGATTACAACCAGAGAGTTAGAAATATTGAAGAGATGAGTTATAAATAATCTGTGGGTAAGAAACTAGGAAGGTAACTGGAACAAGAAGACAAATTGCAAAAATGAGATAGGTGATCAATGGTTTGCAGCTTGAAAAATAAATCAAAATATACCCAAAATATGATACACTAGAAAGCCAGTCATTTAGATAATTGGTCTGGGCAGCAAGAAATGGGATTATATTATAGGAAGAATGGAAATTGGGCAGGTCATCACTGTGAAACAATTGAATTTAAATTCCTAAAGTTTCATCACCTTAGGGAAACTGCTTAAATTTTTTTCTTCTACAGAGGAACCAATTCCATGAATTAGCACTTGGGAAGAAACCGGACTATTAATGGTCTAAAATATTTATTTCTTTTTCACTGAAAATGGGTCATATATAAAGGACCTAGGCTTAAAATAATTACTGTCAGCTGCAAATGTGCATTGCACTTTTAATGAGGGGAGAAGATATTGGCAATGTTTTTCAAAGCTATTATGAGCAAGGACACTCAGGGCAGACCTGAGCTCCGGTAAGTACGTTTTTACTGTAGCATTCACAGGCAGTTGCAAGTCTTGCAAGGAAAGCATTATGAGGCAGGTGTTACGACCTTGATCTGTCCATTCTGTACACCATAAGAACATTGGCTGCAGCCTACTTTTGAGTCACTTCAGCTCTGACAAGATTATTTGTTTTAATGCTGGAAGAGAGGAATCTTTGACTTAGGACTTGAAAATGATACTCAAAAATGACTTAACCCAGCTGTACAATGACTTATAGCTCATCTAACAGTTAGCCTAAACATGAATAAACTATAAATTATAAAGAACATGCAGTTTGGTTCCGATGCTAGTCTGCAATCGATCTTCATCAGGGAATTGATGAAATTCTTAAGCAGTTTGTGGTAGACAGTCCTCTCTCTTTCTTGGTCTAGTTTGACTGTCAACATGTGCTTTCTTTGGCCTAAATTGGCTATTTCTTTTTCTGTACCTGACATTTCTGTGCCATCCATGTTAGAATACTCATATCATTTTCAATTTAAGTTCTCAAACAAATTACAAAGAACTCTTGGTGCCTAATTATTGATTGCTAAAATATCAGTATTAGGTATCCTTTCCATCTCTACCCGTGACCTTCCTTTTCTCTCCTTTGCTCCATTCAGCTTGGTTTCATTACTCCCTTCTTCTTCACTTGTTCCCTCCTCTGATACTGATACTGGTGCGAGGTGAGAGACCTGAGAGGTACACACAAGAAAAGTTTCCAGTGGTTATATTTTTAGGTTACTACGTATCATTTTTCTTCTGATTATATAATTTTCAGGATTTTTTATCTCCTATAATACCCCCTAAAAATGTATTCAACATATAAATATGAAACATATATTTTTCAATGGGCATTGCGAAAATCTGTGTATCTATCTAAGTTGCATGGTAATATTGAAAAACAAGCTTAGCACTTAATTTTTAGTACATAAATAGCATTCCCTGATTAGATATGAAATGATGTTTTCCCTCATTGCTCATAAAGAATTGTAATTTCTAAGGAATTGTATGTAAAAAACAAAGAAAAGAAAAAGAAGTTTAGTTCATGAGTCTAGTCTTTGGCCCAAATTGTGTGTCTCTAAAAGTTCAGTTTCCTTTCAAGGGATGAACTTAAGTTGGAAGACAGGGAGCACTGTACTCTGTTGATTTCCAAATTCCTTTTGGTTATAAGAGATGCCTTACATAGAATAAGCTACTATATTAAGGAAAAGTTCAAGCTGAGTTTAATGTGAAACCAGGAAAGTGATTCATCTTCAGTTAGACCATTATTTGAAAAGACAAACCTAAATTTTTAGCTAAATAAAGGATTTTGTCTTTATCAGATGGCAAATTTCAGGTTGAGAGTTAAGTTCAGATCTACTGAAACTGACACAGAGTCACTGATCAGAATCAGTGATTTTAGAAGACACATTGCTTGATTAAGAAGTTGTAGTGGAGTGATTCTATCGCACTATTACTGAGAAAATTTTATGCTGTTTTTTAGTCAGAGTGTTTAACATATGCATTAGCTTTGAAATGAACATGGATTGTTACACTTACTTTAAATCCTGTTTCAAGTTACAATACTAAAGAGTAGATGTCTCTGAATTCTAAGTTACTTGTATTTCTTTCCACAGCCCTGAGAATATACCTTATGAAGCTGAGAAATAGTTTCCTTAGCGGGTTTTTTCTGAGATCATCTCTGGATTCCGGATTTAACCTAGTCCCACATCTCATCCTTCTTATCTCCAGACCAAATTTGGTATACTCGCTTTTCTTAGTTTTCCCTGTCATGCACATGACACAAAAACACATGGCTTATTCCCCCCTCCTTCACTTCTATTTCCTATCCTGGCTTTGTCAATCTTATCTCTCTTACCTCATTCTCCTCTGTGTTAGTGGTGGCAGAGTTAGCAGAAATGAAGGCAAGCACTTGGCTACTAAAAGCCTCTCTTTCATGTGTCCAGAAGTACAGTTGAGGCTGACAATTCAAGTCAAAGTTCTGGAATGTTTTGTCATTAAATAACAAATTGGAAAGTGGCCAAAGGATATACATATATAATGACAAGTAAATATGAGTTGATTTTGAAGGTAAAACCCTGGGTGAATGCAAGATCCAAGGTTGAAAGGTGAAGCTGCTGGTATGGATAAAGCGATGGTTCAAGGAAACTTACTTTTCCTTTTGAATGCAACTAAAGGAACAACTGATAATAAAGACTAAAGAAAAGCTGCAGTGAACAGAAGAGGTAACTGAGAGACGCACTGAAGTGATCTCTCAAAAGAAACAACAACAAATCATCAAGCAGCTCTGATGTCTTCCATGCCCTTTCCGCTACCTAGAGAGGGGTGTTGTTCTTGGTTTCCACGTACTTAAAGGGAATCTTTCACAATGTCCGGAGCACTTGATGTCCTGCAAATGGAGGAGAATGTCCAGCAGGAACCCACTTAGGTGGCACTGACCTTGACTTCTAAATGGAACAGTACATCTATAAACGGAAAAGTGATGGCATCTACATCATAAATCTGAAGAGAATCTGGGACAAGCTTCTGCTGGCAGCTTGTGCCATTGTCGCCATTGAAAACTCAGCCGATGTTAGTGTCATATTGTCCAGCAATACCAGCCAACGAGTGATGCTGAAGTTTGCTGCTGTCCCTGGAACCACTCCTATTGCTGGCCTCTTCACTTGGGGTCCCTCACTAACCAGATCCAGACAGCCTTCCAGGAGCCAAGACTCCTGGTGGTTACTGATCCCAGGGCTGACCACCAGCCTCTCACAGAGGCATCTCATGTTAGCCTACCCACCATTGCTCTCTGTAACACGCTCTCCTCTGTGCTATGTGGACATTGCCATCCCATTGAGTGTCTTTAGTTGCGCTGCCGTGGCTGCCTCGATGTCCTGAATCATTTTGACTTTGGGGAAGAGCCAGAAGTCACACGGTGCCAGATCCGGTGAATAAGGTGGATGAGGGCACATCGTAGTGTTTTATTTCACAGAAATTGCCGTAGCAGAAGTGAAGTGTGACACGGAGTGTTATCATGATGGAGGATGAAGTAAAGACACTCACAAAAGAACTGCTTCAGGAAGTGGCAACATAGGATAAGTGTGTTCAAAGCGAGGGGGAGTATTTTGAGGGGGATTAATGACAATGTGTCTTTTACTGTAATAGATTTTTTTAATTTAAACATTCACCATTTCTTTTGATCATACCTCATATGTTGCCATCTTGACAATGTCACTATATTAAATATATTTTTATAATGCTGATTACTGTGTTGTTCTAATTTACAAATTTATACATACTATTCTAATAAATAATTTATAGTAGATTAAGTGTGATTTTATGGTTATTTCTATGTTCAGCTCTTTAATTACTGTATTGTTATTATATGGTTGAATCAGATTCAACTTGAGTACTTTTAACCTACGACACCTTTACAACAAAATAACCCCATGAAATCTTGGATTGCCTACCCTTGACAAGACCTATTCAAAATGGAACCTCAAACATGAATCATTCAGTGAGTACATGCGTTCAGAAGCTTAAACTAGTTAAGCAGAGCAGGTAAATAAGCACATTTTTGTGGAAGAGGTGATGTGGGGGAAAGTGTCATATTCTGACTACCTCTGTGGGGACAGAGCCAGGAGTGCGGTTTCCAGGCTCTCGGCCTCACATGGAAAGGTGCTGGCTCAGGTAGTAAATGGCCATCAACTGTGATTGGATGGTCATCAGCTGTGGCTAGTTGGCCATCAGCTGTAACCAGTGAGCGATTGGCCACTAACATAACTGCCGTGGCTACACTAGCAGCAAATGGGGGTTAGCAAGAAGATGGTGACTGAGCTAGCAAGTGCCAATTGCAGTTAGCACGGCGGAGTGCAGATAGCAAGGGGTTAGTTGGCAGGAGCGGACAGCAGGTTGCGGACCGTGTGGCTCCTGCTTCCTGTGTCTCCAACTCAGCTGCCAGCAAGAATGTAGTGGTATGACTCCCCTACCTATGGCTCCATGACTGTTCCTTTTTGGCCTTACTCTATCCTGTGTTCTTATGTGGGGAGCGGGATCAGAGACCCCGCCGGACACCCCACGTGACAACCTCCATACTAATTGCTCATAACATTTAAATATTGAAGACAGCTTTTTGTTTGAGTCTTGAAAGCAGCAATGACTATCATTATAAATTAATAAATGAATAAATGTGGGGAAATTCCTGTGTCATGCGAGGCGGCCTGGGGGGGGTCTCTGGTCCTGCTCCCACAATAAGAACACAGGACATGGTGTGGGGGCAGAGCCCCAGAAAGTAGTTTCCAGGCTCTTGGCCTCACATAGACAGGTGCTGGCTCAGGTAGTAAATGGCCAACTGTGATTGCATGGCCATCAGCTGTGGCTAGTTGGCCGTCAGCTGTAACCAGTGAGCCATTGGCCACTAATATAACTGCTGTGGCTACGCTAGCAGAGGAAGAGAAAAAGAATGGGGGCTAGCAAGAAGATGGTGGCTGGGCTGGCAAGCGTGGATGGCGGTTTGCGGACAGTATGGATCCAGCCTCCAGTGAGAGTATAGTGCCGCCAGAGAAAATATAGTGGTATGACTCCCCTACCTATGGCTCCGTGGGTGTTCCTTTTTGGCCTCACCATGTCCTGCGTTCTTGTGTGGGGAGCGGGAGCAGAGACCCCGCAGGCCTCCCGGCATGACAAATGGCGCAGCAAGCAGGGTCTCCCGCATGACAAATGGCGCAGCGAGCAGGGTATGGTGCCGGCCAAAGCTCTCCAAAGAGTAGTGGAGCAGTTTGTGTGTATGAACACTCAGTCTGAGGAAGACCAGGAGGAGCAGCTGCCGGAGAGCTGGATCCCCGTGGAGGGGTGGGAGGACATGGACGGTTCTCCCACCAGCACAGGAAAAGCCATGCAGCTGCTGGAGAGATGGAGCCCCGTGGAGAGGTGGAAAGATGTGGACGGTTCCCCAACCAGCACAGGCCGGAGAAAGCGAAGGTCGTTGCAGCCCTGTGGGCCGGGGAAGTTCCTGCTCAGGCAGCCCGGATGCAGGACTTATAGTCCCAGGAGGTAACGCTTGCTGAGTCCTCCGTGGGAGATGAGGGTGAGGTCAAGTTCATCCCTCACCCCCAGGACAGCCCTGGTGAATGACTATGGACTATGGGGAATTGCCTTCCATCCCTAATTTAATGGACAACTTGACTGTTTGTTTGGGAACTGTTGTTAGTGGAACTGGGGGATATTTGCTTTTGTCTCTTGACTGGCCGCCATTGAGAATATGTAAGCACCTTGATTGTGAGTCGCTGTTGTTCCAGCAGGGTACCCTGAGAGGCACAGAGAGAGTGGCAGTGCCCTGAGAGCCCTGGCTGAGTCCAGGAAGTCTGGCTGAGCCCTGAAGATACCCTGGCTGTGCCCAGGAAGTCGGGCTGTTCCCAGAGAGAGTGGCAGTGCCCTGAGAGCCCTGGCTGAGTCCAGGAAGTCTGGTTGTGCCCTGAAGATGCCCTGGCTGTGCCCAGGAAGTCGGGCTGTATCCCAGAGAGAGTGGCAGTGCCCTGAGAGCCCTGGCTGTGCCCAGGAAGTCAGGCTGTTCCCAGAGAGAGTGGCAGTGCCCTGAGAAATCCTAGCTGTGCCCGGGGAAACTAGTGGTACCCTAAGAAGTCCAGGAAGTCTGGCCGTGCCCAGAAGTACTGGTGGTGCCCTGAGAAACCCTGGCTGTGCCCAGAGAGCCTGGCTGTGTCCAGGATATTGCATTCACCCCCAGGCTCCTCGCACAGGTCCCCTCGCGGAAGACGCTTGTCACGTAGATTGTGAGGCGAGAGCCTGTAGGGGTGGAGTGTGGGGGCAGAGCCCCAGAATGTAGTTTCCAGGCTCTTGGCCTCACATAGACAGGTGCTGGCTCAGGTAGTAAATGGCCAACTGTGATTGCATGGCCATCAGCTGTGGCTAGTTGGTCGTCAGCTGTAACCAGTGAGCCATTGGCCACTAATATAACTGCTGTGGCTACGCCAGCAAGAGAGGGAGAGAGGAAAAAGAATGGGGGCTAGCAAGAAGATGGCAGCTGGGCTGGCAAGCGCAGATGGCGGTTTGCGGACAGTGTGGATCCAGCCTCCAGTGAGAGTATAGTGCCGCCAGAGAGAATATAGTGGTATGACTCCCCTACCTATGGCTCCGTGGGTGTTCCTTTTTGGCCTCACCATATCCGGCGTTCTTGTATGGGGAGCAGGAGCAGAGACCCCGCCGGACGCCCTGCACGACAAATGGCGCAGCGAGCAGAGCCTCCCGCACGACAAATGGTGCAGCGAGCAGGGTCTCCCGCACGACACATGGTGAGGCCAAAAAGGAACACCCACGGAGCCATAGGTAGGGGAGTCATACCACTATAGTCTCACTGGAGGTACTATAGTTTCACTGGAGGCTTGATCCACACAATTTACAACTTGCTGTCTGCTTCTCTGCCTGCCAACCAACCGACTCTCCAACCAACGCAGCCGTGGCCGTTATATCAGTGGCTAATTGGCTAACTGGTTACAGCTGACGGCCATCTACTACCCGGGCCAGCACCTTTCCACGTGAGGCCGAGAGCCTGGAAAATGCTCTCTGGGACTCTGTCCCCACATCCTGCATGTCTTCTGTTGTACATCCAGACCCCTTTCTGCCCTTTTCTACCCTGCTATCCACAGCGGCTGGCCTGTTTGGACTCAGCAAATGTCTTGTATGGCCTCTGTCTTGTGGTCAGATTCTTGAATGCCGGGTACTAGGGGCAGTTTGGTGGAAGACAGAAGCATGAAGTCAGGGTCCTCATTCCCTCGTGCCCTCTCTGCAGGGTCACCATTGGCTGGCTGTCTTTCATAACAGAAGTTCTCAACTCCTGCCAGACTTACAGATCTCTTTTTCATTGTCTCCAAGTTCTGGTGTATTCGCCCTCCCTTTACCCCTTCAAGGTAGTAATAGAAAGAACCTTGATACTAGTCCCCAGGAAGCCTCACTTTTCTAAGTGTTAATGAGGATAATCATTCCTATTTAGGGTAGGCAAAATAATTGGCTCTTAAAGATGTTTTCTTCTTAACCTCCACAACTTGTGAGCTGGTATATTCCGTGGCAACGGTGAATTGAGGTTTCAGTTGGGATTAAGAATCATAATCAGGTGTATTGATGTAAGGAAATTAGCGTGGATTATCCAGATGAAACCAATGGAATTACAAACGTACTCCAGTGTGGAAGAGAGAGGCAGAAGGGTTAGCATCAACGTGATGTATTGTGAGAAAGACTCCAGTTGCCATTTGTGGCTTTGAAGTTGGAGGAAGGAGCCACAAGCCAAAAAACATTGGCAGCAAGGAAACAGGTTTCTCTTTAGGAGCCTCCAAAAGGAGTCCAGCCTGCTGTACTTTAATTTTAGCCCCACGAGACCCATTTTTGACTTCTGACCTCCAGAAATGTAAGATAATGATTTTGTTGTTGTTTTAAACTCTAATGTTGTCTTACTTTGAGGTTATAATTTATCTGTTGCAATTTGTGTAATTTGTTACAGCCGCAAAAGAAAACTATTATTGCATGGGTTTGTTTTGAGAACTGGATGAAATAATGTAAAACCTAATGTTTCAAAACATGAGCACTGGAATTAGATCAATCTGTCTTTTGAGCCTCTCTCTTTCCAATTAGTGACTGTTTCCTTTTGAATTACATCACTCAGTTTTCTCATTGAAATGAAGAATATGTGGAAATACAAAATATTTGTCATTTTATTCTTTGTACTTTCTTATGCTTGATAAGTGCTCTAGTTGGCCATAATTATAGACAATCTAGAACTAGCAGTGCAATTCGTAAAGAAAGGTCCTTGATAATGAGAAAGGAAAGGTTAAGGGACTTCATATCAAAAGCATAATATTGAAAAGTAAACAGAGGGAACCAGACAACATTCCTGAAGTTTAGAAGAGGACCTCCGGGAGGTGGGGGTGGAGGTGTGTGGCATCAATGTGAGAAAAGCAGACTCTTCTCTCCCCGACTGGCCAGCTACAGGGAGCTGTGGGAAAACTGTACACTCCAGAGGGTCATCCTTCACCATTGTGCATAGCGCTGTGGCTCAAGGCAGAAAAAATGTGTTGCCGTTTTGGATTCTGTGGAATAAAAGCCTCCCACTGACAAACAACGACACCTGATGGTCTAGCAAAATGACCCTTTTATTGACTGCAGTCTTTGCAGAAACTTGTGTAGACTATGTGGACAATCCACCGTCAGAGCCAATTTTACTGGCTCAAGATAAGCACCTCAAACAGTGAGGTGTCTCTGACATCTGAAGAAATGGATGATGACGTGAATAGGAAAACTCTGGCGCCTATCTTATTAATGAACAATGCAATCAGCTTCTGTCTTAATAATGAACAACGATAAAAGAGCAGCAGCCTGTACTCAATAACCCCCTCACCACATCAACGGAGAGTTAATAATCCAAATTCTATAGGATTGAAAGAGGTGATGCATGTCAAGTTCTTATCTAAGGCCCTGGCAACAATAACAACACAACTAACTTTCCATTACCACTGTGATTCCAGGGCATTCATAAGGCTTAAATTTATTACTTTTTAAATGTTAACACAAAGTATAAAATTGCACAGTTGCCAAAGAGTGTAGAGTAAAAATATTTCCTTGTTTCTCTGCTTCCAGCTATGCAGTTCCCCTTCAAGGGGGCAGCAAATTTCATAGATTCTTGTATCATATCAAAATATTTTATATATTTAGAAATATTTACTCTTCTTTCCTCACAAAGGACAGCACATCATACAGTTTTTGCTCTTGCCTTTTTCACTTTACATATGCGTGGGGACAGAGCCCCAGAAAGTAGTTTACAGGCTCTTGGCCTCATGTGGAAAGGTGCTGGCTCGGGTGGTGGATGGCCGTCGGCTGTGGCTGATAGGCCGTGGGCTGTGGCCCGTTAGCCGATTGGCCGCTGGTGTAACTGCTGAGGGTACGGAGGAGAGCCGAGGATTGCCGAGGACTGCCGAGGATTGCCGAAGAACCGAGGAGAGCCGAAGAGAGTGGAAGAGAGTGGAGGAACAGAGTCGAGGAGAGTGGAGGAGAGTCATCGGTCGGTTGGCGGAAAGGCGGAAGGCAGGCTGCGCGTCCGGTGGGCCCAGCCTCCAGTGAGACCATAGTGGTATGACTCCCCTACCTATGGCCCCGTGGGTGTTCCTTTTTGGCCTCACCATGTCCTGCGTTCTTGTGTGGGGAGCGGGAGCAGAGACCCCGCAGGCCGCCCCGAACGACAAATGGCGCAGCGAGCAGTGTCACCCACACGACAATATGCTAGTGTTTTCCCCATCAGTAATTACAATCCTACTGAACTATAGTTATGAAAGTGATTTGTAAAGTGTTTATAGTTTTAAGCAACTAAGCTGGTTCTAGAATGACTTTTATTTCTAGTAGAGTTGATTACTATCCCAGATTAATATTAGGTTGGTGCAAAAGCAATTGTGGTTTTTGCAATTATCTTTAACCTTTTAAACCGGAATTACTTTTGCACCAACCTAATAATAGTAAGACTTCTTTCAACTTTGGAATGATGAAGGTATGCTCCAAAAGAGAGTTTGTATATCTTGGCAGGAAATACTTTGTGTGGTTTTGACAAGTTCTCTTCATGATGACTATGTCTACACTTAGAAACATCCCCTGCATTGTAGAATTGGCAACAAGTGGAGGTAGACAAAGCTTGTTGGATGTGTACCCTGTGATAACTGCCACACTTCAAATTATTTACATAACACCATGTTCATTCAAATGGACTCTTTAATTGCCTAGCAGTGAATATAGACTAGAAGATCTATTTATATTATGGCCATAGATGAATGTTACCTCATGATTTGTGTTTATAAATACACATTTCTTCCACCATAATAAGCAAGATGAGCAGACATGGAGGAGGGCTAACCAGCTGCCACAAGTGTGGGTCCTTAGGGCCTGATTACAGAGGCTGAACGGATTTGCCTACTGCATGCCAGTCCAGCTCCTGCTTGGCTCCACACGCCGAAGTCACTATCTTTTAGGCTGGCATCCAAGTTTGACATCATTTATCTACATGAACAGGTGCTCCCATAAAATGAACCACATAAAAAGCAAATGCTATGGCAGTCTAATGACTTCGCACTTGATGTTGTAAAGGGTATGTTTGGACACAGGCAAGGTTTCTCTACAGTTTCAAGGAGCCGCACTGACAAAATATAGAGATCGACATTTTCCATGCAAGAAAGCTGAACAATCTAGATTTTATTTTAAATAACTTCTTTAAAAACATACCAATTCCCCAAATTCTTTTCACATGATTTCTCCTACATCTCGTGGTGTCAGAATTTGTGTTAGCATGTGGGTGATATTTGGTACAGTGTTAGAAGAAAAGAATGACTGGTGGGATGTATTTAAAAGTAATTAGGGTGGAACAAAGAGAATGGAGGAAAGACGGGAGCAGGGATAAGTTGAGGTATTTCTAAATGGAAAGCAACATATTTAATTCAAATAAAATGTTCCTGGAGCTCTCACTATTGCTAAAGTACTAAGGTGATTACTGAATATAAAAACTTCTGGAAAATTTTCAGAAAATTGGGATGTTTATTTTTAAAGTAATGAAGTTGTAGAGTTTATCTAATAATATAGATGAGCAGTGATTTATGTCTTGCCATCAGGATTTCAGATTGGTCCAACTCCCACTTATTTTAAAATGTCTAAGTCCTGCTGGATTGAAAATGTTAGAAGGGTGAGGTCACTTTAAAACTTTTAGTTAGAATTCTCTTATGAATTTCTGAGAACTAAATAACCCGAGTAGAGGGCCTGTCCAATATGAATAAGCACTCATTTTCCCAGGCCTATCCTGTCTCTCTTACTACATCAACTCAAAAGGCTAGCTAGAGCTCATCTAACTCTACGAAAAGAGGACAATGCAATATTTTAGGGTAAAGGACACTTAGAAAGTTAGTATGATAATTTTATATCATCACTTCCTCGCTGTCAGTTATCACAAAATTGAAATATGTCCTAGCAGGGAGAAAACAAAATAAAAAAGTATTGCCAGTGTCCTTAGAAATAAATCCCCAAATTTCATTTTAAAATGTATAGTTTTTAGATTAAAAGGAAAAAATGAAAATTGTAAAAATCTAGACAAAATTCATAGATCTCTATATCATTCACAGAATTGTCCTTGTGTAAGTGAACTGTATGCCATAAACGTTGTCTTTATTTTGAATTTTGTCTTTGTTTTGATGTTTTCAAAGAATTGTATTCTTAGCTACATGGTGCACTATGCTGTTGGATTCTACTTTTTATCTACTAATTAGAATTAAAGAAACTGGTGTGTTTTTGTTTGTGTGTGTGTGTGTGTGTGTGTGTGTCTTGTTTTTTGGTTTTTTTTTTTTTGTTTTTTTTTTTTGTTTTTTTTTAATATTTTGTATAAATTGAATACCTAGAGTTAAACCCCTTCCTCCCAGAATTGTTCAATGGTAATTAGATGATAAGATAAAATACTGGAAATCTTTCCTTGCTCCAATATTTTTATCTCCTGGTACTGTTATACATTTCTTTACAATTTTTGTTTTTCTCTTGAGTGTTAGCTAAATCTGTCAGAACAACACCCATCCCTACTTATAGTAAAAAAAAAAAAAAAAAAATAGTTTAAAGTTATATGTAGCACACTTACAAGTTGGCTTACAATAGAGGAATTTTGGGTGAAAAACAAAACATTTATATGCACATTGTTAAATATCTTACGCTAGTAGTTAAGTGTCCTTGAAATGATGGTTAATAAATGGATGCCCAGAAGCATGTAGTTACAAAAATGGAACTACTTTTTCAGTTACCTGCTAATGTTAGTATTACAGCCTTACGAAGTCAAATACTGTTTTGTTGAATCAACCTTAACTGGGACACGATATTTTATGCTTCCTGTTATTTTATTCATAAAATGTAGTTACGTGGTGCAGAGAGATGATGAAAAAGGTGAGGTGTAGTTTAATGTCTGCTTCCTGGAAGGTGAAAGTAGATTCTGCTTTAATGACTTCCCCAGGTAGCAGCCTGTTTCCATTCTCTCTGGGAATTCTTCCTAGTATTTTATATACCCTGTTTTGATTTGGGGAAGAACTAAAAGTCTGGTGTTTATTATCATGTCTCTGAGCAAGAAGCTCAGTTAGTGGCCTCATATGAATACACACTAAAAGCAACTTGATATGTTTAGGTGACTTGTTATATAGTTAATCCAGAGACGTCATCACCAGGAAAGGAAAAGCCATATATTCAGTGAACATCTTTTCATCATAGTCACTCTTATTATGGATTAAAATAGCAACAAGATTGCTTTACATCAGAGATCTGTCTCTGGTATTTTATGTTCTTAATGTGGTCACAGAACTGAAACTTTATAGTTTATAGATCTAACTACATTTGCTTCTTTTTCCAGCTCGACAGTACTTTCACGGGAACATGAAAATGATTAAAATCCTGATTTTTAATATGAATGAAACAAAAAAGAACATCTTCAAAATCAAAATTCAGAGAGAAATTGAATCCCATAACAGTATTCATTTATATTCAAAGAATGCTGGTAATCTTCAGTCTTTGTGCATGAGATTTAAAATTCAATCAGTAAATCACCTTAACGACAGGATCCAAAAATGAAAAGGCAAAATAAATTTTTGCAAGATAACCACTTGCTGCTATTGATCAAAGTTGATCTAGGTTTCTATACTATTGACAAGCTGCAGAAGGGATTTTATAGATTTCTCAGTGTAAATGTATCATCACCAAATGTTCGGTAATGTTTTCTGTTTGCTATTACTCTTGGTTGTAACATGAGCAAACACAGAGATGTTCTTTTTTCTGCTGTGATAATCATACTCCAAAGTATGAGAGAGCAGCTTTAGGCGGGGAGGTGATTCGCATCTTTATTTGCCAGACAAATGCAATTCATTTGCTAGTGTGAAGTGCATAGGGATTTCTTACTGTGCTGCTTACTTCAAGCCAGCAGCTTTACCATCCATGTTCAATGTTATTTGTTTCAGATTTGGGGGTATTCAGATAACATTTCAGATATAAAATTGTCAACAATATAACGATGCCAGAAAATATTATGTTTAATAATTGTTTTTGCAATGGATATAAAAGTTGTATTGAAAGCTTTGATTTATAGTTCTTTTATTACCTCTTCTGAATTTAGGGGCTCAATGTTGAGGAAGTCATGAGCGTCAGGGGCTAAGCCAGAGTTTATCTGGAGTTTGAAGGCCAGGGAGAGAAGATCTTCCATGTGCTGTAAAGTATCTTACAAAACATGGAGAGAAGGCAGGGACATCTTTCTCTCCTGTGTAACTGAATTTTGCTTTTGTTCCTGGCATAAGCTATACAAATATTTCCATGTGAGGTACAGCACATTAAAATTCAAAATCTGCCATTTGAGAATCAGTCTTCATACAAGGTGTGATCACAAAATATGGTGAATGCTGCTGCCAAGTGCCATCCAACAGAAAGGCAGGGGCCTTCAATATAGGAAGTGGTGCATTGAACATTAGTAACAGTGTGTGGCACGTTTCAACTTGTTCAGTGCAGTGAGTCGGATGTGAGCTACGGTGAAGAGAAGGTGTGTTTTAAAGTGTGCCATAAATCACCCTCCATCAGTGACAACACTCTGTGTCACACATCGCTTCTGGTATCGTATTTGATGCTCTGATTATGCTGTTGTCCCCTCACCCCCACCTCCCACACAAGTACCCCATGGCTTTGATGTCTTTCCTGAAACATCTGCACACAATCCTTTTACAATCCTCTCCCTTCAACCTCAGTGCTGGTTGCTGGGAAGAATGACCACTGATCACTTTAACTCTGATAGCTCCCCAAAGTGAATTCCAAATATACACATAACCCACATTTTAAGTCATATCACTCCAGACCTAATTCCCACATTTCATTTCATTTACCCACTATTTTCACATGATAAGTGATGTAACAAATTTAGACACGATTACTTTTAACATATACAAATTTGAGCTTCCTGTAGAAAGAAAAAAAAGGATTACATACTTAATTAGGCTAAGTATCCTTACGTGCGAAAAGCATCAGCCCAAAGCTGGGCTGATGGAATCCCAAAGACACTCTGGCTCTAGTGCCCAACAACACTGGACCTAAAGGTCCTCTCTGTCAAATGGAGACATTGGCTCCCATGTTCTGTTAGGTGCCCCCGCCCAACCCCGGTCAATTTTTGTTGAGGATTTGGTGAAGGAATAGTCACACTTTCAGCAGCTTATTTAAGATAAAACAACAATAACAACAAAATCAACAAAATAACTTAATATGCCTTGACCATGAGATGTGTCTTGCTTCCAAGATTCTTTAGTTTTAAATTCTAAAAGTATGAATAATATGAAATATTCTATAATAACTATATGTTACTTTAGACTACTAATGGGTATGTAGTCATAGAAGTGTTGTTATGAACTTTTATCATTCAGTTACAATGGAAAAACACATTTCCAATGAGTCTGAAACAAGAAATAGAAGTGGCACTCTTTCAGTAAATACTTAAGCCCATAACAATATTCATGTATTAAGTTGGTGCAAAAGTAATTGCGGTATTTGCAATTATTTTTACCCTTTTAAACCGCAATTACTTTTGCACCAACCTAATACCTACGTACATCGTTCGGTAGTGTGTTGTGGAGGCCATAACAAAGGAACTGGCTGGAAACACGTCCTGAAACCTCCAACTGTGTCTACTCCTTTCTATGTCATAGTCAAGAGAGTGAGAAAATGAGTCACAGTGAGGAGATAAAAGAGGAAAATAAGAATTTGGTTTGTGTTTGGGAAAGACCTTTTGTGAAGTCTGGGACCTTTCCCAAGGCGCGTGGGTGGATCTAAACATATCAATAAGATTCTTTTTCTTTTCTACCAGATAATTGGAAGTCCTAGTTAGTCTTGGAGCTTTGGATTTACCTCTTATACTCAGTCTCAAATGTCGCAAGTTGTGATTGAATAATAGCCATATAAATGCTTGGTAGCAGAGTGAGGATGTTCTTAAGTTATCATAGTTATGTTTATTTTAAATCTATCCTGGAAAAAAATATGTGGTATGTGGAAAAAGAATGTCGAGATTTCTCACATTTCATACCTATAAAGTAGCATGTGAAAGAAAATATTGCTTAAGTATCATGTCATTAAAGTTCACTTTATTTGCCTCTTATGTAGGAAATTTTGAGTGAGATACACTCTGCATAAGCATACTTCAGCTTTACTTAGGTCTCACGTCAGAATTATGTTGGTTTTGGCAAAAAGCCTAAGCAAAACTTTTAGAACAAAGAGATCTATTTTGACATTTAGGAACAATAATGAAGTTTGAGGCAGATTAGCATCATAGTGAGTTTACAAATATGAGAATGAGAATATATTTCAGTAAAAATTTCATTAAATAAATTCATTTCTATGATAAAATATCTATTTTGGAAGCACCCTGAGAAAAGCATAATTAGAGGTGTGTAGATTTTATAGTTTGTAACTGCCCTGGAATTGTTATTAATAAATGCTAGCTAAAACCACCCTCCCCCACTCCAGGAAATATCAGATGGTTTTAGTTAATACAGCAAAAATGAAAAGTAAGATGTGATGTTCTATAACTCATAGGTTCTGTAAATGTAATTCATAGGAATGGATGGCATCTGCCTTTGTCCTAAAAGCAAATTACTAAAAACATGCATCTGAGCTTGAAAAATGTAAAACTTGGTAGTTAGTGATCAACTGTGATCATTTTAAATTATTCAATATCAATGAGAAAAGTTTATTTCAGTATAGCAAGAATTTTTAATCTAAGATATGACCATGGATTAATACAATATTTCCTTTTATTTGGAATGGAATCAGTTTGGAAAACATTATGGTTTCTAAAGCCCAGTTCACTCAGTTCCTAATTACATATGGCACAATTTTGAAATAAGTTTTAGAAGGTTAAGTGCATATGTATGTGATTTTTAATTGTTACAATTATTACGTCCAAGTGAAATAGACTCTAATTAAGAAGGATCATTCTTTTTCTACCACAGCACAAGAGGAAGAAAATAAAATTTTATAAGATTTCATGAGTTTCCCAGTGCACTAATTAATTTTGACATTTGTTTAAATAATAGGCATTTTTATTTGTGCATTTCTCTAGCATTTCCTAGAAGAGTGGGGTTGTTATAAAATTTTCCATGCAGAATCAATCAATTAAGTATTTAAGTAAACTAAAATAGTCTTTGTATATTTCCATCCTATTGAGAATCTTTTTTAAATAACTTTTATTAAGTGTATTGAGGTGACATTGGTTAGTAAACTTGTATAGTCTTCAACTGTTCAATTCTATAATACATCGTCTGTATATTGCATTGTGTGCTCATTACTTTTAAGTACCTAATGTGTTCTTTTTGACATATGTCACTGTATAAGTTTAAAGTATACAGCATGATGGTTTGATCTCAATATATTGTGAAATTCCTATAATGCTTTCAGAATTCATATAAAACACCAAGGCAGGTTTCAGATTGAGAAAGCATGTCAACTGTCGCTAACTTAATCAAAACGCATGGTGTGGTAGGGTGTCCTTTCTTATACAATTCCTTGGCTAATTAAACAGTTATTAAAGGTAGATTTTATTTTCCATTATTGTTTAATGAGATTTAATTAATCATTTATCTTTGCTTTAATACATTTGAAGAAGATGCAATATTTATAAATCAGTTTCAATTTAAAAAAACAAATTGAAAAGCTACATACATTCTCCTTTACTACTGATCATTTTGCAATATTAAATGTCAGTAGAACCCAGGGTCTTCTTACTTCTGGGAACTTATATAGTGAAATTAATGAGAATAAAAATCACTCTCATTTCTCCTTTCCCATATGTGTAACATGATTTTCCAGGTCAATTATTATTAATTTTTGAGGGGCATTTAAAAATAGACCTGGAAATATTAACTAAATTCATGTGGTTGACTGTACAACTCACTGTAAAGGAAGAAACTGAGAAAGTTGTTAATTATGCCTCAAGCATCTTCATCACACACATAAGCAAAATATTTTGGTTACTTCATTTGAATACAGCTCATAAAAGCAGGCCAATGCCAATGTTCAAAAGACTTGAAATAATATAGTGGTTTTGAATGTTTTTGGTGAAGTTACCTTTCAAGTTCAATATTTAACATGGATTTTCCTTGATTCTCTATTATCATCTTTGAAACACATTTTCCCAGAGGGTGGAGGGGAGAAGAGCCTCCCAGCATTCCTCTTGCTCCAGCACCCCTCTCTGGAGTGTGCATATCTTCATTTTCAGGATACAGCTGCATTCTTGGCTGTGTGGTCTGTATGAACGTTGGTCTGTCACTTCTCTGCAAACAGCATGCAGGAGAACCATCTGCCCAGGGACTTGGTAGCACTACCATCTGGATGTGCAGATTATATCTTTCTAAACAACAGAAACAGAAGCTATGCTGTTGCAGTGCTCTGCCTCTCTTGCTTTGGCATCCTGAGTAAATATTCTTTATGATTTGAAAGAAGAGATACATTTTGAGGTAGAAAGACAAATAGCCAGCACAGAGCCCTACATACTGTTTTGACAGTATGACAGTCCCCGAGCTTAGGATATGGACTAAAGGAAAGTCTGATCAGAATCTGGTCATCCATCCTGCAGTTGCATAGCCAGGGACACTTAGCAGGAAAAATGTGGAAGCCATCCCATCTCAGTGCCTCAAGGATGGGACAGTGAAAAGCTGGAAGGATTCTGCCAGCTGCTCTAGGGATGTGGGTTTCATCAAGCCAAGAGGATTACTCAGAACTGAATCTGAGTCCAAATATACACATGTAATCCATGAGCTAAGTGTTCAGGTTTCCAAAGCAAAGATAAAACATACAGTGAGTCCAGGATTTGAGCAGTAAAGGATTTAGGTTTAGAAAACCTAGAGGGAGTCCCAAATAAGTGAAGTTCAAATACGAATGGATAAGAGTTCTGGGGTCATGCCAGATAGCAGAATGCAGTATGGGTCAGTAAACCAGAACCATTTGGAGACTAAAACTGTTTAGTCGCCTTTTATTTAAATTCACTTCATGAAGTCATGGGTGGTGCGCCATGTAACAATGGATTCAATATGCTGATAGAGAACAAAATTTCAGACTTTGTGTTAGTTTCTGCCTAATTCCTTACCTTGCATACATAGGTATGAAGTAGAGGTACTTGGCTGCCGTTAGTGGGTTCAAACCATCCTTGTTTCTGGAACCAAACCTAACTTTAGACAATGAAAAAGAAAAGCAACCTACAGCTTAGAATCCAGTCCGTCCAAGCTCTACATCAACCTTCCATTATATTTACAGTTGTATGTGGGACTTGTGATTTATTTAGCAGATCCCATTTCACGTTGTCTCCAGCTTCTGAATAACAATGCTTTTCCCAGTGACAAATCCTGTCTTGGATTTTTACCACTATCTTAGCCTCTTTAGGACCAAAGCCTTGTTTAATTAGAGACCGAGAGGCCTATCTCTAAATCCTAGTGCAATGGCAGGGAAATTGTTGACCCTGCTTAAAGATTCAGGCATTATGTTGATTAGATTTATAAAATACCACCTGGTATTATATTTCCCATATGAGGAATGTCAATGACAATGCATTACCATGGTTTAGTTCGGATGCTTTGTATAGTCTATGAGTCTGGAGTATCTCCTAGTATCTGTACGAATCAGTGACATGTTCAGTTCCACATCATGGCTTTTCCAACTGGCTACACACACCATGATGGTAAGCCAGAGCATTTCATTCATGTAAGATATAACTATATGCTGTCATTCTATTTAGTTCCCCTTTATTTAAACCTGGGGATGACCTCCTTTGAAATAACTGAAAAAAAAAAAAAAAAAAAAAAAAAAAAATATATATATATATATATATATATATATATATATATATATATCTGTGTGGACAAATGAATAACAGGATTTATTACTTTCCTATTCATAAATTTTCTCTTCTTTATTCAACAAATATTTACTGGGGAACCGATTGTATGACATGGGGATGAAAAGGTGAATTTGGACACATTCCCTGTTTTTAAAAGATTTACATTGTTGTGGAAGAGGTTTAACAATAAACAATTATGTTGCAATGTGACAAGTGTTTGTAAAAGTGGTAAATAAATGGAATGGAATAGCCAAGGGGGTTACTAGTTTTGGCCGGAGGTGGTGGTTCCAACAAATATTATTTTGCCATTTCTGCTCAGGACTGCTTTTTATTCAGGATAACAAATGAATTAAAGAACCCCTCCATGATATCACACATTTATTTATATATCTAAAACCTATTTCCTTGCCACGTTTTTAAAGGCAGCTCAGATTTTCTAAAAGTATATGCTAGGTTCTTGTGGTGCTTGTGATAGTCCAGTAATCCTCTAAGCTTTAAATACACCTTTATCAAATATGATTTCCATGTTTTTTGATATTTTTGAGACTATAGTCAGCTCTAATGTCCTCAGCTTTGTTATAATCAGCAAATGAAATATTTATAGAAAACAACATGATGAACTTCTGCATATTTTAGTCACTCTGCTCAATTTTAAATAATATTTCCCTGACACACTAGAAGAAATTTATCAGCATAGCAGAATCTGAATCAAGTTGATACAGCAGTTTTCCCCTAACCTTTTCAAAATTGCCTTATTTCTTTAAAAAGTTTTCTTGCACTTCAGAAGATAGGCAACTGTGTGAAGTCATCTTGGGAGCAGATTGAAAACTCCATTCTAAGCAAGAGGCCAGGTGACCTGAGTTAATTAGATACCCATCCTGTTAGTTGCATTGCCTTATCACAACATAATAACGCAATTAACTTGCATCACCAGTAAGGACCGTTAACACACGTTTTATTTCACAGGCATCAGTACCCACAAAGACCTACACACATACTCTCTAGGAGATTTGACATAAAATTGTGCTGAAATGTGCTTTTTAGTGGATATCCAACCTCTAGTGACCATGATCTTTGTAAAAAAAAAAAAAATGCTCTTAGCATGAAGGTAAAAGGAAAATGACACTCTCTTGAAAAATTTAACGAATATATATACTTCTTTCTTGCTCAGCAATTTTATATGTAGTGACCCTAGTTCAGTAAGTATTTTCTTCCCTCTTCCAGTCTGCTGCCTTCAAGCTCCTGTACAACATTCATTCTTTGCAAGTTAGAAGAATCTAGGTGATTGGCTAGAAGGTTTACTTATTTATTTATTTATTTATTTATTTATTTATTTATTTATTTATTTAGTAGAAACTGCAGAGAAAATTAACTGCACTATCCTGTGTTTGTATGGGGAGTAAATTTGCCAAAATCCAGTGGCCTGTCACGTCTGTGAAAAAAACGCAGGTAGAAAAATGAGTCCATCCTGCGCTTCTTTCTTTGTGCAGACAAGAGCATCTACAACCGGTATAAGCTAACATAATTGTCATGGTATTAGGAAGCAAGAAAGTTAGGGGCCATAAGTATTGTTACAATAATGTTCTTTCCCTTTTGTTTTGAAAAATTGGGTGCTGATAATATTGCTAAAGATAGTAGTGGTGTATTTGAAGTTAGAATTTCCTTGACGCTTCAGATTTGAAGGAAGATTCTGCATATTCTTATTCTCTCTCTCTCTCTCTCTCTTTCTCTCTCTCTCTCTCCCTCTCTCCCATCGTCCCTCCCTCCACACACACACACACACACACACACACACACACACACACACACCCTGCCTTTATGGCTCTGCAAAAAACAATTAGACAATATAAGCAACTGCATTATGTATTTTCTCTCCCCTGACAAAATCACTGTGATTTATTTTAATATAATTATGTTTCTATCCAAAAGTGAGTGCCTCTTCCATCTGTTTTCCACAATTACTGTGCTTTCAGCAAATAGCTTGAGTGGGTGAAAGATGTCAGGAACTGTTCCACAGAGAGGTCTTTCTAGCCTGCAAATATCCAGATGTAAGGCACTTGCTATCTCTTTCCTTCAGCCATAAATTCACAAATCCTTACCTTTCAGGCAATTACAATTCAACTTTTAGGTACCCATAATTTTTTGAATTTATTTGGCCAACATTTCTTTTTTTACTTAAAATAAAAGAACATTTAAAATTGTTCTAGTTCTTAGGATTTTCTTGCTGCTTTTCCCCATCTGATTTTTGTTTTATGTTGTTCCGGGAAAGCATATGTTAGATTAGTTCTTTCATTTCACTCTCATCTGTACTATGCTCTGTAACATGGAGCTGAATTACATCATGAATGATGGTAGAATTAAAAAACACCCCCTTTGAGAGTAAATTATATAAGTTCAATAAACATGGATTCTGAAAGCTATTATTTAATCGTACTCTGATCAATCATAAATATTTAAAAATAAATGATGAGGGGAAGTAACCGTCTTTGCTGTAATATTTAGTCACAAGATGACATAATTTCATGCTGAATTGTATTTGTTTCTGCCCATGAGTATTTAAGACATAGTAAAATACTCTGTTTTTCAGTAATGATTGTGGGACCATTTCATTACCAATAAGAACTGTGATAGTGGGTGTAATTAATAAACAATTGAATCATGATAATAGGTGATTTAGGAATAAAATGAATCAATTATAATGAATATTTCACATTTTTTCCCAATACAACAGAGGAATCATTTTGTACAAAGAAATGCGCAAAGTACATGCCTATTTGTATGTTAAGGACTCCTGGAAGGAAGGAAGTTGCTTTCTCTCAAGGGAAAGTGGATGCTGCGGTAGCTTCTGCCAAGTCTTTCTCTGGTTTAACAGGAGGCAGAAACATAAGCCAAAGAGAGGTAAGGAAAATTACTGATACTCTTGGTCTGTAAAACTTGGAGTACACTGTTCATGTTTACTAATGCTGCATGCCAAATCTTCTTTTGTCTTTTTCAGTTATGGTTAATTCAATATGAGGATTTTGAGTTCTTGAAATTTCTAACACTACAATCAAAAGATTTAAAAAGTTATAAGAGTCTAGACAGATAGGTATAGATATAGGTAGTCTTTTGTATGTTTTATACTATACATACTATGTATTCTATATTATTTACACACGTATAGTGTCTGATAATATTGGAGGTCTGACAATTAAGTCTGTGAACTTGTTGCAATGCTGTTGCTAAACTTTTTTGATATCAGAGGGATTATTCATTATGAATTTGTATCAACTGGACAGTTAACCAAGTTCACTACTTGGAAGTGCTAAAAAGGCTGCATGAAAAAGAGGAAAACAACCTGAACTTTTCACCAATAATCCATGACTCTTGCATCACAACAATGCACCATCTCACAGGACACTGTCTGTGAGGGATTTTTTAACCAGCAAACAAATAATTGTATTGGAATACCCTCCCTACTCACCTGATCTGACCCCCAATGATTTCTTTCTTTACCTGAAGATAAAGGAAATATTGAAAGGAAGACATTTTGATGACATTCAGGACATCAAGGGTAATACAACAACAGGTCTGATGGCCATTCCAGAAAGAGTTCTAAAATTGCTTTGAAGGGTGGACTAGGCGCTGGTGTCGGTGCATAGCTTCCCAAGGGGAGTACTTCAAAGGTGACCATAGTGATATTCAGCAGCGAGGTTATGTAGCACTTTTTCTAGGATAAGTTCACAAACTTAATTGTCTGACCTTGTATACATATATATACATATACAGAGGGAGCCAAAAAAATTTATACACATTTTAGGAAAGGAAAAAAACTATTAAAATTGTAATACTCAATATATACTGATAACAAAAGTTGAATACAAGGCATGTGTATGCATTTTTTTGGTACCCCCGGTATGTGAGTATATACATATATTTTTATGGTCTCCGGGCTTAAGAGTAAGCTGAATGACTAAATGAGAATGGCATAATATCTATGGTGCCTATATATCTATATCTGTCTATATAAATATATGTATTCACATGATCTAAGAGCTGATGAGTGGCTGAATATATACAACCCCCTTACTGACATGCAAGTCTTTGGTGGTCATTTTCTTATATGCTATAGCTCCAATTGTATCTCATGTGCTTAAGGAGCAGCTTTCACATGTGCATGCTCAATTATCATAAAATATTTCATGGGGAAAAGAGGTGTTACATGGAAAATGAATTTGGGCATATTAATGCCACTACCTTGAGCAACACAAGTTAATAGGTGTCCTAGACTACCAGGTAAATATGTTTAATATATGAACAGTTGGAAATTTATGAAATCATTGGAAATTTTTATAATTGGTTCCTACTTTGACTTTTTGTTCTTTTCAGGACATATTTTTGCTTCACAAGTAAATATCTTGGACTTAGATTCCCAACTCCCTTTACCCCATTGTACCCTAGTACACAATGTAAATCTCTCCAGTCCTTAATAGTGTACCATGATACCAGAATCATATATTAAGGTTAAACTCACAGAGATTCTTTAAAATTGTGATTTTGTTGGATGCTAAACAGAAAGACAAGAAATAAATAAAAAGAGCCTTAAGAGATTATCTGAATTTTAGCGTCTAAAACTCATTTGGTTCCTCAAATAATTGATGACACATGCTCTTGGTACATAGGCCTGTGTTTATCTTTAGTGGATGTTTAGCAGCATAGTTTCCTTACCCAAATGAATATATTTTCCATATATCTAGTGTGTAATTAAATATACACCTGACAACAGAGTTACCATCTTTTATCTTCACCTAGGGTGGATTTAATTTTTCTGTAGTATTTCTGATTCCTTTAAATTACTTTTGATACATTCAGCTTCTTTTTTATTCTAAAATATTTATTTTAAAATCCCCTTTCTGCCTCCTTATAAAGATAATGTCCTCTTTAATATATCCTTTCTTAACTTGTTTGAAAGATATCGGTAAAAGAATTTTTCAAATCCTTTTTTGTTCCCTGGGAACTCTGAATATCTCCTTTTTTTCATTATGGTGTAGTATATTTTTCACCTCAGATGTGGGTCCCTGAACAAGATGGAGTGCTTGCTTAAGGATGATTCATACATATTCTGTTGATTCCACTTCTGTGGTTTCTCATCCATCCCCTCCTATCTATTTCCAAACTATCACGCAAAAAAGACATCAGCTTTCCAGACCGTTCTCTCTCATTCCCATCTAACATTCTAATATAACTGAAAGCACATGTTTAAGATTTTACCAAATTTGAAAAAGTAGTCATGTTTTCAGAATAAAATCAAGACTCCGAAATGTCACATTTAATATCCTTTATTATTTGGACCTGGTTTCCTTTGTCAAAATTAATTAGAATTACTTGTTTTCTTCTATCAGTTTTAACTCTGTACTAGTCCCTGTGGATTCTTTCCCTTTCTTGCATTGGTTTAAGCAGCATCTTTTGGAATGGCCTCCTTAACATCTTCTCATTCTGAAATCCTCCGGTCCTTCGGGGTGCAACCCAAGTGCACCCCAGCACATAGACAGCCTTTAATCAGGACTCTGTAAGCACCTACAGGTTTTCCACTTGCATTATAACTATTTACATAATCAAATTATTATTCTCCTGAAGCAGTAAGCCCCGTAGAGACAGACTCTGTACATAAATCATCCTTGTATATACCAGGGATATATGGTGCTTTGTACTTAATGAGCTCTTAATAATTGCTTGATAAATAAAAATGAATTGGTGATTTAGGTGATGCCTAGTGTTCTGTAGGGTCCATATCTAGAGTGACCCTCATAGGTCAGAATCAAAATACTTAGAAAGATCAGGCTACTAGTATTTCAGGGAAGTTTACCATAGGAAGGACTTTTAATAAATTCACCAGATCTGTCCTCAAGGGGTTCACAGTTTAATTGGGAGATTAGGCAAAGTGTGGTACAGGAACAAATAATAAAATGCAACATAGGAGGGTCCAATAGTGGTGTAGAACATAAATGCTACACAACTATGTAGGAAGAGGGAACATTTCCTGGGGGTCTCACAAAGTTGAATGTTGAATCATGTTCAATTAGTAAAATTTGGGTGGACAGAGAAGAGGTGGGAATGATCTTCAGAACTGAGTTCTTAGTTAATAATGTCTTCAGTGAAGAAAAAAATAAAAGCCAAAAACAAAAATCAAAAAAGCATAATATGTGGTAAATGTGGTGCTCTGCTCCATAGACTTCTAGATCTCATGCCAGAACTAGGGATTATTCTGTACCTGGAATGTTGCTGGGTTTGAATAAGGATGAAAGCAACTTTTATTGTTTGCTTCCCTTTGCTTAAGCTGCTTTGAAGGATCTAGAAGTTCCCCATAAGGAGAGAAGTTGACTCCTCTGAGAATATAATCAAATTTCTAGAATTATAATTTATGTGGCACCTCTATTCTTTCTACAAACAATAATTCAAAGTAGGAGTTAACTAATCTTTGTAGGAGAGTCAATATCAACAACTGCTCTTAGGCCATTGACCCCTCACACAAGGACCATGGGGATTATTCTAGCAACTCATTGCCTTTGTGACTGACTCAGACCTACACTGATTCAGATTTATCATATTTTTATCAGATTCAACGTATTTTTAAAACGTTGGTGCAATATAAATTCTAAATGATATTAATAAAACAGCACATGAATAATTGCATTTACTAGACTTAATATTTTCAGCAAATTTCCATGATCCTCAAGGAGACCAGTATTAAATGTGCTTAAAGTGCTAAAGAAAATGGTGAAGTTTCTGTGATTTGATTAATTGACACCCTAAGGACATGACCTCTTCACCTGGTAAGATGCTAACTGTGTAAAGGTGAGATTGTGAGAGAGCAGAATTATAATTACCTGGAATTAGGCCAAGAACGAGTTCAGTGTCTAGTTTAATGGTTCATTCAATAGCTTACCAAGGGATCAAGGTTTGCAGACTTTCTTTTAATTATTAATTTTGATGTTTCATACAATTTATAGTTCCTATAATGATATAATAGTAAAATTATTACATTGAAAAGAGCCCTTGATTTCTCTTTTCTGTTTTTAAATTTTCACAGGCCTCAGACTTTCACAACTTCACTTACACTTAAATTTTTGTCTTCTATATCACTCCTTTAAAAAGAAAAAACAACAAAAAAAAAACCTTAAAGCTTTAAAGGGTCTCCTCTCTCCAGCTCCTACTTGTTCATGATGTCCATATCCTAGTCACTGTCCAGGTCCCCATGTAACTTCCGCTATGAACATTTTAACATTGTACTTGGTTGGAAGTAATCTCTTTATCTCATAAATTTCTTCAATATGATCTTATCTTCTGGTGTTTTTATTGTAGTTTTATCATTTAGCAGCATTTTTGAATTATACTAACTGCATTTAAAAATTATAAAGTCTAATATAAATCTTTACTCATTAGTTTTGATAAATGTTCTATGATTATGTAACATGTTAACATAAAGGGAAGCTGGGTGAGGAACTTTCTGTACTGTTTTTGCAACGCTTCTGTGAGTTAAATTTTTTTTTAAATTTCTTAATATAACATACAATAAGTTATTATACTTAACTTGAACAGAATGTTAAGTTCAGGCAAACAATGGTGTTATATAATTATAGTTCTGCAAAAATGTACAAACAAGAAGATAAATAATAGGTCTCAGACCAAAGACTTGGTCAGCTATCCTTGAAGCACTAAAATAAAGATCCCAACTAATAAAAAATCCAAAACACTCCAAAAAAGAGATCCTTCATTTCAATATTTTTGTCAACCTGCAGCTTTCTTGAGATCATTTGCTGACTAATAGTCCTTTCCAAGTAACTTTTCAGACCAAATTTAGGGCACTAACATCTTTGAGAGAAGGTAAATATTTATGAACACATTGTTAAGTAGGGAAAAAAAGAGAATTTAAATGAACCTCCATAGCTGTACCTTATTTTTTCCTTGTAAAAAATACCTGTTTAAAAGGAAATCAGTTTTTTCTAAACAAAGGATTAATTAATTCAAAAAACCTGAAAAATAAAGACATTTACCAACCCCATACATAGGGACAAAAAAATCTGACATCTGCAGTCGATACATTCATTAAAATAAGACAATCTGTAGAGCCCATTTCTGTAACTCTTTTGCAGACTGGCTCAACTTTTCATTCTCATAAAATTGAAGATGGGCTGTTTGGTTTATTGTTAATTGCAGCGGTACATTGGTCCTATGTTTGCCAGCCCACAAACCCCATAGATGTTTATCCACTCACAGCAGTGCCAGCCTGCTGCATTATTTCAGCAAGCAACGTTTCTCGATGAAAAAACAGCAGCTGCTCACTCAAAATAAACTTGTTTCTGTTTATGCTGTCAGCAGAAAGCTGTTTAAAAAAAAAAAAAATCATTAAATGCATCATGCTGTTGCAGTATGTTAAATTGTGAAGTATAAAGATACATTCCAGAAAGATAGCACCATGTTATCTCCGTGCCTTCATCATGGAGTGTTTCTCTTTTTTCTGAATTAGTAAAATTCAGGTAAGATTGGTGATCTCAGGTGTTCAGACAGAGTGTTAATGATGCCAAGATGATGGGTTGAAGCCCCTTCCAGGATAGTGAACTCTACACAAAGGAAAACATGTGGAAAATACTAGAATAGAATCAAGGGATCTGCTAATCATGCTAGCTCTGCCAACCACAATCTATACAACCTTGGATATGTCTCTTGATCAAAGTGAGGTGCAATTTTTCCATCTGATATAAATGGTCTCTTAAGAACATCACACTTTATCGTGCAATGTTTTCATTGTTAGCATTTTTCATCAGTTGTGAGAATATGCATGACTGATATAAATTTATTCTGACTCTGGGTAAATTACTGTTTTACTAAAGCAGTCAATAAAGATACTTTTTGTATTAAAAGAGTGACTTTATTTTGTCAACTTAAAATATCTGGAAGTGGAGTTTTAATCTTTTTCCACCAAAGGACACTGGTAAAATAAATTACGTTACAACTATCAGATAAAGTGCCATACCACTGGTATGGTATTCATTAGACAATTGGATTGCATTCATTAGAATCACGTGTGAACTGACATAGAGCATCAAAAAAACATTATTAGTTTAAAAGAAAACAAGTACAAAATTAGGTGTGTCCTACTTGTAGCTTGTCATACTTTCATAAAATGAAAATATCTGTACACACATATATGTATACACACACATACATACACAAAGTTGTGCAGTAAGATATTGCCAAACTAAAGTGGTTTTCTCTGGGAGAGGTAATAATATAGTAGATCTCCATTTTTGTGATTTATACTTTTATATTTGAAGGTTTATAGTTAACATTTCTTACTTTTATAACATAGTTAATATTTCTTACTTTTATGATATGTATCATATTCTGACTTAAAATATTTTAATAAAATAATATTTTAATAAAATATTTTTAGTCAGAATATGATACATATATAGTAAACTTTTTGAAGTATAATTTTAAATGTAGGTTTTTTATGAATTTTGAAAAAGGTGTGTTGGGTATTTGTGTCACCATCACCCAGTCCTAGAGCCCTTTGTAGTCAGTCCTTCCACCCCAACCCTTGGCCCCAGACAGCCACTGACATTATTTTTCAATTAGTTTTCTTCCTTTAGACTTTAACATAAAAGGAATCATACAGCATCCTCTTTGTATTTGTCTTCTTTTGATCATTATTTTGACTTTTTTAGATTGACAGATGTTGTAATATAAATCAGTAGTTTGTTCCTTTGTATTCCTGACACAATTTGTTTTTCCATTCCCCTCCTGATGGATATTTATGTTATTTCCAAATTTTTCCTATTATGAATAATGCTGCTATGGACATACATGTACAAGTATTCTCATAAACTAATGCTTTATTTATCTTGGGTATTACTGAGGAGTAGAATTTCTGGATCATAGGATATAAGTATGTTTAAATTTACAAGAAACTGCTAAATAGTGTGTTCCAAAGTGGTTGTGAAATTTTGTACCACCACCAGAAACATATGAGAGCGTTTCAGTTGTTCCATATATTTGTCAACACTTGATATTGTCAGCTTTTTTAATGTTAGCTGTTCTTATGGGTACCTACTGATATCTCTTTATAAAAGTTTCAATTTTATTTCATTCATGATGAATGATGCTGGCCACCTTTTCACATGCTTACTTATAGATCTTCTTTTGTGAATTCCCAATTTTCTACCCATTTAAAAAAATATGTTAGGTTGTCTTTTTATTATTGAGTTGTAAGAGCTGTTACAAATATGTTTTCAGCTGTATGTGTTGCAAATATTTTCTCCTTGTCTGTGGCTTGCCTGTTTACTTTCTTAACATTAAGTTGAAAAATTGAATGTTTTACTTTTGATGAGCTCCAATTTTTAAGGTTTTATTTTTGATGAACTCCAATATTTTGGTCTAGAAATTTTGCCTACATAAAGCTTGTAAAGATTATCTCCAATATATTCTACCATAGGTTTTACCATTTCAACTTTTTGTGTTTAGGTCATTTTAACTTTTATAATTAAAAAAATACAGGACAATATTTTTAGTGAAAATGTTACTGTTAACATTAAAAATATAGACGTTACAAACCCCTTTCACACTGATCTCTTGGTAGTGTCTATAAAAGGTCTGATTTATAAAAAGGTATCTGGGTCCATTGTTCATGAGGAAAACAACATTTTAAATTATACCTTCAGCATACCTGAAGAGAGATTTTTTACCCTTATATTATCTCTTCATACAAAAACATCCTTCAGTATAGGAAGTTTCCTTCAGTTAGCAGTGCTGGACACAATCCATCTAGTAATGTTAATAGAAATGTTTTCTGAATTCTTCCCATGTGTCCCATAATTTGCTGGTTGCTAGAAACAATACATTATTTCTGTAGGATTTAACCTATGCCAAGGTAAAGTGGGGCAAACTTAAGCAAAAACATAATTATAATACATGTTACAAAAAAAGGACCAGAATAAAGAAAAAGGAGGGTGTTATTCGCATCCATAGATGTGTTTATAAACTCGGAGTAGGAGAGGGTTGGGGACCTCCTGGGATGCGTTTCAGGATACAAATAGTGGTTGACTCTAGGTGTGCTATGTATTCTTGGGCAGGTCATACTATTTGAAGAAAACGGTTTTACAAGAGAAAATGATTTTGTTTAGCATGTTCTCAGTTTGTTTTTCTCCTCCAGCTTTGGTTGATAGAGAGGTTATTATGGGTAATACATCAATCTACTTGTACCCCAATGCTTTTGATATTTTTATATTTCTGAGTCTTATACACAAAAAAATGGATCAATTATAGACTATCTATAAGCAAAGAAAATATCTTTAATGAATACACAGGCTTTGTCTGAAACTCTTTTTCCCCCTGGGGTTTCATTTACCCATTTCCTCTTCAATTTTATTTTAGCTTAAGTCTTGGGGTCCAGGTAAGGAATGTTGTTCATAGCCAGTGATTTTGAGTCTGACTGCTGCCATTCCTTATGTGGCTGGTCTTCTTAACAGGTCAGTTTATGTTGGCAATTTTGCTTTTCTCAGTGTGTAGGCTCTAGAATCAAATGAGTTACATGCAAGAACAGAACTCTGGAAACTTTCTATTGATTTATGATTTTAGCTTTATTAACTTAAAACTCATTTAGCACTTACTATGTGCCAAGAACTATGTTCAGTGCTGGGAATTAAACTGAATATGACAGACACCACTACTGTCTTATATAGCTAACGATAAAGTGGGAAAGGATGACATTGAACATTAATTAAAGGTATGATGAGTAGTGTAAAGGCAAATGTCATGGCATAACATATATAACACAGGAATGAGTAAGTGACATTTCAGCTGAGACTTGAGTAACCAATAGAGCAGAACAGGAGAATTCCAGAAAGATATACAACATGAAAAACAACTCTGAGGTAGAGATGAACACAGTATATTTCAAGAACTGAAAGTGAGCCAATATGGTTGCAGTATAAAGAGTGGGGAGGACACTGGCAGCCAAAGAGCCAAAGAGTCTTTGAGCAGACCTGTCAGTTACAACACCATGGGCCTTTGCGGAAACATCAGAAAACCTTACCTCAATTGGCTTCAATAAAAAACAGGATTTATTTATTTATTGTCTTATATAATAAGAAGGAATAAGGTAAGACAACTTTGAGGTTGGTTAATTCAGAAACTCATATCGTCATATTATTTCAATTTTTTAAATGACATTCTCAAACCGTCAATAGTTTCTTCACACGTTTGCCAGATGCCTGCATCATTTTCATACATCACATCCTCACATACTAATATCCAGATGTGTAAATATATTTTTTTGCATTTTTAAGAAGGAAATTACTGTTGTTGTGGTGTATGAGTTCCTTATATATTTTGTATATTAGCCCCTTATTGGAGGTGTTGTTTGCAAAAATCTTCTCCCATTCAGTTGGCTGCCTCTTTATTTTGTCGATGGTTTCTTTTGCTGTGCAGAAGCTTTTTAGTTTGATATACTCCCATCATTTATTTTAGCTCTTACTTCCCTTGACTTTGAAGTCAAATTTATAAAATCCTCTCTGAAGCCAACATCCTTAAGTTTAGTATCTATGTTTTCTTCTATGTAGTTTATTGTTTCAGGTCTTATGTTTATGTCTTGGATCCATTTTGAGTTCATTTTGGTACATGGTGGCCAAGACATGGAAACAACCAAAGTATCCTTTGATAAATGATTGGATAAAGAAGATGTGGTACATATGCACAACGGAATGCTATTGTGCCATAAGGAAAGATGAAATAGTGCCATTTGCGACAACATGGATGGAACTTGAGATTATTATGCTAAGCAAAATAAGTCAGACAGAAAAAGTTGAGAACCATATGATTTCACTGATATGTGGGATACAAAACTGAAAACAACAAAGGAAGAAGATAAACAAATAAATAAACAAAAACTCATAGACACAGACAACAGTTTAGTGGTTACCAGAGGGTAAGGGGGAGGGGGATGGTAGATGAGGGTAAAAGGGATCAAATACATGGTGATGGAAGGAGAACTGACTCTGGGTGGTGAACACACAGTGTGATATATAGATGATGTATTACAGAATTGTACACCTGAAACCTATGTAACTTTCATAACAATTGTCACCCCAATAAACTTTAATTAAACAAAAGAAAAATGAAGAAAGAAAATTACTCCCATAAACACCCAGGACATTTCCCTTTCATCTCATTGGCCGTAATGGACACAGGATCATTAGTTTTCTATACCAGGCACTGGCAAGGGAAATGTGACCATTGTAACTAGAATCATTTCTGAAATGTATGGCAGGGGAGGGTAGGGTAAGTAAATGGAGGCATTGAACATACACAGATCTTTATACTATGTAGTCTCTGAGGTGGGGAGGGGAGAGGTATAGTGATAGAGTAGAATTTATTTTCAAGACCAGTCATATTACTAAATCTTTGGCAACAGTTACAACTGTGGGTGCAATTAGCCTGGTAGGAGGAGAAAATAGCTGTTGGGTATGGGCCTCCAGTAGGATGTAGTTTAGTGACTTTGAACTGTATCAAAAGGGAGATGGGAACAATTGAGAGGTTTTAAGCACAGAAAAGATGCAAAGCAATGTTTGTTAAAGTATAATTTTTCTCCAACATAAATAAAATGAGATTTTTTAAATAATTAAAAGTATAGTTATTTATCCAACATGAGAAATGGAGCAAGAGATGAAGGAGAAAAAACACTTATGAGGCTATGATAGAGATGTACATGAGATATGATCATGACTTAACTAATAGGATATAGAAAAATGATTTTCATATAATTAGTAACTAATATCAATAAAAACTAGGAATTGCAATTGGCAGATGAAGGAGAGGGAGAGGCCAATCTTGACACTGAGAATTTTGGTGAGGGCAACCGGTTATAGAGAGGTACCATTCACTGAGATGGAAACACAGAAGGGATGCCAGTTTGTGTGGGGGTTGTTGTATATTGAATTTGAGATGTCAACAAGATGTTCAAGTGAAGATGACTGGTGATAATATAGGCAAGGAGTTCAGGGGAGAAGCTGAACTTTAAAGATAATTTTGCTGGTATTCAGTATAAAATTGAAATAAAAAATGGGTGGAAGAGATAAGCTAAGACAGAACATAGAAGGAGAACAGAGTACTCAATCTGGTCCTGAGAGATGTCAAGCTTCAGGGATCAGGAGAGGAAGGGATTCTGACAAAGGTGACATAAGAGTGGCACTGGGAAGTTGGAGAATAAACAGTGGAAAGTTATGTCATGAAAGTAAAGGGTTTTTCCACAAAGAGGGAGCAGACACCAGTATCAAATACCTCTAATAATTCCAGTAAGATGAGGAAAGAAGTATGACCATTGGACTTAGTGATATAAAATGGTACCCTTAAGAATAGTTTTGGTAGAATGGTGTTATAATTGAGACTGGAGTGAACTGAGTAGTCAATGGCTGGTAGGAAAAGGGATTCCCAGAAAGAGAAAGTATCGAACATGATTACAGGTAGCTTTGTTTATAGAGAGGAAAAGTTTTCTTTGTCCTTAAATTTTTATGCTTGAAATAGTTAATACCCTCAAATGTAGGACATGCAAAAATGAGAAGAAAATGTGGGCTCAACTGTGGATCACAGTAGAAATGTTAAACTCACAACTTTTCTTCCATAAACTACTTATTAAGGCCATAAAGTCTAAACAGTTGTTTGATAAAACCTAACTGTAAGAAAGACCTGCCACAAACTTTGGAGGCAAATCATATTATAGAATGAGGAAAACTAGAAAATTTTACCATTATTATAGTTCTTTAGAAGCTCTAGCCTGCTTGGATTTCTAAATTGATATTCTAACCAGATCATTAAGGAGACTCCTTCAATTATCAGAAAGTACGTCTGATAGCGCCACACAATAGACTCTGGCATTGGACTAGGTTGCTCAAGTGTGGGCTATGAATGCAAGAGAATAGAGGCGACAGCACCACCATTAATCAAGGTGCTTTCTAGATGACTGGTTATTGGACACACAATGCATATGCTCCTTCATTCAGTTTCTTCTGAGAGAATATATCAGTCACTAGATAGGATGAATTAGCATACTAGAAATAAAACAAATTGTGCTCATTATTGAGAACTAATTTCAATAAAACTATTTGTGAACTTACAGGTGATTAAAAATTTGATTTTTAAAATAATGCATATTAGTTAGGAAAGTATTATGTTTTCCTGTTCTTTCTTTTTTTTTTCTTTTTTTTTTTATTAGTTTCAGGTGCACAAGACAAAGCAAAACTTAGACGTTTATCATTTATATCCCTCACACTGTGTGAACCCCCCTTCCCCCATCCACTATCCCTCTGTACGTTCCCCAAATTAATTTTCAAACCCCCATGACCATCTTGTCTGTTCTTTCTTATTCTTTATAAATGGATAAGCATGTTGGATAAGGTCTTGATTAATGAAAGCCTCTTTAAATGGAATCTAATGGAATATATTAGTTGTATTGACCTTGATTATGGACCTAACAAATCAATTCTAAATTTTCCAATGACTTCAATTGAATAATAGTCTATCACTTACCTCTGTTCTCTCCTTTACGCCTGACTGACCAGATTGATGAATGGTATACCCTGCAGTCTACAAAATACCCTAATTATCCAGACCTATAAAAAAATCTCATAATTCTCACATTTTAAAATATTATCTGGGAGGATTATCCTAATTGTTCATCTTGAATAAGTCCCGTCCTTGTTCTTCTTTTTAAAGGGTACTAATTGAATTTAAAATTTTTCTTTTTTACGTATTATTGGTGGTAATTTCTATGCTTTGAACATTTGTATATGTGTCCAGGAATGTATTCTATGTTGTCCATCAGGTAAAAATAGTAATGCATTTATAAAGTGTTCTGGTCAGAATTTATCCCAATATTAAATTCAGGATCTAGTCAGCAGTTCCATCTTTGATGGATCATGTTGTCAAGTCTTTCAATGAATTGGCAATTTCTACTTGTAAGCAGTTTTCTAGGAAAGAAGACAGTATGAATAAAGCCTTAAATAAGTATGCATAAAGCCTTCAATAAGTATCTAATCATCAAATTATCTTGTATTTACTGCCATGAGTTAATTATAATAAAGCCACACAATGTAAAGTACAGATCTCAGCTGGAATCAATCTTAACATAATTGGCAAGGTCATTTAAGAGATTTCATGTTTATATTTATCATTTTTCATAGAATATTCTTAAATGTTCCTAAAGACAGTGGTTAGCAATGATACCCAAGCTTTCTTTAAGAAAGAAATACAAAAAATCTTGCTTATGCTTATGTTAATATATTCTTCTAGTCAGCCATTGAATATTTATTAAGTAGCTCTCTCACGGTAGTCATTGTGCCAAGTGAGCTATTATCTTTGCTTCTATAATATAAACTCCTGGTTTTCAGTCTACCTCTTTGTTTTATCTTATTTCACTTTGCCTTTCATGTAGCTCTTTAGTTCGGGCCTCCCCATGTGTTGATTTTCCTTAGAAATATGTCTGGAGCCCTCTCCTTAATTCTCCGGAGGTGACGGTATCTACTTTTATCTTCTTTGTGGTGAAGAGGTAACACAACACAGTAGATAAGCCTTGAGTTTTAGACTAATGTACAGCTGGAAAATAAGGCTATGGCTAGGAATTTAGACTTTATGAGCCACAGAAGGATCTTTAGTACAGAAATATGAGGAAATACTATAGTAAATGTAGCGGTGCTGGTGAGAGAACGCCTGGGCCTAACCACAAATGTCGTCCTGTCCTGGACAATGCTTACGTTCTTCTACCGGAAAGGTGAGATGCAGTCTTCAGAAGGGAATTAGTCAAGGGCAAAAAGACAAGTAATCTCAAATTTTAACCTAGCTAAATCAGAAATGAGCTTTTCCTGGCCTCACATTAAATCAGTGTCAATGATGGAAGCTTCGGGGTTAATCAGCTCCAGACTTCATTATCTAGGAAAGGACTGATCTTGTTTTGAAAGCATAATGTAAGGGAGGTGTCATGTGGTGTCTCTGGTCCCGCTCCCCACATAAAAACACAGGATATGTTAAGGCCAAAAAGGAACACCCACGGAGCCATAGATAGGGGAGTCATACCACTATAATCTCGCTGGCGGCTGGTTTGGAGACACAGGAAACAGGATCCACACGATCTGCAACCTGCCGTCCACTTCTCTGCCAACCAACCAACCCCACTTGCTAGCTACAATCCGCCGTGCTAACTGCAATCCACACTTGCTAGCTCAGCCACCATCTTCTTGCTAGCCCCCATTGTCCTGCTAGCGTAGCCATGGCAGTTATATTGTGGCCAATGGCTCACTGGTTACAGCTGACGGCCAACTAGCCACAGCTGATGACCATCCAATCACAGTTGATGGCCATTTACTACCAGAGTTATCACCTTTCCACATGAGGGCCAGAGCCTGGAAACTGCACTCCTGGCTCTGTCCCCACAGGGCGTACAAAGGTAGGTTTCAGCAGAGGGTGAATAAGCTCATTGATGCACAGTGATTGTCTCTGTGGCTATCTTGTGAATAAACTGCACTTTGCCCCTTCCCAAGGTTAGCTTTTGACCAATAGTAGACTCAAAATCATTGCACTGCTTTATCTCAGTAGCAGTGGAGATTTATTGGGCATCTGTTGCTGTTGTTTGCTTTCCGTATCCTTTTTTTGTAACAGCACTTTTGATTTCTTTGGAGAACTATTTCCATTCATTTCAAATGTCATGGTGGAATTAATTATCAAGGGGCTGCACCTCTTGGCCAAGAGGTGGACATGAGACCAAAGCTCAGCCAGTCAGACTCTTCCTGAAAGGTGGATAGTTAGTGAACTGAGACAAGGAGAAGAAATGGCTGAACATGACTTATTCCAATCACGGGGTGTGGGGGCAGAGCCCCAGAAAGTAGTTTACAGGCTCTCGGCCTCACGTGGAGGAGTGCTGGCTCGGGTAGTAGATGGCCGTCAGCTGTGGCTGATTGGCCGTCAGCTATAGCCAGTTAGCCAATTAGCCGCCAATATAACTGCTGCAACTACGGAGGAGAGAGAGGGAGAGAAGAGAGAAAGAATGGGGCTAGCAAGAAGATGGCGGCTGGGCTGGCAAGCGTGGATGGCGGTTTGCGGACAGTGTGGATCCAGCCTTCAGTGAGAGTATAGTGCCGCCAGAGAGAATATAGTGGTATGACTCCCCTACCTATGGCTCCGTGGGTGTTCCTTTTTGGCCTCACCATATCCTGCGTTCTTGTATGGGGAGCGGGACCAGAGACCCCGCCGGACACCCTGCATGACAAATGGCGCAGCGAGCAGGGTATGGTGCCGGCCAAAGTTCTCCGAAGGGCGGTGGAGCAGTTTGTGCGTATGAACACCCAGTCTGAGGAAGACCAGGAGGAGCAGCTGCCGGAGAGCTGGACCCCCGTGGAGGGGTGAGAGGACGTGGATGGTTCTCCCACCAGCACAGGAAAAGCCATGCAGCTGCTGGAGAGATGGAGCCCCGTGGAGAGGCGGAAAGATGCGGACGGTTCCCCAACCAGCACAGGCCGGAGAAAGCGAAGGTCGTTGCAGCCCTGTGGGCCGGGAGGTTCCTGCTCAGGCAGCCCGGATGCAGGACTTACAGTCCCAGGAGGTAACGCTTGCTGAGTCCTCCATGGGAGATGAGGGTGAGGTCAAGGTCGTCCCTCACCCCCAGGACAGCCCTGGCGAATGACTATGGACTATGGGGAATTGCCTTCCATCCCTAATTTAATGGACAGCTTGACTGTTTGTTTGGGAACTGTTGTTAGTGGAACTGGGGGATATTTGCTTTTGTCTCTTGACTGGCCGCCATTGAGAATATGTAAGCACCTTGATTGTGAGTCGCTGTTGTTCCAGCAGGGTACCCCGAGAGGCCCAGAGAGAGTGGCAGTGCCCTGAGAGCCCTGGCTGAGTCCAGGAAGTCTGGCTGAGCCCTGAAGATACCCTGGCTGTGCCCAGGAAGTCGGGCTGTTCCCAGAGAGAGTGGCAGTGCCCTGAGAAACCCTGGTTGTGTCCGGGAAGACAGGTGGTACCCTAAGAAGTCCAGGAAGTCTGGCTGTGCCCAGAAGCACTGGTGGTGCCCTGAGAAACCCTGGCTGTGCCCAGAGAGCCTGGCTGTGTCCAGGATATTGCATTCGCATTCACCCCAGGCTCCTCGCACAGGGCCCCTCACAGAAGACGCTTGTCGCGTAGATTGTGAGGCAAGAGCCTGTAGGGGTGGAGTGTGGGGACAGAGCCCCAGAAAGTAGTTTACAGGCTCTCGGCCTCACGTGGAGGAGTGCTGGCTCGGGTAGTAGATGGCCGTCAGCTGTGGCTGATTGGCCGTCAGCTGTAGCCAGTTAGCCAATTAGCCGCTAATATAACTGCTGTGGCTACGCTAGCAGAGAAGAGAGAAGAATGGGGCTAGCAAGAAGATGGCGGCTGGGCTGGCAAGCGTGGATGGCGGTTTGCGGACAGTGTGGATCCAGCCTCCAGTGAGAGTATAGTGCCGCCAGAGAGAATATAGCGGTATGACTCCCCTACCCATGGCTCCGTGGGTGTTCCTTTTTGGCCTCACCATGTCCTGCGTTCTTGTATGGGGAGCGGGAGCAGAGACCCCGCAGGCCGCCCCGCATGACAAATGGCGCAGCGAGCAGGGTCTCCCGCACGACACGGGGTCTTAAAAAGACTCTGCATGTTTCCACTCCCTGTATTGCCAGACCACCTTGATCCCTGAACTTCCCAAGGTTTGGTTTTAGAGGTTTATGTTCAGTTCTGTGAGTTATTTCATCCACATACTTCCATAAAATTATCAAGGTTGTAAGTTACCAAGAATTGTTTTTCATTGGTGGCAATGAAATATCACTAATGCATTTTTGTTAGACATTATTCAAAACCTTTAAAAAAACAAAGCAAAGCAATACATCTCAAATTTTGCTTTTAACAAGGCATCAACCTATTTCTGTTTTCAAAAGAATACTTCTTTCTTAGAAGGGTTATATGGATTTGCACCTGAGTACACAGTGGATCATTGAATGACAAAGGCTCAGAGAGGTTTCAAGCTTGAAAAGCAAAGCAGTAGGTTCGGGTGCTTACAAGCGAGTGCGCCTGCTGTATCTCCAGGTGTATTGTTGGAGTTAAAATCCTCATTTCACCATTAGTAGCAGTATAACCTTTCATTATCTCCTTAGTTTCTAAATTCCTCCACTTCGTCGACTGTTAAATGAGGAGAAGATAATTTATGTGATGTGCCTAGAACAGTGCGTAGCACATAGTAAAATCTCAATAAATACATGTTAGCGCTATGCTCAAGCTATCCAATTTTATGCCCAAACTCAATGTTGAGCTTCTTGCAAGCAAAACCTTGTTTCAGTCATCTTTATAGCTTACTTCTGGGTCTAGTCGGTGCTCTACCCCTCCCCTTTTCCCCCCTCCCCGAGTGGCTACACTGATGAAACAAACATCCCGGGATTGTTTTTATATGTGTGTTGTATTAATATTCATACAGAAACATGGAGTCAACTATAAGTTTATTGAGAACTTAATTTTAAGAGTCCAAACCTGTTGTCCTTCTCCTACAAGGTACCCTGGCTTTAAATTGTTATAAACTTATGTAATAATTTTTTATTGTTTATGTGGGGACAGAGCCAGGAGTGCAGTTTCCAGGCTCTAGGCCCCACGTGGAAAGGTGCTGGCTCAGGTAGTAAATGGCCATCAACTGTGATTGGATGGCCATCAGCTGTGGCTAGTTGGCCATTAGCTATAACCAGTGAGCCATTGGCCACTAATATAACTGCCGTGGCTACACTAGCAGAAAAACGGGGGCTAGCAAGAAGATAGTGGCTGAGGTAGCAAGCGGTGGAGTGCAGGTTGCGGATTGCAGAGAAGTGGATGGCAGGTTATGGATAGTGTGACTCCTGCTTCCTGTGTCTCCAACTCAGCTGCCAGCAAGAATAAAGTGATATGGCTCCTCTATCTATGGCTCCATGGGTGTTCCTTTTTGGCCTCACCATATCCTGTGTTTTTATGTGGGGAGCAGGACCAGAGACCCAGCATGACACCCCGGCATGACAGTTTATTTCCTTCCCAGTTAATTGTATTAGACTACCTCTGTTAAACAAATTAAGACTCCACCAATTGTTCTCAACCTTGGGTGCATATTAGAAGCACCTGGAGAGCTTTCAAAAACACCACAGAATCAAACTCCCTGGGGAAGGAAACTGGATATTAGCTAAGACACCAGTAGGTCTGAAAAGTACAGTCTTCTTTTTTCCTATTAAGTGTATATATTTTTAGAATTGAGGAATTTTGAACCTTGGCTGAGTGGTCTGACTATGGTTTGCTTGAAACATTAAAAAACAGGATAATAGAGCTCAAGAAAAAGGCTGTCTATTTCTTCCATTTCTCCCCACTGTTCCTTTTGTCATTGTATTGTAAGAAACTATATTGTTTCATTGAGAGTAGATGGAATTGGGGGAGGCTAAAGAATTTGTACAAAGGCCAGGATTTGCACATTTTCTGATTCCATTTTATAGACTGTATAGTTTGTAAAACTACAGGTTAAATTCCGTAATCCAAATGATTTCTGTTTATATTACCTCAAGACCCTTGGGGGCATGACTTTTGGTTGGTAACAGAGAAATGATGTGTGTGTATGTGTGTATATGTATACATGTACATACATACATATATAAACATATATAATATATATAAACATACGTATAATATATATTACATATATTTACAATATATATTATTATATACCTTCATATATAATAATATATTATATATATACATATATATAATTTGTGTCTCTTGTGATTATTTTTCTTCTCTGATACATGTATTAATTTCAAAGCCTTAACCACTTAACAACTTTTCAGACATTTGAAGACAGCTATCATCTCATCTCCAATTTTTCTCTTCTCTAAGATAAACACAGGGTGTTCCATATATGTCATGGTTTCATGAACATTCAGTGTGACCACTACCTATCCTGTTTAATTATAGTCCCTGACATTGACCAGACATGTACTACGTGTCGGGCACTGTTCTAAGTGCTGATTACGTGCTAAGTCATTTTATTATCACAGCCACCATATGAGAGAGTAGCTGACTTTTTCACAGACGTGGAAACTGAAGCACAGATATTTTGGGACATGTTGAGAAATCTGCCCTAAGTCACAATTACAGTTCCGGCAATTCTGCTTCTGCAGACTCAGTCACTACGCTATAACGATTTATGGTCTGTGCAGCAACATATAATTGAGTTTGTAAAAATACAACCAACCTACTATCCACTGGACAGTGTAAGTGGGGAAAGGGAAAATTTTCTATAACTTTTCCATATTTGATCTGCTACATAAAGCAAGAACTTGTATAGATCTTTTCCCCCCCCTCTTAACAATTCATGTGACCTTCTGCTACTGTATCTTGAATATAATGTCTGGGGCTATGAATTAAATACAAAATCTACAAAACTGTATTTGTTTTACATGATACGATGTTTTACATATACACATTTTAGTCCTCTAGCAAATGGTTAAAACTACTGACATAGTACAAATCCCATTTTGATCTCGCTTGCATGTGTGTGCCATCTTTGAGAGGTAATGCTTCAAGAAGTGACATCTAATGTAAGAGTCCCCAGTGTTCATCATACCTGCAGGTTAAGCTTTTCTTTAATGCCTTAGGTACTCACAGGCAATGAGGCGGGATAAATATATCAATTCAAGCACATCTGAAGTAACAGGCAAGAGAAAATCTGTGCTCAGTGGTGCAATGTGTCAGGAGAGAAGCTTAAGCCTACCCAGAATGGTGTATACACCACTGAACTTGGGCACCTGGCCAATATTTAACACCACCAGAGAAGTGCAATTTTATTTTAATCATTGATTTTAATATGAAAGCCACGAACAGCATTTCCACCAGCTTCTACTTCCCCATGAGTTAAACAGTATGCTCCACAACTCTCAATACAGGGAGTTTTAATTTGCATATTAGTAGAGCAGCAAAATATAGTATTTATTCCTTTCATTTTTGTACGGTGGGACAGAGAGATAATCATGGAAGCAAGGACTGAACATTTCTAAGCCTTTCAGTTCTAAAACATACCAGCCTAACAGAGAACATTTGAATCATGATGTCAAAATACAGCAAAACAATGTAGTATTTTGGAATCAGCAGCTTAGAGGAGCAGACTATAGAGGGTTCTTTTTCATTTTTATTTTTTTTTAAAGATGATATTTGGGTCCATCCTACTCTCTGAAGATTGGAACATGTAGATTTTCTACACATTCAACCGAAATAATTAACAAAGGCAGCATCTTAAGTAAAAACAGGGACCGAAACTACCAATTCTATTTTGATGAGATTAATCTATCAAGTATGTCCACAACACTTTGAGGGTTTTTTTTTTTCTGCCAATGAATTGTCTAGATTAAGAGTTATTTGTAATTTGTACACATGCAGCCATAATTAAAAGTGCCAAATAGAAAGTCATAACAACTTATAAAATCTTCAAAAGAATGAGGTCAAATAAAAATATATTGACATTTTCTCTTGATTACATCACATGTTTTGCATAATTTCCTTTTCTCCTTACTCTGATATTTCATTACATGTCCCACACTTGGTTCAGATCTTTCATCCAAAGTCAGCTTGACCTTCCTGCTCCACTTTCTTCAGTTCTGATAGAACATTCTTCTTCATAAATCTTAGCCAAGCAATGCCATCTCTCCACTGATCTTTTATGAATTATATTTTACTATAGCTTAAGGATATGTGTGATCTTTATTTTTAATAACAATACTTCCACTTATCAAAATAATTATTTTCTTATATGTTTTAATCTCATGACATCTAACTCATTTAGATTTTTGTTTAAAAATGTATCTGACCAGTGGCTACTAAAAATCATGGACTAGTGGATCTGATATGAGCCATAGATGTCAGTAGTCAAGTCCTCTCTCTAGTATTTGAATCTTCTCTACAGCATGAGGTATGATAAAAAAAATTTGGTGAATGTTTAAATTTAAAAAACGTACTATAGTAAAAGATACATTGCCATAAATCTCTCCTCAAAAACTCCCCCTCACTTCAAACACACTTACCCCATCGTTTTTGCCACTTTCTGAAGCAGTTCTGGAAGTCCTCTTTTGTGAGTGTCTTTAGTTATGCTGTTGTGACTGCCTCGATGACCTGAATCATTTTGACTTTGGGGAAGAGCCAGAAGTAGCATAGTGCCCCAGCTCCTGTGAATAAAGTGGATGAGGGCACACTGTAATGTTTTTATTTGACAGAAATTGCTGTACCAGAAGTGATATGTGACACAGAGCCTTTCTATTGGGATCACAATATATGGTGAATGCTGCTGCCAAGTGCCATCCAACGGAAAGGCAGGGATCTTCTATATGGGAAGTGGCATGTCGAACCTTAGTAACAATGTGTGACAAGTTTCAACTTGTTCAGTGCAGTCAGTCGAGTGTGAGCTACAGTTGAGAGAAGGTGTGTTTTAAAGTGTGCCGTAAATCATCCTCCATCATGACAATGCTCCGTGTCACACATTGCTTTATTTGGCAGTTTCCGTCAAATAAAAACTTCATGGTGTGTCCTCATCCACTTTATTCACCAGATATGGCACCGTGCAACTTCTGGCTCTTCCCCAAAGTCAAAATGACTCAAGACATCGAAATGATTCAAGACAGCACAGCTAAAGAAACTCACAAAAGAGGACTTCCAGAACTGCTTCAGAAAGTGGCAAGAACAATGGAATAAGTGTGTTTGAAGTGAGAGCGAGTATTTTGAGGGGGATTAATGGCAATGTGTCTTTTACTGTACAAAATTCTGTTTTGTTTAAACATTCACTGTATTGTTTGAGCACACCTCATATTCCAGACAAGTGTTTATCCAGTTTTGCCTGGAACGCTCAGGGTGGGGCATTTACCATCTCACAAAAGTTGTCTAGGTGATATTACTTAGTATATTGCATTATATTACCTATGCCTTTAAATAATGTATGTCAGTGGGTCCTAATTTACTCCTAGGATACATGAAGTTTAAAACTGCATCCAAGTTACAACTTTTCAGGTATTTGAAAATACCTCCTAACTTTTTCCTTCTCTAGGACAGATGTGGCAGTTTCCGTATGTGACATGGTTTCATGAATGTTCAACATAATTACTATCCTAGTTAGTCTCTTCATATATTCCAATTTTTTCATATGTGTCACAGACATGGAAATGTGCTACTGAGATCCCTCTTCAATCTTCTGTCCCCGTGAGGGGAGTGAGGTCAGAGAAAGCCTCCAGCTGTTAGTTCCTTCAGGATCAGAGTTAGCTGCAGAGCAAAGGCTTAGCCAAGGCCAGGTACTTCCCAAAGTAGCCCACTTCCTCTGTCTGAGGAAGGCAGGGGTTCAACAGCCCAGCTATTTCTGTCCGAAGAGGGATGACTGATGGCCAATACTAGCTCCGTAAACCCTCCCATTGGGTTAGCCAAAACTTTGTTTCACTTCTCCTCTTCCCAGTACTGCTCTTCCCCTTTCAAACCTGCCTTTTCACATATGTTGATCCTTAAACATCTTGTGCTTCAAACTTGGTCTAATTGTCTGCTTCCAGAGAACATAATTTAAGACAATATTTCTTTCTGTTTATCTTGCTCTTTACCCAGACTAGTTGAGAATATATTTTGAACCAAGCGCTGAACCTCTATTTATATTAAATGTGATTTTTAAAAATATTGAACCATAAAATATAGAATCCCAGTTTGTCAGGATTATTTTGGAAATACTTTACCCCCCTATGTATTGCTTCACCCAGGTTATGTCATCTTAACATATGATTTCCACCGTTTCCCAGAGTTTTTGATAAAATATTAACTAAGTCATTTTTAAAGAGTCCTATGTATCAGTCTAGATTAACGCACATCAGTTAATTAGTGTTTATTGGTTAGGATTACTTATTCAGTTAAGCATCTGCTGTATTCTATTTTCATATAGCTAGAGTAACATTTAAAAAGTTATCTCTTAAATAATTTTAAATTACAGTATAAAATATATACAGAAAGGTGCATGAAACTCAAGACTAACATTAATGTATGGGCACACTCATTTGTCTACCATGCCAATCATGAAACAGAATATCACCAACAGCTCAGAAGCCCTTCAAGCCACTGACTCTACCCTCTTCCCTAAGGGTAGCTGTTTTCCTAGCTTAACATCATAGAAGAGTCTTGATTTTATTTTAGTACTTTTATATAAATTGAATGTTATAGTTGATATTCCTTTGTGTGTCTGGTATCATTCATTGAATGTTACGTTTGTGAGATTAATAAATATAATTGTGTATAGAGTACAACATTGATTTTTATTGCTCTATAGTATCCCATTTTGTGAATCTATCCAATTTTTCCCTTCATTCTATGGACAATTTTCTAGTTTTTTATTATTTCAAAAATGTTGCCTTAAATATTTTTATATTTTTGGTATACTTAGTATGGGTTTGTGTTGGCTGTAAATATAAGAATGCAATTGATGGGTCATAGACATATCCATGTTTGGCTTTGATAGATATCACCAGTTTTATTAAAGATATATCAATTTGCACTTCTACTGACAGGGTATGAGAGTTCTAATTGTTCCATGCCCTTACCAACTCTTGATCCTGTCCATATTTTTTATTTTAGCCATTCTGATGGTGAGACGGTAGTTGCATATCATAATCCATTTTATTTACCTTTCATTGACAATTAGTGCAATAGAGCATTTGGATATTGACTATTTGAATTTCCTCTTCTGAGAAGTTTTTACAAATATATTGTATCTTTTCTTGTCTGTTAGCCCCTATTGCTTATTATTTTGTGTCTTTTCCCCATTGATTACCAGCAAATTTTATATGGCTTGGATACAAATAGTTTTTGGTTATATGTTTTAAAAATATATTCTTCCACTCTGTGGCCCTCTTTGTAACGTTCTTTTTTTTTCTTTAAAGTTTATTGAGGTGACAATTGTTAGTAAACTTACATAGATTTCAGGTGTACAATTCTGTAATACGTTATCTATATCTCACATTGTGTGTTCACCACCCAGAGTCAGTTCTCTTTCCATCAACATATATTAGACCCCATTTACCCTCTTCTAGGGCCCCGCTCCTCTCTCCCCCCTTACCTTCTGGTAATCCCTAAACTATTGTCTATGAGTTTTGTTCTTTCAGTTGTTTGTCTTGTCCTTTTGTTGATTTCGGTTTATATACCACATATCAGTGAAATCATATGGTTCTCTACTTTTTCTGTCTGACTTATTTTGCTTAGCATTATACTCTCAAGATCCATCCGTGTTGTCACAAATGGTACTATTTCATCTTTACTTACTGCTGAATAGTACTCCATTGTGTATATATACCACAACTTCTTTATCCATTCATCTGTTAAAGGACATTTTGGTTGTTTCCATGTCTTGGCCACCATAAACAAAGCTGCAATGAACATTGGAGCACACATGTCTTTATGTATAAATGTTTTCAGATTTTTTGGGTACATACCCAGGAGAGGGATTGCTGGGTCATATGGCAATTCTATTCGTAACTTTTTGAGGAACCTCCACACTGCCTTCCATAGCGGCTGCACCAGTCTGCATTCCCACCAACGGTGTATGAGGGTTCCTTTTTCTCCACAGCCTCTCCAACACTTGTTACTATTTGTCTTGCTGATGATAGCCATTCTGACTGGGGTGAGGTGATATCTCATTGTGGTTTTGATTTGCGTTTCTCTGATGATTAGTGATGTTGAGCATTTTTTCCTATGTCTATTTGCCATTTGTATCTCCTCTTTGGAGAAATGTCTCTTCAGGTTGTAACTTTCTTAATGTCTAAAAATACAGAGAATTTAAATATATTTATGCAGTCCAATTACCAACATTTTCCTTTATAGTTAGTATAAACTAACTATAGTTAGTATATGTCCTGATATCTTAGCCTTTTCCTACATCTTGAAGATATTTTTCGACATTATTTTCTGGAAAACTTATTGTTTTACCTCTCACAGTTAGAAGTACAATACTGAAATTGACTTTGGCATATGGCTTAAGAAAAGAGATCATTGTTATTTTTATTACATAGATGTGCAATTTATTAAAAAGTTAGTTTGTTCCCAATTAATTTGCAGTGTCAACTTCTATTTCTAGTTCGCTGAGAATTTTCTTTTTCTTAATGATAATAGCTGTTGAATTTTATCCAATGCTTTTTCTGTTTTTCATGGTACTATCATGTAGTTTCACTTTTATTTTGTTAATGTGAATTCCATTGATTGATTTTTAATGCCCAGCCTACTTTGAATTACTGGGATTTATTCAGTTTGTTTAATTATAATGTAGTCCCCTTTATACATCACTAGATTCCATTGTTAATTTTTTTCCACTTTATGTCTAGATCCATTGGAGATTCTCATCTGTAAATTTCATTTTATTTTTTCCTTTCAATGTTTTTGTCAGGTTTTGGTATCAGTATGCTGGCTTCATAATATGACTTGGGAAGCATTACCACCTGCCTATTCTCTGAGAGTTCATATACAATTGATTTATTTCTACTTTAGAATGTAAGGGAAAACTCAACACTAAAGCTGTCTGGGCCAGAAATTTTCTTTGCAGGAAATATTTTAGTTACGAACTCAATTAGTATAACAAATGGAGAGCGATTGACATTTTTCTATTTCTTGTGGTAACAGTTTTGGTAAGATGTGTTTTCAAGGAATTTTTCCACTTTATCTAACTTTTCAAGTATGTTGGCATATAATTTTTGTAATATCATCTTTTTAAATTTATGTCTCTAAGAATCATAGAGGCAATCACTTTTCATTTTCGATGTTGGTAATTTTAATTTTTGTCTTTTTTTCTGAACTTGTTTTGCTAAAGTTTATCAATTTGGTTAACCTTTTTCAAAAAGCCAACTTTTAGATTTGTTTGTCTTCCATTATTTTATGGGATTTTTTTCCCCTATTTAATTGACTTCTGTTCTTATCTTTATGACTTCCATCTTTACACTTTTTTAGGGTTAAATTTACTGTGTCTTTTTTCTACAAGCTATAAAATCCAGCAGCTAGAATTTTGCTTCTTGAGATGGAAATGTATATTATTGCTTTTCAAACTTTACTCTTTTCTAATATACACATTTAAAGCTTTATTTCACTTTAAGATAGGTATAGTTAATTTCACAATTATAGCATGCTTTAATTTTTTTATGTAGTTTAAAATATTTTTATTTCCATTTCGATATCTTCTCTAACACATGGATTATTTAGAACCACGTTGCTTAAATTACAAACATTTTGATATTTTATCTTTCTCTTTATTGTTGATTTCTATTTTAACTCCTCTGTGGTCAGAAAATATTATCTAAATGTTTCAAGTCTTTGAGATTTATTAAGGAATACTTTGTGTCCCAGCATATGGTCTATTTTAGTAAATGATCCATAGATACTTAAAATAAATATATTTTTGCAGTTATTGGGGATAACTTATATATAGGTCAGTTTGGTGAATAGTGTTAATAAAATATTCTTATCCTTATTGATTTTATGTCTTCTTACTAACTTTATGTCTACTGATGTTTGTTACTGAGAGAGGAGTAGTAAAATCTCTGACTATGATTGGGAATTTATTTATTTCTCTTTGAACCTGTCAAATTTTGCTTCATATATTTTGAAGCTGTTATTTGCACACAAACTTAGAATTATTGTCTTCTTGATTAAGTGACCTTTTATTATTAGAAATCTCTTTTTATTGATGCATCTTATCTTTAAACATACTTTGCCTGATATTAATAGAGCTTCATTAATTTTTGATAGTATTTATATGATATAGTTTTCTATCTTTTATTCATTTTATGCCTTTTTATTAAATGTATCTCTTGTATAGGCACATACATGGGTTTTATTATTTCATACAGTCTATAATATTTTTCACTTTAATTGTAGCCTTTAGTCTACTTACATTAAATTTAATTATTGATATTTTGTGGTTGAAGTCTATTGTCTTTGTACTTGTTTTTCTTTTGTTCTATCTGTTCTTCACTCCAACATTGCTGTTTTGTTTTTTATTCTTCCTGGGTATAAAATTCTATGTTGGTAACAATTTGCATCTTGTCATAAAGAGATCTATCAGCTGTTTTCTTGTTCCTTTGTACGTATTAGATCTTATATCTTTAGGTACATGTACAATTTTTTCCTTGTCTTTTATTTTTACACTTTTATTCTTATGTGTTTTTTGTTTGTTTGCTTATTTATACCTTCCTACACTTGCTGAGTTTCTTGAATTTACTGTTTGTTTTTCTAAAATCATATTTCGAAAATTATTGACCATTATCACTTAAAATATTTCTACTTCATTTTTTCCACTCCATTCTTTCTGACATTCCAATTTTATGTATGTAAGTTCATTGGAATATATTTAAACGATCTCTTATATGTGTTCTCTTATTTTTATTTATTTATTACCTGACTCAGTATTTATTAATCTCATTTTCTATTATGTTTGATCTGCTGTTAATCCATCTAATGACTTTTTAATTTCATACTACTTATTTTTAAGTTTTATAACTTCCATTTTATAATGTTTATTTTATATATTCTAATTACCTGTTAAGATTCTCTATTTTTATTTATTTTGTCTATTTTATTCCACTTTCTTTAAAGTATTGTTAATAGTTTTCTTTCAAGTCCCTGTCCATTAGTTGCAGTATGTGGACAATCCTTAGGTTTGCTTTTACTATGTATTTGTTCTTCTTCATTGTTTATCACATTTCATGAATCTTCTCACATCGCATAGACTTGATAGTATGCTATCATACAAAATACCAACATAAATAGAATGTGATGCTATTTATTCCTAGAAAATGTTCTCTTTTACACAGGGATTGTGAAAGGCTGATACTTTAATCTAATCAGATATTAAGCCAGCCTGGGACTGGGTTGCAACTCCAGCTAGTTTCAGCCCATCTCTGAAGTCTCATAGGAAGGACCAATTGTGTGTTAATTGTTAGCTCTTCTTTTTATGGAGGCATGGTTTCTTAAGCATTGTGTAAGACTGTGGAAGAATACACTGCCCTGAGGTGCAAGAGTTTCTGCTTTTGATTGAATCTGGCCATTCCCTCTTCTACCTTGGTGAAAGTTTGGCCTATTTGCTATTTTGAGGTTCACTCTTTAGCCTCACATTTCACAGATATTTAAAATATGGAAAATGTGTTGAGAGAGAGAGAACTTCATGCATTTCTTGTAGGGTACTTTCCTTAACATGACTTTGTCCCTTTGTAGGAAATCTCATTCTGTGTTTTTGGAACAGATCTCTAGTCTCTCATGCCACTCTGGCACTCAACAAATATCCTGCGGGGAAAGTGATCTTACAACTGAAGGGAGTCTCTAGATTCTAATCCATTAAGCAGCTTACTTAGTCAATAAATTCTGTTGCTTTCTGTTTCTCCTAGCAGAGTCCTGTTGACTTTGTCAAGCCTGATAATCAACCTTTCCCCAGGTTTGGCAAATGTTTTCAAGAAAGAAACTGGCTGATGATATCAGCTTGCCTAGGAAGAGCTCTTCCCTCTCTGGGATTAAATTTTATTCAGTTATTTGACTTATACGAATCTCTTATGGCTTTAAAACGTATTTTTAACTTACCTTTTCCACCACCCTCTCCCCTACTTGTTACAGTGAAAGCAAAGACTTCTTGCTTCCTTTTGCAAACATAGGTGTCACCAGTCACAGTGGTTCAGAAAAACCACAGCCCTTCATTAGAGGTATCTGTCACAGTACAACTTTTCACTTGGGGAACAAAATGTAATGTGCTGTTTTGGAGGTAGAGATAAGACAAAGGAGTTTTATCTTACATCTTTGAAGGATTTTTCTTTGGATATAGTTGTACATTTCTATGTTAGTAGGTTTTTTTCCCCCAGCACTTTGAAAATTTTGTTCATTTTTTTTCTACCATTGTATGCGCTAAAGCCAACTGAGAGTGTCACATTGCTCCTCTGGAAGCAATGTATCTTTTTCCATTGGCTCCCTTTAAAATGTCCTCTTTGCCTTTGTTTCTCTACATTTTAGTAGAATGTGCATAAATATAGTTTTTTTCTACTTACCCTATCTGGGGATCCTGAGTTGCTCGCATTAGTAAGTAGGTGTTTATTTAGGGAATCCCGAGACCACCGTCATATTTGGTTCTTTGCCAGTACTCACAGGATTCACCATATGGCTGTACTGATGAGTAAGATTTATTATAGTGACACAGTAAGAATGAATAGCTGAATCAGTAAGGGGAAAATTCACATAAGACAGAATTTGAAGAAATGCAGGCACCTGTTTTCTGCGCTCTGCTCTTCTCTCTCTCATCCCAGGAAGGGTCACACAGAGCATGCGCCTTTTTCCAGCAGTGAAAACACAGCAGCATGTGGGCAATTTTTCTGTCCAGAGAAGCCTAACTGAGATTCAGATTTTGAGGTTTTTACTGAGGGCTGGGAACACAGTCACTCTTGGATCACCAAAATTGCAGACTTTCAGAAGGAAAGCAGGTGTTCACCATAAATCATCTTGTTTGTACATCCTAAACAGGCTGGCATGGCAGGAACAAATTTAGAGAACATTTCAAAAGCCAAATTCCCAGACACCAGCCTGGGCCAGGCTTGCAAGCCAGTCCTGCGAAAGATCATTTCTGTTGAATTAACACTTTCCTACACAATGCCTTTTGTCAGTTTTGGAAAATTCTCAGCTTTTGAAACTTAAATATCTCTTCCTCTATTCTCTCTCAGCTCTCCTTCTGATACTCCAATTCCATCTAGTTAGAACACTTTGCTGTATTCCATATATCTCTTGTGTTCTTTTCTCTGTTTTTCCTTTTATGTCTCCATGCTTCATTCATATGTTTTATTCCTGACCCATCTTCCATTTGTTCTTATTTCAAGTGTGTCAAATTCTGCTATTGCTAAGAGCATCTATTGGATTTTTAATTTTAGTTATTCTTATTTTAAATTCTACAATTTTCATTTCTTACTTTATAAATTATTGGTTTTCTGCTATCCTTAGGTTATATAGTTTTTCAATATATTAATCACAGATATTTTTAATTCATGTCTGATAACTCAAATAGTTAGATTTTTTTGTTGTTGGACTGTTTCTCTTGGTTTGCAGTCATGTGATCTTCACTCCTCTTATGATGGCAAGTTTTGATTGAATACTGAACATTGTATATTAAAAATTAGAGGTGGTTTGAGGTTCTAAATAATGCCATCTTCCTTCAGAAAAGTTTTCCTTCTGTTTCTGAAAGGCCATTGGTTAGGGCAAGGTCACTTTAATCCAATCACAAAATACAATTTTATATATATATATATATATATATATATATATATATATATATATATACACACACACACACACACACACACACACACACACACACACACATATATATGGCCTCCAAATTTGATATAGATGGATCTATTTCTGCATTGCTTTCAATTTTAGGGGTAGAACTCAAAATGTCCAACCTAAAACCTAGGGTGTTTACTAGGCTCTCTCTTCACTTTAGGTTCTAGGTGTCCATTTTTTGTCTCCCTAGATGAATGGTATTGCCAAAAGCTCTGCTTAGCTTCCCAGCCACTCAGTTGTTATTTAGAGCTCAGGTTCTTAATCTCTTAGCTGCTGCTAAAAATTGGCAAATTCCTTAAAGGGAGAAGTTGCCCTGACTCTGTGGCCTTCCTCTGTGGCTTTATTTTCTCTCTAGATTTTGGCCCTCAGGTCCTTGCTGCATCGCCTTTCTCTAATACCTACACACTCACACGCACAGACACACAGACACACACAGACACACAGACACACACAGACACACACACACACACAAATAATGACATATCTTAAGAAGGTGATAAATGGTGTACACTCAAAATAAATACAGAAGAAACTTTACTTGACTAATCCTAGACACTGCTTTCTTACCTGATTAACTGAACTCTGAATGATTTTTCTCTCCTATGTCTGCATTTTTCTCATGTTCTCTCACCTAGAAATGCTTTTTCCTCTCTTCTGAAAACCCAAATCCAAAAGATTCAGCTACTATATCAGTATTCCCAGAATTCCAAGTCACTTTATCCTTATTGTTTCTCTTTCTTCTAGTTTCTGTTAGAACTTATTACCTAACTCATGTACTTGGTTTCTAATGACACAACTTCTTTTGTGTACTTTCAATTGATGTGTGTATATCTTATTTACAGTTGGATTATTGTGTTGTTTTGTAGACGAAAAATCAATATGCCTTCTAGTTTTAACCCTATACATTTACTTCCATCCTCCTCATAATTGTTATTGCATGGTGGTTGACTTCCCTCTTTCTTCTTTATTTTGTGGCTGAACCTGAGATGCAGTGTCTTGGGTGGGTGGGCTGAGGAGATAGAGCCACTGAGTGCTGACCCTGCCACAGAGGTGTCGCAACAGGAAGGAATGTGTTGACTGGAACTGAGAGAACAAGTTTAGTTTTACACTGATTTTCATGGTTTTCACTATAGAATGATGTATAAGGTTTGAGAACTCTCAAACCGAAGAGTTCTCTCTCCAGTTTATTTGGGTATACGCTGGTCTGTAGCTGCTTCATGGGATGCTTTTCTTCTTGTAACTCTTACTAAATGAAGAGTTACTACGCCTTACTACACCTGTGAGGAGTGTTCAGTACACATTTTTAGTTGAATTAGTGAGTTTCTTTTTAGAGTTTTCTTATTAGATCGATAGGTACATTCATTTCTTATTGATTATATGAATCAGTTGGTCAGAGACACTTATTATTTTAATGGGAGCCTTAATAGAATAGCCAACGTATCAAGCCTGTTGTAGCATATCCCAAGCTATGGTCAGCAGAATTATGTATAAGGGAAAAATTAAATTGCATGGTCAAAAAGTTTTTGAAACCCTGCACAGCCAGTTGGACATTTCCAATGCATGCAAATACAATAAAGCCTTGTGTTAAAACAAACAAAACAAAACAAACAAAAAAACACACTGAGTTTTTTAGAAATATTGGATTTTGGAAAACTTTTGTTTTTGCCTGAAAACCTATCAATCAATATCTCACAGAACATTAATACTCTTTAGGACTCTTGGCATATGGTAATATTTACTCCTAGTCTATGGGCAATCTTCTTTTCTTGTTTTGTGCACCTTTTTTATTTCTGTTTCTCATTTTTTCAGCTTTAACACCCTAGAAACATTATGCTTAAAGTGCATGAAATGTCCAAATCCTGCTGGCTTACTGAAATTCCCAAGGAGTTTCATATTGTGGTTAGATACAAATTCTGTTGTCTAAACGTCTCATTCTTTCATCATAACAACTGTATTAGTTTATTATTCCTGCTGACATAAATTACCACAGATTTAGTGGTTTTAACAACACAAATTTATTATCTTAGAGTTGTGGGTGTCGGACATCTAACTTGGCTAAATGATTGGGCTAAAATCAAAGTGTCTGCAGGGCTACATTTTTTTCTGAAGGCTTTAGAGGAGTGTGGTAAGCAGAATATTGGGCCCTCAAATGTGTCCACACTCTAATCCCTGGAATTTGTGAGCACATTACATTATGTGGCAAAGGGTAATTGAAATTGCAACTGGAATTAAAGTTGCTAATTAGCTGACCTTGAAATAGAGTTTATTCTGGATTAGTTTGGTGGGCCCAATGGTCCATAAAAATGGAATCAGGAGGCAGAAAAGCCAGTGTCTGATGCAGCATGAGAAAGAAAACCAGCCATTGTTGGCTTTGAAGATAGAAGAGGTCCACAAGCCAAGAAATGTGAGAGAAGCAATATATTGCTTTATATTTTCCAAAACTAAGGTCCCTCAAGTTACTATGCTAAAGAGAAAACACTGGAGCCAAGGCTCTGTCAATTGGCTAAGTCAATTAAGCTCATTTTTAATCTGCTCACATTACCTGTGTATAAAACTTTATGCAACTATTTATTCTGTACACTAAAGAAAGTGGGAAAGTCAAGAAAACAGACCCTTCCCTAGAGCCTTCAGATGGAATGCAGCACTTTGGTACCTTGTAAAACCTATTTCAGACTTCTGGCCTCCAGGAATTTAAGATAATTGTGAAAATCAATATTCTTTATGTCTCAACTTCATTAATCCACGGGACTCAGATACAGTGGTACCATGGTTTTCGAACATCTCCATCGACGAACATTTCAGTTTACGAACACCGTAAATTTTATGGATCTATGATATCATTAGATATTAAAATTCGTGCTAAATTTGCAGCTTTAGGGGTTGATTTTAAAGGTCTGGACTGGATTAATCCATTTTGCATTATTTTCTGTGGAGAAACCATGCCTGTTTTCGAACGTTTCAGAACTTGAACGGTCTTCCGGAATGGAATACGTTCGAAAACCAAGGTACCACTGTATTTGATCGCACACCAGTCCAGATGTCATTGTGGAGTTATTTTGTAGATGAGATTGACACTTAAATCAGTAGACTTTGAGTAAAGGCTGTTACCCTACATAATGTGGATGGGTCTCATCCAATCAGTTGAAGGCCTGACTTCCTCTGAGGGAAAGGGAATTCTACCAGCAGACTGCCTTAGGGTTTGAGCTGCAACATAACTCTTCTTTAGGTTGCCTACCTGTCCTATGGATTTTTTATTTACCAGCCAGCACAATAGCACAACCAAATTCCCTAAAATGAATCTTTCTCTGTCTCTCTTTTTCTCTATATACACACATACATACACATATACAGTTTATTGTTTCTCCAGAGAACACTGATTAATACAAAAATAAATTTGTGCTGCTTTTAAGCCACCAAGTTAATGGTAGTTTGATACAGCAACAGTAGGAAACTAATAATAATCCACTTCTTTGCCTTTATTTATCCTTTTATCAAGATAATCTCTTTATTTTAAAGTCAACTGATTAGCAATCTTAATTCCATCTGTAATCTTAATTCCTTTTACCTTTTAATATAACATATTCATTGATCCTGAGCATTAAGATGTGAATATCTTTGAGGGGGTGCATTATTCGGCCTACTACCCCAACTATTATATCGAAATATGAAACCACTAACTTTGGTATTTAAAGGAAACCAATTTGTGTTGATATTGATAAATTTACTTGGTCCATGGAATTATTGTCCTTAAGCTATTCTTGATTTTTAGGCATTGAGCATTTCCTGGATAGATGGCTTGTAGCCCTAGTAGTTTGAATTTCTGATTCAAAAAAAAAGAGAGAAGCAATATATTGCTTTATATTTTCCAAAACTAAAGTCTCTCAAGTTATGATATTAAAGAGAAAACATAGAAGCCAAGGTTTTGGATCAAAATTGGCTAAGTCAATTAAGCTCATTTTCAGTCTATTCACATTACCACCCTATAAAATTTTATGCAACTCTTTATTCTTTACACTACATATTGTAATGCAATATTAGGTGTCGTTAACTGTAAACATGTTAATTCATACACTGCAGAGGAATAGCGTTTTAATAGCTCACCTATTGTGGGTTATTAAGAAAGAAAATAAAGTTATTTTGTTTTTTAATCACCATGGCCTTAACAACATCTTACTTTGTCATTTGGCACTAGTCCAAGAAACACAGAATATTTTGGTATGTAGGATATTTAGTGTATTCTTTTGTTTTGGAATGCACAAAAAAGATTTAATTTAATATCCTATTTCATTTGCATAGCTTTTAAACCTACTCTACAAGGACAATAGGCATAGTTTCTTTTCCTAGGCCAAAATAGTGGTGAAGTATTGACAGTCCCTCTCAAGCTTTAGGCCATGACAGCAGTTTTGGCTACAGCAAAACCAAGAGAGTCTTAAGCTTGAGAGCAGAGGAATGATGAAGCCATGCTGACTGCTGGTAGATACGTTCCTGAGCATACATGGGTCAGTTCTGAGCCTTCTGGGAACAACTAGGTAAGTGTGTCCCACTTGCCACAGCCTTCCCAATTTGTAAATTTCAGGAAAACAAATATTACATGTGATTTATTCCAGAATATTTAACCAGTGCTATTACTAAGGCTTTGTGCTTACATAACTATCAGCAGGAAGTATTTGCATTGCTATTCTAATATATAAGAATAGAAAATCATTTTGGTTCAGAGGGATGCAGGGTATAATAGAAAAAGTCCTCATATAGGATTTAAGGGAGCATATTTAGACCTCATGTAGCACTCAGCTGGTCTGTGTCACTGGGCAAGTCACTTAACCTCTGTACATATATTTCTGCCTCTGCAAAATGAAGGATTTTAACTAGATTATTGCTAAAGTCTGTGCTAATTCTTCTATCCCATTGTTCTAATTATAAAACAGTTCTCTAATTCCTAAGAATTACACGTTTCTGTCTTTATTGGATTAAGTGTTAGGAAAATGGACTGCCTTATATTTTAACCTAATCATTCCTAAATGTGAGTCTCTGGCTAGAATATAAGCTTTTTCAGTCAGGGACTGTGACTCACATATCCTTTGTTTCACTACAGCAATAAGGAAAGTACGTGGAAAAATAGATATTCAAGACTCATTCAAGTGAAATAAACGAGTTCCAAATATCTGTAATGCGTGACTGTTTTTATATTTGAATTATTTTAAGTTAGGTTTTAATATTTAACATTGTAACTTTTAATTGTCTGTGTGGCATGCTCGGAGCTCTAGAATAGAAATATTCATCATTTTGATTGCCCGCAATTAGCTAATAGGCTTAAAATGCTCCTGGCAATGACTGGGAACCATGAACTCTACCACTGTTTCTCATTACTTGTCTTTTACTGTATGTGCTGTTGGGCCTGGGGAATATTTGAGATGTGAAGACAATCTTAAGGGGCTGGACAAGTAAGTCATTGGAATGTCAAGGCCAAAGATGGATTTACTCAACCTAGAAGATCAGTGCTCTTCTATAGCCCTGGTGAGAGGAGGTCAAAGAAGAAAGGAGATAATTGTCATACTGTGACAAAGGAGTTGCCGGTGACCACACCATATTTCAGTTTGGGGTCAGGATGAAAATGCAGATATTGAAGTGCTGAAGAACAGGGTGTTTTTTAGAAAATGAGTTGATCAGGGATAATTCTTTTGTAGTTGATATTTCCTGCAGTGAGAGTTCCAATCAAAAGCAGCAGCTCTAGTAGGTCGCTGCTGAATTTAATTACGTTAATAGAAAAAGGTAGGACAAAAATAGAAAATATTCAGCTATTAATAATACCTTGAGAAAACAGAGATCTGAAAATGAATGAAACTTAGTAACAGAAGAGGAAAGAAATCTATCCATGATGAATTTTTCCTTGATAAGGGAAGGATTTACTAGAATGTATCTATTTCACCTTTCCAATAAACCTGAAAACAGAGTCTAGATGAAAAAGAGAGCTGGGATGAGAATTTTTACTTGATGAAGTAACTTTGAAAGAAAATAGAAAAATTGTTAAATGCATAGTACATACGAGGTCTGACAATTCAGTTCTCGAACTTGCCACCATGCGCTTACATTGGCAGCACTGTACAAACAGCTCGGTAAGATTTCATAACCTTGGTATATCAGTGTCTCACAGCTGTGTTCGTGTCGACATGTGGCTGTGTCTTGCTGAGTGGAGTTCATTATTGTTGTGTGTTTTTGTGTGCCATTGTGAGAAAGTCTGATCTTAAATTAGAGCAATGAACAAACATTAAATTTCTTGTTACACTTGGCAAGAGTGAAAGTGAAATCAGGGACATGTTAGTCCAAGTTTATGGGGACAGTGCCATGAAGAAAACAGCAGTGCCCAAATGGATTAAATGTTTTTCTGAGGGAAGAGAATGCATTACTGATGAAGAGCGGTCAGGGCGGCCAGTAACGAGCAGAACTAATGAAAACATTGCAAAAATTAATCGAATTGTACATCAAAATCTTCTGCTGACTGTGAGAAGTATAGCAGACCAAGCAAACATTGATAGAGAAAGAATTAGGAAAATCTTAACTGAAAATCTTGGCATGAGAAAGGTGTATGCAAAAATGGTCCCGAAGGAGCTCACCGATGAACAAACGCAAAGGAGAGTCGAAATTTGCCAAGACATTTTGGAGAGGCAAGATGATGTTTTGGGCTGTTATCACTGGTGATGAAACATGGGTGTACCAACACGGCCCTGAAACAAAGCATCAAACTGCACAATGGAAGTCAGCCAATTCTCCATGACCAAGAAACTTTCATCAGTCCAAATCAAGAGTCCAAACAATGTTGCTAACCTTTTTTGACAGCAGATTTGTTACTCATTATGAATTTGTACCAACTGGACAAACAGTTAACCAAGTTTACTATTTGGAAGTGCTGAAAATGCTGCATGAAAAAGTTAGACAAAAACAACCTGAAATTTTGCCAATTCATGGCTCTTGCATCACAACAATGCACCAGCTCACACGGCACTGTCTGTAAGGGAGTTTTTATCCAGTAAACAAATAACTGTATTGGAACACCCTCCCTACTCACCTGATCTGGCCCCCAATGACTTCTTTCTTTACCTGAAGATAAAGAAAATGTTAAAAGGAAGACATTTGATGACATTCAGGATATCAAGGGTAATACGACGACACCTCTGATGACCATTGCAAAAAAGAAAAAATAATTCCAAAATTGCTTTCAAGGGTGGACTAGGCACTGGTGTTGGTGCACAGCTTCCCAAGAGGAGTACTTCGAAGGTGACTGTAGTGATATTCAGCAATGAAGTATGTAGCACTTTTTCTAGAATGAGTTCACGAACTTAATTGGCAGACTTCATACATGTTCCTTTAGGAGGTGCCATGGAACAATTTAAAAAGAATTAAAAACACTACATTGCAGCTTAAGTCAAGGAAAGCGTCTGCAAATTCTATTCCTAATTTTTGAAAAGCTACTAATAGGAGAAAATCTACAGATGAAATGACAATTGTTCCTGAACTATTTCAAAGGGAAACAAAACATGAAAACAACACCCACATGCATCATGCAAATTTTTGAAAGCTCAAGGATTTTCAAGAAAAAAAAAAAAATGTGAGTATAATGTCCTGTGTTTTGAAAATCAGCCTCACACCTTATTGCTAACAAATCTACAGAATACTGTATATATTTTCAGAACATAGATAAAGGGACAGAGGAAAATGACAACTTAAAATTTATTCTTTGTTAGCAGTGAAAAATAAAACTTCTAAATATGTAGTCTTTTTTATACTTACTAAATAAGTTGTCATTTTAATTTCTAGTTGCATTTTAAACCTGATTTACTTGGGGCTGCTCACTCTGCTGTCAAATTAAACACATACTCATCAAGCAAGAATAGCGTTAGCATACCATATTAAGATAAAATAAACATAAAAGAAGATTGACAAGTTAGATCAAAGTTAGCAATTAATATTGTACTCTCTTTATGCTTGTTTAAATTCATTCTGTAGATATATAGTAATATGCTGTCACTAGCAAAAAAAAGTGCTAAAATTTATATGACAATATATTTACACTGCATATTTTACAATACAGATTCAATATTTTGATATTTACATTAACATTGCTCTATTGTCATTTCCTATCATATTTTCATTTTACAAAAGTAAATGAGTTTATATCTTTTTTCAGCATTTATTTAAATAGACAACTTAAATATATGCATTAGACTAGTCTCATAATTTGAACAGTCTGAAATACATAATGAGTTATAATTTCATACTTTATTACTTTTCTTACTGGAGATAAAAATAATTCTAAATCTATCACTATGGATGTAGAAAGTAACCTGTTAGTAAATGTAGGCCTAAAAGAACATTTTCTTGGGAATCATTTTCAATAATCATACAATGACATATCATGTAAATGAATCTTTCCTCTCAATAAATATATTTGTTAAGTAAATGAATTAGTACATTAATGGATGGATAGGTCTATTTTCAAAGATGTGGAGGAAGATTCTGCAAACACACACACACACACACACACACACAGAGTTATTCATTTACTGCCTAAGACTGGACACTCAGTTATTGCTTAGTGGAATTAAATAATAAAGTTAAATGATGAAGTCTTACTAATCTTTTACCATCACCAATACAAATGTTTACAGATATAATTATTTTAGTATTTATCATCTTTACATTCCTAAATACAAGTGACAAATTAGAAACTATGACGATTTTAGTATGAAAAATATTACCATACTAATGCACTAATATTGAAGTAATAAACATCCTACTCATATTATTCGGCCATGCTGGAGGACATTTCATAAACCAGTTGCAGAGGAACCTGATTTTTTCCTCCCCTTTCCTATCACCTCTTCCTCCTTTCTGTTTTTCTGGCTTTCATACTATTTTGTTTTCAACAATAAAAGCTGTCATGTATCCAAAAAGGATAGGTGCTAAACACGTTGTTGCAGGCTAACATTTGGGGCTAATTGATATGTGAACCCTATAAGAAATGTTAATAAAGAAATTGAGTCTGAACTCTGCTTCAGTATCTTTGTCTCATCACAGTCCTACAAGGAGGGACTAGACTCTCCATTAGACTGTCAGTTAAAATTATGAAGAACATTTTGTACGATATCCATGTCATCTTTAATTCATCGTAGGCTCAACTAACTTTAAAGTAGGTCAAACCTGAGAGAATGAGAGAGCAGGAGCAATATTAGAATCCAAGGATAAGGAAAAATGAAAAGTCTGAGGCAGATAAAGGTGGGTTTGCAAGTAGCGCATACTGTGAATTTTGTTTAGATAAATCACTTTATTTGTCACGTCAGCACTATCAAATGGGGTGGTTACATTTTCAGGTATAGTGAAATCAGTGTGTTGAGAATCATGGTCACATACCTAGAAAATTTTTATTGATTATATATCCTCTTTACACAGTGCCTGTGCTCTTTGGTGGATATATTTAAATTGCTTGTTTTGAAATGGACTCATGTTTTACTATTAGGGTATATTAGAATTTAATGAACACCTTATTTTCATTTATTATTTAGTGAACAACATTGATTAAATTAATTTCCTTTCATCTTTAACTCTGAAAATTTTACTTCTTCAGACTTTCCGACCAGTATCCAGTTATTTTCAAGCAAATACTTCATTTCAGAGCTTTCCATATAAAGGAATATTTTTGTAAACCATCCAGTGAATATTAACATCCTAAATTTATCTTGTTAGTTTGGAATTATGTCTATTAGGTTTTCTTTTGTCAAGACCTGTAGTTAACTATTTCCCAAAAAATATAAAGAAACTTTAGTGTGGTAAATACAAAAGATTTAAAACTGTTATGAAGTCATAAAACAATTTATTAGAGTATACAAAAGCCAGCAACAAGAGTATACTCTCGATATTAACTTACATACTAAAGAGTATGATTAGCTATAATTTTACCTTCTGATATTATTTTCTGAGCATAACCTATGTAAATTGAATGTACTACCATTATTTAAGCTAGTAAAATATAGAAACGCACTTTGTACACTATTAACCATATAATGTAATTAATTCAACAGCAAATTTAATATTTAAGGTACTGTAGATTATTGTAAGTCACCAAATAGATATTCATTAATCTACTCATTCACGAAGAATCTATATTCATTTCCTGTTGCTAAGTTAACAAATTATCACAAAATTAGTGGCTTAAAACAATACATATTTTATAGCTCTAGAGGTCAGAAATCTGAAATGTGTATTATGTGCTAAAATCAAGTTATCGACAGCTGCATTCTTTCTGGAGGTGTAGATGAGAATTTGTTTCCTTGCTTTTCCACCTTCTGGAGTCCATCAGCATTCCTTCTGTCCTGACTCTTTCCTCCATTTTCAAAGCACATTACCCCAACCCCTGCTTCTGTTGTTACACCTCTTCCCTAACTCTGACCCTCCTGCCTTCTTATATTATGGATTGCCTACTGAATGCCAGACCCTTTGCTAACTGCTGGGTATGTGACGTCGATGGAAGACTTATTTCAGGCCAACAGAGCTTACATTTTGCTTGGATAGACAATAAAAAGTGTAGGGGTGAACACATTTATCCATTGCACTTGGATGTTATTTTCTATGACTTATCTAAATTCATGAATCCATCCTCTTGAGTTGTGAGGAGAGGAGCATATTTTTAAACTGGCAAATTCATGTCTGCAAATTTTTGTTTGAATTATTGATTTTGAGTTTCTCATTCTCTTTTTACTAATGTACATTCTTTCCAATTTTTTCTTCCCTCTTTGGAAAAAGAGGCACATTTTCATCGTGAAGGGTAGCGGTGGGGCTTCTGGACCTCCCAGAAGTAGAAGAGAGGGTCTTGGATCAGTTGATACCCACTGACTCATAACTAGTCTCTGTTGTAATGAGCTGATCTAGTCTAGTTCCTAGATCCATTAATTGATTCCTTGTGAGGTGAGGCTGCTGAAGTATCTTTAGTTGCCTGGGAGAATTTCAAAGCTCAGTGGTCCCTTTTGGCTGAATCAACTAACTTTTTTTTGGCTTTTAAGATGCTATATCCTCTGTACCTTCATATGGTGCCTCAGACATCCTCCATGGGGACATTGGCTAGGCTATCTTGAAGCTACTTTATTGGGGCTACTCACTTCCATCTATAGTGGCCCCAAAAGGCATTTTTTGTCTTTCTGCGTTCTTTCTGGGCAATGGGATAACTTCTGGGTCCCTTTGGGAGGTGAGGGAACTTCTCTGTCTCTTTCTCTCTCTCTCTCTGTCTCTCACTATCCCTTACCTTTTTTTCTCTTCTCTTTCTATCGAACCATGCTTTTTGCCACCATTAATCTGTTAGGATTGACATAGGACCATCTAGTGTGATAGTCTTGTTCAAAGTCCTATTGCGAGAATAAGGCAAAAAGTCCCTCTGCTTATGGCTTTTTCCTCAACTTAAATTTTTCTTCCTCCTTTTGCCAATTTCCCCTGGAGAAAGGACTCCTAACGTACTTCTTGTGTCTTTCATGTCCTAGTCTCCTTACTTCTTTTTCCCACATGGGTTACATGGAACTTTTTTGGCTTCTAATGTTATCTTGTCTGCAAGGGCTGACTCTTGATTAATTGACAGGAGTGAAACAATTTAGAATATCTTCCTTTGATTATTTTAAGGGCTATTTTTTTCATTATGAATTTAAAAAGAAATCATCCCTGAGGTTGAAAGTTGAAATTAGTCCTTTGTTTTTAGTAGCACCAGTTTTCTCCCTGATTCTCATCCACCAATACGATTAGTGGCACACTGTAGAGCAAAATAAATTTCAGGATTTGAAAATACTTTGGAATCATTACAGATTATTCCTGATTATTATATTAAATATAATGTTTGCAGGTTGTTATAAGTTAATAAGGAAATGATATAAGAATCAGAAAGGGCTGCTAATTTTATGTTGATTTTACAAAGAATACTTTTCTAAAAGGTGACATTGAGCTGAGAGTAGAAAGAAGGAAATGAGCTGCCACTTCAGCATAAGGGGAAACGTGTTTTCACAAAAAAGAAAAGCATGTGCACAAGTCCTGAGACAACAAAGAATGTTGTGTATACAAAAAACAAAATGAAGGAAGACTAGAAAGACTATCATGACAAGAGTTATAATAAATGGGAAGATACATAGCTCAAGGCAAAACTGGCACATAGTTAAGAGCGAGTAATGAAATAGTTTATAAGCCATGGTCAAAAGTTTAGATAAGAATTCAAGTGAAAAAGTCATTTGAGAGTTTTAGACTGAGTCATGATATGATCCTCTCTGTGTATTAACAAAGTTATTTTTGTTATTATATGGAGCATGCCACCTAATAGGAACATATTGTAGGCCACAAATGTGAACCACATATGTAAATTAAAATTTTCAGGTATAGCTCCATTTAAAAAGTAAAAATTAGCAAGTATAATTAAGTTTAATAATAAATTATTTAATATATCTAAAACATCACTTTAACATGTAATCAATATAAAGTTATTAATTAAATATTTTACATTATTTACACTAAGTATTCAACATCATATGTGATTTTATGCAGGTTAGCCATGTCTCAAATGTTCCATAGCCAACTGGGAAGAACAGATGCAGAAAGTAGATTGAGCAAAAGTAAGAATTGGAGCAGGAAAACTTGTAATGGAATGGTTAGCTTTATCTGGGTAAAAGATGGCTACAGACAGGGCAAGATGGTGGCAGCAGAGGTGGAGGTCAAATGAGATGACTTGTGGGGACTCAGAGAAAGATGCACATCAAGGAGGACTCATGCAAGAACTCCTAGTATTTTAGTTTAAATAACTTAATAACTGGTTATGTCATTTACTAATATAGGGTAGGGGCAGTTTGGGAGAAAGACTAAAGGCATAAAAGAGAATTAATTCCTATAATTTTGGAGGATAAATGAATGAAAGGAATTAAGAATCATACTCAAATCTCTGGGCTTTTAAACTGTGCTTCAGTTATCATTTTTCCTTTTTTACTTTCACACATCACCCAAAAGCAACATGAAAAGTGAGAAATTAGATTGTAAAATCCATTTTTGACAAAACCAGAAGATGTCAGATATCCTCAACCAAAGCCAGCAAATGTGAAGGGGTGAGGACGATATAGAGAGAGGAAACCCAGGGTGCAGGCATGTTTAAGATCGCTCAGGAAATAAATACCCGTGGTGCCATCTTAAATCGTATAGCTCAAAATTTGCATAACCATATTTAGGAACCCTGCTTCCAGACCTTGTTTTGAACTTTCAGAACACACTTCTTTGAAGTTAATGGCACACACTGAAGTGCAAGACCAATAATGACCGTTTGTTATATTTGGAAGAGGGTATATAGACTAGTGGTAGGAACTTCCCTCGAATTAGTCTGGTATGTTTAAAAAAAGCCATAGAGACAAAGACGAATAAGAGATTGCAAAGATTGGCCACATGTATAGTAAGCCATCTGTGATTAGGCAAATGTGAGCATTGTTGGCACTCCAGTGGTGTTGATTTTGATCAGCTGGATGGAATTCATACAATCCTGTCTCTTAAAAACGTTTCTGTTAGCCTGGAACATGTCCTTGGCTGCTTCTCCTACCAGAGCATAGAAACGAAGTGAGCAAACAAAAATCTTTGATCCAAGAAGAACTCCCATCATTTACAAATGAAGAGTCAGAACAAAGATAGTACAAGATAAATGAGAAAATGAAAAAGCAAAAGCATATCAATAGCCCTCATTAGTAAAATATTTCTAAAAGGATTGACAGATATTATCAATACATCTTTATTAAGCCCCAAAATTTGAAAATCCAAAGTCTAGTGTGGGGATGCAAGAGTTCAGGGAAATTACAACAGGACAGCAGAAAGTAAAACAGCACATGAACAGAAGTCAGAAGAGAAATGGGAGAGGTAAGCTAAACTATAACATCAATGGAAGCCAAATTGGAATCAGTCTCCCAAAAGAGAATAACATTGCAGAAAACACAATAAGTGACCAGGAAGTCAGGACTGAGAAAACAAATTTTCTCCTAAGCTAATTTCACTTCTTTCATTTCTAATTGAAATGAAATTAGCTAAGGAGAAAATTATGAATGTTTAAGACAAGTAGATTGGATATACTCAATTGGTATCCTTGAAGAAGAGATAAAAAAGAGCACAGTAAAAATATTAAAATTAATTTGTTTAAACATTGCAGAAATGAAAGACAATTCTATATATTAAAAGGGTATAATACGTCCCAGGCAAAATTGAAACCTAATATTTGACAATGAGACATATCATATTAAAATTACCAGATTTCAAAGATAAATCATGCATCTTTATTAGGCAAGCACAAAGATTTTTAAATATGAGTGTAAACAAACCAGACTTTCCTCAGAGTCCTCTATCACAGTGTTTGGTACTAAAAGAATTTGAATAATGCTTATAATGTATATTCAAGTGAAAAGTTGTTTAAGATCAAAAGCATAAAACAAATATTTTTTGAACATGTAAGAACTCATGGATTTAAGCTTCTCTGATCTCTTCCTGAAAACAAAACAAAAAAACTATAGTACACATATCCTAGAAAGCATATCAGAGATCCTGTGCCTAAAGGAATAACAATAAGCATTATTTTCATTTAACTGTAGGACTGAAATATAATTAAATGTGGAGAATAATATTCCAAAGTCTAACATACATATTTCAAATTCTGATAATGTAACAATGATATAAGCAGCCAAAATTGGGAGAAAAAAATGCTAGAGAAGATGAGAAGTAGTGAAGTATGTTTATTTTCTCTTTTATTGCTAGTGGTTAAAAGAATTTGTTAAAATCCAATAAAGAAAACAGTGTACATATAAAAATAGTTAAAAGATCAAAGGAAACACTAAGAAAAATTATATAATCAACTAAAACTGGATTGTCGATTGGTAGGAGAAAAAGGAGAAGAAATGCACACATGCTAATTTAATCATCATACATGGAGAAGGTGGCATTAAACTTATGGTTTTAAATGTAATCACTAGAAAAACTATAATCCTTGCAAATTTTCATAAGATACATATTTTATGAAAATACATATTATACATACACGTATACATATATTTGTGTATATATACAAATATATATGTATATATATATATATATATATATACATTTATAAAACAAAACTAACACAAATCATGTAGTTAAATAATGATAAAATGAAAAACTTATAGAAACAAAATGATAACATAAAATAAGACATAGAAATTGAGAGTATATATATCTGCCATGCCTATAAATGCCAAAGGAATAAAATCACCTATTTTAAGATTTTCATATTTGATTACAAAGTAATGTCCATCTAAAAACAGTAAACCAGAGACATAACTACAATAAAGTGACATAGAAAAGATAAAATTTTAAATATCAGTAAAGTGAGAAAGCACGGCTTCTTATTTTAAGACTACATTGCTTTAAGGCCAAAGGTAGTAAATGAGTTAAGGACAGGGCTTTAATAACGAAAAATGGTTTGCCAACATTAAATTCTGTGCCTAAATACAGAAAATGGTCCTTTCCAAGTGTGAATGGAAATCCACAAAATGACTGTGTATTAGGATAGTACACTATCATTCATGTGCCAAATCTGGTTTGTTGCCTGATTCTATAAATAAAGTTTTATTGGAACACAGGCATGTCCATTTCTTGATGTGTTGTTTATGGCTGGCTTTGTGCCCCAATGGCAAAGCAAATAGTTGAACAGGAGACTGTATGAACCACAAACTCAGAAACATTTGCTATATTGCCCATTACACAAAAATTTTCTGATCTGTAAGTTAGTTCATGAGCATTAATAATCCCAAAGTATAAAGAGAGTATAAGTATATATGTAGGTATAGATACAGATATTGTTATATATCTATCAGTGATCACAGGCATTAAAAATATAAATGAAAAAAATATGAAAAAATAGTCACCAAAACAAAAATCCTTAATGTCTGGAAGCTAATTATATGAACTCAAATTGTTATGAAATATACTAATTTCAAATCAATGAGTAAATAAAAATCAATATAAAAATATCTAAAGTAATAATGAAAAACCGTAGATCAGGGCCTATATGATATAGTTCAAATAGTGCTCAGAGGAAAATTAATAACCATATGATGATAATAAATGAGATAATTGAAAACAACTGAATTAAAGATCAAATTAAATATTTAAAATACTAACAATAAAATAAAATTGTGGGACGGGAAGTAGAGAGATTGAGTTAGAGAAAAAAAGAATCAATAAAAAATGTAGGAGGTGACTTTTTAAAAAGGAAATAAGTATTAGGTAACCTAACCAATTAAAATCAAGCAAAACAAAAAATAAGAAAGTATAAGTACAGAAAGAAAGTGTTTAAAGAAAGAGAAAAGCCTACTTTGATCAACTGAATTTGGAAATGGATGCTTTATATAAAATTACAAACTAATAAAATTTACCCCAAAATGAAGAGAAAATCAAAACAAATTACTAGAGAAGACAGAGAATATTGTCAAAAGGCTACAAGAAATTGTAGGCCAGATTTCATTGTCTTTGAGGTAAACTCTACAAAATTGTTAAAGAACCGGTAGCTTCAATGAGCAATGAAAAAAAGATGCAACTACCAATGTAATTTCATGATGTGAGCATGATATGGATTTAAAAAAACAAAAATAAAAGCAAAACTAAAGAAAAGGGCACAAAAAATAAAAATTATAAACCAATCTCACTTATGAACAGGATGAAATTATATGTAAATTAAACATAAGCTAACCAAAGCAAACAGCAAAGTAAAGTAACCTAAATAGGACTTGTTCACTAAATGTTAAAATAATTTAATATCTGTGAAGCTATCACTGTAGTTCACCATGTTAAAAAATCAAAAAAGAAAAATCACATGAGCAACTCCAGAAGTGTTGAAATGATATTCAATAAAATTAAATATTCATTCTTAATAAAAATATAAATAAAATACAATGTACTGGTATTTCATTAGCTTGAAAAGTATAGCACAATGAACGAAGTGCTAGAAAAAAAGTGCACAACTATCGAGGTACCAGCCAATACAATTATTATACAAGAGGAAAAAGTAAAAGATATAAAATTAGAAAAGGGAAATAAGCTTATTATATCATTATGGTATATATTATTTGTTTCTATTGTCCATACACACACATATGTTAACTAAAATATAAAAATTAAATCCAATTTCATTAACATCTCTAAGTATTTCCAAGATGTTTTATAAGAACACAATAAAGTCTGTTGTTTATATGGGTTTGTTTTATCAAGGAAAGGACAAAAGGCCATAGTTGAAATGTGGGAAGAGAATAAATTAGGTAAAATTGTCAAACAGTTTTAAAATATTACTTAATGTCACATAAAGTTTGATGTCAACTAATGGAGTATTGATTATACATTTAAAAATCTTAGTTTAAATGGAGTAAATATTTTATAGATGGTATTGGTTGATTTATTACATCCTTCTGCCTTCTTAACATAGGAAATACAAATACATTCATTAATATTAATCTGAATTGAAAGATGATTAACTATAACTCATTGAGTTTTGAGTAAATGTCCCTTCAATTATAACAATTTATATAAAATATTTATAGAACATAATTGGCTCAAATATTACAAAACTAATGTCCGTACTATTTTGTATGCAATTTTGGCCTCAAATTCTAAGAAATATTCCTAGTATTTCTTAAGCGTGAAGAAAGTAATACCTTTATAGGAAATATCACTAAATATAGATTTTTGCCTTTCTTGTGTCAATGCTAATGACTGTTAGTGATATTTAAATTGTGATTGCTAGGAATTGGCTAATGTTTGATACTAAACTTAGAGGATATGTTATGCACATCGAAACATCAGAAAATATTTGCCTCTGGTATTAAGAGTTTACATGGTAAGGTTTATAGAAAAAAAAATATCAGAGGCACATTTGTGATGCTGGAATTGTGCCACCCTTTCTAATAACCTTGAAAATTAAACTTTTGACAACTTAGGTGGGAATTTTCTGGCAAGTGAACATTCAGGTATTATTCCACACCCATCAAACAAATGTGTCAGTTTGCTGATTTCAGCTGTTTGAATAGTAATGGTGAAATGTGGGATAATGGTATAAAATGTAATCATACCCTTACTCTTAGAATAAGAAATTTATAATTTTCTCATTATACCAGAAATTGTCACCACCAACAAATATATCCTAAGATAATTCTTTGCTTGATAAAGTGTTTTGTATAACACATATTTAATAAGGGGGAATACAAACTAGTACTTTTTCAAAATAATCTGCAAGTTTTCCCCATCATAGAGTATTCAATATCTGAATATATTTTACAAGCATCTCAAATATGTTATCTTTATATTTTTAGGTCTATACATCCTATTCCTATGGTACAAAGACAGCAGATAGAGCTATGACAAGTGTCCAGTATATGGCCTAGTTTATACAAATTTAAAGAGAGATGTAATTTTTGTTAAATCAAATTACAAAGTTTCTGCACTTGCTATTATAAAAATAATACTTTTAATTTTACCTCCCTCATGTTCTTGATAATCCTTGATTGTCCTTTATAAATCCACATACCTGAATCTTTCTTTTGTTTGCTTTTTTTTTTTGTAAAACCCTCAAATGCTGATTCAAGTTATGATTCCCAACCGCAAGTAGGACTTTGGTATATAAATTTGATTTTTTTTAAACATTATTCAACTCTCTTCCTTATTATCTGCACAATTATTCCAGAAAACTTACCACTGTCCTTAATACCCCATCCGTACTTGATTTATTTTTATCAGACAAAAGATCTTTAACTAAAGGAGAAAAAAATCTTCAGTTACTTTTGTTCTCATTCTCTTCCCTGGCAGTCCTTAAATTGTGGTCAGTGAACAACTGGGGGTCACTGAAATGCTTTCGATGGTTTGTGAAAAATAAAAAAATAGTTTTATAATAACATTAAGACATCCTTTGCCTTTTCACTGTGTTGATATTTGCAGTGATGATGGAAAAGCAATGGTGGCTGAAACTGACGGTACCATAGTACAAAATCAAGGCAGTGTCATTAAACAGTAATACTGGTCAGTGTGTTTTTCACTGCCCTGCACTTGCAGAAAACAAAATGCCAGTTGCACTTAAGAATGTCCTTGATAAAGCAGTATAAGGTTTTGATCATATTAAATATCAAACCTTGATTGTACATTTTTAAAATGTCCTGAATGTTGACAATGGCAATATACATAGAACACTTCTGCTGCATATAAAGTATGGTATTTTTTGTGTGTTTGAGTTGTCAATTGAACTAGCCTCTTTTTTTAATGAAACACCTTTTTTTAATTGAAAGAACAACTAACAAACAAAGTAAGGTTATTTAGACTTGGGTATTTAGCAGACATTTTCATGAAACTAAAGTGGGCCTTTCACCTCAGGGAAACAACTGACAATTATTGCTAATGAAAAAATGTGAGCTTTCAAATTAGGAGTTTAGACAATTTATATCCTCCACTGTGAGATTGACAGCTTCCCAATACTTAAATGGTTTTTGATAAATTGGGAATAATATTAATACATATTTTTATATTGTATAATGAACCACTATTTTTCACATGACCCGAACATAATGTTACAAGAATCATATATGGGTAAAATGATCCACTTAAAGTTCATATGCTTAATGGACTTAATATGAAAAGAGTAAAGAAAGTTTATTGATAAAGTTTCAGATTCCATTCTGCAGTTAACCTTTAGAAAACTACCAGTTGATGAGTTTTAATGTAATATTAAAGAAGGCCGAAATGCCCATCGGTAGATGACTGGATTAAGAAACTGTGGTACATTTATACAATGGAGTATTACGCAGCCATAAAGAAGAAAGAAATCTTACCATTTGCAACAACATGGATGGACCTAGAGAACATTATGTTAAGTGAAATAAGTCAGACAGAGAAAGACAAATACCATATGATCTCACATATATGCGGAATCTAAAGAAAAGAATAAGTGAATGAACTAATCAGAGACAGTTTTGGAAACATGGAGGAAAAACTGAGGGTTGCTAGAGGGGCGGGGGGGTGGGGATAAGAGGAAGGTGAGAGGTTTAGAAAATAGTCGGTAACCACAAGATGGCCACGGGGTTCTGAAAATTAATTTGGGGAACGTACAGAAGGATAGTGGATGGGGGGAGTGGGGTTCACACAGTGTGAGGGATATAAATGATAAACATCTAAGTTTTGCTTTGTCTTGTGCACCTGAAACTAAAAAAAAAAAAAAAAAAAAAAAAGACCACTCACAAGTATCTGAAAAGTCTATTAAAGTACTCTTCTGTGTGAGGTATGTTTTCCTCATACACTTCACCATATCACACCAGAGATTATGTGCTAGATACTTGGTTACAATCTTGGAATACAACATTGAATCAGACTAATAAGATACTTGTTCTATTTAGCACCCATAATTGTTCCTTGCTATGTCTCTGGAAGCTGGGACAAATCCATATCCGATGATTACTGATTTAATTTCATAAATAGTTCTGTTCTCTAACTTCATATTATCAGGTGGTTTTGCTGATTTCTCTTTCAGGGTTGTTTACCCTTTCCTTTCAAAAGTATATATTCCTTAGGGTACTGCTTTTATTCTCTCTGTACTTTCTTTCTGGGTACTTGTTCACTTAAATACTATATTCACCTGTCACCTATATGCTCTTGATTCTTAAATGTATATTGCTAATTTTGGCCACTATTGTAAACTTCAAAAACTTTCAAGTTAATTTCTAATTATCTGTTTCACTCCTTTACCTAGAAATAATAAGCATTCAAAGTCAACATGTCTCAAAACAAAGTCAGTTCCTTACATACACTCCTTCATGGCAAAGACATCTCTTCTACTAGAAAGACTATCTGGGTCAATTAGCCAATTGTATTACATTAGCATTTCATGACTGTTTTTGTTTATTTTTAATTAAAATTGAGTTACACGGTCCAGTGTGTGAGTGTATGTGTGTGTGTGTGTGTGTGTGTGTGTGTGTGTTTGTTATTTATTTCATTACTGTTCTACTTTTACATAATGTTTATTATTTTGCTTTAATCTCTAACTTGGTTTTATTTTTAAAGTATTTTATTAAGATGAAATTCATATAATAAAAATCAACTATTTTAAAATGAACAACTCAGTGGCATTTATTACATTAACAGTGTTGTGTAACTATCACTTCTACCTAGTTGAAAATACTTTCATCACCCCAGAAGGAAACCATGTACTTATTAAGCAGTTACTCCCAATTCCTTCTTCCTCCAGCCCTTAGGTAACACTAAACACTAATCTGTTTTTGTCTCTATAGATTTACCTATTCTGGATATTTCATATAAATATGAAATTCTTTCTTTAATTAGCATAATGTTTTTGAGGTTTATGTACATTGTACTATGTATCAGTATTTTATATTTTATTTATTTTAAAGTAAGCCTTCTGATAAAAATCCAAGATGCATGATGGAACTTCAGAAACCTGAGTCAGTATGTATAAATCAACAAGCTAGCCTCCTGATTTGGAGATAAGGTTATACACTTAGAATAAAAGTAGTAAAAAGAAAGCACATTCCCTCATAAAACCGACAACTTCACTCTCTTCAGAAATATCTTGAGAGAAGTGGTCTTCGTTAAGTGTTGTCATTGGAGACTTGAGTGATAGCACAGCCAATCAAAAGGATCAGAAGGTGTCCCCAGACTAAGGAAAAATGGAACTCATTCAATTGTGTTGTAATCTTATTTTCAGAAATTATGATGTGGTCAGCATTAGTAGATTATAGAAAAGTGGATAGAAAGAATTTGTAATTATTTAGTCAACAAAGTCCAAAGGAAAGAGAAAATATATCTGGTAGACACAGATATTTAATTCACCAGGAAAATCTATTTTGTTGTGAGACTGAGATAGTTCATCAGGCTTCTCTGCAGACAGAATGAAATATCACTCAAGACAATGTAATTCTCTTCGCTCTGATTCTATGTTTATTAAGAGACTTTGAGGTTATTTATTTAGAAGTTTTATACTGATAAGAACTTTCATGGAAAATGGACATGAGTAGTCCCTTTTGAAAACAAACACACTGGCATTCTCGTATATAGGAGTCTTGTTTTGCATTAATCAGTCTGTAGGACCGAGTACATTACCTGTCAAACAACACTAAGTAAATGTGGCTTGAATGAAACGTTAAGTGAAAAATCATCTGTTATATTTTGTCATCCTTAATCTTGATATGGATAGAATAGGTTGAAGAAAATTTACTTTGTTAGTCATTTTACCATCTTTTTTCCAGCACAAATCATTTGAAAATTTGAGTTACTGAGACGTTCAATCATGCATTACCTGAGTAGAAAAAAATAAATGAATTAACAATCTACAAAAGATAATTAAAATAAACACAAAATTTGATTGGGAAAATTAAAATTATTAATATGGATTTCACTATGAGAAACATCCAGTGGAAATATGGACCAATATTTTTTGTCATTTGTTAATATTCAGAGATAGAATACACAGGGATATTATTCAGCAGATGTACTGGTTTCCTAAGAATGACTCAGACTCTCAAAATATACAAGGACTCTCAAGATTCCACTCTGGAAAATACTTTCCACTTGGAGAAATTGCTGATATAATTAACTCTGGAAAGCATGAGATCTCTGTGGACTTCCTTTTTGGTAAGATATCTCAGGGATAATTACAAGAGCCATTTTTAATAAGATCGAATTAGATTGCTGATTAGTTTGTTATTTTTAAGGTTACATCTTTGTAATTTTTTTATTTGAAGACATTTCTGCTATATTATAGCAATGTTGCAACTTACTCAGAACTCACGTTTTGTTCTCCAAGGACCCCAAGCTGTCTTAGTTTATTATTCTTATTATTAAATCTTCCTATTGTAGTGAATCTATTGTAAATGAGTATACATTTATTGAAAGCCTTTTTTTCCCCTCTTACCTTTGTAGTGATTTTCAATAAAGAATACTATTATATCAAGAGGTTATGATAATAGTCTCCTAACCGTATTGCCTGGTGAGGGTTATGACAGCTTTCAGATTCATTTTATGTGGGTGTCTTAGTCAATTACTACAAGTGCTGCTTGCAGTGGATCCAAGAGCATTGGGGTGGGATCAGGGGGAATGGTTAAGCACAGTATTTTCTACCTCTGTGGAGTACTTGGTTGCATCTTCCATATTCCAACATGCATTATTCGAAGTGCAACTCCAAAAAGGGTTAGTAACTGTATCTCGATTCATTCTCATGCTTCATTTTTTTTTTTTTTTTAACAGAATGATTTTGTGGACATCTACAGCTTTAAGCAGCACTTTCCTCAGAGTAGGCAAACATATCTCATCATTATCTCAATAAGGGTTAGGTTAGACCTGGCCCAAAACTAAGATGTTTTCCCATTACCCATGTTAATGTTAGAGGATTTTTTTTTTTTCAAAAGTGTGAAAATTTTAGGGCCATCATGCAATTTCTTAGAAGAAAGAAATTTTCTTTTTACTAACCATCTCCTAAACTACATATGCAATCTCATTGAATTTAGTCGGTTACTTGTGGGTATAATTGGATGCATCATTCCTGTGTTCACCGAGTGGAATCAAATGGGAAGATTTTCCCTTTTTTGTTTTTTAGAAGATGGCACAGATTGATGTAGTCCAGAAGCCTGGATATTTTCTAGAAATGTTAAGTCTTAACGTTGAAATGTCAATCACCTTAAAGTTCTAAGACTGAGGACTGCTGCACACCTTTAATATCTTTCTTGAGTGCTCTATATCCTTTTATTATTTATGGGACATTTTTACAAACTTGACACAAGTAACTATATGTTGGAGTATATAATTTGGTCTTGTTTTTTAAACTCTGCCAAATCTCTTTGCTCCCCATGGTTAGATAAACTCATAAATTTCTCTTTATGTTTATGTTCGTTACTGATAGTTGTAACCAGAATATGTAACTAATAAAAAAAAACTGTTTATGGAGCACAATTCCATTTATCTAGACAACAAACTTTAATAGACCATGTACCATTAGCCAAATCCTGCTGGAAACACCTACACAAAAACCCTGCATTTTCCTGGTCTTACAGTCTTGCAATGCAGATACATAAAAAGTTGATGTCATGGAGGGATAGACCTGGGAGGGTGTAACGAGTCCTCCGAGAGGAGGAAATATTTGATGAGGCATTGACAGAAAGTAGACACTTACCAGGGGGCCAGGGAATGATTACTATTTCAGGGTGTGTGTGTGTGTGTGTGTGTGTGTGTGTGTGTGTGTGTGTGTGTGTGTGTGTGTATCGATGAGCTTGAAGGGGCAGCAAAAGAGTCTATAGAATCTTAGAAAAACACAGTGGGATTAAAGATCTGAAAGCCTTTGAAAGGAGCAGTAGTGTAATGATCACAATAGAGGTTAAGAGAGGAGCCCAAGTGAAGCAGAAGTAAAAGGTATAAAATAGAGGGCTTTATAGGCTGTGTCAAGGACTTGGAACTTTATCTTTTAGGAGATGAGCAAGCACCACACAGTTTTAAGTAGGCAATTTGTAAGTTTAAGAAGTGCCATTCCCTAGGCATGTGAAGCATGGATTAGTGTAGAAAGCCAGGAAGCAAGAGATTAGTTACGAAGCTGCTGATATTGTCCAGGAAAGAGAAGATAAATTAAGTGTGGGAGTAGCATGAGTAAAAAAAGAAGATACAATCAGGATGTGTCTAGCTCAAAGCTAAGTATGTAATGAATACAAAATGCTTTCCATCCTAAGGAGGTTATAAATTACTTACTTATTTAACTGTTGGGAGACAGAAGCAAAAACTTATAAAGATATTATAAAATGACTAAATGTGGTATAAACACATGGCTTGATAAAGAAAAATAGTATCTATACTGTTTTATAATTTTAAAACTTTAGTAATTAATAAATCTATATGCTGAAAATATGGCTAGTGGCAATAAAACATATTTCTAGAATTCTCCAGCCTCCCCGTTGGCCTGAACTTTCTTCAGTCCCATTCTTCTGCAGAACTAAAAAGCATCATCTTCTTGATAAAATAATGGCATAGGATAATGCTAAGGAGGTGGACATTAAAGGATGGGCATGACTTAGAGGAAAGTTAGAGATTTTTAGCAGAGGGTCGGTATAAGTACAGGTAAGATAGAACTGATTGGTGTGTGCAACAGGCAGTGAGGATAATGATTTGATTGAAACGGAGACATTGTGTGTGGCACTGAGGGTGACTAAGAGTAGGGGCCTGTCCTGTGTCATGGTGAGTCATGGAAACCTGGCTTAGGAATTCACATGTCAGCTAATAGACTCACACTTATGTTATTATGTTGTGGCCATTCATTCCAATTCAATCAAGTTGTTTATTGTTTTACATACTCAACACCTTTCATTTCAGTAAGCTTTAGCACAATTATGTGTAATCGTTTCTTAACTTGGCTAACAAATGCATTGAGATTGCCTTCTCATCTTTCTTTTTCCCTCCCTCCAGTTTTGTTTGAAAACAAAATGACACACCAGAGTGTTCGCCCCTTCATTCTGGATTAGTCAATAATTTAATGAGCACGTTACTATAAATTCATTAAAAATGAATAAAACATATCTAAGTACAAAATGTATGGCACCTTTCGAATTGTTCATTTTCAGAGTATGGGCCCAGCCTTCAATTCCTCGTATTTTTGCCCTGCCAAATCTTCCGTGTATTTTTTTTTTTTTTAATTTACTGGGGTGACAATTGTTAGTAAAATTACATAGATTTCAGGTGTACAATTCTGTATTACATCATCTATAAATCCCATTGTGTGTTCACCACCCAGAGTCAGTTCTCCTTCCATCACCATATATTTGATCCCCTTTACCCTCATTTCCCTCCCCCCACCCCTTACCCTCTGGTAACCACTAAACTATTGTCTGTGTCTATGTGTTTTTGTTTCTCATTTGTTTGTCTTGTTCTTTTGTTGTTTTTGGTTTATATACCACACATCAGTGAAATCATATGGTTCTCTGCTTTTTCTGTCTGACTTATTTCGCTTAGGATCATGCTCTCAAGATCTATACATGTTGTCACAAATGTTCCCATATCATCTTTTCTTACCACCAAACAGTATTCCATTGTGTATATATACCACAACTTCTTTATCCATTCATCTATCAAAGGACATTTTGGTTGTTTCTATGTCTTGGCCACCGTAAATAAAGCTGCAATGAACATTGGAGCACACGTGTCTTTATGGATAAATGTTTTCAGATTTTTTGGGTAGATACCCAGGAGAGGGATTGCTGGGTCATATGGTAATTCTATTCGTAATTTTTTGAGGAATCTCCACACTGCCTTCCATAACGGCTGCACCAGTCTGCATTCCCACCAACAGTGTATGAGGGCTCCTTTTTCTCCACAGCCTCTCCAACACTTGTTACTATTTGTCTTGTTGATGATAGCTATTCTCACTTGGGTGAGGTGATATCTCATTGTGGTTTTGATTTGCATTTCTCTGATGATTAGTGATGTTGAGGATTTTTTCATATGTCTATTTGCCATTTGAATGTCCTCTTTGGAGAAATGTCTCTTCAGGTCCTCTGCCCATTTTTCAATTGGGTTGTTTGTTTTTTTGTTGTTGAGTTGCATAAGTTCCTTGTATATTCTGGATACTAGCCCCTTATCGGAGGCACTGTTTGCAAAAATCTTCTCCCATTCAATTGGTTGCCTCTTTATTTTGTCGATGGTTTCTTTTGCTGTGCAGAAGCTTTTAAGTTTCATATAGTCCCATTCCTTTATTTTAGCTTTTACTTCCATTGCCTTTGGAGTCAAATTCATAAAATGCTCTTTGAACCCAAGGTCCACAAGTTTAGTACCTAGGTTTTCTTCTATGCAGTTTATTGTGTCAGGTCTTATGCTTAAGTCTTTGATCCATTTTGAATTAATTTTGGTACATGGTGACAGATAGCAGTCCAGCTTCATTCTTTTGCACGTGGCTATCCAATTCTCCCAGCACCATTTATTGAAGAGGCTGTCTCTCCTCCATTGTATGATTTTAGATAATTTGTAAAAAATTATCTGTCCATATTTATGTGGTTTTATTTCTGGGTTCTCAATTCTATTCCATTGGTCTATGTGTCTGTTTTTCTGCCAATACCATGCTGTTTTCATTATTGTAGCCCTGTAGTACAAGCCAAAGTCAGGGAGTGTGATACCTCCAGTGTTTTTCTTTTTTCTTAAGATTGCTTTGGCTATTCGGGGTCTTTAGTGGTTCCAAACATATCTGATGATGTTTTGTTGTATTTCTTAAAAAAATGCCATTGGGATTTTGATGGGGATTGCATTAAATCTGTATATTGCTTTGGGTAATATGGCCATTTTAACTATGTTGATTCTTCCAATCCATGAGCACGGAATGTCTTTCCATTTCTTTGTGTTTTCTTCAATTTCTTTCAAAAGTCTTATTGTTGTCAGCATATAGGTCCTTCACATACTTGGTTAAGTTTATTCCTAGGTATTTTATTCTTTTCACTGCAATTGCAAAAGGAATTGTTTTTTGTATTTCTTTTTCTGAGATTTCATTGTTAGTATATAGGAATACAATGGACTTTTGTACGTTGATTTTTTTAGCCAACAACTTTACGGTATTCGTTGATTGTTTCTAAGAGGTTTCTGGTGGAGTCTTTAGGGTTTTCTATATATAGCATCATGTCATCTGCAAAGAGTGATAATTTAACTCTTCATTCCCAATTTGGATGCCTTTTATTTCTTTATCTTGCTTGATTGCTCTGGCAAGGACTTCCAACACTATGTTGAAAAGCAGAGGTGATAGGGGACAGCCCTGTCGTGTTCCTGAACTTAGAGCAAAGGCCTTCAGTTTTTCACCATTAATTATGAGATTAGCTGGGGGCTTGTCATATATGGCCTTTATTATGTTAAGGTATTTTCCTTCTATATCTATTTTATTAAGTGTTTTAATCATAAATGGATGTTGTATCTTGTCAAATGCTTTTTCTGCATCAATTGATATAATCATATGACTTTTGTCCTTTATTTTGCTTATGTGATGTATCACATTGATGGATTTGCATATGTTGAACCATCCTTGTGCCCCGGGGATGAACCCCACTTGGTCGTGATGAATAATCTTTTTAATGCATTGTTGTATTCGATTTGCTAGAATTTTGTTTAGGATTTTTGCATCTGTATTCATCAGAGCTATTAGTCTGTAGATTTCTTTTTTTGTGTTGTCCTTACCAGGTTTTGGTATCATGGTAATGTTGGCCTCATAAAATGAGTTAGGGAGTACTGTCTCTTCTTCAAATTTTTGGAAGAGTTTGAGCAGGATTGGTATTATATCCTCTTTGAAGCTTTGGTAAAATTCACTAGTGAAGCCATCTGGTCCCGGACTTTTGCTTCTGGGAAGGTTTTGGATGACTGAATCAATTTCATTACTGGTGATCAGTCTGTTTAGATTTTCCAGTTCTTCATGTTTCAGCCTTGGAAGGCTATGTTTCTAAGAACTTGTCCATTTCTTTTAGGTTATTGAATTTGGTGGCATATAGTCCTTCATAGTATTCTTGGATGCTACTTTGTATTTCTGTGGTGTCCGTGATAACTTCCCCTTTTTCATTTCTGATTTTGTTAATCAGTGTCTTCTCTCTTTTTATCTTAGTGAGTCTAGCCAAGGGTTTGTCAATTTTGTTAATCTTTTCAAAGAACCAGCTCTTTGTCATATTAATTTTTTCTATTGTCTTTTTGTTCTCTATTTCATTTAGTTCTGCTCTGACTTTCGTTATTTCCTTTCTTCTGCTGACCTTCAGTTTCACTTGTTCTTCTTTTTCTAGTTCTTTAAGGTGTAACATGCGGTTATTTATTTGGGATTTTTCTTGTTTCTTGAGATAGGCCTGTAATCATATAAATTTCCCTGTTAAAACTGCTTTCACTGCATCCCAAAAATTTTGGTAGGATGTATTTTCATTGACATTTATTTCTATGTATCATTTGATCTCTCCTCTAATTCCATCTTTGACCCAGTCGTTCTTTAAAAGTGTGTTGTTTAATCTCCATGTATTTGTGTTTTTTCCTGCTTTCTTTTTGCAGTTGATATCCAATTTCAAAGCCTTGTGATCAGAGAATATGCTTGGTATGATTTCAATCTTCTTAAATTTGCTGAGGCTGATTTTATGTCCCAATATATGGTCTATCCTTAAGAATGTTCCATGTACACTAGAAAAGAAAAATAGTCTGATGTTTTAGGATGAAGTGCTCTATATATGTCAATTATGTCCATTTCATCTAATGTGTCATTTAGGGCTGCTATTTCGTTATTTATTTTCTTTTTGGATGTTCTATCCATAGCTGTCAATGATGTATTTAAGTCCCCTAGTATAATTGTGTTTTGGTCAATTTCTCCCATTAGTTCTGTTAGTAGTTGCTTGGTATATTTCAGTGTTCCCTGATTGGGGGCATAAATATTGATGACTGTTATGTATTCTTGTTGTATAGTCCCCTTTACCATTATTATAAAATGTCCATCTTTGTCTCTTGTTATCTATTTCACTCTGAAGTCTGTTTCATCTGATATCATTATGGCTACACCTGATTTTCTCTAGGTACCATTTGCTTGGAGTGTCAAGTTCCACCCTTTCACTTTGAGTCTATGCTTATTCTTGTAGCTGAGATGTGTCTCTTGGAGACAACATATGGTTAGGTTTAGTTTTTTGATCCAATCTGCTACTCTGTGCCTTTTTATTGATGAGTTCAGTCCATTTACATTTAGGGTGATCATTGATATGTGAGGATTTCCTGTCATTCTATCTTTAGTTTTCTGGTAAGGCTGTGTCTCCATTGTTTCTTTGCCTTTTTATTGTTGTCTATTATTTCTGTGTGGTGGTATTCTATGATGTTTCCCTCTGTTTCTTCTTTTATTACAGTATGTATTTCAGTTCTGGATTTTTTTGAGTGGTTACCCTTAAGTTTATGTAAAAGAAAGTTTGAAGAAAATGGAATACTCTAATTCTAATATCTAATGGATATTTAGAGTATTCCATTTTCTTCAGCACGCTTACTTTCTCCATTCCCATATTCCAGTTCAGGCCTTTACTCTCCCCCTTTTTATGTTTTGGTTGCCACAAATTGTCGCTGTTGATGGTGGTCAAATAGCCTCCTTTTGTATTTCTTATAGTGCAGGTCGTATATTGGAAAATTCCCTCAGCTTCTGTATGTCTGGAGAGGTCTTTTTTCCTCCTTCATATCTGAAGGATATCTTTGCTGGATATATTATACTTGGCTCATGGTTTCTCTCTTTCAATAGTTTGAATATTTGGTTCCACTCCCTCATGGCTTGTAGAGTTTCTGCTGAAAAATCTGATGGTAATCTAATGGGCTTTCCTTTGTAGTTTACCGTCTTCTTTTCCCTGGCTGCCTTGAGGATTCTTTCTTTGTCGTTGATTTTAGACAGCTTCAATATAATGTGCCTTGGAGAAGGCCTTTTGGGATTGAGGTAATTAGGTGTTCTATTTGCTTCTTGGATTTGAGGATCCAGTTCTGTCCACATTTTGAGAAGTTGTCATCAACAATTTCTTTGAATATATTCTCTGTTCCCTTCTCTCTTTCTTCTCCTTCTGGTATGCCCATTATTCTTATATTGCTCTTTCTGATGGAGTCAGAAAGTTCTTGTAGAGATCTTTCATTTCTTTTAAGTCTCAAGTCTCTTTCTTCTTCCATCTGTGTAATTTCCAGGTTTGTATCTTTGATGTCACTGATTCTTTCCTCCATCTGGTCAACTCTACTCCCTAAGCTGGTTATTTCATTCTTAATTTCTTCTAGTGAGTTCCTAATCACCAGAAATTCTATTTGGTTCTTTTTTAAAATTTCAATCTCTTTCGTAAAATGCTCATGTTGTTCTTTGACTCTGTTCCTAGGTTCATTAAACTGCCTTCCTGTGTTTTCTTGCATCTTGTTGAGTTTTTTCAGAACTGCAATCTTGAATTCTCTGTTATTTAAGTCACATATTTCTATATCTTTAAGTTCATTTTCTGGAGACTTTCCACTTTCTTTCTGAGCTGTCTTGTTGCCTTGGTTCTTCATGGCAATTACTGATTTACTATTTCTCTTCCTAGACATCTACAGGAGTTGCTTCTGCAGCAGGTTGATAGGAAGAGGTCTTTCTTTTGTTTTCCAGTACTTGTTGGTAGAATGTTTTATTTTCTCTCCGACTGCAGCCTTTTTTTTCTCTCTCACATGGTAGTGCTATGTTTTCTCTGCACTATTCCAGCTTCTCACACAATGGGGAGATTCCCTGGGAGACATGCTTTTCCTCTGTTAATAGTTTGCCTAGGTCACAGAGTGCAGTGTCCTTATGGGTATGCGGAGAGCTTTTGAAGTTCCAAAGCTCTTCCTGCACCAGATTCAGAGCCCATATGTTTCAGCAGTTATGTTTACTCCCGCAGGGATCCACCCAGATAGGTGGGGCCAAGGGTGGGGTGAGTTGTGAGAGGTGGCCCAGAGCAATGGCTGCGACCACCACCACAGCCAGTCCTGCTTCCACAGCTCCCTCCCCTTTACCGGAACTAGTTGGGCTGCGAATCTGTGTCTGCGGTCCACCGTTCTCAAAACAGCAATATTCTGTTCTTTTGATCTGACACTGCTACTGTTCCGCTTCTAACACCGGGCAGGTGGGTGTGGGGCGAGCTCTGGGAGGGTAGGGAGGGGGCGGCTAGTCTCAGTACCTAAGGCTTCCATTCTCTGCTCGGCAATGAGGCCTTAAACCACTGTTTTCAGCCTTCTTCCCTCAGTCTTTTCTCCGAGATCTCTGCCGTGACCGTTGGGTTCAGCCATGTTATATGCTGCCCCCTCAGCCCTGTGGGCCATAAGCAGAGCCCTAGCAGTCTGAGTTCTTCCCTCTCCCGCAGCTGTGGTGGTTCCGGGAAGCAGGGAGCTCGGAGCACTGAGCTAGGTCTGCGTCCTGCGCCCGCGCGGCTCCGACTGCGCACTTCTCCCTTCCCTCCTCCCCCGCTCACGTGAGTTGCCCACCTTTAGGTGAATTCAGTAGTGGGCCTCTTCGTCTTGCCTGTCTGCTGTGCAGGGAGTCCTTTGTGGAGTTATTGTTGTTCGATCAGTTGTAAATTCCAGGGGAGCTTTACAGAGGCTCACCTCACGCCGCCTTTATGATGACATCTCTCTGTGTGTGTGTGTGTTTTTTTAAATGAGCTTTACTACAAATATTTTGGTAGAATAAGGAAAAATTCATTACACACAGATATATATATATATATATATATATATATATATATATATATATATATGGTATATTTCTTATGTGGTAATGATAAAACAAGGCCAATGTACAAATATAGGCAGCATAACTAAAATCTAAGTTAAAAATTCTAGATTTGTTCACTCATTTGTAACATCTTTTGGCATTTTCCTATGAATGTGGGCAGGTATTTTTAAATCTACCCTCTTCTCCATTTCTTTAAACTAAATCCTTTATTCTTTGCATCCCTAAGTACATTCACACAGCTCCCATAATCAAAACATTGATGGATAAGGACACAGATTAATTAATGTAATTAATTTGGTACTTTTCTAGTCATTTGCCATTGACATGTTATTTCAGATTAAGTAATTTCTTGAGAGAAAAACAAACAAACAAACAAAACAGTGTTTTTCCTCACTAGAAATGGCAAATCTATTTCAACCTAAACTCATCTTCACTTTGATAATATAAGATTGTAAACTAACCAATATATCCTTAGAAGCTTACAGAGATGGAAAGTCATTGAAATATAAAAGTATAAACAAACCCGTGCTACTTTCCAAGGTAAGTGTCAGCAGAATGCTAACTCTCCCTCTAACTGCAAACCTGACTGGATTATAGAACAAAATTGAAATTTTCTTAAACTAATGGTTAAAGCACTATCTTGATTTATAGCATCATGTATTTGTTTTATCAATTTTTGGGGGGTGCATTTTTATTTTTATATAATTTCAATATTACATAAAAGGTTTAGGAATTGTACAAGAAACTGCTGCATGCCCTTTACTCAAGTTTGACTCTTTTTTTTCTGTTGTTCCATCTCTATTTCCTTCTCTCTCCCCCACTCCTCCATTATTCCCCACCTTTTTTCCTCCCTCCTCTTTCTCCATCTCTTTCTCTTTTGAACTATTTGTAAATTGGAGACTTCATGTCCTTTTATCCCTAAATAATTCTGTATGTCTTTACTAAAAAAACAGGGAGGGGACATTCTCTTGTATAACCACAGTACAGCAAATTTAATATTGATACAGTATTATCTAATTCAACCAACATTTCAGTTTCATTAATTATCTCCATAATATATTTTATGATTTACTTTCCCAGTCTAGAATCTAATTTAATCATGTATTACATCTAGCTGCCATAAATATTTAGTCTCTTTACAAATCTGAAAGTGTCTCAGACTTTTTTTCTTAACTTTGATATATTTGAAAGTACAGAAAAATTTTGTAAAATGTCCTTCAATTTAAGTTTGTCTGATATTTCTCCATTACATTCAGTTTGTGCATTTCTGGTAGTAATACCAAACAAAAGATGTCATTTCCTTGTGGGTACCATATCAGGAAGCAAATGATGTTGATTTGTCTTGAAATTGGTGATGGTAAATTTGATAACTTGGTTAAGGTGATGTCTGTTAGATTATTTTACTTTAAAATTACTATTTTGCCTTACAATTTACAGATCATTTGTGGGGAGATATTTTGATGTTATGAAAATATCCTACTTCTCGAAAAACATATCATCTGCTAATGTAACATCCAGTTGGTTATTTTCTAATTCCATCAGTTCTTCTTTTATTAATTGATATTCTACTCTAAGAAAAACCTTTTTTCCTCATTTATTAATGTTTAAATTTATTTATATTGCTATGGATTTCTGGATTTTTATTTTATTCAAAGTGTTTAACCCATTACTGTTACTATTTATTTTGATAATAAAATCATCTCAGATGTCAGTAGTGGGTGCCTCATGAGCTGGGCTCTGCGTCCTTTTGATATATTTCTATCACTTTGACTTCTTGCCTCAGTGATGTAATGTAACATATCTCAAAAAGACTTTTTTTTTCCCTTTTAGCAGAGTATGGTATTTAAAATTAAATGTGTGTGCTAAATGTGTGTTTTCTCTCCCTCTCTCTCAATATATACTGTGAGCTCATACTCATAATGCTGATAACAATTCAAAAGCCTCAGTCAGGGTACATCCTAGTCTTCTGCTTTGCTATATTTAGGACTCCCTTCTCCAGGCTTTGTGCACAAAATACTTACTTTTTTGCTCTAATGTACACAGACAATGCGGAAAGTATTTTCCAAAATGTTGTGACTTGCAAACTTGCTAGAGTTTAGCATTTGTTTACAACACTTTTTTGAAATAAAATTTGGATATAGCAAAATACCCAAATCTTAAGTATATAATTTGATGAGTTTTGGCAAATTTATACACCTGTGTAACTCACAGCCTTATCAAAATAAAAACATGGCGGTTACTCCAGAAGGCTTCTGGGGCCCCGCTCAGCAGATCTACACCCTTTCCTACTTCATCTGATCATCCTAAGCAATCAGTGACATAAATTAGTTTTGAATATTCTAGAATTTCATATAAATGAAATACTACTGCAAGCATGCTTTGGTTTTGGGCATCTTTTGCTGAGCTTAATGTCTGTGAGATGATCCATGTTATTGCATGTATTGGTAACTCACTCTTTTTTTTTTTTTTTTTTTTTTTTTTTTTTTTTTTTTTTTTTTTTGCTGAATAGTAGCCATCGTGTAAATATACCTTCATTGTATGAATGCATTTTTTTTTTTTTTTAATGTTCTTGTTCATGGACATTTGGTTTGGTTGCAGTTTCTGGGTATTTTCTGTGGGCATATGTTTTTATTGCTTTTGGCATGTCTTACTTGATTTAAAAAGAAAAAAAGGACAGTATTTTTTCCAAAATTGTTTTACTATTTTATAGTCTCACAAGAATTCAATGAGAGTTCCATTTGTTCCACATCATTGCTAGAATTCAACTTTGTTAGTCTTCATGTTTTTAACATTCTTGTGGAGTGAAAGAAATATATCCTATTATTTTCAGTTTGTATTTTCTTAGAATAGACAGTGGAAGCACTTTGTACAGTTTTTGCCCTAATCTGTAAACCAAAGTACTACGGGGTTTTTTGCTTGTTTTTTTTTCTTTGCTTTTTGTTTGTTTGTTTGTTTGTTTGTTTGTTTGTTTGTTTTGGGGGGGTAGTTTTAAACTCATTGTAATCACTTTTTAGAAAGAAATGTTTATTAAGAGTAACCCAAGTGAAATAATGGTAGTTGCAAATTCATTGAATAACTAAGTACTGCCTCAGAGAATCTCTAAATTTCAGTTTAATAAACTTTTGGTGACTTCATATTTCAGATCAAGTATATACTCCCTAATGAATTCATTGTATCACTTTGAATCAATTAAATTTTTACTATAGAAGAATATGATGTCAATTATTTATAGTTTATTAAATGAAACAGGTTTCCAGCAATTCTTCCAGGTACAAAGGAAAAGCTATCTGGAAATGAAATTGCAGCTTGAAGTTCATTCCATTTTTATCTCAAATATAGATATACCCTGAATTAAGATTACTTACAATAAGTATTAAATCAAATTTAATACTAGGAAATGTGCCTAGTGAGTAGAATGTGCCTGGTGAGTACTCAGGAAATGTGCCTGGTGAGTACTCAGGAATGAGTACACTATATGAGTAGCCATTTAGATTTTCTTTCTGATCTGTGTGAACAAAAACCTATAGTACCTGAAAAGCTAAAATTCTATGGCATTACTAGTGGCTACATTCTATGGCTCAAGAAAGGAAGAAATGTGAAAGAGATGCAACTTTTTCAAAGAAGTCCTTGGAAGAATTTACGTAGTTCCCCAAGGTTACCAAAGTAAATAGGGCACAGGTATGTACACTCTTAATTTAGGGAATCCCTGGGTGAATAGAGATATATGCAATCCAGATTTTAAACTCAAGCATTAATTTCACCTGTTGGTCAACAGTGCTTTGCCAACCGGAATTTGATCTGACAACTGTTTTTCAATCATTTAATTTTTTTCCCTTAGCTTTTGGGGGGAATGGTAGCAACAGACTTAGAAAATAACTAAACAATCACAACAAATTACATAACTGAGAGATAACCTGCATTCTCTTTTAACTGCTCACCGATATAAAAACAAGCACAAAACAAGCAAATGGTTTCTAAATGTTACACTGTTAATGGGAGATCCAGGACTACCATACATTTCCTTTAGAATTTCTAAGATAATATTCTCTTCTTCCTTTAGTGTACGTTGCTATTGGGGTTAATTAGTAAAACTATGATGCCAGATAAGTTACTTGTAAGAACATGGAGTATATTTATATTTCAATGGAAAAGATTAACATGAACCAATGCACGTGTGTGTGTGTGTGTGTGTGTGTGTTTGAACATGATCTTTTATATTTAAACATGATCTCAAAGGAGTTTCACTGAAGAAGAGAAATAAGAGATAACTCAAGAAAGGGCTTGATGTATTAGGTTACAGGAGACTTGACAGAGAGGAAAAAGGCAATTGCAGGATGAAATCACTACTCTGGTAAGGAGAACAAAGTGAAGCTATCAGGTTCAGGCTCATTAGAAGTGTCCAGATTATTGTTCACTGGTTGAGGAGAGAGAAAGAATAACAGAAAAAGAGGGGATAATAGAATTTTTAAATACTTAGTTTGAAAAGACTGGGGACAGATCCTTTAAGTGTCTATTGATTTTAAGGAAGTACTGAAATGACAGCCCCAAACTGAGAAACCAGAATTTTTATTTTTTTGTGAACAGAAAAAATATTTTAGCATGGCTTAGAAAAGGATAACGAGGTCTAGTTACCCTAGATTTTGAGAATGCCATAGTCTGGGTTTAATTTCTTTTTTTCTTTTTCTTTTTTTTGCATTTAAGAAATATAGATTATCTTGGTAATATGCATATGTATTTATCCTGCGTCTTCAAACTTTTGTTTGACACTATTCAGCTTGGTTATGGACATAAGCTCCTGTAATGTACCGGAGTGATCAGTATGTCTAGGACTCTATGACTTTTTAAATATAATTTACAAATATTCTGAATAATAAAAACATATTTTACTCAAGCTCATTGCATTAAATGATTAGTTGAAGCTTTTGGTTAAGAAACACATAGGTCAACCTTTTTAGTAATATTCCTGTTTTGCAACTTACTTTTATGAGTCTAGCAAATAATTTTTTCCTATCATGATCTGGTTATGTTAAAACTAGCTTAGTGCATTTGTACTATATTTCTCATCCTTTTAATATTATTTGAAATATGTGCAGGAAAAGCAACATACTTCAAATTAGAAACATATACTTGGGCTATAAAAATTGGCAAACTAACATCAGTTGCTTTTGAAAAACCATTAGTATAACAATTAATTAGTTGTAATAGAATAAAAAATGGCAAAAAAGAATTTGAAAAAGGAGGTATTTTCAAGACAGCAATTTGAATGTTTCTTAGGATTTTTTATAGGACTTAGTTATCACTTATTTTGCCTAAATATTGCTTTATTGGGAAAATAAAAATCAATTAATACTTTATAGTTAGAGAAAGTAAATCATTAGGTATGTATATAATCCACAGGTTTATGTACAGTTTCCGAAAAGCCAGATAGCTTGTATTTTCTGGGGTCATTGAAATTATCAAGGAGAAAAAAAAAAAAAACGTAGTCTTATACGAAGAAAAGTTTAGCCTGTCAAGTATGATTATTCTATATATCTTTACTATTCAATTCATAATGGCCCCTTTACCACTGTTTATTGTTATTATTACTAATATCATTGCTGTTATTAATATGATTATTTTACAAATATATTTGGTGGTGATCAGTGTACTTAAGATTTGAAAAATCAATAAAGTCATAAAGGAAATACATTTTGTTTTTCCCTATTCGTATTGTTTTTAAAGGATTTCTGCTTGATTTTTTTAGGCAAGGGTTTAGTTTTGCCACATAGAACAGGGAAGGCTTAAAGAATGGGAAAAAATAATAGAAGGATTTGCATTTCTAATTAGAGATGTGCAAAGGCAATTTTCAAGCTAAATTAATATAAATAAAACACTTTTTATTAAAAGGAAAACAAATACTCCATAGAAAATCTTAGATGTGTATATGAGCCTCATATCAGATATTGTCCATCCATAGCAGAATTTCTCCACCAATAAAATGGAAGTGTCAGTATGGTTGTTTGAAGAACTAAGTATGAAATATTTAAATCTGTGCATGAACCAAAGTAAGCACACAGTAATTATTGAATTATTGCTATTGTTGTTTTTCCAAAATAATAATACTTCTAGGCAACCAAAAGTGTATTGATGTGTTTGGGTAGTAAAATGAAACTTTTCTCTTGCATTCACTCACTCAATCACTCAACAGCTCGTTATTAAAAATATATAATTTGCTAGTCACTGCACTGGATGTTAAAAAAAATGCTTAAGGTGTAGATATTGCAAAGAATTTACCCATAATCCAGTGGGAATGACTACTGAGTGTAAACATGCTGTAATTTAATAAGAGATTTAACCGAGTCACTAGGTACCAATATATGGCTTGGATTTCTATATACATAATAAAAAAGTTATTTGGTATCAAGAGAAAAGCTTGGTCCTTTGGTCTTCAAACCAAACACTGAATCCTTCATAATTATTGTCTTCTTAAGACCTGGAAACTTTCAAATCAAAATGTAGACCAGGATTCTGAAAGTTCTTCTAAAAATTTTTGATCTTGTCAAAACATAGTTTAAAAAAAATAGCGTTATTGGGGTAATTGAAGTATAATAACCTGCACATATTTAAAATATATACTTTGGTAAATTTTGACATACGGATATATTTTTGAAACCATCACCACAATAAAGACAATGACATATCTATTCCTCTAAAAGTCATCAGTTGTTCCTTTGTAATCTTTCCTCCTGTCTCTTTCCACCTCCCTTCCCCGGATGACCACTAAGGGGCTTTCTTTTACTGCAGATTATTTTGCATTTTCTAGAATTTTATGTAAATGGAATCCTATTTTATGTACTCATTTTTGTTTGACTTCTTTCAGCCAGAATAATTTAAAGTTTACCCATGTTGTTCCACGTATCATTTCTTTTTTATTGCAGAGGGTTAGTCCATGATATAGATAAACCACATTTTTTTTTTATCCACTTGCCTATTAATGATGAACATTCAGTTTAAGTTTTTGGTTATTACAAATAAAGCTTCAATGAATATCTGTAAACAAGTCTTTTCAGAGATTTATGCTTTTCTCTCTCCGTGTAAGTACCTAGGAACGTAAAGCCTGAGTCATGTGGTAGAATTATGGTTAAGTTTTTACAAAACCGTCAAACTGCTTTTCAAAGGTGAAGTACCACTTTAAATTCCCACCAGGAGTGTTTAAGGGTTGTATTTGCTCCACATCCCACCAAAACGTGGTATGGTCAGTCTTTTTCATTGTAGCCATGCTAATAGGAGTGTAGTGATATCTCATCATGGTATTAATTTGCATTTCCCTAATGACTAATGATTTCTTGTACTTATTTTCCATCCATATATATTCTTTGGTGATATTTTTTTCAAATATGTTGCCCATTTTAAAAACTGAGCTGGATGCTTTCTTTTTTGTAGAGTTTTGATAATTTTTATTATATTCTGGACAGAATCTCTCCATCAATTAAGTAATTTCCATATATTTTCTTCCACCCAGTGACTAGACTTTTCATTTATAAGCAGTGTCTATAAAGAGCCAGAGTTCTTGATTTTATTAATCTTTTTTTCTGTATAGGTTTTGCTTTTGGTGCCATATCTAAGAAATCATTGCCTAACCCAGCCAAGATTATAAAGATTTTTCTTCTATGTTTCTTCTACAAGTTTTATAGCTTTATACTTTAAATTTACATTTATAATCTATTTAGAGTTAATATTTGTATATGGTGTGAGGTATGAATCAAGATTTATTTTTTTGTATATCGATATCCAATTGCTCCAGCCCCATTTGCTGAAAAGACTATTCTTTATCCACTGAGTTGACCTGGCATCTTTGTCAAAGTTTAATTGGCCATATATGTGTAGGTCTTTTCTGGACTTTCTACTCTATTCATTTATCTACTTGTCTGTCTCTACATCAATACAAGCTGGTCTTAATGACTGTAGATTTATAATAAATTTTAAAGTCATGTGGCATAAGTCTTCTAACTTTACTCTTCTATTTTAAATTGCTTTTACTATTCTAGGTTCTTTGTATTTCTGTTTACATTTATAATAGCTTATCAATTTCTACATAAAAGCCCACTGGGATCTGGATTGGTTTTGGTTGAATCTGTTATCAAGTTATGGAGAATTAATGCCTTCATTAATGTTGAATCTTCTGATCCACAAACATTGTATATCTCTCTACTTACTTAGACATTCTTTAGTTTTATTTCTGCAATGTTACATAATTTTCAGTATATGAGTTTTCCACATATTTTGCCGGATTTATCCCTAACGACTTTATATTTTTGGTGCTGTTGCAAATAACATTCTTTTAAATTTAATTTTTGATGGCTTATTTTTAGTAATAGAAATACAGTTAATTTTTATAAATTAACCTTGTATTCTGCAATTTTGGTAAACTCATTTATTAGTTCTAATAGCATTTTTTTGTAGATTCCATCATATTTTCTATATAGATAATTATAGCATCTGTGGATAAACACAGTTTTACTTCTTTCTTTTCAATCTGAATAATTTTTATTTTGTTTTCTTGCCTTACAGCTCCGATTACTACTTCCTATACAATGTACTACTACCTCCTATGTAAATAGAACTGGGTAAGAGTAGATATCCTTGCATCATCATCATTATTATTATTATTATTATTATTGTGGGAACATTCAGTATTTCACTATTAACTATGATGTCAGCTATAGAGTTTTCATAGCTGAAATTAATCAGATTGAGGAAGCACTATTTTATTTTACCTTGCTGAAATATTTATGTATTACTACAAATATTCCTTTGCTTTGTTAATGGGATATAATTAAGTGACACCGAAACACTTTTATTGTTATTTTTAAGCTTTGTTAAGCAATTCCAGAACAGAATTAATTTTAAGAGAGTTAATCAACTTCACTTTTGAAGGAAAACCCTTCTGAACACTTCACCCAATGACCTGTGAATTATGTCGTTTTTCTATTCTGCTCAGTAGAGATAGTAACTAATCTCAGCCTTGTGTGGGCTTGAGGGACTATAACTTCTATTTGGTTTTTCTTTTCCTGACTGCAAGTACTCTATTCATTAAGACTCTGCCGAAAGCTTGTGAGTCTGTACAGCTCTCTTCTCTTGGGGACTCTGTCCTGCACCATCTAGCCTCCTGGTTCTCTCAGCTCAGTCTCCTCAAAAGAGAGACTGCCAAGCTTTACTTTGGTTCCTTCTCCCTGTGCTGCAGCCTGGAAATTGTTTCCAGACTGTAGAGTGGAACAATTATAGTGCTAACCTTTGTTTACCATCTCTCAGGGATGCCTGATGTCCAAAATTTTGAAAACTGTTGTTTCATATCTCTTTTTCCAGTTTTTAAAAATTAGTTTCAGTCAAGAAGGTAAAGTTGGTCCATTTTTTTGCATCTAAGCTGGAAGCAGAACAAGCTGTAAAGTTTTAAACTTTATTTTTAAAATTCATAGTAGATTGATTGTTCTGAAGTTACATCAAGTAAGGAATGTATTACAGGAACATAGGTCAAGGAGGGGTTGTTTATATGTTTGATTCAGATTCTTTTCTGATTCATTTTATTTCTCTCTCTCTTTCTCTCTCTCTCTTTCTCTCTCTCTCTCTCTCTCTCTCTCTCTCTCTCTCTCTCTCTCTCTTTCTCTCTCAGTGGCTATCAGTATATGGTAAACAGGTGGGAGGTAATGCATACATGACAAAGAAATAGAGCCTCTTTTATAAGTAAAGAAAGAGCCAATAAATTGAACTGGTATTAGATAAAGTTGACTTTGTTTAATCAGGAATTTTATCTAATTTTTTCCTATACCTATAATTCTCAGGAAACTGGTGATGAATTAATTATGATTGTGCCAAACCTTGAAACCCCAAAAAACCTGTACAATTTTTGATTAATGGCTACATCCTCCACTGCCAGCAGGATTCTACAGACATTAATTTTAGAAGGAACAGCTGATTTTGGAATACAGGTACAGGCTGTTCCTGCCACATGATTTACCTGTGATGTATTAATAAAAGAATGATGGTTTAACTCTTTCAAATATTATCAAAAAGTGGTCAATGCTTTCTTGACAAAGAAAAGATGAATAGATCATAATTTTGTTTGTGTTATTGTTCAATATATTGTTTTCTCTCAGACTCTTCATACCTTCAAGCAGACCATTATCTGGTTTGATGAAAGGAAAAGGAAAGACCATTAAAACTTCTTTGGTAGAAAATAGTCATATTTTCAAATAGAGAAGACCCAAATTAGCAAGTATTGTTAATTATCTAGGTCTAGGAGCAAAAATATTTATCTGCGTGAAGTAAAAATAACTTTTAACTGATTTTAAACAGAAAACATCAGTTTATATTTTTAAGCCAAGAACTCAGTTTACTCTCTTTGTGATTCAGAAAGTCATACCATCTTCATTAATGATGTATATCTTTATTTTACATCATCATTTGCTTAGGTGACTTACTTTTGATAATCCAGTAAGGGAGTGAAACTGGAGATATTACGTGTTAATAAATATATCCAGTCTTGTGAATTTGACTTCAAAGGCAAAGGAAGCTAAAATAAATGAATGGGACTACATCAAACTAAAAAGTTTCTGCGCAGCAAAAGAAACCATCAACAAAATAAAGAGGCAACCAACTGAATGGGAGAAGATTTTTGCAAACAATGTCTCTGATAAGGGGCTAATATCCAAAATATACAAGGAACTCATACAACTCAACAACAAAAAAATAAAGAATCCAATTGAAAAATGGGCAGAGGACCTGAATAGATATTTCTCCCAAGAGGACATACAGATGACCAATAACATATGAAAAAATGCTCAACATCACTGATCAGCAGAGAAATGAAAATAAAAATCACAATTAGATATCACCTCACATCTGTTAGAATGGCTATCATCAACAAGACAAATAGTAACAAGTGTTGGAGAGGCTGTGGAGAAAAAGGAACCCTCATACACTGTTGGGAATGCAAACTGGTGCAGCCGTTATGGAAGGCAGTGTGGAGATTCCTCAAAAAATTACGAACAGAATTACCATATGATCCAGCAATCCCTCTCCTGGGTATCTACCCAAAAAATCTGAAAACATTTATCTGTAAAGATATATGTGCTCTGATCTTCACTGAAGCTTTATTTACAGTGGCCAAGACATGGAAACACCAAAGCGTCCTTCAATAGATGACTGAATAAAGATGTGATATATACACACAATGGAATACTATTTTGCCATAAGAAAAGATGAAATAGTACCATTTGCGACAACATGCATGGATCTTGAGATTATAGTGCTAAGCGAAATAAGTCAGACAGAAAAAGTCGAGAACCATATGATTTCACTCATATGTGGGATATAAAACTGAAAATAGCAAAGCAACAAGACAAACAAATGAAGGACAAAAACTCACAGACAAGAGACAATAGTTTAGTGGTTACCAGAGGGTAAGCGGGGCTGGTGGTGGTTGATGAGGGTAAGGGGGATCAAATATATGGTGATGGAAGGAGAACTGATTCTGGGTGGTGAACACACAATGTGAGACATAAATGATGTATTGCAGAACTGCACACTTGAAACCTATGTAAATTTCTTGAAAATCGTCACCCCATTAAACTTTAATTTAAAAAAAAATGATTGTCATCAAATACAGAACTAAAAAGTAAGAAAAATACAGATTTGAAAATGAGTACTAGATAGGAGCTTTGCATTCATTATTTTTATAAAGATGTTACGGTGATGATCAGAAACATTTGGCAGAAAATGTAAGGTATGAGGGAACATTTCATTTTGAGCAGCACTGTGTAGAGGAAAGCACAAAACCATCAGAGTTCTTAGACTCAGGTTCAATTCCCACAGCTCTAAAATGTACTACATAGTAGCTGTGTAATTGTTTAACTTTTAAAATCCCTATGATTTTTATCTTAAATTGGATTGATATTGTCTAATCCACAAGCATTTTGAGGAATAAGGAGAGAATGTGTGTACAATACTAGTTAAATAGTTCTCACCTAACAAATATTAGTTACCTTTTTTTCACTACAAATTCAGAGTGGTACAGGTAAAAATGCTTTACTTTCCATTAATATCATTAAAACATGTATTCTTACAATGGATTTTTATCATATTTTATATTCCATGAAATTTTCCCCCATATCATAATAAAACACATTTATATCCACAATTAATGAAGAGCCTTTATTGAAATAATAAAGTTATCTAAAATCAAGACTGCTTCAGAATCAAAGGGCTGTGGTGAACATCAGTGAAAAGTAATCATCTTTTGACTCAGGAGAGTATATTTCAATCCTGCTCCATCATTTTCCAGCTCAGTAGGACATTCTTCAAATGATTCAGTCTGCTATGGCTTAGTAATATTATTGATTGGCAGTTGGTGGAATTTTAAGTATTGTATGTATTTCTCCTGTAAAGAAATTGCTTCCTCTAAGTTTTATAATTACAGCACATTAGGCAATGTGTGTGAGTAGTGTCTTATCAATGGTAATTTACTTTGTGAAGCTGTCTTCTTATTGCAACATAGGCTAGAAAAGTTATTTATATAACTTCTAGCTTAAAGATCCAATTCATAAATAGTTCGTGCTGACCATGAAAAATTATTGTTTTCTTGAAATATTTTATAGTTTTGGTTAATATGGAACTAAGATGATGCTACAAACTTCAATGCTTGCATGGTAATAGAGATTAAAACAGGTATAACTCCTCAGAGAGCAGGCTTTGTTGCTTTCTTTTTACTTGCAAATAGAGCTTTGCTGTTACTTTAAACCTTATTTTTTTTTTCCATAGGAAAAGCTAACTTAATTGGTACATTAGATCCAGAATAGAGAAAGAGAGCTTTCCAAGAGACCTCTGCTGACACGTGGCTCATAGGCTAATTTATCCTTCCATTGCAATTACTCTGATACCCCTGACTCTTCATGTCTTGCCACCTGAAGGTACCTGCCGGCCTACACCTGTAGACACCTGCTAGCTGAGACAGGAATAAGTCAGCCTGTGGAGAAGAGCATATCATTTCTGTCTCCTGCAGGCTTAACTTGTTTTTATTTCATTCCAGTTCCTATATCCTTGACCTATTTCTTATGTTGCACCTTGTATGTCCTAAGAAAATATTAAACAAGGACCAACCATTAAGGGAAAAGCAGCCCGAAGCCTCCCCTCCCAAGTTTAAGGAATTTTCTCGTGGTGCTGAAAATTGAGAATGTAACAGGATGGTGCACCTGCTCAGGAGGTGTGTAGCTGGGCACAAAATTAAAGCGTAACTCTTAGGCCATATGGTTAGAGAGTGATGGTCAACATGCTGGTGAGAAGCTCTAGGTATGGGCCACTTGTTAGGGTTTTTAGCTAATGATGAAAGAAATTGCTACTATTTTAAAACAGAAGTAATACATAACAAGTCCTCGTAAGTACAATTTTTAAATGTAACGTGAGCTCAGTGGCTTATTATAAAGTTTATCCATTTGAAATACACTATTTCTTCTATTTCATAGATGTATGAGACAACAATGAGAATTGAAGGGTGTTTAAGTGGAATGGTGCTATGATTTAACTTCATTGAGACCTGAACATTATTCTAAATATGAGGGGATCTTGGTCAATTCTAGCAATCAATAAGAGGAAGTAATGAAAGAACTCTTGCTTCCATTTAAAATCTCCCTTTGCCTTGATTTTCATCACTTGCTTAACCAGATTATGTCAGCACCTTACATTAATGAGAAAAGTAACATTGCAATGGAAAATTTTCTACATCTCCAAAAAAAAGTTAAACTACATATAATAATGGTGCTTTATTTCTCTAAACCATATTGTAAAAAGAAAAAGCTTTCCCTTTTATGTAAAACTAAAAAAACAAACAAACAAACAAAAATCGTGCAAATCACGTCTTAGTTTTTGAGAGTTTACTATTTCATAAGATCTCAGGAGAGAAATGTGGAGCATGTGGTGTAATGTCATGAAACTGACAAGAACTAGTCAAGTTTAATGTCTAGGGCATGAAGCATGGCTGTAGCCTGAGAGACTGTGAAGGAAACTGCTTTATTTTCAATTTTTCTGCTCAAATATTGTCATGCTTAAGTCCAAGGCCTTGAGTTAGCCTGTTTGAATTGAAAGTCCAACTCTGCCACTTACTAGTACTGTCTTCTTGGATGAATTACTTAAATTCTTTTGCCTCAGTTTTTTCATCCATAAAATGGGGATGTTGAAATGATTGAATTAGTTAATAAATGAAAATGAACAGTGTTTGTGACATACTAAGCTCTCCACCATAACTGCTACTACTGCTGCTTTCCTGAAGAAACTAATTCCAAGGTACAGTCAGAGACCAGTGAGTAGGGTGACTCTCGGGACTGTTCCAAAGAGACGGTATGAATACATGAAAACACAACACTCAATCAAATTGAGGGTAGTGATGAAAATGTTTTTGTCCCTTTTAAAAATTAAGGCATGCAAAAGAAAGAACAGAAGAAGAAACTGAGTTGAAATTGTAAAATTTATTTGCCTGAATTTATATTGGGGTGGGGGAGGGACAGGCAGGAATGAAAGCCCAAATTGTCATATGTATTCAAAGTTTAAAAACTGACCCATGGATTATGGGTCTTACTCTATGAAATATGCTGTCTAAAGCCTAAACTGGGAATGTTTCCAAGGTGGAAATGCCTTTACTCGTAACAGCATTATAGCATTTAGCTGGGAACCTGATGGATATGGCAGCCAGGGTCTCTTCTGTAAACCTTTTCTTTATTTTGATATTCTCTGCTACTTTTCCACAACCCATAAGTCTCCTTCTTACCCGGGTATTTCTACAAATTGCTATCAATTGATTTCTAAAATATATTTTTATTTATTCCTGAAAGCAAAGATGGTAACTTTATAATCATTTAGAAGGGAGAAAAATTCTTAATCTTTACCGGAATACAACGAATTCAATATAGTGTGGTTAGGGAACTATCAAGATCATGAGCTTCTCATTTGCTTGTTAGATTAGCAGACTGTTTAGGTGAAATGTTGGCTTTTACACCTCTCTTTGAATGTTGAGTAAATACAATCTTGCCAAGTAAAAACACAATAAAGACTGAGTGTGATACTATTAGCAGTTAGGTCAGGAGATGATATTTCTTTTCATTGTTAGTCCTTAGGCAGACTGATAAAAGCTTTCCCAATTGAAAATATTTGGTCCTTTAAAAAAAAATTATTGCTAGTATAATGAAATTGATATTCTTTAAAATAAAAAGGCCCAATATATACACAGAATTTTTGGGGGGAAGGGATGGGAGGGCAGAGTAATTTAATTGTATCTGTGGCCATTATCTGTATTCCTTCCAATTATTTAAACATTCATATTTTACGTTTGATATGATGTATATAGCACTTGTCTGCTAGAAGTCAAAACTCTTCACATACCCTAGGTTCCATTGTGAGAAACAACCAATCTGAAGAATAAAGGGTATGTAAAATTATCATTAACATAAAAAATGACCCATTTTTACCTTATGAACAGTATCATCTCTTTGATTTAAAGGCGTATAGTGACCTAATGTTAAATAGGGCGTTGTCTAAAATGTTTAATCACTTATACTGCAAAAAGATATTACTGGTATAATATGTTAAGCTTAGAGTGATTTAGATAGTGTAAAGATGAGGCATAAAGGAACTTCAAGTAAGATCATACACCGTCCATCGCTACCTAGATGAAGTACCAAAAGAGAGGAACATGCCAGATAATGTGGTAGAACACTGGACACTTTATAATAATTCATCTTGGTTGGATTGTGGGTTAGAACATCACAGAAGAAAATAATCCATGAAGATAAAAGAGATGCTTAAGTTTGTTATTGCTGATGACCATGGTGGGTTCCCGCGCAGCTCCATTTTGACCTCTGTACCAGTATGCTTCTAGTGTGCAGAGATCAGAAGCTAACAGTGACATTTCCTGGACTGGATAGTAGCATTCTGAACGTAAACCAGGGGTGGCCAGTTAGATGCACTTCTATGTGATTTCGAAGGCAGAAGAGAGGTAGAGGCTGGGAAGACTCAGAGGGCTCAGCATCCCTTCTGCTGTGATTGATGACACGTAGCAGGCACTTCCTCCTTGTGAAATTTGTAACTGGAGCGATTTCCTGATATTGGCAGCTTTATGGTGGCATGCCTGCAACTGTAACTTCCTGACAGACCTATTCTGTAGTCCTGGAAGAACTTCCTGAAATTTCCTGCTTAACCTATCTAGAGGGAATCCTTTTTTTTTTTTTTTTTTTTTGCATCTAATCTATGATAATCTCAAGAGTGGTAGGTAGCAAATAAGAATTTCAAGGATTTGGGACTGGGGATTTCAATTATGTTTGGATTCAGTGATGACTCCATTAACATCAGAAAACGCGATATTGATTAACTCATGTTACGCTTCGCAAATCACTTAAATGTAACTGTGGTTCCGCAGAATGCAGTGTGTATGGAAGGAATGTTTGTTTTGCCAGGTGTGGTTGTGGCTGTAATAGACCATTATGGTGAAACTGTGGAATACAATGTCTGTGAGCTGACTGGTTATTTACTAAGTGTGCTGGAAAGCAAATTAAGAAAAAGACAATCTCGGGATTTTAAATTCTTGTCCCAGCTCATGTTCAAAGGAACAGGGAGCGTCCTTAAAATAATGCCTTATCTGATTCTTTCGGTAAGCAAATTATTGCGTAGGGTGTGTTAACTAACTGGCTGGGTCTCTCATGTGGGAGTTAGGACATTGTTTGGGAAATGGGATTTCAAGTAATGGAACAGGGAAGTATAAGTGTTTTTGGATGATTCACACCCAAAATACATCGAAAATACCTTGCCACCGAGTATGTTTTTCCTTTCCTTTCTTAAGAGTCAGTCTTATCTTTCTGTAAAGCCCTATAATTATTTTACCTGAGGAACACTTTGCAAGGTCATAGGATGGTTTATCCCTTGCTTTCTTTTTCACCATATTACCTTAACTAGACATTTACCATCCTGGGAAACAAGAACAAAGCTTGATCTAGAGAACAAAAGATACGCAAGATTTTTATTGTATATACTTGGAAACATAAGTAGGAATGGATTCGTAGGGTACTATAACGTAATGGAAGGGGTGTATTTTAAACTGAGTGAAATTCACTGGTGAGTCTGGATTTAGAGGACAACCTGGATTCCATTTGTAGCTCCAGAAGGCAGGCATAGCCCCAGCTGTTTCCTTGGCTGGTTGAAACATGAACTCAACTCATGTGCTAAGTGAAATTAAAATCGCAGGAATTCCTAGGTAACCTGTAAAGGGAGGAATCAAAATACTTAGTAGATAGGAAAGGTGTAAAGAATTTCTTACATGAAACCCCTCGCTCACTTTCTGCTTATTATCCCTGGAAGGCCAGGAAGATACTTCCTTTAAGAAAATATTTAAAAACACAGTATTATCTGAATCGTGTATTCACTTAAAAATTGGAAGTGAAAATTTGTCCTTGAAAACTATATTTCTTAAAGAAAACACTAAAAATGAGATTCATTAGAAAGGGAAATAAGTTTATACCTTTGACCAGTGGACACTTCTTTACTTAAAAAATAATTGAAAAAATGTTTTTATTAATTTATTCTGTCAGTGGGAGATAAGGGATCCTTTCAAAAGATTACTATGGACTCACAATTGAACACCATTAAATTTTTAATATTATTTTTATCATCTTATTATTGAAACTATTTCAGAGTATAAAGCTTTTGTATCTGTAGGGCATTTTGGTACTACTGCATTTTTTATCATTAAATTAAGACAAAAGCTTAAGTTGGCACATTTAGCTTGGCACAAATAAACTGCAGCACAGAAAAATATAAAACTGTTTTAGAGTCAGCTAATAAATTAAAATCTTAACTTTTTCCAACCCTCTTTTTTTTTTCTAATGCTTTGCACTAAACATAGACCAAATGCACTAAGTACTAGAATTCTTAAAGAATATAATGATACAGAAATTAAACTCTGGGTTGAGGGCAGGGCAAAGCATTTGTTTTGGGTTAGCTTTATTGAGGGATGACATACATAATACAGTTAACCCATTTTAAGTGTATAATTTGATGTTTTTTGACAAATTTGTATAGTCACATAACCATCACCACAATCATGATAGCAAACATTTCTGTCACCCCAGAAAGTTACCCCATGCTACTTTGCATTCAATCTCCTTCCCCATACCCTGGATCCTGGCAGACTACCAAGTGGCTTTCTATCACATTAATGTTTCTAGAATTTCACAAAAAATATTACAGTACATAATGTTTGTTTCTGGATTATTTCTCTAATCATAATTTTATAATTCATAATAATATCTTTTCTACTAGTTTTCTGCTCAAGCAAATATACATCCTTACTTTTCTGAAGAGTTTTTGTGTATGTCAGTAATTTGTCACCATTGTTTTATTTCTGGTATTCCTCTGTTTTTAGATCTCCATTAATCCCTTTTAACAATACATAGTTTGTAGTGTCAGTGTAAAGATCTTGCATATATTTTGTTAAATTTTCCCTAAATGTTTCATATTTCTTGATGCTAATGTAAATTTCATGTTTTAAATTTCAATTTTCAATGGTCTGCTGCTAATATACAGCAGAAATGGAATTGGATTTTGCATATTATCCTTGTATTCTGTGAGTCTACTAAATTAACTTACTAGCTTTATTATGTTTTTCTATATAGACAATCAAATCTTCTGAAAATAAATACACTTTTTATTTCTTTTTCCCAACCCATATTTCTTTTTCTTTCCTGCTTTCTTTCTTTCTTTGCTTTGCTTTTTATATTTATGCCTTTGGCATTGACCAGGAACTCTAATAATATGTGGTGATGCAGACACCCTTGTCCTGTTATTCACCTTAGTAGAAAAATATTCAGCGTTTCATCATTTTAGCTGTACGGGTTTATCGATGTTATTTGTCAATGCAAGAATGTTTTCTTACATTCCTAATTTGCTGAGAGTATTTTTTTAACTAAATGAGTGTTGAAATTTATCAAAAGCTTTTCCTGAATTTATTGGATAATCATTGGCTTTTCTTTTTAGTCTGTTTGACATAGCAAATTATGTTCTTTGGTTTTTGAACGTTGATTCAAACTTGCACCTTGTATCCCTGATATAAACCACATTTGCTCATGATGTATTAATCTTTTTATATATGCCTTGATTCAATTTGCTAAAACTTTGTTAAAGACTCCTGTACATATTCATGAGAGATATCAGAATCTGTTACATTTAGTGTCTCTGATTTTGGTACCAGGATAATGCTGGCCTCATAAAATGTACAGAGAAATGCTTTCTCCTTTTCTATTGTCTGGAAGAGTTTGTGGAAAATGGATTGGTGAAGCCATCTAGGCCCAGAATTTTCTCAGTGGGTATGTTTTTAACTACAAATTGTATTTATTTAACCATATAGACTATTTATGATATCCACTTATTGAGTGAGCTTTAGTGTTATATATCATTCAAGGAGTTTGTTCATTTCATCCAAGTTGTTGAATTTATTGGTATAAAAATTTTCACAATATTCACCTAGTAGACTTTCAATGTCTATATGACCTGTAGTAATGTTCCCCTCTTATTGCTTATATTAATAATTTTTGTCTTCCTCTCTATCTTTTTCCCAATTAGTCTGGCTAAAGTTTTATTGATTTCCTTGTCTTTACAAAGAACCAGATTTATGTACAACAGTTTTTCCTACTGTCCTGTTTTCTACTGCATTGTTTTCTTTTTCTTAATTGTATCCTTCCTTCTACTTATTTGGACTTAATTTGATCTCTTTTCTCCATTTTCTTAAGCTTATGTTTTAGAAGCTTAATCATTGAATTGCAGCTTTTCTTCTTTCCTAATTTATAAATGTTTAGTGCTACAAAATTTCCTCTAAATTCTGTCTTGGATGTACCCCATAATTTTTGAAATGCTTTGTTTTCATTTTAGTCAAAATATTTACCATTTCCATTTTGATTTTTTCTGTTATGCATGAGTTATTTAAAAGTGTCTAGTTTAATTTCCACATATTTGTACATTTTTGAGATATTTTGTTAATAATTCCTATTTTAATTCAGTTGTCATTAGAGAATATATTTTATTATTTCAATCCCTTTTATGTTGACTTTTTATAGCCTAGAATATGGTCTATTTTGATCAATGTGTACTTAAAAAGAATGTCTATTCTTGTATTTTTAGTCAGAGTGTTCTATCAAGGTCAGTTTGGTCAATTTGATTGATAGTATTTTTCTTCTAAAGTCTGATTTCTGTTTTCTCATTCTGTCAGTCATTGAGAGAAAGAGAGACAGATGTATAATCACTAAAACTGTTTACAGTTGTGTTTTTTATCTTAATAAGTTTTAGGAAAATATTAATAAATTAATAAATTATGGATACTAATAGAAATTCAATTTTATACAAAATCTATTCATTTTAAATCATATTTATAATATTAATAATTCACAAACTTTTCAGCAGAACTGATTTCTTCAAATCAAAAGGTGACATAATTATTTATATTCAGAGAATTTCAAATAGAATACTGTAGAAAACCTTAAAATTTGCTATTGGTACCTTTTAGAACATCCATATATTCCTGCATTTTAGAATAGTACAATATCAAATAATCTCATACTGTATTTACAGAATCATATACATGATGAATTTAAGCTATCTATCCTTTCATTATTTTATAAATAACTCTGTGAATGGAAATGTGAGAAAGACCAGATCATATAGGACCATATAAGCCATAGTAAAGACCTGGAGTTTTATTTTAAATATAACAGGAAGCCATTATATTATTAGAAACAAGGAAGTGATATGTTATGATTTACATTTTGGAAGAAACACTCAAGCTTCTAGGTGGAGAACAGGCTAAGGGTGGAAACAAAATCCCTTGAACTAATAAAAGCAATATAGGGAGCATGAAGTGGTTGTATGAACTGTATGATTTCAAAAGTATTTCTAAGAGATTCTGCTGATGGATTGGAGAGAGTGCAAGAAAAAGATACAAGTTAATGATGACTTCCCAAATAAACATTAAAGAACATCAAAATAGACAATGGAGTTGTAAGATTCTTGTTTATGAGTTAGAGATATATTTTGAAATCATCTACATAAGATGGTTTTTGGAGACATTGTGGGGTAATGAGATGTCATAGAGATTTAGAGTAGATAGCTCTGAGAAGATGATAGCGGGCTCTAACTTAGATGTTGCTGAAGAGGTAGATTTATTAAGAGACTAAAAAGGGGAAGTCAGTGAGATGAGGTGGAAAAGAAAGAGAAGATAATATCTCAGGAGCAAGTGAAAAACAAGTTTTTTAAAAAAGAGAGAGAGAGATCTTTTATATTAAATGATGCTAGGATGTTAAGTATGATGGGTACTGAGAATTAACCCATGTTTTTTGTGGACAAAGAGGTCTTTGGTAACCATTGGTAAACTTTGCAAGAGTGGGCTCAACAGAGCATGTGTTCAAAGTCTGATTAGGTTGGAAAGTAGGAAGACAGGACTATAAATAACTCTTCTTTTAAAATTCTATAAAGTGTGCTGCTAATGAAATGTAATGGTAGCTATGGACAATTGTCTAAAGATCTCTGGTTGGCTTGCACAGTTAGGTTAAGAGTCCTCGTCTTTGTGAACATTAGTGCCAGTAGACAGCAAAAAAGCCATTTTGAAATAGAGGTATTGTTAAGTCCCTAGTTTCACCTGCTTGATAATTCCCATGCTTCTTCATAGCAGCTTTTTGTGCACAAGATGGATATATGTGCCTCAGCAAGAATACAAGATTTATATTCTATGGATATTGAAACGTGTTTGTGAATGCTTAGAAAACTCATTTTTAAATCAAGAGACCACTGGGAATCTCTTTTAATCAGTAGTGTCAATAAAACTCTGGGAGTTGAAAACAAGTTCTATGTAGTTCATCTGCAATGACCCACTAGGACTGTGTAACTGCTTTGCTTCACCGTAAGGAACAGTCACTACCACAAGCCACCTACATTTTACTTTTGAAATCTGTTTGGATCAAGTATTGAGCAGAGATATGCTTTGGGGTTTTATATTAGTGAATGTGTTCTGCTCTCTATTAACTCATTTGTTTTTTAAAATGGCATTCAGCCTAAGAAAAACAGTTATTTGGGTGGTGGAGCGGAAAAAAGGTAAGGTAACAAACAGTAGATGAACAGGACAACTATTTTTCACCCTCAACTTTTGCTTAAAGGAAACTGAAAAAGTCCACTATATTCCTCATAAACAGTTAGAAAATTTTATAATTATTGGCACTTTAAAAAAATCTAGAAACTCCTCATTTAGGGTTTATGCATGCCTGTGCATGTACACATGCCAGGATAAGAGTGACATAGTTTATTCAAAAAAAAAAATACTATCAAAAACGACTATAGATACAAGAGGGTAAAGGAGGTCAAATATATGGTGATGGAAGGAGAATTGACTCTGGGTGGTGAACACACAATGTGATATACAGATGATTCATTACAGAACTGTATACCTGAAACCTATGTAGTTTTGTTGACCATTGTCACCCCAATAAATTTTAATTAAAAAAAGCACTATAGAGTATGAGCGTAAGTCAAGCAATAATATATTCATAAAGAGATAATAAGCAAGAGAAGTGTGATACAGCATATGAATGAAAATTAAAGGTACAAGAAACAGAATTGATACTCTTAAGGGTATATTATAGACCACTCAGGGAGATAAAAAAAAATCTAATGGAGTCTATGTGATATATTCAATTTACTGAATTGCCATTGATTTCAGAGTATTGTTCTATTATATTAGGTAATAATAATAATTGGTGGAAAGAATGAGAAAGATAAAAGTAAATTAGTATGGATTCTGCTCGAGGAGTATACACTTCTAATAGGAAACATAAAATACTTTGTTTTATTTTGAGTGTGTATGTATGTATGTGTGTGCATCAGTGTGTGATACTGATATTAACCTGGCACAGGAACAAGCTAAAGTAGTGACATGACCTCTTCAGGCATCTGTTAGAAGTATTATTCTGATAAAAGCAGAGAATTTGCTACATGAATTCCTGATGTTTGTCCCTGGGAATTTCTTCTGTTTTGAGTCTTGGGGATGGGGGAAGGGTGCAGTGAGAGCATGACTGAAAAACAGCATATTGAGGGAGCACACAGTATGTTCTAGGCACTAGTCTTGGTTATGCCCATGTGGAGCTATGCTTACGGTACGCTTGGCAGAAGGGTGAATAGGCCAGTCAGAGACATAGGCAAGGAGACTTTGCAGTCACAATGAATGACATTCAGCATTTGAGGAAGTCTCTCTGGGTGTGAAATGGGTAATCTGAGTCTTAGAGGATAAATACATTAGACATATAAATAGAGAAAAGGGGTATACAAACATAAGCAGTTCGGCATTACTAGATGTGAAGTTCAAGGCCAAAGTAGATCAAGATGACATCTTTAAACTATGCAAATAAATTGATTTTACACCATAAGAAGTGAAAATCCATTAAAGATGTTGTAGGGAGACATGTGGTCAGTACAGTGTTTCAAATAGGTCATGTTGTCTACCCTACAGGTGACACATTTGTGGGGGCAAAGCTAAATATATTACATAAAAATAATCTATTGTAGGGCTGCCGGATGGCTCAGTTGGTTAGAGTGCGAGCTCTGAACAACAAGATTGCCAGTTCAACTCGCTCATGGGATGGTGGGCTGTGCCCCCTGCAACTAAAGACTGAAAATGATGACTGGACTTAGAGCTAAACTGCACCCTCCACAACTAGATTGAAGGACAATGACTTGGAGCTGATGGGCCCTGGAGAAACACACTGTTCCCCAATAAAAATAAATAAATAAATAAATAAATAAATAAATAAATAAATAAATAAAATAAAATATATAAAATATATATATATATATATATATATATATATATATATATATATATATATAATAACCTACTGTAAAGACAGGGACTATCTCTTGGTTATATAACATTGTTAAGAAAGAATCTGTAATAAGCCCGCTGATAACCTTCCCTCATATCTCATTAAACAGGATATAGCTGTATGATCATAATCAGACCTATCATTATGAAGGGAAATAGGATGCCAAGGATTGCTATAGATGACTCAGGACTTGAGTTTGAACCTGGATAAAGAGCCACTCCTCCCTAAATCATTTATAGGAAGGGTAGAGCCTTGAACAAAATTGGGTTTCTGCCAGTAAGAATGTATGGGGGAAAGTCTAATCATTGTATGGTCTTTCTTATCCCCTGTCTCTCTCTCTTTCTCTCTCTCTCTCTCTCTCTCTCTCTCTCTCTCTCTCTCTCTCTCTCTCTCATATGTATCTTAAATAAAGCACTTTGCATCTACTCTATGTAGTGAACCTAATTATGCCCATTTAATAGATACCAATGGTAAGTCAGAGATGTTAAGTTATTTGACTGGCTCACAAAAATCAGTAAGTGACAAAGCTATACTCCAGATTTTTTTACTCTGTCTAGCATATGACATATAGTAATAAAAAGTCAGGCAAAGTCAGATATTATGCAAGGCTTTAGAAGATTTTACTTTTGTAAACATCTCATGGAGAAAGATTTTAGAAGAAATATCAGTGCAAGAGAGACTGGAGCCTTCCAAAAATTTAATTCTTACAGTATAACTGCAAATGATAAAAAGATGGAAGATTCCCAAACAATGATGGTAGAAACAAAGAAAGTTATTGAATGGGCTCTGTATTAAAAGGATCTCTATAAAATATGAAAAATGCTGAATTACAAAGGCAAGATATCTGCCCTTTCATGTTCATTGCAGCATTACTAGCAATAGCCAGGATATGGAAACAACCTAAGTGTCTGAGGAAGAATCAATGGTTAAAGAAAACACACCAAAAAAAAAAAAAAAAAAGGAATATTATTCAGCCATAAGTAAGAAGAAAGTCTTGCCACTTGTGACAACATAGATGAACCTGGGAAGCATTATGCTTAGTGAAGTAAGTCAGACAAAGAATAAAAAGTACTTTATGGTGACACTTACATGTACAACCTAAGAGAAAATAAAAGTCATACTCATAGAAACAGAAGAGAATTGTGGTTATCAGAAGCTGGGGGATCCGGGAAATGAGGCGATATTGGTCAAGAGATACAAACATTAAGTTCTGAAGATTTAATGTACAGTGTGGTGGTATGGTTAATGATAATGTGTTATAAACTTAAAATTTGCTAAGAGAGTAGATCTTAAATGCTCTCACATAAAAACAAACAAATAAGTAGTTGTGAGGTGATAGAAGTATATAATAACTTGACTGTGGTAATATTTTCACAATATAGGCATACATACCCTGTACAAAATCATCACATTATATACCTTTAATATATTACAACTTTATTTGTCAATTATACCTCAATAAAGCCAAGGGGGAAAAGAATTAACTGGTGTAACTGTAATCTTTTCACATATTGCAGCTCTCAGTAGGTATTCCATCTATCTATATATCATCTATCTATCTATCTATCTATCTATCTATCTATCTATCTATCTATCTATCTATCTATCTATCTATCTACCTACCTACCTACCTACCTACCTACCTACCTACCTATCTATCTATCTATCTATCTATCTATCTATCTATCTATCTATCTATCTATCTATCTATCTATCTATCTACATACCTATCTGTCTTGCCAAATAGAAAATTAGGAATATCTGTTTAGGTACTTTGCTCATTTTAAAAATCAGGTTATTTGTTTTTTAGCTATTGAGTTGTAAAAATTTTGTATATATGTTAGATATTAATGCCTTATTGAATATGGTTTGAAAATATCTTTTTCCCATTCCATAAATTGTTTTTTAATTTTGCTATTTCCATTGCTGTGCAGAAACATTTTAGTTTGATATAGTCCCACTTGTTTATTTTTGCTTTTGTTGTCTGTGCTTTTAGTATCAGATTAAAAAAAATCATTGCCAAGAGCAATAACAACGAGATTTTTCATGGTTTCTTCTAGTTTTATGGTTGCAGGTCTTACATTTAACACTTTAATTCATTTTGAAGTGTTTTTGTGAATGGAGTAAGATAAGGGTCCAATTTTATCCTTTTGCACATGGATTCTTAGTACCCCCATCACCATTTATTGAATAGGCTATCCTTTTTCTGCTGTATTCTTGGCACTTTGTGAAAAGTCAGTTAACCATATATGCATGGGTTTACTCTGGATTGTGTATTCTGCTTCATTGATCTATGTATCAGTTTCTATGCCAGTACCATACTGTTTTGATTACTCTAGCTTTGTAGGATAGTTTGAAATCAGAACGCTTCATGCCTTTAACTAGCTTCTCTTGCTCAAGATCACTTTAGTTTTGAAGGGTCTTTTGTGGTTCCATTTCAAGTTTAGGATTGACGTTTCTATTTCAGTGAAATTGGAATTTTGATAGGAATTTTTGAATTTGATTAAATTAGATAACACCCATACATATATTATGCAGCTATTAAACAAATTAAACAAATACTTTAGGGATATGTATATATATGTATACATATATATATATATATATATATATATATATATCCCTAAAGTATTTGTTAGGGATATATATATATATATATATATATATATGTATATGTATATGTATATGTATATGTATATACACATATATATACATATATATACAAATATACATATATATGTATATATAAGTTGACTTGGAGGAATTTCAACAAAGTATTTAATTTTATCCCATTATTGTAAAATAAAAGCTGTGTGTTATGCATATATGTGTGAAAGTATATAAAGTACATATACATGGAAAAATATGAAATGGTATAAATTAATTTGTAATGTTGGTTGACTGGATAAGTGTAGGGTGAATTGTTGTGACATTTGGGGTACCTTTTAGGAACACATGGAATACTCTAGTATAATTGATGAATGATTAGCTGATAAATGATAGTATCCTAAGAGTGTTGATATGATCCATTGTGAACAATGACAAAAATTGAAGAATACTCTTTGACAAGTAATTTTTCAGGGAATCTACCCCATGGGAATAAAACCACCATCAATTTACCACTTTTGTACAAGGATAATTTTTGTAGGGTAGTTTTGATAAAAAATAAGTACCCACCAATTATTCAACAATTGTATTAAGATTAGATTGGGAATATTCATAAAACAGGAGGGGGATTGTTTAGTTGACAGAATCAGGATTCATAAAATGTCTTATTGGATTTTGTAAACTGTCTACTAAGAGATTAACTTTAACAGTATTAACGATAAGGTCAATTTTTTTGTGTTAGTAAAATCTACCACTCTAAAAACTGGAAGAATAGTGACGTCCTAATACTACAAACAAGCTATTTCAAAGTTTTAGGTTACTAGAATCTCAATGATACTTGACAATATGAAATTATTTTCAGGAGAATTAAAATAATTAAATTAATATTGCCTTAATAGAATTTTAGTGTGTAGTTTAGTATATAACAGAGGAGACTTGCATTAATGTAATGTACTATGAGATATTATAAGCCGACTAAACTCCAGCTGTGGTAATTAACTCTATATGCAAAACTATATTATTAATGAAAATGAAATAGAAAGTCTCCACAAAGATATACTATAAGTGGTAAACAGAATAAAAAGGGATTTTAATAAGGAGTAGTTGAAATGTTTAATCTGAACAAATATCTCCACATATTTGAAGTTTCCTCAGATGTGTGGGATAATTCTTTTTACTCCTCAGTTGATAAAATTACAAAGGAATCAGATCAGTCTTTAACATAATGATGTACATTGTTCATAATATCCAAAAATGGGATGCAATGCCTAAGTGGGTTATTAGGGTTTCATCTTGAGGGGCATTCAGGTGGATGCTGAATGATCACTAAGATAGCTGACATACACAGAATCATGAATGTGTTGTAGAGTGGGAAGAATCAGTTGATTTCTGAGGTCCCTTCCAATTCTGAGAATCTCTGGTTAAATGAGCTTCTTTTGATGAGTATCACAGTATGTCAAGGCTAGTTTGCTGAAAGTCTTCTGCTATGAAATGATTTGTAGATTTGGTCTAAGCCCAAGAATAGTAATGGGGAAAAAAAAAAAAAAAAAAAAACTTTAATTAAAAGACCAACAGTGTGCACAGCAATTATATTTTTTAAAGTCCATATTCAATTAAATATTTATTCTCTATCCTTTTCTTATTGTTCAGAAGGTTTAAATTATATTCTGATGGACTAAAATAAATACAAGACTTCTAATCTGTATGCTTTACATATAGGTTGATATATAGGTTGAGAAAAATAAACAGGATTTAGCTCTCCATTCCAACAGACTTAGGAATTTTTCTCAATAAAAATGTCCATATAGTCTAAGTAATAAGTATGCGTGTGTACATATGGTAGCATTAATGTGGTATTTCTATTACTTATCAGACTAGTTATTTACCTGCCTATTGATTTCAATTCATATTGTTACAACCCTTTTTATTAGATAGCATACTACTTAACTGCTTTGTTGAATTTAAAAATATACTGATTCTCTTATAAATCAACACTTTTTTACTTAGTTGTAGTCATTTAATTTGTGACTTGTTACTTGACAGAATTTTAATTTTCTATTTAAAGCTGCTTTATAAAGCACTAAGTTTAAATTTCAATTTCTGAAATCACATATGATTTATTTGTTTTTCAACTAGTGCAATGCATTTATTTTTTGTAATAGTTGATGAATAGAGTGTTACACATGGGTATGAGCTGATATATGCAAAAGTTCTTTATAAATTGCAAATAGTGTAGGAGATTGATATGGGTGAGACGTATCTTTTAAAAATTGCATCAGAAAAAGAAATGAAATATTAGGAGTGAAAAAAATTGTAGTATTTCCTTCAAAGTCACGACATAAAAGGAATATGCACCACAACACTATTATTTATCATTTTACAAAAAGTGCGAAAGCATTTGGACATGTAGGACAAAAATAAATGAAGTATACATATTAGAATGGAAAAGGCAATATTCTAAACATGTCTCGATGATAGAAATGTCTTTTTAAAAATCATGTCCAAGAAAATAAACTAGAAAACTACTAAAATATTAGAATTAAAAGATAAGTTCAATCAAGTTGCGGGATACTGTTGAGCAGTCAGGTGTTGAGATGGTCAATAAGGAAAACAGGTCAAACTGAAAGTAACAATCAAGGCTTTATTCGTTTAATACAACAGGGCACGCAAAAGGGAAAAGGAGGTGCTGGCTCCCCAGTGTTACGTTTTCCTCCACAAAATGGCACGGGTGAGTCAGGTGGATGCAGCTCAGACAGGAGGAATTGTCTCCTAGCCAAGGAGCACGAACAAAAGACCGTTACCTCTTATGGACTCATGGATAAAGGCAGAAGGGAGAGAGGAAGGGGCTAGGAGTGGAAAGGTGCTGAGTCCAAGTGGAGAAAAGCACGTCTGCTGAGGCCATCAGTAAAGAGGACTTGATAGGGGCACCTGGGAGATGCCTCAATCAGGGTCCCAGTGAGGAGGACTTCGAATGGAAGTGGTTGGGCTAGGAATACACCTGCGCGTATGAACATGGTTGAACTGGAGAAGGGGGAACTGAGTCCTTGATTGAACTCCCTCCAGAAAGCAGGATTGCACTGGCTGTGTACCAAGTCTGGTGTGGGAAGGACAGCTACGCCTCATGAAACCTGCCAGGCAAAACCTTATAACTGCCTATCACCAGGTATAAAAGATCATGCATCGAATATTTGGCCTAAAATTGGGCTCCTCAGATAAAAGTTAAACAAATAATAAATAAATATATATATAAATATATATATATATATATTCACTTGTTTATTTATATATATTTATACTTTATATATTTATATTTGTTTATAATTATACTTTTTATTTATATATTTTAATTTATTCATATATATTTATTTATATATATTGTGTATATATTTATATTAACAGATATTAACTTAGCAAGTGTGACAAAAGGTTACTTCATGCTTAATTACTAAAGATAAACCTAACCGAAAATGTGCAATATCCAAATTTAAAAAAAAAACAACTATACAATCTTTATGAGAATATAAAATAAAGCTTGAATGATTGGGAAAACATAATATTCTTGGATGGGAAACCACCTAACACTGTAAAACTATTAATTTCCCTATATTTGATTCATAATACATAAGTAGTTTCAGTCAAAATTCCAATGGATGCTTTTGGAACATGATAAATTAATTCACAATACAGTGCTTTAGGAAAACCCCAAACTTGCTTTCCTTCCTAAAAGAAAATATGTTCAACATTTTAATACAACTTTGATATATTTGATAAATGGTACTTTGTTTTTTATCAGAACATCATTGGGAAGAGGTCAAGGGCCAAGCTACCATGAAAAAAATAATTAAAGGATTGTCTGATTATGACAAGGAGAAGAGATGGAGATTGGAAATTAGTCATAAAGAAATATATGGGAGAATGTGAGGTGATGGAATTGTTGGGGGGTGGTCATAACTTTCATCAAACGTCATGTTTTTAGAAAAATTTATTGTTAGGGAAGAAACTTTGGTCATTTGGTTGTGCTCAATTTTCATTCTCTGAGTCAAGCTACTGCGTAATATAAAAGGTGTACTGTATTATTTTAACATTTAATTACCTTTATTTTTCATTATGAAGATTCCAAATATACTGAAAAGAAAGTGAATGATAAAATGAACTTACGTATTCAACATTAGGAGGTATCAATATGTTCCTTTCTTGATTCATATTTTAAACTAAAATAACCTTTTATTATTATATAAACATGTGTGCATGTGTATTATAGAAAGAAAATACATATAAAAATAAGAAAAAACATCATGCTTTATTATTCAAGAATGATTACCATTCTGAATACTTTGTTGTAGATATTACCTCCTCTTTTACTATGTACGTATATTGATTTTTCTTTTTTTTACAAAAATGAAATCATATAGTATATGCTCTTTTATAACCTGCACTTTTTTTCAAGGAATGATTTTCATTTCTTCTTTAAAATATATTTGTGTCTTCATAATATTTTAATAGTTGGTTTAAGCCAATATCTAATTAAGAACCACATATTGCATCCTACAGTCCCCTTTTATTACTTATGTAAAAATAATTAATTTAAAAAGTATAATTAAAATTATTAATTTTATATATATATATATAAATGTACTAATAGGAAGGAATAAGCAAAATGAAGAGAAACAAAACAAAATCAGGAGAGAGTGTTTAATGAGCTGGTAGTTAATATATGGTGACCAGGGGATTCCTTTCTGAAGAGATAGCACTTGAGCAGAGGCTTACTTTAATTATATTAACGCCATGTGTTTTTAACTTAGATATTTGAGATTTTATAATTATAGGTTACTCATATTTTGATTTTTTCCAACCCTGTTTGTATAACATGAGGCTATAACACGAGCATATTTAATCTGATCTCTTAATACTAATAACTAGTGTCATAAGACATTATTTCTAAAAACAGATCTGAACACCTATAAGAGAAAGGATAACTGTTAGCTTCCCAGGACTCACCTATAGGAAGCAGTGATTAGATTATCCTTGTTTTTACTTTATGAGCTCATTTCATTACTTTAAACAGGCTATTTATATAATTTTATGGTTAAAGAATTAAAAGATACAGTATAAGAATTTTTCAACCAAAATATACTTTAAAATAGTATTTTAAAATATAAAAAGTTAAAGGTTTTAAATTATAACTTTTTCTGTGTAAATGCCTCAATATTTCAAGGAGCCAAAAAACCAAAAGTCCTTTTGTTTATCTAACAGTGTATCCATAAATAGTATTGGCTTGATACCTTGGAGTTAAAATGAGCTGGTAGTTTCATTTTCAATATCTGGTTGCCTTTAGCATTTTGTCCTGAAGAAATTGGATCACTGAAATATGATAAATTTTTTTCTAAGAAGCATTACAAGACCTTTTCTTGGTCCTAACCATTTTGACATCTATTTTCATTGGGAAAAGAAATGGAAGTCAGCTACCAGCCACTAGTTTACAGACTGGATTAACATTTCCTGCAGGCTACAGAGTACTGTTTCCATAGAAATAAAGTTTGGATTGTTTAAAATAGGAGACAGATTTTAAAACCAGTGTGTGCTTCTACTAGTGAAAAATTGTGCGGATGTGTTTTCATATTTGCAAGACAGTAGTGGTTGAATAGTTTTATCTAATGAGCTTTGCAATGGGATCTAAAAGTCTGTGGGAGAGAACTAAAGCGTTCCTAGATTTTGAGTAGAGGAGTATGGGCATATAGTCTACTAACAATGACATAAGAGGGCCGTAAGGCTTCCTAAAGACGCCAGAAGCATCAACATTTTCTTTTTATGGCATTTTGAAAGCTTTAATATACTTAGTCTGCAATTCATTATTTAGTCACTCGAGAGATCACAGAAAACTGGCATTTTAAAGCTTGAATTTAAGAATTAGAACTAAGAGTAGAAATACTTTCATTCCCTCCTAAGACTGAAGTCAAACATTGAATGTATATAGCCCTTATTTGATCGCTGATCTTAACAGGTCAAAATCAAAGAATGCAATTGCAAATAATTTTTATAAAGTTTAGTTCTGGAGACTTACCATTGTCTTCTCTTTTATATGTACCTGTATTTTGAAATAGAGTCTTATTGAAGTTTGTTATGAGAGGATCATATTAGACTCTTTATTAGCCTATGGAGTATTGGAGAATGAAAGAAATAAGTTATAAATATCAAATTGTCAGGTGACTAGCATGAAAATGAGAGCAATAGGGATAATAATCTCAAGACTGGACTCTTTGGCTATACAAGCTGGTTTAAATTATTTCTCTAAGATACAAAATTGTAAATTTATCCATGATCCTTTTTGCTTCATTTCACAAGACTGGGGGAATTACTAGTTGGATGCTTCCCAGAAGTTTTAACAAAGAAAAAATATTCCCATAGCAATATTGGGTTTGTCTTGCTCTGCTATATACTTTTCTCTCTTAAAAAAACTACAGCCCAATGATAGTACTGTATTTACTGACAGCCTATATTTGTTATACTCTGAAAACATAGTAGTCATGAATGTGATATTTTCATTAATATTTGAGACTATGGAAAGCAGGTCAAAAATAATTCTGTCAGATTAATGCAACATTACAACATAAATCTTACCCAGTTAAATGTTCTACCCATATTTAGAACCATTCATAACATAAAGTAATTATGACTCCTATTACATGTTTGCTTAAAACAAACAAACCAACAATAGCTTACTTATTGTTGAAATTCCAAATGTTAGGTCTCAAAATTTCTCAGCAATTATAATTTCCTAAGGGGGCATTTTAACAGTCAAAGCAAGTTAATGTTAGTAGAGGGAAAATTCATAGCCTTATAGTATCAAGAAGACTTGATGTTTAGGATTCCTTTGACTAGTCTATTAGGTTGGTGCAAAAGTAATCGCGGTTTTTGCAATGATTTTTAACCTTCTTAACCACAATCACTTTTGCACCAATCTAATACTAGCCAAAGGGATTTGATGATGATATGACCTTCCATTCCAAACTTATAAGACTTTCCATTCCAAAATTATAAGACTTTCAGAAGGATTAGGTACATATTGTAAGCTTGTAGCCCTAAGGTTTAGAAGTACTTAATTATAGAGAAGCATAGACGAGTGATTTATGTTTGGAACCTGCATAACTCTTCTGTGCTCACAACCGGCGCTATTACAAAGAAGGGTGTTTCTTCTACTCATTGTGTGCAACACTGAAAGGTATGTGTGGGGGCAGAGCCCCAGAAAGCAGTTTCCAGGCTCTCAGCCTCACATAGACAGGTGCTGGCTCAGGTAGTAAATGGCCATCAACTGTGATTGCATGGCCATCAGCTGTGGCTAGTTGGCCATCAGCTGTAACCAGTGAGCCATTGGCCACTAATATAACTGCTGTGGCTACGCTAGCAGAGAGAGGGAAGAAAAGAGAAAAGGAAGATGGGGCCTAGCAAGAAGATGGCGGCTGGGCTGGCAAGCGCGGATGGCGGTTTGCGGACAGTGTGGATCCAGCCTCCAGTGAGAGTATAGTGCCGCCAGCGAGAATATAGTGGTATGACTCCCCTACCTATGGCTCCGTGGGTGTTCCTTTTTGGCCTCACCATATCCTGCGTTCTTGTATGGGGAGCGGGAGCAGAGACCCCGCAGGTCGCCCTGCACGACAAATGGCGCAGCGAGCAGGGTCTCCCGCATGACAGTATGTCTCAACACTCTTTTCTTCACAAAAGTGCCCCTGCATCTTTTCCACATAGTTAGTGCTTATTGAGCTTATACAGTCTGCTAAATGATAGATGATAAACAAGGCTAAGGGAGAACAGCCAAGACCCAAGAGGAGAAATGTAAGTATGTCCTTAAGTGACATTTCTCCTCAACACATTTTATTAGACGAGTCTTAGTATTTCTTGCAAAGCCTTAAATAAACTAATCTCTGCCTAACTCATTGAAATTCACTCCTGCCATCATTCCTTGGACATTGTACCTTCCCATTTACTCACTTATTCAACAAATATATGTGAGCATATACAAAACCATGTATACAGGATACAGAGTTGAACAAGGCAAATGATATTTATTTTCTCATGGGGGTGGGGTGGGCCAGATATGAATTAACATATAAATGACCATATAAGATTATTTCATATCACGATAAATGCTAATAAGAAAATAAGTATAGGGTGGACGTCATAGGAATGGCGGCAGAGGGGTGCACTTTTTGAGTTCTCCGTCCGATCTTATCAGAAACGGGAAGCTTATAACCCATCAAAGGACTCTCTGCTCATCACACAGAACAGCGAAGAGACTCGCGCAGGGATTTCTTGCAGGTGGGGAAAAATTGGGCAAGCAGGGGAAGAAGGAAGGGAGCGGAGCGGAGACACGCCGCACCTGCGGCGGCGGTGGGGCCGCGGGTTGGAATCGCGGTCCACACCTGTGGCAGTAGAAATTCGGCCCCCACCCTTGGGTTGTGGAAATCTGCTCCGCACCTGTGCCTGTGAAATTCCAGCCCACACCCACGGCTACAGATACGCAGGATATCCCAGGACGGAGGAGAGCCTGGAAGCCAGGAGGTGGGCGTTTTGCCCTGCGTCCCACAGCGGACCTCTCCGCTTCAGAGACAGCAAATCCAGCATTTAAGGCAATAACTCCAGCTATCTCCAATAAGTCTTAGGCCGGACAAAGGACAAACTCCATACCTGGGCCCCTCCCCCCGCTCTTCCGACCCTACCCCCGCCTTTCTAGAGACTTGATTTAGCCCCTGCACTAAGGAGCAGCGGCAGATTACAGAGGCGCCTTGGAGCCCGGGCTCCGGGAAGACAGGCGGGCGGCTCTGGCCCAGGGAGGAGGCTAGGAGCTGGGAATCTTCCGCCCCCAGCCACCACCTTTTCTGGCCTGTGGGAAGAGTGTTAAGACAGCGGGGCTGGGAAAGAGAAGACCCCTCCTTCCATCCCCAGCCCCCACCCTTTCCAGCCAGCCTAGAGCGGGGCAACCACATCCCCAGCTGCAGAGACGCAGGGGTTCCCAGGACAAAAGAGAGAACACAAAAGCCAGGTGGCGGACTCTACTTTGCGTCCCACAGCAGACCTCTCCCCCCGGCAGAGGCAGGATTTGAGGCAATTAACTCCATACCTGGGCCCCTCCCCCTGCTCTTCCAATCCTACCCCCACCCTTCCAGAGACTTGAACTGGCTCCTGATCTGAAGAGCAGTGTCAGATTACAGAGGAGCCTTGGGGTTTGAGCTATGGGAAGACTGGCCGCTGGCTCTGGCCCAGGGAAGAGGCTGAGAAGAGTGTGGTTTGCCCTGGCCTAGGAGACAGGAGACTCATCCATCCCCAGATACCACCATTTCTGGCCTGTGGATGGGGTGTGACACAGCTGGGCTGGGAAAGAGAAGACCCCTCTTTCCATCCCCAGCCCCCACCCTTTCTGGCCTGCCTAGGGCGAGGCAATTACATCGGCGGAGGCACTCCCAGGGATCAGCAGTAAGTGGCAGATGCAGCACTCAGCTTTTAGCAGCTGAGGAAACCCCAGCCCGCCACACATACACACAGGGAAGAGGTGCCCTAAGACTCAGGAGAGCTGGACACAGGGCTGGTGGTGCTATTCTCAGTGTGCATATGTGCCGGCAAGGGCAGAAACTGCACTGGCTTTGTAAAACCTACTGTCCAGACCCCTCAGCCCCACGCATCTAAAGCTGCAGCCTCAGCGTCACTCTGGGCACCAGGTGACCGGCTCTACCTGCACAATACGCAGGGGACTCTGTGCTACAGCAGAGAACAACCTGGAGATTACTTGGTGGGCTTAAGCCACAACTGGCGCTGTCTTTTTTGTTTGTTTGTTTGTTTGTTCTATTTTGATTTGTCTTTATATTTTTGACATCTTTGCCTGTGTCGAGTGGGGACTCTGTGCTACAGCAGAGAACAACCTGGGATTACTTGGTGGGCTTAAGCCACAAGTGGCGCTGTTTTTTTTTTGTTGTTGTTCTGTTTTGATTTGTCTTTATATTTTTGACATCTTTGCCTGTGTCGAGTGAGGACTCTGTGCTACAGCAGAGAACAACCTGGAGATTACTTGATGGGCTTAAGCTACAACTGGTGCTGTTTTTTTTGTTCTGTTTTGATTTGTCTGTATATTTTTGACATCTTTGCCTGTGTCGAGTGGGGGTTGTCGATTGTTTTTTTTACATGTGAATGTATTTGACTTTTTCCTTGTTGTTATTGTTGTGCTTGGTGATTTGCTTTGTTCTGTAATTGCCCTACCAGTGCCCAGCTTAAGAGGCACAAGATTCAACATACCCAGCAGCCAAATCCAGACCAAGCCAGAGTACTACCGGGTTTGACCTACAAGTGACACACCCAGAGGGGATTCTTTACAGGCACATAGAGGCCAAAGGGCAAACCACATCTAAGCGGTCAACCCTCACGCAGCAGAATACCCTGCGTGGGCAAAGCCAAGTCTCACAACTAGTCAGCCTAGGAGTTAACTCCACCTACTCACAAGCGAAAAGCAATTAAGGATCTTCTTTAACAGGACAATATACACAACACAAGAGTCACTTTTAGAGCACACGCAGGGGAGAAGAACGAAGTAGTGCAAGTCAAATATAAAGGACATTTATTATATACTAATCCAGCAAGAACTAAGAACTCCAGGGCATCTACCTAATACATCGAAGCAAACATAGAGAGTCAGCCAGAATGAGAAAACAAAGAAACATATCCCAAATAAAAGAACAGAAGAAACCTTCAGAAATGGAACTAAATGAAGCAGAGGTAACCAAACTGTCAGAGACAGAGTTCAGAATACTGATGATAAGAATGTTTAAGGAACTTAGAGAGGACATCAAGAAGGATGTAGAAATCATAACGAACAACCAGTTAGAACTAAAGAACACAGTTACCGAAATAAAGAACTCACTTGAAGGAATTAACAGCAGGTTAGATGAAGCAGAGGATCGAATCAGCGACTTAGAAGACAAGTTAGCAGAGATCACCCAAACAGAACAACAGAAAGAAAAAAGAATAAAAAACAATGAAGATGGTTTAAGAGACCTATGGGATAACATCAAGCGCAACAACATGCGCATCATAGGAATACCAGAAGGTGAAGAGAAGAAACAAGGGATTGAGAACATATTTGAAGTAATAATGTCTGAAAATTTCCCTAACCTGATGAAGGAAACCAACATACAAGTCCAGGAAGTGCAGAGAGTTCCAACCAGGATAAACCCAAACAGGTCCACTCCAAGACACATTATAGTTAAAATGGCAAAGATTAAAGACAAAGAGAGAATCCTAAAAGCAGCAAGAGAAAGACAGAGGGTTACATACAAGGGAACTCCCATAAGACTATCAAATGACTTTTCTGCAGAAACATTGAAGGCCAGGAGGGAGTGGCAGGAGACACTCAAAGTGATGGAAAACAAAGGCCTACAACCTAGGTTGCTTTATCCAGCAAGGCTATCATTTAAAATTGACGGGGAGATAAAGAGCTTCCCAGAAAAGAATAAACTAAAGGAATTCATTACCACCAGGCCAGCATTGCAAGAAATACTAAAAGGACTTCTGTAAATAGAAGAAAGACGAAAACAATCTAACCACAAATTTAAAAATGGCAATAACTATGTACTTATCAATAATCACTTTAAATGTAAATGGTTTAAATGCTCCAATCAAGAGACATAGGGTGGCTGAATGGATAAGAAAGCAAGACCCTTGTATATGCTGTATACAAGAGACTCACCTCAGATCAAAAGACACACACAGGCTAAAAGTGAAGGGTTGGAGTAAGATATTCCATGCAAATGGAAATGAGAAAAAAGCTGGAGTTGCAATACTTATCTCTGACAAAATAGACTTTAAAATGAAGAAAATATTAAAAGACAAAGATGGACACTATATAATAATAAAGGGATCAATTCGACAAGAGGATATAACCCTAGTAAACATCTATGCACCCAACATAGGAGCACCTAAATATATAAAACAGATATTGACTGACATAAAGATGGAGATCAACAGTAACACTATCATAGTAGGGGACTTCAACACACCTCTGACAACAAGGGACAGGTCTTCCAGACAGAAAATCAATACGGAAACAACAGCCTTAAATGACACATTGGACCACTTGGATTTAACCGATATTTTCAGAGCATTCCACCCCAATGCTGCAGAATACACGTTCTTCTCAAGCGCACATGGAACATTCTCCAAGATAGACCATATGTTAGGCCACAAAGCAAGTCTGGATAAATTTAAGAAAATTGAAATCATACCAATTGTCTTCTCTGACCACAGTGCTATGAAATTAGAAATGAACTACAGGAAAAAGACTGGAAGACACACAAATTCATGGAGGCTGAATAATATGTTACTAAATAATGAATGGGTCAAACAGGAGATCAAGGAAGAAATCAAAAGATATCTCGAGACAAACGAAAATGAAAATACAACGACCCAAAATCTATGGGATGCCGCGAAAGCAGTCCTAAGAGGGAAGTTCATAGCACTGCAGGCCTACCTAAAGAAACAAGAAACATCACTAATCAACAGTTTATCTTCACACTTAAGGGATCTGGAAAAAGAACAACAAAATAAGCCCAAAGGGAGTACAAGGAAGGAGATAATAAAGATCAGAGTGGAAATAAATGAAATAGAAACCAGAAAAACAATACAAAAGATCAATGAATCCAAGAGTTAGTTCTTAGAGAAGATAAACAAAATTGACAAACCTTTAGCCAGACTCATTAAAAAAAAGAGAGAGAGGACCCAAATTAATAAAATCAGTAATGAAAGAGGAGAAGTGACAACAGACACCGCAGAGATACAAAAAATCCTAAGAAATTACTATGAGCAACTGTATGCCAACAAATTTGACAACCTGGAAGAAATGGACAATTTCCTAGATGCATACAACCTCCCAAGGCTAACTCAAGAGGAGACAGAAAACCTGAATAGACTGATTACCACCAAGGAAATTGAATCAGTAATCAACAATCTCCCAACAAACAAAAGCCCTGGACCAGATGGCTTTACAGGTGAATTTTACAGAACGTTCAAAAAAGAATTGTCACCTATTCTCCTCAAACTCTTCCAAAAAATCCAGAGGGAGGGAAGACTCCCAAACACTTTTTACGAAGCCACTATCACCCTGATCCCAAAATCAGACAAAGACACCACAAAAAAAGAAAACTACAGGCCGATATCGCTAATGAACATAGATGCAAAAATCCTCAACAAAATACTAGCAAACAGAATTCAGCAATATATTAAAAAGATTATACACCATGATCAAGTGGGATTCATCCCTGGTATGCAAGGGTGGTTCAACATCCGCAAATCAATTAATGTGATACACCACATTAACAAAATGAAAAATAAAAATCATATGATCATATCAATTGACGCAGAAAAAGCATTTGATAAAATTCAGCAGCCATTCATGATAAAAACCCTTAAGAAAATGGGAATAGAGGGATCATATCTCAACATAATAAAGGCCATATATGATAGACCCACAGCTAACATCATACTCAATGGGGAAAAACTAAAACCATTCCCCTTAAAATCAGGAACAAGGCAAGGCTGCCCACTTTCTCCACTTCTATTCAACATAGTGCTGGAAGTTCTAGCCACAGCAATCAGACAAGAAAAAGAAATAAAAGGCATCCAAATCGGTAAGGAGGAAGTAAAACTGTCATTATATGCAGTTGATATGATACTATATTTAGAGAACCCTAAAGACTCCACCAAGAAACTATTAGAGCTGATAGATGAATTTAGTAAAGTAGCAGGATACAAAATTAATATTCAGAAATCAGTTGCATTTGTATATACAAATAATAAAACATCAGAAGGAGAAATTAAAAAAGCAATTCCATTTACAATTGCTCCAAAGACTATAAAATACCTGGGAATAAATTTAACCAAAGAAGTAAAAGATCTGTACTCAGAAAATTATAAGACACTGAAGAAAGAAATGAAAGAAGATACAAACAGATGGAAACACATACCGTGTTCATGGATAGGAAGAATTAATATAGTTAAAATGTCCATACTGCCTAAGGCAATATATATATTCAACGTAATTCCTATCAAACTACCAACGACATTTTTCACAGAAATAGAACATATAATCCTAAAATTTATATGGGATAACAAAAGACCCCGGATATCTTCAACAATCTTGAGAAATAAGAACAAAGTGGGAGGTATAACAATACCTGACTTCAAATTATACTACAAGGCTACAGTTATCAAAACAGCATGGTACTGGCATAAAAACAGACCCATAGATCAATGGAACAGAATAGAGAGTCCAGAAATAAATCCATGCCTATATGGCCATTTAATCTATGACAATGGAAGCAAGAATGTACGGTGGGGTAAAGACAGTCTATTCAATAAATGGTGCTGGGAAACTTGGACAGACACATGCAAAAAGATGAAGCTGGATCACCTCCTTACACCACATACAAAAATGAATTTAAAATGGCTTAAAGATTTAAATGTAAGATCTGAAACCATAAAATTCGTAGAAGAAAATATAGGAAGAAACTTCACAGACATTACCCGGAGTAAGATTTTTACTGATATATCCCCTCGCGCGAGGGAAGTAAGAGAAAAAATAAACATGTGGGACTACATCAAACTAAAAAGCTTTTTCACAGCAAAGGAAACCATCAATAAAACAAAAAGGGATCCTACTGAATGGGAAAAGATATTTGCCAATGATATATCTGATAAGGGGTTAATATCACAAATTTATAAAAAACTCACTCAACTCAACTCCAAAAAAACAAACAACGCAATTAAAAAATGGGCAGAGGACATGAAGAGACATTTTTCTAAAAAGGACACACAGATGGCAAACAGACATATGAAGAAATGTTCAACCTCACTAACCATTAGAGAAATGCAAATAAAAACCACAATGAGATACCACCTCACCCCAGTCAGGATGGCTATCATCAATAAATCAACAAACAAGTGCTGGCGTGGATGCGGAGAAAAGGGAACGCTGGTGCACTGTTGGTGGGAATGCAGATTGGTGCAGCCACTATGGAAAACAGTTTGGAGGTATCTCAAAAATCTGAAAATGGAACTACCTTATGATCCAGCAATCTCACTCCTAGGTATCTATCCGGAGAAATCCAAATCTCCAATTCAAAAATCTTTATGCACTCCTATGTTTATTGCAGCACTATACACAATAGCCAAGACCTGGAAACAACCGAAATGCCCATCAGTAGATGACTGGATTAAGAAACTGTGGTATATTTATACAATGGAGTATTACGCAGCCATAAAGAAGAAAGAAATCTTACCATTTGCAACAACATGGATGGACCTAGAGAACATTATGTTAAGTGAAATAAGTCAGAAAGAGAAAGACAAATACCATATGATCTCACTTATATGCAGAATCTAAAGAAAAGAATAAGTGAATGAACTAATCAGAGACAGTTTTGGAAACATGGAGGAAAAACAGAGGGTTGCTAGAGGGGCGGGGGGGTAAGGATAAGGGGAAGGTGAGAGGTTTTGGGAACGTACGGGGGGATGGTGGATGGGGGTAGGGGGGTTCACACAGTGTGAGGGATGTAAATGATAAACGTCTAAGTTTTGCTTTGTCTTGTGCACCTGAAACTAATAAAAAAAATAAAAAATAAAAAAAAATAAAAAATTTAAAATCAAAAAAGAAAATAAGTATAGGATAATTAAATAATGAATTATTGAATTGAGGAATAGACCCCGAGGATGTGGGCCTTTCAAGGGGATGACATACTAATAAAATCTGAATAATGGAGAAGAGGCAGCCTTGGGGAGTGTGAAGAGAATGTACAGAAAGAGAAAAACAAAGCAGAGAAAAAGTCCTGAGATTAAAATTATGTTGCTACATCCAAGAAATAGAAAAGAAGGCTCATGTGGCTTAAGTAAATGTCGGTCTTGAAAGTTTGAAAAGACATATGTCATACAGATACAGGTGTATGGTACATGAATGTTGCATCAGCATTGTCTGAGAGCTTATACGTGGTCCTCATTCAAGACCTACCAAATTAGAATCTGTAGGGCTGGTCCCAGGAATCTTTTACCAAGTTTTCCAGGTGATTTTTATACATCCTAAAGCTTGAATTAGTACTGGTATATGTACCACTGTAATAGGAATGATTATTTAGGTGATGGCATTGATTTTGGAATTTAGTCGAAATAAGAAATTTTTCAGGAGCAGTTACAGAAAGGACATTGTGTGACTTACAAAACACTGGTTTCTGTAGAGAGGGAAGACTGGAAGAAGAGATACCAGTTTGAAAGCAATTGCCTTGTGGTAATTAAAAATGATTGTGGCTTGGGTTAGGTTGGACTTGGTAATGGAAAACAAGATTATTTTTCTTGAAACTACTGGAGGATGAATTGGATGTTGGATAAGACAAACTAATAGAAATGAGGAATGTTTAAGCAGTTGTAGTTAGTTGGATTATTTACTGAGATGAAAATAATTGAAAGATGAAAAGGTTATTTGAGAAAAAAGATAAGCAAGAGTTCATGTATGGACCTGTTAAGTTGGAGATGACTATCAAATGACTGGTATCCAGTATCTGTGAAGAATGCTTACAACTAACTCAATAACAAGAACTCAACAACCAACCTGATTTTTAAAAGGGCAAAAGATCTGAATAGATGTTTCACCAAAGCATTCATATGCATGGCAAAGATCTATAGGAAAAGAAGTTTCAAATCATTAGTCATCAGATAAGTGTAAATATAAGTCAAAATGATATGTCATCACCTATCTACTACAAAAGACTAAAAATTCTTCTTATGATGGCAATGCTAAGGGTTGGTAAGAGTATGAAGCAACTGGAATTCTCATATAATTTTAGTGTAAATGCAAAACTTCTAAAGAGAAATATGAAATTGCCTTCAAAGGAAAAAGGGTGAAAATTACATCAGACTTTTAAAAAATTTTGAATTAACTCTTTTAATATTGTAAGTCAAAGTATTTAAACATAAAACTTTATTATATTTAGCCAAATGGCCAATTAAAAGTTGTGACCATCAAATCTAAAGACATTTTTTAAACACACAGGGATTCAGTAAATCTGGTACACACAGTCCATCTCTGGAAAAGAAAATCACTACAGATGCTTCTTGACTGATGATTGGGATGTGTCCCAATAAACCCACTGTAAATTAAAAATATCATAAATTGAAAATGTATTAAATCCACTTAAACGATCAAACATCATAGCTTAGCCTAGTCTACCTTAAACGTGCTCAGAACACTTACATTAGCCTACAGTGGGCAAAATCATCTAACTCAAAGCCATTTTTAAATAGAGTGTTGAATATCTCATATAATTTATTGAATACAGTATCCACAAAACTCTGGTAGCACAGCGCACTGCAGAGTATCGGTTGTTTACTCTCATGATCCTGTGGCCAACGGAGCTGCAGCTCCTGCCACTGCTCATCCTGAGAGAGTACTAACGACCTATCGCCAGCCCAGGAAGAAATCAAAATTCAAAATTTGAGGTATGGTTTCTACTGAATGCATATCACTTTTGTATCATCTTAAAGTAAAAAAATTGTAAGTTGAACCATTGTAAGTTGGAGATTATCTGTATTTGCAGTTTAGCCAAACAACAAGAAAAAGAATTACAAAAGAGAGGACGAATGACTAAGGTCAACAATACAATGAAATCCTATGGTGACAGCTATTATGGGCTAGACTAAAATTAGTCCAAATTATGCAAGGATGTCAGAAGGGCTCCATAAGAATGTCCTAAGAAAGAAAATGAATAGTGTCCTCAAAACCCTGCATGTTTTAGTATGGTGACTGTATATAAAGAGGGGTGGAGTAAAGCAAGTACTTTTTTCCGTTATGATTAAGAGAAAATAAACAAGCTTGGGACCTAAAAATCAGAAAAATCAGTTATGTGGAATTATTGGTGGCATGGAAGTTTTTCATTGATGATAATAGGTAAATTAAAATAATCTTTTAAAGAATATTATATTTTGCCCTTTCTACCATTTCTTCCTTCCATTTTCTAGTAATGGTCTCTTTGAGTAGCATACTCTTAATGACACAAAATAATATCTTTCATGTGTCCAATCACGATACTTAATTCCACAGGAGATAATATGTAATAACAATGTTTGAAATTTTTGAGTGAATTTAGAGAAAAACTGGAAGTCAATTATTATTAGAGAATAGAACACAAATGCTATAATGTAATAATAATGATAATCTGGGAATAAAGATATTCCCAGAGAAGCAGTAGGGCACATAGACACATATGTGTGGTATACAAGGCCTGACAATTAAGTTTGCGAACTCATCCTGAAAAAGTGCTACATACCTCATTGCTGAATATCACTATGGTCACCTTTGAAGTACTCCCCTTGGGAAGCTATATACTGACACCAGCACCTAGTCCACCTTTCAAAGCAATTCTGCAACTCTTTTACCTGGAATGGCCATCAGAACTGTCATTGTATTAACCTTGATGTCCTGAATGTCATCAAAATGTCTTCCTTTCAATATTTCCTTTATCTTCAGGTAAAGAAAGAAGTCACTGGGGGCCAGATCAGGTGAGTAGGGAGGGTGTCCCAATACAGTGATTTGTTTGCTGGCTAAAAACTCCCTCACAGACAGTGCCCTGTGAGCTGGTGCATTGTCGTGATGTAAGAGCCATGAATTGTTGGCAAAAAGTTTAGGTCATTTTCGTCTTTTTCACACAGCCTTTTCAGCACTTTCAAATAGTAAACTCGGTTAACTGTCCAGTTGGTACAAATTCATAATGAATAATCTCTCTGGTATCAAAAAAGGTTAGCAACAGCATTGCAACAAGTTCACAAACTTAATTGTCAACCTTGTATGTGCATACATACATTATGTACATATTATATATGATATATTACGGAACTGACTAAACAAGGCAGACGTACAGAGGGCAAGGCAGAGAGGAAGGAAGGATCATAAACATTCTGGAACCCGATGAGCATAAGCTAAAGTTTGGAGTCTCTTTAGTGCATGCTAGTAAGACAGAGCGTTATATATACATATCATAAGGTAACATTGCAGTGTCATTGCAGTATCATTGCATATTCTATTAATTAGAAAAGAACTATAGTTTTGAAACAGTGAAACACCTACTTAAATATCGAGTCATTTGAAAATATGATTCTTATTTAAAGAGATTTCTTTATTTTGGAATCACTCTACTGTATCTATCTCTGCAAATTAAAGTAGAGAAAGAGATGGTTAAGTGATGGAACTACCAGGACAATTACTGATACTGAAAAATAAGCACCATAAAAGTGTAGAAATCCCCTTTTGCTATCGGAACATCTCCTAAGCAGCTATTCACTCCTAATCAGCCTCAAGTTGTAATGAATAGAATAATAGGCACCATTAGAATAATTCACTATTCATCAAGAATAATAAACCACTTAGGATAACAAGGCTAAAATAATAAGCCAATGCTTAAATCATGAAAAAGGAACAAGGGAAAGAAAGGCATGTTCTCAGAGGAGTTGAGATTATTGCTGTTGTGAGCTACTGAGCTCCCCGTATGTACTGGATTCGGTATTGACCTTCTGAGCATGCCACCTCTGCATCCTGCTTCATATCACTCAGTGCAGTTTGTAGATCACCTAAATCAGACCCACCTAGAGTGCTTGTTAAGCCCGACAGGAGATTTCCAAGGCTACACTGTAACAAATGATTCTTCTTTAGAAATCTCTTAGTCCACTTTGATGCCATTTGCTTCTGCTGGGCTTTCCACCAAGAATGAGCTGGATTTCTAACTTCACCTGTTAAAAATCTGCTCATCCTTTAAGGCTCAGATCAATAGCTATTTTCTTCTTTACACTTCTGGCATCCTATTCCCCACCTACTTACCCACCCTGGCCAAAGTGGAAGTACAATGCAGAGAATCTTAGCAATAAGAGAGATTAAAGATTACTCAAATTCCTTGTTTTACAGATGAGATCTAAAATAAAGAATTTTAACATTTTCACTTAAAAGAAAGTTTTCCTTTCCAAACAAGTAATATTGAAATTGCTGTTAATAAGGGAACTAAATGAACTCATGTAAGAGAGTAATTGATGTTACTATTATAAAGATAAAGCATATGTCACTTTCAATAAGAGACATACGGATATAGAATATAATTGCATATAGTTATCTTTATTGCAATGTTTTAAAGGAATATGAACTCCAGGAAGATGCTGGAAATAGAGGAGGATATTTTAGGTTCTTTTCCCACCCTGATCTGCTATGGATCAATAGTTTTTAGTTTTAGGACTAGCCCCGTTTCAGCAACTGTGTGAGTCAATTGACTGCTCTGTAGTCCTCTTTCTAAGTTTATACACACACACGGTATATATATATATATATATATATATATATATATATATATATATATATATATATATAGACTGAATGAGAAGTTGTGTAAATTAATGAGATGACTTCAGGGAAATATTTTGAATAATATGTTCTGAATGACTGTGCACAAATATTACATATTAGTAAAATTAGTTTCTTTCTCCTCCTTCAATATCTGAGTTTCTTTAAGCATAACTCTATAGTGAAATTACCAACATTAATTTGGTAAAGAATTTTACCTCCTTTTAATTATATCATATTGGTATTCCTGAAGAGATATGTGATTTAAAATTACCGTAGTTATTCATACATTTGATTATTTTTTATGTGTACAATACTTGGAAACTGGTGACATTTTTATTTAAAGGACACTCGTAGATAATATTATCCAATTAAAAGCATGACTGTCTGAGAATGAAGCGCTTTCAATATTTTTTCACATGGCTCAGTATGCAGTGAAGAAGTATATTTACCAGACTGTTTGTCCTTCCGATGCAACTTCCATAGAAAAAGCAGACAGGTTCTTTTGATGGACTTAATCAATTAATCAGAACTAATTTCAGCCCAGTTTAACACAACATGGACCACATTTTGTTTTAAAGAAAAGGTAGCAAAGGAAGAAATTTCAGTAGTTTTAAGTTAGGAAAATATTTGCCATGCTTGAAATTGTTTCAAATACCAGTCTTACTGTAAATTCTTACCCACTCCTTTTTTTCTATTTTTGGTAATCTCATGCATTAATGTGTCAGAACAAAAAATGTATGTCTCCAAAATGTTGTAGTGAGTATATGGATTCCAGAAATATGTGGAAAACCCACGGTAATGGAATGAAAACTTTTTTGCAAACAGTACAATTAGATATCAAATAATAAATAATGTCACTATCAGATGTCCACATCTGAGATGACCTAACCAGAGAAACAAATTTACATTTATAGAAAATAGACTAAGCTTTAATTTTGTTCTCTACAAAAGTATGTTTTTTTAAAGAAGTTCATTGGCTGTAACTCTGGGCAATATTCCTATGAAGCTGTGCTCATAGCCAATGCAAAAAATGAATCTGCCCCCAGCTTCTCGTTGCCAGAATCCAGTTTGAGCTAAGCAAGTCATTGTCAGGATAAAACACTATGAACCGGATGAAGTTTATCACTACTGCCTCCAATTCTTAAGTAGTGCCTTTCACCACTATTAGCACATATAGAAAATTCATAGAAGATTCTGGAAAGGAAAACACCCAAAATATCTGTATGTATCTATTATATACACAGAGACAAGAATAAGTTCTCACACAACCTTCCTTCCTTCCTTCCTTCCTTCCTTCCTTCCTTCCTTCCTTCCTTCCTTCCTTCCTTCCTTCCTTCCTTCCTTCCTTGCCTTATTTCCTGAAGAATACTGTGTGGTAGTGTGTGTTCTAAATGCAGTCAGAGGAAAGGGCAGAGCCCCAAGTAATAGGATCTGGACATATAGCCTTCCAGCATCTTGTGAATAGAAGGAGTTTGAGGGACAATGACTATGAAACAGAGTCCCTTTTGGATTATCTGCTAGGCTCAACTTCTTTGACAACGATTTTGCCCATTCAAAGATAAAGCTCTGTGGGAGCAATAAGCTAAATCTGGGGTTAGAAGTTCACAAGGGAGAGGATTTGAACTGGATCTACACAGATCAGTAGGATTTGATAAAAATGGGGAAAAAAGGTAGGAAATCTTATATAGAGGAACCATTTTCAAATGCCAAGAAGATGGAGAAGTTCTATAGGAAATTCAGTGTGATTGAACTCTTTGATGTGTAGTATAGAATGGCAGCAAATGAGATGGCATCCAATCGGGTAGGATCTCGTATATGAAAATGAAGAATTTGGCCCTTACTTTTTAAGAGGTGCAGAGCACTTACACGTGAGGGAGAAGTTGAGTCCAGAATAAAGTATTTTTGTTAGGTCGTTTCTCCAATTCCCTCACAAGAAAAGATTGGGAAAATAGTATTGGTACCAACTCTTAATTATTTTTAAAATATGTAATTTATTCTTACTGTTCTTTAGGTTATGTAATAAGGCCTCAGCATACAATGCTGTAATGGTTCCTGCCTGTATAGTAGCGGAGACCTGCAAATGATGATACAATGAGTGTAGATGCCAAGTGTTGCTATGGGTGCAGTGATATCACATAGTAGGGAAACTCAACATGGTCTCATGGGGCTGGAGAAGTCTGCTAAGGAAGTTTCATTAGCTCTGGAACTTCAGGATTGGCGTTACTTGTTAGTACTTGTCTAATTATCTATGTAGAGTTTTTAGCTCATAGTGTACTTTTAAACACTCTCAATAACCACCCCTTTAAAAGAAAAAAAAATCTTTTCACATCCCCAAAAAAAAAAAAAAAAAAAAAAACTCTTAAAGTCTTGGTGCAGATAAATATATGAGCAGTTGGTCTTTACAGTTAAGATTGCACTGCTTGCTCTTACGAATCCAGATACCTAGTAACTCTCAAAAAACAGTATCTTAATAAGGTACAGTCCCACCTGAATGGGCTACAGCTTGGAACCAGTTTTCTCTTTCTGGTTCTTTCTGGTATGTGTTTTCTCTTTCTTGAACAGCATACCTTTCTGTCATTTTGGATAAAAGGAGAGACGTTATCCAAAGGAAAAACACATACCTGTGTGTCTCCTCTATGCTCAGTACTCTACTATAGCTCTAATTCACTTCACTTCTGACACTTCTGGTGATGGAAAGTTTAGTGGAGGAGGAGGAGGAGGACAGTTCCCCACCCCAAGCAATTCCAGGACCCCAGCTAGGTGCCCCACAATTCAACTCAATCCTGACATTCTCTACCTGGAGAGAGTGTCCGATCCCATAGGTCAACATCCCAGTCCCACAAGACTTCCCCCCACCTCCCCCCCGACACACACACTTCAGACACAAGTCCAGGTCTATACCTGTATGTTTTGACCTACCATCTATAATCAGAAGTTCCCTGACCTTCTCCTTGAATTCAATTAATTTGCCAGAGAAGTTCACAGAGCTCAAGAAAACATTTTACTCAGTAGATTACTGATTTATTGCAAAAGGATAAAACTCAAGCCTTCAGTTATAAGAAGAATAAGTTCTGGGGATCTAATGTGTAGCATGGTGACTGTAGTTTATAACACTATCATACAGTTGAAATTTGCTAGGAGAATATATCTTAAGCATTCTCACCCTACACACACAAAGGTAATTTTGTGAGGTGATGGATATTATAATTAACCTGAAGGTGGTCATCCTACACAAAGGATATTATATTGAATCATCATGCACAATTTAAATATATGCAATTGTATATGTCACTTATACCTCAATAAGGCTAGAGAGAAAGAAAATTTATACACACCACACACACACACACATAGAGAAACATGAGGTCGGACAATTAAGTGCAAACTCATCCTATAAAAAGTGGTACATTCCTCATTGATGAATATCACTACAGTCACCTTCAAAGTACTCCCCTTGGGAAGCTATGTACCAACACCAGCACCTAGTCTACAGTCACCTTCAAAGTACTCCAAATTGGGAAGCTATGTACCAACACCAGCACCTAGTCCACCCTTCAAAGCAATTTTGGAATTCTTTCTCTGGAATGGCCATCAGAGCTGTGGTCGTATTACACTTGATGTCATGAATGTCATCAAAATGTCTTCCTTTCAATATCTCCTTTATCTTTGGGTAAAGAAAGAAGTCATTGGGAGCCAGATCAGGTGAGTAGAGAGGGTGTTCCAATACAGTTATTTGTTTACTAGCTAAAAACTCCCTCACAGACACTGCCCTGTGAGCTGGTGCATTGTCTTGATGTAAGAGCCATGAATTGTTGGTGTAAAGTTTAGGTCATCTAACTTTTTCATGCAACCTTTTCAGTACTTCCAAATAGTAAACTTGATTAATTGTTTGTCCAGTTTATACAAATTCATAATTAATATTCCCTCTGATTATTCATTATGAAAAAAAGGTCAGCAACATCATTGCAACAAATACATATATACACCCATATATATATATATATGTGTATATATATATATATATATATATATACATATATATATATATACATATACATATACATATACATATACATATACATATACATATACATATACATAAATATATATATATATATATATATATTTATGTATATGTATATGTATATATATATATATATATATATATATATATATATATATATATATATAAAATGACTCAAGGAACACAGATGGAAGATATGCGTAGGGCACATTATGAGTATAGGGGTTTGGAGCTTCCACTCTCCCCACATGTCCATGTAGTCACCAACCTGGAATCTTTCATAACCCCATCTCCTTGGGGTTTTATGGAGCCTTCATTACATAAACATGATTGATTAACTCATTGGGCATTAGCAATTGATTCAATTTTCAGCCCAGAGTTCAGGGGATGGGATTGAAAGTTTCACCCCTCTAATCAGAGTTGGTTCCCTTGGCAACCAGCCCCATCCTAAGGGCTTTTCCAAAAGTCACCTCATTAATATAAATTCAGGTGTAATTAAAAGGGACTTGTTATGAATAGTAAAAGACACCTTTAGGTAATTCCCATCACGTAGGTAATTCCAAGTGTTTCAGGAGCTCTGTGCCAGGAATTAGGGTGAAGACCAAATACACATTTCTTTTTATAAATCACAATATTACACAATGCTTTTTGCCCTCTCTCCCTAGCAGAGTTACTAAAAGACAGAGTATTATTCTTTTTCCTTCCAAAGTTAATTGTATGTTAACAATCAAGACACTATTTCATATATAATTTACTGATTCAAGCATTCTCTGCTGACTCAAAGGATGCGTCACTAAGAGTAGGTAAGCTGCAATACTTCTCTACCCAAGTAGTCTTGCTGAAATGATGTCTATCCCCTGCCCAATCCTTTCTTCATATTCAAATGAGCAGCACATGATTAAAATCTCCAAAAGCAAGGACAGCAGCAACGTTCCTGTTTCTACAGCTTTGACTTAGCTATTGTCATAGGTAGTGGCAGCTGATGTGACAGCAGAAACACAGGAGCTTGCGTGGAATTCTAATGTCTGTGTAGCACCAGTGTTCTCTCGAAGATGAGGAGACTATTAGGTCACCTTAGTCATCAATGACTATGAAGAGACAAATAGATTGATTTGTGGACTGTTTACAGAAGTATGGGCAACAGCAGAGGATGTTGAGATATTATCATTCCTAGAGCTGAAAAAGCAAAGGGAGAAAATGGGGTTGTTAGAGTTCAGTGAGAGCGAAGGTCATGGATATTGTCTGTGTGGTGGGAGCTATGAGCTATTGTCCTGAAGGGTCGCAGCTACTGCCAAAGATATGGGCTCAAGCTGAGAAGGAAATGCCCAGGCACCTGGACCATTTCTGTGAAGCATTTTTAGTGCAAATCTCCAGATAAGTCCTCTCCTCTGAGCTACAGACCTATACATGGTAGAAGCAGGGTATCATATACTTTATACTATATTTGTAACAGTTCTCATTTATCCTTTATTTTTTTAAACAATTGTCAACAAAAGAGTCTCAAAAGCCAAGTAGAAAATGTCTTTTCCTTACCACTACAGAAAAACAGACCCTGTTCTGTGTCCTAAACCTGGTCATGATAAAGTCATAATTTAAAATTATTCAATTCTAGGATCAATAGATTAATCTACTTGCACTGTTCTGTGTAGCGGTATGTGCAAAATATGTAACTGTATTCCATTTACTGTTAATTTTGCCTTTGCAAATATTATGGGTTAAAAGGGAATCTTTTTCAGTACCCAGACATCCTAAATAATTTATCTGCCTTATAGAGTATGATGGTAACTTTAAAAGTTCTGTTTTTCTTATCATTTGCTTTACTTGACAAGATCTTGTGCAAGAAATAATATCTAAATTAACATCTGTGTTTTTCCAAAAGTATAAGCTTTTGTAAACTTTTTTTTAGAAAAGGAACGATGAAATCTCACTCTTTTTCTTTTAGCTGTCAGAACATAACATATAAATTATAAGTATGCTTTATGCCCTCTTTTAACAGAGAGTAAGAATCTTCTTCTCATTTAAGTCAACAGTTTTTTTCAATCATAAAAATAAAGAAGGAAATCTTGTCATTTGCGACAACATCTATGGACCTTGAGGGCATTATGCTAAGTGAAAAAAGTCAGCAAAAGACAAATACTGTATGATTTTACGGATAGGTGGACTCTAACTCCCCCCACCTCACCCCACCCCCCAAAAGAAAACAAGCTCTTAGAACACATTGGTGGTTGCCAGAATTAGGGGTATGACGAGTGAGCAAAATGGATAAAGGTGCTCAAAAGGTACAAACTTCCAGTTATAAAATAAATAAGTCCTGGGATGTAATATACAGCATGGCAACTATAGTTACTAATACTTCATTGTATATTTCAAACTTGCTAAGAGAGTAGATCTGAAAAGTTCTCATCACAAAAAAAGAAGTTGGTAACTACACGTGGTGATGGATGTTAACTAGACCTATTGTGGTGATCGTTTCTCAATATGTGCAAATATCAAATGTACACCTGAAACTAATATAATGGTATATGGTAATTATATCTTAGTTTGTTTTGTTTTTTCAAATGAACAGTTTCTAGTTGTCCACTGGAGACATCTCTACTTGGAAATCCTAATCAGAGCTTAAGTGTAATATGTTCCAAAAGTGAATCCATCATCTTCTCCACAAGCATGTCTTTCTTTAAAGGTTTAAAAAGGTTTACTATTGCTCTTGAAATTAAAAACAAAACTCACCTCCTTGCCATGTTTAGCCCTCAAGACTTATCTTCTTCTGGTCACAAACTTTCTTAAATTTCTCAAGCAATATTAATATACTTTTATTGTTCAAGCTCACATTTCCTGTAGCCTCAGGAATTAGCTTTGCAAAGGCTATTCCCTAAGTTTCCTCTCCCCTGCCCTCTATCCACCAGCTTAGGGAACTTGTATTAATCCTTCATATCTCTGCTCAAAATTCACTTTCTTGTTACTTCTCTAAAACCTCAATTCTAAGTCAAATACTTCCATGTTTTCTTTCGTGGCAGTTATCAGTTTTAATTAAATATTTTGTCTGATAATATTTTTTTATCTCCTTCTAAAATATAACCTCCATGAAGGCTGTTCATGTATTAAATCTCAGTTATTAGTAGTTAATAAAAAATATTGAATGCTTTAAAAAATTCATGAATAATATATACTAAATATATAAAAATTTCTGGCCTTCAGTTGACACAGCTATTATCCCAAGCCAAATGATGTCTTTGTAAGATTGTTTTTCTTCTTCATGTTTTTGTTTGTTAAGAACACCTGAAATTATTTAAATAATTAAGTTTGCTGGGATTCTGGCTCCATGAGTTCAAAATATTCTCATATTATGAACTTCTAAATCATTATCCTGCTAAATGCTATAATAGTATATTTCTAATTGCAAGTCAACCCAAGTTAGGATAATGAATGAGAACCTTTGCCTGTATAAATATGTACCGTAGTCCCTCCTTATCCATGGTTTCGCTTTCCACAGTTTCAGTTACCTTAGGTCAATGGCGGTCTAAAAATATTAAGTGGAAAATTCCAGAACTAAACTATTCATGTTTTCAATTGTAAGCCATTCTGGATAGCGTGATGAAATCTCATTCCATCCTGCTCAGTCCCACCTAGGACATGAATCATCCATTTGACCAGATTATCCATGCTGTACACACTCCCCACCCATTAGTCACTCAGTAGCTATCTTGGTCATCAGCTTGGTTATCAGATATTTTGATAGAGACCACATTCTCATAACTTTTATGACAGTATATTGTTATAATTGTTCTAGTCTATTATTTATTATTGTTACGTTCTTACTGTACCTAATTTATAAATTAAACTGCATCAGAGGTATGTATGTATAGGAAAAAAAACACAGTATATACAGGACTCATTACTAATTGCAGTTTCAGGCATCCACTGGGGATCTTGGAACATATTCCCTGCAAATAAAGGTGAACTGTATATTGATCGTTAGATCCAGTTGTCTTTTTATGGGCAAATAAATTTAAATAGATGTTTCTTTATAAGTCTAATATTGTGCCACATTTTGCTTCCATATAACCACAATTCAATCAATTACAGAGTGAAAAAGCTTGTCATAAAGTATGCAGTTAAATTATAAAGTACATTACAAACAAAATTTCCATCTACCTAAGTGAAACAAAGATTTGGAAATACTTGTCATATAATTCATAAAAATCAATAAACTTCGGATTCAGAAGCCCTGTTATAGATGTGTAGCCTGTTACCTTATAGATGAGGAACATGAGATCTGTGAGTAATTAAACACCTTGCCCAAAGTCACCTGTTTAACAATAGATTTCTAGATCCAAGACTTCTAAATCTTAGTATTTTGCTCTTTCTACTGGATATTATCTTTTATCTAAAATTTTAATTGTGCCAGAATATCATGGATACTTGCCTTAATTCACTTCACCAGTTCATGAAGTCATGATAGTTGCCATCCTTATATCCAGAGTCTAGATTTAACTATTGGGCATAAAAAATTGTAATTGGCAATTGTCAAATACATCTTAATTTCAGATCTATTTAATTATTTTATAAAATAATTAACAGATCTATCCATTTTCAGCATATGCAATTTTTAGAGTAGATTTTTAAAATGTGGATCTGATGCTTAATGAGGGAGAAAACACAAGTTTTCAGTCTTCAAGGACAGGACTACTGAAAGAATTAGCTACATTTAAGTTAATAAGATAACTATGTCAGATATTAGACAGGAGAAGTATAGAATGGGTGTAGGTGAGAGAAGAATAAAATAGGGTAGAGAAAGAGAAGAAATGAAGACAAATAAAAAAAACAACACACTTTTATGATTTTGATCACAAAATTAGCAGAACAACTTATCTTCTTGCAGTTTGCCTTACCTTTGTGTGATGAAATGGACCAGCCAGTTACCTCTACCATGTTTCCCCGAAAATAAGACCTACCCAGATAATCAGCTACAATGAGTCTTTTCAAGCAAAAATTAATGTAAGAACCGGTCTTATTTTACTATAAGACCGGGTCTTATATAATATAATGTAACAAAAGACCGGGTCTTATATTAATTTTTGCTCCAAAAGACGCATTACAGCTGATTGTCCGGTTAGGTCTTATTTTCGGGGAAACAGGGTGGAGCCTCTCTTCTCTCTAAACTTGTGTTTTCTTCTTTTAATGAATTATTTTTAAGTAGAAGGTAAGTTACCTGAAAAACTAGAAATAGATTGGGGATTCTGGGATGAGAATGAAATCATTAAATAATAGCTTTAAAATATTTTGATTTTTGCATAGTCCCTTATAGCTCTGTCATGTAATTGAACCACTAAATGCAATGACTGTGGCATTCTTCAGCTACACAGAAACAAGTTTGGTGATTGGATTAATATATACTGCACCAGAGTTTATTTACTTGGTGATAATGAAAACAATAGGCATGCGGTTAAGTTATATCACACAGTGATTAAAGAGACATCGGTACCCATAAAGAAAGAAAACTAGCGTATTTTCTACTTCCTATAGGTAAAAACCAATAGGAAGTGATTCAATGCTAACAGATAGCTCTTTCCCTAAGCCTTGTTGGATACTCAGTAATTCACAACTGAATGTTCTGAGTAACGCGCAACAAGACTAAAACAGCAAGTGCTTCATTTGTTTTCTAGCCTGAGTCGAACTAAGCAGCTCCATGCTGGCACAGCTTTGTGAAAAAGCCTGTAACTTATATTGCTTTCCAAAGAGTTTGGAACTCCCTGTGGATTACTGGGCTTCTGGTACATAAAGAGAGAGGCCTCATCTTCTAAGCTGGAGAGTCAAGTCTCCATTTTATAAATCAGGGTTTTATAATTTCAGGGTTTTCTTGAGAAATACATAAAATGCTTGGCATTTCCAAATACACTGTAAGTTTATTTCAAGAAGAGCTCTGTAATGTTTTCTGGACTATTCCACATCACAGACTCCTTTCCTTGCAGGTAATCTTGTAGGCTCATTGTGTGTGTGTGTGTGTGTGTGTGTGTGTGTGTGTGTGTGTGTAAATAGATGATAGATAGATAGATAGATAGATAGATAGATAGATAGATAGATAGATAGATAGATGATAGATAGATGATAGATAAATAGGCAGATAGATGATAGGCAGAAAATCCTGAAATTGCATTTTCTAGACACCTTCCATCATACTGACCAGGATTCTTTTCATCAAAGTCTGAAGCGCCCATAAGGAAGAAGCAATGGCCACATGTCCTATGAGGCTAAAGGCTGAGTGTTACTTCATCTCTGATAATGCACTTTAACATGTCTATTTATTGCTATCTTTTCCTCCTTATAGGACTCAGAATCAGCCTCTGTTCAAGTAGGTGGAGGCTTAGTAATGTCATAAAACCCTTTTTTGTCCCATGTTCTGATTCTTTTATTAAATTATTTTGTCTTTCGTTTTTGTCTACATTTTGCTTCCATCTCACTAACAGCAAGATGGCCCTATACAGTTGTGCAGTTTGTGCGCTACACAAAGGGATATGCCCAAGGGAGCAGCTGCCTTCCTCTAACTAAGCAATGTTCTCAGGAAGGGAGACATGTTCTTCAAAGCTGCAGTTAAATAGAGTAGAAATAGCTCATGAGACGATCTAAATATCTTTTTACATTGTGGAGGGACAGAATGAGCAATAAACAAAATTTCAAAATAAAAATTAAAAAGAAATCCTAAAATTCCAAAGGATAAATGAGGACTAATATATATATATATATATATATATATATATATATATATATATATATATATACATGTATATATGTATATATGTATATATGTATATATAATACATATCATATATGTATTATGTATTTTTCCATTCTATGAAATTATAGATCTCCAACCTCCATTATTTCACTCTTTCCCATAAAGAACCAAGTGAGGCCAAGGCAAAGACCAAAACTCAGGCTTATTATAACTAAAACCCAATCTCTTGGAGCTTCTGTAAAATGTTACTTTTTATGCATGTCTAGTATTGGATGGACAGCAGTAATACTTTTGCAAAGGTTTCCTGTCAGACCTATGTATATGCTATAATGAAAGTAAAATATTTAAATCTCTGGCTGTATGGTGAGCTCTATTCTTGAATTAACTGGTAGGAATCCCATAAAGATATTTCATCCATCCGTAAAAAGATGAAAAGTAGGCTCTGGCCATTTGATATCCTGAATGTAGTATTTGGCTTGCAAATAAGATCCTTTTAATTCAAGTCATGAAACCTCTTACATAGAGTCAAAGACTGATATCTGAAATTTCTTATCTTTGGCGGCATTTTCAGATTTTTTGGAACAGCAGAGGAAAGCCTTCCAAGAATAACAACTCCAAAAAGCAGGAGTCATTATTTCTCCCTCACTCCTCGGTTTACAGGGCACTTTCCCCCAGCTGAAATACAAAAGGGAATTTTAACCATAAAACATTGAAAGTGAGACTCCAGCGCTTAGATTCCTAACAATTTAATAAAGATTTTCTCCTCATGCCTTGTTGTTACATTTGTGGTTCTCATGCAGTGACTTCAGAAAGAATGTGTTACACAGAAAAAGGAAATATACTGGCCAAATTACAGGGGCCCCTTTCCTCTTTATTTCAAAATCACTGATAGATTTGTAATGTGTTCAAAGCAGAGACTGTCTTTTTAGTTCTGAAACTTTTCTTGTTTGTGCTTTGTGATATAGGTGCGGCAGAAATGATTTTTGACATTATGTGCCATTTACCATGGCATTGCAAGACCTAAAAGATATCGAAGAAAGACACTGATTACAGAACAACTGAGACAACAAAATAGATAATGCATCAAAATATTTCCTTTTAAAGGAAAGTTATCTTTGAAAGAGGAGAGGAAAAGCCTCTCATTAAACATCTACATCAAATCACTCATTATGTTATTGTGACAAACCTTAAATTCCTTTACATTTGTGCAGTTAATCACAGATCGTACTGCCAGTATAGCATGCATACACATTTCATGGACATAAAGAGAAACATGTTTACTTTTTTTGGCATATTCCTGAAAACTGAAAATTTAAAACCTCTAGAATGGCTTTGATTCTTTTTTTCATGTATATTCCAGAGGAAGATAATGAATATACTTTTAAAGAATCAATCATATGGGCACTATTTCATAAAGTATACACATTATTTTATTTTTCTAGAAGAAGGATATTGCTTCCTTCCAATTGGAATTGCATATATCTTAAGAAAAGTCAAGAGACATTTGAAATTGTCAAATAATTAGGATTGGGTATTTACCAAAATCATTATTTCATGAGAAAAATAAATGCTTTGTATGTTTTAAAAAGCATTTTAATATTAATATTTGTATTCATTTAAAAACGTAATAATAGATACTGTGAAGTAAATGACAGTGTTCAGTTATGAACAGTAGATCTTTTAATAGCTGTTGAGCTGCCCGTTTATCACCAGAAAGCTGCTCTAATACTTTATAAAAATCTTGGGTTGTGAGTAAATATGAAACTAATGATAAAGATATATGGTACCAAAGAAAGGGATACAAAGCCATCAGGGTAGCCAAGGTCTACAACAATATATAAAATATATTGAACTTATTTCATTGCTATCAATTATGTATAGTGCACTCTTACTAAAAGATTTTATGTAAAACATCATCTTCTGTCTCTAAATTATTAAAACTCCATGAGTCTGTACTAAATTTTCCAAACTTTATGGACGGCACTTTCTGCATTATTAAATCAGTGAATTTCAAAGAAAGCTTCTGCAGAGTGAGCAATTCCACTTACAAAGAATGCTGCCTGATCAACCCCTATCATACCCTGATCCAAAGATGATCCGTGAAGTTCCTTTGAAGCAGAATATCTCAAATTCTATAATTAAACTAGAATATTCTGATTGCTATCTATTTTCCAGACTTCTGTGAACACAATTAGAGATTAAAATGCTAAAATTTCAACCAAGCTTTTTAAGAAGGGAAAGCTAAAACATTAATATGTATCCACCTATAAACTGACTTCAATTTCTAAATTTGGCAGGTCAAGAATCAAACACAAATTTAGTTAATCATAAATAGCCTGAGTATTTGCTCCCACACACACACAGCATGAATAAAAGTCATGATTTAATGAATTCAGATAAATTTTGTGTGCCAATTAATTTCTTTTTGTTGAATAAATATCTAGTGAGTGTTATGTTTCTAGATTAGAAGTTCCAGAAAAGGAACAAAACAAAATCCAAACTTCAAAGAAATTAGTTTTATTCATTATTTTGGAAGTTTGCGGGGGTATTTCTGAATGGTATGCAGACATATATGCTCATTATGTACTGTCAGAGTCAGGATCGGCAGTTCCAGAAATCATGATTTGTCTGTGATATTCAAGGCATTGAATTTCAAGGATATTGGCTGCTTGAAATATAGTGGAACAAACATTCGAGTATGTCTACTTTTAAGTGAGGGAAGTAGATGCGTTTACACATTGGTTCAGAAGTTGTCCATTGTGTGATAATTTTATGTCTCAACTCGACTGGCTGCAGGGTGCCCAGTTGAAACAGTATTTCTAAGTATGTCTGTGAGCCTGTCCCCAGATAAGATTAGCATTTGAATCAGTGAACTCAGTAATGGCCCTCCCCAATGTTGGCACATCTATCCAATCCATGGAGGGCCTGAGTAGAACAAAAGGTGGAGAGGAAACATTTGCCCCTTTTTTTCTGCCTCACTCATTGAGCTGGGACATCTCATCTCATCTTGGCTCCGGCTCTCGAACTGGGGTTTACACCATCAGCTGCCCTGATTCTCCAGTTTTCAGAATCAGGTTGAATTATACTACTGACTTTTCTGGATTTCTTGCTCATAACAAATAAATTCCTTACTCATAATAATAAATCAATGAATATTTCCTTTCTTCTATCCTCTCTCTCCCTTCTCTCTCTGTAGCTATAGATACAGATATAGATATATAGACATAGATATAGATCCTCCTAGTGGTTCATTTTCTCTGGAGAACGCTGACTAATACACATTGTTTATGCTGTCACTCATCAGTTGAACCTGGACCCAAAGTTTCATGTTCCTTGTCTTGTAAAAAGCCCCGGGCTTGGACTACCCTAAATGAATCCCACCTGCAAAATATTGCAGCTAATATTCACTGTCTTTCCCACTTTACTTAGCTGCTTGTTCTGGTAGAAACTAGGTATAATATCACGTAGATTTTTCCTGGGAGGTCCATAAGAGAGAAAAGTTCTATTCAGGCCTAAAACAGTATCTAGTCGTGAGGCTCAATACATATTTGTTGAATAGGCCAACACTTTTTATTTCCCTATCCAAATAAGGCTAACAAAGGAATTTTGTTAATGAGATCTGGGAGTACAAATCTCATTAACAGAGAACAGGGTGATAATTATAATATTAGTTACCTCCTTCTCCTTGTGTATAAACATTTATTTAATTTTGGTGAGTGGTTTCTTTCCTCCTTCTTTCCTTCCCTCCCTTTCTCCCTTTTTACTTCCTTTGTTCCATCCTTTCTATTGGATAGATAAACACAGTTTTCCTTTCTTCCTTCCTTCTAGCCTTTCCCGGTAGGCACTTGATATTAGTTTTCTACATAGAATAATAAAAAAGGTAAATCAATTTTGGATTTAAATTCTTGTCCAGTGTCTTTCCATACTTAAAAATGGTTTGAAATTTATCACTTCCAGGATTTTTCTTCCAGAAACACTTCACTGCGGGACCATCACATAAATTGCAACTTGAGTATATATTACAATATTCTTCACTTGAAGATGTCACTTCTTCCCTATCCATCTTACAGGGTTATTGTGGCAATCAAAATGAGAAAATGTTGGTGCTAGTACCTTGCGAACTGGGAACTACTGTACTCTCCTCTAGTGCAATTATTTTGTTGTGATTATTTCTTTATAGCATAGGTTGTATTTATGATAGATAAGATACCTTTCAACTAAGTATTAAAAACAATAGAGACTCATCCATTATATTATAGTTGTTTGCTACATTTAACACTCTTTTTGGATGATTGCCGTCCTTTATTAGTTTTCATGGAAACTAATTTATGGTTCATTTGTATTAGGTTGGGAAAACAGAGTTGCCAGGGTTTGACCCAGAGATTTGATTGACACAAGTTACCTAGAACATGCGGGCAGCCACCAGTACATGAAACAAACACATATGTGAGGTTGATTTCAGTGTAAAAATGACATAGGAACTTGAGTGCTATAAACGACATATACACTGTTAAGACTTGTGAAATCTCTTCAGAATACCTGTCCTGTGATTAAAATAAATGGGAACTCTTACTGCTTAAATGGACCCTGTGTTGGTGCAGGAACGCTCAAGTCTTCTGTCTCTGAAATGTCCTGAGAGAATGCCACACAGAGATCCAGGTTTGCTTCTTGGCCTCGCTGTGGAGTCACTGAATGTATTGGTGGAATCTGGGCTTGTGCCTGTGTTCGTCAACTCAAAACAAAACATAGTTATCCAAACATTGATGCCTAAGTAATTAAACATAGGGACTATTTTCAGATGTCAAGGAGCTCCGTAAAACAAATGTTATTTTAAGAAATATTTTTAAAATAAAATTAGGGTGGCCAGTTAGCTCAGTTGGTTAGAGCGCAGTGCTCTTAACACCAAGGTCACCGGTTTGATTCCCACATGGGCCAGTGAGCTGCGCCCTCCATAACTAGATTGAAACAACTGCTTGACTTGGAGCTGATGGGTCCTGGAAAAACACAATTGAATAAATAAAAGTTAAAAAAAAAAATGAATGAAAGGCTTTAAAAGCAAATTTATTTTTACCATAGAAGTTTATAAGAAGCACAAGCTACAGTACTCTTTACAGAGATGTGATATAGCTGCCTCTTCCTGCTGACAAGATTGTGAAATTTTCAAGAAGTTCATGATCCAGTGCTAAAATAGTTTGTAGCTTGAAATTTGTCTTGAAGGCAGTATTGCCACCACAGATTCTGGCAAACACTACCAATCAGGACTTTCTTTTGTTTCTTTCCTCCCTCCCTGCCTCTCTTCCTCCCTTTCTCCTTTCTTTCTTCCTTCCGTCCTTTTTCCCCTTTTTTTGGTAGGAGGAGGGGGATGTTTTATTCTGTTTTCTCTGTTTCTAAAAAGTTCATTGTTAAACATTATTATTATTAGATGGTAAATGTTTAAGTCAGCATCAGTAATAATTTCATTCTTGAAAACTAAAATCAATTTCTACATACAACCAATATTCACTGGGTGTCTCCTAAATGCATGGCATGGCCAATTGTTTTTTATTTCATTCTACTTCTATATCTTTATTTATAATTTTAAAAAGAAACAGGGTGGCTTTTTTTTTGTTTAATAAAAATACTTTAGTGAAAGAAAAAGTTCAGCTTTCAGGGATGGGACAAGACGGGAGACATTGGTAAGGAAAAGCTGCTGCATGAAACCTGTATTTCTGTCCTGCTCACTGAGATTAACACTTGCAGGGCTTATACCCCCCATTTTTCTACTTTAAAGATTTTTGTTATCCTTACATCCTGGAACACAATCAATTTATTGTGTCCCTAGAAATATATGGTACTAGAGAGAATACAACATAACCTCTGCTCCAAATAAACTTATAATCTACTAGAGACAACAAATGCAATAACAATTAGTTATTTCCATGTAGGTGTGTGTGTGTGTGTGTGTGTGTATGTATATATACATACATACATAGATACATACATACATACATCAGAGCTTGTGGCACACTTAGAAGGAAGTTGAAGAAGTGTAATATTTTAGATCGTGGCAATGCACAAAGCGATTAAAAAGTAGCTCTCTGTTATGAAAGGGGAGGAAAATGGGTATAGAGTGATTTTATGGGATTGGAAATGTGTAGGAATCCTGCCCCTGGGCCTACGGGACTGGCTACAGGAGAAAATCAAAATGTTGTAGCATTTGAGGCATGGCCATGTAGTCATGGAGTATCCTAAGCTAAAAGGGGTACTGAGGAAAAGAATATTTTTTGTCAGTTCCTGGGGAAACACAGTTGTCTGGCACAGTGAACCAGAACCTGAACCTGTGACTAAACAGAAAAGTAGGGCCCTGGGAACAGCTGTGGTCCATGCTGATAACACCATTTGAGGACTCTCTTGGCTGTGAGGAATAGATCCAGTCCTGTCCCATTTGCACACAGGTGGTGCAAGTGGGAATCTCAGGCAGATGCCTGGAGGCTGCACACACCAAGGGGAGATATGCTAAGGGAGCGGTGGGCCCTTCCTCATTTGGCAGGTAAGGGCTCAGAGTGAGATAAGGTGGGTTATCAAAGTATGACTTTGCTTCTACCTAAATTGGTGAAAACTGCACATATTAGTTGTAATAAACTAGACTCTCTAAACTCTTGACTCTTTCAGAGGATTATAAGGGATTGTGTCTTTTTTATTCCTATCCTCTGAATTTCTCTTATTTTTGTTATTATAAATGGAAAATATTGTCAATTGAAATTGAGAGGTGAATCTGGTCCTTGTTTTAACATCAATGAAAATACAAGAATTTCAGATTGTATCATTTATTTTCTCATTTAATAAGATGTTAACCAAAAACTCTGAACTTTAAAGAGAATTTAAAAATTTCCTTTTTTTTTCTCAAATAAAAAATTCTGTGAAAAAATCAAGTGCCTAGTCTGAGTATAAAATCAGTCGTCCATATATCGAAGTACTGAAATTCAAAACACAGTAAAATACATTATGATATTTATATAGGCATAAGTGTAGCCTACTTGTTCACTTTGAGGGAAGACAGCCCTAATTTTGAATTCCAACTTCTACGTTCAATAGCAGTATGATTAGAGACAAGTCAGCTTGTCTTTTCTGTGTCCATACCTAAAGATGAAAATTATACCAATAGTAGTCTGTTTGGTAATGTATGGATTTATTCATTCGCTTATTCAAAACGTTTAGTGGGATCCTTCTATATTCAAGACACAATTCTAGGTTTTAGAGACACCCCCACAAACAAGAGTTCAAACACCTGCCCTCATGGAGCCTATTATCTAGGTGGAGATTAGCTGAGGTAATATGTTTAAAGCTGAGTGTCTCCACTAGAACATAGTAAACATTCTCTAAGAAGAGAAGCTGCCGTTTCCATTTTTTCTGTTATTTGTGAAATAACTGGTGACTCAGAATGTCGCTTCATTAGAGTCTCCCAATTGTCGTAACATTATATTTGCTTTGGAGCAACTGCTATTCTCCAGCTAATTCTAGACACAATACTCCTTAATAAAAATGGGAGATGCATTGCAGTTAATTCATTCAAAGTTCACTATTATTTGACCCCTTGTTTTTTACCTTGGGATAAATACAAATATGTAGTGCATTTTTTTTTTTTTTTCAGCTGAAAGGCTCCAGTGGCATATACTTTCCCCATCTGAACTATTTTGAACTAAATATTTAACTCAGGTGTCCTCCTGCATGATTTTGATTAAGGACATATTTTTCATGCATGTTTTTATTAACAGAAATTACACACTTTATTACTTCTAGGCTACTTTTGTTTATCAGAATTAGATTGTACTTTATTAAATCAAGTAATTCTATGTTAACTTAATCTAAGTATATAGAGTATATTAAAACACTATATTATATGAGCTACCTTGGTTTCTTTGTTTAAAACAAATATTGCCAATGTTTATTTAATTTCTCTCTTTTGAGATTTAGGAAGTAATATTTATTTATCATATATGACTCCTTATTTTATTTTACATGTTAAAAATGATATATCTGGTTTGTAACATACTGTAATATCTGGATAAAGCTGGAAGAGAAAACAAAAAATGGACACAAATAATATTATATGTGCTTTATTACCTGCTGTTAAGAAAAATGTTTCATTAGGAAATAATTGATATCTTTGTATAGTAATCACACAAAGTAGAATCATAGTGTAAAGCTCTCATCTTGTGTGTGTAAAAAATATAGATGAACTAAATTTTGTTGCTTAATACATTTGTGAAATTCTTTAAAATTATGGTAGATCTTACTTTAAATGGAATATATAGATATCAATAACATTTTTTATTAAAATTTCAAAAATGTCTTATTAGGGAAATTGAAATGAAATGGGCTTTTTCCTCTTAATGCAACAGATAGGGTAGTAATACTCTGTAGCTGACTCAGCCACTGGCTGGCCTACAGTGATTAATGCTAGGAAGAGCTGCCATAGTCGGCATTTGTGGGTTGGCACTTTTTTTGGACTTTAAAATGCAGAATTATTTAAGAATATTTCACTGCACACAACATGAACAAAATTTAAATGAACCACATATCACAAAGTACTAAATTTCACTCTCATTTATCCACCCTTATTCTTAACTACAGAAATGTTAATAACTTATAAGCTACTAAGTATTGATTGTGTATTGTATAGTCTATTTATCGGCATCCAACAACACTTGCTAGTCTCACTTAGGGTGATTTCAAATTAACAACACCTGCATGGAATTATTTTATTAGGAAATTAGAAATGAAGGAATTATATAGGGAAAGGAATGAGAATAAACAATTTATAGTACTTATTGATATATAGAGCTATTTGGTAGATGCAAAACTGATTATAATGTTTAAAATTAGGTGAAGACTTTGTTTAATTACTAATCTTGCCTTATTAAAGAATTGGAAAACTCTTTAGAGACATGAGTAAATAGAAAGAGAATCAGAGTCCTGGCCTTAGTCTCAAATAGCTCTTCTTTTTTATAGTTTTCTAGGTTTCACATTTGTCCTTTTCTGTTGAATCTCCTTCTTATCTAGGCAGTTAAATTTCTATGCTAGATAAAAGATACCCTCAGAGACTAGCTGCAATTACTTAAGTAATTTGATAACGGAAATGTTTTCTGAATGCACTGCTCTAAAATTGTGTTCCTGTTCCTTTCATCCATTTATGTCTTTGGCAGCAAACTTTTCTCTGTCTCACACATTTATTCTAACTACTTTTAGACATGATGACATTGATGACCCATAAATAACCCAAATCCCAAAGATCAAATTTGAACTTGTATTTTGTTTTATAATCTTTTAAATCTACTTGTCTGTTTGATATATTGCCTTAATAAAAGGGAAATTTAAATTTAAAAGGAGAGCAATTGTAATACATTTGAGTCAAAGCACATTTTTGGTATGAGTTAGAATAAAAGTCCAAAAGTTAGTAAGAACTTTAATGATGGTTGAGGATACCTCATAAATACAGGCCAAGAAGTAGCTAGGAGTCATTGATATCAGATAAACACTAGAAACTTGGAGACAGTTGTGCCTAACAATAATATCCAGCAGTGTGGTAGAGGAAGTTCATGTGGGTTTGCAAGAGCCCGTTACACACATTTCTTTCCAACTCCACGTTCACTAACCTTACATTAGTTGCTTGAAATTGGCCATGATGTGAATATTTACACCACAGAAATCAGCAAAAACCTCAAATCAGAACTGTCTCTCTCCTGGAGAGCTAGTTATTAAATTTACAAGATTATTGGTAATCTAAGAATGAAGGTTGCAATGTACAACATTGAAAGGTACAATTTAAACCAAGCACATTGTTCTTAGTGAGACTCTAGAGATCCTGCTTCTGTTCTTTTCAGTTTTAAACCTGTGGCTGATGATCTTCCTGAGTTCTACTTCCAACCTGCCATCAGTTTGACATTTCTATCTTTTCCAACCTGTTTCCAGGATGCCCTAGATACCAGAGGAAGTAAATTCAAGTAACTAGTATCCAGTCAGACCTGTAAGAATCAAAACTCTTAGTAGTGGAACCCCATCTTTTCCTATAATTGCCTCGGATACTTTTTAGATGGTTGGATATGAATCATAAGAAAATTAAAGGTCTGCTAAAACCTTTAGCTCATGAAAACCAAGCGCTCCTGGGCACTGGTGCAAGCTGCCTCTTAGCACTGACAGTGATATCAGGCAGTATGCAGGAAAGAGTTAACTCAACCGAGTTTGGGTGTTCACTGTGAGGAAAAGAGTTAACTCAGTGGGATTTGGTTGTGCAAACCTTGTACATTCCGAAGAAAGGACTGGCCCTTGACCAGTTCCTGGAAGATAATTTCTAAACCATTAGACAATGCTACCTAATAAGAGTGTCTTTGTATACCTGGTCCCTGAGCCATGCCAGAGAGTTTATATTAACAATATGATTTATGGTGGGGACCTTGGGCCATGCTGGATTAATTTGGTCTCTGGAGGAGTTAGAGATCGAGTCACTCAGATCAGTTAGGCTGGTGTCATATGCCTACATGACTAACCCGCCCCACCCCTGTGAAAATCTCTGTACACCACAGCTTCAGTGGGATTCCCTTCTGGCAGTACTTCATGCATGTTGTCCCATGTCACTGCTGGGAGAATTAAGCACTGTCCTTAAGATTTATCTAGTTGAGGACAACTGAAACCTCATGGCTGGTCTGCCCTGGACTGTGCCCCATTTACCCTTTTCTTTGGTGATTTTAATCTATATCCTTTCATTATAATAAACTGCAACTGTGATTTTCTGAATTCTGCTGGTCTTTCTAGTGAATCGTTGAATCTGAGGGTGGTCTGGTGGACTCTTGACACAAGTGGTGATTAGGGGAGAGAGCTGACCTAGAGGTCAGGAGTCCTTGAGTCTATTCTGCCCTCTGCCCAGAATGCAACTCTACGACCTGAGACCATCTGCTCCCTTTGCTAGATTCTAGTTTCTGTATCTATACGTTTAACCTATGTGATCTCTATATTTGATTCTATGTCTGATATCCTGTGATTCTAAATATGCAATTTACCTATTATGTTTCTGTCTAGGACTTCAAAGACAGTAACACACTCAAGTCCTGGATGTCTGAACAGAAGTACGTGAGAATACTTAGTGCAAATAGTAGGTTTGTTTGTTTGTTTATTTGTTTGTTTGTTTGTTTGTTTTGGTCTCCCTCCTATTGTTTGCTGTTCAAAGGTGTCAATGCTTAAGAAATCCACAAAATATCTGCAGCCTCCTATAAGTATAACAATGTGTTAGGCACTGTGGGCAATGGAGATTTTTTTACATGAAATCATAACCATATTCTTCATTGTCATTATTGAGAACCATAATTTTAAAGTATTGAATTAATTTTCCCAAATATGAAGACTATAAAGCTTTCAAGAAAATGGAAAATATCTTCTAGCTAAACTTTGAATAATCTCAAAAACACATTTATTACAATAACTACACTTGATGGGTAGTAAATAATCTCCTTAGAATATAGTGTCTGTTTTCTTGGTTTCCATATTAATGGATTCTTAGCGTCTACACTAAGGTAGGAGCAAGTACTTGTTACATAGGCAGCATAGGTCTTGTTATGATAATGCTTATTACCTTTTCACCTACAGGAGCTTTTCAGATTCAAAGATGAAGAACAGTTTCAACCCCAGGGGGGTAGGAACAATATAACAACAGAAAGATTCAACAAACACAGTTATCTAAATCCTTAAATGTAATGTTTTTTTTTTTAAATTGTTCCATTGTATGAAAGAAAGGCAAGAATGAATGGGAAATCAAAAGTTAAAACAGGAAGTTAATATGGTAATAATTATGTATAGTGCCAGCTGGGTACTAATCAGGGGAATCATTTCTTAAATTATATAAAAGTCTAACCACTATGTCATAGAACTGACACAAATATAAAATAATATTGAATGTCAACTCTAATTGAAAAATTTAAAAGGGAGGAGATAAAGGAGATTAAGAGGTTCAAAGTTCCAGATATAAAACAAATAAGTCTTGGCGAAGTAACATACAGCAAAGAAATATAATCAATAATCTTGTGATAGCATACTACAATGTCAGATGGTTGCTGGACTTATGGTGATCACTTCTTTAGCATAGGGAATATAATCAATAATGTGGTAATAACTCAGCATAGTGCCAGGTGGATACTGTTGAATAACTACAATATATACCTGAAACTAATATAATATTGTGTGTTAGCTATATTTTAATAAAAATCTTTTAAAATAATAAAAAGTAAATAAAACAGGAAGTTAATTCTACCCATTGTTCTTCTGATAATAAGGTCATACATTTTAAGAGCTAGAATTTCATGGAGTTTCAATGATTTAACTTTTTGGGTTTTTTTTGGAGTAGTGTAAAAAGGTTGTAGACTATTTGTGACTACTTTTTTTGTAGTTTTTTTGTGAAATCAATAATGATTTCATTTAACTATGGATAATCTTCATCAGAATTAGAAATTTGGATTTTAAGCCAAGGAGCATAGAATGAATTAGTGCCTTTGCCTTCTGCGAACTATTTCATTTGGCCTTTAAACATATCGTCCTCATCTTTTGGGGCACTTATGATGAATATCAAGAAAGACATCCGAATGCCTCCTTTTAAGATAAGGAAATAAGGAAATGCATCTGTGTTTGAAAGATACAGGAAAAAGAAACAAGGGAATATACTATTTTATTTTATTTTGGAAAGAATACAATATGAATTCTACCCTCTTAACAAAATTTAATTGATAATGTATTATTTTTGACACTAGGTACCTTTTACATCAGATCTATAGATCTTATTCAATTTGCTTGACTGAAACATTATGCCTCTTGATTAGTAACCCTTTGTTTCCCCAAACCCTAGCCACTGGCAACCACCACTCTACGTTTTGATTCTATGAATTTGACCATTTTAGATACCTCATATAATCAGAATCCTGCAGTATTTATCTTTCTGTGATTGGTTTATTTCTCTTAACATAATGTCATCAAGTTTTACCCATGTAGTTGCATTTTGCAGAATTTCCTTTTTTAAAAGGCTGAATAGTACTTCACTGCATTTATATACCACTCTTGCTTTATCCATTCACCCTTCAATGGACATTTAGGTTGTTTCCACACATTGGCTATTGTGAATATTACTGCAATGGAGATGGGAGTGCAGATATCTCGAGATCTAGATTTCAATTCTTTTAGGTAAATACCCAGAAGTGGGATTGCTGGCTCATATGGTATTTCTATTTTTAATTCTTTGAGGAACCTCAATACTGTTTCCTATTTTTTCCCCCAAACATTGTATAGTAACAGTTGTGAGATGATATCTCACTGTAATTTTTATTTACATTACCCTGGTGATTAGTGACTGCACATTTTTTATATGTGTAGGCCATTTGTATGTCTTCTTTGGGAAAATGTCTATTCATGCCTTTAGCCTATTTTTAAGTCCAGTTATCAGGTTATTTTTTGAACTATTAGTTGTAGCAATTATTTATATATTTTGGATGTTAACCCATTTTCAGATATGTGGTTTGCAAATATTTTATCCTATTCTGTAGGTTGCCTTTTCACTCTGTTGATTAGTTCCTTTGCTGTGCAGCATTCTAGTTTCATGTAGTCCCACTTATTATTTGTTTTTATTGCTTATGATTTTGGTGTCATATCCATCAAAGCTTTGAGCTACGTCATGAAACTTATCTCTGTTTTCTAATAGTTCTAGGTCTTATTTTTAAGTCTTTAATCCATTTTGATTGACTTTTATGTAAGGGTCAATTTTTTTTTTACATGTGGATATCCAGTTTCCCCAGCACCATTTGTTAAAGACTGTCCTTTCCCCATCATGTATGTTGAAGTACATTCCATTTATACCCAGATTTTTGGGTCTTATCATGAAATGATATTGAATTTTGTCAAATGTGTTTTATGCATCTACTGAGATGATCATATGATTTTTATTCTTCATTTAGTTAATGTAGTGTGTCACACTGATTAATTTGCAGATGTCAAATCATCCTCACATCCCTGGAATACATCCCAGTTAATCATTATGTATAATCCATTTAATGTACTGTTGTAATTTGCCAATATTTTGTTGAAGAATTTTGCATCTATGTTTATCAGGGATGTTGACATGTCATTTTCTTTTCTTATAGCATCCCTTTCTGGTTTGGGTACCAGGATAATCTTTGGCAGTGTTGCCTCCTCTTCTATATCTTGGAAGAGTTTGCAAAGGATTAGTACTAATTCTTTTTTAAATGTTGGTAGAATTTACCAGTGAAGCCATTGGGTCCTGCACCTTTCTTTGTTGGCAGGTCTTTTATTACAGATTCAACATCTTTACTAGTAATTGATTTTTCTGATTTCTCTATTTCTTCATTATTTAGTCTCCATAAATGTGTGTTTCCAGGAAGTTGTTGTAGGTTGTCCAATTTGTTAGTGTATGATTGTTCATAGTAGTCTCATAGGCCTTTGTATAGCTGTGGTATCAGTCATAACGTCTGCTCTTTTACTTCTGCTTTTATTTAAGTCCTCTCTTCTTTTCTTGGTGAGTCTGGCTAAAGGTTTGCTTATTCCATTTCTTTTGAAAAAAAACACACAAAACAGCTCTTAGTTTCATTGATCTTTTCTGTTGTCTTTAGTCTCTATTTCACTTATTTCTGCTCTGATCTTTGCTATTTCCTTCCTTATACTAAGTTTAGGCTTAGTTTTTTGTTTTTGTTTTTTTGTGTGTTTTTTTTCCCCAGTTCCTTCATGTGTAAAATAAGGTTGTTTATTTGAGAATTTTTATATTTTTAATGTATGTGTTTGTTGCTATGAACTTCTCTCTAGAACTTCTTTTACTGAATCCCTTAGGTTTTAGTATGTTGTATTTTCTTTTTCATTTGTTTGAAGATTATTTTTTACTTCTCCTTTGATTTCTTCTTTGATCCATTGGTTGTTCAGTATCATATTGTTTAGTCTCCATATATTTGTGAACTTTCCAGTTTTCTTCTTGTGATTGATTTCTAGTTTCATACCATTGTAGTTGGAAAATATGCTTGATATGATTTCAATCTTCAGAAATTTATTAAGACTTCTTTTGTGACCTAACATAATATGTTAAGGAGAATGTTCTACATGTGCTTGAACAGAATCTGTATTTTGCTGGTTTTTATTTGTTGTTATTGTTGTTGTTTGTTTGGCTTGAAAACATTTCATTAAACATTTTTGGATATTGCTTCCTGTCTTTTAAGTTTAAGCATAAAAAACTTATTTCAATAAAAACAAATCTATACTGAAGTCATTTTCCTTTGTGTGAAGAAATATGAATGAACTGCAGTGTACATTAATATTTAAAAGAAAGTAGTTCACTGTCAAAACTTTATATATCTCAAGAGCCCATCAAATTCTAAACAAACTAAGATCATGTTGCTACTTCAATAGTCTTGGGACTGATGAGCGATTAGCAGGTCTGTGGCTTAGGACCTGCTTTCATGTTTGTTTCCTGAGCTACTTCTTCTTTTGAGTGCTTTCCATCATTTTCCAGGGTCTGCTTAATTTCGTGTATGGTACTAAGAAAAATGTGAAACTGTCTCCGTCTCAATTCCAGCTTATCTTCAACACTTTCCTTGATATGTGAAAGATGCTCTAAATCTTTTCCCAGAGCCTATATAGTTCCTTTAACTGTCTGGATGATGCTGGATCACATTTGCTAAAGCATCATATTCTAGGTGATTTTTTTCACATTCGTTTTGCTTGAAGAATCTGCTTTTTGCACTCAGCAATTTTTTCACGTGCTCCAGCAACACTGCATTCTATTTCTTTGTAATGTTGTTCACAATTTTCTATTTCTCTGAGACTCATATCATATGCCAGCAATGTTTTGCCCATTTAAAATTCACATTGGGTCAGTGGGCTCAGCATGTGCTGGTACTGGCTGCATCCCTCTTCCTGGGATCCATCGTTTAATGAAACTTCACTAGCAGATTAATTCTACAATCATCTCCAGCACCATCTCCATCAATTAGGAGAAGCCTAATTGACTTCACTGTCAGTCATGGCACCCATGGTGGGTACAGGGGCTCCGTTTGGTGGTGGTCGAGATCAAATTCCCACAATGCAGCCAGGTAAACAGCCATGGAGGATGCGATGGCACCTATGGCTGCCTCCTCAGCCACAGGACCTGTGTTGGGGCATGGTGGGATGTGGGCTTGTGCTTGTGGGAGCCAGGCCTAGTGAAAGGCAGGGGCCCTGACTGTAGTCTGCTGTTCTGATGGAATGTTCTGGACATGTCTATTAAGTCCATCTGATCTAATGTGTCATTTAAGACCAGTGTTTCCTTATTCATTTTCTACCTGGATGATCTTATTGATGAAAGTGGGATATTGAAGTTGCCAAGTATTATTGTATTATTGTCTAGTTCTCCATTTATGTCCATTAATATTTGCTTTACATATTTATGCTGTGTGCATAAATATTTGCAAATGTTACATATCCTCTTTTTGCATTGACCCCTTTATCATTTTATAATGATCTTTGTTTAGTATTAGTCTTTGTCGTAAAAAGCTTATTTTGTCTGATATAAGTAAGCTACCCAGCTTTCCTTTGGTTTCCATTTGTATGGAGTATCTTTTTTTCATCCTTCATTTTCAGTCTGTGTGCACCTTTAGAGCTGAAGTGAGTCTGTTGTAGGCAGTATATATTAGGTTTGTGCACAGGTAATTGCAGTTTTTGCAATTATTTTTAACTTGTTAAACTGCAATTACTTTTGCACCAACCTAATAGGAGGGTCTTATGTTTCATCCTTTCATCCACTCTGTGTGATCACATGATTTTTAACACAAAAATATTGCTAATGAATTGTAATTTTTGAAACGTGATTCTGTGTTAAGCAATGAGCTTGGCTTGGAAGATATAAAGATAAAGCAATACCTAGTTGATGTCTTCAAAGGGCATATATAACAAAAATAACTCTTATTTTGATGTGCACATTAGTCAGGGTTCTCAAAGAAACAGTACTAATAGTGTGTGTGTGCGTGTGTGTGAGAGAGAGAGAGAGAGAGAGTGTGTGTGTGTGTGTGTGTGTGTGAGAGAGAGAGAGAGAGAGAGAGAGAGAGAGAGAGATTTATTTTAAGGAATTGACTCATGTGATCATGAATGGAGGCTGGCAAGACCAAAATCTGCAGGGCCAGAAGGCAGAAGACTCAGGGAATGGCCTATATTGTAGTTCCATTCTAAAGGCTGTCTGCTATCAGAATTTTCTTCTGCTAAGAGAAGGTCAGTCTTTTTCTTTTATTTATTTTTTTTAATTTTCAGGACTTCAAGTGACTGGATGAGGCCCAGTCACATTATGGAGGACCATTTGCTTTACTCCAAGTCCACTGATGTCAATGTTAATCTCATTCAAAACACCCTCACAGAAACAGCCAGAATAATGTTTGAGCACATATCTGAGCACTGTGGCCCAGCAAAGCTGACTTAAAATTAACCATCACAATGTGTCACAGACGTTAGGATGTGCTCTTCTACATCCTATTGAAACAGAATTTCAAAATGATGAGCATTAGTTAGGATTGATTTCACTATATCTGTATCTATATCCATCTCCTCTGCTCTGAATTTCCTTAACAAATTTGGAGGCGTGAAAAAAAGACAAGATTTTAAATAATTTTTCATACTTAAAATTGTTGTATTTAGAATGAGAGTTGGCTTAATCTTGTCTCAAGTACTTAGTGATAATATATAATTAGGAGTGGCAAAATATGAATATTTTCTTCAAAATTTAAGGACATAAATACAAAACATTATTGGTTAAATGTCTGTGCTCACACTATTCTTGAAATACTTCCAGAATGACAGAATACATCCTGAAACTGTGTTATGTATCATGGGGAAAATAAGAGAAATTACTAAATGAATACCCAGCAGGTAACAGATATTAATTACAATATTCCCTATACCTGTATTCTCAGTTCCTCAGTCTGCTGACTCAAATCAATACAAATCAAATGTATATTGTAATCAAAATTAACAGGTTATGTGTGCATGTGTGTGTGTGTGCACGCGTGTCTGTGTGTGTGTGTATTCATACAAAGAGAGAGAGAGTCATGTGTTGCTGTTTAACAATGGGGATATTTTCTTAGAAATGTATCATTAGGTGATTTTATTATTGTGCAAACAAGAAATGTAATTGCACACACCTGGATGGTACAGCCTACTACACACCTAGGCTATGTGGTGTAGCCTACTGCTCCTAGGCTACAAACCTGAACAGAATGTTATTGTAATGAATGCTACAGGCAAGTGTAGCACAATGGTGAGTATTTATGTATCTAAAGATAGAAGAGGGGCAGTATTTAAAAAAGGTACAGCTGTATGGGGCACGTACCATGAATGGAGCTTGCAGAACTGGAAGTTAGTTGCTCTGCGTGAGTCAGTGAGTAAGTGGTGAGTAAACATGATGGCCTAGGACATGACTGTACATTACCATAGACTTTATAAACACTGTACTCGTAGGCTACAATAAATTTATAAAAACATTTTTCTTTCTTCAATAGTAAATTAACCTTAGCTTATTGTAACATTTTTAAACGTTTACTTTTTTTTAACTTTTCAACTCTTTTGTAGTAACACTAGCTTAAAACACAACTATACAAAAATATTTTCTTTATGTCCTTATTCTATCAGCTTTTTTCTATTTTTAAATGTTGTGTTGTATTTACTTTAAATTTTTTGTGTTAAAAACTAAGACACACACACACTAGCCTACATCCACACAGGATAAGGTTGATCAGTGTCACTGTCTCCACCTCCACATTTTGCCCCACTGGAAGGTCTTTGGGGTCAATAACACCCATGGTGCTGTCATCTCCTCTGATAACACTGCCTTCTTCTGGAATACCTCGTAAAGGAGCTGCCTGAAGATTTTCTTGAGGACTTGTCATTCTTTTCATAAATATATCCACAGTGGTTTACTTAGTTTGTTTCCTTTTTTCATCATACATTTGCTTCTAAGCAGATAATGAACCATGAACAGGTTAATGAAATGTTTTTAGTGTTGCAGTCTATGTTTTCAAACATTTTAAGGAGCCTGCTGAGGTCTGCAAAATCTTCTGCTAAACAATTCACTGTTAATTTTCTTGGGGTTTTGTCTTCTTTTACTTCTCCTGAAGTTTCCTTTTCTCTTCCCTCTTCTTCAGCTATACATTCCTGTTTCAGTTCTGACAACTCCTCCTTAGTCGATTACCCAGGAACCACCTCTAGGACCTCCTCCGTGCTGTCCTCATCTACACCCAGGTTCAAGTTTTTTGCCATCTCAATCACAGCCTTGTGGAATTTTGCAGCTTTTGTACTACAGTGTCACGATGGCTATAAAGTCACTAGATAACACAAAATTTTCAGCTCCCTTATAATCTTATGGAACCACCATCTTATATGCAGTCTCTCATTGACCTGAAATATTGTTGTATATATACACATCCCTTTTAAAATAATTTTTGAGGTCTCAGAGAGATAAAACTTTAAAACTATAAATAGCAAAGTCTTTTTTCTATTTTTCGTGGGAAATATTCAATTTTCCTGAATTAACGTAACAAAAAGATGAAACGAATTTAATTTGTACACGTTTAAAAGTGTTTTTCTTAAAACAGTTATATTTTATTGTAATTCATAAAATGGATTTTTAATGATCTATAAAGTCAAATATTTGCTGGATGTGAGTGAGAACAGACAAAGGTTGTTCCCTACTCACTGCATTTCTATCAGAGCTGAATGGGAATTTGATTTATCTGTTATAAAATACTGTTTTAACATGTTGGTATAGAATGAGGTAAGCATGATTTTAAATTTTCCTAAGTATGAAAGAAGTCATTGCAATGGACCTGTTTGTTTAATACTTACTATTTCTGTTGCAACAACCATATATTAAACTCTCAAACTAATCATTTCTGCTTTTTGTTTGTTTTTTCCAGACCTCATTTGAAGGGCCTCTCACAGTTTAAAGAAAGCCATTACATTTTCCCAAAAATAAAAAAAAAGAAAGAAATCTTTATAGAATTTTAAGGGGTAAACAATAAATTTTATATATTCAAAATAAAATTCATAAAGCACATTTTTTATTTCTTAGATAAAAAAAGAACAATTGGTCATATTGAATACCATTTAAAAAGTCTTTAATAGACTATTTGTTCATATAGAGAGTTAGATACTGGGGCCTAGATTTTTCTTTCTTTTCCTTTTTAAAATTCTTTTTATGTGGGAAGTTTGGGTGGGAAGAATCTACCTTCTTATTAGTATTACCCAATAGAAAATTAGAACACTGGTCATTTAATGGGGTATGAACAGAACAAGTAATTACACACTTGGTCTCTGCCTTTCAGTAAAATCACTCTCAAATATGAAAAGCACAGAAGAGTCAATTTAGGGCTATGATTATCTATACATAGATGCAACTGACAGGCCTACATATAGAATAAATTATAAAATTTAGAGTGCAATTAGAGTCAAAGTACTCTTTCACCAAATTACATAATGTATCCTAAGCAGGTAATTATAAGATTGAAGTAAATTTACAATATTGGCATATGGATAAGTCCTTCATTGAAGTGAGAAATTCCAAGTGCCAGATAACTCAGTATTTTAATGTTGGTTTCAAGGAGTATATCTGATGCTTTACATTTATTATATATAACCATCTCCTTTTCTCCAACTTATGTCCCTTAAAATAATATCATAGTAAAAGAAACATTTTTCTCCCAAATGATAAGATTTCTGCTTAAGGGTTGCTATACAAAGTCTGGTGATTTTTCAATGATATGGAACAGGTAAACATGGTTGGAAGCAATGTAGTTTTCAAACTGTGAATATCCAAGCTGGTAAATAATATTTCCAATGACATAATTGAGAACTTTTGAGAGAGGAAAACAAAATAGAATAACAACAACCAGACAACAGTAACGACACTTTACATAAATTATACCTGCATTACTTAAACACAGGATGTCACATTTTTAGGTTTTCCATGAATGCTGGTCTACATTGTTTTACAACAAAATGATTTTGATCTTAGAGGAAAATAATTAAAACAGAAAAAAAAGTAGTGTGTTGGAAGTAGTTTCCCTAATTAAACTTCTATTTAATGTATTAAATAGAAGAAGACTGCCATTGGAGGTAGGTAGCTGGAATACGCCACTTCTTGTCATCGTTATTTTGACTACTGCTGTCTGTTTGTTTCGTATCCTTATAGTCACTTTTACACTATTACCTAAATGATACAATTGAAAGAGTCATCTGTGAATTTCTTAATTAGAGTATGTCAATTGTATTTTAAATTCTAGTTATGACATTTATTTAAGCACTATTATATAAAATGTTTGCAACACATATGTTTATACAGGCAAGTTGGATGTTTTGCGGGGAGAAAAAAACTTTGATATAGGTAATTGTCTTACTCAGTTCCTACTCAGTTCCTAAAACAAATTACCATAGAATGGGTGACTCAAACAGTACTTTGTTTCTCACAGTTCTGAAGGCTGGGAAGCCCAAGATCAAGGCTTTGGCATATCTGGTATCTGGTGAGTACACTCTTCCTGGCTTGCAGACAGCCATCTTCTAATTGTATCCTCACAGGAGAGGGAGAGGGGGACGAGGAGAGGGAGAAAGGGAGAAGAAAAGCATGAACTCTGCTCACTTCATCCTCTCATCAGGACACTAATCTGCTATGAGGGCTGCAGACTCATGACCTAATTACCTCCCCAAGGCTCCATCTCCTAATGCAATCACATTGGGGTTAGCATCTCAACATGTGAATTTGGGGGAACACAAACAGTAAATCCATAGTGGATATTATACTAATGGGTGGTTGAGACTAAATATAACTGATTATAAATACAGGTTAACCTCTAAAAGAATTCTGCCAATAGTTTACATATGAAATATATTCCTATAGTTACAAAAGAAAAAAATTAATATAATTAAGACAAACTATATTTATATATAATATATTATATAATTATTATATATAATAAATTAACATACATCAGGTTTCAGGTTAAAATAAAATGTTTATAGTATGTACTTATTACTTTTTTATGATTCACTGCTTTGGTTTTAAATGAACTGGCCAACAGAATTTCTATTTTCTCTATATATTTTTATTTCATAACCAAATAAGTGTATAAATAATGCCTTCGTGTATGGAGAAGATAACTTATTGAAGATGCTAGAAATGTGTGTTTTAGATGATGTGTTCCTGTGTCATTTTTACTTTTCTAAACTATAAAACTCTCATATAGTTAATTTTCCAGTCCCTCATCAAACGTGTACTAGAATGACCAAAAAAAATCATTGACCATAAAAGTATATTTGGCCTTATTAACTAAACATTATATTTCACTCTTCACTATCAGTATTCAAATAATAATAGAAATAACAACAATAATAAATTGTTTTTAGTTGGTCCATTTTCCTACAAATCTATTTGCAATTTTCTTAGCAGTAGACCTTAAATAGAGCAGGTCCTCGAATAACATCGTTTCATTCAACATCAGTTCATTATAACATTAATGAGGTGCCTTAGGAACTCAACCCTCATTTATATCAATTATCCTGTGGCAAAATTGGTTTCCTTTTCATGGTTTCACTTAAAGTCATAGAACGTATCAATGTTAAGTGAGGACTACTGTAGAAGAACTTAAATTTACCTATAGGTAAGTGCTTTCCTCCTACAGTTATGTATGAATCAGATACAGGACCTTTGTCAGGTGCAATGAAAATTTTATCTACATTCTACCTGAGGCAGCAATGGAAATATTTCATTATGATCCAGAGTCAGACGGTACGACTTACGCTCTGCATACAGGTGCTGAGATGATGGGGTGAGAGTTGCAGAGCCAAGCCCCAGGTGCTGGGCTAAGCCTGCTCCAAGGAAGGAAAGTTTGCTTGCTTGTTTGTTTGTTTGTTTGTTTGTTTGTTTGTTTTTCTAATTCTCACAGAGAGGACTGATGACTCAGCAGTGTCCCGGTAAGAGGCAATGATTCCATTATTTCTTGAAGATTGGAAATCTATTTGGACTGCTTGTAATTATAATCACCTTACTAGTATAATTTCTTTTTCCAGTGAAATGAGAGTCCCTCATCCATGTGCCTGCTACAACATATTGCTCATGCGCCCTGGTATAACAATAACTTATAAAAGCATATGTCTCATTGTTACATCCTAGACAGAAATTGCATTTATTTTTCATTGCATTTATTCTTCCATGCTTTTATATTGAAGTACTCTTTTAGAATTTGGATTAATGGCTTGAAAACAGAACTGCATCCCAGAATTTGCCCTTACATCATTCAATTGTCTAGAAGTACCTTTTAAGTATGGGTACATTTAACTGATAGATTTTTGCGAGCTCTAATTCTCCATTTTTCCTGAACTGGGAATAGATCACATGAAGAGATTACTTTAGCAGTCTTTCTGATCTTTTCAAAACCTATATCCTTTTTTGATGTTTGTTCTTATTTGTTGTTTTACTGTGTACAATTCTGATCTTTACTTGAAACTCTTAGTTCCTGGTTGCCCTTTTTTTTGAGTACTCATACAAACAGAAAAATAACAATCACACTAGAGTGGCAAAAATCCTGCAAGCGTCATAAGGCAGAATATATTTATCTAAAAGGGAAAATGGAATATGTGTGCAGATGATGCTTTCTCTGATGATGTGTCCTGCCAGGATCTGGTTTAAATTGTATGTCCCTCAGAAGGCCAGTCTTGTCTTTTCTCTTTTACATCTCTGATTTGCATTTTCACTTTTGTTTGTCCTTCAAATTTCTAAAATTTGTATTTTATGGGTCCTAATCTTTTGATATTCCAACTCACCATGTTTTTGAAGAAAAATTAAAAACTATACATACACACAAATGCATGCAGACCCACTGGGAAAGATGTTGCTTGTACATTGTGTGTTTATCTTTGCTTCTGTAAGGCTTTTGTCAGAGCCCAGTTTGCTTCTCACCAACCTAGAACAATAACATGGGCATCTCAATATTCTTCCCAAATCAGCCCAGATATAAGCATAGAATATAACTGAGTATGCAGAAAGTCTGTCAAATAATTAAGCCACTCACTGGTGCTAAAAGTCTTTGAAATTCAATGACCCCATCACTGGAGTAAGAGGCCTATTACGAGTCCAGGAATGGTTAACAGCTTTTTTATCTTGACTCTTCATACCTTTTCGTTATTGTTGTATTTTAAATGACTTTCTATTGTGGAGGATTGTCTACTCTAAATAATTCTTCAACTGATGATTTTTTAGAACACTTGGTTTTCTGATTGGTTTCTTTAAGGATGTGGCGGGCTTACCTTTCTATATATAAAACATAACATTTGGGTTCTGGTTCTAGAAAGGTATCAATTAGAAAACAGTAAACAGAGAGACATTTTGTTTCTGTCATCCTATTCCAACAGTGATTCTGTTGAAGATATTTGGTGTTTTTACCCCCATGAACAGAGTTACATGTTAGCTAGACTGGAGGTTCAGTATTCTTCAGAAGAGACAGCAAGTCAAAGAAATACACTGAATTCATTTATCCAGCAAATGTTTACTGAGTATCTACTCCGTATTTACTCTGAAAACACTGGAAAGATGATGGGGAGCAAACTCTGAGTTACCTTTATGAGGTTACAATCCAGTGGAAGACTTAGACATTAATTATACTTGCAATGTCTAATCATCATCTTGATGAAGTAAATGATTTCCATGGAGGTGGGAGAGCTCACTAGTCTGAGGTCAGAAGAGGCTTTCTAAGGCATTAGGAGGGGAAGGAATTTAAAGTTAGTGGGGTGAGAGGACCATTCTAGGCCTAAGGAGAACTTATGCAAAAGTTCTGATATGGGAAGAACATGGCCTCTTATGAGAGAAAAAAAAAAAGATATAATGCAACAGTTAACAACAGAAATAACTTTGTTTCTGATTCCAATACCAAGCTGTAAGAATTTTTTTTATAGAAAAAAAAAAAGAAATCACGAGAGGAAGAAACTTATTTTCCTAAACTTTCAATTACAGGATCAAGTATTCATTCATAAGAGCCTTGTAAATTTTGATTTGTTCAAATGCTGAATCAACTTGATTTAGTAAACTTTTTTATTTCAACAGACATTGTTGCTTTGACTTTCCTAGTTGTTAAAGTGTATTTCAACAGCAATCTGAAGTTGTTACTCTTAATAACTTGTCATACAGTTCAATCAATAGCTAACTAAAAGCTAAATTTTATTTAATCTATTTGTTCAAGAATTTACCATTAATTTCACATGGGAAAGTTCTGTCTCCATATCCTCTCACGTTCTATTTCCTTCTCTTTCATTATCTTCTACTCAATATTCTCATCTATCAACATTGTCTTCAGTTTTCACATGATGTTTCTGCTATTGATTCTTTGTCAAGTCTGCTACTTATTTATGACTATTTTCTATTAGCTTTCCATATCATCCTGGAGGGAAGGAATGTTTCCAACTCATTTTGTTGTCCCTGCTGTTCAGCACAGTGCCTGGAATATGTTAGATGCTGTCGTGCGGGGCGGCCTGCGGGATCTCTGGTCCCACTCCCCACATAAGAGCGCAGGACATGGTGAGGCCAAAAAGGAACACCCACGGAGCCATAGGTAGGGGAGTCATACCACTATATTCTCTCTGTCGCCCGGGGGGCGGGGGGGAGAGGGGACACCCAGTAGTAGCCACACGATCCGCAGTCACCATTCACTTCTCTGCCTGCCAACCAACCAACCAATCAACGCTGCCCTACAGTTACATCAGTAGTCAATTGGCTAACCGGTTACAGCTGATGCCCAACCAATCACAGTTGATGGTCATTTATTACCAGAGCCAGTACCTCCCCACGTGAGGCCAAGAGCCTAGAAACTGCTCTCTGGGACTCTGTCCCCACAGATGCTTACTAAATACATTCATATATTTTGCAGAAATGTCAATGAAGACTCTTCTTCCTTCTTCCTATTTTATTTTGGGAGGGTTATTTAAAAGAGACTCCATGAAGGCAGGGATTCTTTTTGTTTTATTTTCTGCTTTATACCTACTCACACTAGTATCTGGCATACAATAGGCATTAAATAAATATTCATTCGATTAATTGGTGGTTTGATTAATTTAATGTTAATATTTTCTAAAGCATTGTATATTAATTCAGAAAACTTGAATATTGATGGTAGTGCAATAAAATTATATCAAAATTTTAAGACAAAGGCTTGACACACTTTCAAATACTTTTCCATCTTTTGGCAAATTCTATGCACCACACAAGTTTTCAGAATCGCCACACAAAACTTATATAATAGATGTTACTATGGCGTAAAATATACCAGAATAAATAACCTTTTAATTCAAGATCAGATCTTTAAATGACTACATTTACTGATGATGTTGGCTATGGTCCAAATGTAAAATATCAGGGTTATTAAATGTACTCGTTAGCATTTAATCTGCTAATTATTGTTTAAAGAAAAAGCCCTTGACATTTCACAAGTTATTTCCAATCACTGATGTTGCAGTGTGCTATACTTCTTTCCCTTGCCATAAATAAATAATAAATAAAATAAATATCACATAATGCTATGACAGCAAAAATTGAATAAATATTATCATTTCAACAGAATAACTTCCTATAGAGTAACAGCCCATGCTGGTAAAAAGGCAGCTCAAGAACCCCTATGCCATGAGCATCACTCACTATTACTTTAGGTAGGGGGCTCTGCACACTTGGAGGTAATGCGCGCAGGTGATCACCACAATGTATGAGAGTGACTGATGTGACTGATTGATTAGTAAGAATGGCTAGGCTGCTTAGTTCAAACTCTCATCTGCAAGCCAATAAAGAATGATTTCTTGAAGAAATTATACTCTGATGTCTCAATTTTTTAGCTTTCGAAATTCAACACAGCAATAAAAATACTCTTAAGGAGATATTAATCAATTGCACATCTAAAGAAATGTTTTGTATTTTGGTTCAAGTAAAAAAATACTATAAAAATGAGACAACTAGGACAATATGAATACTAAGTAGATTTGCATGATATTGAGAAATTATTTTCTTTAGATAAATGTGATAATGACATTCTTGTTATGTTTTTAAAATGGTTCATTTGTTTAGTAATTCACACTGATATATTTACAAATAAAATCATATGATATTTGATTTTGGCATCACAATGATCCACTAAGGAAATGGAGGGAATGAATGAAGTTACGGGTATGAATGAAACAAGATTGGTGTTGAGGCAATAATCATTATTCATAGGTGATGGGTACATGAAGGTCATTATAGCATTCTTTCTTCTCTTGTATGTATTTCACTTCCGTATAATGATAATTTTTAAAAAAATAGAAGCAAAATTCTCCTACATGTGAAAGAGAAAACTGAGTAAGAAAAAAAAGTATGTCCTTCATGGTAAAGGTAAAGAAAAATTAAATCAGTCTACATAGAACTTTCTCTTCTCAACCTATGTTGCATAGAGTAAGAAAACTACCTCTTTGAGGCAAATATTTTTATATTTCTTCAGTTAACTGAAGGAAGCTACTTTCTCTTAAAATGCTTTTGTATCCTCTACAATATGGAAAATCAAAAACCATATACTTAGTGTTGAAAATGTGCTGTTTAAATTATTAATAATTTTTTAACTAGGAAAAGTAAACTAAAATGGATATTTTTGTCTTCAGTAACCGTAGTATTCAAATTAAAACTCAGGACAAAGTCAGTGGATGGATACATTAAGAAGATGAAAAATCAGGAAAGATTTTATTTTAGCAAAGTACTCCAAACAAGAAAGTGGTAAATAAAACAGAACAAAAAATCTCAAAAATAAGGGTTGATGATCAAAGGAAGAAATGTAAGCAGAGTAAGAGAAAATTAAGTGGAGGGCACCTAGATGATGACAAAACACAATTAGAGAAATGGAAAAAGAACATTTATTCAATTCCTACTGCGTGCCATGAACTATTATAATAAAAAGGTCTAAAGCAGCAAATAAAACAAAATCCCTGTTGCATGGAATCTGTTTTAAAAGCTGAAAAGCTTTATTAAGATATAACTGACAAAGTTGTAAGATATTTTTAAAATACATAATGATTTAATATATTTTTTCATTACAAAAGGATTCCCCCCATCATGTTAACAATCCATCACATCACATATTTACCTTATGGCCCCCCCTTGGTGAGAACATTTCAGTTCTACTCTCTTAACAGATTTCAATTATACAATACAGTGTTATCAACCACAGTCACCACGTTATCCATTACACCCTCAGACCTCATTAATCTTATAACTGAAAGTTTGCACCCTTTTACAATCTCTCCCTATTTCCCCCATCCCTCAGCTTCTGGCAACCACTTTTCTATTTTCAATTTCTATGTTTGACTTTTAAAAAATATATTCCATACATAAATGATACCATGCAGCATTTGTCTTTCTTTGCCTGGTTTACTTCAATATAATGCCTTCCAAGTTCACCCATGTTATTGTCAATGACAAGGTTTCCTTCTTTTTAAAAGCTAAATATCTCAGTGTGTGTGTATATATATATATGCACATATATAATCACATTTTCTTGATCCATTGATCTATTGATGGACACTTAAGCTGTGTCCACACCTCGGCTATTGTGAATAATGCTGCAATAAACATAGGAGTACAGATACTTCTTTGAGATAATGGTGTCATTTCCTCTGGTATGTACCCAGAAGTGGAATTACTGGATCATATGGTAGTTCTATTTTTAATTTTTTAAAGAACTTCCATAATGTTTTTCATAGTGGCTGTATCAGTTTGCATTCCAACCAACAGTGCACAATAGTGCCCCTTTCTCTGTTTCCTCACCACCATTTATTATCCTCCGTCTTTTTAATAAGAGCCATCTGAATAGGTATAAAGTGATATATCTCATTCTGATATTGATTTGCATTTCCCTGACAATTAGTGATGTGCACTTTTCATGTGTCTATGGGATACTTGTATGTTTTCTTTGATAAGAGTCTATTCAGGTCCTTTGCTATTTTTAATTGGGTTATCTTGTTATTATTTTACTATTAAGTATATGAGTTCCTTGCATATTTTAAATATTAACCTCTCATTGGATATGTGGTTTGAAAATATTTTCTCCCATTCTATAGGTTTTTTCTTTTTGTTAATGGTTTACTGAGCAGAAGCTTTTTAGTTTGATGTCGCACTTGTTTATTTTTGCTTTTGTTGCCTTTCTTTTGGTGTCAAATACATACACACACATATTGCAAAAACCAATATCAAAGAGCTTATCCCCTATGTTATGTTTTCTTCTAGGAGTTACACAGTTTCAGGTCCTACATTCAAGTTTTTAATCTAGTTTAGTTGATTTTTGTGTGTGGTGTCAGATTGGGGTCCAATTTCATTCTTTTGCATGGGGCTGTCTAGATTTCACACCACTACTTATTGAAGAGACTGTTCTTTCCCCGTTGTGTGTCTTGATTCTTTTGTCAAAAAAAATCAATTGACAATATAGGTGTGAGCAAATTTCTGGGGTTCCTATTCTATTTCATTGATCTGTGTCTGTTTTTGTGCCGATATGGCACTATGTTGATTACTGTAGCTTTGTATTATAATTTAAAATCAGGAAGTGTGATGCCTCCAGTTTTATTCTTTCTTGAGATTGTTTACCTGTCAAATGTCACATAACTAATAAGTGTAGGAGTTAGGATGAATACTGTATCCTCAATACCAGTGACATTCTCTTTTCTCCTTTGAGATTCTTTTTCTTGGAAGGCCGCTCATTTGTCCATGTGCTACATCCTAACATGTGCACATGATTTGTATTCCTTCCTTCTGTGTGAGCCTGGGTGAGGGAGGCACAAGTAGAAGAGCTGTCAAAGTACACCCAGCCCTAGCGAGCCACGCAACAAAAACTTCTTTCACTAGTGGTGTTTTTACTTGGTGCTTCGCTATTGGTGGGAGCATTGCTATTCAGCTATGAATTCCTGGCCCATTCATTGAACTCTTTTGTTTGCTTATCTGTAAGATGAGTGACCTTTCAGCTTCGGATTCTTTGAATCTATACTATTTCCCCACAATCCCCCGTGTCAGGCCTGCTCAGGTAATTTCAACATGAGTTTGGTCTGTCTCTTAGCTATCAGATTTTGCAAAGGACCAATGAGCTCCCTGTTCAATAAAGTGGTGATAGTGATCAATCCAGTCGATTACAGGATAACCTACATTACAACAATTGAGTTTCCCTCTGAGCACATACTGGTATATGAAAAGTGTGTAGTAAGGAATTCTTTGTTGAAATAGTCTGTGCTTTCTCCTGGCTTGGCTGATTTAGAGATAGTATGTGAAATCAATGCAATACATCAGATAACATCTTTGCTTCTCTTTGAAATAAAATTGGTATATCTCTGCAGTGTCTAAGGAAATTGGTCAATTTATTGGAGAGGGAGATGATGATGATGATGATGATGATGATGATGATGATGATGATGATGAAGGAAAAGGAGGAGGAAGAGATGATTTTTTAAACCATGTAGAGCTTGACTATACTTTAGAGTTATCTAAGGAGCTTCTAAAACCGTGGCGCCCTGGGACTACCCCAGATCAATTATATTAGAACTTCTTATGGTGGAACCCAGGTACCTCATGCAGTCAAGTTTGAGAACAAATAACATAAACAGCCTATTCATTAACTGGAGTTTCCACTTCTCAGTAAGCTTTAAGTAGTGTATCTGGATCAACTAAAAGACTACGCTTTTTATTTGTTCTCTTACCACCACTTAAATGAACTTGGTGAATATATCTCTCCATTCTGAGCGTCAGTTTCCCAGCTTAGAACCTTGACATGATGCCATGTTCTCTCAGGGTGGCTTTGGGCATCAACTAAGTTAATGTACATGTAGCGTATATCACATTATCTAGAACATACTAATCACTAATAAATAGAGACTAAGGAATTAACTCCTCTTCTATGCATTTAGAATAGTCCACTTTTGCACTTTAGCAAAATTGAGAAAGTGGTCACTCAAACTTTTGAATTCAGAGTTCAGATGATGAATCCAGGTTGAGAAATAATGTGATGTATAATTTTTCCAGGCTTTGAAATCAGACAGTCCTACATTTAAACTGAACCACCCATTTACTACTTTTGTGTCCTTGAAAAAGTTACTTAATTTTTCTGAGCATCAGTTAGTTGATCTATAAATTGGAGATAATGATACCCAGGGTTGCTGTAAGAAAGAAAATAAATTTATGGTGAGTGCATAACATAGTACATAACAGTAGCAAGTTCTCGTGACACATTAGCTATTATTATTTTATAATAGTTATTATTGTTTGTATACTTTTAAGGTGTGTTTGGCCAATACAACTAATGAAGTTAATATTATAGTATTAAAAAGAGATTTAGCCAGAAAGCATAGTAGCACAAGAAAAGGAAGACAGTACAAGTTGTGTTTTTGTCTTTATTTTTCGACATTCAACATTTTGTTTTTCCTATAATTTTAGTAAGTAGAGATGGTTTGAATTATGAGATTAACAAATCAGACAAAAAGAAATATCTGACATCATTATAAATGGTGAGAAATACATATAAGATATTTTCTACCCTATAATAACAGTGCATAATCCTGAATACTGCATTTGTAGAAGGGACATGTATAAAGGTATGAAAATAAATGTTCCTAGTAGATATAGATATGGCTAGTTATTTTTAACTTACAATTTACAGAGACATTTACCTTTCTGACAGTTCACAAGAAAGTTAAAACTTTTTCTCTTCTGTTGAAACTCAATATATGTAGTTTTAAACATAAAATGGTTGATTTCAAGCTATTAAGAGCTGCTCTAATTTTAATTTATGGTTGGTTTCTTCTTGTATATAATTTTTGTTTTCTATATTAAGATTTACAAACATTTTTGCCTTTAGAAATAACAGATTTGCTTAATTTGCTAAACATTCATTACATAATGCATTATTTTCAAATTGCAAATCAAACATAACATCTCAGTCACTTTTTTGAAATTTAGTTGCAGCTTGATGGGTCACAAGGTTGAATAAAACATTTCCTATTATAGTGCTAGGAGCTAAGAGTTTTATCATTCTGAAAGGGTCTATTCTACTTTGTAAATTTTTTTTTAATTTTCCAATTACAGTTGACATACGATATTATTATATTAGTTTCAGACAGGCAACATAGTGATTAGATGTTTATATACCTTATGAAGTGATTATCCCAATAAGTCTAGTATCCATCTGACCCCATAAATACTTATTTTTTAATTATTTTTTTCAGTTATAGTTGACAATATTATTTTATATGAGTTTCAGGAGTATAGCCTAGTGGTTAGACATTTACATAATTTTTGAAGTGATTCCCCCAATTAGTCTAGTACCCTGAATATACATGGCACTATGTATAATTGTTGCTACATTATTGACTATATTCTCTGTGCTGTACTTTACATCCCTGTGACTATTTTGTAACTATCAATTTGTATTTCTTAATCTCTTTTTCACCCAGCTCCCCAACCCCCCTCCCATCTGGCAACCATCAGTTTGTTCTCTGCATCTATGAGTCAGTTTCTGTTTTGTTTGTTCATTTATTTTGTCCTTTAGATTTCACATATAAGTGAGATCACATGGCATTTGTCTATCTCAGTCTGACTTATTTTACTTAGCATAATAAACTCTAGGTCCATCCATACTGTTGCAAATGGTAAGACTTCATTCTTTTTTATGGCTGCGTAATATTCCATTGTATATACTCATTGTACCACATCTCCTTTATCCAATCGTCTATTGATGGGCACTCGGTTGCTTCCATATCTTGGCTATTGTAAATAATGCTACAGTGAATACAGAAGTGCATATATCTTTTCAAATTAGTGTTTTGTATTTCTTCAGATAAATATTTAGAAGAGGGATTGCTGTGTCATATAGTAGTTCTATTTTTAATTTTTTGAGGAAACCTCCATGCTGATTTCCATAGTGGTTGCACCAGTTTACAACCCCACCAACACTACACAAAGCTTCCCTTTTCTCCACCTCCTCACCAACACTTGTTGTTTGTTGATTTATTAATGATGGCCACTCTGACAGATGTGAGGTGATATCGCATTGTAGTTTTAATTTGCATTTCCCTGATGACAAGTGATGTTGAGTAAGCATCTTTTCATATATCTATTAGCCATCTGTATGTCCTCTTTGGAGAAATGTCTACTTAGGTAATCTGCCCATTTTTAATTGCATTATTTTCTTCACTTTAATTTTTATGTTTCTTATATATTTTGGATATTAACCCCTTATCAGATGTATCACTGGTGAATATCTTCTCCCACTCAGTAGGTTGTCTTTTCATTTTGTTGATGATTTCCTTCACTGTGCAAAAGATTTTTAATTGATGTAGTCCCATTTGTTCATTTTTTCTTTTGTTTCCTTTGCCCAAGGAGACTTAGCCAAAAAAAAAAAAAAAAAAAAAAATTGCTAAGAGTGATATCAATAAGGTTACTGTCTGTGTTCACTTCTAAGAGTTTTATGGTTGCAGGTGTTAAATTGAAGTCTTTAATCCATTTTGAATTTATTCTTGTATATGGTTAAAGAAAGTGGTCTCGGTTCATTTTCTTGCATGTATCTGTCCAGTTTTACCAACACCATTTATTGAAGAGACTGTCTTTACTCCATTATATATTCTGGCCTCTTTTGTCATAGAATAATTGACTTGTAGATGTGGGGTTATTTCTGGCCTCTCTATTCTGTTCCATTTCTTACAATACTGGTTTAGTGGTGATGAACTCCTTAAGCTTTTTCTTGTTTTGTTGAAACTCCTTATCTCCCCTTCTATTCTAAATGATAACCTTGCTGTGTAGAGAAATCTTGGTTGTAGGCTTTTGCCTTTCATCACTGAATATTTTGTGCCAATCCCTGTGGCCAGAAAAGTTTCTGTTGAGAAATCAGCTGACAATCTTATGGGAGCTCCCATGTATATAATTAACTGCTTTCCTCTTGCCACTTTTAAGATTCTCTCATTGTCTTTAACCTTTGGCATTTTAATTATAATGTGTGTTGGTGTGGGCTTTTTTGGGTTCATCTTGTTTGGGACTCTTTGAGCTTCCTGGACTTGCATGTCTGTCTATTTCCATGGCCTGTACAAGAGCCAGTCACAGATTATGGCAATTTTTAATCAATTTTATTCAAATAGTTTTCAATCTCTTTCTCTTTCTGGGACTCCTAAGTCCCTAAGTGAAAGTTGGTATGCTTGATGTTGTCCCAGAAGTCCCTTAAGCTGTCTTCATTTTTTAGATTTCTTTTTCTTTTTGCTGTTCCAATTGGATACTTTCTGCTACCTTGTCTTTCAGATCACTGATTTAATCCTCTGCTTCATCTAATCTGCTGTTGATTCCCTCTAGTGTATTCTTCATTTCAATTGTATTCTTCAGTTGTGACTGATTCTGTTTTCTACCTCTTTGTGTAAGTTATCACTGAGTTCACTGTTTCATCCCCTAAGTTCATTGAGCATCCTTATAACGAGTGTTTTGAACTCTGTATCTGTCTGTCTCCATTTCATTTGCTTCTTTTTTTTTCTTTTGAGTTTTATCCTATTTCTTTGTCTCCTCATTTTGTCTGATTCCCAGTGTTTGTTTCTATGTATTAGGTAGATCTGCTATATCTCCCAGTTTTGACAGTGGCCTTGTGTAGAATGTATACTATGGGGCCCAGTGGCACAGTCTCCCTGGTCACCTGAGCCAGGTGCTCCAGAGCAGTCCCCTGTGTGGGTTGTGTGTGCCCTCCTGTTGCAGTTATGCCTCAATTGCTGCTGTCACATCAGTGGGTAGGGTTGACTCTCAGACTGACTGGCTCTGAGGACTGGCCATGACTACATGGACAAGCTGTTTTCTGGGGGATGACCACAAAGAGTAGCAGTTTCCTTAGCAGGGCTCTGGTGCCTGCCAAGGCTGTCCTTTTGATGTTGCAGCTGTAAAGCTGGTTGGGTGGGGTTCTGATATGATCTAAAGCTGGCCACTGGGTGTGTTGGGTTTGGGGCCTTTTGAGACTTGCTCTGGTACAGGCCAAGGTCAACTGCCACTTGTCCCAGGCTTGGTGCAACTTGGTAGGAACTACAAAGTAATCTACAATTTGTTGCCACTTCTGTTGGGCTTTGAGGTGCTTGGGGAAGACTACGAGTATGCTGCAAACTGAGAACAGCTGCCACTTGTCCTGGACTTTGGACCCTTTGGTGAGAACTATGATGTGAGCTGAATCCAGCCACCACTTGTCCTGGGTTTGTGGCTACTTAGTTGGTACTACATTCCAAGCCAATAATAGCCACCACTTATGCAGGCTTGGGCCACCTGGTGGAAGTTAAAATACAAGTTGAGACTGGTAACCACTTGTACTGATCTTGGGGCCACTTAGCAGAAGTTATAAGGAATGCTGAGGCTGGCCAGACCTCCTGAAGGAGTGAGCCACTGGAAGAAGCTTAGACAGGTGAGTGATTTGTGTGGGTCGGGGTTTCAGGGAACCATGAGAGTGGGGCAAACAGTATTAGCCAGAGTGATGGAGATTTGGCACCCACCTGCACTGGGCTGGCTCTGTAGGAGTAGAGCTCCACAAAAGAACAATGGTGCCAGCCAGCACTTCCATTCCCAGAGAAAGTTGCCTCCAGTCTTTGCCCTGAAGTTAGTCAATTTAGTTCCTCCCCGTATATCCTTGTGCTGGAGCTTAGAGCAAGTGATTTTGTGAGCAAGTGAGTTTATGCACCTGCCCTTTAAGAGCAGTGTGTCTTGATCTCCCATAGCTCTTTGTCTTTCTGAGATGAAATCCCACTGTTTTTTCCAACTAGATGTTATAGGGACTCCTCTTCCCTGCATTGGTGCCCTGGTCTGGTGAGTCCAGTGTGGGGCTGGGACTTTCGCTCTTCAGGGGGGACCTCTGCAGCTGAGACATCCTTCCTGTTCCTTAATTGCCACACTTGATGTGTGATCTGCCCTTTCCACATCTCCACCCCTCCTACCAGTTTGACATGGCTTCTTCTTTATATCATTAAAGGAATTCTGTTCAGCTAGTTCTCAGTGATGGTTGTTCCATAATTTATTTGTACTTTTGTTGTGGTCATGGGTGTAGGTAAGTTCAGAGTTTACCTTTTTCACCATCTTGACTGGTGGTCCTCCTGCTCTATTAATTGTCATTAAGTTGTTAAACTGACAAAGTGGGTAAATTTGCTATAGACCAGGCTTGAGAATTCATTAGTGGTGACTAGTGGAATAAGACCAAATAAGTTCCAAGCCTCCAGGTTTCCCAAAAAAACACCCAAAGCTGGTGAGTTTCACACTCAGCACTTTTCCTGTACCCCTCTGTTATTTGCTCCATTTTATTCATTCTTTTCTTTTACCTTTATATTTTCATATAATATTAGACTTGTTAAAGAGGTGAAAGAACAGTACAAAGAATTTCTTATAATCTTTATCCAAATTCCCCTAATGTTAACATTTGTTATACTTTCTCTCCTTATCTTTCTCCCTTTTTCTTTCCCCCTTAAGCTCTCTCACTTTCTCTGCTGTTGAGGAAATATAATTTCAAATAAAATCTCTTAGATGATTACAGTTCAAAGAGATTGCTCCCAGATCTTTGAGAAAAATATCCCTGCATCATAAAGTTGTCAAAAAGCTTACTTAGCTTCTAAGATGTTTTACATATATTTGAAAGAAATTGAGAATGAGCGTGCAATACGAGTTGTCTAAAGTATATGCTCTAAGAAATGGAGTAGGGCAGTCTTTTCCCTTATTTTCAACATGGAGAATCAAGCCTCTTATTTTTACTTTGTATTTGCCTTGATAACACACATATAATTATAATTTTTATTCTGAACACTTTGAGAAGAAGTTCAGATATCTATAATATATTTATTAATTTGCTTAATCTCAGAATGTACAGAAAGTACTTTGAGAATTCCTAACCTATACCATTGAAAAAGCACACCTATTAATAAAAGTTCAATATTTGCTTATGGTTCTGTAAATATTATATTCAAAAGTTAGTTTCTTTTTATCCCCCCTTCAGAGAGGATTTATATGAAATATGGTTCAATTTATTTGGTTTTGTGTTGTTAGGGTTTTTACCCAATCTAGTTGATTTTGTAAAATTAATTATTTTCAGTGTGTGAAATATTAACATGGTTTGAAAAATCAGAACTGCACAAAAGGTACATTTAGAGAACTGTCTTTACACCCTACCACATTTCTTTTATCTTTTTCACCCTGTTCTCACCCTATAAGTAACAACTTCCTAGTCTCTATCTTTTTTCTTCATATGTTTCTTTCTACCAAAATTAGCAGATATCTGTATATTTTCCTATTTCTTCATATCTTTTCATAAAAATCATACTAAAGATATCCTTTTTTACTTTATTTTTCACCAACACTTATCCTAGTGTATACTACAGATCCTAGTGTATCCTAGGATACACCAATAGTGTATCCTAGAGATTACTCGATATTAGTTTGTAGAATCTTTCCCATCCTTTAAAGAAATGTAGTATTCCATTGTGTGTATATACCAGTTTTATCACCCTCTACCCAATATAAGGTCATATAGGAGTTTGCAAACAAGTACAAACAATGCTGCAGTAAATAACTGTACAACTGTGCATATATGTGTGTGTATGTGTGTGTGTATATATATACACACACACATGTATATATATACATATATATATATATATATATATATATATATATATATATATATATATATATGTATGTATGTAATTTGTGCTGTTGGGTGTATCTGTAGGGTAAATTCCTAGAAATGGTATTCCTGGATAAAAAAGTAAACACATATATAATTAAGTCAAATATCACCATATTCCCCTCCATAGAGATTGTACAAATTTGAAGTCTCATCAACAAGGCATGAGAGTACTTGTTTCCTTATACCCTTCCCAAAATATGTACTTTTAAATGTTGCCAATATGATTAGTAAAAGAAAAACTTTTGTTAGGACAGTCTCAAATTTTACTTCTCTGGTATATTACAAGAATTCAAACTATTTTCAGACATTAAATGCTTAAATTATAATATTATATTTTATTAGTGAAATATTTCAAAGCAATTTTACCAACAACTATGTATCATTTTCTACTTTAAAAAGTCAAACCACATGTCCCTAGTTTTATTCTATCTACCCTCCACCTGCATAGTGTCTCATTTCCTGTATGTGGCATCTTCTCTGAGTTTGGTAGTGACTCTTTTTTCATTGTAAACATTTGTACTCTATGGTAAAAATTCTTCCTGGAAATCTACTCTTACTTCCATAGAACACTAGTGCGACTACATTGGGAAAGTCTACCACTTGCGTTTTTGATGTGTTCTTTGAATCATAAATAGCATATTATTTTCCTGGCTTTAGAGTTAATGGGGGAAGCAGGACTTTTTCTGTTTGTCACCTATACTCTTTGTCTAAATTTTTAAATCACAGGTAGAAAATATAAGTTAACTTTTAGTACTTCATTGCTAGGTATTTTGCTAAATTCTTTATGTTCATGATCTCATTTAAATCCTCACCATCATCATATAAAGTAGTTTATATGGTTAAAAATAAAGTATGTTCATTTCTCGAGGATCAAAAAATTGAAATACCCATCTAGGTTCACACAACTGTTGTATCCGAGATTCCAGCAGAACTCTTTCTGACCTGGGAATAAAGGTTTAACCGTGCAATTAAGCAGTTTATAAACCCACATTTGTTGGTTGGAAGTAATCATTTTATTTAAAAGAAAAGAGCAATAAACTCCAACTTAGCTGAAGGTGTACAAAAAAAAAAAAAAAAATCACATTGTCAATGACAGTAAACTCTTCAGGGATAAAACGTCAGTAACCCCCAATCTCACATGTTTCAGTGAGATTATAAAAAGGAAAACCAAAACCAAATTAGGAAAATCTCAAAAGGATTTCCCAAAACAAAGCTTTTAAACATAGCACTGGGTGGAACCTAATGCACAGAACTCTTTTCTGTTTTGTTTTGTTTTATTTTGTTTTTACCCAGAACTCTTTTCTTCTCTCCCTGCTGTGCTCATGTTAACCAAATATAATAGATATCTATATTAGGTTTCATATTTACAGACAGATCATTAAAAATATCATACTGCAAGTATTGTAAGAGTGAAATTACAAACTTTAAGAATAATTTTATTAGCAAATAAATGGCACCTGTGTGGCAATAATATAACAGTGAAATAAATGTGCTTCTGAATCATCCTCCATGATTGATTCCACTACTCTTCAATGGAGCTGAAATAGAGTGGGCTATTTTAATCTTTCCCATGGCTTCCTTCCCAGGCATGTCAAGTACTCTCAAATTTTAGATTCATCAGTCCAAATCTCTTTTGCAGTAGTTGTTCATTTTAGGCCTTAGAAGTTAACAGAGATGTGCCTGTCACAAAATATGAATGGATGCTCCTTTTCCTTTCTTTTTTTTTTCTCCCCACTGCAGCTGTTATTTCTGAAACCTTAATGCATTTGGGATATCTACTGCACTGATTCACCTCCTACATAAGCTGGTTTCATGCATGAAAAAGCAAAAGGCTTTGTTTAAAATGTTGTAAGTGGAATAAAATTACAGTAAGTGCTAAATGCTTTCATTACAGATAAAGTATATATACCTGTCTTGAATCTGAAAAATCCCTAATCTCCTTTTCTTGTCTTTAAACAATAAAAATTACTCATGAAACATGACAGGAAGGCGATAAATGCAATCTCACTTCTATAGAATGAAATTAAATAGAGAATATTCTTATAGTGGATTTTGCATCCACATAGGTCACCACGAGCTGCCTCTTCTGGGCATTTAATTTAAATTTTCATTGTCATTATTTTTAAGCCTCTTTATGTAGAAAATGATAGCCGTTCAAATCCTATAATAAGAGATAGATTACTAGAGTTTATATAAGAAAATTCAGACTACTCATTCTCAAGTACAGTTGGAATTCTCTGTTATCTAAACACTTGATACTATGAAACTTACAGGATGAGTATCAAGTCAATTTGAATTTTCTTAATATCAACAAACACTTATCAGAAAACTACTTAGTATAAGGAATGGTAGCATAATGATTTATATATCTACTATACGATTATTTATTTTATATAAGCATTATTTTAGAAACATACAAACTCTCCTTGAAGTGATACCTACCCCATTTTTTCCAAGGTAAGTGAAAGATACAGATTTCGTCCCTATAACTGAATAGCTGATAGGCAGATTTCCTTAAGGTTATGGCTGGGTTAGTGAGTAAAACATTTATACGGGAACTCACAGGTTAGAAGAAAAAATAAAATAAATAGAAGTAGTTATTGTTGTTTTTTCATTAGAATACAAATGTAACATTATTAGCTGTTTGATCAACTCATATCTCTTATTTTTAGTCACTTGTTCCTTTTGAATTCTTATGCTTTTATGCAGTCATTATTTAGGATTTAACAGTTATCAGTTTAGTTTCTCCCATGACTCATTTTGCCACCTTCATACAACAGCAGCTGCTGACAGAGAAAAACATGATTGTTTCCAACTTCCCGCCTTATAGGCCCCATAATCAGTACCAAAACTGGGCAAGAGTCGGTATTTTGAAACTCACTTGTAGTTCCTTTTGGAAAGCAATTTTATTTAGTTTATTCTTTGAAGGAAATGGAACTTTAAATGGATATCTGTGACATTTTTAAATGTTTGATGCTATCCAGGTTTTTGAAATTCATGTTAATCAAAGTTGTGTATATGCTATATATAAAAATATTTATAACATAAATATAAGTACACATGAATTTATATATAACATGTATTTTATAAGATTAATTATAAAATGCTTATAGAGATTATAAATTTCTCAAATATTCCACAATAATATAATTGTCTGATTCTCTATTGCTTCTAAACTACTGTGTGAGTCTTCAAGTGTTAGAGTGGGATTGGGGACAAAAAGATAATCCAAAATGGTAATTTTAATTGGGGTTCTACAGTAGAAAGGTTCAATTTTATAGTAGCTACACAAAAGATAAAGAGAAAGGAAACTAAGCATACCACTATAGAAAATCATCAAATCGCAAAGGAAGAGACAAAGAGAATAAGAAATAAAGAGAAGAACTACAAAAAAAATCCAAAATACCATTAGGTACATCCCTATCAATAATTACTTTAAATATCAATGAACTAAATTCTCCAATCATAAGACAGAGTGGCTCAATGGTTAAAAAAAAAAAGAGATCCATCTATATGCTACCTAAAATAGACTCACTGCAGGTGTGGGAATACACAGACAAAGTGATGGAATGGAAAAAGATATCCCATGCATATGTAAACCAAAAGAAAGCTGAATAGCTATACCCATATCAGAAAAAAATACTTTAAGACAAAGACTGAAAAAAGAAACAAAAGTCACTATATAATGATAAAAGAGCCAATCCAATATAAAGATATAACATTTGTAAATATTTATGCAACTAACACATATAAATATATAAAGCAAATATTAACAGACTGAAAGAAAGAAATAGATAGAAATATAATAATAGTAGTGAACTTCAAAACTCCAATTTCACCAATGGTTCTTCATCCAGACGGAAAAATCAATAAACATTGGACTTAGACATATACAGAACATTTCATACAAAAGCAATACAATACATATTCTTCTCAAGTGCGCATGGAATATTCGCCAGGACAGATGATCATATGTTAGACCATAAAACAAGTCTTAATGAATTTAAGAAGACTGAAGTCATATTAAGCATCTTTTCTGACCACAATAGTATGAAACTAGAAATTAATTACAATAAGAAAATTACAATTTATAAATATAAAAATTAAAGTTTACTATAATTACAATAAGAAAATTATAATAATTAATTATAATAAGGAACATTTACAAGTATGTGGTTATAAACAACATGTAACTGAACAACCATTGGGTCAAAGAAGAAATCGAAAGACAAATGAAAAAAAAATACCTTTAGACAAATGAAAATGGAAAACTTACATGCCAAAACTTATGGGATGCAACAAAGCAGTTCTAAGAGGGAAAAATTCATAGCCTATATTTAAGTAAATAAATAAATAAATAAATAAATAAATAAATAAATAAATAAATAAATAAAAAACAAGAAAAATCTCAAATACACAACCTAATTTTAAAACACAAGGAATGAGGAAAAGAACAAATAAAGCCCAAATTTAGTAGAAGGAAGGAAATAAAGAAGAGAGCAGAAATAAATAAAATAGAGACTAAAATACCAATAGAAAAGATCAATGAAATCAAAAGTGAGTTGTTTGAAAAGATAAACAAAATTGTAAAACCTTTAGCTACAATCACCAAGAAAAAAGAGCAAGGACTCAAAATCAGAAATGAAAGAGACATTACAACATATATACAAAGGATCATTAGAGACTATTACAAACAATTATACACTAACAAATTGTAAAAGCTATACATGGATAAATTCCTAGAAACATGCAACAGACCAAGACTGAATCATGAAGAAACAGAAAATCTAAACAGACTGATGAATACTAAGGAGATTGAATGACTATTCAAAAACCTCCCAACAAATGAAAGTTCAAGACCAGATGGCTTCACTGGTGACTTCTACCAAATACTTAAAGAAGAATTAATACCTATCATTCTCAAACTCTTCCAAGAAATAGAGGAAGAGAGAGCACCTCCAAACTTATTTTACAAGGCTAGCATAAACCTGGTAACAAAACCAGACGAGGACACCACAAGAAAAGAAAATTACAGGCCAATAGTCCTGATGAATATAGATGCAAAAATCCTCAACCAAACTTTACCAAAGTTTACAAAATGTTAAAAGTATCATACACACTGATTAAGTGGTATTTGTTCCAAGATGAAAGAATGGTTTGACATCGGTAAATCAATGTGTTACACCACATTAACAAAATGAAAGACAAAAATAATATGATGATGTCAATAAATGCATAAAAAGCATTTGGCAAAATTCAACATCCATTTATGATTAAAACAATAAAATCTCTCACCAATCTGGGTAGAGAGGAAGAGTACCTCAATAATACATTTACAATTAAGTCCTGGGCCTTGTCCTCAGTTTTCTCTGTCTCCAAACTGCAGAAAATGAAAGTTCTCTCTTTAGGCAACCAAGGAGTCCCTTTGCGATTGCAACCTAGCTTTTAACTGATTAATTACTCCCACCTTCTTAAAAAATTACCTATTTTTCAAAATATCAAATGAGTTAAACAGTAACCTCCCGATTTTATTTTTCTCATAGTTAAATTTTTCTCCATATTTCTCAAAGGGTCTGATCTACGTTATCAGCAAAAGCTTCCCTTCCAGCAGGATACCACTGCAGCTGTGAGAGTTTAACAACTGGACTGCTACCTTGTAGAATCATCTGGGCTTCACCTCCCGCTTATACCGAGGATGGAAGTCATCATTGTTAGATTTGTGGCAGATGATCCAGCTCTAAAACTCCATCCTGTGGCTACTTCTTGGACCATTCCTCTCAGTCAGAGTTACAGGTGGGTTCTTTGGAGGCAGACACTGAGCTGGAGATTACCACGTAGCAGATGTGTACTCCTGGGATCAGCAAAACCTGGTCAGAAAGAAGCAAAACAAGTCAGACGGAAAAGCTGAGGTCTCATGCAGTCTCTACAGAAGCCTTACCCTACCCTAAGGGGAGTTCTCAAAATAATATGATTCTTTGAATCTTTTTCAAATGGGGATAAGGAAGCCAGGCCTTTACATCCATAAATGTATCCGTTATTGGATGTAGGCAACTCCAGGAGAGTCTCTGAAGGGGACTGACAGCTAGGAGCTACCTACAGCCCTCTCAGCAGCTGTGATACTAAATCCTCATTTCTGAAGAGAAATTTGGGTGGCACATCACAACATCCATCACAGTGTTATATCAGAAACTGATAAAACTAAAAAAAACACAATCAGTAAGGCTATAAATCATTGAAACAACCTGATTAACACTATCGATTTAATTGGCTGCAGAACAAATTTTTTATTGTTTTCAGAACATTTATCCATATTGAGTTAACTATATTGTTTAAATACTGGGCAATGAGGCACAGTTCTACAAATTTCAAAGAATTGAAATTATAGAATATGTTCTCTGATCACAGTATAATCAGCTAGAAATTAAAAACAAAACTATGACCAAAGAAATCCACATTTGCTACCTGGATATACATCTAAATAGCCTACTGTTAAAGAATGCATTAGATAAAAAGTGGAAGTTGGTCATATTTTGAACTGAATATAGTGAAAATATGACCTATCCCAAGCAGTAGAATGCTGCTAAAACCATTCTTATCAGTAAATGTTCAGTCTTACATGTAAATATTAGAAAAGAAGTCTGACCACTCATCTCAAGAAGTTAAAAAAAAAAAAAACAAGCAAGTTAAACTTACTTTTAGAGACAACATTGTGGTTATGTTAAAAGTAGCCTTTGTCTTTTAGAGATATGCACTGAATTATTTGTAAATAAAATAATTCCTTGGATTTAAAATAACTCCAAGGGGGTTAATGAGAATACTTTTATTAGAAATATGCATAAGGAGATAAAGATGATAGAGATGGGCCACATTTATTAAGATGGTTGATGGGTATATGGGATTTATTACACTGTTCTCTATACTATGTTTAAAATTCTTCATAAGGTTAAAGACAGTACAAATCCTATTCTTAAATCCCAATCAGAAAAAAGTAAACACATTAATAGAAAAACTGGCACATGGCACAAATATGTAGTAGAATTACTACAAATGAATGAATAAGCAATAAAAATTACATTTAAGGTGAAATATTTTTTAACAGATCAGGTTATAAATTAAAGGCATTTTGTCAGAAACTACCCATAAAAGAATTTGAATAGAATTAACAGGAACTTTAATAAGTAGTTTATGGTACACAGTATTTTCACTTTGACTGTATGATCATCGCCCTTAAAAGTGATAATGTCAGTGCTTTTCATGGAAATAAATTCTGAAGCTGGTTAATGCTCACGCTTCGTGCGCATGTTGAAGCTCGTGTGGTATATGTCACTCAGGTGCATGCATATTTGAAAGAAACTCAACCACCTGTTATAATAACGTGTGCCTAATTTCTTTTAATGCCATACTAGAATTTATATTCAGAACAATAGGTATGAAAAATTTAAGAAAGTTACAGGAACATAAATAAATACATCATTATATTCACTCGCTGAATAACTACATTTCAGTCAACAATGGACGACCACATACAAGGGCTGACAATTAAGTTCGTGAGCTTGTTGCAACGATGTTGCTAATCCTTTTGGATATCAGAAAGATTATTCATTATGAATTTGTACCAACTGGACAAACAGTTAACTAAGTTTACTATTTGGAAGTGCTAAAAAGGCTGCGTGGAAAAGTTAGACGACCTGAGCTTTTTGCCAACAATTCATGGCTCTTGCATCACCACAATGCACCAGCTCACACGGCACTGTCTTTGTGAGCCAATAAACAAATAATTGTATTGGAACACCCTGCCTACTCACCTGATCTGGCCCCCAATGACTTCTTTTTTTACCTGAAGATAAAGAAAATATTGAAAGGAAAATATTTTGATGATATTCAGGACATCAAGAGAAATACAACAACAGCTCTGATGGCCATTCCAGAAAAAGAGTTCCAAAATTGATTTGAAGGGTGGATTAGGTGCTGGCATTGGTGCATAACTTTCCAAGGGGAGTACTCTGAAGGTGACTGCAGTGATATTCATCAATGAGATATGTAGCACTTCTTCTAGGATGAGTTCGCGAAATTAATTGTCAGACCTCATATATGATGGTGGTCCCATAAGATAATGGAACTGAAAAATTCTTCTTGTCTAGTGACATTGTAGTGTCATAGTACAATACATTACATGTTTGTGGTAATTCTGGTATACAGTGTTTATAAAGTCTACAGTCATGTACAGTAATGTCCTAGGCCTTCACATTCACTCACCAACCACTCACTCACTGATTCACCCAGAGCAACTTCCAGTCCTGCAAACTCCATTCATGGTAAGTGCCCTATGCAGCTGTACCACTTTTTATATTTTATACCATATTTCCAATATATCTCTTCTATGTTTAGATATGTTTCAAGACACAGATACTTACCATTGTGCTACAATTGCCTACAGTATCAGTACAGTAACATGCTGTACAGGCTTGTAGCCCAGGAGCCATAGGTTATACCATCTAGCCGAGGTGTGTAGTGGGCTGTACCAGCTAGGTGTGTGTAAGTGCACTCTAGGATGCTCGCACAGTGAAATTGCCTAACGATGCATTTCTCAGATCACATCTTCATCAATAAGTGACATACAACTGTGTTCACAAATGACATGTTTGTGTTCACAGGGATTTAAAAATATCTACAAATGATTACTATTTAGCAAGGTCCATGGACACAAGATCAACATACGGAAGTAAATTGTATTTGAATATAACAAAAACTAAAATTTACAAAATGAAACTTAAAATGAACAATCTTTTATGATGTATCAAAAAAACACTGAAGATCCAGGTAGAAATCGAATAAGACTTGTAAGACCTCTTCACAGAAACTGAAATATTGAGAGAAATCAAAGACCATGTGCCAGTGGCTAATGATGTGCAGTCTACAAAGAATGACTTGTAAGGTCACAAGAGTGGGAGTGGAGATACCAGTTAGTTCCATTTAAAAAGATATGGATTTGGCCTAGCATAGTGACAGTAGAAATAGAGAGAAATTAAGTAATTCAAGACGTAATTCAGAGATAGAACAATCATGATCTATTGATGAATTAAATATGAGGGATGGGCATGAAGGAAAGGGAGAAATAAAGAAAAATCCAGGTGTTTCGGCTTGAGAAGATAAGTACTAGAACAATATTATCGTATGAGACAAGAGAGTTGCCAAGATGCCAAATTTCTTTCCACTAATTATATTGCACAAATAGTTTCCTAACAGTGCAGAGACAATAATATACAATGTAAGGAGCAATTAATTATGAGTCAGAGAATTTTGGTAACTTACCTGCTACACAAGCTCTCTCTCAAACCCAAAATTATAAAAATAAGTACCAAATAACTGTGAGAATTAAATGAGGTAACACAGGCAAAAGTATCAGTACAATACCTAGCACATATAGTTAATAACTATTGGTTAAATCTTAACGTAGATACATTCTGGTCCTCTTGATGAATGATGGATGATATCCTGGACCCTTTGGTTAATTTTTATTATCTTGTTTTTATCTCAGAGTTAGACACTGAGAAACAACTTATTCTGAAAAGTCATATATTTATTTATTATTTCTTTAAGAGGTTCACTTCTTCAGATGTTAATCTTGTCAATTTTAATATCTAGTGTAGTTAGCTTTACTTAAAGAGGTTAATTTATAGATGCTACAATACATTTTCTAAAATATGCCACATAATAAACTGCCCAAACAGGGACATAAGGAAGGCAGTGACTAACTTGACCTTAAATTGTTTAGGGGTAAATTCCATCTCCATTCTTTCTTGTCATTTGTGCAAGTCAACTAAATCTCTCTACACTGAGTTTTCATAATGGAAGCAGACGAGCACAATTGGAATAGATGATTTTTTGAGCCCTATTTACAGCAGGCTTCTAGGCTAGGAGGGAATATACTGCATTCCTTGCTGATAAAAATTGAATAATTACTTTATATACATAAACATCCTTTGTCAATTCTAAAATTTTAATTATTTTTTTTCTGAAAATGTTTATTGAACATCAGCACTTATATTCTTAGAGCTAACAGTCTAGCTGTAGGTAAACAAGCAATAATTGGATCAATCAATAAATAAAAATACAAGATAATTATTCAGGGCCAAGAAGGAAATAAACAGGAAGATGTAAGAAGTGGATCATAACTTGGATTGAATGGGTTACTTTAATCAATCTATGTCCTACTAAGTAAGCAAGTATCATTTCAACTGGACATTGAAAGATGAAAGGAATATTGTCTTGCAATCCATGAAAACATAGGATTCCAGAGATAATAGCAAATGTGCATGTCTAATCTGGGAATAAGCTTACATTGTTGGAGAAAAATAAGAAAGTTAAAGTGGACATAAAAGAGGACACAGGGTAGAGAATAGTATGAGAAGAGGTACAAGCGTAGGCAGGCGCCAGATCATTTATGACTGCTATAGAAAGTAATTTTGGAATTTATTTTAGCATCTATTAAATGGTTAAAATATTTTAAGCTGTAGGGCTACATATTTCATAATAACCAATTGGTACAAAGGCACGATTACACACAAATGGATTGTTTAGAAGCTAGTAATCATGGAAAAGGTGAAAAGTAAAATAGTTTGGAAAATGTATTTTGTATGTTGACAGGAAGTGCTGATGGATTAGATGTGCAGAAAAGGGAAGTCAATAGTGACTCCCATATATATAATTTAGTAACTGGATGAACGGCAGCATCTTTTACTGAGATGTAGAAGGCGAGAACAGGAGTAGGATGATCGGAAATGAGCGATGGAGCCGAAATTGAGAGTTCTGTTTCAGACAAACGAAGTTTAGAATACCTACTATACATCTATATGGAGTGATTGCAAAGCTAAGATAGTGAGTTATGTCATACTTAAGCTCAGAGATTGGGGCTAGATGTAGAAAGTTAATAGTCATAAGCATAAGACGGTGTTAAAAGTCAGAGGACTACATCAGATCAGATAAGTAGAGGATGTGGACATGAAAATACTGCTGAGAATTTCTAAGTTTAGAAACAAGGATTGACCACTGTACTTATCAAGATGGAATACCTTGCTGACTTTGACAAAAGCCATGTCAGCAGATTGATGGGCAAAAAGTTTAACTGCAGTGGATTGAAAAGAGAACAGGAGAAAAGTGAAAACGGTGTATCTAGAACATATGTTTGAAAAGAGCAGAGATATGGGAAGCCAGAGGACTATGTGAGAACTAGGATTTATTTTTAAGAGAAAGATAATACAATTTTTTATGCTGATGAGAATTTTCAGATAAAAGAGATCAAATTGATTATGAGAAGAACTAAGCTCTAACTACAGAAGCAAATTCTTGAGTAGGCCATGGGCAAGGGATCTTATTACTGAGTGGAGAAAATTCCCTTCTCATGGACACAGAGTTTCACTGATTTCAACAGAAAAGAAGAAAAGATACATGGGCACAGATGCAGATAGGAAGTTTGTTGATGTCTATTCACAATTATCTCAGTCTCAACCTTCTCTCTCTACAAGAGTTAGCTAAGTACAGTGTCTAAGTGTAGGTGGTGGAGTCCTGTTGATTTGGTTCAAATCTCACCTCAGTGTGACCATGAAAAAGCTGCTAATCTGTGTGTCAGACTCTTCATCTATAAAATGGGGATAATAATAGTACCTACTTCATCGGTACTGGTGAGATAACTCAAATAAAGCTTAAAGACCCACAGTTGAGAGACACTACAAAAGAAATGTCATCATTGTCATTACTATTACTATAGCATTGTTATCTTACTATATCCAACTGCTTATTGTAGATCTCCACTTGGATGTCTAGATATCCACCTACAAAGCACATCAAGCACAGCATGTCTAAAGCTGAGTATGTAATATCCTAAACTTGCTGATGCAAAGTCAAAAATAAAAAGAGTATTTCTTAACCAGGTCCTAGTTTTTATTTGTCTGATTTATTTCCTTTGTCTTTTCTCGTTTCTCTTCTCTGAACACTATAATAAATATTATAACTTCTAAAATGTTTTATAATTTAAGGTACTCTTTTTCAATTCTGTAGGTTAATGTGTTGTTAAAATATAAAGCAACATTAATTCAGAAAACGTTTTGATATCTCCATCTTTTTTCCTATCCATAGTCAATCCAAACATCCTAATAGCTACTCAACAAACCTTTAGTCATACTAAAATTATGTTTAGGTCTCATGGTTTGGAACAGATCAATTTATACATTATAAACTTTAAAATTGGTTATTCAAATTATTCTAAGTGTTTTATCAGAAAACTATTTAAATATTTGGTGGGAAATACAAGTTTTCTTTTAGCTGTCAAAATATAAGTTGAGTTTTATTTTCCTTCTATTCAACAAAATGTAATTAAAATGGGAATATTCCTGATTGAGAGAAAAAGATGTTCACATTAAAAAAATCTTCTTTATTAAGTAAAAATTTATTTCAGGTTTTATTACATGCAACTATATTAAAGCACACTTTAGCATTTATATCTGTTTTCAAGATAAGTACAGAAATACTTCAATTTGTCAGTGATGTCACATTGTTTTAATAAAAAGAATGAGTATTCCTAGGAAATGAAATGTTAGCACTAAAATTGTAAAATATAACAATCTCTATCAGCAATTAATGACCTGCAACCAAAATGGACATATAAAAGAATAACACCTTATAATGAAATGTTCCTTAGAGGAAATAATAGGAAAATGTACTTAGAGCTTATTAAATTCAGTATTTAATTGGGTAGTTACTGTTGCACATAATTATATGTTTCTTTTTAAAAAGTGCTGGAGAAGTAGTTTCTCTGGATTTGATAGTCTTTTACTCAACAAAGCAAATAGGATCAGTTTATGCACATTGAATTATGTATTATACAGAATCCTAAAACAAAGTTTTCACTAATGTTAATTACTGAGTATCATATTGAGTCTTGGAAATAGAAACTGCTTGAAATATATTTAACCCAGAGTATTTCATATATTCAAAACACTAGAAGGTAGCAGAAGTACATCTCTCTCCTTATCATTGACACAAACCCCCTTTTCCAAGCATAACACGTTTTTCAGGAAATCAAGTAAAAACAGTTAAAAAATATCCATAGCTCTAAGTATATTGATCACATATATAGATAATATCTACTGCCATTTATACTGTATGTCAAGAAGGACCATATCCTTCAGAAAACAAGATTAGACAGTAAAAGGAAATATACTAGATTAAACACCATGAAACTTCCAAGATGTGATCACTTTTTATTTGCAAAATTTATTATGATTCAATTTTATATGATTCAATTTAATATGTGACAAGAAATGGCAAAGATATTAATCAGTCTTAAGTGTTTGAGATACATACAAAAAGTTAATTTTTGTGCTTAAGTAGTAGATTTTTTTTTGATCTATATAAACTTACACCTAAAGAAACTAGAGAAAGGAGAACAAACAAAACCCAAAGTGAGTAGGAGGAAGGAAATAATAAAACTCAGAACAGAAATAAACAAAATAGAGATGAAAAACAATAGTAAAGATTAATAAAACCAAGAGCTGGTTTCTGAAAAGAAAAACAAATTGATAAACTTTTAGTAAGACTCCACAAGAGAAAAAGAGAAAGGTCTAAATAAATAAAATCAGAAAGAGAAGTGGCAACTGACACAATAGAAATATAAAGGATTTTCAGAAAATACTAAAAACAATTATATGCCAAGAAAATGAACAAACTGGAAAAAATGGATACTTTCCTAGAAATCTTCCAAGACTGAATCAGAAAGAAACAGAAAATATGAACAGACTGATAACTATTAACAAAATCGAATCAGTAATCAAGCAACTCCCAACAAACAAAAGTCTTGGACCAGATGGCTTCGTTGGTGAATTTTTTCAAACATTCAAAGAATAATTAATACCTAGGCTTCTCAAACTATTCTAAAAAATTAAAGAGGAGGGAAGAATACCAAACTCATTTTATGAGGCCAGAATTACCCTGATACCAAAACCAAACAAAGACATTACAAAAAACGAGAATTATAGTCCAATATCCCTGATGAACAGAGATGCAAAAATCCTCAACAATATTAGCAAGCTTATTCAGCAATACATTAAAAGTATCATACACTATGATCAAGTGGGATTTATTCCTGGGATGCCAGGTTGGTTTACTATCCACAAATCCCAATTAACATGATATACCACATAATCAAAATGAAGGATAAAAATCATATCATTATATCAATAGATGCAGAAAAAGCATTTAACAAAATCCAACAACTATTTATAATAAAAACTCTCGGCAAAGTGGGGATAGAATGAACATACCTCAGCATAATAAAGGCTGTATACGACAAACGCACAACTAACAACATATTCAATGGTGAAAAGCTGAAAGCTATTTCTTTGAGATCAGGAACAAGACAACAATATCCACTTCCACTACTTTGATTCACTATAATATTGAAAGTCCTAGCCAGTCTGATTGCTATCAGACAAGAAAAAGAAATAAAAGTCATCCAAATTGGAAAGGAACAAGTAAAACTGTCATTATTTGCAGATGACATGCTATAGAAAACACTAAAGATTTAATTTAAAAAAATTAGAACTAATAAATGAATTCAGTAAAGTAGTGGGATAACAAATTAATATTCAGAAATATACAACAATAACAAACTATCATAAAGAGAAATTAGGAATACAACCTCACTTATAATTGCATCAAAAATAATAAAATACCTAGGAATAAATTTAACCAAGGAGGTAAAAGACTTGTATTCAGAAAACTGTAAGACACTGAATAAAGAAACTGAAGAAGATACAAATAAATGGAAGCGTACGAGTATACTGTCCTTACGGATAAGAAGAATTACTATCATTAAAATGTCCATACTACCCCAAACAATGTATAGATTCAGTGCAATTCCTTTCAAAATACTAATGGCATTTTTCATAGAACTGGAATAATCCTAAAATTTATATGGAACCACAAAAGACCCCAAATAGCTAAAGCGATCTTGAGAAAGAACAAAGTTGGAGGTATCACACTACCTTACATCAAACTATACTACAAGACTATAGTAATCAAAACAGCATTGTACTGGCATAAAAGCTGACACAGAATAGAGAGCCCAGAAATAAAACCACACCTATATCGTCAATTAATCTATGACAAAGGTAAGAACATCCAATAGGGTAAACACAATCTCTTCACTAAATGGTTCCGAGAATACTGGACAGATACATGCAAAAGAATGAAACTGGATCACTTTTCTTACAGTAGCACATACAAAATTAAACTCAAAATGGATTAAAGACTTAAATCATAGACCTGAAATGATAAAACTCCTACAAGAAAACATAGGCAGTAAACTCTTTGACATTGTCCTTACTAATATCTTTTTGAATGTATCTCCTCAGGCAAGGGAAACAAAAAGAAAAAATAAACAAATTAGACTACATCAAACTAAAAATTTTTGCACAGTGAAGGAAACAATCAACAAAATGAAAGGACAACCTACTGAATACAGGAAGGTAATACATCCAATAAGAGGTTGATATCCAAAATATATGAAGAATTCATACAAATTAACACAAAAAAAACCCAAACAATCTAATTTTAAAATGGGCAGAGGACCTGAGTAGACATTTCTCCCAAGAGGACATAGGAATGGCCAAGGGACTTATAAAAAAATGATCAACCTCACAAATCATGAGGGAAATGCAAATTCAAACCATAATGAGATATCACCTCACACCTCTCAGAATGGCCATCATTAATAAATCATCAAACAAGTGTTGGAGAGGATGTGGAGAAAAGTGAATCCTCATGCACTGTTTGTAAGATTGTAAATTGGTATAACCACTATGAAAAATATTATAAAGATTCCTCAAAAAATTAAAATTAGAACTACCCTATGACCCAGCAATTCCACTTCTGGGTATTTACCCTAAGAAATCCAAAACACTAATTCGAAAATATATATGCACCCATATGTTCACTGCAGCATTATTTACAATACCCAAGAATAGAAGCAACCTAAGTGTCCACTGATAGAAGAATGGATGAAGAAACTGTGGTACCACTATACAATGGAATATGACTCAGTCAAAAAAAGAATAAAATCTTGCCATTTGCAACAACATGGATAAAAATAGAAATATATTATGCAAGTGAAATTAGTCAGATCAAGAAAGACAAATACTGTATCATTTCACTTATATGTGTAATCCAAAAACAAAATAAACAAAGGAAACAGAAACAAACTCATAGATACAGAAAACAAATTGATGGTTGCCAGAAGGAAGCAAAGGAGGATGGGGGTTAGGGAGATGGGTAAAAAAGGTGAAGGGATTAAGAAGTACAAGTTGTCAATTACAAAAATAGTCACAGGGATGTAAAGTGTAGCATAGGGAGTATAGTCAATAATATTGTATTAAGTATGTATGGTGTCAGATGGGTACTAGACTTAACCAGAGTTATCACTTCATAAGTTAGATAAATGTCTAATCACTATGTTGTACACCTGAAACTAATATAATATTTATGTCACCTGTAATTTTACAATAATTTTTTAAAGTATATATAATCTAAATTTTATAAATAAGATTTTAAACAGCCAAAAATCTGTATGCATATAAATTGTAACTTTATTAATTTATTTTAGGAAATTGTGGAAAAATAAGGATAAAGAAATTTTATATTAAGATGAAGAATTCGAGTGTTCAATTTTGGTCTCATTATTATCTAAAAACAACAGTTTATAACTACTTAAATATTGTACGTCTATTTTAAAAGTTGTTTCCTCCCTCCTCCCCCCATTTTCACCTAATCACATCTTTAGTACTTTTCAAAATCCATGTGCCACTTCAGAAGTTTCATATTAAATGTCAGATCACCTATTGTCTACCACACTGGTTTTTTAATACAAGCTTGATGTTCTATAATTAATACGAACTTTAACTTATAGGAAATGAAATTGTGTGAAAGCTCAGTTATTTTCAAGCTGCTGCCTAATATATCCTCAGTCTCAAGGAACTTGTAAAGGAAACTATCACTCTTCTAACCTTTCCCAGTGCCCCATGTGCAGTCTTGGGAAATCAGAAAAGGTTATATAAGTGAGACAAGCAATTGTGATCCAACAAGAATCATTAAACCTTCAGCAGCTTCAGCCTGATCTTTTTCCTTTTAGATTTGCATATATTAAATACGGAAATCTCTGTAGATTCAAAACTTACGGCTAAGCAGAGAAGAGAGAGAGTTGGAGATGTATTTAAACAATGCTACATTCACAAATTTTCTATATGTACTTAATTTAGGTGGCAGGTCTTATCGCACTCTGGTGGAAACCCCTTGACCCAAAATTCAAAATAAATATGCCAATTTACAAATAAAGGGTTGGTTTTTGTTCACTAAATTTAAATCAGGAAAATCTCTGAGTGTAAAACTAATGTATGCCTAGCATTAAAGTTCCAAAGGCAAAAAAAAAGGGCCTTTTCACAAATAGATAATAATTTTGTTTATAAAATGCTTTTACATGCGATTTTATTTTACCATTGATAACATCTAAGGTACATAAAACTTAACTTTACTGCTAAGGAAAAGAAAGCCTAAATGAATTAGGTTTGCCCAAATGGATAAAGGAAATAGAAGATATAAAACTACAATTCTTATCTGACTAAACCACGTCTCTTTCATTTAAATTACGGAATGTTAATAAAATACGCTAAAAATGTTGTAGGATATAAAAAAGGATCCTCACTAAGGTTTAAGCATGATTTGTATTACGCTGTTCTTTATCCCTTGACTTTTCAAGACCTGTGCACACTCAATTGCTGTCATTATTTGATGTTTTACTGCTAAGAATCATGGTCATTTGAGGAATCAATGACATCACTGAACTCACACCACCAGTCTGGAAACAATTAGTTGTATTTAAGTCCTGGGAGAGGAGCTTGGAGTGGAACAAAACAAATCCATATCAAAAGACCACCAACAAAAAAAATAAGTAAAATAAGACAACTCAAAAAACTGAAACAAACAACAAAAATAAACACAGAAAAAACAAAACTGCTCAAGAAATCCAGTTTTTGCATAGCTATTCTAATCTGTAGTATGAAAAATAATAATAATAATAAAATTTTTCTGCAGTCTTCTGTGCCCCATGCTATTCCAATCAATGGAGTACTGATTTGGAGGGGGAAAAAGATAACACCAAGTTTAATTGTTTTTTCTTTACATAGTTCTCTCCTAACAGTGTAAGAGTGAATAAGTCTTCAGCTTTCAAAGTTGTTATAAATTTTGGTGGTTATTTAAGAAAAATATATAAAGGTTAAAAATAGAATGAACTTGTGTATTTTGTATTTTCACATTCTATTGTATTGCATTCTTATATATGATCCCTAAAACACTAAGTCCTGAAAACATAATTTTTTTATTATTTACCAGTTTTTTCAGTACTTGCTATTCTGCTTAAGCATGTTTTGAGAAAAATATTACCATTGATGATTTTGCTAATTCTGCTCAATGCTCTCTGTTTGGTTATATAGCAATACAGTGGTAGCATTAGGAATTCAATGCACTTTTAAATTCTCTTTGGGTAGGAGAAAACAAATGTAAATTGCAATCCAACAAATTGTTGTTATGGAAAGAGGGAGGGAGGAAGGGAGTGAGTGTGTGTGTGTGTGTGTGTGTGTGTGTGTGTGTGTGTGTAACATTTATTACCAAATAAAGATGTCAGTCCACACGTGGAATAAATAATAGAAAGACATTAGTCAGCTCTAATGTGTAGGTTCGATTAATTTATTCTTCCAAACTATGAAGACATTTGTAGACAATTCCAAGAATATTAAAACTTTAGCTCTCAGGGAAAAAAAAAAAATGTAATGCTAAAGATGTAAAAGCTGATACTCCTGGAGCAATGTCCCATTAGCCGTCATTGGGAGACAAGAATACTGTTGTGCAGTGGACTGAGGGAACTTGAATTAGTTCAGTCAATTAAGTCATGATTAATTTATGTTAGATCCTGCTCTCCTGAGTCTATAAAAGCCAAGACTTTAGTTAACTGGCAGTATTTAGTTTAATAAAAGTAAAGTCTTTAAAAATGAATTCTAGAGAGAAAGAGAGAAATCTACTACTGACACAATCAATAGACAGCAAGATTCCCATTTTAATTTGTGTCAATGGAAGTTAAAATAAATTTAGAAACTAATAAGAAGAGGATTGCTGTCTTCAAATGGAAAACCAAATTTCCCAGAAAGTTATTACCATGGCTTATATAGCAGTTATGCCCAGACGTGTGACAAATCGTAAGTATACACAAGAGCAAAGGCTTTCTTTGCAGCAATTGCTGCGACTAGTGTAAAGTTCATGTTCTCTCTGGGTCTAATGAGAAATATTCAATTGCTAGGACCTTCAGTCAAAAATGATTCTGCAAAGACTGTGAGCATATTTTGATTAATTATCCATCTGAACATAACATAGGAGCCTAATGGGACTTTGTGTATTTAGCGTATATTGAGAGAGTATGTGATTGTAGATCTCGTTGGGTTCCTAAACCACAGAGAAAATAACAGAGGCTTACTCAGTTTGTTCAAGGGAAAAAGCAGAAATGAATCTTAAGAAAAATGCCGTAGCTCCATTCACACAGTGGATCATATAGTCTAAATAGTGTGCAAAATATTTGATTGAAGACAGGCATTTCAGATAGATCTTTCTTAAAAGAAACCAATGGGGAAGATATGCATTGTTAGGAATATATTCTTGGAAGATTAAGAAAAAGTATATAGCTTATTTGACTCACCTTGTTTTTCTGAAACGTGAAAAAACTGTGTAATCTGAGTTCTAGAAAAGTCATGAATAATGTCATCATATGAGATTGACTTTGCTAGAACAATTACTGTGTATGATACAATGAATGTGTTCTACAAATACAAATATTATACTTCCAAAAATACCATGTGTGGGTATTGCTAAGCAAAATGGCAAAATGATTGAAAATGTAGGATTTGGAGTCAGTGGTAAGATTTACCTGGGTTTCAATTCTGATTCTCTCATCTACTAGTTGTGTAACCTTGAACAATTTATTTATCTTCTTTGACTTCATTTTTTATATCTACAATAGGGATAATATTCTCTACTATATAGGTTATCATGAAGGTGAAATGAAATAGGTATAGGCAAATGCCCTTAGCAATTTCCCTGACATATAGTAGAAACTCAGGAAACATTAGCTTTAATTATTATTTGTTGCTTTAATGTCACTTACTACCTTACTTGCACAGTTACTGAGGTGATATCTGGCATCCACTATCAATTTCTATGCTAGAACATACAGTTCCATATTTCTAAGCCCTTTGGTTCTTAAAAAGAAGAGCAGAATAGCATGAATTAGAGCACCTCTTTATCAAGAGGCATCTGGTGCTCTATTCCTCTCCCCTCTTCGGGGAAAATAGTAGTATCTCATGTGAAAAAAAGGTTGTTAAACAGAGAGGTCTTTCCAATGTGCTCTTGTATTTCTCCTGAATTTAAACTATTAGCTACTTCCTATCATTATTTTTTAAATATGTCAACATAATACTCTTATATGCACTTAAAATCAGTTATATGTACTTAAAAATTACTGTTAATGTATTATATAAAATGTCTGAGATATAACATTTAATTTCTTTTTTATGCATTTACACTTTTGATTTTTAAACATATACTTACACAGGAGAGAATCTTACTTGAGTTGATTTTTTTAACTGAATATTTTTATGTTTCTAAGAATTCTAAGGTCAGTGTTAGATATGAAGATGAGGTTCAAAAAAATGTCAATGATAAAGGCACATTCTCCATGATTGTAAACACCTGAGCATTCACGTTTCCTTCATGAACCACATTTCTAGTAGTGATCAAGCACAGCCATCCATCCATCTCACAGGCAATGTGGCATCAAGTAAGAAGATTCTCATTTTTGTGACATACCCTATTTCACTGCCAGCATGAGAGTTTGTTTCTGTTTTGTTTTGTCTTTTTTTTTTTTCCAAAGTCGGTGAGTAGATAACGATATCATAGCTCAAATGTGTCATTTTTCATCAGGAACTATCATAGTTTCTATTGGTCCAGAATATCAACAATGGCTTGTTCACATTGACTGAAGCATTAACTGCACGATGAAATGAAGGTGTTATTGACAATAGTGGCACTTGTTGTATCAGGGTCTCGAAAACAAAACCAAGGGAGAAGGGTATGAAAAGTGTTCTGTTTTCTGTAATGACTGGAAAGATGCCTTTGTGTAATGATAAACTGATGTCTCTGAAAAGGAAAAGGAAAAATTGAACTGCTTTCTAGGTCTGACAAAGAATAGATCACTAGAAATAACTATTAAGAATTGGTTAGAAAAAAAATAAAAACAGAAAACACAGAGACCTTATATGTCTGTACAAAAGTCAGACCCTTTTGAAAATTGGAGAAAATGGTAAAAATAATTATCCCATATGCCTAATTGTTACCCAAAATGTTCATTTAAAGAACTGAGAAGTTTATTTCTTTACAAGGAATACCCTTCCATTGTAAGCAACTTAAGAAACATAGATGGACTAAAGGGGGATTATTTAAATAATCCATTATTGCACTAACCACTGCTGTACCAGCACAGTCCATTTTATTCAAAACAACTACTGTGATCTTTCTAAATTGTTAATCTGCACAGAGCCCTCTAATGACTCCCTGGTACACATAGAGTAAAGTCTAAATTATTTTCCCTGCCTACCCAGACAAAAACAACCTGGTCCCAGGCTGTCTTCCTCCCTAATTCCCCACCACTCTCCCCTTAGCTCATTCTGTTCCAGCACATCATTGAGTTAGATTTTCCAAACATGCCAAGGACATTCCTACCAAGAAAATTTCTAGCTGTCCTTTGACTGGAATGTTCTTCACCCAGAAACTGACAGCATTTGCTGTGCACATTTTTTTCATTTCTTTCCTCAAACATCATACCCTCAAAGAGGCTTGCCATGACTATCCCATCTAAACTGACACCCCTCCTATTTTCTAGTGAACATGACACAGTAATTATATGCTGTGTTTTCCTTCTCTCACGACCACATCAAAATTACAACTAAACTACAGAAAAACCATCATTGAGAATTTCCTGAAGTCTAGCTGAACAGAAGTCCTTAAACTAAGGACATAGAGAAGAAACTACCTAGAGACTAGTGGGAGGGCAGAGATGTGGAACAGGCTGGTCCCAAACTGGCATGTGGCAGTTAAATGTCAGGAGGAATATTGTGGCTGTGGAGGCCCCCCAGAGGAGTGAGGGATCCCAGCCTCACACCAGGTTTTCCAGCCCAGAGTTCCAGTGCCAGGAAGAGAAGTCCCCACAATTTCTGGCTGTGAAAATTAATGGATATTGTAGTTAAGTGAGATGGAGGGTGACTGGATTCCCAGGTATTCCTCTTAAAGGGCCCATGCACAGACTTACTCACCAATAGACTCACTCACTCTGAGCTCCAGTGCTGGGATAGTGCTTGAATGTGCCAGGGACATAAAGCTCGAAAGTGCAAGGGAAATATAATTATCTGGTTTCAGGGCAAGGGCTAGAGAGGCAGCTTTCTCCCAGACAGAAGTAATGGTAGAATCCCAACATGCAGATGGAGGTGGCAGACATATCTGAGTCTCCATTAACCTGGCTAACATCAATTTGTTCACTCTACCCTAGTGATTCCTTGAAACATCACCCCACCCAACTTGCAGACCCACCCAAGCTGATTCCAGTGGTTTTTCCATACAAATGGCCTGTCTTGGCAAATGCTGTGGACTTTCCTAAAAACTCTCAAAGGTTCAAAAACCCCAAAAAAGAGTATCTGGCCTCAGTGTACCCTGTACCTCTTGCTGACCAGCCCCAACCCTGGCACTAATGGCAGCTGGCCTCTGTTTGCAGAACGACCTCTCAAGACACCTCCAAACCCAGTGTGGATGAGCTGCCATCTGCAGATTGCTTTGTGGCTCATGCCAGGTGGCCTTGGGCAGGGTGCAGGCTGCAGCTGAACTTAGCCTATGAGTGACCACTCTCAGGAGGCCCCAGAGGCAGCACACCTTATTACCAGCTTTGTTACTGAGCCAGAGCACCACCCATCTGCCCCTGCAGATTATATGATCAAATACCATACTGGGCAGGCACCAGAGTCCTGCAAAAGCAAATCCTGTTCTATAGGGTCAGCCCCTGAACAAGACCTCCTCCACTGTAGTCATGGTGCATCCTCACAACCAATTAGCAGCTGGGTGAATCCCTCCCACTGACATGCAAACAGCAACCAAGCCTCAGCTACAACAGGAGAGCACACATAACCCACACAGGGGACACACCAGCAGCACCTGGCTCAGGTGACCAGAGAGACTATGCCACTGGGCTCCATAGGACACTTACTACGTAAGGCCATTCTACTAAGACCAGGAAACACAGCAGCCATATCAATACATAAAAACAAACACAGATGTTCCCAATAAATTTAAAAAGAAAAAGAAAAAACAAACAAACAAACAAAAAAACGCAGAGACACAGCCAAAATGGGGAGAAAAAGAAACATCCCAAATGAAAGAATAGAACAAAGATACAGAAGAAGAGCTAAACAAAATGGAGACAAGCAATCTACCAGACACAGAATTCAAAGCACTTGTAATAAGGATGGTCAATGATCTCAGGGAGAACTTCAACAAAGAGATAGGAAACAAAAAAGGACTAGTCAGAAATGAAGAATACCATTTTTCCCCGAAAATAAGACCTAGCCAGACAATCAGCTCTAATGCGTCTTTTGGAACATAAATTAATATAAGACCGTGTCTCATATGGTGTAATATAAGACCCAGTCTTATATTATAGTAAAATAAGACTGGGTCTTATATTAATTTTTGCTTCAAAAGACGCATTAGAGTTGATTGTCTGGCTAGTTCTTATTTTCAGGAAAACAGGGTACAATAACTGAAATAAAGACTATATTAATCAACAGTAATTAGACAAAGCAGAGGATCAAATCAGTGACTTAAAAGTTAAGGTAGCAGAAAATAACCAATCAGAACAGCAAAAAGAAAAAAGAATCCAAAAACAAAAAATGAGGCTAGTTTAAGGGGCCTCAGGGACATCAAAGGGTACCAACATTTGCATCATAGGGGTACCAGAAGGAGAAGAGAGAGAGCAAGAAATTGAAAATATATTTGAAGAAATAATGATGGAAAACTTCCCTAACTTGGCAAAGGAAGTAGATATTCAAGCCCAGGAAGCACAGAGAATTCCAAACAAGATGAACCAAAAGAGGCCCACACCAAGACACATTACAATTAAAATGTCAAAGGTTAAAGACAAAGAGACAATTTAAAGAGCAGCAAGAGAAAAGCAGGTAGTTACCTACAAAAGAGCTTCTATAGGGCTGTCATCTGATTTCTCAACAGAAACTTTACACGCCAGAAGGGATTGGTAAAACATATTCAAAGTGATGAAAACCAAGGGCCTACAACCAAGATTACTCTACCTGGCAAAGCTGTCACTTAGAATTAAAGACAGATAAAGACCTTCCCAGACAAGAAAAAGCTAAAAGAATTCATCAACACGAAACCAGTAGTATAAGAAATGTTAAAAGGACTTCTTTAAGAAAAAAAAAAAAGATAAAAAATATGAATAATAAAATAGCAATAACTACTATCATTAATTAATTTAAATGTAAATAGGTTTAATGATCCAATCAAAAGGTAGAGTGGCTGAATGGGTAAGAAAACAAGACCCTTACATATGCTGCCTACAACAGACTCCTTTTAGATCAAAAGACACGCAGAGATTGAAAGTAAAGGTGATGGAAAAAGATATTTCATGAAAATAGAAATAAAAACAAAAAGGCTAGGGTAACAATACTTATACCAGATAAAATAAACTTTAAAATAAAAGCTATAATAAGAGACAAAGAAAGACGCAGTAATCCCACTTCTGGGTATTTATCAGAAGAAACCAAAAACACTACTTCGAAGGGACGTGTGGATCCATATATTCATTGCATTATTTACAATAGCCAAGATATGGAGGCAGCCTGGGTGTCCCTCAATGGATGAATTGATAAAGAAGAGGTGGCACATACATGTTTCCTGGAAAATAAGACCTAGCTGGACCATCAGCTCTCACGCGTGTTTTGGAGCAAAAATTAATATAAGACCCGGGCTTATTTTACTATAATATAAGACTGGGTTTCTGTAATATAATATAAGACCGGGTCTTATATTAATTTTGGCTCCAAAAGACGCATTAGAGCTGATGGTCCGGCTAGGTCTTATTTTTGAGGAAAGAGGGTATATAAAATGGATGACTCAGCCATAAAAAAAATGAAATATTGCCGTCTGCAACAACATGAGTCTAGAGAGTATTGTGCTGAGTGGATTAAGTCAAACAGAGACAGACAAATGCCATATGACTTCACTGTTAAGTGGAATGTAAAGAACAAAATGAATAAACAAATCAGAAACAAACTCAGATATAGAGAACATTTGAGTGTTGCCAGATGGGAAGGAGATTTGAGGAGTGGGTGAAAAGGGGGAAGTAATTAAGAAGTACAAATTGGTAGTTACAAAATAGTCACAGGGATGTAAAGTGTAACATAAGGAATATAGTCAGTAAGTAACATTGTAATAACTATGTATGGTGTCAGATGGGTACTAAATTTATCGGGGCTATAAGGTATATAAATGTCTAATCACTATCTTGTACACCTGAAACTAATAGAATAGTGTATGTCAACTGTCATTGAAAATTTTCTTTAATTATTAAAAAATAAAAATAAGCAACACCCTTCTCATGGCCCTTCTCCTTTACCCTGCCATTCTTAACCTCTATAACACTTATCACTACCTAACTTTATATTGCATATTCATTTGTTAATATCAATGTCATATAAATTTATTTAATCATCCCAACAATCAGATGAGAAAAGTATTATTTTTTCCATCCTATGAATGAGAAAATTGAGACCCATGGATGTTGAATAACTTGCCCAAGACAGAGTTAGAAAATAAGGGAACTAGAATATGAGCCAAAGTAATCTGGCCTCAGAGGCAAACTCTCAATCATGAGTTCACGCTCTCCTTTCTTTCTCTCACAAATACATACTCAGATGTACCAATACACACACAGTAACACCTAACACAGTGTTTTTGGTATACTTTTCACATAATCAAATATCTCTGACAACATCATTTTATGCCTGTGCCATATTTCACTCTGTGAGTTTGCCAGAGGTATTTTAAACTATTTTCATATGATGAGCATTTACAGATGTTTTTCTTTTACTACTGTTATAATTAGTGCTTATTTTAAAATCAGAGTACAGATAAAATGATACATGTTCGCAAGTGTTTTTTAATTTATATTACCAAACTGTTCTCCAGAAAAATTAACTTAATATCCATTTCTTCATATCCTTTCAAACCTAGGTATATGTATTTTAATTCATCACATTGATATTTTTTATTTGAATTATAATTATTATTTAATGATTGCTTTCAAGTGGGATTCAATTTTTTTTAATTTAGTTTTTCATGTTTGGGCTTCCCCTTTATATTGTGTAAAATTTTTAAATTTTGTCTCATAGAATTCTAATGTTCATGTAGTAATAGTAATACATTTTGAAATATGTTTCCAGTTTATAATTGCCTTGAAATTTATCTTATGTTGTCTTATGCCAAAAAGAAATTTTAGTTATATAATCGTATGTGTATGTACGTGTATCTTTTATTCTGTGGTTGCCAACCAGTTTTATATGTTATTAAACATATGTCCTAATATATACCGTATTCGAGCTACTTCAAAGTCCTTGGTTTTATTCACATGCTTTAACTCTAGAACTGAAACCAGGTTTGTAAGCACTGTGTTTTGACAAATGTTTATCTTTGGGCACACCTGCCATTTGCCCTAAAAGTGAAGAATTAGCCAAAAGAAAGCAAATAAAAAGAGGCTAACATTTTGGTTTGCATTTCTCCTACCAGTTAACTCGGCCTCCTATCTGTCTGGGACTACCAAAGGGAAACAAAAATGTAGGTAAAGGCATGTGTGTAAAAGAAAAAAGGTGCCAGAGTCATTTTATGATTTTACATTTTATCTTTATCTACGTATCTGGCTACTGAGTAATTTATTGTAAAACTGTGCCAAGTTACAAAAGAAAAGGCTTTTTTTGTTTTGGTTTTTGCAGTCAGACAGTGAGCTCAGAGTTACCTTGTGCCAGGCACTAGGTTAAGTGATTTTTACGCACACACACACACACACACACACACACACACGTATATTACATATATACACACATATATCTATATACATATATTACATATATACATGCATTTTAATATATAAGTCAATTATAAATATAACAATAGATGATAGATAGATCAATCAGCCAATCACAAATCTATCTTTTTCTCATCTAATTTTATGAGGTTTTCTATATAGCCCCTCCCACCTCTGACATACATTTTGATAAGAATATTGCACAAACTTTTTTTTTTTTAGTGCATTTCACCAGTGCCCAATAGTAAAGAAGAAAACTTAGGTACATAAATTCAATTAAAATAGTCTGAAGACTGAACTTTGAACGCATTTAAAAGATGCAGAATTTTTTGCCTCTTCAGTGATACAAAGAAGTCTATAAAGGCATGAATAAATGGAACACTGACTGTCATGGGTCCCTGAAGCAGCCTGGAGAAAGACGGAATCAGATGACCAAAGAAGAAGATGCCTAGGCCAGGTCAATGGTATAATCTTTCGAGAGCCTGTCCGGAAGAAGGGTATCTCCAGTTTCCTAGAGAACAGGGATACAGCCGAACTGGACCCATCACTATATAAAATATACAATTATACTGCACCGTGGATAAGTATTTTTAAAATAACTTTTTGTGGTATAGGCAATATGCTTCAAAGAGTAATTTAACACTTCTCAATAAATAATATTTTATTAAGTCCTATGTTAAAAGAACCCCTTTAGCTGCTGAAACTACTAAACCCAATTGGCATTAGAATAAATCATACTAGTTCCGGTTGACTAGTGCAGCTGGGTTCCAGCTCTTTCGGAATGTCACTGTTGCCCTTGCCCAAGCCACCATCATCTCTGACCTGGAGCACGGCAGTGGCTTCTTAGTGGGCTTCCCTGAGTCCACTCATAGTCCCCCATGCTTTCCGCTCCACATAGCAGCCTAAGTGTCATGCTGCTATTATAGTCATGCCTTTTTAATGAATGATTCAGTCACTTTCAGGAGAAAGTATTCATTATTTTCACAACAAAGTGGAGAAACAAACACCATCCCTCTCCATGTTTCTTCATGAACCAGTTCACAAGGTCCAGGCACACAAAACCAACCCTCTGCTTCCGGGGGCAAAGCATTTTTTCCTGTCTCAGAAAAGAGATTACTCCAGGAAGAGATTAGTAATCCACCTAGTATTAATCATTTGATTTCAGGTTATAACTATTAAACTTGATTTTTTTTTTTTTTAATCTCACTGGCCAGTCCTACATTTCATTGATCATTTCCATTCCTCTTCTCAAGTTTGGAGTAGTTCTGTCCACCATTCTCTACTCTTCTCTTCTGAAATTACACCATATCTGAACCCACCCAGCCCCATGGCTTTTTATAACATTTACATACTGATGAAAATGTATATCTGGCATTAGTCTCTTCCTTAATTGATCATTATATAAATGCAGCCACATTCACATCTATTTTTGAATATCAAATGGACAACTCAAACTTAACAAGTCTGAACCAAAACTTTTGAATCAATACACTGTCCCTGAAGTGTCCCCATTTCAGAAACTGGGGAGCAAAATCCACTCTGTTGTACTACTCTAAAACTGTGGAATCATGCTTCACTCTTGTCTTTCCCTCATCTGCTCATCCACCACCATATCTATCAGCAAATTCCATTAACTCCACAATCAAAATATACCAAAATATAAGTCTGAATCCAATTATTTCTCACTACTGCTTCACACTGGCTCAAACACCAGCTCTTATTTCTTGGATTACTGCCAACAGTCTCCTGACTGATTTTTGCCTTTAACACCCTCGCTCCACCTACATTGCACCTAGACTGGTGTGTTTAAAATGTGGATCTGATCATTTCACTCTCCTGCTCAAAATGACCCCAACTGCATTTAAAATAAAATCAGTTTTACTATTTTGTTCATGCCCTGGCCCACGCTCCGATCCCTGACCTTAATCTTACCACTCTTCTGTTTACTTTCTGCTGTTGTCCTGCTTTCTTCTTTGTGGTTTCTCCAACAAACCAGGAACATTCTCTACTCACAGCTTTTGCCCTTTTGTCACTGTGCCTCAAAAGCTCTTCGTCAACTCCCACCAACTCCCTACCCACACACCAACTTTCCCCTGACCTAGTCGTAGGATGTTCAGGCTCCACTCAACCTTTACCCTTTGAGAGGTCTTTTCTGTTCACAACACTGTTCACACCGTAGGTCACAACCATCTCCTATTTTTCTAGATCCTCTTATGCTGTTTATCTTCCTATATTTATGTGTTCATTAGCATACTGTCTGTCTTCTACACTAGAATGTAAACTCCACGATGTCAGGGATACTGTTGCTTTAGTTCTCCACTGTATACCCAGTGTCTGGCAAGGTACACAGCACACAGTAAGTGTTCTATAACTACTTTATGAATGATTATATTAGCTAGCATTCAAAACTGTCATCTAGCATAGTCTTGGTTAACAATGGATGTGGCACTAATTAAAATATATGGCAACACCAGTGCAAAAATTATCAAAGTGACACGTTAAGAAGAAATTGCTAGATAGAAAAAGAGAGATCTTATACCTGTATTTCACTTAAATAAATCAGCTGGGGGAAAAAAGGAAGAGAGTCACTAAATCAAAATTTTAAATAGATAATACAATTAGTTAATACAATACACATCACTCCTCCAAAAATACTTTTTGTCCATAAAAATAATAATTTCTTTTGTAGATTACCATAATGCTCCTTTTAACCGCAAATATGAGTACAGACTACTTACTCCCAATATGTGATTGCTTAAATTATATTTTAAATTCTATTTTTTCTGTATTTTTCTCCCCCTTTTTACTGTATATTATACTGTGTTGATTAATGGCAAATGCATGTCTTGGACATATACCTGGAAATCTCTAGATCTATACTAGCTTATGGTATAGATTTGATTGTTAGAAGTCTCCCCCCACCCACCTCCTGGACAAACTCTCTTTTTAACAAAGGAAATTTTAAAAAACATAAAATAAAATATTTTCTTAACAAAAACTCTTGATAATTAAAATAATAATAATAATAATAATAATAGTAATAATAATAATAATAATAATGTTTAGGAGTGACATCAGCAGCATGACAGAGTGAGATGATCCCTTAACCTCTCCCCTTCAATCTACGACTATAGGGACATTTATAACCCAACAGAGGCTCCTCTGCTCAGCACACTGGCATGCCTGAGACACCCACACACTGGTACATCTACTGGTATATTGGAACTCATAGGGGAGACAGAATAGGATGGAGGAGGATAGGGACAGTGCAAGCAGCCAGCAAACACGATAACAACAAAGGAGTTGGGTTGCTGTCCACACACCATAGCCTAGTGAAGGGTAAGAAAAGCAGCGTCAGCATCAGAAGCTGAGAACCCAGCTCCCTCTCCCAGGCGTGGAACAGCCTAGTAGCAGCAGCAAACATGCATCTCTGGCCTCGTAGACACAGCACAGCAGTGTCAGCAGACATAGGGAACCAGATATGAGCAGCGCAGCCTCCCCCTCCCCCATCTGCCCCATGTCCTACCACAATAGCGATGACCCAATACCCAGCTGACCCAGACACAGCGGGGCACCCATTGCCCTGGTCACCCAAGCAGCAACTTCCACAATGACAGCAGCACTTCCCCACCACAAGGACACCAATGGCAACAGGGTGCCAGCAATCATGGAGGTGCAAATAGCACAGGTAAGAGAAAACAAAAACTTGTGCTATAGCACCATCTACTGGAAAACGAATGAAAGACTACTAATTATCAACCTATTAAATTGTTAAAATCAAAATGATACCTAAAGTGTTCACTACTTCAAATGCACCAGCAGAGGAACAACAGGTCAAACACCAATAACAACCAAGGTAACATGGTATCTCAAAAAGAAAATGACAATTCTCCAAAAACCAAACTCAAAGTCATGGAAGATTGTGATCTAAATGATAGAGAATTCAAAACAGCAGTCATGGAGAAACTCAATGACATACAAGAAAACTTAGAAAGGCAGTTCAATGAGCTCAGAAATAAAATTAATGTACAGGAGTACTTTATCAGAGATTGAAAAGAACCTAAACAGAAATTCCAAAGCTCAATAACTCAATATATCAGATGAAGAATGCATTAAAAAGCTTTGGAAACAGTGCAGCATATGGAAGAGGATACTGGAAAACTCAAAAATAGAAATCTAGAAATTATTTAGGTATAAAAGAAGAGAGATTTAGATTTTTTTAAATGAAAAAACTCTGTAAGACTTTCCTGACTCCAGAAAGGTCAAAATAAGGATCATGTGTAATCTGCAAAGAGAAGAGAGGGAGAAAGGAACAGAGAGTCCATTCCAAAAAATAATGTGTAAACACTTCCCAAACATGGGGAACAAACTGGACCTACAAACTCTAGAAGCTAACAGAACACATCATTCTCTCAATGCAAAAAGACCTTCTACAAGACACATTATATTAAAACTGTCAAAAGTCAATGATAAAGAAAGAATTCTTAAGGTAGCCAGGGGAAAAAGACAGTAACTTATACAGGAAACTGCATTAGGCTATCATCAGATTTCTCAGCAAAAACTCTACAGGCCTGGAGCAAGTGTAATGATATATTCAAAATATTGAAAGATTCAAACCACCAGCCAAGAATACTCTACTCTGCAAAGTTATCCTTTCAGAGGCCAGAGTGCTCACCATTACAAAGAGAAATAAAGGCTTTTCCACACAAAGTTGAGGGAATTCACAACAACAAGACCTGCAGTACAGGAAATGTTGAAAGAATTTATTCTCACTGAAACAAAAAGACAAAAGTACACAAACCTTTGAATAAGATAACAGACAGAAGCAGAAAATTACAACTCTGTTTCAGAATAGGGTATTTTATTAAACATTTAATTATAACATAAATGTTAAATGGGGGGAAAGGCATAAAAATAACTAGCTACTTCAAATTGGTAACAAATGAATAATTTGTGACAACAAAAACAAAATAAGGAGAGGAAAACGACAAAACATGTATAGTTAAACGAAGATAAGATGCTATCAGAAGAAAAAAGACAATTTTATCTTTTAGATATTTTACACAAACCTACTGGTAAATACAAAACAAAAATCCAGAGCTGAAACCCAAAACATAAAAAAAAGAAGAAATGGAGAAAAACATTATATAAAACCACCAAATTAAAATAGCAGACAGAAATACAAGTGAAAAGAAACAGTGAAGATACAGAGAAATCAGAAAACAAAGAAAAAATAGCAGTAGTAATTCCTCATATATCACCCTAAATGTAAATCTAGTGAACTCACCCATCAATAAGCACAGAGTTGCTGAATGGATTAAAAGTAAGACCCAACTATATGCTGCCTTCAGGAGATCCAACTAACCTCCAAGGGCAAACATAAGCTCACAGTGAAGGTGTGGAAGATGATATTCCAAATAAATGGTATCCAGAAGAAAGCAGCTGTAGCCATACTTAGATAAAATAGACTTCAAGCCAAAAAAAAAGGTAACAATAGACAAAGATGGACGCTATATAATGATAAATGGGAAATCCATCAAGGAGACATAACATTTATCATTATATATGCACCCAACTGTGGAGCACCAAAATATATAAAGCAATTATTAATAGATCTAAAGGCAGAAATAGACTGCAACACAATAATATTAGGAGAATTTAACAACCCACTTACACCAATGGGTAATCATCCAAACATATCAACAAGGAAACATCAACCTTAGATGACATATTATATCAGATGAACTTAATAGATATTTCCAGAACATTCCATCCAAAAGCAGCAGAATACACATTCTCCTCATGTGCACAAGGAACATTATCAAGGATTAGAACATATGTTGGGATAGAAAACAAGTCTCAATAAATTTCAAATTGGATTCCTGTCAAACATCTTTTCACAACAGTATGAAACTAAAAATTAACCACAACAGGAAAGCTGGAAAAGTCACAAATATGTGGAGATTAAACAACATGCTTCTGAACAACTGTTGGGTCAATGAAAAAATAAAGAAGAAATCAAAAGATACATAGAGTCAAATAAAAGGAAAATATAACATACCATAACCTTTGGATGCAGCAAAAGCAGTACTAAGAGGGAAGTATACAGCCCTACAGACCTACCTCAAGAAACAAGAAAAATCTCAAATAAACAAGCTAACCTTACATCTATGGAACTAGAAAAAGAACAAACAAAGCTCAATGTCAGTAGAAGGAAGGAAATGATGAAACTCAGTGGAAATAAAAGAAATAGACACTAAAAAATAATAGGAAAGTCAAGGAAACAAAGAACCGGTTCTTTGAAAATATAAACAAAATTGACAAACCATTAGCTAGTCCAAGGTGAAAAGACAGTAACTCAAATTTTGAAAAATCAGAAATGAAAGAGGAGTGGAATAGTTACAAAGGATACCACAGACATACAATGGACCAAAATATAATACAGTAAAATGCTGTATGCCACCAAACTGGAAAACCTAAAAGAAATAGATAAATTCTTAGAATCATACAATCATCCTAGACTGAATAATGAAGAAAGAGAAAGTCTGAATAGACCAATCACTAGAAAGGAAATTGAAATCGTAGTCAAAAACCTCCCAGAACACAAAAGTCTACAACCAAATGGCTTCACAGTTAGTTTTCACAAATGCTCAAAGAAGATATAATACCTGTTTTCCTCAAACTCTTCCATAAAATTGAAGAGGAGGTAATGCTTCCTAACTCATTTTATGAGGCCAACATTACCCTAATATCAAACTAAGGCAATGACAACACACAAAAAAGAAAGTTACAGACCAATATCTCTGATGAACATTAATGGAAAAATCCACAAAAAATATTAGCAAATGAAATACAACAATACATGAAAACGATCATACACTGTGATCAAGTGAAATGTAACCCAGGGATGCAAGGATGGTTAAACATCTGTTAACCAATGTGCTACACCACATTAACAAATGAAGGATAAAAATCATATGATCATTTCAATAGATGCAGAGAAAGCATTTCACAAAATTCAACATTCTTTCATGATAAAAATTCAATAATCTAAGTATAGAGGGAATGTACCTCAACATAATAAAGGCTATAGATGACAAACCCACAACTAACGTCATACTAAACAGTTAAAACTAAAAGCTTTTCCTCTAAGATCAAGAACAAGACAAAGATGCCACTTTCACAACTTTTATTCAACATAGTACTGCAAGTCCTAGCAAGGAGATTTAGGCACATAAAAAAATAAAATTAAAAAAAAAAAGCATCCAAATTGAAAAGGAAGAAGTAAAACTTTCACTTTTTGTAGACAACATGATTTTATATATAGAAAACCCTAAAGATTCTATCAAACAATTAGAAAGAATAAAACAAATACAGTAAAGTTGCAACATACAAAATCAATAAACAAAAATCTGTTGTGTTTCTATATACTAAAAATAAACTATGAGAAAGAGAGATGAAGAAAGAGATGAACAAACTTAACAAAGGAGACGATAAACCTGCACAATGAAAACTAAATGACATTGAAAGAAATAGAAGATAGCATAAAAATATGAAAAGATATTCTGTGCTCATGGATTGGAAGAATTAGCATTGCTAAAATTTCCAAATTACCTAAAGCAATCTACAGATTCAATGCAATTTCTATCAAATTCCCTATGGCATCTTTTTCACAGAAATAGATTTTTTAAATCCTAAAATTTATATAGAAACACAAAAGACTACTTACAGCAAAAACAACCCTGAGAAAAAAGAATAAATCCTGAGGTATCACACTACCCAATTTCAAATTATACTACAAAACTATAGTAATCAATAGTATGCTATTGGCAGAAAAGCAGACACACAGACCAATGGAACATAATTGAGAACCCAGAAATAAACCCACAGATATATGGACAATTAATTTATGACAAAGGAACCAAGAATATACAGTTGGAGAAAGGAAAGTTTCTTCAGTAAATGGTGTTGGAACAATTGGATAGCCACATGCAAAAGAATGAAACTAGACCATAATCTTACACCATACATAAAAATCAACACAAAACAGATTAAAGACTTTAATGTAAGACATGAAACAATAAAAGTCTTTAATCTGTTTTGTGTTGATTGTTATGTATGGTGTAAGATACTAAACTTCTGGACATTGGTCTTAGTAAAGTGTTTTTTTGTTTTGTTTTGTTTTTTATGAATTTGACTCCAAAGACAAGGGAAACAAAAACAAAAATTAACAAATGGGACTACATCAAATCAAAACCTTCTGCACAGCAAAGGGAACCATCAATAAAACACAAAGGCAAACAACCGAATGCGAGAAGATATTTGCAAATGATATTTCCAATAAATGGTTAACATCCAAAATATATAAAAATTCATGCAACTTAACAACAACAACACAATTAAAAACAGGGCAGAAAATCTGAAAAGACATATTTCCAAGGAACACATACAGATGGCCAATAGACACATGAAAAGATGTTCAACATAACTAATCATCAGGCAAATGCAAATCAAAACCACAAGGAGATATTGCCTCACCTGTTAGAATGGCTATTATCAAATAGAGAAGAAACAACAATTGTTGGTGGATGTGGAAAAAAATGAACCCTCGTACTCCAGTGGTGGGAATGTAAATTGGTGCAGCCACTTTGGAAAACAGTATGGAGGTTCCTCAAAAAATTAAGGAAAGAACTGCTATATGATCCAACAATTTCTCTTCTGGGTATTTATCTGAAGAAATCCAAAACACTAATTCAAAAAGATGTATGTACCCTTATGTTCACTGCAATATTATTTACAATAGCCAAGATATGGAAACATCCTAAGTGTGTCCACTGACAGATTAATGGGTAAAGATGTGGAACGTATACCGGAGGTGACAAAGAAATGTATACAAGTGGACACTTTAGTCAATGTTATTCAAACAATAGTTCACCATAATCAGAAGTGTCTGCATGCTGATGGTAACCACTTTGAGCACCTCTTTTAATCGCAGAAGTCAAACGTGACTTGAATTCATCTTTTGTTATCGGTATATATTATTATAATTTTAATAGTTTTTTTTCCTGTCTTAAAATGTGTATACATTTTTTGGCACCCTCTGTGTGTAATGTAATACTACTCTACCATAAGAAAAGATTAAAAAAAAAGATAGAAAAGATAAAATATTGCCATTTGCAACAACATGGATGGAACTTGACGGTATTATGCTAAGTAAAATAAGTCAGATAGAAAAGGACAAAAACCATATGAGTTCACTCACATGTGGAATATTTTTTAAAAAGTAACAAATGACAAACAAACAAAAACAAACTCATGGTTACAGAGAACAGTTTGGTGGTTACCAGAGGGGAAAGGTGGTGGGGTGAGGGCAAAAGGGGTAAAGAGGATCAAATATATGGCAATAGAATGGAAACTAGAATTTGGGTGGTAAGCACACTGTAGTGTAAATAGATATTGAATTATAATGTACACGTGAAACATATAACGTTGTTAACCAATGTTACCTGAATAATAAATGTTTTTAAACATCTAAAATTCCATTCAAATTTTCAATTGTTGATAATAAATAAAAATGTTCTTCTAATTATACTTTTGTAAAGGTTTGAGAATACTCAATGATTTAAAAAACAATTAAAATGGCTTAAATTCATTTAATGCTGCAAAAATTTTTCCCCTCCAGACTTATATGTACTTGCCTTCCTTTTTACTTTTCATTAAAGTAAAGTCACCAATTTAAAAGATCATAATATTTGCAATTAATCACATTCTTTCCAGAATTCTTTATTCCAGTTTCAGGTGGCCCAAATGTTCCAGAGAGGTAAACCTGTTTTCTTTACGCAAAAGTTATCGGAACATTATTTTTAACTCAAATTATTTTCCGAGGATTATTTATTTGGGGTTATAGCTCTAAAATTTCCTTTAAATTTGCTTTTTCTGTGATTTTCTGGGATGTATTATATAGGAGTATGATTAGAGACCAAAGATGTGGTGACCGCTATTCTTATTTCCAGGCTGGAGTCTCTTATCATAACACAGAGCTAATCTAAATGAGATTTAAAAGTTTATGCCCAAGGGAAGTGTTTGCTATTAACTAGCAATGTATACAATTAAACTTAAAGCACAGTCACAGCATTTTAATCAGCAAAGCTAAGAGCCGTTTCTGTCCTGTGGGGTAATAAATGAAGGCGAAAGCAATTGAACATGCTTTCTGATGTGCTAAGTGATATATGGGCTCTCCCGAGTCACCAAATTGAAAGGGCCACATGCTTAGTTAATCAACACTGCACAGTCATATTGGGGAAGAGGTGATAAATTTAACAGATGTTACACTCGCAGGGGTCGGGGTAAAATGGACTTGATCCACCACCTCAGTAATTAAAGGAATGTCTTTAAATGTTTATTATCAAAACCCTGACTATAAAAGAGAATGAATCTTTTATTCTCATTCACTGTAAGTGGGTTTAGTAATACTATTGACCACAGTGGTTGAAGCTGGCCCCTGACTAGTACGTAATGACTAATATGTTGGCAGGATAGAAAATCAGATCCTGGGAGACCAGTTAATGTACTTCTTTCCAGAATTTTCAGGGCTGATTAGAACAAAACCACATCCAGAGAAAACCATTAAGACTACACACAGGTGATAAATTGCTGTTCCTATAGGCTTTTCTCCTTCAAGGATAAGACTAGAAACATTGTTTTTCTTGCACACAATCTAAGTGCAAAAGGACAAAAGGAATTCTTAGCCAAAATTCAGTGACCTTCCATTTCAAGTGTGTATATCACAACTTCTTGTATTTGTATATGTTAGAATGGGTAAGTGATATTACTGGAATTAAACGTTTGATGCCTGTTTCCTGATGATAAAATATTTTCTGTTCTGAAATTCCAGTCACTGTTTTCAATGCAATCCCTATCAAAATTCTAATAGCATTTTTCACAGAAATAGAATAAACAATTCTAAAATTTATATGGAAACACAAAAGATCCTAAATAGACAAAGCACTCTTAAAAACAAAGAACAAAGCTGAAGGCATCATGCTTTCTGATATCAAACTATATTACAAAGCCATAGTAACCCAAAGAATATAGTATTGTATAAAAATGGACACGTAGATCAATGGAACAGAATAGAGCCCCCCCTCCCCCGCAAAAACCCCATGTGTATAGGATCAATTAATTTATGACAAAGGAGACAAGAACACAATAGGGAAAGGACAGTCTCTTCAGTAAGTGGTTTGGGAAAACTGGACAGCCACATGCAAAAGAATGAAACTGGACAACCATCTTACACCACACACAAACTTTAACTCAGAATATATTACAGATTTGAACGTAAGACCTGAAACCATAAAATTCCTAGAATAATACATAGGCAGTAATTTCCTTGATTTTGGTTGGTGATGATATTTTATTTTGACACTAAAAACAAAGGCAACAAAAGCAAAAATAAACAAGTAGGACTACATCAAACTTTAAAACTTCTGCATAGAAGAAAAAAAAAACATCAACAAATGAAAAGTAAACCTACCAAGTAGGAGAAAATATATTTGAATTATTTATGTGATAAGGGGTTAATATCCAAAATATATAAAGAATTCAACTAAATAGAAAACAATATATAATAACAACCTGATTTAAAAATGGTCAGAGGATCTGAATAGATGTTTTTCCAAAAAATTGTGCAAATGACCAGCAGGTACAAGAAAAGATGCTCAACATTACCAATCACCAAGGAATTACAAATCAAAACCACAAGGAGCTATCACTTCACATCTATGAGAATGTCCATCATCAATAAATCCACAATCAAGTGTTGGCAAGGATGTGAAGATAAGGGAAATATCATGCACTGTTAACGGAACTGTAAACTGGTGAATCCACTGTGCAAAACAGTATGGCGGTTTCTCAAAAAACTTAAAATAGAACTTCCATAGGATCCATCAATCCTTCTTCTGAGTATTTATCAAAAATACAGAAAACCCTAACTCAAAAGGATATGTGCACCCCCATGTCCATTAGTCAAGACATGGAAGCAACCAAAATGTCCACTGATGAATGGATAAAGAAAGTGTGATTTCATACAGATAGATAGATAGATAGATAGATAGATAGATAGATAGATAGATAGATAGATAGATAGATAGATTATATATCTATAACATATATATGTTATATATATTAATTATATAAAATATATATAATATACATAACATACATATTATTTAGTCATGAATTATAAGGAAATCTGGCTATTTGCAACAACATGGATAGAGCTTGAAGGCATGCTAGAGGAAATACATCAGACAAAGACAAATATTGTATAATCTTACTTATATATGAAATATAAAACAAAACACGGAACTCACAGAGCTTAGATTGGTGGTTGACAGAGGCAGGCAGGGTGTGTGTGTGGATACTTTTGCTTTGGGACCCCTGATACCCACACTTGCAAAAAATAAAATCTCGGGTTAGTCTTGGTATGATGAGAGCCATGTGACCCCGTTACCCTGTTTAGCCCAGCAAACAGCCTACCAACCATCAGACATTTGAGTGAGGCCATCCTGTTGTCACCCAACTGCCAGGGAACATGCAGCTAAAGCAGATGCATGAGAGCCCAGAGAGATTGATCAGGTTGCCCAGACTAGACAAACTGCTCAGTCTACATGCAGAATCGTTAACTACATAATGGGATATGGCTTTAAGTCACTAAGTTTTGGAGTGATTTGCTTCATAGCAAAAGCTAATTGATACAAGTTGGTTCACAGAATTCATAACTAAGATGTTTTCCTTCTGAATATGAGTAGTATATTCACAGAGTCCTTATATGTTTAAGAATGGTTTTCTGTTGCCTTCATTCATGGATAAAAAGTTAGCCAGTTATTAAATTTTTGGATCACGATTTTTTAAACTCAGAATTCTGCCGACATACTCCACTGTCTCCTGACATTGCACACTGCTACAGAGAATCTTAATTTGGCCTAATTCTTCCCTCTTGAAGGTAACTGCTTTCTTTATTTAATCATGAATATTAATATTTATATTATACTATCCCTCAAGGTTGGTAATTCTACTTTTTCTTGGAACATAGTCATCGTGTTCAGCTTACATTTTTAAGTCCAGTTCTTTCATATATGGAGAATTTTATTGCTTTTTTATTTATTTCACTCCCCAATTTAGAGATAACAATTATGCAAACATTCTCTCTCCACTCTCTAATCTTTGTAGCTAATTGTTGCATGTTGCATGGCTTTGTCTATGTAATTTCCTCAACCATGTTCTTGTTTCCACATTGTCTAGCAGTGAGGGTACAAAGCTGAAAAGATTTTACACATATGTAATTTTGTATATTCTTAGCTCCTAATAAAGGGATGTGTTGGTTTCTTCATCTATAGAATATAGATAATGATAATGCTAACTAATGGAAATCTTCTAAGTATTTGATGAGCCTACAGAGTAAGACTCTTAGAAGAGTTTCTGGTATGTAGTAAGTAAATATTAGCTTTCATTAGTATTATAAATTATCAATGGCTCTTTTTTCACATGTATTCTACTTTTTATTACTTTCAATGTGATTTTAATTTTAATAAAGGCTTTATTTTTATCTTCAATTTTTTTTTTCTTAGCTCACCCACCTCATTTTTCAACTTCTTTTCTCTTTCAGTTGTCTTTGAACTCTTTTTAACATCTCTGGTATTTTTTTTTTCTAGAGTCCATCCATGTTCTCTGTTATTTCCATATACTTTTTACACTCAAATTCTACTTTTCTTATGTAAACTAAACCGTCCCATGGGCATCACTGTAAACCATTCCAACTTTCACTTTAGTGATCTGCTCACTCCGAAAAGAGAAATTCCAAAACACCAGGTGAGACAGCAACCCAGTGATTTATAATTTATCCCTCAGAAACTACAAATCTAGTTTCTGCTTCCCATCTTGGCTCTTCCCTACCTCCGCTCTACTGAACTCTTTGTGTCAGAACTCTAGGTTACATACAGTAATAATCTCATTTTAGACCAGATGCTGCTAGCTCCTCACATCCTTCCACTTCTGATTTCAGCTGTAACACTGGTGGATACCTCTGTGCGGGCTCAGTCTCACCTCATGCCACCAGAATCCAATCTCAAGTGAGAACTGTGTCTTTCTGCTTTCAGTCTCAACTCCTTCCCAGATACTTTAGGAGCCTGCTCATCTCTCACAAGTGCTGCTTGGAAGCATGGGGAAGTTAAGTCTCCTGAGACAACCTTCAACCAGTAAGGTATGGTACCCAGTAGATAAAGGTTCTGCCTTCTGTTCTTCATGCGGAAAATTCTGAGAGGCATACACTTTTCAGAGGTCCCATTGGAATGCAATGCTCATTACTCACCGCAGCAAGTTTGATAACACACCTGTACATCAGCTTTCCCTCCATCCTTTACTCTCCCTCCCTGATCCCTAAATCCTGTTTCTGGAATCACTGTCTAAATAATCTCTGCACCAAAATCCTTGTCTCAGGCTCTGCTCTGAAGAAGCCCAAACTAAGACATGCACCTGCACAATCTCTCTTTAAAGCCCTTTCCCCCCATTTCTCTGTCATATGTCACCCAAGTAATAGCCCCGAACTTCCTGGTAGCCTTTCTCTCCCAAGTGGTTATGATTTAGACTAAAGTATTGTTTCTTTGGCATCTCAGGGTCAAATAAATTCAAATATGCAAACAAATATGCATCTGATTGAGATTTAGAATTATATACGAGCTTCTCTCATACAAGCAGGGGATTCTGTCCTTTTAATTATTTTTTTATTGTTTTCATTCACCTAAGAGGATTTTGCTGAGCAGTTTTAACTAAATTGTAAATCCCTACAGATAAGAAATTATTTTTACCTATTATTATAGAACTTCCAAACATAATATGTTATTCTGGTTCTAAGCTTCCTTCTGCAAATTAAAGGGATTGGAGTTAACACTAAATTATCTTTGAAATTTATAATTCTGTGCTTGATAATAAAGTGTAGTTTCATAATATACAAATTAGAACAGGCAAAAAGTTTCCATGTCTGGAAAGTTTAGAAACCTTTTGTAATTGAAGCAGAAGTAGATGGTCTACATATTACGTAATCAAACGAAAAGGGTATTTACCCTTTGTTTCTCATGACCTTGAACGCTATAATCAAGGAGAAGAGCTATATGAGTAGCAACAAATACAAAGAGGGATAAACCACATTTTAATAATTAGTATCAAACTTCATTTCCATTTAATTTTAACTAGAATTATAAACAAACAAATATAGCTAGCTGCAAATTTATCTACATTCGACCCTTGAATAACACATGTTTGAACTACGGGAGTCTGCTTATATGTGGATTTTTTTCAATAAATATTGTAAATATATTTTCTCTTTATCATGGTTTTCTGAATAACATTTACTTTTCTCTAGCTTACTTTATTATAAGATACAGTATATAACATACAAAATATGTATTAATTGACTCTTTGTTATCGGTAAGGATTCCGGTCAACAGTAGGCTACTAATAGTCAAGTTTTGGGGAGCTCAAAACTTATACCCAGATTTTGGACTGTGCAGGGGTCAGTGCCCCTAATCCTCATGTTGTTCAACTGTACTTTCCTTTCCTTTGAAAATGCATTTTTGTTGATATTTGCATGCTTTGTAAAAAAAAAAAAAAGCGTAATAGAAAAATGCTACAAAAACAATTTGCAATATGCTAACTATAGATAGTGATTTAGGAGAGCAAAGCATACTTTTTTTTTTTTTTGCAAAGCATTTTTAATATTCTGTTTTCAGTATTAGCATCACATGATGTTGAAAATGTTTTATTTCCTGGCCATAAGAATGATCTTAATTAAAAAAAGGAAAAAAAAAAGAAATAATTCTACTTGGTTTACCCACTAAATCTAGAATACTTACATGATGCTTAAATGTATAAAACTAGGTCACTACAATTCTAAATGACTTACTGATTTGACACCATAGAATCTAGTTACTTAAAACTAGATTTTAAAAAATGTTTTAAATCAGCGTATTTTAAAGCCATTCATTCATTCAGTAATAGCATTGTTTGAATGCCTTCTCTCTTCTGTGCTGAAGCAGGAAGAAGAGATGAGATCTTTGACCACACAGAGCTGACAGTCCAGAGAGATTACTAACATGTAAACAAGCAATCCCAACACGGAATGAGCAACGCCATGAAAAGAGAAACGCAGAGCTGTGAGATCACCCAGGACTCCAGATTCAGGAGATGAAAATGTTTTCTCAAAAGATATCCTTATCTAATTGCCTAGTAATTAAAATAATTTTTTTCTATTGCAAAGCTGGTTCCCTAAAAGAGATGAAGAGAAACTATTTACCTGAAAAATTCTATGCAAGTTAGAATTAGTTATTTTGCATTTTCTCATCTTTAAATAGGCAGAGAAAGAATGCTTTCAATATAAATCTGTCTTTAATCAAATTTCTTCTACAAGTGATTTATTGGCTGTGATTAGTTCTCCGTAAACATCCTAAAAGAATGAAGTTTTAATACTTGAAATTATTCAGGAGAAAATAACCCAAATACCTTCCTTAAATGCATTTTGATAAAGGCAGAATACTGTTGCTAATCCTAATTAAAGCTCCTTATAATGTTTCACGGGACAAAGAACAGAAAACAATGATCTAAACGAGAGACACAGTGATTGCCCGCATGCATTATTTTGTTTCTTTAGAAAATAAATGTTATGTGAAGGTAAATCAATACTGGGAAGAAAAGTTTTACCCAACTTAACAGTACTAATATTTAATATTTATTGAGCATTAACAATATATAAGGAACTGTTTAAAATTTCAAGTTAGTCATGGTCTCTGGCAAAAGATGGTTATTTGATTGCTAACTACATTTGGGTCCCAGCCATAACTCTTATAACACCATACATTCTGTTAGGCATCTAAATGTTAATTGTTATAGATTTCTGCACAGGTGACCTTAGGCAAAGAAACTGCTAAGTGCTCATGGCCACTAAATGTCAAGCATAGTGACAGATGAAACAATTAATATAAAATTATTTAAATATATAGAAAACTTAATGTAATCTATCAAAAAAGAACTGAAAGCAAGGTTACGGCATCCAAATCTATAAGCAAAAATCAATTTCATTTCCATATAGTAACAACAAGCAGTTAGAAATTAAACTTTCATAAGATAATACCATTTACAATAATCACAAATATATGACATCCTCAGGTATATATCTGACAAAATATTGCAAGATCTAAACACTACAAAACAGTGCTAAGAGAAATTTAAGACTAAATAAATGGAGAGATAGGTCATGTTCATGAGTCAGCAGACGCAATACTGTTAAGATGTCAATTTTCTCAAATTGATCTATAGATTTTATATAATCTCAATCCAAATCACAATGGGCTTTTGGTAGAAATTGAGAAACTGATTCTAAAATCACATGGAAATGCAAAGAACCTAGAATAGCCCAAACAAGTTGGAAAAGAACAAAGTTGGAGAACAAACATGACCTGATTTCAAGGCTTCTTTTAAGTGTAGAGTAATCAAGACAGTGTGGTATTATTGTAAAGAGAGAAAAATTATTCAATGGAACTGAATGGAGAGTTTAGAAATATACCCACACACATATATAGGGACAACTGATTTTCAATAAAGTTACAAAGATGATTCAGTAGAGAAAAAGACAGTGTTTTCAACAAACAGTGCTAGAAAAATTAGTTGTCCATATACAAAAAATAAACTTTATACCTTGCAGCTTACACAAAAATTAACTCAAAATGGACTACAAACAAAAATGTAAAGGCCACAACTATAAAAAAAAAAAAAAAAAAAAAAAAAAACTTAGAAGAAAATATAGGAGAAAATCTTTATGACCTTGGGATGGGTAAAGGTTTCTAGGTGCAGCACCAAAAGCACAACCTATAAAAGAAAAATGGATAAATTGAACTTTATCAAAATTAAATGTGTGCTCTCTGAAAGATACGGTTAAAAACATGAGAAGAGAAGCCCACAAATGTAAGAAAACATTTGCAAATCATACATCTGAAAAACAAATTGTTTCTAGATGCATAATGTCTTCAAAATTGTATCCTTTGAACATGCACAATCTATTGGGTGTCAGTTATACCTCAATAAAGCTGTTATCAACTTTTACTGAAATATTTCTACTTCATTAGGTAAACTGTATTCTATATTGTTAGCTTCTGTTTTTCTAATATGGACTGTCCCCATTATTTCCTGGAATAAAATGGAAAGCAGCTTGCAAAATTCATTCTAAGCAGATTTCAGGCAGTCTTCTGGTGTCTGCGGAACTTTTGCAAACAGGAATGAAAATGTGTGTTGTCTTTTCATGAGTCTCTTCTGAGAAGCACTTATCTGCAAATGAGCATTAACCTAGGAAAGTACAATAATCAGACCCAGTTTTTAACCAAGTTCCAGAACAGTTTTCCTTAACTCATTTTCTTCTCTCAATTTTACCCACCATGCCCTTAAGTAGAAATGATTTCCACATATTCAGCTTTTCTCTTATCAATACTACATTTTAAAGATTAGTTTTTCATAGACTGTTTGGGGAATTAACAAAGAATTTTGCTGTTAAATGTGTCAGTTTCCCTTGTGTCAGCAAGAACATTATACAATATCAAATACAGACTGTATACTTCTAATCCATCACCTTATCTGAACCAGCAAAGTTGAAACAGCATAATTTTGTACTGAAAATTCTCCTTTAGCCAACCATGAAAAATAGTAGTGTGTCCACTGGGCACCAGGGAATTACAGATCAAATATAATTGTATGTAAATCATGAATACATTTGTAAATCTAATAAAACCAAATAATAAATTATGCAATGACATTGGTTCTCGAACCAGGTGGGAATTGGCTTCATGCGTCTGTGGACAGAAAGAATTACTGAAAGAATAGATGAGGTGTGGTCAACCAATAAAGAAAAATTATTACTGTAAAAGACACATTGTCATTAATCCCCCTCGCTTTAAACACACTTATCTCACCATTCTTGCCACTTTCTGAAGCAGTTCTGAAAGTCCTCTTTTGTGAATGTCTTTAGTTGCGCTGTCATGGTGGTTTCCACATCCTGAATTGATTCAAAACATATACCTTTCATGGTCATTTTGACTTTGGGGAAGAGCCAGAAGTCTCATGGTGTCAGATTCAGTGAATAAGGCGGATGAGGACACACCATAATGTTTTTATTTGACAGAAATCGCCATACCAGAAGCGATATGTGACATGGAGCATTGTCATGATGGAGAGTAAAGTAAAGACACTCACAAAAGAAGACTTCCAGAACTGCTTCAGAAAGTGGCAAGGACTATGGGTTAAGTGTGTTCGAAGCAAGGGGGAGTATTTTGAGGGGAATTAATAGCAATGTGTCTTTTACTGCAATACATTTTTTTATTTAAACATTCACCTATCTTTTGATCACAGCTCATATACATATATGAGAGAGAGAGCACGTGCTTTATTTTAAAATGAATGTGATAGAACGATTCCACATGCCAAACATGGCATTTAAACCCTGAATGGGTTTACCCAGCATGACTTGCAATACATTTGTAATACCAATATTGTCACCCAGCTTTTGTATCTAATGAGAGTCAAAGAAAAAGGAGCAAGAAAGGGAAGTTTAAATACTTTGGTTATCTAAAGGTAACTAAACTTCTATTTAAAATAAAAATGCCAGTAGAATCTATACTTTATATCATGAAAAATAGAAAAAAATGCAATAGATTTTTGTTGTGCTTTTAAGTTTTTAAAGCATATAAGGTTTTACTTCCATACAATTGTAGGACACTACAGGACAACTTATTAAATGTACCAAAACATTGTCTAATCTATTTAAAGTGGCAAGGCATTTTCAGCATTAGTCCAGAGAGTTAATATAATCTCAAGAAAAGCCATAATAACTTAAGTACAATTTCTATGTGATACACTAAAAGAAACTATTGTAATGAATGAGGCATCACCATAAGTACCAGGGGGGAGTTTTCAAATGAATAATGGTTTAACATGAAAACAGAATTAAATTTCAAACAAAATGAGTCAAAAATAATTGAACAGCATTGTTAATATACACTTAGTTCATTTGTTCATTCCACTTAATTTATCATAGTCCACATAGCAAATATAAGTAAGTCAGTCTGATGCAATGGCAACCTTATGAGAAAGAAGCACAGCTACTCTGATAACCCCCAGCTCCTATCGTTTTTTTCCCATGGAGACAATGACCTCAAGACACTGAAATCATCCTACTAATTGATTAACACAAAAGCAAGTCACTTTGTATGAAAAAAGTCTAGTCACAGATATAACCACAGACAAATCAGAGCATTCTGAATTTCAGTTTTTCTTTATGTAAAATCATCATGGAGACCTGGTAAAAATATAAAATCTAAAATATTTCATTAAACTGGTTTCCTTTCTTAAAGACAAATTTTTAAAAGCCAAAATCTAAAGCATTTTCTCCCCAACCAACTTCCCTTCCACCCGGGTGATAGATCAATTTTAAATCTTTGACCTAAATATAGTTGAAAGCCCTGCTGATTTACACTGCAGGCTGGAATTTAATAAATGTCCTTTATAAACAAATGTAAGTTAGATATACACAGCGTGGCATTAATGGTTGAAATTTAAAACTATCACTAATCCCTTTATAGTCCTAGTATTTTACTGTTCCACAAATCCTTCGATTAATTTGTTAAACTATATTCACTATTTAATAAAAATGTTCTTTCAGGTGAGAAAAAATATAGAATCTGATATGGTAGAGTAATTTCAAAACTCAGAAAACTTAGGCCAGTTTCCCCAGAAGAACTTTCCACAACTTCATCTTTATCATTTATCCTTTCAAAAACTGAATGTGGGGTTAAGAGTTGAATAATCTTAATAAAATATCTTAATATTTGAAAAATATTATGTACTAACATGCTAACTAAACTAATTATTTATCTTTCTAAAGCAACTTTGTTTTAAATACCCTGTCCTAGAGAGAATACCTTTAGTTCCTCAGTCATTATTCTAGAGTACTAATTTTAGTTGAGAACTATATACTCACGTTCTCTTTAAATAGTTCTTTCTTAATTTACTTTAAAAAATTGTGCATGGTGAAGGAATATTAAAGCATTAATTCATTTCTTTCTTCCCTATAGTGCTTTTATGTCCCATCACCCTTATACAGCACTCATTGTCTTAGAAGGGAGTTGGCACAACAAAACCCAAGAACAAATGAGTTAAATTATTGGCTTCCAAATTAATATTCCAAAATCCAAGTATGACACAAACAAAACTGGAAGAATAGTTGCTGTACAGGATTTTTTCCAAACAAAGGGCTATAGAACCTTCCTGGAAAGTGTTGAGGAGGAAAGCCATCGAGTTAGATATTAATGCTGATCTCCAAAGAGAATTGATACCTTGACCCTCTCCAGAGTTAAACATCTCATGCAGGGATTGGGGAAACGGAGAGCTGAGGATGACAGAAGCTCAAATAAGTCTGGATGTTTGAAAGCACAGAAAACAATTTTTCCCCCAATAAACCCCAGGAATACTTCCCACCTTGTAGCGTAATCCCACGTCAAGAAGGGGAAGACCAATGGAATGGAGATGCCTGCAGAGGACCGCAGGAATCCCATTCTGGGGGCAGCCTCACAGGGACCCTCCAGGCTCAGCCAAGAGAGGCCAGGGGAGAGGACAGAGGGTATCCCAGCCTGGCCTGATACCTGGAGAACAGGCCGGACTGAGGATGGACAACCAAGGCCGGTGTGGAGGCCTGCTACCTGAACGTAGGAGCGGGGACTAAATAACCACGCAGCAGTATTACTATCAGATGATAGTTAAGCACATACATAAATTTGGCATCACAACAGGAAAGCATGTGTCAAAACTCCTTGACATTTTTATGCAAACCCCTCATCAGTAGAGCAAACATGGGTACTTGAAATTATAATATTTGGCCATCAGTCTTCCAGCCTTTTCTATTTCATGCTAAAATTCTATTCCTAACCCTTTCTGACATTATTTACCTCCCCAAATCTCTTTCACCTAAATCTGGAGCTATCCAATTTTATGTATTTTCTTCAGCTCATGCCTAAAACTGCTGAGTAGCAGGCGGGGACATTAGGAAGTGTCCTAGTACATATAAATTAGAGTCAGAGGGGGGTCTGGAATATTAATTTTCTCTCTCTAACCAACTTTTTTACTATCTGGGTGACCAAACTCAGGTGAGACCCAAATCTCAGGGTCAGAAGCGTACCTGGGGAAAATTCAAAAAAGCAGCAGGGTCCTTATCAGTCTTCAAAAGCTAAGGAGGGATAAGACTAGAAGGTGCTTTGAAGAGTACTCTCCATTCCACTTCCTGTAAGAGTACTCTGATCCTTATAGACCAAAAGGGTTTCGCTGTGAAATTGCTGCTTGAAAGAACCCTCCATTTTGACAGGCAGCTAGCTGAGAGCCCATTTCCTGAGAATTACTATTCCCCCCATGCCCTGTGAAAATAACGCATAAAAATGTTGAAGACCTCTGCAATGAGACTACTTTCCTCAGAAACACAAACACACAATTAAATTATACTAAAGTAGGATTTTTAAATGTTAAAGTGCCAAGTTACAAATGTAATTTGTCTGGTCCAGAGCTGTTGCTTCCACCGTACAAAACAGAATAAATCAGATTTCCAGTAAGGTCTTTACTCAGCGATAGTTCAACCCAACTATTATTTGTAATTACTCTGGTTGTATGCATGATGCCAGAAGCTAGTTCCATGAACCAAAACAAATAACTAGTCTCTTTTAGGAATAAAGGGGAACTGAATAATTTGAAGAAAGACACTCTTCGATCAGCATCAGGCACACCATGCAGCTTCTAAATTTATTCAATTCTCACTTTGTTTTTAAGAAGACTGAGCTATTTATTTTTGTCCCATGGGCAAACTCAGAATATAATGGACAAAGTGTCAGAGAGAATGAAGAAAAATGATCATATTCCCCAGCAGAATAAATACACCTTTTGCAAAAAGAAAGTTACCAGTTACTAAGCCCCAAGTGATGAGCTGCTGTGAGACATAGAACTGAGCTGAAAGCATCGCTCAAAGAACTTGGGTAAATGAGGATTTATATTTATAGTGAAGCAGCATTGGTAAAGATTGATAATCTTTCAAGAGCAGAGGCTCTAGTTCTCAAATCCCTAGACGTTACCTTAATGTTCCTAAAGGTATTTTATATCTCTGGGCCACATTCCACTCTTGGGGATCTCAGAGACTCCTTACTGATAGTGCAGGTTTGAGCTCTAATGCAGGGAGACAAATGGCCTTCTCATATGCATATGGAGGAACATTTGGAATTTCTGATCTGCTACTCTGACATCTGCCAGAGGACAGCGGTGGGATTTGTGTGTGTGTGTGTGTGTGTGTGTGTGTGTGTGTGTGTGTGTTTGTGGGTGTTTTTTTTTTTGGGGGGGGGTTGTTTGTTTTTTGGAGAATGCTACCTCACATTTAATAATTCATGCACACCACTTTCAAAAAAATAATTATTGGATATTAATCACTTAACAATAGATGAATATAGACTGTCCTGAGTAATATTTACCAGATACTGCCTAATAGACTTCCTCATTGTCCCAGAATTCATCTCAGACATTCCCAGCTCTGGGGCTCTGCTGCCTTTTTCTCCACAAAATCCTTTAAGCCTTCCTAATGTACCTCAGGTCCTACTTTCATGAAGCTTTCTTTCCAAACCTGAGTCCCCCTTTTCTCATTTCTAATAGCAGTTTTTCATCTATGCTGTTCAGATTGATGTGTTCCTACTTCCCCCACTAGGCCTGTAGCTCTCTCTTGATAAATCCTGGTGGTAGGTTGAATATGGCCAAAGATGTCAAGTCCTAATCTTGTAAATGTTACCTTACTTGGTTAAAGGTCTGTGCAGAGGTAATGAAGTCAAGGATTTTGAGATGAAGAGGTTGCCCTGGATTATCCAGGAGGACTCTGAATGCCACCACAAGTGTCTTTACAAAAGAGAAGCATGGAGAGACAGCACATGCACGCAGAAGACAAGGCAATGTGCAGACAGAGGAAAAGGCGATGGCGGCTACCAACCAAGGCAGGCTGGCAGCTACCAGATGCTAGAAGAGGCGAGGAATCAATTCTGCCCTGGAGTCACGGGAGGGAACACAGCCCTGCTGACCAGGAATTCAGTCTTCTGGCCTCTGGAACTGACAGAGAATACATTTCTGTTTCTTTAAACTCATAGTTTGTGGTGACTTGTTATAGTCCATTCACACTTGAAATATACTTCATTTTATTTCTTCCACCCATTTTACATTGATATCTTTTTTCAATTATAATTTATTGAGGTGATATTGGTTAGTAAAGTTACATAGGTTTCAAGTGTACAATTCTGTAATACATCATCTATATACCATGTTTCCCCAAAAATAACTTAGCCGGACAATCAACTCTAATGCATCTTTTGGAGCAAAAATTAATGTAAGACCCAGTATTATATTTATATTATATTATATTATATTATATTATATTATATTAGACTTGGTATTATATTATATTATATTATATTATATTATATTATATTATATTATACTCGGTCTTATATTATATTATATTATATAAGACCTGGTCTTATATTATAGTAAAATAAGATTGGATCTTATATTAATTTTTGCTCCAAAAAAGCGTTAGAGCTGATTGTCTGGCTAGGTTTTACTTTCAGGGAAACACAGTATCACATTGTGCGATTTCTTGTTTAGCATCATTGCTTGTCCTGTATATTTATTAGATTGGTGCAAAAGTAATTGTAGTTTTTGCTATTTTTTTAACCTTTTAAACCACAATTTCGCCCCAACCTAATGTTTCTTAATATTTTCATTAATATTTTTTTTACCTACTCTTACATTCTCCCCTGTTCACTTTTAAATTCAGCTGTAATTCTTCATGATATTAATTATCACTTCTATAGTAGTTGGGGCAATGTAGCTGCTAATATAAATAAACCTCCAAATCTCAGTAGCTTAATATACAAGAACTTACTCCTAACTCACATAAACATTCCAGTGTAGTTCCAGGCACTAGGGATTTACTCTACTCGTTTATTTTGGAACTTCCTGATGACACAAATCTGCACCTAACTCTGTTATATCTTCAACTGATGTCAGCATCAAACTAAAAGGGAAAGAACGTGGAGGACCAGGCCTCGCAGTGAAACACATTTCTGCTC